>NC_143581.1:201485815-204075564 GCF_048544385.1 Mastigoproctus giganteus | reverse complement strand
AAAATAACACTTCTCTATTTTTTTTGTAGTTGTTTCTAAAGGGTTTCAACACTGTTGCTATCACCATAAGGCAACAGCGTTCCTAGATGGTTGACTGAAAAATAATGTGGAAAAGCACTATTTTCAGAAGCAAATTCAAATTTTTGAAATAATATGCATCGAGGTAGTATTCCACTGCTTAATCCCCCCCCCCCCCCAAGTTTGAACATTTTATACAAAATTTTGCACTTAACTATTTCCTAAATAACCGGAAAAGGAGATGAATTATGTTTTGACAGTTTTTTCCATTTTATTTTACAATTTTTGCACTCTTTGACTACACTCAGCTGTCAAAGAAAAAGATAGTCTAATGAAGAGAGATATATAGTATCTAGATATATAGATGGTGCCTTCCAAAATCCTGAGAGCTTATATATGCCTTACTCAGATTTTTTTAATAACATTAAAAAAATAAATAAATAAATAAAATAAGGTATATCTAACCTGAACTGGCCATGCAGCTCCATCACCAAGAGCACATATTGTGTGACCTTCTATTTGCTTACTAATTTCATAGATCATGTCTATTTCATCTATTTTAGCATTACCCTGCACTGAAATAATAAGTGAAAATTTGTGTTATTCATTAATACAGTCATTATCTAAACATTAAATGATTTCAATTTTTATTAATATTTTTTGGAGTACAGATGTAAATTTATATTTTGTGTGTTCTTTGTGGGCTCTTGGGATTACATACATATATGATTCAAATAATGTGTCCATTAATGTACAAATTGTTTTGAAATCTTTCATTATGTGATGTTTCCAACTAAGGTGGCCAAGAAAATAGCTATGACAATCAAAAGGGGAGATTGCACCTATTGGCCATTGTTCTCCAATTTTGAATTAAAAGCAAAAAAGCTAAAATTCTCCAGAATTCAGACCTAAAAAGTGTTGTAGCTCTATTACCATATTCAAAATAATAATAACCATGAGATTTTTTTACAATTGTAATGAATTTTTTCCAAATTTTTTTGAATAAAAAAAATTCTGATTTGATTTTTGGCATAAATTTTGCTCTTAATATTGAGCAGTCAGGTCACAATAAAACCAAATTAATATGTACAGCAAGCCCTCGTTGTAATGCGGTTTGCTCTATGCTGATTCGATATAACGCTGTTTTTAAATTATAACCCATATCTCACTCTAACGCTCTTTTACCAGTGTACAGAATGAATTTTTGGCATGTTTAATGAAAACATTTCATCTAATGTAGTCGATAGCTTGAAAATGAACAGCGAAGTTTCCCACGCTGACTTGTGAAATTTTCTCCCATGCTAATTTAATTGCACTATGGTGACTTGTAATGCAGTTCTGAGATCAACATTTTAAAAAAATTATGAAGTATATTGCTTGTAATATTTATGTTATATGCATTTATCCGAAGTCTAGACATCACTCAGTACAGTGTTAGACATCATCCATATCAGTCAGTTTATTTAAACCTTGTATCATAATTAATGCAACACAGTTACATTTTCGAAGATTAATAACAGCGGATAAGAATTAAAAAGGAACAATGTCCGGACGTGGTACGAAGCCCACTAAGGTAAAAAAAATACTGAATTTGAAAATTAAATTATACGTTTTGAAGGGAATCGATTCTGTTCAACGACAAGTGGATGTGTGCAATAATTTAGGATTGGCAGGTTTCACTGTAAGAACAATTATAAAAAATAAAGAATTAATTTCAGCATCAGGAAAGACAGCTGTTCCACTGCAAGCAACTAGGCAAGCTATTATAATTGAAATGGAGAGACTTTTAAATAATTTTATTGAAGGTAATATCAAATGCACAATTCCGTTAAGTTAAATATTATTAAAAAAAATGCAATTAGCCTATATGATGATATGAAGAAAGCTCACCTTTTAAAAAAAATAAATAAAATGTGGAACCATTTAAAGCTAGTAGGGGCTGGTAAGATAGATTTAAAATCCAGGAAGAAACGGCAAGTGCAGATCAAGAAGGAGCCGAAACTTTCAAAAAGGAACTTCTAAAAATTATTGAAGAGTGGTGTTAAACTTCTCAACATGTTTTTAACATAGATGAATCAGGACTTTTTTTGGAAACAAATGCCTAAAAGAAGTTTCATATTGAAAGAAGAAAAAAAAAAAAACATTCCAGGTTTCAAAACAGCGAAGGATCAGTTGACTTTATTGTTGGGTGGTAACGCTGCGGGGATTTTAAAGTAAAACCCCTTTTAGTTTACTAGGAAGACAGCCAAAGTAAACCCAAAATCGACCAGAGTTATGAAAACCTGACAGTCCAAGGCCATCGGATTAATACATTCATGATTTTAAGTTTAATTTTGATACGTAATGTAGTTACTTACCACATAATTATATATATATGTAATAGAGAATATTTTATATGTACAAATTTTTAATATTAAATATTTTGACTGACATTTGTGCATCTTTTCGCTACCGTTTATTATTGATTAGGAAATATCCTATGGCATAGACCGCGACTCACAAATACATATGTTACATTACGGAAATAGGGTGCCCGCTTAGCGCTGATTCACTTAGTGCTCTGTTTTTCAGGAACGAATTATCAGCGTTAATCAGGGGTCACCTGTAATAGCATTTAGCTGCAAAGTTTTTATTTTTACAATTTTTTAAAAATTCCTTTAAAAAACTCACTCAACAGAACTAGCCAGTAGCAAAAATCTCACTGTCAGAACCCACACATACATTCACTAAACTCGCTAATGAAAGGTTTAATAAGATGCTCTTGTGCAATAGAATTCTTGGATAAACTCTTGCATGGAGCAACTTAATAGATAATTATCATTCTTATTAAAATGAATATCTGTCTGAATATCTGTAATGAAAGGTCCTAACCCAAACCTGTTAATATCTACAGAAATAGCAGCAGAGCATGTATGGGTACATCTGTTCACTGTGATTTCCATCTGCATATGTTCAAAGGAGTAATTTAAAACTAACTAACTAACTAAAAAAATAAATAAGTAAATAAATACTTAATAAATTCTTTCGTAATTGCAATTCTAATCTTAATTTTTCAAAATGTATACAAATGATAGCTACAATCATCGCACAAAAACCCTGCAAAAGAGAACTTCTAAGTCTCACAAACCAGTCAACTCAAAAAGATAAGAGTAGGAGCTCAGTAATCTTTATCAACCAAGCCAGCTGGGAAGTATAACAATTGGAATGTTTTGCACATAATAAAACAGTTCAATATGACTTTGGATGCCAATGTGTTATATAAATAATAAAAATGACATTTCAATATAAAAAAGCAAACTTATCATATGATACACTTTAAACTTTGTTTAAATAGTTTTATTAAATGCTGTAAGAAAGAAATTACAAATTTATTAATTTAGTATGCATTGTCCATAATGTACATTTTACAATACTACTGTAGTGCATTTTGTCTCATAACTTTTTAAAATTACGCCTTACATACTTTTCATTGCAATTAGTGCATGTAATAAAGGAATCCCAAACCACATAACATGTTGGCAAAAAAAGTTGGGTTTCTATTATGTGAGATTTCTGTTACTTGAGGAAGTCACTGTCCTATTCATCACATATAATCAAGGTTCCACTATATGGGAAACCACCAAAGGCACCTTTCCCCCCTAACACTATGTATAATACTATTCTGAAAATCATTTTTTAAGTAGCTTGATGTTGAGCAAGTTTTTGTAAATTTTACTTCGAAAAGCCAACTAATTAAATTAAAATTGAAATGCTTTTATAGAAAACAAACAGCAATGTCATAATTATCTGGGGATGAATGGAAAATGACCTTTCCAGATAATCTGCAAAATGATAGAGTAAACAAAAAAAAAAAAAAAAATTATTTACATACATATATTTATAATAAAAGTATACTATACCATGGGAATATCTGGCATCATTCCTGTGGATGATGTGAATACTTCAATTTCTGAACCTCCCTCTGACAGATATTTTTTAAGTTTGGACTGTATTAAATTGGTTTCTGGCCAATGTAGATTGGATCCCCATCCAAACGATCTTAACATTAATTATCTGTACTTAATCCTTCATTCTGAAATTTAAGCATTCATTCTCATCAAATTCTCCACTATTACCTGTGATGATTTTCCTCATTGGATGTTAAACAAGTTAGTGTATCCAATTTGTTACAAAAATTATCTTCATGAAAGTATCTAAAACTGAAAACTAATGTTAGTTACTTTTCTTTCTATTCCCTTAGAATGTTGTATTAAAAAAGTTATGCAATCCAATATTCTCATTACCTTCACTCAGTAGAAGCTGAAATTACTCAGAATTTCAATTCCAAGCCTTTATGGTGCTATTCCAGCTATCAAAATCTCCCAGAATTTCTATGTAAACTAATGATTCAAATGACTCAATCAACTCTCTTCTTGGCATAGCTGATCTTTTTGCAATTAATTTTTCTACACTTAGTTCTCCTTAATGGCTATGTTCCATCCCCACTTATTAGTTTGAATGTAATACAAATGGCTGCTATGGTAGATTACTTGCTATTAATGATCTCCAGTCAACTATTACTCATAATAAAGATTCCTGGTACTGAAATCCCCCCCTACTCTTTTTTTTCAGAAAAAATAGTTCCTCACTAGCACCAATTCTTACAAACCTCTTCAATTAAATTCTATACAGTGGGACCAATTGATGATGTTACCAACAGCAAACTCTAAATGGGAAGCATTCAAGGATTTAATCTTGGAAGCTACTAGGCTTTTCATACCAACAAAAAAAATACTGTTCAAATTTTAGGCCTAAATGGATGTCAGAAGAACTAATGAGACTTGTGGCTGCATGGGATACATATAAATTATCAGGAGACACAGAAGCCTAGATAGATATAAGCTAGTCTGTAATCAAGTCACAAAGGAGGTTAGGCAAGTGAAGGCAGATTCAAAGGCAAGAAATCTTTGGCAAGGATGCAAAGAAAAACATCAAAAGCTTCTTTACTTAAATAAACTCTAGAAGGAAGGGGATGAATCGGGTTGGTCCGTTTGATATCGATGGTTCGACTGTTGATGATCCTGCTCATATAGCCGACAAACTGAATGGGTATTTTGCATCTACATTCACTTATGAGGAATTCTGTAAGGAATGGGAGGGCAGAACTATACTAAACTTTAACAGGGGCTAAATGATTTTGTAATAACAGAGAGCAAAGTGGAGGAGAAATAGTTTAAGTTAAACATAAAAAAGGCACCTGGGGTGGATGGAATCTATCCAGTTATATTGAAGGCCTGAAGATGTGCCTGAAGATGTGCAAATGTATCCCCAATTCACAAAGGGGGATAAAAAGGTGACACGAGTAATTACAGACCTGTTAGTTTAACTTCTGTTCTGGGGAAAATAATGGAGTCACTGGTTAAAGAAGCATTGCAGGATCATCTAGACAAGACAGCAGTAATAATTCAGACACAGCATGGGTCTGTTAATCATAGTGTATACAATCTGATTGGTTACACTATGATGTGGTTACAAGAGAACTGGAGGGAAAAAATAATTCTGATGTCATATATTTGGATTTCAGGAAAGCTTCTGATACTGTTGCACACAGAAGACTACTGTACAACTTGAAGCAGTATGGCATTAAGGGCAAGTTGCCACAATGGATAAAAAGGTTGTTGAGTGAGAGAAGACAGAGTGGTAATTAATGGACACTGCTCTTCATCGACTAATGTTATTAGTGGAGTTGTCCAGGGTTCGGTGTTGGGCCCATTGTTGTTTTGTATATTTACTAATGATATTTATGAAGGTATATCAGGCTAAATGTCCATGTTTGCAGATGATACAAAGGATGGCAGAGTTGTTAATGACAGTAACGACAGCATGCTACTGCAATAGGATCTAGAAAAGTTGAGCAGATGGTCTTAGAAGTAGTAACTGAAGTTCAACATTGACAAATGCAAAGTACTACACATGGGTAGAAGTAACCCCCAGAAAAATGTACCAAATGTATGATACTATACTTAAGGTGGTAGAGAGTGAAAAAGACCTGGAGGTAATCATGCAGTCAGATATGAAGCTTTCTAAGCAGTGCAGACAGGCTGTCAGATCAGGTCATGGGGTCTTGTCAATGATATACAGGAATTTTTTTTTTTGTATAAGGGAATGGTCAGGCCACAACTTGAGTACTGCATGCAGGCCTCATTTTAGGAAGATTTTAGAGTTGCTAGAATGAGTACAGAGAAGGGCAACAAGATTGGCGAGGAGAACAATGGGGTGCACTTACCAAGAAAGGCTTAAGTACTGCAAGTTGCAACATCTGGAGACTAGGCACCTGCAAGTTGATCTGATAAGGTTTTGAATGGGTTGAGCACACTCAGTGCTCAGATTACGAACCTGATGTGGCATAAATTCAAATTGAGGAAAGACAGTTGTAGAATAGATGTTTGGAAATTAACTGAGACCTAGCCAGCGGGTGGTTGATTGCTGGAACAAAGTTCCATCTGTTGTTGTTGTGGAAGTTGAAAGCTCAAATAAATTCAAGGAAGAACTGGACAAACGTTTAGAGCAAATGGTTATGTGAAATGGGATTTTTAAAAAAATTTTTTTTTTTTTGGCTGATGCTGTATAAGTTTGCTTTCTTGCATCATATGCCTCTACTAATGTTATTGCTAATTCTCCTGTACGGTTATCACCCTCCAGTGTTCAAAGAGGCCTACATTATCCCTACATATAGAAAACAGGGTGAAGGCAGATAAAGCTAAGCCTAGACACTATCGATCCATTATTATATTTAACACAATTGCAACAATTTTTGAACTACTCCTCTATAAATATCCTAGTTCCCACCTTCAACCCTATTATCCTTTTCTTTCCCGAAAATAAAGCTTCAGATCTCACCACCTTGTTCTTTCATTTTCTGCAAACTAATTTGGATACATGAAATCAAACTGATTCCCCTGCTTCTTGATATTACATGCATTAACATTGATCTTCTTCCCTTCCATCTTACATCTTATGGTTTACAACCCCCCCAACCCTTTACTGGATTTGCTTGCTTCATTGCTTACCAATTGTCAACTACCTGTAATAAATGAAAGTTCTTCAATAACTTTGTTTACTGTTTCATAAGGTACCCCTCAAGTCTCATCCTAGGCCCACTTTTCATTATCATTTACATTAATGATCTATCTACTACATTTCAGTCTGCTAATGTTTGGGTGGCAACTTTATGCAGATGATTTTAAACTTTACAAAGTTGTCTATTCTTCAATTGACAGTGATGAAAACTAATCCTGTCCTGATTCTAGTTCAACAAAAATGTCTCTTAACCCACTGAAATGTAAATGATGTTACTTCTGCTTAAATTGTGTAGTGTGACTAGCCAACAAAAATATTGTTTGTCATACCTCCGCAATGAAAATATGTGATTTTGAAGGAAATAAATGCGCTGATTCCGAAAATCACCACAAGAAGCCTCTATCACGTCTTCATCAAAAGATGTACCAATGTTTAATGTTAAAATAAAGGGATATATATATATATACGAATAATTCAAGTTTGTAATACAAGTGTAAAAAAATATCGTAAATCATTGCAAAATAGTTATATTTCAATAATATATAATCTGCATTCCTGTAATTGTCCTTAAAAATGTTTGCTACTAAGGAATTGTCTCTTGTATTCCTGCTTACTCTCCCTCATAAGGAACCAGCAGTAATCTCCAATCCTTACAGGATCTCAGCAACCTTGGTACCACTTTTCCATCACGGATATATCTTGATGAAGCCACTCTCCTTGTTCATCAAGGGTTCTGGAGAATCCTGGAGAATTCTGGATTCCGGTTTCTGGAGAATCCTCAACTTGAACTCGATCACTATTATCTTCCCCACTACTGTTATCCCAAGTTTTTTGGAGGGGGGGGGGGCACTGGTACTGGCAAATTGTCTCTGTGTGGAACTGGCCAAATTGCAGAAGGTATACAGTGAAACTTCTCCTAACGGACACCTCTCGTTAACGGACATCTCTCTACAACGGACATTTTCAAATTCCCCAACTCACCTCCATTGGTTTTAACGTGTTTGCAGCTTCTGTCTAGCGGACATTCTCTGTAACGGACGCGGACAGGCAATCTGCACTGTTTCGTTTAGATTAGCACTTAATTTGATCTCCCCATAACGGACAGCGGGCAAGCTCACGGCCCTTTTTCTAGGAACGTTTCTTCCACGTATTGCTTCAATCGTGTGTTTTCTATTTCCAATTCTCTGAATTTTATCAAGGTTTACGTCGCGGTTCTAAACCCTTTTTCAAGAATTTTAAGGCACATGTAAAACTTCTGATGAATTAGGTGTGTGTAGGGGGGGATATGGTCGGCCTTTCGTCTTTTCAGTTTCAGTTTTCAGTTTTGTTCAGTGTCGTGTGAAGTGCACAATGTCTTCTCGTAAACATTTAACTTTAAAAGATAAAGTCGAACTCATTAATGCGTATGATCGGCAAAAAAATAGTGTTCGCAATCTCGCTGCAAAATTCAAAATCGGGAAGACGCAGGTAAGCGACATCCTAAAGGAAAAAATATGAACTGCTCAAACAATTTTGGCAACACGGAAATGATCAGGTTCAAAAATCATTCCCGAAAATTGTTGGACTTCAAATTTGTCATGCACGTGCTAAACAAATTCCCATTAGTGGGCCTATTATTAGGGAAAAGGCTTTGGAGGTTGCGAAATCTATGGGAGTAAATGAGTTCAGTTCAAAGCTTCTGCGGGATGGCTAGACAAGTTCAAAACTCGGCATAAAATTTCTTGGAAAACCGTAAGTGGTGAAGGTGGATCTGTTGATACTGGGGTTGTAACAGAGTGGACCGTCAAATTGGAAGATTTATGTCGTGATTTTGAAGCTAAGGATATTTACAACTGTGACGAAACAGGGTTGTTTTTTTAAAGCTCTTCCTGAAAAAACAATGAGTCTTAAAAACGAAAAGTGCCAGGGCGGAAAACTTTCTAAGGAACGCTTGACTGTAGTATTTTGTACAAATATGCCGGGAGACTTTGAACAACCTCTTCTTATAGGAAAACCACAAAATCCTCGTTGTTTCAAGGGCATAAAGTTGAATCTTTTGAATGTTGACTGGAAGTCTAATAAAAAAGCGTGGATGACACGAGATATCATGAGCGAATGGATACGTCACTTTAACCAAAACATGATTCGTCAAAACAGAAAAATTATTCTTTTCATGGATAATGCTGCATCTCACCCGCACATTGAATTGTCCAACATTCAAATCGTTTTTCTGCCATCAAACACATCTGCAGTGTCAGCCCTTGGATCAAGGGATAATAAAAAATTTTAAACTTCACTACAGAAAACGTGTTTTAAGACATCTTCAATGCAAACATGAACGATGTAACATGTGTGAGTGACCTTGCAAAGAAAATCAGCATCCTAGATGCGATTCAATGGATTTCCTCTTCAGTAAACGCAATTAGAAAACAAGCTGTCGTGAACTGTTTTGTAAAGATACTGAAGGACTTTCGATGGTTTCTTCACTCCAAACAAATGTTGAAAACAAAAATTATCAGCCGGAAGAAGGTGCAAAAGAAAATAAGTGATTACTGTATGTATTTTTCTTAAGATAAAGTCATAA
Source organism: Mastigoproctus giganteus (assembly GCF_048544385.1). Classification (NCBI taxonomy): domain Eukaryota; kingdom Metazoa; phylum Arthropoda; class Arachnida; order Uropygi; family Thelyphonidae; genus Mastigoproctus; species Mastigoproctus giganteus. The sequence continues at coordinate 204,065,924 of NC_143581.1, read as the reverse complement.
TATGCATAGCACAATTGTATGTATATTATTTACAAAAATATTGCTCAAAATCTGTATATAATTTAATTTAATTTTACATTAAACGTTTAACGATTTTTCTTTATCTCTCGTGTATGTAATTGTATATTATTTACAAAAATATTGTTCAAAATCTGTATATATTTTAATTTCATTTTACATTAAACGTTTAACGATTTTTCTTTCTTTCTTTTTCTTTTTTTCTCCCTCAGACTTCTTGTTAGCGGACACTTCTCTCTAACGGACACATTTTTGTTCCCCCTGGCTGTCCGTTAAAGGGAAGTTTCACTGTATTTGGATATATTATAGCGTGTTTGCTTTTTTTACACATACCAGATATATTTATCATCCAGAAGTAGTAATTGTTAATGTGGTTAGATGGTTCTCGCCAAACCACAGGGATATTACAAGATATTCGAGCAAATCCTGAAGCCTCAGAGGCCTCCAAGTTGAGTTCAGATGAACAAACCAGGACAGGAGTAAGACCCAAGATAAAATCAACAAACATCCTTGTAGATGAAACTGAAGCCACAGATGATGAGCAAGGTATAGAATTATACTCTCCACAGATGAAGGCCAATTCTGAGTCACCTACGAAGATACTGCTGAACCGAGTGTTGGACAGGAACTCAAGAATCGACACCAGAATGGTTTTGCGGTTCTAAATGAAACTAGAAAGAAGCTGCGTGCCTTTATATCAAGGGATGTTTTTGATAATTCCAGAAGTTACATCCATCAGGTGATGGACCTCTGGGATGTAATGGAAGTGGCATTTCAAGAAGTAGTTCTTGAAAACGTGGAGCTGAAGTCTAAACTTAGTCAAGTGGATGGTGGACAGGGCCCTCTACAAAGAACATATGTGCAAGTGGTACAGCCAGTGCAAGAAGGTCTCAAGACCAAAACTGTTATCATTAAGGCAAGTACAGATCAATTTGCTATGAGTGAGCAGGTAAAGGAAGAACCGATAAAGACTGTTTGACTAGTTTTGGCAAATACTTGCGTAATCGCTATAAGACTGATCAGGGATAGGTGAGTTGCCCTCAAAGCAGCAACAGAACAAGATATTGCTGCCATCACCGAGTGTCCACGAGTCTGGGACCTTGGCTTGTGGTGATCTTAAAGTGGTGATCATTGATCTTGATAAAACGTTGACTAATGAACATCTCTTACAAGAACTGTGAGGTTTCTCAGAGCCAGATGTGCTCTGATGTTAGAATTGTGAAAAGAAATTTGGCCAGAGGGACTTCTGTCACAAATCTTGTTCTTGAGGTTTCTGGGAATATCACGAAGATCTTGGTAGCCAGAACTAGAGTTTTTATAGATCCCACACTCGGTGAGGGGTCTCACAGAGTGCAGGATCTCCTAATGCCCATATACAGTGCATTAAATATTGCAAGGTATTGTCGAGCAGATGCCTATTGTGGGCACTGTGTTAGTCACGTCATACCTTTGGAGAGAGAGAGAGAGTGTACAAAAAAGAAGGAATCTCCGCACTGTGTCAACTGTTGGAGGAGGAAAATTTCCTCCGGACACATTACTGTTGATAGACGGTGCCCCGAGTATTTGAGGGCACTAGATATACAAAAACGAAGAACCGACTATAGTGATTAGTATAGATATAGATCCAGCAGTGGTGCCACCTCCGGCGGTTGAGTTCTCAGAGTGTTATAGTATAGAATTGAAATATACTAAGAGATAAGATCTAAGACCATGAACACAGTGGTATGAAATCGCTTAGATGGTGATTGGGAGGGGGGGGGTTCTAGCTCTGGGGGACTCTGGTACCTTACCCAGCCAAATGGGCTGAAGTTCGTGACTTAATTAAAGTTTTGTTAATTAATCTAGGTAGAGAATCCTGGAACTGAATGGTGGAAAGATATATATGTGAATCAGAGATTCTGATTGACATTGTTGACTTATATGTAGCAATGCAGACAGTGTTGTTATAGAGATTATTTTGGAGCAAGTCTCCCTCTCTTGCTGGCTTGGGATGGGCCCCTGAGCTCAGCAGGGTGAGCGATGCTCGCTCTTGATCTCCACAAAGTGGAGAATTTAATTTGACCAGTAGATAACAGGCTTTGCTTTGGAACCAGATTGGTGCTGGGCAGTGGTTTTTCTGGATAGGGCGACCCAACTCCTCGTGTTGGGGGTAGAGATGCCGTCCCTGCTGCAAGTGGTCGTTCTATCTATATTGTCTGAGTTTGATAACCTAGTTGGGGTTGCATTAAGTATGTTGACTGATATACCAACCATGAAATGAGTTCTGACAATCACAGCTAAGTATATATGCGAATGCCTAGGTGGTAATTTGCATCAAGGGTTCTCAAATTACAAATTACCAAATCAATCTAATTTCTAAGATTTCCAAATGTTCAGTTTAATTAAGTGTTCTTCTTCAACTTTTAAAGAGTGACAAGGTTATAATTATTCTCAAAAAGCAGCTTATACTTCCTGTTTTTGATCATTGTGATATTATTTGATCCCCACAACAGGAATATATTTCTGATAGACCTCAGTGAATTCAAATCAAATTCATTAAATTCCTATGCTTTCAAAAATTGTTATCTTTCACTGTCAAAACTACAAAGCACTTTATGTCACTGTTTCAGAATCATATCACTTCTCTTTGCTCCAGACAAGAAAGAACTGCACAGCTCTCTTTTTGTTTACAATATCATAAACTCTGTTATTGATTCTTCCTCTCTTCTAAAATAAATCATCAAACAAATACCCTTCACTATACCCTACTTGAATTCTTGTCATAAAGCTTAGCTCTCTCCACCTGTCCCTAATACTCAATATTTACTAGCCAATCTTCTGCTTGTTCTGTTTCCTTCAGGTATTAAATAATTACTGCATTGATTATATGCTTTGCTTAACCTATCCATATATAAGAAATTACTGTTTCATTAATCTTAATTTTACATATATTTTAATACAAAATGGCTACTATGTATTGATTCTCGATAATCTTCAGTTTCTCATCACAGTTTAGAGCCTTTGAGCCTTGTGGGTGAGAAGCAAAAAAAAAAAATAAATAATAAATAAATACATGAGATAAATAAATAGATCCATTTCTAATGCCAGCAGAGACATTAGAAGTAGTTATATGTTTTAAACAGCTGTATTCTGGTTGGAGTAAATGTAATTAAGAAATCTTAAAAAATATACATATATTGTAAAAAAATTGTTACCAAATCTGGTCATAATCTTGTCCATCCAACCAACTCCTTCACGACATGGAGTACACTGAAAATAATTTATATTTTTATTAAACATACTATCTTCTATGCTTCTATTTTTTATTGAATAAATTATTAAAATTTTTAGGCAACCGGTGATACCATCAAAATGGAATGAAACCTAACTCATTTAATATTATCGAATTTACCAGAAGTGTTTCTTCAGCGATGCTCGATTTCACTGCAGCTGCAGCTGCAGTGAAAGCAGCTGCGATTTCACTTTCAATTCTTCAATGGTACAAGAGTGTGAATTATTTCTATAGGCATCGTCCTTCAGGAATTCCCCAGAGGAAATAATCAAAGGAATTCAGATGTGAAGAGTACAGTGGCCAAGATCATATAATCCCACATCATCCATGGTATATATTAGAGAGATTACCTTACCATTAAAAATGTTGTTAGGACTGCAGACTACATTTTGTAAGGAAACCAAGTTTTTAAGTTTTACTGAACAATGTTTAAAGTCAATGTTAGTTTTAAACCCAACTGTTGTAATAATCACCACATGGCTCTTCTTGGGCTCCAAATAATTTCTTCCTATCATCAATGTTTCTTGCGACGACTGACTAACTGGTTAAAATAAATTTATTAAAATAAAAATGATATATACATAAGATAAAAGCGTTAAAATACAATAAGATAAAAGTGTTAAAATACATAGTAGCTTTTGAAGCAAAGTGCCTCTTCATCAGCTAGTCTGTGAATTGTGTACTTCAGTATATATTGATAGTTACAATAGCATAAGTCAGCTGGGCATGACCATGTATCACGAGTCTGGTGTCGGTAAAGCAGAATTATGTACACATGATGATCAGCAGTGCTCACTGCACTGCAATATAGTACATTCTATAATAGGGTGTAAGTGTACTGCCCTCATCTGATTCATAGTACTATTATTGGTGGCTATGTGTAGTGCTTCAAGCCATGAGCGCTGTCACAATCAATCACGTGAATAGTCGACGATTTCAATATCCCATTGGGGATCACCAATAATAGTACTATGAATCAGACAATGGGAGTACACTTACACCCTATTATAGAATATACTATATTGCAGTGCAATGAGTGCTGGCGATCATCATGTGTATGTAATTCTGCTTTACCGACACCAGACTTGTGATACATGATCATGCCCAGCTGACTTATGCTATTGTAACCATCAATTAGATAGTATGAATCAGAGCTGTAATACTCAATATGTTCTACGTTGATAATAAAATTAGTAAATTAATAAGAGGAGTTTACCTCAATATAGTACGTAGAACACTTCCGTATGATACCCTCCAGAAACTAAAACGGAAAAAAACAAAAAAAAATCGACAACTTACCGGTACATTAAAGTAAAATATAAATAATTAAATAATCAATTTAATACAATTCAAAATCAATTTAAAACAATTAAAATTCAAATTAACGCAATTAAAAGAATCTAACGAAAATATTCAAAACTATTTTCCTTCCTGAAGCTGACAATGCTTTTCGACCGACTGTCGTGATCACAGGAATTTTCTTTCCGTTTTAATTTCTGGAGGGTATCATACGGAAGTGTTCTATGTACTATATTGAGGTTTTGGTTTTTTGGTTTTTTTTTTTTTTAGGAGCATTAGCAACTAAGGCCATATTACTCCGGGATATGCGGTGGTCTTTCCCTGACCTTTCCGCATCCTCCGTATTTGGTGGTGACGGGCTCGAACCCCGGTCTAATCAAGAAGTATGTGCTACGCACTGCTGCTCCTTCCCACCTGGCTACGGAGGCGCCTATATTGAGGTAAACTCCTCTTATTAATTTACTAATGTAACCATCAATATATACTGAGGTACACCATTCACGGAGTGGCTGATGAAGAGGCACTTCGCTTCGAAAGCTACTAAGTATTTTAATGATATTTTAACGCTTTTATTATATATATATATTTTAACTCTTTTATCTTATTTTATTTCTGTTTTATCTTATGTATATATAATTTTTATTTTAACCAGTTAGTCTGTTGTCGCAAGAAACGATGATATAATGCAACCTAATGCACAAGGCCTGTTTTCTAATTTCTTCCTGTATATGTGCAGTATTTTCAGGTATCCTCAGAAATTTCTTTCTGCCAATACCATACTTATTATTATCTATCAGAACCAGACCATTTAAACATCTTTACCAACCTTGAAATTGTTGATTTTTCTGGAACTTTCTTCAAAAAAATCTCATTTAAACCTACACTAAACTGTAATAAAACATTTCATAAAACCTTTTCACACAAAAAAGACATGGCTCAGTAGTGACTCCATCTGGCTTACTTGTTTAAGTGGCTTCAGAATTATCCTCCTAAGGTGCATCACCAACCAGCAAAAAAGAACTCCAATGTGTTATTTGTTTACTGACATCAAATTTGCCAATACAAGCCCAACAACAACACAAACAAAATATAGGCATTCAAAAGTGTTGCATTTTTCTTGATGATCCTGCAGATTGGTAATTCCTAATGGGTGCCAACAACCTGTTATAAAAATAACTGGAGGCACTACTGCAGAACCAAACATTTGTAAACTGGCAAAGTCCATCAAGTTCAGGGATCTTAGTAGAACTGCTTATTTAATATAAATATATTATTTAAATTTTCATTTATGTACATTTACATTATAAATATATATCCTCCATGACAATATAGTGGTTTTTGTCACTTGTCACTCATTTAGAGAGGTCTGGGTTCAATTCCTGTTGATGACTGGAGGAATTTCTGAAGTCTTCTTCAATCAAGGCTGTAGTTAGCTGATCTCAGGCAGAGGTGGGTAGGAGCCACACAAGTTAGTCTGGGTTTTTCAACCTGCACAACATGCAAATTGGCCTGTGAATGCACATACACACTCTTCTACAGACATAATACACTTATACAAATATAAGTTATGCTTGGGAGCCATTAATATAATAATATATATTATAAATACAAATTTTTATATTTCCTTAATCTACCAACAGTTCTTGTAGTTATCATATAAACATATTGATAAAATCTATGAACTTACTGAATTTTTTTGGCGGAAATAGATTAAATAGAATATTGTACATAAAACTTTTGTAGATTAAATTCTTAGAATAACACAGTTTCATTTATTAAAAAGGGCCAATATAGTTTTATTTCAAACTATAATGATCTTTTTTTAAAGGTTGAGAATGAACTACGAACAACACTCTTGTTGCCACAAGATGACAAGAAATGTGATTCAAAAAAAAAAAAATTAAGTATTAAAATGGTGGTTTTAATTCATATCTCTCTCTCTCACCCACCCACCTGTTATTAAAATAACAGGTGGGTGGGTGAGAGAGAGAGATATGAATAAAATAAAGGTTGCCCTAATGAATAAATGGAAATACCTGGAAAAGAATAGATGAAAGAGATTCATGGAGATACACTAGCAAAATACTCAATACGTTTGTAGTTAAAAAAAAATTTAAATGGTAATTTTTTTTTTAAAAACTAGGTTTATAGAGCAGAATTTTTTTTATTTCCATGGGATTGGAGCATTTGGTTCAGAAAGGTTTGGAACCACTGCTGTAGATACCTTATCTGAAACAAAAATAAATATATCAGATAAGATACCTTATCTGATATATATACATATCATTTATTATCATGGCAATATATGCGAAGCTGCTTTATCTTGTTATTGCAGCCTCCATAACCTCAACCTGTAAGAATTATATATTTCTGTCTGTAGTTCATGCAGGCTCACTTTGCCCTTAGATCTTAACAGATATTATATACTTTATTTGAGCGCACAGTTTCTGCCCTTTTTTAAGCTTTTTTTTTTTTTTTACATTATGGTATCTTTTTTCCATTGTGTTTTAGCAGTATAAAAGCTGCATCCACTTAAACAAATAACTTTATTGTTGGCTGAATGTTTATCCAGCAACTTTCTGAAGAGTACAGATTCATGGCTGACATTTTAAAATTTTTGTTCTTCTTTTTCCTACTTAGTACATGGGTCTAATCCCATTTTCTCTGTAGCTGGAAAAATTCATATTTTAATTTTTAGCCACAATGGACAACATTATTATTATTATATTTTTTTTATTCTCAATTATTAATTTAATTTATTTTGCCATTTCTGTTGTTAGTGGATACACTTTTTGAACAGATCTTGTATATTACATCAACTGTTTGAATACCTATTCCCTCTGAATTTATATTCAGAAAACTATGTAAGCAGGGGGGGTAAAAAATGTTTCTTTTTTTTTTTTATATATATTTCTTATAAATAAAATATGCTTTCAAAATGATAATCTCTGTTCCAATACTTATTTTTGCAATACGCATTTTGTTCTTTTATTTATTTTAAAATCAACATAAAACTGAAATTATTACTTCTGTATGTGAGAAAAATGCAGAAAAATGTTTAAATAAATAAATGTTATTTTTAAAATAATTCTGCACAACATTCAACAGCATCAAATTGTGATATAGCAAAACAATTCATATTCTTCTGAGAAGTTTGATGTAATGGGATTTTAGTGAAAATGTAATCTGCAATTTACATGTTAAGCTATTCTGTTATATTTGGAATAGAAAATATTCACTCACCTTTAATTTTAGTGTCTGATTCTCTGTAGCAGTAATTTTTTTACTATCAAATCAACAGTTGTATAATACTTAGTTGTTTGTACAGTTACTGTGTGTGTGTGTGTGTGTGTGTGTGTGTGTGTGTGTGTGTGTGTGTGTGTGTGTGTGTGTGTGTGTGTGTGTTTACATTTATTAATGTACATAGGTCACCATTCACAGAAATGAAGATAACTGTATAGTGGGGTAATTAAGCCATACTATACTCAGTGATAGTTTTATGATGCATTAGCATCTTAGGTCATACTGTATTAGTCATTATGTCTGTACAAGAATATATTCACGGGCCAATGTGTTATTGCAGGCTGAAAGACTTGCAATAACTTGTGGAGAAACCTACTCCCTTATGCAGTTAGCCTGATTGGCTAACTGCAGCCTCGATTGAAGTGGCCCCTTCAGAATACTATGATAGGATCAAACTTAAGGCATTTCCAAATGGTCGACAAGCAGCAAAACCACTATACTTTAACAGAAGCTCAATTATTAAGCTGATTTATTCTGATGTAAAATAAATTAATAGTAGTTGTATGTTAAGATTGAAGAACAGTCCAAGTCAAGATAACGCAGCAGTGAGTGCTACCTCTATTTCTATTGCTGTAATCAATCTTTAGAACAAAGCTAAAATACTTGGCACTGGTAGGAGAGTAGTTTCCCCAACATCATAATCACAACTATCAGTAAAATCAAGTAAACTATTTTATATTATTGTGAACAACTCAGAATAGAATACTTTTATCACTGAAGTTACACTATTTTGTTTACATATCCAACTATTTTCAATGCCAAATGAAAAAAGAATGAAGTGAAGTAGTTTAAAGGTTCTATTCGTATACTACTATTTGAAGGATAAGCTCAGATCGGGGGTAGTCCCTTTATTAGTCAATGGTCAGATAAAACACCAAAGGTTGCAGGCCACAAGAAGAACAGTTTCATACCACTAATTATGCATTTTCTAAAATAGGATTTAATTTTTGTTGATTAATATTTATATTTGATTTTTTACATTTACCAATAATTAAATATGAAAATCTGGCACAATTATTACAAGACTCCAATAACATTGTTATTGGTTTTACTGTTAAATAATGAGGGAGATACAGAAAACAACATAAGTAAGTGATACAGAAATTTGAATATTACTAAGAATGAATATATTTTCAAAAGTTACATGAAACTATAATTTGCTGCACAATAATTTAAAGCTCAGAGAGAAGTAGCATATAGGAATTCAGAGCTGTCTATATGCCTGTGGGCTGCACAATACAAGGAAATGAGCCACATGCAACCTCTGTGTGTGCGTGCGTGGGTTGGTGGGTGGGTCAAGCATGGCTTAGATCAGTGGGTCTCAAAGTGGGTGCCATGGCACCCCAAGGTGCCACTTAGTCTTTATAGGGGTGCCTTGACGTCAAATTTAGCATCGGCTTACATCGTGGCCGTCACTACAAAAGGTTGTTGAATTTCATGCAACTGTGTAAATTAGAAGTCGTCATGAAATAATTGCTGACTGCATTGCAGTGTTTATGTACATACACCTACATATACGGAACAGCCGAGTCATCCGTCACATACACTGTATTTGAAACAGCACCACCTTACAAAATATTCAGCCAGCACCCATTGCACCTGGTGCTAGGCATTTTTCATAATGGATTTAGGGTGGCTTCACATTAAAAAGTTTAAGAACCACTGGCTTAGATGATTATAACAAAACAGGATTTTTTTTTTGTTTTATTATAACTGACTAAGACAGCGTTTCTCAAACTGTGTTCCATGAAAAATTGTAATTAATAATTAAAAAATATATATATAAATAAATTTTGCATATTTGTAGTGTACACCACTTTTGTATCATTATAATATTTAACATAATTTTTTTTCGGTTATTAATATACTGGCATAGACTAATAATCAAATAGACCACAGAACACTTTATTTTGGCGGGCTTTGCATAGAGAAGTATGCACAGAGGTAATGACATCTACAAAAAAGTAGCAATGTGGCATCTAGTATGCCATTCGTATGCAGTTTAGCCTGGAGTACATGGGTTGAAGGAGAGAAGGAAGCGAACCGATATCATAACTAAACTCACTTCCTTGTATACATTTTTTTTGATAATTATTAGTATTTTGAAATATTATTATTAAAATGTGTCCATGGATTTGTGGTTTGAAAAAGGAACTTTAAAACGAGAAGCAAAGTACTTCTAGTAGTGCAACTGTGGCCGATGAAAATGAAAACAATATTGTCACCACTTCAAAGTGAGGATGAACAATTGCAGACTTTTGTTCTTCAAAAATCCAAAGTGAAAAAACAGGAACCAACTAATAAAAGACCAAAACTAAAGTATGATGACAGTTATTTGAATTTCTGCTCTACATGTGTTGGAAATAAAGATGCCCTTGATGCATGGTGCGTCGTATGTAATGAAATATTAGCAAACAGTTCTTTGGCTCCTGCTAAACTTGTGTTCCGTAAGTGTTCCATGAATATGTTGTGAGATGAAAAGTGTTCCACGACTAAAAATATTTGGGAAACGCTGGACTAAGACAAGGATTGCATAAAGTTAGAAAGAAATTGCATTGATGTTTGTTATAAGAACTGATGTTGAAGTCTTATAACATTAGATTTCAAGTTGAGAATACTCACCTGACCACAGCTTTCATGCTTATAAAATTCAATAAGTCTAGCAATAGCTCTAATCATGTCTGTCTGTTTATTCATCACGATAACAGCAGCAGTCCCAAGACCAGTCTGCACAGCAACCAGTGCATCAAAATCCATCATTACGTCATCACAGACACTTAAAAAGAAATGAAGGGAAGGTAAAATAAATCAGCCTAATTTTACAGATTATATAAAATGATTTAGAATTTCATTAATAGCAAATTAATTTTCTATTTATTATTGTTATATATTTTAATTTATCAATATAATCAGTCTATAATTATTCTTTCTATAATAACATTAAATTTTACAAGTAGTCTTTTTAATTAATCCTATTAATGCATTAAAACTGCTTATATATGTGAAAATAATAATTATCACTGATAATTATTACTTTCATTCAAATTAAGGTTATCATACTTGCTAATTCTACACTAGTGCATATCTATTAGGATCATCATATATTAACCTATACATTAAGTCTGAGTGATATAAAATTATTCTGCCAATTGATGATAATATAAACTTTTCAAGTGTGCTCAAATTTCCTTAAAGTTTAATCAATCTTAAAATTGTTTCCCCAAAACACCAGTTCAATGATCATTTTCAGGTATCTTAACAATAGTATTCATTTTCACAATTTAAATTGTTTTGTTGAGAATGACTTCAGAATAAAATAAAAATATTTAGTAAAACTTAAGAACAGTATGCTTAAAATTGAGCATGAAACAGTCAAACATGTAATTTACAACTGTAAACTTCTTACTGAAAAAATGATAAAATTTCCACTTCCAAGTTGATATGCCTGCAAATCTGTATGCTTTTAATCCTTTTAATGGACATAAGAAAAAAAATATCCAAGAGCAGGCACATTGGTTAATTTTATATACTACAGTAGATTCTCGATTTTCCAGGATAGATGGTAAAAAAATATTCCCGGATAACTGATTTCCCGGTTAATCCAAAAACACAGTAAGTCCTTGACATATGTAAGAGATAAGTTCCAGGAGTTCCTATGTAAGTCGAGTTTTATGTAACTCGGGAATGATTAATAAAATATTGCTGCTATATCCTTATCCTCAGAAGAATGAAGAAAAATAGTTATATATTTTTAATTACTTCAATTAAAAACTTTATTTGGGGACAGAGGTGAAGTAGCCAGAGTGGCACATAAGAAAAGAAAACGTAAAAGGAAGAAAAAACGCATGTTATTGTACTGTAAAAACTGGTATGTATTTCGTAGCCTTGGTTATTATAATTGACCTTCATTGGTGCCGACCACTTCTCGTATTCTGTCTTTCTCCTTTATGATTGTGTTCACTGTTGCCACTGACAAATCTGAATTCCGTGCGATACTTGTTAATGTTTGGCCATTTTCATACATCATTATTTTAATTTTCTGATCCAACTCAATTGCTTTCTTTTTCTTGGTAGATTTACTAGTAGTGCTGTCACTTATTCTCTTAGTTGGTACCATGATAACTATCAAAATTAAATTTTCTGAAAAGAACTTCACAGAGTTAAGGCAAAAACTCACTATTATCACTTCACCCAAGCTCACATTTTACTAAAGCACATTTCTGGAGGTCATTACCATAAAACAACAAAAACAATTTTCACTTTCCGGGTTATTGGGCTTTTCTGTTAGTGAAATTAATTATAAACGGGTAGTAAACTCAATGTTATTGCATTTGCGATAATACCAATAGCTGGAATTCTGTGAGTTTTTTTCATTATGGTGAAATGTGTGTCCCTTTCACTTGAAATTTTCAGTCATAAAAAAAAAATATAAATAATGAAATGTATTTTAGGGACTTACTGTATCGAAAAATGTTCAGTAACCTATTTAAAAAGTATGGCGATAGATAAAAAATTTAAAAAAAACTTACGACGCACTACTTGCGTGTCCAATACAATGCATACGTTTATTTTTTAAGACGTCATATATGGTTTGGTCACCAACATTATAATGGTTCTTTAGAGATTTAACGGATGCATCGTTTTCAAACTTTTGAATAATTTCAAGTTTTTGTTTAATTGAAAGCACGACTCTTGCGTTTGCTAATCATTTTCGCAATTTCTAAACAAAAAAAAAGTGACTATTAAAAAAAAAAAAAATCCGACATCTCTGACATGCATAACGAAACAGTGCAATCCTTTTGCACTGCGGCGGAACACAACAATCGACGTGATGCACTAAAACAAACAAAACATTTGGTTCCCCCTCTTTTTTAGAGCGGTGGGTGTGAAGACAGAGGGGATTGCAAGATAACAGGTACACTAATCTCCCAATGACGACTTATAATGCTGCTTCTTGTTGCTTATTTACGACTTGCAAAACATCTGTTTATACCTATTCTATTTATTACTTGAATTTTATGATTTCTGTTTTTTTTTTTTTAATTTGGAATCTTGAAGTGTCCCGGTTAATCGAGAGTCTGCTGTATTTGGGATAATAAGAACAAATAATACCTTTTGTAACAAGGTTTTGTTACCCAAAAAACATTTTCTCAACTATCTCACTTCCAATGCTCAGTAACACAAAGCGAGTAAAAATGAAGGCGAAACCAAAGCTACACAGAAAATTAATACGAGGAGCATACGGCAGGCTTTGTACAAAGAATTAATACTGTAATGAATTTTTTTTATGGGTATACTTTTTTTCAATTAAAAATAATTAATTAAGCATATTGAAAGTGAATACTATACTGAAGGAATACTAAATTCACACTGATGTAATTCTAATAAGATTTTTTTTGGTGTATCCAGTACACCAGGGTGACTGCTAGAGATTCTAATGGCTTTGGCAGTAGAACAAACAAATCCTAGTCATCGTGTGTGTAAAATCAGAATCAATTCAGAGGGTTATAAATATCAACAAACTCCAGTTTAGCATCCATAATTTGAATTCAAATGGCTGTACCATGAAAGTGGTGTGAAGTATTGCTATGTGGTTTCAGGACCTTTTAACTCATTTTTAATGATGATTTCAGAACCACTGGCTTTTCTGGTCATATAAAAGATTAAAAAGAGCACATAGCCCAGGTGGTAACAGATGATTGTCACTGTTGAATCTATCCAATTCTCAGTGAGACAGATGATGCCATGTGATGCCCCTAAAATCATAGTAAAGAAGGACTGGTTGTTGTTGTGATGGAGTTTAATGGCACATAGACTGCCAGAACCATATTGTGTCTTTCTAATGGTTAATAACGAAATACCGACTTTATTTAAAATAGCTGTTATATTTTATGATATATTCCTAAGCAGTTTAGAAAGGTAAACAGTTCTGTTTTACTAGGATTATCTTCATGAATCTTCAATGTTAGTGATGACTGTGCATTAGCAGATTATTATTATTGTACGGTCAGCGCTTTTGCACCATGTTTTGTTCATAGTGAACTGTTCGGATCGATAATTGACATAATTTTAATTGTATCTCATATTGTGAATCAACCTTCACAACGAGTTGCTGAGGTATTGCACAGCTTTAAATAAGTAACACTGCACCAGTGGAGAAGACTAACGATACTTATTCTCAGCGGATACCACTACGGCACCATTTTGACACCAGGGTGGGCAGATACCCTGTTGTTACAATACTGACAACCCAGTTATGAAGTTTAAGTCCACAATATGAGAGATGCATGATGGTGTGTAATAGTAATTACACACCATCATGCATTTAATTGCACGAAGGTGCAATTATTTTGCACGAAGCAATGGGACTACACTTAAGATTCACTACTGAACAGTCAATGCTTCTGCACCATGTTTTGTTTGTAGTGACCTGTTCAAATCGATGATTGGCATCGTTTTAATTGTATCTCATATTGTGAATCACTTGAACAGTTCACTACAAACAAAATATGGTGCAAAAGCACTAACTATCCAATAGTGAATCTTAAGCATAGTCCTATTGTTTCATGCAAAATAATTGCATTAGCAGATGATTTTGTATGTTGGATTCAATTTTTACAAGTAAATCTAGAGTAGACCTGTTTTTACGGAAGCCATACTGATGATCAGAAAGATTTTGGGAGTCTAGAATCCAGGTGAGCCGCTTATGCACCATCCTTTCAAATATTTTGCCCAAACAGCTTGTTAATGATATTGGTCTGTAATTCTGAACTAGAGTGGGATCTTTGCCTGGTTTTTTGTATAGCACAAATATAGGAATGAAGCCATGACAGAGTATATGTATTTTCTGAAAAGATACGGTTATAGAAGAATAATAATATGCCAAGATCGGCTTCACATAGATGCTTCAGCATACTGCAGTGAATGCCATCTGGTCCTACTGCATTATATGATGATTTGCTCGACTCTTTGAGCTCAGCTATAGTAAACGGTTGGTTATATGGAAGTGAGAGACTAGTTGAAAATTCAATTTCTGACATTCTTGATTAATTTTAATGCATTGAGAGGTCACATAATAGGATAATGCAGAAATATTATGGAAAGACTCTGCTAAAGCATTTGCTATATCAGTAGGGGAGGATAGGTTCTGCCCATTCCATTGTATTATTGGAGATTGTAGCAGTAGAAATTTCCCATTGAGAACCCACATTTTTTCCAGATAATTTGAGTGTCAGCATTTTTGTTAATAGATGAGGCGAAGTTAATCCAGGGTTCATGTTTTGCTTTTTTTCTAATTTGTCTTGCTTTGGCTCTGAGTTTTTTGTAAACAATTAGGTTAGTGGTAGTTGGGAATTTACGAAAGTGGTTCCAAGCTCGATTTTCATCGTGTTTCTCTTTGGAGCATTCTTCATTCCACCGCTGGTTTTGGTGTACACACTTGTGCTGGTTGGATTTTGGAATGGAAATTTCTGTTGCAGATAATATATGGCTGGTAATGTGGTCAGTTACATCATCAAGATGGTGTTGCTGCACATATTGCTTTTCGAGTATGACACAAGTGGAATAGGTTTTCCAGTCTGCTTTGTGGAAATTCCAAGAAGTACGCCCTTTAGGGCATGACACGACCTGTGTTTGAATTGAACTGATGATAGGAAAATGGTCACTGTGAAATGGATCATTCAGCACTGACCATCCCATGCTTGGATAAAGAGATGCTGAACAGATGGATAAGTCTATGGTTGATGTAGGACCTGTAGATAGTTGAACATGAGTTGGAGAGCCAGAATTCAACAGAATCGGGTTATGGTTATCCAGGAATGTTTCAATTAACTGGCCTCGCCAATCCATGTTGGAAGATCCCCACAATGGATGGTGACTATTGAAATCACCTTTGTGTTGAAACCAGTTGTGTGATTTTACACAACTGTGTTGAAATCAATCTGGGAGCAAGGATAATTCAGTGAGATATAAATGGATGCAAGGGTTAAATGGATTATAAATGGATGGCAATGATATTCCCATTACCATCCGAACTGCTACAACTTCTACGGAGATTTGTAGCCGGAGATGTCATGATGGTATGGTATTTTTGACCAGAATAGCTATCCCTCCAGGAGCAGGATGTCAGAAATACTGTCTCAATTAAACATACAGTAATTTTTGAATTTCAGAGAAACTTGTGAAAAAAAGGTTTTTTGAATTTCAGAGAAACTTGTGAAACTTGATAAAAAGGTTTCCTGTAAGCATACACCTGCTGCGTTAGTTTGTATGAGTAAATCACTCAGGTCTCAATATTACTGCGTAATACTCTACAGTTCCATTGTACGAATTTGTTCATTGTTTGAGATTGATCTGACTATTTTTTTTGAGGTTTCTGTCTGTTTAGTTTTGATTTTTCTTTCTGGGAAATAATGGGCATCCTATATCCATGGTATCATTAGCATGTAACTCCAGTACTGTGCTTTCATCCTCCAGTTTCTATATTGCTATTTTGCAGTTTTACTCTTTGTTTTGGGCAAGGTTGAGATAGCATCAGTTGGGATACTGATTGGCGTGTTGCTGGTTTCATTGACTGGTTTCATTGTGTGTTAGCACAGTTTTGGCCCAGGTGGCAAATGAAATGGCTGTTTCTGGTAACTGATGCGTATGATCGGCTAGGCATAGTTAGTAGTTCTTGCTTCAGGATATGTGATTTTATGCTCTGCTTTACTTTTATGGATTTTTTTGCCAGTTTTCCAACGGTCACATGCTTTAGAAAATGCAGGATGGCTTCCTTTACAGTTTGGACAAGTAGGAGTGGAAGCTGTACAATCGTTTTGGGAATACTCCTTGGAGCCACAAATAGCATCGCTTTGGCATGCCATACTTCTGGCACTTAAAGCAGCAAATGGGATTCAGGATGTAAGGCTGAATCTTGCAGTTTAAGTAAACTGCTTTAACAGAAGATGGAAGATTCGGAGTACTGAACATCAAAAATAATGGACCTGGTTGGTAGTAGGTTGCCATCTTTTTTGGTCATTATTCTTCGAGCATGTGTCACCTTTTGTTTGCTAAGTTCTTGTACTACTTCTTCTTCTTCAGAGACAGTTAGTAAATCCCATTCGCTGATAACGTCTTTAGACATGTTCAGAGTGTTATGGGGCATAACTGACACTGGAGTATTGTTAAATGTCAATTTTAGCAATTTTGCTGAATGAGACATTTTTGAAGTTTCAATTAGAAGGTCTCCAAATTGAAAACACTTCAACCATTTTAGGGGATCCAACAACCGATTCTAAACATTTCTGTATTAGAAAAGGCGATAGCTTGCTGACAGTGAGTGCATTATAGGAAATGCTGGTATATCTGAATTCTGTTTATCAGACCGTAGTCTCTTCAGTGGATTCAACTCATGTTCTGAGACAGAGTTAACAACTTTGCACCTGTGGGCTCTAGTGGTGGATATTCATTGCAATCCATTGTTGCTCTTTTAGCCCTGGAAGAGGGCTAAAAGGAGCTTGTTTGTTTGTTATTTGGTTTTTAGGAGCATTAGCAACTAAGGCCATATAGCTCTGGGATATGCGGTGGTCATTCCCGACATTTCCATTTCCACATCCTCTGTATTTAGTGGTGACGGGCTCGAACCCCGGTCTAATCAAGAAGCGTGTGCTACGCACTGTTGCTCCTTCCCTACGGAGGCGCCTAACTAAAAGGAGCAGAGCCAACCAGTGACCAAGTGATCATGAGAAGAGGAGAGTAGTACACTGCTAGTGGAGGTAGCAGTAATGCTGCAAGCGGGGTTAGCAGTAACGCTGCTAGCGGTGAAGCAGTGACGTTGCTCAGCAAGGGAAGCAGTAACGTTGTGAGCGGTGGAGGGTTTGTGAAAGCACTAGTACTCACCCCTATGAAAAAGGCTAGAAAATCGCACTAGAAGGATCGCTTGGCACTTGGGGCCAGAAGGATTGGAAGCCTGTTGATGCTTCTAATAATCTGGATGTAGATCATCATTTCAAAGGTGCTAGTGTTTGGCTCTGGTCACTGGAACTAACTTGGGTTTCTGTATGCCGGTACTGTTGTAGCTATGTGCTGTCGTTCTCCCGATGTGAATGATTTAACTGGGCAGATTTATATCAAAGGCATTTTACAGTCCCATAGAAGGGCATTACAAGTAGACCTATTGGCCTGTTCAGGTTCAAGTAAGCTGCTATTTCCACTTTAACGGTAGTATAAAACAATGTTTCACTTGGGTTTTTATAATTTTAGCAGGAATATTTAGGTCTATTAATAACTGATTAATATACATCAATTGTAGTATTTGAATCCAGGCAGCTGAGATATACATGGTTGACAGAGCTCTTTCTTTGGGCCTTTTTAGTAACTTGATTATTGTTGTTGGGAGTTAGTCCCTAAAATGCTGACATTGTTGCAACTAGATTGAATCCTTTGTACCGAGGCTGGTGGTTTTGTTCTGTTAAGGGACAGGGTTGTTATATGTGGAATGATAAAAGGGATGGGCAGTTTGAAGAGGCAAAGATGCTACCAATGCATGTTACCAAGTGCTGATTACTGTCAGTTTGAATAGATCTGCATATTTGGCTAAGATGTCTTTCATCCATAAAGCAGATGTTATTTGGAGAGTTACTGTTAGCTTTTAAATTTGTTAAAAAAGAAAAAAAAAAAAACTAAAATAAAACTAAATGCAACGAAGCATAATATTTTAAGCACTTAAAATTTTCTATATAATATCAGTGTAGATACACCATAGATAGCTCTTAAATAAAAAAACTAAGACAGTAGTGTAAAGGGTATCATCTCATCTGTATCTCATATTGTGATCATTCTTCACAACAAGTTACCATGTATTGCACTACCTCGAATAAGTAACGCTTCACTAATAGAGAAGACTATTGTTATTTATTCTCAGTGGGCACCACCCAGACTCAATCTTGAAATCATCCATAACAAGACACTCAGTATCACCTGCCCAATCAAGCTGCATATAGAGGTTCTTATCATACTCATCACTCTCTTATGTGGTCATTAGCACAACTGCACTCTTTTATCACTATCTCATACCAACTTGCCTCTACACTTGCACGAAACTGCTTCAAATTACTGAAATTGGTACTACCTTAACACATCCATGCAGCTTTTGATCAGAAGCATAATCATCCCCCACACCGCTTCATTCCTTTTTATTCACACTGTATGTTCCAAAATGAAACTTATCTCCTAATAACAGATTTACACCAAGTTACATTTAACCATATCAGGCATTTGTAGACTGAAATCAAATTAAAAAAACATAAATTCAGAATTTTATTAACAAAATACTATCAAGTATCCTACACTATGAAATAAATTTTAGAATGCGGAACTAGCTAGACTATTAGAGATTACAACCTGATTAACCTTATGGTTGGCCAGGCCTGCTACCAATTTCTAAGGACACACCCACCTACAAAAGAATGGACTAAGCATCAAGAGCATGCTTTCACAGGTCTTTATGGTGGGCCTCAAATCAAAGACACCTTAGCCAACTACTTGAATGTGCCTAAACTGTGGGCCAGTACAGTGATAATACATTCCTTGTCTGTGGCCAGAGCAAGGCAAATAGATGTGTTATACACATACATAATAAGTTAGCATTAGCATTAGTAGAGGCATATGAATGAAGAAAGCAAGCTTATGCAGCATCAGCAAAAAAAAAAAAAAAAAAGCTCCGATTTCACCCCTCCATTCGTTCCAAATACCTGTCCAGGTCAGCCTTAAATTTATTTAGCCTATCAACTTCCACAACAAGGCAATGGAAGTCTGCTCCCCCAACCAACTACCCACTAGCTAAAGGCAAATTTCTGAACTCTATCCTACATCTGTCTTTCCTCAATTTGAATTTATGACCTCTCAGGTGATTATTCTGAGCAAGAGGAAGAATTCTATCAGCACTGAGCATGCTCAAACCATTCAAGGCTTTATACACCTCTATCAGATCACCTTGCAGGTGCCTAGTCTCCAGACACTGTAATTTGCAAAACTTAAGCCTTTGTTCGTAAGAGCAACCCTTTGTTCCATTCACTAATCTTGTTGCCCTTCTCTGTACTCGTTCCAGCAGCTCTACATCCTTCTTGAAATGAGGTCTCCAGACCTGTATACAGTACTCAAGGTGTGGCCTGACCATTGCCTTATACAAGGGAATAATCATCCCCTTATCCCTGCTAGAAAAATTCCTGTATATCATTGACAAGACACTATGAGCTACTCTTGCAGCCCGTCTGCACTGCTCAGAGAACTTCATATCTGCATGCACAATTACCCCCAGGTCCTTTTCATTCTCTACCACTGTCAGTGTAGTAGCAGAGAGTTGATACGTTGCTCTGGGGTTACTGTTTCCCATATGTAGTACTTTACATTTGTCAATGTTAAACTTCATTTGCCACCTCACAGCCCATCTGCTCAATCTTTCCAGATCCTGTTGCAGCAGCATAGCGTCAGTAGTGTCCTTAACAACTATGCCAACCTTTGTATCGTCTGCAAACTTGGACATTAAGCTTGATATACCATCATCAATATCATTTATAAATACAGAAAACAACAATGGACCCAACACTGAGCCCTGAGGGACTCCACTAATAACATTAGTCCACGATGAGCAGTGTCCATTAATTACCACTCTCTGTCTTCTCCCCCTCAACCACCCCTTTATCCATAGCAGCAACTTGCCTCCCATGCCACACTGCTCCAATTTGTGTAGCAGTCTTCCATGTGCAACAGTATCAAAAGCCTTTCTAAGATCCAAGTATATAATATCAAAGTTATTCCCTGCATCGAGTTCTTTTGTGACTGCATCATAGAATCCAATCAAATTGGTCAGGCAAGACTTTCCCTTAACAAAACCATGCTGTGTCCAAGCTATAACTGAAGTCTTGTCTAGATGATCCTGCAGTGCTTCTTTAACCAGTGCCTCCATTAATTTTCCTGGAACAGAAAAAAAGTTAAACTCACAGTTCTATAAGTACTTGTGTCAGCCTTTGATCCTCCTTTGTGAACTGGGGTCACATTTGCACATCTCCAGTCTATGGATACCTCCCCTGAGTCCAAAGAAGCTCTCATAATTAGGCTAAGGGTTTGCTTACTTCTTTTGCTGCCTCCTTTAATATAACTGGATAGATCCCATCCAACCCAGGGTGTCTTTTCTTATGTTTATCCTCAACAATTTCTCCTCCACTTTCCTCTCAGTTATTACAAAATCATTTAGCTCACTGCCAGAGTTTACTTCACCTCTGGCATTCCCCTTCCTGAATAGCTCCTCATGTGTGAATGAAGATGCAAAATACTCGTTTAGTTTGTTAGCCACCTGAGCAGGATCCTCAACTGTTGAACCATCAATATCCAGTGGACCAATCTGATTCATCCCTTTCCTTCCAGAGTTTACATAGGTAAAGAACTCTTTTCTGTTTTTCTTTGCATCCTTTGCCAAGGATTTCTCATAATATGTCTTTGCCTGCCTAATCTCCTTTGTGAATTGGTTACTGACCAGCTTATATCTATCATAGGCTTCCATGTCACCCATTAATTTATATGTATCCCATGCATTTTTCTTCTCTGCCATATGTCTCATTAGTTCATCTGACATCCATTTAGGCCTAAATCTTGAACAACATTTCCTAGTTGGTATGAAAAGCCTAGTAGCTTCCAAGATAAGTTCTTTGAATACTTCCCATTTTGAATTTGCCATTTTGTCCCACTATAGAATTTAAATACTGTCTCAGACCATCATAGTCACCTTCACAAAAGCAAAAAAACTCTCCCCTTTACCCCTGATGGTAGTTACCTCTTTGAGTAAATCCCACTTCAGCACACTGTGATCACTTCCAGCTAGTGGTGTAAAGCAATGCATACATCACTTAGTTAGGTAATGTATGCATTGCTTTACACTTTAGGTGTGTTTGATTATCAAATAATGTACCTCAGGGATTAAAAACTTGTACAAGAAAGGTTTACTAAAACCTTACCATGTGATGGCAATTGTCATATGAAATTAGTGAAGCAGTTCCTTTTTTTCCCTTTTAGAATGGGTAAAAATGGGATTTAAATGATATTTAGTAGACCATTGCACCAAATATCATTTCAATTGTAATGATATTTCTATATTTAATTTTTTTTCAAAAGAAAATAAGTCCTGAAATTTTTAAGGATCTGTTGCTGTTAACTGCAATAAAATAAATAAGCAACAAAATAAATAAATTCTGCTGTTAGTGTTAGCACACAAATTCCTAAAAATAGATCTTTTTTATATACATAAAATCCATGCCTCCTATCATTGCAGTTTTGCATGAACATTATTTAGTCTATGTTAGGCTGTATCTAAAATTTCTAATTTACTCTAAGCATCAGCTGGAAAACCAATGAAATGTTTTGCAATGTTTGAATATGTTTTATTCATTGGTGAAACAGTTTTTTTATTTTTTTGTACCTTCTGAATCTGTTTGAATATCTGATTTATCAGTTTTAGTGTAGGGAAAGGAAATCTGCCCAATTTATCCATAATTTACAAGTTGTGTTGGTGAAACAATTATTTATTTATTATTACTGGAAACAAACATGATAAGCAAGTAGCAGACTGGGTTTTTCAATCTGTTCAGTGGCCACTCTGACATGACTAACTGGTCAATTAATTGTCTTGATGAGTTATAATTTTGCGCCAAAAGTTCTTCTAATTCTACCCATCATGGCTATTTGCAAATATGCTAACAGTTTGTCGTGGTTGTATACATGCAGCATATGCTGGAGTTTCTAGTGTTTCTAAAAGAACCAAATATAAAATTTCATGATCTGTCCACTGGGAGTTAAGTTTTTACATGTGGACAGTTATATACATATTGTGCGTGCGTGCGTGCGTACAACCTGGACAACATTAAATGATTTTCATGGAAAGCTCAATTTCATAGTGACAATTTAAATAATCTTACTTCCATAATCTGTAGCAGGAACATAATCTATGTTCATTTCTTTTCTGAAAATGAAATGAACATAGGTTAACAGTCACAAAGCTCAAAGAGGAGATTCATTTATTATTCAGTAATATGAGTTTCTTTTATTATATAACTACATTATATAACTACATAAACTTACTGTTTGGGAATAACTGGTGTAGAAGATCCTCCAGGGATAATTCCCAGAAGATTGTCCCACCCACCAGTTACACCTCCTGCATGCCGCTCGATTAGCTCACGCAGAGGAATTGACATTTCTTCTTCCACAGTGCAAGGATATTTAACATGTCCAGAAATATTAAACAACTAAAAAATAACATTCATATGAGGGTCAGACACTCTCAATACAATTTCTTCTACTGCATAAGAATATTTAATATAACTATATATAATGAAGTGCTAATAATAATATCTATATAGAAATATGTCAACCTCTAAACCAACATCCGTAATATCAAAATGGAATCTGTAGTATTTAGGCAATTTTAAAAATTGTAACGATATTAAATATACAGTCAATGCAATAATATTCTATTAATTGACAAATAGCATTGATATTGAAATCACTGATAATGATTTTACAAGGAGTGGCTATTAAATAATGAGCCTGTTGCAATAAAATAAATATAATGAAATATTTTGTACCTTACACGTACAAGTTATCCCCTTCAAAATAATTGTCTTGGTCTTGCAAACACTGTTCTATACGTTTCTTCCAAGCACAGAAACATTTCTGGAAGGCACCTGCTGTAAGCCCTTTTAACACTTTGGTCATTTTTTTCCTGAATGTTTTCAAGGGACTGAAAATGAGTTCCCTTAAGTACACACTTTTCAGTTTAGCGTAGAGAAGTCACAAGGGGCTAGGTGTGGTGATTAGAGTGTATGTTCACACACAAAGGGATTTGTTTTCTTTTGGCCAAAAACTGTGAATAGAGTGCATTCTGTGCTGGAGCATCCAAACATCCTTCTAAAATTCAGGTCTCTTCCTTCAGATTTTTTCACACAGCCTTGTCAGAACTTCAATGTAGTAGGTTTGATTAAGAGTTTGATTTTATGAAAAGTATTCTGCCATAATTCCTATAATATCAAAGAAAACAAAAAGTATGGTTATCATTTTTGATTTTCGCATTCTTGTTTTTTTGGTCTGGGGGACTGTTTTGTCTTCCACTGCACTGGCTGTCTCTTAGTTTCTGGGTCGTACTGGAAGGAAAAGAAGGAAAGTCACAAGGGGCTAGGTCTGGTGAGCAGGGTGTATGTTCATATAGAGGGATTTGCTTTTTTTGCCAGAAACTGATGAATGGAGAGCACATTATGTGCTGGAGCACTGCCTTAATGGGACATTCAACCATCCTTTCATAATTCAGATCTCTTCCTTTGAATTTTTTCACACAGCTGTGTCAGAACTTCAATGTAGCAGGTTTGACTGACAGTTTGATTTGGTAGGACATATTTAGCCATAATAATTCCTTTAATATTGAAGAAAACAAGAAGCATCGTTTTCATTTTTGATTTTGACATTCTTGCTTTTTTTGATCTCGGGAATTGCTTTGTCTTCCATTGCACTGACTGTCTCTTAGTTTCTGGGTGCTACTGGAACAGCAACTTTTATTGAAAGTAATTAGATCAGTGGTTTTCAACCTTTTTTTAATAACGGAACCCCTACTCAATTTTCTCAATATACATATATATATATATATATATATATATAATGTTAAAAAATATATATGTTATATGATATTTATTACAATGATATAATTATAAAAATTACATTTCATAATACAAATTATATATATACAGTATATAATTTTATGCTTTATATAGAGGTACTAAGTAAATATCAATTATAGATCACCACAAAATTAAAAAGATACTGTACATCTTTTTTATAATGAAATAAACATATAAATTAAAAAATAATAATAAGTTTAAGTAACTTAAACCCAAATTACGTGGCACCCCTGGAATGTTGTTGTGGCACCCTAAGGTGTGGTGGCACCTCAATTGAAAACCACTGAATTAGATCTTCAATTTTTTTCAAAATAACTTCACAAACTTCGAGTCTTCTCATTCTTTGATCTTCATTCAAAATTTTTGGCAATCTTACCCACACTTTTCTCATGCTTAAAATTTCAGTTAAATTTTGTATAGCTATTTTTCTTTGTGCATACTGAGATCTGATGCAACCATTCTAATACTTAAACGACAATCATTTCTAATCAATAAGCTTGCCCAGTTCACATTTTCGTCAGTTTTCATGGATACTGGATGGCTTGGTCATTAATCATCTTCCACATTCTCTCTTCTTCCTAAAAAAGTTTTATGCCATTCAAACACACAAGCTCTTGATATAGTATCTTCTGCATAAACGTACCATAACAACTCATAACTTTTAGTTGATGTTTTTTAGTCTTGTTAAAAATTTGAGCTTGATTTGTTATTCAATTCTTTTGTCCGTCATTTTTTCAGCAAACTGCAAAAACACAAGGTAACGAGACTTGGCAGACAACTAGAGAAAGGTTCAATGTCAACTAATGTGCCTTTGTTTCACAGGTGGCACTTGTGTATTGGCTGTGTATTATTTAATAGCCACACAGCGTATATATACATATACTGTCTATACAGAATCTCTATGTGTATCTGTTCATACAGATTACAGAAACATTCCAGAACACAATGGTCAATCCCTAATTTAACCATAGATCATGTTATTCATATATTAACAGCATTAAAAACATACTTTTTATCTCTTGATAGCTGTGCAATTAATCTCAACAATATTTTGAATCATATTTTTGTGAAGCATATTTGTACTTTGCTCATTCTTTATGGTATTGTCTATCATAATAAAACTAAAGAGATGGAAAAAGAAAGCAATTCCTTTTAGAAGAACAATCATTCATCAGTCCTTGTGGCTTGTCACAGACATTTTTTTCAGGTGTAACAGGCTGCTGTTTGATTCTTTTGTCTGTCATTTTTTTCCCAAACTGCAAAAACACAAAGTAAAGAAAACCTGTCACACTGCAAAATGAATGAACATGTTAGATGTGCCTTTGTTTCATAGCTGGCACTTGGTGTGTAGCAGCTGCATGCACAGTCTCGTTATTTAACAGCCGCACATCCATTTACAATATCAATATACAATATGCCAACCTCAGAACCAACATATAGTATCAGTGTTAGTAACAGCCATATGGTGCAAGGAAACTTAAGGTTTATGCTACAACAACCAAAAATAAATAAATAAAAAATAATAATAAAATAAATAATAAGACAAAAAGGAAATAGACAACCTATGCATTTCTCTCCCCCATAGGTAACTATTCAGCTGACCTTTGAATTTCCCCATACTGTCAGCCTCTACTACTCATGTAGGTAACCTATTCCAGTAATTTATAACTAGCGCTACAATAAAACTTTCTGCAATCCAGTCTAAACATCTCTTTCCATAACTTGAATTTATGGCCCCTAGTTCTAGAATCATTTATAACTGTGAAAATTTCATCCTCATTCGTTTTGCTATTGCCTCTCACAGCCTTAAACAAGTCACCTCTAAGGTGCCTAGTTGCTAAGCTGTGCAATCCACATATTCGAAGCCTTTCCTCATAAGGAAGTCCTTTTGCTGATCTCACCAGGCGAGTTAACCTGTCTCCGAACTCTTTCAAGAAACTCAATGTCTTTTTTTAGGTTGGTCTCCACACTTGAATATAGTATTCCAAGTGTGGTCTAACAATAGCCTTATAGGATTATGACATCCTTATCTTTACTAGCAGATGTTTGGTAAATCATTGATAGAACACCATGGGCACAATGCTTGGATTATCTCATGTCTGACCATATTGTAACTCCGAAGTCCCTTTCTTCCACTACTGACTTTAGGTCAACTCCATCGAGTGTATAAGTTATTTTGGGGTTACTGTTCCCTGGGTGTAAGACCTTGCACTTTGCTGGATTAAAGCCTAGCTGCCACTTTTCTGACCATCCCTTAAGTCTATCTAGGTCACTCTGAAGAAGCTCTGCTTGGTGGTGATCATTAAATACTCTACCAATCTTTACTTCGTCTGTAAATTTAGACATCATGCCCTCTATCCCTTCATTGATGTCATTTATGAAAATCAAAAACAATAGTGGTCCTAATACTGATCCTTGGGGAACCCCACTTCTTATACCAACTCAATCTGAGGAATAACCATTTATCACAACCCTCTGCCTCCTGCCCTGAAGCCATCCAGCTATCTATCTAACGATTTTTTCTGTGATTCCAACCTGTTCCAGCTTAAAAAGTAACAGCTCCATGTGGGACTAAGCCGAATGCTTTACTGAAATCAAAATAAACAATGTCAAAATTATTCCCTAAATCCAGCTCTTGAGTGACCCTGTCAAAATAGCTAACCAGATTAGTTAAGCATGATGTTCCCTTTACGAAACCATGCTGAGTATTCTTCAGAATTCGATTTCTATCTAAATGAACCTGAATACCACCCTTGATCATTGTCTCCATGATTTTCCCTACTACTGAAGTTAGACTGACCAGCCGGTAATTTCCCATTTCACTCTTAGAACTGCCTTTATGTACTGGAGATACATTGCCACTTTTCCAATCCAACAGAATCACTCCCGAGTCCAGTGATGCTCTCATAATTAGTCTCAATGGTTCAATGCACTCACTTGCCACCTCCCTTAAGATTATAGGGTATATGCCATCAACCTCAGGAGCCTTACTGGCTTGTAAGCTCGAAAATTTTTTCATTAAATAAACATGTGAAATTTCAACTTCATTAATTACATTTTTTTTCAACTTCACTCCCATAATTTCTCATTGACACAAAGGGTTTTCTTCTGTAAATATCGATGCAAACTGTTGAGTTTATCTGTAACTTCAGCTAGGATATCTAATACTATCCATGTCTATTACATAAGGGTCCTATCTGGTTTGCCCTTCTCTTCTTTGCATTTATATATGTGAAGAATTCCTTATCCCCACTCTTTGCCAGCGATTTCTCATAATCTGCCTTTGCCAGCCTAGCCCATTAAATTGATAAGCATTAGGCAACTTTCAAAATTGAAGTCATGTTAAACCTACAGCCAGGGGAACAATATTCTATTAAGTGAAGGACATCATTGATGCTGAAATCATTAGTAATGATTTAGTGATTTGTTAATACAGTATGCCCTCCCCATTTGCAAGCATTATGTTTCTGAAGATTTCTGTGAACTGAAACTCATCTGAAAGCTGTCAACAACAAAAGCAAGACACAATGCTTAATCTGTAGTAAGAACATGACCCCTGTGAATAGCAAGAACCTACAATATTAATACTGTATTAACTAAAACATAGTTCAAATTTTCACTAATGGTCCAAGGTGTAAACTTGTATACAGGATTAAAAGTTATATATATATATATATATATATAGGGTTGTTAAAATTAAAGTATTCCTATGTAGAGGGCTCTGGAGCGAGTTCTAAGGCTTGTACTGAAGAGAAATTTGGACAACAGGTACAACAAAGAATGTGCTTGCCATTTATTGGAAAAAACAAAAAAAAATTTGTTACAAAATTTGTCACTATATGGCACTGTAGCAATATAAATCACTTGAACAGTGCTACAATTGTTCAATATATCTTCCATTTTGGTCAACAACAGTTTCCATTCGAAGAACAGTATTTTCTACAGCAGAATGTAATATGTCAACTGGAATAGCCAGCACATGACATCTAATGCTGTCCTTCAGATCTGCCAGAGTCCGACATCCTTCCCAATACACCTGGTTCTTCAAAATATCCCACAACCAGAAGTTGCATGGGGTGAGGTCCGGTGATAGGGGTGGCCAAGAAGTCTGGAAACAATGGCTGATGACCCTTTCGTCTGTAAAGTGTTGCCTTAGCAATCTTTGGACACAACGGTGGATGTGGGATGGCATGCCATCTTGCATGAATATGGTATCCTGAAGACACCCATGTTGTTGCAGCTCTGGTATTGCAAAATTTGCCAACATTTCATAATATCGCCATTAAGTGACAGAACGTGTGGAGTCCAGTCGGTGTTACCTGTTCAAAAAAATATGGCCCAATGATGAATGTGGCCGTAAATCCACTTTGCACTTCGGCAGAATGTAATATGTCAACTGGAACATTTGGTTCACTGTCACTTTTGGAGAATGTAACGGGACCTCTTGGATAACTTGAGGGTTTTCTGTTGCCCAAATGCAACAGTTGTGCGTATTCACTTGTCCATTTAAGCAGATGTGGGCTTCATCACTCCAAAGGATGTTCCATGGCCAAGTGATATCCACTGTCATCTGTGCCAGAAACTGAAGTGCGTATGTGAAACGAATATCTGCATCATCATCATGCTGTTATGTTTGTTATTTGATTTTTAGGAGCATTAGCAACTAAGGCCATATTGCTCCGGGGATATGCGGTGGTCATTCCTTGACCTTTCCGCATCCCCCGTATTTGGTGGGCACGGGCTCGAACCCCGGTTTAATCAAGAAGCATGTGCTACGCACTGCTGCTCCTGCCCACCTGGCTACGGAGGCGCCCGATCATCATGCGTAGCTGCTGTAGCACGTGCATCTTATAAGGATAGTACCGCAACACCTGACACCATACTAGCCTTACAGTGGAATACGGCATGTCCACTTCATGCGAAACAGCTGGCACACTTGCGCTACCACATGGAGATTGACTGATAAATCCACGACAGCCATAGCCACATCTTCAACACAAGAGGAGTCCACTCGTTTTCGACCTCTACCTGGTTGAACACCAAGACGCCCTGTCGCTTCAAATTTCGCAATCATTTTGTGGACAGCACAAACAGTCATAGGTTCACGCCTTATGCTCTTCTGACGCCGGAATTCTCTGATAGCCACAGCTGCATTGTTGCTGATCTGGTAGTACAGCTTCACTAATAGCACCTTTTCCTGCAACATTGTTGGCATTGCTGCTGTAGTGCAGGCAAACATCTACTGCATGATTTTGAAGAGACTGCTTTGCTTTTATACAGTACAGTAGAGCTGAGTAGTGGCACTGTGGCAATAATTTACGATTATGCAAATAATGCAAGTTATTTGCATAATCGTAACTAAGATAGTTACGATTACAATGCATCATACAGTGACAAATTTTGTAATTAATTTTTTTCCCCCAATAAATGGCAAGTGCATTCTTTATTGTACCTGTGTCCAAATTTCTCTTCAGTATGATCCTTAGACCTCGTTCCAGAGCCCTCTACATAGGGTTACTTTAATTACTAAGCTTTGATATTTGATCTTGAGGATACTTTAATTTTAACAACCCTGTATATAAATAAATATCAATGCGTTTCATTATATATGTGGGAACCTTTTAATAATTTGCCAGATGTGAATCTGCATTTTCTATTGCCAGGAATGATCATAAAAAAAAAAAAAAAAAACTAACAGCGGATAGCAATTTGTTTGTTCAGTAATAACATTAATCAATGGTAATGTTTTCAATAGAATCCTTTCAAACCCGCAGTGCAAAATCTTATATCCACACAACATAAAAGTAAACAAGTTTATGTATTGAAGTGACTGAGTGGCAAGTAGTTTTACCAGGCAATAAAATCACTTGTAAAATAGTAATCGTGGCATGTGATGCAAGGAAGCAAGCATATGAGCTTATGTAGCATCAGCCAAAAAAAAAAAAAAGAAAAAAAAAAAAATTTCACACAACCATTCACCCTAAATGTTTGTCCAGTTCCTCTTTAAATATATTTAACTTACCAACTTCCACAACTACAGATGGAAGTTTGTTCCAGCAATTAACCACCTGCTGGCTAAATGCAAATTTCTGCACATCTATTCTATAGCTGTCTTTCCTCAATTTGAATTTATGCCCCCTCGTAATATGAACATGTGGAAGAATCCCATCAGAATTCAGCGTGCTCAACCCATTCAAAGCCTTATACACCTCAATCAGATCACCTCACAGGTGCCTAGTCTCCAGAGGCTGTAATTTGCAGAACTTAAGCCTCTCTTGGTAAGAGGATCCCTTCATTCCCCTCACCAATCTTGTTGCCCTTCTCTGTACACGGTCAAGAAAATCTACATCCTTCCTAAAATGAGGCCTCCAGACCTGTATGCAGTACTCAAGGCATGGCTTGACCATTGCCTTATACAGAGGGACAATCACCTCCTTTTCCCTGCTAGCAAAATTCCTAAATATTATTGACAAAACCCCATGACCTGCTCTTGCAGCCTGTCTGCATTGCTCAGAAAACTTCATATCTGATTGCACAATTACTCCCAGGTCTTTTTCATTTTCTACCACCCTAAGTGTAGTACCACACAGTTGGTACGTTCCTCTGGGATTACTTCTACCGATATGCAGTACTTTGCATTTGTCAATGTTATATTCAGTTGCCACTTCTCAGACCATCTTCCCAAATTTTCTAGATCCTGTTGCAGTAGCACACTGCCATTACTGTCATTAACAACCCTGCCAACCTTTGTATCATCTGCAAACTTCGAACTAAGCCTGATATACCTTCATCAATATCATTGATAAATATACAACAGTGGACCCAACACTGAACCCTGTGGGACTCCACTGATAACATTAGTCCACAAAGAGCAGCACCCATTGATCACCACCCTCTGTCTTCTCCTGTTCAAATCACCCTTTCATCCATTGTAGCAACTTACCCTTAATACCATTCTGCTCCAATTTGTACAGTAGTCTTCCATGTGCCACAGTGTCAAAAGCTTTCCTGAAATCCAAGTATATGATATCAAATCTATCAAATGATAGATACTGCTTTCGGGGGAATAATTGCATAGCTACAGAAAAACTTCCCATGGGTGCATTAACCAACAACTGTCAGGTAAGCTTATATTCAGTAAATGACTGAGTACCTCACTCATGGTGGAGACAGTGTAAATCAAAAGTAACCAAAGTGGCTTCCAGTAATCTAGAAAAACAGCCTCAGAAACAACTGTAAATCACATAACCAACAACTGTCAAATAAGGTTATATTCAGTATATTACTGAGTATCTCACTCATGGCGGACAAAGTGAAAACCAAAAGTAACCAAAGTGGCTTCCAGTAATCTAGAAAAACAGTGTTAGAAACGTAACTAGAAACCAGCCAACAACAAAGCCGCAACCCAGGATTCCCTTGTATTGTCAAAAAATAATACAATGAAGCAAAGCTTAGGTAGTTGCTTTAAAAATGAATAAAATGAAATAAATTTAAATGCTAGTCAACCTATATCATTCATTCCTCTTATCTATTTCAAAGTATTTATCCAATCACTCTTAAAATTCATAGTTCATTATGGTTAGTCAATTATTCTTTTATCAGAACTGTCACTGCTAAGTTTATTTAATCCTCCTAAAGCTTTAAATACCTAATCACATCAACAGAGAGATGCTTATTTCACAAACAGACTCCACTTCTGTAAATTAAGAGAAGTAGTGTCTTTCCCAGTTATAGTATCTATTGGCACCCATAACTAATTTCAACGCTCTTATCATTACACTTTTTAGCAGGTCCACATTCCTGATAAAAGGCCGTCCCAAATCTGTATACATTATTCAAGATGTAATTAAGCTGCAGTTTTATAAATGGAATAAAAACTCTATATCTCCATGGCAAAAGTTTATTTATACTGCTGATATAATGACATATGCTGCCCTGAGAGCTTGCCTGCAAGTTAAAAAGCATGCATAACAAATGCTTAAACATTTATATAAATAAATAATAAATTTTTTGTTTATAATCTGGAATGACTACACGGTCAGAGGAATTCACAAGATAGAGAGAATACAAGAAACAGCACCATATTTAGCAGTCACGGGTTACTGATGGGTTACTGCATTACACGTTAAAAAAAACATAAATTTAAGAACTGACAAGACAAATTGACAACATTTCATTACACTTGAATGCAGCTATTGTTTTATAAAGAATTCAAAAACTATCGTTCAACTTAATCACTGATTTTCTAACAATATGTACATGGGTAACATAAAAAGCTGAATTCACATGTCAATATTTCTGCCAATTAATTGAATTGCTCAAGATCAATTAATTAGCAGAAATATTAAAATATCCATTGTTATGAGATTTAAGTTACTTCTTTTGTCAATCCCAAAAATACCACTTAATACATCTGAGGTTTGAGTCTTTCTTTCTTTCCACCCCCCAACCACCACTGCCTTGCCACTTTATTAGAACAATAAGCTAATAATGTGCCCGACCAAATCCCTCTTCCAAAATTATGTAAAAGGAGTTAACAAGATGGTGAAAAGTGGCACAAGGAATACTGGACCATTCATGCAACAAAATTGTCTTGAATACTTAGATTGACATTAGTAGAGAACTGCACGAACAAACACCTATTTTCAGTTTGCCCACAGATGCTCAACAGGATTGAGATCTGCATATTGCACTTGCTATGGCAGATGATTGGAGTCTTCCTTTTGGTACAGTGGATGGTTGCATTGTCATATTAAAAGTATATTCCTGAGGATAATAGTGAAAGTTATGATGCCAAATGGTAATTGAATAACCATAATGAACTATGAATTTAGTATTAGTAGTGGCAAATGATGCATGAAATCAAGCTCATAAGCACTGGCCAAAAAAAAAAAAAAAATACACACTTCCCAAATCCACACCCTCCAAGAAGCTGTCTAGTTCTTCCTTGAATTTATTCAAAGCACTCACTTCCACAACAACAGATGGAAGTTTATTCCAACAATCAACCACCTGCTGACTGAAAGCAAACTTTTGCACACCTATTCTGCAATCATCCTACCTCAAATTAAAATTATTCTGCTCATGTGTGTAGTCTCAGCAAGAGGAAGAATGCCATCAATATGTAGTTTACTCAATACATTCAGGGCTGTAAATACTTCAATCAGATCTGCCTGCAGGTGGCTAGTCTCCAGACATCGCAATTTGTAAAACTGAAGCCTTTCTTGGTAAGATCACCCTTTTGTTCCCTTTACCAATATGGCTACCTCTCTCTCTCTCTCTGCACCCATTTCAGCAGACCTAGTTCCTTTCTAAAGTGAGGCCTCCAGATCTGTATACAGCATTCAAGATGTGGCCTAACTATGGCCTTGTATCTTTCATCAATATCATTAATAGTCATTAATGATAATGATGAAAGATATGCACTGAACTCCAATAATAATATTAGTCCACAAAGAGCAGTGCCCATTGATAACACCAGCCAACAAAAAATATTTTTTGTCATACCTCTGCAATGAAAATGTGATTCTGCAGAAAATAAACGTGGTAATTCCAAAAATCATCATAAAAAGTCTCTATCAAGTCTACATCAAAAGATGTACCAATGTTAAATACCAAAATAAAGGGGTATATACGCATAATTCAAGTCTGTAATACGAGCATAAAAAAATATACGCTCTATTATATGTTTGAAGGATAGATTTATAACCCTGAAAATGTGTCACGATCAGTTAATACTTGGAAAACCTTGGCACAGCCTAAAAAATCCTCACCAAAAATGCTACGTGTGCTGCTCTCTTCAAATTGTAAATTGTTGCATCGGAATTTGAATCTAAGAACCACAGGTAGCAGTCTGATTATGTTTATCACAAGAAAACTGAGGCCAGAATCGACTGCTAAAATTAAGAGAATTAGCTTATATCTGTTAAAATAAATCACACATTACTGGCTAGATTATGTGAAGTTGGCATATTTTGCTAAAAAAGTAATTCCCTCTATATTTAATAACTATGATGTGATGTGAAACTATCATGGAGATTTTAGAAATCTAGGCATAAAAATTGGTTAAAAACTGCATTTAAGCTCTCGGAGATAAAAATCGTGTTGGCTAGAGTAATCACTCTCCTTCAAGACTAATTACTTTTCCAAAATGATGTGACAAGGAGTTAAAAAGATGTTGAAAAGTGACACAATGAATACGGGACCAATCATGCAATAAATCTATCTTTAATTCTTAAAAAACTGTCCCACTCTCACTCTTCTCGCAATCAACCAACTTTTTATCCATAGCAATAACTTGCACCTACTGCCACAATGTTTCAGTTTGTACAGCAATCTTTTATGTGTAACAGTATCAAAAGCCTCTCTTGAAATTAAAGTACAGGAACTCACCAACTTATGTAATACTCGACTTACGGAAATTTGACTTTATGTAAGTTTTTGCCAGCCAGTGAAAATGTATTTTGTATCCCGTAGGAATAAATGGAGGTATCACGAAAATATCGCAATGTGAACCCAATAACACTTTTTTTTTTTTTTTTTGGTAATTTGTTCCAAGACCTTGGAAGTTGAAATTTTTGCTATATAACCAAGCTATTTATCTCTTTAAAAGGTCATTTTAAAATGGAAATTGCACTACACTTTCATCGTTATCATATGTTTCGTTATAAGAATCAATTTGAATACCTTTGTGATATTTTTCTAAAACACATTTCTGGAGGTCATTACCATAAAACAATTTGCACTTTCCAGTTTATTGGGCTTTTCTGTTGGTGCATCTAATAATAAATGGATAGTAAACTCGATCTTATTGCATTTGCAATAATTCCGATAACTGGAATTGTGTGGGTTTTTATGTTATTATGGTGAAATGTGTTCCCCCTTCACTGAAATCTTCAATCATATAAAAAACAAATAATTTTCAGAATGGCGAAGGGAATGCAACCAACAGAAAGTGCCAGTGCTGGTAGTGCTAGGAAATGAAACAAAATTGATTTAGAAATGAAGATGATTAATTAAGAAGTACGAAGCAGGACAAAGTCTGTCATCTATTGCATGGAATTAGGTCTTGCTGCTTCAATGGTGAATACTATTTTAAGGGACAGTGCGGGTATAAAAGAACATGTTAAAGGATCAACGTATTTCGCACACCGGGGCCTGTTTATTTGTTATTTGGTTTTTAGGAGCATTAGCAACTAAGGCCATATTGCTCCGGAATATGCGGTGGTCATTCCCTGACCTTTCCGCATCCTCCGTATTTGGTGGTGACGGGCTCGAACCCCGGTCTAATCAAGAAGCGTCACACACCGGGGCCAGTCCATCCCAACAGTGATCACAAAACAGCATTGAGGTGCTATACCGAAGATGGAAAAGGTATTAATAATATGGATGGAAAATCAGATTCAGAAGCAAGTCTCCTTGAATCTAATCGCCATTCAAGCAAGATGTATTTATGAAGACAACAATAAGTACGACAAATTTCAAGCCAAGTTCTTGGCAAGCAATGAGTGGTTTAATAGGTTCAAGCATCACACTGGTTTCCAAAACATTAAAGTGTGTGGTGAAGTCACCAGTGCCGATTCTGCAGTTGCAGAGAAATTTTGTGATGTGTTGGAAAAAACCTCTTCTTAATCTCTGGCGAAAGTGTGTAAAATTCAAGAGAGAGTATTTTGAGAAGAAGAAATCCACAGAAGATTCAGATGATGACAATTAAGATAAGATCTTGCACCAGTCCGCAAATTAAATGATCACATCTAATGTCAAATGATCATATTCTACAAGGGGATCACATAAATGATCCCCTTGTAGAATACATTGGAGAGCAAAGCAGTTAGAAATAAGGACATAGCTATGAAATAACTAGGGCTCAATTTAGATTTGGAGTTAACCCAAAATCTAAAGGCTCCAAAAATTCAACAGTTATGTTTGCATTTATGGGAACATTGAAGTAAACATAGGGCTGAGAGTGATTAGAAAGTAGAAATATATTGTAAATACATCATTTTAATTTTAAAAATTTTTTAGGTACAAAGCTTGGATATTTTGTCATATTTTAAATAACTCTTGCATATTTTGTCAATGCCAATATAAAAATACAAAACTACAACTGCATTTTTATACAATTACAATAAACTGATTTATATTTAAAATTAACTAAATGCAAAAAGGCATAATACTTTAAGAGTTACCACACTACCATTGTATTTTCTTAAGAGTTATCTATGATATATCCACACCGATATTACATAGATGTTAAACTGATTTACACACACACACACACACACACACACACACACACACACACACACACACACACACACACACACACACACACACACACACACACACACACACACACACACACACACACACACACACATCTAGATCTAGATAATTTGGGCAGATGGGCTAAGAAGTGGCAACTGAAGTTCAACCTTGACAAATGCAAAGTACTGCATATGGGTAGAAATAACCCCAGAGAAACGTACCAACTGTGTGGTACTACACTTAAGGTGGTAGAAAATGAAAAAGACCTGGGAGTAATTGTGCAGTCAGATATGAAGTTTTCTGAGCAGTGCAGACAGGCTGCTAGGGCGGGTCATGGGGTTTTGTCAATGATATATAGGAATTTTGCTAGCAGGGAAAAGGAGGTGATTGTCCCTCTGTATAAGGCAATGGTCAGGCCACGCCTTGAGTACTGCGTACAGGTCTGGAGGCCTCATTTTAGGAAGGATGTAGATTTGCTTGAGCGTGTACAGAGAAGAGCAACACGATTGGTGAGGGGAATGAAGGGATTCTCTTACCAAGAGAGGCTTAAGTTCTGCAAATTGCAGTGGCTGGAGACTAGGCACCTGCGCGGTGATCTGATTGAGGTCTATAAGGCCTTGAATGGGTTGAGCACGCTGAATTCTGATGGGATCCTTCCACTTGTTCAGATTACCAACCTACGGGGACATAAGTTCAAATTAAGAAAGGACAGATGTAGAATAGATGTGCGGAAATTTGCCTTTAGCCAGCGGGTGGTTAATTGCTGGAACAAACTTCCATCTGTCGTTGTAGAAGTTGATAGGTTAAATAAATTTAAGGAGGAACTGGACAGGCATTTGGAGGGAATGGTGTGATTTTTTTTTTTTTTTTTTTGGCTGATGCTGCATAAGCTCCTACACTTGCTTTCTTGCATCATGTGCCACTACTACTACTACTACTACTACATACACACACACACACACACACACACACACACACACACACACTGATTGCAAACCTTTGTTCCACTATTACGAGTTCGTCCAAAAGAAGCAAACCATTCTCCTCCTCTACGACATATTTCAGGAGCAACAGCAACTGTTTCAACATTAGCCACGGTCGTAGGGCAACCAAATACTCCTACATCTGCTGGGAAAGGAGGTTTCAGTCTTGGTTTACCTTGCTTGCCTTCTATCGATTCTATCAAGGCCTGCAAATTTACACATAAATGTATGTACAAAAATCCCATGGATACTAATTACAAGAGTAAATAACAGAAAAGTGAAGTAGTATCAATATGTAATATTGATAATACTTCAATAATAATTCCTTAATACTTTATCAATTTGTGAGTCAATACTATAACTTTATGAGTCAATACTATAACATCTTACTATTTGCAGATGGAATAAAATCCAGTGCTTTGATGAGAGCAACACAAAGTATATGTTCACTTGTCACCGATGTAATTTCTGCATAGATATTTGTTGGGTGTGAGAAGAAATCTAATACTACATACGAATAATATCATGATAGTTAAGCACTTCTATTTGTTAACACTAAGCTTTGGAAGTAGTTTTCTCCTTCTTCAGGTTACACTTAACTCAAATAAATATGCTTCTGTTTATTCTTGATATGGCCAAGGACAGAAGTTTACATAATCACTGGGGACTGCATACATAATGAATTAAGAGCAGCCAGATTTTCAGCACCACAGTTCAAAACAGGTTGTACATATTTTGTGGCAGAGTAGAGGCTTGAACCCAAATACAATGCTAGAAGTATAGTAAATAAATTTGATGAATTTGAAGTGTTGGTCAAGACATCAAAGGCAGATATTATTGGGAT
The DNA here is from genome assembly GCF_048544385.1 of Mastigoproctus giganteus. NCBI lineage: Eukaryota > Metazoa > Arthropoda > Arachnida > Uropygi > Thelyphonidae > Mastigoproctus > Mastigoproctus giganteus. The sequence continues at coordinate 204,027,239 of NC_143581.1, read as the reverse complement.
AGCAGAGACGTGGTGTCAAACAGATACAAGGAAGGCAGAACTGGAATTTGGGGAGTACAATATGTACAGAAAGGATAGACAGGATGGGAAGGGAGGAGGTGTTATGCTGTTAATTAAGAAAAATATAAAATCAAAAGAAGTGCATCCAGTTGATATAGATGAACAGTGCACTGTTGAGTCAGTCTGGTGTGACATAATCACTGCGAAAGCAAAAATAAGAGTAGGAGTGTGTTATAGGCCTAATGACTCGATTGAGTACAATGAACAATTGTACAGAGAAATAGAGTGAGCTAGTAAATCAGAATGTCTTATAATGGGGGATTTTAACTTCCCAGATATTGACTGGAACTTGTGGGTTGGTCACTCACACACTAGTAAGACTTTTGTGGATTTATTGGATGATTGTTTTCTGCAGCAGCATGTTCGAGAGGCAACCAGAGAGGGCAATACTCTTGATCTGGTTATCAGCAGTGATCATTCGTGTATTAATAATTTGCAGATAAAGGAACCACTAGGTAGCAGTGATCAGTGTACTATGTGGGATTTACTTAAAGATATAATTACCATCAGGGGTAAAGAAAAGGGTTTTTGCTTCCGTAAAGATGAGTACAGTGGTCTTAGACAGTTTTTAAATTCTGTACAGTGGGATAAACTGACGATGTTACCAACAGTAAATTCTAAGTGGGAAGCATTCAAGGAATTAATTGTGGATGCTACTAAAAGTTTCATACCTATTAAGAAATATTGCTCAAGGTTTAGGCCTAAATGGTTATCAAATGAACTAATGAGATTGGTGACAGAGAAGAAAAATGCATGGGATGCATATAAATTATCAAGCAACTCAGAAGCATATGGCAGATATAAGCTAGTCTCTAATCAGGTCACAAAGGAGGTTAGGAGGCAAAGGCAGATTACGAGAAATCTTTGGCAAGGGATGCAAAGAAAAACAGCAAGGATTTCTTTACTTATATAAACTCTAAAAGGAAGGGGATGAATCTGATTGGTCCACTTGATATCGCAGCTGATGATCCTGGTCAGATAGCAAACAAACTGAATGAGTATTTTGCATCTACATTCACACATGAGGAGTTATTAAGGTTTGAAAATGGCAGAAGGTTATCAAATTGTAGCAGGGTGCTTAATGATTTTGTAATAACTGAGAGCAAAGTGGAGGAGAAATTGTTGAAGTTAAACATAAGAAAGGCACCTGGGGTGGATGGGATCGATCCATTTATATTAAGGAGGTGGCAAAGCAACTAAGCAAACCCTTAGCCATAATTATGACAGCATCCTTGGACTCAGGGGAGGTCCCCACGGACTGGAGATGTGCAAATGTATCCCCAATTCACAAACGGGGATCGAAGGGTGATATGAGTAATTACAGACCAGTTAGTTTAACTTCTGTTCAGGGTAAAATAATGGAGTCACTGGTTAAAGATGCATTGCAGGATCATCTAGACAAGACTGTAGCAATAATTCAGACACAGCATGGGTTTGTTAAGGGAAAGTCTTGTCTGACAAATTTGATAGGATATTATGATGTGGTTACAAAGGAACTGGATGCAAAAAATAATTTTGATATCATATATTTGGATTTCAGGAAAGCTGTTGCACATGGAAGACTATTGTACAAATTGGAGCAGAATGGTATTAAGGGTAGGTTGCTAAAATGGATAAAAGGATGGTTAATTGGAAGAAGACAGAAGGTAGTAATCAATGGGTGCTGCTCTTCGTGGACTAATGTTATTAATGGAGTCTCACAGGGTTCGGTGTTGTGTCCTCTGTCTTTGTATATTTATCAATGATATTGATGAAGGTATATCAGGCTTAGTGTCGAAGTTTGCAGATGATACAAAGGTTGGCAGGGTTGTTAATGACAGTAATGGCAGTGTGTTACTGCAACACGATCTAGATAATTTGGGCAGATGGGCTAAGAAGTGGCAACTGAAGTTTAACCTTGACAAATGCAAAGTACTGCATATGGATAGAAGTAATGGATAGAAGTAACTCCAGAGAAACGTACTAACTGTGTGGTACTACACTTAAGGTGGTAGAAAATGAAAAAGACCTGGGAGTAATTGTGCAGTCAGATATGAAGTTTTCTGAGCAATGCAGACAGGCAGACAGGGCAGGTCATGGGGTTTTGTCAATGATATATAGGAATTTTGCTAGCAGAGAAAAGGAGGTGATTGTCCCTCTGTATAAGGCAATGGTCAGGCCATGCCTTGAGTACTGCGTATAGGTCTGAAGGCCTCATTTTAGGAAGGATGTAGATTTGCTTCAGCGTGTACAGAGAAGGGCAACAAGATTGGTGAGGGGGAATGAAGGGATCCTCTTACCAAGAGAGGCTTAAGTTCCCTATCTCTTCCATCCCTTCCCTATCTCTTCCATTATGCAGTATGATTGATGACTTTTAAGGTTATGATGAACATCGTGGCGAGATCCAATATTCCTTACATTTTGAGGGTACAGCTCTAAAACGGTGTTCGCAGGCCGGCCACTAGTTAGTATACTGGACCGAATCTATTGGTAACTCTCTAGGAAGCTTCTGGATCAGCTAGTGTATAATCTTGCTACCTCTACTCTGCCAGATAGTGACTGGAGGGAGTCCGAGTAGTGTGTATACAGGGAGCATTGTCGAGGCCACGTTATGTCAAGGATCTGGGTATATTCTCACCACGTGTATGCCATATCCAAAAATTTCATTACTTCATACAGCATGTCCCACCCACTTTTTCTTACTATTGAATACACCATGAATTGTCAAACTAATACATCAAGCTTATCTGCGAAAAGATCTAAACCTTAAGAGCACTTCTTAATTCATTTCACAAATATACGTGGTCTCAATTCTAATCTTAACGATGTCTATTTCCACTTGCAGTCTGCCAAACTCCATGTACTTTTTCTGACAGAATCTCAGTTATCGGTTGACTCAACTACTGCTCATCTCAGATGCCCAAATTATTTGCTGTATGATTCCTTTCGCCTCAAAGGTGGTACTTGTGCATATGTCCGTTCTGATATTCCCTGTCAGAGAGTTGGCAATTTGAAATCTACTCTCTTTGATCTTCTCTGGCTTCTCTCTCTACCTCATTGTGTCAAATTCATCTGTTGTCTCTGCCATTCTCCCAACTCCACTAATCACTTGGAGCTTTTTGACTTCCTCTCTTTGCAACTTGACTTTCTTCAGTCCAAATTTCCTAACAGAGAGGCAATTTTCCTTGGTGATTTTAATGTTCACAACTCCAGCTGGCTTCCATTTTCTAGTCACACCGACCCAGCTGGTCGAGATGCTGAGGCTTTTGCAATTACTAATGATCTTGCACAGATTGTTCATTTACCTACAAGAATACCGGACAATCCTAATCATACAGCCAATATGCTTATCTTTAGTGACACACCGATTTCTAGGCAAAATGATATATCTCTTTTGGGGATTACTCTGACTTCTAATCTCTCTTGGCACAAGCACATTACAAATATTGCTTCCTCTGCATCTAAAAAACTTAGTTTTCTCTTCCGCTCTCAGCATTACTTTTCTTCCAAACAGCTGCTCACTCTGTATAAATCGCAAATCCGCCCTGCCATGGAATATTGTTCCCACATCTGGGGTGGTGCTCCCAAAACCTCTCTCAGGCTTCTTGATTCCATTCAGAAGAGGGCAGTTAGGTTAATTGATGATTCATCTCTAACAGAGTCTCTCCACTCGCTGTCTCATAGATGTACTGTTTCTGCTGTATGCCTCTTCTACAGATACTTCCATGGGCACTGTTCTTCTGGATTGGCTTCTATAATTCCCACTCTCTCTTTCAAAACAGTCTGAACACGTGCCGTCACCAGCCAACAACCATTTGCTGTCCAACTTAAAACTCACAGAACCAACTTTTCATCTTTCTCATTTATTCATTCAACTGCCGTTTTCTGGAACAACCTTCCTTCATATGTATTTCCTGAAAATTACAGTCTACAGAAGTTCAAGTCCAATGTCAACAAATATCATCTTTCGTCTTCTCAATCTCCAACCCAAGCACGGTACTAAGTACTAAAAGGTAAAGTGCAGCCATTATCAACCCACTGCAGGATGGAAGCCTCCTCAACAATTCATGCTGAGGGAAATGGACCATAATACTATAGGTTCTAATACCTCTCACGTTTGGGGTTTACATTAAAAAAAAAGGTTCTGCAAATTGCAGTGGCTGGAGACTAGGCACCTGCGCGGTGATCTGATTGAGGTGTATAAGGCCTTGAATGGGTTGAGCACGCAGAACTCTGATGGGATCCTTCCACTTGTTCAGATTATAAACCTAAGGGGGCATAAATTCAAATTAAGAAAAGACAGATGTAGAATAGATGTGCAGAAATTTGCCTTTAGCCAGCAGGTGGTTAATTGGTGGAACAAATTTCCATCTGTCGTTGTGGAAGTTGATAGGTTAAATAAATTTAAGGAGGAACTGGACAGGAATTTGGAGGGAATGCCTGTCCAGGCATTTTTTTGGTGAGTTTTTTTTTTTTTTTTTTTTTTGGCTGATGCTACATAAGCTCATACACTTGCTTTCTTGCATCACATGCCACTACTACTACTACCTCCTTACTCGAAAGCGTGCAGAATGACCAGTGTCGGCCCAGTCAACACTGTACAACTAGAAAGAAACAGAATGTACAGACACTAAAGAATTTCCCATAATAGTGGAATACCATAAGAATGCCCTCAGTTAGTATTAGTAAAGGTCACATGGTGAAAAAAAAAAAAAAAAAAACAGAAAGAAAGAAAGAATAAAACAATAAAAAGAAAATTAACATATAAGTTAGTGCAAGGGCATCATTTTAACGTAGCCATCTACCAAAGTAGTTAAATTACTTAATTAAATTGGCATCATTTTGGTTATTTTATAGTCTAAAAAAATATTTTTGAAATAATTAATAGGGAAAAGCATAGGTTGTCTATCCAGCTGACCTTTGAATTTCCCGAAACTGTCAGCCCTACCACCCATGTAGGGACTTATTCCAATAATTTATAACCAGCAGCTAAAATAAAACTTACTGCAATCCAGTCTAAACATATCCCCCCTGTAACTTGAATTTATGGTCCCTAGTTCTAGAATCATTTATAACCATGAAAATTTCATCCTCATTCATTTTACTTATGCCTCCCAGAGCCTTAAACACCTCAAACACGTCTCCTCTAAGGTGCTTAGGTTCCCAGCTGTACAAACACACATATTTGAAGTCTTTACTCATATGGATGCCCTTTTGCCAATCTCACCAAGCGAATTACCCGTTTTTCGACCTGTTCAAGAAGCTTAATGTCTTTCTTTAGGTGCTGTTTCCATACCTGGGATTATGATGTCCATATCTCTACTAGCAAATGTTCAATAAATCATCGATAGGACACCATGCGCCTTCCTTGCAACCTGTCTACAATACTTGCTCAGAGAACTTCATGTCTGACCTTATCGTAACACCCAAGTCCCTATTCTCCACTACTGGCTTTAGTTCGATTTCACAAAGTGTATAAGTTGTTTTGGGGTTACTGTTCCCCATGTGTAATACCTTACACTTTGCTAGATTAAAGCATAACTGCCATATTTTTGACCATCCTCGAAGTCTATCTAAGTCACTCTGAAAATCATTAACTACTCTACCAATCTTCACATCATCTGCAAATTTAGACATCATGCCCTCTATCCCTTCATCGATGTCATTTATAAAAATCAAAAACAACAATGGTCCTAATACTGATCCTTGGGGAACCCCACTTCTTACATCAACCCGATCTGAGGAATAACCATTTATCACAACCCTCTGCCTCCTGTCCTGAAGCCATCATGCTATCAATCTAAGGATTTTCCCTGTGATTCCAACCTGTTCCAGCTTATAAAGTAACTGCTCATGTGGGAGTGAGTCAAATGCTTTGAGTCAAACAATGTTAAAATTATTCCGTAAATCCAGTTTATGGGTGGCCCTGTCAAGATAGCTACCGACATTTGTTAAACATGATTTTTCCTTTACAAAACAATGCTGAGTATCCTTCAGAATTCCATTTCTATCTAAATGATCCTGAATTCCACCCTTGATCAATGCCTCCATGATTTTACCCATTACTACCTCTCTCTCTCTCTCTCTCTCTCTCTCCATCGTCCACCATAGAACTCCATGATCACTTCCTGCTACTGGTTCCTGTACTGTCAGTCTTATTATGTCATTTGGTTCATGGGTGATGATGAGGCCTAAAGTATTCTTTTCCCTAGTACTTTCCCTGACACGTTGATACAAATAGTAATCATCTAGTTGATTTAAAAATTTTGTCCCCCATGTAGAGTTTCCTTTCCATTTGCTCCAATCAATTAAAGGCAAATTGAAATCACCCATAATAAGGCGTACACACTTAGTTGCCTATTCCATTAGCATGTAGAGGCTCTCATCATAATCTTCACAATCACCTGGCCTGTAGATTACTCCCACTCTCATTATACCTTTGCTTCCAACTATTTCACAACATACAGATTCAATACTAGCATGCGAAAACTCTGAATCCAGGAAAGCTTTCATCGCGCTCAGGCTCCTTTTGATAAGAAGCATGACCCCACCACTCCTTCTATCTGGCCTATCATTCCTAAATACATTGTACATACCGTACTGAAACTCATCATCCCCTATTTCTCGGTGGCACCACGTTTTTGTAGGCCCTATTATGTCAGCATTACTCGTCCTAACCAGCAGTGGAAGGTTTTAAGATAGTTTAAGCACTGGTAGTATATGGATTTTTCTCCATTACTTTGGAAAAGAAAGAGGTAACATTTAAGACGTATCATCCTTGTATAGTTAACAACCCTAACACACCGCTTAAAGTTATTTAAGCTCACTTTCCTGGCATTAGCTACCCGCTCAGTTGAAACATTTCTGCCCTCAGAATATCTTGCTAATACATTCTGTTGGGGTAACAAACAAGAAATCTTGAGGTATGTGCAAGCATTACTTTGACCAATATTTATCCGATAAACGTGTATCTATATTACCCTTGTTCCCCCAAACTAGCAGTTTCCCTGAACCTTTAAAGTATCCAAAAACCCTTGCATCACCTTTGTTTAAATGTATCCCATCTCTACAAAACAGCATTGCTAGAACAATGAGTCACTGAAAAATCGGGTGCTTGCTCTCAAGGATAATGTAACTGGGAACTTTGAGTACTTTATTTAAATGCATCCCGTCTCTACATCTCCTTCTACTTACAGGTGTGAGCCAAGCTGATAAAAATTTCCCCTCAAAAGCATTGCAAAGTCTTTCAAGTCTTGAGTTAATCCACAAGGCTTTCAGCATATAATCCCTTCTATCATGTCTGGGCAGAATTGCAGATTCACAGACATTGTGACTTAACTCGCAGCATTTCTTCGGCATGGTCCTATATTTGTCTAACAAACTGTCAGATCGTGTGAGCTTAATATCATTAGTCCCCACATGAAAAATAATATTCCCTTTACACTCCCTTAAAATCTGACAATCTGTTGGTGGCAACATTAATTGTTGCTCCCGGCAGATATACCCTGGTTCTAGTCCACCTATACTTATTACAAAAAATATTTACAGTTTCCTTGATAATGGAATATCTTAATAGAACTAAGTCCTTATGACCCAGAGTAGTTAGCACTTGGTTATTCTGTTCTGGGCCCCGAATTGGGAGCGCATCACTTGGTAGGTTACTAGCGTCTTGAGTTCCTTGCAAGCACCCAGTCATACTATTCTCGAAGACAAGTACCCATTTTTTCAGTGACTCAAGTTGTTCTAGCATTGCATCAACTTAAGATCAGTACGGTGATAAAGAAAAGAATCGCCAGGTGAGCTATGATTATCCACTAGGGCAACCTTGGAATATATGCCACAGGTTCTGCAAAGGATAAAATCATGACTCACCCAAAATTGCCAACGGCTATTTCCGTATGAGTCATGATACCCTCTGATGAAGTGTTCAAGGTGGATCTTGTAACAGTAAAATTTACTAAGTATCAATGAAAGTAACTTTCAAAACAGTTAATCCTGAGGCTGATCTCACAAGCTTCTGTGTTCCTGTGGAACCAACATCAGTCAGAGAGGATCCTACTTTCCTGTATCAGCACATCTACCCATAGGCTTAATACCCACATTACTGATAAAATTTGGTGTTTCTAATGTGGGAGATGATTGGCATTTTTCCGTATTCCCGACAAGAAAAATAGACTCTGGTCAAACGGTGTTGTGATATCCCTTTACCTGGGCAAGTAGTCATCTGTCATTTCGCAACAGATGTGAGACATCCACACCTTTCAGTAAATTTCCCTTATCTCTGTTTACATGGTCACAGTAACTGAATATCCGAGTGACCTGACAGTTTTGACAGTATTCCAAGAACTGATAATCACTAGGAAGAAAATGAGGGCAATGAAGATAATTAAACCTTCCAAACATCAAATGTTGGCAGCTTTTGAAACTTTGCATTGAGACCTTCATGTGAAGAAAATGTTCCTGAAAATATATGAGTGTTTAAACAAATGCAAACATTTTATTTACAATTTACAATAAAATCCAGTGTATAAAAGAAAAAAAAAAAAAAAAACCCCAGATAATTTACAAAATAATTCTTAATTATATTAATACTACGCATAATGTACATATGAAAAAAACCGCTTCTTAATAATATTATTATTAGTCATATGGTACAAGGATGCCTGAGGCTTTTGCTGCACCAGCCAAAAAAAAAAATAAAATAAAAATAAAAATTTTTGAGTTACCCTGAATTATCTGTTGTTCCACATCTACAAGTTGTTCACAAGGGTCGTTACTAACAGAATAAAAAGAATACTTGATGACAATCAACTGATAAAGCAAGCTGGCTTTAGGACGGGATTCTCAACTATAGATCACTTTCACATAATATCACAGCTAATAGAGAAAGCAAATGAATATAAAACACCATTATGCCTGGCATTTGTGTATCATGAAAAGGCATTTGACTCCATACAGCATAAGGCAATGATTCAAGCACTAGATAGGCAAGGCATAGACATCCCATACATTATGATTTTGAAGAAAATATATGAGAATGCCACCTCCTTTATTAGACTACACAAAGACAGTAGAAAATTTTAAATTGAGAAAGGAGTTCGACAAGGAGACAATATCTCCGAAGTTGTTTACTGCTACCCTTGAAGAAGCATTCAGAATATTGGACTGGTCGCAGAAAGAAGTCAATGTGAATGGAGAGTACCTAAACCATTTACAATTTGCAGATGACATTGTATCATAAGCGATGATCCCAAAGAATTAGAGGAAAATCTTAATCAGTTATGAAAGTTAGAAAGGATTTTGGATTAAAGTTGAATATGGTTAAAACAAAAATAATGAAGAACAAGTATGCCAGAGGAAGGAATATAATCATTGAAGGAGCAGAAATTGAAAAGGTGGATTCATATACTTATCTTGGACAAGTCATTAGCTGTAACAATGATAAATGGCTAGAAGTCAAGAGAAAAATAAATTTCAGATGGAATATAATCATTGAAGGAGCAGAAATTGAAAAGGTGGATTCATATACTTATCTTGGACAAGTCATTAGCTGTAACAATGATAAATGGCTGGAAGTCAAGAGAAAAATAAATTTCAGATGGATAGCATTCAGGAAATATAGTTGCATACTGAGGTGCAATATCCCAATTTGTCTGAAACATAAAATAATGAACCAATGTATTCTTACTACCATGATTTATAGAAGTGAAACTTGAGCACCCACCAAAAGAATGGAAGAAAAGCTGAAAACTACACAGCGAAGAATGGAATGAAGTATATTAGGAATCAGACTGTTGGATAAGAAGAGAAACACATGGATTAGGCAGCAAACTTAAGTAAAGACATTCTTATCAAAACTAAAGAACTGGAATGGACTTGGGCAGGACACATAGCTCAAAGACATGAGAGATGGGCTAAGAAAATAACAGAATAGTATCCAATAAGAGCTAAAAGAAAACTTGGAAGGCAACAATGGAGATGGACACATAAAATTCAAGAGTCCATGGGCAGTAAATGGATGGCCATTGCACAAAACAAAAGGAACCAGAAAATTGTTGGTGAGGCCTTCATCCTGCAGTGGATTGAAAAGGGTTGATGATAATTCTTTGGCTGTGGATATTAGTGATACTACTCAAGCTTATATTTATAGTTTTTTTGACGAAAATAGTGAGCAACACCATGAAGAACTCTTAACTGTATTATCCCTCAAGGACAGAACTCATGAAGAAGACTTGTGCAATCCACTTACTGAATTTATGAATACCACTGTCTTGATATATCCAAGTTAATATCAATATGCTCAGACAGTGCTCCTGCAATGACATCTTCAAATAATGGGCTGATTCAATGCCTGAAGCAAAATAACATAAACCTGCTCGGTTATCATTGCATAATTCACCGGCGCCTCTGTAGCCAGGTGCAGCAGTGCATAGCACATACTTCTTGATTAGACCGGAGTTCGAGCCTGTGCCCACCAAATACGGAGGATGTGGAAAGGTCAGGGAATGACCACTGCATATCCCTGGAGCAATATGGCCTTAGTTGCTAATGCTCCTAAAATCCAAAATAACAAACAAACAAACAAGCATAATTCACCAAACTATCTTATGTCACAAACTTATTAAAAATTTTGATGGCGTAATGTAAAAAGTTATAAAGATGATTGATTTTATTCGATCTACATCTTCACTTCATAATCGTCAATTCAATTGTTTCTTCAGGAAGTTGAAGTCAATTACAATGATATGCTGCTCCACAATAATGTATGCTGGTTTAGCAAGGGCGACGTTTTATGAAGGCTGTGGTCAATTCGGAAAGAAATAAAATCATTTCTTGCTATTTCAGCAATCATCAATTGTTGCTCCCAGCAAATGCACGCTAGTTCTAGTCCATCTATCTTCATTACAAAAAAATTTTACCCATTTTGATGACAACAGAGCCTCCCAATAAAACTAAATCTTCCTGAACCAATTTAGAAGAAAATGATAAATTTAAAAAAAAAATGAATTTGCTAATAGTTTATAATTTGAACAAATGAAAATGTATTCTAAGACTGGGTTTTCAATTCTTTCTAATAAGAATATCTTTGTAATATACACAATTATTATAACAAACAATACATGTCAAATCAATTGGACTCTATAACTCACTGTTTCTTCTCCACATATATAAGCCCCAGCACCACGGTGTACAAATACATCAAAATCATAACCACTTCCACAGGCATTTTTCCCAATGAAACCAGATTCATATGCTTCTCTAATTGCAATTTGGATGTTTGAAGCTTCATTGTAGAATTCTCCTCTGATATAAATATATGCTAAATAAAGATATAATATATAATTATAGACACACACATGCATAATTATATATAATTACATAAATATAAAATAGGCTTGTTCAAGGTTAGAATACAGAAAACTTTATAATTTACAATCTTATAGAGCAGCCTGGTCCCTTAGGCAGAGGCACAGCACAAGTTTATTTCAGACTTTTTACTTTAATTTTTTTTTAGACTAAAATAAAAAATTTTGGGGAAGAAAGCTTTCTTTATACATTAGTAGAACCAATTTGTAATAAGCAAAGTTTGATGCAACTGTACCAGTATTTGACTAATTACAGGCCATGCACTTTATGAGAGGGATTTGAAAAGTTTGTGGCCTGAATATGAAAGGGTAACGGTACAGTGTTAAAAATTTCTGTATTTAATGTATAACACTTCAAATAATAACACATCATATGTTTCATACACTTTCAATAAAGTCTTTTTTAATTACAGGCTTGTTTTGTTTTTGGTAGTTGTTGGCGCAGCAGCTTCTGTGGCCATAATGCACCTTCCAAGGTTTTTACAGTACTTTGATCCAAGCCCGAGGCGGGATTCAAACCCGCGACCTTTGGGTTGTCAGGCAAGCACTTTACCCACCCGACTAGCCCAGTCGGCATTTTAATTACAGGCAGAGGCATAGCTAGGTTTTTGGTGCCCTTGGAAAATTCGTGGCTGCGTGCCTTTTTTCCAATAATTGGAAAAATCATAATAAACAATAATAAGCACAGTCGGACCTCTATGTAAGGAACTTCTTTAGAGCAAAATATTTTATTTAGCGAATTTTTTTGAATTCCCCTTGGTAATTACATTTAAAATAGTTTCCATACAACGAAGAAAATTTTCCATATAACGAATGGATTAGAGAGACTTAACTGAGTACACATTGTTCCCACCTCTGGCCTTCAAGCAACTTAGGCAATAGTGCTGTTGCTAAGCACGAATTAGGAGCTAAAGAGATTAGCATCTGCAACTTAGCGGTACCTGTAAAACCTATCCAACTACCTGTCCCACATACCGAGAAGTCAAGCTGGTCAACTACTTTCTATGTATCCATAGTCAGTGGGCAGTTCAAGGCATTTTCCACATTCAGACAATAAGCTCTGGTCAACCTTCTACTGTAAGCATCCTGTTAGAGATTTAGGAGAGAGTGGTTTTCCTTTACTTCGAAGAGTGTTAATCTATTGTTTTGTGGAAGTGAATCATCCACACTTTGCTGTAAATTTTCCCTATTTCTGGTTACATGGTCACAGTAGTTGAATATCTGAGTGACTAGGACATTTTGGACAGCTTAAAAAAAAAATTATTTAAGAATTAGTAACAATATGGATGACAAGAGAAAGAAAATGAGGGCAATGAAGATATTAAACCTTCTAAATATGAAATGTTGGCAGTTTTTGAATCTTCATTCAGGCCTTTGGTGTGAAGAAAATGTTCCTGAACATACGTGTTTCAGTGTTAAAACAAATACGAATTTTTTTTTTTTAATGATTGATATACACAAAAATCCAGTGTACAACATAAGATAGCCAAATATTTTGCAGAATAAATCTTAATTGTAGTAATATTGTGAGCATCATGTACGTATGAAAAAAAAAAAAAAAAAAATGTTTCTCAATATGTATGTATTAATAAATTAATTGTTTTAAAATGTTAGAAAATTTTCCCATCTCGTACTGTATTTCTGAATGTTGAATTATTTTTAATGGTTGAAAAGGTCATATTTCTTTATATCGATCCATACTTTCTAATTCTTTTAAAATGACTTTTAACTTTCTGGGTTTTTACTTCCATTTCAGTGGCATCATCATTTGTTTCATCCTCATTTGAATTATGTTCGTTTTCATTGTCACCTTCTATTGCAAGCCAGTTTCGTAAACTAGCAGAAAGTTTTTTATTTTATTATTATTATTTTTTTTATTTCCTCTTTATGCAGTCTTACTACGTGGTACTGTACTGATGTAAATTTTTTCTTTCGTGGCATGTCTAAAATTAATTGGACCTTTGTTTTATTTAAATTAAAATCACAATATTCAGGATTACCTGTTTATATAGCAAGCACAAAAACACTATACACACAACTCATAACCTATTCAGTATTGATTACACAAAGACATACAATGCCTGAATTGCAAACTGCTATGCATTCAAACGCGGTCACCTGATTGGTCCTTTCAAAGTTACGTTCAGGACAGAAAAGTGATCTACGATGCTATGCAGTATGCAGGCTTGAATCGCCCTCTGAAAACACACCATTTGGCGAAAATCAATTTTTGCCCCACCCTCTTCTCTCATCCTGATGAGATATCATTTAGGGACGGCATTTCATCAGCTAGCCCAGGGTGCCGAAATAGCTTGGCACAGAACTGATATGGCCTGTCAGTGGTGCCCTTCTGATACCGGTGCCCTTGGCACCTGCCCAAATGCCAAGGCATTCCTATGCTGCTGATTACAGGTGCTGAAGTCAACAAAGTTGCGTGAATGAGGAAAGATGGACAAAATAAGTCACCATGCAGTCATCCAATATATGGTAAAAAAAGGGACTAATGCCAAAGGCAATTCATGAGGATATGGATGCAACATTGGGAGATGATACCCTTTCCTATTCCTCTACCCAAATAAAAATTTAAAATGAGGGAGAGCCTAGAAGATGGCCCATACTGTGCCAACCATCACTCCAGAAGTTGTTGACAACATGCATAATCTGGTGATGAGTGATCAACAAGTGGCAGTTCAGTACATCTAATCGTTTCTGCAGGTATCTTACATATGAATTCTCCTTTAATGCTTCAGATCTCTTGCTATTAAAAAGTGTCAGCACGATGGGTTCCCAAAGTTGTTGATAACAGATCAAAAACACACAAGAGATGTCAAGTGAACATATTAATCGTTTTCAAGCAGATCCAGTAAATTTCCTCCCAAGATTTGTAACCTTGGATGAGACATGGGTCCATTGTCACAAAACTTGCAAGGAAATTCAGCCAGAGACAAAGGAGCATCAAAACAGTAGAAACACAGCTCTTCTGCCACCTCTAAAGAAAGCTAAGTCGTTCTGCCAGCAAAGTAGTAGTAGTAGTAGCAGCAGTGGCATTTGATACAAGAAAGCAAGTGTATGAGCTTATGCAGCATCAGCCAAAAAAAAAGAAAGAAAAAAATCACACCATTCCCTCCAAATGCCTGTCCAGTTCCTCCTTAAATTTATTCAACCTACAACTTCCATGACAGATGGAAGTTTGTTCCAGCAATTAACCACCTGCTGGCTAAAGTCAAATTTCCGCACATCTAATCTACATCTGTCTTTTCTTAATTTGAATTTATGCCCCCTTAGGTTCGTAATCTGAACAAGTGGAAGGATCCCATCAGAATTCAGCGTGCTCAACCCATTCAAGGTCTTATACACCTCAATCAGATCACCGCACAGGTGCCTAGTCTCTAGCCACTGCAATTTGCAGAACTTAAGCCTCTCTTGGTAAGAGGATCCCTTCATTCCCCTGACCAATCTTGCTGCCCTTCTCTGTACACGCTCAAGTAAATCTACATCCTTCCTAAAATGAGGCCTCCAGACTTGTACGCAGTACTCAAGGCGTGGCCTGACCATTGCCTTATACAGAGGGATAATCACCTCCTTTTCCCTGCTAGCAAAATTCCTATATATCATTGACAAAACCCCATGACCTGCCCTGGCAGCCTGTCTGCATTGCTCAGAAAACTTCATATCTGACTGCACAATTACTCCCAGGTCTTTTTCATTTTCTACCACCTTAAGTGTAGTACCACACAGTTGGTACGTTTCTGGGGTTACTTTTACCCATATGCAGTACTTTGCATTTGTCAATGTTATATTCAGTTGCCACTTCTTAGCCCATCTGCCCAAATTATCTAGATCCTGTTGCAGTAGCACACTGCCTTTACTGTCATTAACAACCCTGCCAACCTTTGTATCATCTGCAAACTTCGACATTAAGCCTGATATACCTTCATCAGTATCACTGATAAATATACAAAACAACATTGGACCTAACACCGAACCCTGTGGGACTCCACTAATAACATTAGTCCAAGAAGAGCAGCACCCATTGATTACCACCCTCTGTCTTCTCCCACTTAACCATCCTTTTATCCATTGTAGCAACTTACCCTTAATACCATTCTGCTCCAATTTGTACAATAGTCTTCCATGCGCAACAGCGTCAAAAGCTTTCCTGAAATCCAAATATATGATATCAAAATTATTTTTTACATCCAGTTCCTTTGTAACCACATCATAATATCCTATCAAATTTGTCAGACAAGACTTTCCCTTAACAAACCCATGCTGTGTCTGAATTATTGCTGCAGTCTTGTCTAGATGATTCTGCAATGCATCTTTAACCAGTGACTCCATTATTTTACCCGGAACAGAAGTTAAACTAACTGGTCTGTAATTACTCGTGTCACCCTTCGATCCCCGTTTGTGAATTGGGGATACATTTGCACATCTCCAGTCCGTGGGAACCTCCACTGAGTCCAAGGATGCTCTCATAATTGTGGCTAAGGGTTTGCTCAGTTGCTTTGCCGCCTCCTTTAATATAACTGGATAGATCCCATCAACCCCAGGTGCTTTTCTTATGTTTATCTTCAACAATTTCTCCTCCACTTTGCTTTCAGTTATTACAAAATCATTAAGTATCCTTCTAAAATTTGATAACCTTCTGCCATTTTCAAACCTTAATAATTCCTCATGTGTGAATGTAGATGCAAAATACTCATTCAGTTTTTTTGCTATCTGAGCAGGATCATCAACAGTCGAACCATCGATGTCAAGTGGACCAATCAGATTCATACCCTTCCTTTTAGAGTTTATATAAGTAAAGAAATCCTTGCTGTTTTTCTTAGCATCTTTTGCCAAGGATTTCTCGTAATCTGCCTTCGCCTGCCTAACCTTCTTTGTCACCTGATTACAGACTAGCTTATATCTGCCATAGGCTTCTGAGTCGCTTGGTAATTTATATGCATCCCATGCATTTTTCTTCTCTATTACGAGTCTCATTAGTTCATTAGATAACCATTTAGGCCTAAACCTTGAACAATATTTCTTAATAGGTATGAAACTTTTAGTAGCTTCCACGATTAATTCCTTGAATGTTTCCCACTTAGAATTTACTGTTGGTAACATTGTCAGTTTATGCCACTGTACAGAATTTAAAAACTGTCGGAGACCACTGTACTCACCTTTACGGAAGCAAAAACCCTTTCCTTTACCCCTAATGGTAATTAAATCTTTAAGTAAATCCCACATCAGTACACTGTGATTACTGCCACCTAGTGGTTCCTTTACCTGCAAATTCTTAATATACGAATGATCACTGCTGATAACCAGATCAAGAGTATTACTTTCTCTGGTTGCCTCTTGAACATGCTGCTGCAGAAAACAATCATCCAATAAATCCACAAAAGTCTGACTAGTGTGTGAGTGACCAACCCACAAAAGAAGCAGAAGTCAGTCCTTCTGCTACCAAAAAACTGATAGCATCATACATAGAAAGGTCAAGATAGTACACAGGCCTTGTGAGGCATTTCTGCAAAAACATCAAAGACAAATGCCAAAAAAAAAAAAAAAAAAAAAAAAAAAACACCTCAGAAAAGGAGTCTTGTTCTACCAAGACAATGATCCTACTCACAAGTCTGTCATTGCCATGACTTTGCTGCATGAATGTGACTTTGAAATCTTAGACCATCCACCATATTCACCAGATCAAGTACCATCAGACTTTCATCTATTTCCTAATTTGAAAAAATACCTGAATAGTACTATTTTTACCCCCCGACAGTGATCTCACTGCTGCAGCAAACACATTCCTGGAGGCCCAAGAGAAAACTTTCTTCAAAGCTGTAATCAACACATCGCAGCATCGATGGCAAAAGTGACTGTGTTGAAAAGTAACATGTCACCAGACTTCTCAAATAAACCCTTCGAATTTAGGCCATAAACTTTTCAAATGCCCCCTGTATATGGCAGCATATGAATTTGATTACACAAAGACATACTAGTAAGTAGTAATGTACCTAAAATCTACTTAGCAAATATAGTTAAATATCAAATTACATATGTAGGTGAGTGAATATGCTAAGTAGATTTTAGTCTTAAAATTCTACTTCCTTATGGTATTGCTTCACAGGATATTTCAGAGACTGCTGGGAGTCATTGTGGTACAAGTAAACACATGGGTTGTGTTAGGGTAGCTAAGAATAGAAACAGGTGCATGTATACTAGCGTGTACACCAATGCTAGGAGTTTGGTAAATAAATTTGATGAATTTGATGTATTGCTCAAAGCATCAGAGACATGTTGTCACACAGATATAAGGAATGCAGAACTGGAATTTGGGGAGTACAACGTCTACAGAAAGGACAGACAGGATAGGAAGGGAGGAGGGGTTATGCTATTAATTAAGAAACACATAAAATCCAAGGAAGTGAAACCAGTCGACATCGCTGGACAGTGCAGTGTCGAGTCAGTTTGGTGTGACATAAGCATTGGGAGATCAAAATTGAGAGTAGGAGTGTGCTATAGGCCTAATGACTCTGATGAGTATAATAAGAAACTGTACAGGGAAATAGAGTGGGCCAGTAAATCAGAGAGTCTTATAATGGGAGATTTTAATTTCCCAGATATTGACTGGAATTTGGGGGCTGGTCACTCACACACTAGGAAGGCTTTTGTGGATTTATTGGATGATTGTTTTCTACATCAGCATGTTCGGGAGGAAACTAGAGGGAGTAATACTCTCGATTTGATTATCAGTAGTGATTCTTCATGCATTAAGAATCTGCAGATAAAGGAATCACTAGGTGGCAGTGATCGCAGTGTGCTGAAGTGGGATTTACTCAAAGAGGTAACTACCATCAGGGGTAAAGGGAAGGGTTACTGCTTTCGTAAAAGTGACTACGATGGTCTGAGACAGTATTTAAATTCTATACAGTGGGACCAATTGAAGATGTTACCAACAGCAAATTCAAAATGGGAAGCATTCAAAGAACTTATCTTGGAAGCTACTAGGCTTTACATACCAACTAAGAAATATTGTTCAAGGTTTAGGCCTATATGGATGTCAGATGAACTAATGAGACATATGGCAGAGAAGAAAAATACATGGCATACATATAAATTAACACGTGACACAGAAGCCTATGATAGATACAAGTTGATCTGTAACCTAGTTACAAAGGAGGTTGGGCAGGCAAAGGCAGATTACGAGAAATCTTTGGCAAGGGATGCAAAGAATTCTTTACTTATATAAACTCTAGAAGGATTATTTGTTTGTTTGTTATTTGGATTTTAGGAGCATTAGCAACTAAGGCCATATTGCTCCGGGGATATGCGGTGGTCATTCCCTGACCTTTCCGCATCCTCCGTATTTGGTGGTCACGGGCTCAAACCCCGGTCTAATCAAGAAGCATGTGCTACGCACTGCTGCTCCTGCCCACCTGGCTACGGAGGCGCCGCTCTAGAAGGAAGGGAATGAATCAGATTGGTCCACTTGATATCAATGGGTCAACTGTTGATGATCCTGCTCAGATAGCTAACAAACTAAATCAATATTTTGCATCGACATTCACACATGAGGAGTTATTCAGCGAGGGGAATGCCAGAGGTGTATTCAACTCTGGCAGTAAGGTAGAGAATCTTGTAATAACTGAGAGTAAAGTGGAAGAGAAATTGTTGAAGATAAACACAAGAAAGGCACCTGGGGTGGATGGGATCTATCCAGTTATATTAATGGAGGCAGCCAAGGAAGTAAGCAAACCCTTAGCCACAATTATGAGAGCTTCCTTGGACTTGGGGGAGGTACCCACAGACTGGAGATGTGCAAATGTGACCCCAATTCACAAAGGAGGTCAAAGGCCGACACAAGTAATTATAGATCTGTGAGTTTAACTTCTGTTCCTGGAAAATTAATGGAGGCACTGGTTAAAGAAGCACTGCAGGATCATCTAGACAAGACTTCAGTTATAGCTTGGACACAGCATGGTTTTGTTAAGGGAAAGTCTTGCCTGACCAATTTGATTGGATTCTATGATGCAGTCACAAAAGAACTCGATGCAGGGAATAACTTTGATATTATATATTTGGATCTTAGAAAGGCTTTTGATACTGTTGCACATGGAAGAATGCTGCACAAATTGGAGCAGTGTGGCATTGGAGGCAAATTGCTGCTATGGATAAAGGGGTGGTTGAGGGGGAGAAGACAGAGAGTGGTAATCAATGGACACTGCTCCTCGTGGACTAATGTTATTAGTGGAGTCCCTCAGGGTTCAGTGTTGGGTCCATTATTGTTTTCTGTATTTATAAATGATATTGATGATGGTATATCAAGCTTAATGTCCAAGTTTGCAGACGATACAAAGGTTGGCAGGGTTGTCAAGGACACTATTGACACTATGCTGCTGCAACAGGATCTGGTAAGGTTGAGCAGATAGGCTGAGAGGTGGCAGATGAAGTTTAACATTGACAAATGTAAATTACTACATATGGGAAACAGCAACCCCAGAGCAACGTATCAACTCTAGCAGGGATAAGGAGGTGATTATTTCCTTGTATAAGGCAATGGTGAGGCCACACCTTGAGTACTGTATACAGGTCTTGAGGCCTCATTTCAAGAAGGATGTAGAGCTGCTGGAACGAGTACAGAGAAGGGCAACAAGATTAGTGAATGGAACAAAGGGTTGCTCTTACGAAGAAAGGCTAAGTTTTGCAAATTACAGTGTCTGGAGACTAGGCACCAGCGAGGTGATCTGATAGAGGTGTATAAAGCCTTGAATGGTTTGAGCATGCTCAATGCTGATGGGATTCTTCCTCTTGCTCAGAATAATCACCTGCGAGGGCATAAATTCAAATTGAGGAAAGACAGATGTAGGATAGACGTGAGGAAATTTGCCTTTAACCAGCGGGTGGTTGGTTGGTGGAATAGACTTCCATCCCTTGTCGTGGAAGTTGATAGCCTAAATAAGTTTAAGGCTCAGCTGGACAGGTATTTCGAACGAACAGAGGGGTGAAGTGGAAGTGGTTATTTTTTTATTTATTTTATTTTATTATTTTTTTTTTTGGCTGATGCTGCATAAGCTTGCTTTCTTGCATAAAATGCCTCTACTTATGCTAATGCTAATTTTCATCTTCATTTTTAAATCAATTTTGTTTAGTTTCCTGGCACTACCACCACTTGCACTTTTCGTCGTTTGCTTTCCCTTCATCGTTGTAATAAACAAATAGGAATGAAGAGAAGTTTCATTCTCTTCTTAATCTTCAATTATATAAAAAAAAAAAATTTGTTTTTTTATATAATTGAAGATTTTAGTGAAGGGATATTCATTTCACCATAATACGGCAACGTAAAAACGCACACAATTGCAGTTATCGGTATTATCACAAATGCAATAAGATCGAGTTTACTACCCGTTCATAATTAGATGCACTAACAGAAAAGCCCAATAAGCCCGAAAGTGCAAATTGTTTTTATTGTTTTTCGGTCGTGACTTCCAGAAATGTGCTTTAGAAAAATATCACAAAGGTGTTCAAATTTGTTATAATGGGAACATATGGTAATGATGAAAGTGTAGTGCAATTTTCATTATAAATATGACCGTTTAGAGAGAGATAAATAGCTTAGTAATATAGCAAAATTTTCAACTTCCAAGGACTTGGAACGAATTACAAAAGTGTTATTGGGTTCACATTACGATACTTTCATGATACGTCCATTTATCCCTACGGGATGCAAAGTATGTTTCCACGATTTTTTAAAGTTTGCACTGGGCGGAAAAACTTGCGTAAAGTCGAATTTCCGCAAGTCGAGGAGTTCCTGTACTAGATTATTTTATTTTAAATTTAATTTAAAATAAAATAAATAAAATTTAAAATAAAAGGTAAAAACAAAACTGTCATGATAATGGCCATACTCTTTATCATTCTGAAACCTTAAAAAGTAAAGACAAAACAGATGAGAGCAAGGTTGTGCATCAGCAGAGAGCATTATGAGAACATAAGGAAACACGAAATGAAGCAAAAGAAGGGGGAGAGGCAATAACAAAAACAAAGCATAATTGAGAACAATGAACAGCAAAAGGAAAAGGGGGATGGAAATAAAGCACTGGTTGAATGTAATCCTCCCCCCCAATTCTGGTTAATATTTTTAGGCTTCATTCTTCTGAATAATACTTCCAACCATCATCTGTAATAAAAGTTATGAGAAATAGCTAATAATAAGCATATTATCCTGTGGAAATATTATGAGACCCAAAAATGCCAAGCCAGGATCAAATTTGAAATATTAATATGGTTTGTTTGTTTGTTATTTGGTTTTTAGGAGCATTAGCAACTAAGGCCATATTGCTCCAGGAATATGCGGTGGTCATTCCCTGACCTTTCTGCATCCTCCGTATTTGGTGGTGACGGGCTCGAACCCCGGTCTAATCAAGAAGCGTGTGCTATGCACTGCTGCTCCTTCCCACCTGGCATATTAATACGGTTAAGAGCAGATCTACATATTGTCACTATGGCCACGATAAATAATGATATATTATGTAGCACCATGAGAATTCATAATATTGGCAACTGCTGTTTACGGAGAAATAATTTGCACAACTTAAATCTTAAAGTCAATTTACTACCAAATATTACATTTACATGATGTTATTTAAAAACTTAAATGAACCATCCAAGCTGAATTTCCAAGAAGTAAATTTTTGGTAATTTACTTCTTGGTAAACTAACATAAGGCTCACCATGTATATCAGGATGCTATAAGGTAAGCAGACTACTTACATGACAGAGCATGCGTGCGTGCGTGCGTGCGTGTGTGTCCATATTGTGGTTGCCTTATTCAGATAGGATTAGTGCATTCTGTATACCTTCAACTCTTATTGTGTTGACTGTGCACAGCTCATGTCATTTTAAAAAATACAAAACTTTTCTCTCCAAACTTATAACTGATAAATGTAAAATTGATTTTAAATGCACTATTGTTAAAAAGAGGCATATAATTATGCTTGAGAGAAAACTCAACACTGTTAAGTGATATGAAACAGCCAAAGTGCTGATTTCTCATCATATATCTGTCAATAGCAAACCCATAGAGAACATACTAAAGAATACTGTGAAAGGTTCTACACCTATTAAAAGTGATTATGAAGCAATGCTCTGGATTACTCTAGGATATGAAAAAATTATTAATTTTATGGACTGAGGATCAAAATCAACATTGTATGCTGCTTAGCCCTCTACGAAAAGGCTAAGGCTTAATGAAGAATTGAAAAGTAAAGGGATGTGAAACAGAAGGAGGAAAGCAGTTAAAAACAATGCTACATTTTAAAGCAGCATTGTTTTACCAAGCAGAAATATTCTGCACGAATTCATAGGCACTGATAAGTAAGGCCTCTCTACCACTATATGGCTGTCTTTGCCAAAGACCCGAGTTGCACTTACTGCAACTGTGAAGTGCTTTTGGACACCACCATCATACAGTCGAAAGTGTATTGCCAAGACAAAGGAATAACTTTCAAAATTTTACTTATCTTTGATAATTCCTAGGTAGCTTTTATACCTAGCTAATATTCATACAATGAAGGTTCTGTACATTGTACCAAACATAGCCTCATTGTTTCAAATCCATGGAGCTAATCCATTTTATACCACTTTTGTACCTGTTTTAATCAATTCCCTATTGCCTCTTCAGTTTTTGCTGCATGCCTTTCTACAGTCTTTCCACAGGAATAATTTTTTTATTTAGATACAGCAAAAACATTTGTAATATGTCTTTGCCACGAAAAGTTAAAAGGTTAATTAAAATAAACAAATATGCTCTTGCCTAAAACTATGCATAATCAAAGTTAATAAGCATAGATAAAGCAGGTTTTTTTTTTTCTTTTACAAAAAAATAAAGAGTAGCCTGAATATTATAAGGAGTGATTCTACTGGAGAATGATCTGGTGACTAATCATTAAGGAACTGTAGGAGAATGTTTAAACAAAAATGGTTGTTCGAGTAGAGCAGGTTTTATCAAAAAGGAACATGGAATGCAGCATACTAAAACCAGCAAAACTATGGATAGGATTACCAGGAGAAAGTTACTGTTATATGAAAAGAAAATGAGGATAAAAGAACAAATCCTTGGGGTGCTTCAGCAGTTAAGAAATTAGAAGATGAAGAGCCATCTAGTATCACTCTCCTTGTGCAAAAAATAATAGTAAGTTATATTTAGGGACTTTATAATGCTGGTCAACTTATGTATGAATAAATATAGTTTAAACTAAAAACTACCCCACTTCAAAAATGACTTTTTGGAGTTGGAGAGGGGACAAAAACAAACACTTTTTTCCAATAATAAATAAAGTTAACTTTGTTAAATATTCTTCTCTTTAATTATGAGATTATGCAAAGGGGAAAAAATGTCACCTGCTTGTGCTCCCATAGCTCTTCCTGCTACTAAGCATCCTTCAATCAATTTATGTGGATCATGTCGAAGTATTTCTCGATCTTTGCATGTACCTGGCTCTCCTTCATCTGCATTCACTACCAGATACTTTGGTCTGAAATATTCAGATCAAATAAATAAATAAGAAATAAGTCAATTTTCTTGATAAATGGTTGTACAAAAGCAGTGCTGTCAAATTGTTACCCTGTCATATATACACAGCTGTTCTATCATTTAATGGAGTAACAGTTCACTTTCCACCATACTACTTGTGATTGCTATGTGTTATTCTCAGTTTGTCAATTACTATGAAATTCCAGAACAGTTGTGTGAAAATTTGTTATTTGGTTAGTTAAAATTCATTTTTTTGATTTTATACCACTTTAGTAGCAGTTTTAATAAGGAAATGAAAAGAAACACTTGTGACTGTTCTTTTAATAAACGAGATCACTTTTATTATGATCTCTTTTATTGTAAGTGATCACAATAAAAGAGATTACTATAAATTATATTGCAATTGCATTTTAGTACTCTGCTTCCTCAATCAATAAATTTAAAATTTTTTGAAGATAACATGAATGCCAAATTGGTAGTTATGTTGTAATCACCTGTATATTTAAATAAATGCTAACCACTTTCTTTTTTGTATACCTTATTTCTAATACAGGAATGAGAGCAATCAAAAAAAAAAAAACTATAGAGGAAAATAATACGTGTGAATATGCAGTGCATTTTGGAGGTCCCCCATGTATCACCAATCCACAAAGGGGGTTCATCAAAAGGTGACACAAATAACTACAGACCTGTTAGTTTAACTAGTTTTCCAGGGAAAATAATGGAATCACTGGTTAAAGAAGCATTGCAGGATCATCTAGGCATGAAGCATTTTAAAGGGAAGTCTTGTCTAACAAATTTGATTGGATACTATGATGTGGTCACAAAGGAACTGAATTCCAAAAATAATTTTGATATCATATACAGTCAGTCCTTGTATAACATAATAGTTGTGTTACTAGAAACCCTCGTGCAATGCAAAATCATGCAATATAAATAACAGGCCCTATGGGAAAAATAGGGTTAGGTGCCGACCACCCAAGATTGAAAACACATTTATAACCAAAACATTACCAAACACAATAAATAATCGTAATGAAATACATATTTTATTACGATCATTACATAATAAAATATTGCTAATGTTTTTGCTTCTATCATAAGCAAACTTGTTCCGTTTGATCTATCCAAACAGATGACAGCCGTTCCAACTCTTCTTATTCTTTGTGTCTTGATCTAATGGATTTTAATTAATTACACTTTGAGTTGTTTCTGCAATGAAAATTGTTTTTATTTTCTCTGCATTCTTTCTAATTTTTCTCGCTTTGACTCATATAGGTCTGTAGCATATGCAATATCACATGTTCTTTCATTTCGCTCAAAGCATTTCACAATTTCACATTTTTTCTCCATCGACAGAGGCCGACTAGCCATAAGCCTTGCTGGGGAAACCCCTGTGGGCCAGAGGCTAGAAGCCAATGGAGGCCGGTGTGATTTTGGCCATAAACGCTAGTATGAGGCCGCTACAAATTTTCCCGGGTAAGAATTTTTGACCCAGTCAGCCTCTGTCTATCGATATTACTTTTCTTTTTCTCTCTGAATCTGTTCCTTTTCACACCTTTTAAGTATTTAACTCGTTTTTAGGGAATAAAGCACAATTACAAAATGAAGAGCACACTTGATACACATAAACAAAGTTGCGTGCGTGCGTGTAGCAACTGAATAAACAACACCGTAAAGGCAGAAACACTATTATCACCTCACTAACTCACATTTTAGTAAAGCACATTTCTGGAGGTCACTACCATAAAACAATAAAAACAATTTCCAGTTGCGTTCCTGCTAGTGGAATCTGTTATAAACGGGTAGTAAACTCGATCTAATCGCATTTGCAATAATACCGATAGCTGGAATTGTGGGGTTTTTACGTTATTATGGCGAAAAGTGTTTCCCCTTCGCTGATATAAAAAACATTAAAAACATTTTCAGAATCTTCTTTTCATTCCTATCGTGTTGTGTTCAGTTGGGGTGATTCCACGTTCGGCTGCCATTTCTTGTAAACACAAAGGCGAATCATGCATAAGCGAATTCGGTTCGTGTTATATATGATATCATTCCCCTATTTATAAATCGTATATGATCGAATTTGTGTAGTGTAAACACGCGTTATACAAGGACTGACTGTACTTGGATTTCAGGAAAGCTTTTGATACTGTTGCACATGAAAGACTGCTATACAAATTGGAGAGGTATGGCATTAAGGGTAAGTTTCAACAATGGATAAAGGGATGGTTGAGTGGGAGACGACAGAGAGTGGTAATCAATGGACACTGCTCTTTGTGGAAAAAAGTTATTAGTGGAGTTCCCCAGGATTAAGTGTTGGGCCCATTGTTGTTTTATATTTATCAATGATATTGATGAAGGTAGATCAAGCTTAATGTCAAAGTTTGTAGATGATACAAATATTGGCAGGGTTGTTAACGGCAGTAAAGACATTATGTTACTCCAACTGGATCTAGATAAGTTGGTCAAACGGGCTAAGAAGTGGCAACTGAAGTTTAACATTGACAAATGCAAAGCACTGTATATGGGTAGCAATAACCGAAGAGAAACTTACCAACTGTGTGGTACTACATTCAGGGAAGTGGAAAGTGAAAAAGACCTGGGGGGTAATTGTGCAGTCAAATATGAAGTTTTCTGAGCAGTGCAGATGGGCTGCCAGGGCAGGTCATGGAGTCTTGTCAATGATATATAGGAATTTTGCTAGCAGGGACAGGGAGGTGATTATCCCGTTATACAAGGCAAAGGTCAGGCGACACCTAGAGTACTGTGTACAGGTCTGGAGGCTTCATTTTTGGAAGGATATAGAGTTGCTAGAATGAGTACAAAGAAGGGCAATAAGATTGGTGAGGGGAACAAATAAGCCTTTCTTGCTCTTAGCAAGAAAGGCTTATTTGTAGGCACCTGTGAAGTGATCTGATTCAGGTGTATAAGGCCTTGAATGGGTTGAGCAAGCTGAATGCTGATGGGATTCTTCCTCTTGCTCCAACTAAGAACCTGAGGGGGCACAGTTTAAAATTGAGGAAAGACAGTTGTAGAATAAATGTGCAGAAATTTGCCTTTAGCCAGCAGGTAGTTGATTGGTGGAACAGACTTCCATCTTTTGTTGTGGAAGCTAATAGCCTAAATAAATTTAAGGCAGCTGGACAGGCATTTGGAACGAATGGAGGGGTGAAATGGGAGGGTTTTTATTTTTGGCTGATGCTGCATAAGCTTGCGTTCTTGCATCGTATGCCTCTACTAATGTTAAAGCTAATACTGTCATGGATTCTTTATAGCCATACTTCTGCAATTAAATGATAATCAATGCTGCAGATTGAAACTGAAGACCAGAACGGAAATTTAACCAGCAGTGGCAGCATCCCAGTTTGCTGAAATGAGAGGACCGCCTGGCATTTGACAGATGACCAACTGTGTTTTTTCATTTATGGAAAAAGATTTTGTATTTTCTGAATTCTGCTTACAGTTTTCCAACATATCCATCTTTTCTTACCAGATTTCTGTACTTATTTTAACTAACTTCATTTTTTTGATGAAAAATTTATATATTAATTCTGCTGAAAGCGGGAAAAAAAAGTTACAGCCATAAAATATAAAACTAACAATCAGTTCCATTTTCCAGTGCAGAAAATTGTTAAGAGTGCAAATTTCAAAATTGCACATGTGAATATGTTTCTGCTTATATATTAATTCTGTTGAAAAAGAAAAAGAAAAAAAAAACCTTACAGTCATAAATATAAACTGGAAACTATTAGGTACTTCGGTTTTCAAATTAATAAAATCATCAAGCACACAATATTTCAAAATTACACATGCAATGACTGGAATCTAACTTACCATATAAAAATATTTATATATACAAAAATTTTATTAATATATAAACTAGAGGGCCCTGATCCCTGCTAACTTTGCTCACCAACCCCTGCACTTGTGTTGTCAAACAACAGTCGTTAAAGTGTCTGGATAGGTATCTGCTGTCGGCAGATATACCTACTCTCCGCGACAACACCAATGTGTGGCTCTTCCGGGTTCACTGTGAAAAACAATCCACAATGTTGACAATCATCTACCATATCATCTAAATCACAATATGATACTTCACTGGTTTCTTCGTTATCAGGATCTTATGAAGATCTTACATTACATCTGAGCCATTTAATGGTTCGCTGATTTTCAGCATACCATATTAGCTACCTGCTTCCTGTCACGTTGATTTTCAACAATTTTCAACTTGCTCCATTGTCATTGAACTTATTCTCTGATTAGTTCATAACTTTTTGGCATGTTTCTCTCTATATATTTCTGTACAGATTCCTGACAGCATAGTTTTCTCTCAGAATCAGTGATTGCCAATCTTGGTGGCAGCATTGTGTTAATTACTATGTTAGCAAATCAAACATCACAGATTACAGACACCTGTCGAAATGCACTGACATCTAATCAGGAAATGACCTATGTAATTATTTACCTGTGCATAATTATGTGTATAGTGATGTAATTGCCCCCACCCAATTGTACCACATGACCCGCATCCCTCTTCTTCCAATGACTACTCCACGCCCCAACCACGCAGCATTCTCAAGGTTGAAAAAATATCACCAGGAGGAAAACTTTTTTAATGTAAACAGATAATATATAATATATATTATATTATAAAATGTTTATATAATATAAACAAAAAAAACATTGAAAACTGAATGCCAATATTTAAATAATAAGTCCTCATCATGAAAATAATTACAACAGTTGTAGAGAAGAAATAACCCTTTTGAGTTCTCACATGTTTTTTCAATCACTTGTTTTCCACTAATTATTCTGAGAAAATCTTAAAATATTCCTCCAGAGCTGCTTTATTTAGAAAATTAGAGGGCATAAGTGGTTATGTTTCCTTGAACTAGAACAGCATGGACACTACTTCGTGTTTTTTTTTTAATCCATAAGGTTTTATTTGTTATTACTTTTAGGAAACCATTTCTAGGAAACAGATGAACTAGAATGACAACTGTTCAACACAATCAGAAAACTGGAGCAGCACCCGTGAGGTGCCACATACCTGAGAAAACTAAAACTTGGAAAAAGGGTCACACTGCATCTGTCTAATTCTTTCATGCAATTACTCTGAATATATCACTTCAAAAACAATTTGAGTAAAAGTGGGTCTGTATTTAGGAAGGCAGAGAAACTTTTGATCATTAATCTTCAACCTAAAAAAAATGCCCAAAACGTTTTCTTGCAAGTCACCTGAGAGGTCCTGAGTGACCATTATCAGGTTAATGTCTGCTACTGGAACCATTAAAGTTCACACTGACATAATTCTAATAGATATTTTAATATTTAAGTTTAAGTAGGCATAATGAATTTGGTTTAACAGCATATCCAAACCATACAGCCAACGTGCTTGATCTTTTTCTCACAAACAACCCTTCTAAGTACAGAGTCAAAGTGAGTGGTCCTTTAGGGACCTCAGTTCACAACTTGGTGATTGTCTCTTCTCCAATGGAGCCTTTATCTCATGGCTATTCCCAACCTCATATTGTTTGGCATTACAAGAATGCAAAATGGAATGACCTTCGAGTTTTCTTTTCTTCATTTCCTTGGTCTGATTACTGTTTCAAAACTTCTGATGTCAACGCTTCCTCAGATCGTGTCAGTGAAATTATTCTTGTAGGAATAGAATCCTTTATTCCACATCTCGTCCTTTAAAATCGAGTTAAAATCTCGTCCTTTATCTAAACCTTGATTTTCCAATATATGCGCTAAGGCTGTTCAAGAGAAAAATGTTGCATATTGTAATTGGCTTGTTTCCAATTCTTCAGTTTCATTTTCTGCCTAGGCCAAAGCTTGCTTCTTGCCCTAATGGTAGCCAAGCATTCTGGTCTCTTGCCAAAGCCATTGGCCGCAACTTCTGCCCATCTCCGCTCCCACCTCTGTCAAAACCAGATGGTTCTGTTGTCACTTCATCAGGATAAAACTGACATTAATGTTAGTATTAATGATCTTGGTAAGATACCACCCACCATTCCCAACACACTCCATTCAATGCCTCCTGTGGTCTTCTGTCAACAGGATGTCAGAAGGATTTTGACGATGCTAAGAAAGCTGCAGGTCCTGATGGTATTTCTCCACTTGTTCTCAAAACCTGTGATCCTGAACTTACTCCTGTTATTTGCCATCTTTTCTCACTTTCCTATTCCAAAAGTGTTTTTCCTTCTGCTTGGAAATTTGCTCACATCTGCCCAGTTCCTAAAAAGGATGACAAATCCCTCCCATCCAATTATCGTCCCATTGCAATTACTTCTACTCTTTCTAAAGTAATGGAGAAATCAATTAACAGCCAACTCTTAAACTACCTAAAACCCTCCGTCTGATCAATGATCACCAGTATGGATTCCATCAGTGTCGATCCACTGGTGATATTCTTGCCTTATGTTACACATTTATGGCCAAATTCAATGGAAAAGTTTGGTGAAACACGAGCAGTTGCTCTTGATATCTCAAAGGCTTTTGATCATTTGGTACAAAGGTCTTCTAAACACGCTTCCATCTTATGGTTTGCCAACTGTTTTTTGTGACTGGTTATTCCGTTTTCTCTCTGACCACTCACTGAGGGTGATGGTAGATGGCGCTCTGTCTTCTAACTTCTCCAGTAATGCTGGTGTCCCCCAAGGTGCGGTTCTTTTCCTCTTGTATATTAACATGTTGACTGCCAAGCTAGTTTAAGAAGAAAAAAAATTCCCAGGGGCCAAAAAATATTTAGTAAATAATTTGATTAGTAATTCTAAAATGAATACTGAAATGTCAGTGTTATGCAGTTTTTTCATTTAAAATATCAAATAAAGAGTTTTTTTTTTTTTTGTGTTGCATATGTGGTTGACATGGCCCAGTAGGTTACTTTATTTCTTGAGATGCCGTGTCGGCCACATACGTGTGACACTATTACGGCATACATATGATTCTTGATTAGACCGGGGTTCGAGCCCGTGACCACCAAATACGGAGGATGCGGAAAGGTCAGGGAATGACCACTGCATATCCCTGGAGCAATATGGCCTTAGTTGCTAATGCTCCTAAAAATCAAATAACAACAACAACATACATACATGAGTCATTTGTGATTAGTTTATTGCATGCGTGGCACACATTGCAATTTGGTTGTTGTTGTTATTTGGCTTTTAGGAGCATTAGCAACTAAGGCCATATTGCTCGGGGATATGCAGTGGTCATTCCTTGACCTTTCTGCATCCTCCGTATTTGGTGGTGACAGGCTTGAACCCTGGGTACACTGCAACTAATCACGATAAAATAAACTCTCAAACATCGCAATGAGTTTGTCAGTATTATTAGCGATTTTGTGAATTTGTGAAAACAAGTTTGTTAGCGCACTGTATTATCCATCATATTGTGTTGTGTTTTTCCGCAAGTTTATACAAGTGTGTTGTGAAAAAAAAAAAAAAATCTAAAAAGCAATGACTAAAAGAAAAGGAACAGAATTGCTGAAAATCTTAGTAGTAGTTCTGAAGATGAAAGATTTCGACTGTGATGATTCAGTAAAAGATCCTAACTGGGATATTTCTTCAAATGAAGGAGATATGAAATACTGGAAAATATTGAAGAAGTGCTTTAAGACTGGATGGAAGAAGAAAACACAGATGAGCAATTTAAAAAGACCGAAGAACCTGAGATTGAAGCAACTGAAACAAATGACACTATTGAAGGGACTGAATACAAATGATGCCAAAAAAGATTTGATTTTACAGGCAAATCGGGACTGCAAATAAACATATAAAGAAACATTACTCATCTTGAGGCATTTTCATTATTTTTTGATGGAGTAATAAATCTTATGGTAATGGAAACAAACAGATATGCCGAACAGAAAATTCAGAGCACCCGAGCTTTGCGGCAGAGTTATCTAAGAAAGTGGATTTCAACAACTGCTGATGAGATAAGAAAGTTTTTTGGGCTTCTTATGTGGATGGGACTAGTAAGATTGGGCAGTATTGCATCTTACTGGTCAACCAAACCCATCTATAAAAATAATTTAGTAACAAAAATTGTCTTGCAACAGATTTGAATTGTTGTTGCACCTCATTCACTTTTCAGACAATGAAACCGGTATTCCAGGGGACAGGCTCAGTAAGATACAATACCTGATAGATGTTTTGCAACTGAAATATCAGAAAATATTTTTCCCTGGCAAAGATTTTGTCATTAACAAAACTCTTATTCTTTGGAGGGGCAGGCTGATATTCCGACAGCATATTCCAAATAAAGCACACAGGTACGGAATCAAGCTGTTCAAATTATGTTCCACTGCAAGATATGTCTGGTTGAGCAAGATCTATTCAGGTAAATCTGAAAATTATATAAAATCCGTAGGTTTAGCTGCAAAGGCTGTGAAGAATTATCGCAAGGACTTCTAAATGAAGGTCGCGCCTTGTATGTAGACAACTTTTATACCAGCTACCATCTGGCATTATTGTTTCTTCATAAAAAAAACTCACATTGTTGGTACATTACAAGCGAATAAAAAATTTATGCCCAAAGAAGTCATGTACTCAAAGCTAAATAAAGGGGAGATGATCGCCAAGGAAGAAAAAAATGAATTGTTCTAAAGTGGTGAGATGCTCAAGATGTGAAACTACTAACGACAAAGCATGCCCCAGTTGATGGTCCCTCCACCAGTAAAGGAAGATGGAAAGAAGCAAAAAAAAACCACTTCCTATTCTAGCTTATAATAAGGGAAAGGCAGGCATTGATCTGTCGGATCAAATAGGTTCGTATGCCACAGTGCTAAGAAAGGGGGTAAAGTGGTACCGGAAATTAGCAATAGAATATATACTCGGAATATCAGTTGTCAATGCAAATAAAAATAAGAAACTTTTGGGAAGAAGTAGTTATGGATTTGCTAAATATAGAATGGAAAGAGAAACATGAAAAGCCAAAATGTGGTAACACTCATATACTAACGACAAAAATCAACGCAAACAACAAAAAAGTTAGAAGGATGTGCATTTTTTGTTACACAAAATTGAAAGAGTCGGAAGGAAGATCAGTTGCTAGAAGAAAGGGGAAGAGTTTCGACGTATTGTCCAGACCACATTCATCAGCCTTTCATGTGTTTTGGACAACACCATAAATCTTCATAATTTTGTAATTATAAAATTTGTAATAATAAAGAATTTTAAAATAATGACCAGTTACTCGCTTATTTTTTCTCATAGCGACATGCAAATTTCATCACATGTAACACCGGAGGCCACGCTTTTCAAAAATAAAAAATTTCCAACAATCATTAGCGCTATACAGACGACACAGCACCCACTGAAACAGTGGGTGTCGGCAATATATGTCCGACATGGTGCCTGAAAAACATAATGGTGTCTGACATACAGGGCCAACACGGCAGTCAACATGTTAATGACCTTCCATTGACCGGAAATCCTATCCATAGTTTTGCTGATGATAGCACATTGCATTCCACTTTGCAGTTTGAGAAACCTTGCCCTGCTCAATCAGCTTCAACTTCTCAAATATCTGCTACCAATTCCTTAAATACCGATCTCCGGGTAATATTCCAGTGGGGCAAAGACAACTTAGTTGATTTCAATCCTTCTAAAACTTAGTCCTGTCTTATATCTCGCAAAAAGGATTCTGCTCTTATGCTTATCTTTGGTGACACTCCGATTTCTAGGCAAAATGATATATCTCTTTTGGGGATTACCTTGACTTCTAATCTCTCTTGGCACAAGAACATTACAAATATTGCTTCCTCTGCATCTAAAAAACTTGGTTTTCTCTTTCGCTCTCGGCGTTACTTTCTCCCAAACAGCTGTTCACTCTGTACAAATCGCAAATCTGCCCTACCATGGAATATTGTTCCCACATTTAGGGCGGTGCCCCAAAACCTCTCTCAGGCTTCTAGATTCCATTCAGAAGAGGGTAGTTAAGTTAATTAATGACTCATCTCTAACAGAGTCTCTCCGCTCCCTGTCTCATAGATGTACTGTTTCTGCTGCATGCCTTTTCTACAGATACTTCCATGGGCGCTGTTCTTCTGAATTGGCTTCTATAATTCCTGCTCTCTCTTTCATAACAGTCCAAACATGTGCCGACACCAGCCACCATCTGTTTACTGTCCAACTTCAAACTCAAAGAACTAACTTTTCATCTTCCTCATTTATTCATTCAACTGCCGTTTTCCAGAACAACCGTCATACATATTTCCTGAAAATTAGTCTATAGAAGTTCAAGTCTAATATCAACAAATATCTTCTTTCGTCTTCTCAATCTCCAACCCAAGCACGGTACTGAGTACTACAGGTTCTAATATCTCTTGTGTTCATTTTTTTTTTCATTAAAAAAAAAAAATACCTGGTGTTGTGTTTACAAAATATGATAAATTGCTTAACAAAAATATTACAAAGTAAATTACTTGTAATTTACCTTCCATCTGAAGGTTTATTCATAAAACTCCATTTCATTCCTGTAGGAAAACCTGCTCCTCCTCTGCCTCTTAAACCAGATTTTGTCACTTCTTTTAGAATCCATTCTGGTCCTTTCACGATTATCTCTTTAGTTTTGTACCAGTCACCCTATTCACAATAAAAATAACATCCACATAAGAAATGCAAAATCAGTTGGGCACAAACTGAGAAACTTCTCAAAAACTCATACCTTCTGGAAAATAAAATTACTCTTTTAAATTTCATGCAGTGTACTATTATTTCTAAATTAGTCAGGAATTTTTTCTCTTCTTTTTTTTTTATACTCCTCAGAGCTAAGAATCCAAAAAATAATAATTTTATCTAACTGTTACTTTATTTTATTTTTTTGCTTTGTATTTTTACTGAAAAGATGACTGGTCCTTATCAAGACAGGTCTTTGAATCAGAAAATAACAGAATAGGTTCTAAAAGATTTTTTTTTTTTAATTTTAAATTAATAAAAATAATTAATGCATGTCATATGATGCAACAGGAATTATATTTAAAGTTAATATTTTTGTTTATATGCCCTGAAAGAATAGTTTTCTTATTTATTTTTATTGTATTTTATTTTCTATTAGGTCACATGGTATTAGCTATAAAATTTTTGCATTCTGGGATATTTCCTGTTCCAATCCTGCAAATGTAATAAATATACAGTTGAAAATAAATAGTAAACAGTAGTATACATAGTAAAAATAATATACGTACAGTTGAATCAACAATTTTAAAGTTTTTCTTGTGGGGAGGGGAGAAGGATTGATTTTATTCTACCTTAAACTAAAAAAAAAAAAAAAGTCTTAAAGGCTATGCAGAAGTAACCAATACAATAATTGACTACCTTGTTGTATTAATAAAAATTAATTTATTTGTTATAATAGTAGTAGTAGAGGCATGTGATGCAAGAAAGCAAGTGTATGTAGCATCAGCCAAAAAATAAAAAATAAAAAAAATTCACACAACAACCATTCCCTCTAAAAGTTTATCCAGTTCCCCCTTTAATTTATTTAAGCTATCAACTTCCACATGACAGGTGGAAGTTTGTTCCAGCAATTAACCAACCGCTGGCTAAAGGCAAATTCCGGCACATCTATTCTAGAACCGTCTTTATTTAATTTGAATTTATGCCCCCTCAGTTTCCAAATCTGAACAAGCAGAAGAATCCCATCAGAAGTCAGCATGCTCAATCCATTCAAGGCCTTATGCACCTCAATCAGATCACCTCGCAGGTGCCTAGTCTCCAGCCGCTGCCATTTGCCCATTTGCAGAACTTAAGCATTCTTAGTAAGACAATCCCATTTGTTCCCCTCACCAATGTTGTTGCCCTTCTCGGTACACACTTAAGCAACTCTATATCCTTCCTAAAACGAGGCCTCCAGACCTGTATGCAGTACTCAAGGCATGGCCTGACCATTGCCTTATACAAAGGGATAATCAACTCTTTTTCCCCGCTAGCAAAATTCCTGTATATCATTGATAATACCCCATGACGTGCTCTGGCAGCATGTCTGCATTGCACAGAAAACTTCATATCTTACTGCACAATCACTCCCAGATCTTTTTCATTTTCTACCACCCAGCTGGTACATTTCTCTGGGGTTACTGCTACCCATATGCAATACTTTGCATTTGTCAATGTTAAACTTCAGTTGCCACTTCTCAACCCAACTGCCCAAATTTTCTAGATCCTGTTGCGGTAGCACACTGCCATTACTGTCATTAACAACCCTATTGTATTATCTGAAAACTTTGATACTAAGCCTGATATACCATCATTAGTATCATTGTTAAATATACAAAATAACAGTGGGCCAAACACCGAATCCTGGAGGACTCCACTAATAACATTAGACCACGAAGAGCAGCATCCATTGATTACCACTCTGTGTTCTTCCACTCAACCATCCTTTTAACCATTGTGGCAACTTACCCTTAATACCAAACTGCTGCAATCTGTATAGTAATCTTCCATGTGCAACAGTGTGAAAAGCTTTCCTGAAATCCAAGTATATGATATCAAAATTATTTTCTGCATCTAGTTCCTTTGTAACGACATCAGAGTATGCAATCAAATTTGTCAGACAAGACTTTCCCTTAACAAACCCATGCTGTGTATGAATTATTGCTGCAGTGCTGTCTAGATGATCCTGCAATGCATCTTTAACCAGTCACTGAATTATGTTACTCGGAACAGAAATTAAACTAACTGGTCTGTAATATTCATGTCACCCTTAGATCCCATTTTGTGAATTGGGGATACATTTGCACTTCTCCAGTGCGTGGGGACTTCCCAAGTCCAAGGATGCTCTCATAATTATATATTTGATTTGCATCTGTCTTTTGCCACCACTTTTAATACAACTGGATAGATCCCATCCACAGCAGGTGGCTTTCTTATGTTTAACTTCAAAAATTTCTCTTCCACTTTGCTCTGTTATTACAAAATCATTTAGCTCCCTGTTGGAGTTTAATAAGCTTCTTCTTTAATAAGCCTCCACTACCCGACAGAATACCTCATGTGTGAATATAGATGCAATGTAGCCATTCAGTTTTCAGCTATCTGAGCAGGATCATCAACAGTCGAACCATCGATATCAAGTGGACCAATTTGATCCATCCCCTTTCTTTGAGTTTATATAAGTAAAGAAGTCCTTGTTGTTTTTTTAGCACCCTTTGCCAAAGATTTCTCGAAATCTGCCTTCACTTGCCTAATCTTCTTTGTGACGTGATTACAGACAATCTTATATATGCCATAGGCTTCTGTGTCACCTGATAATTTATATGCATCCCACGCATTTTTTCCCTTTGCCATGAGTCTCAATAGTTCATCTGGCATCCATTTAGGCCTAAACCTTAAACAATATTTTGAAATTGGTATGAAAAGTCTAGTAGCTTCCATGATTAATTCCTCGAATGCTTCCCAATTAGAATTTGCTGTTGGTAACATCATCAGTTGGTACCACTGTACAGAATTTAAAAATGGTCTGAGACCACTGTAGTCACCTTTACAGAAGTAAAAACCCTTCCCTTTACTCCTGATAGTAATTATATCTTTAAGTAAATCCCACATCAGTACACTGTGATCACTGCCACCTAGTAGTTCCTTTACCTGCAAATTCTTAATGCATGAATAATCACTGCTGATAACCAGATCAAGAGTATACCATCTCTAGTTACTTCTTGAACATGCTGCTGCAGAAAACAATCATCCAATAAATTCACAAAAGTCTTATTAGCGTGCGAGTGACCAACCCACAAGTTCCAGTCTATATCTAGGAAGTTAAAATCCCCATTACAACACAATCTGATTTACTGGCCCATTCTATTTCACTGTACAATTGTTCATTTTACTCTTTTAGATCTATATAACACACTCCTACTCGCATTTTTGCTTTCGCAGTGCTTATGTCTCACCAAACTGACTCATCATTGCCCTGTCCATCTATGTTAACTGGATGCACTTCCTTAGATTTTATGTTTTTCTTAATTAACAGCATAACCTCTCCTCCCTTCCTATCCTGTCTATCCTTTCTGTACACACTGTACTACACAATTTCCAATTCTGCATTCCTAATATCTGTGTGACACCACTTCTCTGATATCCCAACAATATCAGCCTTTGATATCTTTACCAGCACTTCAAATTCATCAAATTTATTTACTATACTTCTAGCATTAGTGCACATGCAGGTAATACGTGCACTTATTCTTAGTTTACCTAACACAGCCCACATATTTATTTGTTTTATGATGACTGCCATCAGTCCCTGAAACCCCAGCACCCCACCCTCCAGGCCACTGCTCATTCTAATAGAAGTAGTGCAAGAATCACCTTCACCTCTGCCTGAGGCTAATTTTAACCTTTTAGTCTGTGAATCCCCCACCAAGCTAGCAGTTTTCTGACCCACCTAATGCTGCCTCGATAGCATCAGCAAACGCTCTTGCACCCCTTCTATTTAAGGATATCCCATCCCTGTAGAAGCAATCTCTCCTGTTAACAAACACAGACCACGCTGAGAAAAAGTCTACCCCCACAAGCCTTGCACAATCCCTCCAGTGCCGAATTGATTGACAAGGCTCTCATCATATAAGTCCTCCTATCATGTCTGGCAGAATTGCAGAATTGCTTTAAAATTTAACCGTAACTCACAACTTTTTTCAACATTGACCTGTACTTGTTAAGTAAATCTGCAGATATCCTACTCAATGTCATTAGTGCCAACATGTATCAACACGTATGCTCCTGGCTGACATACCCTGGTCATATTCCGTCTATCCTTTTTACACAATATTACCCATCTCCCTGACAATAGAGTCACTGACAATAACTAACTCCTGTGGGACCAGAGCATTCTACCTTGGAGATTGCCGCTGTGTTGCCTGATGCAAAAAAGTGAGCACTGGCATTGAGTTGGGCAGCTGAGAGCTTGATGGGCCCCCTCAATTAACAAACAGCTCCACTTATTCATGACTTTAATAGAGTCATTTACTTTTCTGGTTATTTGTATTTACTGTTACCTGCTGGAAGAGATCTTGTCTGACCAATGTGATCAGCTAATATGATACATTTAGAGGAACTGGATGCAAAAAAGAAATAATAATAATTCTGAAATGATATAATTAGAATCAGTAAAGCTTTTGATAATATTCTACATAAAAGACAGTTGTGCAAATTGGAAATGCACATATTAGGGGCAGATTACTGTTATGGATAAAGGGATGGCTGAGTTGCAAGAGATGGACAATTGTTATTAATGCCCACTGCTTTTCATAGATTAATGTTATTAATGGAGTCACTCCAGGTTCAATTCTGGACCCAATAATGTTTTCAAAATATATTAACAATACTGATGGAGGCATATCAAATGTAGTGTTGAAGCAAACTTCAACACTACATTTGATGTGCCTTTTAGCAGGGCAGCTAATGACAGGAATCTACCACAAAAATACCTAGACAAGTTAGAGAGATAGGCTGAGAAATGACAAAGGTTCAGCATTTATGCTGAATCTTTGAACCTGAAAAACTCAGTACCACTCAGTACTTTGATAAAGGTTCAGCATAAATGCTGAACCTTTATCAAAGTACTGAGTGGTACCACACTCAAGGTGGTGAAGAAAGAAAAAGACCTAGGGATATTATACAGTCCAACATGAAGTTCTCTGAGCAGTGTAGACAAGTTGCTAGGATGGCTCATTGGAGTTCTGTCAATAAAACAGGAATTTTGCCAGATTGGACAAGGAGGTGATTATCCCATTGTACAAGGCAACAGTTAGGCCATATCTTGAGTATTGCATGCAGGTCTGGAAGCTTCATTTTAGAAAGGATGTGGAACTATTGGAATGGGTGCAGAAAAGAGCCAACAAGATTAGCCAGTGACACAAAAGGGTAAGATTGCAATACAAATTGGAGTTGTATGGTATTTAGGACAAGTTGCTTCTATGGATAAAGGGCTGGTGGAGTGGGAGAAGACAGAGAGTGGTAATCAACTGACACTGCTCTTCGTGGACTAATGTTATTAGTGGAGTCCCCCAGGGTTTGGTGTTGGTCCCATTGCTGTTTTCTATATTTATCATTGATATTGATGAAGGTATATCAGACTTAATGTTCAAGTTTCCAGATGATACAAAGGTTGGCAGTGCTGTTAATGACAGTAATGTGGTATGCTGCTGCAAAAAGATCTAGAAAAGTTGGGCAGATAAACTGAGAGGTGGAACTGAAGTTTAACATTGACAAATGCAAAGTACTGCATATGGGTAGCAGTAACCCCACAGTAACATACCAACTGTACAGTACTACACTCAGGGTAGTGGAGAAAAATACCTGGGAGTAATTGTGCAGTCAGATATGAAGTTTTCTGAGCAGTGCAGACAGGCTGCCAGAGTAGATCATGGGGTCTTATCAATGATATACAGGAATTTTGCTAGCAGGGATAAGGAGGTGATTATCCCTTTGTATAAGGCAATGGTCACATTACACCTTGAGTATTGCATATAGGTCTGGAAGCATCATTTTACGAAGGATATAGAGCTATTAGAATGGGTACAGGGAAGGGCTTGATGAGGGGAACAAGGGGTGCTCTTACCAAGAAACGCTTAAGTTCTGCAAATTGCAGCATCTGGAGACTAGACACCTGTGACGTGATCTGATTGAGGTGTACAAGGCTTTGAATTATTTGAGCAAGCTTAATACTGATGGGATTCTTTCTCTTATTCATATTTAGCACTTGAGGTGGCATGAATTCAAATTGAGGAAAGACTGTTGTAGAACAACTGTGCAGAAATTTGCTTTTAGCCAGCGATTGGTTGATTGCTGGAACAAACTTCCATATGTTGTTGTGGAAGGTGATAGCTTAAATAGATTCAAGGAAGAACTGGACAAACATTTGGAGGGAATGGATAGGTAAAATGATAAGTGTATTTTTTTTTTTTTTTTTTTTTGACTGATGCTGTATAAGTTTGCTTTCTTTTATCATATGCCACTACTAATGTCAATGCTTACCAAAAAAGACTTCAGTTCTGCAAATTGCAATACTTTGAAACCGAGCACCTACAAGAGGATCTGATTGATGTGGCTTTAAATAGACAGGGTAAACTAAATGTTGATGGCACCCTTATTCTTTCTCTGACAACACATATAAGGGGACATAAATTTAATAATAAAAGGATGGTTGCAGGTTAAACATGCAGAAATTTGCTTATAGCCAGAGATTCTTTCTCTGACAACACATATAAGGAGACATAAATTTAATAATAAAAGGATGGTTGCAGGTTAAAATGCAGAAATTTGCTTATAGCCAGAGAGTATAATTGATTGTTGGAACAAATTTTCCATCTGATATTGTGAAATGGGTAGATTGAGAAAATGTATGGAAAGATTGGACAAACTGTTACAGGGGATGTACAGATAAGGTGGGTAGGTTCTCTCCTGCTCCTTTGACTGATAAGCTTGCTTTCTTGTATCTTTTGCCACTACTAATACTAATAAAGATGCTTAATACTCCTCAATAATTACCTTTATTAACAACATACCATGACACAAAACCTCTATTTCTCAATCATATGCACAACTGATTACTTTGAACTGGATATGATATCAAATTACCATAGGAGATGGTCATTGACAGTTAATTAAAATGGTCAACATTCTGTAGTCACTTGTGCATGTGATCAAGAAACCAGCAGAGGTTTAATAATGTAATGCATTGTAATAAAGATAATTTTCATAGAGTACTAAGTGTTTTAATTGGCAGCTAACTCTAAAAGAAATCATTTTAACTTACAGTTCATACTCATATACAGTGCTCCCCACCAGAATGTGGTTCAACAGGAACAGAGTTGCACTCTGTATCCCTGGAATAGTGCTATTCACTCCAAACACCTTGAGAGGAGTTACCCATTAGCAGATATTTGGGTGCCTGAGAAGCTCCATCAAAAAAAACTTTAATGCTCTTCAATCTGATTTTCCAATCAACTGTAATTCACAGTGCATGCTTTCAAAGGCATGTTCTTCAATTTTGTTATTAAAAATTGACTTTTAACCAATACTGCAATTAACAAGAAAACAGCTGAATTGCTAGCCAAATTTGGAAATGCTTTGCAGCATTTCAAATTTATGACAAGAGAAAACTTTGAGAGCGTCTCTGTTTAGTGTCACAAAAGTTATTTATCATGCTCATTAGTAATTTACATCTTTGCATTAATTTTCTGTAGCTGTTTGTAATGGCAAAAGTCTTCTGTTTCCCAGCTGTAAAATGATATAGTCATATGCACTATTCCTTGCATATTACAAAAATATAAAATTTATAGATCCTCCCACCCGGTGACATTATGGAAAAGGGAGTGCCTGCTCTGGGGTTCCAATTAACTGAATTTTATTGAAATGTTGTTTAAAACACTTCTCTACAGGAACTGTCATTTTCTGGCAGCAAGTTGCTTTTAGATGTATATTACTCAATAGCACCATTCAGAAATGATTCATAATAACTGCAATAATACACCAACCATAAAACTGAAACTTTATTAAAATAGGAATAATTTAGTATAAGAACAGATCAAATTAAAATGATAAAATAAAATAAAACACATTGATTGTACAATGTACAATAAAAGCTATAAGATAAAATAAAATATAAAGAATAGCAATTACACTATAAGGAATAAAAGCAATAAAAACAACCGTAGGCTTCAGAGGTGACTGCCTCCTTTATCAACAGTAAGTCTTTTATTCCATATAGTGTAATTGCTATTCTTTATATTTTATTTGATCTTATTGCTTTTATTGTACAATCAGTGTATTTTTTTTATTGTTTTAATTTGATCCCATCTTATACTAAATTATTTCAATTTTAATAGTTTCAGTTAAACAGTTGGTGTATTATTGCAGTTATTATGAATCAGAACATTCCCAACCCCAGAGGCCAATTTGAAGAACCATTCAGAAACACTGTTTCCCATTCAGTTCTGTTTATGTATTGTTTATGTGCATTCTGTATCAAAGTGATTTTAGTTGACCATGTAGGTAGTTTCAACTTT
Source organism: Mastigoproctus giganteus (assembly GCF_048544385.1). Classification (NCBI taxonomy): domain Eukaryota; kingdom Metazoa; phylum Arthropoda; class Arachnida; order Uropygi; family Thelyphonidae; genus Mastigoproctus; species Mastigoproctus giganteus. Next base: position 203,984,296 of record NC_143581.1, on the reverse strand, counting down.
TTTTTTTTTTTTTAAATGGCCTCAAAGAGATCAAGTGAGTGAGGCAGTGCTAATAATGAACAGAAGATAAAAAGCTATTGGAAAAACTTGTCATTGGGAATTAAAATGGGCATTCTAAAAAACTGGATTCAGGAGAGCACTAGATTTACACAACTTTTAGTGGTTTTTGTAAGATTTGAAAATTAACAGTATCCTATGCTGTTATTCTAAATAACCTAAATATGTATAAGGTTATGCAATTTTAAGATGTTTCCTTACATTTTCTTTAACATATACTATATTTGTGTTTTATTTCATAATTTACATTTAAAGGTTTAAAAGTTGTTGCTGCATGTAATACTGTTAAATAGTGAAATGGCACCTTAAAATCACCTAGAAACACTGGTCACGCCAATCAATTAAAATTACATAATTTCTTATGTAAGTAATTACATACATAAACCTCCTCCTGCTTAACACAGAGCCATTCAGTGTTTTGCTTTAAGGCCCCAATTAAAAGTGCTAAGCAGGGCACAGCTGCAGATGTTTGCAAAATACACATTTTTTTTTTTTAGGTGAAATTTGGAAAAATAATACAATACAGTGTATTCCGGTTATTTGGGCCACCAGTTAATCGGGGCAGCCGTTTATTTGGGGCAAATCTTAAAAAACAGAAACCAATCGAGAAAATAGCAAGGGTTTACTTCGCTTAATTGGGATAGCATGCAGTTTAATCGGGGCAGGAGACCACAGCACGGAGATTACCCTACGATTGTCACGACGGTACCACATGGTTCGGTTGAAATTCCGGAGGTCACAACCATAAAACAATAAAAACAATTAGCAGTCACCTGTTTATTGGGCTTTTCTGTTAGTGAAACCTATCATAAACAGATAGTAAACTCGATCTTATTGAATTTGCGATAATACCGACAGCTGGAATTCTGTGGTTATTATGGTGAAATTAGCATTAGTAGAGGCATTTGATGCAAGAAAGCAAGCTTATGCAGCATCAGCCAAAAAAAAAAATATATAAAGTAAAATAAATAAATAAAAAATAACCACTACCACTTCACCCCTCTGTTCGCTCGAAATACCTGTCCAGCTGAGCCTTAAACTTATTTAGGCTATCAACTTCCACAACAAGGGATGGAAGTCTGTTCCACCTACCAACCACCCGCTGGCTAAAGGCAAATTTCCGCCCATCTATCCTACATCTGTCTTTCCTCAATTTGAACTTATGCCCTCTCAGGTGATTATTCTGAGCAAGAGGAAGAATCCCATCAGCATTGAGCATACTCAAACCATTCAAGGCTTTGTACACCTCTATCAGATCACCTCGCTGGTGCCTAGTCTTCAGACACTGTAATTCGCAAAACTTAAGCCTTTCTTCGTAAGAGCACCCCTTTGTTCCATTCACTAATCTTGTTGCTCTTCTCTGTACTCGTTCCAGCAGCTCTACATCCTTCTTGAAATGAGGCCTCCAGGCCTGTATACAGTACTCTAGGTGTGGCCTGACCATTGCCTTATACAAGGGAATAATCACCTCCTTATCCCTGCTAGACGAATTCCTATATATCATTGACAATACACCATGAGCTACTCTTGCAGCCCGTCTGCACTGCTCAGAGAACTTCATATCTGCCTGCACAACCACCCCAGGTCCCTTTCATTCTCTACCACTGTCAGTGTAGTACCACAGAGTTGATACGTTGCTCGGATTGCTGTTTCCCATATGTAGTACTTTACATTTGTCAATGTTAAACTTCATTTGCCACCTCTCAGCCCATCTGCTCAACCTTTCCAAATCCTGTTGCAGCAGCATAGTGTCAGTAGTGTCCTTGACAACCCTGCCAACCTTCGTATCGTCTGCAAACTTAGACATTAAGCTTGATATACCATCATCAATATCATCTATAAATACAGAGAACAATAAAGGACCCAATACTGAATCCTGAGGGACTACACTAATAACATTAGTCCACAATGAGCAGTGTCCATTGATTACCACTCTCTGTCTTCTCCCCCTCAACCACCCCTTTATCCATAGCAGCAATTTGCCTCCAATGCCACACTGCTCCAATTTGTGCAGGAGTCTTCCATGTGCAACAGTATCAAAAGCCTTTCTAAGATCCAAGTATATAATATCAAAGTTATTCCCTGCATCCAGTTCTTTTGTGACTGCATCATAGTATCCAATCAGGTTTAGCATTAGCATTAGCATTAGTAGAGGCATTTGATGCAAGAAAGCAAGCTTATGCAGCATCAGCCAAAAAAAAAAAAAAAAAAAAAAAACCACTTCCACTTCACCCCTCTGTTCGTTCAAAATACCTGTCCAGCTGAGCCTTAAACTTATTTAGGCTATCAACCTCCACCACAAGGGATGGAAGTCTGTTCCACCAACCAACCACCCGCTGGCTAAAGGCAAATTTCCGCACGTCTATCCTACATCTGTCTTTCCTCAATTTGAATTTATGCCCTCTCAGGTGATTATTCTGAGCTAGAGGAAGAATCCCATCAGCATTGAGAATGCTTAAACCATTCAAGGCTTTATACACCTCTATCAGATCACCTTGCTGGTGCCTAGTCTCCAGACACTGTAATTTGCAAAACTTAAGCCTTTCTTCGTAAGAGCACCCCTTTGTTCCATTCACTAATCTTGTTGCCCTTCTCTGTACTCGTTCCAGCAGCTCTACATCCTTCTTGAAATGAGGCCTCCAGACCTGTATACAGTACTCTAGGTGTGGCCTGACCATCGCCTTATACAATGGAATAATCACCTCCTTATCCCTGCTGGAAAAATTCCTGTATATCATTGACAATACTCCATGAGCTACTCTTGCGCCCGTCTGCACTGCTCAGAGAACTTCATATCTGCCTGCACAACCACCCCCAAGTCCCTTTCATTCTCTACCACTGTCAGTGTTGTACCACAGAGTTGATACGTTGCTCTGGGGTTGCTGTTTCCCATGTGTAGTACTTTACATTTGTCAATGTTAAACTTCATTTGCCACCTCTCAGCCCATCTGCTCAACCTTTCCAGATCCTGTTGCAGCAGCATAGTGTCAGTAGTGTCCTTGACAACCCTGCCAACCTTTGTATCGTCTGCAAACTTGGACATTAATCCCGATATACCATCATCAATATCATTTATAAATACAGAAAACAATAATGGACCCAACACTGAGCCCTGAGGGACTCCACTAATAACATCAGTCCACGATGAGCAGTGTCCATTGATTACCACTCTCTGTCTTCTCCCCCTCAACCACCCCTTTATCCATAGCAGCAATTTGCCTCCAATGTCACACTTCTCCAATTAGTGTAGCAGTCTTCCATGTGCAACAGTATCAAAAGCCTTTCTAAGATCCAAGTATATAATATCAAAGTTATTCCCTGCATCCAGTTCTTTTGTGACTGCATCATAGTATCCAATCAAGTTGGTCAGGCAAGACTTCCCCTTAACAAAACCATGCTGTGTCTGAGCTATAACTGAAGTCTTGTCTAAATGATCCTGCAGTGCTTCTTTAATCAGTGCCTCCATTAATTTTCCTGGAACAGAAGTTAAGCTCACAGGTCTATAATTACTTGTGTCAGCCTTTGATCCTCCTTTGTGAATTGGGGTCACATTTGCACATTTCCAGTCTATGGGTACCTCCCCTGAGTCCAAGGAAGCTCTCATAATTATGGCTAAGGGTTTGCTTACTTCCTTTGCTGCCTCCTTTAATATAACTGGATAGATCCCATCCACCCCAGGTGCCTTTCTTGTGTTTATCTTCAACAGTTTCTCCTCCACTTTACTCCCAGTTATTTCAAGATTCTGTAGCTTACTGCTAGAGTTGAATACACCTCTGGCATTCCCCTCGCTGAATAACTCCTCATGTGTGAATGTCGATGCAAAATATTCATTTAGTTTGTTAGCTACCTGAGCAGAGTCATCAACAGTTGACCCATCGATATCAAGTGGACCAATCTAATTCATCCCCTTCCTTCTAGAGTTTACATAAGTAAAGAACTCTTTGCTGTTTTTCTTCGCATCCCTTGCCAAAGATCTCTCGTAATCTGCCTTCGCCTGCCTAACCTCCTTTGTAACTTGGTTACAGATCAACTTGTATCTATCATAGGCTTCTGTGTCACGTGTTAATTTGTATGTATCCCATGCCTTTTTCTTCTCTGCCATATGCCTCATTAGTTCATCTGACATCCATTTAGGCCTAAACCTTGAACAATATTTCTTAGTTGGTATGTAAAGCCTAGTAGCTTGCAAGATAAGTTCTTTGAATGCTTCCCATTTTGAATTTGCTGTTGGTAACATCATCAGTTGATCCCCCTGTATAGAATTTAAATACTGTCTCAGTCCATCGTAGTCGCCTTTACGAAAGCAATACCCCTTCCCTTTACCCCTAATGGTAGTTACCTTTTTGAGTAACTCCCACTTCAGAACACTGTGATCACTGCCACCTAGTGGTTCATTTATCTGCAGATTCTTAATGCATGAAGAATCACTACTGATAATCAAATCAAGAGTATTACTCCCTCTAGTTGCCTCCCGAACATGCTGATGTAGAAAACAATCATCCAATAAATCCACAAAAGCCTTGCTAGTGTGTGAGTGACCAGCCCCCAAATTCCAGTCAATATCTGGGAAATTAAAATTTCCCATTATAAGACACTCTGATTTACTGGCCCACTCTATTTCCCTGTATAGTTCCTTATTATACTCATCAGAGTCATTAGGCCTATAGCACACTCCTACTCTCAATTTTGATCTCCCAATGTTTATGTCACACCAAACTGACTCCACACTGCACTGTCCAGCGATGTCGACTGGCTTCACTTCCTTGGTTTTTATGTGTTTCTTAACTAATAGCATAACACCTCCCCCCTTCCTATCCTGTCTATCCTTTCTGTAGACGTTGTACTCCCCAAATTGCAGTTCCGCATCCCTTATATCTGTGTGACACCACGTCTCTGATATCCCAACAATATCTGCCTTCGATGTTTTCAGGCAAGGTTTTCAAGTTGGTCAGGCAAGACTTCCCCTTAACAAAACCATGCTGTGTCTGAGTTATAACTGAAGTCTTGTCTAAATGATCCTGCAGTGCTTCTTTAACCAGTGCCTCCATTAATTTTCCTGGAACAGAAGTTAAGCTCACAGGTCTATAATTACTTGTGTCAGCCTTTGATCCTCCTTTGTGAATTGGGGTCACATTTGCACATTTCCAGTCTATGGGTACCTCCCCTGAGTCCAAGGAAGCTCTCATAATTATGGCTAAGGGTTTGCTTACTTCCTTTGCTGCCTCCTTTAATATAACTGGATAGATCCCATCCACCCCGGGTGCCTATCTTGTGTTTATCTTCAACAATTTCTCCTCCACTTTACTCTCAGTTATTACAAGTTTCTCTAGCTTACTGCTAGAGTTGAATACACCTCTGGCATTCCCCTCGCTGAATAACTCCTCATGTGTGAATGTCGATGCAAAATATTCATTTAGTTTGTTAGCTACCTGAGCAGAGTCATCAACAGTTGACCCATCGATATCAAGTGGACCAATCTAATTCATCCCCTTCCTTCTAGAGTTTACATAAGTAAAGAACTCTTTGCTGTTTTTCTTCGCATCCCTTGCCAAAGATCTCTCGTAATCTGCCTTCGCCTGCCTAACCTCCTTTGTAACTTGGTTACAGATCAACTTGTATCTATCATAGGCTTCTGTGTCACGTGTTAATTTGTATGTATCCCATGCCTTTTTCTTCTCTGCCATATGCCTCATTAGTTCATCTGACATCCATTTAGGCCTAAACCTTGAACAATATTTCTTAGTTGGTATGTAAAGCCTAGTAGCTTGCAAGATAAGTTCTTTGAATGCTTCCCATTTTGAATTTGCTGTTGGTAACATCATCAGTTGATCCCCCTGTATAGAATTTAAATACTGTCTCAGTCCATCGTAGTCGCCTTTACGAAAGCAATACCCCTTCCCTTTACCCCTAATGGTAGTTACCTTTTTGAGTAACTCCCACTTCAGAACACTGTGATCACTGCCACCTAGTGGTTCATTTATCTGCAGATTCTTAATGCATGAAGAATCACTACTGATAATCAAATCAAGAGTATTACTCCCTCTAGTTGCCTCCCGAACATGCTGATGTAGAAAACAATCATCCAATAAATCCACAAAAGCCTTGCTAGTGTGTGAGTGACCAGCCCCCAAATTCCAGTCAATATCTGGGAAATTAAAATCCCCCATTATAAGACTTGATTTACTGGCCCACTCTATTTCTCTGTACAGTTTCTTATTATACTCATCAGAGTCATTAGGCCTATAGCACACTCCTACTCTCAATTTTGATCTCCCAATGCTTATGTCACACCAAACTGATTCGACACTGCACTGTCCAGTGATGTCGACTGGCTTCACTTCCTTGGATTTTATGTGTTTCTTAACTAATAGCATAACCCCTCCTCCCTCCCTTCCTATCCTGTCTATCCTTTCTGTAGACATTGTACTCCCCAAATTCCAGTTCTGCATTCCTTATATCTGTGTGACACCACGTCTCTGAAATCCCAACAATATCTGCCTTTGATGTTTTGAGCAATAACTCAAATTCATCAAATTTATTTACTAAACTCCTAGCATTGGTGTACACGCAAGTATACATGCACCTGCTCTTCTTCTTAGCCACCCTAACACAACCCATGTGTTTACTTGTACCCCTACGATTCCTAGCAGTCTCTGTAATATCCTGCATCTTATTTTCCAGGCTGCTGCTCATTCCAATAGAAGCAGTGCAAGAATCACTTTCTCCTCTGCCAGTGGCTACTGTTAATCTATTAGTCCTTGTATCCCCCCAATCTAGCAGTTTTCCGACCCACCTAACACTGCCTCGATAGCATCAGCAAACATTCTTGCTCCCTTTCTATTTAAGTGTATCCCATCCCTGTAGAAGCAGTCTCTCCTGTGTAAACACAGGAGAGACTGCTTCTACAGTCTGCTAAATGTGTTTACACTTCCATGAAATCTTCAATCATATAAAAAAATTAATTTTCAGATCTTCTCTTCATTCCTATTTTTAAAGCTTTGTAACTCGTTACTCTGTTCTCACTTGCACACGTATTGTGTTATTTGCAATTTGTGTGTGCCGTGTTCTTTGTTATTGATTGCTTATCTTTTTACTGTTTTAAATTTTAGCCCCCACCCGCAAATGTCAGTGAACAGAAATGTCAACTAGTTCGTATGTACATATTACAGTATATATTAATTATTCCGATTATCACGTATATTCTTCCGATTTTCACGTATCATTTAATTTTTTAATTGGTAAGGTAATAAAGGATAAATTTGTGCTTAATATATCTTTGCTTTTATAGCCTGTGGATAATATTCCTCCTATTTTCGCTAATTAGAATTGCTGCTTAATAGAATTAAAATTAAATTCACAAACGTGATCACAATGACCAGCACTTACTGCACATCATATAGTGAAGGGTACTTTACTATGTTGAGTTCGTCGTAACGTGATTTGATTGTAACGTGAACTAATTGTAAGGGGGGGGGGAGGTACGTTGTATTTTTAAATATTTACGTCAAACTTCAGATAATTGGGGCAGCCGCTTAATCGGGCCAAAATGCACTAGTCCCGATGTGTCACAAATAACCGGAATGGACTGTACTTAAATTTAGCCATACACTTAATATACATATTTATGATAACAAATTCGTCACTTAAAGCAAGAGCAACAGTAGTACTATACACAAAAACATTAAAAAAAGTCAAAGAATAACAGGTATATACATAATAATATTATGCATATACCTGTAATAATAATAGTACATAATAATAATAATTATGTAATAATAATAGTACATACATAATATTCCTTGACTGCTAATAACTAAATTGTTATTCCTAAAATAATCAAAAAAAAAAAAAGAAAAAGAGAACTGCATTATCTGATACCTTCAGTGAATAAACAGAAATGCTCTCCTCTTCTGCCTCTGGCATCTTTTTGCTCCTTCTGCATTGCTTCAACATTAACATATGCATACACTTTTCTTTGTGACTAATAGGAAAGACGTTCCCAGAAGTGCTTGGACATGCCAAGACTTCCAAGTCAGCTATACAGGGTGTCTCAAAAATATCGGTACAAACGTTTAGGGGAGGTAGGTAACATCTAAAGGAATGTGAATCACATAGGAACCCATAACCGGAAACGTCACGGGAAAGTAGTAGCAGAGGCACAAGACAGTAATTAGTGGCAAACATTTATTTGACATAATATTAACAATGGAATATGAGATGGATGCATTTCATGATGTTACAACAGATGCTCGAAGGTTTCACCATGAGATGCGATGCATGCGTGACACCGACGCAGCATGGATTGGTGGATACGGTCGAACACACCTGGAGTTTCTTTGACAGTAGCAGCAGTGCAGACAAGTCTCGCCAAGAGATCCATTTTCGTCTCCACAGGCGATTCATACACGATAGATTTGAGGGCCCCCCACAGAAAGAAATCAAGGCTCGATAAATCAGGTGAGTATGGGGACCAGGCAACGGGTCCACCACGGCCAATCCATCGATGCCCAAAACGCCTGTTCAAATGGTCACGAACACACCTTCCATAATGGGCAGGCGCCCCGTCATGTTGAAGAAAGATTGTTCAACATGACGTTCAAGAAAGATCAATATTTAGCGGAGTTCATGCAGGATTGTAACAGGTATGGGCCGACTAAGCAGTCACCGACCATACCTGTCCACACATTTATTGCGAAGCGATGTTGTGCTGCATGGGGGCGCACACCGTGTGGATTGTCGTGAGCCCACACATGAGCATTGTGCTGATTGAATAAGCCTCATCCATGAATAAAACATAGGCTGGAAAATTCAAGTCTTGTTGAACACTTTGTTGGAGAAACCACTGCGCAAAAGCCACACGTGCAAGATGATCTTGGGGGAGCAGTAACTGAACCCTTTGGAGATGAAAGGGATGTAAGGAATCGTCGTGCCAGACACGCTGTACACTGCAACGAGACACTCCTAAGTAAGGCAGAGGCAATGGCACGTGTACTGGTAGTAGGATTATTCTGGATGGCATTCAACACACTTTCTTCCATGGCAGGAGCTCGCATCGAACATGGTCTGCCCGCACTACTCCTGTTACCTCTAAATGACCCATAATCGCACAAATTTTGATGCACATGCGCAAACAAACAGTGATCCGGTACATGTCTGTCTGGGAAGCATTCTCCATAAATTCATTGAGCGGCTCGTCCATTGCCTTCTGCTAATCCATACATTAGGTGCATGTCTGCCATGCTCTTTGTGCAGTGACTACTGCTTGAATGAGTAAACCAGAAATTTTCCTTCTCGCAAACTGATGAACAGCGCCATCTACCGACTTACGGTGATGTTTCCGGCTATGGGTTCCTATGCGATTCACATTCCTTTAGATGTTACCTACCTCCCCTAAACGTTTTGTACCGATATTTTTGAGACACCCTGTATAAACCTTCTCATATGGTTTCTTCCACATTCAGTAGTTTTCTCGTATGGTTTTCATATTCTGTGTCTTTGACAATGGCAACAATTTAAATATCCATATTTCATTACATTTGTGGTAACAACTAAATCTGTGGCAAAATAAAGTCAGGATATAATATCATTTGTGAAAAATGTATATGGTGCATAATTTGGAATTAAATAAGGTGAGCAAGTTAAAAGTTGGGCCCCATAAACTGTCCCACACAAGTGTGGAGGTCTTGCAATTGGAAGTATGGTAAAAAGAAAGCCTTGACATTTGTCATTCCCATGGCAAATGTCATGGCTTTCTTTTTACCACAGAAGAAACCCTGAGATCATATTAATGACTGCTACATTTGTTCCGTAAATGTAGCAGGTCATAATGTGAAGAAGAAACAAAGCATGTGTATTCCAACAACATTACTTCAGCTACAAGGCCAGTACCCCATGGACTTGATACCACTATATCACTTCCACCTTCAAGTTGTTCTTAAACATAAGCCATCAGATTCCAAATCTGATGTGTGATCTAGAGGATGATATAAATTATTGCGCCTCTGTAGCCAGGTGGGCAGGAGCAGCAGTGCGTAGCACACGCTTCTTGATTAGACCGGGGTTCGAGCCTGTGCCCACCAAATACGGAGGATGCGGAAAGGTCAGGGAACGACCCCCGCATATCCCCGGAGCAATATGGCCTTAGTTGCTAATGCTCCTAAAAACCAAAAAAATATACATATATAAACTATTGTGACGAAGAAATTTGCAACCCTGGACCACAGCTATTTACACAAAGTGAACTCAAAGATCTCATGAGAGATTTAAATCTACCCAAAGAGTCTGCAGAGCTTTTAGGGTCCAGACTGAAATCCAAGAATCTGCTACCCTTGGGAGAAGTCTTTTAATGATAGAGAAATCGTGAAAAAGAATTGGTTCCACATTTTTCCAAAGAAGGTTAAATCATATTGCAATAACATTCCTGCAGTTATGAACTGTTTTTGGAATTTTCTACCAACAGAGTGGAGGCTGTTCAGTGACTCATCAAAGAAAAGCCTCAATGGAGTTCTTCATGATGGAAATAAGTATTCCTGTAGCCTATTCAGCACACTTAAAAGAAAACGAAAATGTTAAGCTTCTTTCAGAAAAAATTCAGTACAAGGATAATGGCTAGCTAGTGTGTGTGTTGATTTTAAAGTTATTGGTCTGCTACTTAGCCAAAAACTAGGTTACACAAAAATGTCTTGCTTTCTGTGCAAGTGAGAAAATACAGCCAGAAGTGAATGTTGGGAAAGGAGAGTGTGGACAAGAAACCAGTTTCTGTTCAAAGAACATTAAAGATAAGCATTAGTAGATCAGAATAAAGTACTGCTATATTGCATATAAAGCATATAAAGCTCTGCATAAAAACTCTGCATATAAAGCTAGTTTTAATGAAACATTTTGTCCAAGAACTGAATAAAGAGGGAAATTATTTCAAGTATGTTTGCACTAAATTAACATTGCTTATATACAGATAAAAAATCACAGTAAGAATTTTTGCTGGCCCTTGAATGTGTAAGCTGATGCTAAACTCTGTATTTGAAGAATCCATGAACCAAGGTGAAAGAGACACTTGGACTAGCTTTAAAAAAGTAGTATGCAATTTTTTAAGAAACAATAAACACCCAGATTATGAAACAATTGTGAGTGACATGCTGGAGAAGTACAGAAAATAGTTGAGGTAAGAGTGCAAGCACTCTTACCTCAACTACTTACCTACCTACATACTTACCTACTTAAATTAAACTTACCTACTCAACTATTTCCCAGTAAATTTAAGTCGTTTTTATGAAGAGCAGGAGGAAAGATGTCATCAGTATAAAAAAATAAATTGGAAAAAAGTTCTTCAAAGATGATGGAAGGCCTATACAGTGGCCAACTACTGCTGGATGCTAGAAAAAACGCCACTAAAACTAGTTCCATGAGGATATCAGTAAGGCACAAGTTTAACTCAGTCTAGTGAATAGGAAATTCAGTTTGGTCATCTATTCTTGACAGGAGGACATAGTCTTTCATATTTCTGTTTTTACATATTTTTATATAAAAATAATATATTCCTAAAATCTGTAAAAATAAAAAATAAACCAAAAATACCTCCACAAATATATATATATATATTTTGTAAAAAATCTTGATGTGGTAAAAATTTTTTCGAAATTTCTATTAAAAATGTAGTTCAGATTACTTATCAGCTGCAAAACATCAGAAAACTTTTTCTAAAATGCAGACTGGTGTAATTAATCTCTCCAAATCAGTAGCTTAAAAACATTGTGAACACAGAGTGAGTGTAAATTTTTGTACATATTTTTACTTTTTGCATGGATTTTAATGCTGTTTTAATTATCATAGAAAAATTGTTTTTTTTTTTATGTACCCTCAATTTTATTCACTTACAACTAATCTAACCCTTTTCAAGAGAATTTTTTTTTTTATATATATATACAGTGGAACTTCTCTATTACAAACTTCTATTTAACGAATTTCTCTATATTACAAATTTTTTCGCAAAACATTGCACCTTGAAACGAAATTACATGTAAAATTAACCCCATATAGCGAAGTGTTAGTCTCTCTCTCTCTATAATGAATTTTTAAAAAAATCAGTAAAAGCATTTTTGAAGATTTTCAAGCATTTACTGCTAAACAGCCGCTCAAATATACGACTTCCTTCCCTCCGAAATTACGCATTAGCATCTGGAATTAATCATCCTTTTAGTGAATACGAATACTTGTGGCCACTGACGCCCGTAGGAGGGTCTTTGTTTTATTTTTGTTACAGTTATAAAACCAAATGGGTTTTCTTAAAAGTGGTCATAAACTTTACAATAAATAGGATAGATTTGTAAATTGATGTTGGCTCAGGGGAAAACAAAATTCTCTGTGGTAAGCCTTTAGCGTGCTGCAGCGGCAATACATAGAATGCTACCATAGTCGGTTTTTAGTAACGCCTACTGAGTGACATTCGCTTCTCACCTCAACCGTACCATGTGACCTTCCTGTCAATCATTATATGATATGTCCGTTTTTTTTTTTTTTTTTTTTTTTTTTTTGATTTGGTAGTTGTTGGCGCATCGGCTTCTGTGGCCATATTGCGCCTCCCAAGGTTTTTGCAGTACTTTGATCCAAGCCCGAGGCGGGAATCGAACCCGCGACCTTTGGGTTGCCGGGCAGGTACTTTACCCACTCGGCTAGCCCGGTCGGCAAGATATGTCCGTTCTCATCTAACTGGACTCCCAGTAGATGGTTTCATGAATTTTTTTTTTTTTTTAATTTCGTTCTTTTAGAACAATTTGTCATCAATCAAATAGGCTATATGCTCTTGTATTTATTTATATTTTTTCTGAAAAGTAACATACAGCATACATTAACCGTAAATTTTCTTTCGTGTATACATGAATGAAAGTCGTATATTTCTTCAAAGTGATTGATAGGGAAAGTCACGTGATACTGTTGAATTGGCAAGTGAACGTCACTAAGTAGGTGGTACTAACAATTCACTATATGGCCAGCGCAGCGAAGTTTGCGGTGTATGTATGAGCAAGAGCTGCAGTCCAGTAATTTTTACATTTGCAGAAACAATGTCGAAGAGAAAGTGTTTAAGTATTAATGATAAAGTAAAGATTCTTCATGATATTGACCAGGGTTTTACGAAAAAAGATATTGCAGAGAAATGTGGCATACCTGCAAGCAGCTTATCTACGATTTTAAAAAATCGAGAATCAATTTTAAATGCAATTGAAGGAGGAGTAGACAAGAAGGGAATTAAGTTGTGTATATATGAAGATGTTGACAAAGCTGTTCTAAAATGGGTGCAAATGATACGTGAAAAGAATATACCAATATCGGGTCCAATAATTAAGCAACAAACTCTGAAATTTGCACAGTCCCTGGGACATACAGAATTTAATGTGAGCACTGGGTGGCTAGATAAATTTAAGAAGCTTCACAGAATTGTGGAAAAGGTTATTTGTGGAGAAAGTGTTAATGTAAGTGAAGAAGAAGATTGCAACAGTTGGAGGAACAATACCTTAAAGAAGATTTTGGAAGAATATGAACCTAAGGATGTTTTTAATGCCGACAAAATGGGTTTATTTTTTAAATGTTTACTGAATAGAACACTTGCTTTTAAGGATGATAAATGTTTTGGCGGAAAACAAAGCAAAGAAAGAATCACTGTGCTAGTTGGAGCAAATATGACAGGAAGTGAAAAATTAAGACTTTTAGTCATCGGAAAATCAAAAAACCCAAGATGTTTTAGAGGCACAAAATCTTTGGAAGTTGACTACACCTTTAATAAAAAAGCATGGATGACCAGTGATATCTTTGAAGACTGGATATTAAAACTAGACAAGCGTATAACAAAAGAAAAAAGGAAAATTGTACTGGTAACTGACAACTGTCCAGCACATCCTGCCAGTATTTCTGCCAAACTTAAAAGTGTGAAGTTATTGTTTTTACCACCAAACGTGACGTAAAAACTCCAGCCAATGGACCAGGACATTATTAAAAATTTTAAATTTCATTATCGAAAGAGAATAATAATGAAGATTGTCAATGCATTATCACAAAATAGAAACTTGGAGGTTACAATTAACCTTAGAGATTGCATCTCTCAACTGGCAAAAGTTTGGACAAACGATATCACTGAATACACTATTCAAAATTGTTTTTCGAAAGCGGGATTTGCATTGAATACAGAAGTCGAACATCAACTGGATGAACAAGATGAACTGCCCCTTTCACAACTGAAAAACTTTTGGATATTATTAGAATCGTCTGGAAACACTGAAAATGAAATAACACTGGATAGTTATGTTTATGCAGATCAAGATCTGACTACAACAGAACATCCAAATGAAGATGAAATACTGCTGAACAGTGTTAGGCGCGACCATGATCACGAAGAATTAATGATGACGCTGAAGACACATCAGAACAACCCGTAGAAAAGCCAACTCGTGAAGAAATAATTAACAGTTCATATGGGTCTACAGTTTTGTGAAAATGTTCCTGATAATGTTTTTAATGCTCTGAACAAATGTGAGGTTTTCTTTGAGAATCAGACATTTTTTAATTGTACTGTGCAAACGAAAATTACAGACTTTTTTTAATTTGTGATACTTATCAGCGAAAATTGCGTAAACGTAATTTAAATAAGTGTTTTTGAAATAAAATGCATTAAAAATAAATGTACATTCATTTTCATTTTCTAATTTAATAACAATTTCTAATAAAAAAGATATTCTCTGTATAACGAAATTTCTCTATAACGAATTTTTTTGCTGGATTTATCGAATTCGTTATAGGGAAGTTCGACTGTATATAGTTTTTTTTTTTCTTAACTGTCCCAAATGAAGTTTTACTAAAATTTGAATTTCAAATGAACGTAATCATTTTTAATAACTCAATATTTCAATTATTGAAATCTCTCAGTTACCAATCATTCAATAACAGAAATCATCTGATTATGTCCTTCACTAGTACTGAGTGCTCGGTCTTCAGTGAGAGCAGAAAATCTTTCCATGATCAAAATCACGCAAAGTAGTGTACATACTTTAATAAAAAATCTTTTACATTTTAGGAAGTCAAACTTGTTATGGGCTGCCATCCTCAGATAATTTATGTTTTTATGAAAATAGATAGTGAATAGTGAAAATAGATAGTTTAGTAATCATTTACAAAATAAGTTTAATGATACGAAAAATACATTACTCTGGAAATAGCTCCTTTCAGTTTCCAATCATGTCTTCCATAAAGATTGGTGAAAATTCTATCTTCATCTTTCAGTGGCCCAAACTTTGTCTATTAGGATAAAGAATTAAATAAATAAGAAATGCTATTATAACTTTCTACTTAAAATGAAAGTAAAAAAATAGAGTTAAAACAAACATATTTCCAAAACATTTCGGGAAAACAAAGTGGAAAGAATTAATTATTTTCAGTTTTTTTCACAGTTTTTTCTAATTCCAAGAGTTAAAATACAATTGAAAAAAAATAATACATTTATTATTATTATTATTATTATCCATATGGTGCAAGGAAGCCTGAGGCTTATGCTGCACCAGCCAAAAAAAAAAATCCCGTGTTACCCTGAGAAAGTCAGAAGTAGAAGGGAATCACCAAGAAAGCAAGAAAGAAGAATGATGATATCCAATCCAGCTCAGGACCCTGGGTTTGCCAAGCCCATACTCACCAAATGTAAATATTTGCCAACTTTTCTAACTTTTAATCCAGAAAACTTTCAATGTAGATCTGTCTAACAGATCTGTACTGGAAGAACATTAATCACACCCTCACATAGAGAAAAGGATAAAGATGTGAAAAAAGGCCTATGGACGGAGAATGTCCTTCAGTTGTGACTGTGACTGTTATTGTAAAAATACAGAATATCGTGCGTGCCATGGTGGTGAAAATCGTGTGTTATAGGTGCTTGCAACAATTAGCTGGTTGAAGTAGAGGCTTGCGGTTGTAGATGTAATACTTGGGAATGCTCTGAGCTCCAATGTTTGTTAGCTAGGATTATGGTTACCTCAGTGATGGCATTGATACGACATTCTCTGTTCTAGTTAAAAGAACCACCACAACATGAGATGTGGAGTGATTCCAAAATGACACAGCGATGTGGATCGATGTTGTGCTGGGTAGACCAGAAGTGCTCAGCAATCGCTGAGTGATCCAAGTCCGCCAAACAGGTAACCTTCTCGTGCTCGGAGACCCAATTACTGCGTCTTCTGCTGGTTTCCCCAACATAGAAGCCAGTGCAATCACAGCAGGAAATACACTAATCCACTCTGCAGTAGTGGGGGGAACTGGTGTCTTAACCCTCAAAAGAAGGGACTGCAACTTTCTCTCTGGAAGTTGTAAACACTTTATCCCATAAGACTGTAAGACCCTAGAAATTTGTTGCCACAGGTTTGGGTAGTACAGGATAAATGAAGTCGAGGTGGGGGTCATCACTTCCCAGGACCCTGCGGCTGGCAACGTGGTCTCAGGCCTGTAGGTCGCATCTATCCAGGGCACTGGTAGGGTATCCGCAAAGCGTGGATACCCAACCAGGCCTTAACCTTAGTAATATCAATGCACCTCTCATCCTC
The DNA here is from genome assembly GCF_048544385.1 of Mastigoproctus giganteus. Classification (NCBI taxonomy): domain Eukaryota; kingdom Metazoa; phylum Arthropoda; class Arachnida; order Uropygi; family Thelyphonidae; genus Mastigoproctus; species Mastigoproctus giganteus. The sequence goes on along the minus strand of NC_143581.1, from coordinate 203,967,665 downwards.
AGAACTGGAGTGGGTCCAGGCACAGATTAGTAGTGTACACGCCATGCTGAGAAGATGGCTGCGTGCATGTGCTGACCAGTAATTGGTGAATTGGCCAGCATACATTGGATAAATGCAGTCGAGGTGGGTCATCATTGTGCGGGGGCCCTGCAGTTGGCAACATGGTCATGGGCCTGTAGGTTGCATCTATCCAGGGCACTAGTAGGGTATACGCACTTTGCCAGATCTGCCTTAACCTTAGTAGTAGGGTATACGCACTTTGCCAGATCTGCCTTAACCTTAGTAATCTCAGTGCACCTCTCATCCTCAAAAATGGAGTGGGTCCAGGCACATGTTAGTGGGTTTGCGGCATTCGCGGGTTAGTAGGGTTCAAAGTTTGCTGTACTCCCATCACTGAGATTGCCTTGGGTGTTGAAGTGTCATTAGCACGTATCCCCGAGGAAGCTGTGAATACGATTAATCTGAAAACTGCATCATGCCTGTTCTGTCATCTCTAATCTCAGCGTCAAATCTCTGCCTTCAACTCATTGAAACGAGATGACTCCACTGCCATTTTGCCAGCAGACAAGGCCATCGAACAGTTGTTTTGAACCTTTCCAGCTACAACACGAAAGCCATATCACTTCTACAAGACACATCCATCTACAAAGCCGTGCTTTCCCCCAATCAGGATTCTAGAACGATGGATGTCCGAAGTGAACAGCCTTGTCTACAGTTGGTTTCAATCGGGGAAAATTTCCGAGTCCGTATGCTGGCGCCTACATGCCACTGGGTGCTAAATTCCATAGTTCTATGGGCCACCAAAGGTGCACAAGGAGGGTATACCCTCGCGACCCACTGTCTCCTGTTGTGGTTCCCCGACATACGAACTATCCAAGTTTGTTTCCAGTCTACTCTCGCCCCTGGTGGGCAAAACTGCCCATACCATTTCAAACAATGAGCAATTCTTGGACCGAGTTAGCAGTCTATCCATTTCAGATGACCAGGTGATGGCCTCATTTGATGTGGTCACTCTTCACGTCAATCCTGATCCAACTAGCCATCACATGTGCAAATGAGCTTCTAGACAATGACCAGACCCTGAACAGCAGACATTCTCTAACTGCTAACGACATTTGCACCGCTCTTAGATTGTGCCCGACTGGTGGTGCCGTTATGTTTGGTAAATACATTTACTGGTAAATACACATTACAGCCATGGGTTCACCAGTTAGCTCAGTCACGCAAACATTGCAATGGAGGAGCTGGAGGGTTGCACATTTGTAGGTTTGCCAGATCCCATAGCCTTTTAGTGCTGCTACGTGGATGATGTGTTCGTGGTCATTCCTCGGGAGTCAGGAGATCGACTCCTATGCCACTTTGATTCTCTGTCACCCTTCATTCAATTCACCATTGAACTGGAGTCAGGCAATGCCCTTCCTTTCTTGGATACCCTTGTCCGGTGCGAGGGTTCGCGTTTAAAGACTTCAGTCCTCTGCAAGCCGATTTGTGCTGGAAAATTCACCAATTACTGGTCAGCACATGCATGCAGCCATCTTCTCGGCACGGCGCAAACCCTACTAACCTGCACCTGGATCCACTCCGATTCTGAGGACGAGAGGTGCACTGAGATTACTAGGATTAAGGCTGAGATTACCAAGATTAAGGCCTGGTACAGTTTCCACACTTAGCGGATACCCTACCAGTGCCCTGGATAGATGCATCCTACAGGCCCCAGACCACGTTGCCAACCACAGGGCCCTGTGAAGTGATGACCCCCCCCACCTCAACCGCATTTATCCCGTACTACCCGAATCTGTTGCAACAAATTTCTAGGGTCTTACAGGCTCATGGGATAAAGTGTTTACAACTTCCAGGGAGAAAGTTGCGGTCCCTTCTTTTGGGGGTTAAGACACCAGTTCCTCCTACTACTGAAGAGTGGATTAGTGTATTTCCTGCTGTGATTGCACTGGCTTCTACATTGGGGAAACCGGCAGAAGACAGGAGTCGGGTCTCTGAGCACGAGAAAGCCACCCGTTTGGCGGACAGATCACTCAGCGATTGCTGAGCACTTCTGGTCTACCCATCACAACATCGAACCACACCCCGACAATGCAATAAACCACATTTTAAAGTTGTTTCCTTTGTTTAAATGCTCCAAAAGTACTCACACTTCACATTTTATTAAATTACAAATGTATCTGGAAAGTGCATAGAAACTCAAAGATGACATTTTGAACAATTATTGTGAATTGTATTGTGTGTTTAATACAATAATTTGGTTCTTGAAACGTGTAAAAAGTAATTTGGTAAGAAGTACTTACTTAGTACCATATAGAACAAAAAAAAAAAAACAAAAAACAAAAAAAAACACACATTTATCAGTAAGATAATGTCTGGTAGAGTTAACAATTTCATTGTCAATTAAATGTTAATCCTATAGACAAAAATAACAGAAACTACGTATTCTTCCTTTTATTTTACTTTGTACAGTTATTAGGGTTTATACAAAAACCACCTTTTGAGAAAACTGATTTTTGAATTCCAGTATTTCCAAAAAAAAAATCAGTTTCCGAATTTTTACATATATATAATTAAAACAGTAAAAAAATATTTATACTTATTTTTAAATTTTTCAGTTTATTTAATATTTATGGAACTACAAAAAATAACAAAATAAAATATACTCCACACAAAACCAAATAAAAAAAAAAACTAAAATAACTAAAATCTGTACAAAATATAAATTTTTATTTCATTTAGTATTTTTCTTCAGGAAATATGATTTCACAAAACATAAAATGTCCACTGAACGATTACTTAATCTTGTTCTTATTCTAGATACAAATTGCCTGAAACAGAAAATACTCTCTCACTGGCTACTCAACTTGGTTTTATCGTTTTCAGGGCATCAAATAATAAATCTAAATTCTTTGTTCTTTTATTGGTTGCCTCAAATACTGAAAATTCGGGCTTCAGTGTCTTTGGATTTGATATTATTTCTTCAGGTTCCTCAAGAAACCTATGAATTGATTTTTCCATGGCTTCTTTTAGAGCATTGACCTGATTAACAGTTTCTCCGTCTCCGATATATTCATCATCAGGATCTGTTTCCATACAATTCTAGACAATATTTTTCCAGATAACTTAATAATATCGAGTTTTGAAACTAGTGGAAATACACTAGATTTCTTTGTTGAAATGTTTTGTGGATTTTGCAAATATAGCAAAAGGGTTACCAATCCAACTTGTCTTCTTTCATGAATTCGTACTTCTAAAGCATTTAATAATTTGGAACTAGTTTCAGTCTTCAATTTTTTTTAGTTCATTTAACAGAAATTCAAATATGCCTTCACTCGGAAATAAACTGGCATCTCGCCACCCTAAGGTCTCAGCTGCAAGATGTACTGGTCCCAACACTTTAAGAAGATCCATGATTTTAGGATATTGAGCTCATTCCACATATGAGAAGCACCAATATCATTCAAAGCTAAAACAACACATTCTTTTAATGTTATAAATCTTTCAATCATGGCCTCTAAACTATTCCATCTCGTTTGGCAATCAAGAATTAGACTTAATTCCTTTCCTTTTTCTTGTTTTACATAATTCTGAAGGATGCTATGTCTTATGGGAGATTTTCTAAAAAATTTGCATTTTTCTAATTTGAGAAACTGATTGTAATTGTCAGACAACATAGGGAATCCACAGTCGTTATCTAAATCAAGAGAATTTAAAAAATCCTTGCCATAGTCATCTTCACACTCTACGGCACCTTCCGATTCCTCACTTGCAACATATACACTGGTTTCAGCAATTTCTTTATTTATATATAACACATCAGCAACTGCTAAGTGTATGGTGAGTGAATAGCATAGTTGATTAATTATAGGCGATAACTGGCCAAATTTTTTCATAACAGCAGCACCATCATTTGTCGCTGCAACTATGTCGGTTGCTAGATCCAAGTTAAAAATTTGTAGCCTCTCAGAAACTAATTCTAATGTTTTCTTAGCATCGCAGGAACTAGCTTTTGGAACTAAGACCATTCTGCAAAATGGTGTATGTTGATATTCAAATATCTGTGATTTCTTCTGCTAGTCCACTCGTCTAAAGTTATAGAAAAAATTTTCCCATTCTTCTTAATACAATCCAATTCATTTATAGTTTCACGTTTGGCATTGTCATAAAACGTATGAATGAGATCCATTACTCGAGTGTCGTTTTTTGGTAACGAATATCCCCGTTGTTGAAAAGACTCTCGTATGAACGAGCTTGTTGTAATGCTCCTTTTCACAAAATTAAAAATACTGGCTTTGTTTTGTGGGCAGGAGGAGGGTCCAGGTGTTTCTAGCTTGTCGATCATTTCTGTTTTCTTGTCGATTATTATTTTATGAACTTCTTTCAGATGATTATGGAGATTGCTCGTAAATGATCCTATGCAGCTCAACATTTTATTACAATGATTGCAGCATGCCTTGTCTTTTCCAAGCTTTTTGAAATTATCCCAAACCTCTGACTTATTTGCAACATTCATTTTGGTCTAAAAATCAAATGACACATTTTAAATATTTTTATCAATGAGATTAATATTAAATAATGAAAGAATGTTATATCATTAGAATAGACATTAACGTATTTACATCCGTTGTGTTTGTTTTTATTAACTAAAACAAGAATAATAACAAATAACATAAACTTCCTATTCTTGCTTGTGATCAAACTCAAGTGAACGGAGGTGTCACAGTGCGTTGTGTATTGCGTAGTATGGGCAGTACAAAGGACTAAACTGGTCTGTTCTGGTGGGGTGCACGTGAGCAACACAGCTGATTTCAACAGTCAGTCTGTTTAACGAACAGAAGTTAAACTAAAGTTCTGTAATTACCTGTGTCTCCCTTTGATTCTCCTTTGTAGATTGGGGTCACATTTGCCCATTTCCAGTCCATGATTACCTCCCCTGAGTCCAAGGAAGCTCTCATAATTATGGCAAAGGGTTTGCTTACTTCCTTTGCTGCCTTCTTTAATATAACTGGATAGATTTCACCCACCCCAGGTGCCATTCTTATGTTTATCTTTAACAATTTATCCTCCACTTTACTCTCAGTTATTACAAGACTATCTAGCTTACTGCCAGAGTTTAATACACTTCTGGCATTCCCCTCCCTGATAATTTGTTATGTGTGAATGTAGATGCAAAATATTCATTTAGTTTGTTAGTTACCTGAGCACGATCATCAACAGTTGAACCATTGATATCAAGTGGACCAATATGATTGATCCCCTTCCTTCTAGAGTTTACATAAATAAAGAACTCTTTGCTGTTTTTCTTTGCATTCTTTGCCAAAGAGTAATCTGCCTTTGCCTGCCTAACCTCTTTTGTGACTTGATTACAAACCAGCTTATATTTATCATAGGCTTCTGTGTCACCTGTTAATTTATATGTATCCTATGCATTTTCCTTCTCTGCCACATGTTTAATTAGTTCATCTGACACGATTTAGGTGTAAATCTTGAACAATATTTCTTAGTTGGCATGAAAAGACTAGTAGCTTCCAAGATTATTTCTTTGAATGCTTCCCATTTTGAATTGGCTGTTTGTAACATCATCAGTTGGTCCCACCATATAGAATTTAAATATTGTCTCAGACCACCGAAGTTACCTTTACGAAAGCAAAAACCCTTCCCTTTACCCCTGATGGTAGTTACCTCTTTGAGTAAATCCCACTTCAGCAGATTGTGATCACTGCCACCTAGTGGTTCCATTATTTGCAGATTCTTAATGCATGAAGAATCACTACTGATAATCAGATCAAGAGTATTACTCCCTCTAGTTGCTTCCCAAACATGCTGCTGTAAAAAACAATCATCCAATATATTCACAAAAGCCTTGCTAGTGTGTGAGTGACCAATTCACAAATTCCAGTCAATCTCTGGGAAATTAAAATCCCCATTATAAGACATATCTGATTTACTGGCCCACTCTATTTCTCTGCAAAACTGCTCATTATACTCATTAGCATTAGCATTAGCAGAGGCATTTGATGCAAAAAAGCAAGCTTATGCAGCATCAGCCAAAAAAAAAAAAAAAAAACCCACTTCCACTTCACCCCTCTGTTTGTTCAAAATACCTGTCCAGCTGAGCCTTAAACTTATTTAGGCTATCAACCTCCACCACAAGGGATGGAAGTCTGTTCCACCAACCAACCACCTGCTGGCTAAAGGCAAATTTCCGCACGTCTATCCTACATCTGTCTTTCCTCAATTTGAATTTATGCCCTCTCAGGTGATTTTTCTGAGCTAGAGGAAGAATCCCATCAGCATTGAGCATGCTTAAACCATTCAAGGCTTTATACACCTCTATCAGATCACCTTGCTGGTGCCTAGTCTCCAGACACTGTAATTTGCTAATCACTAATCATGTTGCCCTTCACTAATCTTGTTGCCCTTCTCTGTACTCGTTCCAGCAGCTCTACATCCTTCTTGAAATGAGGCCTCCAGACCTGTATACAGTACTCTAGGTGTGGCCTGACCATTGCCTTATACAATGGAATAATCACCTCCTTATCCCTGCTGGAAAAATTCCTGTATATCATTGACAATACTCCATGAGCTACTCTTGCAGCCCGTCTGCACTGCTCAGAGAACTTCATATCTGCCTGCACAACCACCCCCAAGTCCCTTTCATTCTCTACCACTGTCAGTGTAGTACCACAGAGTTGATACGTTGCTCTGGGGTTGCTGTTTCCCATGTGTAGTACTTTACATTTGTCAATGTTAAACTTCATTTGCCACCTCTCAGCCCATCTGCTCAACCTTTCCAGATCCTGTTGCAGCAGCATAGTGTCAGTAGTGTCCTTGACAACCCTTGTATCATCTGCAAACTTCGACATTAAGCTTGATATACCATCATCAATATCATTTATAAATACAGAAAACAATAATGGACCCAACACTGAGCCCTGAGGGACTCCACTAATAACATTAGTCCACGATGAGCAGTGTCGTTGATTACCACTCTCTGTCTTCTCCCCCTCAACCACCCCTTTATCCATAGCAGCAATTTGCCTCCAATGTCACACTGCTCCAATTTGTGTAGCAGTCTTCCATGTGCAACAGTATCAAAAGCCTTTCTAAGATCCAAGTATATAATATCAAAGTTATTCCCTGCATCCAGTTCTTTTGTGACTGCATCATAGTATCCAATCAAGTTGGTCAGGCAAGACTTCCCCTTAACAAAACCATGCTGTGTCTGAGCTATAACTGAAGTCTTGTCTAAATGATCCTGCAGTGCTTCTTTAACCAGTGCCTCCATTAATTTTCCTGGAACAGAAGTTAAGCTCACAGGTCTATAATTACTTGTGTCAGCCTTTGATCCTCCTTTGTGAATTGGGGTCACATTTGCACATTTCCAGTCTATGGGTACCTCCCCTGAGTCCAAGGAAGCTCTCATAATTATGGCTAAGGGTTTGCTTACTTCCTTTGCCGCCTCCTTTAATATAACTGGATAGATCCCATCCACCCCGGGTGCCTTTCTTGTGTTTATCTTCAACAGTTTCTCCTCCACTTTACTCCCAGTTATTTCAAGATTCTGTAGCTTACTGCTAGAGTTGAATACACCTCTGGCATTCCCCTTGCTGAATAACTCCTCATGTGTGAATGTCGATGCAAAATATTCATTTAGTTTGTTAGCTACCTGAGCAGGATCATCAACAGTTGACTCATCAATATCAAGTGGACCAATCTGATTCATCCCCTTCCTTCTAGAGTTTACATAAGTAAAGAACTCTTTGCTGTTTTTCTTTGCATCCCTTGCCAAGGATTTCTCGTAATCTGCCTTCGCTTGCCTAACCTCCTTTGTAACTTGGTTGTATATCAACTTGTATCTATCATAGGCTTCTGTGTCATGTGTTAATTTGTAAGTATCCCATGCATTTTTCTTCTCTGCCATATGCCTCATTAGTTCATCTGACATCCATTTTGGCCTAAACCTTGAACAATATTTCTTAGTTGGTATGTAAAGCCTAGTAGCTTCCAAATGCTGAATAACTCCTCATGTGTGAATGTTGATGCAAAATATTCATTTAGTTTGTTAGCTACCTGAGCAGGATCATCAACAGTTGACCCTGCTCAGGTAGCTAACAAACGATTCAGATTCATTAGGCCTATAACACACCTACTCTCATTTTTCCTTTCCCAGTGCTTATGTCACACCAAACAGACTGTCCTGTCTATCCTTTCTGTATATATTGTACTCCCCAAATTCCAATTCTGCACTGCTTATGTCAGTGTGACACTATGTCACTGATATCCCAACAATATCAGCCTTTGATGTCTTGACTAGCACTTCAAACTCATGAAATTTATTAACTATACTCCTAGCACATAACTGCAAGTATACATGCACCTGTTTCTACTCTTAGTTATCCTAACACAGCCCATGTATTTATTTGTTCCACTATGACTCCCAGCAGTCCTGGAAATAACCATTGCCTTGCTTTCCAGGCTGCTGCTCAATTGCATTTCAATAGAAGCAGTGCAAGAATCACTTTAACCTCTGCCAGCAGCTACTGGTAATCTATTAGTCCGTGTATCCTTCAAGCTAGCAGTTTTCTGACCCACCTAACTCTGCCTCAATAGCATCAGCAAATATTCTTACACCCTTTCTATTTAAGTGTATCTCATCCCCGTAGAAGCAGTCTCTCCTGTTAATAAGCACAGACCAGTCTGAGAAAAATTCTCCCCCTTGAGCCTTGCACAATCTCTCCAGGGTCGACTTGATTGACAAGGCTCTCATCACATACTCCCTCCTGTCATGTTTGGGCAGAATTGTAGACACTTTCAAATTCAACCCTAATTCTCGGCTTTTGTTCAACAGTGACCTGTACTTGTTAAGTAATTCTGCCGGTCTCCTACTCTTAATATCATTAGTGCTAACGTGTACAACAATATCACCCTTTGTGCCCTTAAAAGATGATATCTGCTCTACAACGTCTTCAATCTTTGTCCCTGGCAGACATACCCTGGTTCTGTTCCACCTATCCTTTTTGCACAATATGTTTCCCTGACAATAGAGTCACCAACAACAACTAGTTCCTTTGGGACCAGCACATTCTGCCTTGAGGGGTGTCGCTGTGTTGCGTGATGTTCAAGTGCAAGCTCTGGCATTGATGTGGGCAGCTGAGCGCTTGATGGGCCCCTCAATTTAAATCCTTCGAGGGCATCCACCCTGTCCTTCAAGCTCTCATATAGGCCCATAACAATGCTGAGTTGGTGCCTGATTTCCTCGCACTCCTTACATCGGGCACACACAAAGACATTCCCCTTAGCAATATCATGTCCCACTCCTGATTGCTTCACAAACATCAAACAAGCAGTGCATTTAAAAAGGCTGTGATTCAGAGGACAACTGCCCCCCCCCCCCTCTCAGTTCTCCCCTGAGCCACAGCACTCCCATTAGTTTGAGCCTTTTGCTCTTGCTGCTCTGGTCTGAGTCATGATTTCTATTCAATTTCAAATAAAATTCCAATACAAAATATAACCCTAAACTTATATCCTAATGCAGTTATAACACTATATAGATGTAGTTCAGTATTGAATATTATCTCCGAGTTACGTTATATGACTTTCTTATCTCCTGTCAAGTTATAGGTATTAATGTGTAATGTTACATTTGTAAAAGCTAGGTCGTTATATATATTTAGTGAAAAAAATACAATTTAATTGACAATGAAATTTAAAAAGATTAGTAAAGTTTACTGATTATTTACTGATTATTTGATACTACTATACTTGCTATCTAGTTTTCCGTTAAACCTTACGCTATCTAGTTCAGGGTACACATTGCATTGTATAACAATGGCGGCAAAGTTACGAATGGTAAATCTATGGACACGAGGTATTAATTACTTTCAAAATCGTGCTATCTAAATTCAAAATAACCATGGAGCTTGACTAGGTCTATAATCTACTTATAGAAAATAATTTAATCTAGCAAATAAGTCAATAAACCAGCTAAATATAATTAAAAACTTAGCGTTCACGGGAGCTGCAAAACTTGTCCTACAAGTGGATTAGATACACTTACCGATACTAAGTAATAACCTACAAAATCTCTATCTAAGTTCAAATTAAACTAAAGTATTGTTACTAGGAATTAAAGCAACTCTAGAAATAAATTAATATTTCAATTTAAGTCAATAAAAAAGCAAAAATTTAAGAAAACTTCTCTATTAGCTGGAGCTGCAAAAACTTTGCCTGTTCATGTGTTCTCTCATCTCCAAATCTGGCCAATGGGAGAAGAGAGATGCGGGTTACGTGGTAATACGTAACAGAAGCTTGTTTTACTGTGGCAAAACAAGCTTCTATTGAAGCGTGGTCACACGCTATCGATCATAATTATAGAATCATAATTTTAGTGTTTAACACTAAAACAGTAACAACAGCTTCCGGAAATCTTCACAAAAGAGACCAGTTTTCTGTATTGTAACAATGAAACAGACTATAATGTTTTATATGATGCAAACGATCTAAATTTCATTCTATAAGATTATTGAAAATAATACCTGCATTTGTCACCTGGTATTGTTGCTTGTATTTGAAATACAGTAAACCTCATCTTAATGGATTGTATGGGACAAACTCCAATTTTATAATGCCAAATTAGCATTAGCATTAGTAGAGGCATTTGATGCAAGAAAGCAAGCTTATGCAGCATCAGCCAAAAAAAAAAAAAAAAAAAAAACCCACTTCCACTTCACCCCTCTGTTCGTTCAAAATACCTGTCCAGCTGAGCCTTAAACTTATTTAGGCTATCAACCTCCACCACAAGGGATGGAAGTCTGTTCCACCAACCAACCACCCGCTGGCTAAAGGCAAATTTCCGCACATCTATCCTACATCTGTCTTTCCTCAATTTGAATTTATGCCCTCTCAGGTGATTTTTCTGAGCTAGAGGAAGAATCCCATCAGCATTGAGCATGCTTAAACCATTCAAGGCTTTATACACCTCTATCAGATCACCTCGCTGGTGCCTAGTCTCCAGACACTGTAATTTGCAAAACTTAAGCCTTTCTTCGTAAGAGCACCCCTTTGTTCCATTCACTAATCTTGTTGCCCTTCTCTGTACTCGTTCCAGCAGCTCTACATCCGTCTTGAAATGAGGCCTCCAGACCTGTATACAGTACTCTAGGTGTGGCCTGACCATCGCCTTATACAATGGAATAATCACCTCCTTATCCCTGCTGGAAAAATTCCTGTATATCATTGACAATACTCCATGAGCTACTCTTGCAGCCCGTCTGCACTGCTCAGAGAACTTCATATCTGCCTGCACAACCACCCCCAAGTCCCTTTCATTCTCTACCACTGTCAGTGTAGTACCACAGAGTTGATACGTTGCTCTGGGGTTGCTGTTTCCCATGTGTAGTACTTTACATTTGTCAATGTTAAACTTCATTTGCCACCTCTCAGCCCATCTGCTCAACCTTTCCAGATCCTGTTGCAGCAGCATAGTGTCAGTAGTGTCCTTGACAACCCTGCCAACCTTTGTATTGTCTGCAAACTTGGACATTAAGCCCGATATACCATCATCAATATCATTTATAAATACAGAAAACAATAATGGACTCAACACTGAGCCCTGAGGGACTCCACTAATAACATCAGTCCACAAATGTGTGGACTGATGTCCACAGTCTGTTAAAGTCAAAAGAAATGCATATGTTACTGAAGCTGCTATAATTTTACATAGTAGCAATTCTGTTTAACACTTATTCAGATTCCCCCTAAGGTGATGCCACTGAAAATGGCATCATAAAAAAAGCCTTGTGGGTCAAAATTCACATCCCTGGATTTCATCCACCTCAGAGGGTACAGATCTTAATCCCTATCCAAGAGGCATCCCAAAACAAATAATACAGACCTTACATACTCAGCACAACAACGTAAAATTTTTTTCAATAGAAATATGCTGGACTTATTGTAATTTTTAATGCTGATTTTGGTGCCTCCATAGCCAGGTGGGCAGGAGCAGCAGTGCGTAGCACACACTTCTTGATTAGACCGGGGTTCGAGCCAGTGCCCACCAAATACGGAGGATGCGGAAAGGTCAGGGAATGACCACCGCATATCCCCGGAGCAATATGGCCTTAGTTGCTAATGCTCCTAAAAAAAAAAACAAATAAATAAATACAGCCAGGCCTTGCATAACGAAAGTTCGATTAATGCGTATTTCAGTTACCGCTTTTGAAAAAATTATACCACTTTTCACTTTACACAATGGAAATTTCCATCGTGTGAAGTATACGATGGAAATTTCCATCCAGTTAACGCGATCTTTTTTTTTTTTTTTTTTATGTAATAGTTGAAAAAGATTTGAATTGCACGTCGGATGGGCAATAAACAAACGTTTGCCTGCTGCCTGCCTTGGCGTGTTTCCATCAACCATCGGAAGAAGACATGTTATTTGCTTGTCTCCCGCTAATAAAGTCAATGCAGACTTGCATTTAAAAATTAAAAATTTTAAATGGGCTAGATGAAAATGTTACCGCGAAGGAGATAACAGTAAAAGAACTAGATGAAATCTTTTGTATAGCAGAGAACCTCAAACCTTTTGTTTGAGGTTCTCTGCGATATTTATTTCGCCAGGGCCCAGAGAAAATTGTTGTCGGCTATTGGAAATTGAAAATTGATTGATGAAAAGAGAAAGTTAACACTGTTCAAATATTTCCGCAACAGTCATTTCTTCATTGTGTATTTTATGTCAGAGGTTCCCAAACTTTCTCGGTTCAAAGCGCTCTTAGTGTCACAGTAATATTTTCACGGCACACCTAGACCAAAAGAAAATTTTCCCTCGAAAATTTAAAATATTCCACAGCGCAGTTTGAGAACCGCTATTTTATGCAATAAACATTTAATTCCATAATTAGTTTCATTATATTTTACATTGTATACAGTTAAAAAGTTATTTAAAAGGTATTTTTAAAATTCTTTATAGACATTCCAGGTCAAGAACCAATTATAATTTTTCTATTCATTATTATATTCGATTAACGCGTTTCCAATTTACGCAATGCGCTCACAGGATTAATTAATTGCGTTAATTCTCTCCCTGTAATGTTGATTTTGAATCAGCAACCTGTTTTTTCCTAGCATCCTCAATTCATATGATATTTCACATTTACACACATTCACACGTGTTATACAGTCGTATAACACGTGCTTACACTACACGAATTCCATCATACACGATTTATAAATAGGAGAACGATATCGTATATAACATGAACCGAATTCACTTATGCATGATTCGCCTGTGTTTACAAGAAATGGCAGTAGAATGCAGAATCACCCCAACTGAACACAACACAACACGATAGGAATGAAAAGAAGATTCTGAAAATGTGTTTATGTTTTTTATATCAGTGAAGGGGAAACACATTTCACCATAATAGCGTAAAAACCCACACAATTCCAGCTATCGGTATTATCGCAAATCCAATTAGATCGAATTTACTACCAGTTTATAACAGATTCCACTAGCAGAAACGCAACTGGAAATTGTTTTTATTGTTTTATGGTAGTAACCCACAGAAATGTGCTTTAGTAAAATGTGAGCTAGTGAGGTGTTCATAGTGTGTCTCTGCCTTCGGCCCTGAATTCTGCTTTCATCCTTTTTCCCCATAGTCCAAGTTTCAGATGCATACGTCAGAATTGGCATAATAGATGACTTTCATCAACCGGTGTAATACCACCACTTTGCTTATTGGAGGCTTGAAGTGGTGAAACCCATGTTTAGTCTCTAGAGCAAAGTTTCCGGCATCCCCCCCCCCCTATACTTCTCCTTCAACCCATGCACGGTACTAAGTACTATAGGTTTTGATACCTTTCGTGTTTGGGGTTTTCGTAAAAAAAAAAAAAAAAAAAAAAGGCCTGATATATACAGCCTTCTAACATGTCAGTGGTATGTTCCTGTTCCAGATCAGATCTCTTGTCTGCCTATAGAAATTCCCTCCCACTTGTATCCTTCTGGTGTTTCCTAGATACTTGAAGTCAACCATTTTTAGCTCTTTCCCTTACATTGTAATGTATCCGTCAAGCTTGCCACTCCTCTTTAGAACCATTACTTCACTCTTCTCCTGACTGAAAACCAGTCCAAATTCATTGGCCATACTAGCCCATATATCAACTTGCCATTACACTTGTTCCCTTCTTTCTCCCCATATGCAGAGGTCATCTGCAAAGAGCATGACTTTCATCTGGTCCTGTCCAAGTTGTTCCACCACTCTACATTGCACATCATTCATGACAGCTATGAACAATAGTGGTGACAGGATGCCTCCTTGCCTCAAACCTGATGTTATTTCGAAGCTCTCCATCAACCCCATCACCGTTCTTACTTTGCTCACTGTATTGGTGCACATATTCTCAATTCTCTCCACAAGATGTTCCTCTATCCCCAAGTTTCTCGAAACCTCCCACACTTTCTCTCCCTTTACAGCATCAAACACTTTCTTTATATCCAAAAATGCCATCCATAATTCTTTATTGTGCTCATAACACTTTTCTATCAGTTGCCTGATACAGAAAATTAGATCCACCGTTAATCTGCCAAGTCTAAAGCCATACTGTTCCTTGGCCATCCTATTTTTGATCGTTCCTCTTATCTTCCGCTCTAACCTCTCTCATACAGATTGCTCACATGTGATGCCTCTATAATTGGAACACTTTTTCCTGTTCCCCTTCTTGAACAACGGGATGATCAAACCTTCTTTCCAGTCCTTCGGCACCTGTCTCTCAGTTTGATGTTCAATGGAGGTAAATAGTTTTTTGACTTATTCACCAAAGTAGGATGTGCTACATTTTTCTGGCCTGGTGTAGTTTCTGAAAGCTCTTCGCCCAGCTGTCCCACTTGCATAAAAAGCAGCAGTATTTAGAGTAACCATCTTGCAACCCAGCAGCAAAGCTACCACTTTTGAGTGGGCATATATATTCCATTTGTATTCTTGATAGCATATTTTTTGCAAAAGAACCCGTAGGTTCTCATATGTTTCCTTCATATGAAATGCATGGGCCAAAGGTATAGATGAATGCTTATTTCCATTATGGAGTAAAACTGCTTTCAAACTTACCTTGGATGAATCAATGAAAAGCCTCCACTGCTCAGGGACGTGCTCCAGATGTAACTCTTTCATTAATTCCTGGACATTCTTACAATAAACCAAAGCACCATCCATGGAGTAAGGTCACTATGTTAGATTGCTTTTTCCTATAAAAAGGCATCTTGACATCCTTTTCAATTCCACTGCTAAATCCATGATACTAGTAATTAAGCCTTGGTTTGCTCCAAATCTCTGACCAAATCGTTCAATTGTGCCCGAATGATTAGATGTGACTAGGCAGTATCAAGCATTGTAAAGTCTGGATCTATACTTGTTCTGGGTTCTGCATCTTCTAGAGACTCCTTTTCTGATCCCGAATCACAGTCAAGTCCATAAGTTTCCAGTGGCTTTGACAGTGGCATTGTATCATCATGGGGAACCGGCCTTAGAGCAGAAGATATATTGAGATACTCAACTTTATGCTTGGATTTCCCAGAAAAACCAGAAATACTCATTATGCAAATATAATAATCATTTATGTGGTTTCGAGGTTCCTGCCATATCATCAGAAGGCACTGATTTATGACCACCTCTATGCCAGCCTGTTAATGCTCTTGAACATGAGCTACAGGAAATCTTTGGAGCCCAAACTTTATCTTGATCTCCAACCTTACATCCAAAATAGAGTTCATAAGCTTTTCTCGTAATTTCTGACAGTGGTTTCCACTGCAATTTTAATACCACTTCCTTGAAATGCAGCAAAAGCTATCAGGCTTATTTCAGCAAGAACACAACATATTTCATGTATGGTTGAGGTACGTGCACATAAGAACACAATTAAGAAATTGTAGATTTTTATTTCTAATTTAAACACAGTTCATGATTTACACTTATGCACAATACTTGTTTACAAACATTAATTCACTAAAACATTTGTTCACCACTCACTCTCTGATGTTGCTGTTGCTCTGGAGGTTTAATGGCACATCAGCTGCTAAGGCTATAATGTGCCTATTCACTTATTATATAAGACATGAGTTTTCCCTAAATCAAAAGAAAATCAGAAATAATTGAAAAGCCCAGTTTGCCTGAGAAAGTCAAAAAATTCAGAAATATTTGCCTTATCACCAATCAGGTTTTCAAGAGTAATTGGTTTATGTAGATTAACCAGTGAGATCAAGGATGAAGTTCTGGCTTGTTTATAATAGGAGCAGACAATAAGAATATGTTTTACAGTCAAATTGTTAGAACAATGTGTACATTGTGGTGGATCATCTCCTCTCAGTAAATGAAGGTGGGTCAGATGTGTATGTCCTATTCTTGCCCTTGAGAGGACTACTTCTTCTCGTCTCGATGTACGGACACTGGAGTGCCAAATTTTCGGGTCTTGTTTAAACTGAAAGAGTTTATTATTAGTCTGAGAGTGCCACAGTGCTGTCCATTGTGATAGGCAAGCAGCATTAATGGTTAGTGCATAATCTGATGCTGGAACAGGGATGTTGGTTAGATCTAAGGTAGTTGGATTTTTTGCAGCTTTATCGGCCAGTTCATTTCCTAAAATACCAGAATGTGCTGGAATCCAGCAAAAAGTGACCTGTTGATTGGGTTCTTTAATTTGCAGTAATAAGCTTCTGATTTCATCCAGAACAGGGTGAACTTTATCTGAGGAATTACATAGCGACATGATTGAGCTGAGGGAATCAGTGTAAATAACAGATTTTAAGGAAGAGTTAAAATGAAGATTTTCTAAAGCTAGTTTTATTGCGTATAATTCAGCAGAAAATATACTAAATTCTGATGGAAGGGAAGCTGATACAATTGTATTTGGAAACACTGCAGCTGCTCCAACATTTGAATTAGATTTAGAGCCATCTGTATAAATTGGAGAGAAATCAGAATATCTTTGAATGTGAACTGCGTGAATTTGGTTGATATTTGTTGCTTGCAAGGAATTCTTTCTCCACTGACAGAGATAAGTGTCACAGATTGGAAGAGGAGGAGGAGTCCATGGAGGTTGAGAATAAGTTGCTACCTGCTTTACGGAATGGATGGAAATATTCCAAACTTGCACCAGTTCAAGAAGGCGAAGACCAGCTGGTTTTACTATGCTAGGTTTGTTACTGTATAGGGTTTGTAACGGTGGGTTAAAAAGGTACGACCGAATGGGATGAGAAGCACAACTTTGTATCTTGACAGCATATTTCAGTAACAGTGTTTTCCTGCGTAAATTTAGTGGGGGCTCATGAGCATCAATGTAGAGACTCTGTACTGGCGACGTTCTGAATGCGCCAATTGCAATTCTCAAAGCACTGTGCTGAATGGGATCAAGCCAGCGTAATGCACTCTTTCTGGCAGAATCATAGATTGGAGCACCGTAATCGAGACGAGATCTGATTAATGCCCTGTATAACCGAAGAAGTGAGGTACGGTCTGCACCCCATGTTTGGGTAGATAAAGCTCTGAGTATGTTTAACTTTTTTAGACATGATGTCCGTACATTTTTAATATGATCTAGGAAATTTAACTTATTGTCAATGGTTAATCCTAGAAATCGGATGTTGCTGGTGACCGGGACAAAGACGTTAGAAATTTGAAGTTCAGGATCTGGATGAAGTTTGCGTTGTCTACAGAAATGGATGGCAACTGTTTTCTGTTGTGAGAGCCGATAGCCGTTGAGGCTCGCCCATTGTTGAATTTTATTAAGTGATATCTGAAGCTGTCTTTCTATAGACCTCATGTTTTGAGAATGACAAGAGATGGAAAGGTCATCTGCATAAAGGTAAGTCTCAATTGTATTTGGAAGCTGCTTAGTAATAGTATCTATTCTCAGAGCAAAAAGTGTGGCACTCAGTACTGATCCCTGTGGAACACCTTCTTCCTGGATGAAAGTTGGGGAAAGGGCATGTTGATATCGAACTTGAAATGTTCTTGTATGTAGAAAGTTCTGAATGAATATAGGAAGATTGCCTCGTAGTCCGAGAAGGTAAAGATCACTAAGTATACCATACCGCCAGGTGGTATCAAAAGCCTTCTCTATGTCTATTGAAACCATTACTAGATGTTCATGTTTGACAAAAGCATTACGGATGGCAAATTCCGCCTTGACCATAAGATCTAAGCATGATCTGTTTTGGCGAAAGCCATATTGACAATGGCTCATTAGATGTTCCGACTCAATGATCCAGACGAGTCTTCTGTGGATAATTTTCTCAAGGATTTTACTGAGGCAGCTTGAGAGAGATATGGGTCTATAGCTATTTGGGTTGGATGGATCTTTTCCAGGCTTCAGGAATGCCAAAATTGTACAGTGATGCCAAGATGCTGGAAAAACATTTTCTAAAAATATGCGATTGTAAAAGACCAGGAGGCAGCGCAGAGCTTTGTCATCAAGATGTTGTAGCATGACATAATAAATTCCATCTGGCCCAGCAGCACCATTGCGAGCTGTTCTAATGACATGTAAAAGTTCAGAATATTGCAGAGGTTTGTTATATGGGAGAAGACGGGTAGTTTGAAAATGAATAGCATGCTTTTCTTTAGTGTTTTTAATTCTTTGGAATGAGGTAGTATAGGCTGACGCTGAGATTTCTGCAAAAGTATTGGCTAAAGCATTAGCTATATCTACAGGATTAGAGAGATCTTTTCCATTCCAGGAGAGGATTGGAGAAGGTATGGTAGGAAACTTACCAGACAGCTGTCTAATTTTTTTCCATATTATTTTGGGATCGGTATTTCTGTGAAAAGTGGATGCAAAACGGGTCCAGGATTCTTTCTTTGCCTGTTTTTGTATGAAGCGTGCTTTTGCCCTTAATTTCTTATAATTAATGAGATTGACTGTGCTCGGACATTTCCGAAACAAATTCCAGGCTTTATTTTTTGCTCTCTTTGCTGTGGTGCATTTGTCATTCCACCAGTAATTATAATGCTTTCGGCCCGGCGGATTTGATATTGGTATTGTGTCTTTAGCCACATTTAGAAGATGCGACGTGATGTAATCTGTCACATCATCAATGTGCTGGAGGCGGATTTTTTTCTCATGGAGGTCAATTGATGATTGAAATTTTGCCCAGTCTGCTCGGACAAATTTCCACTTTCTGCAGGGTTGAATTGAAGGAGTCTTTGCTTTTAGAAAGTTGCATACTATTGGGAAGTGGTCACTGCCCATGGGATCGTTTATTACATACCACTCTATGGCTGGGACTAGTACTGGTGAACAAATTGAGAGATCTATTGCTGAGGTGTGTCCTGTTGGAAGCTGTACGTGTGTCGGTGCACCTGTATTGAGTACAGTGAGATTTAGTGCATCCAAAAAACTTTCAATTAGTCGGCCTCGTCTATCCAATTTAGGAGAGCCCCATAATGGGTGGTGCCCGTTAAAATCCCCTAATATACAGAGAGGTGGAGGTATCTGTATAAAGAGGTCTTCAAGATCTTTTAAAGAGTTAGTACAGTTTGGCGGTAGGTATATTGAGACTAGTGTTATTGCACTATGGAGAATTATACGAACAGCAACAGCTTCTATATTAGTTTGGAGTGGGATATGTTTAGTTGGGATCTTTGAATTTACTAAGATTGCCACACCACCATGGGCAGCGCTAGCGGTATTTCGATCTCTTCGATAAATGCAATAGTTCTTTATCGAAGGAGAAATTTGTGTGGTTAGGTAAGTTTCCTGTAAACAAAAGGCAACTGGAGAATATTGATTAATTAGGTATTGAATATCGTCTGTGTTTGAACGAAAGCCTCTGCAATTCCATTGTAAGATGCTGTGGTTCATTTTGGTTTAGATGAGGACGATTCATCTGACTGTTTTTTGTTTGAGGAGGATTTTTTTCGGTCTCTTTTCGGGAATGTAGGGCGACCGGTATCCATAGTATCGTTTGCGTGAAGTTCTAGTATTGGTTCTTCATGATCTGGGTTTACATCTACTTCCATACTACCAGTGGATGATTCAGGTTTATTGTTGTGTTTAGTAGTTTTCAGTTTTTCTTTGTCATGCGGGACTGTCCGAGTCTCAACTGGGATACTGATTGGAGTGTTGGTCGATTCGGTGGTTTTAATTTGATGTGTGTCCTTGACAGGGTTTGATAATGTGTTTTTAACCCAGTTAGATAGAGATGTGCAGGGAGGTATGGATACATCTGTTTGAGCTGCTGTTGAATTAAAGCTTCGAGTGTGAGCTGCATATGAACGACTGGGCATGGTCGACATAACCTGTCTGCGTGCCTCGGGGTACGTGACTTTGTGCTCTATTTTATATTTTTGGATTTTCTTCCCCGTTTTCCACATTTCACAAGATTTGGAAAAGGCTGGGTGACTTTCTTTGCAGTTGGGACAAATGGGACTTGAGGCTGAACAGTCTGTTTGTGTATGCTCCTTGGAACCACAAATTGGACAGATGGCATCACCTCTACATGCTTGTTGCGAATGTCCATATTTTTGGCATTTAAAGCAACGTAGAGGATTAGGTATGTAAGGCCATATTCGGCAGTTTAAATAGCCAGCTTTTACTGAGGATGGCAAATCTGGGGTGCTGAATGTTAAAATTATGGATCGGGTTGGAACAAGATTTCCATCTTTTTTGGTTTTTATACGTTTTGCACTAATTACTTTTTGATTGCCCAGTTCCTGTACTAGTTCCTCTTCAGATACTGTAATCAGGTCCCACTCTGTGATGACACCTTTTGACGAGTTTAACGTGTTGTGGGGAGTTACAGATACGGGTAGCCCAGCAAAGGTTGTTGTTTTAAGCAGCCATTCTGAATGTTTTGAGGAAGCTGTTTCAATTAGTAGGTCTCCGGACTGCAGACGTTTAACCATTTTCGGCGTACCAGCAATGGATTCCAAAAATCTTTGGATGACAAATGGTGACAATTTGCCGACAGGCTGGTTGGAGAGCGAATGTATTACAAGGAAGTTTGGCATCTCATTGCTCTGCACTTCTCTTCGGAGCCTTTTTGGTTGGTTTAGGTCATCATCATTTGGGATTTCTGGCCTTGAATTTGAAGGCTCTAGTGGTGGATAGTCATTTATATCCATCGTTACTCCTTTTCGCCCTGGAGGATAACTTTTCCCCCAGGTTACCGGCCCCGCCACGGGGAGGCAGGAGCAGTGCCGCTCGGAGGCCAAGCGGTTGAAGTGTTAGTTAATTAGTAAAAATATAAATTGAGGAAAATGTAAAGAAAGGTGTATTTCCTTCCTGTGTTCTACTTGTTACTTTTCAAGTATAGAACTGTTTTTAAAGTAAAACTGTTTATAGAAATGTGAACGTAAAATATAATTTCAATCACTTATCAAGAGCACTTTATAAATCGCAAGAATATAGCTTGGCCTCGAAATACGCTTGGCACCCGGGGCCTCACTCTCTGAAATACACACTTTTTGAAATACGAAAATGCTTGTTTGCTTGGTGCGGAACCCACTCGTATATATACTGGTAGAGAAGTTTCTAGAGAATTCTGTTGAAAGTTCCTGTTCCGCATATAACAATATTCTGGAACGTTTCAGTTGTAGAAAGTTCCCAAATGCTCTAGAGGTCTCCCGAATGTTCTCATAAAAAAAAAAAAAAAAAACAATAATAATAAATAGATAAAAATAGATGGAAAAGATGATTAAACCAACTACAAGTCTTGGTTTTTGGTCATTAACCTATGATATCTGAAAACTGATGAGAACTTTTTAAGTACATATCTGAGTTTTTGGGCATATTTTCTAAGGGAATCTGTCAAAATTATTTCAGGAAGGAAATTTATGCCAACCAGTGTTATTCTTGTAGGGATGAAATCCATTATTCCACACTCTACCTTAAAATATCACCCTTTATTTAAAACTTAGTTTACCAATAAATGTGCTAAGGCTGATGAGGAAAAGAATGTTACACATTGCAACTGGCTTGTATCCAAATCTCCAGCTTCGTTTTCTGTCCACACTAAAGCTCTAAAAAATTGCAAAACAATTATTAATCAATCCAAACATGATTTTGGACATTCTAAGAGTAGAAAACTTGCTTCTGATCCAAGCTGAGCCTTCTGCTCTCTTGCCAAAGCTACTGGCTGCAACTTCTGTCCACCTTTACTACCACTTCTGTTAAACCTGATGGTTCTATTGCATCTGTGACTAATAAAGCTGACTTATTAGCATTCTACTTTAATTCAACTCTTGCATCAATGATCTTGGCAACGCACCTCCAATCATACCAAACGCACTCCACTCAATGTCCTCCATGGTTCTCCAACAGAAGGATATTAGAAAAATTTTGAACAATCAATGTTAAGAAAGTGCCAGTTCCTGCTGACATTTCTCTACTTATTCTCAAAACCTGTGCACCTGAGCTTAGACCTGATCAGTGTTGCATTTTTTTACACTTTCTTATTTTACTGGTGTTTTTCCTCCTACTTGGAAATTTACTCATATCCAGCCAGTTCCTAAAAAGGGCGACATATCCCTCTCTTCCAGTTACTTCCACATTGCACTTACCTCTACTCTTCCCAGCTTAATGGAGAAATCCATCAACTGCTAACTCTTACAAAACTTTGAAACCTTCCATTTCATTAATGATCGTCAATACAGATTTCATCAGTGTTAATCCACTGGTGATATACTGGCTTAAATTACTTGCCTTTGGACAAACTCAGTGGGAAAGCATGGTGAAACTCAATCAGTTGTTTGTCACATTTCCAAGGTGTTTGATCATGTCATGTTATAAACATCTAAACAAACTATTAGCTTATGGATTGTCATCTATTTTTTTTTTTTGCAATTGGGTAGCCAGTTTTCCCTCTCACCACATACTGCAAGTGATGGTAGATGGCTCTGTCTTCTAACTTCTCAACTTCCCCAAGGTTCAGTTTTTCTTCTAAACAGCGCTGACTCTGTACAAATCCCAAATCTGCCCTACCATGGAATATTGCTCCCATATTTTGGGTGGTATCCCCAAAACCTCTCAACCTTCTTGACTCTACTCAAAAGAGATAAGTTAATTATTAATTCATCTCTTACAAAGTCACTCTGTCTCATATATATTCAGTTTCTGCTGCATGCCTTCTCTATAAATTCTTTCACGGGCACTGCTGTTCTGAAGTTGAATCTGTAATTCCCCTGCTCTCTTCCAAACTCACAGAAGTAACTTTTATCATTTTTCCTTTATACTTCCATTCTCTGGAATAAACTTCTTTCTCAAGTATTTCCCAAAAATTACAAGGGACAGAAATCTGATTCGAATGTTAATAACTGTCTTCTTTCTCAACCTTCAACCCATGCAAAGTACAGAGTGGACAGCAATCATGGGATACCTAACTAGTAATGGGTAGGACCACCTTTTGCCCAGATAAGAGTGGTCACACAGTAAGTTTCTGGCACCTCTCTCGTTGAAGTGGGTGGTGATTTGTGCCACTGTCACTCTCCGCTTGGATGAAACAATGCGAGACAGACGTCGACGGCCACATTTATCCACCACCTTTCTCCCAAAGGGCTGTCCATGATGAGATGTTATTCTGGAAACGGCGTATTCCCAATACACTATTGATACCGTCGAACAGGGATAGTGCAATTTTTGCACCACCTCTGTGATACAGTGACCCATGTGTTGGGCACCCACTATCTTCCCTCTTTCAAAGTTGGTTAACTCACGACATTTATCCATACTGACATCAAATTACCATCTGTGTGAATGCAGTTGTTGCTATTTGGTTTTTAGGAGCATTAGCAAATAAGGCCATATTGCTCCAGGGATATGCGGTGGTCATTCCCTGACCTTTCCGCATCCTCCGTATTTGGTGGTCACGGGCTCGAACCCCGGTCTAATCAAGAAGCGTGTGCCGCGCACTGCCACTCCTGCCCACCTGGTTACGGAGGTGCCATGTGAATGCAGTGATGTAATGTACTTATATATCTGCCAAGTGATGGATTCATCCACTAGTGAGAGGGGTGACAGGGTCGCATTGCCCAGGAACCAGGTACCCCATGAATTCTGTCCTTCCAGTGTACCATAGGTGCTAATACATTTTTGTGTTTGGTATAAAGTTAAATAAAAAGTTTGATTCCTCATTATATGCTGCATAACTGTATTTCATGCAATGACTGCTATTTTTGCATAACTAATATTGAAGGACAGAAAACAAAAGACTTTAAACAAAATAAGTATCTGAATATCCAGTCAGCCATTTGATCAGTTAGTCACAGTAAAAAAACTATGTGTTCCTCCAGTAGCCTAGTCATTAGAAGAAGAAAACAGATGACCATGGAGACCCAACTGAGAATTCATTTTGTGGCAACCAAAATTTTGGTTGCCAATGTTTCTGAAAATACACTACCTCCATTCCCATTTACACTTGTTTGCTGGATAACTTTGGTCACATTAGTGATGAACACAGTGAACATTTTCATAAAGATATTGCTACAATGGAGAAATGTTACCAAGAAAGATGAAAACCCAGTATGCTGGCAGACTATTGCTGGACATTCATCAGAGGCTCTTGATCATTACAAAAGAAAAGTTTAAAAAAAAAATTAATTATATTTTCACACCATTTATTACAATAAATGGGTAAAATGTGTCATATAAGGTGTGTATAAAAAATGCTTACTTTTTGTTGTCCTTGACTTGCTGCTGAAGAATTCCACCTTGTAATCAAAATAGGACATACACTGCTAAAGTTAAAAACTAAAACATGAAAGTTATTAGCATTTATGAAGTTTTACAATCTGAATCTGCTAAAAAGAGAACTATGATATGATAAACAAAACCTTTAAATGTATTTCAAATAACAGAAAGCATTAAACTAATTGTTTCTAATTTCTTTTTTTTTTTTAATGTCAGAAACTTAATTTCTCTATTTCACATTTCAGACACCAAACTGATAACCCATTTTCACTCTATTCAATAGAAACTTCTTGAATTTTCAATTAGAGAAACCATGAAAAAAAAAATGACCTTGTAAAAGTTTGGCAAGTTATTTTTTATCATTTTTTTATGGTGATTTCAAATATGAGAGGTACAGTAAAATGTATGTATCTTATTGATGCAAAACAGATTTTTCTAAAATAATTTAATGATGCAGTTCGAACTTTTTTCAGGATGGTTTCACAATTAGTTTGTAAAAGAAGTCAACAGCAACAACAACACTTTGAAAGAAGTCCTCAACTTTTACCCCTGGAAAAAATTTATCAAGTAGTAGTAGTAATGGCAAACAATGCAAGAAACCAAGCTTATATAGCTTCAGAAAAAAAAAAAAAAAAAAAAAACAGTTCATCCATCTGTACCCTCCAAGAATTTGTATGAAATTCTCCCTTGAATTTATTCAGGCCATCCACAACAACAGATAGAAGCCTGTTCCAACAATCAACCACCAGCTGGTCAAAGGCAAACTTCCACACATCTATCCTGCAGCCATCCTTCCTCAACTTGAATTTATGCTCCCTCATATGTGTAGCTCAGCAAGTAGAAGAAAACCATTATCATTCAGCTTACTCAATCCATTCAAGGCTTTAAACAACTAAATCAAATTTCCCAGCAAGTACCTAGTCTTGAGATGCTGCAATTTGCAGAACTGAAGTAAGAGCACCCTTTTGTTTCCTTCACCAACCTCATTACCCTTCTCTCCACTCGTTCCAGCAGGTTACATCCTCCTAAAGTGAGGCTTCCAGACCTGTATACAGCACTTAAGATGTGGCCTAACCATGGCCTTCCACAAAGGGATAGTCACCTCCTTATACTAGCTAGCAAAGTTTTTGCATATAATTGACAAAACTGCATGAACTGTCCCGGCAGCATGTCTGCATATGTCATACTGCACAGTTACAACCAGATCTTTTTCATTCTCCACTACCCTGAGTGTAGTACCACACAGTTGATAAGTACTGGGGGTTACTACCTCACATGTGCAGTACCTTGCATTTGTCAATGTTAAACTTCAACTGCCATTTCTCAGCCCATCAACCAATTTTCCTAGATCTTGTTGCAGTAGCTCAAACTGATGACTGTTGTATACCTTCATCAATATTATTATTATTATTAGCCATATGGTGCAAGGAAGCCTGAGGCTTATGCTGCACCAATAAAAAAAATTCTGAATTACCCTGAGAGAGAGAGAGAACAAGGGTCAGAAGCAGAAGAGAAGGGAATCACCAAGAAAGAGAAGAATGATGATATCCAGCTTAGGACCCTGGGTGTGCCAAGCCCATACTCACTAGACGTGAGCCCCTGAGTTTATATATATAATTGATAAATATTGAAAACAACAATGAGCCTGGCACTGAACCCTGGGGAACTCCACTAATAACATTAGTCCATGAAGAGAAGTGCCCATTGATAACCACTCTGTCTTCTTCCACTTAACTGTCCCTTTATATATAGCAGTAACATGCCCTTAATGCCCCATTGCTCCAGTTTGTATAGTAGTCTTTTACGTGCAACAGTATCAAAAGCCTTTCTAAAATCCAAGTATATGATGTTAAAATTATTTTTTGCATCAGTTCCTTGGTTGCTGCATTATAGCAATCTATCAGAGTGGTGAGACAAGACCACCCCTCAAATCCATGCTGTGATTGCAGCATAATTGCATGCCTGTCCAAACGATCTTGCATTACTTCTTTAACCAATAATACCATTACTTTACCTGGAACAGACGTTAAACTAATAGGACTGTAATTACTCATGTCGCCTTTTGATCTCTTTTATGAATTGGGGATATATTCTCATCTCCAGTACATTGGATCCTCCCCTGAATCCAAGGATGCTCTCATAATTATGGCTAAGTGCTTGCTTACCTCCTTTGCTGTGTCCCTTAGTATAATTGGATAGATTCCATCTGCCACAGATGCCTGTTTTATGTTCATCCTCAACAATTTCTCCTCCACTTTCCTTTCAGTTATCACAAAGTTGTTTAGCTCCTCATTAGAGTTTGACAAACTTCTAGCATCCTGTTTCCTAGAGTTCCTCATATGTGAATGTAGATGCAAAATACCTATTCAATTTGTCTGCAACCTGAGCAAGGTCATCAACACCTTTGGTGGCAAAAGAATTAAGCAAACCCTTAGTCATAATTATAAGAGCCTCCTTGGACTCGGGAGAAGTCCTCACGGACTGGAGATGTGCAAATGTATCTCCAATTCACAAAGGAGGATCAAATGGTGTCGCGAGTAATTACAGATCTCTTAGTTTGACTTCTGATCCAGGAAAAATAATGGAGTCACTGGTTAAAGAAGCAGTGCAGAATCATCTAGACAAGACAGCAGTAATAATTCAGATACAGCATGGTCAAGGGGAAGTGTTGTCTGATGAAGTTGATTGGATACTGATGTGATCAGAAAGATACTGGATGCAAAAAATTATTTTGATATCATATATTCGGATTTCAGGAAAGCTTCTGATAATGTTGCACTTGGAAGACTACTGTATAAATTGGAGCAGTATGGCATTAAGGGCAAGTTGCTACAATGGATAAAAGGATGGTTGAGTTGGAGAAGACAG
Organism: Mastigoproctus giganteus; assembly: GCF_048544385.1. Lineage (NCBI taxonomy): Eukaryota > Metazoa > Arthropoda > Arachnida > Uropygi > Thelyphonidae > Mastigoproctus > Mastigoproctus giganteus. Next base: position 203,940,119 of record NC_143581.1, on the reverse strand, counting down.
AGAGTATTAATCAATGGGTACTGCTCTACGTGGACTAATGTTATTAGTGGTGTCCCTCGGGGTTCGTGTTGGATCCATTGTTGTGTATATTTATCACCGCTATTGATGAAGTTATATCAAGCTTGATGTCCAAGTTTGTAGATGATATAAAGATTGGCAGGGTTGTTAATAACACTAATGGCAGTGTGCTGCTGCAACAGGATCTGGAAAAGTTGAGTAGATGGACTGAGAAGTGGCAACGGAAGTTTAACATTGACATACGTAAAATACTGCATATGGGTACCAGTAACCACAGAGAAATGTACCAACTATGTGGTGTTACTCTCAGGGTAGTGGAGAATGAAAGAGACCTGGAGGTAATTGTGCAGTCAGATATGAAGTTTTATGAGCAGTGCAGACAGACTGCCAGAGTAGGTCATGGGGTCTTGTCAATGATATAAAGGAATTTTGCAAGCAGGGATAAGGAGGTGATTATCCCCTTGTATAAGGCAATAGTCAGGCCACACCTTGAGTACAGCATACAGGTCTGGAAGCCTCATTTTAGGAGGATGTAGAGTTGCTAGAACGAGTACAGAGAAGGACAACAAGGCTGCTGAAAACTCTTATGAAGTAAGACTGAAGTTCTGCAAATTGCAGCTTCTGGGGACCAGGCACCTGCGAGGCAATCTGATTGAGGTGCATAAGGCCTTGAATAGATTGAGCAGGCTCAATGCTGATGGGATTCTTCCTCTTGCTCAGATTATAAACCTTAGGGGGGGGGATAGATTCAAACTGAGGAAAGACAGTTGAGGAATAGATGTGCAGAAGTTTGCCTTTAGCCAGTGGGTAGTCGATAACTGGAACAAACTTCCATCTGGTATTGTGGAAGTTGATAGCCTAAATAAATTGAAGGAAGAACTAGACAAACATTTGGAATGAATGGATCAGTGACATGGGAAGAGTTTTCTTTTTTGGCTGATGCTGTATAAGCTTGTTTTCTTGCATCATGCTAATGTGAATATATTCTATAGTTACTGAATCTCCAATAATGCTAATGTGAATTTATTCTATAGTTACTGAAGGTTGTATCAGCCTTCACAATGGCTGCCATTTTAATGATAGCAATAATGGCTATCGAGTTTTACGTTGGCAGACAGATTTGTAAAGTATAATTTGGATTTTGTCTCAGGTTAGTGTTTGATATATATATGTAGGAATTCTTAAGTTGGAGTGTTTAAGATTCTAGTTTATATTTTACTAGGTTATATCTTGGTATTAAATTGACTAGTTTACATTCAAATTGAGTTTGACTTAAATTACTCAAACAGTAATTTGAGTTTCACAAGTTGACACCACTTTTGTTTCTCTCACTGTCCTTTAGTACAGTTTTTAAGGTATTGTACCCTGTGAGGTAGTAGGTTATTTTAATAGTTTTAAATTTTGGTTAAATTGTATATTACTAATGTATTTTCTGCCTGGATCTGCTTGGCAATTTTGTTTTATATATTAGAATTTTATTATTTATTCATTCGTTTCAATAGTTTTAAATTATTATATTATTTTATTACATTGTAATATTCAATTGTATATAGTTGAACTGGTTATAGTTGTATTTCAATTATATTGATTTAACATGGCTATGAGCTCAGGAGATCTTTCATCTGAACCCTTCCAGATTTATCACAGGTTGTTAATGACATTTCTATTGTGCAAGAACAAAGTTATAGGGACTCTTCGGGGGATATGACAGAGGATGATGTTGAAAATATACAGCTGGAAATGCCTGAATTGGTACCAGGCTCAGAACAAGCATACGAGTGAAGTTGGGCCCCAGGCTGCTTCACAGGATAGTTTTGGTAAAGGAAATGTCCCTAAAAAAAGGTGAAGAAAGGTAATGATAACATGAATCAAAGACTAAAGGAACTAGTACAAAAGATTGTAGTGTCAATTAGAGGTCAGTCACTGACATGGGTAAAACGACTCCAGATATACAGTATGTTGGTACTGTAGAGTGTGATAAGAGATTAGATTGTGCAAGACCTGCTAAAAGAGCAAGAGACAACTTAAATAACTTGGGTGAAGATTCCATAGGTAGAACCTTAGGTTTAGATTCCATGAATAACATTAAAATGGCTAAAATTAAGTTAAGAAATTTGTTAATAAGAGGTGAATATAATGTGGTTTTGGATGAGTTTAAGTGTAACATTAAAACCACTGCTCTGCATGAGGAAATATAGTGTTGCCAAAGATGTGGTTTTGTATAAATTGCGTATGACTATCAAAATGAAACAAGCAGATCATTCATAAATGTCCTCAGTACTTTTATATTAAATTGTTACGCTATCACTCAAAGATTTCTGCAAGATTGCACACTGGACGTCAAATACCATATACTGGTTCAGCTGAAATATTTTCTTACATATTTCGGCATGAGTATTAATCCTAAAACTGATTATGATAAGTAATTGGAGGGGGGGGAGACAGACTGAAAATAAAATATTATTATTTCTCAAGCTGAAAAAATATCATCACACCTTTTGTGGGGTAGGGGATGTATTCCCAATATGCCCAATATGTCCTTGTTTAAAAATCAGAAAAGAGGCTGACCAACTGATGATGTTGTCAATAGAAAATTCTAAATGGGAAGCACTCAAGGAATTACAGTGGCGAAAAAAAAACTGCATTACTTGTGAATTTTGCAAATGATGTGTTTTGAGCTGCATTGTGGGTTGCAGAAATGTTTGAAATGCATTTGTTAGATGGGATTATATCTCTGTGAATGAAATCCAATATAAAGACTCCACCTGATATACCTAATTGCAATAAATATCTTCCCAAAGGGTAAAATGCGTAATTAATGGAAATATGAGAAATCAGTTATGCACAGCTAGTAGGGATTTTGGACTAAAGATGAATATGGCTAAAACAAAAGTAATGATGATGCCACAGAAAGGGAAATAATGATTGAAGGAGCAGTAATTGAAAAGGTGGAGTCATATACTTATCTGGGACAAGTTATTAGCTGTAATAATGATAAATGGCTGGAAGTCAAAAGAAGAATAAATTTTGGATGGATAGCATTCAGGAAATATAGCCACATACTGAAGAGCAATATCCCAGTTTGTCTGAAACGTAAAATATTGAATCAATGTATACTCCCCACCATGACTTATGGAAGTGAAACTTGGGCACTCACCAAAAGAATGGAAGAGAAGCTAAGAACTACACAGCGAAGAATGGAACGAATTATATTGGGAATCAGACTGTTAGATAAGAAGAGAAACACATGGATTAGGCAGCAAACTCAAGTAAAGGACATTCTTATCAAAACTAAAGAACTAAAATGGTCTTGGGCAGGACACATAACTCGAAGACATGATGACAGATAGACTGGGAAAATAACAGAATGGTATCCAAGAGGAGCTAGAAGAAAACCTGGAAGACAAAGGCGGAGATGGATAGATGAAATTCATGAGTTTGTGGGTAGTAAATAGATGGCCACTGCTCAAAACAGAAGGAACTGGAAAGTTGCTGGAGAGGCCTTCATCCTGCAGTGGATTGAAAATGGCTGATGATGATGAGAAATCATGCAAATGGCAATCATGACAACCAAACATATATTTTATTGCATTTACATGTACAAACTGAAATGACAAATTAATGTAATAGTATTATGTGCTGCAAATCAGCAAGATAAGTCCTCAATATTTTGTTGTTCCTCCAAGAGTTGCAATTACAGCCTTGCAACAATCTGGCATAGAGTTAATCAACTTCTGGATACACTGTTGTCTAATTTCGTGATACCACACACTTATAATGCTCTCCTGAGGCTGAATCTTACTTGTTGGCTTCTTCTGAGCAATTTTAGACGACATTATGTACCAGCAATTTCCAATAGGGTTCAAAGCTAAACTGTTGCCCGGCCAGTCCAACACTGTAATGCCAGCATTTCTGAGGTATGACTGCACTTTAAGTGAGAAAAACGAGGGAAAACGTTGGTGTAAGTATGTTTTAAGCCTTGTGAGACAAACTCATCATTAAATCTAAATACCATAAAACTTACAATTTTGCTGTGTGGCAAGGTGCTGAGTCTTGTTGAAAAATGCAGTCTGTGGATGTCTGTGGGGTGATCCCTAATAACGGGTTTCGGGCACTCCTCCAAGATAGCAGTGTAGATTTCTGCATTCACCGTTCAGTTAATAAACTTAAATCGCCCCACGCCTTTGCTCGTTATGCATCCCCAGACCATCTGACCGGCGGAGAACTTTACAGTCAGTGTTATGCAGTCAGGATGGTATGCCTCCGATTTTCGTCTTCTGACATATTGCTTCCCATCCAAGTTATGCAGGTTGAATTTAAATTTTTCAGAAAAGATGACAATGTCCCATTGTTCTTTTGTCCATTAAACTTGTGTTTTAGCACAAGCAAGTTGCTTCTTCCTCATTTGTTGGGTGAACAAAGGCTTCTTCTTCTTCTTGGCCCGATTGGTATGCAGACCAAATTATGAAAGCCGTCTGGAAAGTTCTTGCATTTGTTTCAACGCCAGAGGGCATCTCAAAGTGCAGTTTTAGATCAGGAACACTATAATGGAGATTTTGAAGGCATAGTCATATCAAATATCGATCTTGGGAAGGTGTAGTCACTCTCTTATGGCCTGATCCAGGTCTTCTCTTCACATCATCGGTTTCATACTTTAATTTCAGCACTCAGGATACTGTTGACTAGTGGCAGCCTATTTTATCGTTGATAGCACACATAGAAAGCCCTTCCTGGTATAGAGCAATACCTAAACTTTTTTTTCTTAGTGTCAACTGAACATAAGGAGCCATGCTTACCCCCTCCAGAAAACAGGTTACTAATGAGGTGTATACCCTTCCAATGGCATATTAATAGAAACGGTTGATGCAATACCTTTGTTTTGTGACAAAATTAGCATGAGCATTAGTAGAGGCATATGATGCAAGAAAGTAAACTTATGCAGCATCAGCCAAATAAAAACACTCCCATTTCACCCCTCCGTTCGTTCGAAATACCTGTCCAGCTGAGCCTTAAATTTATTTAGGCTATCAACTTCCACAACAAGGGATAGAAGTCTGTTCCACCAAGCAACTACCGGATGGCTAAAGGCAAATTTCTGCACATCTATCTGTCTTTCCTCAAAATGAATTTATGCCCTCTCAGGTGATTATTCTGAGCAAGAGGAAGAATCCCATCGGCATTGAGTATGCTCAAACCATTCAAGGCTTTATACACCTCTATCAGATCACCTCGCCGGTGCCTAGTCTCCAGACACTGTAATTTTCAAAACTTAGGCCTTTCTTCGTAAGAGCAACCCTTTGTTCCATTCACTAATCTTGTTGCCCTTCTCTGTACTCGTTCCAACAGCTCTACATCCTTCTTAAAATGAGGCCTCCAGACCTGTATACAGTACTCAAGGTATGGCCTGACCATTGCCTTATACAAGGGGATAATCACCTTATCCCTGCTAGAAAAATTCCTGTATATCACTGACAAGACACCATGAGCTACTCTTGCAGGCCGTCTGCACTGCTCAGAAAATTTCATATCTGCCTACACAATTACCCCCATGCCCTTTTCATTCTCTACCATTATCAGTGTGGTACCACAGAGTTGATACGTTACTCTGGGATTACTGCTTCCCATATATAGAATTTTACATTTGTCAATGTTAAACTTCATTTGCCATGTCTCAGCCAATCTGCTCAACTTTTCTAGTTCCTGTTGCAGCAGTGTACTGTCATTAACAACCCTGCCAACCTTTGTTGGCAGGGTTATTAATGACACTAATGACAGTACAGGGTTGTTTTTGGCAGGGCATTAAGCCTGAAATACCATCATCAATATCATTTATAAATACAGAAAAGGACAATGGACCCAACACTGAACCCTGAGGGACTCCACTAATTAATCCACAAAGAGCAGTGTCCATTGATTATCACTCTCTGTCTTCTCCCACTCAACCATCCCTTTATCCATAGCAGCAATTTGCCTCCAATGCCGCACGGCTCCAATTTGTGCAGCAGTCTTCCATGTGCAACGGTATCAAAGGCTTTTCTAAGATCCAAATATATGATATCAAAGTTATTCTTTGCATCCAGTTCCTTTGTGACTACATCATAGTATCAAATCAAATTAGTCAGCCAAGACTTCCCCTTAACAAACCCATGCTATGTCTGAGCTATAACTAAAGTCTTGTCTAGATGATCCTGCAATGCTTTTTTAACCAGTGCCTCCATTAATTTCTCTGGAACAGAAGTTAAACTAACAGGTCAGTAATTACCTGTCTCCCCCTTTGATCCTCCTTTGTGGATTGGGGTCACATTTTCACATCTCCAGTCCATGGGTACCTCCTCTGAGTCCAGGGAAGCTCTCATAATTATGGCTAAGGGTTTGCTTACTTCCTTTGCTGCCTCCTTTAATATAACTGGATAGATTCCATCCACCCCAGGTGTCTTTTTTGTGTTTATCTTCAACAATTTCTCCTTCACTTTATTCTCAGTTATTACAAGATTATCTAGCTTACTGCCAGAGTTGAATAAACTCTGGCATTCCCCTCCCTGAATAACTCCTCACGTGATCTCCACTTAACATATCCATGTAATGCCACGTTTTTATTGAGATTATCTTGTATTACTTCATTTACTAGATTCATGAGCTAGATTGAAACTCAGTTTCTCAGTGTAAGAATCATGTATAAGCTTAATTCGGTCTGATATAGTCAAGTGCTATCTGGATATTGGTATCCACTGAGAATAAGTAACATTAGTCATCCCCTCTGGGGAAGCGTTACTTATTAAAGGTAGTGCAATAACAGGCAACTTCAAGGAAGAACTAGACAAACTATTGGAAGGAATGAATAGGTGAAATGGAAGTGGGAGGAGTCTTTTTTTTTCTTTTCGGCCGATGCTGTATAAACTTGCTTTCTCACATCATTTGCCACTGCTAATGCTAACTTGTGAAGGTGTTCACAATATGATTTATAACAAAAATGATGCTGCTTTGCACTAACTTGTTCGTCTAGTAAATTTCCCATAGTCTGCAGCTTTCGCACTAAAACCTTTTTAAGAAATTGAACATCAAATGAAAATCAATTACAATTATAATAAACTACACCACAGGGGCTCACACCTGGTGAGTATGGGCTTGGCACACCCAGGATCCTGAGCTGGATATCATCTTTCTTGGATTCCTTTCTACATTTGACTTTCTCTCTCTCACTTAAGGTAACTAGGGGAATTTTTTTTTTTTTTAGGTTGGTGCAGTATAAGTAGGGTTACCATCCGTCCTCTTTTAACCGGATTTGCCCAATTTTTTGTCTAAAATTTTTGTCCGGATGGATTTTTATAAATTTGTCTAAATGTCCAGATTTTTATATTATACGCCATTTTTTATGCAAGCTCGACAAAAACTACCGAGTTACGTTATACAGAATATTTTATGGAATAGGAGACGATTCTTCAATTCGAATTTCCGTGTTGACAATTAGGCGGAAGACCCCGACGACGCTCAGTTTAGTGCATTGAGATTGTTACCAACCCACACCTGCTTCAGAATTTATGCATATATAAATTTTACATAGTTTAGCAATACAATATTTTGGTTTAGAGAGTAGATAACGCGTGAAGATCAGATGGTGTGCTAGAAAAAGATATCTAAATTACAGGAATTCCAGCATGTCAAATAAATATTGACAGTTAGAGGGACTGTTTTCCTCTAAATGCCTAAAAGGAAGTGCATGTTTACAGAAGAGATGAAAAACAAATTTCCATGTTTTGTATCTGGCCGAGAGGAATGGGAAGCTGAATGTAAAGTTTGCAGAATGGGGACATATGTTGCAATAGCCAATAAAGGGGTTGGTGATTTGAAGCATCACATTGAAACTGAGAAGCACAAGAAAGCAGTTCAAGGTGAGGCCTCTTCGGGGAAGATTACAAATTTTTTTGTCAAAGCTGTCGGTAAAATAGAATATGATCTGGCTGCTGCGGAGGGTACCTTTGCTTTTCACACTATTATTATTATTAGCTATATGGTGCAAGGAAGCCTGAGGCTTATGCTGCACCAGCCAAAAAAATAAAATTCCTGAGCCACCCTGAGAGAGAGAGACAAAAGGGAATCACCATGAAAAAGAATGATGATATCCAGCTGAGGACCCTGGGTGTGCCATGCCCATACTCACCAGTTAAACATCATAGTAGTTACAAATCAATGGATTGCACAACTGTCATGTTAAAAAATGTATTTTTTGATTCTGAGATAGCAAAAAGATTTACCTGCGCTAGAACCAAGACAGAAGCCATTGTAAACTTTGTACTTGCAAATCATTCTCTTAATGTTACTGTAAAAACTTTAAAAGAAAATAAAATTGCATACTGTGGGGTCTCAACTGATGGAAGTAATCATGGTTCTGAAAAAATCTTCCCATTAATTATTCAGTATTTTGATGTAAATGAAGGAGGGTTACAAACAAAATTAATTGAATTACAGAAGATGCCTAACGAGACTGCAAATACCATTTCTACGTATGTTAAAGAAACTCTTGAAAAAAAATGGTTTGTGTGAAAAATGTATTGCATTCACTGGGAACAATTGCAGTACAATGTTTGGAGGACTGAGACGGAATGAAGAAGGGAATAATGTCTTTGCAAAATTAAAGAAATTGTTGCATAACAAGACTTTGATTGGAGTGGGCTGTCCTGCACATATTTTGAACAATTGTCTTCAGAATGCCACAGAACTCTGGGAAGTTGATGTAGAGAACATTGTTTTTAAAATTTACCAGTATTTTCATAATTATACAGTCCGGACTGAAGAGCTTAAGGAATACTGTGAGTTTGTTGAGATTGAATATAGATAGCTCCTTTCTCACAGCAAGACGAGATGGCTTTCATTATGCATCACAAGGCTCATAGACATGTTTCCAGCTTTACAGGCTTATTTTCTGTCCCAAGAAAAACCTCCCATTGTGATTAAAAGGTTCTTTGAAAATGGATTTAGCGACATTCATCTTTGTTTCATGCAATCACTTATGAGTGTATTCCATACACACATACAACGAATTGAAAGTAACTCAGTTGCAGAAGTGCTAGGTGTCTTAGTCTCAGTGAAAGAAATTATCTTGAAACGGTTGGATCACAAATTCATGCAATTACGAGTAAAGGAAATGCTATACAAAAAACATGATGAAGGACTTGTACTTGAATGTGAAAAATTTTATAGTGATACAAAAAATCTATATAGAAATTGCATAGAATATTTAGATAAGTGGCTTCACCATATGGAATCCATTTCCTGTTTTATGTGGATGAAAATGGATGCAGTAGCAAGCTGGAACGATGTAGAATGTTCTATTTTCTACTTGATTGACAAAGGGGTAACAATTGATGATGTTAAGTGTTTTGACCAATTTAACAATTTGAAGAAATTTTTTGAGGGTGAAATGAATAATATTTTAAAAACATGCTTATACATGAAAAGTGGGCCAAATATTTTAGTAATTCAAAAAATATTGAATTCCATTCAGAATTGTTGAAAATTGACCAGTTTTTCTTTGCAATTCCTCCTCACAATGCAAATGTAGAGAGAGTATTCTCTCTAATGCAAAGTCAGTGGATGAAAGAAAGGAATAGGTTAAATGTCAATTCTGTAAAAGGTATTTTGTTTTTGCGGTACAATTTCAAACATATGTCATGCGTTGATTTTGACACATATTTGAGATGCAATCCAGAGCTATTGAAAGAAATAATTTCTCAAGACAAATATGAATGTACTAATCCTAAACATCAGTAAATGTGGTTTACATTGTCTTTATTTTATTATTTGCATAATATATTTGTCCTCTTTTTTTTTAATGTAGGTTGAACTTTTTGTCCTCTTTTATTCGCCCCAAAACATGTAAATGTCCTCTTTTTATGAGTGCAGAAGATGGTAACCCTAAGTATTAGCCTCAAACTTCCTTGCACCATATAGCTAATAATAATAATACACATCACATTGCGTGAAAGCAAATCGGCTAGACATTTATAAGCCGATCTTCCTAGTGGTGAAACTATCATAACTCCAAGGTCTGACACAGTCGGCAAGCAAGTGGCCCATCGGCTGGTTTTGAATGGTTATTAGATTTATTAAACTAATCACAAGTTATTTTCAATGAAAGTTAACACATATTTGTATTGGCTGCTCCCGGAGGTGGGGGATAACTTCGTGTTCCTCCTCCTCCTCAAAGAAACTCAAACGGTTTTTTATCACCCAAAAACGACTAAGGTTATAATGCTCAGTCACGGAAACTCAAAAAAAAAAAACAAAACACAACAAAAAAAAAAAAGTAATCTTCTCTGGCTCAAAACAACAGTCCTGCTTTCAGATCCTATTTCACAAAGAAAACTCCTACATGCGCGCCTGCATTCCAAAGTGAGACTCAATACTTCGGTACTGATTTCGAAAAAAATATTTTACTTACCTCCGTTTACTCTACCCAGACAAAACGTTTTACGAACAGCAGCCATAACAATTGTAATGTGGTGATGAAACCGATAGATGTCACTCGTGGCTGTAGCAAAATAATTTTGTTACGTTTGGGTGAGTAGTGATTTTGGCCTCGACGCTTTCGATTTTTTTTTTTTTTTTTTTCTTTTTGTATTTCGATTCACCTCCAAGACGTCTAGGGAAGTTTACAGCTTTAGTGCACTTTTTTTTTTTGCAATCAATATACAGTAACAGTACTAGCGCTATAGTTAACAGCACAGAGAAGTATGTTACTATGCGGTTCAGTCGCGCAACGAGTATTACCACAGAGTAGTAATATAAATCGTGGTAAGATTAGGGCGACCAGAAGTTATCTCATCCCTGGAGCTACCACGTGTTTGCACTCGGCAACTTAGCCTAATTCATATGATTTGAGTTCGTTGCGGGTCATAAGTAATTGGGGACCAAATTGATATGGAAAGTAGTAGGTCGTCCACTATTCTGTAGGAGTCGACCACTCTCGTTTCAATTTCAGAGTGCAGCGTTTTTATTTACCCGCTAATGATGCAGTTATTTTTATTCCGATCTCATTATTTTTGTATCAGTTTCGATTCTAGAGCCCAACATTCCTGCTCCTTGTGTAATCACCTATTGGGATTCCTTTGCAATGCGACTTGTTGCCAAGTCCCATTTTTTTTAATTAGTGCACGTGATTTTAGTGCCGAGTGTGATACACAGGTTTTTAGAATGTATTATTGATTATACAGATTATAAACTAAATAGAAGCGTGGGGTGATTGATGGTTAGGTGAGTAAGCTATCTTGGTCTCCCGAACGTTGAGTAGGGGTTCATATTACCATGAGTTAACGAAAAGAAAATTGGAGGTGAAAGAGAAGCGCTTTGTCTTAGGGCCCATGATGGCTTTTGACAGCATAGCTTAATATTTCATAATACATGGGGTCCCCAGTATCTGAGTATTCATTATCGAAGGCCCCGCAGTTATGAGAATTAAAGGAAGTCCTTGAAAAAATTGACCGAACGCTTGAATATTTTTCTGAGAACCCTATTCATGATCTTGCGGCAAAAGTTAAGCATGAAGTTGACTTTATTTAAAAAAATAAGACAAAAAAAAAAAAAAGAAAGAAAAAAAAAAAAAAACCTCTAGTTTCATTCTTTATTCATAAAACTGAAAAATAGTTCAACTTCAATGAACTCTACTTAACTTTACATTGTTTGACATATTATAATAAAAAATATGTAATAAAATAATTGTCTCATTTTTCAGTTCCATAAATACATTTTTTAATATATACTAGTACATAATACACATTATGAAAATTTGGTCCCTGTTTTAAGTGGAATTTTCTAGAACCAATTATTTTCAGATACCAGGACTCCCCCTGTACTATTATTATTATAAATAATTTCTTTATAATGTGTCAAATACTGTTTCTTCATTGCTGTTATTATTGTACAGAGTAGTGAAAAGTTAAGCACTTCAATCTATAGGTTGAAATCTGTGTGTAATTTCTAGAAGAAATGCAGTTTTAAAGGTGGTAGATGACTTTCATCAACCGGTGAAATACCACCACTTTGCTTTTCGGAGGCTAGAAGTGGTGAAACCCATGTTTAGTCTCTAGAGCAAAGTTTCCGGCATCCCCCTCCCCCCATACTTCTCCTTCAACCCATGCACAGTACTAAGTACTATAGGTTTTGATACCTTTCGTGTTTGGAGTTTTCATAAAAAAAAAAAAAAAAAAAAAGATAATTCTCAGATGTTTTGTGGTACCACTTATATGATTTCTTCAGTGACAAAATTGCAGTACTTATTAGAGCGTGTGAAGTTGAAGTGTAATAAGGACAGCAATAGGTGGTAGATGATTCTCATCAACCGGTGCAATACCACCACTTTGCTTATTGGAGGCTTGAAGTGGTGAAACCCATGTTTAGTCTCTACAGCAAATTTTCTGCCCCCCCCCCCCACTTCTCCTATAGGTTTACTATAGGTTTTGATACCTTTCGTGTTGGAGATTTCATAAAAAAAAAATAAATAAATAAAAAATTCACTTGCTACAGTTCAGGAAATACTGTACCAAGAAATATTTGAAAATTACCTGTATAACTTCAAAAAAATTAGATAGCTCCCTCTCTACCCAGTTTGAAATGCTTAGATTTTCACAGTTTTCATTTATTGCACATCATGGCACTAAAAGAACAACTTAGTTATTATTTTTCAGGGGAAATATTCTTCAAAATGTTTAGTTGAAGAAGAAGTAGATAAATTTGTCACAGAAACTTTCTTTCATTTTTCTTTGTTTTCTTTGCCCTGAAGTAAGCAAAGAAAACAAAGATTGACGATTTTTTCAAAGCCAGTGCTAGTTGTACAGATTTATGAAAAGATATGATCACATCCTGTGACAGAAGACCAAGGTTTCACAGTGCCTCCCCGCAGAATTAGATGATAAAATAATTTAATTTCGGAAGTTTATAATCGAACATAGAAAGAAGGACAACTATTGATTGATGTGTATTGGAAATATGGATGAAACTCCAATGAATTTTGATATGCCAGTCAGCAAAATGGTGAACAAAATGGGGAAGGGGGAAATCAGTGCTAATGAGAACAACAGGTCACAAAAAAAATAAGATTTACATATTTAACACTGATGGCATGAAGCTGAGGCCAATGATAGTTTGAAAAAGAAAGACATTACCAAAACAGAAATTCCCTAAAAGAGTAGTCGTGCATGTTAATGAGAAAGGAGGTTGAATGTACGAACAGTGCTTGGAAATGTGGCTGAAATAAGTGTGGTGTTCCTGACCAGGGGCACTGAGAAAAGAAAAAAGTCTGCTGGTCTGGGATACCTTTAAATACCATCTGATGGGTAGTGTTATTGTTCAAGTACACAGACATAGCAGTGATTCCTGTAAGTCTGACCAGCATTATGCAGCTTCTCGATGTCTGCCTAAACAAACCCTTTAAGAATACTCTGTGGAACAACTGGATGTTTAAAGGGGAAAAGATATTTACAGGGGGGAAGCACTCAGGTTCCGACACTATAAACTGCTTGCGAATTGAGTGGATCATTCATGTGTGGGGAAACATCAGACCGGAAACGGTGATGCATTCATTGAAGAGAACGATTTCTTGTGGAATAATGATAACAGTGATGAAGAAGATAATCCTATGAAAGCTGAAGATGCTTATGACCTGCATAATGATCAAGTTCAAGCAAAAGATTGCGAGGATATGTTATTTAGCAATGAAGACTAAATATGTTATTTAGCAATGAAGTTTTTAATGGCTTTTAGTTAATAAATATTTGGTAAGAGTAGGTATTATTTTGTTGTTGTAAAGAATTTATTCCTGCATTATGTCATACCTTGCATACCACATATAATAATGTCCTTATAATGCTCCCAAATTAGGTGTTAATTCCTAATGATATTATTATTGTATAAATAAAGACATGCAGCAGAAACAACATTTATGAGACAGAGAGTGGAGAGACTTTGTAAGGGATGACTCTTTAATTAACCTAACTGCCCCCTTTTGAATGGAATCTGAAACCTGAGAGAGGTTATGGGGACACTGCCCCGAATGAAGGAACAATATTGCATCGTAAGGTAGATTTGTACCGAATGAGTAGCTGTTTAGAAGAAATGCACTGCCAAAAGCAAAAGAGAAAATCCAGTTTTTAGATGCAGAGGAAGCATTATTTGTAATGTGCTTATCTCTAGAGCAATTATAAGTGTAGATGTGTGTGTTCTTGTCTAATAGATGTGTGTGTTCTTGTCTAGAAATCTGAGTGTCATCAAAGATCAAAAAAGAAGCAGAGTTCTTTTTTGTGTTTTTTAGAAGGATTGAAATTAACTAAATTATCTTTGCCCTATTGGAAAATAACCTGGAGATCAGCATTTAAGGAATTGGTAGTGGATATTTGAGAAGTTGAAGCTGTTTGTGCAGGGCAAGGTTTCTCAAACTGAAGGTCGAATGGAATGCAATGTGCTATCATCAGCAAAACTATGGATAGAACTTCCAGTCAATGGAAGAAGGTAATTAATATACAGGAGGAAAGGAGTTGGGGAAAGAACTGAACCTTGGGAAACACGAGTATTGGTGAAGACAGAGCCACTACCATCACCCGCAATGAGTTGTCAAAGAGAAAACCGGATACCCTATTACAAAAAGTAGTTGGAAATCCATAAAATGGAAGCTTATTCAGAAGACCTTTAAGCTAAATATGATCAAAAGCCTTAGAAAAGTCAGGAGCAAATGCTTGAGTTTCACAAAACTTTTCCATTGAATTTGTCCATAGATTTAGGGTAACCTAAGCCAATATATTATCGGTGGATCAAAACTAACAATCCATATTGGGCAATCAGTGAGCATATGGGAGGCTTAAAAATAGTTTAGGATTTGGAAGTTAATTAATTTCTCCATTAATTCATAAAGAGTAGAAGTGAGTGCAGTGGGATGATAATTGGATGGGAGATCCAATTGATATAAAAAAAAGGGTTTCTCACCCTTTTTTTATGAACTGGTTGGATATGAGCAAATTTCCAAGCAAAAAGAAACATCAGTGGAATAAGAAAATGTAAAAAAAGCAACACAGAATAGTTTTAAGCTCAGGAGCAAAGGTATTCAATACTTCAATACAGGTGAAGAAATACCATCAGGACCCAGAGCTTTCTTTGCATTAAGATTGTTCAAAATTCTTCTGACATCCTTTTGTTGGAAGACCACAGGCGACATTGAGTGGAGTGTACTGGGAATTGTAAGAGGTGGTTTACCAAGATTTGTTAATAACAAGAGTTAGAAGAAAAGTGAGATACTAGTAAGTCAGCTTTATATTTAGCTGAGCCGCCTCCGTAGCCAGGTGGGCAGGAGCAGCAGTGCGTATCACATGCTTCTTGATTAGACCGGGGTTCGAGCCCGTGACTACCAAATACGGAGGATGCGGAAAGGTCAGGGAATGACCACCACATATCCTCGGAGCAATATGGCCTTAGTTGCTAATGCTCCTAAAAACCAAATAAACAAACGATTATATTATTATTATTATTAATAGCCATATGATGCAAGGAAGCCGAGGCTTATGCTGCACCAGGAAAAAAAAAAAAAGTTCCCGAGTTACCCTGTGAGAGAGAGAGAGAGAGTGTCAAAAGTAGAAGGGAATCACCAAGAAAGAGAAGAATGATGATATCCAGCTCAGGGCCCTGGGTGTGCCAAGCCCATACTGACCAATTACTTCTGCAATTCCAGATATAAGTCCCCGGGGTTTATCTGAGGTGGTAATAGAACCATTCAATTTTAACAGAGGTGGGAGTACAGATGGGCAAAAATTGCGGCCAGTGGCTTCAGCAAGAAACCAGAATGCTTGACTAATGTTTGTACAGGAAGAAAGTTTTATACTCTCATCCAGTTTGAACTGATTAATAATTGCTTTACAATTGTTGCAAGCTTTGATATAGGCAGAAAATGAACCTGGAGATATTGATGCAAGCCAATTGTAATATGCAAAATTCTTATCTTGAATAACCTTAGCATATTTATTGGAAAACCAAACTTAAGACCAGCATTTCGCAAACTTTTTTAGTAACGGAACACTTTTCATCTCGCAATATATTTACAGAACACTTACGAAACAGAAGTTTAGCAGGAACCAAAGAACTATTTGCTAATATTTTATTACATACATTGCACCGTTCATCAGGAGCACTTTATTTCCAACGCATGTAAAGCTGATTCAAATAACTGTCATCATACTTTCGTTTTGGTCTTTTATTAGTTGGTTCCTGTTTTTTCACTTCAGATTTTTAGTGAAAAAAAGGCTGCGATTTCATCCTCACTTTGAAGTGTGAAAATATTGTGTTCATTTTCATCGACTACAGTTGCAATACTAGATACTTGCTTCTCAATTTGAAGTTCCTTTTTTCAACCAAAAATCCATTTATTTAATTTAATAATAATAATTCAAAATACTGATAATTATCAAAAAAAAAAAAAAAATTATACAAGGAAGTGAGTTTAGTTATGATATCGGTTTGCTTATCTAATATGCCATTCATATGCTAAATTGCATACGAATGGCATATTAGACCGCTACATTGCTACTTTTTCGTAGATGTCATTACCTCTACGCATACTTTTCTATGCAAAGCACGCCAAAATAGTGTTCTGCAGTCTATTTGATTATTAGTCTATGCCAGTATATTAATAACCAAAAAAAAAAAAAAAATGTTAAAAGTTGTAATGATACAAAAGTGGTGTGCGGTACAAATATGCAAAACTTATTTATTTAATTTTTTTATTATTAATTACAATTTTCCGGGGAACACGGTTTGGGAAACGCTGCTTTAGAAAAGGATGAGATCTTAAGGCAGTGTGTGGAATAAAAGATTTCATCCCTACAAGAATAATTTCACTGACACAATCTGAACAAACATTGGCATCAGAAAGATTTAAAATAGTAATCCAACCACAGAAATTAAAAATAGAAATCATGCAGATCATCCCATTTTTCATTCTTGTAATGATAAACAACACAAGGCCGAGAATGGCTATGAGAGAAATGGTCCATTGGAGAAGAGACCATCACCAAGTTATGATCTGGGGTGCCTAGAAGACCACACGCACCTTGACCATGTACTTGGAAGGGTTGTTTGTGAGAAAAATATCAAGCATATTGGCTGTATTGTTAGGACTGTCTGGTATTAAATGAACAGTCTGATCTTGGACAGACTGTTCATTTACTACCAGAAGTAATTGCAAAAACCTCAGAATCTAGAACAGCTGGATTTGTGTGAGTAGAAAATTCAAGCCAGCTGTAGTTATGAACATTAAAAACGCTAAGAGAAATTTCCTCACTGTTATGAAAGGTGTATTAAAGAAAGTTGAGTTTCAAAGAACAAAAGTTAGAGATCCAAGTGATTAGTGGAACTGAGAGATCAAAAGAAGCAACAGATGAAATTGACAGAATGGAATGGGGTAGAGAGATTTTTCCAGATAAAATGGAAAAGAAGAGATTTCAAATTACTAAGTCCCTGACAGGGAACATCAGAGTTTCTGAGATTGAGGCCGCATACATAATGTGGCTCATATTTCCAATAATGCGCCAATAAAAACAAAACCAACCAACCAATCATATTTGCAAAGCTCTTTGTAGGAGGTTAGTTTTTGAAATAATTTTGAGTTTTGTTTTTTTTATTATTATTATTTATTTATTTTTTTTTTTTGTATATACTAACTTGTAGTTAATATATAGCTTGAATTCCTATAGTCACATATGTTATTGTCGTTTTGTATTTAGATAAATATTTGGAAAGCTACAGCTTAATATTCAGATAGCCTTTACTATCAATATTTTGGTGGGAACTTTCGTTGGATAGCTTAAATTTAATTTCCTCTAGTTGTTTAAAGTTTTGTCAGCAGTATAATTTCTGTAATACTTTTAATTGAAATTCCATACTATATTGTAAGCTTAAATTTGTAAAGTATATGAAAAGAAGCTATGGCTTAATATTCAGATAGTCTTTGTTATTGATATTTTGGCAGGAACTTCATAACTTTCGTTCAGTAGCTTAAATTTAACATCTTTAGTGGTTAATGTTTGGTCAACTATTAAAAAACTTTGGTAGAAAATGAAAAAGACCTGGGAGTAATTGTGCAGTCAGATATGAAGTTTTCTAAGCAATGCAGACACGGCAGGTCGTGGGGTTTTGTCAATGATATACAGGAATTTTGCTAGCAGGGAAAAGAAAGTGACTGTCCCTCTGTATAAGGCAATGGTCAGGCCATGCCTTGAGTACTGCGTACAGGTCTGGAGGCCTCATTTTAGGAAGGATGTATATTTGCTTGAGCGTGTACAGAGAAGAGCAACAAGATTGGTGAGGGAAATTAAGGGATCCTCTTACCAAGAGAGGCTTAAGTTCTGCAAATTGCAGTGGCTGGAGACTAGGCACCTGCGCGGTGATCTGATTGAGGTGTATAAGGCCTTGAATGGGTTGAGCATGCTCAATTCTGATGGGATCCTTCCACTTGTTCAGATTACGAACCTAAGGGGACATAAATTCAAATTAAGAAAAGACAGATGTAGAATAGATGTGCAGAAATTTGCCTTTAGCCAGCGGGTGGTTAATTGCTGGAACAAACTTCCATCTGTCGTTGTGGAAGTTGATAGGTTAAATAAATTTGAGGAGGAACTGGACAAACATTTAGAGGGAATTGTTTTGTAATTTTTTTTTTTTTTGGCTGATGCTGTATAAGCTCATACACTTGCTTTCTTGCATCGCATGCCACTACTATCACCACCACTACTAACTGTTTAATTTCTGCAATATTTTGTTAACATAAATTCTGTAATATATTGTAAATTAAAATTTTGTAATCTTTCTAAATTTCAAATTTTACTTAAATAATGGTTGCTACAAGATCCACTTACCTTTGAGTCCCAATGGCCAAGACCATTGGGACTCAGACAGAAATGCCTGCAGGCATTTCCAGTGTAAGTCAACTTTTTTTGTTTATATAGCCTGTGGCATGTATTCTAAGGCTGGTCTAGTACACAGGCCTAGCCCGATTGATGATTCTTTTCTTTGGTACTGATGTAAGGACTGTACCGACCTCAAATTAGAAGTTTATGCACTATGAGAACAATTGAGTCACTGAAGAAACAAGTGCTTTCCCTAGAAACAAATGTAATTGGAAGCTCATCAGGGACTCAAGTATCTCATGACCTGCTAAGTGATGTACCCCTGATTCAGGTCCCAGAAAAGAATAGGCAAGTGCAGACTGCTCTGGTCAAAGATTTAGTTTTATTGTCAGGTCTGGTCTAGTTTTATTGAGAAACTCTGTTGTCAGGAAAATGTGTAGCATTATTTTGTAATAAAAATATGTAGTCTAGAACAGTGTGTTTGCAAGGAACAACAATTTATGGTGTTACCAACAGATTGTTAGATTTTCAGGGAAGTAAAGAGAGCATTATTATTCATTATTATTATTCATTCAGAGCATTATTATCCAGACTATCTGCGGGATAAATATAGGACTATGCTGAAAAAATTCTTCAAGTTAGGTCAGAATATGTCTGCAATTCTACCCAGATACGATAGGAGGGATTGTATGCTGAAGACCTTGTGGATTAACTCGAAAGTTGAGAGAATCTGCAAGGCTCTGGGGAGGGGGGGGGTTTGTTTTACGCATGGCCCACATTTGTAGGTAGAAGGAATCTACTTTGTAGAAATGCTAATCATTTGAACAAAGGAGTTGCAAGGATTTTTGCTAGTTTCATTGAGGATACCCTAAGAATTCAGAGAAACTGCTAGTTAGGGAGCAAAAGGGTAATTTAAATCCATGTTTATTTGATGATATGGGGCAAAGTAATGCTTGCACTCACCTTGAGAATTTTTGTTCGTTGCCACAACAGCCGATGTTGATAAGATGTTCTGAGGGTAGCAGTGTTTACAACGAGGATGGAGATAATGCTTCGGATACAAACCAAACTAACTTCAAGGGGTGTTGAAATGGTAATAAAAGAAAATTACTTAGGCTTAATTGTGGTTACAGTAATGTCAGGAGTGTTGTCAATAAAATGACTGAATTTGAACTCCTGGTTAGCACAACTAATGCTGATATAATAGGACTAACAGAAACGTGGTGCCACCCAGAAATTGGAGATGACAAGTTCCACTATGGTTTTATTAGGTATTATTATTAGCTATTAGCCATATGATGCAAGGAGGCCTGAGGCTTATGCTGCACCAGCCAAAAAAAAATCTTATAAATTACTCTGAGAGAGAGAGAAAAACACCAAGAAAAAGAAGAAGAATGATATCCAGCTCATGACCCTGGGTGTGTCAAGCCCATACTCACCAGATGTGAGCCCCCGAGGTTAATTTATTTACTGTGGTGGAGGTGCCCCATTATACTAGGCCACCAGATAGCACGAAGACACCCAAAAAATCCAGGGAGATAACAAGCAATTATTTCTCTGTTGCAGAAGTAGGTCATAGCTTTCTCCATAAAGGAGCTAACCTGTATGATATAAGTTCCAGGAGATTGCCAAAAACTGATAGGAGGGCTATTGGTCTATACAAACTCAGCTTGGGTGGAGATTTCCCTGGGTTGTTTTACAGAAGGTTTAGACTTCCACATTTCCAGATTGCTGGATTATATGTCAACAGGCATTTATTCATTAGAACCAGTCTGGATAGGTGTTTCTGATTCAAGCTTCAAAAAAAATCTCATCTATTCAATACTGGTTTCTTAGATGGATTCAATACTGGTTTCTTAGAAACTTATACGCTCACAGCTGGACTTAATGTCCAGCTGTGAGCGTATAAGCTCATGATTTCTCATAATTGCTTCAATTATTGGGAAATTGCTTTTTCAATTTGGTATACAACAATCTCTCACTTCCCTGCAAATTATATAACTCTACTATTCACTAACCTCCTGATATTTGGTAGTTTGTGACATGGAATAATCCAAGAAGATCCTCTAGGGCAAAACCAGCTCATCTCTTTATTAACCAAACTACAAGTGGCTGAGAAGCACTTTCCATTTAACATGATCTTCTTTGTTAACTTGTTGAATTTAGACCCTGCCTTATTAATTCACAGTAACGCTCTTTTTTTTTCATATTAATTATCGCTTTTTCCCATACAGTAAAACTAATTCAATCATCATCATGAACTTGGTCCGGCTTAGGTCTTTTAAGACCTGTTCCATTGTAGCTCTTGGAGGTGGTCTTGATCTTGCCATCGTTGTCTTGGTCGACCAACATCTCTCTTGCTTGTAGGTTTGTAGTTAAAGGCTAATTTTGGGATCCGGTCTGGGTTCATTCTTTCTATGTGGCTGATCCATTTTTACTGATAATGTTTTATGTCATTTACTATGTTATCTACTTTTAATTTCTCACGGATATCTAAATTTCTTTGGTGGTCTAGTCTTCTAAAGCCTAATAATGGTCTTAAAAATCTCATTTGTTCTGCTTCTAGTTTGTGTGCATATTTCTTATTTATCACCCAAGTTTCACAGCTGTAGAAGAGGGCTGGTTTTGAAGTGATGTTGTGCAGTCGTAATTTGGTTTCAGTTGTCATTTGTTTTCCGAAGTGGCGTTTAATCATTCCATTCATTTTATTATATTTTTGTAGTTTAGCGTGGATGTCTTTCCCTTCATTTGATATTAAATTTCCCAAAATGGTGAAGTCGGATATTTGTTCTATTATTTTATCATCAATAACAATTTTGACTCTTTGTATGTTTTTTCCACATAATCCCATTGATTTTGTTTTTGAGGTGGAGATTTTCATCTCGTACTTTTTACCTATTTTATTAAGTTCATTTGCTGCTATCTGTAGTTCATCTTCGGATTTTGCAATTATAACTTGATCATCAGCATATAATATAGTTTGGGTTTTATTCCTGTTGTTCAACTGTATTCTGTTGTTAATTGTTTGTTTCCATTCTTTAAGAATTTTATTGATGTAGATATTAAATAAATTTGGTGATAGTCCACATCCTTGTTTCACTCCTTTATTGGTGTTAATTGGGTCTGATAGTTGGCCATTAGAATATTTTATACAAACTTTTGAGTTTTTATATATTGTTGTTGGGATATCAGAGATATTGGCAGATATTATTGGGATATCAGAGATGTTTAGCATTAGTAGAGGCATATGATGCAAGAAAGCAAGCTTATGCAGCATCAGCCCAAAAAAAAAAAAAAAAAAACCCTTCCACTTCATCCCTCCGTTGGTTCGAAATACCTGTCCAGCTGAGCCTTAAATTTATTTAGGCTATCAACTTCCACAACCAGGGATGGAAGTCTGTTCCACCAACCAACTACCCACTGGCTAAACACAAATTTCCACACATCTATCCTACATCTGTCTTTCCTCAATTTGAATTTATGCCTTCTCAGGTGATTATTCTGAGCAAGAGGCAGTATCCCATCAGCATTGAGCATGCTCAAACCATTCAACCTTTGTACACCTCTATCAGATCACCTCGCCGGTGCCTAGTCTCCAGACACTGTAATTTGCAAAACTTAAGCCTTTCTTCGTAAGAGCAACCCTTTGTTCCGTTCACTAACTTTGTTGCCCTTCTCTGTACTCGTTCCAGCAGCTCTACATCCTTCTTGAAATGAGGCCTCCAGACCTGTATACAGTATTCAAGGTGTGGCCTGGCCATTGCCTTATACAAGGAAATAATCACCTCCCTATCCCTGCCAGAAAAATTCCTGTACATCATTGATAAGACACCATGAGCTACTCTTGCAGCCCGTCTGAGCAGTGCAGACGGGCTACTCTTGCAGCCGTCTGCACTGCTCAGAGAACTTCATATCTGCCTGCACAATTACAACCAGGTCCTTTTCATTCTCTACCACTGTCAGTGTAGTACCACAGAGTTGATACGTTGCTCTGGGGTTGCTGTTTCCCATATGTAGTACTTTACATTTGTCAATGTTAAACTTCATTTGCCACCTCTCAGCCCATCTGCTCAACCTTTCCAGATCCTGTTGCAGCAGCAGCATAGCATCAGTAGTATCCTTAACAACCCTGCCAACCTTTGTATCGTCTGCAAACTTGGACATTAAGCTTGATATACCATCATCAATATTATTTATATAAATACAGAAAACAAAAATGGACCCAACACTGAACCCTGAGGGACTCCACTAATAACATTAGTCCGTGATGAGCAGTGTCCATTAATTACCACTCTCTGTCTTCTGCCACTCAACCATCCCTTTATCCATAGCAACAATTTGCCACCAATGCCACACTGCTCCAATTTGTGCAGCAGTCCTCCGTGTGCAACAGTATAAAAAGCCTTTCTAAGATCCAAATATATAATATCAAAGTTATTCCCTGCATCCAGTTCTTTTGTGACTACATAGTATCCAATCAAATTGGTCAGGCAAGACCTTCCCTTAATTTACCTGGAACAGAAGTTAAACTCACAGGTCTATAATTACTTGTGTCAGCCTTTTATCCTTCTTTGTGAATTGGGGTTACATTTGCACATCTCCAGTCTGTGGGTACGTCCCATGAGTCCAAAGAAGCTCTCATAATTATGGCTAACGGATTGCTTACTTCCTTTGTTGCCTCCTTTAATATAACTGGATAGATCCCATCCACCCCAGGTGCCTTTCTTGTATTTATCTTCAACAATTTCTCCTCCCCTTTACTCTCAATTATTACAAGATCATCTAGCTCACTGCCAGTGTTTACTTCATCTATGGCATTCCCCTTCCTGAATAACTCCTCATGTGTGAATGTAGATGCAAAATATTGATTTAGTTTGTTAGCTACCTGAGCAGGATCATGAACAGTTGAACCATCGATATCAAGTGAACCAATCTGATTCATCCCCTTCCTTCTAGAGTTTACATAAGTAAAGACCTCCTTGCTGTTTTTCTTTGCATCCCTTGCCAAAGATTTCTCATAATCTGCCTTTGCCTGCCTAACCTCCTTTGTAACTTGGTTACAGATCAACTTATATCTATCATAGGCTTCTGTGTCACATGTTAATTTATATGTATCCCATGCATTTTTCTTCTCTGCACATATGTCTCATTAGTTCATCTGACATCCATTTAGGCCTGAACCTTGAACAATATTTCTTAGTTGGTGTGTAAAGCCAAGAAGCTTCCAAGATAAGTTCTTTGAATGCTTCCCATTTTGAGTTTGCTGTTGGTAACATCATCAGTTGGTCCCACTGTATAGAACTTAAATACTGTCTCAGACCATCGTAGTTGCCTTTACGAAAGCAATAACCCTTCCCTTTACCCTGATGGTAGTTACCTCCTTGAGTAAATCCCATTTCAGCACACTGTGATCACTGCCACCTAGTGGTTCCTGTATCTGCAGATTCTTAATGCATGAAGAATCACTACTGATAATCAAATCAAGAGTATTGTTCCCTCTAGTTGCTTCCCAAACATGCTGATTTAGAAATCAATCATCCAATAAATCCACAAAAGCCTTGCTAGTATGTGAGTGACCAACCCACCAATTCCAGTCAGTATCTGGAAAATTAAAATCCCCCATTATTAAATTCTCTGATTTACTAGCCCACTCTATTTCCCTGTACGGTTTCTTATTATACTCATCAGAGTCATTAGGCCTATAGCACACTCCTACTTTCAATTTTGATCTCCCGGTGCTTACGTCACACCAAACTGACTCGACACTGCACTGTCCAGCAATGTCGACTGGCTTCACTTCCTTGGATTTTATGTGTTTCTTAACTAATAGCATAACCCCTCCTCCCTTCCTATCCTGTCTATTCTTTCTGTAGACGTTGTACTCCCCAAATTCCAGTTCTGCATTACTTATATCTTGTGCCACCACGTCTCTGATATCCCAACAATATCCGCTTTTGATGCCTTGAGCAATACCTCAAATTCATCAAATTTATTTACCAAACTCCTAGCATTGGTGTACATGCAAGTATACATGCACCTGTTCTTTTTCTTAGCTACCCTAACACAATCCATGTGTTTACTTGTACCCCAATGACTCCCAGCAGTCTCTGAAATATCCTTCATGTTATTTTCCAAGCTGCTGCTCATTCCAATAGAAGCAGTGCAAGAATCACTTTCACCTCTGCCAGTGGCTACTGTTAATCTATTAGTCCTTGTATCCCCCCAATCTAGCAGTTTTCCAACCCACCTAACACTGCCTCGATTGCATCAGCAAACACTATTTAAGTGTATCCCATCCCTGTAGAAGCAGTCTCTCTTGTTAACAAGTACAGACCATGCTAAAAAAATTGTACCCTTTGAGCCTTGCACGGTCTTTCGAGGGCCGAATTGATCGACAGGGCTCTTATCATATACTCCCTCCTATCGTGTCTGGGCAGAATTACAGACACTTTCAAATTCAGCCCTAATTCACGGCTTTTTTTTAACAGTGACCTGTACTTGTTAAGTAATTCCGCCAGTCTCCTACTCTTAATATCATAAGTGCCAACGTGTACAACTATATCAACTTTTGTGCCCTTACAAGGATCTGGACTATCACCAAAAGGATGTGGTCCACATCCTCCTTTATTGGTGTTAATTGGGTCTGATAATTGGCCCTTAGAATATTTTATACAAACTTTTGAGTTTTTATATATTGTTATTGGGATATCAGAGATATTGGCAGATATTGTTGGGGTATCAGAGATGTGGTGTCACACAGATATAAGGAATGCAGAACTGGAATTTTGGGAGTACAAGGTGTACAGAAAGGATAGACAGGATAGGAAGGGAGGAGAGGTTATGCTATTAGTTAAGAAACACATAAAATCCAAGGAAGTGAAGCCAGTCGACATCGCTGGACAGTGCAGTGTCGAGTCAGTTTGGTGTGACATGAACATTGGGAGATCACAATTGAGAGTAGGAGTGTGCTACGCCTAATGACTCTGATGAGTATAATAAGAAACTGTACAGGGAAATAGAGTGGGCCAGTAAATCAGAGAGTCTTATAATGGGGGATTTTAATTTCCCAGAAATTGACTGGAATTTGTGGGTTGGTCACTCACACACTAGCAAGGCTTTTGTGGATTTATTGGATGATTGTTTTCTACACCAGCATGTTCGGTAGGCAAATAGAGGGAGTAATACTCTTGATCTGATTATCAGTAGTGATTCTTCATGCATTAAGAATCTGCAGATAAAGGAACTACTAGGTGGCAGTGATCACAGTGTGCTGAAGTGGGATTTACTCAAAGAGGATACTACCATCAGGGGTAAAGGGAAGGGTTTTTGCTTTCATAAAGGCGACTACGATGATCTGAGATAGTATTTAAATTCTATACAGTGGGACCAACTGAAGATGTTACCAACAGTAAACTCAAAATGGAAAGCATTCAAAGAACTTATCTTGAAAGATACTAGTCTTTACATACCAACTAAGAAATATTGTTAAAGGTTTAGGCCTAAATGTATGTCAGATGAACTAATGAGACATATGGCAGAGAAGAAAAATGCATGGGATAAATATAAATTAATGGGTGACATAGAAGCCTATGATAGATATAAGCTGGTCTGTAACCAAGTCACAAAGGAGATTAGGCAGGCAAAGGCATATTATTAGAAATCCTTGGCAAATGATGCAAAGCAAAACAGAAAAGAGTTCTTTACCTATGTAAACTCTAGAAGGAAAGGGATGAATCAGATTGGTCCACTGGATATTGATGGTTCAACAGTTGGGGATCCTGCTCAGGTGGCTAACAAACTAAGCGAGTATTTTGCATCTACATTCACACATGAAGAGTTATTCAGGAAGGGGAATGCCAGAGGTGAAGTAAACTCTGGCAGTGAGCTAGAGAATCTTGTAATAACTGAGAGGAAAGTGGAGGAGAAATTGTTGAGGATAAACATAAAAAAGGCACCTGGGGTGGATGGGATATATCCAGTTATATTAAAGGAAGTTAGCAAACCCTTAGCCATAATTATGAGAGCTTCTTTGGACTCAGGGGAGGTACCCATAGACTGGAGATGTGCAAATGTGACCCCAATTCACAAAGGAGGATCAAAGGCTGACACAAGTAATTATAGACCTGTGAGTTTAACTTCTGTTCCAAGAAAATTAATGGAGACACTGGTTAAAGAAGCACTGCAGGATCATCTAGACAAGACTTCAGTTATAGCTCGCACACAGCATGATTTTGTTAAGGGAAAGTCTTGCCTGACCAATTTGATTGGATACTATGATGTAGTCACAAAAGAACTGGATGCAGGGAATAACTTTGATACTATATATTTGGATCTTAGAAAGGCTTTTGATACTGTTGCACATGGAAAACTTCTGCACAATTAGGAGCAGGGTGGCATTGGAGGCAAATTGCCGCTATGGATAAAAGGATGGTTGAGGAGGAGAAGACAGAGAGTGGTAATCAATGGACACTGCTCATTGTGGACTAATGTTATTAGTGGTGTCCCTCAGGGTTCAGTGTTGGGTCCATTATTGTTCTCTGTATTTATAAATGATATTGATGATGGTATATCAAGCTTAATGTCCAAGTTTGCAGACGATACAAAGGTTGGCAGGGTTGTTAAGGACACTACTGATGCTATGCTGCTGCAACAGGATCTGGAAAGGTTCAGCAGATGGGCTGAGAGGTGGCAAATGAAGTTTAACATTGATAAATGTAAAGTACTACGTATGGGAAACAGTATCCTCAGAGCAATGTATCAGCTCTGTGGTACTACATTGACAGTGGTAGAGAATGAAAAGGACCTGGGGGTAATTGTGCAGGCAGATATGAAGTTCTCTGAGCAGTGCAGACAGGCTGTTAGAGTAGCTCATGGTGTCTTGTCAATGATATACAGGAATTGTTCTAGCAGGGATAAGGAGGTGATTATTCCTTTGTATAAGGCAATGGTCAGGCCACACCTTTAGTACTGTATACAGGTCTGGAAGCCTCATTTCAAGAAGGATGTAAGCTGCTGGAACGAGTACAGAGAAGGGCAACAAGATTGGTGAATGGAACAAAGGTTGCTCTTATGAAGAAAGGCTTACATTTTTCAAATTACAGTGTCTGGAGACTAGGCACCGGCGAGGTGATCTGATAGAGGTGTATAAAGCCTTGAATGGTTTGAGCATGCTCAATGCCGATGGGATTCTTCTTCTTGCTGAGAATAATCACCCGAGAGGGCATAAATTCATATTGAGGAAAGACAGATGTAGGATAGATGTGCGGAAGTTTGTGTTTAGCCAGCAGGTAGTTGGTTGGTGGAACAGACTTCCATTCCTTGTTATGGAAGTTGATAGCCTAAATAAATTTAAGGCTGAGCTGGACAGGTATTTTGAATGAATGGATGGGTGAAACAGGAGTGGTTTTTTGGTTGATGCTGCATAAGCTTGCTTTCTTGCATCATATGCATCTACTAATGCTAATATAGGCTTTGGATCGCTTTCCTGAGTTGGGATATTTTCTTCACTTAGAATCTGCCAGTTTTTCCCAGTTTACATTGTCATATGCTTTTTCATAATCAATAAAGAGCAGAAATGTTGGTAGATTGAATTCTCTTCTTTTCTCCAAAATTTGTTGTAGTGAGAAAATGGCATCTATTGTGCTTCCCCCTTTTCTGAACCCAAATTGTTCTTCTGTGAATTGTTCACTGTATTTATTAAGTTTATTCTTTAGTATATTAGAGTATAGCTTTGCAGCAGTTGACAGCAGTGTTATCCCTCTGTAGTTGTTAGAGTTATTTCTGGAGCCTTTTTTGTGTAAATTGATTACTATTCCTGTTTCCCAATCTTTGGGTATCTGTTGCTTATGCCCTATATCAGGTGAGTATATGCTTGACAAACCCAGGGTCCTGAGCTGGATATCATCATTCTTCTCTTTCTTGGTGATGCCTTTCTACTTCTCTCTCTCTCTCTCACACATAGGCGCCTCCGTAGCCAGGTGGGAAGGAGCAGCAGTGCGTAGCACACGCTTCTTGATTAGACCGGGGTTCGAGCCCGTCACCACCAAATACGGAGGATGCGGAAAGGTCAGGCAATGACCACCGCATATCCCCGAAGCAATATGGCCTTAGTTGCTAATGCTCCTAAAAACCAAATAACAAACACAACAAACATCTCTCTCTCACTCACACACAGGGGGTGGTAACTCGTGAATTTTTTTTTTTTGGCTGGTGCAGCATAAGCCTCCGGCTTCCTTGTACCATATGGCTAATAATAATAATAATAATAATAATAATAATAATATGATGTTAAATAATTTTAGTAGTGCATTTTTTAGTAAGGTGCCCCCATATTTAAATAGTTCTACATTCAAATTGTCTATGCCTGGGCTTTTTCAGTTTTTCGATTTTTGTAATATTAACTCTAGTTCTTCCATTGTTATATTTTCTTCATCTTTGGTTATCACAGATTCATCTTCAAATTCCCTAGTGCCTGAGTTATACCATAGTTTGGAATAGTGTTGCTTCCATTTTGCTTGGGAGATGGAGTTGGGTTTTATTTGATCATTTTTGCCTAGTTGTAATTTCTTAAAAATTTTAAAACGTCTTCTCTGTGGGCCTGTGATATCACGTTCTAAAGATTTAACAAAAATTTATCCCAGTCATCTCGTCGGATTCTTCTGGTTAGTTTGCTGACTTCTGCTCTAAGCTTTTTATATTTTATGTGTAGATGTAGGTCTTTAGTTTGTAGGAACAGTTTATAGGTCTTTTTTTTCTCATTGATTGTTTGTTTCAATTCTTCATTCCAAGTTCTTATCCAGTTTTTATTTTTTATAGGTTTATATCCAAGGCTTTCTTCAGCAGCTCCCAGATTTCCTCAACATTATCACTTTCATCTGATTTGAGTTTATCTTTCAATCGACTTTCATACAGGAATTTAGTGCTTTTGTCTTCCAACAAATGTATTTTTAATTTCTTAGTAGTTTTTGTTGGTATTTTCTTCTTTTTATTAAGATAATTTCTTTTTATTTTGAAAGTGCTTTCTACTAGGTAGAGATCACTGTCAATTTCACTGCCTCTTGAATACTCTAGTGTCTCTAATTTTAATTTTGTCATTTTAATTTTCATTAATGATAATATAATCTATTATAAACTTTGTGTTTCTTGCTTCCCATGTGAATTTATGGATATTCTTGTGTCTGAAAAAAAGTATTTGTCAGCTTCAAGAAGGAAAATTGTTTTGTAATTTCGTTAAATTATTTTTTACTTAATTTTTAATTGCATTAAATTGTGTTTATTTGATTTTTATTATTGTTAATTAAGATTTTCAATTTTTTAATTGTTTTCGTTTTAATTTCTGGAGTGTGCCATATGGAAGTGTTCTACATATCATATTGAGCTAAATTTCTCTTATTCATTTATAAAATAACAATGGTCCCAACATCGAACCCTGGGAGGGACTCCATTAATACATTGTCAGGGAAATGGGGAACATGCTTTGTAAAAAGGATAGGTGGAACAGGACCAGGGTATGTCTGCCAGGGGCAAAGGTTGATAACATTGTAGAGCGGATATCATCTTTTAAGGGCACAAAAGGTGATATAGTTGTACACGTTGGCACTAATGATATTAAGAGTAGGAGACCAGCGGAATTACTTAACAAGTACAGGTCACTGTTGAAAAAAAGCCATGAAGTAGGGTTGAATTTGAAAGTGTCTGCAATTCTGCCCAGACACGATAGGAGGGAGTATATGATGAGAGCCTTGTCGATCATTTCGGCCCTGGAAAGATTGTGCAAGGCTCAAGGGGTAAAATTTTTTTCAGCCTGGACTGTACTTGTTAACAGGAGAGATTGCTTCTACAGGGATGGGATACACTTAAATAGAAAGGGTGCAAGAATATTTGCTGATGCTATCGAGGCAGTGTTGGGTGGGTCGGAAAACTGCTAGCTTGGGGGGGGAGACAAAGACAAATAGATTAACAGTAGCCACTGGCAGAGGTGAAAGAGATTCTTGCACTGCTTCTATTAGAATGAGCAGCAGCCTGGAAAACAAGATGAAGGGTATTTCAGAGACTGCTGGAAGTCATTGCGGTACAAGTAAACACATGGGTTGTGTTAGGGTAGCTAAGAATAGAAACTGGTGCACGTATACTTGCATGTACACCAATGCTAGGAGTTTAGTAAATAAATTTGATGAATTTGAGGTTTTGCTCAAAACATCAAAGGCAGATATTGTTGGGATATCAGAGACATGGTGTCACACAGATATATGGAATGCAGAACTGGAATTTGGGGAGTACAACGTCTACAGAAAGGATAGCTAGGATAGGAAGGGAGGAGGGGTTATGCTATTAATTAAAAAACACATAAAATCCAAGGAAGTGAAGCCAGTCGACATCGATGGACAGGGCAGTGTCAAGTCAGTTTGGTGTGACATAAGCATGGGTAAATCAAAATTGAGAGTAGGAGTGTGCTATAGGCCTAATGACTCTGATGAGTATAATGAGATACTGTACAGGGAAATAGAATGGGCCAGTAAATCAGAGAGTCTTATAATGGGTGATTTTAATTTCCCAGATATTGACTGGAATTTGTGGGTTGGTCACTCACACACTAGCAAGGCAATTGTGGATTTATTGGATGATTGTTTTCTACACCAGCATGTTCGGGAGTCATACTGTTGATCTGATTATCAGTAGTGATTCTTCATGCATTAAGAATCTGCAGATAAAGGAACTACTAGGTGGCAGTGATCACAGTGTGCTGAAGTGGGATTTACTCAAGAAGGTAACTACCATCAGAGGTGAAGGGAAGGGTTTTTGCTTTCGTAAAGGTGACTATGATGGGCTGAGACAGTATTTAAATTCTATACAGTGGGACCAACTGATGATGTTACCAACAGCAAATTCAAAATGGGAAGCATTCAAGGAACTAAACTTGGAAGCTACCAGGCTTTACATACCAACCAAGAAATATTGTTCAAGGTTCAGGCCTAAATGGTTGTCAGACGAACTAATAAGACATATGGCAGAGAAGAAAAATGCATGGGATACATACAAATTAATGGGTGACATGGAAGCCTATGATAGATATAAGTTGGTCTGTAACCAAGTCACAAAGGAGATTAGGCAGGCAAAGGCAGATTATGAGAAATCCTTGGCAAAGGATGCAAAGAAAAACAGAAAAGAGTTCTTTACCTATTTAAACTCAAGAAGAAAAGGAATGAATCAGATTGGTCCACGATGTTGATGGTTCAACAGTTGAGGATCCTGCTCAGGTGGCTAACAATATAAACGAGTATTTTGCATCTACATTCACACATGAGGAGTTATTCAGGAAGTGGAATGTCTTAGGTGAAGTAAGCATTGGCAGTGAGCTAGATGATTTTCTAATAACTGAGAGGAAAGTGGAGGAGAAATTGTTGAAGATAAACACAAGAAAGGCACCCGGGGTGGATGGGATCTATCCAGTTATATTAAAGGAGGCAGCAGAGGAAGTAAGCAAACCCTTAGCCATAATTGGTCCTTGAGGTTGTCACAGACATTCTCTCAGATATGCCAGACAAGCTGTACTTGCTATCTGGGAGTCTAAAACGCTGATGGAACTGATATTCGGGTGACACTCAAGTCAAGTGGACCCAATTTCGGCGAAGTCCGGATGGTCTGTGACAGCCAAATCCTCTGCTTGCACCTTCACGATGGTGGGACTGTTAGTAATCCTGGGTATAACCTCCATGCACAAGTACATGGTGGGTGACCACCCAGGTGTGAACCAACGTAAGCAGGGGTCGAGGTGTGGCGCCCACACCACATGGAGGAACGCCGCCCTCTATGTTACCAGGCAGTACTAGGTGGTAGGTGACTGTCATCAACCGGTGAAATACCACCACTTTGCTTATTGGAGGCTTGAAATGGTGGAACCCATGTTTAGTCTCTAGAGCTAAGTTCCAGTCAACCTTTCCCTATCTCTTCCATCATGCAGTATGATTGATGACTTTTGAGGTTATGATGAATGTCGTGGCGAGATCCAATATTCCTTACATTTCGAGGGTACAGCTCTAAAACGGTGTTCGCAGGCCGGCCGCTAGTTAGTACACCGGACTGAACCTATTGGTAACTCTCTAGGAAGCTTCCGGATCAGCTAGTGTATAATCTTGCTGCCTCTACTCTGCCAGATAGTGACTGGAGGGAGTCCGAGTAGTGTGTATGCAGGGAGCATTGTCGAGGCCACGTTATGTCAAGGATCTGGGTATATTCTTACCACATGTACGCCATATCCAAAAATTTCATTACTTCATACAGCATGTCCCACCTACTTTTTCTTACTATTGAATACACCATGAATTGTCAAACTAATAGAGCAAGCTTATCTGCGAAAAGATCTAAACCTCCCAAGGACTTCCTAATTCATTTCACAAATATACGTGGTCTCAATTCTAATCTCAACGATGTCCATTTCCACTTGCAGTCTGCCAAACCCCATGTACTTTTTCTGACAGAATCTCAGTTATCGGTTGATTCATCTACTGCTCATCTCAGATGCCCAAATTATTCGCTGTATGATTCCTTTCGCCTCAAAGGTGGTACTTGTGCATATGTCCGTTCTGATATTCCCTGTCGGAGACTTGGCAATTTGGAATCTCCTCTCTTTGATCTTCTCTGGCTTAAAATCTCTCTACCTCATTGTGTCAAATTCATCTGTTGTCTCTACCGTTCTCCCAACTCCACTAATCACTTGGAGCTCTTTGACTTCCTCTCTTTGCAACTTGACTTTCTCCAGTCCAACTTTCCTAAGAGTGAAGTAATTTTCCTTGGTGATTTTAATGTTCACAACTCCCGCTGGCTTCCGTTTTCTAGTCACACCGACCAAGCAGGTCGAGATGCTGAGGCTTTTGCAATTACTAATGACCTAGCACAGATTGTTCATTTACCTACAAGAATACTGGACAATCCTAATCATACAGCCAATACGCTTGATCTTTTTCTCACAAACAACCCTTCTAAGTACACGGTCGAAGTGAGAGGTCCTTTAGGCACTTCAGATCACAACTTGGTGATTGTCTCTTCTCCAATGGAACCTTTATCTCATGGCTATTCCCAACCACTTGTTTGGCATTACAAGAATGCAAAATGGGATGACCTGCGAGACTTCTTTTCTTCTTTTCCTTGGTCGGATTACTGTTTCAAAACTTCTGATGTCAACGTTTGCTCAGATCGTGTCAGTGAAATTATTCTTGCAGGAATGGAATCCTTTATCCCACACTCCACTTTAAAATCTCGTCCTTTATCTAAACCTTGGTTTTCCAATAAATGTGCTAAGGCTGTCCAAGAGAAGAATGTTGCATATCGTAATTGGCTTGTTTCTAATTCTTCAGTTTCATTTTCTGCCTACACCAAAGCTCGCAACCGTTGTAAAGCAGTTATTAACCAGTCCAAACTAGAGTTTGAACAGGCTAAGAGTAGAAAACTTGCTTCTTGCCCTAATGGTAGCCGAGCATTCTGGTCTCTTGCCAAAGCTATTGGCCGCAACTTTTGCCCATCTTTGCTCCCACCTCTGTCCAAACCAGATGGTTCTGTTGCCACTTCAGCCAAGGATAAAGCTGACCTGCTAGCATCCCATTTTTCTTCCAGCTCATGTATTAATGATCTTGGTAAAACACCTCCCACCATTCCCAACACGCTCCATTCAATGCCTCCTGTGGTCTTCCGTCAAAAGGATATCAGAAGGGTTTTGATGAATCTTGATGCTAAGAAAGCTCCAGGTCCTGATGGAGATGGAGCTCTTCTGAATTGGCTTCTATAATTCCTGCTCTCTCTTTCAAAACAGTCCGAACACGTGCCGCCACCAGCCAACATCCATTTACTGTCCAACTTCAAACCCACAGAACCAACTTTTCATCTTCCTCATTTATTCATTCAACTGCCGTTTTCTGGAACAATCTTCCTTCATACGTATTTCCTGAAAATTACAATCTACAGAAGTTCAAGTCCAATGTCAACAAATATCTTCTTTCGTCTTCTTAACCTCAAACCCAAGCACGGTACTAAGTACTATAGGTTCTAATACCTCTCGTGTTTGGGGTTCACATAAAAAAAAAAAAAAAAAAATTATGAGAGCCTCCTTGGACTCAGTTGAGGTACCCACAGACTGGAGATGTGCAAATGTGACTCCAATTCACAAAGGAGGATCAAAGGCTGACACAAGTAATTATAGACCTGTTAGTTTAACTTCGGTTCCAGGAAAATTAATGGAGGCACTAGTTAAAGAAGCACTGCAGGATCATCTGGACAAGACTTCAGTTATAGCTCAGAGACAGCAGCATGGTTTTGTTAAGGGTAGGTCTTGTCTGACCAATTTGATTGGATACTATGATGTAGTCGCAAAAGAACTGGATGCAGGGAATAACTTTGATATTGTATATTTGGATCTTAGAAAGGATTTTGATACTGTTGCGCATGGAAAATTGGAACAGTGTGGCATTGGAGCCAAATTGCTGCTATGGATAAAGGGATGGTTGAGTGGCAGAAGACAGAGAGTGGTAATCAATGGACACTGCTCGTCGTGGACTAATGTTATTAGTGGAGTCCCTCAGGGCTGAGTCCATTATTGTTTTCTGAATTTATAAATGATATTGATGATTGTATATCAAGCTTAATGTCGAAGTTTGCAGACGATACAAAGGTAGGCAGGGCTGTCAAGAACACTACTGACACTATGCTGCTGCAACAGGATCTGGAAAGGTTGAGCAGATGGGCTGAGAGGTGGTAAATGAAGTTTAACATTGACAAATGTAAAGTACTACACATGGGAAACAGCAACCCCAGAGCAATGTATCAACTCTGTGGTACTACACTGACAGTGGTAGAGAATGAAAAGCACCTGGGGGTAATTGTCCAGGCAGATATGAAGTTCTCTGAGCAGTGCAGACGAGTTGCAAGAGTAGCTCATGGTGTCTTGTCAATGATATACAGGAATTTTTCTAGCAGGGATAGGGATGTGATTATTCCCTTGTATAAGGCATTGGTCAGGCCACACCTTGAGTACTGTATACAGGTCTGGAGGCCTCATTTCAAGAAGGATGTAGAGCTGCTGGAACGAGTACAGAGAAGGGCAACAAGATTAGTGAATGGAACAAAGCGTTGCTCTTACGAAGAAAGGCTTAAGTTTTGCAAATTACAGAGTCTGGAAACTAGGAATCGGCAAGGTGATCTGATAGAGGTGTATAAGGCTTTGAATGGCTTGAGCATGCTCAATGCCGATGGGATTCTTCCTCTTGCTCAGAATAATCACCTGAGAGGGCATAAATTAAAAATGAGGAAAGACGTGCGGAAATTTGCCTTTAGCCAGCGGGTGGTTGGTTGGTGGAACAGACTGCCATCCCTTGTCGTGGAAGTTGATAGCCTAAATAAGTTTAAGGCTCAGTTGGACAGGTATTTCAAACAAACAGAGGGGTGAAGTGGAAGTGGTTTTTTTTTTTTTTTTTTTGGCTGTTGCTGCATAAGCTTGCTTTCTTGCATTAAATGCCTCCACTAATGCTAATGCTAATATAGCTTGAAACGAAAAAAAACCGTAACATGAAAATAGAAACTTCCTTTTACGAGTAACAAGGTATAGAAAATGTGACACAATTTTTTTTCGAATCACTCTGTGCGGCCCACGAAACAAATCTAACTTTGCCCCCGTGCGGCAAAAGGTTGGACACCACTGCTCCATGGTGATCAGCAGAAGGAATAGATATACCTTGTATTCTTGTTATACCCCCACAAAATGAAATCCAGTGGAGGTCTGGCAATCTTGGAGCTATGACATTGGACCTGCACAACTAATCCAAGCATTGGGAACAGCATGTCGAGGAGAACCCTCTCCTGTAAATGACAATGGGGTGGCACTCTTTGTTGGAAGATGAGGCCTCTCCTATACAGATTGGCATCCTGCCCCAATTGAGGGCACAAGAAACAGCTGCAACATATCTAAGTATGACGCTCCAGTTACAGACTTCTGAAGAAAGGAGAATGGCCCATAAATTTTACTTTCACTGATTGCACAAAAGACACTCACTTTTACCTGCCACTTGCATTTTCAACAGTATCAGTTGGATTTTGTGTTCCTAAGATCCGAACGTCGTGCTTGATTTTCCACTTACGAAAAACATTGCGTAGTAATTAAACACAATCCTTGAGATAAAATAGTCTTCCAAGTCCATTCACTTGTACATGTCAAAAATATGTGAGCGAATCTGCAGAAATCGTACCATTTAGCTTTATGTTCATCGGTCAGTGCCTGCAGTAACTGGAGCTTGTACAGTTTCATTGTTAACCCTCTAGATAAGGTGTGCCAAACTGTTGCTTGAGGGATTTACAGCTCCCTGCTTGCACACCTAGTGGATTTCCTTGGATGCCTCGTGTAAGTTTCTTGCATATTATGCCACAGTTGCATCAGAAACAAATGAGTGGTCTTATCCTGGTTGTTGATGCATTATACCCGGTTGAAACAAAATGTGCATACCAGGTTTCAATGGTCTTAACTTAGGTGGTTGTTTTCCATATTCTCGTCAAAAACATCACTGTACAGTGTTTGTAGACTGACTTTCACCAAGACACATGACACTCACTCAGTGCAGGTGAAATTCTACATCTTTACATTTTCAGGACCATCAGTACCATTCAGGGGAAATGCTGTAAACTGAAGTAGTCAATTTGAAAACTTTACCTCTCAACAAACATAATATACTCTGATGTGTACCCTTTGTTCATTTTGTAATGATATATTTTTTTCAAATCTGGACTTAATTTAGGATCATCTCTGGTATGTATTAAAGAAAACAGGAAGATGAATGTCAAAAATAAGGTTCTAGTTTAACATAAAGTACTAGTTTAACATTCAGTGGTTAGACCACACACTCAGTAAATTCTCTTCCTGATTATATGCTTTTTTATTTATATTTCTCATTTTATTCAGTTTTTCTGCAAAAATAATCGGGGTATAGTTAGGAAAAAAAATGTCTTTATTGGATCACATATACCCAAAGTAATAAAAAAAAAAGTGCGCAAAACTGTTTTATCTATTATGCCCGCTGGTTCAACTGCTGTTGTTGTACCTATAATATCCTAATTTACAATGTCAGTTATTTGTGAAAACATCTTAATTACTTAATATCATATTTTAAAATTAACTCATTAAATTCTAGTTAATATCATACGTTCAATTCCTGGTTGAGACTTATGGCACTCAAGGCCAGTATTTTGTTGGTGAGCAAATGTACATTCAAAAACAGTTTTGTAAATGTGTAATAGATTGTCTTTTAAGAAGCATTGCAGGATCATCTAGACAAGACAACAGTAATAATGCAGACACAGTGTAGGTTTGTCAAGGGGAAGTCTTGTCTGACCAGTTTGATTGGATACTATGATGTGATCACAAAGCAACTGGATGCAAAAAGTAATTTTGATATCATATACAGGAACTCCCCAACTTAATAATACTCGACTTACATAAGTCAAGTATTATTAAGTTGGGGAGTTCCTGTATATTTCCCGGCCTGTGCACACATAAAAAAAATTGTGGAAATGTATTTTGCATCCTGTAGGAATAAATGAAGGTATTGTGAAAATATCGAAATGTGAATCCAATAACACATTGTTTTGTTTGTTTTTTTTGTAATTCATTCCAAGTTGTTAGAAGTTGAAAAAATTTCTCTATATTACTAAGCTATTTATCTCTCTAAAAGGTCATATTTATAATGGAAATTGCACTACCCTTTCATTGTTATCATATGTTCCCATTATAAGAATCAATTTTGAACGCCTTTGTGATATTTTTCTAAAGCACATTTCTGAAGGTCACGACCAAAAAACAATTTGCAATTTCCAATTTATTGGGTTTTTCTGTTCGTGCATTTAATTATAAACGGATAATTAGATAATTAGGAATTGCAATAAGATCGTGTAGTAAACTCGATCTTATTGCATTTGCAATAATACCGATAACTGCAATTGTGTGGGTTTTTTACGCTATTATGATGAAATGTGTTCCCCTTCACTGAAATGTTCAAATCATATAAAATTCAAATTTTCCAAAACTTCTCTTCACTCCTATTTACGTATTGCATTTAATTATAAATGGATAATTAGATAATTAGGAAATGCAATAAGATCGTTTAGTAAACTCGATCTTATTGCATTTGCAATAATACCGATAACTGCAATTGTGTGGGTTTTTACGCTATTATGGTGAAATGTGTTCCCCTTCACTGAAATGTTCAAATCATATAAAATTCAAATTTTCCGAAACTTCTCTTCACTCCTATTTACGTGATTACAATGGTGAAGGGAAAGGGACCAACGGAAAGTGCAAGTGGTGGTAGTGCTAGGAAACAAAACAAAATTGATTTAGAAATGAAGATGAAAATGATTAAGAAGTACGAAGCAGGACAAAGTCTGTCATCTATTGCAAGTGAATTAGGTCTCGCTGCTTCAACAGTGAATACTATTTTAAAGGACAGTGTGCATATAAAGGAACATGTCAAAGGATCAATGCACTTAAGATCAACAGTGATCACAAAACAGCATTCAGGTGCTATATAACTTCTATTAGAATTAAGTAGCGACCTGGAGCGAGGGGTGTTGGTGGTTTCAGGGACAGGTGGCAGTCATCGTGAAACAGGTGGGTATATGGAATGTGTTAGAGTATCTCAGAATAAGAATAAGTGCATGTATACTTGCATGTATACCAATGCTAGAAGTATAGTAAATAGATTTGATGAATTTGAAGTGTTAGTCAAGACATCAAAGGCAGATATATGTTGGGATATCAGAGATATGGTGTCACACTGATATAAGGAATGCTGAACTGGAATTTGGGGAGTACAATGTGTACAGAAAGGATAGACAGGATAGGAAGGGAGGAGGTTACGCTGTTAATTAAGAAAAACATAAAATCAAAAGAAGTGCATCCAGTTGATATAGATGAACAGTGCACTGTTGAGTCAGTTTGGTGTGACATAAGCACTGCGAAAGCAAAAATAAGAGTAGGAGTGTGTTATAGGCCTAATGACTCAAATGAGTACAATGAACAATTGTACAGAGAAATAGAGTGGGCTAGTAAATCGGAATGTCTTATAATGGGGGATTTTAACTTCCCAGATATTGACTGGAACTTGTGGGTTGGGCACTCACACACTAGTCAGACTTTTGTCGATTTATTGGATGATTGTTTTCTGCAGCAGCATGTTCGAGAGGCAACCAGAGAAAGTAATACTCTTGATCTGGTTATCAGCAGTGATCATTCATGTATTAGGAATTTGCAGATAAAAGAACCACTAGGTGGTAGTGATCACAGTGTACTGACGTGGGATTTAAGTTAAACGTAAGAAAAGCACCTGGGGTGGATGGGATCTATCCAGTTATATTAAAGGAGGCGGCAAAGCAACTAAGCAAACCCTTAGCCATAATTATGAGAGCATCCTTGGACTCGGGAGGTTCCCACGGACTGGAGATGTGCAAATGTATCCCCAATTTACAAAGGGGGATCGAAGGGTGACACGAGTAATTACAGACCAGTTAGTTTAACTTCTGTTCCGGGTAAAATAATGGAGTCGCTGGTTAAAGATGCATTGCAGGATCATCTAGACAAGACTGCAGCAATAATTCAGACACAGCATGGGTTTGTTAAGGGAAAGTCTTGTCTGACAAATTTGATAGGATATTATGATGTGGTTACAAAGGAACTGGATGCAAAAAATAATTTTGATATCATATATTTGGATTTCGGAAAGCTTTTGACACTGTTGCGCATGGAAGACTATTGTACAAATTGGTGCAGAATGGTATTAAGGGTAAGTTGCTACAATGGATAAAAGGATGGTTAAGTGCGAGAAGACAGTGGGTGGTAATCAATGGGTGCTGCTCTAATGTTATTAGTGGAGTCCCACAGGGTTCGGTGTTGGGTCCACTGTTGTTTTGTATATTTATCAATGATATTGATGAAGGTATATTGTCAAAGTTTGCAGATGATACAAAGGTTGGCAGGGTTGTTAATGACAGTAATGGCAGTGTGCTACTGCAACAGGATCTAGATAATTTGGGCAGATAGGCTAAGAAGTGGCAACTGAAGTTTAACCTTGACAAATGCAAAGTACTGCATATGGGTAGAAGTAACTCCAGAGAAACGTACCCACTGTGTGGTACTACTTAAGGTGGTAGAAAATGAAAAAGACCTGGGAGTAATTGTGCAGGCAGATATGAAGTTTTCTGAGCAATGCAACAGGCTGCCAGGGCAGGTCATGGGGTTTTGTCAATGATATATAGGAATTTTGCTAGCAGGGAAAAGGAGGTGATTATCCCTCTGTATAAGGCAATGGTCAGGCCACGCCTTGAGTACTGCGTACAGGTCTGGAGGCCTCATTTTAGGAAGGATGTAGATTTACTTGAGCGTGTACAGAGAAGGGCAACAAGATTGGTGAGGGGAATGAAGGGATCCCCTTATCAAGAGAGGCTTAAGTTCTGCAAATTGCAGTGGCTGGAGACTAGGCACCTGCGCGGTATCTGATTGAGGTGTATAAGGCCTTGAATGGGTTCAGCACGCTGAATTCTGATGGGATCCTTCCACTTGTTCAGATTACGAACCTAAGGGGGCATAAATTCAAATTAAGAAAGGACAGATGTAGAATAGATGTGCGGAAATTTGCCTTTAGCCAGCGGGTGGTTAATTGCTGGAACAAACTTCCATCTGTTGTTGTGGAAGTTGATAGGTTGAATAAATTTAAGGAGGAACTGGACAGGCATTTGGAGGGAATGGTGTGATTTTTTTTTTTTTTTGGCTGATGCTGCATAAGCTCATACATTTGCTTTCTTGCATCACATGCCACTACTACTACTATATTAAAGATGGAACAGCTGTTAATAATATGGATCGAAAGTCAGATTCAGAAGCAAGTGCCCCTGAGTCCAATGGCCATTCAAGCAAAAGCATGAAGTATTTATGAATATATTAAGAATAAGTATGGTGAACCCCAAGCCAAGTTCATGGCAAGCAATGGGTAGTTCAATAGGTTCAAGCATCGTACTGGTTTCCTGTTAACCTTTTAGTCTGTATATCCTCCCAAGCTAGCAGTTTTCTGACCCACCTAACACTGCCTTGATATTATCAGCAAATATTCTTTTTCCCTTTCTATTTAAGTGTACCCCATCCCTGTAGAAGTACTCTCCTGTCAACAAGCTCATACCATGCTGAAAAAAAATTCTACCCCTTGAGCCTTGCACAATCTCTCCATAGCTGAATTGATCGACAAGGCTCTCATCATATACTCCCTCCTATCATGTCTGGGCAGAATTGCAGACACTTTCACATTCAACCCTAACTCGCGACTTTTTTTCAACATTGACATGTACTTGTTGAGTAAATCTGCAGATCTCTTACTTTTAATGTCATTAGTTCCAACGTGTATAACAATATCAACTTTTGTGCCCTTAAAAGATGATATCTGCTCTACAACATCATCAGCTTTTACCCCATTCATTATATACATATGTGTTATTGTGGCTGAAAGTTCATTTGTTTTGTTACCTATGAATAAAAATATGTAAGTTCAGCTTAGTGATTTTATTTCTAAACTTACTAAACCCTTTTTTAGTCTCCGGAACAGTATTTTTGATAAGTTCAAAAATCCGAACAAATCAGAAGTCCGAACTACCCCTGTCCCAATTAGTTTGAGTTATCGATGCTCTACTGCACAGTCAAAGCTCTTTATAGCAACCTTCTTTTTAACATCCCATGTGGTTGGTCCTGGCCAATTTCTCATTAACCTAATGCTATTTTACATTAAATATAACAACATTGAAAGAAAAAGTTCTCTATAATGACCGTAAAGTTTTACCTCTTAATCTGAATTTTTACTTTTTTATTACTATATTCGTGTTTAAAAATGACAGAATGCTTCAAATATATTGAAGTAATTTACAAGCAGCCTGACCATGAGAAATCATTTGTTAAGATTTCCCATACTCTTTTCTCACTGTGCAGTAATAAGATATGCTTATTGTATGGCTCCAAGAAAGGAGATAGCTTTGCCAATTACAGATAAAATTAGGATTTTGCAAGCTGTAGATAATGATGTGCATTCTAAGACTGACATCGCCAAACAGTTCAGCATTCCTAAGAGTACTCTGTTCACTATTCTGAAAGATCAGAAAAGATTGAAACTTCAGAGAAATCTGCTGCACCAGGTAGGATTCAAGCACAAAAAGCAAAGTAACCAGATCTTGAAAAGGTACTTTTGGACTAATGATGATACATGCGAAAAAAACGCTCTCATATATGGTAATCTTTTATTATTATTATTATTATTAGCCATGTGATGCAAGGAAGCCTGAGGCTTATGCTGCGCCAGCCAAAAAAAAAATTTTTGAGTTACTCTGAGAGAGAGTGTGTCAAAAGTAGAAGGGAATCATCAAGAAAGAGAAGAATGATGATATCCAGCTCAGCACCCTGGGTTTTCCAGGCCCATACTCACCAGATGTGAACCCCTGGGGAAGCTAAGCTGAATCATTTGTACATCGAATGGATATTAAAGAATTTAAAGGTTCAGGTGGATGGTTCCAGAAATTTAAGACTTGTCATAGTATGTCTTTCTAAAAAGTGCAGTCATGGACATTGATGCCACAAAGAAATGGAAGGAAGATCGTCTAAAAAATGCTTTGTTGACATGCGACCACAATCATATCTTCAAGGCTGATGAAATTGGACTCTCTTTTTTAAATTGCTACCATTTAAAACGCTTACATTTAAAGGCACCTCCGTAGCCAGGTGGGCAGGAGCAGCAGTGCATAGCACACGCTTCTTGATTAGTCCGGGGTTTGAGCCCGTGACCACCAAATACGGAGGATGCAGAAAGGTCAGGGAATGACCACTGCATATCCACGGAGCAATATGGCCTTTGTTGCTAATGCTACTAAAAATCAAATAACAAACAAAAAGCTTACATTTAAAGGCAAGAAGTTTAGTGGCGGATAAAAGGCCAAACTGTGGATTACCATTCTCCTAGCAGCAGATATGTCTGGCACAGAGAAACTTCCTCTTTTAATTATTGGGAAAGCACAGAAGCCTCAGTGCTTTAAAGGTTTGAAGGCATTACCGACCATGTATCGAGCAAACCAAAATGAATGGATGACATCACAAACCTACAAAGAATGGATCAGAAACTTAGATCACAGGATGAGTGAGAAGAACAGAAAAATTTTGCTGCTTGTGGATAACTGCACCCCTCGTTGTTAAGTAAACTACCTACTTGCAATCACCGTCGAGTACCTACGACCAAATATGAAGTTCAGTTCTTCAGCCACTTGATCGAGGTGTAATCCAGTGTTTTAAGAAAAATTACTGAAAAACTATATATTATACAAAATTGTGCTATATCTTGAAAGCAAAAATCAATGCGAAATTGACATCCTGCAAGCAGTGTGTTTCAGCATGGGATGTTGTTAATGAAAAAGTGATTGGCAACTGCTTCAGACATACTGGATTTACCACCTTGAATGATGCAATGTGTGAAGTTTCGCATGCATCTTCCTCTATCAATTGCGAAGAATAGTCCGATAATATAGAAAAAATATTTCTATATTTGAGCATGTGAGTCCTCATTTAAACTTACAGGAAAATTTAAGCTTCAAAGATTATGCAGAAGTGGATGTGAACATTGAATGCTTCAAGAATATGCACGAA
Organism: Mastigoproctus giganteus; assembly: GCF_048544385.1. Taxonomy (NCBI): domain Eukaryota; kingdom Metazoa; phylum Arthropoda; class Arachnida; order Uropygi; family Thelyphonidae; genus Mastigoproctus; species Mastigoproctus giganteus. The sequence continues at coordinate 203,895,527 of NC_143581.1, read as the reverse complement.
TGAAGAGGAACTCATTGCAGATGTAATGGAATCTTCTGAAATTTGTTGTGATGAAGATAAGGAACCTACTGCAGTTTTTGTTTTGTTTTTTTTAAGGAAAACTCCAAACACAAGAGGTATTAGCACCTATAGTACTTAGTATCATGCATGGGTTGAAGATTATTATTATTAGCCATATGGTGCAAGGAAGCGTGAGGCTTATGCTGCACCAGCCAAAAAAAAAAAAAAAAAAAAAAATCCTGAATTACCCTTAGTGAGAGAGAGAGAGAGAGAGAGTGGGGACGCGTCAGAAATAGAAGGGAATCACCAAAAAAGAGAAGAATGATGATATCCAGCTCAGGACCCTGGGTGTGCCAAGCCCATATTCACCAGATGTGAGCCCTGAGGTTGAGAAGATAAAAGAAGATATTTGTTTAAGTTGGACTGGAACTTCTGTAAATTGCAATTTTCAGGAAACACATATGAAGGAAGGTTGTTCCAAAGACTGGAAGTTGAATGAATAAATGAGGAAGAAGAAAAGCTAGTTATGTGAGTTTTAAGTTGGACAGTAAAAGTAGGTTGGCTGGTAACAGCATGTGTACGGTCCACTTTGCAAGAGAGAGAGAGAATTATAGAAGTCACTTCAGAAGAACAGTGCCCATGGAAGTATCTATATAAAAGGCATCCAGTGGAAATAGAACATCTGTGACAGATAGTCAAGAGACTGTTAGAGATGAGTAATTAATTAACCTAACTGCTCTGTTTTGAATGCAATCTAGAGGCCTGAGGGAGGTTTTCGGGGCATTGCCCCAGATGTGGAAACTGCTATATTCCATTGTAGGATGGATTTACGATTTGTATAGAGTAACGGCTGTTTGGAAGAAAAGTTACACCAAGAGTGAAAGAGAAAACTCAGTTATTTAGATGCAGAGGAAGCAATATTTTAATATTCTTATGTCAAGGGAGATTAGAAGTCAGGATAATCTCCAACAGGGCTGTGAAAACTCTTGGTGGCCCGGATGCAAAAGAGGTTAAGGGGCCTCGTTTATGTTCAGACTTTGTTGGCTCCCTCGATTGTGGCCTCCTAGATCGAGGGCCCTGCCTCCAATGCACCCCCCATTTGCATGGCACTGACTCAGATCAACACTGACTGAATCATTATTGGCAATTATTGATCAGATGGAAGTTTTCTAGATAGTGTAAGAGTTCACAGGTAATTGATTTCACCATTACTTTAGAAAGAGTAGAAGTAATTGCAATGGAATGATAATTAGATGTGAGGGATTTCTCACCCTTTTTGGAACTGGCTGGATATGAGCAAATTTCCAAGCAGAAGTAAAAACACCTTGAATAAGAAAGTGAAAAAAGGTGATATAAAACACGAATAAGTTCAGGTTCACAGTTTTTGAGAACAAGTAGAGAAATGCCATCGGTAGCTGGAGTTTTCTTATCATCAAGATTCTTCAAAATCTTTCTAACGTCCTTTTAACACAGAGGCACCGCCATAGCCGGGTGGGAAGGAGCAGCAGTGCATAGCACACGCTTCCTAATTAGACCGGGGTTCGAGCCCGTCACCACCAAATACGGAGGATGCAGAAAGGTCAGGGAATGACCACCACATATCCCGGAGCAATATGGCCTTAGTTGCTAATGTTCCTAAAAACCAAATAACAATAACAATCCTTTTAACAGAAGACCACAGGAGGCATTGAATGGAGTGTACTAGGAATGGTAAGAGATGGCTTACCAAGATAATCAACACACAAGTTGGAAGAAAACTAAGATGCCAGCAGGTCAGCTTTATCTTTGGCTGAAGTGGCAATAGAACCAGCTGGTTCTATTACCATCTGGTTCTATTGCCATTCTAGAACCATTTGAAGCAGCGGGACATAATTCTGTGCAATAGATGACAAACTTTGTCCTGCTTTGTAATTCTTAATTAATCATCTTCATTTCTAAATCAATTTTGTTTCATTTCCTAGCACTGCCAGCATTTGCACTTTCCATTGGTCCCTTTCATTCACCATTGTAATAAGTAAATGGGAATGAAGAGAAGATTTTGGAAATTTATTTATGTTTTTAATATGATTGAAGATTTCAGTTAAGGGGAACTCATTTCACCATTATACCGTAACGTAAAAACCCGCAGAATTCCAGTTATCGATATTATCGCAAATGCAATAAGATGAGATTACTACCTGTTTATGATAGATTGCGCTAAAAAAAAATCCCAATAAACCGGAAGTGGAAATTGTTTTTATTGTTTTATGGTAGTGACCTCCAGAAATGTGTTTTAGAAAAATATCACAAAGGCGTTCGAATTGATTCTTATAACAGAACCTATGATAATGATGAAATTATAGTGCAATTCCCATTATAATAATGACCTTTTAGAGAAATAAATAGCTTAGTTATGTAGCGAAAATTTCAACTTCCAAGGTCTTGGAACAAATTACCAAAAAAACAATGTGTTATCGGGTTCGGTTCACATTACGATATTTTCACGATACCTCCATTTATTCCTGCGGGATGCAAAATATGTTTCCACAATTTTTAAAGTTTGAGCTGGCCGGCAAAAACTTGCGTAAAGTTGAATTTACATAAGTCGAGTATTACGTAAGCCAGGGAGTGGCTGTATAGTTAGTGAATCTATTGTCAGGGAGATGGGGAATATATTGTGCAAAAAGGATAGGTGGAACAGGACCAGGGTATGTCTGCAAGGGGCTAAAGTTGATGACGTTGTAGGGCAGATATTATCTTTTAAGGGCACAAAAGGTTATATTGTTGTACATGTTAGCATTAATGACCTTAAGAGTAAGAGATCTTCAAATTTACTTAACAAGTACAGGTCAATGCTGAAAAAAAGTTGAGTTGGGTTAAATTTGATAATGTCTGTAATTCTGCCAGGCACAATAGAAGAAAGTATATGATGAGAGCCTTGTCAGTCAATTCTGCCCCAGAGAGACTGTGAAAGGCTCACAGGGTAGAATTTTTTTCAGTGTGGTCTGTGCATACTAATAGGAGGGACTGCTTCTACAGAGATGGGATACACTTAAATAGAAAGGGTGCAAGAATATTTGATGATGCTATTGAGGCAGTGTTAGGTGGGTCAGAAAACTGCTAGCTTGGGGGATTCACAGACTAAAAAATTAACAGTAGCCACAGGCAGAGCAAAAGTGATACTTGCACCACTTCTACTGTAATGAGCAGCAGCCTTAAAGATATCAGAGACGTGGTGTCACACAGATACAGACTGTGCAGAATTGGAATTTGGGGAGTACAATGTGTACAGAAAGGATAAACAGGATATGAAGGGACGAGGGTTTATGCTGTTAGTTAGTTAAGGAACACATAAAATCTAAGGAAGTGCATCCAGTTGACATGGGTGAACAGTACAGTGTTGAGTCTGTTTGGTGTAACATAAACACTGGGAAAGGGAAAATGAGAGTAGGAGTGTGTTATAGGCCTAATGACTCCGATAAGTACAATGAACAATTGTGCAGAGAAATGAGGCGCCTCCGTAGCCAGGTGGGAAGGAGCAGCAGTGCGTAGCACACGCTTCTTGATTAGATCGGGGTTCGAGCCCGTCACCACCAAATACGGAGGATGCGGAAAGGTCATTCAGGGAATGACCACCGCATATCCCGGAGCAATATGGCCTTAGTTGCTAATGCTCCTAAAAACCAAATAACAACAACAACAGCAGAGAAATGAGTGGTCCACTAAATCAGAATATCTTGTAATGGGGTATTTTAGCATTCCAGATATTGACTGGAACTTGTAGGTTGGTCACTTGCACGCCAGCAAGACTTTTGTGGATATATTGGAGGATTGTTTTCTACAGTAACATGTTCTAGGGGCAACCAGAGGGAGTAATATGCTTGATCTGATTATCAGCAGTGATTATTCATTCATTAAGAATTTGCAGATAAAGGAACCACTAGCTGATAGTGATCACAGTGTACTGATGTGGGATTTACTTAAAGATGTGACTACCATCATGGGTAAAGGGAAGGGTTTTTGCTTTCATAAAGGTGACTACAGTGGTCTTAGACAGTTTTTAAATTCTGTACAGTGGGATCAACTAACGATGTTACCATCGGTGAATTCTAAATGGAAAGCCTTCAGGGACTTAATCTTAGAAGCTACTAGGCTTTTCATACCAACTGAGAAATACTGTTCAGAGTTCAGGCCTAAATGGATGTCAGATGAATTAATTAATGAGGCTTGTGGCATAGAAGAAAAATGCATGGAATGCATATAAATTATCAGGCAATACAGAAGTTTACGGCAGATATAAGCTAGTCTGTAATCAAGTCACAATGGAGGTTAGGCAGGCAAAGGGAGATTACGAGAAATCTTTGGCAAAGGATGCAAAGTAAAACAGCAAAGAGTTCTCTACATATGTAAACTCTAGAAGAAAGGGGATGAATCAGATTGGTCCACTTAACATAGAGGATTCGACTATTGATTATCCTGCTCAAGTAACTGATAGACTGAATGAGTATTTTGCATCTACATTCATACATGAGGAGTTATTCAAGGAAGGGAATGCCATTCGTTTATCAAACTCTAACAAGGATTTAAGTGATTTTGTAATAACTGAGAGCAAAGTGGAGGAGAGATTGTTGAAGTTAAACATAAAAATGACATCCGGGGTGGATGGAATCTATCCAGTTATATCGAAGGAGGCAGGCAGTGAGGGAAGTTAGCAAACCCTTTGCATAATTACTAGAGAATTTTTAGATTCAGGGAAATCCCCCATGGACTGGAGATGTGCAAATGTATCCCACATTCACAAAGGGGGTTCAGAGGGTGACAAAAATAATTATAAATTCTGTTCCCGGGAAAATAATGGTCACTGGTTAAAGAGGTGATACAAGATTACCTAGACAAGACTGCATTAATTGTTCAGACACAGCATGAGTTTGTTAAGGGGAAGGCTTGTCTGACCAATTTCATTGGATACTACTATGTGGTCACAAAGGAACTGGATGCAGAAATTAATTTTTATATCATATACTTGGATTTCAGGAAAGCTTTTGATACTGTTGCACATGGAAGACTGCTGTACATATTGGAGCAGTATGGCATCGAGGTCAAGCTGCTGCAATGTATAAAGGGATGGTTGATTGGGAGATGGCAGAGAGTGGTAATAAATGGACACTGCTCTATGTGGACTAATGTTATTAGTGGAGTCTTCCAAGGTTTGTTGCTATGCCCATTTTGTGTATTTATCAATAATATCAATGAAGGTATATCAGGCTTAATGTCCAAGTTTTCAGATGATACAAAGGTTTGCAGGGTTGTTAATGATAGTAAAGACAGTATGCTACTGCAACAGGATCTAGAAAAGTTAGGTAGATGGGCTGAGAAGTGGTAACTGAAATTTAATATTGACAAATGCAGAGTACTGCATGTGAGTTGCAATAACTCGAGAGAAATGTACCAAATGTGTGGTATTACATCCAGGGAGATGTAGAATGAAAAACACCTGGGGGTAATTGTGCATTCAGATATGAAGTTCTCTGAGCAGTGCATACGGGCTACCAGAGCAGGTCATGGAGTTTTGTCAATGATATATATGAATTTTGCTAGCAGAGACAAGGAGGTGATTATCCCTTTGTATAAGGCAATGGTCAGGCCACACCTTGAGTACTGCGTACAGGTTTGGAAGCCTCATTTTAGGAAGGATGTAGAGTTGCTAGAACGAGTACAGAGAAGGGCAACAAAATTGGTGAGATGAACAAAGGGGTGTGCTTACAAAGGAAGGCTTAAGTTCTGAAAGTTGCAGCATCTGCAACTTGTAGAACTTAAGCAAGTTTTTCATTAGCATGTTTTTTGTTTAGTCTGTCAATTTTTGCAATGTGTACACCATGAAGAGTTCCTTTAAGATTTCATTGGAAATTTCCTAATTGTCATCTTGAATTCCCAGGGACAAAGAAAAAAAGGTTGTCAGTACTGTATTGTGCAACCTTGCTAGTGATATCAAAATGTTTTTTTAAACAATGAATCGAGTACCAAATTCCACAAGAAGAAACCCAAAACAGAGCTTGGGGCAACCTCTAGCAAATGTTTTTATAGTTCTGTGATGTTTATTATGGTTATTTGCTGATTAATAAAGTGTTCTTTAGTTACTTTATGCATTTCTTTTGAGCAGTTGTTCTCACAGAGATGCTCGAAAATGCATTCTCCCCACAGTTGGCCAAATGCACCTTAAAAATTACTAAAGATTTCTAGGGCCTTTTTTCTGTGGTACATTACAGACCAGTTCCAAGACCTTGATCTGGGTCTGAAACCATGTGGGTTGGGGACCTGCATACCCTGAGTCATGAGAGTGTCAGTAATCCTGTGGGCTGTTACCCTTTCATAAATTTTTTCAAGCACAGGAAGGAGAGCAATAGGTCTGTATGAGCTGGAGTCAGTGCCTGGTTTGCCATATCCTGTGTATAACTTTTAGAAAAAAATTTTGTCAAATTTTAGAGAAGGCTCCTTTGGAGAGATATTTAGAATATGTGGTTGTCAAGATGAGTGGGAGAGTACCTTGTGCAACCTTTTGCTCAGCTCACCTTCAATAAGCTCATATTCAAGGCAAGTGTTGTTTTTACTTTTCTTAACTGCATCAACCTCCATAAAATCATCCTTCTCAGGTTGGATAATTTTTTATCCCATTTCTGCAGTGCTTAAGTTTCATCCAAATAGTTTTCTGCTGATAGTTTTATTTTATCCTTATTATTGCATTTAGTATCTTATCAATGGAGGTTACCCAGGTGGTAGTTTTCTGGGTACTAGCTTGTTTTACAGAACTGTAAATTTTTCCATTAAGATTCCATTTGTGGTTAGCATATACACAAGGCCACGCAGCGTAGCTTTCTCTATTGTAGGAATTAGGCTTCTAAGGATTTGTGTTTTTGCAGTTCTATTTCTTTGTTATATTTTAATTTAGTTTCTGAGTATACAGGGTGGGGCCAAAGTCAGTACACACTGTGCAAGTGCATGTGAGAGTGCATGAAGTGTGTTGTGGGACACTAACAGTTATTTGCTAGAACAGCTGTCACTGTCCGAACATGACATAATGTGAAACTTCTTCCTTCTTTTTGACAACATAACTGAAGCTGTAGGCTGCAGTTAAAAAGAAGTAAGAAGTTTTGCATTAAACACTTTCTAAAAAAGTACCACTGCTGTTAGTTGTCTGACGGTATCAGAGTTCTCCCCATCTCTGCTGCACCACTGCTGTTGTGAGAGAGTGGCACAAGAAGTTCACAACTAATTTATTTACTTGAAAACACACTTGTCATCTGCAAGACATTTGAAGAACATGGCACTGTGTTAGATGCTCCAAGAAGTGGCAGACCACAATCGGTAAGAACAAAACATGTGAATGCTATGGCATAAGCAGTGGTGCAAAGTCCTGGAAAATCATCACAGGGAGTGTTTCTTGAATGCTGTTCCTTGATACACATTTTGGTGGAATGCAAATTTAAATGTTACATCTGTTTAATTTATGGCTTGCTCAAAGATGATTATGACTAATGATTACAGTTTTGCAAGGTAGTGTTGAATCAGTTGAAATGTGAACCCTAAATACTCCATAAAATTGTATGGAGTGACAAAATACCATTCAAGCTATCGGGTCATGTTGACAGTCGCAACTGTGTATACTGGGATACAGAAAATCCCTACCTCAAAATTGAAGAACAGTTGAATCAACCAGGAATGTGTGTTTGGGGAGGTATTTCTTGCCTTGTTGTAGTTGTCAAATACTTCTTCAAAGGCACTGTTATTGGAATGTCCTATCTAGAAATGTTACAAAATACCTTTTACCCAGTCTACAGGCACACAATGATTTTAATGAACTGTACTTTCAACATGATGGGGCACCACGCCATTACACGGTTAACATTCTTAATTGAATGAACTTTTTGACAGCCATGTCATTGGACGAAGAGCAGTAGTGGAATGGCCACCTAGGTCACCTCACCTTACAGCAGTGGACTTCTTTTGGGGAGAGGTTAAAGATAAAGTGTATGTACACAAACCCAGAACAATTCAAGATTTTGCAGAGTTAAATCGAGGATGCTTTTGAAGAAATTGACAATGATCAAAACCTTTGTGATAAGGTAATTTCAAGTATCTGGGGCAGTTGCAATGCTGTATCAAATATATTATTATAGATATATAATGGTATTTGTGTTAAAGCTATTTCTGAAAATATTGTGTCCTGACTTTTGTCCCACTCTGTATATTTTTTATTTCAATTTTTAGCCTGTCCAGACACACTGCTTCTTTCAGTAATCTAGCTTTATATACCTCTCTTCTTAGTTGTGCAGTTTCATTGTCCACCAAGGGATTGGGCCCCCCGGCAACCCTGAGACCCCGGTAAAGAGTCATCAATAGTAGAACCAGGTGTGCCTCCATGCAGCTAAGGATGGGGGTTAGGGGGTGCTTGACCTGGCTACTATATGCCTGTTGGATCTGGCCAACAACAGAACAAATAACTCTTGTTCTGTTGTGGGCCAGAAGTAGCAGCTTGGGCTATGCCCAATACACAGGACTCAGCAGCAAATAGGGTAAACCCTGGAGCCCATAACAAAGATACTAGACACATCTGACATCTGTCCACCAAAGGGATAGGCATGTGTACTGATTTTTTTTTTTTTTTTTTCCTTTTCTTTTTCTTGTAAGAAACAGAAGCAGCATAGACTGAGTCTTGGATGTATTCAGCAAAGTTGGCAGCAGATTTCTGCTGAAGTTTTTGTAGGTTTTGTTGCAAAATATCCATAATTTTTTATTCAGATATTTCCCAGTGAATGGTTTTTAGGGAAAATCCGAACATATAGTGAGAGAGCTCGGTCCATGGAGTAGTAAGATTGCCCTTTGATTGCTCATGGTCGTCCAGTCCTTTTGCATTTTCCACAGTTTAGCAAACCAATTTAGTGAGGGGGAAGATAATGGTGCGATCAGTTTGCCATGCATTGAACTGTAGTTGCTAGTATTATGAGTTGATTCAAAAGAAGTAATCCTTTTGCAGTTATGTATGAAGCCTAGTTTTTGGCTGTTCTGATTATTTGTTTCAAAATGCTGGAGTTGATCTGATATTAGCATCTATTGTTATGATGGTATTAATTGTGACAGTTAGCTCTATTGCCTGATAAATATAATGGAGATGGAGTTTAATATCATTACTAGGTGGACAGTAAAAGGGAAATGATGTAAATAGAGATATGTAATATTGAAGTAGGTGGTCTTAGGGTTGCACAAGGAACTGATTTTAGTCAGAACCAGTTCATGGTTATATATAACATTGCCTTCTCTTGTATCATGGCTGATCATTTAAATAACTGTTGCATTGAGTTGGTAACCTGTGACCTTACCTTTGAAGCAGTATGGTTCTTGTAAGGCAATCAGGCTATTTTTTTAGTTTTCCTCAGCTCAGTTCAACTGCTACAGACTAATCACTAGGCATTAAATCGCAGCAAGTGAGACCTAGTGTATTTCTTTTGTTTACTATCTACAATTAAGCATTGATTTCACCTGCTCAAGGGCCTGTTGTTACTCAGGGCATTTACTGTGTCTGATAGAGTGAGCATCTCTATTAGTAATTGCATCTCTATTCGAAACATTATATGACCAATGAGGTGCCATATGTGGAGAACATCACTTACACATGTCAACTACATGGTTTCGTAATGTATACTGTGATCAGTGCACTATGCTACAAACTCATCACCCATCACGTTATTCCCAACCTTCGAACTAGACTGCTTTGATACAGGGGTTTTCATGCATAGTGGAGCACTACCACATATTGTTTGCCCAGCAACATGACTGCATTGTGACACACTTCCCAAAGATCACCCCCTCACCATGGAAACCTACGTTGTGAGGGGACCTCCCACCTCCCAACGATCCTCCTAAAATTCGAGATTTGCATCACTGAAATCCAGTGCTCATACCTTGGTTCCAGGGTTACATTATGGGAATCTAGCATGTGCAGCCCCTGCCCCATAGCCTGTGGAATCTCGGAAAGAGAGATATTGTGAGTGAGGAGGCCCACCACTTTGCCCCCTTCTTTGACAAAACTGGAGGTCATCAGCCCAAGTGGAATCAGTAGGCGGGTGGTTCTTACTGGTAGGATCAATTGCATTCCAATAAATCTCCGTCCCGACAGTCAACACTTATTGGAAATGTGGGTGTGATGCTCTAAGCGAACTTGACATCCCATTTGTGTACACAGTACTTGCTATTTTGTGAGTGAGCATCCCCTCGTAAGGCTCGATGGTGACTGAGGTACTTAGGGCATCAGATATTGTATTTTACTCATATGAGTAATTTAAATCCTTTCCCTTGTGTGGCCCCAACAGGGCCTCTACTAGTTGATTAAATGATACAGATAATACCTCTGTAAAAAGATATAGAATTGAGGATACACCACCATCGGTTACACAACTTTTCGTCATTCTCATTCCATAGGAGAGCAGGCAATCGGAAAAGTAGTAGTAATAGAAGCAAATTGATGATACAAAAAAAGGTTATATAGCATCAGCAAAAAAAAAAAAAAACCTGCAAAATTCACACATCCATACCCTGTAAGAATTTATATCAGGACATCATAATCCCATTATATATGGCTATTGTTAGACCCCACTTGGAATATTGTGTTAAAATATTAAAAATTATCACCTAAAAATTGAGCTTCTTGAGAGGGTACAAAGATGGGGAACTCGCTTAGTGAGATCGGCAAAATGGCGACCATATGAGGAAAGACTGAATATGTGAGTTAGCATTAGCATTAGTAGAGGCATTTGATGCAAGAAAGCAAGCTTATGCAGCATCAGCCAAAAAAATAAATAAATAAATTAAATTAAATTAATAAATAAAAAATAACTACTTCCACTTCACCCCTCTGTTCGTTCGAAATACCTGTCCAGCTGAGCCTTAAACTTATTTAGGCTATCAACTTCCATGACAAGGGATGGAAGTCTGTTCCACCAACCAACCACCCGCTGGCTAAAGGCAAATTTCTGCACATCTATCCTACATCTGTCTTTCCTCAATTTGAATTTGTGCCCTCTCAGGTGATTATTCTGAGCAAGAGGAAGAATCCCATCAGCATTGAGCATGCTCAAACTTTTGTACAGTTTTGAAACTAGGCACCTTAGAGGAGACTTGATTGAGGTGTTTAAAGCTCTAAGCGGCAAAAGTAAAATGAATGAGATGAAATTTTCATGGTTATAAATGATTTTAGAACTAGGGGCCATAAATTCAAGTTATGGTGGGGGGGGGGGAGAGTTGGCACTCTTTCAATCAGTAACGTGAGACTAATTGCATATCATACAAGGGTTATTCAATTAAAACGTTCTTTCAAACACATGACAATTCACATCTGGGTGGAAATGTGTTCATAATGTTCATAACTTGAACACATCCATATAAAAATTCATAATAGGATCTGCTTTGTTTGCTGTTTTTTATGGTTTTATATGTAAGTATGTTGAATTAGCATAAGTAGAGCATAGCAAGCTTAGCAGCATCAGCCAAAAAAAAAAATCTTCCCATTACACCCATCCATTTGTCCACTTCTTCCTTAAATTTCAGAGAGATGGTGCATCCCAAACAGAGTAACATAATGGTGATTCAGTTCTGCACTGCTGAGGAGTAAGAAATTTATAACAGATTTTGGCAGTGTATGTGGAAGGTTCCTACTCAAAAACTGTTATCATAGAGTGGTTGATAAAGTTTTAAGGAAGAAAAAGGACATGCAGGTTTCTGTATTCAGAACAGCCCAGCCATGAAAAATCAACTGAAAGAATTGAACTATTATTAGAATTTGCACTACATATGAGATGCATAATGGTTATAGAGCTTCTGCACATCAGCATAGGAAGTACCATCCAATTATTCATGATTTTGGTTACTATAAAGTTTCAGTGCAGCAGATTCCAAAATTACAAATTACTGAAAGAAGAACTGGAGAAAGGGATTATCATATGAGCTCTTCATGTGCTACCATGCTTTGACTTTTTTTTTAATAAGATTGTGGCAGGAGATGAATGCTGGTGCCATCATTCTGTACCAGAGTTAAATTTCCAGCATTAAGTGAAAGCACCTTGATCTCCAAAAACTTTTTAAAAAAAGGGGGGGGGGGAGTCAATCCCAGAAATGCTTCAGAAAAAGTTACAGTAACAGTTTTCTTCTGTCATGGTAGCCAAAGAAATTTTCTATTAAGCTTTTTAGAATCTGATTCCAGTACTAATTTTATATCATATGCTGATGTCAGAATTTGCTATCTTATTTTGCAACTTTGAGAGACCTGTGCATGAGCCTCAAATGCAAATGACCGGAACAAACTGACAGGAGGAAGGTTCTGTTCTGGGAGCTCCCGAGGTTGCAGAGGAAAAAATAAAAAAATGTAATTACTATTGATTTGTGTCCCCCCCACAAGACACAATTCATGAAAAATAAAATGTTTTTCATGAATATTTTATTATGAACAGTCGCCAAAGGTGAATATTTGATATAAATAGACATTCTGGCATGCAAATTCTGAGTATCCCATATTAATCGATCTACCGCCTAACAGAGCTGCACATTATGCAAATTCATGCCTTATAACAACACAGGCTGTGACCACATCACTTAATTTCAGTTTTTTTGCTTGCTGAGTGGGATAAGCCAAATCCATCCCAGACCTGAAGTCCTGACAAATGGGCTACAATTCTATTGTAAGATGAGTCCTGTTTTAGCATAAAAATAGATTCTAGACATTTCATCTGGAGATGAATGCAGTACTATCCTTCCAACATCATAGAAAGGAACATTTACAGTGGGGGTGGTGTTTTCATGTGGAGCAGAATAATGATCAGTGGCTGCACCCCTCTTCATGTGATTGATGGGGGGTACCGTAACTGTGCAGAGGTAACTGAAAACAGATTCTACCAATGTGTATTGTGTCAGTAAATTGAGTGTTCTCTGGTCGATTTGCCTGCTTTGCCTTACAAAAAACAGTTTTACTGGGGGAGGACCTTGCTATCTATGCCTGAGACCAACTAACTCAGCCACGGAATGAAAAAAGCACCCATAAAAGTTCCTTGCATCATCAACAGGATTTGAACCTAGCCCATTTTCCACCCAGTGTGTGTGTGGGGGGGGGGGACTGACAATACCACTGCTACCCATGCAGACTTCATGACAACCGTCACTTAATGGCATGGAGCATTCTAATGATGATGCTGACATTACCTAATTCGAGCCCTTGTGGGTAGCACAATTGGTAGAATCGCCATCCTCTCAATACTTGTTTGCAAAGACCTGAGTTTAAATCTGTTGCAATGTGGTTGTCTCAGTTGAGGGTAGCTTGGTTTTCATCCAGCAAACTAACAACAGAACACGCAATTTAGACAAGTATACAGTGCAATATAGCCTAAGCTGACAACAACAACGTGTCCCGTTTCCACAGCATAGCCACTGTCTTCACAGTGCATGACAATTGTTGACCAATTCCAAGTTAGTAATGAGCTTCGTGGTTTCGACAGTAACGCAAGGCTGGAAATAGGGGGAATGTGGATGGATACTGTCCCTTAGTTCCAGACTTGTAACCACCAAAATATTAATGTTACTGGAGTTTTATTCTGTCTTCATAGGCATAGGTGTATGCTCTTTTCAATACTAAAGGAAATGCTTTATTTTCTTGCTGCATTTTAAGAGGACGCACTCTCCAGACATGATATGCACTGAAATACATCCATTAAAGTTAAACCCAAAAACTGTTATATTAGGACCACCTGAATATTAGCTCATTTAACTGTGTATTACGTTTGCAAATTGCATGTCCCCTCGTGGGGAGCACAGTTTGTAGAATTGCCGCTCTCCACACTGGGTGTAAGAGTTCAAATCCCGTCGATGCGAGGAATTTTTATAGACCTTTTTCACAATGTGGCTGAATTAGTGTCTCGGCTGAGAGTAACATGGTTTTTTTCTTCTGGAAACTTAGGTTTTTAGTCCAACAAAGAGAAAATCGACCACATTTCCAAAAATCTAACAATTTACAGACAATACTGTGCAAATATGGCCAAAGTTGCTGATGTGCCTAAAACCTTACCAAATTGCATGTATTCTATGGTCGGTTTTGCTGGACAGGCATGGCCAGGAACAACTTCATCCACTCGTCTGTATTATTTCCATAAGTTGTGCATGTTTTCTATTCAGGTTGGCTGCTGGACAAAAAGCCAAAGTTTCAGGGAGAAAAGGCCTTATTGTCCTGGACAGACTAACTTAATCACAGAGTAAAAAGAAGCCCATAAAGATTCAAACCCTTGCGTTCTTCACCACATGGGACAAATAGTGATTATATCATGCTATATGCTAGGATCATTTAGTAAGCAGATGAACAGCATGCTCTGCAGAACTAGAAATCAATTGGAGATGTAGATTCCACTCTCCCAAGTTCTGCAGCAGCAGTTCTCGCCTATATTGATGTTACTTGTATTTGGGCCAGCTTCCATCTAAATCTGAAAACAGCGTCTGCATTATTCCAAAAAGCTATTTAAATACCTGGTTTTCTTCAAATTTGAAATGAGGTGTTCGAGAAATAATTTTATTCAATATAGTATCAGGAAACCCATGACGTAACATGCTACATGCTTTTAGATAAGGTGGATTTTTAGAAATCCCAGACAAGTAAAACTATGTCCCTAACTGCATTTTCAGCAGACATTTCACCAAAATGCAAGCTTTGCTGCCTTCCTGACAGTTTCTTTCCCAAAACCAAATTCCCTTGTCACCCCTACTTTCCAAATCGTTCTATTTTGACTTTGCACCCAAAAACTTATTTTAAAAGATCGAACAAGTGCACAGAATTAAATTTAACAAGGTCTTGGAGACTACAAAAATGAAGGGAAGAGTACTTTGCAGTATTATGAAAAAAAATTTGGATATCCTTTCAAAGACAGAAATTAAGACTTAAGGGGGAATTACTTTAAAGCAGATGTGATGAAGAGTTAGGCAAGATAAGCACATCTTGTGTGTATGTATATTGCCACACCATTAATATCTGGACACTGCTCTGTCGACAGTTGGACACAGCTAAATATGCTTGTAGGCCTTTGAAGAGACAGTAGTAAAATTGTGATTTTAAGATGACACATCAATGGAGTTACCAGACTTCCAGCTCTGAATGATGATTGGTTGCCACAAGCAATCTGCTTCTACATGACACTTTAACAGTACAGTACAATACAAAGTTAAAATTATTAGGACCACCTGTAATTTCTTACATATACCCATTGTTTTTGTATCTGTAAATTGTGTGTTCTCTGGTAGATTTGCCTGTTTTGCTGGACGAAAAAATCCCAGTTTCTGTGGGAAAAATCTTGCTATCTATGCCTGAGACCGACTAACTCAGTAACGGAGTGAAAAAAACCTATTAAAATTCTTTGCGTCATTGATTGGATTCGAACCGAGGCCTTTTCCAGCCGGTGGGGAGAACAATGATGACACCATGCAGACAACAGTATAGTACAGGCTGCTGCATGATACAAGTCACTAATCCAACCAATGCAAGACGTCTGCTTCGTGTAAAGCTCACTGTTCTTGGACTAAGCCAAACCAAACTATTATATTTAGGGCACACGAATAATTAAATTCATCTGCCATGCTGTGTGTCTTGTCTGTTAATTGCGTGTATTCTATGGTCGATTTATCTGTTTTGCTGGATGAAAAACCCAGTTTCTGGGGGAGAACCTTGCTGTCTGAGACTGACTAACTAACTCAGCCACAAAGTGAAAAAAGCCCATTAAAGTTCCTCGCGTCATCGACGAGGTTCGAACCTGGGTCTTTTCCATCCAGTGTGGGGCGATTCCCATCTCCTCTCCTCCCTTAGGCTTATCACCTAAGGGAGGGCAGGAGAAGGGAATCGTCCACTCCCCTACCAGGGGTTGGAGATTTAAAGAATCCAGATTAGGGCATCCGGTTTCGATCGCCAAATGGCAGAAGGTCAGATTTGGGATGTGGTTCTTCCTAACACCCCGACTGGGGGATTAGAAGATCGTTCCATTTGTTATATTTCATTTGTATTTCCAGTTCTTCCATTTGCTAGTTTTGGTTTTGGTGGGGAATC
This sequence comes from Mastigoproctus giganteus, assembly GCF_048544385.1. Taxonomy (NCBI): domain Eukaryota; kingdom Metazoa; phylum Arthropoda; class Arachnida; order Uropygi; family Thelyphonidae; genus Mastigoproctus; species Mastigoproctus giganteus. The sequence continues at coordinate 203,879,431 of NC_143581.1, read as the reverse complement.
TTGTACTGCTACTTGGCGCATTGTGGGCAGTCAGTTCTGGTCCATCAGACATGAGGCTGATTTGGGACTTATCCATCATCTGTCGTGTTGCCATAGGCATCCTCTTTGTTCATTGCCTTTTCTATTTAATAGCGTCAAGTTTAGGTGTCATTTCTAAGGAATGTAAGGAATTGTTGATAGGGGCACCATTCCCTTAGGTTCCCTGCCGCTTTTTTCTTGCTCATTTGGTGTGGGTCTATGGTCTACTGTGTTGTTGTGCAGCTCGATCAATGTCCTCCTCCTTGTGAAAAGATCCTGCGCAAACTTACTGAACTCTTTGTATTCTTCTTCTGTGTCCAGTAAAAGGTGTTCCTGATTACGAGGAAGGTATGTAGTCTTGGTTATCAGGATGCTTCGGAGATCCTCATAATATTCACATTCGTACATTATGTGTTGCCAAGTCTAACTCTCCGCATTCACAATTTGGGTCGTCTACAATTCCCATATTATTTAGCTTGTCATTTGGGCACCATGACCCGTCAGTAGGTATGTAATGTGTGTAATCCTGGGAAGAACCAATGTGGGGTTCTGGGGTAGACTCTGCTGACTGTGAATTTATTGGATGAATTTTCTTGTGATTTCTCCTTTACAGGAGTTTGATCATCTCTCTTGCCATGCCTGCCGCAGGTGCAGCACCAGCCGCGTTTTTTCCTGTTTCCGATTATTCGCCGCATCTGTTGTGTACCCTACGAAGGTCGTTGGATTCGTCTAGAGAGCATGTACATTAGCCCACAACGCACCACCTCTAGATCAAGGTGAAGCATGCCTGCAAGGGACTGTAGGGCATGAGTGTTCACCATAGAGCAGGCACACGAGTGACTCATGGTGAGCACTCATGCCCTAGAGCAGGCACACGAGTGACTCATGGTGAGCACTCATGCCCTACAGCCCCTTGCAGGCATGCTTCGCCTTGATCTAGAGGTGGTGCGTTGTGGGCTAATGTACATGCTCTCTAGACGAATCCAACGACCTTCGTAGGGGACACAACAGATGCGGCGAATAATCGGAAAGTTATTAGAATATTTCTCTGGATGGTGTCAAGAATTCTTTTGTTAACGGCTGTAACTACCTTGGTAAACCATACAGGCGAGCCATAGGTCATTGCCGGGATAAAAATCGCTTTATAGTACGGTGTCAGAGTTCTTCGTTTTAGTCCCCAGTCTTTTCTAGTGATTCTTGCAATCATGGCCGTGGATTTTCTGAGTTTCTCCTTCCGGTAGAGGAGATGTTTCTTGAAGGATAAATTTGAGTCTAAAATGATTCCAAGGTACTTTAGTTGTGTGCTAAGCTTGATGGTTGCGCCCTCAATTTTAATCTATGGCAGCCAGGGATTGTCTAGTGTCCCTCTTAATAGGATTTAACCCTTCTTTGTTGGCGAAATTGTCAATGAGTGCAGCTTCGTCCATTCCAGTAGCTTTTCCAGTACCCTGTTTGCCTGGATTTCCAAGCCGACCCTTGAGTTCGCCTCCGCAGTGAGGCTGATGTCACCTGCAAATGCTTGACTGTTCACCTCTCCCAGGTCCATCGAAAGGAAATCATCTAGAACTACATTCCACAGGAGTGGCCCCAGCACTGAACCCTGCGGGCAGCCTCGGTGTACAGGTCTAGTTATTTTCTGATACGGTGTTATAACTTCCACTTTTCTGTCGTGTAGGTATGATCTTATGGTGTATAGATTCATCGGTAGGCCTGCCTCCCGGAGTCTGCCGAGGACACTCAGCCACCAAAGGGAGTCGAACGCCCCGGCAAAGTCAATTGAAAGGACCAGAAAGTATTTCTTGGAACACTGTTTTGCTGCTTGGATAAGGTTTTGGAGTGCATATACTGTTGACAAGCCTGGTTTGAAACCATATTGTCTGCTAGAGGCAAGGTTTGCTGAGTTATAGTGGCTAGTAATTCTCATATGTAGGAGTCTCTCGAACAGGTTGCTCACCGTGGAGAGCAGAGCAATTGGTCTATAGGAGTCTGGCATATCTGGTTTCTTAGTTGGATTTTTTATAATCAGCCTCAGGTTTGCAGTTTTCCAGCTAGTTGGAAATTTTTCCTGCCATGAGGCAGCAGTTGAATAGTACGAGGTTTGGGGCTATTCCTACCACTTTCTTGACAATCTCTGGTTCCAGCAAATCTGGGCCAGGACATTTTTTGTTTCTCATTTGCGCAATTGCAGCTTGAATTTCGTCCATTGTAAATTGTGGTTCCATCCTCTGCGTAATGTCCCTGATAGTTTCCCTGATAGATGGTCTGTTGATCAGGTGTTAGCATGCTTGGTGGTTCCAGTAGAATTGTATTCAGTATGTGTTGTTGTTGAGTCCTCCCAGGTTGTTGTTATAGTACCTTGTGGTGTCTTAGTTGCCGCTTGAACCTCTCTCCTGGGGAATTTTTTTTGAGATTATTTTATAAACCGGTCCCCAGGGGTTTGTGTTCCCAGTCGTGAAGACTAGCCGTTCCCAAGATGCCCTCTTGTTTTTTTTTTTTTTTTGATTATGTCAGTGTATCTGTTCCTGCCTTCCCTATAGCGCTGGCGCAGATACTCCACCTCCGCGGCCGCCCGATCTATGGGCCTGCTGGAACTCTTTCCTTTTTGCTTGGACTTCTCTCCTCAGCCCTTGGAGCCCCGGAGTCCACCAGGGCTTCGCACCCGACGCCGGGGTATTTCTTCTCATTGCAGCCTCTGCCGCTGTAATTATTTGGGTTATTTTTCTCTGTAGGATGTCTAGGTTTCCCTGCCAGTCAGGATTTTCGTCCCTCAGTTCATTTTATTTAGCTATAATTTGCTCCTGAAACATCTGCAAATTTGCTTTTTCTATAGAAAATCTGTTCATCTTTAGCCTCATTATTCTGTCAATTTGGTATGTTATGGTGCGATGATCAGATGTGATCCAGGGGCTTTGGACTTCCCAGTTTGAGACATGCTCTGCTATGTTCCTTGTAGTTAGTGTGATGTCGGTTATAGCTTCCCATAGCGTATTGCAGAAGGTTGGGAGCTTGAAGGGTTGTTTCTGCACTGTGTATGTGGAGTTTGACAAATAGCCTTCCAGTTGCTGGCCGTTTGAGGTGCCTTGCCGGTCTTGGGTTCTGCTGTGCCAGGCTGGCGAGCTGCAGTTAACATCCGCTCCAACTATTATCTTTTGTCCTGAAAGGATGTCTTGGACAACCTGGAGGTATCTTATGAATTGTTGGATGTCCTCCCCTGGTCTGCGGTAGACTGCGATCACGTAGATGTTACCGATAGAGGTGACAATATAGGCGCACGCTGCCCAGCTAGCACATAATTGTGCAATACGGGTCGCAGTTATCTCTGGATTGCGGATAACAACAGCTGCCCAGGGTATATCTTCATCAGTGTGGATCACTTTGTAGGCCAGTGTGTAACCCCTTACCTGTTTCATATGTGTATATGGTTCTTGAAGCAGGATTACATCCGCGTTTTCCTCGTCCGCCTTAATGCGGACCTGCTCAGCCACTGCTCTGGCTCTCTGTGCGTTTAGCTGGTGGATTTTGAGCACTCCATAGTTGTATTGTTTAAGCCTTGTCCCCATAATTGAATCGAAGTTTATATGTGCTTTTGGCCTTTAAGTAGGTAGGACACTTGGCATCTCAAATAGAGTGTGCATGATCCAACCGGAGAGACTTAAAGTTGGCACACACAGGTTCGTTTGTCTCAGGGCAGTAACTAACTTCATGAATTATTCATGAACTAAATTATTTTCAGAGCAGTGGCCGCAGGTCAGTGTGGTTTGGGTATATCTATGGGAAGTGTGGCCGAACTTACAACATTTAAAACATTTTGGAACGGCCACATATTCTCTGAAGCAGTGGCTTCCCTACTCTGTAGATCCTGTTCTGCACCCGCAGTATCTGACAGGCCTCCGAGGCCAGTTCAACGATCCAATTCAGGCTGCTATTGTTTTCTTGTTTTGCTCATGTACTTAGGAAATATAAGGTTCTGTCCTTCCTGATCCGGTAGGTCGCTTTGCAGATTTCTTCCGTACACTTTTTCTATTAGTTTCTCTGGTGTCAGGTCTTTATCAACATCAAAAATGATGAGCAATGATCCTTTCTTTTTTGGGGGCTCAGCAAGTAGACCCACTGTGGTTATTTTGGGATTACTGATTATATGCTGCATCTCCTCTTTCGTTTTAGTTTCGATCACGACACCCGGATTTTGGATCTTTCTAATTGCGTTTATCCTGGTGGTTCTAAGGTCCTCTTTTTGGTTTTCCATTATTTTCGATTTAATCTCCTCACTTGTTTGTTTCTGTACTCCTGTTGGTCTTACAATTACCAAATTAGGTGTTGGTAGTGATGTTTTCTTTCTTGCTTGGGGAAGCTTGGGGGCTACTGGTTCACTGTTTTGTGTGTTTCTTAGCGCTTGTGCATAAGTAGTGACACGCTGTAGCATTTGGTTCGTCCCACTTTCCGTGAACGCCTCCAGTTTTGCGGTGGCTCGTCATGATCTACCAGTGATACGGTTATGACTAACTGTTGCAAATGCCTGGAGAAAGTTACTAGCCGAACTGTATTGATTGATTGAACTGTATTCAATGAAGTTTGAAGGAGGCAACGTGATGGTCTGCAATCAGAACAGGCGCTAGCGTTTTGTGGTGCCTGAGGCAAAACTTGTCACCGCCTAATTTATATCATATCTTAAGCATATATATGCAATAGCTCATTTAGAAGCGCCCCTAGTGCCGGGCCTGTCTGCAGTTGTTTTTCATGGTTTGGGCTGGGACCATTGGTTGTTTTGAACAAAACCATGAATGCTGATGTCTATCTAGACATCCTGGACAATAATCCTTTATGTACGTTGTGGCAGCTTCGGCGATGGCGATACCTGTATTTCCATATCATACTGCTTGTGCTCTGATGAACTCGTCTGATCACATAAACGTAGAAAAGTTGGATTGGAAGGCCCAGAGCCCTTACCTCAGTCCTTTAGAAAACCTTTTGGGTGAATTGCATTGTCAAGGGCGTGAAGAGACACTTCCAAAAAAATAGTGCTAAACTGGTCACCATATTGAATGTCGAAAAATATTCGAGGATATTTACAAAAAACTGTTGAAGAGTGTTCAAAGGAAATTATAGGTTGTCTTAAGGGTAAAGGTGTCAGCACAGGTCAATAGCGTTCCTGTAAATAAAGGTTAACTAGTTAGATATGCAGGTGATAGATATTAATGGTAGGGCACTGTATATTTGGGTAGCATCTAAAGATTCCATGTAACCCCCCCCCCCTTTCTAGTAACTATTATATTCGAAATTTGTTTTCACATAACAGTACTAACAACTAGCCACTCTAGGATCCAGCTATACGTATTTCTTTTCAATTTTATTTCAGAACCACACAGCCGATCCATGGATCATCTGTAGCAATGATATATCATCTTATGATACAGGTGGTGCAACTGAACCAAGTCCCAGAGCTCATCGTGACCCAGAAACAAAAGATAAGACTTTGTATGACAGTAATGAAATGTTGCTCCAGGACCAAAACTGGAGATGATACACCACTAATTTGTAACCAAGCAATTTATATTTAGTATCATGGGGTAGCCCAAGTAGATATGATCAAATAATATGAATGTTTTTTACCTACATGAAGATTAAAGTTTAACGATTCTCCACAAGGCTGATTTAGCCCGTCTGCTAACAGCACTGTATGTTGCTTGTTGTTGATGTAATAAACCTTTCTTTTGATGATGTAATCTGCGTTATGACAGGTTTGTAATTTCATCGTGAAGCATATTTCGAATATATTTATTGTGCAGTGAGGAACTTTGAATAGTAATGTAAATGCTCATAATGGGTGTTTTTTGGCTCACTGTTATTACTATTTCTGGATTATTATGCTCACTATAGAAAACTTAAAATATCAGAGATACTGCTAAAGATCAGAAATATAATTGTATTATTCAGATATTTTGACATGTGCCTTGTATAGAGCGATTCTTGAACATTAGTTCCACTCTACCATGGTACACGTAATACTACGTAACTAGAATGGCCAGAAATTACCAGAAACGTAATTATCATTATTATTATTATTATTACGATTATTAGTCATATTGTGCAAGTATATTGAAAAAGTAAAGTTTATTAGTTTATTGATAAGTAAAGGACAATAGGTCGGTGCAATGAGACATCAAACAGCTCCAATAAATTGGTTACATTTCGGCTATCAATATCTAAACCCATCTTTGTGCCAGGATTTTTGGGTTATATAAAATTATATACAAAGAGAAGTGAATGGGAGTTGACAATACACAACGTGAATCGAATTTGAATTTAATAGAGTTATAAATTATAGTTAAAAATTATGTCGTGAATTATCTTTAATCATTAAACACCTACTCTACTATCTAACTATACTTTAAAACACAAGATATAAAAATACGGTGATTTAATAAGAAATTGGCATTTAAAACATGAAAGTTGCGTGAAATGAATATGCATAATGGTATGGTTGTGCAGTGTGTGTGTGCTTAGGAGTAGTGCAAGTCTTATGAGTGTTAAAATCAGCTTCTGGATTATTATTAGGCTCACTACAGAAAACTTAAAATATCAGAGATACTGCTAAAGATCAGAGATGTAGTTGTATTATTCAGATAATCACCAACAGGAACCATAGTCATTTGCAGCAACCCCCAGATCAAGAACACACAGATTCTCTCTTAACCCTGCATAAAATGAACCCTCCTTTCCAGAGGTAATCATAGAACAGCAAATTCCCAGCCATAGACAATTTGGGGCTGATGTGTCTTTAGCTAATCACTTTGATGAGTATAAAAACAACTGTACAGAGACATAGAGTAGGCCAGTACATTAGAGAGATTTATAATTGGGGATTTAATTTCCCAGATATTGACTGGAATTTGTGGTTTGGTCACGCAAACACTAGCAAGGCTTTTGAGGATTTATTGGATGATTGTTTTCTACAGCAGCATGTTCGGGAGGCAACTAGAGGGAGTAATATTCTTGATCTGATTATCACTAGTGATTCTTCATGCATTAAGAATCTGCAGATAAAGGAAACACTAGGTGGAAGTGATCCCAGTGTGTTCAAGTGGGATTTACTAAAGAGGTAACTACTATCAGGGGTAAGGGGAAGGGTTTTTGCTTTCGCAAAAGTGACTACAGTGGTCTAAGACTGTATTTAAATTCTATACGGTGGGACCAAATGATGGTGTTACCAACAGCAAATTCAAAATGGGAAGCATTCAAAGAATTAATCTTGGAAGCTACTAGGCTTTTCATGCAAACAAAGAAACATTGTTCAAGGTAAATGGATGTCAGATGAACTGATGAGACATGTGGCAGAGAAGAAAAACACATTGGATAACCTACCAAGTCACAAAGGAGGTTAGGCAGGCAAGGCAGATTACGAAAAATAATTGGCAATGGATGCAAAGAAAAACAGCAAAGAGTTCTTTACTTATGTAAACTCTAGAAGGAAGGGGATGAATCAAATTGGTCTACTTGATATCGATGGTGCCATTGTTGATGATCCCGCTCCGATAGCTAACAAACTAAATGAATATTTTGCATCATCATTCACACATCAGGAGTTATTCAGGGAGGGGAAGGAGGGGAATGCCAGATGTCAATTAAACTCTTGCAGCGAGCTAGATGATTTAATAATAACTTAGAGAAAAATGGAGAAGAAATTGTTGAAGATAAACATAAGAAAGGCATCTGGAGTGAATGGGATCTATCCAGTTATATTAAAGGAGGCAGCAAAGGAGGTAAGCAAACCCTTAGCCAAAATTATGAGAGTTTCCTTGGACTCAGGGAAGGTATCCATGCACTGGAGATGTGCAAATGTGACCCCAATTCACAAATGAGAATCAAAGACGACACAAATAATTGTAGTCCTGTTAGCTTAACTTCTATTCCAGGGAAATTAATGGAGGCACTGGTTAAAGAAGCACAGCAGGATCATCTAGACAATACTGCATTAATAGTTCAGACACAGCATGGGTTTGTTAAGGGAAAGTCATGTGTGACCAATTTGATTGGATACTATGATGTGGTTACAAAGGAACTGGATGCAAAGAATAATTTTGATATCATATATTTGGATCTTAGAAAAGGCTTTGATACAGTTGCAAATGGAGGACTGCTGCACAAATTGGAGCAGTGTGGCATTGGAGGCAAATTGCTGCTATGGATAAAGGGATGGTTGAGTGGGAGAAGACACAGAGTGGTAATCAATGGACACTTCTCTTCATGGACTAATGTTTTATTTGGAGTCCCTCAGGGTTTAGCGTTGGGTCCATTGTTTTGTTTTCTTTATTTATAAATGATATTAATGATGGTATATCAGGCTTAATGTCCAATATTGCAGACTATACGAAGGTTGGCAGGGTTAAAGTACTGCATATGGGAGGCAGTAACCACAGAATAACGTATGAACTGTATGGGACTAAACTGAGAGTGATAGAGAATGAAAAGGACATGGGAGTAATTGTGCAAGCAGATATGAAGTTTTCTGAGTAGTGCAGACGGTATGTAGGAGTAGCTCATGGTGCCATGTCAATGATAAACAAGAATTTTTCTAGCAGGGATAAGGAGGTGATCATCCCCTTGTATACGGCAATGGTCAGGCCACACCTTGAGTACTGTTTACAGGTCTGGAGGCTTCATTTTAAGAAGGATGTACAGCTACTGGAACGAGTTCAGAGAAGGGAAACAAGATGAGTGAATGGAACAAAGGATTGCTCTTACTAAGAAAGGCTTGCATTTTGCAAATTACAGTGTCTGGAGACTACGCATCTGCGAGGTGATCTGATTGAGGTGTATTATTATTAGCCATATGGTGCAAGGAAGCCCGAGGCTTATGGTGCACCAGCCAAAAAAAATATCCGAATACCCCCAAGAGAGAGAGAGGAGACAGAGAACAAGAGTCAGAAGCAGAAGCGAAGCGAAGGGAATCATCAAGAAAGAGAAGAATGATGATATCGTGCTCAGAACCCTGGGTGTGCCAAGTTCATACTCACCAGATGTGAACCCCTGAGATAAAAAGTCTTTAATGGTTTGAGCATGCTCAATGCAGATGTGATTCTTCTTCTTGCTTAGAATAATCGTCTGAGGGTACAAAAATTCAAATTAAGGAAGGCAGTTGTAGGATAGATGTGCGGAAGTTTGTCTTTAGACAGCGGGTGGTTAATTACTAGAACAAACTTCCATCTGTCGTTGCAGAAGCTGAGGGCTTAAATAGATTCAAGGTAGAACTAGACCAACATTTAGAGCGAGTGGATGGGTGAAATTAGAAAGTTTTTTTTTTTTTTTGTTTTGGCTGATGCTATATAGACTTTATTTCTTGCATCATGTGCTTTATTAATGCTAATGATAATATCTACAACCTTAGAACAGATCCAGAAATGGTCTTTCAGCCAGCTATCTTGTTATTCATTAATATTTGGTTATTATTTTACCATAGTTTGTAGATCCGAAAAAAAAAAATGGTAACTCTGTTTTTAGGTTAGATTATTAAGTTTCGTATAATACGGTCTGTATTTAATGTCAGCTATATCTAAAATCTCGGGGTTTGCGGTCCCTCTGTTTTCTGTACTGTTCTACTAGTTTCGAATTTGCTTTGCAAGGACTTGACTATATTACTCCCGGAATTTAGCAAGTTACAGTAACGTATGAGTGAATAATTATTTTTGGTAGTTTTTTTTCCCCCTAGGTTTGGTTGTATTAATTATTATTATTATTATTTATTATTATTATTAGCCATATGGTAGAAGGAAGCTTGAGGCTTATGCTGCACCAACCAAAATAAAAAAAAATCCCGAGTAACCCCCTGAGAGAGAGAGAGAGAGAGAGAGAGAGAGAGAGAGAGAGAGAGAGAGAGAGAGAGGAATCACCAAGAAAGAGAAGAATGATGATATCCAGCTCAGGACCCTGGGTTTACCAAGCCCATACTCACCAGATGTGAGCCTCGGGGGTTAAATTCCAGCTAGTGTCGCGAGCATTCAATTCTGTTTTCTGAAAGTGCTTCCTTGGTTCTGCTATTCTCTGCTTTCTGGTTCCGAGAATATTGCAATCGCATAGGTTTAATAATATCTCAATAGGGGTATGAGAATATTTCAGTGGCATTATCCTTACTCTCTAAGTACTCCTGTTTCCATTGTTCCATTAAAGCACTTCGGACGTTTCTCAAATAGGGCTCCTCAATGTGGTACAATTTGGTTTCTCCAGTGGTATAGTTGGTCTCCCGCTTCAAGTAATGGAATTCCTCCCAGTAAGTACATGCATCGATCTCATTTATTTCTAACTTTCTGGTTTGTAATAATCATTTCCATAAAGCAATTAATCAAGTTTCATGTTTTTAAATGCCCGTTTCCTTTTAAAACCTTTTGTTGCTGCTTATCGTGCTTGAAAGTACAGTTAAAGAATTTTCCAACTAGCACGTGTTATATTGCATAAACTTCTATACATCTAATGTAGTAAAGTAGGTATATTTAATGACTAAGAAAAATTCAGATTTTAATTTTAAACCATAATTTCAAAGTACTACATATAGGAAACAGTAACCCCAGAGCAATGTATCAACTCTGTGGTACTACACTGACAGTGGTAGAGAATGAAAAGGACCTGAGGGTAATTGTGCAAGCAGATATGAAGTTCTCTGAGCAGTGCAGACGGGCAGCAAGAGTAGCTCATGGTGTCTTGTCAATTATATACAGGAATTTTTCTAGCAAGGATAAGGAGGTGATTATTCGCTTGTATAAGGCAATAGTCAGGCCACACCTTGTATACAGGTCTGGAGGCCTCATTTCAAGAAGGATTGGCCTCATTTCAAGTAGAGCTGCTGGAACGAGTACAGAGAAGGGCAACAAGATTAGTGAATGGAACAAAGGGTTGCTCTTACGAAAAAAGGCTTAAGTTTTGCGAATTACAGTGTCTGGAGACTAGGCACCGGCGAGGTGATCTGACAGAGGTGTATAAAGCCTGGAATGGTTTGAGTATGCTCAATGCCGATGGGATTCTTTCTCTTGCTCAGAATAATCACCTGAGAGGGCATAAATTCAAATTGAGGAAAGACAGAGGTAGGATAGATGTGCGGAAATTTGCCTTTAGCCAGCGGGTAGTTTGTTGGTGGAACAGACTTCTATCTCTTGTTGTGAAAGCTGATAGCCTAAATAAATTTAAGGCTCAGCTAGCTGGACATGTATTTCGAACAAACGGAGGGGTGAAATGGGAGTGTTTTTTTTTTTTTTTTTTTTTTTTCTGGCTGATGCTGCATAAGCTTGCTTTCTTGCATCATACGCCTCCATTAATGCTAATGCTAATACCATCCGGATTGTTCGAGGCTGGTTCGCGGAACATGAGGAAGATTTCCAGGTATTGCCCTGGCCTCCAAATTCCCCAGACATCAATCCCATCGAGCATCTGTGGTTTGTGTTGGAAAAGAGCAACTCCGATCTACGGCATCTCACAGGAGTTAAAGGATCTGCTGGTTACGTGTTGGTACCAGATACCACAAGACACATTTAGAAATCTTGTAGCGGCCATGCCCCGACGGGTAACAGCTCGTTTGGCTGCACGTAAAGGAGAAACATCATATTAGGTAGGTGGTCATAATGTTTTGGCCTATCGGTGTAACTTTGTCGTCCCAAATTTTCGCCTTTTCATTCTTTGGCCTGGTAGAGGTCTCATAGGACAAAACGAAAAAAGAATTTAAAAAATTATCATTATGTTCATAAAGGATATCTTATCATCCAGATAATAAGCTTTTGAACGACTAAGTTGCAGATCACAGATAGGAGGCTTGTAGTAATAACACATATGTAGTAGTAGTAATGGAGGCATGTGTTGCAAGAAAGCAATTGTATGATCTTATGTAGCCTCAGCGAAAAGAAAGAAAAAATCATTTCAGATATCCATTCCTCTAAGAGTTTGTGCAGTTCCTCGTTGAATTTCTTTAAATATCAACTTCCACGACGACAGATGGAAGTTTCTTCCAGCAATCGATTACCCTCTGTCTAAATTATTACCCTCATGCAATAAATCGATTACCCTCTGTCTAAAGGCCAATTTTCGCACTTCTATTCTATAACTGTCTTTCTTCAATTTGAATTTATGTCCCCTCAGGTTCGTAACCTGAGCAACAGGAAGAATCCCATTAGAATTGAGCCTGCTCAACAGATTGAAAGCGTTAAACACTTCAATCAGATCACCTCGCAGGTGCCTAGTCTCCAGACGCTGCAATTTGCAGAACTTAAGCCTTTCTTTGTAAGAGGACGTTTTCGTTCCCCGCACCAATATTATTGCCCTTCTCTGTACTCACTCAAGTAACTCTGCATCCTTCTTAAAATGAATCCTCCAGATCTGTACACAGTACTGAAAGCGTGGCCTGACCATTGCCTTACACAAAGGGATAATCTCCTCCTTTTCTCTACTACCATAATTCTTGTTTATCATTGGCAATACCCCATGACCTGTTCTGGCAGTCTCTCTTCACTGCTCAGAAAACTTCATATCTGACTGCACACTTACCCCAAGTCTTTTTTTATTCTCTACCACCCTGAGTGAAGTACTGCACAGCTGGTACATTTCTCTGGGGTTACTTCTACCGATACTTTGCATTTGTCAATGTTAAACCTCAGTGCCCATCTGCCCAACCTTTCTACGTACTGTTGCAGTAACAGGATCTTGAAACAGGATGTGGTTGAAATTGTTCTTGTTTCGAGATGAGACAGCAAAATGGTTCGTTGGACACTGTCTATTAGTCATCGGTTTGCGATTATGAAAATGAATGTGTAACATTATTGTCTTCAGACAGTTGAATCCTCTATACCTCAGAGTTGAACCCTATATTCTTTGAGACGCTCGGGCCGCCGTCTATCGGATGCATCGTTCGAGGCGTCAAAAAATTGAATGATTGACACACTAGTTTATTCTTCATGTTCCAAGATGGCGTTTACATAGATTGTCTTTTGTGAGTGCAGTTAGCGGAACGTTGGAGCAGCGTTGCATTAGATCGCTTTAAAGTTTTGTTTTGTGTGCAGAATGTATTGCAGTCTGGAATTTAAGATTTGTGAATTGGTTTTCTACAGTATTCGAAATTAACGAACTATGTAGTAATTTTCAGAAATAACGATCAGAAGCATGAGATAATAGTGCTTGCTAATTATGTCTACGGTGAGTTATCATGTCATTTTGTTGTCACTGTCATCGATTATACCTTATTTACTATATTATTTAGTTTTTACGGTGTTGTTTATCTGTCGATATCAGGAAATGAAAATGTGCCAAGTGGAAGTGTTCTGAACTACCTCGTGTTTAGATGGCGTGAAATAATTTTTTCACATTCAGATTTCAAAAACAGACATATCACGGATAAAAATTTAAATTTCTGCTTTCAGTTTTACGTTAAGTTTGGATGAAACGAGGGCGCATTCCCTTCTTAAGTCTGAGAAGGAATGGTTTCAAATATTTGCATCACTGTAACTCATACTGTGTAATCTTCATGACATGTTTTTTTTATGTATTTGGTACGTTAAAATTTTTATGCTTTAGGATTGTGTACCTGGAATTGTAGCGAATCAAATTGTAATTTGTTAGTGTTTCATAAAGGATGTGCCGCCACAAGACCAAAGTATGCACGATTTATTTATTATTTATTTTTTTATTGATAGAGGAGAAATTTTCCTTCAGCTTAGAAATAGGATATCGTGGTGCGTACAATTATGGAAATTCGACTTTCAGTTTTTAATAAAGTTCAGATGAAAAGGGAGAGAGCCCTTTGTTAAATCCTGCGAAAGGATAGTTTGATGTTTGCATCGCTGTTGCCCACGCAGTGTATTATTCTTCGTGACTTGTGTTATTTATTTTGTACCAAGGAATTTTTATGCTTTAGGATTGTTTACCCGAGATTGTTGTGAGTGAATCAAACTACTATTTACTAGAGCAGTTGCCCATAAACGATTTGGCTGATGCGGCGTATACTTACCTCCTAGCATCATTCAGTCACTATAATACCAAGCTTGAGGCATACCACGAAATTTTTTAATGAGAAGAGAACAGAATTCAGTTTCAAAAATGGGATTATGGATGGAAACTTTCATGCAGAAATTCGATAGTAAAAATAACTTAACACTGCAAAACAGTTTGGAGTTCTTTGGTTATATTTTTCGATCTGGTTTTGCAGAAATAAACAAAACAGTTCTAATATATGCTTACATGACCCATTCCAGGATGTGCGCAGATAATGGCTCTTACCCTGTTGGTTAACAAATTGAAAATGGCTACTCTGTACACCTGAGCTGGATCTACTTAGAGCCGAACCTGCTATGAACTGTAGCCCATTTTCCTTTCAAATGTACGGTCAAATTATTTTTCCGTTTTAAGTTATTTTTACTAATTTCAAAACTTGTAATTTGAAACATAACTCATCAGATCAATTATACTCTTATTTTATTAAAGGCATTTTTATGGTTGAAACCCACAATTATCTCTATCTTTATTTATTCATCTATACACATCAGAAGCATTGTTCAAAAAATTTTCATTCCTGAACTTGCAACTTTTCAAGATGTACAGCAAAAGGATTAGTAGAAAAGAAAGGTAGTACATCATGAGAAATTTCAAGCAATTAGGAATGGGATAAATTTTGTAAATGTAATTAATAAAGTAGAATTTCTAAGCAAAAAAAAATGTTTAAAAAAAAATCAAACCGAAAATAGCCATTTGCCAAAAATCACTTGAAAACTGCAAAAAACTAAAATTAATGTTTTGTGGTAAAAACTCGGCTAATAAACAGTCTTGCAACCATCTGTTAGATTCTTGTTCATATTTGTGATACAGGGTTAATGGGAAAAAAGTATAATAATTTGTTACACTTTTTTTTATATTATACACATATTGCAAAATCATAATTTTTACTGTTGTTTTGTTGAGATGGTATTTCCTGTATGTTAGATATCACATTAATAAAAGCACAGTGCTTTAAATGAATTTAAAAATAATAATAATTTAAATGCATTGAAACAGTCAATATGAATCCTTGATTGGTTTTATAGTTAACTGGTGATAAATGATTATTATAAATAAGCATTTTCTTAGGAATTTTAGCTACTATACTGTACAGGCTAAAGTACAGTAGTGGTACTGTACTGAAAATAAATTTCTCATTTTTGTACAGATTTCTAAATTTTGAGAAACAAATTTAACCCCTTTTCTGTGTTCTTCTCAATTCTAATATCTTTGAAAGCCTTTTATTACAAAACATTTCTTTGAAGGTTCACCTTTTATTGGATACAGCTGTGAGTAAAACAATATTTTTTTTTATCAAGAGCAGGTACAGATATAGTTGTAGTAACCAAACTAATTAATGCAAGGAGAGGCATTCAGATTAAGTTATCAATTTTCATATGTATTTATTATTCAGAATATATATATTCTATAGTATTTGCTTGTAGTGAAGAAATTTTTTTTTTGTTTGTGTCTGTTTTACTTCTAAAAGCATGTTCATGCAGTTGATATAAAAAACAGGGTTTGATAAGCTAGTATGTTACTTTCAGTATCTTATTCAATACTTGTGTTAAAATATAAAATGCATCTTAATGTTTTCCTAAGTTCATCTGGGTGGTTACTTCTTTATCCTCTTCATTTCCTAAGATGCTGTTTATAATTTTGTTATCCATCTGAAATTCAAATTCATTTCAAATTTTGCTCTTTTAATTTTAATGACTTATTTATAATTGTAGGCAGATGCATGGTGACTTTGTAGTCCAACTCCATAATGTGTTGCCTTGGTGTTGCTCGTAATTCATGTGTTACTGGCAGTAAAGATTATGGTATTGCAGGTTTCAGAGGACAGGAATAACACCCATCCATTTTATAATGAAAACTTATGCAATAACTATAAAACCCAGCATGGTATGTAAGGAATTTGCTTATATGCAACATAATCTCCCCCCCCCCCACACACACACACCTTAATTGTCTTGTCAGAGTGGCCACTTTGAGACGATTTGTCAGTAGATTGAATGATTTCATCCAATATCTGCTTGGGAATATCTTAACCTAACCTATTATAAATAAATAAAAAACTAACTTGTGAATGAATTTGGCTGCTTTCCTTATCTTACACCAAAACTGAAAGAGCATTTATTAATAAAATCTACCTGTTTCACCAACAAATGAAGTACATTGAGACAGTGCACTAATTTGACATTGCTTTTTTATTGTAGATTAAACAATGTCATACTTGCTTATAATCAGTTGGATTTTATATATATAAAGAAAGGTTACTGAACTTCTCTCTTGTTAGTGAGAGATAAGTTCATTAACTTAAATAAGCACAATCATATTAACTTTTAATAATATATAATATATTTATTTTATTTTATAGATAAATTAATATAGAAGCAAAAATTATATAAAAGAACTTTATTGTATGGGCAGGGCCTTAGTTATAAAGTAATAGCATTGAACAAACTAGTTCAATGCTATTACTTCAATGCTACTAAGTGCATCAATCTCATATTGTGGAGCTACTATACCATGAGTTGCCTTAGTATTATGCTGCACAGTTTAAATAAAACACATACAATGAAGTATATTATTATTTATTTAAAACATATGCCACTCCCTCATACCACAGTTTTAGTTTGACGATTAAGAAAAGACTCTGAGACCTCTGATAGAGACTAGAAAACAGGAAACATTTTGCAGACAAGAAAGAGAAATTAATATGAGATAAGAAAATTCACTCTGAAACAGAAGAGGCTATCTCACAATCTGTTTATCTCCTGACTGATATGTCTCATACCATAATTTTGGCCCTCATTTGGGATTCATCATCAGGAATTAGGCACTGTGAGTGAATAACTCAGCAGAAGTGCATTTAGACCAGTTTGAACCCCCTAATGCTATAGAAGTTTGTATATTTGGATGTATATTTCAACTTATTTGGGAACCTTCTGTGCATGCCTATTTGTAAATGTACTGAGAAATAACCATAATATGGAAGATGCCAGATGAAACAAATGCTTTTAAAAGTTCACTGAATTTAGGGCAGAGATCTCATGCTGCAAGAGCTATTAAAACATCATCATACAGTTATGAGCATAAACCTAGGTTTATGCACACCATTGAGCAAATTAAGTTTACTATTAAATGCATCAATCTCATTTTGCACTTCACTATAAAATTCCTCTGTATTGTACATGCACTTTCAATAAAAATTACTGCTCTGGCACAGAAATATATTGCTAATTATTTAAAGTGTATACCATTCTCCACATCGCAGTATTGATGCAGATTGGAAACTTAAGTTGAGAAGTAGGCACTGAGTGAAAAACCTGATGATTCAGTGACAAGGAATATCAAAAGTATTTGAGATGCTTGATAGTGGAGAAGTTTTAACTCTAAATGAATTTAGGGAAAGAGGCCTTGTGCTATGAGAGCTATAAAATGTGACATATTTTAAATAAATAGCAGTCTACTCTGTTGGAGCAGTACTTTCTATTTAAAGTACTAAGGCAATTCACGATGAAGTGTCCCCATAATACGAATTGATGCACTTAGTAGGAAGTTTAGTTGGCTCAGTGCTATGTAGAAACAGGCTCTTATGTAAATTTATTGAGCTTATAAAACAGCTTTTTAAACTTGAATAGAACAGTGCCCATGTTTTTTTTTTTTTTTTTTTTCATGACAATCCAAATCAAACTTGAAAGGTAGTGGAATCTCTAGTACTCTAATGCCTTTGAAGGGTGAGAACACAGAAGATACTTGATGTTGTTGGACTTAAATTTCTAAGTTGTCATTTTCAAGAAATACATACAAAGAAAGATTGCTTAAAAGAACAGAAGGGATAAATGAGGAATAGTTAGCTTTGTGGTTTGGAAATAAATTGTTGGTTAGCTGATATATATGTGTTTGGGTTGGTGTTCGAGAAAGAGGTGAAAGTATTTCTTAGAAAAGGAGTACAACAGAAACTAAATGTTTGTGATAGGGAATAAAGTGAATGTGCAAGTAATTATTAAATTGCATGACTGCTCTTATTTGGATAGAATCTTGGAGTTTAAGAGAAGTTTTGAGGGCATTGCTCTAGATCTGAGAACAGTATAATTTAATATTTTGGTTCAGCAATGGAGTTCCAATGAGGGTAGACTGAAAAGTAATGCCTTTTGAAAGAATAGAAAAAAAATTTAACAAAACATTAAAAAAAACAAACTCGTAAAGCATCAGCAAAAAAAAAAAAAAAAACACTGCATCACTTATCGAACCTTTCTAATAATTCACCTAGTTCTTCTTTAAATTTATTTGCACCTACTCAACAATACCAGATGGAACTTTTCTCCAGCAATCAGCTACCCACTGGCTGAAAGCAAATTTCCAAATATCTATCCTGCAACATCTATCATTTTCTCAGTCATATCTCATAGGTGCCTAGTTTCTAGACATTGCAGTTTGCATAACTGAAGCTTCAACAAACAACTGAGTCACAACAGTACTAACTAGAACCCATAGTCTCTTGCATGTGGTACAAGTAAAAATTGAGTTGGGAAGCCTGCCTGCTATTGAAGGCAGTCCCAGTGCACAGTTCTCTTAAAATCTCTGCCGTGGTTTCGGATGTCGTTTTGGAGGTTGACTGCCTAGCAAAACAATCTTTTTGCCTCTCGGTGTTATGCTGCCATCAAGCAGTTTGTGTGCAAAATTTGGTAAGCTTTACATGTTGTGGATACTCCTCTTTGAGACACCCAGCACAAAGGACTTATTTTATTTTTAAACTGTCAATTTTTTTAAAATTTATTCTCTAAGTTATAATTTATTTATCCCCTCTAGCTTGCAGGCTGTACAAGCGAATCAGTTGAAAAAAAAAAAATAAATAAATAAGCTTTTTTTAGTAAGAGAACCCTTTCGTTCCCCTCACTAATCTCATTGCCCTTCTCTGTGCCCATTCCAGCAGATTCACATCCTTCCTAAAATGAGGCTTTCAGACCTGTATGCAGTACTTAAGATGTGGCCCAACCATTGCTTTATATACAGCAGATAATTACTTATCCCTTCTGGCAAAATTCCTGTATGTCATCGACAAAATCTCATGAGCCGCTTGTCTGACTGCACAATTACCCCTATGTCTTTTCTGTTTTCTGCTACTACCCTGAGTGGTAGTAGCTGATGGTAAGTTATTCTGGGATTACCTGCACATATGCAGTACATTGCATTTGTCATTGTTAAACTTCAGTTGCCACATCAGAGCTTGTTTGCTTAATGTTTTTAAATCATGTTGCAGTAGCATATCCTGGCTACTGTCGTTAACCATCCTGCCAAATTTTGTATCATCTTCATTAATAAGTATTGAAAACAACAACAGGCCCAGCACAACCCTGGGGAACTCCACAAATAACATTTGTCTAGGAAGAGTAGTGCTCATTGATAACAACTCTTTCTTCTCCCACTTGGCCATCCCATTATCAGCAGCAGTAATTTACCCCTAATGCCATACTTCTCTAACTTGTATGGCAGGTTTTTATGTGGAATAGTATCAAACGTTTTCCTGAAAACTGTGATACGGTGTCAAAATTATATTTTGCATCCAGTTCCTTTGTTTCTGTATCAGAGTATCAACTTAGATTAGTCAGACAAGGTCGTCTCTTAACTGTATTCCTCTCTATGTAGTCCTGCATTATTTCTTTAATTGGTGACTCCAATTTGTTCCCTGGAACAGAAGTCAAGCTTACAGGTGTGCAGTTACTCACTTCACCTTTGATCTCCTTTGTGAATTAGGAATAAGTTTACACATTCCCAGTTCAAAGGTATATCACCTGTATCCAAGGGTGCCTTCATAAATATGGTTGAAAGGTTTTCTGCCTCTCTTAATATAATTGGATAGATGTTTAGTTTCAACAATTTATCTTCCACTTTCCTCTCATTTATCACAAAATCATTTAGCTTCTTGTAATTCGATATACTTCTGGCATCCAAACCCTAAAAAGTTCCTCATCCATAAATGTAGATTCAGAATATATATCAGGTTGTCAGCAGCCTGAGCAGGATCAACAAGTTATACCATTTCATATCTAGCAGACCAATATGATTTATCCCTTTCTTTCTAGAAAGAAAAAGACTCCATAATCTGCTTTAGTTTGCCTAACCTCCTTTGTGACTTGATTACAGACTAGTTTATATAGATCACAGGCTTCTATATCACCTGATAATTTATTTGAATCATATGCATTTTTCTTCTCTGCCTCAACTCTCATCAATTCATCTGACATTCATTTAGGTCTAAATCTGGAACAGTATCTCTTAGTTGGTATAAAAAGTCTGATAGCATCTCTGATTATTTCCCTGAATGCTTCACATTTTCAGTTGATCCATTCCACTGAATAGATTTTTAAAACTAAGACCATTGTAGTCACCTTAATGAAAGCAAAAGCCCTTCCCTTTACTCTTGACTTTAGTTACAGCCTACATTAATGCACTGTGATCACTGCCACTTAGTGGTTAATGATAATCAAGGTTTTGTCATTTTGTAACTTGTTTGGAGATTTCATGGTTCAAATTCCTTCAGAGACCAGAAGAATTCTTAAAAAGGTCTTTTCAATCTGGGCTGCAGTTAGCTGATCACAGGTGAAGGGAATAAAGTTTTCCCAGTGAGTTTGCATGTTGTGTAGGGTTTTATCCTAGGCAACATGCAATTGGCCCATGAAAAACATTTGTACAGTCCGACTTGACACAAGTTTTGTGGCCTTAGATGCTATGAGTTACATAAATGATATCAACTCTTTGCAGCTGCTTTTACTTCATCAGAGTCATCTGGTGACTCTGATGAAAAACTTTTTTTTTTTTTTTTTTTTTAGTAGTTTTTGGTTCATTGGCTTCTGTGGCCATAATGCACCTCCCAAGGTTTTTGCACTGCTCTGATCCAAGCCCGGGGTGGGATTCGAACCTGCAACCTTTGGGTTGCCAGGCAGGCACTTTACCCACTCGGCTAAAGATAAATGCAAAAAAGACTAAAATACTTCTCGTCACCAAGAATGATGAACAACCTCAAACAAACGTCAAAATGGGGAGCAACAAAGTGGAACAAGTGAAACAGTTTTGTTATTTGGGGAATTTCATTACCCAGGACAACCGGTGTGTTACAGAGACCAGAAGAAGAAGAATCACCCTTGCTAAGCAAGCTTTCAGTAACAAGCAAAATATTCTAACCAGCAGACACATCAACAGGGAGACCAGGAAAAAGTTTGCTAAGTCATTCGTTTGGAGTGTACTGCTGTATGGAAGTGAAACCTGGACATTATGCAAGCAAGGTATCAAGAGACTGGAGGTATTGGAGATGTGGGTCTGAAGGAGGATGTTGAGGATTAGCTGGACTGAGCAACGATCCAACAAATCTGTCTTGAATGAGATGCAAGAAAAGCGGCAGCTACTCATGATGGCGGCAAAAAGACAATCTAAATTTTTAGGACACACCCCAAGACATAAATTTTTAGTGAATATCTCAGAAGGAAAAATATTGGGAAAGAAAGGAAGGGGATGACCAAGGAAGAAAATTTTGGAAAACCTAATGAGGAAAATGAACTTTAGGGGATATGAGGAAATGAAACGTTCAGCAGTAGACAAAGATGTATGGTTGCAGCAACAAGGTGAAGCCTTTAGAGTTTGATGATGATGCATATCCCAAGCACGAAAGGTATTACAACCTATAGTACTCAGTACTATGTATGATTTGAAGGTTGAGAAGATGAAAGAAGATACTTGTTAACATTAAATTTGATTTTCTGTAGAATTTAATTTTCAGGAAATATGTATGAATGGAGGTGGTTCAAGAAAATGGAAGTTGAAGGAATAAATGAGGAAGAAGAAAGGTTGGTTCTGTGAGTTTGAAGTTGGACAGTAAAAGGATGCATACTGGTAGCAGCATGCATTTAGGGTGGTTTGGAAGAAAGAGCAGGAATTATAAAAACCAATTCAGAAGAACAATGCTCATGGAAGTATCTATAGAAGAGGCATGCAGCAGAAACAGAACATTTATGAGAGAGAGAGTGGAGATAATTGTTAGAGGTGAGTCATTAATTAACCATTAACCTAACTGCCCTCTTTTAAATGGTGTCTAGAAGCCCAAGAGAGGTTTTGGGGGGCATAACCACAGATGAGGGATATATTCCATGGTAGGGTGGATTTGTACAGAGTGAACGACTGTGTGGAAGAAAAATAACACCGAGAGCAAAAGAGAAAACCCAGTTTTGTACATGCGGAGGAAGCAATATTTGTGATGTGTTTATACCAAAAGAGATTAGAAGTCAGGGTAATCCCTAATAGAGATATGTGAGCAAAAGGATCCTTTTTTTGCAAGAAATAAGACAGGACTGAGCCTTAGAAGGACTGATATCAACTAAGTTATCTTTGCCCCACTGGAGAATTACCCAGTGGTCAGCATTTGAGGACTTGCCAGTGGATATTTGAGAAGTTGAAGCTGTTTATGCAGGGCAAGGTTTTGCAAACTGGGAGGTGGTATCATGAGAAAAACTATGGATAGTATTTAGAAGACCTTTATACATAAGCAAAAGCCTTTGAAATGTCAAAAGCAACCACTTGATTTTCCAAACTTTTCTGTTGTTGTTGTTGTCCATAGATGGGTAACATAAGCCAGTATATCACCAGTGAATCAACACTGATGGAATCCATAGTAGGCAATCATTGATCAGATGGAAGGTTTTTAGATAGTTCCGGAGTTGGCCGTTAACTGATTTCTCCATTACTTTAGAAAGAGTAGAAATAAGTGCAATGGGATGATAATTGGGTGGGAGGGATTTGTCACCCTTTTTAGGAACTGGATGGATATGAGCAAATTTCTAAGCAGAAAGGAAAAAACCCTGGGAATAAGAAAGTGGGGAAAAAAGGCAACACAGAACAGGAGTAAGCTCAGGAGCACAGGTTTTGAGAAAAAGTTGAGAGGTACCATCAGGATGTGGAGCTTTCTTAGCATCAAGATTTGTCAAACTCCTTCTGAGATCCTTTTGATGGAAAACCACAGCAGGCACACTGAATAGAGGGTACTGAGACTGGTAGGAGGTGGTTTACCAAAATCATCAATACATGAGTTAGAAGAAAAGGAGGATACTAGTAGGTCATCTTTGGCTGAGGTGGCAATTGAACCATCTGGTTTTCACATAGGTAGGAATAAAGATGGACAAAGGTGGCCAGTAGCTTTGACAAGAGACCAGAATGCTAGACTACCATTTGGACAAGAAGTAAGTTTTATACTCTTAGCCTGTTCAAAATCTAGTTTGGATTGGTTAATAACTGCTTTACAATTGTTGCAAATTTTGGTGGGCAGAAAATGAAGCTGGAGATTTGGATACAGCCAGTTGTGACGTTCAACATTCTTATCTTGAACAGCTTAGCACATTTATTGGAAAATGTGCTAAGTGTTGGAGTGCGGAATAAAGGATTTCATCCTCCCTACAAGAATAATTGTACTAACGTGATCTGATCAAATCTTGACATCAGAAGATTTGAAACAGTAATCCAACCAAGGAAAAGAAGAAAATAAATGTCAAAGATCATCCCATTTTGCATACTTGTAATGGTCATTCTCAACAGAAGGTTGAGAATGATCATGAGAGAAAGGTTCCATTGGAGAAGAGACCATCACCAAGTTGTGATCTGAGGTGCCTAGAAGACCATTGACCTTGACTGTGTAGGGTTGTTTGCAAGAAAAAGATCAAGGTTGTGCTTACAATTGTCTGGTATTCTAATAGGTAAATGAACAACCTGTGCAAGATCAGTAGTCAATAGCAAACGGCTCAGTATCTAGACCAGCTGGGCCTGTTTTAGTAAAAAATTCAAGCTAGCTGGAATTGTGAACAGTAAAATCGCCAAGGAAAATTAACTCACTGTTAGGAAAGTTGGATTGGAGAAAGTCACGTTTCAAAGAGAGGAAGTCAAATAGTTCCAGGTTATTAGTGAGTTTGGAGAACGACAAAGGCAACAGATGAATTTGACAGAATGGGGTAGAGAAATTTTAATCCAGAGGAGATCAAAAAGAGGAAATTCCAAATTACTAAGTCTCTGACAGGGAGCATCAGAGCAAAAAGAGCATAAATAACACCTTTGAAGTGAAAGGAATCAAACAGCAAATAATTGGGACCTATGAGAAGATGATTCAATCAATATAAAAAAATGTGGGGCTTGGCAAACTGGAAATGGACATCATAGAACTCAGACCACATATATTTGTGAAGTGAACGAGGACATGTTTGGGAGATTTAGAACGTTTCGCGAATAAGTTTGACTATTTGTGATAAATCTTTATTCAAATACCACGTAGCTTATATATGCATAACATTATCATATAACATCTGTAGTTGTTTGTTTGTTATTTGGTTTTTAGGAGCATTAGCAACTAAGGCCATCATCATCATCATCATCATCAGCCATTTTCAATCCACTGCAGGATGTGAAGGCCTCTCCAGCAACTTTCCAGTTCCTTCTGTTTTGAGCACTGGCCATCCATTTACTACTCAAAAACTCATGAATTTCATCTATCCATCTCCGCCTTTGTCTTCCAGGTTTTCTTCTAGCCCCTCTTGGGTACCATTCTGTTATTTTCTTAGTCCATCTGTCATCATGTCTTCGAGCTATGTGTCCTGCCCAAGACCATTTTAGTTCTTTAGTTTTGATAAGAATGTCCTTTACTTGAGTTTGCTGCCTAATCCATGTGTTTCTCTTCTTATCTAACAGTCTGATTCCCAATATAATTCGTTCCATTCTTCGCTGTGTAGTTCTTAGCTTCTCTTCCATTCTTTTGGTGAGTGCCCAAGTTTCACTTCCATAAGTCATGGTGGGGAGTATACATTGATTCAATATTTTACGTTTCAGACAAACTGGGATATTGCTCTTCAGTATGTGGCTATATTTCCTGAATGCTATCCATCCAAAATTTATTCTTCTCTTGACTTCCAGCCATTTATCATTATTACAGCTAATAACTTGTCCCAGATAAGTATATGACTCCACCTTTTCAATTACTGCTCCTTCAATCATTATTTCCCTTTCCGTGGCATACTTGTTCATCATTACTTTTGTTTTATCCATATTCATCTTTAGTCCAAAATCCTTACTAACTGTGCATAACTGATTAAGATTTTCCTCTAATTCTTTGGGATCGTGGCTTATGACCACAATGTCATCTGCAAATCGTAAATGGTTTAGGTACTCTCCGTTCACATTGACTCCTTTCTGTGACCAGTCTAATCTTCTGAAAGCTTCCTCAAGGGCAGCAGTAAACAGCTTCGGAGATATTGTGTCTCCTTGTCGAACTCCTTTCTCGATTTAAAATTTGCTACTGTCTTTGTCTAGTCTAATAAAGGATGTAGCACTCTCATATATTTTCTTCAAAATCATAATATATGGAGTATCTATGCCTTGTCTTTCCAGTGCCCGAAACATTGCCTTATGCTGTATGGAGTCAAATGCCTTTTCATAATCCACAAATGCCAGGCATAATGGTGTTTTATATTCATTTGCTTTCTCCATTAGCTGTGATATTACGTGAAGGTGATCCATAGTTGAGAATCCTGTCCTAAAGCCAGCTTGCTCTTTCGGTTGATTCTCATCAAGTATTCTTTCTAATCTGTTAGTAATGACCCTTGTGAACAACTTGTAGATATGGGATAACAAGCTAATTGGTCTATAGTTTCCAATTTCTGATTTATCTCCTTTCTTATGCAGCAAAACTATGATTGCATTATTCCACTGCTTAGGCATCACACCTTTTCTAATGCACTTTGTGAAGAGCCTTGCCAGTTTTTGTGTTATGTCTCTTCCTCCCAATTTTAACAACTCTACAGTAACTTCATCTTCCCCCGGGGCTTTCCGATTCTTCATTTTTCTTCAATGCATGTTCTACCTCATCAGGAAGAATATCGGGTATGTCGTATGTGTTGCTACTTTGCAATCCATGTTCCCCACTGCTGGTATCATTGCCTCGCTCCTTGTATAATTCTCTATAGTAGTCTTCTGCTATTTGAATTATGCCTTCTCTGCTGTTTATAAGTACACCATTGCTATTCTTCAGTTTCAGTATCATTTGTCTTTCTGTATTACTGCTCATGGCTGCTGATTTAAATCCTTTGTTTTCCCTTAATGCTTGTTCTACTTTTCTTGTGTTAAATCTTCTTATGTCCTCTCTGAGTCTCTTTCTAATGGCTTTGCATAACTCAGTATACTCAATTTTCTCCCTGTCAGTGTTTTTCTTGCTCTTCATTTGTCGTCTTTGGTTCATCATGACAAGTGTTTCTTGACTAATTTTTTCTTCTTTGGATTTCTGTTTCCCTATAGGTTTCTTGGGCTTTATCACTTTCAGAAAGTTGTAATATTCCTCGTCGATATCTTGGTCCTGAGCAGTCTGCAGAAGCTCAAACTTGTTCTTAAGTTCCAGTACATACTGCTTTTTCTCCTCCTCTGTTATTTCAAAGACCTTTGTATTATTTACTTGAGTCAGTTTTTTCCTTTCCTTTCCTACATCTATATCAAGTGTACATCTTACCATTCTGTGATCACTTCCAACATTTACCTTATTCAGGACGGTAACATCATTCACAATATATCTTCTGTTAGTGAGGATGAAGTCGATTTCATTAGTTGTTAATCCATTTGGACTCTTCCATGTCCACTTTCTGTTCACCCTTTTCTTGAAAAAAGTGTTCATTACTGACAGTCCTTGAGATTCTGCAAATTCCACAAGTCTTTCACCTCTTATTTCTTTCACCAATTCCAAAATTTCCTATAGTTCCTCTTTCTGCGCTGTTTTGCCTTTTTCCAACCTTAGCATTGAAGTCCCCCATAATAATAGTGTAGTGGGTTTTCTGCTCATCTAGAAGACTCTCAATTTCAGTGTACATTTCTTCAACCTCTTCATCATCATGGCTCGATGTTGGTGCATAAATCATTATAATCTTTAGCTTGTACCTCTTAGAAATCTTGAGTATTAGTCTTGACACCCTTGGTGATGTACTTTTGAATTCCAAAATGTTGTTTTTTAAATCTTTATGGACCAGAAATCCACCTTCACTCCTTTCACTGTTTCCATTGGTGTACAGCAGATTTCCACTTGATAGACTTATAAGTGACTCATTTCTTCTTCTTGTTTCAGCCAAACCGATGATATTCCAATTCACATTTTCTAATTCCTTTTCCAGCTCTAATATCCTGTCTTCACCGATGAGTGAGCATACGTTATAACAGGCCAAGTTCAATTTCCGTGCATGGCAGCCTGGTTGTACCCAGAGATTCTTAGCACCCTCTGCTTCCACTCTGATCCTCTCGCTGCCGTAAGAGGGAGAGTGAAAGCTGCTGGGGACTGAGGGCCATTTGTATTGTTGTGCTCTCATTGCTGGAGGGTTTGGTCTTTTCCTCTTCACGCTGACCAGGCGTCTTGAAGAGAACCACTCTACACGTTCGTTGCCACCTAAGTGACGTAACAGGGCTTACCATCGAGAAGGTGTGCATGAGTGGATTTTAGGGAGGCAGGCCAACCGGACTTCTCCTAAATCTTCTGTAATAGAGAGATATTGGATCCATCAGTGTTTTAGGCTGAGTGTCTGATAACACACAGGATACCTGTTCCCCTCTAAGCCCCCTCCTGTTCCCCTCTAAGTTCCCCTCTAACTAAGGCCATATTGCTCCGGGAATATGTGGTGGTCATTCCCTGACCTTTCCGCATCCTCCGTATTTGGTGGTGACAGGCTCAAACCCCAGTCTAATCAAGAAGTGTGTGTTACGCATTGCTGCTCCTTCCCACCTGGCTACGGAGGTGCCACATCTGTAGTAATCAACTTTTAACTGCCTTAGGTCTATCTTGGCAGGGTCTTCAATATCAAGAAAAGGTGGGAAGAATATGCTCTATGAAGTAATGAAATACTTAGATATGTCTTACACAGCAAGAATATACCTAGCTCACGTAATGTGACCTTGACAATGTCCCCCCCCCCATACACACTACTTGGACTCCCTGTTGTCACTATCTGGCAGAGTAGAGGCAGCAAGATTTTACAGTAGCCGATCCAGAAGCCTCCTAGAGTTATCAACAGTTTCAGTCCAGTGGACTGTCTAATGGCCCGCCTGTGAACACTATTTTAGAGCTGTACCCTTGAAATGTAAGAAATATTGGATCTTGCCATGATATTCATAATTTCAGACTAAATGAAAAAACTTCTATAAAGGAAGAAAGTCAAAGCAGTGGAAGAAAAGAAACAGTTTTGTATTATTAGACATGCTCCAGAAAACCAGGATTGCATCCTGATGAGTGTTTATACCACACATAAATACCACACACATAAATAATAATAATAAAACATCAAATCATATAAATAATAATATTTAAAATGTTTTTATAATATTTTATTAATCAGTTTCATATATCTCACATAAACCTTTTAAAATCAATAATTTTTGAAGAGTTCATATTCATTATTTATTTTTTTTTTTTCCATTTTTGAACTGGACTGGAATAGTATGACAGCAGAAATAATGCTGGGCTGCAAAGGGTTAAAAATGCATCATCTTGTGTTTGAAATGGGACAGAAGTCATTGATAAACTTTAATAACTGCATGTTGTGTTCATTGATGCTTCGATTTAAAAAATGAACAGCCGCACAAAATACTATTGCACATATGCTAACTAGAAACTTAACTATGTCGAGAACCTAGTTTGAACTCACTGCCCTGCCTGGCACTGAGGTTATGCCAATATTGATTTAATATAGATGGACTTTTTAGTCCATGTTAAACCAAGGTTTGCTGGGACTACAAAAATGTTGCTTAAATCAGAATTCCACTATATTTGTAGGTTCTCAGATTTAAATGTTCTAAGCCATAGCTTATTTGGCTTATACATAAATCCATCAATGAGCAATTAGGCTGGCATTAATCATTCATCAAATACTCTCAACAAAGATCAAAGAAACAGTTACATTTGGTGCAACTTGTAATCTGTTTGCATTAATGGGAATCAAATCCTCTTGGAATTCAGTTGTCATCTTTTAAGATATGAGTAAACTTGCATTATATTAGAAAGTGCAGCACAAAGAGACATGCTTTTTTGGTAATAATATATGTAATTTGAATAAACAGCACTTTCCTATCTCAGTGAAGAAGTACTGGTCATTCAGAGTATTGCAATATTAAGGCAACTTGGTGAAAAGCACTTCATATGCAACAGAATTTATTCATTTCTGATTCAGATTTTGGTTTTTAAGTCTAGAATAGGAAATAAACATCCATTAAGTGGCCAGTTTATTTGGTACACCCACCATGAAAGGAATTGGCAACATCATTAGAGATTCTCACATCTGAAAAAGATATTGGACTACTTGCTGTATATATACAACACATCACTAAAAACAAACCTACATGACTATGCATAGATGCTCACTACAGAAGACATAAAGCAGGTTGTAGGGGGAACCTTAGCTAATACTGTCACAGGCATAAATACGTAGATACGTACCCACTTTAAATGGATAGTCCAGTACCCCTCAGTATTGGAAATATTGAGGGGTACTGGACTACCCATATGGGATTATTTTGTGTGGGTACACAGTTCAGGAAGCAAGTGGGCCAACTAGCTTAAGTGGCTTCGAGTGTCATCGCCAATAGCAGATATATGCTAGTGCCAAGTATCGCACTGGTACTGCCATCCTGCTGTGGGTATTTACGTACAACAGTGGGTATTTACGTACAACAGAAAACATTCAACCAGTGCGAGTCCTCTGGCTGAAATCAGTTTTTTAATGCAAGAGGATGAAAACAATTGTACAGTCTAACAGATAGGCCATAGTTAATCAAATGACAGTACAATACAACAGTGATGTGAAAAGAGGTTTTTGTAATCAAAAACAAGTAGCTGTGGATACAGTAGGTGCAGGAACACTGATGCTGGACATTTGAGAAATGGAAAGGTCACCTTGCATGGCAAGATCAGGGTATGGTGGCAGCAGCATGAATCCATTGTGCCACGTGTCAATACTGCATGTAGATGATGGGGTGGGGAGTGTTTTTGTGATATACATTAAGTCTTCTAATATCAATAGATCAATGCCTGAATGCCATGGCCTACTTGAACATTATCAATAGCAAGTGCACCCTTTTGTGCTCAGTTTATTCATCTAGTAACATTTGCTTTGCTTCCAGCAGGATAATGCACTGTTATGACTTAGATTGTTTGGGAATAGATCCAGGATCACGAGGGGAACTTTATCTATCATTCACCTGTTTACCAAAACTCGATCCAGTTGAGGTGAGGTGGAATGAGCTGCTCACGGCAGCCTCCGTTGTCCACTTTGAGGTAACTGCAGGATGCAGTCAAGTCTGTATTGACTGGCATTTCTTGGAATGCTCGTGGCACTTCATAGAGCCCACACTCCCCATTGACTTGAGGCTGTTTCAAGAGCTAAAGGTGGCAGTGCTTATTTTTAAGTCAGTGTACCTAATCCACTGCTGGCAATCTTTTTGGGATCCCAAAGGAATGATAATAGTGGACTATGTTCTCACAGGTCAAACTGTGACAGAAGCATACTGTGTTTTTCTTTCCTTTCATGATATTTTCCAGGATATTTCCTGGAAAATATCATGAAAGAAATAAAAGGGATGCTGACGAAAGGTGTTTTGTTCACACACTGACATGCAGCAGTGTGGGTCCAGATTACTGACACACCCACCTTATTCTAGATATGACCCCATTTGGTTGCCTTTAGTTTCTCAGACTTAAACATGGCTAGTCAAAAATTCAAAACAAATGTAGAGATTACAACAGCTATGGAAAATATTTTTTCAGGCCTTGATGAATCATTCTGAAATCATTCTAACAAGCTTTCAATGATGCTGCACTGAAACAAGTGTGTGCAGCTCTGAGAGACTATACAAATAACCATCTATTTACAAGGGGATACATTCCTAGAAATTACTGTGAGAATGAAGACCAAAGCCTTATGGGAAAAGGGGTGTTACACCGACATTTCTTACAGAAATTAAGGCAAACATTTATGATTAGTAATAATTAATAAAAAGTATACTAATTGCCATCCTTATAAGAAAAATGTTTTGTAAATGAAGAATGAATAAAAAGTAAAATTAAAAAATCCTGTGTTGATGATATTGAAATTATAATGATGGCAGTGGTACTGAATGATGGATAGAGGGGTGTGGTGTCTTCCTCACGATCTTTCTGGGATGGTATCACAAGTACCTGCAGAGGAAAAGGTATGGTTGCAACGTTCTTTAAAAAAAAAAAAAAAAAAAAAAAAAGGCCATTTTCTTCATCTTTCATTGCAAATTCCTGTAGATTGCCTTGTATGGGGCTCTAAAAGCCTCCAGTTTTAAAATTCAAATTATGGTCCATTTGGATCCATTTCAGACATATCAGCCAGAGATTTAAGTACATCCAAAATCTTAACCAGTGCCTTAAGCAACAGCTGAAGGTTTTGGATCACCTCACTTGCTACTTTCTTCCTTGCTTCTTTGAAGATCATTAAATCCTTCTCCTTCCACACATGCCACAAAGCTTCTCAGATGTACTTCTATCCATGAGATTTCTTTCAGGTCTTTTAATACATCAGGCTACAACTTTCTCCAGCCTGGATTCTACATTGATTGATTGATTTCATCTAGAGAATTTTTTATTTGTTATACAGTCAGTGATGTACTTTTCCAGCATTCACCGACTGACAGAGGAATCATTCTCTAGCCAGTCATGAATTGTCACAAATGTGAAGTGAGTGTAATGTTATACAGCTACACCTCTGCAGCATAGCTACATAGAGGACAGTACATAAATGCTATTGACATAACATAAGCTTTCAGAGAAACTACTTATAAATAGTTGAAACCAGAAATATTGAATAGTCATAACGTACAAAAGCATATCCTGTGAATAATTAAAACATGGTTAATGTCAAGGGTTTGCTATATTTAAAATGATATATGGCCACTGGTTTGAGTCTACTCTTTTAATGAAGCTACACTTTTCAGTTCAACGTAGTGCATTACGAACTAAGCTGCTGATGCACCGTTTAAAAAAAATCAAATAACCCAACCAACCACATTTCAATATCCCTCATATAATATAGGAATAATGGAGAAATTTAGTTTCTCTCCATAAATGTTTCATTAGATAATTTTCATTTATTTTTTCTAGATATAGTCATATAGATATGTTTATGGTCATATAAATGTGGAAAATATTCTAACCGTGAAATGTAGTTATTATTATTACCAAATGTTTATTTATATTTTTAGGCAACCGCAGAAATCTTAAGTGGTCATCAGAACCATATAGAATCTCATATAGCCAGTGTGAAAGAGGAAAAAGATGATGTAGAGAAAATTCAAGGGATGGAATATCAGGAATTGCAAGAGGACCAGGGAAAAACTTTATCGAAGATATGTGGTTGTTGTGGTAATGCATTTCCATCATTGTATAAATATTATAAACACAGAAGTACATGTCACGATTTATATAATTTTCCTATATATAAGCAATGCCATTACTGTGGCAAGGAGTTTCACTTCTTAGCTTTGTTTCGAAAACATATTTTGATTTGCTGGAAGTCACATAAAAAGTATTATCACAAAATAACTGGGAAAAAAAAGTTTTATGACAAAAACAAAGAGGAAACAGAATTATTAAGTCCCAGTAATGACAACTTGTATTGGAAAACTTGTTCAGAATGTGAAAGCAATTTTCGTACAGTTGCCCATTATCATATGCATTTGAAAAGGAAAGGCTGGTGTCGTCCTAAACCATATACGTGTCAAGACTGTGGTAAAATATTTCAAAGTATACATCATTTGATATCACATGAAAAACGTAAAACACCCTGTACACCAACATCCAGTGATATGAAAGAAAAAGATGAGAAGAATCAGAAAACAGAAACAAGTGAGTTTGGCAACACTGTACAAAATCAGGAGCAAGTACATCATCATTTAACACCAGAAAGAAAGTATATAGGAAGTTACCAGAGTCAGAAATATTTTGATAAGCCAGGCTTTAAAATATACCAACATGATGGTATGAAAAAAGCCTCAAAGGCAGATTTTTTTTGTAAGAAATGTGGTATGACTTTTAAAACAAGGCAGTTTTATTTTAGACATCTTATGCGAGCTACACCCTGTAATCAAGATAAAGAATATTCACATGAAGAGAGAATTCAGAGGCAAGCTGAAGCTTTAAGCTTATTTGAAGGCAAAGATGCTTTAGATTTACAAACAGATACTTTACTAAACGATAGCCAAAGTAATATGAACTGTTTTTGTAAAGGATGTGGTATGGTGTTTCAGTATTCTTATCAGGTTAATGATCACCTCAATAGTAGTCCACAGTGTATAGAATCATTAGAAAATACCGGCTATAGACAAAATGAAAAAGACAGTTCAAGAATCAAACAGACTGCAAGGAAAACTATTCCTCCAATAAGACACAGTCCAAAGTCAAATATTCTGACAAATAAAATATATGAAATGCCACCAGGCAGAGCTATGTTTTATCCTTCTCTTTCAGAAAATATTAGATCACCAAAATTAAATGAACTGGAGGAAAATATTGTGAAAATTACAGAAACTAGGCCAACTACTCTGACGTGTGATATATGTCGAAAAGAATGTTTCAGTCTATTTGCTCTAAACAAACATATGAAAATACATCCATCCCGTAATAAAGTAAAATATGCTATGAAATGTCCTGTGTGTTTGCAAGTTTTCTATAATACGTATTTGCTCTTGTGTCATCAGAAGAAAAACAAGCACTGGGGAAAGGCAGCAAAAAGTCGAACAGTAGAATGTAATTGTCCATTTTGTGAAAAAAAATTTCTTTATGTTCGTTCAAGAAATACCCATGTCCGCAATCATATCAATGAAAAACCTCAAGAAGTTGAATCTTTTTTGCAGCAGACAACCTGTGATTTGTGTTTTCAACCTTTTGCGACAGAATCTATTAAACTTCAACACATAAAAATATCCCATCCCAACAAAGTAAAATCTAGTCCAAAGCAAATATTTGAACTTCCAATCCAGCCAAAGATAATTGAGCCCAAGAAAGAAATTGCTATACAGCCAGAAAAGATTTTGTTCAAAACAGGTTTTAAGAAAAAGGGACAAAAACCTGCACTTGTAATTACTGCTAATATATCACAGCTGCTGAAAAAACAACCTAATACATGCCCTGTATGTAAAAAAAGTTATTGTAACACATTTGTTCGAGACAGACACTTTAAGCTTCACACCATGGAAAGGGCATTCACTTGTAAGTGGTGTCCTGCAAATTTTTATAGGTCTGATCACCTTACCCATCATATGCAGAAAGTTCATAATGATCTTTTGATATTTCAGTGTTTAGGATGTGGGCTAAGGTTTCCAACTCGGATTCATGTGATTCAGCATATTAGTAAAGTTCACACAAATCAATCAAGGGATAGTTTAGTTCTGGAGCGTAGTGTTTCTAAACCCACTCTAAAGAATGTGCCTAAACAGAAAATACCACCAAGAAACATACAAGTATTGCAGTCTTATTCCCCTCAGAATTTGTTAACCAAAGAGGTAAAGAAGGAGACAAACAAAAAAAATTACTGTGAAGTGTGTCATACTGGGTTTTCTAAAACAGCCCATTTGTTGCGTCACCGTTTATCAAAAATGCATAAAGGTAATCTGAGCAATTTGAACAGTCAGATTATCTCACCGACAAAGAATATAAAACCCAAACAAAAAATTCCCTCATATCCTTATATATGTTCTGTTTGTGATCAGTCCTTTAATAGTGTATCATCTTTTGTGCCACATCGGTTAGGTCACTTTAATTTTAAGAATCTAGATCCTGCAGAAATCAGTGATATCAATCCTTATCAATGTGAAATATGCTCAATTATGTTAGATCATCACCAGCGTGTTCAAGTGCATTTGCTATGGCATTTACAAGGGGGCAGTGTAAGTGTAATTGCTGATTCAAATATTTCCAAGTTGACTTTACAGAAAGATACTGAACCTAATAACAAAAAGCAGAATTCCATGAAGACTGAAAAAAAGCCTGGTATTCAAGTTGCAAAGAAAAGTTTTGGTAATTTATCATCAAAGACTATTCAGCAACAACAGTCTGATTCCTTAGATTCTCACGAGAAAAAACCATTATTTGTGTGTGATGCATGTAATATTGGCTTTACCACCAAACACCATTATTCGGCTCATATTCGCCGATACTGTCAGGTAAGAAAAACTCTTTCTTCAGAGCTAGTAAAACCAAATCCTGCTGTTTTAACTAGAAGTCTGCGACTATCATCACATGAGACTAAATTGCAATGTTGTTACTGTTTTTTAGAGATGATGTCCATAAGTGATTTGAAATGGCATGAAAAAAGTTGCCACAAGGTTCATTGCTCTCAGGACAATATAGCAGATAAAAATTCTCATGGTAATGAGTTTTATTGTGAGCATTGCCAGTGTTCCTTTTTTGATTTAACAAGCTTTAGGGATCATAAGGTTGTATTTTGTTCAAAAAGTGCTTTACAGGAACAAGAGTCAAAATTGTGCCTTGATATAAGAATTGAAAGAAAAGGCCTTTCTCCCATTGCTTCTTGTTTATGCGGAGAAGCTTTTCTAAGTTTAGACTCATTGAATGAGCATCTTAAAAGCTGCAGGGAAAACTCCTCTGTAAGATCCAGAATACTTGGTATGAATGATGCAAAAGGTGATAAAATTTTGGGAGAAGTTACAAATGATAATAGCACATTATGTAATAAAAGTAGTGAGGCACTTGACAGTAAACCAGAATTAAATATTTTGGAAAACTCTGAATCCCACCAAGAGGAATTAGCTACAGCAAGTGAACCTCTAGCAATGGACAAACAAATGGAGAATCGAGAAGAGAAGTGCCCTTTGGAATTACCAAAACCTGAGAATAACGTAACTAAAATTAATAAAGATGAAGAGTCTGTGGATAATATTAAAGTTGAAGATGCAAAAGATAAACATCTTTCAGAGGATATATTTACTGGATGCAAGCATAAACAAGAATCCATTGAAAAATTACCTCTGTCATACACTTCAGAAATAGAAACTTTAAAAAAGAATGTAACTTTGGCAGTGAGTAAAGATAAAATAGGTTTGAAAGTGGAAGACACTTCATCTGTTAGTAAAGACAAACCATGTTTGAAAGCAGATGACACTTCTGAAATTAGCAAAGATAAAGTAGGTATTGAGGAGAAGTGCTTGGTGAAGCTTCGAGAGAACTTTTCTCAACTGTTATATTTTTTAGTAGCTGATCCAGAGTTGATGACTCAGCTTGGATGGGGACAAAGGTTAATTGATAATGTTTTAGATGATGTTCTTTTGCATATGGGACAACAGCCAGTGGAAGATAATCAAGAAGCTGATCTTGATCGATTAAGAGGAAACATTAAACTTCTCCTGCAGTTATGTATTAAAGATCAGTTAATGGATAGTGGTGGCAAAAGTAAATCAGTGGACTGCATTGTATCAGAAGTACTAGAGATGTGTAAAGCAGGTATGGAAAACCAAGAATCGGGTATTAGTTAAGCATTCCTGTAAAGACATTAATTCATTAATGAGCATTGTTGGAGACTGTTATCATAAGTTTTAATTTTACCTTTTACTGAATAAAGACATGGTAAAGTCAGTATAAAGAAAAGTGGCATAAACTGCATATATATGTATGTATATGCATGACTTCATCTCTTCTAAAATAAGACCTAAGCAGAAGTGTGCAATGTGTTATTTAGTTTTAAAACTTGCTTCCTTTGTTGTATATTGGTGATGTGAAGTGCAGTTTAACAATGCCATAGTTAAAACTATTGGTAAAATTACTGCTACTGTGCATTATTAAATGCAAACAATTTAAAAAATTGGGGGGTTAAGCTGTCGTTACTGTTAGTGTAGGAAATGGTGTGCCATATGTTAGATGTATTTTGTCAATGTATTTGTACAGAATAATTTGCATAGATAGAAGTCACAGTTCACAGTTTATGGCATTTCACCTTGAATGTTTAATAAAATGCAACAGCCATGATTGTGAGCAGTACATAGATATTAAACAGAAATAGTAATCCCAAATACATACAAATTTAGGATTAGTAGATAAACTAGAATGTCATAGGTAATTTCTTATTCAGTTGAATTTATCAGTAATTCATTGACTCTAATAGGTAATATCTGGAATAGATATGATATTTCTTTCTTTCTTTTTTTTTTTTTTTTTTTTCATATGAAATTAATGGTTATATCTTGTTTGTATATAAAGTAATCCACTGCATTCCCTGTTTTCCCAAGAGAAAATTTTAATGTTATGAAAATTTTAATCATTAAAATAGCTATATATATTTAAAATCATCTTGGAACAAATCATTATCACCTCTTCTAGGAATTGTTAATTTCATAAAATTAAATTGTGTTTGGCATGTTTAGTCAGTTATCTTTGATGTGCTACCCTCTATAGCAAACCAAAATATTCCCTGCCATCCTTTTGGAAAAGGTCTGTGGTTTGATACCCATTGAAGACAGGAGGAATTCTTTGTAAATGCCTTTCTGACTTGGTGCTGAAATTTAGTTCAGCAAAAGATGTAGGTCCCTTTTTTAAATTGAAATTTGGATCTCTCCTATGTATAGTACTTAAAAACCAGCCCAGATTAGTTTGCAGACAAGATATACTAGTGACTCATAGCATTAATTGCCTCGCTATTTACCTTTAGCATATCAGCCATTTTATAGTTTTCTGAAAGTGGTGGAAGTTTGATGTGTGCTACAATAATAGTACTATTGAAATTATCTTTATTTATTTATTTATTTGGAATAATGCATACGTTACAATGATATTACTAGTTTGCCTGTATGCAGAAATACAAAATTAGAATTAATTTGAATGTACAGTAATCAATGATATGCAACTATTTACAGCTTTGAACAACATATAATGACATATGAATAATAATATGAAAACTGAGAGGCTAAATACCCTTGTAATTGAACATAACAGGATAATTAAAAAAAAGAAAGCTACTTTAGCACCCTAACAAAAATATTAATCCTGTGAAGATTAATTAGTTCCATACCATGAAATACTGGACTTATAGGTGAATAATTCATTCTAAGAAGAGGTAAGGAGAACATGTATTGAAATACAGGAATTTTCTCAAAGAACATGCTAAGAATTGAGAGTTAGAAGAGCAGAAGGGTCAAAAAATTGCAAACTAAATTAGAAATGAAACAGCAAGACTGAAGGTTACATCATTAATTGATAAGAGTTGAGGGAAAGCTGTTGCGTAAAGTGTTGTTATCTCTGCAATGGAACTCAATGTGTTTCTCAAAACAAAGGAAATGAATAAATTTGATTTAAATATGTTCAGGTAGATCCCTAAAGATATTTTTGGGACAAAAATGAAATAATGGCATAATAATCAATGACTGGTAAACTTAGTTGCCTGAAAAGGGTCACAATCGCAGTCCTGATAAAACTAAGAAGCCAAATAGCTTTGAGAACAATGTTATTTATATAAATCGATGGATGAAGATCATAATACCTGTATATAGTAACACCAACATCTCTGCAGTGATGAAACTCAACCTCTTCTAATTGACATTTTCCACACACCTCTTTCAGGTACAGTTCTACACATATGATAAAAATTGACTATGACAAAAACTTATTGTTTACATCTTAAAACTGTTTCTTCTGGCTCATCACTTGCATAATATAGGGAGATTTTTGAGGGCTGTGCTCAGATACAATGATGCACAGGTATATTGCTCACTTGTATTTTTTTGCAGTCAGCTCCATTGATGGTGCCTTTGGGCAAATATGCCCAACAGCAATTGATAGTTTTTTTGAAATATTGTGCATTATCTCATTTTTATTATTACATTTTTCCTAACCTTACAAGAGTATCAAAAGATCCTTTTACTGCTATGGGAAACAGAAAACTGATTTTAATCTCATGTAAGTGATCTTGTGATATCATCTGATGTTAGCTATCTTTGGCTTTTACTAATCATTATTCACAGCTGGCATCTCCTGTTTCAGCTGCTGATCTAGAATGATAAGGTTAAACTCAATACCTTGCCAAGAATCCTAAGTAAGGAGGGTTGTCAGTTAGTTGCATTTGTAAATCAAAAAGAGCAATGATACACTTTGCCAAGAATTGATACGCTGTGAATTGTAACAGAAAATGGGCACTTATCAGCAACATGATTAGTGTGCTCTGGCACATTACATCAGGAGCCAGCTCCTTCAGTAAACTTGTGATCTTGGAACCTTACTTTGTTATTCTTATTCTTGGCAAAATGTATCATATTGTATTTAATGTACCAGCTCTTGAATGCAGTAGTGAGCCTTTTACCACCACTTTTCTATTGGCAAACTTTGGTAACCCAGACCTTTATTTTCATGATACTTTTTTTTTGTCTAATAATAACGTGTACCATTTTTGGTAAAAGTTTTGAAAATGCTCCAAGTTACTTGGTTAACTCTTTCTCCTCTCCCCCAACAGAGCATATCATTTTATGTTTTGAATGTGTAGTTAGAATGAGAGATGCCCAGCTGTTAGTCATGATTAGGGAAAACCAACAAGAGCTTACATCAGCCTACACCACATAACCAGTCCTGTGTTGAGTTCTATAGCAAAGTTTTCTATAACAATAAAAAGGGTTGCCTTTGACATTTCTTGCTCTCATTTCTTACTGTCCCTAATGCTGCTTATCTTAATGAGGCTGAGTTACCAGGTTATAAAAATAGGGATAAGTTAATAAAAGTGTGCTTGCTGAGTGGTGTAATGTTTCATCAAACTTTTGTGAACATTACACTTATGAATGAGTTCAAGTCTTCTCTCTCTGTTTTTTTTTTTTTTTTTCTTAGTTACATATTTGGCAGTTTCATAGATTCACGATGAAACTGTCAAGTGTCAAGAAGCACAAATTTTCTGTGCCTGCAGTCACACAGTTGACAGAACTTGACTGCAAGAAAATGATGCTGATAAGCAATACATTGCAAGTCATTGTATCTGAGTGTAATCCTTTAAATAAAAACTTGTACAAACCTATCTTGATTTAGTGATCATTGTAAGAAACATTGTAACTTCTGGTACTTGGTTGGTTTGATGATTGCAAACTCATAAATTTGCCTTTATTTTTATAACTCATTCAGTTTTGATATCACATTGGATTATATATCTTGGATATCTGTAAATCTGATTTCTGGCACTTTGATATATAAAACAGCTTGCAATACAACAGTTAAACAGGTGCCTCCACCATTCTTCATGATGGAGGCAGTCTAATGGTATGGGCTTGGTGGAAGTCTAATGGTGGATAATGCACTCCTACAGGAAGTGCTCTTCATGCATTCTCCACATCTACTGGCATGAAATGCATAGTGAAATTTGTCGCTCTATAGCTCTTCCTGCCAGGTTTTGATTGGTTAGAAGCATAGTAATAGTTCTAGTGTCTTCTGGATAATTGCTAACAACACATCTATTGGAACAAATCATTGTGTAGTGAGATATGTCACTCCATAGCACCTGCCACTGTTCTAATTCACTTCAGGCAATCAGCACATCCATCGGAACAAATTATTATGAAGTGAAATTCATCACGCTGTAGTATCTTCTGCCACTGTTCTAAGGTCCGTGAACATTGGCAATAACATCATTCTAAATGCTGTTTCACATTGGTGACTGACATTGAACCAATGGCCAGCTTCCCTACCATAAAACCAAAGGCTATCCAGGCTTCCTGCTGATAGATGTCCCTGTGGCCCTTGGACCTACCCAGTAATGTTTTCCACAGCTAATGTGCATGGATATAAATTGCTGCTCTTTATGGTTTGTGAAACACATTCTCTGAGTTTTTGAGGAAGTCTAGACCTTTTATTCATGTGAGGTATCACCGGTAGGCTTCTATTTTTGTTAACATCAACTATACTGGATTTTGGGAAGTTCAGATGAGTGTGATGTTGTGTGCATGAAAAGGTTACTTTTGTGGCATCCATTGACCATCCAGCTGACCAGGCTAGCTGGGTGGGTAAAGTGCCTGGAAACCTAAAGGTTGCAGGTTCAAATCCCGTCTCGGGCTTGGATCAGAGTAAATGCAAAAACTTTGGGAGGTGCATTATGGCCACAGAAGCCGATGCGCCAACAACTAACAAAAAAAAATAAATAAATAAAAAATTGACCATCCTACATTAAAAATCTGTAAGATCTAATCCATGACTCATACTGGCTTTAACTTATTACTGCTGCTGAAAAGATTTATATTGCTATGTCTGAATTGATACGCATGTAGTGGAGACTTCCGTAGAACACAATACTTTCTGAATAGAGCCCTTCAGGGGGACTAACTTTTTTTTTTTTTTGCTCTAGTCTTATAGATACTCATCACAGCCCAGCAATGACTTGCTGGGCTGTGATGAGCCCAGCAATGACTTGTTTATTATTATTATTGTTCTTATATTATTTCTCCTTGATTGGGGGTACCACCTCGTGACGGATATTGCTACCAAGTACACAAGGTTGTTGTTGTTATGTCTAGTGTTACTGTTGGTCAAGGAACTCTCTGACTATCCTACAGATGTTCAGGATTGCGAACACCTACAAGGAACTCCAGAAAGAGTTCCTTGTAGGTGTTCGCAAGTTCTGGAGTTCCTTGTAGGTGTTTGCTGGGAGACCTATTGCTGCTAGGTTGTTGTGTAGGGTCTTTGGCACCATACCTGTGGTTTATACGATGATCGGAATGGTTGTTGTTGTTATTATTAATAATAATAATAATAATAATAATAATAATACTGGCAATCCAGAAGGTAGTTTGTTCTAACAATCAGTTATTCTGGCTGAAAGTAAATTTTTGCACATCTATTCTGCAGCCAGACTTTTTTCAATTTCACTTTATATCCCTGTTTTCATTGTCTGAAAAAGAGCTAAAATTCATTTAAGTTTATTCAATCCATTAAAGCCTTAAAAGCGTCAATCCTTGCAAGTGTGTAGTTTCCAAGAGCAAAAAATACACAAAAGAACTGAAGTCTTTTGCGGTAAGAGTACTTTTTTGTTTTGTATTCTTGACTACTCTGGTTGCTCTTCTCTGCACCCATTCCAAGATATCCACATCCTTCTTAAAATTATGTGATCACCAATATGGTGTGACAGAAGCACTAAGAAAACACTTGAAAGCTGGTGTAACATAACTAAAAGCATCACTCTTCCTACTATCTGTCCTTTTTGTACACATTATTATCACATATTTAAATTTTGCATCCCCAATAATATAAAGTAAATAAATCAAATTTATTTGCAGTACTGTGCAGGGAAGTAAACATATGCCTATTTGTGTTTTTAATAACTCTTACACTGCCCATGTAATTGCTAGTTCCAAGGTTATTCCAGCAGGTCATGTAATGCTGCTCCTTTTGCTTTTCAGGCTACTGCATGTCAAAAATAGAAACAGTTATAAGAATAAATTTCATCTCTGCCTACAGCTGATGTTAACATATTAGTGTGTGTATTCCACCAAACTATTTTTCTGACTAGCCTAACACTGCTGCGATAGCATCAGCAAGTATTTTTGTACCATCTTCTATTAAACTATATCTCATCCCTCTATAAACAGTCTGTTCAGGGCTGAAGTGATTAATAAGATTCTTCTCATAAACTTCATCCTATAATTTTGTGATACAATTCCAAACACTTTTAAATTCATCT
Organism: Mastigoproctus giganteus; assembly: GCF_048544385.1. Lineage (NCBI taxonomy): Eukaryota > Metazoa > Arthropoda > Arachnida > Uropygi > Thelyphonidae > Mastigoproctus > Mastigoproctus giganteus. The sequence continues at coordinate 203,836,682 of NC_143581.1, read as the reverse complement.
CTAACTTGCAGCCTTTTCTTAACATCACATCATATTTGTTAAGTAAAGCCTCAGAATGCTTATACTTAATATCATTATTATAACCAACATATAACACAATATCACTAACTTTTGACCCTGGCAAGGATACTGGGGTTCTATTCCACCCATCCTTATTTCAAAAAATATTCCCACTTTCCCTGATAATAGTTACCAAGAATAAATACCATCTGGGACCAGTGCATCCTGTTCATAGTGATCTTGTTATGCTGCCATATATAGCAGGGTGATGTTAAGGTGGACAGCAGCATTCTTGATTCCCCTGATTTAATCCCTTCAAAGCAACAACAGTCCTTTTTTTTTTTTTTTTTTTTTTTTTCAAGAACTCTGATTCTCCAACAAAATGCTCAACTTCCTCTCTTGATTCTCACTAACTTCCCCCCCCCTCACATAGCATACACAAAGATGACTCCTGTTGCATTATGTCCAGTGACAATCAAGTATATATACAGTGCATGAATAAGACTGATTCACAAGAGAACCACAACCACATTGGAAATTTCCCTCCCCCAAGCCAAAGCTTCCTTATTGCTCTGGGTCATGTGCTTTGCTGCTATAGGCTTAGGAATAATCTCAGTTTTAAAAATAAAGAATCATTTGGTTGTATAGCATTAAAATCTTAACACTAAACCACAGACATAATATTGTGTGATATGCTAGTACAATAGTAAATTACAACACTACAATTTCCAGCTAGTACAGCAGAAAATGTATTGTGTAATATTTAAAAAACACCAAGTGTTATGTTTCCATAGAACCTCATGAAAAAATATTTAAGAATTATACTTATCCTTCAGATCTGTTTACAGACTTCCTGCGATGGTAATTTTGCTAGCAGGGACATGACATGATCATACTGTTGTATAAGGCAATAGTTATGCCACATCTTGAGTACTGTATAGGTCTGGAAGTTATTTTAGGAAGGATGTGAATATGTTGTAGTGGATACAGAGAAGAGTAATAAGATTAGTCAGGAACACAAAAGGGTATCTTTATCAAGAAAGACTTCAGTTATGCAGATTATAGTTCCTGGAAACTAGACACCCACAAGGAAACTAAATGCTTATGGCATCCTTATTTTTTCTTGATTGACATACAAAAGATGACATAAATTTAAACTGAAAAGGATGGTTGCAGGATATGTGAGCAAAAATTTGCTTTTAGCCAGAGATTGATTTTTGGAATAAACTTCCATCTGGTGTTGTAGAGGTAGATATTTTGAATAAATTTAAGAAGGAAGAATTAAACATTGTTAGAGGGAATAATATAGATGGAAGGGTTTTTTTGTTGTTGTTGATTAGCTTGCTTTTAAGTGCCTTAGTTGCAAATCCTTATAACTAAGGCACTTAAAAAGTATCCCTTTTTCTCCTCTGGCATTATCATGATCATGAAATATCAACTGTGTATATTCATGTGGCATATACAGGCCACATGAATATGAAAATATGTACAATTGACTGGTTGATGCCACGTGCAGTACAAGCAGTAAGACCTTGATTCATAGAAGAATTTCCTTTGACAGTTTCTTCTCTGAGCCAAAGCATTCCACTGCTTTGGGTCAGTATCAGTTTTTGGCTAAAAAATTAAATTAAACTATTAAGCAGTTTGTGAATACAGTATAGCAATATATGTATAGTATATTAAATTTATAAAATAACTGATAATATTAATTTACCCTACAGAATTGTATTAAAGAAAAATAATACAAAATTATTTATTATCTGTACTTTTAAAGTTGAATTAATTATTTAATAAGTTTGAAGGGAATATATTTCATATTTGCATGCTTTTTTTTTTATCTTCTAACATTATTTTAGACATAACACAGGGTTAAATATGGGACATTTTAATGTTTTTTATTGTAATTAAGTTTAAAATAATCAACTGTTCCAAGGTGTATGTTATGCATATCATACATTAATAGTTATTTTTAAATTCAAATGTGCAGTTTTTTTAGGAAATTCTTAATGTTTTGAAGTCATGTAGTTCACTATTTCAGAGCTTCTTTGCCAAATTGTTATTTTGTTCTTGATGCTGAGTTCATGTGGTCTTCACCATATATTGTCTGTTCAAATGTATCATCATGGGCCAATTTGCATATTAATTAATTACTGTGTATTCTGGCATATAAGTCAACCTTTGAAGCACCAAAAAAAATCTCAAATTTTAAAGTTGGCTCATGCTTTAAATATAAAATCCTAAACTTGAAATAAAGCACTTGCTTAGAGTTATAAAGCAATGAATTAATGCAAATATATATTTACAGGCAATAAGGATTGGCTTTAATTACTTGAAACCTTTCTCACACACGTTACATCATCGGCTGTCCCAGTAGGTATTGGTTTTATGACCTATATAAGGGGGAATACTGTGTAATGCATCCTGCTTTATTTATAGTTAGCTGTGCAGTATGATAAAATGTCCCAATGCAAACCTTTAAAAGAAAGGGCTGAAATAATTGAATTAAAAATTTGACAGTGGTTCTTAATACAGATTTTACTGTAATATACCACTATTGTGTGAGATATGAAATATGACCGGAAAGGGGGGGGGGAGGAATCAGCTTACACAGTGCATAATTTTTTCAGTAATTTAACAAGAATTTTCAAGGAAAAAATATAAATCAACTTATATGCCAGAACATATGGTACTTACATCCCTGATTAAAAAGGTTTTTTAAGAGTTCCTCCAGTTCTGTCCTCTAATTAAGTGACAAATGGTGAACCCTCTATACTGTTTTCACTACCTGGTTGGTTTGTCATATTTTAAAATGTCTTGTGGACATTTAAAAATATAACAGAAGTCATTAATGAACTAGATACAAATTCTTTATAGGAATACACAGTTAAAGCTTTTAAAATAATATTACTGGATAATAACTAATATCTCTAACACATATAGATATGTGAATATATATGCAGTAGTCATAAAACAAACCATTTTTCAATCAAAGAAATTTCATTTTCATTTAAAGATTTTTAAAAAAAATTTCCAGAATAAATGAAAAAAATATATATACATATATATATATATAAAGTTCACAAAACGTGCATTCAACTTCTGTCTGTGCAACAGATATGTTCCTCTTAGTGTGTGTTTGTTTGCAACTACCTACCTTTATTAAGTCCTTTTATTTTATAACACATAGACCTTCCACTTCATTAACCAAAGCCAAAGGATGTCTCGTAGCCTAATCTCTGCACTTTGTAAAACATCCTTAACGTCAGTTGAACCAGTATTTCAAAGCCACTGCTAAACACAGCTTATATTATAACAGCCTCTTCTTGATGTTCTCTCTCTCTCTCTCTCTCTCTCTCTCTCTCTCTCTCTCTCTCTCTCTCTCTCTCTCTCTCTCACACACACACACACACACACACACAACATTCAAAAAACATTTCCATATAAACTTTAAATTTTGATATAGCTGTTTCTGGTTTTAATTCAAGAATTATGTTTTCTGCATCAGAGAGATATCAAATGTCAGTGGTTTTGTTTTCAGAATAATTAATATAAGTCAGAATGCCACATGAATGTGTGGCCCCAAAAATATTTTAAATGCAAAAAAATTGTATACAAAATTAACAGGTAAGTAAAACATTTGCTACTAAATTTTGGTTATATAAGGCATGCTTTCATTTAAAAATGTCATATATCATGCTAATGCTATATCGCTCTCTGGCTGCAATAGTGGCATAACTGAAAAATCGTAATTCTGAGATAATTGATGAGAAAAATTGGCTTTTAAAATTAGTTTCTAATTGAAGAAATTATGTGATTCTTCAAATATATTGTGATTCATCTCATCATACCCAGTGGTACCCAAAATTAGGCTGGCTTGATCAACATTCCCTTATGGATAACCAGAATTTTGAAAATTTAACTCCCCTGAGTTGTGCCACTATTGCATGAACAAAATTTGTGAATTTAGTCTCCTAAAGATTGAAGGTAATTAGGATGAAGAACAAAAAAATCATTAAACAAGAACTTTATTTATATTCATAAACTCCATTAAAATGTATGAACTATATTTTAATCTTTGAGAACATAATTGTGGTTAAGCATAAATAAGAACAAGAAGTTAGTGCGATTTGTATACAAACAAGGCAAAAATTGGGAAAATTTAGTCATTCTTAGAAAAATTTAATCCTTCTGTAAATCAACTTTTAGACTATTATGAAAACTGGCATGACATTTGGGAATAGTGCTATTGTTCAACTAATATTGGAAGCCACTGTGCTAAATCAACTTTTAGACTTTTTTAAAATCGGAATGGAACTCTTGTAGGCTTTTTTCTCTTTGAAATATAAATGACTCCAAAGGTTTTTTTTGTTTTACTGACTTTCACATTAACTGATTTATAATTGTCCTGTTTGTATGATGTTTTATAAAAGAAAGAGTCTAAATGCTGCTTTTCTACTTTAAAGATAGCAACATCGTTGAAGTTGAACTTCACTTCATCAATATTTTCATTAAATTTCATAGAAGTGCATTGGGCCAAATCTTTCAGGTTGTAAAAATTTTCATGGCTCATTTCTGGCAGTTGTAGCTAATCTATGGTGATCTTTTAATATTTTTTCTCTATTAATGAGTGTGCACAGTTGCCCTCATTTTGCATATGACCTACAAGAAGGAATCTGTGTGTAATGGCTTTGATTTGAAAATTTGCCACAGTATACAAATAGGTGGTTATAATAAATTTGTTCTTCTGTTATCCCCACAGTTGTCTGAATAAAAGGTAATTTCAAGGTCGTCAGATTGGCAAGAATCTGCTTTCTCTTCTAAATATTTTAGAAGGCAAGATCCTATTTCAATTGTACTTTTTCTGTCTTCACCTTCATGCCATGAGTAGCAATTTACATCTAGTCTTTTTTTTAAAGCATCAACTCACCACAGCTTGAAGTTTTGCCTTTCGTAACAGACAGTCAATGATAAACTATTACAATAAAAAAAAAACACGCTAAGTGGCACAAAACAAAAACGTAAACTATTTTGAGTACAACTAGAATAATGCCAATTGATATTATAAACAAGAAGGTTGTATTACACTGCAATACTGGCACAACTCAAAACGGGTCACTGTTGCACACAGACCATACTCCATTCAGTCCCAAAACTGATGTGCCACTGTTGATACTTCTCAATGCAGTAATAACTAAGATGGCATAATGACACTTGTGCCAACTAGCAAGGAAATATTGAATTCACTTTGTACTGTTATTGCATAAATGTAGTCCACTATCCCAACTTCATTAGTTGTATTAACTCAAAAATTAAGAATTTTTAGTTGTACCACTATTGCAGCCAGTCAGCGATATATAGGCCTAACACAACAATGAGGTTTAAGTACACACTTTTCTTTTAATCTTTCTTTCTTCATTATTTTTTAGTTTTTATTTTTCATTAAAAAAAATAGTTCCTTTTGTCAGCACCATGAGTCCAGCCCTGTCACGAAGTACAGTAAGTGCTGGTTATAGTGATCATGTGCTGACCGGGCTAGCCGGGTGGGTAAAGTGCCTGCCTGGCAACCCAAAGGTCGCGGGTTCGAATCCCACCTCGGGCTTGGATCAAAGTACTGCAAAAACCTTGGGAGGTGCATTATGGCCACAGAAGCTGATGCGCCAACAACTACCAAAAAAAAAAAAAAAATAGTGATCATGTTTGCAAATTGAATTTTGATTCTAATAAACAGCAATTCTAATAAGCAAAAATCAACAAATATTATCCAGAGGCCATAAAGATAAAGATATAAAGACCTTCTTGTAGGTCATATGCAAAATGAGGGCAACTGTGCACACTCATTAATAGAGAAAAAATATTAAAAGATCACCATAGATTAGCTACAACTGCCAGAAATGAGTCATGAAAATTTTTACAACCTTAATATGTATAATTAATATACATATTAAGCTATGTATAAGTATAGTGCGAAAGCATCAATAATGCATAGCCAAATCTGAATTAACAGAATGTTGGCAAAACGGTATCGTTTTAAATTATATCTCATATTGTGAATACCTTCACAACGAGTTGCCATGATATTGTATTACTTAGAATAAGTAACGTTTCACCCGAGGAGAAGACTAATGTTACTTATTCTCAGATAGATACCACCACCCAGATGGCACCGTTTCAAGGCTATTTTGTATTTGTGTGGGATAATAACTCGACTATCCAGTTGTCCCTATTAGACTTAGAAAAGCAAAAAGGTAGAGGGGAAAGTAATAGTAGGAGTGGAAGAGGAAAAGAAACGGTGTAGAAGAATGAAAGGGACAGTAACTCCTTCAACTCACACCACTCAAAAACTCAAACTCCTCGAATAGGCAACACTTCCCCAGTGGAGAAAGCTGTTGTTACCTATTCTTGGAAACTCCAGACATCATCAGGCTTCCCTTGGTGCTGTTTCAGGGCTATTTGGCCCCTCTTCGGTGGGTGGGTAGGTACCCGAGTGCTGCAATCATGGCAAAACAGTTATGAAGTTAACTCCACAATATGAGAGATGCCTGATGGTGTATGATGTGTTTAGACTATAAAGCGTTTAGGGCTGAAGCCTCAAGCTATGGAAAAGTCTAGACTATGTATAAGTATAGTGCGAAAGCATCATCAATACAAGGTATTCACAATATGAGATATAACTTAAAACGATGCTGTTTTGCTAACATTCTGTTAATTCAGATTTGGCTATGTATTATTGATGCTTTCGCACTATACTTATACATAGTCTAGACTTTTCCATAGTTTGAGGCTTCAGCCCTAAACGCTTTATAGTCTATACATATTAATTAAACGTAACACTTTCTAATATGATTATAATTTAAAAGTCACTTATTTTAGATTGCTTTAAATTATCACTACAAAGTCTATTTGTAGATTTTTCAATAATGTATAACAGCCTATATTCCCAATCACTTGCACCAGTTTCTTCCAGCACTCTCCTCAGGACGGCTATAGCTTCACAAGTTTGCCATTTTGTAACTGGAGGTTGTTCAGGTTCATCTGTTAAAGCTGTAGTAACTTGTAGATCACCATCTATGTCTACCCAATCATTAAATTCCTGCTCACCCATGTCTTCGGGCTTTTCAACGTGATCAGTATCGTGACTTAGTTGCCCATCATGAATAATTAATCCACATTTTTTGAAACAGTTGCTAATGCAGGCTTCAGAAACTTCATTCCAGGCACTCATTGTCATATGAAGTACATCTAGAACAGTTATATGCTTTGCAGTATCGGATGATGTTCCCAAGCCTTCATAAACCTAAATGAAAACTTAAAGGTTTTTATTATTCCTGGTCGAGAGGTTGAATTAGTGATGTGGTATTTGAAGGTAAAAAAACTAATTCAATGTTTTTGAAAGTGAACTTTGGATAAGCTGGGCAGTTGTCTAAAACCAGTGTAATTTTTTGTTTTTCTTATCCAATTTCAAATCCTATTTACGAAGATAATCTTCAAATAAAGAAGCTGTCATCCAGGCAGTGGTATTATTGGCATATTCAACAGGCAGCTGTTTTACTCCTTTAAAACATCTAGGCGATTTACTCTTGCTGATAACTAACGGCTTCATCTTGATTGTTCAGTCATGTTGCATGTTAAAAGAACTGTAATCCTGTCCTTGATCTTCTTTCCTGCAGATGCAGAGGAATTTTTAAAAATCATGTAGTGGTCTAGGGTAGCCCCTGTAGTACAACCCTGTTTCATTTGTATTAAAAATGTCTTCAGAATTATAAGTGCTTAACAGTTTGCCAAGAGGTTTTCAACCAGGTGTCAGCTGCAGAACCATCGGAATCCTGTTTTTCTCCGTGAAGTTTTTTGTAAACAATATCATGCCTCTCCTTCCATCTTGTCAGCCATCTGTCCATCGCCTTAAACTTTTTGTGTAGTTTTTCAACAAAATCATTAGCTTTTTGAAGAAGAAGAATGCTACAATTGATTAGCTCATTAAATGAGCTGGCCTGTTTGAACCAAACGAACAGAGCTTCATCTACTGTTTGGCATTTCCCTTCACGCTTCCTTTTTCTGGTTTCACTAATCACATTAGTGTTTAATGTGTGACGTGGTTTTAACAATTTTGATAAAGATGACTGAGGCACTCCTAATTTTACTGCCGCTTCCATTTGAGACATATTGCCTAAGTTTAATTTATTGTATTTTTCGACACCTCTGTAGCCAGGTGGGCAGGAGCAGCAGTGCGTAGCACACGCTTCTTGATTAGACTGGGGTTCGAGCCCGTGACCACTAAATACGGAGTATGTGGAAAGGTCAGGGAATGGCCACCGCATATCCCCGGAGCAATATGGCCTTAGTTGCTAATGCTCCTAAAAACCAAACAACAACATCATATGTTTCTATAATTCGTAACTTATCTTTTACACTCAAATTCACTCTCTTTCTGTTCACTGACATTTTTTTTTTTTTTTGGTAGTAAAATTTAAAACACAGTAAAAAAGATAAGCTTCAATCAATAACAAAGCACATGATACACACACAAATTGAAACTAACACAACACACGCAAGTGAGACGAAGTTTATTTGTTGTTGTTATTTGGTTTTTAGGAGCATTAGCAACTAAGGCCATATTGCTCCGGGATATGCGGTGGTCATTCCCTGACCTTTCCGCATCCTCCGTATTTGGTGGTGACAGGCTCGAACCCCGGTCTAATCAAGAAGCGTGTGCTAGGCACTGCTGCTCCTTCCCACCTGGCTACGGAGGCGCCTGACGAAGTTTAGATATAGAAATTAAGAGCAGATTTCAGTGAAGGGGAAACACATTTCACTATAATAATGTGCAAATACAGAATTCCAGCTATCGATATTATCGCAAATGAATAAGATCGAGTTTACTACCCGTTTATTGCACTAACAGGAAAACTGCAAATTGTTTTTATTGTTTTATGGTTGTGACCTCCAGAAATGTGCTTTAGAAAAATATCACAGAGGTGTTCAATATTGATTCTTATAACCGAAAATGTGATTCTAGTAAACGATGAAAGTGTAGTGCATTTTATTGATTTGGATCAGTTCTTCGAAATTTGATTCTATTGAGCGACTGATTCTAATAACCAGTGATCACTATTACCGGCTCTTACTGTATTTGATTATGTCCATGTAGAAAATTACTTGAAGAACTTAAATTCATTTAAATGTATAAAATTATTTTCTGCATTTAAATGCAGCAATTTGGAATTTTATACTATATTTAATTTAATTAAAATCAAATGTTGCTGCTCTTCATCAATGACTAAATAATAAATAATATTTACAAGGAACTATTTATGTGTAGAATATAGTGAACTCCCATTATAGGCCTTCAGTGGGGCTGGCTGCAAAGAGTGCTATAGGCAAGAAGGGGTGAGATCCTTCCTCCTACCCTTTTTGGAAGATATTTTTCATCAATATTTTGGTAAATGATTTTTTTTTGACACCTTCAACCTTTTTTTCTGAAAAAGAAAAAACATTTTAAAATATTTTATTAAATTAAACTAAACATATCCTGAATATTACTGTATAAATGTAGTGTTAACATAATGATAATAGTAATAATAATGCTGACATTAATGAAATTTATTGTTACTATGTTGAACACGTGCGACACTAATTACTGTACTAGCAAGGTAATTTTTCTAAGTAATAAAGTGAAATAATAATGCTAATTAATAGGTAATGTTTTATCTATTCAGCATATAAGGCATATAAGTAGTCCTTTTAAATATTATTTAGCCAATGATGAAACCCTCTGAGAAGAGAAGAGCTGGATTTTCACTAATGCAAGCAGTAGTCTGTAAAATCATAATTTTGATTTAATTAAATTTAACAGAGTGAATAAATATATATAGGATTCATGGCTGAAACCTCAGACTGCAAGAATAGTTTACTGTCATATATATAAGTTACTGCAATGGCATCATTACGTAACATCTCATATTGTAAGTTGTTATACCATCACAGACTTGTGTTGTTTGCCCCACACATGAAGGCATCTGTCGGCACATTACACCAGTTATTTGGACTCATCTGACCAGCTCACTCATTTCCAGTTCTCCACTGTCCAGCCAGCATGTTGTCCATATTACAGTATTTGCCATTGACGATGATCAGCAGTGAGAAGAGGGCATCACCCACTCACTGATGAGGAACCAGATAGCCCTGAATGAGCTATCTGGGTGGTGGTACCCACTGAGAATAAGTAATAACAGTAGTCTTCTCCTGGAGAAGTATTATTTATTTGAGGTAAATGAGATAGATAACTTGTTGGAAAGTATTTCACATTGTGAGATGTTATGTAATGATACCACTGCATAAATTTAATTTAGTGAATTCTTAAAAGTAATCTGTTAACATTCATAATTGCAATCTAATTGAACACTGTTTGCATATGATTGGAAAGCATTTGTACAGAAGCTTCTTAGGACAAAAAATGGACTTTTAGAGACATTTGTACATGTTTGGCATCATGAACTGGATCACTCTTAGATTGAAGGTTTGATTTACATTATATGCTGTCAAAGTGGCAAAAGTTATTGCCATCTTTTCACAAATGTTAGAGCCTGCAACAGCTTGTAAAGTCATAATTTAGTTTTGATTAAATTTAATTAATGAATATTACAAATTACTCTATTAAATACATATAGTAATTTACATGGTGAAGCATGTTTTGGTTACAATTAAAATTTTATTCACTCAGCAATTAGTGTTAATTTTTACCCATTAAAATATCAGTGGAAGTAATTTTGCTGCTAAACAGTGCAAAGTTCATATTTTCATTTTACATTATTGTGTATTAGTTTATTGCTAAAAAAAGGTGCACTAATTAAACACGCTGATAACTGCCTTTCTGATAAACAGTGTTATCAACAATTGTCAAAAGTAACCAGATTTCAGGTTTTTCCATTATTTTGTTTAATGTTATGAAATTAGTTTAATAATATAATTTAATACCATTAAATAACATGATCTAAACATAGTGTTAACATTAAGAAAACAGTTTAGAATAATACTCCCAAAATGTTTGTTAGATGATAGAATTGAATGGATCCCATTATAGTATTTGTTTGTTCCAAGCAATCAAAAAAAAAAAAAGTCATCTTTGAGAATTGGACAGGTTCTTTACAAGAGGTACTAATTTTTAAAAAAAATTCTTACCAATAGTAGAACTTTTTTTTTTTTTTCCTAAAAATGAAAAAAGGTTTTTTTTTTTTTTTTTTTTTTTTTGTTTGTCAAATCAACCAACAATTACTAGATAACAATAGTTGTGCACTTCTGTGTGCAGTTGGTTGCTATCTAGAATGATCACAAAAAAAAAGATTTGTTTAGGTGTAGTTATTAATAACAATTAAGTTTCATTTTTTAAAATAATCTGTTATGGTCTGAATATTAAGCTCATCGAAAACTATTCACTTGATATGGAGAAAGAATTTGTGCTGAAACATCTCAGGACAAAAAAAAAAAAAATATATATATATATATATATATACACCATGTAGAAGCATAAGTATTTGGCACCATGATTGGGTACCATATGCAGCTGTCAAATTAGCATTAGCAAAGGCACCATATGCTTGGGTACCATATGCAGCTATCAAATTAAGATTAGCATTAGCAAAGGCACATGATGCAAGAAAGCAAGCTTATATAGCATCAGCCAAAAAAAAACCCCTTATTTCACCTATCCACTCGCTCCAAATGTTTGTCAAGTTCTGCCTTGAATCTATATAAGGCAGAACTTGACAAATTGGCAGAAGGAATGGTCACTTTTTTTTTTTTTTTTTTGAAAATGCTTTAGTTTGTCTGTGAAAGAGTGGGAGTTTATATGAAAATTAATATAATTAACATAACTGCATACAGTGAGAAGAATCAAATTTAGATACCATTTCAATGAACTAAGGATTATTATGTAAAAGTTTGCATGCAGCATGAATAAATTGATCAGATATACTGTAGTGGGATATGTGATGATCTATGCATATTAATATGATGACTGCTGTGGTTTAATATTTACTCAGTGTATTCAGTAAAGCTGATCAGTTATGTCAAACAAAACAAGTAATTATTACTTGTTTTGTTTGACATACGTAATAATTACTTGCAATTACATATCATCCATGTGAATGAAATGAAGTTTCTGTTATGAATAAGAGTTGAAATGGCATCCATAGGAAAATTGACTTTGAATAGTCACAGACTATTTAAGCTATTAGTAAACACACAGTTTCAGAAGTATAGTAACTTTTCTCTTGGAACAAAATTCCCAGTGGATCAAAAGAATTTCAGTGTGCTAAGAATTTCATTCAAACTGGCTATTAATGATCCCATTATAGTATTTGTTTCTCTGTTACAGAGAACAGTGGTTATTAATGACCTGCTCTTCACGAATTAATATCACAAATGGAGTCACCTCCTGATTTGGTGTTAGGTCCTTTACTATTTTCAGTATTTATTAATGATAATATTATAGGTTTGTCAAGTTTAATGACACAAAGGTTACTAAGCTGGTTAATAATAGTAATCAAGTATGTTACTCTAATAAGACGTGAACAAGGGCTAAAGAATGGCAATTAAGGTATAACATTGATAAATACAAAGCACTGCATTTGGCTAGCAGTAATTCCAGAATAACAGAGCCTCTGTAGCTGAGTGGTCAGGAGTGGGAGTGCAGCAGCACACGCTCCTTGAGTAGACCGGGGTTCAAGCCCCTGACTGCTAAATATGGTCAATCTGCCAACCCGCACTGGACCAGTGTGGCAGATTATGGTCCATTTCCCTCAGCATGAATTGTTGAGGAGGCTTCCATCCTGCAGTGGGTTGATAATGGCTGCAGTTTACCTTTACCTTTAACATGGTATTTGGGAATATCTTACTCAAGGTAGTAGAAAATGAAAGTGACTTGTAGATAATTGTCCAGCTAACATGATATTCTTTGAGCAGTGCCGACAAGTTGCCAATGCAGCTCAGAATTCCGTCAGTGAAACGTAAGAATTTTGCCTGTATTAACAAAGAGTTGATTATTCCATTATATAAGACAGTAGTTGGGTTCTGCCTTCAGTACTGCATAGAGGTGTTTGGAAGCTTCATTTTAGGAAAGATGTGGATCTGTTGGAATGGGTGTGGAGAAGAGCAACTAGATTAGGCAGTGGCATGAAAAGTTCTCTTACCAAGAAAGACTAGGGTGTGAGGAAACCAGATTGAAGTGTTTTAATGCTTTAAATGGGTTAATAAAGTTGATAGCATTGCTATTCTTTCTGAGATGACACATATGGGGAGGCACATAAGTTTATATTGGGAAAGGATGATTGGAGGATAGATGTACAGAAATTTGCTCTCATCCAATGTGTGTTGAATTAAATATCCACCTTGTGTTATGGAATTAGTCAGTTTGAATTAAAATAATTTAAGGAAAGATTGTACAAATTATCAGAATGTATGAGCAAATGAAGTGGGTAGTTTTTTTTTTTTTTTTTTTTTTTTGGTTGATGTTGCATAAGCTGGCTTTCCTTGAATCATTTTGCCCTATTAATACTAATTTAAGAAAGTAGTGTACAGTGAAAAGCAAATTTTAACCACAAAGCATTTAAATCATTTTATTTATTTTTTCTATATCTTAGATATTGAATGCACCCATCTTTGCAATTTGATTATTCCCTTTGAATGTGGTTGATTGTTTCAATAAATATTAACTCATAAATTAAAATGCAAATTATTTTTTTTTCCCTCTTTTTTTTTTTTTTTTAATCTTTCTATACATTAAAATAATTTTCCTCCTAATGATATTTATTCAGCCAATGGGAGAAGAGGGATGCAGGTTACGTGGTAATAGGTAACAAATGCTGAAATGTGTAACAGAAGCTTGTTTTACCACAGCAAAGTTTAAGCATGGTTATGCGCTATGTTTATCTAACATGACCACATGGTACTATTCTTGATTTCCATATGTAACATAATTATTTAAATAAATTAAATGCAACAAGGCATAATATTTTAAGAGTTTAAGATTCTGTATCTATATAATATCGGTGTGGATACACCATAGATAACTCTTTAAAAAAACTACGATCATAGTGTGAAAGGCACCCACCGATGAAAAGCCAACTAGCTTTGAAACGGTGGCACCCACCGAGAATAAGTGACAGTGGTCTCCTCTATTACAAATGAAATGATGCCTTTCACACTACAATCATAGTTTTTCTTTAAGAGTCGCCTATGGTGTATCTACACCGATATTATATATATATAGTAATGTATTAATGTATTCATAGCTGAGGAAGCGAGTGCATCAAGCAGGGGGCAAAGCCCTCTAGTTGTTATATTAAAATATAAACTAACACTATAATTGCTAATTGCTTTTTCAGTCTATTATGCACATCCTGATCTTATGTGAAGTTTTATTTCATTTACATTAATTTGTAAGTTAACAGTAATAAAGTACATGAGGTGTTGTTAAACAAATAAGCTGTCTAAATTTAAAATAAGTTTTTAAAACTGTTCTTCTGAAAAAGAAAGAACTCTGTTTTCTGGACTATAAAAATCACCTAAATTTTAGAAGGTGAATTTTTGAGAAAAAAGATATTGTATATATTTGAAACACAAATTTATAAACAGGTATTAAAAAGTAAGTGTAGAACAAATATACCCCTCATAGGAACCCAAAAATTTGTGTTATTTAGCATTAGTAGAGGCATATGATGCAAGAAAGCAAGCTTATATAGCACCAGCCAAATAAAATAAAAAACACCTTCTCACATCAATTATACAGTTATGGTTTGAACTTTCACTTTCCATAAAGAGTGCATAATCTGCAGTACCATTAAGGTTGCCGATTTTTCATTTCTTGAAAGAGTTTAAGATGCTCAAAGTAATTAAAATTTTATATATTTTCTTGGGGATATTGGACAAGTTCAAGTGAGATGTGTGCAAACCCTTACTCAGATATGTTAGACAGTAATTATATACAGTCATCTAAAAAAATATCAATGCATGCATGCAGTGTCTTCAGACCAAAGATGCAGGGGAATTTTTAAGTGGCATTTTCCAGGAAAAAATGTGTTATGGTTTAGAAAATAAGGTAACTAACATTCAACCTTACAAAGAAAAATTGCTATATACCATTTCCTGCACATTAATATATGAGCTGCAGTAACTTTAGAAGCTGTTGCAGAGCAGAAGTGTTAATATTTAGTTTTATTGCAAAATTAAATAATTCAGTATGATTAAGAGTGTAATATTGAAGATTTTTTTTTTTTTTTTTACATTTTATATCGCCTGTTGATTTTTATTTATTTATTTTATTTTTCTCAATAAACTTAAATGGTAAATTTAGTTCAGTAATCAGACTAAGTTAACACATTAACCACCAGGAGATACTAGAGTTGTGTTTTAGTCTTTTTAATTTTGATATTCCATGAGACTTGCCATAATTTTCACACACTGTTTATTCATTGAACTCTGTGAGACGGCATACGGTTCTCAGTGTATTGTATCATACAGACATTTCAAGTAAGTGGCGTGGAGAAATTTAAATGTGATTTTACACAAAACTAACTGTCCAATAGGTATGAAGGTTATTCAAGTGAAAACTGCAAAACCAACATAATATATGCATGTTACCTACAAACTGGTGATAATCTTGTATCAGATTATTGATCAGTCTGTTTGTAACACTGAGCAACCACATGTTGTAGTTGCTCAGCATTACAAACAGACTGATCTATATTTTGGCATTATGTAGAAACAATCAATTTTCTAGGTGCGGTACCTGCAGTCATCCAGTTTTTGAATAGAGAAAGAATAAAACATGAAATTTATCCCAGAATGTTTACTCCGTATGGTGAAGCATGCATGTATCAACCACAAGTCTACAAGCAGGAGATTGAGTGTTGATTCTGCTTGACCTGGGAAATCACATTGTGTCATGACACCAGAAGTCATTATGACAATGGAATTCCTATTAGAAAAGTGTTATTTTTGCTATTGAAGAAATTGTCAGTGTGCAAGATTAGTGTTTTTTTATTGCATATCATC
This sequence comes from Mastigoproctus giganteus, assembly GCF_048544385.1. NCBI lineage: Eukaryota > Metazoa > Arthropoda > Arachnida > Uropygi > Thelyphonidae > Mastigoproctus > Mastigoproctus giganteus. The sequence goes on along the minus strand of NC_143581.1, from coordinate 203,820,635 downwards.
ATTAGCAAGGAGTTGCACTTTCAAAAAGTATATGCCCAGTGGATTCCTCAGCAGGTAACACCAGAACTGAAGGAAAGGTGGCTTAATGCAGGTTTCATGAGTGGTATGAGTACGAAGGAGACTAGAGCACAGTGGCCAGGTGCACTATTACACAAAAAGTAAAAGACTAAGAGGGCATCTCATCAGATAATGTTAAGACAGCTTAGCACATGTAGCTTGCACACCAACCACAAAATTTCTCTTGAGGAATCCAGATCTATATATGTAAAGCATATATACCTGTCAAAAAATATTGGGAAACACTGAGTATTAATAATAATAATAAAAAAAGTTAAAATTGAGATATTATACAGTAACATTACCTGACTTAAAAACTAATTAATCATTTTTGTGCACATGTAATAGTGTCAAGGTGGTTTTTTTTCTTCTTTTTTTTCCTCCCCGTGTTTTTTTTTTTTGTGCCAATCTATTATGCATTTAAAGAAGTATTTAAAAGTAAATTTCAGTATTTCCGTTATAACAATTTTTTAATCAAAATTTAATTTTTAAAAATCTGTACATTCAAAGTTTATTTTGAATTCACTGATGAAAAATAATTAAAAATGACATTACATCTAAGATGTTCACTTATATGAAGCAATACTGCAAAATATGTTATGTTACAGCTGTCTTTAAAATTTTGTTAATTACTTAGTTCCTATTCTAGATGATTGATTTTTCTACAGCAGAATGTTAAGCAACAAGAGGAAGCAGTAAACTCTGGTTATAAGCAGCAATTCTTCATGCATTAAGAATCAACAGGTAAAAGGCCCACTGTGTGACATTGATCACAGTGTACTGATGTGCGATTTACTTTGAGTTTATTACTGTCACGGATAAGAGCTTTTACTTTCATAAGGGTGGTCTTAAAGTTTTTAAATTCTGTGCAATGGAACCAACTGATGTTACCAACAGCAAATTCTAAATTGGAAGCATTTGGCGAAGTAATTGTAGGCCCTACAAGGCTTTTACGTACCAATTAAGATACACTGTTCGAGGTTTAAACTTAAATTGTTATTATGAAAATTGCATAGGATGCATGTAAACTATCAGATGATCAGAAGCCCACAGTAGATATAAACTAACAATATTTTGCATATACAGTACATTCACACATGATGAATTCTTTAGGAAAGGGAATGGCAAAAGTTTATCAAATTAACAGGGAGCTAAATGATTTTGTGATAACAGCAAAATGGAAGAGATTCTAAGCTAAACAAAATGACACCTGGGGTGGACAGAATATGCCTTCATCATATTAATGATGAAGGTATATCAGGCTTATTGTTTAAGTTTGCAGATGATACAAATGTTGGCAGAGTGGATAATGAGTAAATCAGGTATGGTACTTCAACAAAATTGGCCATCAGGATAGAAGGTAGGTAACAGTTCATATAATCACTTCTCCCCACAACAAGTAGAAATTACCCGAGTTCGAATAGTGTCAATGATGCAAGGAATTTTTATGGGTCTTTATCACAATTGGCTAAATTAGTCTCAGGAGAGAGTAGCACGGATTTTTAGTATTAGTTGTGGCACATTATGCAAGTTTATACAGCATCAACCAGAAAAAAAAACAAGCAAGCCTTTCTTGGTAAGCGCACTCCTTTGTTCCCCTCACCAATCTTGTTGCCCTTCTGTGTACTCGTTCCACCAACTCTACATCCTTCCTAAAATGAGGCCTCCAGACCTGTACACAGTAATCTAGTTGTGGCCTGACCATTGCCTTGTACAACAGGATAATCACCTCCTTGTCCTTGCTAGCAAAATTCCTATATATCATTGACAAGACTCCATGACCTGGCAGCTCGTCTGCACTGGTCAGCAAACTTCATATTTGACTGCACAATTACCCCAGGTCTTTCCACTTCTCTGAGTAGTACTACACAGCTGATACATTTTCCCTTCGGTTATTGCAACCCATATGCAGTACTTTGCATTTGTCAATGTTCGCTTCATTTCCACTTCTAAGCCCATTTGCCCGACTTAGATCCAGTTGGAGTAGCATACTGTCTTTAACAACCCTGCCAACCTTTATATCATCTGCAAACTTGGACATTAATCCTGATATACCTCCATCAATATCATTGATGATTACACAAAACAACAATGGGCCCAGCACTGAACCCTGGGGAACTCCACTAATAACATTTGTCCACGAAGAGTAGTGTCCATTGATTACCACTTTCTGTCGTCTCCCACTCAATCATCCCTTTATCAATTGTAGCAACTTACCCTTAATGCCATGCCTCTCAATTTGTACAGCAGTCTTCCATGTGCAACAGTATCAAAAGCTTTCCTAAACTCCAAGTATATGATATCAAAATTCACAGGTTATGTTAATCTGGGATTACTGCTACTCGCAGTACCTTACATTTGTCAAGGTTGAACTAACTGCCATTTCTCAACTTATCTTGCCAAATTTTTCTACATTTTCTTGCTGGTTGGTTATAGAGTTTTTGCAACTTTGCACCATATGTAGTCTGCAAATTGCATGTGTTCTGCTATAGATTTGCTGTTTTTGGACAAAATCCAACTCTGGGAGAAAGGTTCGTTTGGAAAACTAGGTTGGGGAGATACACAGACTAATACCCTGCTCAGCAAAATTAACAGAAACCATGCTGTAACTCCTGCAACTTGCAATGAAACAAAATTTTTTCTGGTGTATCACTGAATAACGAAATGAGACCAACAAACTGGATCAATATTCTTATACAAGAATAAGAATTACCAAAAAGCTCACATTGCAAAGTCAATGGACGGGTCACCCAGTGTGTGAATGCACTAGATAGTTGAACCAGGTCCAGCTACACTTACATTGAACGTAGACATACACGAAAAACATTCAGGCCAATAGACAGTTCTGCTTATCACAGAATACCTCAAGGTACAGTTCAATTTACGTCTAGAGTCCACCCAAAACAAGAAACGTACATGTCGCGAATAGACATATATGAGAAAATGTATATAGAATTGTATAAATGAATCAATTACAAAATCTATATATGATGCTTGAAAATATGGTCACGTGATTTCAGTACTGCATATGATCCTTCCAAAGGCTAAACAGGCCTGACAATGGTGAACCATGCTTTCTATAAGGATGCATATAAGATTCTGTAGCAACATGACCAGAGCAGACCTCAGCTCACCGAAGTGACAGCATGTTGGCGCATGATAGCCTTAGATGCTAATGCGCCATTAAACTTCCAATAACTAACTGTCAGCATGCAATGCTATGTCCAAGGGCATTGCACACACATTCGTTTGGATTTAAGTATGCTGATCGTGCTGGCCATGGCAGTCTTGATATCTTCAATTTCAAGATATTCCACAATTGAGCTCAAGTGCAGTGGCATCTGACATGAAAAAATCTAGGCAAACTGTATCCCTATAGGGTTGGAGGATCTGTTCTTTGTGCAGTTATGGTCCCCCTATCAAAAACATGGAGGGGTGCGGCTGTTGATCATTATTCTGCCCCACACGAGAACACTCTCTAGTGTTGGAGGGAAAGTACCACATTCGTCTCCAGATGAAATGACGTTTAAAATCTCGACAAACGGGACTCGTTGGCAGTGCTGTAGTTGTAAAATTACCAGAAGGTATACCCATGAATGTTAAATATTTGTTTTATCAAGTCTTTCAAAAACCAGAAAGTATATATCTATTCACCTAAAAAAAAAAACGGAGGATATAACTGCCACTACAGCCCTGCTTGTCAAAGAACAGAATCATGTGGTGTGAGGTTAATGGGATACACACCACTGGCTTCCTTGTTTGGTTGAGTCCACTTGAATTGGGCCTTCTTAAGACAATCCAGTTAAATGTTTTCACTTGTGGACACAACAACTTCAAGAGAGTTGATGTCAGGACATCATAAAGTTTGCCTTGCTGTTAGAGTCAGGGTTCTGTGCTGGGCCCATTGAAACGACAGTCAGCCCAGCACAGAACCCTGTGGACTCTGCTAATAACAGTAAGTACAGCTGTGTCCATTGTTAACCATTCTCTGTCTTCTCTCATTCGTTCCTGCCTTTATCATTAGCAATAACTTGCCCTTAATGCCACACTGTTTAACAGTATCAAAAGCTTTTCTGAAATCTTCATATATGATGTCAGATTTTTTGTGTCCAGTTCATTTGTTACTGCATCATTGTATGAAATCAGATTGGTTAGGCACAATCGCCCCTTAACAAATCCTTAGTGTGATTGCAGTATAAACTGCACTCCTGTCTAGATGATCTTTGGCCACAGTCTTCTTTAACCAGATTATTTTTCTTGGAACAAAGCTAACTGGTCTGGAATTACTCTTGCCACCCTGTATGAATTCAGGATACATTCAGACATCTTCAGCCCACAGGGACCGAACCTCCACTGAATCCAAGGTTGCTGTCATGGTTGTGGCTAAAGCTTTGTTTACCTCATTTGCCAACTCTCTTAATATAATTGGATAGAATCCATCCACCACAGCGTCTTTTTATGTTTAGATTGAACAATTTCTCTTCCACTTTCTTTTCAGTTGTTACGAAGTCATTCAATTCTCTGTCAGAATTAGATACATTTCTGGCATTCCGTTCCCTAAATTCGTCATCTGTGAATGTAGAGAAATACTTATTCAGCTTGTCAGCAACCTGAGCAGGATCATCAACAGTTAAACTATTGATATCTAGTGGACCAGTGATTCATCCTCTATTGCTTATATAAGTAAAGATGTGTGCTGTGCTGTTTTCTTTAGTTTATGTCAACTACAGGCCTCTTATTGCCTGATTTATATGCTTATCACATTTTTCTTCTGTCAGGAGTCTCGTTAGTTCATTTAACATCCATTTTGGTCTAATGTGGTTAAAAATGAGAGGATTGCCTCTCCGTAGTATAAGAGTGTAGTGCAGTGGACGACCACGAGTTGTAATACTGATAAGGAATGTAATGTTAATTATAGTGATTAAGGTAAGTTATTTAGTACCACATTTGGCTAGAGCGATCAGTTTTCTCTGAAAAAAAAAACGGGACAAAATGCTCTGAAGAAGAAAGTTTGGGGCATAGCTATAAAATCTAGGACAATATAATTTATTCTCTAGTTTTTTATAAGGGGACATACTATTAGTAAGGCTAATATTAGGGTGTTCTGTAAAAACCATAGTGTCTGTGCGCTAATTTGTAAAATAGTGCACATAGCTCCCCAGGGGCTCACATCTGGTGAGTATGGGCTTGGCACAGCCAGGGTCCTGAACTGGATATCATCATTTTTTTTTGGCTGGTGCAGCATAAGCCTTGGGCTTCCTTGCACCATCTGACTAATAATAATAATAAATATTTATTTTTAGTTCCAAGTTCAAATATCATTAACTGGAACAGAGAAATCCCAATCCAGGTACAGTTACGATGCTTTATATGAGAAAACATTTAATTATTGAAAGGCAAAATTCAAAATATATCTCTTTATACATTAAAAAAAGTTTTCTTCCTAGTCATATTTATTCACGCCAGTGGGAGAAGAGGGCAATTACGTCACTACAAATGCACGGGTAAATAATTACATTGTTGTCTTCCATTGAAAGACAACTGCCTACATATTTACCAACCTCGTGCACGTGTTTCACTCTGTAATGCATGATAACGCACCGCATCATTTGATGTTCCATTGTAATGTCAGCTGAAGAAGGGACCTGATATAGTTTGTATATTTGTAAATATTTTAGTCCTCTTTCAGATGCAACAATATTCCTCATCCATTATGGAACCCAAAGCAAAAGGCCTTTTCCTAAGTGATCTGTGTAAACGCAGGTAAATAATTACATAGTGATATTTATTCCACCTTGCGAATGCTGTGTGGTGGGGGTGAGGTAACCAATGGGAGAAGAGAGATGTGGGGCAATTACGTCACTACAAATGCACAGGTAAATAATTACATAAGTCATTTCCTGATTAGATACCGGTCATAGTGTTTGGGTAAGGCACCACCTGTTGTTTTCCACATCTGCATCATCAATACTCTTGTTATGAATACAGAACCTCTGTAAAAGCCAGAAAAGTGTGTGCTGCATGTGCAGTTTAGTGTTGCGTTCTGTTGTTTGTGCTGGCTTTTTGGCTGCAGGACTCTTAGTGGGACTAGAAAAAAAAAAAAAAAAACCAAAACTATTTTATTTAGGCGAATAATTAAATTCATCTGTTATGTCGGTTAATTGCATGTGTTCTGTGGTCGATTTGTCTGTTTGCTGGACGAAAAACCTTGCTATCTACGCCTGAAACCGACTAACTCAGCCACGGAGTGAAAAAAGTCCATTAAAGTTCCTCGCGTCATCGACGGGATTCAAATCCAGGCTTTTTCCACCCGGTGTGACGATACCACTGTGCTACCGCACAGTTGCCTGAGCTTGATGGAGAACAAAAGAAAAAAAAATCATGAGTGAAGGATGGGAGTAAAAAGGGGCGGAAGAACATCAGCGCGTTTTGACAGATGTCTTTTACATAGAAACGATTTGACTTACTCCATCATTCCTCTACGTTTTATGTATAAAAGCATGCGTGGCGGTTTGCGAGCAGCGGGCGAAGCCCCCTAGTTTAAAAGATATTGTGCAAACATTTTTTTCTTAGACATTAAGCATATGCCTTGATCAATATCATTTAAAAATATAGTAAATGCAATGGGATGGATCCAGCACTGAATCCCACTCCACTGGGGAGGGGGTTTCCCATTAATAACATTAGTCCAAGAAGAGCCGTGCCCATTGATAACCACTGTCTTCTGACATTCAACCTTCCTTTTATCAAAAATATATACAAAATATGTTTTGTTTATATAAACAAAATATATAAAAGGAGACGGGAGAGAAAAGATACTTATGGACAAGGGTCACTGACAGACAAAAAATACCCAATGACCATAAAGAATATAAGTGATTTTTTTTTTTTAGTAGTAGGCTTAACGGTTTCCATACTTTCCCCTCATTTTGCACTGAATTATTCAAGTTAACCCCAGGGGCTCTGGTGAGTATGGGCTTGGCACACCCAGGGTCCTGAGCTGGATATAATCATTCTTATCTTCCTTGGTGATTCCTCTCTCTCTCTCTCTCTCTCTCTTGGGGTAGTTCAGAAATTTTGTTTTGACTGGTGTAGCATAAGCCTCAGGCTTCCTTGCACCATATGGCTAATAATAATAAAAGAAATGTTTTTTTTTTTTAATAGACTATCATTTTCAGCCACTTAAAAAATGGGTTAGGTTATATCACGTCGACTAATTCGGGATGGATTCAAGTCATTAACAGTAACCATAATCTTTAGTATACTGAAGACTACGGGCACTATTATTCGCTTGAATCTATCCCGAAATGGTGGCATAAACTAACCTGACTATAGCCCAAAATCAAAGTATATTTAAAATACGAAGAAAACTAGCCTGATTTCGCTGGTCTGTTTAGTTTATCACTTTCCCCTGATCCGTAAGAGCTAATGACTGCTTTCAGAAATTCTTTCATCAAACCATTGCAGTCTGCATGATTTCCCCTAATATTTTTTTAAATTGTAGAGAACTGTGTGTTTTTATTATGGAAAGGCAAAATTACTATGCGACAGGAATGAAATACAATTGTATTCATTCTCAGCTGATCATTAAAGGTAATGTAAATCATAAAGCAATACAATAGAAGCAGGCATTTTGAAACTAATATGTTACATAGCGTGTCAGTCTCCCATAGTAAAGCATAGGGCAAAATGTTTTGTTAAACTCATCGGTTAATTTAAGTTATTTCTATTTTTTTGTGTCTTAGTATCACAGCATCCCATAGGAATGTATGGGAAATCAGTTGCCTTATTGAAACTTTTTTTCTAGTGAAAATGATGTTAAAGTGTTAATCTACATATAGTTAAGCAATTTTAAATGGTTAATGACTTTTTAAATGTAATAACTGCGTATAGGTAGCGAAATTGCATCAGTTTAATTCGTAGCCATCTACCAAAGTAATTAAATTGGCATCATTTTAATTATATTTCATTTTAAGAATACCTTCACACGTTGCCATGGTATTGTACTACCTCGAATAAGTAATGCTTCACCAGTGGACAGGACTAATGTTACTTATTTTCAGCGGATACCATGACCCAGATTGCACCGTTTCGAAGCTTATTGGCTTCTCATCAATGGGTGGGCAGGTATCCTGGTTGTTGCAATAGTGACAACCTAGTTAAGAAGTATAACTCCACAATATGAGAGATGCCTGATGGTGTGCAGTAGTATAGACTAAAGTATTTTAGGGCGAATGACTAGCGTATAGGTTAGTGCAATTGCATTAGTTTAATTCGTAGCCATCTACCAAAATAGTCAAGTTGGCATTGTTTTAATTATATCTCATATTGTGAATACCTTCACAACTAGTTGCCATGGTATTGCACTACCTTGAATAAGTAACTCTTTACCAGTGGAGAAGACTGTCCCACCGATGAGAAGCCAATAAGCTTTGAAGTGGAGCCGTCTGGGTAGTGGTATCCACTGAGAATAAGTAACATTTTTATTCTCCACTGGTGAAGTGTTACTTATTCGAGGTATTGCAATACCATGTCAACTTTGAAGGTATTCACAATATAAGATATAATTAAAACAATGCCAGTGTAATTGTGTAACTACTTTGGTAGATGGCTACGAATTAAACTGATGCAACTGCACTAACCTATACCCTAGTCATTCTACCACGTAGCATGAGGCTCTTGCCCTGAAATACTCTACAGGGTAATAACTGCTTAAAAATAATTAATTTATAGCTAATTATATCGATATTAACAGCATTTATATTAATCACAATTAATATCATTAATTAGAATAAAATAACCAATTTAATTTGATGGATGACAAAGCAAGTTGGGTATTAATCCCTCTTCCCTGCCCAAATTTAAATATAAATATATTATCCTAGTCATTCTGCACACATTAAGTATTTTAGCAATAAAAACTTAAAACTAAAACCTTTAAGTTTTCTCATTTTTTCTGAATGTTTAAATGCAACCAGTTGGTATGACTATGCAGAATATTAGAATAGCTCAGACTCACATCTGGTGAGTATGGGCTTGGCACACCCAGGGTCCTGATATCATCATTCTTTTCTTTCTTGGTGATTCCCGTCTCTCTCTCTCTCTCTCTCTTAGGGTAAACTCGGGAATTTTTTTTTTTTGGCTGATGCAGCATAAGCCTCAGGCTTCCTTGCACCATATAGCTTATAATAATAACCACGAACCTAAGACAGGAGATCAAGCAGATGTGACATATGCAACAAGTAACAACCATCCCGATCATCGTGTCAACCACAGGTATGGTGCCAAAGACCCTACATAACAGCCTAGCAGCAATAGATCTCCCAGCGGACACCTACAAGGAACTCCAGAAAGTAGCAATCCTGAACACCTGTAGGATAGTCAGAGAGTTCCTCGACCAACAGTTACACCAGACATAACAACAACCACCCTGTGTTCTTGGTAGCAATACCCGTCACGAGGTGGAACCCCCAATCAGGGAGGAATAATAATAATAACGAAACACGTATTGCCTTTATTGACTTTATACAATAATTTAAAATCACTGATTGCATAAAATAAAATAAAACAGGAAATAAAAGCGCTAAAACATACATGTCTGTATATAAATTAAGGACGAGAAGCTCTTGAGGCAGTGGGCCTCTTGTTCAGCTTAATAAGATCTCCAGTGAACCAAATATACAGTACAGCAATACCCCACGTAGCACTGATAATTGGTAGCGAAATTGTTCCGTGTTATGTGAAATCGTGCTGATTGAGGTATAATTATAATGGGTTTTAATTGAATGCGTACCAGAGAAACAGTCTATAAACAACTTACGCTTGATAGCCAATTAAAAGGATTTGAAATAAAAAATATTGCAAAAATTTTATTAATGAAAAGGTAAAAAAGCTTTATTGTTTATTTAGGTATTTCAATAATGAAGTCTGGTGAAATTGTCTCTTCTTTTTCTCAGCGTACAGGTCTTTGTAGCATCGAATACCATCTTGTAAAATTAGCCATATCTTGATGCTACGTTCAACATTCAGATCTCCATTCATAATCGCCTCGCAAGCCATGTAAACCCCCCTGAAAAACTTTTTCCAATTCTTCTGTTGAAAATTCTTTTGGTGTCACTTCAGTGTTATCCACTTCAGAATTGTTTTCCTCTTCTTCATGTGCAGTTTGCTCATCAATTTCAAGGAGAGTTGCATCATCTAAGTCATTTGCATGTGAATCAGTGCAGTCACGTACGCTAGCAGTGCCCAAAGTTTCGAATCCCGTCTTTTCCAATCTTCACAATGTCTTCATAATTGTCCGAACTTGCAAATCAAAACCAGTGAAACCATTTGATAAATGGGTCAAACTATGCTACCAAACAGAATGCATGTTGTTGGCAGTGATTTCTAGCCAAGATGCAAATATATTTTCGATCGTATTTAAAGAGGTAAAAAATAAATGTGAAATGAAAAGTTTGAAAAGCTATCACGTCGTCTTGTCAGGATGGAATTAAGAATACTGAACATTGTTGTACGTTGTCGCTGATATTTTTACAACAAATAGTAATAAAAATATGTATATTTTTATTACATTTCAATGTACTGTATAGCCTGAGGGAAGCTATTGGCACATGTGGATGTGAGACAATAAAGTTGGCGCCACAGCATATACACTGAGTGACCACTGAATTATGACCACCTATCTAATACTTCGTAGGTCCTCCTTTTGCCCTTCAGTACAACAGCTATCCATCGTGGCATTGATTCAACAAGATGTCCGAAGCGTTCGGGAGGTATGGCCAACCAAGCTGTGTTTAATGCGGCTAGCAATGCAGGTATAGAGGTGATTGGTGTAACCAGACGCCTGATATGCCTTTCCATAGTGTCTCACAAGTGCTCTATGGGGGGAGTTCGTAGGCGAATAAATATGCTGGAAGTCAGAACTGTGTTTCTCAAACCATTCCTGCATATCAAGTGCCCGATGGCTCGGCACACTGTCATCTTGGAAGACACCATCGCCATTCATTCGAGAAAAAGTGTAACATAGCGGGGTGTACACAGTCAACAAGCAGTTGACGATAGAGGCCAATGATATGTTGTTCCACATGCACTATGCATTAGGGGTCCAAGTTCCTGCCAGTGAAACGTGCCCTAAACAATACAACCGCCTCCACCAGCCTGCACTTTTGATACCATGCATGACGGATCAAGAGCCTCATGTTGTTGACGCCAAATCTGTACACGGCCATCCACGGTGTGAGTAAATAACATGACTCATCCGACCAGCACACCTTCTTCCAGTCCTCCAATATCCAACTTGCATGCTCTTTGTACCAGGTGAATTTTTTAAGCCGATGAACCTTGGTTAGGAGAGGATGCTGGTATAGCCCATATGTGCGACGCATGGTCATGCCAGATATTGTTCTGGGTTGGCCCATGTTGTATTGGGTAGTCAACTCTTCAACAGTGATGCGCCTGTTTGAGTCGTCTGACCCGGCGCTCACCTCTAACATCAACATTTCACTGACCTTTGCAGTTTTGCCATCGGGTCGTTTGACCATTTTGATGACAGCCCTGTTACAATTTAACAACGGCAGCTCTCGAACACCCCACCAGTTCAGCCATTTGGGAAATCGAGGCACCAGCTCGTCGAGCCCCACAATCTGTCCTTTATCAAAGTCTGATAAATCCTTCCTTTTAAACATCACAATTGGAATTTTACTACCTACTGAACCACTGACACCTATCTATGGTACGTAGGTCGACTATCTGCGCACAACGCTGCGTGGTCAACGGCTCGTATTCAGTTTTCGTAGGGGTGGTCATAATTCAGTGATCACTGTATGCATACCTAGACTACGACAACGCAACATATATGAATATATTTCAAGGCACGAATGAGTTTTAATATGTACAGTTAATTTGACTTAAACTTAATTGAAAACCATGTTATAATGAAACCCGTGCTGTTTGAAGCTGTGCTAAGCGAGGTATTGAGACTGCTTCTACAGGGATGGGATACACTTAAATAGAAAGGGTGCAAGAATGTTTGCTGATGCTATCGAGGCAATGTTAGGTGGGTCGGAAAACTGCTAGATTGGGGGGATACAAGGACTAATAGATTAACAGTAGCCACTGGCAGAGGTGAAAGTGATTCTTGCACTGCTTCTATTGGAATGAGCCGCAGCCTGGAAAATAAGATGCAGGATATTTCAGAGACTGCTGGGAATCATTGGGGTACAAGTAAACACATGGGTTGTGTTAGGGTAGCTAAGAAAAAGAACAGGTGCATGTATACTTGTGTGTACACCAATGCTAGGAGTTTAGTAAATAAATTTGATGAATTTGAGGTATTGCTCAAAACATCAAAGGCAGATATTGTGGGGATTTCAGAGACGTGGTGTCACACAGATATAAGAAATGCAGAACTGGAATTTGGGGAGTACAATGTCTACAGAAAGGATAGGAAGGGAGGAGGGGTTATGCTATTAGTTAAAAAACACATAAAATCCAAGGAAGTGAAGCCAGTCGACATCGCTGGACAGTGCAGTGTCGAGTCAGTTTGGTGTGACATAAGCATTGGGAGATCAAAATTGAGAGTAGGAGTGTGCTATAGGCCTAATGACTCTGATGAGTATAATAAGAAACTGTTCGGAGAAATAGAGTGGGCCAGTAAATCAGAGAGTCTTATAATGGGGGATTTTAATTTCCCAGATATTGACTGGAATTTGGGGGCTGGTCACTCACACAGTAGCAAGGCTTTTGTGGATTTATTGGATGATTGTTTTCTACATCAGCATGTTCGGGAGGCAACTAGAGGGAGTAATACTCTTGATTTGATTATCAGTAGTGATTCTTCATGCATTAAGAATCTGCAGATAAATGAACCACTTGGTGGCAGTGATCACAGTGTGCTGAAGTGGGAGTTACTCAAAGAGGTAACTACCATTAGGGGTAAAGGGAAGGGGTATTGCTTTCGTAAAGGCGACTACAATGGACTGAGACAGTATTTAAATTCTATACAGTGGCATCAACTGATGATATTGCCAACAGCAAATTCAAAATGGGAAGCATTCAAAGAACTTATCGTGGAAGCTACTAGGCTTTACATACCAACTAAGAAATATTGTTCAAGGTTTAGGCCTAAATGGTTGTCAGATGAACTAATGAGGCATATGGCAGAGAAGAAAAATGCATGGGATACATACAAATTAACACGTGACACGGACGCCTATGATAGATACAAGTTGATCTGTAACCAAGTTACAAAGGAGGTTAGGCAGGCGAAGGCAGATTACGAGAGATCCTTGGCAAGGGATGCGAAGAAAAACAGCAAAGAGTTCTTTACTTATGTAAACTCTAGAAGGAAGGGGATGAATCAGATTGGTCCACTTGAGATCGATGGGTCAACTGTTGATGACCCTGCTCGGGTAGCTAACAAACTAAATGAATATTTTGCATCGACATTCACACATGAGGAGTTATTCAGCGAGGGGAATGCCAGAGGTGTATTCAACTCTAGCAGTAAGCTAGAGAATCTTGTAATAACTGAGAGCAAAGTGGAGGAGAAATTGTTGAAGATAAACACAAGAAAGGCACCTGGGGTGGATGGGATCTATCCAGTTATATTAAAGGAGGCAGCAAAGGAGGTAAGCAAACCCTTAGCCATAATTATGAGAGCTTCCTTGGACTCAGGGGAGGTACCCATTGACTGGAGATGTGCAAATGTGACCCCAATTCACAAAGGGGGATCAAAGGCTGACACAAGTAATTATAGACCTGTGAGTTTAACTTCTGTTCCCGGAAAATTAATGGAGGCACTGGTGAAAGAAGCACTGCAGGATCATCTAGACAAGACTTCAGTTATAGCTAGGACACAGCATGGTTTTGTTAAGGGGAAGTCTTGCCTGACCAATTTGATTGGATACTATGATGCAGTCACAAAAGAACTGGATGCAGGGAATAACTTTGATATTATATACTTGGATCTTAGAAAGGCTTTTGATACTGTTGCACATGGAAGACTGCTGCACAAATTGGAGCAGTGTGGCATTGGAGGCAAGTTGCTGCTATGGATAAAGGGGTGGTTGAGGGGGAGAAGACAGAGAGTGGTAATCAATGGACACTGCTCATCGTGGACTAATGTTATTAGTGGAGTCCCTCAGGGTTCAGTATTGGGGCCTTTATTGTTTTCTGTATTTATAAATGATATTGATGATGGTATATCAGGCTTAATGTCCAAGTTTGCAGACGATACGAAGGTTGGCAGGGTTGTCAAGGACACTACTGACACTATGCTGCTGCAACAGGATTTGGAAAGGTTGAGCAGATGGGCTTCGAGGTGGTAAATGAAGTTTAACATTGACAAATGTAAAGTACTACATATGGGAAACAGCAACCCCAGAGCAACGTATCAACTCTGTGGTACTACACTGACAGTGGTAGAGAATGAAAGGGACCTGGGGGTGGTGGTGCAGGCAGATATGAAGTTCTCTGAGCAGTGCAGACGAGCTGCAAGAGTAGCTCATGGTGTATTGTCAATGATATATAGGAATTTTTCTAGCAGGGATAAGGAGGTGATTATTCCCTTGTATAAGGCAATGGTCAGGCCACACCTAGAGTACTGTATACAGGCCTGGAGGCCTCATTTCAGGAAGGATGTAGAGCTGCTGGAACGAGTACAGAGAAGGGCAACTAGATTGGTGAATGGGACAAAGGGGTTCTCTTACGAAGAAAGGCTTAAGTTTTGCAAATTACAGTGTCTGGAAACTAGGCACCAGCGGGGTGATCTGATAGAGGTGTACAAAGCCTTGAATGGTTTGAGCATGCTCAATGCTGATGGGATTCTTCCTCTAGCTCAGAAAAATCACCTGAGAGGGCATAAATTCAAATTGAGGAAAGACAGATGTAGGATAGACGTGCGGAAATTTGCCTTTAGCCAGCGGGTGGTTGGTGGGTGGAACAGACTTCCATCCCTTGTCGTGGAAGTTGATAGCCTAAATAAGTTTAAGGCTCAGCTGGACAGGTATTTCGAACGAACAGAGGGGTGAAGTGGAAGTGGTTATTTTTATTTATTTATGTTACTTTTTTTTTTTTTTTTTGGCTGATGCTGCATAAGCTTGCTTTCTTGCATCAAATGCCTCTACTAATGCTAATGCTAATGCTAAATGCTAATTGCTGTATGTTGCAAAGGAAAATCCCACGCATGCACAAACAATCAATGCCTGTGCATTGAGTGTAGCAGAAGAAAAGGAAAGGAAAAGGAGGGAGTGAGTGAGGGAGTAAGAGAAATAGACGTTAATCATCAGACTCTGTATTGCTGTTGTAATGCCTAGCAATTCTATTGTTAACTTGCCACCTCCCATCTTGGTGGAATACAGTGGCTCCATAATAGGGTGAATGTGGGTCCCAGCATTACAATTAATGGCGGGACACACGATTACTATATGGAAGGCATCTAACCATGGAAAATGGCATGCATTGCAAGCATAATCCAGAATTTCAACGTTAGACTGGGAGGGGGGGTCATAGTGGAAGTGCTGCCCACTCCAATAGTGCTCAGCAATGACTAAGATGCCAAAATCAGCTTGGCATATAGCCCCCTCATGCTCAGAAATTCGATCAACTAACTTACATTTAGATTCCCCAATATAACAGCCCCCATAGTCCACACAATATGATAAATCACTCTTGCATGACATAACATGAGAACTGATTTCACACTGGGTAACATTGTAACTTCCTGCCAGGGAGCTGTACACAACCAGTATGGTGATATTGCAGTACCCTGGCAAGTAAAACTAAGACAGTGTGGAATGTATGCTGTAGCAATCAGTGAATCAACTCGATCTGTATGAAAATTATTAACCTGCAATTGGAACTTATCCAAAACATGAAGAGGATTACCACAATTAGATAACTTTGATCTGAGTCTGACATACTTGGCCTCCCTATCAATAGTAGAAACAATGCGAGGGAGAATGGCTGAACAAAGCTCTAGCCCTGCTGTGATTCCCTAGTGCAGAATTATTTATAAATTTGCCCCAACACATGGATTTTCTATAAACTGAAGTGACATTGACAACTAATGTGTCGAACTAAAACATCCAAATATGGCAGAGCATTGTCCATCTCCATAGTAAAATCAACGTGGAGGTAAAGAATTAAGATACCGAAGGAGCAGTGACTCTTGACTTCTGTGGAAGAACTGGAAAGACATCACCAACGTACCTATGCCAGTCTGATGGTAACGGGCAAACCTGCAAATAACTCTTCAAAAACCTCCACAGTGATATTTGGTCTTGGGGTACTAACTGGTGAACCATTAGCGGTGCCCTGAATTTACTTATATAAAGAACCACCATACTTGATAGCACAGTTGGACACACAAACATTCATAACGCGACATACATCATTAATGGTGAGTTAGGTCCTACTCCTCAATGTGGAGTCCCTGCTTAACAAATGGAATGGCAGGCTGAAATGGAATACATGTGAACAGGGAGCTCATGTCAAAGGAAACCATGACCTCACTCCATATTTAATTCCCTAACCTTCAAAAAATAAGTACTACTTTTAACAGTGGTCTGTGGTACCAATAAGAGGGGCAAGCAAATCAGCTTGGATCATCATGGTGCCGCAACAGGAAACAATGGGGCATACACAAATGCCTGGTTTATTAATCTTAAGTAAACCATAAAACCTGGGAAGTTGGCAACCTGATACATGAAGTCTACATTGCACAGATTTACTAATCGTTTTTAGAAACCATGAATACATTAGTTTGCTCAGTTGAGACTCCAAAACATTTCAATATTCCAATATACACCGATGAGCCAAAACATTATGACCAGTAAACCATTATGCAAATTGAAGCAACTGCAAGTGAACTACGGCATGGGTCGAAACACATTATAAAAAACACCTGATACTGAGCTCCATTAATCAGTGTTATTCTTGTTCTTCAGATGGGAAAGGCAGCATACTTAAACGAGTTTGACAACGGCCAAAGTGTAATGGCCAGACGACTGGTTCAGATCATATCCGAAATGGCACAGTTGGTGGGGTACTCATGGTCAGCCGTGATTAGTACCTACCGAAAGTGGTCCGAGCAGGGTAAACCCACGAACCGCTGGTGAAGTGTTGGACAACCACGGCCATCGATGCTGGAGGTAAGCGAAGCCTCTCCCGGATGGTGCCGCTCTGAGTGCCTATGCTAACCATAGTTCACGGCGACAGCCCCTACAATGGGCACACGAGGATTAAAACTGGACCTTGACTGATTGGAAGGTCGTCTGGTCTGATGAATCACGTTTTCTGTTGCACCATGTGGACGGCCGGGTACGTGTGCATTGGTTACCTGGGGAAGTGATGGCGCCTGGATGCACCGTGGGACGAATACAAGCCGGTGGTGGCAGTGTAATGCTTTGGGCGACTTTCTGCTGGGATATGCTGGGTCCAGTCATCCATGTGCCGGGCACACGACGTCTACCACCTACCTAAACTTAGTTTTATCTATTGGGAAATTAGTAAATTACAAGCGTTTCTATCTGTGTCCTTTGTTGTCAGACTACAACGGTCACCATGTGGCTGGTAGCAGGACCATAGAGGCACTGATATAAAGCAGAATCCACGTTGGTAGTTTACACTTGACTGGGCAGTTGCCCAAACTGTGTTTAAAACTGAGCTGAAAGACTGCTCCATCAAACTGTGCTGTAAACCGCCAAATTGTGTAAAACCATGTGCTATTTGAACCAGAAACGACTGTTGTGCTTCCCCCCCCCCCCAACATAGACTTAAAATGGTGATGAGCTATCTTCTTCCCTGTATGCCTACCAACATTTTCAATGCAACCACGTCCTTGCCACCTTCAAATACTCTCCCCCTTAGGAAGTGATCCCGCTTGTCTCGGGGAATTTTAACAAAAGGCTGTTTCTTCCCCCTCAAACCACTGGGGGACAAGCCCAAAACTTAAACAGTTCAGTGGTAGCCACCAAATTGGCCTACGAACTTGTGTCTGATATCTTTTTCCAGCAAAACTTAAGCTCTAGCAGGCTCCACAAACGACTTCACGCTTATCCGGACGGCGTCGACATGGAAGGGAAACTAGAAAAAGGACTCTCAGCAATCCAACCAGTATGAGGACATCCAGATCATCGCAGAAGAAATGGATGATAGGGCGGACAACCGACCGGATCCCCCCCGACCAAGCGGAAATCAAAAGGATGGGTCCCAAACCGGAACGGAAAACACGACGCCAGACAGACGGGAGAGCATCTGGACAGCATGTCAACAGAAGGAAATGAGTGACGACAAGCAACAGGACCCACCGCTGGATTCTACCCTGCTAGAGGGTACAGTTTATCAAAAATCCCTGTTACTAAAGACAACCCTTGAAAATCTGTTCAAGGAAAATGCAAGTAGAGTATCTGCTAGCCCTAGGGCTCAAATAGTCACAATCTTCCAAAAAATAGAAACAATATTAGTGAACACGCATCTTGAATGCAAAAGAGCTATTTGGTCTGCCCAAATGTCTCTTTGACGCTCCCACGTATGCCCAAGCGCTGAGCACAAATACACAGGAGCCACCAGCAGCAATAACCAAGCGCAAAATGCTATTACCACCTCCAAACTTGGTCATGCTCCGACCAACATCCACAGAAGAGCACGCCACAAGCGAGGCAGTTAAAAATACCGTACAAAGGACAGTATTTTTATACCGTCAAAACTGGCAGATCTAAAAACAACAAGAATAAAATCTGTCTGCAAAATAAGAAACACTGGGGTCATAATAGAAACCCTTACCAAAGGTGCCCAGAAGATAATAAGAAACCCGAAAATACACTCTAGGCCTGGAAGCAGCGCCCCCAAGAAGGGTCTGGTATCATCATATATGATACGGACAAAGAACTAACACCAGCAACACTCTGGGAAGAACTCTACATAAACCTGCAACAGGATCATCCGGAAGTCGACCCGATTACGCTAATAACACCACTACCAGACAAAATACAGGTCAAGGAATGCCACAAATTGGGTGGTGGAACTCTTGCCGGCAGCTTGGAAGACCATAAACCAACACAACAGGGTTTTTATAAATTGGGGCAGTAATCGCTACAATGAGCACGTGACCATTCCCAAATGCTTTAGGTGTGGCCGATTCGGACACACTACACATACCTGTACCCAAACCATTCCCCACATGTGGACACTTTGCAGAAAGCGCCACAAATTCAAGGAATGCCCTAAAAAAAGCAGAACTGCCAACATGTGCAAACTGTAAGTGCAACAAATGCAAGCGGATCATTCAATCAAGGATAACAAGTGCCCTCTTTATATTAAAGCAAAGGAAATGTACCAACTAAGACTGGACTATGGCAGCACGCCTTAAACACTATAACAACAACCGGGTCCATTTCGTCCAGCTGAATGCCCAAAGATCCAAGGCAGTCACAGCTCAGCTAACCAAAAAGGCTGATGAAGAGAACACAGACATCCCGCTTATATAGGAGCCCTACACCCACATTAAAGAGGTTAGGGGATACCCCATGAATTACAAATTAGTCCAAATAAATGGGGAAACCCCTTGGGCAGTGGTTCTAATAAGAAACCCTAACTACACGGTAAACAAGCAAACAAATTACTGTCTCCCTTGGGAGGCATGCACTCACATTGTTACAGCCCTGGGCGAATTCTATGCGGTTTCACTCTACTGCAGGCCAGGAGAGGATATCTTACCTGCCATAACATATCTGCAGACTTCATGAATGCAAAAATAATTGTTGGTGCAGACGTAAACCTGTATGGCACAGTGAAACCTAGGAACGAAGACCTGGAACATGAAGAGACATCATACCAAAAAGAAATGAGATGACAAAACAGAGCATATCAAGGACCCCCAGAGGAACTGCCATTCACCTTGGAGATAGGCCAAGCCATAGCCACTATGAGGAATGGGAATAGCCGGGGGCATGATGCCTTGAAGGTGGAGGTCCTGAAGAGGGCATGGAACATGAAGAGACATCATACCAAAAAGAAATGAGACGACAAAACAGAGCATATCAAGGACCACCAGAGGAACTGCCATTCACCTTGGAGGAGATAGGCCAAGCCATAGCCACTATGAGGAATGGGAATAGCCGGGGGCATGATGCCTTGGAGGTGGAGGTCCTGAAGAGGGCATGGAAAGTGCCCCCCCCCTCAACTCCTGTCTCCTTTTTGTCACCTTCCCCAGGACCTGGAAGCTGGTGGGGAATCATCCTGAAAAGTCCTGACAAACCTCAGCAAGACCCTACTTCATACCGTCCGATCGCTCTCCTCCTGGTCATGGGCAAAGTTCTGGAAAAGGTCATTGCAGCCAGACTGATTCACACCTACAAAACAAAAGGCCTATACTCGTCAAAGCAGTATGGATTCATCCTCGGGCACAGCACAGAAGAGCCATCTCAGAATTGATTGCCACAAGAGATTTTTTACTGTAATCATTTTGTGTTAATCTTTTATTCGTTTTAATTTCTGGAGAATATCATATGGAAGTGTTCTACATATCATATTGAGGTAAATTTCTACTATTCTTCTACAAATATTGATATCAATGTAGAATGTATCGAGCATCATAGCTGTTATATACTATCAAATTACATATTAGTGAAAGATAATCCTAATTCTGCATACTATACTTACTAAACCAGTCAGTCTGCCTTAAAAAATAAAAGTAGGAAGGGATGCTATTTAAATAAAAAATTTATGTAGGAATAACTGGCATGGTATATATTTAATTAACTGCAATTTTGAGGGAAAGGTTAGTAAATGCCCAACTTGGCAATATCAGTGATTGAATCCACAGATAATACATCTGTCAAGTTAAATGGTTATTTCACGCTTCATTACAATTACTAATTGTGATTAATAGTAGTAATAGTGGCATGTGATGCAAGAAAGCAAGCGTATGAACTTATGCAGCAATATCAGTGTTGTGTGCTTCCTATCCAGGTGGAACATAAATCTAGGCCAGTGGAAGGATAGCTTATCCTTATAGTAAATGCCCAACTTGGCAATATCAGTGATTGAATCCACAGATAATACATCTGTCAAGTTAGATGGTTATTTCACGCTTCATTACAATTACTAATTGTGATTAATAGTAGTAATAGTGGCATGTGATGCAAGAAAGCAAGTGTATGAACTTATGCAACAATATCAGCGTTGTGTGCTTCCTATCCAGGCGGAACATAAATCTAGGCCAGTGGAAGGATAGCTTATCCAATGGTGAATATGAGCTATCAAGGGCACAAGATGTAAATATGATGAGTGATTTATAATGGGTATTTGATTCATTTATTACATGTTTTTACAGATGCAAAGAACAAAGATGTTCACTATCACTCTGATGTTCTAACCATGCCATCACCTCATTGTTTTCAAGCACTGTTAATTTCTCTGGTAGTGCTTTTTCCTTGCATGAGTCATTCATATTATTTTATCTTCCCTAGGTCACTGACCTTCTGTTTGTCGATTATCTTCCCACTGTTGACAGAGACTGCGATTTCTTCTTTGTTCGGGTAATGTGCAATTGAAGTTTCCACCAAGTACGTTACAAGCAGCCTTTGCTTCTTGTTCTGAAAATGCTGCTAAGCTAATTCAAGGTATTATTAGTGATGTCATCTTTTCCAGCAGTTTTCAATTGCTTTTGAGCTTACTTTTCCCATGCTAATCCAAATTGTATTCAACGTCTTTCAGTGTGAATGTTTTCAGAAATTCTAAAACCTGAATTTCTGAGTTCACAACACCAACTCACCATGACAGTAGGTAGGCTAAGGCTTGAATAATGCCCTGATACATGAGCTTAACTAGTGCAGTTGTATAATATGATATATTTAATTAATTGCAATTTTGAGGGAAAGGTTAGTGAATGCCCAACTTGGCAATATCGGTGATTGTATTCACAGATAATACATCTGTCAAGTTAAACTGGTTATTTCACTCTTAATTACAATTACTAATTGTGATTAATATCACAAGTTCAGTGGGATCCAAAGACCTGTTTGTTAATATTTTATTACATACTATGCATTGTCATCAGGAGCATCTTTATTTCCAACACATGTAAAGCCAAAATTCAAATAACTATCATCAAACTTTCATTTTGGTCTTTTATTAGTTGGCTCCTGTTTTTTCACTTCGGAATTTTGGGAACAAAAGGTGGCGATTGTTCATCCTCACTCTGAAGTGCGACAATATTGTGTTTGTTTTCATCGACCACATTTGCATTACTTGCTTCTCATTTCCTTTTTTCAACCACAAATCCATGCTCATTTATTTTAATGCTATTATTTAGAAATACTGATAATTATCAAAAAAAATTTATAAAGGAAATGAGTTTAATTATGATATCAGTTCGCTTCCCCCTCTCTCTCAACCCATGTACTCCAGGTAAACTGCATATGAGTGGCATATATTAGATCACTACATTGCTACTTTTTTTGTAGATGCCATTATCTCTATGCCCGCCAAAATAAAGTGTTCTGCAGTCTATTTGATTATTAGTCTATGCCAGTATATTAATAATTGAAAAAAAAAAATAATTGTAAAAATTATAATGATACAAAAGTGGTGTACACTACAAATATGCAAAATTTATTTTATTATTTTTTTAATTATTAATTACGATTTTTCACGGAGCACAGTTTGGGAAATGCCGAACTAGATTATCAAAAGCAGTTCAATTTTACACATTCCAGGAAAGACCTTTTTGCAGGATCCAAGGTTAATGGGAAATAAATTTGCCTGGATAATGCCACAAAATAAATGAAATTCAGAAATGTGACAGAAAAGTAAATTAATGCCCACACATTCATATTTATAAAAGTACACTAAAATGTGGGATGTGGCCCAAAATTTAATATAAACACATTTAAAAAGGAAAAAGATGATGTTTGCTTTCCTGTGAAAGGTAACATGTAAATTTCAAATGTATCTTGTCAGAAGAGCGCTGTATCCTTGTTGTTCCATGATTCAAGTTGATATTTTAGCACCTTTTTCATGTTTCGATGAGCTGTTTTTGTTCAATAGAAACAAAACCCCTTTTCCATTTTAACATGATGGATGCAAATTAAAATAGTCACAGTTAATACACAGTAGTAAAAATGAAGGAATTGCTGAATATGGCTAGAGTGAGCTAATTGCAGAAATCGCAGGTAGATGATGTGGTTTTGGAAAAATTTAAGGGGCCACTCTAGAGGGACAATATGAAGCATAAATAACCCCTCCAAAAGATCAATATTTTTTATAATCTGGCTTAAACTTCCACAAGCCACACAGAGACCCAGGTTATTCTATAACCCAGATAACCGGAAATCTACTGTATTCAGTTGTTTTAAAGTTGGAAATTGGGGTGGGAAATGGGTCATATCAGTCTGAATATTTTTCAAAACAGAAGGAACAGAGTACAACAGTGAGTTATTCTGTTACTTAGAAAATGGAAATTTGAAAAAACAAAGCATAAAGTATTTAACAAATGAATAAGTAATAAAAATCATAACTTCTGTGAAAGTTTAAAACTGTCAAACACATACAATGATTTCTTACACTTCCCATTACAATTTAAAGGAAAAGCTTTCCAAAAAGCTTAATGCTCATCAAATATAAATAAAACAGCAGGACTGCTGTCTTTTTATAAGCTGAAAAAACCAGAGGTTTTCTTAATTAAAAGAAAATAAAAAAAAAAGTGCTTTTTTCTCTGATACTTAAAAGGACGTAATTTAAAGGCAGTTAAAAAATACTTGAAAGGATACATCAGCACACACCAGATTTAGTTTAATTTGGATTTATTTTAAAACCAAATATTTTTGGCCTTACATCAAGTTAGTCTATTGTGGTAACATTTAACGGATTAAACTTCATTGCAAAGATGTTAAAATTTCACCCATCCTCCTAAATCGATATAAAACAAACAAAGTTAACTTCAAAGACTTGCAATAGCTGGTTGGCTGCATTTGTCCCGAACCTGAAAGAGATGAAATGTTCTCGGAATGGTGGAAAAACGTTAAAGGTCTGTGACCTGGTCCGACCTATTAAGACCAGAATATACATGGAGGAAAAGTTTGAACTACATAATTCTAATTCATACCTCTGAGGAGACATTGTGTTGATCTCAGGTCACACTATTATGTGCATTCTGGTTTGTCTGAAGAGGCTGATTCTGGTTGCCTGCCCGTTCCTGAAAGGGCTGGATTGATCACTGATACTTCCACAAATTCTCTTCTGCTGTTTTGTGCATTATGTTGATGCAATAAAACTTGGTGCATCTAGAGCATACTCTTTTAACGTGGGTTTCAGCTTACAGAGTGATTACCTGTGTAGCATTTACCATGTGGGCAACTGACCCTATAAACCAAACCTTTGGCTTTTCTGGGAAAGGCAGGGCCTTAAAATATTTTAACTTCCTATTACTTATATATAAAACACTTTTACATTATATTTTCTGATTATCCTCAATTTTCTCAGCCCTATCCCATCCATCTCTTGGGGATGGCTTTTCAACCTAACATGTACGATATCCTTTCATAAAATAAAATTGAAGGATAATCATTCTCTTGTAGTATCTCTTGAACATTATGACTAATCTTTTAATGTGTAGACTGCAAATACAGAAAGCTGACGGTATCTGCTGGTTTTCCTGTAAACTACAGTGCAGTTTACAGGAAAACCAGCATAATAATGCAGTCTTCATTGTTAACAAGTACCTCTAGAAATAGGCATGCTGTGATTTTTGTATTAAAATTCTCTTGCAGGCTTTGTAGTGACATAGGTAATCAAAAGTTTAACTCTGTGCCATGTACATTTAAACCAGATTAATGCATATGCTGACACAGTAGAAAGGACTGATCCTGAGCTCGCAATGTTTGGCTTCAAATCAAATGTAAATTTTACAAATTCAACAAAATCTAATATGCAGTGAAGTGTCCTTTCCTGATCTGGTCTGGTATTTCACATGAGGAATAACTGCAAGTTAGATTGAGGGCACCATGAATAATAAAAGACACTTCTTTTCAGAAAAGTATATCCTATAAAAAGATTTGAGAATCTTAGTTGAAAGAAAATGCCATTTATACAGGAAGCCTAATTTTTTCATTGATATTGACAAAATTTGTAAACCAATTAAAGATATTATAAACTTCATTATTTAAAAAAATTAGAAATCACAAGTAAGGATGATATTGGTATAACTGAGGTTTGCCATGTATCTTCATAAGAAAAATAATGGGATAATGTGTCAGCTGATTAATGTAATGGGCTCTGGTTTGATACCACTTTGGTGTGTTTTATTTTTTTAATGAAAATCTGCAATAAAATGAACATGTTTTTTTGTTTATTTTATTAATTTGTTTATGACTAAAA
The DNA here is from genome assembly GCF_048544385.1 of Mastigoproctus giganteus. Classification (NCBI taxonomy): domain Eukaryota; kingdom Metazoa; phylum Arthropoda; class Arachnida; order Uropygi; family Thelyphonidae; genus Mastigoproctus; species Mastigoproctus giganteus. Next base: position 203,795,201 of record NC_143581.1, on the reverse strand, counting down.
GCAATTGGTAACTTTTAAACATTAAAATTATTCCTGTTCCATTTTATATTGTTGATATTTTAGAAAAAAAACAGTTAAAATTTTAGCTGAAACTCACTTTGGAAATTGCAGGCAGAACCTATAAGAGAAATGTCATTTTAGTGTGTACTTTTATAGGTATGATACTTCAGTGTGATGCATATCTGTATTTCATACTGTGGGCTATGGTTCAATTATCAAGTTATATTTCTTCTATGATAATATGTTAATATGTAATTTAAGTCTAGTAAAGTAAATTTGAATGTAAAGATTATAACTGAAGCAACAATTTCTTCATAAAAGTTTCACATATTTCAGCTAGTTGTTCTTTATTAGTATTGTACTTATATAATGCTTCAAACATTCTATTATAGCAAAAGAACATGTGTGCCATCATCTATTAAAACTGTGTATACTATTATCTGGAAGCATAAGGTGATGGAAGTACATACTGGAAAAATAAAAAAAAAATTATGTTAACAAATGCATTATTTTAACTGTATGTGAAAACCTTGGAAAACAAATTCATTAAATCAAAGAAAAGAAAAATGTATGCAGTATTATCATATAATTATTAAATTAAGATTAAATACCTTTATATCACAAGAACTACTGTTACCGATATGCAAGAAAAAATAAAAAAAATAATTAACAACTGGAAATTAAAGGAATTAAATTAAAGGAAAACAAATTTACAAACTTATCCATGAAAGCAAAGAAGCACAAGTAATAAGTAAACCAGTTTTCATCCTTTCTCTTGAAATACATGTGTAACCTATGATTCATCTTGTATGTATTGGTACAATCTTATTTCAGATAACTTTAATATCAATAACTTACCTGATTTCCACACAACAAATCACCAGAGTTATTAAACTCTGGTGATTTGTTGTGTGGAAATCAGGTAAGTTATTGAAAAGAGAAAATTTTTAAAAAACTATTTAAAAAAAACATTAAATGTTGAAGCTTCAGAGCCTGTAATGTTTAGTAATTTTTTAATATCTCAAAGTTTTATGCAAATATATTTAATAAAACTGTTCAGATATCAGTGAAATGTGTGGTAGGTAGGGACTAATTCTACTTGTGACTTTAAACAAATTAACCCATTTGTTCATCTGTCAAATAATCAAAAAAATTTCAGTAATTTTTACTTGGAATTTTATTTGGGAACTTTACTGCTATTTCACAAGTAAATATTTGGATTGTTGTATCATATATATACAGTATACATATATTATTGATAGTCCTAAATGATAAAACAATTCAGTGATCTGACAACTCCTACCTCTATTAATATTCTTATAACTTTGAAAGTTTAACACAGCATGATAACCTTGAAATCCTAATACTTTTCTTCTGGATAAAACATGTTTTCAATATAAAAAATATGTCCATAATGAATTACTTATGCATGAATAAGTACTACAAATAGGCTGAAGAAATATTATACTATCTATACTGTTATACAAGAAAGAGGTGTAAATAATAATCACCAGAATTAAATTTCAAGCACGAATAAATTTTGTTGGTAAACATTTTAAAGAAGTTAAAAATTCCTCACAGGTACTTCCAAAATTCATCTTAACATAAAATATATACATTTCTAAAAATGCAAATATCTAAAAGTATAACAGTGAACACTTATTAGAATAATGACAAATCATCTTTTTCAACATTGTTTTCATTATTCATATATTTCAATTTAAAGAACTTCAAAAATTAACAAAGAAAGGATATTTATCAAAGACAAGAAAAATCTTTCATATTTAATTAAAATATAAATACTCTCTTCAAAGGTAATGAAAATATGGTAATTCTCAGCACTGCAATATTTTGTCAAAACATTTAAAAATGTTATAACAAAATATGTTATGACAAAAAAAATGACATAATATATTACAGAAAACATAACACAGTGAGTGCTGGCTAATTTTAATGTTGATTATTGTTATCAACAGCTTATAATAAAAAATGAAAATCCAAAGCCAGTTATATTATAATGTATGTAAATTCTACCACTTTATATGACGCTACCACTGTTTATTGTTATTTTTTGTTTCAATTAGGAGAAATGTCTTCCAGGCTAAATAATGTTTATGACCTTGTTGCATGGAAGCAGTACCTTTTAACTTCAAATCTCTGCAACATCTGTAATCTTCAGGAAAAGCAGGAGTGCCAGAGAGATATTGTAGTTATATAAGTAGAGTACTATATATACTGTACTGGATAATAAATGAAGATTGGTAAGATAAACCACTTTTCATTTTGTCAAAAAAAAAAAAAAAAACAACAACACACTCTGTTTGTCATCAGCCACTTGATGTTATCAATTTTGAAAACCAAATGTGATCACAATAAGCGGCATCCACTGTACCAACACACTACAATGATTTGGGTCTAAAGGTTATATGGATTCTTGGTATTGATAATTTGAAAACCCACTGATTTTAAAAACTCATAATTAGAATTGAAGAAAGCATGTGATATATACTTATTACTGCTACTATGTTCTAAATGAGAAATATTTCATTACTGATAAACATGAATTTAATTGCATATTATGCTCTTTGAGGAAGAGGAGATTGCTTCAACTGTAGGATAATAGACCTCATTCTTGAGGTGTCTTTTGTGCTTCTTGATGATTTTGGATTAAAATCACACAGTCGAGCAATATGTTCCCATTCTTGACCAGGAATCTCTGCATCTTGTTCCTTTGCCCATTCTTTTTCAGCATTTCTGAAATTGCAAAAAAAAAAAAAAAAAAAGAGAAAGCATGTAACTATTCTTTAAAAGTTTATTAATTTTTTAATTAAAAAATAATTCACTATTCAAGCTCTAATATATGTGTGCACACAAAAAAAAACCATCACTATTGTTATATTCATAACATCATCCAAATCTATTTTTACAGGTTAGTCCTCCTGTACTATCAGCCTTCCATGATATTCTATTTTCTGTTAGATTTTTAGATGTAGCCAGAGTAACCTCTCTTCCTTCCTTTTGATCACTTACTGTTGATTTCTGCAACAAATATCTGTTTGGCTATTTGTTTCCAAAATCTTTTCTGAGTTCCTCATTTGTAATGCCATTGCTTACATCTGTTTCCATTTACTTTTCTTAAAAGTTTCATTTATAAAGATTCAAAATTTTGATCATTTACTCTATTTCTTATGCAGCTATCAGCTTGGGTTAAAATAGGCTTAAAAAACTTTGTTATAAACAACTAATCCTGTCTTTTTGTTGATTTCTGGCTTCCTACAGTTTTACTTATTGTTTATTTTTATGTGGAACCTTCCATCCATTAATGATTGTTCCAAGATACATAAAATTATAAATTTGTTCTAATTTTTGGTTGTGTAGTCTGCTATCAAAATTTTCCTTGTTTCTCCTAATCTTCATAAGTTTTGCTTTTGTGTACCTAATTTTCATGATGAATTTGCTGAAACCTTTATCTAATTTATTCAGAAATTCTTAAAGACATGCAAGCTACTAATTAACAGCATAATATCATCCACATACAATTTTTATCTCTCTCAGACAAAACTTTATCAGTAACTTGCATTCTTTTTATTAAATAGTCTTTGAAAATTACAAAAATTGATGGTATTTTGTGGTTTTCAAAATCAAATCCTGAATAAAGGTTCTTGTAATGTTCTCATGACTTTTTTAATGACTATAATTTGTATAATTCTCATGACTATAATTTGTATTAGTGTAAAAATTTAACACCTGACAATCCCTCTTTGCCTAAAATCTTGACTGTTCTTCCCCAAGATTACATTCAACAATACTTTTACCCCTCTTTTTTAAGACACCTGCACAGATTTTACCCAATAGATTAAGGAGTGAAATTTCTCTGTAATTTCCATATTCAGCTTTATTTTCCTTTTTTAAGTATAGATACAATCAATTAATGCCTTGCTCCAATTTCTGGAAGGTCCTTTGTAAATGACCTCTGGATGATGTGATATAAACACCATGATGCTATTCTCTTTCCAGTTTTCAGCATTGCATTTAAAGTCTGATTTCATCAACACCTGCTACCATTCCTTACTTGATATTTTCCACAACTTCTATCCCAATAATAGAAATAGTTATCAAAAATTTTCCTTGTTTCAATACATTCTAAAAAAATATTCAAATGTTCATTTGTCTTATCCTTTTCTTCAGCAATGTCTTCAGATTCTTCATTTAGCAAATCACCAAAATATTTATGCCATGATTCTAAAATACTCTTCACCATTATTACTTTTGATTAATTTAGTTATGGTTTTTTCCCTTGTTCTGAGGTTTTTAATTAAACATCAAAGAATTTTTTCGCCTTGCAAGTTTATATTTTCCAAGATTTTATATATTTTATTTTTATTATATTTTATATATTCCAAGATTTTTTTCAGCCTCTTTTTTCCATATCTTAACCCCCTCATATCTTTCTTTATATTCCAGTAAGGACTTATTAGTTTCATTTGTCAAAATTTTCTAAATATTTATTTTTTTCTAACCACCTCTTTAACTTCTTGGATCCCCCAGAGTGTTTTCAATTTCCTATCTTTAAACTTTTTCTACCACATACCTCTTTTTCAGAGGCTTGTTCAACGTGCCACAATTTTTGAATGTTGAGAAATCCTCAACATAAAGAAATGTAAATAATGGTTGAAAAGTAACAGTCTAGAATTCATAGCTAAAAGTGAACACTTACTTTTGGGTTGAGCACTGTAAACAAAACTCCAAATTTTATTGAAAGTTTATTCTATGTATAAACTAACCTCAACATAAGGAAAAAATAAATAAAAATATGTACCATGCTATAAACAGAAATCAACAAATGGCTGATGTAATAGCCCAGACTTCAATCAGCCAATAGAATCAAGCAGTTCATTTTACGTGCCTTTACTTTTACTCCACTTTGTATACTGACCATTTAAGAACGACTGCTGATATGCATTACATTACATTGACGAATATGTTAAGAGACCTAACATGTTCATCAATGCAGCGAACATGTTAAGATCCTTAATTTTTTTTCATTTTCATCTAATATCATGTTGACATCAGAATACCATTTAACTTCTGAGAAAGATGGTGTCTATATTTAATGCTTCTTTGCAAATCTGAGAGCTTTTCAATTTTTTGTCCATTTTAAAACTTTTTTTATATCTTTTATTTTCGATACTAATTATAATTTTTTATTGTCCAAAGTAAGACAATGGTCACTTTCAATCTTAGATCCTCTATAACGTTCAGCTATGTTTAAGATCCTTTTCTTCAAATGATATAATCAATTACACTTTTCGTGTTTCTATTTTTCTTCCCTTCCCCATTGTTTTAATTGTGTTATCTTTATATTGAAATAATGTGTTTGTAATTAAAAGAATCACTTGAACGGAATTTTAGTAGCCATTTACCATTATTTTTATGTTTACCTTTCTCTTCAAATTTTCCTAAAATATCTCTGTACACGTAATTGTCATTTCCTATCCTATCAAAATGGGCAATACTATTATTTAGTTTCTTTTGTTCTTTCAACAATATTAAAGAATTTTATTTCATCTTCTCTTAAGCCATCAACTGGGCACTACATACATGCCGACCGGGCTAGCCGAGTGGGTAAAGTACCTGCCCGGCAACCCAAAGGTCGCGGGTTCGATTCCCGCCTCGGGCTTGGATCAAAGTACAGCAAAAACCTTGGGAGGTGCAATATGGCCACAGAAGCCGATGCGCCAACAACTACCAAATCAAAAAAAAAAAAAAAAAAACTACATACATACAAATTTCATTATCCAGCCTATAAATTATGGCTTCCCACCAACCAATTAAAAATTCTTCTACAAAATATCTGGAAAGTTACTGCTATACTGGTATACTTTATTTTCAGAATAAAGTCAGTGTAATCTCAATATAACATGGGTGTCAGGTGACAACTTTAACACCATGTTATAAGCAAAGCGAATTAGAGCTGAAATTTTACTATTTTTCCTCAGTTTATTTTTAACAAAAATATACACTTTTTAAAATAAAGTATTTATTTATTTAGTAAATAAATACTTCATTTACCAATGTTTTATGAGTATACAGACTAAAAGAAAGCATTAAAGGTTATATCATTCCATTTACATTGTACTAATATACAATGCTATTATGGATTTATATGTTTTGAAGTTATGAACTTATCTTTCTTCATTTATTACATCTGTAAAAACAGATGCAATAGACGAAGATGTTCACTATCACTCTGATGTTCTAACCATGCCATCATCTCATTAATGTTTTCAAGCATTATTAATTTCTGGTGTTTTTCCTTACATGAGCCATTCACATTATCTCATCTTCCCTAGGTCACCGACCTTCTGTTTGTCAATTGCCTTCCCACTGTTGACAGAGGCTGTGATTTCTTCTTTGCTCAGGTAATGTGCAACTGAAGCTTCCACCAAGTCCGTTACAAGCAGCCTTTGCTTCTTGTTCTGAAAATGCTGCTAAGCTAATTCAAGGTATTATTAGTGATCTCATCTTTTCCAATACATTTTTTCCAGCAGTTTTTAATTGCTGTTGGGCTTACTTTTCCCATGCTAATCCAATATTGTATGCAATGTCTTCCAGTTAATGTTTTCAGAATTTCTAGAACCTGAATTTCTGAGTTCACAACACCAACTCACCATGACAGCAGGCTTCAAAGGCTTGAATAATGCCCTGATTATTAACATTAGCAGAGGCATATGATGCAAGAAAGCAAGCTTATGCGGCATCAGCCAAAAAAAAAAAAAAAAAAAAACCGCTCCCATTTCACCCCCCTGTTTGTTCCAAATACCTGTCCAGCTGAGCCTTAAATTTATTTAGGCTATCAACTTCCACAACAAAGGATGGAGTCTGTTCCACCAGCCAACAACCCGCTGGCTAAAGGAAAACTTCAGCACATCTATCCTACATCTGTCTTTCCTCAATTTGAATTTATGCCCTCTCAGGTGATTATTCTGAGGAAGAGGAAGAATCCCATCAGCATTGGGCAAGCTCAAACCATTCAAGGCTTTATACACCTCAATCAGATCACCTTGCAGGTGCCGTCTCCAGACACTGTAATTTGCAAAACTTAAGCCTTTCTTTGTAAGAGCAACCCTTTGTTCCATTCACTAACCTTGTTGCCCTTCTCTGTACTCGTTCCAACAGCTCTACATCCTTCTTAAAATGAGGCCTCCAGACCTGTATACAATACTCAAGGTGTGGCCTGACCATTGCCTTATACAAGGGGATAATCACCTCCTTATCCCTGTTAGAAAAATTCCTGTATATCACTGACAAGACACCATGATCTACTCTTGTAGACCGCCTGCACTGCTCATAAAACTTCATATCTGCCTGCGCAATTACCCCCAGGTCCTTTTCGTTCTCTACCACTGTCAGTGTAGTACCACAGAGTTACTCTGGGGTTACTGCTTCTCATATGTAGTACTTAACATTTGTCAATGTTAAACTTCATTTCCCATCTCTCAGCCCACCTGCTCAACTTTTCTAGATCCTGTTGCAGCACCGTACTGTCATTAGTGTCCTTAACAACCCTGCCAACCTTTGTATTGTCTGCAAACTTAGACATTAAGCCTGATATACCATCATCAATATCATTTATAAATACAGAAAACAACAATGGAATCAACACTGAACCCCGAGGGATTCCACTAATAACATTAGTCCAAGATGAGCAGTGTCCATTGATTACCACTGTCTTCTCTCACTCAACCATTCCTTTATCCATAGCAGCAATTTGCCTCCAATGCCACACTGCTCCAATTTGTGCAGAGTCTCCCATGTGCAACAATATCAAAAGCCTTTCTAAGATCTAAACATATAATATCAAAGTTATTCCCTGCATCCAGTTTTGTGACTGCATCATAGTATCCAATCAAATTAGTCAGAGAAGACCAATTCCCCTTAACAAACCCATGTTGTGTCCGATCTATAACTGAAGTCTTGTTTTTTTTTTTTTTTTTTTTTGTAGTTATTGGCGCATCGGCTTCTGTGGCCATAGTGCACCTCACAAGGTTTTTGCAGTACTTTGATCCAAGCCCGAGGTGGGATTCGAACCCGCGACCTTTGGGTTGCCAGGCAGGCACTTTACTCATCCGGCTAGCCTGGTCGGCCTGAAGTCTTGTCTGGACGATCCTGCATTGCTTCTTTAACCAGTCCCTCCATTAATTTCTCTGGAACAGAATTTAAACTAACAGGTCTATAATCCTCCTTTGCGAATTGGGGTCACATTTGCACATCTCCAGTCCATGGGTACCTCCCCTGAGTCCAGGGAAGCTCTCATAATTATGGCTAAGGGTTTGCCTACTTCCTTTGCTGCCTTCTTTAATAAAATTGGATAGATCCCACCACCCCAGGTGCCTTTCTAATGTTTATCTTCAAAAATTTCTCCTCTACTTTCCTCTCAGTTATTACAAAATCATCTAGCTCACTGCCAGTTTAGCTCACCTCTGGCATTCCTCTCCCTGAAAAACTCCTCATGTGTGAATGTAGATGCAAAATACTCATTTAGTTTGATAGCCATCTGAGCAGGATCATCAACAGTTGAACCATTGATATCCAGTGGACCAATCTGATTCATCCCCTTCCTTTTAGAGTTTACATAAGTAAAGAACTCTTTGCTGTTTTTCTTTGCATCCTTTGGCAAAGATTTCTCATAATCTGCCTTTGCTTGCCTAACCTCCTTTGTTTACAGACCATTTTATAACTATCATAGGCTTCCATGTCACCCATTAATTTATATGTATCCCGTGCATTTTTCTTCTCTGCCACATGTCTCATTAGTTCATCTGACATCCATTTAGGCCTAAACCTTGAACAATATTTCTTAGTTGGTATGTAAAGCCTAGTAGCTTCCAAGATAAATTCTTTGAATGCTTCCCATTTTGAATTGGCCATTGGTAACATCATCAGTTGGTCCCATCGTATAGAATTTAAATACTGTCTCAGACCACCATAGTCACCTTTATGAAAGCAAAAACCCTTCCCTTTATCCTTGATAGTTTTTACCTCTTTGAGTAAATCCCACTTCAGCACACTGTGATCACTGCCACCTAGTGGTTTCTTTATCTGCAGATTTTTAATGCATGAAGAATCACTACTGATAATCAGATCAAGAGTATTACTCCCTCTAGTTGCCTCCCGAAAATGCTGATGTAGAAAACAATCATCCAATAAATCCACAAAAAAGCCTTGCCAGTGTGCAGTGTGTGACCAACCCACAAATTCCAGTCAATATCCGGGGAATTAAAATCTCCCATTATAACACTCTTGGATTTAATGGCCCACTATTTCCCTGTATAGTTTTTTATTATACTCACCAGTCATTAGGTCTATAACACACTCCTACTCTCAATTTTTATTTCCCAGTGCTTATGTCACACCAAACTGACTCAACACTGCACTGTCCAGCACCCAACTAGTGCCCAAATCAGTTCATTGAAAATGGGCAATAGACAGGATCTCATGGACTTCTGAAGAAGTACAACTGTATTTCTTTGGATGGCTGTAACTCATGGAATGTTCAAAGACTAGCATAACTTGAGTCTTTAACAGAAAACAACCATGAATATATATAACTGTAGTTGAAAATGTAAGGTGACAGAGTGAAATGATCAACATCTACAGTTGATTATCAAGTATAATCATTACCAAATGATGCAATAATTATTCTCAGCATTTAATGCAGGAACATCAGTAGAGGTAGGAGACCTTCACAGAGGCCGCTGATTCTGGACATCAACTGGAAAATATAGCTGTAATGGTTAGAAATGCAAAGGACAGGTGCAGGTTGATTGGCAACAAGTAATGTGTTTTGATGAGTCTTAATTTATGCTTTTTAGCACTAACAGAAGAGTGCATATTTGGAGGAAACCAGGGTAGGCAGCAGAGTCATCCTTATACCTAAAGTACAGCTTGAGGAGGTGTAATTTTTTTTTTTTTTTTTTTTTTTTTGATTTGGTAGTTGTTGGCGCATCGGCTTCTGTGGCCATATTGCACCTCCAAAGGTTTTTGCAGTACAGTGATCCAAGCCCGAGGCGGGAATCGAACCCGCGACCTTTGGGTTGCCGGGCAGGTACTTTACCCACTCGGCTAGCCCGGTCGGCAGGAGGTGTAATGGTGTGGGCCATACTTTCATGGCATATCCCTGTTCCATTCCCTGATCCCAATGGAGGGCACCATGGCTGAGCATATCTAAATATCACTGAGGATCAGGTATACCTAGCAATGCTGCATGTTAATCCCTATGGAAAAGAGACACTCACAAGAGGAACATGTAGAAGTTAAGCATCTGTGGGATGAACTGGAACTCCAGGAATCAAGGACAGGTTTTTTTTTTTTTTACAATAACGATCCAATATTCCTCACTCCATATTTCATCACCTTGCCACGGAGTTTTGGAAGTGGTCCAACACACTATTAGTTCAGGTTCTAATACTTCTAATAAAGTAGTAAGTTAGTGTAGGTTTGCTAATTGCACTTCTTTGCTATTTAAGCTTCTAATGTTTGTGGTACCTACCTTGATCATTATTTCTGTAGCATATTTAGCACTGCATGTCTTGGATCCCTGATAAGCACAGTAAGGAACCAGGACAATCTAGGTGATGTCCCAGCCAGTATAAGTACTCATAATAAGTATGCTAAATATAGATGGATGTGAAGACTATTATAAACAAGGAAAAAGGTTAATAATTAACGCTTCAGTTAATTAACTTTAAGTAGATTTCTAACACTTTGGTTGATAAACTTTAGGTAGATTTCTTTCCTGAAATCTGAACACCTTTGGGTCAAAGTGGAGAAGTGCTTAAGGAATGATCCATGGATGGTGAATTTCTTCCTGAATTTAAGACAGACCATTTCAGATTTTACACAGCATTGCCACCAAAATATTTTACAGGTTTGATGGACTATTCCATCTGCATTTTATGTTGCTTTTGTTGCTGGCAAGTGGATCAAGAACACAAATGATCTAGAATCTGTTCTTTACATTACCTTTATATCCAATAGTTTTGCTAAAATAGTGTAATAGAGTAAGTCCCCTACAGTAGTACAAAGTTGTTTTTTGTCACCTGCACTGTACTGCACTGCACCTTTATTGTGAATCCTTGGACAGAAAATCTGAAGAAAGATATAAGATAGAAAAAGTAACAAGTAAGGCATACAGTATTATATTCTGAATACTTGAACTAACCCAGTTACTTATACAAGCCCTTGCATAACATTATCATCATGAAAATGTGTCAAAAAAGAGTGTACCAAGCAGAATAGAAGTGTCGGGTTATATCAGTGATTCTATTTTATATATGATAATTTGTACACTTATTTACATTTTTATTGCAGGTGTATTATGTATAGATTTACATAAATTGTTTTATGCTCATAAAGTTACATTTTTATGTACTTTGTAAATTGTCATTCTCACTAATAAAAATACGAAAATATTTTAATTTGAAAGTGGTACATGCATGCATCTTTGCTTTCAGTTGCCATTTTGAAGAAAAACACTGAAAGTGCTTTGGGGAAGTTTTGGTCCCTCCAGTGATTTTTCTAATATCTTTAATGTTTAATGCCGTATGTTTAAAAAACTGCTGCAGCATCATGTGCTAATGGTGTCAAATCACAAATAAAAACTATGCAGAAAGGCGTAACAACAGAATAGGAATTTTATGACTGAGCAAAGCAAGAGTTAACAGATAAATGATCTCTATGCAAGCCATTTAATTTGTAACTAATACACTTTAATGGTCATTGTGAAAACATCTATACTATAATGGCATCAGTTTATGAGTGAGAGATGGGAAATAGTTAAAATACGAGCTTAAAAGAAATTCTATAAACAGATCGGCTGTCGGATTTTAGGCACATCAGCAATTATTCTGAAATTGTATATTATGTCTGTACTTGTAAAATAATAAGAGGAGTTTACCTCAATATAGTACGTAGAACACTTCCGTATGATACTCTCCAGAAATTAAAACAAAAAAATTGAAAACTTACATTAGAGTAAAAAATAAATAATTAAAAACCAAATTAACACAATTCAAATCAATTTAACAAAATTAAAAATTAAAAAGAATCTAACAAAAATATTCAAAACGATTTTCCTTCCTGAAGCTGACAACGCTTTTCGACCGTATGTCGTGATCACAGGAATGAAAATTCATTCTAGACTCAAATTTACATTGGAAAGAGAGGATACGGATACAAAGTCATTAAACTGTCTAAATTTCACGCTTACTCGGGACTTGAATAAAATACAATTTAGCATCTATCGAAAACCCACAAACACTAGTATGCTTCTACATTATAATAGCTATCACCCGTTCAACTACAAAAGATCGATTATCTTTAATCAATTTTTAAATGCCTATAAATATTCGACGACGGAATCTGCTTTGGGCTCAGAACAAATATTAACTAGCAGGTTCTTAAACAGGGGTTATCCCCTTGCCACAATAAACCGAATTAGGGTACAGGCTAAGGATAGGATACAAAATACTACACCAACCAACAATAGTAATATCAAAAATTACTTTATTTCTGTCCCATATGTTGGCACAAACAGCTTAATAGATTCTTTAAAGATAGCGAATTTAAAATTGTGGCCAGGCCAATACAGAAATTACACACTATACTGAACAATTGCTCGGTTCTTTCGCGTTTGCAACACAAATTAATGATCTGGTATATAACATTTATTGCGGTGATTGAAACTCGTCTTACCAAGGTTCGACGCGATTTTCTCTGAATATTCGTGGAAATCAACACGAAGCCTCAGTTCGTGCTTCTCGTTCAGCATCAGAATTAGCCTTTCGTGCCATTAACGAAAAGCACTTTTTTATTTAACGAGGCCAAAATACTTAATGTTCAACGTAATTATACGCGACTATTAATTGCAGAAACCATGGAAATTAAATCAAAAGAATTCTGTTAATGTTCGGCGGCCATACTTGATCTCCGATGCGTTGACCTTTATGCGCATGTGCGAAGACAAATAATCACTATTTAAATTTCAGGTTCAACCCTATTCGGTAATTTTCATTCCTGTGATCACGACATATGGTCGAAAAGCGTTGTCAGCTTCAGGAAGGAAAATCGTTTTGAATATTTTCGTTAGATTCTTTTTAATTTTTAATTGTGTTAAATTGGTTTTTAATTATTTATTTTTTACTCTAATGTAAGTTTTCGATTTTTTCATTTTAATTTCTGGAGAGTATCACACGGAAGTGTTCTACGTACTATATTGAGGTAAACTCCTCTTATTATTTTACAAATATTAATATCAACGTAGAACGTATTGAGTATTACAGCTATGATTCATACTATATAATTATGTCTGTACAAGTGTTTGTAGTCCAAATTGCAAATTGTGTGAGCCTGAAAAACAATAAATCAAGGGACACTACTATCTCTGCCTGAGATTAGCCAACTAGTTTCAACAGATGAGGCTTTTAAAATTCCTCAAGTCATTGGTAAGGCTCGAATCCAGACCTCCATATGAATGAGAAGTAGCAAAATCACTATACTGTCAGGAATGACTTTGAATACAGTTAATCCACAACAAATCAGTTACAGTACACATCTAGGGCTGTGCTGTGTCTTAATGTTTATGATAAGCACACGGCAACTGTGGCTATGGGGCATTAGCATATAGGATCTGTAAACTGCAACTAGGTTGCATGTAAATCAGAAGGAATCCTATAGCTTTGCCTGAGATCAACTAATTTCAACCAATTTTTGCTGCAATGTGCATCATGAATTGAATTCCGCACTTTTACAAATAGGTGACAAGTGGCAAAGTGACTAACTACCACCACTGCCACAGAGAACAAAACTGGCATCTAGAAAAACTGCATAGTATCGTGTGGAAAATATTATTGCAATTGAATAGCTGGTTTCATATTTAAATTTTTCAAAAATTACTTTTTAAAAAATTTAAAACTAATTTAAAAAGTAGTTTTTCTTTAAAAGTGTCAAATTTCTATAATTTTTCACTGATACTTCAGTTTGCGGAAAAAGAGTAGAAATGTAGTTAAAGTAAAGTGTGAACATCTACATACTCAGATGAGTAGGTACTCTGAATAGTGGAAGAGTATTCCAGTAACTTTCTGCATCATTGCAGGTAATGGAGCAAATAAATTTATGAAAGCAGAAGTTTGTTTAGAAATTTGTTAATTTGTTTGAAAGAAAATTGATTTTACAGACTAAAAAGGGAAGGAATGTCCATTAAATTAAAATTTTTTTTAAGATCAATTGTATCCCACATAAATGAAAATTTAAATGGTTACTCTGTATATGTATGTATTAAAAACTTTGAAATAAAGTTAAACAATAAAAAAACAAGCTTTCACTTACCTTGCCTTCATTGGTTGACATAAAGTACATAATTACTAGAATACAATGAAGATAATTTAGTGTAAGCACATAGTGGTGACTGGAAAAACTTTTTTTATATTGGAGCTAAGAAGCCAAGGGTAAGATACTGATGAATCTCCAGTCAGACTCTTTAAAAACTTAAGCTTAGCCTTGCTTTTTACAATCTGATGTTTTTTTTTTTTTTTTGCTTTTGTTATTCCTCACAGATGCAGGACAGACACATCAGAGTCTAACAGCTTTAAGTTCTATACAATACTCAGATGCACGTTTCTTTTCGCCAGTTTACTTAACAGCCATGATGATACACTGTGAGGTTATAATGAAGAAAGAGGACACAATATAAGTGAGCTTATCCAGAAACAAACTGAGATGCTTGCCGTTGTCTCTTGTGACTCATGAGTTCCTGGTTTCCCTATCTCATAAATATGTTACGGGTAATATGATAAATCGGAAAGTATACATAATTACCAGCTATTATGTATAATTCCCAATAATATTGGAGAATATGCTTAATTTATCAAACATACCAGATATTATGAATAATCTCCAATGCTTACTGGTAATATTGATTAATTGAAAATAGATGCCAACAGAATACAAAAAAAAATCAAAGTTTAATGTTATTTATTATTACAAGATAAACTATGATGACATTTTGAATTGCACAGTTTATTACTATTTCTACAACTACATTTATTACTGTTGCATTTTCCTTTACAATTACATTTTTTTGTAACCTTGACCACCAAATATGGAAAACTACTTAATACACTCCCGCAAAGATAATTCTGAGTCTGGAACTTCCACGACACTTATAAATTTTTCATGGCATATAAAAAACTCATTTCTGGTATAAACATTGGCCAATTTCTCTTTCTTTGTACCCAATTTATATAGTCCACTATTGTCAATATCCATAATAACTGCCAAGCAATTTCTTGGGTCACTTCTGACTCTGTCAACATCAGGAATTCTTATACGTACCGTATCCCCTACTTTTCCAGTAGGAAACTTTTTGTTAGACACGTTTATCATTTTTTTAGCTTGTATTTTAAGATTTTCTTTTACTATTTTACGTTTTCTATATATTTGTGCTTTCCTATTCGCAACAATATTATCCAAGTCCTTGTTATTCTCTTTAATATTCTCCTTATTCTCCTCAACGTTCTTCATATTCTCTTCAACGTTCTTCATATTCTCCTCAATGTTCTCCATATTCTCCTCAACTTTCTCCATATTCTCCTCAACTTTCTCCATATTCTCCTCAACTTTCTCCATATTCTCTTCAATGTTCTCCATTATATTGTCATTTTCAATTCTCTTTATGCTAGTGTCTCCTGCAATCTCTCCAGAATCATAAATATTTGATTCCTTTTCTATCATATGATCATTTTTAATTGCTTCATTATGTTTTCTAGTTCTTCCTCTTCTTTTAAATTAACAACAACTTCTTTGGGAAGCCATGAGGTTTTGAGGCCAATTTTAATGGGAGAACCAAACATAGCTTCATAAGGACTGCATTTAATTCCTTGGTGATATGCTCTATTTTTCATTAATTGAACAAATCGTAATCCTTCACTCCAGTTGCGTGTTTCATTAGTTTCTAGCCACGTACTCAATATATTCTCTATGTCCTGGTTTGCACGTTTGACAGAACCTTGACTCTGGCTGTGCCGAGGTTTACCACATACAATTTTGAGTTCTTCCCAAGAAGAACATAATTCTTCGATAACTTTATTCGCAAATTCGCGACCGTTATCGCTTTGAAGGATAGAAGGAGCTCCAAAAATAGTAAATATATCCAATAAAACATAAGCAACTTCTTCAGCACATTTGCTTTTTAAGGGACGCAATTGTACATATTTTGTTAGGTGGTCTTGATATACAAGAATAAATTTGTATCCCTTGTCTTGCTGACTTTGCATGTCAATCAGGTCTACCTGACACCTACTATTCATTTCATTAAACACCATTGGCTTAACCACTAAGCTTTTTTAGGAACTTTACTTTTCTTCTGACAAGGCTCACATAAGTTTAAATATACCATTACAGACTCAGCGGTTATATTTTTATACTTTTTTTGAATCTTGTTCATCATCCGATTTCTTCCCCCACGGCCAATAGCTATATGAATATTATGTATTGTATCAAAAATTTCCTCCGTGCAGACATAATATTTTATGCTTTGGTTATTTTCTTGAACAGGGTAAATCAATTTATTACAATCACCTACTTTAATTATATCATAGCGCTTGAGTCTTTGGTAATCTGCTTGAGTTTTCCCTGTGGTTTTCAATTTTAGTGCAAAAATGTCATTTATCAGCTGTATATATTTTTCTTTCGTTATAAAACCTTTGTTACTGCATTTTGTTTCTATTACTTTCATTAAATTTGCAGTAAAACTTTCTTTCATTCTTTCAATGGTATCCATAACCGTTACACTTTGGCAAACTACAAAAATTTTCATTACACGTTAATTTCTAATTGTTTTTCAAAGAAAACTTACCTATGGACATAAACTAAATACGTTTAACTTTATCTATAAGTATAACGTTGCATTAAACGGTAAGAATGCAGACTCAGTGGTCGTTCTAGTTCAGCCCAACAACACTGCACTAAACGGTAGAAATGTAGACACAGTGCTCGTTCTCGTTCAGCCCAACAGCGCTGCACTAACTAAATGGTGGTTTAGAAGCGGCTAGTCGGCTAGACAGTGCACAGAAGCACTTCTGTTCATTTCATTCATATGATTTCTCTGTCCTATTTATCAAATACACCAGCGAGTGCTGGAGAATATGTAAAATGACTGGTATATTTAATAAATTGCTATATATTTATTAAATTCTCTGATATTATTGGCGATCATACATATTAACCGGTAATTATTCATAATCACCGGATTAATCAAATTTACCGTAACAAATATACTATTTTTTTTGTCCATTAAACTGAGGTCCCTAAAATTGAGGCTTCACTGTATTTGGAAAAAAGAAAGCATCCTTGTTTATTTAATCACCAGTTGAACCAGGAAGAAATTCAACTGCAAAAGTTAACAGCTTATTTACCCTCTTTACAATGAACTGGCAGTGTCAAATCTTGAGTGCAGCAGAGAA
The DNA here is from genome assembly GCF_048544385.1 of Mastigoproctus giganteus. Classification (NCBI taxonomy): domain Eukaryota; kingdom Metazoa; phylum Arthropoda; class Arachnida; order Uropygi; family Thelyphonidae; genus Mastigoproctus; species Mastigoproctus giganteus. The sequence continues at coordinate 203,777,679 of NC_143581.1, read as the reverse complement.
ATGTTCACTCATGCTAGAATCATTTTGTTTTTGCTACCAAAAAGACACTGCTAGTGAAAATCAAGACAAATGTTTTTGAACTGATGATATCCTGTTTGCTCACTTGTTCATGAAAGAAGGCAAAGTTGTGTTTGATTAGGCAAGTTTTAGATGGGACCTTATTATAAACTGGCTTTTCAAGTTTTTTACTGTTATCTTGCTGCTACCATAACTACAAACTGATCCTTCCAGTATGTACTGCTAGTAAGTTAGTTTAAAGTAGTTATTAAATTTTTCATTCAGAGAATGACTGCTGAAAACTGGGAAGCTCATTTGCAAATAAAGTTGGAGGGGAATGTTTGGATGCAAACTGCTTGGTTTGGCCAATTTTTAATGTAGGAGAATGACTGGAAGGGTCTAATCTTGTGACTGGTCGGATGTTCCTTCACTTATGGAGAATGTTTAGATGTTGAGGGAACATTCTTCCTTGCTGAATGAACCAGTTAGCCATCATACAGTCACATTGGATTTCCATTTGCATAAGCAAAACAATCAAGTCCATATGCATCACCAATCCATCAAGCAAAAGCATTGCACCCCCCTTCCAGTATACAGTTTCCACAAAAGAAAATGTTTTCAGTTGGCTACAAGATAATTTCAGTTGGTTAACTAACATCTTTACAGCATCTTTAACACACACACACACACACACACACACGCTTCTGTGGATAATGGTCATTATTGCTCTTCCCTTGTACTGCATCAGATGCTCTTTATAGTCCAAGAAATGGGGGTAGTAGGTTTATGTTTCAATATTTATGGATACTTTTATGTTTTCTTACTGTTTAGTATTTTTTCACTACATTAAACACAGTTAGTTAAAAGTAAAATGCAGTGAAGTACTGTTTGTTCTATTTATTTGTAACCTGCTTTTGCTAACTTCACTAAACTAAACAATAAACAGCTTACATACATAAAGAATGCAATTAAAATATGCATTTCTGTAGAACAAAGGGGAAATTCAGTTTGGTGGTGTAGGAAGAATTTCAGCCTCCAGGAGCAAGAGTTAATTTCTGCACTCTTTTTACTCAAATAAAAAAAAAAGGGGGGGGGGGGGAGAAATTTGCACTTCTATAGAGCTGTATCCATGGGTACTGTCCACAACCTTACATTAACGGATTTAGTTGATTTATATCATAAATCAGTGATAAATGCAACAGAGAAATCTTTATCACAAAATGGACTTAATGCTGACTTCTTATATTAGATTGCACTATCTTCAGGCGTATTGTTCTAAAGCTATATTTCTCACTGTCACTTTCTGGTATATACTCACACAGAGTGATATTACTTGTCAGAATAGGTCAAAATACTACCATTTCTGATGTAAAAGCCTGCTAAATTCACATTTTACTGAAAAACCATAAGGGTTAGCAACTATGTGTACTGTAAGAAAATTTTTTAGTTATCCTACTTTTGATAATTTTCAAAAGTAGGATAATGCTGGGATATGAAGATTACATAGATATGGCAAACTGGCCATAATTACAATGAAGATCACACGTCTTATATTCCCATCATTCTTACTTAACTCAGCAGTGCTGGTGCCTGGATCTGGCAGACCCCCACAGTAAAATATCTATTCTGTGTTATTCTATATACTAGGTGGCAGATGAACCTCATCACCCGGTGCAAAACCACCACTTTGATTGCTGGAGGCTTAAAGTGATGAAAAACGATGTTTTGTCTCCAGAGAAGCTTCATTTCAGAATAATCTGAAGTCTTCACTTCAGCCTTCAATTGTTACCTCCATCATTCTCCCAACACTGCAATTTATTCAGAATTTTTTTGACTTTATTTCTTTGTAACTCTACTTTCCAATTTACCTTGTTGACTTTAGTGGTCAAACTCTAACTGACTTCACTTTTCTAGTTGCACAAGCCCAGCTTGTAGAGATGCAGAAGCTTTTGCTATTACCAATGACCTTACACAACTTGATTAAATACCTATAAAATACTACTAATGCTAACTCACTAACAACCCTCCAAAGTGGTTATGATCTCTTCTCTAATGGCTCCCTCCCCAATGGCCATTCTCTACATTGTGCCAATCGGCATTATAAGGGCATGAAACAGGATAAGTGTGTGCCTGCATTAAGCTACTGTTTTAACTAAAAATGAATAGCAAATGATTAAAAACAGTAGCAAGTGCTATTGTTTTAAATATTATGATCCTAATATTTGTTCAGATTGAGTAAGTGAAATTATTCTTGTGAATGAAATCCTTTATTCCTTACTCCACCCTAAACTCTCCTTTATCTAAATATTGATCTTACAATAAGTGTACTAAGGCTGTTCAAGGTAATAGCATAAATTGAAATTGGTATGTATCCAAATCTCCAGCTTCATTTTTTGTCTCTTCCAAAGCTCACAATAGTTGTGAAAAAAAAAATAATAATAAAAATAAAAAAATAAATCCTAATTTGATTTTGAACAGGTTAAGAGCAGGAAATTTGTTTCTTCTCCAAATGGTAGTTAAGCCTACTCATCTCTGGCAAAGCTGCTGACTGCAAATTCTACCTCTATTACCATTCTAATGATTCTATATTGTCATCTAAAGATAAAGCTGACATTAACACACACACTTAACTTTTGCATTGATGATCTTGGTACAATACTAAACACATTCCACTCAATGCATCTCATGGTCTTCTGTCAGGGCAGAAGAATCCTGAATAATCTTAATACAAAGAGGTTTCCAGATCCAGATGGCATTTCTTCTTCTTTTGTTCTTTAAACCTATGCTGCAGAATTTACACCTTTTTTTTTTATTTTTATTGGTTGCCTTTTAACACTCCCTTATTTCATTGATATTTTCATTTTGCAGTTATTCCTTTTGGAAATTTGTTCACACCCAGTCTCCCTTCCATTTATCATCCAATTTCACTTACCTCATATAATCTTTTCAAAGTAATGTAGAAATCTACCAACTGCAACTTTCACGCTACTTTGAAATCCTCCATATGAAGAATGATCACCAATATGGATTCTCTCAGCATTGATCCACTGGTGATACCCTGGTTATGTTACTCATCTTTGGACAAATTTAAAGGAAAAATTTGAAGAAACTCAAGCTGGTTTGCCTTCTGTTCCTCCCCCCCTCAAATAGGTAGCTAGTTTTCTCCCTGACTGGTCATTGCAGGTGATGGTGGATGGCTTCTGTCTTCTAATTTCTCAACTAATGCTGGTATTCCCAAGGTTATGTTCTTTCTCCAATTCTTTTCTTGCTATATATTAATGACCTCCTTCCACTGATTGGAAATCCTGTGCATGGTTTGCTAATGAGAGAACACTATATCTTGCCTTCCACTTTGAGAAACTACGAGTGGCACAAACACAAACTTCTTGAACATCCAACATCAATTCCTTAAATGCCAATCTGCAGGTAATTCTCCAATGGAGCAAAGGAAACTTCGTTAACTTCAATTTTAAAGCTCTGTCCTGTCTTATTTCTTGCAAAAAGAGTCTGTTTCTGCTCCTATGCCTATCTTCAAAAACGCCATTTCTAGAAAAGATCGCATATCTCTACTGGTTTTTTTTTTTTTTTTTAAGGAGCATTAGCAACTAAGGCTATATTGCTCCGGGAATATGCGGTGGTCATTCCCTGACCTTTCAGCATCCTCCGTATTTTGTGGTGACGGGCTCGAACTCCGGTCTAATCAAGAAGCGTGTGCTATGCACTGCTGCTCCTTCCCACCTAGCTATGGAGGCGCCATATCTCTACTGGGAAAATTCCTAACTAACTTCACAAATATTGTTTTCTCTGCATTGAAAGACCTAGATTTTTTTTTTTTTTTTTTTTTTTTGCCCTTGGATACTTTTCTTTTATACAGCTATTTATTCTGTACAATTTAAATACCCACTCCCCAATACAAAATCTCTGTTCTAAATTCTATATTTATATTTTCTTTTATAAATACTTCTAAATATAATTATTATTGTAACAGTCCTCGGGCATGACCCATATCCATATGTGTGTATTGTACCTGTAAAAGTGTGTTCACAGGCTGATTTGCATGTGGTGCAGGCTGAAAAGCCCAGAATAACTCATGAAGAAATTCCTACTCCTTCCACCTGAGACTGGTTAACTATAGCCTCAACTAAAGAGAACTTAAATTCCTAGTCAATGATGATGATATTTGAACCCAGACAAGTGATGGAACCATTAATATCTCTGCTAGCTAACTTCCATTTACTATTCAACTCCAAACTCATAGAACAAACTTTTTTCATTTATCCTTTATACTCCTGCTCTTTGGAGCAATCTTCCTTCAAATGTACCTCCCAAAAAAATCCCTAAACTACTGAAATTCATGTCCATTGTCTTCTTCCATTTAAAACCTTCACAGCACTAAAGTACAATAAGATCTAATAACTTCAGTGCTGGGGAATTACCATAAAAAAATAATAAAAAGTAACCAGTTCAAGATTAGCAGCTATTACTCTCTCTACCTTGTAACTATACACACAATCTTACTTGAGTTATATTTTAAGTTACTCATATGCCCTAACTGAGATGTCACTGTCTAAAGTGCTGTTTTTGTTTACATTCTACTTTGTGTTGCTAATTTTGGTTTGATGTAATATAAACAAATACATTTCTTGTTGAATAGGCTACTAGAGCTACAGCAATTAGGTATTCTTCATTTTATGTTTAATTATTATATAAAGTGGCTTCTTTTCTCTATTATTTATGTATTTATTTGAAAAAACATTAATAAAAATGTACACTCACAATGTTGAATTTTTGTCCACTTAGTGTCTTAATAAATTTCAAAATGGAAGAAACTGATAGTTTTTCATTTATACCTTACTTTGAAAGAATTTTCTTCAACAGAATTAATAAAAGTTTTGCTTTGTAAAAAAATAACAGCACTAACACCCCATTTTGAAAAAATGTTTCATAAAAAAAAATACATTTAATAAATATTGGAATTTATTAGTGAAGTCTAGCTATAGTATTTAACAAGCAGAATTCAAAGAAACAAAAAACTTTTTTCTTTTTTCCCCCAGAAATAAAAAAGGAAATTTGGCATCTGTTAGATCAGTTTACCACCATTATTGTAAAAACTGAGCCACTGCTGCTGGGTTAAAAATTATACAAAATAATTCAGAATTATCCTGCCTTTGGGTGTGTGTTGTACAATCAATAATAAAAGAAACAATTTCTTATGAATATGGGCACACCCAAAAATGCCTCCTTGTTGAGCTAAACTTCTTAAAATGTTGTTAGTTAAATAAGAAGCACTCAAATAAGCTTTGATTTATTTATTACATTTCTTTATTAATTTATTTCTTTTTTATACTAAAAATTCACAACAAATGCTGAAAATATCCACCTTCAACTCGCTATGCATACTTCACATCAATGAATAAGTGACTACCTCACGACTTCAGTGGGAATCACTAATTGCTGTGAAATGTGGGAGTACCTCTTTAGCAACATACTGAGGGAATTCATTTAGGCCACAACTTTAGCTGTGTTCCATAGTACCATATCTAGTCGTACAATAGGTGAAATATAATACAGGTGTAATATCTTCCAAGAGGAGTGAAAGTGTGTTCTCAAGGAACCTGGTATAATATGAATGGCTGGCTGACCACATATGATGTAAAGAAACAAAAGCTAGTAAGGTCCAGTCCAGCATTAACATTTGGGCTGAAGGATACTAGTCCAGACATTAATACTAAATTACTGGTGGAACAAAGATGAATAAAGTGAGGAGTGGAATTTCTTGCATCTACGTTTAGCTCAGAAAGTTTGGTTTGCTGACGAGGACATGAAGGAGACATCGAGAAAAATACAGGCACTCCTCTACTTACGTACAACTCGTAGATATGTACAAAGCACAAAGTTTTTCAAAATTAATAAAAATCATCTGGATGTCTAACTCTAAATCCTGGGTTACTCTTGAAATCTTCAAGTAGTTCCACAAACATTTCATATCACAAGTAGAAATGTACTGTGCTGAAAACAACGTTCCATTTAAAGTCCTGTTAGTACTGGATAAAGTTCTGGACCATCCACCTCACCTGAATGATTTTCATTCTAATGCTAAAGGTGGTGTACCTGCCTCCCAATACCACCAGCCAATGGATCAGGGGGTTATTGCTACATTCAAGGCTTATTACACACAAAGAACTTTTAAGGAAACCTTAACAGCAACAGAAGGAGAGGGTGGAACGAACTACAATGCAATCAAGAACATAGATGCTGCTTGGCATGAGATTAACATTATCAAATGTGAATGGGATCTGGAAGACACTATCCCTCAATTTGCTCACGACTTCCATACATTTGAAGAGGCAGTTGTTGTTGTTGTTGTTTTGGTTTTTAGGAGCATTAGCAACTAAGGCCATATTGCTCCAGGATATGCGGTGGTCATTCCTTAACCTTTCCGCATCCTCCGTATTTGGTGGTGACGGGCTCGAACCCCGTGAAGAGGCAGAGTCAGTTTCTAAAAACATGGTGGAACTTGGAAAACAATTGGATCTCGAGGTGGAGGAAGGTTTACCAATAGTTGGAAAGCCACTCTTATCAGGAACTGACCAACAAAGATCTCTTCGAACTTGAAAAACAGACAAAGCAGGAGTCCACTGAAGAGGAAGAAGTTGTTGAAAAGAATTTTATCTGCAAACAACTACTAAAGCTTTTTCTTTAATAGATAAAGTACTATCATCTTTCGAGGTTCAAGATCCTAACACCGAGAGGTTCACAAAAGTGGCAGCAGGTGTAAACAGTGCCACTGACTGCTAAAAACTAATCTACGAAGAGTAGGAGAAGAAAACTGTGCACATTAAAATTCATCAGTTTTTAAAGAAAGTGGAAAGTGGACGTGAACATATGGCATCCACAGGTGGTAGCACGACCAGTAAATCTGCTCCCAGATCACCAGAATCAATGTCATCAAAAGTTTATGATTCTCCATCTCCACAACACTGACAATAATATGAGAAAATTACATCTTGCTTATTTTGTATATTGTATCTTGTATTAGAATAAATTACTTTAGAATAAATACTGCACTCTACACTATTATTCATTGTGTTTTTTTTCCGTCTCATTTAATTTGGTTACAAATCGTAAAATGTTGTAAAAAATACTGTACATACGGCCTGCTGAAGTTTGTTGGGGGGTTATAATCTTGGTGAGTTGTACTGTGCATTTGTACTAAATACTATGCCTGTATATAGGTATCTACAAGGCCAAAGTTGGGCTTACACACAAAACTGACTTACGTACATGAAAAAAACCAATTAAGTACATAAGTAGAAGAGTGCCTGTGTAGACAAAGTCCAGTGTCACTATGCATGAGAGCTGACATGCTGGACGCAAAAAAGGTGGCAGCCCTTGACAGCTGGTGTCTATTACTGTTCTTCCACATGCCCCAGAAGTTTGGCAGAAGATTTCTGACTCAATCTGTATATAAAATGTGTCAATGTTCTTTGACATAAGTGTATTCATTATTATAAAAATAAACATTAACATCAAATCATTAAAAATCTAAAACCCACCCTTTTTTAATAACTTACCTTGCCTCCTCTCTGATCAACAGCACATAAGAAAACAAAGGAAATTACTTATTTAAGAGGAAATATTTTACACACTACAATCATTATCTATATACTGTACAGCAGCTCTAATTTTTATTAGTTTGATAATCAAAAGATAAAAATGTTAAATAGTTTTTATACCAGTAAAAAGAATTATTTTTTAAAATGTATTTTTTTTAATGATAGACAGAAAGTGTATTTATTATATTTTATTAAATATCATGCAAAATCAGTAATTATTTAAAAAAAGGAGAGCTTTTGTTGAGGTTAATTAAATATTTAGAATGATTCTTAAGAACAATCTTCTGAAGAATATGCACTACTCATAATCACTAGTTTAAACATAGATTTTTTTTTTTTTTTTTTTTGGTACAAATAACTTCATTAGCTAGGATGTAATTTTATGAGATGTTTGATTTAAAGATAGTTCACTATTGCACTGAAGATCAATTAGTTAATCTGAAATTTGTCACAGCCTTACCAACATTCACAGTGAATAGAAAATAAAATATTCCTATGCCACCATATGTTTCTGAATTTCAGAAATCTTTTATAACATTCCTTCTGCAAATTTTCTGATATTTTGGCACATATTATGCATTGTAGGGCGGTCACTTTAAGCTTGTTCAAGTTGGAAAATGCAGTGTTGTGTTCTTGAACTTGAAACCTTTTACAGCAGTCTTTTACACTAAAAGACTGCTGTAAAAATTGAAGTAGCGTGGCATTAAAGACAAGTTGCTGCTACGGATAAAAGGATGGTTAAGTGGGAGAAGACAGAGAGTGGTATCAATGGACACTGCTCTTTGTGTGTGTTATTAGTGGAGTCCCTCAAATTTCAGTGTTGGGACCATTGTTATTTTCTATATTTATCAATGGTATTGTTGAAGATATATCAGGCTTATATCCAAGTTTGCAGATGATACTGCAACAAGATCTAAAAAAATTAGGCAGATGGGTTGAGAAATGGCAATTGAAGTTTATCATTGACAAATGCAAGGTACATATGGGTAGCAGCAGCGCTTTTTTTTGTAAAAAAAAATAGGTGCCAGTACTCATTCTTTGCTATCAGGAAAAATTGAAAATTAAAAGGATATGAAAGTACTCTAAAAATTTTTTTTTCCCTGATATTGTTACTTTCGTAGTAATGTTTTTGGAATAAGAACAACAAATTTAGTATATTAACACAGTTTATTAAGCATAAATTTATTATTCAAGTATATAAAAAAATAAGTAAAATGTGAGTAAAATAAGTAAATAAATTGGTCAACTACTGAGTGATGGGCACTCAGTAGTTGACCGATTTATTTACTTATTTGAAGGGTCCATAGTAATGAATGGTCGTTAGTGCAGTATCTCAAATAGAGAGTTTTATAGTAACTGAAAAAAAGTTTCTAGTACCCCGGCTTATCCTAAAACTGAGGAACTAACGAAAACGTTGTCTGTTTGAGTCTTTCCAGCTGTTGTGAATGACAAGGGTCATGAAAGAGTCTGCGCAGGTGCCTCCCCACCACCGCCACCCCAACACTGGCTCTCTGAGTACCTCCTTGCCGACACAACTCCAGCTTTGAAAATTGTTAAAAAATACTTCTCGTTGCAAAATTTATAAATGACCTTTATAGAATTATTAACTAACTATTTAGCAACCTTTTTGTCACCAAAAGGAGAGTTACTTAGTACAAAGAAGTGCGTTATCGAAGTGCAATAAAAAATTATTTTTCTAATTTTAACACAAAAAGTAAATGATAGATTTCAATGAGAATAGTTTTCCCTTGATAAGTATCGAATAACATATAGCTAATGTGATTTTTTAATTTTTAGCTCCATTAGCGACAGAAATTCAGGGGGTGGGATGCAAAAATTACATTTTCCTTTTTGGCGCAGCCATTTTTTAATTTTAAAAATATTTTAAAATTATATTTTAAACCTACTCATTGAGCTCTTTCCAATGGTGTATAATAAGCTATACTTTTTAAAAGTAAAACTACAGTTTTACTTTTACGTGCAACAAGATATGGAAAATGTAACACACTAAAGAAATCTAACTTTGAATTCTTTTTTTGAATATGGCCCCTGTACGGGAAAAGTTTGGACATCACTGCAGTAGAAGGTTGATCAGAGCCCATTGGGAATACCCCTTGATCTGCTCACTGCTGACCAGCACGACTTCTCCGTATGTGGAAGATAGATGGTTGGATAGGTTTTACCAGGTACCACTAAGTTGTAGAATGATAATCCCTTTTGCTCTCTTAATTCATGCAGCAGCACTAATTGCCTAAAGGCCAGAAATGCACACAGTGCATACCGAGTTAATTCTCTCCTAATCCGTTTGCTATATGAAAATTTTCTCGCTCAATGGAAATTATTTTAAATGTAACTTCCAAGGGGAATTCAAAATAATTTGCTATAAAAGGACTTCATTAAACAGAGGTCCGACTGAGTAATTTAGAATTATAAAAATGGTTATACAGTTTTACATAGAAAATATCTTAATAATGGACAGTGAAAAATGCAAATTTAGTTACTGTTAAATCATTAGTCCTAACCACAGTAAGCCTTCTTTCTTTTCTTTTGGTCTGTGTCTAAGCCTATTAAAATTAATTTTTGCATCAAATATCTGTTTGCTGATCTTTCTCTCCTTTTAAGTTCATTTATCTACGACTGGATTCATTGCTCCAGCATACCTGTCTATTTTCTGAGGGAATTCATTATCCCAAGAGTTTTTTGTCATTTGTAATATGGTCTTGCCACTGTTTTCATCTTGGTACCATTTATTTTCTTAAAATTTTCATTTTTGATAATTCTAATTTTTGATCAATTCCTTTATTTTTGATACAGCTTTCAGCTTAAAAAACGTTATAAACAACTAATTTTGTCTTTTGGGTAATTTCTCTTTTATACCAAATGAATTTCTTAAACTGGTTTACTACTGTTCCTGACTTCCAATTATTGTTGTTTATTTTCAACTCTATATTTCATTAAAGACTATTCCTAGATACAAAAAATTAAACTATTTCCAATTTTTGGTTATTTAGTCTACATTCTAAAATATCTCTCTCTCTCTCAAGCTTTCATTTTTTTTTACATATCTAAAAATTGTCATGACAAATTCACTGTAATCTGTATCATCTAATCCATTTTCCATCATGACAAATTCACTGTAATCTGTATCTAATCCATTTTCCAAATCATAAGACACACATTTTTCCTGGCAAATGTTACCTAAAATTCCTCTGCACTTTATAGTCTGGAGGTATACTAGGGACAAATGGTGATATCTTTAAGCTAGAGACAGTATGGTCAAAATGTCCAGGTGGCCTGAAAAAATGATCACTCTTTCATTATGTCACCAGTTCAAATCACATGCAACAGAAACAATAAAAAGAATAATTGTTGAATTAAACATGAAATTAGTTGCAATCCAAGGCGGCCTTAGTCAACAGCAGCCATTGGACATCTTATATAACAAACTTTTTAAAGTATTCACATGTGAGGAATGGACCAATGAATCATGATTTGCCAACTGGATGAATAATAAGTTAGTGAAATGCAAGACAGCTGCCATTACTGTTTTTTTCCAGATTTCTTGAAAACAAAATGTGGCCTAGAAGATAATGTACTTTCCGAAAAAAAGTGAAATCTCAGACCATAACATCAGTACTGATGAGTGCAACGGTACAATGATGCATTATAAACTTGTGAATTTATGTTACAAATATATGCAATAAATAATTTTTCCAAAAATTTGCATTCTAAAATGTAGGCATGTCTTATAGTTTGCTGCATCTTATCAACGGGAAAATATGATAATTTATTCAGATTTTTTGAAGGTCTTGCAAGCTACTATTTAACAGCACAATATCAAAACATATTAATAATGATCCAACTCTATCTTCCACACAAAACTGCATCAGTAACTTATATTCTTTTATTTAAATGGCCCATGAAATTTACAAAGATAGGTGGTGATGTGATGAGGCTAAAAATAATGGCAAAGGCAACCCAAGTTTATCATTAAACTACTTTGCAATGCATTTTTCAATCCTCACTGCACATTTGCTGCTTTTGAACACAAACTTTTTTTTTTTATCTTTTTATTATCTTTGAAAAAAAAGCCGTGAATTAGGGTTGAATTTGAAAGTGTCTGCAATTCTGCCCAGACACGATAGGAGGGTGTATATGATGAGAGCCTTGTTGATCAATTTGGCCCTGGAAAGATTGTGCAAGGTTCAAGGGGTAAGAATTTTTGGTCTGTACTTGTTAACAGGAGAGACTGCTTCTACAGGGATGGGATACACTTAAATAGAAAGGGTGAAAGAATATTTTCTGATGCTATCGAGGCAGTGTTAGGAGGGTCGGAAAACTGCTAGCTTGGGGGGAATACAATGACTAATTGATTAACAGTAGCCACTGGCAGAGGTGAAAGTGATTCTTGCACTGCTTCTATTAGAATGAGCAGCAGCCTGGAAAACAAGATGAAGGGTATTTCAGAGCTTGCTGGGAGTCACTGCGGTACAAGTAAACACATGGGTTGTGTTAGGGTAGCTAAGAATAGGAACAGGTGCATGTATACTTGCATGTACACCAATGCTAGGAGTTTGGTAAATAAATTTGATGAATTTGAGGTATTGCTCAGAACATCAAATGCAGATATTGTTGGGATATCAGAGACGTGGTGTCGCACAGATATAAGGAATGCAGAACTGGAATTTCGGGAGTACAATGTGTACAGGAAGGATAGACAAGATAGGAAGGGAGGAGGGGTTATGCTATTAGTTAAGAAACATATAAAATCCAGTCGACATTGCTGGACAGTGCAGTCTCAAGTCAGTTTGATGTGACATAAGCACTGGGAGATCAAAATTGAGAGTAGGAGTGTGTTATAGGCCTAATGATTCTGATGAGTATAATAACGAACTGTACAGGGAAATAGAGTGGGCCAGTAAATCAGAGAGTCTTATAAAATGGGGGACTTTAATTTCCCAGATATTGTGACTGGAATTTGTGGGTTGGTCACTCACACACTAGCAATGCTTTTGTGGATTTATTGGATGATTGTTTTCGACATCAGCATGTTCGCGAGACAACTAGAGGGAGTAATACTCTTGATCTGATTATCAGTAGTGATTCGTCATGCATTAAGAATCTGCAGATAAAGGAATCACTAGGTGGCAGTGATCACAGTGTGCTGATGTGGGATTTACTCAAACAGGTAACTACCATCAGGGGTAAAGGGAAGGGTTTTTGCTTTCATAAAGGTGACTACGGTGGTCTGAGACAGTATTTAAATTCTATATGGTGGGACCAACTGATGCTGTTACCAACAGCAAATTCAAAATGTGAAGCATTCAAAGAATTTATCTTGGAAGCTACTAGGCTTTAAATACCAACTAAGAAATATTGTTCAAGATTTAGGCCTAAATGGATGTCAGATGAACTAATGAGACATGTGGCAGAGAAGAAAAATGCATGGGATACATATAAATTGATGGGAGACATGGAAGCCTATGAGACATATATAAGCTGGTCTGTAACCAAGTTACAAAGGAGATTAGGCAGGCAAAGGCAGATTATAAGAAATCCTTGGCAAAGGATGCAAAGAAAAACAACAGAGTTCTTTACCTATTTAAACTCTAGAAGAAAAGGGATGAATCAGATTGGTCCACTGGATATTGATGGTTCAACTGTTGATGATCCTGCTCAGGTGGCTAACAAACTAAATGAGTATTTTTCATCTACATTCACCCATGAGGAGTTATTCAGGGAGGGGAATGCCAGAGGTGAGTTAAACTCTGGCAGTGAGCTGGATGATTTTGTAATAACTGAGAGGAAAGTGGAAGAGAAATTGTTGAAGATAAACATAAAAAAGGCAACCGGGGTGGACGGGATCTATCCAGTTATATTAAAGGAGGCAGCAAAGGAAGTAAGCAAACCCTTAGCCATAATTATGAGCGCTTCTTTGGACTCAGGGGAGGATCAAAGGGCAACACAAGTAATTACAGACCTGTTAGTTTAACTTACGTTCCAGGAAAATTAATGGAGGCACTGGTTAAAGAAGCACTGCTGGATCATCTAGACTAGACTTTAGTTATAGCTCGGACACAGCATGGTTTTGTTAAAGGAAAATCTTGCCTGACAAATTTGATTGGATACTTTGATGTGGTCACAAAGGAACTGGATGCAGGGAATAACTTTGTTATCATATATTTGGATCTTAGAAAAGCTTTTGATACTGTTGCACATGGAAGACTGCTGCACAAATTGGAGTAGTGTGGCATTGGAGGCAAATTGCTGCTATGGATAAAGAGATGGTTGAGTGGGAGAAGACAGAGATTGGTAATCCATGGACACTGCTCATCGACACCACTAACATAATGTTAGTGGTGTCCCTCAGGGTTCAGTATTGATTCCATTTTTTTTTCCTGTATTTATAAATGATATTGGTGATGGTATATCAAGCTTAATATCCAAGTTTGCAGATGATACGAAGGCTGGCAGGGTTGTTAAGGACACTAATGACAGTACGCTGCTGCAACAGGATCTAGAAAAGTTGAGCAGGTCGGCTGAGAGGTGGCAAATGAAGTTGAACATTGGCAAATGTAAAGTACATATGGGAAGCAGCAACCCCAGAGTGACATATCAACTCTGATGTACTACACTGACAGTGGTAGAGAACGAAAAGGTCCTGGGGGTAATTGTGCAGGCAGATATGAAGTTTTCTGAGCAGTGCAGATGGTCTGCAAGAGTAGCTCATAGTGTCTTGTCAATGATATACAGGAATTTTTCTAGCAGGGATAAGGAGGTGATTATCCTCTTATATAAGGTAATGGTCAGACCACACCTTGGGTACTGTATGCAGGTCTGGAGGCCTCATTTTAAGAAGGATGTAGAGCTGTTGGAACGAGTACAGAGAAGGGCAACAAGATTAGTGAATGGAACAAAGGGATGCTCTTAAGAAGAAAGGCTTAAATTTTGCAAATTACAGTGTCTGGAGACTAGGCGCCTGCGAGGTAATCTGACTGAGATGTATAAAGCCTTGAATGGTTTCAGCTTGCCCAGTGCTGATGGGATTCTTTCTCTTGCTCAGAATAATCACCTGAGAGGGCATAAATTCAAATTGAAGAAAGACAGATGTAGGATAGATGTGTGGAAGTTTGCCTTTAGCCAGCAGGTGGTTGGTTGGTGGAAGAGACTTCCATCCTTTGTTGTGGAAGTTGATAGCCTAAATAAATTTAAGGCTGAGCTGGATATTTGGAACAAACGGAGGGGGTGAATGGGAGCGTGTTTTTTTTTTGTTTTTTTTCTTTTTTTTTTTCCCTTTGGCTGATGCTGCATAAGCTTGCTTTCTTGCATCATATGCCTCTACCAATGCTAATTTGCAAATAGCAATCATCCTACATTGCTATTTTAAAAAAAAATTTAAACAGGAGATAAGTATTTTGTCATACACTTTTTCAAGATCAAAAAATCCTATATATATAGGTTCCTATTATATTCCCATGACCTTTCTATAATTTGATTAGTGCTAATATTTGGTCTTGGCATCCCATTCGACTAAAACCCAAGTGTTTTCACCCAAAATTACATTCAAAAATACTTCTAATCCTCTTCACTAAGCTAGTTTCATAAATTTTTATACAGTAGAGTGAAACTCCTTTGTAATTTCCATGTTCAACTTTATTTCAAAAACTCGTTCTTCAGAAAACAACCTCTAGATAACAAGGAAGTTACCAGCTTAATATCCTTTTACCTTCCAACTTCCATTATTTAAAGGTTGAACTTAGATCCAAAATTTCAGGTCTCAATTCACCTACACCTGTTACCTTTCCATACTGATATTTTCCATGATCTTAAAAATAGATATAGTATCTATCATTTATTTCCATTTCAATCTTTTCCTCTTCAGCAATGTTTTCAGCTCTTTCATCCAGCAATTTTTTAAAGTATGCATGCTATATTTCTAAAATATCCTTCTCTTTTGTTTTAAATTTATTCCTAGCATTGTTGATTGATTTAGTTATGGTTTTCCTCCTGTTCTAGGATTTTTAAATGAATGGTGAAATCATGTTCTGCCTTCTAGATACTTTTTTTTCATATCTTTCCAAAGATTTTTCTTCGGTCCCTTTCCCACATATCTTAGCCTTCTTATGCATTTCTTTATATTCCAATAAGGATTTAGTAGTTTTATTTGCCAAATTTTTTTTTTTTTTTTTTTTTTAATTTCTCTGTCTCTAATTTCTTGGATCTACTATGTTATACTTGTTACTATTGCCACTAATTAACATTTTTAAATTGTTCAATACAAGATGAGATTATTTCCAAGCTGAAATCCATTAGATACCTTTGTATCTTCAACTAACTGATTTAAGATTCGTTTATGTAACAATACAGTCATTATGCTTTTCATGCTTTTATTCTGCTTGCCCATACATATAAACTTGTGACTGTGTTTATGCTGAAATACTGTGTTCTTTATGCTGGAATTTATGACATCTGTTTGTAATTAAGAGTTCATAAATTGCACACTGGGCAGTATGTAGAGACAAACTTGTTCACTCAACTTTTCACTTTAAATTTTGCCTATAATTTTAATGGATAACACTTCCTGAATAACCACTGAATAATTAAACTAGTTTCCAATTAGTTCTTTAGAACTGGTTGGAAGCAAGTTTTTTGGAGCTATTGCCACACCTACCTTCTATTGTATTTTGCTTCCTAAAAATGACTCATATTAGCTGCTGTCACCAACCAGATACAGGTTGTAAAAACAATCCAAACGTATCTAAAACTTTGCACTAGTAGATGTCTCAAAATCATGTATATATATATATATATATAAAATTATTATACAGTAATACCCCGAAGTTACGCGATAGGTGGGTCCGACGAAAATCGCGTAAGTCGAATTCGCTTAAGTCGGGGTACAACTTTGCATATAAATACATATAAATTTTGCTTAATTGGGACCAAGGACTAACAAAAACACTAGTTTAGAAGAAAAATATTAATAAAATTGCAGTTCTTTATACATATTAATACAAAATATGTATTAAAAAACAAATGACTTACGTTAAAAAGTTATTTCGATGTCGATGGCTTCATAAAATCTAACAAATTCGTCTGACGACACAGCGCGTTCTTTTTTTCACGCAGAATTTCTTCGTAGCAAGCTAATAATTTTTTTATTCCTTGCTTTGTAGCTATAACGCGTTCTTCGTTGGAGTCTATGTTTTCTAAAATTTTTAAGCCCTTTACAATTGAGCCCTTTTCAATTTTCAACCTGTCAAGTTTGCAATTGTCATGTGCTTTTGGCCGTTGCTTCGTTTAGGCCTGTAGCACGTGCAATATCACATGGTCTTTCATTTCGCTCAAAGCGTTTCACAATTTTATATTTTTTCTCTATCGACAGAGGCGGACTGGCCATAAGCCTTACCGGGGAAACCCCGGTGGGCCAGTGTGATTTTGGCCATAAACCATAGTATGAGGCCACTATAAATTTTCCCGGGTAAGAATTTTTGATCCAGTCCGCCTCTGTTTATCGATAATTGCTTTTCTTTTTCTCTCTGAATCTGCAGTGTCTTCACCAGGACGCTTCCTTTTCACACCTTTTAATTAAGTATTTTACTCATTTTTAGGGAATAAAGCACAATTACAAAACGAGGAGGCACGCTTGATACGCATAAACAAAGCTGCGCGCATGTAGCAACTGAATAAACAACACCATAAAGGCAGAGATACACTATTAACACCTCACATTTCTAGGGGTTACTACCATAAAACAATAAAAATCCAGTTGCGTTTCTGCTAGTGAAATCTGTTATAAACTGGTAGTAAACTCGATCTAATTGCATTTGCGATTATACCGATAGCTGGAATTGTGTTGGTTTTTACGTTATTAGGGTGAAATGTGTTTCCCCTTCACTGATATAAAAAACATAAAAGCAGCAAAGTTGAATTTTGTTCATCTTTCGCTCTCATTCTCCGCCGTCGCACCGTATATCGATAACATATGAAAAACGACCTTGAAGATAGTGGGCGGCAGCGTTGCCAAACGAAAAAATCAAGAACCGCGTAACTCCGAGTTCGCGTAAGTCGGGGTAGCGTAAGTCGGGGTATTACTGTATATATAATGATAATGAGAGGAAGGCAATATGTTTGTGTCACAGTCTGTAAGGAAAACTTCACAGCAAACAAGTTTTCAAGGAATCAAATAACAAATAAACTTGGTATCTGTTTGCTCATTATATTTCAATTCTTGAGGCATGATGAAATCCTTCCACATGAGGAAATTGTCAGCTCCCTTAATTTAACATTATTGTATATAAATTATCACATAGTAGGAAGAAAGTAAGTTTATTTTCATACTCTGAAACAGCCACTTAGTGGCAAAGAGAATTTACAACTTTGTCGTTATGGCAGCCAATATAAAAGTGCTACGTTAACAACAAACAGTACTTTCTTGTGGCAGTGATTAAAATGTACATGTGCACTTGTGAACACATTACCCTAATACAGGATCACAATCACTCCAGTAAGTTAAACTTTGATAAATATAAACTGGCAGTTACTTTCAAGTTTGTTTTTCAATAATTTTCAAAAAACACCATGCACAAACTAAATGAAAATGTATACTAATTTAAAAGCAATGAACAATAAAAGAAGCACATATTCCTGGTACAGTAGGAGTATATTTCTTAAATAAAAGAAAATAAAGGCTATAAATATAAGACAAATTATGGCTAAGGCAAACCCTTAGCCATAATTATGAGAGCTTCCTTGGACTCGGGGGAGCTCCCCATGGACTTGAGGTGTGCAAATGTATCACCAATTCACAAAGGGGATTCAAAAGGTGACACAAGTAACTATAGACCTGTTAGTTTAACTTGTGTTCCAGGGAAAATAATGGAATCACTGGTTAAAGAAGCATTGCAGGATTGTCTAGACAAGACTAAAGTAATAGTTAAGACACAGCATGGGTTTGTTAAAGGGAGGTCTTGTCTGACCAATTTGATTGGATACTATGATGTGGTCACAAAGGAACTGAATGCCAAAAATAATTTTGATATACTTGGATTTCAGGAAAGCCTTTGATGCTGTTGCACATGGAAGACTGCTATACAAATTGGAGAGGTATGGCATTAAGGGTAAGTTGCTACAATGGATAAAGGGATGGTTCAGTGGAAGATGACAGAGAGTGGTAATCAATGGACACCGCTTTTCATGGACAAATGTTATTAGTGGAGTTCCCCAGGGTTCGGTGTTGGGCCCATTGTTGTTTTGTATCTTTATCAATGATATTGATGAAGGTATATCAGGTTTAATGTCCAAGTTTACAGATGATACAAAGATTGGCAGGGTTGTTAACGACAGTAAACAGTATGCTACTCCAACTGGATCTAGATAAGTTGGGCAAATGGGCTGAAAAGTGGTAATTGAAGTTTAACATTGACAAATGCAAAGTACTGCATATGGGTAGCAATAACCGAAGAGAAACATGCCAACTGTGTGGTACTACACTCAGGGAAGTGGAAAGTGTAAAAGATCTGGGGTTAATCGTGCAGGCAAATATGAAGTTCGCTGAGCAGTGCAGACAGACAGACAGCCAGGTCAGGTCATGGAGTCTTGTCAATACAAGGCAATGGTCAGGCCACACCTAGAGTACTGTGTATGGGTCTGGAGGCCTCATTTTAGGAAGGATGTAGAGTTGCTATAACGAGTACAAAGAAGGGCAACAAGATTGGTGAGGGCAACAAGATTACCAAGAAAGGCTTAAATTCCACAAATTGCAGTGCCTGGAGAGTAGGCACCTGCGAGGTGATCTGACTGAGATGTATATGGCCTTGAATGGGTTGAATAAGCTGAATGTTGATGGGATTCTTCCTCTTACTCAGATTAAGAACCTGAGGGGGCACAGTTTCAAGTTGAGGAAAGACAGTTGTACAATAAATGTGCGGAAATTTGCCTTTAGCCGGCGGGTAGTTGATTGGTGGAACAGACTTCCATCTTTTGTTGCGGAATTTGATAGCCTAAATAAATTTAAGGCTGAGCTGGACAAGCATTTTGGAACAAATGGAGGGGTGACATGGGAGGGTTTTTTTTTTTTTTTTTTGGCTGATGCTTCACAAAATTGCTCTTTTGCATCGTATGCCTCTGCTAATGCTAACAATTCTTTTCATACCTTACTTTTTTAACTTTATATTCATATTTAATAAAAATAAAAAAATAAAAAATGCTAACCTATTGTTCAATTTTGCCTTCTCTATTTGCTCTTTGTATCTTGCATACCAATCTTCTATTTCCTTTTTAGCTGCACCTCTTAGTTCTTCCTTTTTGACTTCTTCTTCTGCATCTGGTAAAAAAAAAAAAAAAGTTATTTAATACTAGAGTAGGATTGTAGTACATCAAACCTGCTTATCCCAAATTTCAGAAAGATAGAGCAAAAAAAATAAATAAGAAACAATCTCAGAAATACTTGTATGTTCATAAAATGCTAATATAATTTACAAATGCATCTTTGGAAAATAAAGATAAAAACATTCATCGTTCCTTCTGCAGAAACCACACTGGCAAAGTTTTAATCAACTTTGCTAAAATTTGAAGCTTCATTTTTGTTTGGCCTTCTAACAATTCCAGAACTAACCCTCTTAGAACAAAATTCCAACACAGTTCTTTTTCCAGTTAATTATTGTTGTTGATTTCATTACAAGCTGCCATCAGTCTCTTTTTCCATTTTTGAAGCACCTCTAATTTTTGTTTATAAATTAAGTTACCACACTTTCTTTTCTTTTTCCTAAAAATGTTCACCTGCCAAACTCGATAAAAGTAAAATTAATAAATAAAATTCCTAAATATCTCACAAGATACTGAATAGTAACAGGATTACATGGGTAGTTCAAAGCTAATCAATGCCAGAAATAGAGATGATAGTTAAGAAAGATATACTGTGCATGTGCAAACACTGATCTGTGTAAGGTAGAAAAAAGCAGATACCCAAAAATTTTTTATTATTTAAAATAATAAGAGATTTTACCATATCAGTACAAGTAGTCCCTGAGGTTTTCATGCTTCCAGTGGTGATGGTAAAGGCTGTCACTTGAGAGTCTAAAATGTTAAGAGATGAAATCATTAGGAGGCATCTGGTTCAGCTAATGTATAATCTTGCTATATGTACTCTGCAAAGTGTGGATAACGGAAGTCTAAGTTGTGAGTAAATGAGAGGCACTTCCAAAACTATGTAATTTTATGTTAAGGAACTGAATACTTTTTGTTACATGTATGTAATAACTAAAAATTTCATCACCCCACCTCAAACTTGGATGTTTCTAGATTATAGTGCGAGTTGATCTTCCACTCCTGGATACCCAAATGCAGGCTTGCATTTGTGGATGGACTCTAAGTGGAGATAATGTTAATCTAAGTGTTAATGTTAATGTTTTTCTAAGTGTTACTGTTAAGTTAATGTAATTCTAAGTGTATGTATGTATTTGCTATTTACATGTAAATAACTGTATAATGTTTTGCAGAGGTTCTGGGCTACTACAGGAGTAATAGGTGGAGACGAGTTTATAGGAGCCACCCTTCATACCAGGACACACACACACACACACACACACACACACACACACACACACACACACACACACACACACACACACACACACACACACACACACACACACACACACACCTGTACACAAGGGGCACAGCATATATAAGAGTACGTATATAAATTTTGTATATAAATTGATTAATATGTATCTTGAGAATGTATATGCAGAAGTGTGTTAATAAATGGAACAAAAAAAAGAAAAAAAAAAAAGAATAATCTATTTTTATATATATTTAAAATTTGTCGTGATCGACCAAAATTAAAGCGGTGATAGACTGGTAGATCGCAATCGACTTGTTGGCCACCCCTGCTATACAATATATGGGTATATGATTTTATTCTTACAGCTGGTGGTGGTGGTGGTGAAGTGTGTAATATATATTTTGGTTCCCTTAATACCAAAACAGAAGTGAATTATGATCTTATTCGTATTACTATTACAGTAGACTTTCAGAATAATGGCACCTTCGAGGATTCAAGATGCCATTACTTCAATTTTACCATTATCTAGAAAGTTTTATTTTTTATATATTTAATGCACAAATAATGAGGCTAAATAAGAAATAGGGAGATTAAGAGTGCAATTTTATTAACTATACATAAAAAACATAAACATGTTAACAATCCAATGTTATATTCTGCCATTAATACACTCCTGCTGCCTATGTCCCGTTCTATTTTCTTTATTATATAAAGTTTCGTCTGCATGAGTAGCACAGTAGTATCACCACTGTCCTCCCCATACTGGGTTGTTTGTTTGTTATTTGATTTTTAGGAGCATTAGCAACTAAGGCCATATTGCTCCAGGGATATGCGGTGGTCATTCCTTGACCTTTCCACATCCTCCGTATTTGGTGGTCACGGGCTCGAATCCCGGTCTAATCAAGAAGCGTGTGCTACGCACTGCTGCTCCTGCCCACCTGGCTATGGAAGCGCCTTCCCATACTGGGTGGAAAAGGCCTGGGTTTGAACCCCATCAATGATGCGAGGAAATTTTATGGGTTTTTTTTTCACTCTGGAGCTGAGTTAGTTGGTCTCAGGTGTAGATAGCAAGGTTTTTTTTTTCCCCAGAAACCGGGAATTTTCATCCTGCAAAACACACAAATCAATCAGAGAACACACGCAGTTTATAGGCACAATACACATGGGTATATGAATTAATAAAAAAAAAAATAAATAAATAAATAATATATATATATATATATATTATACACAGTCGATTTCGGTTATTTGGGACACATCGGGACTAGCGTATTTTGGCCCGATTAAGCGGCTGCTCCAATTATCCGAAGTTTCACGTAAATAGTTAAAAATACAATGTACCCCCCCTTTTCAATTAGTTCACTGTACAATCAAATCATGTTACGACAAACTCACCACAGTAAAGTACCGTTCACTATACGATGTGTAGTAAGCACCGGTCATTGTGATCACGTTTGTGAATTGAATTTTAATTCTATTAAACAGTGATTCTAATTAGGGAAAATAGGAGGAATATTTCCACAGGCTATAAAAGTAAAGATATATTAAGCACAAATTTATCCTTCACATTACCTTACCAATTACAAAATTAAATGATACATGAAAATCGGAAGAATATACGTGATAATCGGAATAATTAATACGTACTGTAATATATACATACGAGGCGCCTCCGTAGCCAGGTGGGAAGGAGCAGCAGTGCGTAGCACACACTTCTTGATTAGACCGCGGTTCGAGCCCATCACCACCAAATACAGAGGATGCGGAAAAGGTCAAGGAATGACCACCACATATTCCCGGAGCAATATGGCCTTAGTTGCTAATACTCCTAAAAAAAAAAAAAAATGTACATACGAACTAGTTGACTTTCTGTTCACTGACATTTGTGGGTGGGGGTTAAAATTTAAAACAGTAAAAAGATAAGCAATCAATAACAAAGAACACGGCACACACAAATTGCAAGTAACACAATATGCCCACACGTGAGAACGGAGTAACAAGTTATAAAGCTTTAAAAATAGGAATGAAGAGAAGATCTGAAAATTAATTTTTTTTATATGATTGAAGATTTCATGAAAGTGTAAACTCATTTCAACCATAATAACTCACACAATTCCAGCTGTCGGTATTATCGCAAATTCAGTAAGATCGAGTTTATTATCCATTTATGATAGATTGCACTAACAGAAAAGCCCAATAAACAGGTGACTGCTAATTGTTTTTATTGTTTTATGGTTGTGACCTCCAGAATTTCGACCGAACCACGTGGTACCGTCGGAGACAATCGTAGGGTAATTTTCAGTGCTGCGGTCTCCTGCCCCAATTAAACAGCATGCTGTCCCAATTAAGCGAAGTAAACCCTGACTATTTTCTCGATTGGTTTCTGTTTTTTAAGATTTGCCCCAAATAAACGGCTGCCCCGATTAACTGGTGGCCCAAATAACCGAAATCCACTGTATATATAAAATATATATAAAAAATATATATAGTGAGTGTTTTGTAATTTAAAATAAATATAAAACAGCTGTATAATCTGTGTAATTTTTCTGCCTCTGTCAAAAAAAGGAGGAAAAAAATTTCTTTGTATTTATGCTTTTCTCATCACCCAAAAGTGGCTATCCAATTCCACTTTGAAATTTTCCAAACTACCCACCTCAACCATTGACCTCCAACAATGACCAACAACAAGCTTCCTGCAAGTAAACTTCATGTGATTCAGCCTTCTGTTCAAAACTTAGCATTTGTGTCCATTGGTTCTTGTCTTATACCTGTGAAAATATACCTCTATCAGGTTCCCCTCTATAATTCACAAATAATTCACAAGCTGCTAAATAATTCACAAACTTTGCAGTTTGCACCTTCTTGGCCATTTTTGTATGGGCGTCAATTAGCACCCCCCTTCTTTGGATTCAAAGAAGGCTGCCCTTCTTTGAATACAAAGAACAAAAAATTTGCCAGTCAACTGGTTAAAAATCAGTGGCAAATCTATAATATAATACTGGGCTCCCCGAGCACCAAATACTTCCCCATTTGATCTTTAGCAATCATACCGAATTAGCTGCCCCCCCCTCCCCATCACCACAAAGGCAAATAGCTTCAAAAGTTTACCTTTTGAAGATCTGTCCAAGGAAAAACTTGAAGATTTTATGAATTTTCAAATTTTTACCTTGATAGACCTTGCTTAAAAAGATGTACAGGGAGGCATTTAACATCCTGTGTAGATTTCAGATTTTTCACAATGTGATTTTCATGATTTTGGCTCACTGAAAAAAAAAAACTTAAAAGAACATTGTTTCAATTCAAATAATGAAGTAAAATATGTAGATTAGCAAAGCAAAGAGATGTATGTTTAAATACTATGGGCAATCTTTTATTATTTTTTAAGAACCTTAAATGTATTTTATTTAAATACTTGTTCAAAAAGATCTCCTTTATCTTGTTTGCTCTTGGTATGGTTCATTGGAACAGTTCTTGTAATTATGAGAACATTTTTAGCAAAAGTAGAATTTAAAAAATTATCCATATTTATCTAAATTTAATTAAAATGCCTGCCTTTTTCTTCTAACATTTTCTGCTGTTCTTCTCTCCAAATACGAATTTTTTCAGGCTCTTCTCTCATAACTGGTTTTGAAGGAATGGCTGAAGAAGTTGTAATAAACTGAGTGTTTTCATTTAACTGCAAAAGAAAACCCAAATGAAATGGATTAAATAAACAAATCTTTCTTTAAAACTATGACAGCTAAGTTAATTATTTAGCAGAAATTATTTGTATTTAGTATTAGTAATGGCCATATGGTGCAAGAAAGCCTAAGGTTTATGCGGCACCAGCCAAAAAAAATAAAATAAATAAAAATAAAAAATAATAAGAAAATAAAATAAAATAAATAATAATAAGAGAAAACGAAATAAACAACCTATGCATTTTACTCCTCCTATAGATAGGAGTAAAATCCAGCTGACCTTTGAATTTCTCCAAACTGTCAGCTTCTACCACCCATGTAGGTAACTTATTCCAGTAATTTATAACTCACTGGCTAAAATGAAACTTCCTGCAATCCATTCTAAACATCTCTCTCTGTAACTTGAACTTATGGCCCCTAGTTCTAGGATCATTTATAACCTTCAAAATTTCATCCGTGTTCATTTTACCATTGCCTCTCAGAGCCTTAAACACCTCACCTGTATACTGAGTGTGGTTCATTAGCCTGGTGTAATATGCTAAATAATCAAAAAAAGTACTGACACTTGATTTAAATAAAGGTAAACTTTTAAGTCATAAAATATGATCTATTTTATGTAATTTTTTTTTTTTTTTTTTTTATCTCTGACATGTCAGAAAATTTGACCTTGGGATGCAGACGTTCAGTTTTGGAAACAAGAACTCAAGGGCTGGTAGATCTGAAGAATACAGGAATGGGGGGGCAGACATTTTTAAAAAACATCTTCCAGTACCCACTACAGAACTTTGCAGAAATTAACACTGACAGTTTGGCTTGATAGAATAAATTCCTTATGCACAATCTTATCACATAAATAAACACTATCAACTTGCTTCTAACCGCCAAGACCTACTCACTGTACCCTAAATGTGTAACAATTTCTTGCCAAAAGCATTTATGGCTGTAATTCTTCATTTTCTATTTTCTTAAGATCTAGTTCCCTATGATTTCTTTCAAGTTCTCAAAACTAAAACCTGTTTTGAATGAGTAGATATATCATGATGTTTTGGAGAGCTATGAAAAATCATTCCATGTGCTTCAGCATAAGGTATGATTTTGATCTTCAGGGAATCATAAAACAGGGGTTCCGGAAATGGTTCCAGAATCATTGGAATTGTAATATCAAGCTTTAAGGGGACTGGTTCAGAGGTTACAGCATGGAATACCTGTTAGTTGATTTTTTTTTTTTTTTTTAATGCAAACTGGGAACTTTTTGATCACACTGCATGCCTTGTATATTTAAAATGTAAAAATCTGAACTTACACTAACATTATACCCTTGTATTGTGCTCCCAATCCTCAAATTTTCATACCCAATATGATCCAAACTCCCTAACCTTATAGATATAATTGAAAGGACACAAATCAACTTTTAATTTGATTTGTGAAATATTTTAAAATATTATGTGAATATGGCATTTCACTATATCACTACTCATACTCATCAAATATAGCATGCAACCACTTGCAAAGCATATACACATAGAAGGCTTAAAATTTATTTATAAAATTTCCAACAGTCAATGTAACAATTTTACCCTTTTTATGGAGATTTATTTTAGAGTACCAAATAAAAGAACTTGAAATAAGTATAGAATAGATCCTGTCATCAACTACAGTATACTAATTCCATTAAACTAATTAAATGCATTTAATTGTATGGTAATTCCCCCCTACACTTTTTATTACTGTGATCTTACTTTTCTTTTTTTTTAATCATTTGACTTGACTTATTTGACTGTTAATCTGCTAAATTACAATTCTTTATTAAGCTTTTATAATTCATTGCATATAAAGTGTTGCATTTATTTGGCCCTGGAGAGACTGTGCAAGGCTCAAGGGTTACTGAATTATTTTCAGTCCGGTGTGTGCTTGTTGACAGGAGAGACTGCTGCTACAGGGATGGGGTACACTTAAATAGAAAGGGTGCAAGAATATTGCATAGGTTGGATGAGTGAAGTCGTGTTTGGCGGTAGAAATATGACTCTCGAATTGAAGTCATCTAAATGCGTAGGATGTCCAGGAGCATTATCTAATAGAAGCAAAATATTTAAAGGAACGTCGTTGTCTTTACAATATTTTTCAACCTCAGGAATGAAGCAGCATTTAAACCAATCCTCAAAGAGAGATACTGTTAGCCATGCTCTCTAGTTCGACTGGAAATGCATGGGTAGAGTGGCTTTATTGATGTCCGATTGATGCACGAGGATTTCCAGAATGGTACATAAGCAGTGGTTTTAATCTGTAATCTCTTGCTGCATTAGCCCCAAGCAAGAGCATGGCCCTATCTTTTGATACCTTGAAACCTGGAATTGTATTTTCCTCTTTGGCAATGCATCTTCAATCTGGCATTTTTTTCCAATACAGAGCAGTCTCGCCAACATTAAAAATTTGTTATGCTGAATAGCTGCCTTCATCAATAATTTTTTCCAAAACATCACAAAATTTCTCTGCAGCTGCAGAATCGGCATTGGCGACTTCACCACATACTTTAACGTTGTGGAAACCAGCACAATGCTTGATCCTATTAACAGCTGTTCCACCTTCGATATAGCAACTGTACGCTGTTTTGTAATCACTGTTGAACTTAAGTGCGTTGATCCTTTAACATGTTCTTTTATACATGCACTGTCCTTTATTTTCTGAAAATTTGATTTTTATACGATTGAAGATTTCAGTGAAGGGGAACACATTTCACCATAATAGCGTAAAAACCCACACAATTGCAGCTATCGGTATTATCACAAATGCAATAAGATCGAGTTTACTACCTGTTTATAATTAGATGCACTAACAGAAAAGCCCAAGAAATCGGAAAGTGCAAATTGTTTTTATTGTTTTTTGGTCATGACCTCCAGAAACGTGCTTTAGAAAAATATTACAAAGGCATTCAAAATCGATTCTTATAACGGAAACATATGATGAAAGGGTAGTGCAATTTCCATTATAAATATGACCTTTTAGAGTTATAAATAGCTTAGTAATATAGCAAAATTTTCAACTTTCAAGGACTTGGAACGAATTATAAAAAAAAAAAAAATATCCAGTGTTATTGGGTTCACATTACGATATTTTCACGATACCTCCATTTATTCCTATGGGTTGCAGAATATGTTTCCATGAATTTTTTTAAGTTTGCACCGGCCAGCAAAAACTTACGTAAAGTCGAATATTATGTAAGTCGGGGAGTTCCTGTACTGTTCAAGGTTCGGCCTAAATGGATGTCAGATGAATTAATGAGGCTCGTGGCAGAGATGAAGAATGTATGGGATGCATATAAAGTATCAGGTGACACAGAAGCCTATGGCAGGTATAAACAAGTCTGTAATCGAGTCACAAAGGTGGTTAGGCAGTATGAGAAATCTTTGGCAAAGGATGCAAAAAAAAACAGCAAAGAGTTCTTTACTTATGTAAACTTTAGAAGGAAAGGGATGAATCAGATTGGACCACTTAACATAGATGGGTTGACTACTGATGATCATGCTCAGGTAACTGATAAACTGAATGAGTATTTTGCATCTACATTCACACATGAGGAGTTATTCAATGAGGGGAGTGCCAGAAGTTTTTCAAATGCTAACAGGGAGCTAAGTGATTTTGTAATAACTGAGAGCAAAGTGGAGGAGAAATTGTTGAAGTTAAACAACATAAGGAAGGCACCTGGGGTGGATGGGATCTCTCCCGTTATATTAAAGGAGGCAGCAAAGGAAGTAAGCACACCCTTAGCCATAATTATGAGAGTTTCCTTGGACTCAGGGGAGATCCCTATGGACTGAAGGTGTGCAAATGTATCACCAATTCACAAAAGGTGACACAAGTAAGTACAGACTTGTTAGTTTAACTTGTGTTCCAGGGAAGATAATGGAGTCACTGGTTAAAGAAGCATTACAGGATCATCTAGACAAGACTGCAGTAATAGTTAAGACACAGCATAGGTTTGTTAAAGGGAGCACTTGTCTGACCAATTTGATTGGATACTATGATGTGGTCACAAAGGAACTGAATGCCAAAAATAATTTTGATATCATATACTTGAATTTCAGGAAATCTTTTGATACTGTTGCACATGGAAGACTGCTGTACAAATTGGAGAGATATGGCATTAAAGATAAGTTGCTACAATGGATAAAGGAATGGTTGAGTGGGAGACGATAGAGAGTGGTAACATTTGTCCACAAAGAGTACACTGCTCTTTGTGGACAAATGTTATTAGCCCAACAC
This sequence comes from Mastigoproctus giganteus, assembly GCF_048544385.1. NCBI lineage: Eukaryota > Metazoa > Arthropoda > Arachnida > Uropygi > Thelyphonidae > Mastigoproctus > Mastigoproctus giganteus. The sequence continues at coordinate 203,748,559 of NC_143581.1, read as the reverse complement.
CGAACTGCAGCGTTCGGTGTTGGGCCCATTGTTGTTTTATATATTTATCAATGATATTGATGAAGGTATATCAAGTTTAATGTCCAAGTTTGCAGATGATACAAAGGTTGGCAGGGTTGTTAAAAGACAGTATGCTGCTCCAACCGGATCTAGATAAGTTGGGAAAATGGGCCGAGAAGTGGCAACTGAAGTTTAACATCAACAAATGCAAAATACTGCATATGGGTAGCAATAACCGGAGAGAAACTACCAACTTTGTGGTACTACACTCAGAGAAGTGGAAAGTGAAAAAGGCCCTTGGGGTCATTGTAGAATCAAATATGAAGTTCGCTGAGCAGTGCAAACAGACTGCCAGGGCAGGTCATGGAGTCTTGTCAATGATATATAGGAATTTTGCTAGCAGGGACAGGGAGGTGATTATCCCATTATACAAGGCAATGGTCAGGCCACACCTAGAGTACTGTGTACAGGTCTGGAGGCCTCATTTTTAGGAAGGATGTAGAGTTGTTAGAACGAATACAAAGAAGGGCAACAAGACTGGTCAGGGAAACAAAGGGGTGCTCTAACCAAGAAAGGCTTAAGTGCTGCAAATTGCAGTGCCTGGAGAGTAGGCACCTGCGAGGTGATCTGATTGAGGTGTATAAGGTCTTGAATGGGTTGAGCAAGCTGAATGCTGATGGGATTCTTCCTCTTGCTCAGACTAAGAACCTGAGGGGGCACAGTTTCAAACTGAGGAAAGCTAGTTGTAGAATAGATGTGCGGAAATTTGCCTTTAGCCAGCTGGTAGTTGATTAATGGAACAGGCTTCCATCTTTTGTTGTGGAAGCTAATAACCTAAATAAATTTAATGCTGAGCTGGATAGTCATTTGGAACAAACGGATGGGTGAAATGGGAGGGGTTTTTTTTGGTTGATGCTGCATAAGCTTGATTTCTTGTAACGTATGCGTTCTACTAATACTAATGAGATGGACAAAATAATGGAATCACCTATGAATAAGAGTTATAGGCATGCACTAATATGGTATTAGGCCACCTCTGCTTTTATAACTGCTTGTTTTCTTATGTGGAATAGATTCAAAGAAATCTTAAACTGTCTTAAAAGGAATATTGGACCATTCCTTCATGGAGGAACATTTCAATCTCCCTGACTGATGAAAATGGAGGAAATCTGCTTCTCACTCCCCTCTCCAAATATGCCCACAGTGACTGAATAATGTTTAAATGTAATGACTATGCAGGCCATGGTAGACATTTAGCCTCAGTTTCACGCTCCTCAAACCAATATTGGACACATCCAGCTGCATGTATTGGACCATGTTTGAACCTGGTCACTACTCAGATCAAGGTAATCAGTGATAGTAATTTGCCCATTCAGGGTGATGATAGGACCTAAAGAATACAAAGATATTGCTGCCTATATCATTATTGATCCTCCTCGTGTTTGAAGGTTGGCACAAGACATTCAAGATGAAGTGCTTCCGTTGACAATCACCAAACAAACACTCCCTGATGTTGTGAAAAGTGATGATTTGTCTAAGAATGACTTGTTTCCAATCATTCAGTGTCCAGTTTTTATGCTCATTACACCACTGCAACCTCTTTTTAGCATCACCATCAGTAAGGAGTAGCTTTGGATGCTGGATCCACATCTGTTTTCAGTTTTCTCTGATTATAATACTCACATATCCATTCAGCCAATCTACATGAATATAATTAGTATCTATTTATTATCATTGTTTATACATTCAAATTTATCTAATTAGTAGTAGTAATGGAAAATGATGCAAGATAGAAAACTTATTACTCACTGGTCTACAGGGATGTTTCACAAAATAGTTGTTTCCCCCCCTATGCTTGTGGGAGGGTTGTGCAACAGAAAAACATTGTGCTGCAGCAGGAAGAGAGGGAGAAATAACATAAAATATGTTTCACTGGTTGAACCAAAAAAGGTTCTTCTACCTTTGCATATAAAGTTGGGATTAATGAAGATTTTATTAAGACACTGGATTAAAAAAAAAGAAAAAAAAAAGTGTATTCTGCTACCTAAGGGAAGTGTTTCCAATTAACAACTGCCAAACTGAAAAAGAATTTTCATTGGACCTCAGATAGAAAGAAGAACTCTTTATTATATACAGAAGGCACATTGCTGTATACAACTCCCTTCATGGCTACAAGCCAGGGTTTTACATAAAAGAAATTACACAACATAATAAACAAAGATGAAAAAAAACAAAAAAAACCCAACATTATGATTCCAGAAAGGTTTGAACACTGGAGTGATGGATCCATGGCAGTGATGGACAGGTCCTTGGGAGCAGGTTCTAATGTCCTGTGACATGATCCTGGGAAGGAGTCAACCAAGTACTTTCTGCCTATATTCCTTATCGACTGCAAACTTGTAGAGGTCGGTCGCCGTCCAAGGAGTGTATGTCCTGCAGAATTTGCACGGATAAGAACCAATCAGATAACTTTAACCGGTTTGGAATGGCCTGAAGGAAAGATTGATTAGCCCTAAGGCTTGGGACTGGGATTCTCCATCCGCAGTTAGCCCAGAAATCTGGTACTGAAATAATGCCAACCATCATTTTGACGGTGAAGACAAGTCTTCTCTTGTGAATGATGGCAAGAAGATGTCTGATGCTGAGAGCTGCCGCCATCTGGTGGTCCTTGGTGGAGGGGGAAGCCGAAATTTCCATATGGCCCGCTTCAATAGCCAGAATTCCCCGCAAAAATCCATCTAAGATGGGTCATAGCAGTTGAAGTCCAGACTTCGGCACCATAGAGTATGACCAGATAAACACGTCTTAATATATCTGCACCCAACAGCCTGATGGTCGTGGACATGCATAAGTTGTTGTTTAATCATCCACCGGAGTCGACAGAACTTTATTTGCAGGTGGTCTATATGTGGTAGAAAGGAGAGCTTTCAATCAAAAATAACACGCAGATCTGTATGTTGTTGGACAGCAGAAATTGCAGATCCTCTTAAAATGGATTGCACTATTGTTGGGTTCCGTTTGAGCAAGAAAGTCAACTGTTTCGACTTCTCAGAATTGATGTGAAGTCCGAAACCAGAGAGGAAGACCTCAATGTTTCGGATTTTCTGAAGGATTAAGGCACCGATGTATTCAACAGTGTCTCCAGGGCTTATGGGAGTAAACAGTTTTATGTCATCAGCAAAGGTGATGATATCAGTTCGACCCACCACGAACAGCACAAGAACAGCCGAGAACAAGATTCCGGTGGTGTAACGCAGATTGCCATCGTGAACAATAATGGTCCTGTTCTCAAGCATTGTCTGAATAAACCACAGCATGTCTCCAACAATGAGGTAATACTCACGTAGTAGCCTTGTCAACGTGTGAACAGATATGGAATCAAATGCTGCCTGGACGTTGATATACGTAGCAGTGATTTCTGAACGGTGCTCAAATGCCTTGAAGATCTTGGTAGTGGTGGTGACCAGATTTGTAGAGGTGGATCTTGAGCATGTAGCATAGTGGATCTGTGGTAGCAGTTGTGGCATAATTTGGGCGGTTAACATTCTCAGAAGAGATTTCTCAAAGAGCTTTAATAGGCTTGATGCAGAAGAAATTGGACGGAAGTGACAGGGCTGAGAAGTAGAGCGTATTTTCGGCAGTAGTCTTATTAGACAGACATGCCACATAGGAGGGAAAAATTTTTGATTAAGGATTTTGTTAAATAATGACAGGGTAGGATCAACAACAAATGTACTGAGGCATTTCAGCATAAACTGAGGAATTCTGTTGGCACCGGATGCAGCCGTAGGTGCTAAGCTATTTATTGCGTTGATCAGCTGGTATTTGGTGAGGTGAACCGAATTTAAGGGGTCTGTTGAAATCAGATTGATTGGGAATTCCATTGGTGTAGTAGATTCTGGCTGAGCGGCGAAGCCAACTCAAGCCAACTGCCCATATTGAGTGAGTCAATGGCATCCTCTGATTGGCTTCTATGGAAGGGCTTTCCCTTATTTATGGTAGCCTCTAGATGAATTTTTATCACCTCCCTCTTGTTCCTAATAAAAAGCACCCTACTCAGGAGAGGGCAGTTCTGTCCGAGGGTAAGCCAGAATTTTTCCACTTTTTATGAATGTTCTGTTTAACATGGAAGCTTTCAGAGACTTTTGGATTCCACCAGGCCTTTGAATGCTCTGTGAGGGTTAGTTTCTTCATGGCAGCATAGAGAGAAATGGTGGCTATCCACCTTGTCATCAGGTCAATCCTGAGTTCGGGGTTGCATTCCTCAAGGACATCCCATGGGGTTGCTTGAGCTGCATAAACATACTTTGCATGATTGAGGTATTTGGGCACTAACTGTTTTGGTTGTGACTTTCTTCCAGAAATGATGGGCATTTCTAATTCCACAGAGATAATGATGGGGTTATGATCACACTGTATGTTGCTTATAGGGTTTTGATTAGCCACATAATTTGCTGACACGAAAGATTACTCAAGGCTTACATGATACTGAACTAGCAGTTGTACATGGAAGAAGGAAAGAAGACAATTATGAATCTCTGGTGTCAACTTTACAGCAATGTTATAAAGATATGGGCTGCCAGATATGTTTGAAAATTCATTTTCTTCATTCCCATCTCAGTCCCCCCCCCCCCGCACCAAATTTTAGTGATGTTTAGTGATGAGCATTGTGGATATGTCCTTCACACAATCGAAAAGCAGTACTAAGGTCACTGGGATACTGCCATGACTTCCCTACTTCTCTCTTATGAAACCAGATTACTGCTGGTTTCATAAGAGAGAAAGCAAAATAGATTACAAGAAAAACTGAATAGCAAACATTTCTATGAAAATAGAATGCATGCATTGGATCGATGGGATCTGTTGTTGTTGTTGTTGTTTGGTTTTTAGGAGCATTAGCAACTAAGGCCATATTGCTCCAGGATATGCGGTGGTCATTCCTTGACCTTTCCGCATCCTCCGTATTTGGTGGTGACGGGCTCGAACCCCGGTCGATGGGATCTATCCAGTTATATTAAAGGAGGCAGCAAAGGAAGTAAGCAAACCCTTAGCCATAATTATGAGAGCTTCCTTGGACTCAGGGGAGGTATCCATAGACTGGAAATGTGCAAATGTGACCCCAATTCACAAAGGAGGATCAAAGGCTGACACAAGTAATTATAGACCTGTGAGCTTAACTTCTGTTCCAGGAAAATTAATGGAGGCACTGGTTAAAGAAGCACTGCAGGATCATTTAGACAAGACTTCAGTTATGGCTCGGACACAGCATGGTTTTGTTAAGGGGAAGTCTTGCCTGACCAATTTGATTGGATACTATGATGCAGTCACAAAAGAACTGGATGCAGGGAATAGCTTTGATATTATATACTTGGATCTTAGAAAGGCTTTTGATACTGTTGCACATGGAAGACTGCTACACAAATTGGAGCAGTGTGACATTGGAGGCAAATTGCTGCTATGGATAAAGGGGTGGTTGAGGGGGAGAAGCAGAGAGTGGTAATCAATGGACACTGCTCATCGTGGACTAATGTTATTAGTGGAGTCCCTCAGGGCTCAGTGTTGGGTCCATTATTGTTTTCTGTATTTATAAATGATATTGATGATGGTATATCAAGCTTAATGTCCAAGTTTGCAGACGATACAAAGGTTGGCAGGGTTGTCAAGGACACTACTGACACTATGCTACTGCAACAGGATCTGGAAAGGTTGAGCAGATGGGCTGAGAGGTGGCAAATGAAGTTTAACATTGACAAATGTAAAGTGCTACACATTGGAAACAGCAACCCCAGAGCAAAGTATCAACTCTGTGGTACTACACTGACTGTGGTAGAGAATGAAAGGGACTTGGGGGTCGTTGTGCAGGCAGATATGAAGTTCTCTGAGCAGTGCAGACGGGCTGCAAGAGTAGCTCATGGAGTATTGTCAATGATATACAGGAATTTTTCCAGCAGGGATAAGGAAGTGATTATTCCCTTGTATAAGGCAATGGTCAGGCCACACCTAGAGTACTGTATACAGGTCTGGAGGCCTCATTTCAAGAAGAATGTAGAGCTGCTGGAACGAGTACAGAGAAGGGTAACAAGATTAGTGAATGGAACAAAGGGGTGCTCTTACGAAGAAAGGCTTAAGTTTTGCAAATTACAGTGTCTGGAGACTAGGCACCAGCGAGGTGATCTGATAGAGGTGTATAAAGCCTTGAATGGTTTGAGCATGCTCAATGCTGATGGGATTCTTCCTCTAGCTCAGAAAAATCACCTGAGAGGGCATAAATTCAAATTGAGGAAAGACAGATGTAGGATAGACGTGCGGAAATTTGCCTTTAGCCAGCGGGTGGTTGGTTGATGGAACAGACTTCCATCCCTTGTAGTGGAGGCTGATAGCCTAAATAAGTTTAAGGCTCAGCTGGACAGGTATTTTGAACGAACAGAGGGGTGAAGTGGAAGTGGGTTTTTTTTTTTTTTTTTTCCTTTTTTTTTTGGCTGATGCTGCATAAGCTTGCTTTCTTGCATCAAATGCCTCTACTAATGCTAATATAGATTTATATCTAAACAAAGTCACAGCAAATGTTGTCATCTGTAAACATTTATAATGAATAAAAGTAGTACAGTGCACTCCACTTATTGCGATCATGGATAATGTTATCACTTTTATGAAATCCTGATCAGATGTATTCAATGTATCAGATGTATACAGAAAACGTGTTGTTTATTGTAATTAGAGCTTTGGTTTATGTTACTGCTTTTTTGCTGTGCAGTGAAGTGATCACATAATATGCCGATTTGTTCTTGAACTCTGACACGTTGCATGATAAGTTACTGATTTTTGTTCATACAATTTGTATGGTTGTTAGTGTCATTACTCCACGAAAGAGAGCACTGTATCCATACTCTTACTAATCTGATTGTTTTACAATAGAGCACTAACCCTTTTCTAATTCTTGATTTTAATATTTTCTTTATTTGTTTTTAATGAATTTTTGTATAAATTTACGTAAACACTATGAGAGTTTTATTTTTATTGATGCTTTCTTGAAGAAATATGGGCAGTCAAATTAAGGTATTTTTTATTGCTGCTTTTAATATTTTCTTTTTGTTAATTTCAACCTTTTTATGTACATACTGCATCAATAAACAATGCTAAACAGCTGCATTCTTGTTTCATCAGTTTATCTGAGTCCTGAAGTGATCACAATAAGCAGTGTCCACTGTACTAACTAGTAGTTAAAATGTAAATAACAGCTCATTTGGAAAATATGAAAAATTGATAATAAATGTCACGGCAAATGCTATCATGCACCATAATATCAATTTTAAATATAATTTTTTCTCAACTTTAGTTATACACCTGACGAGCTGTATGACTAATGCTATGAAATGCTAGTAATAATACAATAACAATCTTGATTATGTGAAATTAAATCTGTTGTTTATGCATATCAGTAAATCACACTTTATGGAAGAGATTAACCATTGATTTAACCAAGCATACATTTTCCACTGTACCTAGGCATTTTCTACAATGACGTCAAACTGGTCAGCAGCTCATGCAAGCGCTGTATGGCCAGTCATATATTAGTTATCATTTGCAATAGCAATTTGCACTAAGTTGCAAAGTTTACTGAATGAGAGAAATTCAAATGACTATCTAGTCCTTTCATGTGCTTTGTGTAAAGTGTTATTTAAACTGCATTGATAATGCAATGTTCTTAAATCTGATAATTCTTGCCTTTTTGTAACAAAAAGTTGCCCTTATTGTATTACTTTCAAACAGATAGCCTCACAAAAGGTTAAATGGTGATTTGCTTAAGAGATCGAAAAAAAAGCCGTGAATTAGGGTTGAATTTGAAAGTGTCTGGAATTCTGCCCAGACACGATAGGAGGGAGTATATGATGAGAGCCCTGTCGATCAATTCAGCCCTGGAAAGATTGTGCAAGGCTCAAGGGGTAGATTTTTTACAGCCTGGTCTGTGCTTGTTAACAGGAGAGACTGCTTCTACAGGGATGGGATACACTTAAATAGAAAGGGTGCAAGAATGTTTGCTGATGCTATCGAGGCAGTGTTAGGTGGGTTGGAAAACTGCTAGATTGGGGGGATACAAGGACTAATAGATTAACAGTAGCCACTGGCAGAGGTGGAAGTGATTCTTGCACTGCTTCTATTGGAATGAGCAGCAGCCTGGAAAATAAGATGCAGGATATTTCAGAGACTGCTGGGAGTCATTGGGGTACAAGTAAACACATGGGTTGTGTTATGGGAGCTAAGAAAAAGAACAGGTGCATGTATACTTGCATGTACACCAATGCTAGAAGTTTGGTAAATAAATTTGATGAATTTGAGGTATTCCTCAAAGCATCAAAGGCGGATATTGTTGGGATATCAGAGACGTGGTGTCACACAGATATAAGGAATGCAGAACTGGAATTTGGGGAGTACAACGTCTACAGAAAGGATAGACAGGATAGAAAGGGAGGAGGGGTTATGCTATTAGTTAAGAAACACATAAAATCCAAGGAAGTGAAGCCAGTCGCCATCGGTGGACAGTGCAGTGTCGAGTCAGTTTGGTGTGACATAAGCACTGGGAGATCAAAATTGAGAGTAGGAGTGTGCTATAGGCCTAATGACTCTGATGAGTATAATAAGAAACTATACAGGGAAATAGAGTGGGCGAGTAAATCAGAGATTCTTATAATGGGGGATTTTAATTTCCCAGATATTGACTGGAATTTGTGGGTTAGTCACTCACACACTAGCAAGGCTTTTGTGAATTTATTGGATCATTGTTTTCTAAATCAGCATGTTCGGGAGGCATCTAGAGGGAGCAATACTCTTGATTTGATTTTCAGTAGTGATTCTTCATGCATTAAGAATCTGCAGATACAGGAACCACTAGTTGGCAGTGATCACAGTGTGCTGAAGTGGGATTTACTCAAGGAGGTAACTACCATCAGGAGTAAAGGGAAGGGTTACTGCTTTTGTAAAGGCAACTACGACGGTCTGAGACAGTATTTAAATTCTATACAGTGGGACCAACTGATGATGTTACCAAAAGTAAACTCAAAATGGAAAGCATTCAAAGAACTTATCTTGGAAGCTACTAGGCTTTACATACCAACTAAGAAATATTGTTCAAGGTTCAGGACTAAATGGATGTCAGATGAACTAATGAGACATATGGCAGAGAAGAAAAATGCATGGGATACATATAAATTAACATGTGACACAGACGCCTATGATAGATATAAGTTGATCTGTAACCAAGTTACAAAGGAGGTTAGGCAGGCGAAGGCAGATTACAAGAAATCTTTGGCAAGGGATGCAAAGAAAAACAGCAAAGAGTTCTTTACTTATGTAAACTCTAGAAGGAAGGGGATGAATCAGATTGGTCCACTTGATATCGATGGTTCAACTGTTCATGATCCTGCTCAGGCAGCTAACAAACTAAATCAATATTTTGCATCTACATTCACACATAAGGAGTTATTCAGGAAGGGGAATGCCATAGATGAAGTAAATACTGGCAGTGAGCTAGATGATCTTGTAATAATTGAGAGTAAAGTGGAGGAGAAATTGTTGAAGATAAATACAAGAAAGGCACCTGGGGTGGATGGGATCTATCCAGTTATATTAAAGGAGGCAGCAAAGGAAGTAAGCAATCCATTAGCCATAATTATGAGAGCTTCCTTGGACTCAGGGGAGGTACCCACAGACTGGAGATGTGCAAATGTAACCCCAATTCACAAAGGAGGATCAAAGGTTGACACAAGTATTTATAGACCTGTGAGTTTAACTTCTGTTCCAGGAAAATTAATGGAAGCACTGGTTAAAGAAGCACTGCAGGATTATCTTGACAAGAATTCAGTTATAGCTCAGACACAGCATGGTTTTGTTAAGGGAAGGTCTTGCCTGACCAATTTGATTAGATACTATGATGTAGTCACAAAAGAATTGGATGCAGGGAATAACTTTCATATTATATTTGCTGTGCAGACGTACATTTTTGCCACTCCTGGAACAGAGAAATTTTTTCTGATTTATTTTCTGTTTTATTAGCTTAAATTGGCATATTAACTTATTTTCTAGAGTAGTTTTATATTCTTATTTACGATACTTAGATTAAAGTAACAGACAGAGATTTTGAAGGTATTACTTAGTATCGGAAAGGGTATCAAATCCACGTGTTTACCATTCGTAAATAGCCGCCATTGTTACGCGATACAAAATATCTCGAAATAGATAGCATAAGCTTAATATAGTATAGTACATAATATTGTCAATTAATCAGAAAATTAATCTTGTTGAACTTCATTGTCAATTAAATTGTACTTTTAACTATACATATAACGACTTGGGATACGTAACATAAATAATTTGTAAAAAATAAATAATTAATACTTAACTTGATACGGAAGTTATATAAAGGGATTTCGTAGATAACACTCGATACTGAAACATAATTATAGCGTTATAACTGTGTTGAGATATAAGTTTAGGGTTTTAATTTTGTACTGAAATTGAAATTTTATTGAAATTAAATCGAAATCATGACTCTGACCAGAGCAGCAAAGCAAAAGGCTCAAGCTAATGGGAGTGCTGTGGCTCAGGGAAGAACTGAGGGGGGCAGTTGCCCTCTGAATCACAGCCTATTAAAATGCACTACTTGCTTGATGTTTGTGGAGCAGTCAAGTACGGGACATGATACTGCCATGGGGATTGTCTTTGGGTGTGCGCGATGCAAGGAGTGTAAGGAAATCAGGCGACAACTCAGCATTGATATGGGCCTATATGAGAGCTCGAAGGACAGGGTGGATGCCCTCGAAGGATTAAAAGTGAGGGACCCATCAAGCTCTCAGCTGCCCACACCAATGCCAGAGCTTGCACTGGTCATCACGCAACACAACGGCAGCCCCCAAGGCAGAATGTGCTGGTCCCAAAGGAACTAGTAGTTGTTGGTGACTCTACTGTCAGGGAAACGGGAAACATGCTTTGTAAAAAGGATAGGTGGAACAGGACCAGGGTATGTCTGCCAGGGGCAAAGTGTGATGACGTTGTAGAGTGGATATCATCTTTTAAGGGCACAAAAGGTGATATAGTTGTACACGCTGGCACAAATGATATTAAGAGTAGGAGACCGGCGGAATTACTTAACAAGTACAGGTCACTGTCGAAAAAAAGCCGTGAATTAGGGTTGAATTTGAAAGTGTCTGCAATTCTGCGCAGACACGATAGGAGGGAGTATATGATGAGAGCACTGTCGATCAATTCGGCCCTGGAAGGATTGTGCAAGGCTCAAGGAGTAGAATTTTTTTCAGCCTAGTCGGTACTTGTTAACAGGAGAGACTGCTTCTACAGGGATGGGATACACTTAAATAGAAAGGGTGCAAGAATGTTTGCTGATGCTATCGAGGCAGTGTTAGGTGGGTCGGAAAACTGCTAGATTGGGGGGATACAAGGACTAATAGATTAACAGTAGCCACTGGCAGAGGTGAAAGTGATTCTTGCACTGCTTCTATTGGAATGAGCCGCAGCCCAGAAAATAAGATGCAGGATATTTCAGAGACTGCTGGGAATCATTGGGGTACAAATAAACACATAGGTTGCATTAGGGTAGCTAAGAAAAAGAACAGGTGCATGTATACTTGCATGTACACCAATGCTAGGAATTTAGAAAATAAATCTGATGAATTTGAGGTATTGCTCAAAACATCAAAGGCAGATATTGTGGGGATTTCAGAGACGTGGTGTCATACAGATATAAGGAATGCAGAACTGGAATTTGGGGAGTACAATGTCTACAGAAAGGATAGACAGGGTAGGAAGGGAGGAGGGGTTATGCTATTAGTTAAGAAATACATAAAATCCAAGGAAGTGAAGCCAGTCGACATTGCTGGATAGTGCAGTGTCGAGATCAAAATTGAGAGTAGGAGTGTGCTATAGGCCTAATGACTCTGATGAGTATAATAAGAAACTGTACGGGAAAATAGAGTGGGCCAGTAAATCAGAGATTCTTATAATGGGGGATTTTAATTTCCCAGATTTTGACTGGAATTTGGGGGCTGGTCACTTAACACACTAGCAAGGCTTTTGTGGATTTATTGGATGATTGTTTTCTACATCAGCATGTTCGGAAGGCAACTAGAGGGAGTAATACTCTTGATTTGATTATCAGTAGTGATTCTTCATGCATTAAGAATCTGCAGGTAAATGAACCACTAGGTGGCAGTGATCACAGTGTGCTGAAGTGGGATTTACTCAAAGAGATAACTACCATTAGAGGTAAAAGGAAGGGTTATTGCTTTCGTAAAGGTGACTACCATGGACTGAGACAGTATTTAAATTCTATACAGTGGGCCAACTGATGATGTTACCAACAGCAAATTCAAAATGGAAAGCATTCAAAGAACTTATCTTGGAAGCTACTAGGCTTTACATACCAACTAAGAAATATTGTTCAAGGTTTACGCCAAAATGGATGTCAGATGAACTAATGAGACATATGGCAGAGAAGAAAAATACATGGGATACATACAAATTAACACGTGACACAGAAGCCTATGATAGATACAAGTTGATCTGTAACCAAGTTACAAAGGAGGTTAGGCAGGCGAAGGCAGATTACGAGAAATCTTTGGCAAGGGATACAAAGAAAAACAGCAAAGAGTTCTTTACTTATGTAAACTCTAGAAGGAAGGGGATGAATCAGATTGGTCCACTTGATATCGATAGGTCAACTGTTGATGATCCTGCTCAGGTAGCTATCAAACTGAATGAATAATTTGCATCGACATTCACACACGAGGAGTTATTAAGCGAGGGGAATGCCAGAGGTGTATTCAACTCTGGCAGTAAGCTAGAGAATCTTGTAATAACTGAGAGTAAAGTGGAGGAGAAATTGTTGAAGATAAATACAAGAAAGGCACCTGGGGTGGATGGGATCTATCCAGTTATATTAAAGGAGGCAGCAAAGGAAGTAAGCAAAACCTTAGCCATAATTATGAGAGCTTCCTTGGACTCAAGGGAAGTACCCATGGACTGGAGATGTGCAAATGTGACCCCAATTCACAAAGGAGGATCAAAGGGCGACACAAGTAATTATAGATCTGTTAGTTTAACTTCTGTTCCTGGAAAATTAATGGAGGCACTGGTTAAAGAAGCACTGCAGGATTATCTAGACAAGACTTCAGTTATAGCTCAGACACAGCTTGGTTTTGTTAAGGGGAAGTCTTGCCTGACCAATTTGATTGGATACTATGATGCAGTCACAAAAGAACTGGATGCAGGGAATAACTTTGATATTATATACTTGGATCTTAGAAAGGCTTTAGATACTGTTGCACATGGAAGACTGCTGCACAAATTGGAGCAGTGTGGCATTGGAGGCAAATTGCTGCTATGGATAAAGGGGTGGTTGAGGGGGAGAAGACAGAGAGTGGTAATCAATGACACTGCTCATCGTGGACTAATGTTATTAGTGGAGTTCCTCAGGGTTCAGTATTGAGTCCATTATTGTTTTCTGTATTTATAAATGATATTGATGATGGTATTTCAAGCTTAATGTCCAAGTTTGCAGACGATACGAAGGTTGGCAGGGTTGTCAAGGACATTACTGACATTATGCTACTGCAACAGGATCTGGAAAGGTTGAGCAAATGGGCTGAGAGGTGGCAAATGAAGTTTAACATTGACAAATGTAAAGTACTACGTATGGGAAACAGTAACCTCAGAGCAATGTATCAACTCTGTGGTACTAAACTGACAGTGGTAGAGAATGAAAGGGACCTGGGGGTCGTTGTGCAGGCAGATATGAAGTTTTCTGAGCAGTGCAGACGGGCTGCAAGAGTAGCTCATGGTGTATTGTCGATGATATATAGGAATTTTTCTAGCAGGGATAAGGAGGTGATTATTCCATTGTATAAGGCAATGGTCAGACCACACCTAGAGTACTGTATACAGATCTGGAGGCCTCATTTCAAGAAGGATGTAGAGATGCTGGAACGAGTACAGAGAAGGGCAACAAATGGTTTGAGCATGCTCAATGCTGATGGGAGTCTTCCTCTTGCTCAGAATAATCACCTGAGAGGACATAAATTCAAATTGAGAAAAGACAGATGTAGGATAGATGTGAGGAAATTTACCTTTAGCCAGCTGGTGGTTGGTTGGTGGAATAGATTTCCATCCCTTGTAGTGGAAGTTGATAGCCTAAATAAGTTTAAGGCTCAGCTGGACAGGTATTTCGAACGAACAGAGGGGTGAAGTGGAAGTAGTTATTTTTTATTTATTTATTTATTTTATTTTTTTATTATTTTGGCTGATGCTGCATAAGTTTGCTTTCTTGCATCAAATGCCTCTACTAATGCTAATGCTAATATATTTGGATCTTAGAAAGGCTTTTGATACTGTTGCATATGGAAGACTGCTGCACAAATTGGAGCAGTGTGGCACTGGTGACAAATTGTTGCTATGGATAAATGGATGGTTGAGTGGCAGAAGGCAGAGAGTGGAAATTAATGGACACTGCTCATCGTGGACTAATGTTATTAGTGGAGTCCCTCAGGGTTCAGTGTTGGGTCCATTGTTGTTTTCTATATTTATAAATAATATTGATGATGGTATATCAAGCTTAATGTCCAAGTTTGCAGACGATACAAAGGTTGGCAGGGTTGTTAAGGACGCTACTGACGCTATGCTGATGGCAGGATCTGGAAAGGTTGAGCAGATGGGCTGAGAGGTGGCAAATGAAGTTTAACATTGACAAATGTAAAGTACTGTATATGGGAAACAGCAACCCCAGAGCAACATATTAACTCTGTGGTACTACACTGACAGTGGTAGAGAATGAAAAGGACCTGGGGGTAATTGTGCAGGCAGATATGAAGTTCTCTGAGCAGTGCAGACGGGCTGCAAGAGTAGCTCATGGTGTCTTATCAATGATATACAGGAATTCTTCTAACAGGAATAGGAAGGTGATTATTCCCTTGTATAAGGCAATGGTCAGGCCCCACCTTGAGTACTATATACAGGTCTGGTGGCCTCATTTCAAGAAGGATGTAGAGCTGCTGGAACGAGTACAGAGAAGGGCAACAAGGTTAGTGAACGGAACGAAGCGTTGCTCTTACGAAGAAAAGCTTAAGTTTTGCAAATTACAGTGTCTGGAGACTAGGCACCGGCGAGGTGATCTGATAGAGGTGTACAAAGCCTTGAATGGTTTGAGCATGCTCAATGCTGATGGGATACTGCCTCTTGCTCAGAATAATCACCTGAGAGGGCATAAATTCAAATTGAGGAAAGACAGATGTAGGATAGATGTGCGGAAATTTGCCTTTAACCAGCGGGTAGTTGGTTGGTGGAACAGACTTCTATCCCTTGTTGTGGAAGTTGATAGCCTAAATAAATTTAAGGCTCAGCTGGACAGGTATTTCGAATGAACAGAGGGGTGAAGTGGAAGGGTTTTTTTTTTTTTTTGGCTGATGCTGTCTTGTATCATATGCCTCTACTAATGCTATGAGACTATTATGGCAGCTTCTTTTAGGACTAACCAGTCCCTTCCTCAGATAGCAGAATGCTCTTTAGTGACAATAGCAAGACAAAACAACTTCAGTCTCACTACAATTTTGAACACTTTCATTTCTTATACCTCATGATAGCTCACATCAAATAACTTACAACTGTTTGGTCCTGAAGCAGGCTGTCACAGTAGTCTCATCTTGTACAAAAATGGCCAATAACCATTTGGTGAGACTGTCTGTTTGAAAGTAGTGCAATACAAGGGCAGCCAAAAGTAAATTTGGTTTTCTGTGCAACTTAATACCAAAATAGTCTCACAAGCATCTTATGAAGGTAGAAATGTCACTCCTTTTTTTGAAAATATTTTAAAATAACAAGTGTGATCAGTGAGTGCCAAATTTATTTCTTAATATTTCTGGATTGTAGATTTTTTTTTTAAACTTGCTGGATTTCAAAGAATTCCAAATTGTAAAAGTAGCAGAGTTTAAAGAGTTTACTGTATTATATTTTTTAGAGTTCATATTATTATTATTATTATTGTGCAGGTAAGAAATATGCATTAATAGTCACAATATAAGCATATGAATTTAGGGTAAAAAAAAGATCTACATGTGCTCCAACTAGTCTTATAATTAAACATCATGTTCACTGAGGTGATTAATTTGAAAGGTATACCTAATAGTGGGCAGATTCCTCTTTAGTTCTCAAAACAGCCTGGATTCATCAAAGCATGAGCCCCAACAATTTCAAAAATGAGCCACGGGGATGCTGGTCCATGTTGACTCAATTAATACTCTATTTAATTAAGCCATATAACTTAAATAATAAAGTTTTAAGAAAGCAAAAAATCACAGTATAAATATCTAAAAATCAATGTATACGTTACCTCTGGATGTGAACCTTCTTCTGTAGTGTCTTTAATATTATAAAAAAAAAAAAAAAAAGAAAAAATCAAGGTTTTTTTTTTGATTTCAGTAGACAGTATAATAACTATCTTATAAAAAAATAAATTCATCTATCGTACTGATATAATACAAATCTGTAACTTAAAAGCTAAAATTCAAACTGTAATTTACTTGCTTACCACTATCGTTATGCACCCTCTACGACTCATGAAGTTGTAGGAATGCAACTTTGTTAGGTAAGCCTACCTAATAGTGGGCAGGTTCCTCTTTAGTTCTCAAAACAGCCTGGATTCATCAAAGCATGAGCTCAACAAGGTGTCAAAAATGAGCCACGGGGATGCTGGTCCATGTTGACTCAACTGCATTCTACAGTTGTTGCAAATTGGGTTATGGATCTTATACTCCAAATTACTCATTCCACCCCACAGGTACTCAATTGGATTAGGATTGGGCGACGCCATTACAGTAGACAGAATTCATTCCCATGTTCCTGGAACCACTTCAATTGTAATGAAGTAAACTGTATAGTTCCAAACTTGTGATATGACAAGTTATCCTGCTGGAAGATCCATTTGCAGATGGATAGGCTGCAGCCATAAAGGGATATGCCTGGTCATAAACAATTTCCAGAATTCAGGTCCAACACGTGAGCAAAGCAAGCTAAATTTCAGTGAAGTCCAGCCATTGTGCAACAACCAATTCTTCTGTTTGCATCTTTATGAAGGTGAGACTGTTAGTAATGCTAGGTATACCCCACTCTCATGTGCACTGTCTGAAACTGCCCATAGTATAAGGTAAAAAACCAGGCAGGACCAACATAAGAAAGGGTTCAAGTGTGATATTCATATTGCACAGAGGTATACCTCCTCTATATCGCTATATATTGTCCTCTATATAGGACAATACTATTTAATAGACGAGTCTATCATCAGGTCGGCGCCTCCGTAGCCAGGAGCAGCAGTGCGTAGCACACGCTTCTTGATTAGACCAGGGTTCGAGCCCGTGTCCACCAAATACGGAGGATGCGGAAAGGTCAGGGAATTACCACCGCATATCCCCGGAGCAATATGGCCTTAGTTGCTAATGCTCCTAAAAACCAAAAAACAAACAAACAAACAACAAACTATCATCAGGTGCAATACTGCCACTTTCCTTATTGGAGTAACAAAACCCGCGTTTAGTCTCTCGAGCAAAGTTCCTGCAACACCCACCTTCTTCTATCGTGCAGTATGACTGATGGCCTTTAAGGTTATGATGGGCAGTGTAGCAAGATCCAATATTCCTTATATTTTGTGAGTATGGTTTTAAAATAATTTTTGCAGGCCGACTGCTAGATAGTCCACTAGACTGAATTTATTGGTAACTTTCTAGGTGACATCAGCTAATCTTGCTGTCTCTCTTCTGTCAGCTAGTAAATGGAGGGAGTCCAAGTTGTGTATAGGCAGGTGGCACTATCAAGGCCATGTTATGTCAAGGAGTTATGTATTTTTTTGTCATTTTACAATGGATTATAAGACAGTATTTTTTTACTTTATTCATTAATGAGCATATTAAATTCAGTTAAAACAAAGCTTTTAACTGATTTTGAAATGACTTGATCTGAAAAGTAAATTTTTACTGCCCACATGAATTTTATTTATTAAAAGTAACCTGTGCACACTTTGAAGGCTTACATCACTCAAATCTTCAAAAATTATCTTGTGCAGCTGTCAAGATTTCAAAAAAGTACCTTATCTGGCTCTGAAGCCTTCAATAAATATCTTATCCAGCTCTCAAGCTATTAAAGACTATCTTGTGCTGCTCTCAGGTTATTATGTTTGGCTACCCTTGTTCCAGATTATTCAAAAGAGGGCAGTCATGTTAATTAAAGATTCGCCTCTTACAAAGTCCGTCCACTCAGCTCACAGCTGTTCAGTTTCTGCTGCATACATTCTCTACAGAGATACTTCAATCAGCACTTTTATTCTCAAGTAGCATATGTAATTCCCCAACTCTCTTCCCAACCAGTCTGAACACATACCACAACCAGTCAGTATCCATTCCCTGCCCAACTCCAAATTCACAGACCCAACTTTTCCTCGTTTATCCTTTCTACTTCTTTTCTCTGGAACAACCCTCCTCTACAAATATTTCCTGAAAATTACAATTTACAGTAATTTAAATCTGTTTTTTGTTCGTAAACCCATGCACAGTATTAAGTACTATAGGTTCTAATACCTTTCATTTTTGGAATTTCGAAAGAAAAAAAAAAAAAAGATAACCTATAGTACTAAGAGCATCCAAAAGTAATAGTGGGCATCCAAATGTTGCCCATTGTTATCAAGAAGGCCCAATGTGCACTACCAAAACACTACTCACACAATTACACCAGTGGCCTGTATTGTTGACACTTGGCAAGATGGGTCTATGGGTTTGTGCTATTTTCACCATCTGATCTTCCCATCAGTGTCATACAGAAGGATGCTGGGATTTTCCAGACCAAGCAACTGTTTTCCAAGCTTCCACAGTCCAGCATTGATATTCCTGACCCTTCTTGTTTTGTTAACAGGAGTGGAAGTTTGGTTCTTGGCTGTGGTACTCCATCTATGACAAGGTAGAAGTTGTGTATTATGAAATGCTGCTTTGGTTGCCACTTTTGCACTGGGTTGTTATTTGACTAACTACAGTCTTTCTAGTGCCTCCGTAGCCAGATGGGTAGGAGCAGCAGTGCTTAGCACACGCTTCTTGATGAGACCGGGGTTCGAGCCCGTGACCACCAAATACGGAGGATGCGGAAAGGTCAGGGAATGACCACTGCATATCCCCGGAGCAATATGGCCTTAGTTGCTAATGCTCCTAAAAACCAAATAACAACATAACAACAGTCTTTCTATTACCTAGCACAAGTCGTGCCAACCATTAGCCTCTTGCATCAATGGGCTTTCAAACCACAGGCTCGCCATTGGATGGATGTTATTTGGTTGTCGGACCAATCTCTATACACCTGAAACAGAATTATATATGAAAAACGCTAACAGGGTAGCAATTTGAAATATTCATACCAGTGTGTTTGCCGCTGACTACCAGCCCATTTTCAAAGTCTATTTGTAAAAAGGGTAAGCTTATCTAATAAAGTGGCAACTAAGTGTATAAAATTATAAATAGAACATTTTGGCTTACCTGAAGGCAGCAAACTTGCCCATTACTTTGGAAAGAGTTCCATATAGGCCACAGTATCATGCTGGATTGTGCACATACAGCATCTCTATGTATGGCTCACTTGCTTTATATGACATGTTATAAACGTGTGATGCTGTTGGTGAATGAGTACTCCATTTCATGAAAAGAGTAGGCATACCTAATAAAGCAGCTGCTCAGTGTATAAAACTATAAAGTATTTTGGCCTATCTGAAAGCAGTAAACTTCCCCATTACTTTAGAAACAGTTACATATGGGCCACATTCCCTATTTCATTCATCTATATCAAATAAAAATTCTACAGTTGAGATCATGTATACAAACTTCATTCCTATGAAATGTTGACTCTCTCATATGTCCTCAGGCTGCCAAGAACCTAAGGGACATATTGCAATATGGCAAAGCATGCTCCAAATCAAATTACTGAACTAGTTTGTAAGAGAAATAAGTTTGGAAATGGTGCAAGGGGATATCTTCTACTCTGCAAATCTCTGTGCAAACCTCTGTTAACCCAAGAGATTCACATCTGGCAAATAAGGTAACAAAAGTAAATTAGATTTTTAGTTAATTTTAGTTTCATAAAATTAAAAAAAAAGTTCCTAAATGTGATATTCTTAAAATTGCCAACCAAACAGAAAAAAGCTTGAAAAAAGTTGACCAAAACAGTATTTCAACCCAAGTTTAAAACCAATCATACCAAATTTTAAGAAAATAAATATAGTACACCTACATATTGAGTAATTGAAAAAAGAGGAAAATCCTAAATTGCCAGTGAGATACTAGGTCTCCTTTCAGGCATAAAGTTATCATGAAGGACACAAGATGACTGGAAGAAATTTCTGAAGATTCCCACTAGCTTTCTGAACTCCAGAAAGCTAGTGAGGATAATATGACTCTTTTTACTGGTCTAATGCTATCCACAAGCTTAAATAAATTTAGGAAAAGAATGAAATAGATTAACAAAGTGAGGATGGAGTTTGCATGTCAAATATAAAGAATAAATGAGAAAAAAGTTTCTGGGATGACAAAGAAAGAGAAATTCAGTCACCTATTATTATTTGCCATGTTTCTTCAACCAATAACATTTGTTCCATAAAACATTGTTGACAGTTCGGTATCCATACTAAGTCATTATACTGCACCTTTCTCGGTGCCTATACTTTGTATAGGCATCGAAAAAGCTTTTTTGTAACGTTTTATTTGCAATACAATATTATTTTATTTGTATTGCAAACTTTTGTATAGACACCTGCAAAGGTGCCTATACAAAGGTTTGCAATATCTCCATTCCATACAATTACGATACATTCAAATATCTCTGCTTTATTGGTGTAAAGGTACTGGTATAAAGCACTGTATATGTAATTGCTACCAGAAATGGTAGATATTATTACCACAGAATTCAACAAACTTTCTAATTGAAACAGTAATTTCAATTAGAATACTGCATCAAGAACTGCATAAAGAGTTAATTCACAGCAGTGTAACTCTTCGGAAACCTCTCATCTCGTGAATAAATAGGAAGTTGACTACAGTGATGTTCTAGCACTGTCACTCACTCCTATGAAAAGATACTACAGTACCTCTTCAGGGCAGTGGGCAATACTAGGAGGTGCCCTAGCATTATATAGCCATATATAGTGACAATGACTTTCAACATGTCCTAGCTCTAGTCTCTTGATCTCAATCCTATTAAATATATGTGAGACATCCTGGAGTGAAAGGTCATCCAACTGAAAAACTTCCCTCCTTTAATTTCTTGTCTGCTTTATATACTGTTGGAGGAATGGTCCAAAATGTTGTTGTGTAATGTTCAACCTCTAATTGGTTCAATGCCAAACCATTTAGCAGCAGTTATGAAAGCTCAGGGAGATTCAATGTTATTAGCTACTATTCTCTGTTTTTTTCTCTTTTTTGTATATAAAAATGTGTATTACTAGAGGTAAAAAGATCAATTACAATGCAAAAATTCTTCATGTAAAAGGCAGCTTAAATATTTAAACACTATTACTGTATATTACAAATGTGGAGCCAGTTCAAAGGATGGGACGCAATATGGTGTATCTCTTAACATTTAGATAAAACAGGACTTCATACAATTTCCCATCAATGATCATATTCGCCATTTCTATACAAAAAACTTTTACCACAAAGGTTGATATAAAAAAAAGGTGAAAAAAGTTTAATGTAGTAACTGAACTGTTGCTTTTAACATTTCCATTAGTTCTTTGTTTCTGCAAAGAAAATGAATTAGACATAAGGAGTTTGGGAGCTCCAGACTGATTCATAAATGGGGGGGAGGCAAAATATAATGATGCACATGATTAATAGTAACTGAAAATTATGACGGACCTTGAAATCATATTTAATGTTTAACAAGCCATTATATAATATATATATATATACAACAAGAATAGTTATCAACAATTTAATGTCATGATAAACAATATATTTACTTTCAATATTCAGAGCTGGATCCACACTGTTTTATGGGAGAGGGGGTTATATGATGTTGATATACATGACTGAGAGTAAATGAATTAATAACATGAAAAACAATATTTGTTCTAATTTACTCAGATTCTTGAGTGTTCCTGCTGGAGTCGCCACTGAATGTTCAAATTTAGTTAGGCTTTACGGGGAGGGATTCCACATCACATGACCACTATCACCGATGAGCATTGTGCATTTTCTAATATACTGCAAGGAAATTAAGACACCCTGAGATGTCAGTATACTGTGTGAGCAAACTGCATACATTCTATAATTGCTTGCTTATTGTTTTTATTGTTTTCTGATATAAAAATCTGATGTCTTCCTGCTCTAACTGTGGTGCTATCTTAACTGGTCATAACAGATGATGCTGTTTGCTAATTATATCAATACATTTACTTTGATTCAAACCAGAGTTGTGAACTATACACAGCATCCAGAAATATAAATTTAAAATAACAATATTACATATTTCCTCTTATATCTTATATTCTGCATCTTTGAATAATTTTAGCATTAATATTATCCCCTCCAATAATTTGTACTTCCTTGAATTTATTCAATTTAACCCCAGGGGCTCACATCTGGTGAGTATGGGCTTGGCACACCAAGGGTCCTGGAGTTGGATATCATCATTCTTCACTTTCTTGGTGATTCCCTTTTGACTCTCTCTCTCTCTCTCTCTCTCTCTCTCTCTCTTTTTTGGCTGGTGCAGCTTACGCCTCAGGCTTCCTTGCACCATATAGCTAATAATAATAACTTACCCATTCTACAACAACAGATGGAACCTTATACCAGCAATCAACCACCTGCTGGCTGAAGTCAAACTTCTGCAAATATATCCCGCAACCACCTGAACTTAATTTGAATTTGTGACCCAAAATGAACAGTCTGAGCAAGGTAGGTTGGTTAGCTGGTTGTTTGATGTTTAATGGCACCTCAACAACTCTGAGCAACAGGAAGAATGTCATCAGCATTGAGCTTGCTCAATCCATTCAAAGTTTTAAGCACCTCAATCAGATCGATTTGCAGGTGCCTAGTCTCCACATGCTGCAATCTGCAGAACTGAAGCCTTCCTTAGTGAGACAATCCTTTTGTTCACTTCACCACTTTCACTGCCTATCTCTGCACCTGTTCCAGCAGATCAACATTCTTCCTAAAAAAGGGAACTCCAGACCTGTATGCAGCACTCAAGATGAGGTAACCATTTCCTTATTCAATGGGATAATTACTTCTAATTCCTGTAAACAAAGTTAGTATATATCATTGACAAAACCCCATGAGGTTTTGTCAATGATATACAAGAACTCCAGGCAACTGCAATGAACAGAGAACTTTGTATCTGACTTCACAATTATCACCAGGTTTTCTTTATTTCTCACAACCCTGGCTGTAGTACCATAAAGTTGGTACATTAATTTGGGATTGCTGCTGCATATATGCATCACCTTGTGCAAATGTATCCCCAATTCACACAGAGGGATCAAAGGATAACACAAATAATTACAGACCTGTTAGTTTAATTTCTGTTCCGGGGAAAATAATGGAGTCACTCATTAAAGCACTGCAGTATCATCAAGACAAGACTGCAGTAATAATTCAGACACAGCATGGGTTTGTTAAGGGGAAGTCTTGTCTGACCAATTTGATTGGATACTATGATGTGGTCACAAAGGAACTGGATGCAAAAAATAATTTTGATATCATATACAGTACTTGGATTTCAGGAAAGCTTTTGATACTTTTTTTTTTTTTTTTTTTTTATGAAAACCCCAAACACGAAAGGTATTAAAACCTATAGTACTTAGTACCGTGCATGGGTTGAAGGAGAAGTATGGGGGGGAGAGGGATGCCGGAAACTTTGCCCTAGAGACTAAACATGGGTTTCACCACTTCAAGCCTCCAATAAGCAAAGTGGTGGTATTTCACCGGTTGATGAAAGTCATCTACCAACATACTGTTGCACATAGAAGACTATTATACAAAATGGAGCAGTATTTTTTATTTTTTTTTTAATGAAAACCTATAGTACTTAGTACCATGCATGGGTTGAATGAGAAGTATGGGGAGAGGGGGATGCCGAAAACTTTGCTCTAGAGACTAAACATGGGTTTGGCATTAAGGGCAAGTTGCTACACTGCATAAAAGGGTGGTTGAGTGGGAGAAGACAGAATGGTAATCAATGGGCACTGCTCTTCATGGACTAATGTTATTAGTGGGTCTCCCAGGGTTCGGTGTTGGGCCCAATGTTGTTTTGTATATTTATCAATGATATTGATGAAGGTAAGAAGGTAGACTGCAGCCATTATCAACCTACTGCAGGATGGAAGCCTCCTCAACAATTCATGCTGAGGGAAATGGATCATAATCTTCCAAGCTGGTCCAGTGCGGGTTGGCAGATTGACTGTATTTAGCAGTCAGGGGCTTGAACCCCAGCCTACTCGAAGAGCATGTGCTACTGCACTCTAATGTCCAAGTTTGCAGATGATACAAAGGTTGACAGGGTTTAATGACAGTATGCTACTGCATCAGGATCTAGAAAGGTTGGGCGATGGGCTTAGAAGTGGCAACTGAAGTTTAACGCTGACAAATGCAAAGTACTGCATATGGGTAGAAGTGACCCCAGAGAAACATACCAACTGTGTGGTACTACACTCAGAGTGGTAGAGAATGAAAAAGACCTAGAGGTAATTGTGCAGTCAGATATGAAGTTTTCTGAGCACTGCAGACAGGCTGCTAGAGCAGGTCATGGGGTCTTGTCAATGATATACAGGAGTTTTGCTAGTAGGGGTAAGGAAGTGATTATCCTTTTGTATAAGACAATGGTCAGGCCACACCTTGAGTACTTTGTACAGGTCTGGAAGCAGGCGCCTCCGTAGCCAGGTGGGAAGAAGCAGCAGTGCATAGGACACGCTTCTTGATTAGACCGGGGTTCGAGCCCGTCACCACCAAATACGGAGGATGTGGAAAGGTCAGGGAATGACCACCACATATCCCGGAGCAATATGGCCTTAGTTGCTAATGCTCCTAAAACCAAACAACAACAACAACAGGTCTGGAAGCCTCATTTTAGGAAGGATGTAGAGTTGCTAGAACGAGTACAGAGAAGGGAAACAAGATTGGTGTGGGGAACAAAGGGGTTTCTCTTACCAAGAAAGGCTTAAGTTCTGCAAATTGCAGCATCTAGAGACTAGACACCTGTGGGGTGATATGATTGAGGTGTACAAGGCCTTGAATGGGTTGAGCAGGCTCAGTGTTGATGGGATTCTTCCTCTTCTTAGATTATAAACATGAGTGGGCATAAATTCAAATTGAGGTAAGACAGTTGTAGAATAGATGTACAGAAATTTGTATTTCTACAAACAAATGGTAGTTGATTGCTGGAACAAAATTCCATCTGTCGTTGTGGCAGTTAATAGCTTAAATAAATTCAAGGAAGAACTGGACAAATTTTTAGAGCGAATGGATGTGTGAAATGGGATTTTTTTTTTTTTGGGCTGATGCTGTATAAGCTTACTTTCTTGCATCATATGCCTCTACTAATGTTAATGCTAATTTGTCAATGTTAGACTTCCACTGCCATTCATCAGCCCATCTGCCTAATTTTTCTAGATCTTGTTGCAATAGCTTACCTTTATTACCATCATTAACCACCCCTGCCAGCCTCTGTATAATCTACAAACATTTAGCCTGATATACCTTCATCAATATTAATAAATTTAGAAAACAACAATGCACCCAGCACTGAACACTGGAGGACTTCACTAATAACGTTAGTCCAGGAGGAGCAGAGTCCATTAATAACCACTGTTTTCTCCCACTCCACCAAACCTTTATCCATAGCAGAAACTTATGACCCCTTAATGCCACACTAGTCCAATTTATACAATAGTCTTTTATGTGCAACAGTATCAAAAGCATTCCTGAAATCCAAGTATATGATATCAAAATCATTTACTGATTACAGTTCCTTTGTTACTGCATCATAGTATCCAATCATATCGGTCAGAAAAGATCAGCCATTAACAAATCCATGTTGTGACTGTAGTGTGCAGTTGCATGACTGTCTAGATCAGGGGTGGGCAACAGTCAGCACGCGGGCCACATCCGGCCCGCGACAATGTTGAATCCGGCCCCCTCGGTAAATGCATAAATATAGAAAATCCATACCTGACTACACTCGCCGTAAACGTTCGGCTTAATTCGGTTCAATCGGGAATCGCGGCCAGTACAACAGTAACCAAGTGATTCTACGCAGCGTCAAAGAGTTATTTCCTAATTATTATTGTAGCATCGATCGAATGAAGTTCCTTTGGGTTTGACTTCTTATTGAAAAAAATAATATTGGTGCGAGATATTTTATGTTTTATGCCTTTTCTAATTATTACAATTTTTAATTTAATATAATTTATAGCCCATAAAATGAGCCAATTAAAAAAAAAGAAAAATTGATGCCGAATGCCGCATTTTCAATGATAATTGGACATTCAGATATTTTTTTTTTTAAAAATACATTGGTAATTCAAGTAATATAACATTTTTTTAGGTTCTGATTTTTTTTATTAAATCGTTCAATCTATTCCGGCCCGCATCATGATGCGAAAATTTCATTCGGCCCGCTGACGAAAAAAGTTGCCCACCCCTAGTCTAGATGGTCCTGCATTACTTCTTTAACCAGTGACTCCATTATTTTCCATGGAACAGAAGTTAAAACAGGTCTGTAATTACTTATGTCACTTTTTCATCCCTCTTTGTGAACTGGGATACATTCATATAACTAGTTCATAGGAATCTCCTCGGAATTGAAAGATGCTCTTATAATTATGGATACAGGTTTTACTTACTTCTTTTGTTGTCTCCTTTAATCTAATTGGATTGCTCCAATCCACTCCAGGTTATTTTTTTAGGTTAGACTTCAACAATTTCTGTTCCACTTTGCTCTCAGTTATTACAAAATCATTTAGCTTCTGTTAGAGTTTGATAAATTTCTTGTATTCCTCTCTTTAAAGAACTCCTCATGGGTGAATGTAGGTGCAAAATATCTATTGTGATTATCAGCAACCTGTGTAGGAATCATTGAGTTGAACCATTGTCATCAAGTGGACCAATGTGATTCAACCTCTTCCTTCTATTGTTAATATAAGTAAAGAAGTCTGCTGCATTTCTTTGCCAGAGACTTTTCGTAATTAGCTTTAGCTTGCCTAACCCCCTTTGTGACTAGATTATATCTACAACAGGTTTCTGTATCATGTGGTAATTCATATTCATACCATGCATTTTTCTTCTCTGTCACAAGTCTCATCAGTTCATCTCACAACCATTTAGGTTTAACCTTGAACGGTATTTCTTAGTTGGTATGAAAACAGTAGCAACGTTTATAATTACTTCCCTGAATGCTTCACATTTAGAATTTGCTGTTGGTAACATTAACACAGTTAGTTCTACTGCACAGAATTTTAAAAACTTTTTTTTTTATGTAAACCCCAAACACGAGAGGTATTAGAACCTATACTTAGTACCGTGCTTGGGTTGGAGGTTGAGAAAACGAAAGAAGATATTTATTGACATTGGACTTGAACTTCTGTAGACTGTAATTTTCAGGAAATATGTATGAAGAAAAGTTGTTCCAGAAATCGGCAGTTGAATGAATAAACGAGGAAAATGAAAAGTTGATTCTGTGAGTTTGAAGTTGGACAGTAAATGGATGTTGGCTGGTGGCGGCACGTGTTCGGACTATTTTGAAAGAGAGAGAGTGGGAATTATAGAAGCCAATTCAGAAGAACAGTGCCCATGGAAATATTTGTAGAAGGGGCATGCAGCAGAAAGAGTATGTCTATGAGACAGTGAGTGGAGAGACTCTGTTAGAGATGAATCATTAATTAACCAAACTGCCCTCTTCTGAATGGAATCAAGAAGCCTGAGAGAGGTTTTAGGGGCATCACCCCAGTTGTGGGAACAATATTCCATGGCAGAACGGATTTGCGATTTATACAGAGTGAGCAGCTGTTTGGAAGAAAAGTAACGCCAAGAGCAAAAGAGAAAACCAAGTTTTTAGATGCAGAGGAATCAATATTTGTGATGTGCTTGTGTCAAGAGAGATTAGAAGTCAGGGTAATCTCCAAAAGAGAAATATCATTTTTTCTAGAAATCGGAGTGTCAATAAAGATAAGCATAGGAGCAGAATAATTCCTTTTTGCGAGATATAAGACAAGACTGAGTTTTAGAAGGGTGGAAATCAACTAAGCTGTTTTTGCCCCACTGGAGAATTACCTGAAGATCAGCATTTAAGGAATTGGTAGCAGATTTTCGAGAAGTTGAAGCTGATTGAGTAGGTCAAGGTTTCTCAAAACGGAAAGTGGAATGCAATGTGCTATCAACGGCAAAACTATGGATAGGATTTCCAGTCAATGGAAGAAGGTCATTAATATACAAGAGGAAAAGAGTGGGGGAAAGAACTGAACCTTTGGAGACACTGGCATTAGTGGAGAAATTAGAAGACGGAGAGCCATCTACCATCACCCTCAGTGAGCGATCAGAGAGAAAACTGGATAACCAATTACTAAAAACAGTTGGCAAACCATAAGATGGAAGCTTGTTTAGAAGACCTTTATGCCAAACACGATCGAAAGCCTTTGAGATGTCAAGGGCAACTACTTGTGTTTCACCGAACATTTCCACTGAATTAGTCCATAAATGGGTAACATAAGCCAGAATATCACCAGTGGATCGACACTGACGGAATCCATACTGGTGATCGTTGATCAGACGGAAAGTTTCTAGGTAGTTTAAGAGTTGGCGGTTAATTGATTTCTCCATTACTTTAGAAAGAGTAGAAGTAATTGCAATGGGACAATAATTGGATGGGAGGGATTTGTCACCCTTTTTAGGAACTGGCTGGATATGAGCAAATTTCCAAGCAGAAGGGAAAACACCTTTGAAATAAGAAAGTGAGAAAAGGCGGCAAAGAATAGGAGTAAGTTCAGGAGCACAGGTTTTGAGACCAAGTGGAGAAATACCATCGGGACCTGGAGCTTTCTTAGGTATCCTTCTGACATCCTTTTGATGGAAGACCACAGGAGGCATTGAATGGAGCGTGTTGGGAATGGTGGGAGGTGTTTTACCAAGATCATTAATACATGAGTTGGAAGAAAAATGGGATGCTAGCAGGTCAGCTTTATCCTTGGCTGAAGTGACAACAGAACCATCTGGTTTGGATAGAGGTAGGAGCAGAGATGGACAAAAATTGCGGCCAATAGCTTTGGCAAGAGACCAGAATGCTCGGCTACCATTAGGGCAAGAAGCAAGTTTTCTACTCTTAGCCTGTTCAAACTCTAGTTTGGACTGACCAATAACTGCTTTACAATTGTTGCGAGCTTTGGTGTAGGCAGAAAATGAAACTGAAGAATCAGAAACAAGCCAATTACGATATGCAACATTCTTCTCTTGAACAGCCTTAGCACATTTATTGGGAAACCAAGGTTTAGATAAAGGATGAGATTTTAAAGTGGAGTGTGGGATAAAGGATTCCATTCCTGCAAGAATAATTTCACTGACACGATCTGAGCAAACGTTGACATCAGAAGGTCTGAAACAGTAATCCAACCAAGGAAAAGAAGAAAAGAAATCTCGCAGGTCCATTTTGCATTCTTGTAATGCCAAACAACAAGAGGGTGGGAATAGCCGTGAGATAAAGGCTCCATTGGAGAAGAGACAATCACCAAGTTGTGATCTGAAGTGCCTAAAGATCTCTCACTTCGACCGTGTACTTAGAAGGGTTGTTTGTGAGAAAAAGATCAAGCGTGTTGGCTGTATGATTAGGATTGTCCAGTATTCTTGTAAGTAAATGAACAATCTGTGCAAGGTCATTAGTAATTGCAAAAGCCTCAGCATCTAGACCAGCTGGGTCAGTGCGACTAGAAAAATGAAGCCAGCTGGAGTTGTGAACATTAAAATCACCAAGGAAAATTACCTCACTGTTAGGAAAGTTGGACTGGAGAAAGTCAAGTTGCAAAGAGAGGAAGTCAAACAGCTCCAAGTGATTAGTGGAGTTGGGAGAACAGTAGAGACAACAGATGAATTTGACCTAATGAGGTAAAGAGATTTTAAGCCAGAGAAGATCAAAGAGAGGAGATTCCAAATTGCCAAGTCTCCGACAGGGAATATCAGAATGGACATATGCACAAGTACCACCTTCGAGGCGAAAGGAATCATACAGCGAATAATTTGGGCATCTGAGATGAGCAGTAGTTGAATCAACCGATAACTGAGATTCTGTCAAAAAAAGTATATGGAGTTTGGCAGACTGCAAGTGGAAATGGACATCGTTGAGATTAGAATTGAGACCATGTATATTTGTGAAATGAGTTAGGAAGTGCTTGGGAGGTTTAGATCTTTTTGCAGATAAGCTTGCTCTACTAGTTTGACATTTCATAGTGTATTCAATAGTAAGAAAAATTGGGTGGGACATGTCGTATGAAATAATGAAATTTTTGGATATGGCGTACACGTGGTAAGAATATACGCAGATCCTTGACATAACATGGCCTCGACAATGCTCCCTGCATACACATTACTCGGACTCCCTCCAGTCACTATCTGGCAGAGTAGAGGTAGCAAGATTATAGGTTCGGTCTGGTGTACTAACTAGCAACCGGCCTGCGAACACCGTTTTAGAGCTGTACCCTCGAAATGTAAGGCATATTGGATCTCCCCATGATGTTCATCATAACCTCAAAAGTCATCAATCATACTACATGATGGAAGACATAGGGAAGGTTGACTGGATCTTAGCTTGAGACTAAACATGAGTTCCACCACTTCAAGCCTCCAAAGTGGTGGTATTGCTTATTGCACTGGTTGATGAGAGTCATCTACCACCTAGTACTGCCAGGTAACATAGAGGTGGCATTCCTCCATGTGGTGTGGGTGCCACACCTCGACCCCTGCTTACGTTGGTTCACACCTGCGTGGTCACCCACCATGTACTTGTGCATGGAGGTTATACTCAGGATTACTAACAGTCCCACCATCGTGAAGGTGCAAGCAGAGGATTTGGCTGTCACAGACCATCCAGACTTTGCCGAAATTCTGTCTGAGACCACTGTAGTCAGTGCAAGTAAAAGCTCTTTCCTTTATCCTTGACTATAGTTATGCCATTAAGTAAATCCCACATTAGTACACTGTGATTACTGCCACCAATGTGTATTTTACCTGAAGATTCTGAATGCATGAAGAACTGTTGCTGATAATTGGATAAAAGTAGCCAATTGGTCAGGAGTGAGAGTGCAGTAGCACACACACTCTTCTTTGAGTGGATTGTGGTTCAAGCCTGTGACTGCCAAATATGATTAACAATTATATTCATGATTTACTGTAAACTCCTCTGACCTGATGGTCATGGTTAATAAAAACAAAACATTTTTTTTATATATTGCTTCCTCTTGTTGCCTCTAACATGCTTCTGTAGAAAACAATCATCCCCAATAAATCCACAAAAATCTTGGCAGTGAGTGAGTGACCAATCCACAAGTTCCAGTCAATATCTGGAAAGTTAAAATTTCCCATTTATGACATTTAGCTTTACCTGTCCACTTTATTTCTCTGTATAGCTGTTCATTGTACTAATCAGTCATTAGGCCTATAATGCACTCCTAGTCTCATTTTTGCTATCCCAGTGCTTATGTCACACCAAACTGAGTCAACATTGCACTGTCCCCCACCAAATCAACTGGATGCACTGCCTTAGATTTAATATGCTTCTTAACTAACAGCATACCACTCACCCCTCCCACTTCTGTCCTGTCAATTCTTTCTGTACACATTGTACTTCCCATATTCAAATTGTACATCCCTTTTATGTCTGAGTTACACCACATCTCTGATATCCCTACATCTGCATTTGATGACTTAATCAGTACTTCAAATTTATTAAATTATTATTATTATTATTATTATTACTAGCCATATAGTGCAAGGAAGCCTAAGGCTTATGCTGCACCAGCTAAAAAAAATTTCCGAGTTACCCTGAGAGAGAGAGAGAGAGAGAGAGAGAGAGAGAGAGAGAGAGAGAGAGTTAGAAGTAGAAGGGAATCATCAAGAAAGAGAAGAATGATGATATCCAGCTCAGGACCCTGGGTGTGCCAAGCCCATACTCACCAGATGTGAGCCCCTGGGGTTAATTTATTTACTATGCTCCTAGGATTAGTGTATATGCACATATACATGCACCTGCTCTTACCCTCAGTTACCCTAACACAGCCCATGTATTTACTCGTTCCAGGATGATCCACAGGAGTGCTTGAAATCACTGACACCTTACTTTCCATGCTACAGCATGTTCCAATAGAAGCAGTGCAAGAATCACTTTCACCTCTGCCTGCTGTTGTTGTTTTTGTTTTTAGGAGCATTAGCAACTAAGGCCATATTGCTCCAGGATATGCAGAGGTCATTCCCTGACCTTTCCGCATCCTCCGTATTTGGTGGTGATGGGCTCGAACCCCGATCTAATCAAGAAGCATGTGATGCGCACTACTGCTCCTTCCCACCTGGCTACGGAGGCACCCCTCTGCCTGCGGCTATATTAATCTACTATTCTGTGTATTCTCCTACCCCCCAAGCTAGCACTTTTCCGACTTATCTAACACTGCTTCGATAGCATCAGCGAATATCCTTATGCCCTTTTTATTTAAGTGTAACCCATCCCTATAAAAACAGTTTCTCCTGTTAACAAACATTTTTGTTAACATACACAATGCTAAGAAAACTACCCCAATTTTCCCATGAAAGGAGGAAAAAATTACTGCGAATTTATTTTCTGCGTCCAAGTGACGTCTTAATAAAAAATCGGCAATATATAAATATTTGTTTTAGTTTACGGCCAGATGGGCGAATAAAAACTTCGAAATTAATGAAAACGCAGCGTCTTTTATTTGCTTGTCTGGCCGTAGCCATAGAATAAATCTCAAGCATCGGATTAAATTCGCGAATAAGTTGCACATCCCACTTTTTTTTTTAACCCCGAAGAAAATAAAGGGGGTATTCAGAAAGGAGGTATTCACTTGACGTTGGGGCAATGGTTTATTTTTGCATGGGGACAGATTTGTTGTAATCACACTATTTACTCCAACTGATTTGAGTTGGGACGAAAAGTATACGTAATATTTACAGTTCATAATTCCATCTGGTCGAGTGGAAGATGCAAGTTCTGCGGATTAAATTCGCGAATAAGTTGCACATCCCACTTTTTTTTTTTCTTTTTTTTTTAACCCCGAAGAAAAAGTAGGAGGTATTCCAGAAAATATGGTAATAATATTCACTTGTTGTGTAATATGTTGGGGCAATGGTTTATTTTTGCATGGGGACAGATTTGCTGTAATTACACTATTTACTCCAACTGATTTGAGTTGGGACGAAAAGTATACGTAATATTTACCGATCATAATTCCATCTGGTCGAGTGGAAGGTGCAAGTTCTGCAGTACTATCATCTTCTAGGCTTGCAAGTTCACTTTGCTCTCTCGCCAAGAACTCTGCCGCAGGATCTTCTTCTGTAGGTACTGCATTCCAATTATCACCATCAAATGTTTCGAAATCTTCCATACTGAGTATTTTGTGTAATACAGATACACCAGTTTTTTAAATTTTGTTCTTATTTAGTACCCAAAAACCCCAACCACTTGGTAAAGTATCACAATAGCCTGTTTATGCAACTGCTTCACCGATTCACCACCAGGAAACAAATCCATAGTAAATTCTAAACACTTACAATGCTGATTGGAGAAACAAAACTGTTTAAACACTATTTTATGATAAAAAAATCCTTTACCACTGATAAAAAAAAATCAGTGGTAAAGGAAGTATTTACTAAAGAAAATATTAAAGACTTGAATGCGTTCTGTATACGCTTTTCTGCTTTCTCATAATACTAAATACTGTACAGTTCCAAAGCTGATTGGAGGGGAAAAAACTGTTTAAACACTATTTTATGGGATAAAAAATAATTCAAAAAATTGTAGGTTTACGGATTACATCAAATAAAAGTTATTTGATGTAATTTTCGATTATTCGATTTGATTATTTGATGTCTCATTTACACTTAATTAAAACTCAGGCTAACAGAGAGCAGGAACTACAGTGGGGCGAGCGCGGCGAGAGCCCAAGATTCCTTCAACCTTAATGCTCGTACTCCATTTCGCCATCGTTTCTCCTAGGAAGTTTGTCACGATTGGATTGGCTTTGTAGATGTTCAGCGCCTCTATTAACCAGCTATGAGGCACAGAGTCGAAGGCCTTCCGGTAATCGATGTAGGCTGCTTACATGTTGAGGCGCTTCTTGTAGGCTTGCTCCATAACCGCGGCATCTACGGTTAATTGCTCCTAGCATCCTTTGCTCAGCCGCTTCCATCCTTTCTGCTGTTCGACCATTATGGTCTGGCTCTGGAAGTGGTCTGACAGTCTGCGCGGGTAACACAGTGGCATCGTCACCCTCCTACCCACACCGGGTGGAAAAGGCCCAGGTTCGAATACCGTCAATGACGCGAGGAACTTTAATGGGCTTTTTTTCACTCCATGGCTGAGTTAGTCGGTCTCGGGCGTAGATAGCAAGGTTTTTTCCCCCAGAAAACTGGGGTTTTTCGTCAAGAAAACAGAAAAATCGACCATAGAACACATGCAATTAACATAAGACACAGCACGGCAGATGAATTTAATTATTCGGCTGGCCTAAATATAATAGTATAATAATAAGTGGTCTCACATCTTCCTGGTTATGCAGCTGGTCAGGATCTTGTACATTGTTGGGAGGCAAGTGATTGGCATATATTTCGCCGGATTTCTTGTATCTTCGTCTTTAGGCTTCAGATATGTGATTCCTTGAGTGAGAAACTTCGGGATTGTCTCTCGGTGCCTTATCATTCGGGTGAACTGCTCTGTCAGGTGCTTATGTGTGCAAGTGAGCTTCTTGTACCAGTAGTTGTGGAAGTTATCTATTTTTGGTGTTCGCCGGTTGTGAGTTCTTGATCGTCTATTTTACTTCTTCTTCCCGAATCCCCCACCCTCTCATTTCTTGTACGTGGTTTTCTTGCGTTCTAGTTCTATCCAGGGGGCTCGGCTGTTATGTTTTACTTTCCTGCACCATATGTTTCCCCAAAATTCCTCAATCGTCATCTGCTCGGGTGGTCCGTTCCCTTCTTTCCCGTCTTCTCCGAGACTCCTGTAGAAGCCTCTTTGCCCGTCATCGAAGATTCGGTTGTTTATTTTCCTTTGCAAGCTCTCTTTGTATCCGTGTAATGTCTTGCTGAGTGCAAGGAGGTTCTGCTTCAATGTATCCTAGTACTCTCCCATTTTCTGATTTTTTGTCTCATGTTTGCAAAGGATGCTGTCTCTCTTGAGGATACTCTTCACATTTCCAATTAATTTCTGCTAATTTCTTACTCCTATTTCCTAGTTGGTATTGGGCCAATTGGCCAATCTTGACTCTTAATTCTTCTATCTTCTGCGGAAGTCTTATTTCCCAAGCTGGCGGTTCCTTCTCTTTTCGGTCTTCTGCTGCTGGTCTTTCGTTACTCTTCCGTTAATCCTTGTGGCTGCTACCACGGCACAATACACGGCTGTGTGGATGGTCTCCAGTGTTGCACCATTGCTGTCGAGGTAATGCGGTATTATGCGCCGATTCAAGTAGTCTGTGACTCTCCACAAGGTTCTATTCGGCCTCTGCTTCGGTATCACGTGAGTCTTTGTGGGGTCCTTTCCTTCGAAATCTGTTAGGGCATTCTTCCAGTCGTCCTCTGTTCTGGATATCATGACCTTGTCACTTTCCACTTCAGCTGTTATCGGTCGTATTTCTTCTTTCACTTCCTCCTCTGGTTTGGTGGTGGTATGTTCTTACTCCTCTGGTTCAGTATTCTTTATCATTTGTAGTTGATCGCTCACATCCTGTTTGATTTTTTCCAAGATTGCAGGAGCTATCAGTTTTTTCGTGACGATGATCCTTCTCTGGTCCGCTATTCACTGTTCGGTGACTTGAATATCAAGGAATCGTTTCAGCCACTTGGTATGTAGTCTCGCCCTGTACGTTGTCATATCGGTCTCCAGCTGCGATATTTCGTAGTATGATTGCCGTATTCATTTCGATGCTCCACTTCATGATTTGGTGTTTTCTTCCTTCCTGATAGTCACTAGCGCATTTGCTCAGGAAGTACTTCCAGTTGTTGGGGCTGGATAGTCTTGCTCGTCTCCTGCGGTAGCCATACGGGGACAGCGCCACTTTCTCTACTCTCTTCCTCTGCAGACCGTCTCTAAATTTTAGAACTGACCCATCTGCTTAAGGTCTGAGCGCGAGTGACATTGTCCTGCGCCACACTCGATGCATTATGATTATTATTATTATTGTTCTTCTATGATTTCTCCCTGATTGGGGGTTCCACCTCGTGACGAGTATTGCTACCAAGTACCCAGGGTGGTTGTTGTTATGTCTGGTGTTATTGTTGGTCGAGGAACTCTCTGACTATCCTACCGGTGTTCAGGATTGTGACTTTCTGAAGTTCTTTGTAGTTGTTCGTTAGGAGACCTATTGCTGCTAGGCTGTTATGTAGGGATTTTTGGCGCCATACATGTAGCTGTCACGATGATCGGGATGGTCATAACTTGTTGCTTATGCCACATTTCTTTGATCTCCTGTCTTAGGTTCGTGTTCTTCCTGATTT
Source organism: Mastigoproctus giganteus (assembly GCF_048544385.1). Taxonomy (NCBI): domain Eukaryota; kingdom Metazoa; phylum Arthropoda; class Arachnida; order Uropygi; family Thelyphonidae; genus Mastigoproctus; species Mastigoproctus giganteus. Next base: position 203,711,783 of record NC_143581.1, on the reverse strand, counting down.
TTTACATGGGTTTTCTGCAGGTTGCTAGTGTTGGGAACCGCTATTTCAATTAGATAAGTAGTCTTTTCCTTCTTTTCCACAATGGGTAGTCCGATCTGTCGTGCGGGACTGTCCTCTCCGTTATTATGACGCGGTGTAAATACAGCTTGTGGGTTGGGGTCTCTAGTACTGCCTGGCGTTCGTACTTGTAGTACGGTACACTTTCTTCGTTTAACTGATATTTCTTTGGTAGCTTCCGATGTATTATCCTGGCTTCCTGGTCGTATCTATGAGTGTACTCAGTCTGGGTGATCACCTTGCATCCCTCGGTGATGTGTTGGATCATTTCTGAGGCGAGGTCGATATGTTTCATCGGACACTCCGGGGTCCTTGCGACGCATTTTCTTTAGTTTCTGGTGTTGATTACCTGGTCTTGTATGGCGAGCATGAATCCTTCAGTCTCGAGGAAGGGAGTCCTGCTTGTGAGCCATGCATTGGAAGCAATTTTATCTATGTGATCTTGATGGAGATCATTGTAGTGTCTTCTCTGCCAATATTTCTCGCTTCGTTTGTGCCTTCTGGTTTGGAGGTAACTCCTCACTTAGGTTGAGTGGTGTATGCCGCTTTTCTATGTTCCTTTTGGCCTGCTGGTATGCTGCTTTGTGTTTCTGGAAGTAATCCTTCAGGTTAGCAATCACTGTTTTCTGCTGCTCGATGAGGTCTATCTAGCCCCTTCCTCCTTCTTTCCGAACAATTGTCATTCTCTGCACGGCTGACTTCGGGTAGGGTTGACGGTTCTTGGTCATCATTTTCCTTGTCTTTCTCATGATATTCTCCAGCTCGGTGTTAGTCTAATCTATGATCCCGAAGGAGTACGTTAGCACTGGGACTGCATAGGTATTTATGGCTTTAACTGTATTCCCTACTTTCAGCTTTGCTTTCAGCATGCTTCTAAGTCTCTGATGGTATTTTTCGGTCAGGCAGGCCTTGATTTCCTTGTGCTGTAGCTGCTGAGCCTACATCATTCCCAAGTATTTTTAGACCTCTCCCTCTGCCATGGCTTCGATCTCTTTACCACTCTGCAGCTGGTAGTTTCGATTGACTAATTTTCCGTGAGTCTTGCATTTGTCTAGACGAAATTCCATCCTAATATCATTGCTGAATTCTTCGGTGATCCGGAGTAGTTGCTGGAGTTGCTTCTCGGTTCCCGTGTAGAACTTGATGTCATCCATGTTCAACAGATGGGTGAGGGTGTATAGGTTCTTCTTTCCTTCTTTGAGGCAATATCAGTACTTGCTGCTGTTGAGCATGTTTGATAACAGGTTAAGTGCTAGACAGAACCACAGTGTGCTCAGGGCATCTCCCTGAAAGATACCTCTCCTGATGGGGATTGGCTTGGTTATGATGCTTTCGATGTTAATTGTGGTACTCCATTTCATCACCGTTTCTCCTAGGATGTTTGTCACTATCGGATTGACTTTGCAGATGTTCAGCGCCTCTATTAGCCAGCTATGAGGCGCGCACTCGAAGCTCTTGTGGTAATCGATGTAGGCTGTATACATGTTGTGGCGCTTCTTGTAGGCTTGCTCTATAACCGCGGCATCTATTGTTAATTGCTTCTTGCATCCTTTGCTTAGCCGCTTGCATCCTTTCTGCTATTCGGCCATTATGTTCTGGTTCTCCAAGTGGTCCCACTAGGAGCCCAACGGCTAAAAGGGCAGAGAAACAACACAACATGACACTACACAACATAAACATGTACCTTACACTTTTTAAAATCTCTGGCCTTCACAGTGTTCTGTGTTTCACAAACAGAGAACACAACACGGGGATGGGGGAAACCCCTGGGGCCGTTAGAGAATGAACACTTTACTTGGTCTGATATCTTCCTGGTTTTGCAGCTGGTTATTATTATTTCTACCCGATTGGTGGCTCCACCTCACGACGGGTATTGCTACTAAGTACACACGGTGGTTGTATGTCTGGTGTTACTGTTAGTTCCTGTCTTGTTACCGTTAGTAATACCAAAGGAACTCTCTGATTACCCTCTATGTCAGTGGTTTTCAACCTCTTTTTAAAACGGTACCCCTAAGTAATTTATTTTATTTTGCGGCACCCCTACTCAATTTTCTGCCTGCTAGATCCGATTCTCTGTGTATATATATATATTGTGTTCTTATTAAAGCTTATGATTTAAATTCTGGTAAATTGTATATGATTATTTCTTTATCACGTGGTACGTTAATGCTATCGTCATGTGCCAATTTGACATTATACGTGCATGAAATAATACTGGTCACTTGATTTAATGCTTCAATATTGGTGGATTCAATCTATTTTCCGGTGTTTATTTATTAATGTTATTTATTTATTTATAGGTATTTAAGTGTATATGGAACAGGTTATCAGGTTAGTGGGCTAACTTTAGCCTGGGGCCCTGTAAATGTAGATGACCAGGGGAAAGAATGTTATTTAATGTTATTTGATGTTTTACTGAAATTTGCATTGCTTAATACCATTAATATATATAATTTTATCTTCATTTATTATTACCATTACATTTACAGGCCCTCAGGCCCAACTTAGCCCACAAATCATAATCTGATAACCTCTTCCATATACACTTAAATACCTATAAATAAATAAACACCCGAAAATAGATTAAATCGACCAATATTGAAGCATTAAATCAATTGACCAGTATATATATATATTTATATGATATTTATTACAATAATATAATTATAAAAATTACATTTCATAATACAAATTATATATATATATATACAGTATATAATTTTATCCTTTGTACAGAGGTACTAAGTAAATATCAATTATAGATCACCACAAAATTAAAAAGATACTGTGCACCTTTTTATAATGAAATAAACATATAAATTAAAAAATAATAATAAGTTTAAGTAACTTAAACCCAAATTACGTGGCACCCCTGGAATGTTGTTGCGGTACCCCGGTTGAAAACCACTGCTCTATGTGTTCAGTATTGCGACTTTCTGGAGTTCCTTGTAGGTGTTCGCTGGGAGACCTATTGCTGTTAGGCTGTTATGTAGGATCTTTGGCACCATATCGGTGGTTGACGAGATGATCCTTATTATTATTATTAAAATTAAAATTCCTAATAAGAAGATTTTTGATACTCAGTGATACAGTAGATTAGACCTGATATGTAGATCAATTACTTTCTCTGTTTGCGGTGTGGACTGTACTATGTGTAATGACTTCATTGTCTTTTCTGTTAGTTAACAAATCTGTATGCAAAAACTGTTGTAAATGATGAATTACAACTTGTTGTCAAGAAATTCACTTTTCTTAACAATTTCTTTTATTGTAAACAAATTCTCTTGATAAAATAAAATTGTATTGTATTATTATTATTAATTAATTAATTAATTAATAACTTAATGAATTACATTTTGAGAATTATAAGGGGAAAAAATATTTGGAATGACTTGAATATGAGAAGGCAATTTTTTTAAAATATAAAATCCTTTATCAAGTTCAAAAATTGAAGTTAAATTGAATTTTTAAAAATCTGAACATGATTTTTGAAGAGTTGAATGTTTAATTATATGGGAAAGGAATTTCTCATATAATTAAAGGAATGAAAAGGCAATTGTTTGGCCTCACCCTAGAGTACTAAATAGATATGGAGAAATGCGTACAATGAATATAATTAACAATTTGTTGGGCAGTGTTTATTTCAGACTTAACAGAAGTTATACTATTTTCAAATTAAAATTTTTAATAAGAAAATTTTTGATACTTAATGATTCAGTAGATTAGAATTGCTATACATATAAATAGTACTCCCTGTTTACAGTGCGGAATGTATTATGAATAGTAATTTCCTTTTTTTTATGTTAAGTAATAAATATGTATGGAATACTGTTTTATGTGATGATTTATAACTTGTTGTCAAGAAATTTAATTTTCTGAACAAGTTTATATATTATAAACAAAAGTTTTTTTATGAATAAATTGTATTATTATTATAATCATTATTGTTGCTCATATTATTTCTCTCTGATTGGGGGTTCCACCTGTTACTGGTATTGCTGCCAAGTACACAGGGTGGCTGTTATTTCTGGTGTTACTCTTGGTTGAGGAACTCTCTGATTGTCCTACAAGTGTTCAGGATTGCAGAGTTCCTTGTAGGTATTCCCTGGAAGACCTATTCCTGCTATGCTTTTATGTAGTGTCTTTGGGACCATACCGGTTGACACGATGATCGGGATGGTCGTTACATGTTGCATATGTCACATCTTTTTGGTCTCCTTTTCTAGGTTCGATTAGTTACTGATTTTTTTTCTAATGGGTTTTCTTGAGTTTGCCAGTATTGGGCACTGCTATGTCAACCAGATAGGCAACTTTTTCCTGCTGGTCAACAAGGGTTATGTCCGGTACTTGTATATGGTACAATTTCTTTGATCAACTGACATTTCCTTGTTACCTTCTAATGTATTATCCTGGCTACCTGGTCGAGTCTGCTAATATACTCAGCCTGGGTTATCACCTTGCATCCCGCAGTGATGTGTTGGATCGATTCTGCAGACAGGTGGCATCGTCGACACGTGTCATCTGACAATGCGGGCTCCTTCGCGATGTATTTTGTATAGTTTCTGGGGTTGATTACCTGGTTTTTGATGGCGATCATAAATCCTCCAGTCTCTGGGAAGAGCGTCCCACTCGTGAGGCATGCATTGGAATAAATTTTATCTATGTGATCTTGATGGAGGTCATGGTCTGCCATGGAGTGTCTTCTTTGCCCATCTTTTTAGCTTCGTTTGTGCCGTCTGGGTGGGAGGAGACTCCTCGCTTAGATTGAGTAGGCTATGCCGCCTTTTTATCTTCGTTGTATCCTAGTGGAGTGCTGCTGTGTATTTCTGGAAGTAATCCTTCAAGCAGGGCCAGATTTAAACATTTTGTGGCTCTTAGCTATAACATGTATCAAGCCCTCCTCTCTCTTACAGTTCATCTGTGGCAATATTTTTTAAACTAGGCGAGGCCCTAAGCTGTAGCTTATTTAGCTCATGTGTAAATCCGGCCCTGCATTCAGGTTATCAATCGCTGTTTTCTGTTGCTCGATGAGGTCTATTAGGTCCCTTCTTCTTTGTGAGCTATTTTCATTCTCTTTCGGCTGACTCATCGCCACCATAATAATACTGTAATACCTTATCACTACATCATCAGTGGACTAATCCGTTGTTTTAAGTGGGCCGAGCGGTAAAGGTCAAGAAATACAGTAATTCTGGTAGATAGAGCTTAGGCCCCTTCTTTGCCTTTCTTCATTACTAGCATTGCTGTTTCAGTGCGGCTGTGTCTTGTGCTATTTCATCTCATAAAAGTGCTTGTGTTTGAACGTATCTTGCGTTATTTCAACTCATAAAAGTGCTTTGAAATTTTTAATAATGCCTGGAAAATATTGTGTTCCTGGATGCCTTGGAAATTATAAAGGTGGCCCGAAAGTACACGTCTTAGGATTTCCGTTGAAGGATACTGTTTTAACTAAGAAATGGTTGAAAGCTATACCAAGAAAAGACTTTATGCTATCTGAACATTCAAAGGTAAGTTTTCTAAAATAGGTCTGTGGTACGTTAATAGCAGTTATCTTAAATATGATTATTTTAACAATAATGAAACGATAATATGTAAGAATATGAAACAGATATATTCTTGTCAGAATATAGAAGTAAATTTTGTCAGAATTTCGGCTTTTATGGTTTCATTTATATATAAAATATTCCTTTCATGTATTAGATACACTGAAGAAAAGTGCGTGCATGCTTGTTTAAGAAATCAAAAAATCTCGATATTTGTAAGATACGTAATATTAATTTTATTTATTGAAAATTTTAGTGTAGATAAATACACTAAATGTAATTATATGTAACCTTCGATAAACTATAGGCCTGAGTATGCGGACTGAGGTATCCTTAGTTGTAAAAGCTAATAACAATCGTCTAAGCCAGTGGTCGTCAACCTGGTCCCTACCGCCCACTAGTGGGCGATTCAAGTTTTCATGGTGGGCGGTGGGGGTTTTTGTCCGTTGTTACAAATTTTGTTCTTCCTCCATATATCGAATACATTGCTAACAACTTCGCGAATTTGACTTTTTAAAATATGCTTTTGCAATTTACTTTTCTAAACTTTGAATATAGATAATAATTCACCGGACACTTCTTGAAGTATACTCGTGGACGAGGGGCTAAATTGAGTTACTGCGGCACCGGTGGGCGGTAAGGAAATTTTACCATCAACAAAGATACAAAAGTGGGCTGTAGGAATTAAAAGGTTGACGACTCCTAGTCTAAGCTAATAACAAGTAAATTGAAACTCCGAAGACATCATAACATTTTATTTATATATTTCAAATTGTTGCAGATATGTGTGAGATTCATTTCGCGCCCATCCCAGATAGTTAGACGGACATCTAAATTTGATGGGAAAATCGAAGAGAATCGCTGTAGATTTCGAGCATCCAAATTAATTCACGGAGCTGTTCCCTAACTTTTTCCATTGGTGGCATTTGCAAGAAACAGTCCCGAAGAGAAGATTAGAGGAAAAAAACTTTGAGATGACCCTGGAAAATAGTATTAAGAGTAAATATGATTATGAAAAGGCTCGAGAATTTCATACGTTCCCACAACTAGCAGAGTGCCCAAATAGACATACAGTACCTGAATGTGCTGGCAAGTTATTTCAAAAAATAAGTATATTGTGTTTTTATATTTAATATTTCAGCCAACACCTTCCATTGCCTATTCAGTCGTGATTAGTGAAGATTTGATGTTGTCGGTATTTGTACAGAGCGCTGAAATTAATAATTTAGGAAAGTCAAAGTCAATGGAACTTCCTATGAAGGAGAACAGTTTCGATCAGATTACTGACATCTTAGAACAGATACCGGTAATTGCTAACAGCAGTGATGTTAATAATATTTTTGTTTTAAATGCTATTTGTAGTTTACTGAATTCAATTGCCGGAAACGTTAATAGCGAGAGAGAGCATCAGTGTTTAAATTCATAAACGAACAATTACATTTTTGTTAGATTGTGAAAAGGATGCATACAAATATTCCACAGAAGTGTTAATATTTTTGTCTTTGGTGTTTCCGATATCTCCACAAGACCACAAATTTCTACAGCATTCTGCACTCCTACTTCTCCTCATCCAAGTATCATTCGTAGGCTCTGCTCTTCTGTAAACTCAAAAATTCCAGATGACCAGCAAGAGAATTATTTTCTGATGTATGCAAAACAGAAATTGGCTTTTTAAATTCTTCAGAACGCAAAATTAGTTTGATGACCGATGAAATTCATCTGAAACCTTATAATGATTACAAAGGTGGAAGCGTATTGGGAAATTCTTTTGATAGTACTGATGCAGCTACAAGTGCATATCTATTTATGATTCAGAGCTTATTGTCAAATTATAGAGATGTCATTTATATTTTATCCGTGAAAAAAATTACTGCAGAAAAATTACATTCAGTTTTGAAAAAAAATTATTGTGGGCTTGAAGAAAATTGGTTATAATGTTGTAGCAATTGTAAGTGATAATATTTCAATTAAAAGAAAAAAGTATTTCAGAGAAATAATTTAAAATTTTCTAATTAATACCATTATCAATATTTTGCTCAAAAATTATTGTAAAAAGAAAAATGATGTATTAAAAGCACATAAACGTAAACTCCAAACATTAAAAATGAGCTAAAATAAATTTCTATTCAATTATAGTAATCAAATTATTAGATTTAAAGGATAAATGTATATATTAGTTGGATTAGAAATTACATGTAAAACATTCAAAATGTAATAAAATAGTTAACTATAAAATGTGTTGTCTTAATTTTTTCTGAATGTTATGATTAACAAAAATTATCACACTTAAGTATAAACTGATATTTTTTTTATTTATTCATCTCATTTATTTTTTCATATTGTCCCTTGTAACATATATTATCTTTCCATTATACACAGAAAATAAAGATTTACATTCAACTCTTGCTTTCGCTTTTCTCAGTTCTGTGCAGCAATGTAGCTTTATGTACTTCTTATGGCCCACTTATGACGCCAAACACGCAGTGATCAGGCATTGTTATTACGGTGGTGTTGGCAGCTCGTGGTCATCATTGTCCTTGTATTTATTATTTTTATTAGTCATACGGCACAAGGAAGCCTGAGGCTTTTGCTGTACCAGAAAAATTCCAGTAAAACAGGAAAATCGAATAGGACACACGCAATTTACAAACACGAATACGGGAATATGTAATCAATTACTGGTAACCCTAATATAATATATATATATTTTTGTACCAGCCAAAAAAAAAAAAAAATTCTAAGTTACCCCTGAGAGAGAGAGTCGAAGTAGAAGGGAATCACCAAGAAGAAGAAGAAGAATGATGATATCCAGCTCCAGATACGCACCAGATGTGAGCCCCTGGGATTATAGCTTCTCCAAGAGCATTTTTTTTTTTTTTTTGCATTATATGATCGTGCCATCACGTGTTGACGCTTGGAAAAGATTCTAATGTGAAACGTACGGGCCTATCCTCCTCACTCCAACAAAATTCTGAGTGCGCCATTGGGCCCAACCCACCATGGGGCGTGATCGAGCTAGTAATATCAGGTTGGGTGTGACCGTTAATAGTAATATCTGAGTTGGGTGTGAGTTGAACAAAAAGTTTAGAAAAACTGCAACTCAATTCCACATACCGTAATGTGTACTCCAACTTCTCATTAAACAGCTATAGCGCCTCTTGCGGAGAAAACAAAGGTGAATCTGTGTGATTATTTATCATGAAACGTTTTATAGAGACAATAAATGAACGTTGCCTCCTGAACAATTTTTTTGCCGATGAGTTTGAAAGCTATGTAGATATTTTTAACACTTAATTATAATTTAGTCATCGCTAAATATATTTTTTTTCTCCGAAATGCCGGCAGTATAAAATGCTTATTCCTTGTATATTTTATAGTTTTGTTTTCATCAAATATATAAGGTAAGAAATTACGCGCACCGATGGCTTGCAGCCGTAGAGAGATTATTGCTCATATACCATGCATCAATTATTTTAACAATTAAAGTAATGTAGGTTTTTTCAAATAGAGAATTCGCATATTTTTAAGATGATCCTAAAGGCCTTGGATCAGTTGTTCTTGATGTTTAACACCCCTAAGAATCCATTGTCAAATGAACACGTTTAAGAGTTGACTTAGGTGCTCCCTAGCCGCCTAAAAACAAAACAAAAAAAAAAAAAATATATATATATATATATATATATATATTAGCTTTCAATTTTTAGCTGATGAGTTGCTATAGTAACTTTGATATCAGCAGTCAGATAATATTGGGCAATCAACACCCAATGCGACTTACCATTAAAACTTCTAGGAATGTGAAGGTACTCTGTAAATAAATAGCTCAATATCGATCTGGATACACCATAGATAACTCAAGAAAAAACTACGATAGTAGTGTGGGAGACTTATTTTAACATATTATGCCTTGTTGCATTTAGTTATTTTAAATAAATAGTTCAAAAAATGCAAGACGGCCAGTGCAACGGGACCAGTTTATATGGTATTGGATGTGATCTCTTTGTATCAGCGTGCAGACCTTTCCAAACACGTGACAAATTTACTGTACTGTTTGGGATAACAAGGATGTAGAGACAGAAAACTTGAAGTGTCTCAAGTGAGATAGAAAATAATGTACTTGATAGTGATCATAACATAGATACAGATGATGTCTACATTGGGTAATATATAAACATGAAACAAACAGAACTAAATAATTTCATAATATTGTATAAAATTTGTTCTTGTGCACCTCACTTATTATAATAAATAAAATTAGCTCATGTATTGCAGTAAAATTATAATGAGTACTTACGACTCATGTGACTTACTATTAGATTTTTCAGTGCACCTATTCAAGGGTTAAAGAAATAAGATGTAATTCTTAAGAAAATTTTCATTTCAGTGGTAGGGTTACTGTTGACTTACTGTTTTTGTCAACACAATGTTACAGATCGTTGTGTTGAATGAGCATGAGACTTGAATGAGTGATTTATATCACTCATTCAAGTGTCATTATGGACAGTGTTGATTTTATGGAGAGATTGTCAATTTTATTGTTGTGTGTGGCAATTTTATTGTTATGTACTTTTATTTTGAAAAATAGATTTTGATTATTATTATTTAATAAACAACATATACATAATATTCTAAAATGATGGTCAATAATTTAAAGGTGAAAAGTACATACTAAAATAAGCAAAAAAAGTCCCAGTGAACATCAGGCTGCAATTGAACCCTTTTTGAGATAATGCACATTTTCTTTTAAGATCTGCCACTGGAGCACTAGTATAGCAAAAAGCTGTGAATCTTTTGCTAAGGGTGGTTTTATAAAACATAAGATAATACATTTTTAATTTTTGGTTTCAACACCACAGGATTTTACAGATGTTACATGTTACAGGATGTTCTTTCTAACACCCTTTCCTCAACATCAGGTGTTATGCTTCTGGGCCTACCTGCTTGTACTCCATGTGCGAAGCACCCATGTTCTCTAAGGCGTTGATGTACCCTGATGAATGTGCACCTGTTGGGCTGCCTTCGGTGGGGAAATGCTTCTTGGTAGAAATGTGCAGCCTCTAGTGCACTGCTGTTGGCTTTACCGAAGTGCATGTCTGCATACTCTTTGTTGCTGTAACCTCTTTCCATGTTGACTATCCTTTGGCAATACTATTATGCCTGCTACATCGCAGAGCATTTGAGAGAGGAGAAATGGAGAGAATGAACATAACCTAACCTAAACAAACAAGTCAGTGGTGGATCCCAACTAGAAATGTGCAATATCTCGAAAACAATTCACTTAAAAACCCACATTTATTAGGTTTTTTTTGCATATTGTAATCTGTACAGTTCACCCTTAAATTATTGACCATCACTTTTGAAACACCTGTATAATAGGACCAAAGCCCCTGATAAATATATGTATTTACAGAAAGATGGTAGAGCTAAAAGTTTTAATGGAAAGTTTATATAGCAGTTAAATTCAATGTTGATTCTATATCCTCCCAAAGTGCAAATTTTTTTTATGAGTACATTATCTCAGGAAAATAGACAAGTCAACTTTTTGTGCATTCCCATTCAACATCACTTCCCTTTTTAAGTGATTAAATTATAGTCAAAATAGTAGCAACAATCAGACTTTCTTTTTCCTTTTGTGCATATGATTGCTTGCTAAATTTGGAAATTAAATATGATACCTTTTCCTGATCCTACTTCTCCATTATTGCAAAATTGCTCCATTAAAGCTGTAAACTATTTGACCAAAAAACAAATTGTTATACCATTAGTCTGATGCTTAGATAACTGGAATTCGATGCCATTGTAGATATCTCATTATTGTTAATGAATTATTATACACTGCACACCCCCATTTATTAGAGACTGGCTTTTTGATATCCTTACATCATCAGTTGTAAGTAACTGAAATAGAACATATCATAAGTGACTTGTATCCAAATCTCCATCTTCGTTTTTCTGTCTATACTAAAGCTTCTGTATATGTCACCTCCTCTAATATCTACTGGCTTCAGGATCTCTATTTTTGTTGGTTGTTGTTATTTGGTTTTTTAGGAGCATTAGCTCGACGACTATACACCTGGACCTCACCACAAGACTCTGACAACAATATCGTCAGGAATCAAATTGACTACATCTTAATCAACATCAGATATAAGTCAAGTGTCCTCAATGCAAAAACTTACCCCGGAGCTGACATATCATCAGACCATAACCCAGTAACAGCAACACTACGTCTCAAATTACGAGCAGTCAAACGCACAAGCACAACAAAAAGAATCGACCTGGAGAAACTGAAGAACACCGCCAACAGACGACAAGTACAGCTTCATCTCAACACTACAATCCGATCGATCGAAGCAGTAACAACAGACGTGCAAGCATTCGGGCGTTCACTCAAACAGTGCATCAATGAAACAGCAGAAACCCTGCTAGGACATCAGGCGTCGAAAAAGAAACAACGGTGGATGACCCAGCACATACTAGACCTAATGGATGAACGGAGAATATTCAAAAACAACAACAACCGGGAAAAATACAAAGAAATACAACAAAAGATCAAACAGGAAATCCGGAAGGCGAAGGAAAAATGGATGGAAGATCAGTGTGCAGAAATCGAAGACCTAATCAAGAAAAATGACAACTATAACCTGCACAAGAAGCTTAAAGAAGCTGGAAACATCTACAAACCGGCTCCTATCCCAAGTTTATATACGGACAACAATCAACCTATACTAAGCAAACAAGCCAAACTCGACACCTGGAAGAGCTATATATACAATCTGTTCGGCACCAACAGAAAACCGGCAGAAACGCAACAACAAACACAGGAAGACAATCTCCACATATTAACATCTGAAGTGGAACATGCCATCCGAATAACAAAGCCAGGCAAGGCCTGTGGACCTGATCAGATTCATGTGGAACTGCTGAAACAACTAGACTACAGCAACATCCAACAACTAACGAAATGGTTCAATCAAATCTACAACAACAACGACATTCCATCCGAATGGCTCCAATCCATCTTTGTGGCCCTACCAAAAAAGGCTACCAGCCGGAAATGCGAAGACTTCAGGCTGATCAGTCTAATGAGCCAGGTGCTAAAAGTCTTCCTCAAGGTGATTCAGCAAAGGATAAGATGTAAGTGCGAAAGTGCACTAGGAAACACACAGTTCGGATTCTGCAGGGGACTAGGCACCAGAGAAGCAATTTTCTGTTTACAAATATTGCTACAAAGGTGCTATGAACATCAAAAAGACGTGTATATATGTTTTATTGACTACGAGAAAGCCTTCGATTCAGTAGACCACGACCGCCTAATTGACCGACTGAGAAAACTTGGGCTTGAAAACAATGATATCAACTTTATTACAACTTTCTACTGGAATCAAACAGCCCGGCTTCGCTATGACAACGATCTGACAGACCCAATTCCAATAAAAAAAGGCGTCCGGCAAGGCTGTCCATTATCTCCCATTCTTTTTAACATCTATTCGGAAATGATCTTCGACCAAACACTGGCTGACAAGAACATCGGCATAAAAGTTAACGGACACTACATCAATAACTTAAGATATGCCGATGACACAGCACTAATAGCGGATTCAGAACAAGATTTACAGACCATCTTGAACGAAGTGGACATAGAAAGCCAAGCATGGGGGCTACGAATCAACAAAAAGAAAACAAAGGTGATGAAGGTCAGCAGGACTGCAAGCAAAATCACGATCAAACTAAACAACGAAAAATTAGAGCAAATACACCGCTTCAAGTATCTCGGAGTGCTCATTGATGACCAGCTGAACCATGAGGCCGAAATCAAAAGCAGAATTGAACAAGCCAGGCAGGCATTCACCAAATGGAGAACCCTCCTCACCGACAGAAGCTTGAACATCGTGCTCAAATTACGCACATTGAAATGCTACATCTGGCCAATACTGCTCTACGGTGTAGAAACCTGGACTCTAACATCAGCCACTACAAAAAAGCTCCAGGCCTTCGAAATGTGGCTCTACCGAAGAATGCTGAAAATTCCGTGGACAGCCAAGATAACCAACGCACAGGTCCTGCAGGACATGCACACGGAACGGGACCTGCTCAAAACCATCATCAGCAGGAAATGCAAATACCTAGGTCACATCGCTAGGAACCAACAAAAATATCACCTTCTACCACTCATCCTGGAGGGAAAGATCGAAGGCAAGAAACGCCCAGGCAGACCGAAAATGGCATGGCTAGATAACATCAACACCTGGCTTCACATGACAACAGCACAAATTCTACACGCAGCGCTAGACAGAGAACAATATCAAAACGAAGTCGCAAACGCCATTCGGCAGCATTAAAGAAGAAGAAGAGGAGCATTAGCAACTAAGGCCATATTGCTCCGGGAAATGCGGTTGTCATTCCCTGACCTTTCCACATCCTCTGTATTTGGTGGTCACGTGCTCGAACTCCGGTTTAATCAAGAAGTGTGTGCTATGCACTGCTGCTCCTTCCCACCTGGCTACAGAGGTGCCTATTTTTGTTTGAATTGGTTTTAAAGTTTAATAGGTATAAATTTTTAACAGATATGCAGTGAGAAGTAGCCCTAGACTAGTTCTAGCAACGTGCTGGCTCCACAAGGGCAGTGTAGGCTGATGTTTTTTGGCACCCTAGGTCACTTGTATGGACAGAACGCCATGCATGCAGTGCTTCAGACTGCTTACACTTAATTTGTAATTTTTTACTGTATTTTAATCAGTTAACAGTCAGTTGTAATATACATTATATATATATTATAAAATAAGATTTACCTGTAGTGTTAACATTTTAAAGTCACAAGGTACTTTTCTACCTAAATGATGGATTGCTTTTTAAAATCACACTGGCTTTAGCTTATTCACGTTGCTTTGTATTCTCCAAAGGATTATCTTGTTAGGCTACAGTGGGTTCCGTTTTCATTGTCACCATTAAATTGTCTTTAGATTATTCATTTTTTATATTTCTTTTGTTTAATAATTGCATTTCCATATTTTCCAAATCAAGGGGGGGGTATATCTCCTCCCTCATTACTTTAATTATATGCCATTCACAGTTTTACCAAATCACAAGGATCCTCTGTTCCCTAACTTCTTGATCAGAGAGAAAGTGAGAGATCACGTATATGAAAGTTTGCTTTTTTACAGAAAAAAAAGATTGAATCATAATTAGTATAATATGCTATGTATGGAAAATAAAATAATTCTATTTGCCCTTTATTTTTTAACAAATAAATAATACATTAGTAAGCATTCTTATTATGTACCTTATTTTAATGTTTTTTTTTTTTTTTTTTTTTTTTAACAGCATTGTTTAAAATTGAGTTTCAAGATTTTTTGCAATGGTTGAGGAAGACAAAGCTGCTTTAGAGAACAACATACCTAACAAAGAAAAGGCAGTAAAGAAAGTGATGAAAGTGACGGGTATGAATGGATTTAATTGTTTACATTTACTTCAGAGTTTAATTGGAATATGTTATAAAAAGTAATATAAAATAAAATCTTAAATAAAAGTTGAAGCAACAGATTTCATGAATTGTATGTTAAAAGGAAACTGCTACAACATTGTAACAGTTTCCTTTTATTGTTAGGTTACCATGGACAAGGAATGCCCACGGTGCTCTTTTGATGATTTATTAAACATTTGCTTGTAGAGATAGGGAGGTCATAATTCCACTGTATAAGGCAATTATAAGACCACACTTGGAGTAGTGTGTTCAGATATAGAGACCATACCTAAAAAAAAGACATTGAGCTTCTTGAGGGGGTCAAAGACAGTCAACTTGTCTTGTGAAATCAGCAAAAGAGGGCATCCATATGAGGAAAGACTGAATATGTGGACTGCAGAGCTTGACTGAGATGTATAAGGCTGTAAGAGGTGAAAGTAAAATGAAGGTGAAATAATAATTGTTATAAATGATTACAGAACCAGGCTGTAAATTCAAATTATTGGGGAAGTGGTTTAGACTGGATTCTAGTAATTTTTTCTTTTACTTAATGAGTTATTAATTACTGAAATAAGTGTACCTCCATGGGTGGTTGATGTTGACAGCTTGTGGAAATTCAAAAGTCAGCTGAATAGACACCTACACGAGGAGGGAGCCAAATAGTTAGTTTATTTCAATTATGATTTTTTTTTTTTTTTAGCTTTGCCAGCAAAAGCTTGGTCTTTCCTTGACATATGGCTGATACTAATACCCCCTTAAATACCATATTCAAATTCTGCAACCAGTGTATCATTATATGTATATTATAAAATAAGATTTACCTGTAGTCACAAGGTACTTTACTGCCTAAATGACGGATTGCTTTTTAAAATCACACTGGCTTAAGCTTATATACTTTGCTTTGTATTCTCCAAAGGATTATCTTGTTAGGCTGCAATGGGTTCCGTTTTCATTTTTATAATATATTATGTTTTTATATTTATATTCACCATCTTTATAATATTTATATTATGTTTGCAGAGCTTGACTGAGCTTGACGTCACCCGCTCATCAAATTTATTAAACACGGGCAATACTTCATATCATTAGTTTCAAAACGTGCAAGAGCCTTTTTATTACATACAGCTGCACTTTCTTCCTGAATATCCTACTTGGATCTTAGTTGAATTTTCCATTACTTTCCCACAGCCCATTTCTCACTGTATTAGTGTTATAATAATCATAAGTGGGTCCTGTACTGATGTCTTAGTCAGTTCCCAATAGGACAGTTTGAAGTAGTGCAAGAAATCTAATATACTGCTTTTAGCCACCAGTAATATGGTTTGCTCTCAGTCTTTTCTGTTAACAAGTATAGAGCATTCTGAGAAAAATTTTACCCCATGATACTCCTAGTTGGGATCAATTGGCACAACTTGTGACAGAATCTTCCTCCTATCATGCCTTGATGAATTCTCAGATTCTCATGTCAGGCCTGTGAGGTCAGTGAGACCCCAGACAATATTTCAGCAGTTTGTACTTTATCTACTCTGTCCACACAGCTGAACCCCCTAGCAGATGTTCTTGAAAATGTTTTCTTTGATTTCTCCACTGATCTATTATTGCACAGTTAGGAAAAATTCATGAACTAATTATATGCATGTGTTAGTGGCCTCTATCACATACAGTTATCGATAGTAAGTTTTCTTTATAACACATGCTTTCCTCTAGTCTGTAATGCTCTCTGACTTTGTGACATTGAAGCATTGATTCCAGACAAACTGTTGATGTGCACGCTTCGTGCTTCATATAGTGAAAGGTGTAAAGGGATTATTAATTTCAAAAATTAATTAAAAATATGTTTTTAATTTAAACAGATTTTTACAGTTTTGTGAAAAACTGATGCACCACTGACTCATGTTTAAATCCTATTCATGATCCAAACATTGTGAAAAAAAAAGACATTGATGAACCAAGAAAAAGAACTTCTGAATTTCAAATTTCTGGTAAAGGCAATCCTAAACAGGCAACGTAAGCTGATAATTCTAGACACGTTATCCTCACTTTTTCAGAGAATCTGTTCATGTTTCTGTCTTCTGGTTTGTAATAAAGTAATAAAGTAATTCTGATGGAGCTTTGGAAATGAATCTGACAGCCAAGGCCAGATAACAAGGCCATTGTTGAGAACTTAACTTTGAGTCAACATTTCTGAAGAGGGCAAAGTCTGCTATAATCAAAATCAGTTGATGTCTAATAGCATATACAAACAGAAATACACAGGCAGAAAAATGTTAAATAATCTAATTTTTAAAAGCATACTCTACTGGTAAACAATCCTGAATATAATGTGTATTTTGCCAGTGAAATTTAATTTATAGTGCATTGTGTGCTTTAAAAAAAAGCCTCCTTATTTTTCAGTGGCTAAAAAAATTTCCTGTTTTCTTCCTGCTTGCAAATGTATGATTTCCAGTTTTTTGAAAGTCAAAAGTTGGAAACTATGTTTACATGTGTATACAGTCTGTCCCCGACATACGTAAAAGATACATTCCAAGACTTCTTATGAAAAAGTCAATTTTTAAGTAATTTGGGTATCAGTAATAAAATATTGCTACTTGATCCCTGATATGCCAAAATTACAAAAATCACATAATATCCTCAGAAGAATGAAAAAAATAGTTATACTATGCACCATAACAATTAAAAACTTTATCTGGAGACAGCAGTGAAGTAGTCGGAGTGGCACATAAGAAAAGAAAACGTAAAAGGAAAAAAAAAAGCGCATATTATTGTATTGTAAAAACTGATATGTATTTCATACGCTTTGTAGGCTTTATAAGGGCTACTAAGGGAATCAAAACCAAAGTGTACATATTTAAGAAAATTGGGCTAAACCACACAATGAATCAGAGTCTATACACTTCAGGTGATGAAGTGTATACACTTCAGGTGATGAACTGAAGGTAACAAAACGAACCTGAAACATTAATCACAGGATGTTGGATGTTGTAGGCTGCGTAGAGGTCAGGGAGGTGATACGTGATATGAACTCTTCAGTCTTCATCAACTTTGTATGCTTTTTTCCCTTTTCATAAATTTTGCGATAAGCCAATAACAATCTTGAACTTTTCTTTCTATTTTCAAGAAACATTGTGTTTTTATCCATTCCATCAAACATAGAGAGACCTTCCTGAATTTTGTCAAATGCTTCTGCCATTTCCTTTAATTTGAATGCTTCTTGAGTTGCTCCGATTCCTCAATGGATTTGACTCTTCCTTGCTCCTCAACTCTTTGCGCATTCAATTGGGCTAGGTCTTATGTTGTTAAATCTTCACCTCGTTCATCCACAAGCTCATCTACATCTTCATCGCTAAGTTTACAGTTTCTTTGGTAACAGAAGACATCAGCGCATCTTTGTTGAACCCTTCGTTGTTAAGCTTGGAATATTTTAGAAGTTTTTCCAAACTCCGCTCATACAAGTTGTTGTTGTCACATCATTCCATGCTCTTGAAATGTTGCGTATTCCATTGAGGATGTTAAATGTCTTCCAAAATTGTCGCAGATCCATTTTCCCTTGCTCTGTTGCATTTACAGCCTCAGAAAATGTCCGTATGTAATAAGCTTTGAATGTTAGAATAACTCCCTGATCTATTGGTTGAATTTGGAGGAAAGTATACATCTCGACGTTGTCGTGAAGATCATCTAGATGTTTAGGATGACCGGGAGTGTTGTCAAGGAGCATTAATATCTTAAAAGGCACTGACATTTGTAAGCAATATTTTTCAATTTCAGGGTTAAACACATTTAGAAATCATTCTTCGAACATGGTTATTGTCACCCAGGCCTTTGAGTTAGCCCTGAATTGTACAGGAAGTGATTTCTTGTCAATGCTCTTAAAAGCCCGCAGGTTTTCTGAGTGATAAACCACTAAAGTGGTTTATCACTCAGAAAATTTTTAAATTAAAAATTTAAGTTTATAACCCGCTATGTTACCCCCACTAAGAGCGTTATCCTGTCTTTGGAAGCTTTAAATCCAGACAGCGACTTTTCTTCAGTAGAATTATAAGTTTTACTAGGCATTTTTCCAAGAAAGACTAGTCTCATCCACATTAAATATTTGTTGCGGCAAATAAACCACCACTTCTTATAATCTCGTCCAATTTGTCCTTGAATTTTTTGGCAGCCTCACCATCTGCACTTGCTGTTTCACCACTCATGGCGACGTTATGATATCCACTTCTCTTACAGAACCTATCAAACTGACCATGACTCACAATACAGATTGTTTCAGTATCATCGCCCTTCTTAAGGTCCTCAAAAATGGCATGAACCTTTGCTTTAGAGGCATTTGATGCAAGAAAGCAAGCTTATGCAGCATCAGCCAAAAAAAAAATGAAAAATAAAATAAAATAAAATAAATAGTTAAATAAATAAATAAAAATAACCACTTCCACTTCACCCCTCTGTTCGTTCGAAATACCTGTCCAGCTGAGCCTTAAACTTATTTAGGCTATCCTAACTTCCACGACAAGGGATGGAAGTCTGTTCCGCCAACCAACCACCTGCTGGCTAAAGGCAAATTTCCTCACGTCTATCCTACATCTGTCTTTCCTCAATTTGAATTTATGCCCTCTCAGGTGATTATTCTGAGCAAGAGGAAGAGTCCCATCAGCATTGAGCATGCTCAAACCATTCAAGGCTTTATACACCTCTATCAGATCACCTCACTGGTGCCTAGTCTCCAGACACTGTAATTTGCAAAACTTAAGCCTTTCTTTGTAAGAGCATCCCTTTGTTCCATTCACCAATCTTGTTGCCCTTCTCTGTACTCGTTCCAGCATCTCTACATCCTTCTTGAAATGAGGGCTCCAGACCTGTATACAGTACTATAGGTGTGGCCTGACCATTGCCTTATACAAGAGAATAATCACCTCCTTATCCCTGCTAGAAAAATTCCTATATATCATTGACATATATGACCTACTCTTGCAGCCCATCTGCACTGCTCAGAAAACTTCATATCTGCCTGCACAACCACCCCCAGGTCCCTTTCATTCTCTACCACTGTCAGTGTAGTACCACAGAGTTGATATGTTGCTCTGGGGTTGCTGTTTCCCATATGTAGTACTTTACATTTGTCAATGTTAAACTTCATTTGCTACCTCTCAGCCCATCTGCTCAACCTTTCTAGATCCTGTTGCAGTAGCATAGTGTCAGTAGTGTCCTTGACAACCCTGCCAGCCTTCGTATCGTCTGCAAACTTGGACATTAAGCTTGATATACCATCATCAATATTATTTATAAATACAGAAAACAATAATGGACCCAATACTGAACCCTGAGGGACTCCACTAATAACATTAGTCCAGTGTGGCATTGGAGGCAGCAATTTGCCTCCAATGCCACACTGCTCCAATTTGTGCAGCAGTCTTCCATGTGCAACAGTATCAAAAGCCTTTCTAAGATTCAAGTATATAATATCAAAGTTATTTCCTGCATCCAGTTCTTTTGTGACTGCATCATAGTATCCAATCAAATTGGTCAGACAAGACTTCCCCTTAACAAAACCATGCTGTGTCTGAGCTATAATTGAAGTCTTGTCTAGATGATCCTGCAGTGTTTCTTTAACTAGTGCCTCCATTAATTTTCCGGGAACAGAAGTTAAACTAATAGGTCTATAATTACTTGTGTCGCCCTTTGATCCTCCTTTGTGAATTGGGGTCACATTTGCACATCTCCAGTCCATGGGTACTTCCCCTGAGACCAAGGAAGCTCTCATAATTATGGCTAAGGGTTTGCTTACTTCCTTTGCTGCCTCCTTTAATATAACTGGATAGATCCCATCCACCCCAGGTGCCTTTCTTGTATTTATCTTCAACAATTTCTCCTCTACTTTACTCTCAGTTATTACAAGATTCTCTAGCTTACTGCCAGAGTTGAATACACCTCTGGCATTCCCCTCCCTGAATAACTCCTCAAGTGTGAATGTCGATGTAAAATATTCATTTAGTTTGTTAGCTACCTGAGCAGGATCATCAACAGTTGACCCATCGATATCAAGTGGACCAATCTGATTCATCCCCTTCCTTCTAGAGTTTACATAAGTAAAGAACTCTTTGCTGTTTTTCTTTGCATCTCTTGCCAACGATTTCTCGTAATCTGCCTTCGCCTGCCTAACCTCCTTTGTAACTTGGTTACACATCAACTTGTATCTATAATAGGCTTCTATGTCACTTGTTAATTTGTATGTATCCCATGCATTTTTCTTCTCTGCCATATGTCTCATTAGTTCATCTGACATCCACTTAGGCCTAAACCTTGAACAATATTTCTTAGTTGGTATGTAAAGCCTAGTAGCTTCCAAGATAAGTTCTTTGAATACTTCCCATTTTGAATTTGCTGTTGGTAACATCAGTTGGTCCCACTGTATAGAGGTTAAATACTATCTCAGTCCATCGTAGTCGCCTTTATGAAAGCAATAACCCTTCCCTTTACTCCTAATGGTAGTTACCTCTTTGAGTAAATCCCACTTCAGCACACTGTGATCACTGCCACCTAGTGGTTCATTTACCTGCAGATTCTTAATGCATGAAGAATCACTACTGATAATCAAATCAAGAGTATTACTCCCTCTAGTTGCCTCCTGAACATGCTGGTGTAGAAAACAATCATCCAATAAATCCACAAAAGCCTTGCTAGTGTGTGAGTGACCAGTCCCCAAATTCCAGTCAATATCTGGGAAATTAAAATCCCCTATTATAAGACTCTCTGATTTACTGGCCCACTCTATTTCCCTGTACAATTTCTTATTATATCATCAGAGTCATTAGGCCTATAACACACTCCTACTCTCAATTTTGATCTCCCAGTGCTTATGTCACATCAAACTGACTCGACACTGCACTGTCCAGCAATGTCTACCCGCTTCACTTCCTTGGATTTTATGTATTTCTTAACTAATAGCATAACCCCTCCTCCCCTCCTATCCTGTCTATCCCTTCTGTAGACATTGTACTCCCCAAATTGCAGTTCTGCATTCCTTATATCTGTGTGACACCACGTCTCTGAAATCCCCACAATACATCAAAAACCCATCGGGGGAGGTACCCATAGACTGGAAATGTGCAAATGTGACCCCAATTCACAAAGGAGGATCAAAGGCTGACACAAGTAATTATAGACCTGTGAGCTTAACTTCTGTTCCAGGAAAATTAATGGAGGCACTGGTTAAAGAAGCACTGCAGGATCATTTAGACAAGACTTCAGTTATAGCTCAGACACAGCATGGTTTTGTTAAGGGGAAGTCTTGCCTGACCAATTTGATTGGATACTATGATGCAGTCACAAAAGAACTGGATGCAGGGAATAACTTTGATATTATATACTTGGATCTTAGAAAGGCTTTTGATACTGTTGCACATGGAAGACTGCTACACAAATTGGAGCAGTGTGACATTGGAGGCAAATTGCTGCTATGGATAAAGGGGTGGTTGAGGGGGAGAAGACAGAGAGTGGTAATCAATGGACACTGCTCATCGTGGACTAATGTTATTAGTGGAGTCCCTCAGGGCTCAGTGTTGGGTCCATTATTGTTTTCTGTATTTATAAATGATATTGATGACGGTATATATCAAGCTTAATGTCCAAGTTTGCAGACGATACAAAGGTTGGCAGGGTTGTCAAGGACACTACTGACACTATGCTGCTGCAACAGGATCTGGAAAGGTTGAGCAGATGGGCTGAGAGGTGGCAAATGAAGTTTAACATTGACAAATGTAAAGTACTACACATGGGAAACAGCAACCCCAGAGCAACGCATCAACTCTGTGGTACTACACTGACAGTGGTAGAGAATGAAAGGGACTTGGGGGTGGTTGTGCAGGCAGATATGAAATTCTCTGAGCTGTGCAGACGGGCTGCAAGAGTAGCTCATGGAGTATTGTCAATGATATACAGGAATTTTTACAGCAGGGATAAGGAGGTGATTATTCCCTTGTATAAGGCAATGGTCAGGCCACACCTAGAGTACTGTATACAGGTCTGGAGGCCTCATTTCAAGTAGGATGTAGAGCTGCTGGAACGAGTACAGAGAAAGGCAACAAGATTAGTGAATGGAACAAAGGGGTGCTCTTTCGAAGAAAGGCTTAAGTTTTGCAAATTACAGTGTCTGGAGACTAGGCACCAGCGAGGTGATCTGATAGAGGTGTATAAAGCCTTGAATGGTTTGAGCATGCTCAATGCTGATGGGATTCTTCCTCTAGCTCATAATAATCACCTGAGAGGGCATAAATTCAAATTGAGGAAAGATAGATGTAGGATAGATGTGCGGAAATTTGCCTTTAGCCAGCGGGTGGTTGGTTGGTGGAACAGACTTCCATCCCTTGTAGTGGAGGTTGATAGCCTAAATAAGTTTAAGGCTCAGCTGGACAGGTATTTTGAACGAACAGAGGGGTGAAGTGGATGTGGGTTTTTGTTTTTTTTTTTTTTTTTCCTGATGCTGCATAAGCTTGCTTTCTTGCATCAAATGCCTCTGCTAATGCTAATGCTAACCCCAAAATACCCCAAAAACACATCCTTAAAGGGATGTGTTTTTGGATCTGGTCTTCCATCTCCACAATAAGTAACATTTCCACATTGCTTATTATCCCCGTTCTTCCCTTGGTTATTGTAGTTGACTACATTGGTAGCAATTGCTTCATGTATTCTCTTTGTCCTTTATTATTGTGTTCACTGTTGACACTGACAAATCTAAATTGCGAGCGATACTTGTTAATGTTTTACCATTTTCATACATTCTTATTATTTTAATTTTCTGATCCAAATCGATCATTTTCCTTTTCTTGGTAGATTTACTAGTACCACTGTCACTTATTCTCTTAGGCGACACCATGATAGTGTTCAAAATGAAAATTTTCTGTAAAGAACTTCACAGGGTTAAGTTACAAGAGACGCTATCACACTTACAACATGCAAATTATGCATGCACTACACATGATAGTTTGATGCAAAGTTGTTGAAAATGGTAAGACAATGTGAATTTCAACTTCACAACAGTAATCTGACAGTGTAACAAATATTACATACAAAAGCTCCCACTCTGCTCTCAAACATAACTGAACTGACTACAATCCAAAAAGAAAAGAAGGATGTAGAGACGAAAGGCTAGAACAGTGGTTCTCAACCTTTTTTAATAACTGCACCCATAAGTAATCTATTTTATTTTGTGGCACCCCCTACTCAGTTTTCTGCCTGTTAGATCCAATTGTCTCTCTCTCTCTCTCTCTCTCTCTCTCTCTCTCTCTCTCTCTCTCTCTCTGTGTGTGTGTGCATACATTTTTAAAGTTTTCCTTCTAGTGATATTTATTCGAGCCAATGGGAGAAGAGGGCGAGGCAATTACATCACTACAAATGCGATTAATTATTGTTCACTACCCCTATAATGTTCACCAACCTCGTGCATGTGATTCTCTGTCTAACATTTGATGTTTCATTGTAATGTTTTTTGTATATTAATGAATACTGTATACTATATTTGTAAATACTGTGGTTTAGTATTTTGTAAATATTTGTATAGTTTGTAAATATTTCAGTTAAATATTTTAGTCCTGCTCTTTCGGGTGCAACAATATTCCTCATGTATTATGGAACCCGAAGCAAAAGGCCTGTGCCTAAGTGACCTATGTAAATGCAAGTAAATAATTACATAGTGATATTGGATGAAGTCCAGGATAGTATACACCGGCAGGTAGTTCGATGAAAGCGAGGAAGACAGCGATAATTGACAAGTGAAGGTCAATGACACAAAACTTTTCTAATTGTTTTGTGTCATCGAGGAGGAGGGGGGGGCTTAGCTTAGGTAGGTTGTTTATCCCTCCATCCTGCTGTTTTAAAATGGGAAAATCGGTTCCCAATTTAAAAACAGTGCCAAATGTGGGGAAAAACACCCTAGGCATATCAACCTAGGAGGACAGTGGACGGGGAAAGCAGTTGCATCTGCCAATCACTGCTTTGTTCCTGTCTGTTTGTCAAAATATGGGAGTCACAACTTGTCAATCACTGCTTTCCCACTGTTTTTCTTGGCGCCATGTTGGAGGGTGTACACCATTCTGGAGTTTTACCATGATATTTATTCAACCTTGAAAATGCCGCGTGCTACATAGTGATATTGGATGAAGTCCAGTACAGGTAACTAATTACATAGGTCATTTCCTGATTAGATATCAACCAGCACGTTTCAACAGGTGTCTTATATAGAAAAGATTTGACTTATTCTGTATACCTCTACATTTTACGGTGCCTCCGTAGCCAGAAGCAGTAGTGCGCAGCCCACGCTTCTTGATTAGACCGGGGTTCGAGCCCGTGACCACCAAATACGGAGGATGCAGAAAGGTCAGGGATTGACCACCGCATATCCCCAGAGCAATATGGCCTTAGTTGCTAATGCTCCTAAAAACCAAACAACAAACAAACAAATCTACATTTTACATAGAAAAGTGTGCTCGGGAGGTGGGTGAGCAAAGCGAGCAGGGGCGAAGCCCTCTAGTATAATATTAAAAATATATGTTATATGATAGTTATTACAATAATATAACTATAAAGAATATTATAATTCATAATGAAAATTATGTATGTATATATATATATATATATATATATATATATATATATATGTATACTCACAGGTAGTTACTTTGAGTTAATTCTTTCCTAATGCACGCTCGTAAAGCAAAAACTCGTAAAGCGAGAATTTATTTTCCATAATGTTAAAAATAGAGGTCACGTTCTCAACAATGAAATTAGTTAGCTAATTAGTTTGTTTAAACAATGATTGATTTATCCAAAGAAATGAAAACGAACCTGTAAAATCAAGCAAATTATAATAATAGAGAAATTATTTACGACTTACAAATGTTAAAGAATGTTTATTCTTCATCATCATCGACAAAATGCACACTCATTAATCACTCATTATTGGCTCGGCACTCATTTGTTTGTTGCACAAGGAGTCGCCTTTTTCAGAAATGCTTCAAGAGGTGTTTGTTTTCAAGATAATCTCTTTTAATTATAAATTTCACGATTGCATGCATAAGCATTTTTTAACGGCACACACAAATTGCAACTAACACGATTTGCATGGAGCAACAAGTTTACGAAGCTTTAAAAAAAGGAATGAAGAGAAGATTCTGAAAATTTTTATATTTTTTATACGATTGAAGATTTCAGTAAAGGGTAAACACATTTCACCATAATAATGTAAAAATCCACACAATTCCAACTATTGGTATTCTCGCAAATGCAAGAAGATCGAGTTTACTACCTGTTTATAATTTCTTGCAGTAAGTAACTAAGTAACAGAAAAGCCCAATAAACCGGAAAGTGCAAATTGTTTTATGGTCGTGACCTCCAGAAATGCGCTTTAGAAAAACATCACAAAGGCATTCAAAATTGATCCTTATAATGGAACATATGATAAAGATGAGGGTGTAATGCATTTTAATGATTTGAATTAGTAACTAATACAATTTACAAACCATGCTCACGACCTTTTATATGGCCTTAAGGTCACGCTCGTGACCTTAAAAACGACATTTTAGAGAGATAAATAGCTTAGTTATACAGTGAAAATTTCATCTTCCGAGATCTTGAAACGAATTACAAAAAAAACAAAAAAAACAATGTTATTGGGTTCACATTACGATATTTTCACAAAACGATAGTGTCTCTGGAACTGATTAATATCGTAAAGTGGGGTACACTGTATTGTATAGCTACGCACATGGTTTGGAATGGAGTATTTATGAATGTTTAACATTCATTTTTTGCAATTAATGTTCATATTTTTGATTTTATTGATACTTGGGGGGGGGAAAACTAGTTATGTTATTTTGGTTTTTAGGAGCATTAGCAACTAAGGCCATATTGCTCTGGTGCAGTGGTCATTCTCTGACCTTTCCGCATCCTCCATATTTGGTGGTTGGTGACAGGCTCGAACCCCGGTCTAATCAAGAAGCGTGTGCTACGCACTGCTGTTCCTTCCCACCTGGCTACGGAGGCGCCAGGAAAAACTAGTAAAGTGAGAACTGTATGTGTATATATACTGTATAATAATTTTATTCTTTATATAGAGGTACTAAGCAAACATCAGTTATAGATCACCACAAAATTAAAAAGATACTGTACACCTTTTTATAATGAAATAAATATAAATAAAAAAAAAATAATAATAAATTTAAGTAACTTAAACCCAAATTATGTGGCACCCCTGGAATGTTGTTGCGGCACCCCGGTTGAAAACCGTTGGGCTAGAGTAATTCTCCATATAAAAAGCTGATGGGACACAGCCCACGTGGCTGGCTTGAATGTTGTCGGGGTTTTTGTGAAGTGCTTCGACGTACTTCACCTCTCTGAAACAAATGTTTTCGAATATTTTTCCGAATTTTTAAAGCAGTAAATGAAATGTTAACTCTAGTTATTTACCTAGATTCTAGTTACACGATGGGTTATTATCTAACATAGTGCCGACCGGGCTAGCCGAGTGGGTAAAGTACCTGCCCGGCAACCCAAAGGTCGCGGGTTCGATTCCCGCCTCGGGCTTGGATCAAAGTACTGCAAAAACCTTGGGAGGTGCAATATGGCCACAGAAGCCGTTGCGCCAACAACTACCAAATCAAAAAAAAAAAAAAAAAAATCTAACATAGTTTGTATGGGAACAAAAATAAAAACTTATGCTTATTGTTCCTTCATTCGACTTCATTCTTAAAAATTATACAGAAAGCATTTTTATGATTTTACCAAAAAAAATTTATGCAAGTCTGAAGTTACGTAACTCGGGGACTAACTGTATATATATATTTATGGGAACTTGGCCTCAATTTATGAGCTACTTTTAAGAATGCATGCTATTTTGTAAGTTGAGAGATTATTATATATTCTCTGTGTCTTTGACAATTGATCCACTCAGAATTAAATTCTTGTGAGACTAGTGCTTTCTATCCCCGGTGTTCCCGCCCATTAGCCAGATGCATGGGAGAAAGCTCTAGTGTTGAGGTTGCACACTTGAGTGCCTCAGTGGTCCTTCATTTAATTTCTTCTCAATCATTACTCTTTTAGTATTAGTAGTGGCAAATGATGCATGGAAGCAAGCTTAGACATCATCAGTCAAAAAAGAGAAAAAGAAAACACCTCCTCTCTATATCCCCAATAACAATTTTTCTAAACCTTCCTTAATTTATTCAAGCTACACACTTCCACAAAGCCAAACGAAAGTTTGTTCCAGTAAACTGATGGTTGAAAGCAAATTTTTGCATATTCCATCCTTTTTAAATTTAAATTAACATTCCCTTATGTCCACCAAGTCTCCAGCAGAATGCTCAGTTTGCACTTAATTTCCTTGATCTTTCTGAAGTAAAGACACATGCCACAGTTGATATGACAGACCAACTCCTGAGCTTGCTCCTTTTCTATCACTGTTTTACACTTTCTTATTCTACTGGTATTTTCCTTTTGCTTAGAAATTAGCATTAGCAGAGGCACACGATGCAAGAAAGCCAGCTTATGCAGCACAGGCAAAAAAAAAAAAAAAAGCTCCAATTTCACCCCTCCATTCGTTCCAAATACCTTCCAGCTCAGCCTTAAATTTATTTAGGCTATCAGCTTCCACAACGAAAGATGGAAGTCTGTTCCACCAATCAACTACCCACTGGCTAAAGGCTAACTTCAGCACATCTATCCTACAACTGTCCCTCAATTTGGAAATTGAGGAAAGACAGTTGCCCTCTCAGGTGATTATTCTGAGTAAGAGGAAGAATCCCACCAGCATTGAGCATGCTCAAACCATTCAAGGCTTTATACACCTCAATCAGATCGCCTTTCAGGTGCCTAGTCTCCAAACACTGTAATCTGCAAAACTTAAGCCTTTCTTCGTAAGAGCAACCCTTTGTTCCATTCACAAATCTTGTTGCCCTTCTCTGTACTCGTTCCAACAGCTCTACATCCTTCTTAAAATGAGGCCTCCAGACTTGTATGCAGTACTCAAGGTATTTCCCTCCCACCTTCTGATTCTATATATGTTCGTTCCTTTGCATCATTTTTCCAATATAAATATTAATGCGTCACTCTTTTGGGGTTAGATAGATTTTACTGAAATTGGGTTTTTGACGCAAAAATGGATAAGTTGGTATATCACTTTCTTGTGCACAGTTTTATGCAATTATAAATTTCCATATATCCCGCCAGTTTCTAAAAATTTCACTTACATCTAGTCTTGCTTACTTACATCTGACAGGTAATGGATTTTTCCATTACCTGTCAATTCTTGAATTGTTTCAAAACGTTCTGTCTGATCAATGATTCAAATATAGATTCAACCAGTGTCAATCCACTGGTGACATATTGGCTTATATTACTCATCTTTGAACAAATTTAATGGAAAAGTTTTGTTGAAACTTAAGCAGTCCTTGATATTTTGAAGGCTTTTGATCACATTGGCATAAGGGTCTTCTCAACAAGCACCCATCTTATGGATTTCTGACTTTTATTTTTGTAATTTGATATCCAGTTTTCTCCTTGACTGCTCACTGCAGGTGATGGCAAGTGGCTCCGTCTCCTCAACTTCGTCACTAATGCTGGTGTTCCCCAAAGCTCAGTTCTTTCTACCACTCTTTCCTCTTTATATTAATGACTTTTTTCCACTGACTGGAAGTCCTATCCATAGTTTTGCTGTTGACAGCTCACTACATTCTACCTTACTGTTTAAGAAACATTGCCCAGCACAAACAGCCTCGACTTCTCAAATATCCACCACCAATTCCTTAAATTCCAGTCTTCAGGTAATTCTCTAATGGGATAGAGAGAGCTTGATTAACTTCAGTCCTTCTAAAACTCAGTCCTGCCTTATTTCTTGCAAAAAGGAGTCTACTGTTCCTGTGCTCAACTTCAATAACACTTGGATTTCTTAACAAGAGCTTACCTCTCGAGGTAATCTCTACCACTAGTAGAGATTACCTCGACATCTACTCCCTCTTAGTATAAGCACATCACAAATATTGCTTCCTTTGTTAAAAGAGAAAGAGGTTTTGGGGTGGTCTCCCCCAAAACCTCCTTCCAGAGTCTGGACTCCATTTAAGAGGGCAGCCAATCTTCAGGTTAATTAATGACCCTTCTCTTACAGAGCCTCTCCACTCTCTGTCTCATAGGTGTTCAATTTCTGATGCATGCCTTTTCTATAGGTATTCCACAGACACTGTTTTTCTGAATTGAAGATAATTCTTCTGAACTGTCTTCCAAAGCAGTCTGAATGTATGTTGCAACCAGTCAGCGTCAACTTACTGTCCAACTCAAAACTCGCAGAACCTACCTTTCCTCTTCCTCATTTACCCCTTTCTGTTTTTGTTTTCTGGAACAACCTTCTAATATATACATTTCCTGAAAATTCAATCTGCAAAAATTCATGTATAATGTGCTGGGGTGGACTGGCCTGGGCAATTAGGCAGCGATTTAGGCAACATGCTACAAACACTATTGCTACCAGGGCCAGTAGCATTTATATTATGTTGCTGCTGAAAAATATAGGGTGCCAAAATTGTTGGCACCCTATATTGTACCAAGGGTACATCATTAAAATGTTCACAGGCTGGCCTCTAGATAGTCTACTGGACCGAATCTATTGCTAACTCTTTAGGAGGCATCTGGATCAGTTAGTGTATGATTTCACTGCCTCTACTTTGCTGGATCATGACTGAAGGGAGTCTGAGTAGTGTGTGTGTGTATTTGGGGGGGGGGGGGTCATTGTCGAGGCCATGCTATTTCAAGGAGCTTGGTATATGTTTGTTTGTTTGTTTTAGGGCTTTACGGTGCAAGGACAGCAACGGCCATAATGCGCCTAACTATGGTGATATTAAGATACATAGTTCTATCTGTATAGATGATATTCAAAATTATATCGTGTTGTATAGTTTTATCTGTTTGAGGAAATCAAAAATTTTGGTCACATGTGGTGTGTCTGCTAGTAGGTCAGAAATGCTGAGAGAGGTGTTCGTCGTGGGAAATGAGATAAACATAGCTTGTCGCTCAGTACTGTACTTGGGACAATCAATAAGTAGATGATGGACAGTGAGCTGGGTGTTACAGTGTGTACACGATGGCGGGTCAGTGGCTGCAAGCAAATAAAGATGTGTTAGGTGCGTGTGGCCTATCCTTAATCGGGCTAGTACAACTTCTTCATGTCAGTTTTCACGTATACTAGATTCCGGTTTTTAGACATTTTTTTATGCCAAGTAGCTTATTGTTGACTTGATTCTGCCAGATATGTTGCCATTTTTCAAGGCATCGTTTATTTATAATGTACTTATAGTCAGATGCAGGTGTAGTGAAGGATTGGTCTATAGGATCGGTAGCAGTTTTGGCAGCTAGGTTGGCCTGTTCATTTCCAGGAATTCCAGCGTGACCAGGGATCCAACATAACAGAACTTGTTGTTTATTCCGGTTTAATTTAGTCAGAGTATTCCAGATCTGTCTAAGTAAGGGGTTATCATTTTTTGTATTGCGTTGTATGGCTTGGATAGCACTAATGGAGTCGGTATAAATAATGCTGTGCAGTTTAGTTCTTGAGAATGTGTAGTTTAAGGCCATGTGGAGTGCACAGAGTTCTGCAGTATAGCTGCTACATTTAATGGGGAGTTTTTTGAACAAAGTGATGTTAGGAAATACTGCTGCTGCACCAACATGATTGTCTGTTTTAGACCCATCTGTGTAAATTGGTGTGTACTGGCCGTGCTGGGTTCTCAATGTGGTGTACATTTGCAGTATGTTCTGTTGAGATAGGTGTGTTTTCCCCAGGCTGTCAATGAAAAGTCACACAGTGGTATATAATATGTCCAAGGTGGGACTGTATGAGAGGCAGTGGGCTGTATCTTACTAAAGTCAATTTGCCAATCGGCCTGCAATGCGCAAAGACGTATCCCGGTTGGTGGATTTATTGATGGATACGCTTGGTATAGGTTTACCCATTTAGGAGAGAAAAGTCCATTCCAAGTGGGATGGTTTGGATGCCCTTTAAGTTTTGCTGCATAGTGTAATAAAAGCATTTGTCTGCGTAGCTGAAGGGAGGTTTCATGTGCTTCAGCATATAGGCTGTGGACAGGTGATGTACGGTACGCCCCCAGTGCAAGACGAAGAGCACTGTGGTGCACAGGATCAAGCCAGCGTAAAGCGCTTTGTCTAGCAGAGCTATAAACTACAGAACCATAGTCTAGACGTGAACGTATTAGCGCATGGTACAACTGTAATAGTGTGTATCGGTCAGCTCCCCATGTTGTGCCTTATAGAACTCTTAAGATATTTAGCTTTTTTAGACAGGTAATCCTGAGTGTTTTTACATGTTCCAGGAAGGTGAGTTTTTGGTCAAGTATCACACCAAGAAAGCAGACATTAGGGACAACTGGTATGATTTGATTTTCTAGTCGAAGTTCTGGGTATAGATGTAGATTATGCTTCCTGCAAAAGTGTATACCGACAGTCTTTTGGGTTGAGAGGTGAAACCCATTGTTTTGGGCCCATTTTGCTATTTTGTTGATTGTACATTGCAGCTGTCTCTCTACCATTCGCATATTAGGCGAATGGCAGGTGATACTAAAGTCATCGGCATACAGGGTAGTGGATATTGTTTGTGGTAGGTCCTATGTTATTGAATTCATTTTTATATTAAAGAGGGTAGCACTTAGCACTGATCCTTGTGGCACTCCTTCCTGTATGAACTTTGAAGATAAGTGGTTGTGAAATCGAACTTGAAATGAGCGGTGTTGTAGGAAGTTTCTTATAAACTGTGGTAGGTGTCCGTGTAGTCCCAGATCGTATAGATTTCGCATTATACCATATCTCCTGGCCGTGTCAAACGCTTTTTCAATGTCAAATAGGACCATCGCAAGATGTTCTTTGCATACGAAGGCATCACAGATGTTTATTTCTGTCTTAATCAAAAGGTCAAGAGTGGATCTACCTTCACGAAAGCCACACTGCACTGGATTCATAAGGTTATTTCGAGCTAGAAACCAGGATAACCGAGCGTTGATCATTTTTTCCATTACCTTGCATATGCAGCTGGTGAGTGCAATAGGTCGATAATGCTGCGGATTTGAAGAATCTTTTCCAGGTTTTGGAAATGCCAAAACATAAGCATGCCGCCATTTGTCAGGAAAAGTGTTTTCTTTGAATATTCTGTTGTAGAGCAATAAAAGTGTCTTGAGTGCGGGTTCAGTACGTTTTGCTATCATTATGTAATGTATTCCATCTGGCCCTGCTGCACTGAGTTTAGTGGAGGCTAGAGCATGATGTAATTCTGACATTGTAAAAGGGAGATTATATGCAGCACTGGATGTTGATTTAAAATTAATTGAGTGTTTTTCAGCTTGTGCTTTGAGTGTCTGGAATTGTGGCAAGTATGATGTCATAGCTGATATTTCCATGAAAGATCTACCTAGAGCGTTTGCAATCTCCCCTGTCTTTGTAATATCAGAGCCATTTACATTGAAAATGGGACAGTTGACACTTGGATGTTTTGCATACATACATACGCTGTATTTTGGCCCAAATTTGGGTTTTTGTCGTTTTTGTAATTGTGGAAGCGAAATGCCTCCATGCTTCCCTTTTGCTGGTCTGTCTAACTCGTTTTGCTTTTGCCCTTGCCCTTTTAAAGCAGATGAGGTTTTCTGTTGTTGGAAACTTTCTGAAGATGTTCCATGCTCTGTTCTTCTCTTTTTTTGCAGCACTACATTCATTATTCCACCACACTTTAGAGCGGGCCGATATTTTAGTGGATCGTTTCGGAATTGCTTTGTCCGCTGCTTGCAGTATTTTGTTAGATATATGTTCTACCGCCAAGTTTATGGGTGTTTGTTGGACTTGTTTTTCTTCTAGTGTAGCCAGTTGCTTGTACGTATCCCATTCAGCTTTGGAGAATATCCATTTTGGAATTCGGTAAAAAATATGGGGAACGCTTGTATCAATGCGTCATATCACAGGGTAATGATCACTGCCCAGTGGATTGCTGTGAATAGTCCATCCGAACAGAGGGTATATGGTTGCTGAGCATAGAGAGACATCAATAGCTGAGGTAGATCCTGTAGGAAGATGCGTATAAGTGTGCACTCCATTATTGAGAGTTATCAGATTGTGTTGATCAAGTAATTTTTCGATAGTTTTTCCACGCTTGTCCAGGTTATGGTTTCCCCATAGCGGATGGTGACTGTTCAGGTCTCCTAGGATACAGTAGGGTTTAGGAAGCTGGATCACTAGTTCTTCTAATTCAGCGTAGCTTATGTTTTGGTTAGATGGTAAGTATAATGAGACTATGGTTAAATCAATGTTGACATTGATTCGTGCAGCAACTGCTTCAAGATTTGTCTTTAGTGGGATTGCTTTTGAGGGTATCTGGGAGTTGACGATCAGCACTACTCCTCCATGTGCAATGTTGTTCAGATTGTGGGCAACACGAACTTGCCGATGTATTATGTATTTCTGAAGGGAAACAATTTTATTTGGTGTTAGATTGGTTTCTTGTAGACAGAAGGCAATAGGATCATATTGTGAAAGGAGATCTTGGATGTCAGCCAAATTACTGCAATAGCCTCTGCAGTTCCATTGTAAGAAAATAAGCATTATTTTGGTTTAGTGGAGCCCTCGATTTGTTTTCGAGGTGCAGAAGGCTTAGGTCGCTCAAGTTTACCTGTTCCCTTCTTTGGGAAATAAGGTTTCGCTGTATCCATCTCCTCTTCAGTAAACAGTTCTAAAACCTGTCCATCTTGGTTTGAATTATCTTCTGAATCCATGTAGTCTCTTTGGTTTGAGTCGGGAGTGGTAGACACTGTAGTATTTTGCTGTTGAATGGCATCTGGTTGTTTTGTGATCAGCATATTTATTGCTTTGCTTTGTTTGGAGTGTTGATACTGGGGACAATATTGACTTTGCCCATTCAGCTAGTGACTTTGTTGGTGGTATGGTTACCTCTGTTTGGGTAGCAATTGATACGTGATTTTTGGTTATTTGGGCATAACTTGGCTTGTTAGTATTTGGAACTGGTAAGGATTTTTTAGCTTCTTGGTAGGTTATATTATGTTCAGTTTTGTATCGCTGTATCTGTTTTTCACGTTTCCAAAGGGGACACTCCTTCGAATACGCCGGATGGGCTTCTTTACAGTTAATGCAATTTGGTGTTGTGTTAGTGTAGTCATTTGTAGAATGTTCAGTGGATTCACATGTGGCACAGGCAGCTGCTCCTCTGCAGACCGTCTGTGAGTGCCCAAATTTCTGGCACTTATAGCAGCGTAATGGATTCAGTATGTATGGTTTAACTCGGCAGTTAAGGTAACCGGCTTTGATCAATGTTGGTGGTTTAAGATGATCAAAAGTAAGGATTATATTCCGTGTAGGAACTAGTACATTATCCTTCTTCGTGAGAATTCGCCTTACATTGATGACTCCTCGTAATTCTTGTTTGAGTTCTTCATCTGACAAATTGATGAGGTCCCACTCAGTGATGACACCTCTTGACGTGTTTAAGGAAACGTGCAGTGAAACGCTGACCGAAATTCCACCAAAGGAATGTAATTTTTGTAGTTGTTCAGATTGTCTGGCAGTGACAACTTCAACCAGTAGGTCTCCAGATCTTAATCAACGAACTGTCTTGAGAGTACTTATTATGCTTTCTAGGCATTTTTGCACTAGGAAAGGGGAGAGTTTTCCAACTGGTTCTTCTTGAGTTGAATGTATGATCAGAAAGGTTGGGGTTCGGATTTTGCCTACGTCAGTCTTTTGACGTTTTACTGCGACAGAACCAGACTCCTCTTGTTCTTGCCTTGTCAGAGTTTCTTCTGTGTACCTAGTGTTTTTCTGGGTTTTATGGACTTCTTGCTCCATTTTGCCCTGGAAGGGAGAAGCTTGGTATATTCTTGATGTGTGTATGCCATATGCAAAAATTTCATTACTTCATATGATGTTTCCTCCTCATCTTTTCTTACTAATGAATATATCATGAATAGTTAAACTAATAGAACAAACATCTGTGAAAAGATCTAAACCTCCCAAACTCTTTTTTACATTTCACAAATATATGTGGTCTCAATTCTAATCTCAACGATGTCCAATCCACTTACACTCTGCCAAACTCCATTTTTTTGACAGAATCCCAATTATTGTTTCATTCAACCACTGGTCATCTCAGTTGTCCTAATTATATGCTGAATGATTTCTGTCACTTTAAAGATGGTATTTGTGTATCCACTCTGACATTCCCTTTCAGAGACTTAATCATCTGGAATCTCCTGTTTTCAATCTTCTCTGGCTTAAAATCTCTCTACTCCATTCTGTCAAAATCATCTGTTGCTGCCTCTATTGTTCTCTCAACTCCAACTAATCACTCAGAACTCTTTGACTTCCTTTCTTGAAATTAGACTTTCTCCATTCCAAATTTCCTAACACAGGTAATTTTCCCTGTGATTTTAATGTTCACAACTCCAGCTGACTTCTATTTTCATCACACAGACAGCTGGTCGAGATGCTGAGGCTTTTACAATTACTAATGAACTCACACAGATTGTTCATTTACTTACCAGAATAATCATAAGCACACAGCCAACATGCTTTATCTTTTTCTCACAAACAACCATTCTAAATACACGGTGGAAATGAGTGGTTTTCTAGGCACCTCAGATCACAACTTGGTGATAGTCTCTTCTCCAGTGGAGCCTTTCTCTCGTGGCCATTCTCAACCTCCTGTTTGGCATTACAAGAATTCAAAATGGGATGATCTGTGAGATTTCTTTTCTACTTTTCCTTGGTCGGATTACTATTTTGAATCTTTTGATGTCAACGTTTGGTCAGATTGTGTCAGTGAAATTATTCTTGTAAAAGGATGAAATCCTTTATTCCACACTCCACTGTAGAATCTCATCCTTTGCCTAAATCTTGGTGGTTTTCCAATAAATATGAATGTTGCATATTGCAGTTGGCTTGCATCCAAATCTCCAGGTTCATTTTCTGCCTACACCAAAGCTTGCAATAATTAGAAAGCAGATATTAATCAGTCTAAACTAGATTTTGAGTAGAAAACTTGCTTTTTGCCAAAACAGTAGTCGAGCATTCTCTTCTTCTGGCAAAGCTATTGGCTGCAACTTTTGCTCATCTCTACTCCTGCCTTTGTTAAAACATGATAGTTTTATTGCTGCCTCATCTAAAGATAAAGGCAACCTGCTAGCATCCTACTTTCTTCCAATTTGTGTATTGATGATCTTGGAAACCACCACCTACCATTCCCAGTCTCCATTCAGTGTCTTCTGTGGTCTTCTATCAAAAGGATATCAAAAGAATTTTGAACAGTCTTGATGCCAAGAAAGTTCCAGATCCTGATGGTATTTCTTCACTTGTTCTCAAAACCTGTGCTCTGGAGCTTACTTCTGTGTTACCTTTTACAGTTTCTTATTCCACTGGTGTTTTTCCTTCCTTTTGGAAATTTGCTCATATCCAGCCAGTTCCTAAGAAGGGTGATGAATCCCTCCCATCCAATTATTGTCCCATTGCACTTACTTCTACTCTAAAGTAGTTGAGGAATCCATTAACCATCAACTTCTAAACAATCTAGAAACCTTTCATCTGATCAATGATTGGCAGTATGGATTCCATTAGTGTCAATCCACCGGTGGTATACTGGCTTATGTCCACCCATCTGTGGACAAAAACCATTACTAATACAATGTCTGAACAGCATGTTGCACATTTTAATATACATGAAATACACTAAATATTTGATGAAAATACATGAAAGGAAATCACTTATAAAGTTTAGAATCTGTTTATTACTAATATAATCTAACAATCATGCATTTATGCGTGTTTTCTCCTCTGCTTCTTCAGTGACAAAAATTTTAAAAAAAAAAAGAAAAAAAGTTTGTGCTAATTACCTTTATTATATTTTTGCTTTCAATTAATTTTGTTCTTTAAACTAATCCAAACAAAATTTTTTAATAGAGTTTATACTAAGGTAAATCAGTTACTTCTGATTTTGCTGCTACACTGTCACAAAAACATCAAACTATCAACTGTTTCTTATCTGTGGTATATCTTATACCACAATAGTATCTTATCAACTATTTCTTATTTATGTGTTTTATGGCACTCTCAACCCAAATGTTGCTGTTACTAGATTGACTGGAATTAGGTAGGGTTATGGAAAGATCTCCATGGGTTAGTGTTCAGATTGCCTTTTGACTTTTTGTAGTATTGTTTTTTTTTTTGGGTTTTTATTTTTATTTGGTTCAGGAGCTTTTTGAAATGTGGATTCAATTTTAATCTATCTGTATCCTTTTGCTTCAGTTTTTGTTGTTTTCTATTCAAATCTAGTCAAATGCTTTGTGATATAATCTGTTTTTGAACCTATCTGTTTTAAAAACTGAAGTTTTGGAGAACCTCCAACTGTCCCTCTGTCCATGAGTGGAAGATGGGATCCAATTTTTTTTTTCTGCTATTGGCTGTCTAATTTGTTTTCGTTAGCCCATGAACAATATCTGTTACCTTGTCTAAGAGGTATTATTCGCTCTCCATGCTGTAGTCGGCAAACTTGAGCTTTGGTCACAAGAGTCCTAAATTTTAAAAGTAGGAGGGGTTTATAAAAGTTTTTTTATTGTGTTGTTTCCTGAAAATCTGGTTATTACGTCAGGTTAGAAATATCAGGACTGAGAATGGAAATTCCATCCTTTCTCCTTAATCAGCATATTAATGATAAGTCTTAGAAGAATAGGCACTAGATAACACCCTCTTCAAACCATCATATTGGGGCAGCGTATCAACAGTGTGATTGCAATGTGGGCATGTGGACAACAAGAACTCTGTAATTTTCGTATGTTCATTAAAAACCTCCATCCCCAATGTCACTTTCAAAAATTGAAACCAAAAGGATAAAAACCTTGCTTTTTGATGAAAATTTTACAATACAAGATGGTCACCTTACCAAGATATGCAGAAAAGGTTCTACGCAGCATCGCCAATCACCTGCCAGGAACCAAAATAGAAATTCTAAGGGAATTCATTTTGAGAACCTGTCGTCTCTGTAAAGGTCAGACCCACCAGAATGAATTAAAATGTATTTATCATACCTTCAGGAACAGTAAGCAACAGTCTTATAAACTGGACCATTAGAAATACAGAATAAAAATTTAACTCAATTACATCCACATCAATTACATTCAATTACATCAACAACATCCAGTTAATATATATATATTCCTTATTCATTTTCAGTAAGTGAACAAATAACAGATATTACCAGAAAACAACAGATTTTCAGGTACCAAAACTATAAAAATCTCTTAAACCCCCCCCCCCCCCATTAACAACGCTCCTGTTTACAAACTACAGGAAGGGGTTGTAACAATGCCTACTTTGGAGAGAGTAAATGGAGATTGTTCGTGAGAGTGAAAGAACACAAATTCAACATAGCCAACTACAGAAAAAAAAAACAGAATTAATTCCTACCTTCCACTATAGAGGCACAGTTGGAAGTTTTAACAAAATGTAGGTTCAACGATAGGAATTATATAAAGAAGAATTTATAATTGGAGCAATAGAAAACAGCATAAATTGAAATGAAAGGATGAAGATAGATAAGAACTACTTATTCAAAAACAATAGTGAAGTTTAACTCACACTATTGATATAGCAGTTAAAGGCATTTTTACCTAATAACACAAACTAAATCAAGGAATTAAAGATGCAACTCTTCATTCTAAGCCGAATTGAATTTATATGAAATTTGGAAAAATATATTGTTTCAGAAGCTTTGCTTGTTGGAAATTACATAGCTTCCTTTGGAAGTCAAAGTAAAATAAACTAAGTTAAAACTTCTAATAATGAATAACATTAGAGCTGAAGTGTGGTACTATGTTTTGTTTTACTGTATATAATATTTCAGCTCTAGATATAATTCCCAGTTTAATTTATTTATTTATTATTATTTTATTTTATTATTATTTCTTCCTCTGAAGAAGGTAGTTAAGTAGCTTAAAAACTTAATTTGTACATAAAGCTTTTTTGTAAATTATCTATTTTTCCAAATTTCAAATAAATTCACTGGGCGCCTCCGTAGCCAGGTGGGAAGGAGCAGCAGTGCGTAGCACACGCTTCTTGATTAGACCGGGGTTCGAGCCCGTCACCACCAAATACAGAGGATGCGGAAAGGTCAGGGAATGACCACCGCATATCCCGGAGCAATATGGCCTTAGTTGCTAATGCTCCTAAATAACAAACAAACAAACAACAATAAATTCACTTTAGCCCGGAACGCAGTTTCCAGCAGCAACAATGCAGGTGATTTTTGTTTCCATATTACATCTGTGGTATCTGTATCAATGATTTATGTTATGTATAAATTTTATGACTGTCTTAGTAAATTATTACATTTTGGGACTGTGTGTCGTTTTCATTAATTTATAATGTGAAAAAAAATCACTTGGCATTTGATTACTTTTGTTTAAATAGAACTTTCATATATATCTAATGCATGTTCCTAATTTTATTTCAGATGACATTCTCAGGAAATCGGAATATACTTGTGGAATTTGTCACAAAATATTTGTTCAGCATCATAATTTTCGAAAGCATTTACAAGTTCATGGACAAAGGTCTTTTTTTTGCAATATATGTGAGAGAAGCTTTACTCATAAACATCATTTACAAAGCCATTTATTAATTCATAAGGGAGAACAACACTTTGAATGTGAATTTTGTAAAAAACGCTTCTTCTTAAAACATAGACTTAATCAACATCTGAGAATTCATACTGGAGAAAAACCACATGCTTGTAATATATGTGGAAAGAAGTATATTCAACCAGAACATCTAAAAACTCACATTAGAAATCATAATAATGAAAAACCATTTAATTGTAATG
The DNA here is from genome assembly GCF_048544385.1 of Mastigoproctus giganteus. Taxonomy (NCBI): domain Eukaryota; kingdom Metazoa; phylum Arthropoda; class Arachnida; order Uropygi; family Thelyphonidae; genus Mastigoproctus; species Mastigoproctus giganteus. The sequence goes on along the minus strand of NC_143581.1, from coordinate 203,670,814 downwards.
TCTGCAAAAAATCATTTCACAGTCGAAGCTCATTTTTACGGCATCAGTCAAGTCATTTGGGAAAAAAGCCTTTCATATGTGAAATCTGCCAAAAAGGTTATACACGTCGATCTGTGCTCTTGCTTCATATTCAGCAGGTACATGAAAAAACTAAGCCATATACTTGTTCCATCTGTAAGATGAGCTTTTCACAGAAGGGTAATTTGCAGGCACATGTACAAAGGAAACATATGAAGGCATCCACTGAAGGTTTCAAAGAGAACAACAAAGTATATTCTGAGAATCCAAAGATTAAGAATCCAGGAAAGAATCGGTCACCTAGGAATATTAGTAAGGCAAAGCGAAGTTTGCAGTTGAATATTGTAATATTAAGTGAACAGCAGAAACAACCTGTGCCACAAAATACACAGGTGAGGATGAGGAAAAGAAAAAACAAAGGACACTGTATAGTGGAAACCACTTTTAATTCCAGTGAAAATAAAATCTTTCAGAACTCTGTACATTTGGATAGCATGAAAGTTGCAGATACAAGTACAAATGTTGAGCAGTTAAAAAATGGAGAACAAACAGAAATTTTAACTACTCACCCACCTTTGTCTCCCATGCATCTAAAATTCAGAAAATTTCTTATGTTCAACAACGAAATAGGAGAATCAGAAATAGTTAATAATGCAAAGTTATTTAATTTTACTCCTGCCCCTTCCAATCCAGACAGCACCTTTGCTAATGAATTTCACACAACACATAATCAACAGTCTATAACATCACATTCAGGTAATGGTAATAAAGACTGTAATTTGAAACCTCTTTCCAATTTTGATGAGTTTCTTAGTGATGTTTGTAGTGTAGATGAATGGGGAGACATCCTTCTTCCTGATGCTCAGAACCTCATTACTCACCCATCACTTGCCCAGTATGATAATATATATGATATCTCTTCTTCCTTACCAAAAAAAATTCCATACAAAGATAGCAAAAAATATATTATAAATAAGGATGAGTTATTACCTCAGTTTCATGATAACCCCTTAATTTCATTCACAGAGTATAACAAGGAAATGCAAATTAAAGAACTGAAAACTGAAGAAATATGTCCAAAGACTTCTAGAATGACAGAAGAAATTTTTTTAAATAATATTATTGATAATACCTGTAAACCAGAAATGGAGTTTGAGCAATATCCAGTAGATACCTTCTTGGCAGAAATATCGAAATGGGACTCTAACAGTCACTACAATGAAATTGGCACTAGCATATATATATAATATAATGCTGTTAACCTTGAGAATGTATGTATTTGCATTAAACAAAACCGGAGATGTAAGTTGTGCCATTTGAACATTTTGTAGTGTGTTGGGTTAAATGATGATAACACAATGTATGTATAATCAACATAAAGTACAGCAGCACATGAGAAGTTGCCATTTTATTTGCTGTTTATGGAGGACAGAAAAATTTGATTGTAGGAATATTTGAATACCAAACTCCCATCTCTCTCTTTATTTCATTGAATAATCATTCAAATTTCTGTCACTGGGAAAAAGTTGAATTGTCCAAAATGTTTAACAATTGCATACTTTGATCATTCATTAAAGATGATGCACCTTTTTTTTTATACATCTTTGTACTGTAATATCAGAGTATTAGTAATAATAGCAGCAAAGAAAGATAAGCAAGATGGCCTTGTTTCTCTGATCATGAACATTGGATTATTCTGATACAGATACATTTTGCAAAAATTTCTTTTGCTTACTTTATTGAATAACCTACTGACAGCAGTATTGCCCAGAGCAAATGAAGCAGATTTTGTGAACAAAAAACAAATCAGTGCCTAAATTGGAAATGAATGATTTAATTTAATTAATGTCTGAAATATAAATAGCAAAAGCACAATATGCAGTACAAATCAGTGCATAATATGAAACATTTTATATTCAATTATAAAATTAAATCAAAGTAAAGTATAAGTGAAAGGTTAGATTTTTTAATTTCAAGTATTATTTTATTTGTATTGTGGTAGTGAGCTCTGTTTATATTTTTAGAATGTGCATTGTTAGTATTAATATTAATAAAGGCAAATTGATGCAAGAAAGCTAGGCTTATTCAGCATCAACCTTGAAAATTTGCCTTAGTCCATCCAATTACAACCCTCCCTTGAACTTACATAAGCTCTCCAGTTTTTCTAGATTAGGTAGTAATTTATTCCAACAGTTAATAACATTTGAGCTAAAAGAGAATTTTTTTATATCCAGTTTACAACTAACCTTCATTAATTTAAGTGCCTGTCGTCTAGTTAGTGCCACCTGCAAAATAAAAGATATATATATATACCCATATTTAATTTATAAAGCCTTTCAGAGCCTTAATCAGGCAGAAGGCATCTAGTGTTCACATTTTGCAGCTTACAAAACTCACTCTCTCACATACACACACACACAGACTGCTTCTTTATATGAATAACCTTGTTATTCATTGCACATTTTGCAGAAGCTCCCCATAAAATCTGTTTGGTATATGCAAGCTATGATTTAACCAAGGCTTTATATGATGGAATAATTTATCCCTTTGTCTCTAATAGCAAAATTCCTGTTCATCATAGATAAAACACACTGCTCTAGCAGCTAGCCTGACTACTCTGTAAAGAGAACTCATTTTGGATTGCTCAGTTACACCTGAGTCTTTTTTCATTGTCAGCTGCCTTAGCCTTGTTGCTTCCCAAGTACATAATAAGAACCGGGGATTACTACCTAAATGTAGAAACTTACAACTCCCAGCATCACACATTAACTACCATTTTTTAAACCCACTCAATGATTTATCTACCTTGGTTGCTATCATTTACTATCTCCTAATTATTGTGTCATCAGTAAACTTTGACCTCAAACTTGTTATGCTTTCTGCAGTATTCACAAATATTTGAAGCAAGAAATGCAGTACACTGAACCCTGTGAATCTTTACTTGAGATATTAGTCCATTTATAACAATCCTTTGCCTGCTATCACTTAACCAACCTCATATTCACTAATAGCACATTGTTCCAGTTTATTTAAAACATGTCAGAAGTCTAACTAAAGTTTAAATATACCATGTCATAATCATTCTTTGCATTCAGGTGTTTATGTTACAGCTTCATTTTAGCTTATCAGATTAGTTGATGTCATTTCCCATAAAATTAATTTCAGCCTTAATTATAAGTTCCATAATTTTCCCTCTGTGTGTGTACAGCATATCTAAAAAGTTCTAACTCATACATGTCCCCCCCCCCCTAACTTTTTCCTCATTAATATAGACGCTGTGTATAGTCAGACTACCTGGAATAAACTCGACTGTGAGAGATGATGTTAATACACCTGAAGAACTTACTGATTCACTTCAAAACTATGAGAGTCTAGTTCCAATCTTACTAATATCCATTTCCATCTATAATCTGCCAAATCTCATTTGTTATGAGAGAATCATTTATCCTAATTGTGCATGCTATCATTTCTTTTGTTTTGAAGGTGATGCTCAAGTGTATATCCTCTCTAATATTCTTTATCAGACATTTTCTTATCTTCAATCTTCCTCTTTTGATATTCTCTGACTCAGAATCCTTTTATCCCAAAATGTAATCATTTGTTTCCTCCATTGTCTCCCGAACCTACAAACTACTTGAAACTTTTTTCATTAAGTTTCTTTGAAACTTAACTTTTTTCAAATCTCACTTTCTTAACAGTTAAGTAATTTTAGTGGTTACAATACCAATTGGCTTCATTTCCACTTTCACAGACCCATCTGGTAGAAATGCTTGGACTTTTGCAATATATAAAAATGTTGTGACCCCTACACAACTTGATTATTATGTTGCCCACAAAGACATGCACAGTTGTAACTATACATCTAATGCCCTCAATCTTTTCCTCACCAACAGACCTTCCAAATATGCAGTTAATATTGTTTGCCCCATAGATACCTCAGATCAGAACTTGTTTTTCGCCCCCAGTTTACGACCATTCTCTGCTTTTGTCATTCGGAACTACAAGTGTGGGATGATCTGCACAATTTCTTTTCCCTTAGGCTATTGTTTTAAATCTTTTGATCCTAATATTTCTTCAGATCATGTCAGTGAAATTATTCTTGTGGGGATGAAATAATTTATTCCTTAGTCTGCCCTAAAATGTCATCTTTTAAATAGATCTTGATCTTCCAATAAACTTACTAAGACTATTCAAGATAAGAACATAATGCATAAAAACTGGCTTGTATCCAAATCTGCAACTTCATTTTCTGCCTACTCTAAAGCTGGCAAGTTATAACAAAATTTATAAGTTCAAAATTGATTTTGAACAAGCTAAGAGTAGGAAATTTGCTTCTTGTCCAAATGGTAGTTGAGCCTACTGGTATCTGGAAAAGCTACTGCCTGCAACCTCTCTCCAGCAGTACCTCTGTTTTGCCTGATGATTCTACTGTCAGAAACACCTACTTTTTCTTCTTCATTTGAATTTATGCCCCCTTAGGTTCATAATCTGAACAAGTGGAAGGATCCCATCAGAATTCAGCATGCTCAACCCATTCAAGGCCTTATACACCTCAATCAGATCACCACGCAGGTGCCTAGTCTCCAGCCAACTGCAATTTGCAGAACTTTAGCCTCTTGGTAAGAGGATCCCTTCATTCCCCTCACTAATCTTGTTGCCCTTCTCTGTACACGCTCAAGCAAATCTACATCCTTCCTAAAATGAGGCCTCCAGACCTGTACGCAGTACTCAAGGCATGGCTTGACCATTGCCTTATACAGAGGAACAATCACCTCCTTTTCCCTGCTAGCAAAATTCCTATATATCATTGACAAAGCCCCATGACCTGCCGTGGCAGCCTGTCTGCATTGCTCAGAAAACTTCATATCTGATTGCACAATTACTCCCAGGTCTTTTTCATTTTCTACAACCTTAAGTGTAGTACCACACAGTTGGTACGTTTCTCTGGGGTTACTTTTACCCATATGCGTACTTTGCATTTGTCAAGGCTTCAGTTGCCACTTCTTAGCCCATCTGCCCAAATTATCTAGATCCTGTTGCAGTAGCACACTGCCATTATTGTCATTAACAATCCTGCCAACTTTGTATCATCTGCAAACTTCGACACTTAGCCTGATATACCTTCATCAATATCATTGATAAATATGCAAAACAGAGGACCCAACACCGAACCCTGTGGGACTCTACTAATAACATTAGTCCACGAAGAGCAGCACCCATTAATTACCACCCCTCTGTCTTCTCCCACTCAACCATCCTTTTATCCATTGTAGCAACTTACCCTTAATACCATTCTGCTCCACTTTGTACAATAGTCTTCCATGCGCAACAATGTCAAAAGCTTTCCTGAAATCCAAATATATGATATCAAAATTATTTTTTGCATCCAGTTCCTTTGAAACCACATCATAATATCCTATCAAATTTGTCAGACAAGACTTTCTCTTAACAAACCCATGCTGTGTCTGAATTATTGCTGCAGTCTTACTTCTTATCAGAAGCAGCCTGAGTGCGACGATAGGTTTCCCGGATTCGGACATTTCACATGCTAGTATAGAGTCTGTATGGTGTGAGATAGTTGGAAACAAAGGTATAATGCGAATAGGAGTAATCTACAGACCAGATTATTGTGAAGATTATGACAAAAACCTCTACATGCAAATGGAATGGGCAAGTAAGCATCAATGCCTTATTATGGGTGATTTCAATTTGCCTCTAATTGATTGGAGTAAATGGGAAGGAAACTCGACATGGGGAACAAAATTTTTAAATCAACTAGATGACTGTTATTTGTATCAACATGTCAGGGAAAGTACTAGAGAAAAGAATATCCTAGACCTCATCACACATGAATCAGATGACATAACAGGGCTGACAGTAGAGGAACCAGTAGCAGGAAGTGATCACGGAGTTCTACGGTGTATGATGACGAGAGAGGTAGCAGAAGTAAAAGGCAAAGGAATGGGTTTTAATTTCCGAAAAGAAAATTACGATGCCTTAAGGTACTACATGGCCTCTATTAACTGGGTAGATATCGTGCAGAGAATGAATACAATTGAACTGTGGTACGCTTTTAAAACATTAATCACAGATGCCTTGAATGCGTATATACCATTAAAAAAATACTCCACAAGGAGGGTTCCAAGTTGGATAAATAGTGAAGTTGCCACATTACTTGAGCAGAAAAAGGTGGCATGGAAAGGTTACAGAGCAATAAAAAGTACTGAAGCCTATAACAGCTACAAGGTGATGTGTAATAGAGCCACAGAAAAGGTTCGACAGGCAAAGGCAGTTTATGAGAAATCACTAGCAAACAGAGCAAAGGGGGGGGGGATAAAGAATTCTTCACATATATAAATGCCAAGAAGAGCAACAAACCAGATCGGACCTTTACGTAAGGGAAAGGGGATAGTATTAAATACACCAGCTGCCGTTGCAGATGAACTCAACAGTTATTTTGCATTGATATTTACAAATGAAAAACCTTTTGTGGCAGTGGGAAATTGTGGGAGCGAAGTTAAAAAATATGTAATTAATGATATTGAAATTTCGCAAGATTATTTAATGAAAAAACTTTCGAGCCTACAGACCAGTAAGGCACCGGGAGTTGATGGAATATACCCTATAATCTTAAGGGAGGCGGCAAGCGAGTGCATTGAACCATTGAGGCTAATTATGCAAGCATCACTAGACTCTGGGGAGATTCCCTTGGATTGGAAAAGTGCAAATGTATCTCCCATACATAAGGGTGGCTCTAAAAGTGAAGTTGGAAATTATCGACCTGTCAGTCTGACTTCAGTAGTAGGGAAAATCATGGAGGCAATGATCAAGGGTGGAATTCAGGATCATTTGGGTCGAGTTGAAATTCTCAAGGATACTCGGCATAGTTTTGTAAAGGGAAAATCATGTTTAACAAATCTGGTTCGCTATTTCGAAAGGGTCACTCACGAGCTGGATTTAGGGAATAATTTCGACATTGTTTATTTAGATTTCAGCAAAGCTTTTGACTCAGTCCCACATGAGCGGTTGCTTTATAAGCTGGAATAGCTTGGAATCACTGGGAAAATCCTTAGATGGATAGAAGGATGGCTTCAGGGCAGGAGGCAGAGGGTTGTGATAAATGGCTATTCCTCAGATTGGGTTGATGTAAGAAGTGGGGTTCCCCAAGGATCAGTATTAGGACCACTGTTGTTTTTAATTTTCATGAACGACATTGATGAAGGGATAGAGGGCGTGATGTTAAAATTGGTAGAGTAGTTAATGATCACTGTCAAGCTGAGCTTCTTCAGAGAGACATAGACTTCAGGAATGGTCAGAAAAATGGCAGCTATGCTTTAATCCAACAAAGTGTAAGGTATTACACCTGGGAAACAGTAATCCCAAAATAACTTATTCACTTGGTGGAGTTCAACTAAACTCAGTACTGGAGGAAAGGGACTTGAGTGTTACGATACGGTCAGACATGAAATTCTCTGAGCATTGTAAACAGGTTGCAAGGAAGGCCCATGGTGTCCTATCGATGATCTATCGAACTTTTGCAAGTAGAGATAGGGACGTGATAATCCAATTATATAAGGCTTAGTTAGACCACACTTGGAACACTGTGTTCAAGTATGGAGACTGCACCTAAAGAAAGACATCGAGCTTCTTGAAAGGGTGCAAAGATGGGTAACTTGCCTGGTGAGCGGCAAAAAGGGCGTCCTTATGAAGAAAGACTTCGAATATATGGGTTGCAGAGTTTGGAAACTAGGCACCTTAGAGGAGATTTGATTGAGGTGTTTAAGGCTCTGAGAGGCATCAGTAAAATGAATAAGGACGAAATTTTCAAGATATAAATGATGCTAGAACTATGGGACATAAATTCAAGTTACAGGGGGAAATGTTTAGATTGGACTGCAGGAAGTTTTATTTTAACCAGCAAGTTATAAATTATTGGAATAAGTTGCCTTCATGGGTGGTAGAGGCCGACAGTTTGGGTAAATTCAAAGGTCATCTGGATAGTACTTTCGGGTAAGGGAAGCGCATAGGATGATAGGTTTAATCTTTTTTTTATTAATTATTATTTATTTATTTTTTTGTTTGGTTTTTTCTTTTTTTTTTTTTTTGGCTGGTGCAGCATAAGCCATAGGCTTTCTTGCACCATGCGGCCATTACTAATACTAATAGATGATCCTGCAATGCATCTTTAACCAGTGACTCCATTATTTTACCCAGAATCTTAGCCACTGAAAGCATCGAGGCTTAGCAGTTTTCCCAATAGCCAACAGCTTTTTATAAGTTCCTGACATGTTTGAACAACAGCAATTATGCACTCCATTGCTTTCTTTGAACCCAACAGTGTTACACGACCAGCACAGAGACACAATAAAACAGGCCTATTTCATCTGCACTCGTTTTTGCCTTGTGCTTTCTTGAATTTAATCTCTTGCTTACATTTGTATCGAGATAACCAACCATCTGTTGCTTTAAAATCATCAAGACCAAACTTTTTAGTAGCTCCTTTGACTTCTTTTTCAACATTGTAGCACAGTGCACTCCTCATCCAGTTACAATGGAGAAACACTGGTTTAGGGCATCCTCAACGTCAGGATCCTTACCTCGACGGTTATGTTTTTATCTCGATACATTTGTATCGAGATAACCAACCATCTGTTGCTTTAAAATCATCAAGACCAAACTTTTTAGTAGCTCCTTTGACTTCTTTTTCAACATTGTAGCACAGTGCACTCCTCATCCAGTTACAATGGAGAAACACTGGTTTAGGGCATCCTCAACGTCAGGATCCTTACCTCGACGGTTATGTTTTTAGGATGCCCCCTGTTTTTCATTGCATGTCCGTTCTCACAGTTTACTTGCTGGTGTATCAAGTGTGCAATTGTAGATTTCAGTACTGCAGTTATCTCTGCCAAACGATGACTGATATTGGGCGGATCGCCTTTTATTTAGTCCAGTAAGGCAATTTTTTCGTCTAGTGACATCTTTATGTGGCATCTTGTTAAGGGTCCGAAATTTTTTAAAATTAAAATTAAAAAATTAACAAAAATCACAGCACTGAAAAATCTCCACACTTCCTGATTTGGCATTGGTTCAGTATCAATGATAACACAAGTGCACACAACACTAATTAAAGACTATACTCTGAGAGGCAGAGTGAGACAAGATATGATTCATTCACGTGCAACAGCTAGAAGGAATGGGCAGTGGTGTGCTGGTAAATTTTTAACTGGCCCTTTTATAACAACCCCCACCCTCTGAAAACCACCTCAATGATTCTTCCTTCGTGAGAATTGCAATCCCACCCCGAAAGTATAAACGAATTCCATTAGAGAACTGTATCACTAAACATCCCCTTAAATTTGCATGGGCTGCTCCTTAGAGTAATAACTATGAGGCTGACAACAATTCTATAAACACGAAATCTTCAATGGACATTGAGCATGGGAAGGTCATTACTTTAAGAAGTGGACCAGACAAAAGCGCATGTTTTACTAGCAGAGAATCCCTACACTGCTACATAAGGAGGGGGAAAGGAAGCACAAAGAGTGCTGAAATAAGTGCCCTGGTTGAATTGTCCGTGTCACCAACTTATTGCCGAAATGCTGCTGACCATTGTGGATTGAAGTGCGTACCGTTTTACAGTTTATAGCCATTGTCGGATTAATTAATAATTGGAGCAGGCTCCTGCTCCGATAAAACGGCATGTCTCAATTAAGCGGAAAGATGGCTATTTTTTCGATTAAGTTCTGTTCTTTAAGATTTGTCCCGATTATCCACTGGACCAAATAACCGGAATCCACTGTGTGTGTGTGCGCGCGTATATATATATATATATATTTTATTATAGCCTTAGGTTATAATAAAATATATTACGACGGATGTAATGTACTATCTAATATAGATGGCATGGCATTAATCTGATCTGGATTATATTGCATTATATTATATTACTTCATATAAAATATAAATTGTTCCTATTATATATATATATATATATATATATATATATATATATATATATATAAATAAACGTGCCGCATCCTTTTATTGTCCAACTTCAAACTCACATGACCAACTTTTCTATTTCCTCATTTATTCCTTCCGTTTTCTGGAATAATTTCTCTTCGCATGTATTTCCTGAAAATTACAACCCACAGAAATTGAAGTGTAATGTTAACATGTACCTTCTCAACCTTCCAACACAGTACTAAGTACTGTGGGTTGTAATACCTCTCGTGTTTGGTGTTTTCATTTAGAAAAAAAAAAAATATATATATATATATATATATATATATGCAAGCGTGCGTGCCTAAAAATCTCCACTCTTTTTACTTTTCCACTCCCTAACAGACCAGCCCGTTAGTAAACTTTCTCCCTTTGTAATACAAAGGTGCTTAGAACATATAGCCGGTCCACCGAAAATGGTTCGCCGTTTAAAATGTGGTGACCTGATAGAAACGACAAATCACCGACATTCAGAGCTTAAAGCCACAGCTTTTGGCAGGATACCCATCAAAGTCTCTCTACATGCCACTTTAAATACATCAAAAGGGGTTATCGTGGAATGGGACCTCCTAAACAGCTCTGAAGAAAAAAAATGTACAAGAGTTACAAAACCAGAATGTCATACATGCCAAAAGAATCCTTATTAGAAAAGATAGAAATCTGATACCAACCTGCACTATCATACTTACCTTCAATACGCCTCTACCAGCGTCAGTCAAAGCACTTAGGGGATACCAGAATTGCCAGGTAAAGCCATACATCCCCAATCCCATATGATGCTTTAAGTGTCAAAAGTATGGCCATTCCCAAACAGTATGCAGAGGACAATCTATTTGTGCCACTTGTGACTCAAAAGACCATAATGATAAAAGAATGCCATACACAGTCTCCTCGCTGTCCAAACTGCAAAGGAGACCCTGCCTATTTCAGAGACTGCAATATATGGAAGAGAGAGAATCAAGTTCAGAAATGTAAAACAATGCAAGGTCACATACCAAGAAGCGAAAAGGTAGATACCATTAGTAAGAACATAAGCAGCAGCTGCAAGAGCAGTAGAGAAAACAAAAGTAACTGCATCACAAACTGACATTTCAGTCCCTCCTAACATTTCAATAGCGGATTGGGCACGTACTCTGCCCTGACAAACGAAACCAAAATGCGACCAAGCAATAAATACGCCCATTATAATGCCACCAGATGCTGAAGACCCAACACAAGCAGTGCAAATCCTACCAAGCCTGTAGACAGAAAAATATTGACACTGTGGAAATCGATGAAAAGGAGCAGGATGAACCAGTCCTGGAACTTTATGCAACTGATGACATAAACAGTGGTGATCGACCAAGTTTCCCCAGAAAAGAAAAATCAAAACAGATCGGTCCAAACAAAGCCCATCGTAAGCCGTCTGACCCAGTTACAAAGTCCAAATAATGCGTACTCTTCAGTAGAATTGTGGCATTCGAAGTAATCCTAACGATATCAAAAATCTGATTTCCATCTACGCTCCTAGAAATATCTGTTTACCAAAAACAAACCTAATTCCGCTCATAAGTATTTCAATCAAACACTACAATGTATATAGGCAAGATCGTAAAACCACAACTGCTCATGGAGGAGTCGCAATTTTGGTCACTCTAGTATTCCGTCCAGGCATATTCAGCTGCAGACACTCCTTGAAGCAATTGCGGTACGCATCGTGACTGAAATTACCTTGACCATGGTTTCACTCTACTTTCCACCTAACCATACATATACGCTGCAAGACTTCGTGCACTTAATTGACCAATTACCATCTCCATTCTGTTTGATGGGAGACCTTAATGGGCATAATATCATTTGGGGTTCACTTCAAACAGACAAAAGAGGACAGATGATCGAAAAACTTCTAGATAGCAGGAACTTAACAATCTTAAACACTCACACCCATGTTCATTTACCAACAGGGACTACCACTGCCATTGATCTCACCATCTGTTCCCCAGCTCTCTTTCCTGTTCTTGACTGGGCGGTTTTAAATGATCCCTGTAACAGTGATCATTATCCAGTCATTTGTCACCTTTTAACCAATGACGTTCCGCAAGCTATAAGAAGTAAAAAAAATGAAAATTTTGCAAAACAAACTGGGAAAAAATATCAGTGTCCTGCTTCTTTAGATAAGAAAACCATAAGATATTCTGATATAAATTCTGCTATTACATGTCACAAATCAAATGATCTATGCAGCAAATATTGCAATATCAAAGACAACTAATTAGTACCATAAACATTACAAACAGTGGTGGAATGAAGAATGCTTGGAAGCAAAGAAAGAAAAAAATAAGGCTTGGAATCAATTCAGGAAGTTACCCACCACCACCAATCTCAAAATATAAGAAAGCCAGAGCAAAAGCACGCTATATTCGTCAGAAATCTCAAAAAGAGTCCTGGATACCTATTGCTAGCAAAATTAATAGAAATACGGATACTAGAATTATCTGGAATTAAATTAGACAACTCTCAGGCAAATATTCAACAGCCCATAAACTGGAAAGGTCGTGACATAACTGAACCAGAAAAGATTGCAAACTTACAAAGAGAAACCTTTGAGGAATTGTTGACAACATCATACAGACCAGTCTTTCAAACATGTAATGCTCAAATCGAAAAATACAAAATTCACTTCCATGCAACTCAAGATATTTTATACAACTAACCGTTTACCATAAATGAGTTACATAAATCTTTAGCCAAATCGAAACAAAGCGCAGCAGTTACTCATTTGAATGTTTAATCATTTGATAGTGGAATCCACTATAAATTGATTAAACAACTCACCGAAAATTCCTTATTCAGGCTTTTACTACTTTATAATAGGATATACCTTGAGGACACATATCCAGACTACTGGCGGCATTCATTTGTGCTGGCCTTTCCAAAACCAGAGAAGGACCTCTCAAATCGGTTCCAGGAAAATTAATGGAGACACTGGTTAAAGAAACACTGCAGGATCATCTGTACAAGAATTCAGTTATAGCTCAGACACAGCATGGTTTTGTTAAGGGCAGGTCTTGTCTGACCAATTTGATTGGATACTATGATGTAGTCACAAAAGAACTGGATGCAGGGAATAACTTTGATATTATATATTTGGATCTTAGAAAGGCTTTTGATACTGTTGCGCATGGAAGACTGCTACACAAATTGGAGAAGTGTGGCATTGGAGGCAAATTGCTGCTATGGATAAAGGGATGGTTGAGTGGCAGAAGACAGAGTGGTAATCAATGGACACTGCTCAATGTGGACTAATGTTATTAGTGGAGTTCCTCAATGTTCAGTGTTGGGTCCATTGTTGTTTTCTGTATTTATAAATGATATTGATGATGGTGTATCAGGCTTAATGTCCAAGTTTGCAGACGATACCAAGGTTGGCAGGGTTGTTAAGGACACTACTGATACTATGCTGCTGCAACAGGATCTGGAAAGGTTGAGCAGATGGGCTGAGAGGTGGCAAATGAAGTTTAACATTGACAAATCTTAAGTACTACATATGGGAAACAGTAACCCCAGATCAACGTATCAACTCTGTGGTACCACGCTGACAGTGGTAGAGAATGAAAAGGACCTGGGGGTAATTGTGAAGGCAGATATGAAGTTCTCTGAGCAGTGCAGACGGGCAGCAAGAGTAGCTCATGGTGTCTTGTCAATGATATACAGGACTTTTTCTAGCAGGGACAGGGATGTGATTATTCCCTTGTATAAGGCATTGGTCAGGCCACACCTTGAGTACTGTATACAGGTCTGGAGGCCTCATTTCAAGAAGGATGTAGAGCTGCTGGAACGAGTACAGAGAAGGGCAACAAGATTAGTGAATGGAACAAAGGGTTGCTCTTACGAAGAAAGGCTTAAGTTTTGCAAATTACAGAGCCTGGAGACTAGACATCGGCGAGGTGATCTGATAGAGGTGTATAAGGCTTTGAATGGCTTGAGCATGCTCAATGCCGATGGGATTCTTCCTCTTGCTCAGAATAATCACCTGAGAGGGCATATATTCAAATTGAGGAAGGACGGATGTCGGATAGATGTGTGGAAATTTGCCTTTAGCCAGCGGGCAGTTGGTTTGTGGAATAGACTCCCATCGCTTGTTGTTGAAGTTGATAGCCTAAACAAATTTAAGGCTCAGCTGGACAGGTATTTCGAACGAACGGAGGGGTGAAATGGGAGTAGTGGTTGGTTTTTTTTTTTTTTTTTTGGCTGATGCTGAATAAGCTTGCTTTCTTGCATCATATACCTCTACTAATGCTAAATCCATATAATTATCACCCTGTTGTCCTTACTAGCTGTCTTGGAAAAACTTTAGAAAATAAGGTGAATGATCGGTTAACATGATTTCTTGATTCGCACTTAGTCCCGGTCAATTCGGTTTTCGGAAAAAACAGACTATTGAAATGAGCAGCAGCCTGGAAAACAAGATGCAGGATATTTCAGGGTCTGCTGGGAGTCATTGCGGTAAAAGTAAACACATGGGTTGTGTTAGGGTAACTAAGAATAGGAACAGGTACATGTATACTTGCATGTACACCAATGCTAGGAGTTTGGTAAATAAATTTGATGAATTTGAGATACTCCTGAAAACATCAAAGGCAGATATTGTTGGGGTATCAGAGACGTGGTGTCACACAGATATAAGGAATGCAGAAGTGGAATTTGGGGAGTACAACGTCTACAGAAAGGAGAGACACGATAGGAAGGGAGGAGGGGTTACGCTATTAATTAAGAAACACAAAATCCAAGGAAGTGAAGGCAGTCGACATCAATGGACAGTGCCGTGTCGAGTCAGTTTGGTGTGACAAGCATTGGGAGATCAATATTGAGAGTAGGAGTGTGCTATAGGCCCAATGACTCTGATGAGTATAATAAGAAACTGTACAGGGAAATAGTGGGCCAATAAATCAGAGTCGTATAATGAGCGATTTTAATTTTCCAGATATTGATTGGAATTTGTGGGTTGGTTACTCACACACTAGCAAGGCTTTTGTGGATTTATTAGATGATTGTTTTCTACATCAGCATGTTCAAGAGGCAACTAGAGGGAGTAATACTCTTGATCTGATTAACAGTAGTGATTCTTCATGCATTAAGAATCTGCAGATAAAGGAACCACTAGGTGGCCGTGATCACTGTGCTGAAGTGGGATTTACTCAACGGGGTAACTACCATCAGGGGTAAAGGGAAGGGTTTTTGCTTTCGTAAAGGCGACAACGATGGTCTGAGACAGTATTGAAATTCTATACAGGGGGACCAACTGATGATGTTACCAACAGCAAATTCAAAATGGGAAGCATTCAAAGAACTTATCTTGGAAGTTACTAGGCTTTCATACCAACTAAGAAATATTGTTCAACGTTTAGATCTAAATGGATGTCCGATGAACTAATGAGACATATGGCAGAGAAGAAAAATGCATGGGATTCATATAAATTAATGGGTGACATGGAAGCCTATGATACATATCAGCTGGTCTGTAACAAGTTACAAAGGAGGTTAGGCAGGCAAAGGCAGATAACAAGAAATCTTTGGCAAAGGATGCAAAGAAAAACAGAAAAGAGTTCTTTACTTATGTAAACTCTAGAAGGAAGGGGATGAATCAGATTGGTTCACTTGATATCGATGGTCCAACTGTTGATAATCCTGCTCAGGTAGCTAACAAACTAAATGAATATTTTGCATCGACATTCACACATGAGAAATTATTCAGCGAGGAGAATGCCAGAGGTGTATTCAACTCTGGCAATAAGCTAGATAATCTTGTAATAACTGAGAGTAAAGTGGAGGAGAAATTGTTTTAGATAAAGAAAGGCACCTGGGGTGGATGGGATCTATCCAGTTATATTAAAGGAGGCAGCAAAGGAAGTAAGCAAACCCTTAGCCATAATTATGAGATCTTCCTTGGACTCAGGGAAGGTACCTACGGACTGGAAATGTGCAAATGTGACCCCAATCCACAAAGGAGGATCAAAGGCCGACACAAGTAATTATAGACCTGTGAGCTTAACTTCTGTTCCAGGAAAATTAATGGAAGCACTGGTTAAAGAAGCACAGCAGGATCATCTAGACAAGACTTCAGTTATAGCTCGGACACAGCATGGTTTTGTTAAGGGGAAGTCTTGCCTGACCAATTTGATTGGATACTACGATGCAGTCAAAAGAACTGGATGCAGGGAATAACTTTGATATAATATACTTGGATCTTAGAAAGGCTTTTGATACTGTTGCACATGGAAGACTGCTGTACAAATTGGAGCAGTGTGGCATTGGAGGCAAATTGCTGCTAGGGATAAAGGGATGGTTGAGGGTGAGAAGACAGAGTGGTAATCAATGGACACTGCTCATCGTGGACTAATGTTATTAGTGGAGTCCCTCAGGGTTCAGTGTTTGGTCCATTGTTGTTTTGTGTATTTATCAATGATATCGATGATGGTACATCAAGCTTAATGTCCAAGTTTGCAGACGATACAAAGGTTGGCAGGGTTGTTAAGGTCACTACTGACGCTATGCTGCTGCAACAGGATCTGGAAAAGTTGAGCAGATGGGCTGAGAGGTAACACATGAAGTTTAACATTGACAAATGTAAAGTACTACATATGAGAAACAGCAACCCCAGAGCAACGTATCAATTCTGTCGTACTACACTGACAGTGGTAGAGAATGAAAAGGACATGGGGGTATGGTGCCGGGAGATATGAAGTTCTCTGACAGTGTAGACGGGCTCCAAGAGTTGCTCACGGTGTCTTGTCAATGATATACAGGAATTTTTCTAGCAGGGATAAGGAGGTGATTATTTCCTTATATAAGGCAATGGCCAGGCCACACCTTGAGTACTGTATACAGGCCTGGATGCCTCAAGGATGTAGAGCTGCTGGAACGAGTACAGAGAAGGGCACAAGATTAGTGAATGGAACAATGCGTTGCTCTTACAGAGAAAGGCTTGAGTTTTGCAAATTACAGTGTCTGGAGACTAGGCACCGGTGCGGTGATCTGATAAAGGTGGAGAAAGCCTTGAATGGTTGGAGCATGCTCAATGCCGATGAGATTCTTCCTCTTGCTCAGAATAATCACCCGAGAGAGCATAAATTCATATTGAGGAAAGACAGATGTAGGATAGATGTGCGGAAATTTGCCTTTAGACAGCGGGTAGTTGGTTGGTGGAACAGACTCCATCCTTTGTTGTGGAAGTTGATAGCCTAAATAAATATAAGGCTCAGCTGGACAGGTATTTTGAACGAACGGAGGGGTGAAATGGAAGTGTTTTTTTTTTTTTTTTCTTTTTGGATGATGCTGCCTAAGCTTGTTTTCTTACATCATATGTCTCTACTAATGCCTTTCTCCACACCTTGTTATGATATGTCTCGATATTGAAACGGCTTTTGATATTACATGGAGATATGGTATCCTACAAGAATTGCATAAATTAGCCCTGCGAGGCCGTCTACCAAAGTTCCTTCAGAACTTCATGTCTTAAAGAACTTTCCAAGTTCGATATGATCATATTCTGTCTCACACATACAATCAAGAACGGGGATTACCCCAAGGCTCAGTCCAATCCGTTTCGCTATCAAAATCAATCGTATCACAGAAGTTATTCCATGAAAAGTAGAAAGATATCTATATGCCGACCACCTCACAATTTCATGTCACTCGCAGAATATGCAGACAATTGAGAGACAGTTTCAATGTGCTATAAACAAAATAGAGTCCTGGTTCATCTATAATGGATATCGAATCTCAGTACAAAACACAGCGGCAATACACTTCTGCAGAAAATTAAAAATGCATCCAGACCCAGAACTAAGAATAAGCAATCAACAAATTCTGATCAAACAGTATCAGACTTCTAGGACTAATTATGGATCACAAATTAAATTTCCTAGTACACATAAAATATCTGCGCACAGTGTGCTTAAACAAATTAAACATTCTCCGAGCAATATCTACTATGCCATGGGTAGCAGATCGTTATTCACGTTTGCATATCTATCGTGCAATGATAAGATCCAGATTAGATTACGGTTCTCTCATCTACTCCTCAGCTAGAAAAAGTGTGTTGAATTGGTTTGATGCAATTCATCACAGTGCATTATGTGTTGTTTCCGGAGCATTTCGTACCTCACCTGTGTATAGTTTATACACAGAGATCCATGAACTTCCACTGAATCTTTGTAGACAAGTTCTTCTGAACTATGCTGCGAAAATTCAGAGCCTTCCCGGACATCCAATATGGCAGTATCTCTCCAATCCGAAATGGGAAACTTTATACGCGAACAAACCTAGCTTATGCAAACCTGCAGGTATCCGACTAAAAGAATTATTTTCCCAATGGAGCTTAAGCATGGATAAAATCTACCGAAATTCCGCCACATCCCACACGCCGTGGGAAATCAGTTCAGTCGACTGTGACATGGATTTCACAAAATGGAAACAGTACAATATCTCAAATCAACGTATAAAACAGCTACATTCCTCTTATTTAAAACACTTTTCAGACTCTTCTCATCTGTATGCTGACGGCTCCAAGGCAGATACACATGTTGGTTCTGCAGTCATCTTGCCAAACAGCGTAATCTCTCAGTCTCTTCCAATAGAGTGCAGTATTTATAGTGCCGAATTGTTTGCAATAAGTCTCGCACTAAATCACATTGCCAAAACTTCCCTCATAAAAAGTATCATTTTTACAGATTCATTAAGTGCAATATATGCTTTACAGACAGAACATCCCTCATCCATATATAAGAAAAATTCTCTCCTGCTTATCACATCTTAGGACAAAAAAACAAAAAGTCAGATTTGCCTGGATTCCTGGACATTCTGGAATACAGCATAATGAACGTTCGGATCAAGTTGCAAAACATCCGTCAAATGAAAATTCTTACCTATATAAAATTCCACAAAATGACTTTAAATACGTCATTCGAAAGGCCTCTGAAAATATATGGATAGAGATCTAGAAATCTCAGACTAACAACAAATTACACCAAATCAAACAGCAGCCAAAATCTTGGAAATCAAGCTTTTGGTCAAACCAACAGGAAGAGGTGATCGTTTCCCGGCTTCGCATCGGTCACACACATTTAACGCACTCCTACCTCCTAATGAAAGACGATCCTCCGCAATGTCCACTGTCTGACCATACTAACAGCGAGGCATGTCTTCATAGAATATCCACGTTACCAAATCATCCGTCAATCAGCTTTCAAATCGCATGCAAATGAATCATTAAGCCCTGAACTCATTATGGAAGAAAAATCAAACGTAAATGAACTCTTTCCATACCTCAGATTAATAAATCTTAACTGTATCTAACATTCCAACATCAGTAACAACATAACTGGGAATAACAAAAATTGAACAGGCGCAATATAGCCGAAGCAGCTCTTGCGCCATAAAACCACAAACAATAACAACAATCCTAAACACACAGCCAGCACTTAATCGTTTTCTAGCTAAGTACGTGGTCGAGGTGATGGTCTCTTCTCCAATAGAGCCTATCTCTTGTGGCCTTCCCAACCCCATGTTTGGCATTACAAGGAGGTAAATGGGATCTGTGAGATTTCTTTTCCTCCTTGGTCAGATTACTGTTTCAAATCTGATGTCAGCGTTCACTCAGATCATGTCAGTGAAATAATTCTTGTAGGGATGAAATCCTTAATCCACGCTTCCACTTAAAACCTTGTCCTTTATCTAAACCTTGGTTTTCCAATAAATGTACTAAGGCTGTTCAAGATAAAAATGTTGCATGTTGCAATTAGTTTGAAATTTATAAAAATCTCCTCTTTCATTTGACGTTAAAAACGTTTTTACTGGCGTTATTCCAAAAATTTTGTAACAAAAAACCGCGAAAAGCGTGACGGAAGTGACGTCATCTTCGTCTTCCGACAGAAGCGAATTGTAACTTGTATTGTTGCAATCATACTTGTGATGCCAACAATAATTTATCTTCTACTGGAGACCAGATTTAATGAAATTTTGCACGGAGCTTCATCTTAGCTCTATACTAGAGAAAAAAACTTTCAAACCTCTGAAAATTGCAGTAGTTTTTCCAGGATAGTGGAAAATATGAATGTGAATGAAAATTTCTGACGAAATAAACGGGATAATATGGACGTATAGCATGTCGTTGGAAAGCTAAGGAATTTAGAACCAGAAATATTAAGGTTTTAAGATACAAAACAAACTTTCGGAAACTAGGAAATGCGTTCATTCGAGTAGCATTTACGGTATCTTTCGATAAACACTACATGTAATGGAACAACTATAGATGGTTGTACTGTATTTAGTCGTGAACTAAAATCTCTTCAATGTAAAAATTATATATCCTACTTTAGTTATCACTGACTAATACTTTCAGTAACCGATATGTAATTATTATTAATAAAATAAAAACATTGTTATGTTATTATCCATAAATTTTATTAATATCTCAAAATTAAAGTTTTTAACGTCAGCCGGCGACTCGTAACTGTAAAACATGTTAAATATGCTAGCGGCAGGACACATTATGTACCTGCTACAGATTTTTTATTTTTGCAACCAGCCGTTCCTCCTTGCCTGGTGGAATACATAATTAGAATCGGTATACCACAATACTGTAGGTTTGTGGCATGGTCTATATGAAGTACTCAATCGACATGGGTAAGGGACATAATCTTTGATTCTGAAAAAGAGATGATTGTTGGGTACCAGTTGAAGGTTGGCAACATTCCTGTGAACGAGACTATGTTAGCCTGGTTCACAGGAAAGATTGGGCCCTCAAATGCAGTCCTTACATCCCTACACTGGTCTCTTCATCCCAGTTGTGTCATATGGTGCCATGGTTTGAATAAGGTCTTTTTCCAAAATAATCTTCGCCAAATCCATAAATCCAGCATTTATTATTGCTTAGGATGACCAAGATCTGCAGAACCACGTTTTTATCAGCACTCCAGGTTATTACCGGCCATATTCTCTCTCTCTCTCATCTCAAGGTAACAGTGATCAGGTGAACAGCTGCAACCAGATTACATGGTTGGGGTAAAATATAATGGTGGGGTGGGTTTGGGGAATGTTTTCATACACATCACTGGGTCTCCCTTCTCCCTATTGAACAGATCCGCACTGCCAGATCCTACTTTGGCATCAGCATTGTGCAGGAATAGTTCAAGGATCATGTCCAAGCATTTTGTGTCCCTCTTGCTGTCAAATTCCTCTGACATCAATTACATAGACAATTTGTGGGATGCAGTGGAACGCAACCTTTCCCAGTCCATACCATTGCCTCGCTCCATTGCAAAACTCCGGGATGTCTTTCTGTCCAGCTGGTCGATGATACCAAAGGACACCTTACATGGTCTCTTGGAATCAGTGTTGTCATGCCGGGTGCAAGCGGTTATTACAGTGAAAGGCTGCCCAACATGCTATTAGATAGGTGGTCATAATGTTTTGGCTCATTGCTGTATATTTTCCTTTACTAACGTTTGTTGTGCTGTTTAGAACATTATTATTAGTATGTCTAAGGTGGCACCTAGACTTGAGTCTATCTCCACCTGGCCGACCGGGCTAGCCGGGTGGGTAAAGTACCTGCCTGTCAACCCAAAGGTCGCGGGTTCGAATCTCGCCTCGGGCTTGGATCAAAGTACTGCAAAAACCTTGGGAGGTGCATTATGGCCACAGAAGCCGATGCGCCAACAACTACCCAAAAAAAAAAAAAAAAATCTCCACCTGATAAACTGACTTTGTGCAGAACAGACCTGTATGTCAGGTCTCTTCGCCACCAGGGAGCAGCTGGCACCTGCACAGCCGCTCCCTGATAGCGAAGAGACCATAATGGCCACCCATAGTCACTTGGTACTGGTCTTCTATTTTAAGTGCCTCATGCACAAAAATCCCGCACCCACCGGAAGTAGTGCAATACCGGTGGGTGCCAGCAATCCCGCTCACAGGCTGCCCACACCTGAGAGCCAGCAAAAAAAATAATAATAAAATAATAATAATAAAAAAATAAATAAAAATTATATACATATATATACACACACACACACACACAATATAAACAAACTAAAAAAAAAACAACACACATAATCAAAAATGTATATAACCAAATCTTAATTAGTAATCATTAGATTATTCCAATGTCTTCTCCGTTGAAAAACAGTTACACAGAACTCTTGCAGCGCTTGAAATTTATCCTGATTAGCAATAAGATCACTTTCACAGCCTCTAACTAAATTACCAATCTTCAGTTTTAGCCTTTCTCTAAGTTGAATATACAAACTACAATCATATAATAATTGACTCCAAGTCTCAGGTTGACCGCAAGTACATAAAGGAGAGCTGACTAGACCAAAGTAATATAGTTTAAAATTCAATGACCCATGGCTAGTTAGAATAAACGATGTTACCGTAGAAGGAAAAAACCATTTGTTGTTACTATCATAAGTAAATGTAACTGTTGGAATGAACAATCTAGTCACCTCCCCAGTTACACTAAGATCCCATCTCTGTTGCCACATACCAATCAACTGTGTTAGAACATTTTTTTTTAGCTTTAGCTATCTGTATAGTGACATCAGATGTAATATTTATGAAAGAAACAACTATGCTTTTTTTTTTTTTTAAGTAATAACAAAAAGGCCCGATACACAATGTACAAGTCTAGAGGCAAATACCCGGCCAAAACCTGCATAGCATTCGTTGAGACTGTTCTGCACAAACTAGAAATAACATAAAGCATTGAGCGCTGAATCGATAACAATTTCTGCTTAAATTTAACGTTAGTAACTCTGAAGTACCATGCTGATGAAGTACGCAACTATGGGTAAGAAGACTGCCTTGTAATATGAATTTAAAACTTTCCTTTTCAACCCAATCTGACTTAGTTAATCGAATTATTGCTGCACTAAATTTTTTAACTTTTTCATGTAAGTAATTTAAATGTGGGAAAAACGATAATCTATCATCAATTCTTATACCTAGATATTTCACCTCAGATACTAGGGGAATCTGCCTCCCCTTAATTAAAGCTTTTGGCGGTCGCGTATAATTTAGTTTCCCCTTAAGAAGCATCATAACAGTTTTAGTTGTAGATATCAATAGTTTATGCAGATCAGCCCATGACACTAGACTTTCTAATACCTGAGCCACTCTTATTTCAAGCACAGACCTGGATTTACCAGTAACACAAAACCAAATCATCTGCATAAGAAATCTTATGCAGATTTTCAACTGATTGTTCTAGCCATAAATTAAGTACTAAGTTCCAAAAAAGTGGGCCCAATACAGACCCCTGAGGACACCCTCTCGAAAGATTCCTATTAAATTGTAGATGCTTAGCTTTCAGTATAATTTTCCTACCATACAAATAACTCTGTATCATCCTATACAATAAGTCTGGACATTGCATACCCCTTAATGTAGACAGAATACTCTCTTGCCGCACCATGTCAAAAGCTCCAGTAAAATCTATAAAGATGGCTAACACATACTTATCCTTTACCTGGTTGGTGAAATGCATGAGATCATTAATGGCATCCTCCGTAGAATGCCCTCTCTTGAAACCATGCTGATAAGACAGGATCAAACCATTTTTATCCATGACTTGGTTCAGTCTTAAAAATAACAATCTTTCAAAAACTTTGCCAAGATTGGCCAATAACGAAATTAGTCTGTACTCTCTTGGGTCATTTGGTTTTTCACCCGGCTTAACTAACAGCTTGATCAAACCAACTTTACAGATCCCAGGAAAGGTACCTTTAAATAAGCATTTATTATATAAGTTTAACAAGATGTTAGGATAAAGCTCAATCACTTTAAGAACAGCGATATTCTCTACTAAATCAATCCCCGGAGCTTTGGAAATGATAATTTTCTTAGAAGCGGTTCTCAATTCCTCTAAAGTAAATAAGCTAATATCAACAGACCCAAGGTATGTTACATTAGAGTCCTTGATACCTTCTTGCTCTGTTGTTCCCCGCCTCTTCCTCATGAGGAAACAACTCCGATGTTATTGCCTGCACTGTTGTAATCCAATCAGTTGTTTCCACACCACTGACGATTACGGTATTCATTATCTCTCCAGGTCTTACTTTATTCATACTTAGTTTATAAATTAATCCCCAAGGATCTGTATTGCCCACACTAGTAACTAGATTTCTCCAAGCCTTTAATTTACTCTCATAAATAGCTCTATAATAAATTTTCTTTTTATTCCTATAACATGCGTGATAAAATTGGCATACCTCTGATATGCCTTCCTACATAAAAATACTTCTTTCCTTAACCTGGATAATTCCGCATTCCACCAATTAACAACTCGCCTCTTAACTCGTTGTCTTCTTGAGGCACAACTGAGGGCTCTAAGCAATGAAGACTGAACGAAAGCAGCATACTCACAAGCATTTTAAAAATTCAAATTAACCATATTGTCTCCTGAAAAATCTAAAGCTACTGACCGTGCAAAACTAGACCAGTTAATCTTCTTATAAGTAAATCTAGTTAATTCAAAATTATCAAAATCTAAAGTAATATTTAAATCAGCCAAATTAATATGAAAAACCAAAGATCTATGATCACTATTCGTATAGTCGGTTTTCACAAGCCAATGACAGATTCGTCTGGACAACCCCTGAGTAACTAAAGTCAAATCAATGTTCGACCTGCCATGAACATTATTAGAAGTATAAGGCTGACCTGATATATTGACTACACACAAATTATTCATTAAAATAAAGTCCTCCATTAAGCGACCTCTCTGATCAGTCATGCCGCTAAACCATAAGTTAGACTTTGCATTGGAATCCAATGCAATAATTAAATTACTACAACCAATTCCGCTGAAAACTGTTTCCATATAATGGATAGAATTAACAGTTTTGTGACTTGAAGGACAATAAAGAGATATTAAATTAAAAGACAGCCTAGGAGTACTAATGTTCACACATGTTGAGTTCTGACTACACAGCCCAGAGAGGACAGTTATCTGCAATAACTTATTAAAGACCACAGTTGCTGTTTTAGGTTTCACATCAACTACACTTAACTCTCTCATCAGCAGGAAAACCAACAATTTTATGTCCATGTGCAAAGGAACCAACATTCGGCTCCTGCATACACAAAATGTCAACACTTTCTTGCACGGCCACCATTCTAATTTCATCATTAACCGCACGACATCTTTGGGCGTTGAGTTGAACCAACTTAAGCGCACTACCTTCATCTTTATGTTGAAAACTACCATTCACATTAAAAGTACTACAGTTATCCGTCATAAGTACGCGTACTGGCAAACTCTAGAGCCTTTTTATACTCCGGACAACTACTACTACTTAATGAGTGATCATAAGCTCTACCTCTGCGTTTGCACAGTATGGATCTTTATTTTTATTTGGGCAATCAACAAAAAGATGGCCACCCTGAGCACAATGACCACATGACGCAGTCTTGTGTGTACAGTGTTGTATAGAGTGGCCATACCCCAAACACTTAAAACATTTAGTCAACTGTAAAACGCTTGAATTTGTGTAACGTATATCCAAAATACAGCCTGTCATTACACATCAAATTTTCCAACATGTGAGGAGCTACCCCAATCACCTAATTATTAAACCTTGCCTTGGAACTGTTACTAAATCTAAAAACAATGCCCTCTCTGACCTCTTGCTCCTCATATCCATAATCTTGAAGGTTTTTCTCATATAAATCCCTAATAATATCCTCCTGAGTTAATTCCTTAGGTACATCATACACTAAGATGGTAAGGTTCTGTAACTTTACTTTTTCCAGATTAATACCCTTTTGAAAAAATACTTCTGCCTTACTGAGTTTATACAAATCCTTATCAGTCTCAACTAAGACTCCTTTATTTCGTATAGCTCTGATATTTCTAATTTTTATTTCTTGAAACTTTTCCTTTCATGTGTTAACAATAACCTAACTTCCTGGCTTGACTTATACTGTTCTGAGGACTCCTCAGCCCTGAAAATAACCTTATTATTTAATCTTGCTACTTTGTTCAGCGTCCTGTTATTATCCACCATACAGATATCATTTAATATTACCTGTTCACCTAATTGAGGCTGGCTGAATCCAGCTCTAATCTTGTCCGCATAAGTCCCCTTTTGTTCAGCAACATTAGATAGAAAAGGCTCCCCTCTTACAATGTCATCTAATAAACTGGCACGCGCCTCCATCTCCTCTACCCTTGTTTTAAGACGTTCTTTGTCAATGACTAATGCTGTTGATATAGTCTCCATGTCAATCCATACGTCAAGTAAGAAATTAGTTGCAGCTTTAGTCACTTTATTATTTTCACTAGTCATGTAGTCAATAACTGTTTTTCTTCAACTTTGTTACAAGCTCAAAAATAGTAGACACGTCAGGGTACCTCTGCCTTTGATCTGTATGTTAGCAACAATTATTTCACTCTCACGCACATTTGTGCCTGTATTTCTTCTCCCCGATTCCGAATAAAAACTATCTACATCAGAAACCATATTATCAGGCTGAATATCCGGAAAATCAGTTATCTTAACATTTGACAAACCATTTGTGAAATCTGTTCCGGCATCATCTTCTTCTAACTGCACCCCCTGTTCAACCATGCAGCCAACTTTAACTACGTTTTCCACACCACCTACCTGAATATGAGAATCAGCATTGCCAGACGTCCCAGCTTTAGTGTTCACACTAACAGTACTCATTGCACCACTACCTCCACTACTTAAAACACTATTTGCTTTAATATTTTTAACTTTAGACGATTTCTCAGAAGCCTTCTTTACAGAATCAGTATTGTACAACGTGGGAACTCTGGAAGGAAGTGGGGGAAAGCTCCAATCTTCTCTTCCTTCCTCCCCTCCTTTACCAAGCTTCTTACTATGAATTCTGCCTTCCATTAACTAACAATATTATTAACTAAAGATTAGTTAACTATGCCAAAAACTACAACGTCAATAAATAAATCTATCAAGAATTAATGTTACAACACAAGAAAACAGTAGCAATCGAGCTAGCAACCCGACCAGTCTGCAGTCGTGGAGAACTTTTTGCCACACACCCGAGCACTTGCCTAGTCACTGGTGAGCTTGTTGATGACAGAGGTCATAGAAGGATGTGCTCTTATTGGTTCATTCTTTTTTTTTTCAGCATGGCTTTCAGAAATGCAATACCTGCAAATTTATGGGATGCTGTGGAATGCCGCATTCGCCAGTCTACGCCAATGTCTCGCTTTGTTGCCGAACTCTGGGACGTCCTGTCTGGCTAGGATACTCGACGACACCTGCCACAGTCTCGTTGGGTCGATGCAAACTATTGTAAGCAGTTATCACATCAAAAGGCAGCCCAAGACGCTATTATGTAGGTGGTCATAATGTGTTGGGACTATTTTAAAGTTAAATGAAATTTTCACTGATAATTTGTGTTGGTTAACTGACTACATTGCGACTACTACTTTGTTTGAAGTGCTATATAAAATAGGTATTGGTTATTCTTTAATACTGTATATGCATTTCAAACACCTCATGGGTCTTACATTCTTAGGTTTCAGTTAGATCCACATTGGATTAAGTCATTGGTTGATACATATTAGAGATGCTGTTTAACAAGAATGCACCTCATTATTAAGTTTCAAAATGCTAATATCTACCATTTACAGAATGCACCAAGCTTATTAAAGGCATGTGCGTTTTCAGCAGATTAACATTTATGCTCAGCAGAGAAATTCATTTGGCTGCCTTAGCATAAATAAATAATAAAAAAAAAAGAATGTTAACACTGGGACCTATGCAGTCCCAGTGCTAACATTCTCCTTCGGAGTCATGGATTGGACTAACACCGAGCTGGATGATATCATGAGAAAGACAAGGACAATGATGACCAAGAGCCGCCAACACCATCCGAAATCTGCCGTGGAGAGACTGACACTTGCCTGGAAAGAAGGAGGAAGGGGCCTGATAGACCTCATTGAGCAACAGAAGACAGCGATAGTTAACCGGAAGGATTACTTCCAGAAACACACAGCAGCACTCTAGCAGGTCATAAGGAAGATAGACAAGCGGTACACTCCATTCAACCTAAGCGAGGAGTCCCCCCCCAACAACCAAGAGACACAAACGAAGTTAGAAAGATGGGCATGGGTACAGAAGACACTCCATAGCAGATACTACGATAATCTCCATCAAGATCACATAGATAAAATTGCTTCCAATGCATGGCTCAAGAACGGGACGCTCTTCCCCGAGATGAAGGATTCATGCTCGCCATCTAAGACTAGGTAATCAACACCAGGAACTAAAGAAAATACATCGCCAAGGAGCCCAGATGACATATGTCGACGATGCCAGCTGGCCTCAGAAACACATCACCGCGGGATGCAAGGTGATCACCCAGACTGGTGATCACCTTGCATAGACACGACCAGGTAGCCAGGATAATACATCAGAAGCTAGCAAGGAAATACCAGTTGATCGAAGAAAGTGTACTGTAATATAAGTACGAACCCCAGGCAGTACTAGAGACCTCAACCGACGAGCTGTACTGAGACCGCGCCATAATAACGGATAGGACAATCCCGCACAACAGATCGGACATAATCGTTGTGGACAAGAAGGAAAAGGCTACCTAACTGATTGACATAGTGGTACCCAACACTGGCAACCTGCAGAAAACCCATGGGGAAAAAATCAGGAAGTGTGGTTGATACAAGTAACCACCACAGGTCGTTACTTGTGTCAACCACAGGTATGGTGCCAAAGACCCTACATAACAGCCTAGCAGCAATAGGTCTCCCAGTGAACACCTACAAAGAACTCCAGAAAGTCGCAATCCTGAACATCTGTAGGATAGTCAGAGAGTTCCTCGACTAACAGTAACCACCGTGTGTACTTGGTAGCAATACCCGTCACTAGGTGGAACCCCCAATCTAGGAGAAATTATATAAGAGCAATAATAATAATAAAGCTTCTCCTTGAATTTCAAGCTCCCTTATACTGTGGCGAGATTTGAAAATTTTCACCCATCGTGTACTGGCTTTAAATTTAGATGGGCTTTTAAAATTTTGATTGGATTGTAACGCTTTTTTGCATAACAGAAGTCCAGAAATAGGTTCACCTTGACTTTTCTTTTGTAAAAACCATAAATAAACAGCGTCTTCTAATTTCTCATCACTAGCTTTTATCGTAGTTTTCCTTTTTTTTTTTTTTTAGAGCCATGTTCATTGTCTAATTTTGAAGTAAACTTCAAATTTTCATTTTTTTTTCTGCTCTTTATGTCAATTATGGTTGCTTTACCAACATTAAAAATCTTAGCAAGAGATACATCTGTTTCGCCCTTTTCCAGTCTATTAATAATTGTTATCTTGTCTTCTATTGACAACACAGTGCGGTTTCTTTTGCTGTAGACGCCATTATTAACACAAAGGGGCAGCAGTATTAAAACTAAAAAGCAAAATGACACAGTATTTCACTTTGAACGAACATTGAGTGATTAGAAACAAAAATAACCTCACACTGCAGTGGCTCGCAGCAGACTGAGTGAAAGCTAACGCTCTCCCCACCATACTCCCCCGCTCACAACGGACAACGATACAACAGACAATTACGCAACAAGGTCACGGTAGTTAAAGCCAACATTTGATTTTTAACTCCTGTAATGACAAATTAAACTATTTCTATACTATACTGCATATATCTTCAAATAAATAATTGGAAACGAATGCATCAAGCGGCAGGAGTAATATTTCAGCATAACAACCAGTGCACTAAAAGTAGATACTATAATTTATTTATTTATTATTATTATTTGGGGGGTGGGGCAGCGGTGGTTCGGATAATCGACGTTCTGCTGTAGGGTTTTTTTCTTTTTTTTTTTTTTGCATCACCTTTTAAAATATCTTTTAAAGAGCGAACAGAGGGGTGAAGTGGAAGTGGGGTTTTTTTTTTTTTTTTTTTTTTGGCTGATGCTGCATAAGCTTGCTTTCTTGCATCAAATGCCTCTACTAATGCTAATGCTAATGCTAAATATGCCATATATATATATATATATCCTCTGTAAGTTGATTAATAAGTCTCATGTGCACAGTATACTCTCTGCTTTTCATAACATTCACAGAGTATACCTTCTGCTAATTTTACGGCTACAGCACTGTCAGTGGGGCTCCCCTCATTCCTATCGAACACAACCTCATTGCCACCATTGTTTTGGACCAGTTTTTCTACTACATGGTGAACATGTATCCAGATGGCACCCGACTCTCAACAAGACAGTTTGTGCAGGAATGGTTCGAGGATCATGTCCAAGCAGTGTTGAATCCGGGGGGGATGACCATGAGCGATTCACCATAGTGGAATAATACCCCCCCCATCCCCTGCAAAAAAATAGTAATTTTTATTTTAATATTCATTCAAAGACCGAATCTTGAAATTTTCGCCACATTTTTTGTTTAATTTTAATTGAAATTTTCTTCTTAGTGCGCTGTTTAGGGGCCATATTAACAGTTTACACAATGTTGTAATTATAAAACACGAATTCAATAAATTTATGTCACAGAAATACAACACAAAAATTCACAGCAAGTAAGTGTGGTACTCGCTAGGTGGAACACCGCGAAAATTAATCACTTAAATTAAAAAGACACGAAATTTTTAAAATAATTAAAAAGGCAATATTTCTGGCTGCACAAGTTGTAACTAAAAGCCACTATTTCAAGTGTTGCCATTTCCATTTTATGGTTCTCTTTATTTTCACACAAATCATCTCTTCATAATGTTTCACACAAACGGTCTACTTGCGCCTAATTCTTTGTTTATATATCGCAAACAAGACCGACTGAATCGCACACCGTGAATAGGTTCGCCTGAATTGGTTCCTCAGTGACGGATGCTATTGTAATTATAGTGTCCTGCGGCTTTCAGAGGAAGGGCTAAACGATGTCTGGACATAGAGAGGAGTGCACTGCAGCCACTATTTCAATTGTTGGCAGTTTGTTTTATGGGTTTCAGATTCTTTATTTGCTTATTAATTAGCCATAATTATTGTTTTTTAATTAGCCACAAGTAGACACAGCAAGTATCTACTTGTGGCTAATTCTTCCTTTGTATAACAAGACGGTTTTGTTGCAGCCTATAAACAATACATTTTATAATCTTGTTATTATATACGTATCAGTACTGTAATATTACAAGGTTGCATGAAGATACGTATGATATTTTTGAAAATTTTAATCTGTGATTTTCATATTATTAAACTGCGATTATTGTCAGTACCGTGGTTTTTGTGAACTGACTATTAGTATTTAGATGCTAAATATTTCCTTTTGTTTCCTATTTTGCTTTCTCATATTCTCTTATTACAATATAACTCATAAATATACAGAGATGTTTGTAACATATACATACACTGAGTGATCACTGAATTATGACCACCTACCCAATACTTCGTAGATCCTTCTTTTGCCCTCAGTACAGCAGCTATCCGACGTGGCATTGATTAAACAAAATGTCAGAAGCGTTCTGGAGGTATGGCCAACCAGGCTGTGTGTAATGCGGCTAGCAATGCAGGTATGGAGATGATTGGTGTATCCAGACGCCTGATATGCCTTTCCATAGTGTCCCATATTCCTCTATGGGATTGATATCGGTGGAGTTCGCAGGCCAATCGATAGGCTGGAAGTCAGAACAGTGTTTCTCAAACCATTCTTGAACATCAAGTACCCGATGGCTCGGCGCACTGTGATCTTGGAAGACACCATCGCCATTCATTTGGGAAAAAGTGTAACATAGCGGGGTGAACACAGTCAACAAGCAGTTGACGATAGCGGAGACCAATGATATGTTGTTCCATATGCATTAGGGGTCCAAGTTCCTGCCAGTGAAGCGTGCCTTAAACAATTCAACCGCCTCCACCAGCCTGCACTTTTGATACCATGCATGACGAATCAAGATTTGATACCATGCATGACGGACCATTTTTGAAAAAAAAAAACAAACATAATTTTCAAATTAATCTTCAAGTAAAATTCCTTGACCTCTGCAGATAGAAAGTTCATTTTCCGATAAAAATCGCTTAAAAATGAGTGATAAACAGTAATGCGTTTTTGAAACAGTGATTTTGGGGTCCTAGGCGGATGTCTTTTTTGCCTATAGGATAACGCGCCGCTGACCACGGCTTTCAGGGGAGTCTGCTGCCATTAACTCAATCATCAGCAGTTTCGCTTTATTATTATTATTATTAATAGCCATATGGTGCAAGGAAGCCTGAGGCTTATGCTGCACCAGGAAAAAAAATTCCCAAGTTAGCCTGAGAGAGAGAGAGAGAGAGAGAGTCAAAAGTAGAAGGAAATCACCAAGAAAGAGAAGAATGATGATATCCAGCTCGGAACCCTGGGTGTGCCAAGCCCATACTCACCAGATGTGAGCCCCCGGAGTTAGGGTTTTCACATTCCATTTATTTGTTTTTTTCAATGAATATTTTTATTCATTGCGTTCCATTGAACGAATTGCACCAAACTTGAATGAAAAAGTTATTCATCTATTTTCAACAAATAAAAAGCGAAGAATGGATTTTATTTTTAAATAAAATTTCGAGATTACTCAAGTCTGTTAATGGTAAGTGTCCAGTTAACGTTTTGTAGTGTTTTTAGCCTGATTATTATTATTACCATCTATGTCTACATGTCTTATTACCAAGGCAATTTAATGTAACTTTAAGAAGCAGCATCCCATACATCAGAGTCACGAGCCGCCACTGATATGCATCTGTACTGTAATACTAAAAGATTGCACGAAGATAAGTTTAGAGGGCCCCGAATGAGTTATGAAAAATTAATAAACTAAGTGTGATACACATGCAAAGGAAAAAAAAGCAAAGAAGAATAAGATTATTACAATACAGTACTTGCATGTTTAATTATAATTTGTATATCTCAACTTGAATCATATTAATTTTGATCCCACTATGTTTTTTAGGTTGTGCTGCTGTAACAGAAACAAGGAAGACACCTGTATCAAATTATGGATTTGCTTAAGATACAAAAAAAAAAAAAAAAACAACTTTCAAAAACTGGGAAATGCGTTAATTCGAAAACGCATCTGGTTTCAAGTCACCTGGTGTTTTCAGATTGAATGTAATTTTTTTATTTACAATTAAACTCTGAGGCTGGAAAAGAGTTCTGCACATTTGTGAAAACATTATTCAACTCGGACATGTCATCAGATCTTTCAACAAAAACTACACGTAATGGAACAACTAAAGATGGTGTATTTAGTCGTGAACTCTTCAATGTAAAAATTATATATCCTACTTTAGTCATCACAGACCAATACTTTCACTAATCGATATGTAATTATTATTAATAAATGAAAAACATTGTTATATTATTATCCATGAATTTTATTAATATCTGAAAATTAAAACGTTTTTAACGCCTGCTAATGACTCATAAATGTAAAACTCGTTAAATATGCTATTGGCAGGACACATTGTGTACCTGGTACAGAATTTTTGCAGTTGGGTTTCGTTTCCACTTATTGTGACGTTTCACACAATTTGGATCTGGTACCATCAAGGGGTTACCGCTAAATCTGAATTAATTGCCATTTTTGTAAATTTATGTTATTTGGTATTTATTATCTGGTATTCTTAATAAATCACTTTATGAGTGCATTCATTCTTCAGCATCCTTTTTCTGAGATTTATCCCCCCCCCCACACTTTTCTTTTGTTGTTGTTGTTGTAGTTCCGTATTGGCTCGCTTTCTATTCGTCGCTTAATTGCCTTGCCATATGACTGGCATATTCTTATTTTATACTGCATTCTAATTATGTTTCCGTAGCAACATGGAGTAAGAGGGGCATTCAATAAATTATCTACCTACGGTAACCTACCTATGAAGGAAATGAGATAGCTGCAAAAATCGTTTTTTTTATTTACTCACGTGAACTTCACTACACTTGTTCCATTGTGTTGTCAATGAAGAAATACCAGACAAATAAAATTCTTTGTTCTATCCATAATTTTTTTATTTTTCACTGTAACTCCCGTGAACTTCACTACACGTGTTCCATTGTGTTGTCAATGAAGAAATACCAGACAAATAAAATTCTTTGTTCTATCCATCAAAGAACACAGAGAGAGCAGATGTTCATTGTCATCAGCAAAGCGACGTCCACGTAAGTTTTTCTTGAGGTGTCGAAACAGGAATCACTCACTGGCGGCCAGATCCGGTCTGCAAGGTGTATGGGTAAGTTCTATAAAGTCATAGTCTCTCAAAGCAGCAGCAACAGCATGTGACCCGTGCACTGGTGCCAGGGTCGGATTTACACAAAAGCTAAACAAGCTACAGCTTAGGGCCTCATATTACAAGGGGCCTCGCTCCACCTTAAAAATTCATTTTTAATATTTCCACAGTGAACCGTGAAGGGCCGCATGCATGTTATAGCTTAGGGCCACAACAAGTTTAAATCCGGCTCTGACTGGTGCGTTATCCTGAAGAAGCAACACATCTCTGGAAAGTTTTCCATTATGACATACCTTAGGTTGTTCAGCAGTAGGGATACATATGATTCCCCAGTGATTGTCTGCTTGTGTTTCAAGTAGTGAATGTACAAAATTCCCTCAGCATCGCAAAAAATGATGGCCATAATCTTGCTAGCTAAATGTTGCGTCCGAAATTTTTTGAGTGGGGAAGAACCTTTGTGCTTCCATTGCACTAGTTCTTACTTGGTCTCAGGATCCCAGTGATGAACCCAGTGCCGAACGTGAGGATATGCGGGCCCTAGGCAAAGGTTTTTTGGAGCCCCTGTAAAACTTTATTATGATTTATAAGGAACGCGAGCACTCATGCTCGCCGTTACGCTACTGGATATCGCCGATTTTGGCTGCGCCCATTGCCATTTATGGGTCCCCTCAAAGTACTGGCCCTGGGCACTTGCCTAGGCCTAAGGCAGGCCCTGGATGAACCCATGTTTTATCACCCGCAACAATTCTAGAGATGAAAGTTTCAGTATCCTTTCCATAAAGCTCCAAATTCTCCTCACAACACCATACTCTGAATTGTTTCTGCACAGGGGTCAGAAATATGGGGACACACCTTGCACTGGCCTTAGTCATCCCCAAATGTTCAAGAGGGATGGTTATAACTGTTCCCTCAGACAGTGGCGTATACAGGTATCATCGCAGGGGGTGGGGCATGACGACCAGGCTTTTGAGTATTTTTTAGAATGCCTCCTGAGTTCTTTTTCCTTAATTTCAAATTTTTGGTTAAGGGAGGGCATATTTCCCCCTCTGCCCACTCCTGAATACGCCCCTGCCCTCAGATATGTCAAATTCCCTAGAGATTTTGGACACTTTTAAACATCTGTCACTTGAATTATTTTGACCAGAATTTTACCTAGTACTCTGAAGGTGCACCATTGCCATACACAGGCATCATCCTTTCATGAATGGCCTTTGGCCCATTTCCTTCTTTGGTGAGCAACTTGATGACTAAACGATGTTTCCAATTTAAAATCTGTATATCTGTTTCTAAATTCCTTAGCGTTCCAACGATACGTCCACATTATCCCGTTTATTACGTCAGAAAATTTCCTTGATCACACGTTCATATTTTCCGCTATCCTGGAAAAACTACTGCAATTTTCAAAGGTTTGAAAGTTTTTCCTCCAGTATATGGATAAGATGAAGCTCCGTGCAAAATTTCATTAAATTTGGTCCAGTAGAACAGCGTTATTCAAGCGGTACCCCGGGGGTTACGCGGGAGCTCCCCAGGGGGTACCTGAGAAATTATGACAGGAAACAATTTTTTTTTTGTTTCTTGTTAACAAATATTAAAAGTTTTTAATATTTGTTATTTATAATGAGAATAAATGTTTGTATTTCTTTTAAACACTATTTTTGTTGAAGCGATATTATAACGATAATAAATTTCTGTATTTCGACAATTTGTCGCGCAACACAAAACATGTGCATAAAAGGGGTCTTATCATCTGTTTTACTATATAAGTACAAAAAAGTTAACTCACTGTAAGCACTTAGAATTCAAGTGTAGAGGTTTACTTGTAGTAAAATATAGTAGACATACATATATGGGGATAGAAAAATAAGAACGTGGTTCTTTGGGGATACGCGAACAAAAAAGGTTGAGAAACAGTGCAGTAGAAAATAAATTATTGTTGCCATCATATAAGTATGATTGCAACAATACAAGTTACAATAATTCGCTTTTGGCGGAAGCTGAGATAACATGGTGACATCACTTCCGTAACGCTTTTTGCATGACGGTTTTTCGTTACAAAATTTTTGGAATAACGCCAGTAAAAACGTTTTTAACGTAAAAAATAAAATAGACCAACCATTGTGCGCCATCTTGCGAGAAGTCCGCAAGTCCAACAAAGGGCTGGAATCAATCATTTGTAGCTGTAATGGTAATAGTACTTTTATCTTTAGTCGATTATATCAGCTAACATTGGAGAGAATCCCTTTTTTTTTTTTTGTCTTTTTCTTCGTGTTTTTTTTATTGTCGATCGACTAATTTGCATGTAATCGATTATGAAAATGCCATAATCGATTATGACTTGATTATGCTATCACTAATTTTCAGCTGTGAAATATGCTCCAATATGTTTTGTAGAATTGTAAACCGCCCTGGTTCACAATTCTACATATTTATATTTATTAGGGTGGTAGTGGGGGGGGGGGCTGATTTCGATCGGTCACAAGTAGTGGGAAGCTGTTGAAAATCACTGCGTGAACTTAGCGTTTTGAAACCCCTGCATTCCCTCGCTGGAACTTTTCACTACGTATTATGATTAATAACGATGTTCCATACCTATTTTTATAATTTTTAAAATAATTTTTTACTGCATTTTCAGCTGATAACTGCTTTGAATTATTATAATTACAGCAGAAAAAAATATCATAAATAAATAAATAAACGTTTTTAAAATATTAATTTACAGAATCCTTTGGAATTTGTGTACACATATTATTCAATAAATAATGCTTTTGCATTCTCGTCCAAGATCTTATTAATTTGCTTATCATATCTTTATAATAACATAAACAGATGTGTACGTGGCTACAATCCTGCTCTGTTGTTAATTAATGTCACTGGGAAATAAAAACAGTTTTCAGTGATGGAACGAGAGATAGAAATAACCGTTGCACGATACACTTATATTACATCACACTTACATGACTGGTATTTTGTGTAATAACAGTTATATGTAGATAACTCTTATCTATTCATTTTGCAGTTTATTGTTAATGGGTGGAGCCAATCCTTACGTTGACGGTTCTCGTGTATTGAATACATCAAGGATACAAATTTTGCCAAAAGATCTACATCGTTAGGCTACTTGTACAGAAATGGTGACAGACCAGAGGAAAAAATCCTTTCTTCAAGTGACCATCCGTAAGTTATTTTAATTTCTTTTTATGCTTCAGGGCAGCTGTTAGAATTAGAATTAGTTTATAATTTCTCTATAACGGCAAAAGCTACGATAGAGCTCGAATAACATTTTCTCGAACTCGCAACTGTGTACTATGATCAAATGCTACTTTAGATCCACACAGCTGGTCCCTGTAATTTCATTAATCTTATATAAGCTACTCTTAATAAAAATTAAAGTATGGAGTTTCGTGATAGAAAGTTTGCGATGCAGCCATATATCTTACTGTTTTAACTTACATGGAAATCTCATAAGAACAAACCACAACCACGTATCCGAGAAAGGACAAAAGTAATAAAACTGCTCGTTACTGTTCAGCAGCAGGAAAATTTCTTTTGATGTACGTTAAACTATTTGTTGCAGTTATGTACAATGAAGGACTTCTAAACACCATCATGTAGGGCTATACATTGAGTCTACAGAAATCATGGGATACCTACCTAGTAACGGGAAAGCCCACCTTTCGCCCGGATAAGGGCAGTCACACGGCAAGGCATTGAGTCTACTAGTTCATGAAAGCGTTACACAGGTATTTGCATCCATGCTTGCTGCACCGCTGTCCATAATTCCTTCGCATTCCTGGGTGGAGGATCCAAAGCTCGAACGGACCTTTTCACAGCATCCCAAAGATGCTCCACAGGGTTCATGTCCCGGTGTACAGGGAGACCATGAAATGGCCTCCCTGTTCACCCAGAAGGTAAAAGAGGTGGTAAAATCTGCGGAATGCTCTTCGAACCATATTCTAGTCAGGAATCATGTTCCAACAGGACAATGTGCCTCCACACAGCTCTGTGGGGAGGCACATTGTCCTGCTGGAAGAGTACATTGCCCTGTGGGTGACGATGACCATGAAGGGATGCAGATGGTCTGCAAGGATGGAGATGTAACCTGGATCGTTCAGAGATGCGTTTAGACGTACCAGAGGTCCCAACGTGTGCCAGTTGAACACGCACCAGAGCATTACCGACCGGCCACCTGCCTGAACAATTCCTTGTTGACATGATGGGTGCATAGCTTCGTGCGGTTTCCACAAGATGCGCATCCTCCCGTGCGCTCGAGATAACTGGAAACGAGACTCATCGGACCAGAAGATCCATCTCCAATCATCACACGGTAAGGTACTGAGTCCACTAGTGCATAAAAGCGTTCCATGTCAATATTCTTTCGCCCAGTTAGCATTAATAGAGGCATATGATGCAAGAAAGCAAGCTTGTGCAGCATCAACCAAAAAAAACCAACCCCCCCATGTCACCCCTCTTATTCATTTCAAATGCCTGTCCAGCTAAGCCTTAAATTTATTCAGGCTATCAGCTTCCACAACAAAAGATAGAAGTCTGTTCCACCCATCAACTATCCACACCCTGGCTAAAGGAAAATTTCCGCACATCTATTCTACAACTGTCAATTTGAATCTGTGCCCCTCAGGTTCTTAATCTGAGCAAGAGGAAGAATCCCATCAGAATTCAGCTAGCTCAACCCATTCAAGGCTTTATCACCTCAATCAGATCACCTCGCAGGTGCTTACTCTCCAGGCGTTGCAATTTGCAGAACTTAAGCCTTTCTTGGTAAGAGCACACCTTTGTTCCACTCACCAATCTTGTTGGCCTTCTTCGTACTCGTTCTAGAATTCTACATCCTTCCTAAAATGGGGCCTCCAGACCTATACACAGTACTCTAAGTGTGGCCTGGCCATTGCCTTGCATAACGGGATAATCACTTCCCTGTCTCTGCTAGCAAAATTCCTATATATCATTGACAAGATTCCATGACTTGCCCTGGCAGCCCGTCTGCAATGCTCAGCGAACTTCATATTTGACAGCACAATTACCCCTAGGTCTTTTTCAACTTCCACTTCCCTGAGTGTAGTACCACACAGTTGGTACATTTCTCTTCGGTTATTGCTACCCATATGCAGAAACTTCAGTTGCCACTTTTCAGCCCATTTGCCCAACTTATCTAGATCCAGTTGGAGTAGCATACTGTTTTTACTGTCGTTAACAAACCTGCCAACCTTTGTATCATCTGCAATCTTGAACTTGTTTCACAAATAAATAAAATATATTTAACAATAGATCTTCACATTTAAATAAAATAAACACATTTTATTTATTTATTTTATTTAAATGTGAAGATTTCGTTATTGTTTAGCAGTAACAACGACATAGTGGGCAAAAGTGGGCAGCGATTTGTGGCACCGTCTCTCTCCGGTTGGCTGAAACAATGCGAGACAGACGTGACGTCATGTTCATCCACCACCTTTCTCCGTCCATAGCGCTGTCCACGATGAGATGCTATTCCGGAAATGGCGTATTCCCGATACATTCTTGATACTGTCGAACGGGGATAGTGCAATTTCTGTACCACCTCAGCGATAGGTGAACCATGCGTCTGGCACCCACGACGTTTATCCATACTGACAGCGAATTACCGTCTACCTGGGTGCAGTGTACCTATATACCTACCAAGCGGTGCGTTTGTCCACCAGCAAAAGGGGTGATAGCGTCGCATTGCCCAGGAACAAGGTATTCCATGAATTTTGCCCTTTCTGTGTACTAATAATGACTTCACAAATAGGTACTGTGCAGTGGTGTAGGTACCATGTACCACCTATCATCCTGGCCCAGCGTCTTTGGCTGTCTCCTGTTTTCGCAATTTTTATTAATTAAGTAGGGGCCCGATCATGTTCTTTGCCTCCGGACCCGAAAAAGGGTAGCTATGCTAGTGGTACTGTGGTTTAGGGTTTTTAAGAACAATCAGCTCCTAAATATAATGCAAAATGTGAAATCCCGGAGCAATATGGCCTTAGTTACTAATGCTCCTAAAAACCAAATAACAACAACAAATGCGAAGTGTCGTTACAGTATTTCTGAGGGGATTGTTGGGAAATGGAAGGAAGGCTCCAATAAACAAGTCAGTTAACATAATGCTGCAAAGCGGTGTGGCAGTTTAGATGTAAAACTCAAAGTATAAGAGTGCCGTGGTAGAAGGCTGTAGCGCATATATTTTTAGATCGCTTGGGCTTGGACCAATTGTATATTGTTCTGCTCCGCCTTCAGCCAATGGGCCCTCTGGAGAAAACTGCGCCATGATAAATCCTGTTTGATAATGGGGTTGGCGTAATGTCACCAAACATGAAATACTTGTTACCATCTAGTTGAACCAACAGAACTATGCTTGATTCCACGTCCACCACTATTATACTTTCCGATTTTTTTCCCTTTTTTTTTCATAATTCTTTAAAAAAATAAAACTGTTAATCTCATCAGTTTGTCTTTACATATATTCACTGTTCGAAATGGATCTGAACGTCGTTTAAAATATAATCAGTAGGGTATATTTGGCGGGAGATTGGTAGTCTGTAGCCCCAAACCCCAGCTTCGGCGTCTCCGTAGCCAGGTGGGAAGGAGCAGCAGTGCGTACCACACGCTTCTTGATTAGACCGGGGTTCGAGCCCGTCACCACCAAATATGGAGGATGCGGAAAGGTCAAGGAATGACCACCGCATATTCCGGAGCAATATGGCCTTAGTTGCTAATGCTCCTAAAAACCAAACAACAACAACAACAACCCAGCTTCGGTTAGGGCCCCAAAATTTACTTATAGATCTTGGGCTAAAAATGTTTACATTAAAAAAAATAATAATAAAAAACTCAAATGAAACAGTACAATGTAAAATCTGTTCGTACGTATGGTTGTTGATGTTTTTGGAGATGAAGGTGGTGTTGGTGGTAGCAGTGGTATAAGTTGAACCTACATCATAATCTTTATTATCTAAAATCTGTTTTTACTAAAAGAACAGTAATCTCTCATGTTTTCTCCGTATCTTTTATCTTATTTGTTATCAATACTACGAGCATTAAATGAGAGTTTAAACCCACCTCTTTCAGACTTGAGGCGCAGTCCCTGCAGC
Source organism: Mastigoproctus giganteus (assembly GCF_048544385.1). Lineage (NCBI taxonomy): Eukaryota > Metazoa > Arthropoda > Arachnida > Uropygi > Thelyphonidae > Mastigoproctus > Mastigoproctus giganteus. The sequence continues at coordinate 203,629,436 of NC_143581.1, read as the reverse complement.
ACAGTGTATATAAGCACTGTTCTCCCACACCGAGCAGAAAAGGCCCGAGTTCGGATTCTGTTAATGAGTCTAGAATTTTTTGGACTGTTTTTCACATCGCAGATAAGCCTTAGTCGATCTCAGGCGAGGAGTGCATGGTTTTCTCTCCCGGAAACTCAGGCAAATAGGCAAACCAACCACAGAACACATGTAATTTACAGACAATATATACCGGGTGTTTGTTATTTGGTTTTTAGGAGCATTAGCAACTAAGGCCATATTGCTCCGGGATATGCGGTGGTCATTCCCTGACCTTTCCGCATCCTCCATATTTGGTGGTGATGGGCTCGAACCCCGGTCTAATCAAGAAGCGTCTGCTACGCACTGCTGCTCCTTCCCACCTGGCTATGGAGGCGCCTATATATATATATACCGGGTGGTTATAAAAGAAGTTTCAGGAGACCGTAGTGTCAAAATGGTTAGAGTTAGCAGTGTGAAAATCAGTGGATATGTAATTTAGTGTATGGGGTAGCGATTTGTGAAAGAAAAAAAAAAAAAGTTCAACTTTTCGCCACCAGGGGATTGTTTTTTTTTTGTTTTTTTTTAGGAGCATTAGCAACTAATGCCATATTGCTCCGGGATATGCGGTGGTCATTCCCTGACCTTTCTGCATCCACCGTATTTGGTGGTGACGGGCTCGAACCCCGGTCTAATCAAGAAGCGTGTGCTACGCACTGCTGCTCCTTCCCACCTGGCTACTGAGGCGCCTCCACCAGGGGAGAAATTGGCACTGTAAACATGAGATGGAATACTTAACTTAGGATTAGATTAATATCAGACTTAGAAATCTACAGTTATTGGTCTATGTGCTTTCCTTCACTTGAGATGACATTCTGAAATCGGACGACTGCGTGCGACACAGTTTCGAGTAGTATCTCATTGGGGATGTTGGCTATATGCTGTTTAATGCTTGCTTTCAATTTGACTATCATCTGTTTATCGTCACGGTAAACTCTGTCTTTCAGGTATCTCCATAGCCAGAAATCACGAGGATTGAGATCTGTGATCGGGCTGGCCAGAACTGCGAAAAGTCTCTAGAAATGATTCGATCATTTTCGAATGTTGAACGGAGCAGTTCCTTCACTTGTCAACTAATTTGGGGAGGGGCGCCATCTTGCATGAACACTGTGGTTTCCAAGCATTGTCTTTCTTGCAGAGCGGGAATAATATGATCTCTTAGAACAGCACAGTACCGTGCACTAGTTACCGTACATCTTACTGGGCCATGAGGTGTTGACTCTTCAAATAAAAATGGTCCGATTATAAACACTGCTGTGAATCCACACCATACTGTAACGTATGAACTTTGTAGTGGTCTTTCATGCACAGCAGATGGACGAGAAGTTCTCCATATTCGGCAGTTTTGTTCATTTACAGCCCCATGAAGAGTGAAATGTGCCTCATCAGACCACAAGATCATTCGAGCCTCTGTATCGTCAAGTTCTATACGAGCCATAAATAATGGAGCAAAGTCTATTTGTTGTTGCTGATCACAAGACTTTAGTTCTTGCACTACGTGAATCTTGTACGGGAACCAGCGTAAAATTATTCGATTACGTACAGTAAACCAAGGAAGGTTCCAAGTCTCTTGACACATTTCTGGCAGCAACTACTGACTGGTAGTGTTTCGCATTCTGACCATTGCAATCGCCACTTCATCCACTACCATTCTGATACGTGGTGGTCCCCTGCCTGGAATTACACCTAACTCCCCGTCGCTTTAAATTTCTTTATTAGTTTTCGAAGCTCCACAGACGTCAAAGGTCCTTTATGCAAACTTTTTAATTTTCCGATATTCAAGTAGTGCTGCATTAGCGTTACTATTATTCTGGTAGAACAGTTTTACTAAAAAAGTTCCTTTATTGTAAGTGCCATAATGGTTATTGACGGTAGCGTTGGCTTTTATGTAACAGGATGTCATTTGCGTAAGCAGCGTGTCTTGAAATAAATGACAACTTTTACATATGTGCAGCACCGTTTTTCTCCTGGTGGTGGAAATTTGAACTAATTTTTTTCTTCTACAAATCACTTCCCTACCCTAAATGACATATCTACCGACTTTCACAGCGCTAACTCGAACCGTTTTGACACTGCGGTCTCCTGAATAGGAAAATTCATTGTGGTCGTCCCGGAGTATAAACAGAAAATTTTATTTTACTCTCAGGGCTCATTCTAATAATTTGGGATTAATATTTTAGTTGGCTTTCTGCGATAGTGATATTAAATCTTGGCTTTCCTACTATTTTCAGAAGTAAAGAATGTATATACAGTTACAGCTTCATTACAGCGTCTTGTGCGACCAATACGATGAACATAATTTGAAAAATTGGGATAGTCAAAGTTTATTACAAATTTTGATGCCATCAACATCTACTCCTCTTATAACAACAACAACAACCGTTGCTCTCAAATTTTGTTTATTCCATATGGAAACTTATTTAAAACCCATTCACTTTCAGTTTGAAATTTACCATATTTTGTTTTTCTATCATTATTTGTAACATTTTCAATAATTTCATACCTTTTTTTTCTTGTTCTTCACATATTTCTGTTATTTGAATGATGTGATTTATAAACAGTTTGAGGGCACTGGGTACTTAACTTGATTTGCACATAAGAAATTCTTCCACGAAAGGATCGTTATAGAAATCAAATACCTCCTTAAACCAAGTAGCACACAACATGAGTCTTTGATGACCAGGCCGTATGTGTTCGATTATTTTTTTTTGAAATTCAAATCCCATATCAAGCATTGAAGTTTATTTTCACTGTTCTAAAAATCAAGAAGTTTTATTACAAACCCCTCTCTCTCTCTCTCTCTCTCTCTCTCTCGATCTCGAGTTTGCCTTTCATTAGGAACGCTACCAAACAGGCCGTCGTGAGTAGCACAGTTGGTAGAATCACCGTCCTATGCACACAGGTTGGAAAAGACCAGAGTTTCAGTCCCGTCGATGACGTAAGGAATTTTTGGGCCTTTTTTACAACGTAGCTGATTTAGTCGGTCTTAGGCGAGGATAGCATGGTTTTTTCTGCAGGGAACTCGTGTTTTTCGTCCAGCAAACAGAAAATAGTCCACAGAACACACGCAATTTACCTTAGGTGCCGATGCCCCTAAACCTAACAATAACAACTACCAAACACGCATGTATTAGGAATATATGAAAAACTCTGAACAAACTTGCTGGATTTGCTGTGCTGGTTCACAAATTAATGTCACAACCAATATAATTGGCCCTTCTGTTTTCCGAACTGGGAAAAACTGCAAGCAAGCAGAATGTGGGCCAGTAATTTGAAAAACTGAGAGCGGAATGTATGCCACTAATTTGAAAAAATGCAAGCAGAATGTATGCGAGTGTCTTTTTAGAGCCTGTTTGTGCAATTCCAACCATATCCCTTCCACTAAGGGCTGCACGCCATACCTGAGCCTGAATTGTGAAAGGAATCTTATACTCTGATGCCATAAGAATTGCATCCAAATATTCTGGAAACTCTCCTTCATGAAATTTCTCTATTGGATTTGCAATACTTCCTACCAGGGGTTTCCGAAAAGTAAGGTAACACATTTTTTTTTCTTAATAATGGTGTAAAGTGTAAAGTATGTTCGTGTCAAACGGCACCAGGGTTCCCCCATCTCTTGCTTTCATTGTAGGTGAATCAGTTCACTGGGAAGGCCAGAGATTTAAAAAGTGTATGGATATTGTAAATGTGTAATGTCATGTAACGTTGTTCCTCTGGTCATTTAGCTGCTGGACGCCCAACGTTGCCCGCACTTCGCTCCTTGGAGGCAGACCAGGTACACCAGTATTTTAAGTAAGTACTCTGGCAGGTCCTTCCGCCTACTTTCTTGAGATTTCAACGGCTAGGACCTTAAAAAAAAAAAAAAAAAAAGTTATCGATTGCGTCGGGGTGTCGCTTGAAATGAATAGGCCGAAATTAGGCAAACTGTAAATTTGGACGAGATTAAATTTGATGTGTGGGACGTTCGCTTGTGTGCAGATAGAGTGGGGGAGGGGAGACGGAAGGCTGGGGGGTAAAGACAGAAGAATGGGGACGATAGAGAAGATGTCCCCAGATGATCAGTGGGAAATGCTCATGCCCCACCAGGAGAAGAGAGGATAGGCGAGGGAAGGGTAGCCAGGAGGCTGTCTGACCCCCCCCCCCACTGGGGAGTGTGGTTTAAAGTGAAATGGGTTAGAGTGCTCGTCGCCAATAAGGCTAATGGCAGCAAGCTGTGTAGTCCGGGCTCGGTGTGTAGCAGTCTGGTCCTAGGATTATGGTCATTCATGTGGCATGGTTCCACATGGATCCATGTTGTCTTCAGGTATGTATAGAGTTGTGCGTCATTTTAGAGTGTTCAATTAGTGAGTCTCTTGTTGTGCCTGGGATGAGATTCTGTTCTCCGGAAGGGTGGGTCTTAGACCACCTGCCATTTTTGGTAGTTAGATCAGTTGAGCCTTTTGTTTGTGGTTGTTCCTTGCCTCAGATTTGTTGTTGTCTAATAATGGTGAAAGGGAATGAGATGAAACGCGGTGGACAGATAGACCCGTTAATAACTTTCAAAAAGACCGCCAATGCAATGTTGCTGTACTTTTGCCTCACAGCAGATTCCAGTTGCAAAATGGCGGCTACTGTACATGCGTGGCCTAAATCAGGTGTTCATAAAGTTATTCGCTTTTTGCAAGCAAAAGGGTCTTCACCAAGTGACATTCACAGTGAACTGGTTGCTGTGTATGGTGAAAAGGTGATAACAAAGAAGCAAGTGTGTTTTTGGTGCAATGTATTTAAAGCGGGTCGTGTTGGCATTGAAGATCGACATTGGGCGGACAGACCTTCATCGAACAAGACAAAAGACAACATTTTACCATTAAGGGCATCGTTCTTGAAAAGAGTGAAACTGCATGAAATTGCACAAATAGTGGACGTGAGTAAGTTACGTTCGCTATTCTTCATGATATCCTTGACTTTGCATCATGTATACTTGCATGTACATGTATACATGCAAGTATACATGTATACTTGCATGTATACCAATGCTAGAAGTATAGTAAATAAATTTGATGAATTTGAAGTGTTGGTCAAGACATCAAAGGCGGATATTGTTGGGATATCAGAGACGTGGTGTCACACAGATATAAGGAATGCCGAACTGGAATTTGGGGAGTACAATATGTACAGAAAGGATAGACAGGATAGGAAGGGAGGAGGTGTTATGCTATAAAGAAAAACATAAAATCAAAAAAGTGCATCCAGTTGATATAGCTGAACAGTGCACTGTTGAGTCAGTTTGGTGTGACATAAGCACTGCGAAAGCAAAAATTAGAGCAGGAGTGTGTTATAGGCCTAATGACTTGAATGAGTACAATGAACAGTTGTACAGAGAAATAGAGTGAGCTAGTAAATCGGAATGTCTTATAATGGGGGATTTTAACTTCCCAGATATTGACTGGAACTTGTGGGTTGGTCACTCACACACTAGTCAGACTTTTGTGGATTTATTGGATGATTGTTTTCTGCAGCAGCATGTTCGAGAGGCAACCAGAGAAAGTAATACTCTTGATCTGGTTATCAGCAGTGATCATTCATGTATTAGGAATTTGCAGATAAAAGAACCACTTAAAGATTTAATTACCATCAGGGGTAAAGGAAAGGGTTTTTGCTTCCGTAAAGGCGAGTACAGTGGTCTCCGACAGTTTTTAAATTCTGTACAGTGGGATCAACTGACGATGTTACCAACAGTAAATTCTAAGTGGGAAGCATTCAAGGAATTAATCGTGGAAGCTACTAAAAGTTTCATACCTATTAAGAAATATTGTTCAAGGTTTAGGCCTAAATGGTTGTCAAATGAACTAATGAGACTCGTGACAGAGAAGAAAAATGCATGGGATGCATATAAATTATCAAGCGACTCAGAAGCCTATGGCAGATATAAGTTAATCTGTAATCAGGTCACAAAGGAATTTGGCAGGCGAAGGCAGATTACGAGAAATCCTTGGCAAAAGATGCTAAGAAAAACAGCAAGGATTTCTTTACTTATATAAACTCTAAAAGGAAGGGGATGAATCTGATTGGTCCACTTGACATCGATGGTTCGACTGTTGATGATCCTGCTCAGATAGCAAACAAACTGAATGAGTATTTTGCATCTACATTCACACGTGAGGAATTATTAAGGTTTGAAAATGGCAGAAGGTTATCAAATTGTAGCAAGATACTTAATGATTTTGTAATAACTGAGAGCAAAGTGGAAGAGAAATTGTTGAAGTTAAACGTAAGAAAAGCACCTGGGGTGGATGGGATCTATCGAGTTATATTAAAAGCGGCGGCAAAGCAACTAAGCAAACTCTTAGCCATAATTATGAGAGCATCCTTGGACTCAGGGGAGGTTCCCACGGACTGGAGATGTGCAAATGTATCCCCAATTCACAAAGGGGGATCGAAGGGTGACACGAGTAATTACAGACCAGTTAGTTTAACTTCTGTTCCGGGTAAAATAATGGAGTCGCTGGTTAAAGATGCATTGCAGGATCATCTAGACAAGACTGCAGCAATAATTCAGACACAGCATGGGTTTGTTAAGGAAAAGTCTTGTCTGACAAATTTGATAGGATATTATGATGTGGTTACAAAGGAACTGGATGTAAAAAATAATTTTGATATCATATATTTGGATTTCAGGAAGGCTTTTGACACTGTTGCGCATGGAAGACTATTGTACAAATTGGAGCAGAATGGTATTAAGGGTAAGTTGCTACAATGGATAAAAGGATGGTTAAGTGCGAGAAGACAGAGGGTGGTAATCAATGGGTGCTGCTCTTCTTGGACTAATGTTATTAGTGGAGTCCCACAGGGTTCGGTGTTAGGTCCACTGTTGTTTTGTATATTTATCAATGATATTGATGAAGGTATATCAGGATAATGTCAAAGTTTGCAGATGATACAAAGGTTGGCAGGGTTGTTAATGACAGTAATGGCAGTGTGCTACTGCAACAGGGTCTAGATAATTTGGGCAGATGGGCTAAGAAGTGGCAACTGAAGTTTAACCTTGACCAATGCAAAGTACTGCATATGGGTAGAAGTAACCCCAGAGAAACGTACCAACTGTGTGGTACTACACTTAAGGTGGTAGAAAATGAAAAAGACCTAGGAGTAATTGTGTAGGCAGATATGGAGTTTTCTGAGCAGTGCAGACCGGCTGCCAGGGCAGGTCATGGGGTTTTGTCAATGATATATAGGAATATAGCTAGCAGGGAAAAGAAGGTGATTGTTCCTCTGTATAAGGCAATGGTCAAGCCATGCCTTGAGTACTGCGTACAGGTCTGGAGGCCTCATTTTAGAAAGGATGTAGATTTACTTGAGCGTGTACAGAGAAGGGCAACAAGATTGGTGAGGGGAATGAAGGGGTTCTCTTACCAAGAGAGGCTTAAGTTCTGCAAATTGCAGTGGCTGGAGACTAGGCACCTGCGCGATGATCTGATTGAGGTATATAGGGCCTTGAATGGGTTCAGCACGCTGAATTCTGATGGGATCCTTCCACTTGTTCAGATTACGAACCTAAGGGGGCATAAATTCAAATTAAGAAAGGACAGATGTAGAATAGATGTGCGGAAATTTGCCTTTAGCCAGCGGGTGGTTAATTGCTGGAAGAAACTTCCATCTGTCGTTGTGGAAGTTGATAGGTTGAATAAATTTAAGGAGGAACTGGACAGGCATTTGGAGGGAATGGTGTGATTTTTTTTTTTTTTTTTTTTTTTGGCTGATGCTGCATAAGCTCATACATTTGCTTTCTTGCATCACATGCCACTATTACTACTACTACTACTACTACTTTCAAAAGTTGTGCAGCCCCTGGGTGCCCTGACAATTGTCAGAGGAGGTGGGGATGTGTCTGGAGAACCTGTTGCGATACAGTGACGAAGGAAAGGATTTCCTCGCTCGCATAGTCACAACAGACGAAACGTGAGTTCATAACTTCACCCCCGAGAGCAAACAAGGCTCCATGACCTGGAAACATCCACAATCTCCTTTGCGCAAAAAATTCAAAACTCTTTGTCCAGTGTCCGAAAAGTCATGGCCACAGTTTTCAGAGATCGCCAAGGCGTTCTGTTGGTGGATTTCTTGCCGAAGAGAGGAACAATCAATGCCCAGCTTTACTGTGCAACGTTGGAAAAACTGAAAGCCAACATTCAACCTAAACGGCCAGAACACCTGACAAGCGGCGTCATCTTGTTGCACGACAAAGCAACTCTATACATTGCCCACACCACTCGTGAGTGGTTGCGCTGTAATCGTTGGGAAACTCTGTCACATCCCCCCTATAGCCCAAACCTAGCGCCTTCAGACTTCCATTTGTTCAGCCTTATGAAAAAACACCTTTCAGGAAAGCATTTCACCACGGATGAGGAAGTTCATCGGACGGTGAGATGTTGGTTACTGCGTGTGGGCACGGACTTTTTCTTTAGTACTGGTATTGATAAATCGATCCATCGTTGGGACAAGCGCATCAATAAAACTGGAGACCTTGTGGAGAAGTAGTGCATGTTCATTTATTTCTTGGTGTGTAATTTCAAATTCGTATTATTAAACATCATCGAGAGAAAAAATGTGTTACCTTAATTTTCGGAAACTCCTCGTATAATGGCATTACTTCTCTGTGTTTCAACAGCTTACACAGGCCTTCTTGCAGCATCTGGATGTTCGTTATAGAAGTCTGTTTGAAAAGTAAGAAGATCGACTACGCCCCAAGCTGGGACATAAACTTTCTGCTATTTTGTCGGAATTCTTTAGATGCTGCAACACCACCATATCTTGGCGTTTTCATTAATCCCTTAATGGCTAATTTTACTTAATATTTCTGACCTTCAGATATCTTTTCCTATATAAGCATAGAAAGACTAAAAATCAAATCTTAAATTATAACTCTATGGGTCTTGATATTAGATTTGAAACTGGTATTGTTAATTTCTCCAAAAAAGTTGTTTGTATGTGTGTTTTAAGCACCAAGACAGTTAAGGCTGTCGTTGTAACTTTGTAATAATTGAAAGGAAAGTGAGGCGAAATTGCTGAGGTTAAATATAAGGAAGGCACCTGGTGTGTTTGAGATCTATCCAGTTATATTAAAGGAGGCAGCAAAGGAAGTAAGCAAACCCTTAGCCATAATCATGAAAGCTTTCTTGGACTCAGAGGAAGACCGCATGGACGGGAGAAGAGCAAATGTATCCCGAATTCACAAGGGGAGGGAGAATCAAAGGAGGACACAATTAATTACAGACCTGTTAGTTTAACTTCCGTTCCAGAGAAAAGTAATGGAGCCACTGGTTAAAGAAGCAATGCTGGATCATCCAGACAAGACTGCAGCTATAGTTCAGACACTGCATAGGTTAGTTAAGAGGAAATCTTGCCTGACAAATATGATTGGATATCACCATGTGGTCACAACGGAACTGGATGCAAAAAATCATTTTAATATCATATATTTGGATTTCAGGAAAGTTTTGATGTTGTTGGACGTAGAAGATTGCTGCACAAATTGGAGCAGTATGGCATTAAGGGAAAGTTGCTGTTATGGATAAAAGGATGGTTGAGCGAGAAAAGACAGAGTGGTGATGAATGGACACTGCTCGTCAGGGACAAATGCTATTAGTGGGGGGTCCAGAGTTCGTTGTTGGAACAGTTGTTGTTTTCTATATTTATAAAAGATGTTAGCATTAACAGAGTACGATGCAAGAAAGCAAGCTTACTTATGTATACAGCCAAAAAAAAACACCCTATTTCACCCATCCATTCACTCCAAACGTTTGTCCACTCCTTCCTTGAATTCATTTAAACTGTCAATTTCCACAACGACAAATGAAAGTTTCTTCTAGCAATCAACCACCCATTGTCTAAAGACAAAATTCCCGCACATACACTGTGCTGCCACTTTATTAGGTACACCCCTGTGCACACGGCTGTGCACACAAATGGTTTGTTTCACAACGTTGCAAGTCACATGACCACAGTTGTGGATATAAATGCAACAGAACAACCTTTCTAGTATCAGTTAAGCGTACAAACCGTAGCATGAATGGGGAAAAGGAGTGATCTAACGGACTTCGAACGTGGCATGGTAGTAGGTGCTTGTTATGTTATTTTCTTGTTATTTTGGTTTTTAGGAGCATTAGCAACTAAGGCCATATTGCTCCGGGAATATGCGGTGGTCATTCTCTGACCTTTCTGCATCCTCCGCATTTGGTGGTGACGGGCTCGAACCCCGGTCTAATCAAAAAGCGTGTGCTACGCACTGCTGCTCCTTCCCACCTGGCTAGGGAGCTCCGGTAGTAGGTGCAAGACGTGCTGCTCAAAGCATCTCTGAAACGACGGTTTTCCTGAATTTTTCACGCACCACAGTTTCAAGGATGTATCTAGAATGGTGCAACGAACAGAAAACATCCTCTCAACGGCATTCCTGCGGAAGAAAATCGTTTGTTCATGAGAGAGAGAGAGATCAGAGGAGGATGACTAGAATTGTGTAAGCAGATGGGCCACGATGTCGCATATCACGTCAGAATACAACCTTGGTGCTCAGTACAAAATATCGCAAAAGACTACTAGTCACACTTTGTCGCGAATGGCATACAACAGCCAACGGCCAGATCGCGTACCTTTGTTATTATTATTATTATTATTATTATTATTATTATTATTATTATTATTATTATTATTATTAGCTATGGTGCAAGGAAGCCTGAGGCTTATGCTGCACCAGCCAAAAAAAAAAAAAAAAAAAAAAAATTCCTGAGTTACCCTTAGTGCGAGAGAGGAGAAGTACAAGCGAATCACCAAGAAAGAGAAGGATGATGATATCCAGCTCAGGATCATGGGTGTGCCAAGTCCCGAAGAACAAGAGAGCAGGCCTCCTTTGGGCACAGCAACACCAGCACTGGACTATCGAGGATTGGAAAACAGTTGTTTGGTCTGTCGAGTCGACGTTCATTGTGCATCATGTTGATGGAAGGCTCAGAATTTTGCGAAAACAACATGAATCCATGGACCCGTCATGTCCGACGACTACTGTGCAAGGTGGTGGGGCCAGTGTTATGGTGTGGGGAATGTTTTCTTGGCACACGTTGGATTCATTGATACCCATAGATTCACGTCTGAATGCCACATCGTACCTAAACATCGTTGCTGACCAAGTGTATCCGTTCATGTTGACAGTTTATCCTCAATCAGATGGTTACTTCCAGCAGGATAATGCGCCGGTGCACAAAGTCCTAATCACTATGGAATGGTTCCAGGAACATTACAATGACTTTTCTTTGCTGCAGTGGCCCGCTCAATCCTTTGGATCTCAATCTCATTGAACATCTTTGGGATGAGCTGGAAAGAGCTGTTCGCTGCAGGCCTACACATCTGTCGAATCTCAAGGAACTGCGTGACACACTCATGTCTGCATGGTACTCAATTCCTGCACAACGTTTTCAGCATCTTGTTCAATCCATGTCTAGACGAATTCAGGATGTTTCAATGGTTCGATTTGGTGTTACATATTGAAAGTTCTGAAGAAAAATTCGAATTGGCCATCTTCATAGACTTCGAGGGAGCCTTCGACACCGTCTGGTGGGATAGTGCCTTGGCACGCCTTCGAACTGCCGCTTGCCCCCAGCAATTATACAGCCTCTTCCAGAATTATTTTTCCGACCGAGCAGTTATTCTCAAGTCAAAATTCCAGCAAGTCACCAGATCAGTAAATCGAGGTTGTCCCCAAGGGTCAGTCCTGGGACCCTTCATTTGGAACATAGTCCTCCAACACTGGCTCTCCCGCGCCTTCAGGAATACAAAAATAATGGCCTTTGCCGATGATCTCACAGTTGTGGTGTCAGGGCATTCGCGGAAGGCCATTGAAGAAAATGCAAACCAGGTCCTCGACGATCTCTCAACTTGGGCAGCACTTAATAAGTTGCATATCAACCCAACAAAAACTAAAATGATGCTATTCAAGAATAGACTGGATCTCAGGCGCCCACCGCAGCTAAAGATATGTAATGCTCAACTGCCAATCGTCACCGAAACCAAAGTACTTGGAGTGATTATTGACCACAAACTCAGCTTTCTTCCACATCTTGTTAATTTAAGAAACAAAGTTAAGAGATTCTCAGGAACCATCATACGCATCTCTAAGAATGATTGGGGACTCTCCAAAAGGTCCCTGCGGTTGTATTACAACGCAGTATTTTTACCAATTGTGACCTATGCAGCTGGAGCCTGGTTCCATCGGGTAACTCTTGTAAAGATGCGAGACAAGCTCGGAACCATCCAGAGATCAATGTTAATGGCAATCTGCCGAGTGTGTAGAACGGTCTCCACTCCTGCCATTCAGGTCATTGCGGGAGCACTTCCGCTCGATCTACATGTCATCTTCCGAGGGTTGTGCTTCCGAATTACGAAAAATATCCCAACAAGGATCCTCGACATTGAGGTTAATCTGGATGCTGACCCCAAGGCTGAGATGACGCGTTGCTACAACGAGCTCTTCAACATTTGGCAAACTCGATGGCATAATTCAACACTGGGTATTGTCACAAAAAGATTCCTACCTGATGTAACCTACACTGCTACTAAATCTGTGCAGTCTTGGTTCACCCCTTCACTAGAAACATCATACCTAATTACCCGACACGGATCCATGAATGAAAAATTACACAATCTGGGTCTCCACCCAACAGATCTCTGCCATTGTGGAGCCAAAGAGAACTGGTGGCATGTACTATTCCAGTGCATTGCGTATGCTGATCTGAGACACAACCTTGTCAGCTGTACACAGATCTCTGGCGAGCATCTAGAGCTCTTCCTACAGAACCCTAAAAACCTCCCTGCACTGCAAACCTACTCAGCTGAAGTCTTTAAGCGCAGACGAAGGATTAACAGGCCCCCAGTGGCAAATATCGAGGACCCAGCAGTGAACTGAAACAGACCATGTATTTCCCCCCCAATCCTGCTGCATGGGCTGTGGAGCTTGTTTCTGCGGCCTGTGCTCAGGAAGGAAAACATCTCTCTCTCTCTCTTTCTCTTCCCCCCCCCCTTTTTTTTTTTTATAGATACAGTATATATGTATATATATATATTTTTTTTTTTTTTTTCTCGCGTTCTACAATCAGTCACATGGCTGGTTTATTTTTATTTTTTTTATTATTATTATTATCATTATTATTTATATATATATATATATATTTTTTTTTTTTCTCTTCGCGTTCTACAATCAGTCACATGTTTTTTTATTTTTTATTTATTTATTTTATTTTATTTTATTATTTTATTAATTATTTATTTTATTTATTTAATTATTATTATTTTTTTTCTCTTCGCGTTCTACAATCAGTCACATGGTTGGTTGGCGCCTCCTTAGCCAGGTGGGAAGGAGCAGCACACGCTTCTTGATTAGCCGGGGTTCGAGCCCGTCACCACCAAATACGGAGGGTGAGGAAAGGTCAGGGAATGACCACCGCATATCCCGGAGCAATATGGCCTTAGTTGCTGATGCTCCTAAAAACCAAATAACAACAACATGGTTGGTTTTTTTTTTTTTTTTTTTTTTGCGTTCTTCAGGGTTGCTGTCACTTTTTTTTTGTTTTGTTTTGCGTTTTACAGTGATATCATTTTTTTTTTTTTTTTTTTTTGCACCACGGGAAAATCTAAATAAATATATATGTTTCTTTTTTTTTTTTTTTTTTCTCTCCTCTGGAGTGGGCCCCTAGAGGAATCTGGCCCACCTTTTGGCAACATCAGGTGGATCAGAGTCTCGTATTGAGACAGTACGTGATTAGCTGAGACTGGCCCACCTTCCCGTGGTGTGGACGAGTACCCAGAATCATCTGTCCAGGTGACTGATGCTTCTGGGTAGCCAAGCGGCCAGAACAGAACAACAAAACAAACATAATACACACAAACCTTCGTCACACACATATCTGGCCCATTTGTAGTGATACTGTTCTTCACAGAGATACGAGGCGGAGTTGAACTAACGTTCTAGGAGCCGCCAATTACAAAAACACATATCCACATGTTTCAATGGTTAAAGGAGGCTCAACAGGCTAATAAGTAGGTGTACCTAATAAACTGGCAGCACAGTGTATATTCTACAGCTATCTTTCCTCAATTTAAATTTAAGTCCCATGAGATATGCAACCTGAGTAAAAGGAACAATCCCATTAGCATTGAGCTTGCTCAAACCATTCACGGTCTTATACATCTCAATCAGATCACTTCGCAGGTACCTAGGCTCCAGACTCTGCGATTTGCATAACTTAAGCTTTTTTTTTTTAAGTAAAAGCAATTCTTTGTTCTTCTGACTAATCGCGTTGCCTTTCTCTGTACCCGTTAAAGTAGCTGTACATCCTAAAATGAGGCCTGCAGACCTATACGCAGTACTGAAGTTGTGGGCTGACCATTTCTTATACAAAGAGATAATTACCTCTTTATCCCTGCTAGCAAAATTCCTGTATATCATTGAAAAGAGTCCATGGCCACCTTTATATTATAAATACCTTCTTATTGATGAAGGTATTTAATACCTTCTTCTTATACAACAGACTTAATGTCTAAGTTTGCAGATGATACAAAGGCTGACAGGGTTGTTAATGACAGTAAGGACAATACGCTACAGCAAAGGGGTCTGGAAAAGTTGAGGAGATGGGCTGAGAGGTGGCAACTGAAGTTTAACATTGACAAATGCAAAGTGCTGCATATGCACAACAGTAACCCCAAAGTAACATACTAACTATGTGGTACTACCCTCAGGGTATTGGAGAATGAAAAAGACTTGTGGATAATTGTGCCATCAGATATGAAGTTTTATGAGCAGTGCAAACCGTCCACAACAGTAGATCATAGGGTATTGTCAATGATATTTAGGAATTTTGCTAGCAGGGATAAGGAGATGATTATCCACTTGTATAAGGCAATGGTCAGGCCACACTCTCTGTACTGCATACAGGTCTGAAAGTCTGATTTTAGGAAGGCTGTAGAGGTGCTGGACCAGCACCTCTACAGCCTTCACCAATGTCACCAATCTCACAGAAGGGCAATGAGATTGGTGAGTGGAACAAAGGGTTGCTTTTACCAAGAAAGGCTTAAGTTCTTCAAATTGCAGAGTCTAGAGACTTGGTACTTGCAAGGTGATCTTATTGAGGTGTGTAAGGCCTTGAATGGTTTGAACAAGCTCAATGTTAATAGGATTCTACCTCTTGCTGAGATTCCGCAACTGAGAGGACATAAATTCAAATTGAGGAAAGACAGCTGTAGAATAGATGTGCGGAAATTTGCCTTTAGCCAGTGGGTGGTCGATTGCTGGAACAAACTTCAAACTGTCGTGGAAGTTGAGAGCTTAAATAATTTCAAGGCTGAACTAGACAAACTTTTCGAGTGAATGGACGGGTGAAACGGGAGTTTTTTTTTTTTTTTTTTTTTTGGCTAATGCTACAGTGGAAGACAAAAAACTGTATCACTTGTGAATTTTGCAAATAATGTTTTTTTGCGATGCATTGTGGGTTGCAGAAATGTTCGAAATGCATATGTTAGATGCGATATATATCTCTGTGAATCTAATCCAAAAAAAAAAAAAGACTCTATCTGATGTTCCTAATTGCCAGAAATACACTGGTGTGCAAAACTTAAGGATCAACCCTATTTCTAAAGGATACAACCACAAAATATTTACTTAAGGTTCTCTTTACTGATGAGAGTAGGTTCAGTCTCAGCAGCCATTCTGGACGTCAGCTAATCTGACAAGAGGTTGGCACACGTTATCACTCCGCAAACATCACTGAAAAGGATCAATATGGCGGTTGAGGTGTTCTCATCTGGGAAGGCTTTATCTTTGATGGATGTACACAACTCCAGATACTGGAAGGCGATACTGAAACCGGTGCACGCTACTGTGATAAGGTAATCCTTCCCCATGTGCATCTGTTCCGAGGTGCCATTGCCCCTGAGTTCGTGTTTATGGATGATAACGCCACACCCCATCGCACTGCAGCTGTGATATCCTTTTGGAAAGTGAGGACATTGTTCGTATGGATTGGCCTGCCCGTTCTGCTGATCTAAATCCCAACCAACACATATTGGACGCTCTGGGGAGACGTCTAGCGGCACGTCCACACCCATCAGAAAATGTTCACCAGCTGAAGATGGTGCTGACAGAGGAATGGACGATGTTACTGCAAGAACCTATCAACAACATTGTTCTTAATATGGAGAGGTGGTGCAAAGCCTGCATCAACATTAGGGGTGGCCATATCTCCTACTGAGGACCACCTCTTCCCGTTGTTCCATCTTTGACAGTGATGCATCTATATCATGGCAGCGAGTGCTATGTTGCCATTTTTGAATAAAGTCCCTCTGTACCGTTTTGTTTCCGTTCTTGTGTCGGTGTTGTTTCATTCTTCATTTCTGTACTTCACGAGGTTCCTTTGGTATGCTTTTCCCATATCCAGACCACCTATCAGAAACTACAGGTGAAATCCTGACTGGTCCTTAAATTTTGCACACCAGTGTATTTTCCGGTAAAATGCGTAATTAATGAAAATATGAGAAATCATGCAAATTGCAATCATGACAACCAAACATACATTTTATTGCATTTGCGTGTACAAACTGAAATGACAAGTTAAAGTTATAGTATTATGTACTGTAAATCAGCAAAATAAGTCCTCAATATTTTGTTGTTCCTCCTCGAGCTTCAATTACAGCCTGGCAACGATCTGTCATAGAGTTAATCAACTTCTAAATAAATAAATAAATTTTCTGTTTATACTCCGGCACGACAACCAAGTCAGTAGAGTTTACAATAAATCATCAATACAAATATTTATCGTATTCATGGGCTTGAACCGCTGTCCACTCAAGGAACGCGTGCTATGCACTCTCGCTCCTGACCACTCGGCTACGTCAGGCCTTCTGCATATATGGTTGCCCAGTTTCGTGGTACCTCACCCTTACAATCCTCTCTTGCAACCGAATCTTACTTGTTGGCTTCTTCTAAGCAATTTTAAACGACATTATGTACCAGCAATTTTCAGTAGGGTTCAAATGTGGACTATTGCCGGGCCAGTCCAACACTGTAATTCCAGCACTTCTGAGGTATGACTGCACATTAAGGGAGAAAAACGAGGGAAAATTGGTGTAATATGTTTTAAGCCTTGTGAGACAAGAAGGCAAACTCATAATTAAATCTAAATTGCATAAAACTTACCAATTTAGCTGTCTGCCAAGGTGCTGAATCCTGTTGAAAAATGCAGTTTTGGACGTTTGTGTGGTGATCCCTAATAATGGGTTTCAGGCACTCCTCCAAGATAGCAGTGTAGGTTTCTGCATTCACCGTTCCGTTTATAAACTTAATTTGCCCCACCCCCTTTACTTGTTATGCATCTCCAGATTATCTGACCAGCGGGGAACTTTACAGTCGGTGTTATCAGTCAGGATGGTATGCCTGTGATTTTCGTCTTCTGACATATCGCTTCTCATCCGAACTATGCAAGTTGAATTTCGGTTCTTCAGAAAAGATAACGGTGTTCCATTGCTCTTTTGTCCATGAAACATGCGTTTTAGCCCAAGCAAGTCGCTCTTCCTCATTTGTTGGGTCGACAAAGGCTCCTTTGGCCAATAGGCATGCAGACCACATTTCGAAAGCTGTCTTTGGATAGTTCGTGCACTTATTTCAACACCAGAGGCCATCTCAAAGTTCAGTTTTAGATTAGGAGCATTAAGTATGGCGATTACGAAGGCGTAGCTGTTTCAATAGATCTTGGGAAGGCGTAGTCACTCTCTTACGGCCTGATCCAGGTCGAAATTAAAGCGTAAAACCATCATCGGTTTCGTATCGACCGATCGCACTGCTGCCAGTTATAAGTAAACTATTTGAGAGACTACTATATACAAGAATTAGCCAACACTACCAAACAGCTGGACTTGACATGGCAACCCAATTTGGCTTTAAACCACAATCATCTACTGTGGAAGCCCTAAGAAATCTACTAAGCTCCGCAACCTCATGCGGCAGCAAATACTTTCTTGTCATATCAATCGATTTTGCTGGGGCATTCGACACCATTTGGTGGCCGAGCGTCCTGGCGAGACTACGGCGGGCCCACGTGCCAGAAAACCTCTACAAGACTATCAAATCATATCTTTCACAGAGGATAATAAGCGTCATCGCACCTTATGGAAAATTAGATCGACCTGTTCACATGGGCTGCCCCCAGGGCTCTGTTCTTGGCCCGCTCCTATGGAACATGATTCTTGATGAGTTCCTGGCCATGGGCCTGGGCGAAGTCCATTCCCAGGCCTTCGCGGATGACCTAATCTTGACGGTCGCTGCAGACAGCAGGGCCCAACTGGAGTACAAGGCGAACCAGGCCCTGAGGATACTTCAGGAGTGGACACAGACTCATCTACTGAAGATATCACCGACCAAAAACTTCCTCGATTTTGCTCAAAGGAACACTAGACCTACGCAGGCCACCACAAATCAAAGTGGAAAATAAGACTATCAAACTAATGGACCAACTAAAACACCTCGGCCTTATACTTGACTCTAAACTATCATTCCAGCACCATCTGACATACATCAGAGCAAAGATTAAGAAATACTCTGCACTTGTGGCCAGAATCACAAGACGAGATTGGGGGCTCAACAAACGCACCCTGTCACTGTATTATAAGACAACCTTCCTACCAGCAATAACCTACGCCTCTCCAGCCTGGTTTCAAAAAGCCGTAACCGCCGTAAATCGACGGATACTGGACGCCACTCAACGGACAGTACTGCTAACAATCACCCGTGCCTGCTGTACCACCAGCACTCCCGCCCTACAGGTATTAACGGGGGCCCTTCCTCTGGACTTAGAGGCTATTCGCTGCGGCATCACTCATAGCATTGCAAAAGGACAACCCTGCACCTTCCTTGGCTTTACAGTAAACACAGCTGCGAATCAGAAAGAAGAAAAAATCAGACTACAAAGGCACTTACAGCAGGTATGGCAGGATCGATGGACTGCCACAACCAAAGGCGAAATTACAAAGAAATTTCTGCCCACCATAGACAGGTGTACCCCAAGCCCCCACCCTGGTTTCAACCCTGTCTCTTCACAACCTATTTGCTGACAGGCCACGGAGCGTTCAACGCGAAATTAGCATCTTTCAGAATCCTAGAGGAGCCACGTTGCTCCTGTGGGGAGCCAGAAACCTGGACACACATAATGTATGAATGTACCAACTATGAAGAACTACGCTGCAGACTTATGACAGCAACCACATACTTCCCAAGACATCTCGAGTCGCACCTACTAGATTCATGCGAAGAGTACAAGGCACTAGCCAAATTCGCCAGGAGTTGTTCACCCGGCGCAAAACACGAATTGCTGTTCACAGGGAACCACAATAATAAGGAGAAACTTGTGCAAGAGCTGCTTACCCCTCCAGCGCAAAATACAACTTCTGAATATAAGAAACTTCAATAAGGAGGGACTTCGCGGACTCTTAGCACAACAACCTATCTGATAGAGACGCGGAAATATGAATGACGAGTGTGAGGATACCCGCTCATGCATCACCTGCACAAAAATGGATATACTAACTGCTAGACAGGTCGGGACTGTCCCAGGAATGACGAACTTTCACGGCTTGGACACTTCAAATACTGGGACTACACGCAGCTTTGCTGCCGACGCCACAAGGCGATCCTACACCTGTGCTCATTTGCTCAGGGCTTTTACTCCAATTCCTGGGCGGAGGAGCGAGAGGGGACGGCTCTGCTGTTTTTCTATCCCCCTCGCCCACCCCTCTTTTCCTCCTGGTGGGGCATGGGCATGCCCCACTGACCTTCTCTGGGGCCTTCTTCCCTATTGACCCCATATTTCTGACTTTCCCCCCAGCCTTCAGTCTCCTCCCCACTCTGACTAAATATCATAGCATATGCCCCACACTACCAAAATTTTAATTGTTCAAATCAAGTCACGCATGCCCTTTTGGCCTCTAATAATCTCTTAGCGTCTTACCCTGAAAATCGCCGCGTGTTGTATTACAATTTTTTTTTTTTTTTTTTTTTTTTACATAGGCCCTAGCCACTGAAATCTCAGGAAACTAGGTGGCAGGGACTGCCAGAGTAAAGCTCCATACTACTGTGTACCTAGTCTGCCTCCACGGGGCCAAGTGTGGGCAACGTTGGGCCTCAGTAGGGGTCCAGCGGCTAAATGGCCAGATGAACAACGATACATAACATTACACTTATAGAAAATCCATACACTTTTAAATCTCTGGCCTTCCCAGTGAACTGGTACACCTACAATGAAAGCAACGCGCAGATGGGGAAACCCCTGGTGCCGTTAGACATCAATACACTTTACATCGGTTTTACGCTTTAATTTCAGCACCCTGGATACTCTTGACTGATGGCACCCTATTTTATCAGCGATAGGATGCGTAGAAGGCTCTTCCTGATGAAACCTTGCAATTACTTTTATAGAAACCTTGCAATTACTGTCTAACGCAATAGAAGCGTTATCTGACGCAATACCTTTGCTTTGCGACATAAAATGACTGTAATCAAACAAAATCTTATACATTTCGTTACAAATGTTACTTTTTTAAGGTGATGCAGTTTTCTTGTCCGCCATTATATATAAGCTTGCTTTCTGGTGTCAAATGGCTCTACTAATGCTAATATAAATGCTGATGCTAGTCAGTCTCAGGTCAGGGTAGCATGTTTTTTTTCTCGTAAACTCGAGTTTTTCGTCCAGCAAACAGAAAATCGACCACAGTACAAACAATTTACACAGTATATACGGAGCAATATGGCCTTCGTTTCCGATGCTCCTAAAACCCTATTGCAACAACAATTAATTAATTAAATCTGTTAAGAAGGCTTAATTCAAGTGGTTGATCTCTACTCAAGGAAGTCAGTGGTTTGTATCCGATTAACCCCAAACCACTGCATAGCTGGTCGAATCTCGTGTTAAAAACATGTAACTTGGAGCTCTGACAAATGATGTATATAGTTCTGTTCTGTGATGAGTCACGTTTTAGCCTACAAACAGATTCGTGACGTTATTTCATTTGGAGACAACGAGGAATGTTCTACCCTCCACCGTTAGAGAAAGGGAAACTTACGGCGGAGGTGGCGTTCTTACGTGGGATATCACTGTTCATGTTTTTGATAGGGGTTCCGTTACTGCGCAGAGGTACCGAGAACAGATCCTTGAAACCTATGTTGCACTTTTTAGAGGTGCGATTGGCACAGACATTTTTCATGAACGACAACGCTACTGCACCCAGAGTTCAATTGTTGTAAGAATATCTTGAAACTGAAGATATCCAGTGGCCGGCCTGTTTAGTCGTTGGACGGGATCATATGCCGTACTGATGTCATGTGACCATATATTTGAGCATCGTTTGTATCGAAAATATGTAATCTGTAATTTCTGTATTCTGATCTTAAATGTCTCTTATACCCGTCCGAAGTTTCTCGCTGTTTCCTTATTTTCGTTTTCCTGTGGTACAGCACCACACTAAATTTTTCCCGGCATAATCGCAAACTGCATGCGTCACATCACGTTTTCTGCATGTTCTGTTAGTATTATAGAGCAGTATAGTGAGGTATTATTATGATTTAGTATTATTATTATTAGCCATATGATGCAAGGAAGCCTGATGATTTTGCTGCACCAGCCAAAAATAAAAATTCTGAGTCACCCAGAGAGAGAGGGAGAGAAAGTCAAAAGTAGAAGAGAATCACCAAGAAAGAGAAGAATGATGACATCCAGCTCAGGACCCTTGGTGCGCTAAGCCCATACTCGCCAGATGTGCGCCTCTGTGTTTATTAAATTTATCGAAATTGTTGAAGCAATCGAAATTATTAAAAAGGCAACTTATGACCAGTATCTGCGTTTCTATCCAATT
Source organism: Mastigoproctus giganteus (assembly GCF_048544385.1). Classification (NCBI taxonomy): domain Eukaryota; kingdom Metazoa; phylum Arthropoda; class Arachnida; order Uropygi; family Thelyphonidae; genus Mastigoproctus; species Mastigoproctus giganteus. The sequence goes on along the minus strand of NC_143581.1, from coordinate 203,607,467 downwards.
CGAGCATTATTTTTTAAAATTGAAATGGCAATGTATTAGTTATATTGATGCCACCAAATTGAAGCAACCAAGAATAATAATTTTACCTTGATTATAATTATCTTGATTTAATTTGATTATAATTTTATGGAAGTGATTCCCCCCCCCCCCCCAAATATATGCGTGTACAAGAGACAGAGATTGGCATCTTACGATGGGCATTTTCAGGACATCATTTTTTGAACATTAAAACTCACAATATCTGACAATCACAAGTTATTAAATTGTATTTACTAACTTGTGATTGTCAGATATTGTGAGAAGCTTATTCTGTGACGCGCACGAATCGCATTGATCCCAGAATAATAAGATAGTAATAATATCTTACTACTCTGTGGCATAAATGTTCTTCGTTAGAGTTATACAGACCACTAGTCTCCAAAGTTGGTGCGCGCATCCGCGAAATGATCCATGGGGGGTGTGCGAGATAATCCGCAATAAATCAATATTTATAAATTATGAAAACTTTAGTTTTTCGAAACGTAATAGAAAATAAAATATAAATAAATGTTTTTTTAATACATAAAATGTGGCTTTGTTTCATCATGCCATCGATCATGCACGTTCAAGTACTGTACATGCATTTTGTACTTGAACTTCAATTTAATTTTGTTTTGTATTTTTTATTTGTAATCTTTTAAAATTATATGTGATTTTAGATATAATGCCTTCCATGTAAATGATTTATAAATAAAAATATTAAACTTATATATTTTTTATTTATTTATTTATTTTTTTTTTTTTTTTTTTTATTCTGTGGTGCGCGCTAGTCTTTAGTAAAATAAGGGTGCGCGACCAAAACGTTTCGAGACCACTGGTGCAGACTTCGGCTTTGATCACCGTAGAAACTGGCAATACAGGAGATAACAATCGATAAATCATTATCAATTATGCAACACCCGCGGGCGCAGTAAGATGCATGTTATTTCGGTGTCGAACGAGGGTACTGTGAAAGCTCTTCCTGAGCTTCAGATGTTAAATCAGTAATAATTTTATGGCAATCCTTCATCGAATAAGAATTCTTTGTAACTCATGAAGAAAGTATATTACAGGTATCAGCTGCAGCGATTGTTGTTAAATCATGGCCATATTAGACTCCACTTTGGACTTCATTTTCCAGCTGTTTGATATGAAGATTCTAAAATAATCCAAATAATTTTTAAATTATTTAGGATTGCTGTCCACTTCAATTAATTTTAGCAAAATAACAGGATCTACAGAACATGTATGCTTATCTCCATAAATGGATCATTATATTATCAGTTCATGGAAATATCACGTTTTTTTCTGAAAGTTGATAATAGGTGATTGAATGGAATCTGTATCTGAGTGGCTGATTACATTAGACTAACAGACTGCTGTAGTTACTGACTAAATTAGTGATTTCACTTATTTTTTGAAACTTTTCTGTTGAGCGTAATGAAACCACCTTTTCCTGGAGCTTTAAGCACGCGACACGAAGAGAATAGGGATACGGAAAACCTTTTAAGCGGCCCAAAGAGATTTATAAATGGTAATATGAATAAAATAATTAGAATAAAAGATTGATCAAGTTAAGAACACAAAAAAGTGATATCTTGTTATATACATGTTGGTTAAGGTTACTATTTTTTTTTTTTTTTTTTTATATAGCTTTAGAACATGGTGCGCACTCCGACTATCGGCGAGAAGGTAGGTTAATGTTTACAAGCGGATATTCCTTCCGATTGATCGTTGCGAGAGTTTTTATCCCCCCCTCCCCTCTGTGAAAACGAGTTCCCGATTTTAAAACAGCGGCGAGGATGATAAACACCCTAAGACTAACCTTACCGGGCTAGGCATGTCAGTCACGATCAATCGGAAGGGGTAGCATTTACTCAACTGAATAATTAACAACAACCAAAGTGAACAGAGTAACTCTATTGGTGCCCCGCCTAGCATGCACGTAGAGCTTAGCTATACGAATTATTATTAGCTATATGGTGAAGGAAGCCTGAGACTTATGCTGTACCAGCCAAAAAAAAAAAAAAAAAAAAAAATCCCCAGTTACCCTGGGAGAGAGAAGTAGAAGGGAATCACCAAGAAAGAAAAAAATTATGATATCCAGCTCAGGACCCTGGGTGTGCCAAGCCCATACTCACCAGATGCGAGTACCTGGAGTTAAATTTTGGTTAATCCAGTGGCGCATAGCAACCATGTAACCTCAGGGGCTCACATCTGGTGAGTATGGGCTTGGCACACCCAGGGTCCTGAGCTGGATATTATCATTCTTTTCCTTGGTGATTTCATTCTACTTCTTTCTCTCTCTCTTAGGGTAAATTAGAATTTTTTTTTTTTTGTTTTGGCTGGTGCAGGAAAAGCCTCAGGCTTCCTTGCACCATATGGCTAACGATAATAATAATAATGTAGGCAGCCAAGGCAATTGCCTCTGGGCCTGGCATCTTTGGCTGTCTCCTGTTTTTGCAATTTTCATTAATTAAGTAGGGGCTTGAAAAAGGGTAGCTACACTAGTGGGTTAATGTAAACATTAACCTATCTTCTTGCAGATAGTCTGGAGTGCACTCCTTGTTCTAAAGCCCATTTTATTCTCCTCTGGGGAAAAAATTGTTTCACATCTGGTGAGTATGGGCTTGGCTCACACAGGGTAGTGAGCTGGATATCATCATTCTTCTCTTCCTTGGTGATTCCCTTCTACTTCTGACTCAATCTCTCAGGGTAACTCAGAAAGAAATTTTTTTTTTTTTTTTTTTTTTTGGCTGGTGCAGCATAAGCCTCAGGCTTCCTTGCACCATATGACTAATAATAATAATTTGGAAAAATAAAGATATACTGTAATCCTAGGGACAGAATTATAAAAATAAATTATTAATGAAATTATGAATTTATTTAATTAATAATTAAATATGTGAAATTGTAGTTATAATGTTAATTAATATTTTAATTATGATATTAAGTGAATCCAGAAATCCATACCTGCCATATAAAAGCAATAGACTTTTTTATTACTGTACATAATTGATTTAGAAAATAAAAATCAGAGTTATATTTTGAAAATAAATAATAAATTCAGTATTTTGAGTTTTTTTTTCTTCTTCTTCTTCTTCATTTAGCACTATGGCTGAAGCAGCCACATTTCCCATACATCAGTTGTGCTCTGATGGTCACACTAAATGTGGCTGTAGTAGTAAGTGAATATGTCATCACTGGCCATTTTTAGAGAGCTTTTGCAGTGATGTGCAGAATATTAAATTGAAGAGAGTAGTCTCAAGTGTATAAAGATTTTGATTTCTTTTGAATTCCTTTCCAGACACTCATTCTAAAAGTTGGAATGTTCAAGAGACAATTCCAGGTACTCACTCTGGCTCACTCATCTGTAAACTGGGGATATTCAGTAATTTTAATGCAGGTATTAAGGATAAGCAAAGTGAGGTTTATTTTATTGCTTCAAGGTAACAAACATTCATTAGTGCTGAATTTGAAAGTGTTTGGAATTTTGCCTGGAATGGTAGGAGGGAGTTCACGAGAAGTGGCTTGTTAGTTCAGGTTTGGAGCGATTGTACAAGACTCATGGAGTATAGAAGAGACTATTTTTATATAAGGTGTGTAGAAGAGAGGGATTTTCATTGTTGAAAAGAACAGAAAGTGTACAAGAAGGTTAGGGTTGAATTTGAAAGTGTCTGCAATTCTGCCCAGACACGATAGGAGGGAGTATATGATGAGAGCCCTGTCGATCAATTCAGCCGTGGAAAGATTGTGCAAGGCTCAAGGGGTAGATTTTTTTCAGCCTGGTCTGTGCTTGTTAACAGGAGAGACTGCTTCTACAGGGATGGGATACACTTAAATAGAAAGGGTGCAAGAATGTTTGCTGATGCTATCGAGGCAGTGTTAGGTGGGTCGGAAAACTGCTAGATTGGGGGGATACAAGGACTAATAGATTAACAGTAGCCACTGGCAGAGGTGGAAGTGATTCTTGTACTGCTTCTATTGGAATGAGCAGCAACCTGGAAAATAAGATGCAGGATATTTCAGAGACTGCTGGGAATCATTGGGGTACAAGTAAACACATGGGTTGTGTTAGGGGAGCTAAGAAAAAGAACAGGTGCATGTATACTTGCATGTACACCAATGCTAGAAGTTCGGTAAATAAATTTGATGGATTTGAGGTATTGCTCAAAGCATCAAAGGCGGATATTGTTGGGATATCAGAGACGTGGTGTCACACAGTTATAAGGAATGTAGAACTGGAATTTGGGGAGTACAATGTCTACAGAAAGGATAGACAGGATAGGAAGGGTGGAGGGGTTATGCTATTAGTTAAAAAACACATAAAATCCAAGGAAGTGAAGCCAGTCGACATCGCTGCAGATAAATCTGCAGATAAATGAACCACTAGGTGGCAGTGATCACAGTGTGCTGAAGTGGGATTTACTCAAAGAGGTAACTACCATTAGGGGTAAAGGGAAGGGTTATTGCTTCCGTAAAGGTGACTACGATTGACTGAGACAGTATTTAAATTCTATACAGTGGGACCAACTGATGATGTTACCAACAGCAAATTCAAAATGGGAAGCATTCAAAGAACTTATCTTGCAAGCTACTAGGCTTTACATACCAACTAAGAGGCGTCTCCGTAGCCAGGTGGGAAGGAGCAGCAGTGCGTAGCACACGCTTCATGATTAGACCGGGGTTCGAGCCCGTCACCACCAAATACGGAGGATGCGGAAAGGTCAAGGGAATGACCACCGCATATTCCCATAGCAATATGGCCTTAGTTGCTAATGCTCCTAAAAACCAAACAAACATACCAACTAAGAAATACTGTTGAAAGTTTAGGCCAAAATGGATGTCAGATGAACTAATGATGCATATGGCAGAGAAGAAAAATGCATGGGATACTTACAAATTAACACATGACACAGAGGCCTATGATAGATACAAGTTGATATGCAACCAAGTTACAAAGGAGGTTAGGCAGGCGAAGGAAGATTATGAGAAATCCTTGGCAAGGGATGCAAAGAAAAACAGCAAAGAGTTCTTTACTTATGTAAACTCTAGAAGGAAGGGGATGAATCAGATTGGTACACTTGATATTGATGGGTCAACTGTTGATGATCCTGCTCAGGTAGCTAACAAACTAAATGAATATTTTGCATCGACATTCACACATGAGGAGTTATTCAGCGAGGGGAATGCCAGAGGTGTATTCAACTCTAGCAGTAAGCTACAGAATCTTGATATAACTGGGAGTAAAGTGGAGGAGAAACTGTTGAAGATAAACACAAGAAAGGCACCCGGGGTGGATGGGATCTATCCAGTTATATTAAAGGAGGCAGCAAAGGAAGTAAGCAAACCCTTAGCCATAATTATTAGAGCTTCCTTGGACTCAGGGGAGGTACCCATAGACTGGAAATGTGCAAATGTGACCCCAATTCACAAAGGAGGATCAAAGGCTGACACAAGTAATTATAGACCTGTGAGCTTAACTTCTGTTCCAGGAAAATTAATGGAGGCACTGGTTAAAGAAGCACTGCAGGATCATTTAGACAAGACTTCAGTTATAGCTCGGACACAGCATGGTTTTGTTAAGGGGAAGTCTTGCCTGACCAATTTGATTGGATACTATGATGCAGTCACAAAAGAACTGGATGCAGGGAACAGCTTTGATATTATATACTTGGATCTTAGAAAGGCTTTTGATACTGTTGCACATGGAAGACTGCTACACAAATTGGAGCAGTTTGACATTGGAGGCAAATTGCTGCTATGGATAAAGGGGTGGTTGAGGGGGAGAAGACAGAGAGTGGTAATCAATGGACACTGCTCATCGTGGACTAATGTTATTAGTGGAGTCCCTCAGGGCTCAGTATTGGGTCCGTTATTGTTTTCTGTATTTATAAATGATATTGATGACGGTATATCAAGCTTAATGTCCAGGTTTGCAGACGATACAAAGGTTGGCAGGGTTGTCAAGGACACTACTGACACGATGCTGCTGCAACAGGATCTGGAAAGGTTCAGCAGATGGGCTGAGAGGTGGCAAATGAAGTTTAACATTGACAAATGTAAAGTACTATACATGGGAAACAGCAACCCCAGAACAATGTATCAACTCTGTGGTACTACACTGACATTGGTAGAGAATGAAAGGGACTTGGGGGTGGTTTTGCAGGCAGATATGAAGTTTTCTGAGCAGTGCAGACTGGTGCAAGAGTAGCTCATGGAGTATTGTCAATGATATACAGGAATTTTTCTAGCAGGGATAAGGAGGTGATTATTCCCTTGTATAAGGCAATGGTCAGGCCACACCTAGAGTACTGTATACCGGTCTGGAGGCCTCATTTCAAGAAGGATGTAGAGCTGCTGGAACGAGTACAGAGAAGGGCAACAAGATTAGTGAATGGAACAAAGGGGTGCTCTTACGAAGAAAGGCTTAAGTTTTGCAAATTACAGTGTCTGGAGACTAGGCACCAGCGAGGTGATCTGATAGAGGTGTATAAAGCCTTGAATGGTTTGAGCATGCTCAATGCTAATGGGATTCTTCCTCTAGCTCAGAATAATCACCTGAGAGGGCATAAATTCAAATTGAGGAAAGACAGATGTAGGATAGACGTGCGGAAACTTGCCTTTAGCCAGCGGGTGGTTGGTTGGTGGAACAGACTTCCATCCCTTGTCGTGGAGGTTGATAGCCTAAATAAGTTTAAGGCTCAGCTGGACAGGTATTTTGAACGAACAGAGGGGTGAAGTGGAAGTGGGTTTTTTTTTTTTTTTTGGCTGATGCTGTATAAGCTTGCTTTCTTGCATCAAATGCCTCTACTAATGCTAATGCTAATGCTGGACAGTGCAGTGTCGAGTCAGTTTGGTGTGACATTGGGAGATCAAAATTGAGAGTAGGAGTGTGCTATAGGCCTAATGACTCTCATAGAGTAGGCCAGTAAATCAGAGAGTCTTATAATGGGGGATTTTAATTTCTCAGATATTGACTGGAATTTGTGGGTTGGTCACACATTAGCAAGGCTCTTGTGGATTTATTGGATGATTGTTTTCTACATCAGCATGTTCGGGAGGCAACTAGAGGGAGTAATATTCTTGATTTGATTATCAGTAGTGATTCTTCATGCGTTAAAAATCTGCAGATAAAGGAACCACTAGGTGGCAGTGATCACAGTGTGCTAAAGTGGGATTTACTCAAAGAGGTAACTACCATCAGGGGTAAGGGGAAGGGTTATTGCTTTCATAAAGGCGACTAGGATGGTCTGAGACAGTATTTAAATTCTATACAGTGGGACCAACTGATGATGTTACCAACAGCAAATTCAAAATGGGAAGCATTTAGGGAACTTGTCTTGGAAGCTACTAGGCTTTACATACCAACTAAGAAGTATTGTTAAAGGTTTAGGCCTAAATGAATGTCAGATGAACTAATGAGACACATGGCAGAGAAGAAAAATGCATGGGATACTTACAAATTAACACATGACACAGAGGCCTATGATAGATACAAGTTGATATGCAACCAAGTTACAAAGGAGGTTAGGCAGGCGAAGGAAGATTACGAGAAATCCTTGTCAAGGGATGCAAAGAAAAACAGCAAAGAGTTCTTTACTTATGTAAACTCTAGAAGGAAGGGGATGAAATCAGATTGGTCCACTTGATATTGATGGGTCAACTGTTGATGATCCTGCTCAGGTAGCTAACAAACTATATGAATATTTTGCATCGACATTCACACATGAGGAGTTATTCAGCGAGGGGAATGCCAGAGGTGTATTCAACTCTAGCAGTAAGCTACAGAATCTTGAAATAACTGGGAGTAAAGTGGAGGAGAAACTGTTGAAGATAAACACAAGAAAGGCACCCGGGGTGGATGGGATCTATCCAGTTATATTAAAGGAGGCAGCAAAGGAAGTAAGCAAACCCTTAGCCATAATTATGAGAGCTTCCTTGGACTCAGGGGAGGTACCCATAGACTGGAGATGTGCAAATGTGACCCCAATTCACAAAGGAGGATCAAAGGCTGACACAAGTAATTATAGACCTGTGAGTTTAACTTCTTGTCCAGGAAAATTAATGGAGGCACTGGTTAAAGAAGCACTGCAGGATCATCTAGACAAGACTTCAGTTATAGCTTGGACACAGCATGGTTTTGTTAAGGGGAAGTCTTGCCTGACCAATTTGATTGGATACTATGATGCAGTCACAAAAGAACTGGATGCAGGGAATAACTTTGATATTATATACTTGGATCTTAGAAAGGCTTTTGATACTGTTGCACATGGAAGACCGCTGCACAAATTGGAGCAGTGTGGCATTGGAGGCAAATTGCTGCTATGGATAAAGGGGTGGTTGAGTGGGAGAAGACAGAGAGTGGTAATCAATGGACACTGCTAATCGTGGACTAATGTTATTAGTGGAGTCCCTCAGGGTTCAGTGTTGAGTCCATTATTGTTTTCTGTATTTATAAATAATATTGATGATGGTATATCAAGCTTAATGTCCAAGTTTGCAGACGATACAAAGGTTGGCAGGGTTGTTAAGGACACTACTGACGCTATGCTGCTGCAACAGGGTGTGGAAAGGTTGAGCAGATGGGCTGAGAGGTGGCAAATGAAGTTTAACATTGACAAATGTAAAGTACTATACATGGGAAACAGCAACCCCAGAACAATGTATCAACTCTGTGGTACTACACTGACATTGGTAGAGAATGAAAGGGACTTGGGGGTGGTTTTGCAGGCAGATATGAAGTTTTCTGAGCAGTGCAGACTGGCTGCAAGAGTAGCTCATGGAGTATTGTCAATGATATACAGGAATTTTTCTAGCAGGGATAAGGAGGTGATTATTCCCTTGTATAAGGCAATGGTCAGGCCACACCTAGAGTACTGTATACCGGTCTGGAGGCCTCATTTCAAGAAGGATGTAGAGCTGCTGGAACGAGTACAGAGAAGGGCAACAAGATTAGTGAATGGAACAAAGGGGTGCTCTTACGAAGAAAGGCTTAAGTTTTGCAAATTACAGTGTCTGGAGACTAGGCACCAGCGAGGTGATCTGATAGAGGTGTATAAAGCCTTGAATGGTTTGAGCATGCTCAATGCTAATGGGATTCTTCCTCTAGCTCAGAATAATCACCTGAGAGGGCATAAATTCAAATTGAGGAAAGACAGATGTAGGATAGACGTGCGGAAACTTGCCTTTAGCCAGCGGGTGGTTGGTTGGTGGAACAGACTTCCATCCCTTGTCGTGGAGGTTGATAGCCTAAATAAGTTTAAGGCTCAGCTGGACAGGTATTTTGAACGAACAGAGGGGTGAAGTGGAAGTGGGTTTTTTTTTTTTTTTTTGGCTGATGCTGTATAAGCTTGCTTTCTTGCATCAAATGCCTCTACTAATGCTAATGCTAATGCTGGACAGTGCAGTGTCGAGTCAGTTTGGTGTGACATTGGGAGATCAAAATTGAGAGTAGGAGTGTGCTATAGGCCTAATGACTCTCATAGAGTAGGCCAGTAAATCAGAGAGTCTTATAATGGGGGATTTTAATTTCTCAGATATTGACTGGAATTTGTGGGTTGGTCACACATTAGCAAGGCTCTTGTGGATTTATTGGATGATTGTTTTCTACATCAGCATGTTCGGGAGGCAACTAGAGGGAGTAATATTCTTGATTTGATTATCAGTAGTGATTCTTCATGCGTTAAAAATCTGCAGATAAAGGAACCACTAGGTGGCAGTGATCACAGTGTGCTAAAGTGGGATTTACTCAAAGAGGTAACTACCATCAGGGGTAAGGGGAAGGGTTATTGCTTTCATAAAGGCGACTAGGATGGTCTGAGACAGTATTTAAATTCTATACAGTGGGACCAACTGATGATGTTACCAACAGCAAATTCAAAATGGGAAGCATTTAGGGAACTTGTCTTGGAAGCTACTAGGCTTTACATACCAACTAAGAAATATTGTTAAAGGTTTAGGCCTAAATGAATGTCAGATGAACTAATGAGACACATGGCAGAGAAGAAAAATGCATGGGATACTTACAAATTAACACATGACACAGAGGCCTATGATAGATACAAGTTGATATGCAACCAAGTTACAAAGGAGGTTAGGCAGGCGAAGGAAGATTACGAGAAATCCTTGGCAAGGGATGCAAAGAAAAACAGCAAAGAGTTCTTTACTTATGTAAACTCTAGAAGGAAGGGGATGAAATCAGATTGGTCCACTTGATATTGATGGGTCAACTGTTGATGATCCTGCTCAGGTAGCTAACAAACTATATGAATATTTTGCATCGACATTCACACATGAGGAGTTATTCAGCGAGGGGAATGCCAGAGGTGTATTCAACTCTAGCAGTAAGCTACAGAATCTTGAAATAACTGGGAGTAAAGTGGAGGAGAAACTGTTGAAGATAAACACAAGAAAGGCACCCGGGGTGGATGGGATCTATCCAGTTATATTAAAGGAGGCAGCAAAGGAAGTAAGCAAACCCTTAGCCATAATTATGAGAGCTTCCTTGGACTCAGGGGAGGTACCCATAGACTGGAGATGTGCAAATGTGACCCCAATTCACAAAGGAGGATCAAAGGCTGACACAAGTAATTATAGACCTGTGAGTTTAACTTCTTGTCCAGGAAAATTAATGGAGGCACTGGTTAAAGAAGCACTGCAGGATCATCTAGACAAGACTTCAGTTATAGCTTGGACACAGCATGGTTTTGTTAAGGGGAAGTCTTGCCTGACCAATTTGATTGGATACTATGATGCAGTCACAAAAGAACTGGATGCAGGGAATAACTTTGATATTATATACTTGGATCTTAGAAAGGCTTTTGATACTGTTGCACATGGAAGACCGCTGCACAAATTGGAGCAGTGTGGCATTGGAGGCAAATTGCTGCTATGGATAAAGGGGTGGTTGAGTGGGAGAAGACAGAGAGTGGTAATCAATGGACACTGCTAATCGTGGACTAATGTTATTAGTGGAGTCCCTCAGGGTTCAGTGTTGAGTCCATTATTGTTTTCTGTATTTATAAATAATATTGATGATGGTATATCAAGCTTAATGTCCAAGTTTGCAGACGATACAAAGGTTGGCAGGGTTGTTAAGGACACTACTGACGCTATGCTGCTGCAACAGGGTGTGGAAAGGTTGAGCAGATGGGCTGAGAGGTGGCAAATGAAGTTTAACATTGACAAATGTAAAGTACTATACATGGGAAACAGCAACCCCAGAACAATGTATCAACTCTGTGGTACTACACTGACATTGGTAGAGAATGAAAGGGACTTGGGGGTGGTTTTGCAGGCAGATATGAAGTTTTCTGAGCAGTGCAGACGGGCTGCAAGAGTAGCTCATGGAGTATTGTCAATGATATACAGGAATTTTTCTAGCAGGGATAAGGAGGTGATTATTCCCTTGTATAAGGCAATGGTCAGGCCACACCTAGAGTACTGTATACCGGTCTGGAGGCCTCATTTCAAGAAGGATGTAGAGCTGCTGGAACGAGTACAGAGAAGGGCAACAAGATTAGTGAATGGAACAAAGGGGTGCTCTTACGAAGAAAGGCTTAAGTTTTGCAAATTACAGTGTCTGGAGACTAGGCACCAGCGAGGTGATCTGATAGAGGTGTATAAAGCCTTGAATGGTTTGAGCATGCTCAATGCTAATGGGATTCTTCCTCTAGCTCAGAATAATCACCTGAGAGGGCATAAATTCAAATTGAGGAAAGACAGATGTAGGATAGACGTGCGGAAACTTGCCTTTAGCCAGCGGGTGGTTGGTTGGTGGAACAGACTTCCATCCCTTGTCGTGGAGGTTGATAGCCTAAATAAGTTTAAGGCTCAGCTGGACAGGTATTTTGAACGAACAGAGGGGTGAAGTGGAAGTGGGTTTTTTTTTTTTTTTTTGGCTGATGCTGTATAAGCTTGCTTTTTTGCATCAAATGCCTCTACTAATGCTAATGCTAATGCTGGACAGTGCAGTGTCGAGTCAGTTTGGTGTGACATTGGGAGATCAAAATTGAGAGTAGGAGTGTGCTATAGGCCTAATGACTCTCATAGAGTAGGCCAGTAAATCAGAGAGTCTTATAATGGGGGATTTTAATTTCTCAGATATTGACTGGAATTTGTGGGTTGGTCACACATTAGCAAGGCTCTTGTGGATTTATTGGATGATTGTTTTCTACATCAGCATGTTCGGGAGGCAACTAGAGGGAGTAATATTCTTGATTTGATTATCAGTAGTGATTCTTCATGCGTTAAAAATCTGCAGATAAAGGAACCACTAGGTGGCAGTGATCACAGTGTGCTAAAGTGGGATTTACTCAAAGAGGTAACTACCATCAGGGGTAAGGGGAAGGGTTATTGCTTTCATAAAGGCGACTAGGATGGTCTGAGACAGTATTTAAATTCTATACAGTGGGACCAACTGATGATGTTACCAACAGCAAATTCAAAATGGGAAGCATTTAGGGAACTTGTCTTGGAAGCTACTAGGCTTTACATACCAACTAAGAAATATTGTTAAAGGTTTAGGCCTAAATGAATGTCAGATGAACTAATGAGACACATGGCAGAGAAGAAAAATGCATGGGATACTTACAAATTAACACATGACACAGAGGCCTATGATAGATACAAGTTGATATGCAACCAAGTTACAAAGGAGGTTAGGCAGGCGAAGGAAGATTACGAGAAATCCTTGGCAAGGGATGCAAAGAAAAACAGCAAAGAGTTCTTTACTTATGTAAACTCTAGAAGGAAGGGGATGAAATCAGATTGGTCCACTTGATATTGATGGGTCAACTGTTGATGATCCTGCTCAGGTAGCTAACAAACTATATGAATATTTTGCATCGACATTCACACATGAGGAGTTATTCAGCGAGGGGAATGCCAGAGGTGTATTCAACTCTAGCAGTAAGCTACAGAATCTTGAAATAACTGGGAGTAAAGTGGAGGAGAAACTGTTGAAGATAAACACAAGAAAGGCACCCGGGGTGGATGGGATCTATCCAGTTATATTAAAGGAGGCAGCAAAGGAAGTAAGCAAACCCTTAGCCATAATTATGAGAGCTTCCTTGGACTCAGGGGAGGTACCCATAGACTGGAGATGTGCAAATGTGACCCCAATTCACAAAGGAGGATCAAAGGCTGACACAAGTAATTATAGACCTGTGAGTTTAACTTCTTGTCCAGGAAAATTAATGGAGGCACTGGTTAAAGAAGCACTGCAGGATCATCTAGACAAGACTTCAGTTATAGCTTGGACACAGCATGGTTTTGTTAAGGGGAAGTCTTGCCTGACCAATTTGATTGGATACTATGATGCAGTCACAAAAGAACTGGATGCAGGGAATAACTTTGATATTATATACTTGGATCTTAGAAAGGCTTTTGATACTGTTGCACATGGAAGACCGCTGCACAAATTGGAGCAGTGTGGCATTGGAGGCAAATTGCTGCTATGGATAAAGGGGTGGTTGAGTGGGAGAAGACAGAGAGTGGTAATCAATGGACACTGCTAATCGTGGACTAATGTTATTAGTGGAGTCCCTCAGGGTTCAGTGTTGAGTCCATTATTGTTTTCTGTATTTATAAATAATATTGATGATGGTATATCAAGCTTAATGTCCAAGTTTGCAGACGATACAAAGGTTGGCAGGGTTGTTAAGGACACTACTGACGCTATGCTGCTGCAACAGGGTGTGGAAAGGTTGAGCAGATGGGCTGAGAGGTGGCAAATGAAGTTTAACATTGACAAATGTAAAGTACTACACATGGGAAACAGCAACCCCAGAGCAACGTATCAACTCTGTGGTACTACAATGACAGTGGTAGAGAATGAAAGGGACCTGGGGGTGGTTCTGCAGGCAAATATGAAGTTCTCTGAGCAGTGCAGACGGGCTGCAAGAGTAGCTCATGGTGTCTTGTCAATGATATACAGGAATTTTTCTAGCAGGGATAAGGAGGTGATTATTCTCTTGTATAAGGCAATGGTCAGGCCACACCTTGAGTACTGTATACAGGTCTGGAGGCCTCATTTCAAGAAGGATGTGGAGCTGCTGGAACGAGTACAGAGAAGGGCAACAAGGTTAGTGAATGGAACAAAGGGTTGCTCTTACGAAGAAAGGCTTAAGTTTTGCAAATTACAGTGTCTGGAGACTAGGCACCAGCGAGGTGATCTGGTAGAGGTGTATAAAGCATTGAATGGTTTGAGCATGCTCAATCCTGATGGGATTCTTCCTCTTGCTCAGAATAATCACCTGAGAGGACATAAATTCAAATTGAGGAAAGACAGATGTAGGATAGATGTGTGGAAATTTGTCTTTAGTCAGCAGGTAGTTGGTTGTTGGAACAGACTTCCATCCTTTGTTGTGGAAGTTGATAGCCTAAATAAATTTAAGTCTCAGCTGGACAGGTATTTCGAACGAACGGAGGGGTGAAGTGGAAGTTTTTCTTTTTTTTTTGGCTGATGCTGCATAAGCTTGCTTCCTTGCATCATATGCCTCTACTAATGCTAAAGAATATTTGTTGAAGAGAGCACTGAGGATATATGGGCTAACAATAAGGCAACCAAAAGCAGAGATGGAATTGATTCTTGCATTGCTTCTGTTTGGATGTGCAGTAACCATGTGCTGTGTCAGAATTATTAAGAGCACCAAAAAGCAGATATGTACTTGCTTATATACAATGCTCCCAGTATTACTAAATTTAATGTACAATAGAAATTCATAAATGTGGCATCCTTGGAACCCAGGACATGCTGAATTTTTGAAAATTCTGTTTTTTTGAAGGCGACACACACAGCCTAAGTATTGAGAGGTAAATCACTGTTTTTTTTTATTAGATAATACAGTAGCTCCAATCCCTGTAATCTCAGCAGAACAATACTTTGTTAGCATTAAGCCAAAATGTTAACTGGGACTACTTGATTGGTTTAGTGGATACTGTACTTACCTAAGAAATAAAGGTGCGGTTCAAGTGCTGTCTCCTGTATAGGTCTTGCAATCAACCAGTATATCTTACAAACCTGAGGGGGCATAGAGTCAGACTAAGGAAAGACAGTTGTAGAAAGATGTGCGGAAGTTTGCCTTTAGCCAGCGGATAGTTGATTGCTGGAACAAATTTCCATCTGTTGTTGTGGAAGTTGATAGCTTAAATAAATTCAAGGCAGAATTAGACAAATATTTGGAATGAATGGATCAGTGAAATGGGAAGGGGTTTTTTTTTTTTTTTTTTTTTTTGGCTGGTGCTGTATAAGCTTGCTTTCTTGCATCACGTGCCTCTACTAATGCTGATTTTAATATGAGGTATAAATGGTGTGATGTGACTTCAGCAATCGAATCACCTTAAAAACTAAATATATACTACCACATGTATTTAGGTTTTAAGTACCATACTCTGATATGGTCCTGAATGTCTCACAAAACAAATGATGGTTGTACATGCCAACCATGTCAACTGGTTATAATGTTTAAGAATCTATGTGCTTTTTAACCTAAAGCATACTCCCCTTTCTCCTGCATTGTCTGTCCTTTCTGTACCCATTCTATACGCAGCATATTCAAATTCTGTATCCCCAATATCAGAATGGTACAGTGTTTTTGATATTTCTATTATGTTACTAGTTGATGATTTAACTAATAATTCAAGTACAGCAGAACCTCAAAAATCCAGAAATTACTGACTGTACAAGGGCATAGGGGAAAATAGGCTAATTGGATTTGATAAAAGCACCACATACGCCAGATTTATGAATTATGTTCCTTTAATAATAACTTCCAAACAACAATTTCTTTCTGTTTTACATGTTTCCTAGACTACGTATTTACAACTATGTATTTTTCTCTGTATTTACAACATAAAAAATCATTTGTTTTGTGAGACATTCAGGACATAGCACTGGAAAAACAAAATTGAGAGTATTAATATTATTAGTGGAAAATGATGCAAGAAAGCATGCTTAGAGAGCATCAGCCAAAAAAAAAAAAAAAACCTACCCTCCTCACTCGTACATCCCCTTCAAGAATTTGTCTAGTTCTTCCTTGAATTTATTCAAACTGTCCACTTCCATAACATGAGATGGAAGTATGTTCCAACAATCAGCCGCCCGCCGACTGAAGGCAAACTTCCGCACATCTATCCTGCAACCATCATGAGGAGACATAAATTCATTTGAATTTATGTTCCGTCATATGTGTAGTCTCAGTAACAGAAAGAATGCCATAAACATTGAGCTTACAAGTCCTTAAATTCAATGACTTCCATTCAAGTCCTTAAACACCTCAATTAGATCTTGCAAGTGCTTAGTCTCCAGGTGCTGTCGTTTGCAGAACTGATGCCTTTCTTGGTAAGAGCACCCTTTTGTTCCCTTCACCAATTTTACTTCCCTGCTCTGTGCCCATTCCAGCAGATCTAAATCTTTCTCAAAATGAGGCCTCCAGACCTGTATACAGTACTCAAGATGCAGCCTAACCATGGCCTTGTACAAAGGGATAATCACCTCTTTATCTCTGCTAGCAAAGTTCCTGTATGTCATTGACAAAACTCCATTAGCTGTCCTGCAATTTGTCTGCTAGAACAATTCATGGGAGTAGGAGTATATTATAGTAGTATATATATTAGTAGGAGTATCTTATAGGAGTATATAGCAATATATAGGCAAATAGAGTGAGCCAGTATATTAGAATATCTTATCATGAAGATTTTAATTTTCTAGATATTGGTTTGAACTTACAGGTTAGTCGCTTGCTTGGTAGCAGAACATTTTTGGATTTGCTGGATGACTGCTTTCTCCATCAGCATGTTAGAGATGCTACACAAGAAAATGATATGATTGGTTTATTAGTAGTGGTTATGTATTAAGAATTACTAAATAGCAGTGGTCATAATGTTAAATGATTATTAAATGACAATTAAATGATTATAAATTGTTAGGAGGCACAAAATGCTATGGTATTTGAATTAGTTTACAATCAAGTTACTGAGGGAAGGGGATTGTGTTGAGGTAGATTTTGAGAAGTCTTTCACTAAGAGCACAAAGAAAAGTAGCAAATAATTTATAATTTGCTTTGCTTAACAGTAGAAGGCAAGTACTTTATTGTTTTGTTTAATATGAATGGCAAAAGTATTAATGATCTTGTATAGGCTGCTGATAAACTGGATAAATATTTTAAATACAGTATGTGTGAAAAAGTTTTTAGATATGGTTATACCAGAAGGCTATCTGATATTGGCCATAAGTTATCATGAAATCATAACTGAAAGGAATCTAGAAGAGAAATAATTGCAACTAAAAGTGAATAAAACACTGGGAACGAAGGAATCTATTCACTTATAAAAAAAAAAAAAAGGCAGCAAATGGAGATCAGCAAACGTATAGCTATAATAATCAGTGCATCCTTGGATTCAGGGATGACCCTACAGACTGGAGAGTTGCAAATGTCTCTGCTATTCACAAAAGGGAAATTGAAAGGCTGAAGTGAGTAATTAGAAAGTTTGAGTTCTATGTCAGTGAAATAATGGGGACAATAATTAAAGAATAATGCAAGATCATCTTGATAGGAATGGAGCTATAAGGAAATTATAGCATGGATTTAGTAATAGTTGATTATGCATGACTGATCTGTACAGCTACTATATGGTAATCACAGAGAACTGTGATTACCATATGTGAAATTAGGTCTCGCGGGAGAAAAATGAAAAAAATTGCGGCAATTTTTCTCAAGAAAATGTTTTCACAATGAACGATTTTGACATATCATTTTTAATTTATAAACTTCATTTTGGACATTTAAAAATGTATCTAATAAAAAAAAACAACAAAAATAATTGAGTTAAATTTTTATTTATACTATAATCCTAAAAATTATTCAATTTTATCACTTGATTTTACTTCATTAAGAATGACTAAACCTTGATTTTTTTAAAAAAATTGGAATTCCGAACAATTCATTCCGAAATTTTGTTTTATCATCAACTCAACTTCCAAATTTTTTAGAATCAACCTATTTCTATCTTTACGCCAAGTACTCGTCATTAGACTAAAAATCCTTTCAGATGTTGCATTTGCATGCGGAATAGAGAAAATGTATTCGATAATTTTTAAAAATTGTGGAGAAGAATTTAAAAAAAAAAACAAACCCATCTTTGATCACACGGTAATTGCCTTTCAATATACTTTTTATTTTCCATGAATCTTTTTAAGAAGATATATTCTTCAAACAGCAAATCTTGATCTACTTCTATTTTAAATGCATTAGTGATTTCTACGATTTCAAGAAATTCTGGTATGCTATGCAAAGATAAGTTAGAGAGAATTTTATATTTGTATTCATTGAAATTAAACCATTTTTCTATATATTTTATAGCCGTATCAAATAAATTATTTGCTTCCATTTTAAACCGTTTTGAAGCATCTAGGTTATCACAATTTTGGATAATTTCATGAACATTTGCTCTATAATAACATTCATTCTTGTGCTCAATCAAGGACTGCCTTACATTATTCGTAATTGAATATACTTCAACAATCATAACATTACTTACTACCTTGGAGTTTTTTTAGCGCTGGTTGAAATATTGAACATACATTCTTTACAGATTTTACATATGCCTCATGAAGCTCATGTTCAAAAAAATGTCTCAATATAGGTGCTATGTTATTCTTGCTCATAAAATATGATTTAATAGGCGCAAAATTGGTCAATAGTCACTCAGTAGCCGGTAAAAGAGTCAGCCACCTTGTTGCCAAAATTAATATTGGCGTTATCTGCTCCATATGCAGTAATGTTTTTGGGAGATAATTCATTAAATGTAAGCTGTTGGATGAGAGCATTTGACATAGTTTCAGTATCTTCTGCTTCTAACCAAATGTGAATGATATCAAACCAGTTTTTACACCATGGTTTTGGTCTAAATATCTCACAACCAAAGGAAAAGTTTTTACGTTTCCTTTATTAGAAGCGTCCATGCTTATAGAAAAGGGCTTATTATTCTCTAGTTGTTTCAATATGTAATTTTTTGAGTGCTTTCCAAGAATTTTTGTAATAATGGCAGAAACTTTTGTTTTCCCACAAGAATATTTTGCTGCAATTCCAGAGTCAGGAAACATTTTTTTAAAAATTGAGCTAGCACAACCAGCTGAGACATAACTATGAGATTGCATAACAGAATGGTAACAAAACGATACTTCTGCAAATGCGACATCTTCATGAGCCTTGCTTTGCTTTGGTATAAAAAACTTAGAAATTTTTGATGTAGTTGCTATTACTTGAACATTTGCAATGTGGTTTTTAGATTGCAGATGTCTACTTATGTTGTTTTCACCACCGTGACTAATTGTGAAAATGAAATTGTTGCATGTAGAGCATTTTGCACAATGATTGTCTCTACTGTGATTAATCCAACTATACTTTTTTTCCCAATCTGCATTATAGCGAACCAACCATCTTCTTTTCTTTTCCGGAATTTTCAAACTACTTTCACCATTTGACATTTTGAAGGCTAGAATAAATTGATATTTTAAATACAACCCGTTCATTTTAATTTTTAATTTAATAAATCAAATTCAAACAAAAATTAAATGAAATTTACCTTATATAGGTAACAATTCCTACGGCAGCTGAACTGATTAGACAGATGTCAAAATAATTTTTATTCTTTTTATAATGAAAGATAAACACACACCCGAGATACACCTAGCTTAGACCACCAGGCGCACCAGACAGCACTGACATCGCTGATCACATTATTTACGCAGACATTTACGTTTAAAAATCCCCGAGCGGCTCGAGGGGATTCCCGGACATCTAACGCGTCCCGTGAGCATTAGCGTGCAACTCACCCGCCAATGTCTGAAATTCATACATGTTAGAAAAGAAATACATTTCATAACAGCATCCATCACTTTTTATGGCATTATTTTATTATTTTACAATCAAAATCTGTTAATTTTTTATCTGCGGGACATTTAAATGTTTATGCGGGGCACGGGACAAATCACTTTTGTAGAGGACTGTCCTGCGCATTGCGGGACGTCTGGCATCCCTGCTACTACTACCAAGCGTGAGCTGTCAACTCTGGTCACATGCCCATTCCTCCTTTCCTGTGAACTGAGTGGATAACTATGTATTCTTTTTCTGTTTTCTTTTTACTACATATACACCGGTGTTCAAAGAAAGTGCATCACCTTAGAATTTCACATTTCTAACCCTTTTTTGTGATGGTATGTTGCATTGATGACTAGCATCACAAATAGAAATATAAACAAAAGATATTTATTAAAAGTTAAGGCAAAACTAAGTAATATTTGACAGGTGCTCTCAAAATATTCCAAAATGAGCATTTGCAACCTTTATACAACAGTTTTGGTAAACATGACAATTATGGCTGAAACGTTATCAGAAGTCCTCAATTTGCTTCAGTTTATCATTTTTAATATAAAACAAAATGAAAAGTTCATCAGGTGTAAACTAATATTTCGTTGAACCGCCTCTGGCCCTGATGATAGTAGCACACTGTTGGGGCATTGGCAAGATCAATTTCTGAAAATAATCAACTGATAGTTCATGGTTCCAAACACCAATTTTGGCTTCCTGAAGTTCACGAAGGATCTTGGTTTCTTTCTGGCAACTGCAGATTCCACACGATGCTAACAGTTCTCTATAGGATTCAGATCCATGCTATTTCCTGGCCAGCTAACAGTTGTAATGGACCATTCTTCCAAACATTTTTTCACCTGTAACAAATGTAAACACATTACTGTCGAACCTCTAATGCAGAAATGAAGCTAAAGTAACTACAGAAGTGCCTGCTTACACTTTTCGCCCAATGACAAGGAGCAGAGTCGTTTTGAAATATGCAGTTACTTGGCAGGTTGAAATGGTCTCTAATGGTTGGCAGCAGTTTGCCTTCCAATATAGCCAAGTATCCATTGGCATTTACGGAACCATTTATAAACTGCAGGTGATACGAAATGCACCCCCATATTATTTGGCTGGTAGGGAATTTCACTGTAGACACCATACAGTCTGGATGGTATTCTTCACCATGTCTATGGCGAATCGTTTGTCTCCCATCAGAGCCATGCAGGTTGAATTTCTTCTCATCCGAGAAAATAACTGACTTCCACTGCTCAGGGGGTTCATTTGACATGCTCCTTACACCAAATTAATCGGGCCTTTTTCATTTTTTGTGTGAGGAGGGGCTTCTTAGGACGACGAACTACAAGTCCATTTTTGAAGAGGCATCTTCTGACTGTTACTGCACTTGCCACCACCCTTGTATGTTCTTCCCATTCTCTTTTCAGCACAGATGAAGAAGCGTTATGGTTTTTAAGGCATAAGTGCTTCAAAATGCAGTCCTGTTTTGGTGTAGAGACTCATTTGCATCTGCTTGCTTTTTTTCCTATCAGCAGAACCACTATTCTTGAGTTTGGAAAGAAATCTACTCACTATTGATTGATTGCAAGACGCTATAAGCAATATGACGGGAAGAACATCCTTCCTTACGTAAAGCAACAAAAGCACTCTTTCTTCGTGGGGCCAACTGCACGTATCTTGCTATCCTGATGCAAGCAAGGAATGATTGCAACTCTTGCAAAGCATGCTTATATAGCTGTTATAGCTGTTAAACTGATGCAATCTGTAAGAAATATTGCCATACACTTATGTTATTTGGACGACAATTACAATTTTGAAGCGTTATGCACTTTCTTTGAATACCAATGTATATCAAATTAATTTGTTAATCTAAACCATTCTGAATTTCAGAAAACATATCTATGTTAACCTTACTTTTTAATATATTTCCCGTTTAATCTATAATATTTTTGTTATGGAATAATCTACGTTAATCCCATCTTATAAATAATCCTTTGTTACAGAATAATCCATGTAATTCCTATTTGTAACCCCTGACCGTATGGCCAAGAGTTTTGCATTGCCATGGTTGCAATAAAGATATTCATTCTCTCTCTCTCTCTCTCTCTCTCTCTCTCTCTCTCTCTCTCTCTCATGGGGAGGAAGATGGGAATTTTTATCTGCAGAACATGTTAAACAGTTGAGGACCAACACCAGTGAGTCCAACATATAGCATACAGGAACTCACCGACTAATGTGATACTAGACTTTACGTAAGTTTTAGCTGACCGGTGCAAACTGAAAAAAATATGGAAATGTGCAGAGTTGTTAAAATTAAAGTATCCCTATGTAGAGGGCTCTTGAGCGAGTTCTAAGGCTTGTACTGAAGAGAAATTTGGACAACAGGTACAATAAAGAATGTGCTCGCTATTTATTAGAAAAAAAAAAAAATTAGTTATAAAATTTATCACTGTATGGCGCATAACTATCTTAGTTATAACTATCATAATCATAAGTTATTGCCACAGCACCACTACTCAGCTCTACTGTACTTGTATAAAAGCAAAACAGTCTCTTCAAAATCATACAGTAGATGTTTGCTACACTACAACAGCAATGCCAACAACATTGCAGGAAAAGGTGCTATTAGTGAAGCTGTAATATCAGAACAGCAACAATGCAGCTGCGGCTATCAAAGAATTCTAGCATTATAAGCGCATAAGGTGTCTGCTGTGCTGTTTGTGCTGTCTGCAAAATAATTGCGAAATTTTAAGCAACAGGACATCTTGGTGTTCAACCAGGTAGAGGTTGAAAATGAGTGTACTCCTCTCGTGTTGAAGATGTGGCTATGGCTGTCGTGGATTTATCAAGTTAATCTCCATGTGGTAGTGCAAGTGTGCCAGCTGTTTCTCGTGAAGTGGACATGCTGTATTCCACTGTAAGGCTAGTAATGGGTCAGGTGTTGCGGTACTATCCTTACAAGATGCACATGCTACAGCAGCTAAAGCATGGTGATACCAGATATTCGTTTCACATACACACTTCAGTTTCTGGCACGAATGACAGTGGATATCACTTGGCAATGGAACATCCTTTGGAGTGATGAATCCGAGTTCTGCTTAAATGGACAAGTGAATGTGCACAACTGTCGCATTTGGGCAACAGAAAACCCTCGAGTTATCCAAGAGGTCCCGTTGCATTCTCCAAAAGTGACAGTGTAGTGTGGATTTATGGCCACATTCATTATTGGGCCATATTTTTTTGAACAGGTAACACTGACTGGACCCCGCATCTGTTCCATCACTGGACAGCGATATTAAAAAATGTTGGCAAATTTTGCAATACCAGAGCTGCAACAATGTGGGTGCCTTGAGGATACCATATTCATGCAAGATGGTGCACCACCCCACATCCACCAGTGTCCAAAGATTGCTAAGGCAACACTTTACAGATGAACGGGTCATCAGCTCTTGTTTCCAGACATCTTGGCCACCCCAATCACTGGACTTCCTCCCATGCAAATTCTGGTCTTGGGGTTTTTTGAAGAACCAGGTGTTATCAGGAAGGATGTCAAACTCTGGCAGATCTGAAGGACAGCATTAGATGTCATGTGCTGGCTATTTCAATTGACATGTTACGTTCTGCTGTAGAAAATGGTGTTCTTCGAATGGAACTGTTGTCCAAAATGGAGAACACATTGAACAATTGTAGCGCTGTTCAAGTGATTTGTATTGCCACAGCACCATATAGCAACAAATTTCTCTTCAGTACGAGCCTTAGAACTCGCTCCTGAGTCCTCTACATAGGAGACGCCTCCGTAGCCAGGTGGGAAGGAGCAGCAGTGCATAGCACATGCTTCTTGATTAGACCGGGGTTCGAGCCCGTCACCACCAAATACGGAGGATGCGAAAAGGTCAGGGAATGACCACCGCATATCCCAGAGCAATATGACCTTACTTGCTAATGCTCCTAAAAATCAAATAACAATAACAGCAATAACCTCTACATAGGGATACTTTAATTTTAACAACAGACAGTATTTTGCATCTGTAGGGATAAATGGAGATATTGTGAAAATATCGTAATGTGAACCCAATAACACTTTTTTTTTTTTTTTTTTTTTTTTGTAATTCGTTTCAAGTTATTACTAAACTATTTATCTCTCTAAAAGGTGATATTTATAATGGAAATTGCACTACCCTTTCATCGTTATCATATGTTCCCATTATAAGTATCAATTTTGAACTCCTTTGTGATATTTTCCTAAAGCATGTTTCTGAAGGTCACGACTAAAAAACAATAAAAACAATTTGCACTTTCCGGTTTATTGGGCTTTTCTGTTAACATAATCTATTATAAATGGGCAGTAAACTTTATCTTATTGCATTTGCGATAATCCCGATAACTGGAATTCTGTGGATTTTACGTTACGGTATTATGGTGAAATGAGTTCCCCTTCACTGAAATCTTTAATCATATAAGAAAAAAATTTTCAGAAACTTCTCTTCATTCCTATTTACATATTACAATGATGAAGGGAAAGGACCAACAGAAAGTGCAATTCAACATTGAATACAATTTAAAGGACAGTGCGCGTGTAAAAGAACACGTCAACAGATCAATACACTTAAGATCAACTGATCACAAAACAGTGTTCAGGTGCTATATCGAAGATGGAACAGCTATTAATAATATGGATTGAAAATCAGATTCAGAAGCAAGTCCCCCTCAGTTGAATGGGCATTCAAGAAAAAGCAAGAAGTATTTATGAAGATATTAAGGATAAGTACGGCGAACCCCAAGCCAAGTTCGTGGCAAGCAATGGGTGGTTTAATAGGTTCAAGCATTGTGCTGGTTTCCACAATGTTAAAGTATGTGGTGAAGTCACCAGTGCCGATTCTGCAGCTGCAGAGAAATTTTGTGATGTGTGGAAAAAAATTATTGATGAAAGCGGTTATTCAATTCAGCAAATTTTTTATGTTGACGAGACTGCTCTGTATTGGAAAAAAAATGCTGGATCAAATATACACATTGCCAAAGAGAAAAGACAATGCCA
The DNA here is from genome assembly GCF_048544385.1 of Mastigoproctus giganteus. Lineage (NCBI taxonomy): Eukaryota > Metazoa > Arthropoda > Arachnida > Uropygi > Thelyphonidae > Mastigoproctus > Mastigoproctus giganteus. The sequence goes on along the minus strand of NC_143581.1, from coordinate 203,582,537 downwards.
GGTTTGAAGGCTTCAAAAGATAGGGCCACGCTCTTGCATAGGGCTAATGCAGTGGGAGATTTCAGATTAATACCAATTATTACAAATTATTACATATTACAGATTAATATCGGCTTGTGTACGTACCATTCTGGAAATCCTCATGCATTTAAGGACATCAATGAAGCCATCCTACCCTTGCATTTCTGTTCTAACCAGAGAGCATGGATAACAGTATCTCTCTTTGAGGATTGGTTTAAATGCTGCTTCATTCCCGAGGTTGAAAAATACTGTAAAGTAAATTATGTTCTTTTCAAGATTTTGCTCCTATTAGATGATGCTCCTGGACATCCAATGCATCTAGACCAGGCCCAGGCAAACTATGGGCCGCATGCAGCCCGCTGCACAGTTTTGTGCTGCCTGCGAGCTTTAATTGTATTTTCTAAAAAAGTTTACTTATTTTATGCCTTTTGCGACGCCTTTTTGGAAAATAAATTTGTATATATAATACATTATGGAATTTGTCGACTTGTAAATTGTTTTATCATCTCTGTATTGTTCAAATTGAGATAGAATTTGAAATTGTGCACGAACCAGAGCGAGCCAATGGGTGCTTTTATAACGGTATAATTTGCATTTATAAACTAACCGCGCGAAACTACGGTAACAGACAACCAGTGATGATGACAATGGCTTCGGCGCCTCCGTAGCCAGGTGGGAAGGAGCATCAGTGCGTAGCACACGCGTGTTGATTAGACCGGGGTTCGAGCCCATCACCACCAAATACAGAGGATGCAGAAAGGTCAGGGAATGACCACCGCATATTCCGGAGCAATATGGCCTTAGTTGCTAATGCTCCTAAAAACCAAATAACGAACAAAACAAACGACAACGGCTTTGTTGTGGTGGCGGAGTAATAGGATAGGACTGCTGACCGGCCGCAGTTCTAATCTGTTTTCTCTGACGGTCATCCCGCAGTTAGTTTTTTTGCGTTATCTTTGGTTATCATCTTGGTGCCAGTAGTGATAAAAATAATATTTACGCCCTTTTAAAAATGAATAAAAAACGAAAAATTCAACAAGAGCATCGTGTCTTCAATGAAGAGTGGAACACAAAATATTTTTTTGCTAACATAAATAATGAGACTGTTTGTCTCATCTGCCGGGATAGTGTCTCAGTTTAAAGAGTACAATATTAAAAGACATTTCACTATTAAACATTCCAAATATGGTGCCAATTTAACTTCGGAAACCAAAAAGAAACTGCTGATGGATTGATTCAAAATTTATCTAGACAACAAAATGTGTTTACGCGGCTAACTAAGGAACAAGAAGCTACTGTAGAGGCAAGTTTTGTTATTTCTCATATAATTGCAAAAAGCAACGAGCCTATTTATGATGGAGACTATATTAAAGAATGTATGACTGAAGCTTGTGGAATTATATGTCCTGACATTAAACACAAATTTGAGAATATAAGTTTATCTCGGCGAACCGTAGTAAGAAGAATTGAATGTATCAATACAAAGTTGAATGAGCAATTATTATCAGTATTAGAATCCATAACATGGTACTCGATAGTTCTCGATGAAAGTAGCAACCAAAAGAATAGTGCGCAGTTATTGATTTTCATACGTGGATGTACCTCTAATTTTGAAATTATTGAAGAGCTTCTTTCAATGGAATCTCTTAAAGACCAAACAACGGGAGCTGATTTATTTGAAAAAGTTGAGAAATGCTTAACAAGATATAATTTAAAATGGAACAAAATGGTAAGCGTAACAACTGACAGAGCACCAAGTTTGACAGGTAAAAATGTTGGAGCGTTAAAGAAAATTCAGGATAAAATTTGTGAAAATTATCCTGATTATAATTTAATTACAATTCATTGTATTATACATCAACAAGTATTATGTAAAAATGTGTTAAAAGTTGAAGATGTCACATGTGCCTTCTGTATATAATAAAGAGTTCTTCTTCATCTTGTATTATTAAACTAGTAAGTTTAATACGATCGAGGGGGGGGCCTGAAACACAGACAGTTCGTTAATTTTCTTCAAGATATTGAATCAGAGTATGCAAATATTCCTTAAAAAAAAAGGTAAAGTGCAGCCATTATCAACCCACTGCAGGATGGAAGCCACCTCAACGATTCATGCTGAGGGAAATGGACCATAATCTGCCATGCTGGTCCAGTGCGGGTTGCCAGATCGACCGTATTCAGCAGTCAGGGGCTGAACCCCAGTCTACTCAAAGAGCGTGTGCTACTGCACTCCCGCTCTTGACCACTCGGCTATGGAGGCCGTTTATCATAGCCAAATTCGATGGCTTAGCTTAGGAAAAGTTCTTCGGCGAGTATGGGATCTTAAAGATGACATCGTTCTATTTTTAAAACTGAAAAATATTATGGACTTTCCCGAATTAACTGATAATAACTGAATTTGTGATTTTGCTTTTACCCTGGACATTGTGACACACTTAAATACTTTCAACACCGTGTTACAAGGGAAAAATTTATATGCCCATTATATGGTAAAAAGTTTGAATGGATTTCAATTAAAACTCCAGTTGTTCCTTTGACATTTATTGATTAACAAGGTAGACCACTTTCCAACCATGAAGTTGCTGAAGATTCCAGAAAATAAATTTGAAAAATATTGTGAAATTATCAACGCTTTGAATGATGACTTTTCACGAAGATTTGGCGACTTCCGAAAAATTGAGACAAATTTGGCAATAGTGCGCGACCCATTTTCAATAGAAATTGATAGTGCACTGAGTGAACTACAACTTCAGATTATAGATCTGCAGTGTGATACCGATTTAAGGGAATTGTGCCGTCATGAGGAGATCTGTAAATTTTACAATACTCTTAATTCGAACAAATCCGATGAACTTAAAGATTTTGCCTGAAAAATGTTGGTTATTTTTGGATCAACCTACATATGCGAACAAACATTTTCCATCATGAATCTAAATAAAAATTCTTTACGATCAAGTATCACCGATGAACATTTACAAGCAGTTTTAAGAATCTCAACTACAAAATTAACACCCGAAATTAAAAAAATGTTAAAAGATGTAAAACAGTTCCATTCATCTCATTAAATACTTGGTTGTTAGAGAATAATTTTTTTATGTTATATTTCTTCTTCATGATAACAAATAATATATATCTGAAAATAGTATTTTACGTGCAGCCCGCCTTTTTTTTGAATTCCTATTGTGTCCCTTCAGCCCAGGCCTGATCTAGATGATTTCATTTCAAACGTGAGTCATATTTCTACTGCCAAACGCGAATTCACTCATTCAACCTATGGATCAGGGTGTTATTTCGAATTTAAAAGCATACTATTTTTGCACAACATTTGCTCAGGCATTGTCTGTAGTAGATGGTGAGAAAAATTTTACGTTAAGAGACTTTTGGAAATCTTACAATATTTACCCTGCCATCTTAAACATTAATAAGTCCTGGGCGGAAATTACTAAAAGTTGTTTAAATGGCGAATGGAAGAAAATATGCCCACGGCACATAGAAGGGTTTGAAAAAGATGAATCATATGAAGAGGTTACAGGTAAGATTGTAAAGGTTGCAGAGCTACTTCAGTTGGAGGTTGTTGCCAAAAATGTGGAGGAGTTAGGAAGAAAAGTAATTATCTAACGAAAAACTTATTGACTTGCAGGCAGTGATAGTGAAAGAAGAAAATGCTTACGAAGCTCAAGATGAACCAGATGAGGAGCTGAGATGATTCATCACCAGAGAGATGGCAGTGGCATTTCATGAAATTGCATCGGCAATGGTGAGGTTCGAGAAGATGGATCCTGACAGCGAACGATTCTTAAAAGTTAGTAGAGGGGTGAATGATATGCTTACTTGCTACAAAGAAATCTATGATGAAAAGAAAAAAGCCACTGTCCAGTCATCCATTAATATGTTCTGTCGTAAAGCTGAGCGGCCGACCCCTTCTAAATCTCCATAGCTCTCAACTTCCACGTCGGCGTACTTATCAGCTGAAGACATTGATTCTGGTAACGATGCTCGAGAGATAAAACTTACCGGCGTTATGCCTGTCTCCTCTCATTTTTTGTAATTTTATAATTTTGAAATTTTTTAAATTGCACGCTTTTTTAAATTTTTCCTCCACATGAGTTAAAAAATTGAATAAATACGATAAATAATTCTATTCACATGTTCATTGAACATTTCTTTTTTGATTTAATCAATTCAGCGAGCATAGTTGCAAGTGCTGCACAAGCATTGGGGAAATTCTGACTTACGTAGAGTTCCGCGGAATGCAACCCTTGCGTTAATCGGGGAGTGGCTTTACTTGAATCAGATTTCTGTCATTTCTAAAAATACTAGTTTCTTTACTAAGAAATTTAAGAAGTAAGTCCTCCCACTGCCTCCACAAGGTCAGCTTATTTTGGTTTAACAACTTTGGAAGATCACTAATACATGCTGTATTACATGCTTTAGTCACATCAGTTAATTATATTTCACCATTCAGTGATCTATATCAGCCTCTCTATCTAGAGCCAGTTTCAAAACCTCATTTGAGACCCAAGCATAGGTACTATACTAAAGCTTTTAGATGTAATCAAATGTATAGTCAACCCTTTTCATTTCTGGTGGACCTGATGCAAGTCTGATTGCTCTCCAGATCTCGCAGTGAAGGAGTGGTAGTGGGAAGAGATTTCAAACTTTGTTTCTGATATTTGAGAGATTGAATATTGGTAGATTTGGGCTTTTAACCTCATAGGTTATATCTTCTGAGTATTGCTGGTATGGTATGTGTTAAATCAGTTTATTTGAGGGAAATTTTTTTTGTGTTATATTTTTATCTTTCCATCATTTGTGCCCTAAATTTAACAAAAACACTCACATGGCATCTGTGAGACATCCCTTTTTGTTTTAATTATAAAAAATTTAATTTTTAACATTTTTTGACCGAACTGAAAATGGTTGGCTATTAAATACGATCTGTATGTTTTCTATATCATTCTTCATCATTCTGTCTCCCTTATCTCTGTCATTATATATCACTTTACAACTTTCTAGATGTTTATGTTTCACTTAAGGTGTTATATATTGTATTTTATAACATTCAGTGTTATTTAATATATTAATTTTTTCCTTTAGCTTGTTTACCTAGATATATTGCAGCAAGATATGTCTTGACAGCTCTAGGCTGCTTAGGATTTTGCAATGTTTATGCTTTGCGGGTCAATTTGAGTGTGGCCATGGTAGCCATGGCAGAACCACCTAATAGTTCCAAATCTGATGATTGTTCTTTTGAAGATGAAACAAATTCAACTACACCTAAGCAGGTCAGTAACTTTTTGTATAGGTAGTTTGATTTATGTCAGGAATGTGTTCCTATGCCCAATTTCTGGATTCCCAACTCAGTGGGAACCTTGTTGTCAGCTCAGCATTGTGCAGTTCCAGCATTCATGGAAGCCATCTCCCTTCCAGTTCCCCAATTGTAACTTAATTTTGGGGACACTGGGAAGTTGCCGAACACCACGAATGGACTTTGGCTATATGTTCTGCCACAAATCATAGCTTGAGTGACTTCCTTCCAATGATGTTGCAACATTGTCTCTGGACTTTTAATTATTGTATCCCCTCCAGAATTCCCAAACTGATGGATGGTCCTCACCATCTGTGTCAGCAGTGAGGTGTCACATAGTCCATTGGGAGTAATAGGCTTTGAATGTTGGTTGCAGCATTCAGATCTTCAGTGTTAACAGGATGGCCAGATGTTTTGTCAAAAATAAGTAAGGCTCTATTGATGAAATTTTTGTTTCATATAATACTGTTTGATGATGGGAGAGAATAAGCAAATTTTTAAATTTTAGAATTGAAAATTTTAAAATTAAACATTATATCAAAATGATATAATTTGAAATGATGTAAATTGTAGACTGCATGTATCTATGTTTTCTAAGTTTTTGAAATACAAGATTAGGAAATATGTATGTGTCTTGTGATATGAATATTTACTATAACTTATTACGAAATGTTTTACTGGTATATACAATTAAATTTTAAAATTAACATTATCAGTTATTAATAAATATTGATACATTTTTAAGTTTTGTAACTTGGTGATCATGTTCTCTCAATAGACAAGTCTGTGATTCCAGAGCCCTAAGCACAATTTCAAATTTTTTTATTTGTTTTCAAATTTTATTGACAGTGTTTTTTCTTTCATTTTTGCCTTATTTTTGGACTCCATCTGTATGGGATCAATCTTCTAAAAAGATTTTTTGCACATGATCTTGAAATAAGATGGCATCTTCTGAAATTCATATTAAACTTCCTGAATTATCAGACATTTTAAGTTAGGGTACTTAATACCTTTTCCAAAACTTATATTCAAGAAGAGGGAGGGTTCAATTCTGAGTGTGACTCTATTTGCTATTAGAATCAATTCAATAAATAATGTACCTGATACACTATATACCTATCTATATGCTGATGATCTTAGTAATTCATACCACTTTCAGAACGTGCCCATGATTGTACAGTGGAGTGCAATCAACTATGGTATAGAAACTTGGACTAAGAATAACAGATATTGACTCCTATACAAAAAACAAATGGTATATTTTTTTTGCTGAAAACATAACTTACACCATGAACCAGAACTAAGACTAACAAATAACATCATTCTTCTTGTATCTTGTATCTGATTTCTTGATATTACTCTAGATAGCAAGCTGTATTTTAGAATTCATTAAAACTCTTCGTGTTACTTGCTTGAAGAAACTAGACATCATTCTAAGAGTCATATTAACTGAAACTTAGGGTGCTGACCAATATTCACTACTAAACCTGTACAGATTACTAATAAGATTCCAATTGGACTGTGGTACTACTGTTTATGATTTGGTTTGACCAGTTGCATTAAAATGGCTAGACCTTATCTATCATAGTGCTTTACATTGCCTTATGCAAGTTTTTAACTTCATCTGTTGAAAGCTTATATGCAGAAACAAACCACCACTCCATCTTTGCAGAAAAGTGCTATTAGCATTAGTAGAGGCATATGATGCAAGAAAGCAAGCTTATACAGCATCAGCCATAAAAAAAAAACTTTACATTTCACCCATCCATTCACTACAAACGTTTTCCACTTCTTCCTTGAATTTATTTAAGCTATCAACTTCCACAACAACAGATGGAAGTTTGTTCCAGCGATCAACTACCCGCTGGCTAAAGGCAAATTTCCACACATCTATTCGACAACTGTCTTTCCTCAATTCCAGTTTATGCCCCCCTCAGGTTTGTAATCTGAGCAAGAGGAAGAATCCCATCAGCATTGAGCCTTCTCAATCCATTCAAGGCCTTATATACCTCTCAATCAGATCATATCGCAGGTGCCTAGTCTCCAGATGCTGCAATTTGCAGAACCTAAGCCTTTCTTCATAAGAGCACCCCTTTGTTCCCCTCACCAGTCTTGTTGCCCTTCTCTGTACTCATTCTATCATTTGTTCCTTCTCTGTACTCCTTCCTAAAATGAGGCTTCCAGACCTGTATGCAGTACTCAAGGTGTGGCCTGACTATTGCCTTATACAAGGGAATAATCACCTCCTTATCCTTGCTAGCAAAATTCCTGTATATCATTGACCAGACCCTATGACCTGCTCAGGCACCCTGTCTGCACTGCTCAGAAAACTTCATATCTGACTGCACAATTACCCCCAGGTCTCTTTCATTCTCCACTACCTTGAGTGTAGCACAACACAGTTGGTATATTTCTCTGGAGTTACTGCTACCCATATGCAGTACTTTGCATTTGTCAATGTTAAAACTTCAGCTGGCACTTCTCAGCTCATATGCCCAACTTTTCTATTGCTAAACTACTCTGTCAAAATTAAATGTCTGCTCTTTCATCCAAAATGGATATACATCTGTGAACTATAGTGGGAAAGCCTGTGCAGACGTAAACTGATGAGAAACAAACCGGCTGGTATACATCTACACAATCTTTTAAATGACCGTCAGTTACATTATGACAGGATTGACTCATACACAGCTCCTCAAGAACCTCCCTAGAACCTTCATTAATATGTGATGACTTTCCTGTTATTAGGTAGAAATAGCTTCTCCAATCAGTATTTAATACAGCTATATTCTGCTCACTCAGCTCAATACTCATACAGTATACAAATACATACATGTGTTTCCAAAACTGATATCAAATCAAAGTTAGCACAGCTGCAGTCTTTCCAAATTAGCATTAGTAAAGGCACATGATCCAAGAAAGCAAACATATGTAGCATCAGTCAAAAAAAAACCCCTTCTCATTTCACCCATCCACTCGCTCCAAATGTTTGTCTAGTTCTGCCTTGAATCTATTTAAGCTATCAACTTCTACATCGACAGATGGAAGTTTGTTCCAGCAATCAACCACCAGCTGGCTAAAGGCAAACTTCCGCACATCTATCCTACAACTGTCTTTCCTTGATTTGAATTTATGTCTTCTCAGGCGATTATTCTGATCAAGGGAAACAATCCCATCAGCATTGAGCATGTTCAAACCATTCAAGGCTTTCAACACCTCAATCAGATCACCTCGCAGGTGCCTAGACTCCAGACACTGTGATTTGCAAAACTTAAGCCTTTCTTCGTAAGAGCAACCCTTTGTTCCATTCACTAATCTTGTTGCCCTTCTCTGTACTTGTTCCAGCAGCTCTACATCCTTCTTCAAATGAGTCCTCCAGACCTGCTTTAAGGTGTGTCCTGACCATTGCCTTATACGAGGGGATAATCACCTCCTTATCCCTGCTAGAAAAATTCCTGTATATCATTAACTAGACACCATGAGTTACTCTTGCAGACCGTCTGCACTGCTCAGAAAACTTCATATCTGCCTGCCCAATCACCCCCAGGTACTTTTCATTCTCTACCACTGTCCACGTAGTCGTCTTGGGCTAAAACCAATCACTCAATTTGTAACCTTGACAGCTGATTCAGAATTAAATCTAAAAGTAGTCTCATTTGTTATCTCATCCTGTCACTAATTTGTAAACAAAACCCCAGGGGTTAGCATTTCCAGCCTCCCCTGGACCAAAGTTTTCCATTTAGTCCCACACGGTTGATATGTTACACTGGGGTTACTGTTTTCCATATGCAGTACTTTTGTCAATGTTAAACTTCAGTTGCCCCCTCTCAGCCCATCTGCTCAAATTTTATAGATCCTGTTGCAGCAGCGTACTGTCATTATTGTCATTAACAACCCTGCCAACCTTTGTATCATCTGCAAACTTGGACATTAAGCCCGATATACCATCATCAATATCATTAATAAATACAGAAAACAACAATGGACCCAACACTGAATGCTTAGGGACTCCACTAATAACATTAGTACAAGAAGAGCAGTGTCCATTGATTACCACTATCTGTCTTCTCCCACTCAAACATCCTTCTATCCATAGAAGCAGCAATTTTCCTCCAATGCCACACTACTCCAATTTGTGCAGCAGTCTTCCATGTGCAACAGTATCAAAAGCCTTTCTAAGATCCAAATATATGATATCAAAATTATTCTTTGCATCCAGTTCCTTTGTGACCACATCATAGTATCCAATCAAATTGGTCAGACAAGACTTTCCCTTAACAAACTCATTCTGCATCTAAGCTATAACTGAAGTCTTGTCTTGATGATCTTGCAGTGCTTCCATTAATTTCCCTGGAACAGAAGTTAACCTAACAGATCTGTAATTACTTGTGTCACCCTTTGATCCCCACCATGTGAATTGGTGATACGTTTGCACATCTCGAGTCCGTGTGGACCTCCTCTGAGTCCGACGATGTTCTCATAATTATGGCTAATGATTTGCTTACTTCCTTTGCCGCCTCCTTTAGTATAGCTGGATAGATCCCATCCACCCCTGGTGCCTTTCTTATGTTTATCTTTAACAATTTCTCCTCTACTTTGCTCTCAGTATTACAAAATAATCTGGCTCACTGCCAGAGTTTAATTCACCCCTGGCATTCCCCTCCCTGAATAACTCCTCATGTGTGAATGTAGATGCAAAATACTCATTTAGTTTGTTAGCCAACTGAGCAGGATCATCAACAGTTGAACCATCGATATCAGGTGGACCAATCTGATTCATCCCTTTTCTTCTAGAGTTTACATAAGTAAAGAACTCTTTGCTGTTTTTCTTTTCGTCCTTTGCAGGCCTAACCTCCTTTGTGACTTGGTTACAAATAAGCTTATATCTATCATATGCTTTTATGTCACCTGTTAATTTATATGTATCCCATGCATTTTTCTTCTCTGCCACGGTCTCATTAGTTCAACTGACATCCATTTAGGCCTAAACCTCGAATAAAATTTCTTAGTTAGTTGGTATGAAAAGCCTTAGTAGCTTCCAAGATTAATTCTTTGAATTCTTCCCATTTTGAATTTGCTGTTCGTAACATCATCAGTTGGTCCCACCATATAGAATTTAAATACTGTCTCAGACCACCGTAGTCACCTTTACAAAAGCAAAAACCCTTCCCTTTACTCCTGATGGTAGTAACTTCTTTGAGTAAATCCCACTTGAGCACACTGCAATCACTCCACCTAGTGGTTCCTTTATCTGCAGATTCTGCATGAAGAATCACTACTGATAATCAAATCAAGAATATTACTCCCTCTAGTTGCCTCCCGAACATGCTGCTGTAGAAAACAATCATCCAATAAATCTATAAAGGCCTTGCTAGTGTGTGAGAGACCAACCCACAAATTCCAGTCAATATCTGGGAAATTAAAATCCCTCATTATAAGACACTTTTATTTACTGGACCACTGTATTTCTCTGTACAGTTTATTAATCTATTAGTCTGTATATCCCCCCCCCAAGTTAGCAGTTATCTGACCCACCTAACACTGCCTCAATAGCATCAGCAAATATTCTTGCACCCTTTCTATTTAGGTGTATCCCATCTCTGTAGAAGTGGTCTCACCTGTTAACAAGCACAGACCATGCTGAGAAAAATTCTACCCCTTGAGCCTTGCACAATCTCTCCAAACCTGAATTGATCGACAAGGCTCCCATCATATACTCCCTCCTATCGTGTCTGGACAGAATTGCAAACACTTTCAAATTCAACCCTAACTGACGGCTTTTTTTTTCAACATTGACCTGTACTTGTTAAGTAATTCCACCGGTCTCCTACTCTTAATATTATTAGTGCCAACGTGTACAACAATATCATATTTTGTGCCCTTAAAAGATATCTGCTCTACAACATCATCAACCTTTGCCCCTGGCAGATATACTCTGGTCCCGTTCCACCTATCCTATTTGCACAATATGTTCCCCGTTTCCCAGACAATAGTCACCGACAACAACTAGTTTCTTTCGGACCAGTGCATTCTGCCTTGGGGGATTGCCGCTGTGTTGCATGATGTTGAAGTGTGAGCTCTGTCGTTGTTGTGGGCAGCTGAGAGCTTGTGGGCCCCTCAATTTATATTCTTCGTGGGCATCCACCCTGTCCTTCAAGCTCTCATATAGGCCCATAAAGACGCTGAGTTGATGTCTGATTTCCTCACACTCCTTATATCGTGCAGACACAAAGATATTCCCCTTGGCAATATCATGTTCCGTTCCTGATTGATCCACAAACATCAGACAAGCAGTACATTTCAAAAGGCTGTGATTCAGAGGACAACAGCCCCCTCAGTTCTCCCCCGAGCCACAGCACTCTCATTAGCTTGAACCTTTTGCTTTGCTGCTCTGCTCTGGTCTGGGTCATGATTTCGATTCAATTCCAAATAAAATTTCAGTTTCAATACAAAAATATAACCCTAAACTTATATTCCAATGCAGTTATAACGCTATATATATATATAGCGTTATAACTAGTACCTGTTACTTCAATTCTATATATATATATATATATACTATCATTGAATTATATTAAGTAAAGTTAAATTATAATGAAATAAATAAATAAATAATTAATTAAGCATTCATTAGAGGCAGCGACATGCAATTCCTCCTTATGAAGCTGAAATACATCCAGTATGTTAAATTAAATAAAATAAAACATAAGCCAGTAGTATGGCAAAAACTGTAGAGCGAAAATTAACATAAAAATAACCCAAATAAATAATCGAACGAAAAGAAAGAATAGATATAAATAGTAGCCCATAAACCCTTGTATAATTTCAAACTTTAAATCCAATTAAAACTATACAAAATTTAGACTAATGCCAATTATTTATTGATTTAGCGGTACCCCCCAGAGAGGTACCATTTCCGAAAGACGTGAAATATCACCAAAAGAGAGTTAAAGGAACTACGAGACGATAACAAAATCAAAATAAATTAAAATAAAATAAAATGGACTGACCATCATGCCCCATATCGACAGAGGACCACGAGGCCAAATAATGGTCATGGAATCGCTGCATTTCAATCGCTATGCAAATCGTCGCCATGGTGAAATGATCGAAGTACCAATTCACCCTCCCTCCTCCGATCGATCCACCAATGCAGAGGATTTGCACGGCAGTGGTCCTTATGCAGCAAAAAATAAAATATAGAACAGACAGCACTCTAGAGCAGAGCCACACCACTGACATACTGTAAGCTGAATCAGCTTATATAGAAGAAAAAAGGAAAATAGATGGCGGCACAGGTGTTGCTAAATTAGCATATCGACCCATTACTGTTGAATTATATTAAATGTTGACAAAAGTTAAATTATAATAAAATAAATAATTAAGCATTCATTAGAGGCAGCATCTTGCAATTCCTCCATATGAAGCCGAAATATATACTATCATTGAATTATATTAAGTAAAGTTAAATTATAATGAAATAAATAAATGAATAATTAATTAAGCATTCATTAGAGGCAGCAACATGCAATTCCTCCATATGAAGCTGAAATACATCCAATATGTTAAATTAAATAAAATAAAACATAAGCCAGTAGTATGGCAAAAACTGTAGAGCGAAAATTTGGTGATATTTCACGTCTCTCGGAAATGGTACCTCTCTGGGGGGTACCGCTAAATCAATAAATAATTGGCATTAGTCTAAATTTTGTATAGTTTTAATTGGATTTAAAGTTCGAAATTATACAAGGGTTTATGGGCTACTATTTATATCTATTCTTTCTTTTTGTTCGATTGTTTATTTGGGTTATTTTTATGTTAATTTTCGCTCTACAGTTTTTGCCATACTGCTGGCTTATGATTTATTTTATTTAATTTAACATATTGGATATATATATATATATATATATATATATATATATATATGTATATTTTAATTAATTATTTATTTATTTATCATATTAATTAAAATATACATATATTTACATTTGCATCCGTTGCTGCTGCTTTGCGCGCTTCGGTGCATTTGCCATATCCAGTTTATTTAACTCTCTGATGTTTTCTGTTTTTACTCTTTAATACAATCTTTTATATATTATATTATTATATATATATATATATATATATATATATAGAATAGAAGTAATAGGTACGGGATTTGTAATAAGAGGAATATATGAAGGAATATAGACCTGGGTTACTACTGTGTATAGTAGAAGACACCCAAAGACTGTAAATAAATAAAAGATAGGAGGTTATGCTTTTAGTGTTGAGAGAGAGAGAACAGCAGGTAGTGTAATCAACAAACGGGTTAGATAACATGGAGAGGCAGTCCAGTTAAAATAACACAATTTGAACCTGCAACACAGAAAGTCAAAAATATTACATTATAAGTACTTAGTGCTGTAATTCAGATGATTTCAACATCGTTAACGAAGGCCAGCCGTCAAAATGCAGCAAAAAGTAAGGACCCGTTTGTTGATTACACTACCTGCTGTTCTCTCTCCACACTAAAAGCATAACCTCCTATCTTTTATATATATATTTCAGTATCGTATTATCTCCGAGTTACGTTATATGACTTTCGCATCTTCTTTCAAGTTATATGTATTAATTTATAATGTTCCATTTGTAAAATCGAGGTTGTTATATGTATTTGATTAAAAAAAAATACAATTTAATTGACAATGAAATTTAATAAGATTAATAAATTTTACTGATTAATTGATAATATTATACTAAGCTAACAGATTTCTAATACAGTGCTGCGTGTTTTGCTTTCTAGTTTTACATTAAACCTTACGCTATCTAGTTCGGGATATACATTGTATTGGATAACAATGGCTGCAAGGTTATGAACAGTACATCTACGGACACTAAGTATTAATTAACTTTCAAAATCGCTATCTAAATTCAAAATAAACCAAGGAACTTGACTAAGTCTATAAGCTACTTATAGAAAATAATTTAATATAACAATTAAGTCAATAAAACAGCTAAATATAATTAAAAACTTAAAACTTAGCATTTGCTGCAGCTGCAAAATCTTGTCTAACACGTGGATTGGATACTCTATCATATCACAAACTTATTGTTGAATGTAGTGTATATGCTGCTGAGATAATGCAAAAAGTCAGATTCAGCTCCTATCAATAACATATAGTGTAATATACACAGATTTGCAAAGTGTAATTTATGCGTTACAGATAGAATCTGTCTTCACATTCCCAATAAGAAAAATACAAGCTGTTATTAAGAAACTTGAAAGAAAGCAAGTTGTCAGAATATGCTGGATTCCTGGAATCCAGCATATTCTGAATCAGAATTAGTGTCAATGAATGGGCCAATCAAGTTGCTAGAACTATTACAAGCCCTGTTCATGAAACCCTTTGAGTCCCATACATTGACTATACCCCAGGGGTTCACATCTGATGAGTATGTGCTTGGCACACCCAGGGTCCTGAACTAGACATCATCATTCTTCTCTTTCTTGGTGCCTCCATAGCCAGGTGGGCAGGAGCATCAGTGTGTAGCACACACTTCTTGATATGACCGGGGTTCGAGCCCATGACTACCAAATACAGTGAGGATGCAGAAAGGTCAGGGAATGACCACCACATATCCCCGGAGCATATGACCTTAGTTGCTAATGCTCCTAAAAACCAAATAACAACAAATCTTTCTTGGTGATTCCCTTCTGCTTTTGACACTCTCTCTCTCTCTCTCTCTCTCTCTCTCTCTCAGGGTAACCTTTTTTTTTTTTTGGCTGGTGCAGCACAAACCTCAGGGCATCCTTGCACCATATAACTAATAATCATAATAATAATACTCCATACATAAATGGTCATTTGGCTTCAGATATGGCAGAATAAAACCAGTAATAAGCTTCTTCAAATTAAACCAGAAATGCAGTACTGAAAATTTTCAAATTAAACCAGAAATACAGTACTGAAAATTTTCAAATTAAACCAGAAATACATACTGGAAATTTTCAAATTAAACCAGAAATACAGTAAATACAGTAGAAATCCTGTACTATAAAAAAGGGACTACACATCTTATACATATTCACCTAGTTACACAGGAAGCCCACCTGTGTGCTCTGACTGTCATACTAAGCTTACAGTCAAACATATTATTCTTGACTGTCCTCTTCATAAACAGGCATGTCAAACAGCATTTTCTTCTCTCATGCATAAGCATGAAATCACGACTTGCAGTATCTGTTACAGTATAAAGATAGGATATTGTGAGTATTTTTCTATTCTTAAAACTTATACAACATTTTAATCAATTTAATCACAAGGAGAGAAATTAAAAACAATTTTTTTGCCTGATAGTTTGCATTACTAAGTAAATTGCCTGTCTATGAGTTGTTTTACAGTTTTGCATAATGAGAAAATTCAGAATTAATCTCATTGAAACTATAGATTTTCATTCAAGGCTAGCTAAGTGCATTCCCCACCCACCAATAAGTGAAAAAAACCTTTATGAAGTTCATCTGGTCAGCAAAGAGAATCAAACTCAGACCTTTCCAAATCAGTGACAAGTAGCATAGAGGTTAACATTACTGTTGACAGTCACTTGGATAATTCAAAATAATGTGTATAAAATATAAATAATCAGTGAAGTCGGTCTTCGTATTAGTAGTTGCTTTATTATATATGTATTTATATACTGAAATGGGGCCGCCTGGTGATGGTTAGGTTCACAGCCTGCAATACAATATATATATTCTTGTATAAAATATATTTTGGCATTGAATCAATGTATTTTATACATCTCAATGTATGATCATTGATTCTGAAGTATACACTGAGCCAAATCTAGCGATTAATTGTAATTTGTGGTACAAATTACCTTAATGAACTTAAACATTGTTGGCAATAGAAGTTAGACAATGTGCATTCTGTGCAACAATAATTTCAGACACAGTATTCCAAATTTTAACAACAGCACAAGGTTGATACCCCAAGATTTTGGGCTGCTGATTAAATCAAATCTGTATACAATAGCTTATCTTGGTATTTTAACAGGCACACTTCTAGGCCAATTAATGCATAGCTTGCAAAACTTCCCATGGGTGCATTAAATCAACAATTTCTAAGCACAGTTGGATTAGTGAATTATTGAGCACTAACCCAAGATGAGGGAAGTAAAATCAGTGAACAAACCATGAGTAGTCAAAGCTGGCTATGGTAAGAAAACAAAGTCCCAAATCAGTAAACAGCAAACTGCAGATCACATTTTTCTCTATTGTACACTTAAGTGAAAATGAACAATATTTCTCATTTCATGTATTGGTCCTCCTGAATTTGAGGCCCCTTGGTACATGCTTTTTCATCTAATGGTAAATTTGCCTCTAGTTCTTAAGGGCAAAATAGCTGGATGAATACCCACCTGATAAAATGACCAGTTTTCTATCTATACATTAAAAAACTTTTCCTCCTAGTGATATTTATTCGAGCCAATGAGAGAAGAGGGCGAGGCAATTACGCCACTACAAATGCAATTAATTATTGACATCTGCCTCCATAACATTCACCAACCTTGTGCACATGATCCTGTCTAACATTTGATGTTCCATTGTAATGTTTTTTGTATATTAATGAATATTGTATACAGTACAGGGTTGTTAAAATTAAAGTATCCCTATGTAGAGGGTTCTGGAGTGAGTTCTAAGGCTCGTACTGAAGAGAAATTTGGACAACAGGTACAATAAAGAATGTGCTCTCATTTATTGGAAAAAAAAAATTAGTTACAAAATTTGTCACTGTATGGAATGTAATTATCTTAGTTACGATTATGCAAACAACTTACGTTATTTGCATAATCATAAGTTATTGCCACAGCGCCGCTACTCAGCTCTTTTGTACTGTATAAAAGCAAAGCAGTCTTTTCAAAATCATACAGTAGATGTTTGCCTGCACTAAAGCAGCAATGTTAACAACATTGCAGGAAAAGGCGCTATTAGTGAAGCTGTACTATCAGAACAGCAACAATGCAGCTGCGGCTATCAGAGAATTCCGGTGTCAGAAGTGTGTAGCATAGACCTATGACTGTTTGTGCTGTCCACAAAATGATTGCAAAATTTGAAGCGACAGGACATCTTGGTGTTCAACTAGGTAGAGATCAAAAAAGAGTGGACTCCTCTTGTGTTGAAGTTGTGGCTATGGCTTTCGTGGATTTATCAAGTTAATCTCCATGTAGTAGTGCAAGTGTGCCAGCTGTTTCTCGTGAAGTGGACATGCCGTATTCCACTGGAAGGCTAGTAATGGGTCAGGTGTTGTTGTTGTACTATCCTTACAAGATGCACATGCTACAGCAGCTAAAGCATGGTGATGCAGATATTCATTTCACATACACACTTCAGTTTCTGGCACGAATGACAGTGGATATCATTTGGCAATGGAACATCCTTTGGAGTGATGAAACCCACTTCTGCTTAAATGGACAAGTGAATATG
This sequence comes from Mastigoproctus giganteus, assembly GCF_048544385.1. Taxonomy (NCBI): domain Eukaryota; kingdom Metazoa; phylum Arthropoda; class Arachnida; order Uropygi; family Thelyphonidae; genus Mastigoproctus; species Mastigoproctus giganteus. The sequence goes on along the minus strand of NC_143581.1, from coordinate 203,564,742 downwards.
CACAACTGTCGCATTTGGGCAACAGAAAACCCTCGAGTTATCCAAGAGGTCCCGTTGCATTCTCCAAAAGTGACAGTGTAGTGTGGATTTATGGCCACATTCATTATTGGGCCTTATTTTTTCATTAGTGCAAGGTAACACTGACTGGACCCCGCACCTGTTCCATCACTGGACAGCGATATTATGAAATGTTGGCAAATTTCACAATACCAGAGCTGCAACAACGTGGGTGCCTTCAGGATACCATATTCATGCAAGGTAAATAAATAAATTTTTTTTTTCTGTTTATACTCCGGCACGACAACCAAGTCAGTAGAGTTTACAATAAATCGTCAATACAAATATTTATTGTATTTAGTACTCACGGGCTTGAATCCCGGCGCACTCAAGGAACGCGTGCTATGCACTCTTGGTCATGACCACTCAGCTACGTCAGGCCTATGGTGCACCACCCCACATCCACTGTTGTGTTCAAAGATTGCTAAGGCAACACTTTACAGATGAATGGGTCATCAGCAGTTGTTTCCAGATATCTTGGCCACCCCAATCACCGGACCTCACCCCATGCAACTTCTGGTTGCGGGGTTTTTGAAGAACCAGGTGTATCAGGAAGGATGTCAAACTCTTGCAGATCTCAAGGACAGCATTAGACATCATGTGCTGGCTATTCCAGTTGACATGTTACGTTCTGCTGTAGAAAATGCTGTTCTTTGAATGGAAACCTGTTATTGGCCAAAAAGGAGGACACATTGAACAATTGTAGTGCTGTTCAATTGATATGTATTGCCACAGTGCCATATAGTGACAAATTTTGTAACTAATTTTTTTTTGGCAAAGGTATAGAAACCCAACACAAGAACAACGAGAAACCTCGGATAACTTATGCAGAAAATTAGTTTCCCTATATGGCACTCTAGCACTGCTCGCTTGGTAAACAGACGGTAGATGTTATCAGTCTCGAGCAAAGTCGATAATGATATATTGATTGGCAGGTAGGCGTGGCAAATGATGTGCTGATGGGTGCATAAACACAACACACAATAACATCGGTTTAGTATCACTCAGAAGCACTAATGGTAACTTGCCCTAATGAATGCTTTCCATAATGGTGAAAAAAGGTCATGTTACCTCCACTTGAACCCATGGGAGCTTGAACCCCTCCCAAAGTGAAGGGGGTAACCTAACCTATTTTCTTTAGAATCACAGTCATATTTAGAAATACATTCTTAAAAAAATAAATTTTTTTATTTTCTTGTTCAATAATTATGCCCTAATGGTGAAAAAAGGTCAGGTTATCTCCACTTGAATCCAATGGGAGCTTGAACCCCTCCCAAAATGGAGGGGGTGACCTAACCTTTTTTCTTTAGAATCATGGGTGGATTTAGAATCATAAATTGTTTATTAACAAAATATTCATTTTTTATTACTGTACTTTTATTTTTAAAGACACTCCTGGAAGATACACACGTATCATAATGTCAATCAATAGCTATTCACTATATATATATATATATATATATATATATATATATAAAGAATCTTTCTTTCTTTTCCTATTATTTCCTAACCTAACGTTTAAGGTTAGGTCATGAAATATAAGGAAACCTTTTCTGTTATTTTCTAACCTACCATTTAAGGTCAGGTTACGAAAAATAAAGAAACCTTTTCCATTTTTTGTAACTAAACCTAAATTAACAATATAGTAAAAACACTCACGAACTCCAAAAATCTGCTTTTAATAATGAAAAAAAAAAAAAAAACATAATGAAGAACATAAAAATTAAAAGATTCATCGCTGCTATTATCTGTTTACCATTCATCACAAAACTATTATGCACCGTTCTTTACTCATAAATACACATTATAATGCCAACCAGTGACTACACAGTAGCTTGTCATCTGTTGCAGCCACCCCAATCATTTCATCATTTGCCACACCTACCTGTCAATCAATATATCCTTCTCGATTTCGGCTCCAGGCCGATAACACCTACCGTCTTTTTACTGAGCAAGCAGTGCTAGAGTCCAGTGTCGGGAAACTAATTTTTTGCGTAAGTTATCCGGCGTTTCTGGTCATTCTCGTGTTAGCTTTCTTTACCTTAGCTTTTTTTTCCCCAATAAATGGCGAGCACCTTCTTTATTGTACCTGTTGTCCAAATTTCTCTTCAGTATGAGCCTTAGAACTCGCTCCAGAGCCCTCTACATAGGGATACTTTAATTTTAACAACCCTGTATTTGTAAATAGTTTATTATTTTGTGTATAATTTGTAAATATTTCAGTTAAATATTTAGTCCTGCTCTTTCAGATGCAACAATATTCCTCATGCATTATGGAAGCAAAAGGCCTTTTCCTAAGTGACCTGTGTAAACACAGGTAAATAATTGCATAGTGATATTGGCCGAAGTCCAGTATAGTATACACTGGCAGGTAGTTCGATGAAAGTGAGGAAGACTGTGATAATTGACAGGTGAAGGCACCTCCCTTTTCTGATTGTTTTGTGTCGTCAAGGAGTGGGGGGACTTAGCTTAGGTAGGGTGTTTTTTCCCTCTATCCCACTGTTTTAAAATGGGAAAATGAGTTCCCGATTTAAAAACAGCATCAAATGTGGGGAAAAACACCTTAGGCATATCAACCAAGGATGGGCGGGGACAGCAGTGGCATAACCCCTGGGTGTGCCAAGCTCACATGAGTATGAGCTTGGCACACCCAGAGTCCTGAGCTGGATATAATCTTTCTTTTCTTTCTTAGTGATTCTCTCTCTCTCTCTCTCTCTCTCTCTCTCTCTCTCTCTCTCTCTCTCTCTCTCTCTCTCTCTCTCTCTCTCTCTCTCTCTCTCTCTCTCTCTCTCGGGGTATGGGTGACTCGGGAAATTTTTTTGGCTGGTGCAGCATAAGCCTCAAGCTTCCTTGCACCATATGGCTAATAATAATCTGCCAGTCACTGCTTTGTTCCTGTCCATTTGTCAAAATATGGGAGTCACAACTTGTCAATCACTTCTTTCCCACTGTTTTGCTTGCTGCCATGTTGGAAAGTGTACACCGTTCTGGATTTTACCACGATATTTATTTGACCTTGAGAATGCCACGCACTACAAATGCACAGATAAATAATTACAGGTCATTTCCTGATTAGATATCGATCAGTGCATTTTGACAGGTGTGTCTTTTACATAGAAAAGATTTGACTTACTCCGTATACCTCTACATTTTATGTCGAAAAGCGTGCGTGGGGAGGGCGAAAAAGTGAGCAGTGGCGAAGCCCCTTAGTATTATTATTTTATTTTATTTTTTGAATGGAATACAGACCAGTATTGAATGCCCCACCCTCTGGTAAGTAATGATTAATTCCAGATGCCATCTATCACATGATGCCATCTATCTGTGATGCCATCTATCTGTGGCCTCATGTCACATGAGGCCACAGATAGATGGCATCATCACTATGAAGTAGGGCATTAGCATAGCTACTCTTTTTCGGGCCCGGAGGCAAAGAACATGTTCGAGCCCCTACTTAATTAATGAAAATTTGCAAAAACAGGAGACAGCCAAAGACACCGGACTCCCAAAGGGCCCGGGCCTGGAGGCAATTGCCTTGCCTGCCTACACAGTAGATATGCCACTGAAGCAGGGTATGAAAAGCTTGCACAATCAGTAACAGGTGGTGGAACAGAATAGGATGAGAAAAGGATCTAGATTCATTTGCAAAAGATATGATAAATAGGTTTTGTCGGGTAACAGGCATGTCCATTTTCTTGATAGCAGGCAAATGGACATTTGCTTGCTATAGAAGGATACCCAAAATTTACTGTTGGAAACAACATATGACTGTAGAATATAGTATGTAATGTGACTTTATTTTAAGCCAGGTGGACTGCCATTACTAATCTCAGAGCATGTAACTAGTTGAAACAGATAGTGAGAGGAAATTCCAATCACCCTTAATAAGTTGATTTAAGTGACGTTTGACAGAACTGGGTTAAGCATTGGACTACCAACCATCAGAAAAATACTTCACAGAATGAGTTACTATGATTGCATAGCTGTTTGTAAGCTGAAGTTGTTTCCCAGAAATGCATATCACCACCTATTTAAACACAGAAAATGGAAGCATTGAACATTATAACAGAGAGAGAGAGAATGTTATGAGAATCGATGAATCATGCTTCATAGTTTAGGCTTGAGGTGGATTCCCAAAAAATGGTTTCACTCAGGTTATATTGTACCTGCAATTTAGCTCAGTTCTAATAGTATCGTGTTACAGGGCTGTTTTAATATTAGTAGTGGCAGAAGATGCAAGAAAGCAAACTTATAAAAGCATCAGCAAAAAAAAAAAAAAACCTACACACCCATCACCTATTCATAACCTCCAAGAATTTGTCTAGTTCTTCTTTGAATTTATTAAAACCACCCACTTCCACAACAACAGATGGAAGTTTGGTCCAACAATTAACCACCTGTTGGCTGAATTTATGCCCCCTCGTGTGGCGGCTCAGCAAGAGAAAGAATGCCATTAACATTTAGCTTACTGCTTACTCAATCCATTGAAGGCCTAAAACACTTCAGTCAGATCTCCTTGCAGGTGCATATTCTCCAGATGCTGAAATTTGCGGAACTGATGCTTTTCTTGGTAAGAGCACCATTTTGTTCCTTTCACCAACCTGGTTTCCCTTCTCTGCACCCATTCCAGCAGGTCTACCTCCTTAAAGTGAGGCCTTCAGACCTGTATACTGTATCCAGGATATAGCCTAATTATGGCCTTGTACAAAAGGATAATTACCTCCTTATCCCTGCTAGTAAGGTTTCTGTATATGATTGACAAAACCCCATGAGCTCTCCTGACAGCCTGTCTGCACTGCTCAGAGAACATATCTGACTGCACAATTACCCCCGGGTCTCTTTCATTTTCTGTTACCCTGAGTGTAGTACCACACAGTTGGTATGCTAATCTGGAATAACTGCTATTGATATGCAGTTACTTGCATTTGCCAATGTTAAACTTCAACTTCTATTTCTTAGCCCATCTGATTAATTTTTTAGATCTTAGAGTAATCTCTTACAGTAATTAACCACCCTGCCAACCTTTGTGTCATCTGTGAACGTAGACATTTAGTCTGCTATACTTAATGGGCCCATCACTGAACCCTGGAGGACTCCACTCATAACATTAGTCCACAAAGCAGTGCCCATTGATAACCACTCTCTCTCTCTCTCTCTCTCTCTCTCTCTCTCTCTCTCTCTCTCTCTCTCTCTCTCTCTCTCTCTCTCTCCTCCCATTCAGCTATCCCTTTATCCATAGCAGTAACTTGCCCTTAATGCCTCATTGCCCCAATTTGTACAGCAGTCTTTTATGTGCAAATCCAAGTACATGATATCAGGAATTATTTTTTGCATCTGGTTCCTTGGTACCTGCTTATAATATCCAATCAAATTGGTCAGACAAGACCATCCATTAACAAATCATGCTATGACTGCAGTATAATTGCATTCTTGTCTAGATAATCCTGCATTACTTCTTTAACCAGTGACTCCATTATTTTCCTGGGAACAGACGTTAACCTAACAGGTCTGTAATTACTCATGTCACCTTTTGATCGCTCTTTGTGAATTGGGGATATGTTTGCATATCTCCACTGTTTGCAGAATGCACTGGTCCCAAAGGAACTAGTAGTTGTTGGTGACTCTATTGTCAGGGAAACAGAGAACATGCTTTGTAAAAAGGATAGGTGGAACAGGACCAGGGTATGTCTGCCAGGGGCAAAGGTTGATGACGTTGTAGAGCAGATATCATCTTTTAAGGGCACAAAAGGTGATATAGTTGTACACGTTGGCACTAATGATATCAAGAGTAGGAGACCAGCAGAATTGCTTAACAAGTACAGGTCACTGTTGAAAAAAAGCCGTGAAATAGGGTTGAATTTGAAAGTGTCTGTTGTTGTTGTTATTTGGTTTTTATGAGCATTAGCAACTAAGGCCATATTGCTCCGGGATATGCAGTGGTCATTCCCTGACCTTTCCGCACCCTCCGTATTTGGTGCTGACGGGCTCGAACCCCGATCTAATCAAGAAGCGTGTGCTGCTCCTTCCCAGCCGACCGGGCTAGCCGAGTGGGTAAAGTACCTGCCCGGCAACCCAAAGGTCGCGGGTTCGATTCCCACCTCGGGCTTGGATCAAAGTACTGCAAAAACCTTGGGAGGTGCAATATGGCCACAGAAGCCGATGCGCCAACAACTACCAAATCAAGCTGCTCCTTCCCACCTGGCTAAGGAGGCGCCGAAAGTGTCTGCAATTCTGCCCAGACACGATAGGAGGGAGTATATGATGAGAGCCTTGTAGATCAATTCGGCCCTGGAAAGATTGTGCAAGGCTCAAGGGGTAGAATTTTTTTCAGCCTGGACTGTACTTGTTAACAGGAGAGATTGCTTCTACAGGGATGGGATACACTTAAATAGAAAGGGTGCAAGGATATTTGCTGATGCTATCGAGGCAGTGTTAGGTGGGTCGGAAAACTGCTAGCTTGGGGGGAGACAACGACGAATAGATTAACAGTAGCCACTGGCAGAGGTGAAAGAGATTCTTGCACTGCTTCTATTGGAATGAGCAGAAGCCTGAAAAACAAGATGCAGGATATTTCAGAGACTGCCGGGAGTCATTGGGGTACAAGTAAACACATGGGTTGTGTTAGGGTAGCTAAGAATAGAAATAGGTGCATGTATACTTGTGTGTACACCAATGCTAGGAGTTTAGTAAATAAAATTGATGAATTTGAGGTATTGCTCAAAACATCAAAGGCAGATATTGTTGGGATATCAGAGACGTGGTGTCACACAGATATAAGGAATGCAGAACTGGAATTTGGGGAGTAAAACTTCTACAGAAAGGATAGACTGGATAGGAAGGGAGGAGGGGTTATGCTATTAGTTAAGAAATACATAAAATCCAAGGAAGTGAAGCCAGTGGACATCGCTGGACAGTGCAGTGTCGAGTCAGTTTGGTGTGACATAAGCATTGGGAGATCAAAATTGAGAGTAGGAGTGTGCTATAGGCCTAATGACTCTGATGAGTATAATAAGATACTGTACGGGGAAATAGAGTGGGCCAGTAAATCAGAGAGTCTTATAATGGGAGATTTTAATTTCCCAGATACTGACTGGAATTTGGGGGCTGGTCACTCACACACTAGCAAGGCTTTTGTGGATTTATTGGATGATTGTTTTCTACATCAGCATGTTCAGGAGGCAACTAGAGGGAAGAATACTCTTGATTTGATTATCAGCAGTGATTCTTCATGCATTAAGAATCTGCAGATAAATGAACCACTAGGTGGCAGTGATCACAGTGTGCTGAAGTGGGATTTACTCAAAGAGGTAACTACCATTGGGGTAAAGAGAAGAGTTATTGCTTTCGTAAAGGCGACTACGATGGACTGAGACAGTATTTAAACTCTATACAGTGGGACCAACTGATGATGTTACCAACAGCAAATGCAAAATGGGAAGCATTCAAAGAACTTATCTTGGAAGCTTACTAGGCTATACATACCAACTAAGAAATATTGTTCAAGGTTTAGGCCTAAATGGATGTCAGATGAACTGATGAGGCATATGGCAGAGAAGAAAAATGCATGGGATACATACAAATTAACACGTGACACAGAAGCCTATGATAGATACAAGTTGATGTGTAACCAAGTTACAAAGGAGGTTAGGCAGGTGAAGGCAGATTACGAGAAATCATTGGCAAGGGATGCAAAGAAAAACAGCAAAGAGTTCTTTACTTATGTAAACTCTAGAAGGAAGGGGATGAATCAGATTGGTCCACTTGATATCGATGGGTCAACTGTTGATGATCCTGCTCAGGTAGCTAACAAACTAAATGAATATTTTGCATCGACATTCACACATGAGGAGTTATTTAGCGAGGGGAAAGCCAGAGGTGTATTCAACTCTAGCAGTAAGCTAGAGAATCTTGTAATAACTGAGAGTAAAGTGGAGGAGAAATTGTTGAAGATAAACGCAAGAAAGGCACCCGGGGTGGATGGGATCTATCCAGTTATATTAAAGGAGGCAGCAAAGGAAGTAAGCGAACCCTTAGCCATAATTATGAGAGCTTCCTTGGACTCAGGGGAGGTACCCACAGACTGGAGATGTGCAAATGTAACCCCAATTCACAAAGGAGGATCAAAGGCTGACACAAGTAATCATAGACCTGTGAGTTTAACTTCTGTTCCAGGAAAATTAATGGAGGCACTAGTTAAAGAAGCACTGCAGGATCATTTAGACAAGACTTCAGCTATAGCTTGGACACAGCATGGTTTTGTTAAGGGGAAGTCTTGCCTGACCAATTTGATTGGATACTATGATGCAGTCACAAAGGAACTGGATGCAGGGAATAACTTTGATATTGTATACTTGGATCTTAGAAAGGTTTTTGATACTGTTGCACATGAAAGCCTGCTGCACAAATTGGAGCAGTGTGGCATTGGAGGCAAATTGCTGCTGTGGATAAAGGGGTGGCTGAGGGGGAGAAGACAGAGAGTGGTAATCAATGGACACTGCTCGTCGTGGACTAATGTTATTAGTGGAGTCCCTCAGGGTTCGGTGTTGGGTCCATTATTGTTTTCTGTATTCATAAATGATATTGATGAGGGTATATCAAGCTTAATGTCGAAGTTTGCAGACGATACAAAGGTAGGCAGGGTTGTCAAGGACACCACTGACACTATGCTGCTGCAACAGGATCTGGAAAGGTTGAGCAGATGAGCTGAGAGGTGGAAAATGAAGTTTAACATTGACAAATGTAAAGTACTACACATGGGAAACAGCAACTACAGAGCAACGTATCAACTCTGTGGTACTACACTGACAGTGGTAGAGAATGCAAAGGACCTGGGGGTGGTTCTGCAGGCAAATATGAAGTTCTCTGAGCAGTGCAGACGGGCTGCAAGAGTAGCTCATGATGTATTGTCAATGATATATAGGAATTTTTCTAGCAGGGATAAGGAGGTGATTATTCCCTTGTATAAGGCAATGGTCAGGCCACACCTAGAGTACTGTATACACGTCTGGAGGCCTCATTTCAAGAAGGATGTAGAGCTGCTGGAGCGAGTACAGAGAAGGGCAACAAGATTAGTGAATGGAACAAAGGGGTGCTCTTATGAAGAAAGGCTTAAGTTTTGCAAATTACAGTGTCTGGAGACTAGGCACCAGCGAGGTGATCTGATAGAGGTGTATAAAGCCTTGAATGGTTTGAGCGAGCATGCTCAATGCTGATGGGATTCTTCCTCTCGCTCAGAATAATCACCTGAGAGGGCATAAATTCAAATTGAGGAAAGACAGATGTAGGATAGACGTGTGGAAATTTGCCTTTAGCCAGCGGGTGGTTGGTTGGTGGAACAGACTTCCATCCCTTGTCGTGGAAGTTGATAGCCTAAATAAGTTTAAAGCTCAGCTGGACAGATATTTTGAACGAACAGAGGGGTGAAGTGGAAGTGTTTTTTTTTTTTTTTTTTTTGGCTGATGCTGCATAAGCTTGCTTTCTTGCATCAAATGCCACTACTAATGCTAATGCCAATCTCTAGTCCACAGGGACCTCCCCTGAATTCAAAATTGATCTCAGAATTATGGCTAAAGGTTTGCTTACCTCCTTAGCTTCTTCTCTTAATGTTATTAGATAAATCCCATCCACTCCAGATGCCTTTTATATGTTTAACTTGAACAATTTCTCTTCCATTTTCCTCTCAGTTATCACAAAATCATTCAGATTGCTGTTTAGAGTTTGATAAACTTCTGGAATACCCTTTCATAAAGAATTCCTCATGCGTGAATGTAGATGCAAAATACTGATTCAGTTTATCAGCAACCTGAGCAGGGTCATCAACAGTTAACCCATTGACATCAAGTGACCCAATGTGATTCAATCCCTTCTTTCTTCTGATAATATAAGCATAGAAGTCTTTGTTTCTGTTCATTGCATTCTTTGCCAGAGACTTCTCATAATCTGCTTTAATTTTCCAACCTCATCTTGACTTGATTACAGAATAATTTATATATATCATATGCTTCTGTATCACCTGATAATTTATATGCATCCCATGCATTTTTCTTCTCTGTCACAGTCTCATCAGTCCATCTGACATCCATTTAGGTCTAAGCCTTGAACAGCATTTCTTGGTTGGTATGAAAAACCTAGTAGCTTCTATAATTACTTCCCTGAATCTTTCCATTTAGAATATGCTATTGGTAAAATTATCAGTTGGTCCATCTGCATAGAATTTAAAAACTGTCTGAGACCACTTAATCAGTACTTCAAATTCATCAAATTTATTTACAGTGCTCCTAGCATTAATCTACATGCAAGTATACATGCACTTTTCTCTTGCATGTTCTTTCTCTTATTTATCCTAAGATTTACTTATTCTGTGATGATCCACAACATGGCTTTTCTTTTTGTTAGTCTTGGTTCAATTGTTGTTCTTAGTGAAACTGTGGAGACAGTTGTCTGTTGTTACCATTCTGAACAGTTTTGCCATACCTGCATTATGGCAATTCTTTGGAGAGGGGATTGGCATGACAGTGCTCTGTGTCACAAGGCAAGGTTAGTACAGCAGTGACTTGAAGAAAATAATGTGGCGAATCCATCTTTCCAGCTCAGAGGTCAGATGATATACGACTCCTTTTGAACATTTTTGAGTTGTTTTTTGATAACAATTGAAATTCAAAATACATTCTAGTTCAAGCAGAGAACTATCTGCAGTTTACTTTCACTATATTATGAATGTAAATGGTTTTTATTTATCTCTTTATCTATCTCTCCTTTACTTATATGGCCTATTTATCTCTCAAATAAATAGGCCATATTCTATGGCCTATTTATCTGAGAGATAAAACCCACATACATCTCATCTGAGACTGACTGACTTAGCCAAAACATGACAAAAGCTCGAAAGTTCCTTCTGGCTGTGCATTTGAGTTTGTTCCATGAAGTACTTAAACCCAGGCCTCTTTTGGCATAGCATGGAAGGATAGTAGCCATAACCACCATGCTAGCCAATAGAGCATTCTTAATTCTTGTAGGTCAAATGTTCAGCCAATGTTTTAAAAAAAATTAATATAGAATGGTGATGATACTAATTGGAAACTATTGATTCACACACAATTACAGCAACAGTAAACTTGGAGATTAGCAAATGAGCAGGGTATTATTTCAATAGAGGCATCAAAATATTTTGAGAATAAAATACTGCCCTGTCTTATGTTTTTCTGTCTGGGGACACTTGTCCCTCCAACTGACAGTGACAGAGCTTGTGCTTATGCTAACTCTAGAAATGGCACCATTATCCATGAGTTTATCTAACATTACTAATATAATTTTGAAATTAACAGAATCACCATGGGCAAACTTATTGTTAGTCTCGCAGCACTAATAAATGAAGTTTTTTCTTCTTTTTTTTAATGAAGTTTTTTCCTATATATAAAATATATATTATTTAGAACAGTATAAATGTGTTTTATATTGCTATAATTTTATATATGTGTAATTTTTGCATTTATGATTAATTTCTTTTTCTTTGTTTCATCAGGAACTGGAATTTGCCTGGCATTCAAATATTCAAGGACTTATTCTTTCTGCTTTTTTTTATGGGTACGTTTTTACTCAAGTACCTGGTGGACGCCTAGCTGAAAAGTTTGGTGGCAAATGGCTTTTTGGCATTGGTGTTTTAATTACTTCTGTACTTACCCTACTTACTCCTGTAACTGCCAGGTGGAATGTATATGCATTTGTGGCTTTGAGAATTGTAGAGGGCTTTGGTGAGGTAATCTGAATTACTTATTTTAGTTACTACTTATTATATAATTTATGTTACATTAAAACTTCTGATAAGATAATCATCAAAATATTAAGATTAGTGATTTAGAATTGTGAAATAAAAACTTATTTTTTATTATATATATTCATTATTATTATTATTAGCCATATAGTGCAAGGAAGCCTGAGGCTTATGCTGCACCAGCCAAAAAAAAAATTTCTGAATTACCCTGAGAGAGAGAGAGAGAGAGAGAGAGAGAGAGAGAGAGAGAGAGAGAGAGAGAGAGAGAGAGAGATAATAAGAGTCAGAAGTAGAAAGGAAGGGAATCACCAAGAAAGAGAAGAATGATGATATCCAGCTCAGGACCCTGGGTGTGCCAAGCCCATACTCACCAGATGTGAGCCCCTGGGGAAAATGTTAGTAATAGTTTGAAGAGATATGTATTTGTGCATTTGGCTTAAATTAAACTAGAAAACAGCTAAGAAATCGTTATTACTGTTACAACTGTTGATTACTTATTGCCAAAAATATTAGAATAGAACAGGACACTAGGAAAAAGGCCTTGTGCATTGGGAATAAAAATGCTATAAAAATTAATATCACATTAGTTGATGAAATAAGAAGTAAAACCTTTATTAAAATAATATACTGAAAAAATATATAACTGAAAACACATAAGATTAAAAGCAATAAAAATTATAAAAACATACGTGCAATGAAAACAAACCATTTCTGTCATGTGTTTTTCAATTATATTTTTCTCCCATTATATGATAACTTTATGCACTAAAAAGGGTTTAGGGCCAAAAGCCTCAGACTACAGGAAATATACTAGACTTGTACATTTACTATTCGTGTACTGAGGCTTTCAGTCTTAAACCCTTCTTAATACTTTACTATCGCACATCATTTGGCATCTCTCATATTGTGAAGTTGAAACTTTATAACTGGACTGTCACTCACTGTACGACTGGGGTATCAACAAAATCCACCAATGAGAGGCCGACAAGCTTTGAAATGGTACTATCTGGGTGGTGGCACTTGCCGAGAATAAGTAACATTAGTGTTCTCTCCTGGGGAAGTGTTGCTTATTCAAGGTAGTGCAATAACAGGCAACTTGTTGTGAAGGCGTTAACAATATGAGATGTAACAAAAATAATGCCATTTCACCTACTTTTGAAATTGACTACAAACTAAAATGATGCTTTGCACCAACTTGTTCATCCGGTAACTGTTTGCTTAGTAAAGGTTTTATTTCTTTAGTATTTCATCAGTTGTTAAAAGGCTATGACGTAGCTGAGTGGTCAGAAGCATGAGTGCAGTGGCACGTACTCTTTGAGTGGACCAGGGTTCAAGCTCGTGACTACTAAATATGATAAATGTTTGCATTGACTGACGTTAGGTGAAGGAAACACCAAAATAAAATCAAGAGCATCAGGCCTGGCCAGCCAGCTTGTAAAAAATTCAGCTGGACATTTCAAAATGGAAGAATGACAAGCGCTCCATCCATGTCAGTGACCCCTAACCGGGACAAACAGCGTGGATAATTTTAGTATTTCATCAGTTGCTGTAAGATTAATTTCTATTGAATAGGACAGAAAAACTCCTCATAAAATTGGACTTATTCTTCTGAAATGAGTATTCATTCATGAACAGTTTTTATTGCATTTTTATATATCAAAAAAATTAGCAGTTTAGGCATAAAAATTATTTCATATAATAAAGAAAGGTGACAAAATTATTTTTATCATTAAATATTTGTAATATGAAAATCTATACAATGTACTCTTTGCAAACAAAATTTGGTAACACCAAATTTTATTTTCAAAGAATATGTAGAATTTGTTTAATTGAGGGTATACCCACGTTAAAAATAAAGCATCTTTTGTTTTCTTAGTAATATGAATTTTAAGTCATTTGTAGATATATATTTTTGAACATCTGATAGCATTGCATATTTTATGAGAGATTATTTTGTGCCAAATTCAAATCAGTTAGAAATTTTGAAATCAGATTAATACTTTTCAACTTATTATTAAAAGTATGCAACAAAACAAATTAAAGCATTTTCCCATAATTGAACCAAACAGGAAGCATAAACTGTTTGAATTAAATTTCTTGGAAAAGCCTTAAAAAATATCATTGTTGCCAAGACAGTTATTGACATGAGTTATTCTTGTAGACTATCATTAAAGGTTAAAGTGGCTGTTTTCATTTTTAGCATAGAGTAAAACATATACCAAGTACATGCTCTGTAATGAGGTTTAGTTCTTTATTAACCTTTATTCCTTATGCCTTTATTGATTTACTTTTTGTGACTATTATTTTCTTCAAATGTATAACGTGTCAGATATCCTACTACTACGGCCACCTCCGTAGCCAGGCGGGCAGGAGCAGCAGTGCGTAGCACATGCTTCTTGATTAGACCAGGGTTCGAGCCCGTGACCACCAAATACGGAGGATGCGGAAAGGTCAGGGAATGACCACCGCATATCCCCGGAGCAATATGGCCTTAGTTGCTAATGCTCCTAAAAACCAAATAAACAAACAACAAACATATCCTACTACAGAATTTTACATTCTATAGTAGGATATGTTTGTTGACATGTTATACATTGACAGAAAACAGAAAAAAATTCAAAATGGGCTAGTTAGCCAGTGTTAGTAGATGGAATGTTGAAGTATGATAGGATACTTTAAAGTAATACAAAATATGAGTCTTGTCAAAATGAACAGTGAAATTCAGATTATCTGTGCCAAGTAATTTTATACTCAGTCAATTTTAAAATGCAAAAAATTCTTTGCCGTGAACTCACTTTCATTCAGATTTTCTAGCAGGGTGGGGAAGAATTATTGCTGTTTCTTTTAAGTGTTTCATATCAAGGTGAAGAAACATCTTTTACTCTGGATATGTTTTAATAAGTATGTAATTTAATAAAGTTTTTTTAATAAAGTTTTTAATAAAGTTTTAGCTTTTAATTACTTTTTTTTTTGTAAACAGTATTAATTCAATCACTCAGCCATTTTTCTTTTTACATTATTTATGTATTTGCAGGATCCTGACCCAATAAAAGAGGTTTGGAACACAAATATTCAATAGCCAATATAGATGAATGTATTTATTTGCAGTTGTTGTTTTTTTTTTTTTTTTTTTTAATCCTGTGTTCTGGATCATGGACAACTACTTTGAAGAGTGTGTCCATTCACACTTTTATCATACTTCTCGCACTACCAGTCAGGTGTCCTATCTTTTTCGGAATCTAACATTGTTTGGCAGTTATCAGATATATATACCCATGTGGAAACAGTAGCTCTGTGTTAATTTTCTTGGTAATGCCAGGCCCACCTGCCTAATCAATCAGTTAGACTCATATTCTTTTTTGCCATTACAATGTTCAAAGCTAGATTTGGCACCAGACCTGAAAGGACTCTTTAATGAATGGCAGTGATGGTGGATGGGTAAATTGCTGAGACAAACTATATATATATATATATATATATATATATATATATATATATATATATGTTATATCCTATCAGAGTGATTTTCTGTATTGTGTTTAAAATTAAAACTGCAGACAGCCATAAAACAATTTTCACCAAAATATAATTTAAATTTACAACTTGCAGATTATGATCCACTTTACCATGCTGTGAAAAGGCTTTTAGAGTATTTAACTTTTATTCCTATATATCTTTTAGAGTTAAAAATTTGGAATACTGATTTTGTTGCTGTTGAGCAAGAAAATCAATGAGCAAGTATGGAGTATAACTTTCTTTTTTTCATGCATCCAAATACTTGGCACCAAGTATTTGGATGCACAAAGTTAATTTATACTAAAAATTCTATAATCTGATAACCTCTTGTTGTTTTAGGTAGTCAGCTGCTTAGACCATATTGCACTCTGTTATGTTTGTACAAGTGTTCTCAAACCAATTTGCATGCTGTGTAGGGTGAAAAACCCAGAATTGTTCACTGGGGTAGGGAGGGGGCTGTTCCCTCTATCTGAGCTCAACTAACTACATCCTTGATTGAAGAGGTCATTAGAATTTCATCAGTTGTCAACAGGATTCAAATTTACACCTCTCCAAACAAGTGACAAGTAGATAAACCACGGTACTATCACAGAGGATCAGATAACATCTGGATTTCTAATTAGTGTATACATTGCAGAATCAAAAACCAATCAATATGTATAAAATATAGTAATGTAGTATTAAAATATATTTTATACAAAAATCTTTTGCAAACCAAGAACATACCCTCCCTTTTCCCATAGACCCTTATCCTTGTAATTCTTTATGAACACAACCCTCATGAATGGCAAGTTCTATTATTAATATAATTGAATGAAGTGAGAGATGAAAGAATTTATTATTTACAGAACATATGAATTTATGTTGTTGTTGTTATTTGGTTTTTAGGAGCATTAGCAACTAAAGCCATATTGCTCCGAGGATATGCGGTGTTCCCTGACCTTTCCGTATCCTGCGTATTTGGTGGTCACGGGCTCGAACCTCGGTCTAATCAAGAAGCGTGTACTATGCACTGCCGCTCCTGCCCACCTGGCTACGGAGGTGCTTGTATTTATGAAATAATTGTAAAATGCACTTTATTGCATTTCATGATAATGTTCATAATATATACATTTTCATTTCATAATGTGCATAATATGTTATTTACGTATTATTATTAATGTGGAAGAAGCATTCTAGAATGCTGTTCTCTGAAAGACTGATCTGTATTAAAGGTTTTACAATTACACTTCATTATAACTGACTTGTTTTTGTCTAGAAGTTTAATCAATGAAAATGAATCTGCTTTTGAATATTATGTATTTTTTTAAAACTCCTCCTTGTGAAAGTAGGCTTATTTTCTGTGTAGAATGGATTAAAATAAAAATTAACAGAAGGATAAATAAATTGTAAATATTACAGTATTTAACTATTAGTTCAAAATGTATCTTTGCCCCTACTTGCTCTCTTATTTGTAAAACTATTTATCTTTTGCTATTTTGGAAGGATAGCCACAGAGTCTGAAATCATTGAACTTGAATAATTTATCTGCACCCCTTAAATAATGAATGGTTTAATGGTATTTATATAAAACTGGTTCAAATTCTGTGGCAGTCTATCACAGGTTGAAAAACTAACATATTTCTCTTTTCATGGATTTTGCAGTGTCTTACTGTTTGTATTTTACATTAAAAAAGTTCAGCCATGCAAAGTAAATGAATAAATAATATTTTAGAAACATTTATGTACATATACAGTTGAATCATAAGTAAATATCTTTTATACAGTGAAGTTCAGATATAAGAAACATTAGTTATATCTTTAGGTAGCAAATTTACACAAATTTTCATTATTAAACCAATATTTATAGTTAGTTATAATTTCTGTTTGTAAAACTTTCAATCTTTCTGTAGCGTTCACTAGTTAAAGGAAGATTTGTTTTGGTTAGTGCCACTATGTATTCAAGTAATAACTTTTAGATGTGTAAGCAGAAAACATTTTTTGATATTGCTATTTTTACTCTGAGTCTTTTATTCCCAGAAATATATCAAGCTTAACTTCACTAACTTTGAATGCTTGGCAGGAGTTTGTGTATGTATGTTATGTGCATTTTATTAAAGCATGAATGTCAACTGAACTGTCAGCATCAGCAGGTTCCAGAATTCTTGCATACAGGATCTGTTTCATTTTTCAGTGTAATTTCCATGCAGTGTCAATATATATTACAAGAAAATTAGTTTTTCCACAATAGTTACTGATGTGTTCACTGAACACACATCAGTTTGTTTTTCACTCTATCTTATATTATGAACACATAAATAAATAATTGATACAGACTCTGATTCAACCCATTATTTAGACAAGGAATACACAGAATTTTCTTCTCTTCATATCTCCACTTGGACTTATATATGAAGAGAAGAAATGGTTATCTTGTTGTTAATCATTTTATTTCCTGTATCCAGTGCTGTTAATGGTCAAGGAGAAAGTGAATAAACTAAAGCAGTGTTTCTCAACCTTTAGTAGAGTGTGGAACACCACAAGATGTCTAATTTAGGAGGAGCACCAGAACAAGTTTAGATTTCCTGACCATTATTGACCTTGTGGTCCTCCGTCGAGATGAGATATAATGGTCAGTCTATTTTATCTATGTATTTTTATTCTGTTGGTTAAGTGTTGTAGTTGGTTTTCATCTCTGTTTTTAGTGATATTTCACATAATTTGGACCTGGTGCTATTGTCTGGGTGCCGCTAAATTTCAGTCATTGGCATATTCTAAAATTTTTGTTGTAGTGTATAAATTGGCTTTTTCTAAATTATTTTAGGAGTGTTCCTTCTGCAATACCCTTTATCGTAATTCCCCTCCCCCTTTTTGTTTTATTATGTATGGGTTTATTTATATATATTAAGGGTAATGATAGTAGAAAAAGAAGTATAGTGTGTATATATATATAAAAAAGGTGAAAGAATGTTAATACCCTAAAAGTTATGATGAAAATTAAGAAAATTATGGGCTGAATTACAAAGCCAATAGGAGGTGAGTGAACTGTAAAGTAAAATTATTAATAATACAGTAAAATACAATACAAATAAAAGTGGTAAAGCTGTCATCAGATATGGGGGTACATATTTAGATAAAAGTCAAATACAGTTAAGGCAAATATGCAGAATCTGATGTCAGCTAAAGTAAATATTGATACATGATCAGGTATTTCATCAGGAGACTATACCTGACCATGTATCAGGAACTGCATTTCTATACTTGTCCATAGTAGTAGAAAAAAGGTGAAAAAGCAAAAAAATGAAATTAGCACATTCTTATACAGTATGGACAAGGTAGTCCCATACTGTATGCAGTGTCAATTATTAAGGTAAAAATAAGGATCAAGTTAGAATAAAATATAGTTAAGTGTTTTCAGAATAGGAAAAGGTGTTTTTAATAAAAAATATGTAGAGTTTTATGTAGGATTTAAATGTCGTAATTTTGTGGAAATTAGAATTAAATAATTAGGAACAAGCACATAGCATAGGGTGAGGTATTAAATTGAGGATAGGGAAGGGAAAAGGAGTAGTTAAGTAAATAAAGACGAAAATAGTGATAGATGGAGGATAGCAGGAACATTCATATCATCCTCGTATAGTTTTATGAACAGGAAGAAAGGTAGAAATAGATAGTAGAAAGATAAAAAGCAAAGAAAAAGTTATTAAAGTTATCACACTGAGCTAGCTGGGATTGTGAAGCCCAACCTTATAGTAATGGCTCTGTAAGCATTAGCATAAAAGGGCGCTAATACCAAATTCTTGTATTGCAAGGAAAAAGCAGGTGCAAAAAATGTGTCGAAACATGCCAAGAAGCGAACTGAAAACGAAACCGTTTTCAGTTATAATAAGAAAGTGAACGATACCTGGAGTTTTCAAGTAATGCATAGCAGAAGTAAGCTGGCGGGAAAATAATACATAGCTGAAGGAAAAAGGTGGGGAAATACAATGTACATATTTAGTAGAGTTGATGAATGCATGCATGTCAACCATAACCACATTAGTAACATAGCTACATGGTGAAGCAATTTATAGCAGCATAATGGACTTAATAGAGAGCTGTGAAGAAATGGAAAAAGATGGGAAAAGAGGGACCTCTATTGTCATATTTTGAACAAATAAATGCACGGAGTTACATAAGATTAGCGTTGGAAAAAATAAATCTGGTTGGAATAATAGGACTTTACCATAATATTGTATTTTACCTTATTATTAATAATTTTACTTTACAGTTCACTCACCTCCTATTGGCTTTGTAATTTGGCCCATAATTTTCTTAATTCATCATAACTTTTAGGATATTAACATTCTTTCACCTTTTACATATCTACTATACTACTTTTCTACTATCCTTACCCTTCTACTCACTGGCACTTTGTGTAATTTTCACTTCCATCTATGCATACTTTATCTAATATATCTATTCATACATACTTATATATACTTTTGCATCCTTTAATGCTACTTTGCACTTTTAGGTGCATCTGTCATACCTGACTTATTAAATTTTCAACTGAAACCATTTTTCATCCACTGAAACTTTTATTTTAAATTTACATTTAATATATATATATAATGTAAATTAAAATAGGTCAGTGGAATGGATAAAGCCTGCAAGAAGCAAAAAACCAGTTCTTAAATAAAGAAACATATAAGAGAACAGAAGAGGGGGAGAAACCAAATTGAGGGAAAGATTGTTGTGGAAGGAATACTTACCTAAAAAATTTGAATACTTTCAATAGAAAGCCAATACAGCATAATTTATGAGCCAATTGCGAAAAAATTTAGATTGGCATCCCCTGAAAATGCTGAAGCCAAATAATGTGAAATATCATGACCGATACTGTAAACCATCCACAGCAACATGACCAATAAATTAAACTACTTAAAATTGAAAACAGTATGACCATTGAGTTCTGGCTTGTCAGAAAGCCACAGGACAATAATCATGGAATCACTGCATTTCGAATGTTACACAAATCAATACATCTGACAGTAAGTGATAAAACACTATCAGCCTACCAATGAATAGGGCGCCTCCGTAGCCAGGTGGGAAGGAGCAGCAGTGCGTAGCACACTCTTCTTGATTAGACCGGGGTTCGAGCCCATCACCACCAAATACGGAGGATGCGGAAAGGTCAGGGAATGACCACTGCATATCCTGGAGCAATATGGCTTTAGTTGCTAATGCTCCTAAAAAAAAAAAAAAAACAAAAACCAAATAACTAATGAATATATTTCAAAGTATAAATAAGGAACTAAAATTAACCAGAATATATATATATATACACACACACATATTTTTTAATAATTTTGCTGTATATGAATATTACATTAGCATAAAAACAATGAAAATGAACTAAAATAAGATCTCACTCATATTTACACAGACAATACTTGTAAATAAATTATGCAAAAATTTATGTGATGAGTACCCATGGAATACCAGATAAGAAACATTGAACTAAAGCCACATTTCCAGATCTTAGCATAGGAAAATTGTAGATGCTTACCAGCAATGGAATATTTATGGAATATTTGCAATGCTAAATATTACAGAAATAATGTAAAAATTTAATGTACAAATCATACAAAAAAGCTTCTAGCACATAAAAAAAAAATAAATAAATATGAATTTATTTTCTTATATTGAAATTTCATAACATTAATCAAATGTTCATTCATTTCAGTTCATTTCAACTCTAGCATATCGAAACCTAAATTCCACAGTATTTTATAGCAGTACTTGTGAGAATTACATTGAAAATACTCAGAAGTCCAAACTGTTTAGCAAATCACATAATTGCTGGAGTTATTCAAAATAATTTTTCTGCATCACTATTTTTTTTTTTTTTTTTTATAGGGAGTAACATTTCCTGCTATGCATTCCATGTTGGGCAACTGGCTGCCAAAAGATGAACGAAGCCTCCTATCTACAATTGTCTATAGTGGATCTCAAATAGGAACAGTTATAGCTATGCCAATATCTGGAGTTTTAGCAAGCTCAAACTTTCTTGGTGGTTGGCCATCTGTGTTTTATGTGTTTGGTAAGTTATTTTAGTAGTTTAACTTCTTGGATATAAGTTGGAATAAGGGAGTTTGTGGGTTCCTTCTTAAGGATTACAGTAAAATAATAATCAAAACTCTTACCATGTAAAAGCAGAATTAAGAATTTTTATTGAGAAATACCTTACTACATACTTGTAATGACTAGAAGGATACGTTTTAGATAATACTGGTCTCATAGTATTATGTTTAAACATTGCCTCCTTCAGTCTAGGAGATCCACTGAGAGTAGTGAGCTCCCACAACAGGCATGCATTATCCTGCCTATAAGATGTAGGAAAATTGATATCTTTTTATCCCTTTGTATAAGATGATGATAGTGAGATATTTAGAATATTGTGTCTAAGTCAGGACACTACTTTAAGAAAAACTTAGAGCTTCTAGAAAGGGTTCAAAGAACAGCTGCCAGATTGGTGAGGGGTGCTAATTGATGTCCATATGAAGAATGACTTAGAGGGTGTGGACTACAAAGCTTGACAGTTAGACATCTTAGGAAGGACCTGATAGCAGGATCAGAATCAGTAATAAAAATTTTCACTGGTAGAAGAGAGAAGTACCTTGGGTACATATACAGAATTTTGGGAAGTAATGGATGACTCATGGTTTACTTTTGAATGTCATTTTGTAGGTCATTGAAATGAATTGTCTGCCACATTGGTTCTTGTTTATACTCCAGCATGACCACCAGGTCAGAGGAGTTTACAATACCCTAAACCAGCTGTTCCCAAACTGGGGTCTGCAGATCCCTGGGGGTCTGTGGATCAATTCCAGGGGTCCACAAAATGACTTTCTGGAACTGGTCAAATTATTTGTTCTATGTATAGCAAATTAATGATAAATAAAGTTATTATTATATATTTATGTAAAAATAAGAAACTTTGAATTTTCTTTTCAGAAAACCCAGTGTGTTCACACACACACACACACACACACACACACACACACACACACACACACACACACACACACACACGGTCTGCAAACTTTTTCATTTTTGAAGGTGTCTGTCAATCTCAGTATTTTGGTAAACCACTGCCCTAAACCATGAATACAATGGCTAATTGTATTTAGCAGTCATAGACTTGAACCACTGTCCACTCAAAGAGCATATGCTACTGTACCCATTCTTCTGACCACTTAGCTATGTCAGATTGAGGTGGAGAGCTTGTTAAAGTCCAGAGGGAATTGGATAGCCACTTTTTGGAAGCATTAGCATTAGTAGAGGCATATGATGCAAGAAAGCAAGCTTATTCAGCATCAGCCAAAAAAAAAAAAAAAAACAAAAACACACACCACTCCCATTTCACCCCTCCGTTCGTTCGAAATACCTGTCCAGTTGAGCTTTAAATTTGTTTAGGCTATCAACTTCAACAACAAGTGATGGAAGTTGGTTCCACCAACCAACCACCCGCTGGCCAAAGGCAAATTTCCGCACATCTATCCGACATCCGTCCTTCCTCAATTTGAATTTATGCCCTCTGAGGTGATTATTCTGAGCAAGATGAAGAATCCCATTGGCATTGAGCATGCTCAAACCATTCAAAGCCTTATACACCTCTATCAGATCACCTCGCCGGTGCCTAGTCTCCAGACTCTGTAATTTGCAAAACTTAAGCCTTTCTTCGTAAGAGCAACCCTTTGTTCCATTCACTAATCTTGTTGCCCTTCTCTGTACCCGTTCCAGCAGCTCTACATCCTTCTTGAAATGAGGCCTCCAGACCTGTATACAGTACTCAAGATGTGGCCTAACCATTGCCTTATACAAGGGAATAATCACCTCCTTATCCCTGCTAGAAAAATTCCTGTATATCATTGACAAGACACCATGAGCTACTCTTGCAGCTCGTCTGCACTGCTCAGAGAACTTCATATCTGCCTGCACAATTACCCCCAGGTCCTTTTCATTCTCCACCACTGTCAGTGTAGTACCGCAGAGTTGATACGTTGCTCTGGGGTTACTGTTTCCCATATGTAGTACTTTACATTTGTCAATGTTAAACTTCATTTGCCACCTCTCAGCCCATCTGTTCAACCTTTCCAGATCCTGTTGCAGCAGCATAGCGTCAGTAGTGTCCTTAACAACCCTGCCAACCTTTGTATCATCTGCAAACTTGGACATTAAACTTGATATCCCATCATCAATATCATTCATAAACACCGAAAACAACAACGGACCCAACACTGAACCCTGAGGAACTCCACTAATAACATTAGTCCACGTTGAGCAGTGTCCATTGATTATCACTCTCTGTCTTCTGCCACTCAACCATCCCCTTATCCATAGCAGCAATTTGCCTCCAATGCCACACTGCTCCAATTTGTGCAGCAGTCTTCCATGTGCAACAGTATCAAAAGCCTTTCTAAGATCCAAATATATAATATCAAAGTTATTCCCTGCATCCAGTTCTTTTGTGACTACATCATAGTATCCAATCAAATTGGTCAGGCAAGACCTGCCCTTAACAAAACCATGCTGCGTCTGAGCTATAACTGAATTCTTGTCTAGATGATCCTGCAGTGCTTCTTTAACCAGTGCCTCCATTAATTTACCTGGAACAGAAGTTAAACTAACAGGTCTATAATTACTTGTGTCAGCCTTTGATCCTCCTTTGTGAATTGGGGTTACATTTGCACATCTCCAGTCTATGGGTACCTCCCCTGAGTCCAAAGAAGCTCTCATAATTATGGCTAGGGGTTTGCTTACTTCCTTTGCTGCCTCCTTTAATATAACTGGATAGATCCCATCCACCCCAGGTGCCTTTTTTATGTTTATCCTCAACAATCTCTCCTCCACTTTCCTCTCAGTTATTACAAAATCATCCAGCTCACTGCCAATGTTTACTTTACCTACATCATAAAACAGGTTAAGTATGAGTGATAATTTTTTTATCTTATATCTTATATCTACCACAATCAAGTCACAAAGGCAGTTAGGCAAGAAAAGGCAGATTACAAGAAATCTTTGGCAAAGGATGCAAAGAAAAGCAGTAAAGACTTCTTTACTTATGTAAACTCTAGAAGGAAGGGGATGAATCAGATTGGTCCTTGATATTGATGGTTCGAATGTTGATGATTCTGCTCAGGTAGCAGACAAACTGAATTGAGTATTTTGCACCTACATTCACATATGAGGATTTCTGTAGGGAAGTGGAGGCCAGAAACTTATCAAACTCTAACAGGGAGTTAAATGATTTTGTAATAACTGAGAGCAAAGCGGAGGAGAAATTGTTGAAGTTAAACATGAGAAAGGCACCTGGAATGGATGGGATCTATCCAATTATATTAAAGGAGACAGCAAAGGAAGTAAGTAGCCATGATTATGAGGGCATCCTTGGACTCAGGAGAGTTCCCACAGACTGGAGATGTGCAAATATATCCCCGATTCACAAAGGGGGATCGAAAGGTGACACTTGTAATTACAGACCTGCCAATTTAACTTCTGTTCTGGGGAAAATAATGGAATCACTGGTAAAAAAGCACTGCAGGATCATCTAGACCAGGGGTCCCCAAACTATGACTAGCAGATATTTCAATTAGATGATAAAAATTAATGTTTATATTAGATCACAATAAAATTTATGAAAAACACATTTTACAGATTATTTTAACATTCGTCGGTTGATTAATAGTGTTGACCCCTCTGTATTGTCAGATTAGTCATGTTAGATATTAATTCTGTTATTTCCACTTAAAGCTATTCTTTGAAACATCGTTAAAATAATGCCTATTGCTATTTAATGACCCTGTCATTAAATAGCAATAGGCATTAGAGACAGGAATTAGGGATTTCCTAATCTGCACACCAACCCTGATGTCTAGAGTATGGGAGAAATGGTCACCCCTGGCTTTTACTATACAAGAATCCAGGATAAAAACTTGACACTATCCTACTATCCTATTGGTTAATGTAGTTAATCCCTCTGCTATAAATTAACTGCTGGCAGCCTGTATGCATATAAAGTTTCTGGTAGCATCGGCAAGAGGAGGCTGTCAGCAGGTGTCAATTTAATCTCTTTGTATTACCTGAGATTTCCTGTTTTCTATTGTAACAGCAATTCAAAACTTAATACTTTAGAATCGTAATTCGAAAATTGTAATATTGGTGATTGCAATTGTAATATTGGTAATTGTAACTGTAATGTCCTAAAATATTCAAATTTATAGTCCTATCTGTTCTCCTGTGATGATGGGTATCAGTAAGATACTCGAAATGTCACCTTATTAAACTATATTATAATTAATAATATAGTTTTATATTATAATATAAAACTATAAATTTTATATTATAATATAAAACTATAAATTTTATATTATAATTTTATATTTTTATATTATTATAAAAAGTTTATTAGGCAAACAGCCTAATAAACTATATTATTCATTTCACATGATATAAGAGTGATATGAATATAATGACCTTTATGTTAAAATATTTTATAAAATTTTAAGACATGTCATTGCTTACTTACTTCAATATTCACAAGTATTTTTTTTTTATTCCAGTGACCCCATAAAAATCATGCCAAAATTAATGTTGAAAAAAAGAAACGTTTATGCTGATTGTCACGTTTTTAATGAGTGGTGGCCTATTAATTAATTACTTATTTGCAATGAAGCCTTGTCGTTGTTCAAGAAATATAATGTGAAATGTCACTACACCACAAAACATGCCTCAAATTACGATAAATTTCAAGGAGCTTTGCGGCAGAAAAAACTCCAAGAATTAACCCAAACTTTTCGAAGTCAACAACAGAAGATTAAAACTTCTCATAAAAATTTATCTGCAGTTATAGCTAATTTTCAAGCCTCCCAGATCAATGCCGAAGAAGGAAGGGCCTTTACGGATGGAGAATTTGTAAAAAAAATTTGTTTGGCAATTGCAGAGGAAGTATATCCTGAGAAAGTAAAGAATTTTGCATCTGTAAGTTCATCAACTGTAGCAAGAAGAATTGAAGATTTAGGAACCAATGTTCAAAATCAGCTCGTAGAAAAAGTTTGTGAATTCACACATTTTTCAATAGCAATTGATGAGATTGAAGATACAAGCCATACAGTTCAATTACTAATTTATATCTGAGGTGTAAATCAAAATTTTGCAGTAGCTGAAGAGCTAGTTGCATTAAAAAGCTTGAAAGGTACAACAGGTGAAAATATATTTTTGAGGAGTGTCAGAAGCAATTGACGGCCTCGAATTGAATTGGGCTTTGCTATCAGCAGTTACGACGAATGGCATTGTTCAGCCTTCTAAATATCTTAAGAGTAAAAATATTAAAAAACCAATGCAATTTCATTGTATAATTCGCCAGCAGTTATTGTTATTATTGTTATTTGTTTTTTTTTTTTTTTAGGAGCATTAGCAACTAAGGCCATATTGCTCCGGGGATATACGGTGGTCATTCCGTGACCTTTCCGCATCCTCCGTATTTGGTGGTCATGGGCTCGAACCGCGGTCTAATCAAGAAGCGTGTCTTATGCACTGCTGCTCCTGCCCACCTGGCTACAGAGGCACTCGCCAGCAGTCTTTGCATGGAAAATTTTTGAGTGTAGATTCAGTCATGTCAACTGTAATATCAACAGTAAATTTTATTTGCAAGACTGGTCTGAATCTTCGGCAATTCAAAAATTTTCTTGAAACAATTGAGGCTGAATATGATGGTTTGTTGTACCACACAGAAGTACATTGGTTGAGTCGCAGTAACGTGTTGATGCGATTTTTTGAACTTAGAATCAAAATAGATCTATTTATGAACAAAAAATTGAAACCTGTTCCAGAACTGTCAGATCTTAAATGGTTATGGAACCTTACTTTTTTAACAGATATATGTGAACATTGAATTTTCTTAATATGAAACTACAAGGATGAGACAGACTTGTTAATGAATTGTATTATAATGTCAAAGCATTTGAAACAAAACTGGAGTTATTTAAAAGTCAGCTACTTCGGAATAATTTTTCACATTTTCTATGTTGCAATAATTTATCTAAAAATATGCCTAGTTGTAATTTTTCCGCTGAAAATTTTGTTCAAAATGTTAGTTTGTTACAGGAAAATTTTGCAGCTAGATTTTCTGATTTTAAAAATAATTCATAGGTGTTTGAACTTTTTCAAAATCTGTCAACGATGTTGATGAGAATTTACAATTAGAGTTGGTAGATCTTCAATCTAATGATGCACTGAAAACAATATTTAAAAATTAAAATTTAATTGAATTTTATTCAACATTATCTGAGTCAGATTATCCAAAAATTAAAAATTTTGCAAGAAAGGTTACATCAATTTTCAGAAGTACATGTATATGTGAGCAGACCTTTTCAAAAATGAAATATGTAAAATCAAAAATATGATCATGTCTAAATGACCCGCATTTACATGACTTTTTAAGAATTGGAACTAGTACTTTAAAACTGGATGTTACAAAACTCAGTTGCACTCTACAACCAGATTCATTGCAATAATTATAATTTTAATTATTATTACTTATTTATTTATAATAAATAAGTAATAATTAAAATTTGATATAAACAAACTGGTATATTTTATGTTATATATCCATAAATTTATTTTTGAATCTATAGATCAGTGTTTCCCAAACTGTGTTGCGCTGAACACTAGTGTTCCGTGTGATGTAAAGAAGTGTTCTGTGAAAAATCGTAATTAATAATTAAACAAATAAAATAAATAAATTTTGCATATCTGTAGCATAATTTTTTTTTTCGGTTATTAATATACTGGCATAGACTGATAATCAAATAGACCTCAGAACACTTTATTTGGCGGGCTTTTGGATAGACAAGTATGTGTAGAGGTAATGACATCTACAAAAAAGTAGCAATGTATTGATCTGATATGCCATTTATGTGCGACTTAGCCTGAGTACAAGGGGTTGAAGGAGAGAGGGAAGCAATCTGATATCATAACTAAACTCACTTCCTTTTATAAATTTTTTTTTGATAATTCACTACCGAACATGATTTTTACCTCCAGCAAATCAATGGTTGTTTCTGGTTAAGTTTTATATATAGAATTTAAAATCAATCATAAAAATTTCCTATCAAGTCTCAGTTTTAAGATATAGATAGATAACTGGATTCTGTACAAAGATATTACTGTTTGAAATACAGTTTTTAAACTTATTAACTTTTGGTTGGTTTTTCTTTATTGGGCTAAAAGTTAAGCAAGTACATCATTACTGTTCTTGCAATATAGTATATTTTGATTTTGATGCACTTTTCCAGAGAAGTCAGTATTTTTATTACACCATTCAACTGTTCAATATATAGTGTATGACAAACTATGCTACAAGAATTCACCTTCTGTTCAAATTTACCAATTGCTTTTACTGTTTTTAGGTTAATGCATTGTTAAAATGTAGAAGACAAAGCACAGAACTTGCGTCAATCACCCAGACAACTTCTACTATGTTTGTGGACACTTAACCCCAAAAACTCAGAGGAAGAAAATATACAATGTCTCAAAAGTTGCCTATTCATTGTACTTCGACTGCAAGATCAGTGACCAAGAAAAAAATTGGGCTCCACATATCTGTTGTATTACTTGTACAACTAACTTAAGGCTGTGGTTATATGGCAAGCTGAGAGTGTTACCTTTTGCCGTCCCTATGGTGTGGCACAAGCCCAAGAATCATTTTGCCGACTGCTATTTCTGCATGACAAAAATAAAAGGTATTTCCAAAAAGAGCAAGCACTGCATCAAATATCCAAATATCCCATCATCAATTAGGCCAGTGTCACACGGTAAAGAACTGCCAATACCTGTGCCACCAAAATCTTGGGGTATTGGAAGTAGTGATGAAGGTACAGAAGAAATTGTTTTACCAGATGTCGCAGGACCATGTACTTCACATGATTTGGACTATGATCCAGAAAAAGAAAAGGCCCCACACTACATTGAACAAGAAGAATTAAGCAACTTGATCAGAGACTTGGGCTTACCCAAAGATAAGGCTGAATTACTCGGATCCAGACTACAACAGTGGAACTTACTCGCCAAAGGTACAAACATTACAATATACCATAAGCAAAACAAAGAGTTTTCAAGATATTTTGCGATGGAATACAATATGTGTGTCTGCAAAGATGTCATTGGTCTTATGCACAAACTGAACATTGATCACAGTATCTCTGAATGGCGTTTGTTCGTTGATGCGTCAGCTAAGTTTGAAAGCAGTATTGCTTCATAATGGAAATACTTTACTACCATGAAAGAAACTTACGATAGTATGTCCCAGATTATTGCTACTATACATTACGATGACTATGGTTGGAATATTTGTGGTGATCTCAAAGTGATTGGACTGCTTGTTAGGTTGCAAGGTGGTTTCACTAAATACTGTTGTTTCCTGTGTTTGTGGGATAGTCATGCAACAGCCAAACACTACGTCATACAACACTGGGACAAGAGAGATGAATATATTCCCAGCAAAAGCAATGTAAAGTATGTTCCATTGGTTGATCCATAAAAGGTTTTTCTTCCCCCTTTACACATCAAGCTTGGACTGATTAAGAATTTCACTAAGGCACTGGATAAAGAAAGCAGAGCATTCGCATAGTTACTGAAAATGTTTCCAAATTTATCTCATGCAAAGCTGAAGGAAGGAATTTTCATAGGTCCTCAAATAAGAAAGGTCCTAAAAGATTAAAAGATGAAAGAATTTCAAAGAAACCTGAATGATGTTGAATTGGCTGCATGGAGACGTTTCAAGGCTGTGGTACACGGATTCCTCGGAAAGAGAAAAGAAGAGAACTATGAGCAACTGGTAACAAACTCATAGGTGTATTGCTAAAAAAAAATAGTACTAGAATGCTTCTTCTCCAGAAGACTATATGATAATGCCACATCGACTGTATGGTAACTGAATCAGACTTCAGACTCACAGTTCATAGAACAACCAGTTCTAGCATTCAGCTCATGGCGAATCAAAATGCAGCATTCGCACGCATTACAGTATTTCAAGTTTCATTGCGAAATTTATATTTTTGTTTTTAAATAATTTTTTTAAAAAATCTATTAATTTTAAAGATTACTATTAATATGTATTTTTAGTAGCAATGGGTAAAATAGATATTTCTCCCTCCCCTTTGATTATGCCATTGTTTCATAATATTAGGTGTATAAATTTAATAATTTTCTATTATGACATTTAGAAAAAAGTACCGGAACATTGTTCCAGTGCGTTCCGGCCTGAATACACCACTGGACAAACTTGCTGAAATGTTACAAGAACGTTGGGTGTCGAATGTCATTGAAAATGCATTTCCTTCATTCCCATCGTGATTTCTTTCCTGAAAACTTAGCAGATGTCAATGATGAACAAGGAGAGCACTTCCACCAGGATATATCTGCAATGGAAAAACGATACCAAGGTTGCTGGGACTCTGCCATGATGAGAGATTATTGTTGGTTCCTTAAACTGGAAAGCAATCTGGAGTATAAAAGGAAATCATTCAGTGGGAAACATTTCTAACATATATTGAGTGTAATAATTACAACCATGTAAGCTGATATTGTATAAAAACAAGGAATTTAAAAAATGTGTATATCTTTGGATGTAGATGTGACAGTAAAAGATGTGATAGTAAAAGATTGATATTTTCATAATTAGGACATTAATTTTGTTCAGAATAACCAACTTTCGTTCCAGAGGCATGACGAGAAAAAAATTTTTTTCGGGTAGTGTTTCATCAGTATTTCGAAATATTGTTATTAAAATAAATGACCATGGATTTGTGATTAAAAAAGGAACTTTAAAACAAGAAGCAAGTACTTCTATGTTGCAACTGTGGTCAATGAAAATGAACACAACGTTGTAACACTTCAAAGTGAGGACAAACAATCGCAGCCTTTTGTTCCCCAAAAATCCGAAGAAAAAAAACAAGAACCAACTAATAAAAGACCAAAACAAAAGTATGATTACAGTTATTTGTATTTCGGCTTTACATGTTTTGGAAATAAAGATGCTCCTGATACAAAATACGCGAATGTAATTAAATATGAGCAAACAGTTCTTTCGTTCCTACTAAACTTGTGTTTCGTAAGTGTTCCATAAATATATTGTGAGATGAAAAGTGTTCCATGTCTAAAGAAGTTTGGGAAATGCTGCTTCAGATATAGGTGAGTATAAAATTTGTTTCTCTGCATAACATCAAAGTTATGCAGAGAACGTAGTTTTCAGTAATTAAGAATTTTCTCCAGCTGGCCAAATATTCCAAAAATTCATACGTGACCAGCTTCTCTAAAATTTTGGGGTCTCCGATCTAAACAAGATAGTAGTTACAGTTCAGACACAGCATGGGTTTGTTAAGGGAAAGTCTTGTCTGACCAATTTGATTGGATACTACGATGTGGTCACAAAGGCACTGGAAGCAAAAAATAATTTTTATATATACACAAACTCCCCGACTTACGGAAATTCGACTTTACATAAGTTTTTGCTGGCCAGTGCAAACTTAAAAAAATCATGGAAAGTTATTTTGCATCCGATAGGAATAAATGGAGGTATCGTAAAAATATTGTAATGTGAACCCAATAACACGTTTTTTTTTTTTTTTTTTTTTGGTTTATTTTGTAATTTGTTCCAAGTCCTTGGAAGTTGAAAATTTTGCTATATTACTAAACTATTTATCTCTCTAAGAGGTGATATTTATAATGGAAATTGCACTACCCTTTCATCGTTTTCATATGTTCCCGTTATAAGAATCAATTTTGAACACCTATGTGATATTTTTCTAAAGCACATTTCTGGAGGTCACGACCATAAAACAATTTGCACTTTCAGGTTTATTGCACTTTTCTGTTAGTGCATCTAATTATAAATGGGTAGTAAACTCGATCTTATTGCATTTGCGATAATACCGATAACTGCACTTGTGTGGAATTTTACGTTATTATGGTGAAATGTGTTGTTCCCCTTCACTGAAATCTTCAATCATATAAAAAACAGAAACTTCTTTTCATTCCTATTTACGTATTACAATGATGAAGGGAAAGCGACCAACAGGAAGTGCAAGTGGTGGTAGTGCCAGGAAACGAAACAAAATTGAT
Source organism: Mastigoproctus giganteus (assembly GCF_048544385.1). Taxonomy (NCBI): domain Eukaryota; kingdom Metazoa; phylum Arthropoda; class Arachnida; order Uropygi; family Thelyphonidae; genus Mastigoproctus; species Mastigoproctus giganteus. The sequence continues at coordinate 203,532,254 of NC_143581.1, read as the reverse complement.
TTAGAAATGAAGATGATTAAGAAGTACGAAGCAGGACAAAGTTTGTCATCTATTGCAAGGGAATTAGGTCGCGCTGCTTCAACAGTGAATACTATTTTAAGGGACAGTGCACATATAAAAGAACATGTTAAAGGATCAATGCATTTAAGATCAACGGTGATCACAAAACAGCGTTCAGGTGCTATATCGAAGATGGAAGAGCTATTAATAATATGGATGGAAAATCAGAATCAGAAGCGAGTGCCCCTGAGTTTTATGACCATTCAAGCAAAAGCAACAAGTATTTATAAAGATATTTAGGATAAGTACAGCGAACCCCAAGTCAAGTTCATGGCAAGCAATGGGTGGTTTTATAGGTTCAAGCATCGTGCTGGTTTCCACATTAAAGTATGTGATGAAGTCACCAGTGCCAATTCTGCAGCTGCAGAGAAATTTTGTGATGTGTTGGAAAAAATTATTGATGAAGGCACCTATTCAACACAGCAAATTTTTAATGTTGATGAGACTGCTCTGTATTGGAAAAAAATGCCAGATCGAAAATACATTGCCAAAGAGGAATATACAATGGCAGGTTTCGAGGCATCAAAAGATAGGGCCACGCTCTTGCTTGGGGCTAATGCAGCGGGAGATTACAGATTAAAACCATTGCTTGTGTACCATTCTGGAAATCCTCGTGCATTTAAGGGCATCTATAAAGCCACCCTACTCAAGCATTTCCGATCAAACCTTGCTACAAATAAATCTACGATGAAAAGAAAAAAGCCACTGTCCCGTCATCCATTAATATGTTCTTTCTTAAGGTTGAGCGGCTGACCCTTTCTAAATCTCCACAGCCCTCAACCTCTGCAGCGGCATACTCAGCTGAAGATGTTGATTCTGGTAACGATGCTCGAGAGGTAACACTTACTGATGTTATGCTTGTCTCCTCTCTTTTTTTTTGTAATTTTATAATTTTGAAATTTTTTTAAATTGCACGCTTTTGTAATTTTTCCTGCACATGAGATAAAAAATTGAATAAATACAGTAATATGATCATATTCACATGTTCATCAAACATTTCTTTTTTGATTCAATCAATTCAGCGAGCACAGTTGCGAGTGCTGCACAAGCATGGGGGAAATTCCGAATTGCGTAAATTGCGATTTATGTAGCGTTCTCTGGAATGCAACAATTATGTAAGTTGGGGAGTTCCCGTACTTTGATTTTAGGAAAGCTTTTGATATTGTAGTACATGGATGACTACTGTACAAGTTGGAACAGTATGGCATTAAATGAAAGTTGCTGCTATGGATAAAGTAATGGTTGAGTGGCAGAAGACAGAGTGGTAATCAAAGATTCTGGGTACAAGGTTATTATCACGTTGACCAATATTTTTGCAGCTTTGGCGAACGCTAAGTTTTCATCTATATTTAGTCGTTTTATAAACTTAATTATTATACTAAATTATTTTCTATAATTAGCTTTATAGTTCTAGCCATGCGCCGTGGTTTATTTTTTTAATTTAGATGGCGATTTTTAAAATTAATACTTATAGTGTCTGCAGATTTTACATTCATAACTTGTCACCATCACTATGCGATACAGAATAGCTTAAGGTAAAACTAGATAGCAAAATACATAGCACTGTATTAGAAATCTGTTAGATTAGTATAGTATATCAATTAATCAGTAAAATTTATTAATCTTATTAAAGTTCATTGTTAATTAAATTATACTTAATGGAATCATGACCCAGACTAGAGCAGCAAAGCAGCTTTCACAGAATAGCCAGAGTGCTGTGGCTTGAGGGAGAACCGAAGGGGGTGATTCTCCAACACATCACAGTCTAAAACAATGCGCGAAATGTGAAATGTTTGTGGACCTGTATAGAACAGTACATGATCTAACCAAGGAGGATGTCTTTGTGTGAAGAAATTAGGTGCCAACTCAGTGTTCCGATGGACATCATTGAGAGTTTGAGGTGTGGGGTAAATGCCCTTGAAGAAATTAATATAAGGGGCCCATCAAGCTCTCAGCTGCCCAGCTCAACGCCAGAGCTCACTGTGCATCAGGCAACACAATGGCAATCTCCAAGGCAGAATGTGCTGGTCCTACAGGAACTAGTTATTGTCTGCTCTATTGTCAGGGAGATGGGGAATATATTTTGCAAAAAGGATAGGTGGAACATGACCAGGGTATGTCTGTCAGGGGCAAAAGTTGATGACGTTGTAGGATAGATATTATCTTTTAAGGGCACAAAAAGTGATACTGTTGTACATATTGACACTAATGACCTTTAAGAGTAAAAGATCTACAGATTTACTTAACAAGAACAGGTCAATGCTGAAAAAAAGTTGCGAGTTATGGTTAATTTTGAAAGACACAATAGGGGGAGTATGTGATGAGAGCCTTGTCAATCAATTCGGCCCTGGAGAGATTGTGCAAGATTCACAGGGTAGAATTTTTTCAGCATGGTCTGTGCTTGCTAATAGGGATGGGATACCCTTAAATTGAAAGGGGTGCAAGAATATTTGCTGATGCTATTGAGGCAGTGTTAGGTGGCTCAGAAAACTGCTAGATTTGGGGGGGGGGATTCACAGAATAAAAGATTAACGGTAGCCACAGACAGAGACGAAAGTGTTTGCACTGCTTCGATTGTAATGAGCAGCAGCCTAGAGAGCAAGTTGCTGGGAATTTCAAGAGCTGCTGGGAGTCATCATGGAACATGTAAATACATGGGCTGTGTTAGGGTAACTAAGAGTAAGAACAAGTGCATGTATACTTGCATATACACTAATGCTAGAAGTATAGTAAATAAAATTGATGAATTTGAAATGCTGATCAAGACATCAAAGGCAGATATTGTTGGGATATGAGACATGGTATCACACAGATACAAGCAGCGCAGAATTGGAATTTGCGGATTACGATGTGTACAGAAAGGAATAGACAGAGTAGAAAGGGAGGAGGGGTTATGCTGTTAATTAAGAAACATGAAATCTAAGGCAGTGCATCCAGTTGACATGTTTGGACAGTGCAATGTTCAGTCTGATTGGTGTGACGTATACACTGGGAAAGTGAAAATGAGATTAGGAGCATGTTATAGGCTTAATTACTCCGATGAGTACAATGAACAGTTGTGAAAAGAAATATAATGGGCCAGTAAATCAGAATGTCTTCTAATGGGGGATTTTAACTTTTGATATTGACTGGATCTTGAGGGTTGGTCACTCACACTCTAGCAAGACTTTCATGGATTTATTGGAGGATTGTTTTCTACAGCAATATGTTCGAGGGACAACCAGAGGGAGTAATACCCTTCATCTGATTATCTGCAGTGATTATTCATGCATTAAGAATTTGCAGATAAAGGAACCACTAGGTGACAGTGATCACAGTGTACTGATATGGAATTTACTTAAAGATGTAACTACCATCAAGGGTAAAGGGAAGATTTTTTTTTTTTTTTCGTAAAGGTAATTACAGTGGTCTCAGACAGTTTTTAAATTCTATACAGTGGGATCAACTGATGATGTCACCAATGGTGAATTCTAAATGGGAAGCCTTCAGGGACTTAATCTTGAAGGCTACTAGGCTTTCATACCAACTAAGTAATACTGTTCAAGGTTCAGGCCTAAATGGATGTCGGATGAATTAATGAAGCTTGTGGCAAAGAAGAAAAATGCATGGTATACATATAAATTATCTGGCTACACAGACACTTATGGTAGATATAAACTAGACTGTAATCAAGTCACAAAGGAGGTTAGACAGGTGAAGGCAGATTATGAGAAATCTTTGGCAAAGGATGCAAAAAAAATACAGCAGTGTTCTTTACTTATGTAAACTCTAGGAGGAAGGGAGATGAATCAGATTGTTCCACTTAACATAGATGGTTCAACTATTGATGATCCTGCTCAAGTAGCTGATAAACTGAATGAGTATTTTACATCTACATTCACACATGAGGAGTTATTCAAGGAGGGGATTGCCAGAGGTTTATCAAACTCTAACAGGGAGCTAAGTGATTTTGTAATAACTGAGAGCAAAGTGGAGGAGAAATTGTTGAAGTTAAACATAAAAAAGGCACCTGGGGCAGATGGAATCTATCCAGTTATAATGAAGGAGGCAGCAAGGGAAGTAAACAAAACCCTTAGCCATAATTATGAGAGCATCCTTAGAGTCAGGAGAGGTCGCCATGGACTGGAGATGTGCAAATATATCCCCAATTCACAAAGGCGATTCAAAGAGTGACACAAGTAATTATAGACCTTTTAGTTTAACTTCTGTTCCGGGGAAAATAATGGAGTCACTGGTTAAAGAGGTGATACAGGATAACCTAGACAAGACAGCAGTAATAGTTCAGGTACAGCATGGGTTTGTTAAGGGGACGTATTGTCTGACCTATTTGATTGAATACTTCGATGTGGTCACAAAGGAACTGGATGCAAAAGATAATTTTGATATCATATACTTGGATTTCAGTAAAGCTTTTGATACTGTTGCACATGGAAGATTTCTGTACAAATTTGATCGGTAAGGCATTTAGGGCAAGTTACTGCAATGGATAAATGGATGGTTGAATCAGAGATGGCAGCGAGTAGTAATAAATGGACACTACTCTACATTTAGCCTTCAATTTATTTAGGCTGTCAACTTCCACAGCGGCAGATGGAAGTTTGTTCCCACTATCAACCACCCACTGCCTAAAGGCAAATTTTTGCACATCTATTCTACAGCTGCCTTTCCTCAATTTGAATTTATGCCCCCTCAGTTTTGCAATCTAAGCAAGAGGAAGAATCCCATTAGCATTGAGCTTGCTCAAACCATTCAAGGCTTTATACAGCTCAGTAAGATCACCTCGCAGGTGCCTAGTCTCCAGACTCTGCAATTTGCAGAAATTAAGCCTTTCTTGGTAACAGCAACCCTTTGTTCTACTGACCAATCTCACTACCCTTCTCTGTACTCATTCCAGCAGCTCTGCATCTTTTGTAAAATGAGACCTCCATACCTGTATACAGTACTCAAGGTGTGGCCTGACTGTTATCTTATACAAGGGGATAATCACCTCCTTATCCCTGCTAGCAAAATTGGTATATACAAAGGGTACTAGGAAAGTTTTGCAATATGACGCAACAATGAATCACAGGAAGCTGCTTGTTGCTGCATGTTGAGACATGTTCATACGTGCATAGTAGCCGCCGCGCCAAGTCGATGGGCTCAGTTATTCATTAGTAGTGAGAGTGTAAAGTGCTTGCGATGGCATCGTGGTCACGAAATGAGATAAGGACAGTTTTGCGGTATAATTTCGTGCGTGGTTTAACCATAGACCAGTGCTTAGAAGAAATGACTCTTGCACTAGATGATGATTGTCCACATCGTACAACGATATTCAGGTGGTATAGAGAATTCCAAAGGGGAAATTTCACTCTGGAGGATTCTGAGAGGCCGGGAAGGCCACGAACATCAGTTACGGAGGAAAACGTTACTGCTGTGAGGAAAATGCTTGACGAAAACAGGCGAGTGACCTACCAACAGATAGAGGATACTTTGGGCCTAAATGCACCAGCAATTCGTTCGATTCTGCAAGATCATTTGCACGTGAAGAAACTTTGTTCTCTCTGGGTGCCGCATCAACTGACTGAAGAGCAGATGACACGACATGTGACTTGGTGCCGGGAGATGTTAAAAAAGTTTGATAAGGGACAATCTCGGTATGTGAACAACATTGTGACAGGTGACGAGACTTGGCTGTACTATTACGATCTGCCGACCAAGGCTCAAAACAAAGTTTGGGTCTTTGATGATGACGACACACCCGTAATTGTCAGAAAATCCCGATCTGTAAAGAAGAAAATGATAGCTGTATTTTTCAAATCGAGTGGAATTGTGGAACGTGTCGTTTTGGACACGCAGAAGACAGTCACAGCTAAGTGGTATACTGAAGTATACTGAACAATGCCTGCCTAAAGTCATTGGATCTATGAAGAACCTGCGGCCAAAGTCAAGAATGGACACCTGGTACCTCCATCACGATAATGCTCCAGTCACCGCGCCAAAGTGTGCACCGAATATTTGACCACGACAGGACTGAAACTTCTCGAGCACCCTCCCTACAGTCCCGACCTTGCTCCCTGCGACTTTGCACTGTTCGCGCATGTGAAAATGAAGCTAAAAGGGAGGCGGTTTTCCAGTGATGAGGACCTTCTACGAGCTTGGGACAACGAGTGTGCTTTACTCCCTAGTGAAACTTGGCAGAACTGGTTTAAAGATTGGTTTCGGAGGATGGAGAGGTGTATTGAATGTAGAGGAAATTACTTTGAAAAAATTAAATAAACAAAGCTGTGTTGCAAAACTTTCCTAGTACCCTTTGTATCATTGACAAGACCCCATGTGCTACTCTTGCAGCCTGTTTGCACTTCTCAGAAAACGTCATATCTGACTGCACAATTATCCTCAGGTCTTTTTAATTCTCCACTACCCTGAGTGTAGTACTACCTGGTTGGTATGTTACTCTGGGATTCCTGCTACCCATATGCATCACTTTGCATTTGTCAATTTTAAACTTCAGTTGCCACCCCTCAACCCATCTACTCAACTTTTCTAGATCCTGTTGCAGTAGTGTGGCCTGACTCTTTAACAACCCTAACATCTTTCATAGTATCTGCAAACTTCCACATTAATTGTGATATACCTTCATTAACATCATTGATAAATACAGAAAACAACAAAGGGTCCAACACAGACCCCTGGAGGACACCACTAATGACATCAATCTACAAAGAGCAGGAGCCATTAGCATTAGTTGAGGCATGTGATGCAAGAAAGTATGCTTATACAGTATCAGCCAAAAAAAAAAAAAACCCACCTTTAAATTTAGCCAACCGGTCACTCCAAATGTTTGTCTAGTTTAGCCTTAAATTTATTTAATCTATCAACTTGCACACAACAGATGGAAGTCTGTTCCAGCAATCAACTACCTACTGGATAAAGGCAAACTTCTCCACATATATTCTACAACTGTCTTTCCTCAATATGAATTTAAGCCCCCTCATGTCTTAATCTGAGCAAACGGAAGTATCTGGTCAGCATTGAACCTGTTCAAACCATTCAAGGCCTTATACACCTCGATCAGGTTACCTTGCATTTGCCTAGTCTCCAGATGCTGCAACTTGCAGAACTTAAGCCTTTCTACACCCTTTCTAAAATGAGGTCACCAGACCTATGTACAGTACTTAAGGTGTGGCCTGACAATTGCCTTATACAAAGGGAAAATCACCTCCTTTTCTCTGCTAGCAAAATTCCTATATATCATTGACAAAATCCATGACCTGCTCTGGCAGCTCATCTGCACTACTCAGAGAACTTCATATCTGACTGCACAATTACCCCCAGGTGTTTTTCATTCTCCACCTCCCTGAGTGTAGTACCACACGTTTGGTACGTTTCTCTTGGGTTATTGTTACCCATATGGGGTACTTTGCATTTGTCAATATTAAACTTCAGTTGCCACTTCTCAGCCCATCTGCCTAACTTTTCTAGATCCTGTCTCAGTAGCATACTGTCTTTACTGTCATCAACAACCCTGCCAACCTTTGTATCATCTGCAAACTTGGACATACAGCCTGATATACCTTCATCGATATCATTGATAAATACACAAAACAACAATGGGCCCATCACCGAACCTTGGGCGACTATGCTAATAACATTAGTCCACATAGAGCCATGTCCATTTATAACCACTCTCTGCCATCTCCCACTCAACCATCCCTTTATCCGTTGCTGCAACTTGCCCTTAATGCCATACCACTCCAATTTGTACAGCAGTCTTCGATGTGCAACGGTATCAAAAGCTTTAGTGAAATCCAAGTATATGATATCAAAATTATTTTTTGCATCCAGTTATTTTGTGACCACATCATAGTATCCAATCAAATTGGTCAGACAATAATTCCCCTTAACAAATCCATGCTGTGTATGAACTATTACTGCTGGCTTGTCTAGGTGATCCTGTATCACCTCTTTAACCAGTGACTCCATTATCTTCCCCGGAAAAGAAGGTAAACTAACAGGTCTATAATTATTTGTGTCACCTTTTGAACCCCCTTTGTGAATTGGTGATACATTTGCACATCTCCAGTTCATGGGGACATCCACCGACTCTAAGGATGCTGTCATAATTATGGCTAAGGGTTTGCTTACTTCCCTTGCTGCCTCCTTCATTATAACTGGATAGATTCCATCTGTCCCAGGTGGCTTTTTTATGTTTAACTTCAACAATTTCTCCTCCACTTTGCTCTCAGTTATTACAAAATTACTTAGCTCCCTGTTAGAGTTTGATAAATCTCTGGCAATCCCCTCCTTGAATAACTCCTCATGTGTGAATGTAGATGCAAAATACTCATTCAGTTTATCAGCTACTTGAGCAGGATCATCAATAGTCAAACCATCTATGTTAAGTGGACCAATCTGATTCATCCCTTTCCTTCTAGAGTTTACATAAGTAAAGAACTCTTTGCTGTTTTTCTTTGCATCCTTCGCCTGCCCAACCTCCTTTGTGACTTGATTGCATACTAGCTTATATCTGCCATAGGCTTCTGTGTCGCCTGATAATTTATATCATTAATTCATTCGACATTCATTTAGGCCTGAACCTTGAACAGTATTTCTTTGTTGGTATGAAAGCCTAGTAGCCTCCAAGATTAAGTCCCTGAAGGCTTCCCATTTAGAATTCACCGTTGGTAACATCATCAGTTGATCCCACTGTATAGAATTTAAAAACTATCTGAGACCACTGTAATCACCTTTGCGAAAACAAAAACCCTTCCCTTTACCCTTGATGGTAGTTACATCTTTAAGTAAATTCCATATCAGTACACTGTGATCACTGTTGCCTACTGGTTCCTTTATTTGCAAATTCTTAATGCATGAATAATCACTGCTGATAATCAGATTATGGGTATTACTCCCTCTGGTTGCCCTTCGAACATGTTGCTGTAGGAAACAATCCTCCAATAAATCCACAAATGTCTTGCTAGCGTGCGAGTGACCAAATGCACAAGTTCCAGTGAATATCTGGAAAGTTAAAATCCCTCAGTATACAAGACATTCTGATTTACTGGCCCATTCTGTTTCTCTGCATAGCTGTTCATTGTACTCATCAGAGTCATTAGGCCTATAACATACTGCTACTCTTATTTTCCCTTTCCCAGTGTATGTCACACCAAAGAGACTGAACAATGCACTGTCCACCCATGTCAACTGGATGCACTTCTTTAGATTTTGTGTTTCTTAACTAACAGCATAACCCTTCGTACCCTGTCTATTTCTTTCTGTACACATTGTAATCCGCATCTTCCAATTCTGCACTGCTTATATCTGTGTGACACCATATCTCTGATATCCCAACAATATCTGCCTTTGATGTCTTGATCAGCACTTCAGATTCATCAATTTTATTTACTATACTTCTAGCATTAGCGTACATGCAAGTATGCATGCACTTGTTCTTACTCTTAGTTACCCTAACACAGCCTATAAATTTCCTTGTTCCATGATGACTCCCAGCAGCTCTTGACTTCCTCAGCAACTTACCCTCTAGGCTGCTGCTCATTACAATCGAAGCAGTGCAAGAAGCACTTTCGTCTCTGTCTGTAGCTACCGTTAATCTTTTAGTCTGTGAATCCCCCTACCCCCAATCTAGAAGTTTTCCAACTCACCTAACACTGCCTTGATAGCATCAGCAAATATTCTTGCACCATTTCTATTTAAGTGTATCCCGTACGTATAGAAGCAATCTGTCCTGTTAGCAAGCATGGTCCATGCTGAAAAAATTCTACCATGTGAGTCTTGCACAATCTCTCCAGGGCCGAATTGATCGACAAGGCTCTCATCATATAGTCCCTCCTATCGTGTCTGTGCAGAATTGCAGACACTTTCAAATTTAACCTTAACTTGTGACTTTTTTTTCAGCATTGACCTGTACTTGTAAAGTAAATCTGCAGATCTCTTACTCTTAAGGTCATTATTGTCAGCATTTACAACAATATCACCTTTTGTGCCCTTAAAAGGTGATATCTGCCCTACAATCTCATCAACTTTTTCCCCTGATAGACATACCGTGGTCCTGTTCTACCTATCCTTTTTGTATAATATATTTCCCATCTCCCTGACAATAGAGTTACTGACAATAACTAGTTCCCGTGGGACCAGCGTAATTCTGCCTTGGAGATTGCCGCTGTGTTACCTGATGCATAGGAGGGAGGGAGTGAGCTCTGTCATTAAGTTGGGCAGCTAAGAGCTTGATGGGCCCCTCATATTAATTTCTTCGAGGGCATTTTCTCTACACCTCCAACTCTCACAGACGCCCATCAGAACGCTGAGTTGTCCCATAATTTCTTCACAGTCTCTGCACCTATCACACACTCACACACTAAGTCATCCTCCTTGGCTAGATCATGTCCTCTTGTAGACATGTCTGGAAACATTTCACACATTGTTTTAGACTGTGATGCATTGGAGAATTGTCCCCTTCAGTTCTCCCGTGAGCCACAGCACTCTGGCTATTCTGTGAATGCTGCTTTGCTGATCTAGTCTGGGTTGTGATTCCGTTAAGTGTAATTTAATTAACAATGAAGTTTAATAAATTTTACTGATTAATTCATAATACCATACTAATCTAACAGATTTCTACTACGTATTTCACTATCTAGTTTTACGTTAAACCTTATGCTATTCCGTATCATATAACAATGGCGGCAAGTTACAAATATAAAATTTACAGACACTAAGTATTAAAAAATACTACATTAAAAAAATAAACCATGGAAATTGGCTAGAACTATAAAGCTGCTTATAGAAAAAAATTTAGTATATCAATTAAGTCAATAAAATGATTAAATATAAATGAAAACTTAGCGTTCGGAGCTTCAAAAATATATTTGTCAATGTGGTAATAACCTCGTACCCAGAATCCTAAGAGAGTGGGGTTGATAGTATGGGAACCCCCCCTAGGTTAGGGGTGTCCGGCGATGTAGGCAACCCTAATGTAGGTGCAATGTTGGTGTCCATGGCACCCCTGTGTTATAGTTAACCTGAGTTTAAAACCAGTAAGTCACAATTTATAGTTTTCCACCTACTTTTGAAAATATCCATTTTTTGTATTACTTCTTAATGACGTTTTATGTACCCCATTCATTATTTAATAATATTATCATAGCCATATAATAAGAATGCTATTATTGTTATATAATAACACTGAAATTTTTTCAATAGAAATATTGTGGATGGTTTATTTTTTGACACTAATTTTAAATGTACAGCCAATTTTTTTCCCCCCCCTAGGGTCTCAGTGTGCAAGATATTTCATATATAGTGGATTCCGGTTATTTGGGCCACCGGTTAATTGAGCAGCAATTTATTTGGTGCCAATCTTAAAAAACAGAACCCAATCGAGAAAATAGCCAGGGTTTACTTTGTTTAAATGGGACAACATGCTGTTTAATCGGGGCAGGAGACCGCAGCACTGGAGATTACCCTACAATTGTCTCTGACCGTACCATGTGTTTTGGTTGGATTTCTGTAGGTCACACCATAAAACAGTAAAAACAATTAGCAGTCACCTGTTATTGGGCTTTTCTGTTAGTGCAATCTATCATAAACGGATAGTAAACTTGATCTTATTGAATTTGTGATAATACCGACAGCTGTAATTTCTGTGGGTTAATATGGGGAAACGTGTTTACACTTCCATGGAATCTTCAAACATAAAAAAATTAATTTTCAGAATCTTCTCTTCATTCCTATTTTTAAGGCTTCGTAACTTGTTACTCCGTTCTCACTTGTGTGTGCGTATCGTATTATTTGCAATTTGTGTGTGCCGTGTTCTTTGTTATTGATTGCTTATCTTTTTACTGTTTTAAATTTTAACCCCCACCAACAAATGTCAGTGAACAGAAATGTCAACTAGTTAGTATGTACATATTACGGTACGTATTAATTATTCCGATTTTCATGTATCATTTAATTTTTTAATTGGTAAGGTTAATAAAGGGTAAATATGTGCTTAATATATCTTTGCTTTTATAGCCTGTGTATAATATCCCTCCTATTTTTGCTAATTAGAATTGCTGTTTAATAGAATTAAAGTCCGATTCACAAACGTGATCACAATGACCGCTTACTACACATCATATAGTGAACGGTACTTTACTATGGTGACTCCATCGTAACGTGATTTGATTGTACAGTGAACCAGTTGTAAGGCAGGGGTCCATTATATTTTTAACTATTTACATCAAACTTCGGATAATTGGGCAGCTGCTTAATCGGGCCAAAATGCACTAGTCCTCATGTGTCCCGAATAACCGGAATCGACTGTACTGGGATTTGGTCTCTCTTCGTATTAGTTTCATTGCTGACTAAGAAGTTATGGAGTAAGGAGTTTCCCATTTATTGCTGCAATGGTCAGTTTCCAGAGGCTTATAGATTATTCTCCGCCCTCCCACCTGCACATTAGATGGATATAAAAAGCAAACCTTTGAGAGGCCAATGTCATTAAAAAATAGTAGTGTGTGAGTTGATATTGTTACATATTGGCAAACTCATATGACTCATACTGCTTTTTATATTTTTTTGGTGTTAATTACAATTGAACATGCTTTTAAAAAAAACATCATGTCAGTGCAGTAATTAACCAAATAGTTTTTATTATGTTGGCCGTTATTACACAAATCTTGCAGATAGTCTGTAACACCCCTATTAAAGAAAGAAAGCATGTGAACCAAAAATTATGTGATCGTGATAAGAAGTGGGTTCCTCATATACATGAGGTGTGGCAGTAGAGTTCCTGGACTAGTGCTGTTGTGGTCATGTTCATTGAGCTCGAAAATAAATGGAAGTGATATGTTGTAGTTCAAACTTCCTCCAACACATAATGGTACAGATTTTGTCCATTAGGCTGACAGATTGTAAGTAACAACCAGTTTTAAATTTTTCTTTAAACTGGAAAAATCTGCAAAGAAACATGAGATATTAAAAACTGTTTATGGTGATAAAACATTAAGTTATATTAGTGCATTCAAATGGTATAAGTGGTTCAACGATGGATGTGAGGGTGTTTGCGATGATTCAAGGAGTAGGTGTCTATCAACCTCTCGGAATAACAACAGAGCTGCAAATTTTCGGGGAAATTGTATCAAGAGGTAATCTTTTGACACTCAGAATGATGACTAATGAATTGGATATGAATAAGGATATGATTCATCAATTTTTTTTTTTTTTTTTTTTTTTTACAAAAACCCCAAGCACAAGAGACATTGGAACTATAGTACTTAGTACCATGCATGGGTTGAAGGTTGAGAAGATGAAAGCAGATACTCATTGACATTAGACTTGAATTTCTGTAGATTGTAATTCTCAGGAAATACATATGAAGAGAGATTGTTCCAGAAAACAGAGGTTGAAGGAATAAATGAGGAAGAAGAAAAGTTGGTTCTGTGAGATTGAAATTGGACGGTAAAGGAATCTGACTGGTTGCGGCAAGTGTTCAGATTGGTTTGGAAGAGAGAGCAGGAATTATAGAAATCAATTCAGAAGAACAGTGTCTATGGAAATATCTATAGAAAAGGCATGCAGCAGAAACAGAATGTGCATGAGACAAAGAGTAGAGACTTTTTAAGAGAAGGGTCATTAATTAACCTAACTGCCCTCTTTTGAATGGAATCTTAGAAGCCTGAGAGAAGTTTTGGTGGCACTGTCCCAGATGTAGGAACAATATTCCATGGTAAGAGGGATTTGTGATTTGTTCAGAGTGAACAGCTGTTTGGAAGAAAGGTTATACTGAGAGTGAAAGAGAAAATCCAATTTTTTAGATGCATCAGAAGCATGATATGCTTATGCTTAGAGAGATTAAAATTCAGGTTAATCCCTAATAGAGATATGAGAATTTGGTTAGAAATCTGAGTGTCATAAAATATGAGCAGAGGAGTCCTTTTTTGTGAGATATAAGACTGGACTTAATTTTAGACAGATTAAAATCAATTAAGTTATCTTTGCCCCACTGGAAAATTAGATAGAGATCAGCATTTAAGGAATTTGTAGTGGATATTCAAGAAGTTGAAGATGTTTGTACAGGGAAAGGTTTCTCAAACTGGAAGGTGGAATACAATGTGCAACACTGTATCTAGGATTTACAGTCAATGAAAGAAGGTCATTAATATACAAGAAGAAAAGAGTGGAAGAAAGAGCCAAACCTTGGGTAACACCTGCATTAGTGGAAAAGTTAGAAGACAGGGTACCATCTACCATCACCCGCAGTGAATGGTCAGAGAGAAAACTGTATACCCAATTACAAAAAGCAGATGGCAAACCATAAGATGGAAGCTTATTCAGAAGACCTTTATGCCAAATACAATCAAGAGCCTTTGAAATATCAACAGCAACTGCTTGAGTTTCACCAAACTTTTCCATTGAATTTGTCCATAGATGGGTAACATAAGCCAAGCCAGAATATCACCAGTGGATCGACACTGATGGAAATCCATACTGGTGATCATTGATCAGATGGAAGGTTTCTAGATGGTTTGAGTTGGTGGTTAATTGATTTCTCCATTACTTTAGAAAGAGTACAAGTAAGTGCAATGGGAAAATAATTGCATGGGAGGGATTTGTCACTCTTTTTAGGCACTGGCTGGATAAAGAGCAAATTTCCAAGCACAAAATGCTATCAAGACTGCACTTTCTTGGCATAAAGACCGTTTAAAATTCTTCTGACATCCTTTTGATGGAAGACCAAAAATGGACTGTACTGGAAATGGTAGGCGGTGGTTTACTAAAACCATCAATACATGAGTTGGAAGAAAAGTAGGATGCTGGCAGGTCATCTTTACCTTTGGCTGAAGTGGCAATAGAACCATTTGATTTTGACACAGGTGGGAATAGAGATGGACAAAAGTTGAGACCGATAGCTTTGGCAACAGGCAAGAATGCTAGACTACCATTTGGATAAGAAGAAAGTTTTCTATTCTTAGCCTGTTTAAAATCTAGGTTGGACTGATTATCAAATGCTTTACAATTGTTTGTGAGCTTTGGTATAAGCAGAAAACAAACCTCGAGATTTGGATGAAGTACAATCCAAATGTAAAATGCAACACTCTTATCTTGAACAGCCTTAGCACATTTATTGGAAAATTAAGGTTTAGATAAAGGATGAGATTTTAAGGTGGAGTGTGGAATAAAGGATTTCATCCATACAAGAATAATTTTATTGACATGATCTGAGCAAATGTTGAAATCAGAAGATTGAAAACAGTAATCCAATCAAGAAAAGGAAGAAAAGAAATGGCAAATTTTTTTTTTTTTTTTTTTTTTTTTTTAATATGTAAACTCCAAACACAAGAGGTATTAGAACCTATAGTACTTAGTACCGTGCTTGGTTGGAGGTTGAGAAGACGAAAGAAGATATCTGTTGACATTGGACTTGAACATCTGTAGACGGTAATTTTCAGGAAATACGTATGAAGGAAGGTTGTTCCAGAAAACGGCAGTTGAATGAATAAACAAGGAAGATGAAAATTTGGTTCTGTGAGCTTGAGGTTGGACAGTAAATGGATGTTGGCAGGTGGCGGCACGTGTTCGGACTGTTTTGATTGAAAGAGAGTGGGAATTATAGAAGCCAATTCAGAAGAACAGTGCCCATGGAAATATCTGTAGAAGAGGCATGCAGCAGAAACAGTACGTCTATGAGACAGTGAGTGGAGAGACTCTGTTAGAGATGAATTATTAATTAACCTAACTGCCCTCTTCTGAATGAAATCAAGAAGCCTGAGAGAGGTTTTGGGGACACCACCCCAGATGTGGGAACAATATTCCATGGTAGAGCAGATTTTCGATTTGTACAGAGAGAACAGCTGTTTGGAAGAAAAGTAACGCTGAGATTGAAAGAGAAAACCAAGTATTTTAGATGCAGAGGAAGCAGTATTTGTAATGTGCTTGTGCCAAGAGAGAGATTAGAAGTCAGGGTAATCCCCAAAAGCGATATATCATCTTGCCTAGAAATCGGAGTGTCACCAAAGATAACCTTAGGAGAATCCTTTTTGCGAGATATAAGACAAAACTGAGTTTTAGAAGGATTGAAATCAACTAAGTTGTCTTTGCCCCACTGGAGAATTACCTTGAGATTGGCATTTAAGGAATTGGTAGCAGATTTTCGAGAAGTTGAAGCTGATTGAGCAGGACAAGGTTTCTCAAAATGGAAAGTGGAATGCAATGTGCTATCATCCGCAAAACTATGGATAGGATTTCCAGTCAATGGAAGAAGGTCATTAATATACAAGAGGAAAAGAGTGGGGGACACTGGCATTAGTGGAGAAGTTAGAAGACAGAAAGCCATCTACCATCACCCTCAGTGAGCGATCAGAGAGAAAACCATAAGTTCTAAACAAGCTTCAAACCATAAGATTGAAGCTTGTTTAGAAGACCTTTATGCCAAACACGATCAAAATCCTTTGAGATGTCAAGAGCAACTGCTTACGTTTCACCAAACTTTTCCATTGAATTAGTCCATAAATGAGTAATATAAGCCAGAATATCACCAGTGGATCGAAACAGATTGAGATTTCTAGGCAGTTTAAGAGTTAGCGATTAATTAATTTCTCTATTACTTTAGAAAGGGTAGAAGTAATTGCATTGGGATGATAATTGGATGGGAGGGATTTGTCACCCTTTTTAGGAACTGGCTGGATATAGGTAAATTTCCAAGCAGAAGGAAAAACACCTTTGGAATAAGAAAGCAAAAAAAAGGCGGCAAAGAACAGGAGTAAGTTCAGGAGCACAGGTTTTGAGACCAAGTGGAGAAATACCATCGGGACCTGCAGCTTTCTTAGCATCAAGATTCGTCAAAATCCTTCTGACATCTTTTTGACGGAAGACCACAGGAGGCATTGAATGGAGCGTGTTGGCAATGGTGGGAAGTGTTTTGCCAAGATCATTAATACACGAGTTGGAAGAAAAATGGAATGCTAGCAGGTCAGCTTTATCCTTGGCTTATGTGACAACAGAACCATCTGGTTTGGATAGAGGTGGGAGCAGAGATGGGCAAAAGTTGTGGCCAATGACTTTGGCAAGATACCAGAATGCTCGGCTACCATTAGGGCAAGAAGCAAGTTTTCTACTCTTAGCCTGTTCAAACTCTAATTTGGATTGATTAATAACTGCTTTACAATTGTTGCGAGCTTTGGTGTAGGCAGAAAATGAAACTTAAGAATTAGAAACAAGCCAATTACAATATGCAACATTCTTCTCTTGAACAGCCTTAGCACATTTATTGGAAAACCAAGGTTTAGATAAAGGACGAGATTTTAAAGTGGGGTGTGGGATAAAGGATTCCATTCCTGCAAGAATAATTTCACTGACACGATCTGAGCAAACGTTGACATCAGAAGTTTTGAAACGGTAATCCGACCAAGGAAAAAGAAGAAAAGAAATCGCGCAGGTAATCCCATTTTGCATTCTTGTAATGCCAAACAATACGGGGTTGGGAATAGTCATGAGATAGAGGCTCCATTGGAGAAGAGACAATCACCAAGTTGTGATCTGAGGTGCCTAAAGGACCTCTCACTCTGACCATGTACTTAGAAGGGTTGTTGAGAAAAAGATCAAGCGTGCTGGCTGTATGGTTAGGATTGTCCTGTATTCTTGTAGGTAAATGAACAATCTGTGCAAGGTCATTAGTAATTGCAAAAGCCTCAATATCTTGACCAGCTGGGTCGGTGTGACTAGAAAACGGAAGCCAGCCGGAGTTGTAAACATTAAAATCACCAAGAAAAATTATCTCACTGTTAGGAAAGTTGGACTGGAGAAAGTCAAGTTGCAGAGGAAGTCAAAGAGCTCCAAGTGATTAGTGGAGTTGGGAGAACGGTAGAGATAACAGATGAATTTGACACAATGAGGTAGAGAGATTTTAAGCCAGAGAAAATCGAAAATAGGAGATTCCAAATTACCAAGTCTCTGACAGGGAATATCGGAACGGACATAAGCACAAGTATCACCATTGAGGTGAAAGGAATCATACAACGAATAATTTGGTCAACTGAGATTCTGTCAGATAAAGTACATGGGGTTTGGCAGACTGCAAGTGGAAATGGACATCGTTAAGATTAGAATTCAGACCACGTATATTTGTGAAATGAATTAGGAGGTGTTTGGGAGGTTTAGATCTTTTCGCAGATAAGCTTACTCTATTGGCTTGACAATTCATGGTGTATTCAATAGTAAGAAAAGGTGGTTGGGACATGCTGTATGAAGTAATGAAATTTTTGGATATGGCTTACACGTGGTAAGAATATACCCAGATCCTTGACATAATGTGGCCTCTACAATGCCCTCCGAACTCCCTCCAGTCACTATCTGGCAGAGTAGAGATAGCAAGATTATACGCTAGCCTATCCAGAACCCTCTTAGAGAGTTACCAATAGGTTCGGTTTGGTGTACTAACTAGCGGCCAACCTGCAAACACCATTTTTGACCTGTACCCTTGAAATGTAAGGAAGATTGGATCTCGCCATGATGTTCATCCTAACCTCAAAAGTCATCAATCATACTGCATGATGGAAGAGATGGGGAAGGGTTGAGACTGGAACTTAGCTGTGGAGACTAAACATGGGTTCCACCACTTCAAGCCTCCAATAAGCAAAGTGGTGGTATTGCACTGGTTGATGAGAGTCACCTAGTACTGCCTGGTAACACAGAGGGGCGGCATTCCTCTATATCGTGTGAATGCCGCACCTCGACCCCTGCTTACGTTGGTTCACACCTGGGTGGTCACCCACCATATGCTGGAGCATGGTGGTTATACCAAGGATTACTAACAGTCCCACCATCGTGAAGGTGCAAGCAGAGGATTTGGCTGTTGCAGACCATTCAGACTTCGCCGAAATTGGGTACACTTGACCTGAGTGTCACCCGAATATCAGTACCATCAGCATTTTAGACTCCCAGGTAGCAAGTACAGCTTGTCTGGCATATCTGAGAGAATGTCTGTGACAACCTCAAGGACCATTTCATCCCATTTTGCATTCTTGTAATGATAAACAACACAAGGTTGAGAATGGACACAAGAGAAAGGCTTCTTTGCAGAAGAGACCACCAAGTTGTGATCTGAGGTGTCTATAGGACCACTTAGTTCCACTTAGAAGGGTTGTTTGTGAGAAAAAGATGAAGTATGTTCACTCTGTGCATAAGATTATCTGGTATTCTGGTAAGTGAATAAACAGTCTGTGCAAGTTCAGTAGTAATTGTAAACACCTCTGCATCTTGACCAGCTGGGTCCGTGTGACTAGAAAATGGAAGACAGCTGGAGTTGTGAACATTAAAATCACCAAGGAAAATTACCTCACTGTTAGGAAAGTTGGATTGGAGAAAGTCAAGTTTCAAAGAGAAGTTAAAAAGTTCCAAGTGATTAGTAAAGTTGGGAGAACAATAGAAGCAACAGTTGAATTTTACAGAATGTGGTAGAGAGATTTTAAGCCAGAGAAGGTTGAAAAGATTAGATTCCAAATTACTAAGGATTTCAGTAGTAAGAAAAGGTGGGAAGGATATGTTGTATGATGTAATAAAATTTTTGGATATGCCTACTCACTGCAAGAATATACTCAGCTCCTTGAATTAATCTGGCTTTGGCAATGCTGCCCCCACACAAAGTACTGTTTTTTTGTTTGTTATTTGGTTTTTAGGAGCAATAGCAACTAAGACCATGTTGCTCCGGGGATATGCGGTGGTCATTCCCTGACCTTTCTGCATCCTCCATATTTGGTGGTCACGGGGTCGAACCCTGGTCTAATCAAGAAGTGTGTGCTATGCACTGCTGCTCCTGCCCACTTGGCTACGGAGGCACCCACAAAGTACTCAGACTCCCTTCAGTCACTATCTGGCAAAGTAGAGGCAGCAAGATTACACACGAGCAGATCAGGATGCCTCCTAGTGAGTTACCAGTAGGTTTGGTTTAGTGGACTATCTAGTGGCCGGCCTACAAACACCATTTTAGAGCTGTACCCTCAAAATGTGAAGAAGACTGGATCTTGACATATTGTCCATCAGCGAAAGACTGGATCTTGACATATTGTCCATCATAACCTCAAAAGATGTTAATCATACTGCATGGTGGAAGAGATGGGAGGCTGGCAGAGTTTTTCCTCTAGAGACTAAACATGTGCCCCACCACTTGAAGCCTCCATTAAGCAAAGTGTTGATATTGCACTGGTTGATGGGAGCCACAAGAGAAAAGCCTCCTAGTATTTCCTGATATTACTAGGAGGACTTCTAGTATTGCCGGTAACACAGAAGGGCAGCATTCCTCTGTGTGGTGTGGGTACTACACCTCGACCCCTGCTTATGATAGTTTGCACCTGGTTGGTCACTGCCATTATACTGGGTTCCGTATCTCAGGACTTGCACATGGGGTTATACCCAGAGTTACTAACAGTCACACATCATGAAAGTGCAAGCAGAGGCTTTGAGCCCTAAACCCATTTTTAGTCTTTACTGTTGCACACCATCTGGCCATCTCTCATATTGTGAATTTATACTTCATAACTGGGTTGTCACTCATTATATCACCAGGGTACCTGTCCGCCCACCGTTGAGAGGTCAACAAGCTTCTGAACAGTGCTGTCTGGTTGGTGATATCCATTGAGAATAAGTAACATTCATCTTCTCTACTGGTGAAGCGTTGCTTATTCAAGGTAGTGCAATATCAGGGCAACTCGTTGTGAAGGCGTTCACAATATGAGATGTAACAAAAACAATGCTAATTCACCTACTTCGGTGATTTACTATGAACTGATGTTGAGTATCTGATGGGATTTCAATAACATCAGAAAGAAAAATGACATTTTTAAGCCAGTAGTTGCTCAAACAAACATGTTTTTATTGCTGCTTCATAAGTTAGGTCTAATGAAGAATCCTGCAAAAGTTATACAGGACAAAAATAGAGATGACATTTAGTATTTAAAATTAAAGGTTCTACACATTAATGATAAAGGTGCATTTATCGCTTTGCAGATACAGAACATTTTGAAAGAGTTGCTAAATCCTATTTAATTGTAGGCTTGAAAATCTTTCAAAAAATTTTTTGAATATTTTCTGGGCAACATGTGCAAACAGCTATAAAATCTTGTTTGAGAATTTATTACACCCTTGAATGTGTTAATGACGAACACAGTATATGTTTTTGTCAAGATATTGCTATCATGAAGAAACATTACCAAGGAAGGTGGAAGTCCAGTATGCTGGCAGACTATTGCTGGACATCAATCAGAGAGAGAGAGAAAAACCAAAAAAAGTCAATTACAAAAAAAGTGACTATATTTTTACGCTGATTATATTATATTCTGTATATTTCTTAAAATTTCATTAGGGATTCCAACAATTCCATTAAAAACTAGTAACCATAACTGTATTCCCCTTTAAATATTTGGGTGCTAGATAAAATCTGACTTCAGATTTGTTATTATTATTTGTTATTTATTAGTTATTATTATTTTTATTATTATTAGTAGTAGCATATGATTCAAGAAAGCAAACATATAAAGCATCAGCCAAAAAAAAAAAAAAAAAACCTCCAACATCACCTGTCCATCCACTCTAATAATTTGTCTAGTATTTCCTTGAATTTATTCAAACTACCCACTTCCACAACAATAGATGGAAGATTGTTCCAACAAACAACCACCCATTAGCTGAAGGCAAACCTCCTCACATCTATCCTGCAACCATTCTTCCTCAATTTGAATTTTTGTCCCCTCATTGTGTGTAGTCTGAGCAAGAGCAAGAATGCCATCAACATTGAGCTTGCTGAATCCATTCAAAGGCTTAAACACCTCAGTCAGATCACCTTGCATGTGCCTAGTCTCCAGACACTTGTTTGTAGAACTTAAGCCTTCTTGGTAAGAACTTCCTTTTGTTCCCTTCAGCAATCTTGTTGCACTTCTCTGCACCTGTTCCAGCAGATCTACATCCTTCCTAAATCAAGGCCTCCAGACCTATATGCATTACTCAAGGTACTACCTAATCATTGGCTTGTACAATGTGATAATCACCACCTTATCCCTGCTAGCAAAGTTCCTGTATATCATTTGACAAAATCCCATGAGCTGGCCTGGCAGTCTGTCTGCATCGCTCAGAGAATTTCATGTGACTTCACAATTACCCCATGTCTTTTTCACTTTTCAGTACCTCAAACTGAGGTATTGGCTCATCTAACCCTGACTCAATGGCATCAGCAAATATTCTTGCACCCCTTCTATTTAAGTGTATCCCATCCCTGTAAAAACAGTCTTTCCTGTTAACAAGCACATACCATTCTAAGAAAAATGTTCCCCACGAGTCTTGCACAGTCTTGCATCATTCCAGGGATGAATTGATTGACAAGTTTCCGTCATGTATTCCCTCCTGTCATGTCCGGACAGAATTGGGTACAGTTTCAAATTTAAATCTAACTTGTTAGGATTAAATTTGCATATTTTTCTCAGCATTGTCCTGTACTTGTTAAGTAAATCGTCAGATATCCTATTCTTAATATCATTAGTACCAACATGTACAGCAGTATCATCTTTTGTGCCTTTAAAAGATAATTGCTATATAACATTATTAACTTTAGCCCCTGTTCCCATTCCACCTATCCTTTTTTACACAATATGTTTTCTATTTCCCTAACAATATATTTACCAACTATAGCTAACTCCTGTGAGACCAAAGATCTGTGCTGTGTAGGATTATTATTATTATAATTAGCAATATGGTGCAGAGAATCCTGAGGCTTTTTCTGTACCAGCCAAAAAAAAAAAAATTCTGAGTTACCCGGAGAGAGAGAGAGAGAGAGAAAAAACAAGAGTCAGAAGTAGAAAAGGGAATCACCAAGAAAGAGAAGAATGATGACATTCAGCTCAGGACTCTGGGTGTGCCAAGCTCTCATCTGGTGAGAGCCCCTGGGGCTTGTCACTGTATTGGCTGATGCTTGAGCATGGGCTTTAGCTTTGAGCTGGGCAGCTGAGTGCTTGGTGGGTCTCTCATTTCATTTACTTCAAGGGCATTAATCATGTTCTTCACATCCTGATATAAAACCCATCTGAACGCTGAATTTGAATTTAATCTCCTCACATTCAAAAGCATCCTCTGATTGTATTGTGGCTAAAGGTAGCTTTGCAAGGTGGCAACAAGTAGCACACACAACATAATTCTGATTCATAGGATAACTTCTTTTGGCATTTTCCCCCAAAGCATTTCATTTCATCACTTTGATGCTCTAGTCTGAGACATTATTTCATTTTAAATTTAATTTAAGAATAACAGATGAAACTAAGAGATATGAATATAATAATGCTACACTAATCCCAACTTATTTGATGGCAGTAAGATTTTAAGCCATTGTATTTGATGGCTTAAAATAGCATAGTAATGAAACTATGCTATTTTAAGTTACATTATGTACAGTATTTATAGACTTAATAAAAACACTTCTGATATTAATAATACTCCTACAGAATTACAAAGAAGATTTTTAAATAGCATTTATGTTGCTATTATATTGATACAGTAACACTGGCAACAGAATCTGACTTTTGATTATTAAGCAACTTCAAAGGCCAAGTAATGAATACATTCACTAAATTTTTTAGATAAACATAACTAATAACTACACTAATATTAAAAAAATAATAATAATAACAAAAACCAATCATTTTTAAGTAATAAAAACTTCCACTTAGCAGCTCTCAATACAGTATGTCCATCATGTGGCCTTGTTGGCTAGTGGGAGTTGGGAAACATAAGGCAGTGTTATAAGTTTTTTAAAGTTGTGGCATAAAAAAATCAGCCAGTCATTACTACTCATGTTATAAAAGGTTTATTTATTATTATTTTTTTTATTACTACTGCTTTTATATGAAATATATTTTATTTAAGAATGCTTATGGTGTTATTGACTAAAGGTTTCTTAAATATTAATATTTTAAAATGAATTTATATTATTTATGAGTGAATTTAATTTTTAATAAAAATTAACAGTTGGCCATTATGAAGTATCGAGCCTGATAAGCAGATTGGATTACATTGTGAGTGAGCTGAATGGTACTTTTATTTTCCCAATTTTCATATAGGAATTTTAGGGTGTGTCTGGTTTGTCGTTTGGACTGTTTTTGTCTTTGAAAAACCTGAAGAGCATCCCAGAATTTCAAGAACTGAGTTGTTATATATCCAAGAACACCAAGATAGCAAATCCAAACATAAAGTAAGTGTTTAATTGAATACAAGGAAGATTTATAGCAGGGCTTCTAATTCTGTAATATTTTTAAAATTAAATAAGTCAACAAAGCTTCTTTATCCATAACTTGTCTCTAATATTTTCCCAGTGTAGTAAAGTATGTTAACTGCTTATGAATTGCAAACATCATGAATCTTAAAAAAAATAATATAATAAAATAATAGCATTAGCATTAGTAGAGGCATTTGATGCAAGAAAGCAAGCTTATGCAGCATCAGCCAAAAACAAATAAAGTAAAAAAAATAAATAAAAAATAACCACTTCCACTTCACCCCTCTGTTTGTTCGAAATACCTGTCCAGCTGAGCCTTAAACTTATTTAGGCTATCAACTTCCACGACAAGGGATGGAAGTTTGTTCCACCTACCAACCACACGCTGGCTAAAGGAAAATTTCCGCAAATCTATCCTACATCTGTCTTTCCTCAATTTGAACTTATGCCCTCTCAGGTGATTATTCTGAGGAAGAGGAAGAATCCCATCAGCATTGGGCAAGCTCAAACCATTCAAGGCTTTATACACTTCAATCAGATCACCTT
Organism: Mastigoproctus giganteus; assembly: GCF_048544385.1. Lineage (NCBI taxonomy): Eukaryota > Metazoa > Arthropoda > Arachnida > Uropygi > Thelyphonidae > Mastigoproctus > Mastigoproctus giganteus. The sequence continues at coordinate 203,507,419 of NC_143581.1, read as the reverse complement.
GCAGGTGCCGTCTCCAGACACTGTAATTTGCAAAACTTAAGCCTTTCTTTGTAAGAGCAACCCTTTGTTCCATTCACTAATCTTGTTGCTCTTCTCTGTACTCGTTCCAGCAGCTCTACATCCTTCTTGAAATGAGGCCTCCAGGCCTGTATACAGTACTCTAGGTGTGGCCTGACCATTGCCTTATACAAGGGAATAATCACCTCCTTATTCCTGCTAGAAAAATTCCTATATATCATTGACAATACACCATGAGCTACACTTGCAGCCCATCTGCACTGCTCAGAGAACTTCATATCTGCCTGCACAACCACCCCCAGGTCCCTTGCATTCTCTACCACTGTCAGTGTAGTACCAGAGAGTTGATACGTTGCTCTGGGGTTGCTGTTTCCCATATGTAGTACTTTACATTTGTCAATGTTAAACTTCATTTGCCACCTCTCAGCCCATCTGCTCAACCTTTCCAGATCCTGTTGCAGCAGCATAGTGTCAGTAGTGTCCTTGACAACCCTGCTAACCTTCGTATCGTCTGCAAACTTGGACATTAAGCTCGATATACCATCATCAATATCATTTATAAATACAGAGAACAATAAAGGACCCAATACTGAACCCTGAGGGACTCCACTAATAACATTAGTCCACGATGAGCAGTGTCCATTGATTACCACTCTCTGTCTTCTCCCCCTCAACCACCCCTTTATCCATAGCAGCAATTTGCCTCCAATGTCACACTGCTCTAATTTGTGCAGCAGTCTTCCATGTGCAACAGTATCAAAAGCCTTTCTAAGATCCAAATATATAAAATCAAAATTATTCCCTGCATCCAGTTCTTTTGTGACTGCATCATAGTATCCAATCAAATTGGTCAGGCAAGACTTCCCCTTAACAAAACCATGCTGTGTCCGAGCTATAACTGAAGTCTTGTCTAGATGATCCTGCAGTGCTTCTTTAACCAGTGCCTCCATTAATTTTCCAGGAACTGAAGTTAAACTCACAGGTCTATAATTACTTGTGTCAGCCTTTGATCCTCCCTTGTAATTGGGGTCACATTTGTACATCTCCAGTCCATGGGTACCTCCCCTGAGTCCAAGGATGCTCTCATAATTATGGCTAAGGGTTTGCTGCCTCCTTTAATATAACTGGATAGATCCCATCCACCCCAGGTGCCTTTCTTGTGTTTATCTTCAACAATTTCTCCTCCACTTTACTCTCAGTTATTACAAGATTCTCTAGTTTACTGCTAGAGTTGAATACACCTCTGGCTTTCCCCTCGCTAAATAACTCTTCATGTGTGAATGTCGATGCAAAATATTCATTTAGTTTGTTAGCTACCTGAGCAGGATCATCAACAGTTGGCCCATCGATATCAAGTGGACCAATCTGATTCATCCCCTTCCTTTTAGAGTTTACATAAGTAAAGAACTCTTTGCTGTTTTTCTTTGTATCCCTTGCCAAGGGTCTCTCGTGATCTGCCTTCGCCTGCCTAACCTCCTTTGTAACTTGGTTACAGATCAACTTGTATCTATCATAGGCTTCTGTGTCATGTGTTAATTTGTATGTATCCCATGCATTTTTCTTCTCTGCCATATGCCTCATTAGTTCATCTGACATCCATTTTGGCCTAAACCTTGAACAATATTTCTTAGTTGGTATGTAAAGCCTAGTAGCTTGCAAGATAAGTTCTTTGAATGCTTCCCATTTTGAATTTGCTGTTGGTAACATCATCAGTTGATCCCACTGTATAGAATTTAAATACTGTCTCAGTCCATCGTAGTCACCTTTACGAAAGCAATACCCCTTCCCTTTACCCCTAATGGTAGTTACCTCTTTGAGTAACTCCCACTTCAGAACACTGTGATCACTGCCACCTAGTGGTTCATTTATCTGCAGATTCTTAATGCATGAAGAATCACTACTGATAATCAAATCAAGAGTATTACTCCCTCTAGTTGCCTCCCGAACATGCTGATGTAGAAAACAATCATCCAATAAATCCACAAAAGCCTTGCTTGTGTGTGAGTGACCAGCCCCCAAATTCCAGTCAATATCTGGGAAATTAAAATCCCCCATTATAAGACTCTCTGATTTACTGGCCCACTCTATTTCTCTGTACAGTTTCTTATTATACTCATCAGAGTCATTAGGCCTATAGCACACTCCTACTCTCAGTTTTGATCTCCCAATGCTTATGTCACACCAAACTGACTCGACACTGCACTGTCCAGCGATGTCGACTGGCTTCACTTCCTTGGATTTTATGTGTTTCTTAACTAATAGCATAACCCCTCCTCCCTTCCTATCCTGTCTATCCTTTCTGTAGACATTGTACTCCCCAAATTCCAGTTCTGCATTCCTTATATCTATGTGGCACCACGTCTCTGAAATCCCAACAATATCTGCCTTTGATGTTTTGAGCAATAACTCAAATTCATCAAATTTATTTACTAAGAACTGAGTTGCATTGGTGTACTCCTAGCATTGGTGTACACGCAAGTATACATGCACCTGCTCTTCCTCTTAGCCACCCTAACACAACCCATGTGTTTACTTGTACCCCCATGATTCCCAGCAGTCTCTGTAATATCCTGCATCTTATTTTCCAGGCTGCTGCTCATTCCAATGATATGACAAATTATGATATAGATCAGGAAGGGCCAACTTTTTACCTTTGGCACCATATATTGGGTTAATATAATCCAGTATGTGGTCCCAAATGTTTACATAAGTAACCCAATATTAACATAATTCTGAAAAATTTTGAAAAGTGTTGTGAAAAGATAATGAAAAAAGTTCTAGGAACCTTAGGTCCAAAATCTACCTTCTTGCTAAATTAAAGCTTCCTAAAGTTGCATTAGTCAAATAATAAATACTCAGATGATATTGTAGGAAGTTTTCTTTTAGCCAACAATTTGTTGATTACTGGAAGTTGTCTCCACAAGTAGTTGAGGTTGACAGTTTGAAGAAGTTCGAAGGTCAACTGGATAGCTACCTAAGTGAGGAGGGAAACACACATTTGTGTGTGTGTGTGTGTGTGTGTGTGTGTGTGTGTGTGTGTGTGTGTGTGTGTGTGTGGAAGGGAGGAATTGAACATTGTAGGAGAGATTTTTAAAGCCATTCCATATTTCTATATGTTCAGTACAGAAGTCATACTTGTTATTTATATAATCAGAGTTAGTGAATTGTGAAACTTGCTTGGCATGATACAGGTTTACTACCTTTATGAGAATTTGGGGCTGGTAGAACCTCACAGGCAGCAAGTTTGCAAGTGACAAATACCATATATTCTGTCATATAAATTGACTTCTGGGGTTTTTTTTTTTGGTTTTTTTTGAAAATCGGTGCTTAATGATATGTTCACTGTATAAGTTGACCACCATTTTTTATAGCCATCCTTTGCATCTCATATAGTTATATACAATAAACTTTGCATTAAGAACCACTTTAAAAGTTTGTATTTTTGGCATTTTTTTACATGGGGTAGTAGACTTTAATGAAGGCAGTAAGAATATAGAGTTCTCCCTTATGTGTAGATCATGAAATCAAAATCTACAGGGATAAGTGTTGACTTAATATCACTTCGATTCTGTTTTATACCCGAGAAGCTTTAATTATGTAACTGTGATATTTTAATGCAAAAAAAATAATAATTTAATGGTTGATAGAAATGCTAGTTAAACAAAGCAGCCCTTTCAGAAATGTAGAGCAAAGTGAGCTGCAGTCAAGTAAATTTAATTTAATTTCAGAATATGCACACTTTGTAGGAAGTTTAGACATCTGACATAGTAAATTTGACATCAATATACTATTTTCTTTGCATTAGTTACTGTTGATCAGGTTTTGATTTTAATAATTTACAGGTATTACAGTGTCAGTTTTTATGCAAAATTTTTATATTTCTATATTAAAAATAACCTTGTGTATTTGCAGTATACAGGGTGTCTCAAAAATACATGGCATAACTTCAGGAATGAGTTCCTCATATGTAGACAATAAAAATATTTTATATCAGCATGATTCTGGAAATGCTTGGTTTCCGAGTTTTGAAGGTCTGTCTATGACACTTAACTGTTCACATCACCTTAAAGTAATTGTTCAAAATGTTCACCTTCTGCCTGAATACAGGCCTCACATCGACGTCTCATGGACTCGCAAAGACAATGCCAAATTCCTGGCATGTTTCGTATTGTCTCACAACCTGCCACAATTCGATTGCGGAGAGTTTCCACATCAGCTACCAGAGTTGAATACACCAGTGACTTTAAATGGCCCCATAAGAAGAAATCTAGTGGGTTTAAATCAGCTGAGCATGGAGGCCAGGCAGTTTGGTCCACCTCTACTTATCCACCGACCAGGAAACCTTCGATTCAGGTAATTGTGGGCTAGGTGGCTGAAATGTGCAGGAACACCACCTTGCATGAAGTGTGCTTGTTGACAAATGATCAGTGGCGTGTCATCCAAGAAATCTGTGTTTTCCAGAAAGTTTCTGTATGCCTGCCCTGTGAGTTTGTTTGGAAGTACATGGGGTCCAAATAATTTATCACCAAAAACACCCACCCAGATGTTGAGGCTGTTGGTGATGTGATGGAAGAATTGCATGTGGGTTTTCCTCAGCCCATACATGCTGATTGTGAAAGTTTTGGATTCCATCTCGTGTGAACTGTGCTTCATCTGTGAATATCACTAAGACAGGAAATTGAGGAGTTGTACCACACTGCTGCAAGAACCACTAGCAGAACATTACTTGTGCAGGGTAATCTGCTGGTGACAAGGCCTGTACCCGTTGCAGATGGTAAGGATACAGTTGGTGTTCTGGCAACACTCTCCAAATAGTCAAACATTGAACAACTAGTTGCATTGCTCTTCTGCGTGTGCTGATTCCAGGAGTGGCATGCACAACATCCAAAATCTCCTCCTCCTCTGCTTCAGGAGTCGTAGATCTTGGTCATCCTCTGTCTGCAGCATGAGATGTAAAGGTTCCATGTTCACAAAGACAGCGATGGATACCTTCAAACGTTTTCCTGTCTGGACATCTTCATTCTGGGAACCTTTCATGGTACAAACGACGAGCCTCCAGAGCATTGCCATCAGCCAAACCATACATAAAGTGCATATCCGCTTGCTCCTGATTTGAGTACATGGTCGGAATAGAAAACCACCAGATTCTGTCAGTACCTTGTGATGAAGTAAACCACCTGCAGGAGATAAGACATTCCGGTTAATAACTCGGGAACCAAGCATTTCCGGAACTATGTTGATATAAAATATTTTTATTGTCTACATATGAGGAACTCATTCCTGAAGTTATGCCATGTATTTTTGAGACACTCTGTATATTTGTATATTCTTTTTTTTTTTTTTTTTTGCAACTTTGCAGCAGATACAGTGTAACAAAAGTAGTTACAATGTTTAATGAAAATAAAAGTTCAGTAATAAGGAGTGTTACTGATATTTGAATTGTATTATACATGGCATATCATAACATGCGGGATCCACTTCAGGGATCTGAAAACAATAAAAAAAAAAAAAAAATCATATAAACATAGGTCTGATTTTGCCTTATTTCTGAGTTACATTCATTTTTGTGTTCCAGCAACTATCTGCTTATGTTTTCAAGAAATGCTCAAAATGACCACCATGCATAGCCAGCAAATGGCTCATCATAGACCTCCTTACCTGCTCAAAAGTTTCAGATGTCTGTTGGATTTACTCTTCTTGTGCTGATGGGTCTATCACCGTCTGAAACCTGTTTTCTAAATGAACCAATTTCTGCAATGCATTCACATGTATATATTCTGAAAGTTCTTCTTGTTTGGCACGTGATGACTGGGAAAGTTTTCTGGAATTGGACATTTTGCTTCAGCTGCATTACATCTAGCAAGTCCATGCATGTGATCAGTGGTGTAACTAGAAAACTGCTCCCCCCCCAAAATATTTGTTTTGGTTAAAGTGACCGTGTCCTTAGTATTCCAATGTGACACATTGATTTTACAACCCCCACCCAAAAAAACAATATACGCATATTTGTTATATAAAAAAATATTCACATACGAAATATAAATTAAATGCATATATTTCTTTGAACTAAACTTATAAAATTAAATATTATACTTCTTAAATAAAAAAACAAATGTAATCTATGGTTGTTTTTTTTTTCCACATGTATTTGTTTTATTTCACAGAAATACCTATATAATATAGGTATCTCTGTGAAATACTAATAATAATAAAAATACATACTTCTTTTAATAATAAAAATTAAATAATATAATTTTTCTTAATAATTATTCATTATTTGCTATTTCTTCGTAAAATTCTTCACAAAATTAGTAAAATTGCACTTAACTTGTAGTATTGCTTTCAGTGTTTCTATGGTCATTTGTGTTTTTTCTGATGTCCACAACTTATTTACTACCGAAAGAACTCTTTCTGTTGCACCATTGATTCCCGGCAAACATGATGCAAATGATTTGCATTATGTTTGCATTTAAGTATACGGAGGCTACATGTCCAATCCAGAACATTTTCCAGGACAGTTTGCAATGTGGGGCAAATGATTTAAATCCGGGATTATGTCCTGCATAATCCACGATGTCTAGTCACTTTAGTTTTGGTAAAAATAAAAAATTAACAATACAATGGTAAATGTGTATTTAAAATCTTTATCAATACAATATAAAATAATATTAAATTCTGTAAATATAAGTATGAAAAATAAATGCTGAAAATTAAATGAAATAATATATTGACTTACCTGATTTAAAATGGTTTTCATCTAGATTTGGCATTGGAAAAATTATTAATTAATTTAGAAACGTCCATTCTTTCAGCTTCTTGCACTTCTATGCTAAGCAGTGCTAGTGCTAATAGACGTTGTCCCATGGTGTTTCTCAAATAATTCTTAATTAATCTTAATTTTGAGAAAGAGAATTCTACGGTGATACAGTAACCAGAATTGTAAAAAATAATATCAGTAAAGAACACACTTCTGAAAAACTAGCACTCATATCATAGTATTTTACTATGACCAGCTATGCAAATTCACGAATAGTTTTAATTTTTGCAATTTCACTTTTTAGTGACTTTATGCAAAGTAGTAATTGCATTGAAATTGATTCTGAAAAGTCACTTAAAAATTTCTTTTGCATCTTCTATGTATTTTTTATAATGGAACTGTCATCCATTTGGATTAATTGAGTAGGAATAAGAAATGCAAACAAGTTAAATGTATTTAGTCCTTTAAACTTTTTGTGCAGTTCCATTGTCGCTAAGTCAATTACACAATAAAAAATATTAACTTTAAAGAACAGTTCTGCATTGTCAAATCGATAGTCCTCTGCCAGAAACAAAATGTTTCTTAGCAAATTGCCTCCTTTGCAAATTCACAACATATACCTCACTTCTGCACAATAGCTGATGCTTCCTTGATGATATTTTCAAATTCATTTCTTAATTTTTTTCACTTGATTATATGATTTCCTATGCCCAATGCAGCTTGACCAATGTCCATATTCATTCTTTTCAAAATCGTTGATGTTGAATTAATACTCGATAAGATTTTTTCTATTAGTACAGCGGTTAACACAAAATCAAAATTTTCAATATTATTTTTAATCCAGATGGCTTCTAACTTTTCATCGCTTTTTGACAATTATATGATAATTTTATTTAATGCCATTAGCAAATTGGGAAGTCTCAATTTTATAGCAATTATAGATGCAAGCCGACGAGTTGGATTTAATTTCTTTAATACAATATCGCATTCACTTGTAATTTGAGATAACAAGTCCCAACGGTTGATAATGTAGCCAAAAAACACATATGTACTTTGGACAATGCTGAAATAGTTGGATATTTCCAGTACTCCATTTACTGCATCATTAATAACTAGATTGAGATTGTGCACCGCACGATGTACGTACAACACATTTGGTTTAATTCTTTTAGGTGGGATTGTACTCCTGAATATGCACCACTCATTGTGTTTGCTCCACCGTACCCTTGTCCACGACATTTTGAAATATCATTTGAATTTATGGAGTCGCAAATAATTGACATTATTCCAGCAGCTGATCCATCAGTAATGGTGAGAAAACCAAGGAATATTTCTCTGACATCTGTATGTGTAGGTCTGTCGTCATACGGATCTTTTTCAATATGGACATAACTGTACACCAAACTTAGTTGATCCATTTTTAAGATATCTTGTGTTATATCAGCAATGATGGAAAAATATGAGGCTTGTTTAATATCCTTAGTTAATTGTTTTCTTAAATGTTGACCCAAGCACTCAATAACTTCATTCTAGATTTTGGGACTTAAATAAGTAATGCTTCCAGTCAGTAAATCCACAACCCGTCTCATAATTGGGTCATATTCTGCTAACAACTTTACATCTGAAAAAAAATTTCCAACATAAGTATCACTTAAATTTTCTTGATGACCCCTTAAAGCTAATGAATTTCTTGACAATTTTAGAAATATTTTATTCACCCGTTATAATACTTTTCTCCAAAAATTACATAGTTCGTGCAAATTTTCTTCCATAATTCTATCAAGTCCTGTATTGCTTTTTCATGTTTCTTTTGTGATGCATGCTTCTATGTGTTTTCATGGTCCTTAATTTTAGCAGACAAATTTTGCCAATCATTGATGCCTTTCATCCAGTTGCAGCTGGTTCCAGAAAACATCCATCATGGCTCGCAATATGCGGAATCCAGTTTTTTGGGGTAGCACAACCATTGCCTGTTCATTTTTAATCCAGATTTACTAATGGTTGAGTAATATGTAAATGATCTATTTTTATTTTTTTGAAATGGTCCTTTTAGCTTGCAAGCACTATTTTATAATAAATGTCTTCATATCTGCTGTTAAATTCTCTGGATAGTTTGCAATGTCAGTGGGGTAATTCTCTTTTTTAAGATTTTCGATATTGATATTTTCAGTTACTTTGAATGTTGAAAAAACTTCATTTTCTTTTGCAGAGGGAGATGGTCTACTTGAGGATTCTTCTTCTTCAGGTGTTTTTTGAATGTCATTCTCTTGCTTAACCTGAATTGATGGCTCTTTTCCCATTTCGTCAGTGTCAAAAGTTGTAGATTTGTCGTTGATGTTAATTCTGTTTCTGGATAAGAAAAATACGAAATCAATTTTGGAATTTTTTTAACTTCTTTTGTTAGAACTTCGTCAACAGCGCATTTTATTTTGCATTTAAAAGCACCACTTTTGTGCTTTTTCTCCATGGTTAATTCGAAAAATAATTATAAAAGTCTTGTACTGAACTAAATATAATCTTTTATTGAACTTACCAATGGAATGGCATATGCATTGGGTTACTTAAAAAGATTAAAAAATTACAAATATTGATAAGGACTAGAGTACTCATAATATAATTGTAAAATATTGCGCCAGGATATTAGTTCACTATAGAATATGTGAGACGGAGTATTAGCACAAATCTAAAATTACACTTATACTAAAATTTCAGCACAGCTTACTCCAGTTATGTTGTCACCCATTACGTAGCAGGATACATCACTCATAATCTTAATAACCTACACTTTACCACCACTAACACTGATCCGTTACCACTACCATGTGAGTTATGTCATGAGTCATTCATGAGATGATTGGGGGAAAGCAAAGAACAAAGATAAACTTTTGCAACCTTTAGCTACTTTAGTTTTGGTTTGGATTTGGATCTAACTGAAACAAACAGCAACTTAATGACTTCGCCTTTGTTTATATAAATAAAAACCGCACTGTACGGGGATATGTTTATATAAATATAACACATTGAATGAAAACCATGAATCCACTACCTTACTATGGGAGAAGATTGGGAGAGGGAATAAATGGAGGTATTATGAAAATATAATGTGACCCGAATAACAGTTTTTTTTTAATAATTCATTCCAAGACCTCAGAAGTTGAAATTTTCTTTATATAACTAAGCTATTTAGCTCTCTTAAAGGTCATTTTTAAAATGGAAATTGTATTAGTTTTATATAAATTTATGTCAAATAAGCACAACACAAAAATCTTTTAACTAAAGGATGCAAAAACAAAATACGCAGCCAACACGTTTACAAATGCTGCTATTGGCTGAAAGGAAAGGCTACGTGGTCCAGTCAGAGACAATTGTAAGCCCATCATAACGTAAAAAAATAGGTGGCGGTTAATTTATAGGTCACTACCATAAAACAATAATAAAATTTCAAAAAACCAATTCAAATAATTAAAATGCACTACACTTTCATCGTTATCATAATATGTTTGGTTATAAGAATCAGTTTTGAATGCCTTTGTGATATTTTTCAAAAACACATATCTCTAGGTCACTACCATAAAACAATAAAAACAATTTGCACTTTCCGGTTTATTGGGCTTTTCTGTTAGTGCAATCTATTACAAACAGGTAGTAAACTCAATCTTATTGCATTTGCGATAATACCGATAACTGAAATCCCTAAAATCTTCAATCATATAAAAACATAATTAAATTTTCAGAATCTTCTCTTCATTCCCATTTACTTATTACAACAATGAAGCGAAAGCGACTAAAGGAAAGTGCAAGTAGTGGCAGTGCTAGGAAACAAAACAAAATTGATTTAGAAATGGTGGAAATGATGAAGAAGTACGAAGCAGGGCAAAGTTTGTCATCTACTGCATGGGAAATTAGGTCTCTCTGCTTCAACAGTGAATGCCATTTTAAAGGACAGTGCACGTATAAAAGAATATGAACAGAATATGAATTTAAACAGTGATCACAAAACAGCATTCGGGTGCTATATCGGAGATGGAAAGCTATTAATAATAAAGATGGAAAATCAGATTCAGAAGCGAATGCCCTTGAGGTGTTTGTACTGGAACTTGTCTTAATTTTTTTATTGTACATTTTGAAGCACACTTTTGTAATTTTTCCTGCACGTGAAATCAAAAAATTGAATAAATAATTCTATTTACATGTTCGTCGACCATTTCTTTTTTGCTTCTATAAAATTCAGCACGGATAGTTGCGAGTGCTGTATAAGCATTTAGGGAAATTCCGACTTATGTAAAATTCGACTGAAAAATGCTGGTGGCATCCTTTGTCTTGCTTAGACTACACACAAGGGGGGGGGGGGGGGGCATAAATTCAATTGAAGAAGCCTCGTTGCAGAATAGATGTGCGGAAGTTTTCCTTTAGCCAGCAGGTGGTTAATTATTAGAACAAACTTATATCTGATATTGTGGAAGTGGGCTGTTTGAATAAATTTGAGTAAAAACTAGACAAATTATTGAAGGGGAGGGACAATTGATGTGGGAAGGTTTTTTTGTTTTTCTTTTTTTTTTTTTGGCTGATGCTTTATAAGCTTGCTTTCTTGCATCATTTGCTAATACTAATACTATATTCACTTACCTCACTGTAAATTATATTACAGTGAGGTAAGTGAATTGCTGTTCCCTAACCACTTAAAACTGTCTGCAATAATCAACTTAATTAGTAAAATTATAAAAAAATTTTTAGGAGACAAATCATCCAGGTATAGTATAAGTAATAATCTGTAACATTTCCAAAATAATCATGTTGAGCTAGTGGTCCAGTGGGGATTGTCCTGCAACCTACCAACATATAAACTGTTGATTATTTGGTAATTTTGGTAATTCCAGCAAATATGTCTCTATAGTTCAGTCACAAAATGTACTCTTCTATCTCTGTAATTCATGAATTCTATGTGCATAGTGCATTTTGTAAGGATTTCCAGTTGTACTGTTGTAAACTGTCACATGACTTATTCTGATTTCTCTCCCCCCCTCCCCACGCATTATAGCCTTAGTTGCTAATGCGCCAATAAAACCCAACAGCCAACCAACCCTCCCTCCCCGGCACCCTTTCATAGTGAATACTTTCCATTTTTACTGGAATACTCATATTATTTTCTTAACCAGCACTTGCTATAAGAATATCTGATATGGAGCATGTTTGAATGTGCTTTCTATTTCCTCTTGTCAATTTTAGAACCTTTCTAACTGTTTAGTGTTCTGCTTTTCTTATGCTGAATGAATTATACTCTTTAATCTTAGGGTAAGCATCCCTCTGACACATGTCTACAACATACAGTACCACTAACTCCACTTTCTGTTCAGGTTTGTTTGACTGTCTAAAATATGTCGTGACAAATATATTAGTAAATTACGTGGGGATGAAATTTTCGTAGCACTCTATATATATTATCATAATAGTTATGTATATATTGTCATAATTACATGTGTGAACATTTTAAATTTAAAATTAGTTTTATTTATGGTTCATAACTTAACTTAATGTGTTTATTTATTAGACACCTCAAGTGCCTTGGAAAGAAATTTTTACTTCACTTCCTATGTGGGCTTTAATTTTGACTCATTTTGGCCAGAACTGGGGATTTTATACTCTGCTTACTGAGTTACCAACTTTCCTTAGTACAATCCTGCATTTTGAAATAAAAAAGGTATATTATTTACTGTATTTTCAAATTTTTAGAACTTTTTAGTTTGCTATGCTATAAATGTCTATGTTAATTTGGGAATTACATGATTTTCAAGATTGTATTTTGACAGTGATCAGTTAGAACGATTTACACACACACATGCACGTTCTTAAAAAAGGGCAGTTTGCCGAGTCAGAGTTGCGTGAATTTATCTACCTTAAAACAAGGTTTTTCATCAGGCAAACACAAATTGATCAAAGACTACACACTATTTTAGACACTAGGCTTCCAACTCCAAACTCCCATGAGTTGACATCATCAGTGGACCAGTTTTGTTATCAAACTGCAGTGTCTAAGATGCATAATTTTCCATCATTCCAAATCAAGCTAGAAAAACCAGCTCTCGGTTATCAAAATTGCAAACATAACACATCAATCCATCCTTTCAATGGGTTTGTTGACAAAAGAAAACTTTCTAGCAGCAGACTGCACCCTGTTCCTATATGAAAAGAATGTTAGGCAAAGAATCTTTTCAGCTGCTCCTTCCTCACATTCTTAGTCTCCTCCTCAGATGAAGCAGTGGTGGATCCACCATGGGGCAAAGACTCTTAATGTACCAAGCTGTAGTAGGAACAGTATCTCAAAGCAAAGACTGATTGAAGGTAATAAATCGGTTACCTAACTGTTCTAGTCCTGAGACAAACAATTTTCAAGTGGTGCATTTAAAATTTAAAGTAGTTATTATTGCATTGACATTTTTTGTAGTTTTGATCAACAGGGTTTTTGCAGAAGCCTGGTTTCTCTTTTGGGGCTTGAGTACAGAGTGATTCTCATGCCTAAAACAAACATGCTGGCAGTGGCAAGTTATACCTTCATGGGGCCCAAGGCAAAATGGAATTTGGGGGCCCCATCAACATTAAATATTGAGTGAGAGAAGAATACAAAGAGCCAAACTTAGTTCAGCTCTCTGTATTCTTCTGTCACTCAATATTTAATGTTCTTACACTCATTTATTTAGGTTTTTTACACTCATTAAAATCAAAAACTGCCAAATTATTCTGCTGCACCTCAGTTCTGCTTGGACATTCATACCTTCTCCCTGCTACTGTACTGCCTTAAACATAAGGGCACCATCAGCACAGGTTACATGCAAGGCAATCTTTATTTTTCAATTAACTCAACTCTTTAAGGAAAAACTAAATATAAAATTTCATCAAAATCGGTAAAACCATTTTTGGAAAAAAAAAAACAATTTTCAAATTAACCTTCAAATAAAGTTCATTGACCTTGGCAGGTAGAAAGTTCATTTTCCGACAAAAATCATTTAAAATATTAGTAAAAAACAGCAATGAGTTTTTGAAACAGTGATTTTGGGGCTCCCTCTGATTGGGGCCCTACACAGATGTCTTTTTTGCCTATAGGATAACATACCACTGCATGCTGGTCAACCCTACTGGATTTTTTACTGATCTCAATATCTGCAGTTTGACTTAAATTATTTAAAAATATATATAGTCGATTCCGGTTATTTGGGACACATCGGGACTAGTGCATTTTGGCCCGATTAAGCGGCTGCTCCAATTATGCGAAGTTTCACGTAAATAGTTAAAAATACAGCTTTATGATAGATTTTCTGTACGATCAAATCATGTTACGATGGACTCACCATAGTAAAGTACTGTTCACAATGCGATATGTAGTAAGCACCGGTCGTTGTGATCATGTTTGTGAATTAAAGTTTAATTCTATTAAAGAGCGATTCTAATTAGCGAAAATAGGAGGAATATTATCCACAGGCTATAAAAGTAAAGATATACTGTATTAAGTACAAATTTACACTTTATTACATTACCAATTAAAAAATTAAATGATATGTGAAAATTGGAAGAATATTTTCCACAAGTTTAGCAAAATAAAAATAAATTTACACTTACGTGCATAGCTTAATTAATACGTACTGTAATATATACATACTAACTAGTGGACATTTCTATTCACTGACATTTGTGGGTGGGGGTTAAAATTTAAAACAGTAAAAAAGATAAGCAATCAATAACAAAGAACATGGCACCCACAAAGTGCAAGTGAGAATGGAGTAACAAGTTACGAAGCTTAAAAAATAGGGATGAAGAGCAGATTCTGAAAATTAATTTTTTTATATGATTGAAGCACTAACAGAAAAGCTCAATAAACAGGAGACTGCTAATCATTTTTGTTGTTTTATGGTGGTGACCTCCAGAATTCTGACCGAACCACGTGGTATGGCAGAGATAATCGTAGGGTAATCTCGAGTGCTGCGGTCTCCTGCCCCAATTAAGTGAAGTAAACCCTGGCTATTTTCTCAATTGGGTTCTGTTCTTTAAGATTTGTCCCAAATAAACTGTTCTTTAAGATTTGTCCCACCCGATTAAGTGGTGGCCCAAATAACCGGAATCCACTGTACTCTACTGCTTATCAGCCCAAATCTTCAATGAAAGATGGTTACATACTCATTATGCAATGAGAAAACTGGCTACCGTAACACGCTTAGATGTCCTAATTCTTAACATTCATAACGTTGGAATCAAGAAATGAACCTTCATGGTATTGTTCTTGACATATAAACTGCATTTGGCTCAGTTTTCATTAATTCTTTCCTTTCTCAATTGAACAGCTCTTTATAATCAAAGAGCCACTCCAGGGGCTCACATCTGGTGAGTATGGGCTTGGCACACCCAGAGTCCTGAGCTGGATATCATCATTCTTCTCTTTCTTGGTGATTCCTTTCTACTTCTCTACTTCTCTCTCTCTCTCTCTCTCTCTCTCTCTCTCTCTCTCTCTCTCTCGCAGGGTAACTCTGGAATTTTTTTTTTTGGCTGGTGCAGCATAAGCCTCAGGCTTCCTTGCATCATATGGCTAATAATAATAATAATAATAATAATAAAGAATAGAATCAATTTTGAACGCCTTTGTGATACTTTTCTAAAGTGTTTCTGGAGGTCACGACCAAAAAACAATAAAAACAATTTGCACTTTCCAGTTTATTGGACTTTTCTGTTAGCACAATCTATTATAAATGGTTAGTAAACTCGATCTTATTGCATTTGCAATAATCCCGATAACTGGAATTCTGTGGGTTTTTACGTTACGGTATTATGGTGAAATGAGTTTCCCTTCACTGAAATCTTCAGTCATATAAAAAACATAAATAAATTTTCAGAATCTTCTCTTCATTCCTATTTACTTATTACAATGGTGAAAGGAAAGGGACCAATGGAAAGTCAAATGCTGGCAGTGCTAGGAAACGAAACAAAATTGATTTAGAAATGAATATGAAAATGATGAAGTACGAAGCAAGACAAATTTTGTCATCTGTTGCATGGAATTAGGTCTCGCTGCTTCAACAGTGAATACTATTTTAAAGGACAGTGCGTGTATAAAAGAACATGTTTAAAGGATCAATGCATTTAAGATCAACAGTGATCACAAAACAGTGAGGTGCCTCCGTAGCCAGGTGGGAAGGAGCAGCAGTGTGTAGCACACACTTCTTGATTAGACCGGGGTTCGAGCCTGTCCCCACCAAATACGGAGGATGCGGAAAGGTCAGGGAATGACCACTGCATATTCCTGGAGCAATATGGCCTTAGTTGCTAATGCTCCTAAAAACCAAACAACAACAACACAAAACAGTGTTCAGGTGCTATATTGAAAATGGAAAAGCTATTAATAGCATGGATGGAAAATCACATTCAGAAGCAAGTGCCCCTGAGTCCAATGGCCATTCAAGCAAAAGCAAGAAGTATTTATGAAGATATTAAGAATAAGTACGACAAACCCCAAGTCAAGTTCGTGGCAAGCAATGGGTAGTTTAATAGGTTCATGCATCGTGATGGTTTCCACAATGTTAAAGCATACGGTGAAGTCGCCAGTGCTGATTCTGCAGCTGCAGAGAAATTTTGTGATGTGTTGGAAAAAATTATTGATGAAGGCGGCCATTCAACGCAGCAAATTTTTAACGTTGACAAGACTGCTCTGTATTAGAAAAAAATGCCGGATCAAACATACATTGCCAAAGAGGAAAAGACAATGCCAGGTTTCAAGGCTTCAAAAGATAGTACCATGCCCTTGTTTGGGGCTAATGCAGCGGGAGATTACAGATTAAAACCACTGCTTGTGTACCATTCTGGAAATCCTCGTGCATTTAAGGGCATCAACAAAGTTCTACTGAGCTGTTTCTTAAAATAACCTATATTATAAACAGAGAAGCCTTACGCTACTAGCTTGGACATAAATCACATGCCTTTAGTGATATTCACGTATAAGGGTATCAGCAGTTGTGTCAAATATGGAAATGTGCTTGGTATTTCAGGTAGTCACCGGACAGGGCCAGACACAGATTGAGAGAGATGGAGTGGGGGGGGAACATTGTGATCATTCCTTTTCCATCATGTGCCATCCAGGTGCACGATACGAGCACCGGAGAGTCCAATCAGATTTTAGATTTATGTAAACTGGAGAATTTTCTTCTTTAAAAACTGGGTCCTGGGAGACTCAAATGGAGAAAAGGAAAAGTGAAAAGTTCAATAGAGTGGAGGGTGTCGAGAGGTGTCATCGAAGCAGTTTTTGACCACAGTGCACGAAAAATGTCGTGATAGTATTTCTTTGTGGTATGGTGTCTGTGTCGTCGCCAAGGAGAAGGCCGCTGCCCAGTTCCTCCAGATGAAGTCTCCCATGAGAGGACAGCAATGGAGCAAGAGAGGAGAATGGGGTAAGTGAGAACCCTTTTTCATAAGAGTAAAAGGATCGTGAGGGAATGATAACCGAACAGAAAATATTCATGTTAATTCTTACCCATAAGGAATGATGATTTCTTCTTAAGAATATATTTCTTCTTAATGTTATGGCTAGTATATCTTGTGTTTCTTAGTATTCTGATAACTTAATAAATGTGGCTAATGAATTGATATTTCCAATAACACGTTTTCAATGTAAAGCAATGACAATGGCTACTTAAGTGAAATTACTATAATATGGGCTCAAACGAGTGACCACTATAACTAATTATTATGTTGACTTACTCTCATAAATGTAGCATATGTTATATTAGAATGCTCATGTCTTTAATCTTCTTGGATGGAAGGTGTGATGTATGTTTGTTCATTAATTTGTTATATTAAATGTTTTGTTTGAAATAATTGTCTCTCTCTGCTAACTCTTCATTTACACCAGAGAAAAACCAGTTGTGGAATCAAGAAAGGTTTTTGCGGCATTAGAGATTTTAAGCTAAATAGCACAACTGAAGTCTCTAATGTAACACAACGCTAATCCAAATCACAATATTTTATTGATGGGGTGATTCCCCCCCCTTTTAAAATATTCAGGATATATGAGATTATTGTCCTATTTTACCACTAGATGGATATATTAAGCTAGAGGAATGTTCAGAACTTAAGTGCACTGATAGTGAAAAATATTAGGAGCAGCTGAACTCCCTATCTCCATTTAGCATCACATAGGGGTTCAGAGAACCCTCCAACACTGGGAACATGACAAAGCCCCATTAACATAGGCGCCGTAAACCCCCCTAACACTGGTGCTGTAACCCCCCCAACAAAGGATCGGTTTAAATGCTGCTTTATTCCCGAGGTTGAAAAATATTGTAAAGATAATGATGTTCCTTTCAAGATTTTTCTTCTATTAAATAATGCTCCTGGACATCCTACGCATCTGATTTCAATTCAAATGTGAGAGTCATATTTCTACCGCCAAACACAACTTCACTCATCAAACCTATGGACCAGGATGTTATTTCGAATTTAAAAGCATACTATTTATGCACATTTGTTCAGGCATTGTCTGTAGTAGACGGTGAGAAATATTTTACGTTAAGAGACTTTTGGAAATCTTACAATATTTACCATGCCATCTTAAACATTAATCAGGCCTGGGCAGAAATTACTAAAAGTTGTTTAATTGGCGCATGGAAGAAAATATGCCCACGGCACATAGAAGGGTTTGAAAAAGATGAATCATATGAAGAGGTTACAGATAAGATTGTAAAGGTTGCAGAGCTACTTCAGTTGGAGGCTGTTGCCAAAGACATGGAGGAGTTAGAGGAAGAAGAGAAGGAATTATCTAACAAAGAACTTATTGACTTGCAGGCAGTGATAGTGAAAGAAGAAAATGCTGACGAAGCTCAAGATGAACCAAATGAGGAGCTGAGACACTTCATCACCAGAGAGATAGCAATGACATTTCATGAAATTGCATCAGCCGTGACAAGATTTGATAAGATGGATCCTGACAGCGAATGATTCTTAAAAGTTAACAGAGGGGGGAATGATATGCTTGCTTGCTTGCTACAAAGAAATCTATGATGAAAAGAAAAAAGCCACCATCCAGTCATCCATTAATATGTTCTTTCATAAGGTTGAGCGGCCGACCCCTTCTAAATCTCCTCAACCTCCGCAGCGGCATACTTATCAGCTGAAGACGCCGATTCTGGCAAAGATTCTCAAAAGATGAAAATTACGGACATTATGCCTGTCTCCTCTCTTTTGTAATTTTATAATTTTGAAATTTTTTAAATTGCACGCTTTTGTAATTTTTCCTACGCATGAGATAAAAAATTGAATAAATACAATAAATAATTCTATTCACATTTGTTGAACATTTCTTTTTTGATTCAATCAATTCAGTGAGCACAGTTGCGAGTGCTGCACAAGCATGTTGGAAATTCCGACTTACGTGGAATTCTGCGGAACGCAACCTTTACGTTAATCAAGGAGTGGCTGTATTAAAAGATATAAAGAGCAAAACAAATAACTTCACATGCCAGACTTTACCATTCCCATTGCCACCAACATTAGATTCTTGGGATTAACCCTTGATAAGAAGTTAAATTTCTTCGAACATATTAAACTTGTACGTAATACCTGTCTCAAAAAAAAAAAAAGCTGAACATACTAAGAGCTTTATCTGCCATGTCTTGGGGAGCAGATCATACCTCGTTGCTTCAACTATATAGAGCATTGATTAGATCACGTTTGGATTATGGTGCTCCAGTCTACGATTCTGCTCGAAAGAGTGTACTACGCTGGCTGGATCCTATACAACACATTGCATTACGGATTGCACTTGAAGCCTTCAGGACATCTCCAACTCACAGTCTATATATTGAGGCTCACGAACCCCCTTTGCACCTCCGCAGAAAAATGTTACTACTGAAGTATGCAGCCAAAATAAAAAGTTGCTGTTTGCATCCTATTCATCCATACTTCTTCGGTCCTCAACTAACTAATCTCTACAGAAATAAACCTAATAAAATAAGGCCAGCAGGCCTACGGCTTTTTGAAATATCACAGAGTTGGAAAGTTCCTCTTCACAATAGTCAACAGGTAATGAATTACTTTCATCCACCTTGGACTTCCTCTACTCAACTGAACTTTGATACTTATTTTCTTCAATGGGGTAAGAATCTTCTACCAACTCTCAACCTGAAACAACTCCATGCAATTCATATTCAGAGCTATGTTGATTTCCTGCCAATATATACCGATGGGTCCAAATCTCAATCAGCTGTTGGAGCAGCAGCAGTGTTTCCCTCCACTATTATTTCAGCTTCCCTTCCACCTGAGTATAGCAACTTCTAAATCTCCTCAACCCCCGCAGTGGCATACTTATCAGCTGAAGATGTCGATTCTGGCAAAGATTCTCAAGAGATGAAAATTACTGACATTATGCCTGTCTCCTCTCTTTTGCAATTTTATAATTTTGAAATTTTTTAAATTGCACGCTTTTGTAATTTTTCCTACACATGAGATAAAAAATTGAATAAATACAATAAATAATTCTATTCACATTTGTTGAACATTTCTTTTTTGATTCAATCAATTCAGTGAGCACAGTTGCGAGTGCTGCACAAGCATGTTGGAAATTCCGACTTACATAAAATCCGACTTACGTGGAATTCCGCGGAATGCAACCCTTACGTTAATCAAGGGGTGGCTGTATTAAAAGATATAAAGAGCAAAACAAATAAATTGTTCATATCGATTTCTACATTCATAATTCTCATACTGTTCCTAAAGGATGGTATGATAATACTGGAAAAGGATTCACTTGCCCTATCTCTAAAGAAAATAGATTGATTATTGTTCGTGCAAGACAAGACTTTGGATTTATTAAATATCCACTGTTAATATATAAGTGAAGACAATCAAGTGGAAATTATCTTGTGAAATTGAATAGTGAAAATTCAAAAAAAAACAAAGAAAAAATTATTACAAATTTACCAGAAAATTGTGTCATAGTTATGGATAATAACTATGCCATAACTGGTATAGTTATTATCATACCATAACTTTAGATGAATAAGACACCTACTTCATCAAGTCTAAAAGTAGATATAAAAAATGGCTCAGAGAATTTAACATTACATGCAAGGATCCATTGCTAAAAACAGACTTGTAGGAAGTAGTAAAATTAAATAATCCACACCAAAAAAAATTATATCGATTTACTTCTAAATGATTAGGAATGTGCTGTTCTTAGACTGCCTCCATACCACCTAGAATTGAATCCTAGTGAATTAATTTGGGCTAATGTAAAAAATTGAGTGGATACAAAAAATACCACTTTTAAACTTGATGATGTAAAGGTGTTATGTGAATAACTATTTGAAGAGATAAGGAGAGGAATGGACTCCTTGCTGCCAAAAAGTAGAAAAAAAGTATTATTCCATTATAGTAATTAATATTGGAGATGAATGATCATCAGAAACATCAAACCATCAGTGAGGATGAACATGGTTTGCATTGATGTCAAAGAAATTGTGCTGCTAATTTCGTTTTCTTATACTAATAGACAGTAATTTTTTGTATTTTGACTTTTGAAAGGAATTTGAAAAACTGTCTCTTAGCAAGTAATTTTAGTTGGCTGCTGACATAATTTTATAAGTAATGAATATTATTATTTTATCTGAGGTATTTATTTTTACATTTCTTTCACATTAAATAAATAATTCAAATAATTCAGCATCTCATATAAGTAACCTTCTATACCTCTGACCTTGAAATGGCACACTCAAGATCATGTGCTGATCTAGTTGAAACATCTAATATTTGAAAATTGCCACTTAAGATTACAAAATTAAAAATGAAAGCCATTTCAATGAGAAAGGGTCAAAAGTATCTTTACTATTAGAATTTTAATTTTCATGTTATAGAATTTTACTCCAATACTGTCAGATTAAATAAATACATTACAAAAGAGTTTTCTAAATTGTGGATGTAATGTGTCAGTTCCAATTCTTCTGTGTGTTTTGAGGTTGTGGGATTTTCATGATGTTTTAATCTCTATTCTAAATACACCTTATGGAGCTTTGATATGAAGAACTGTGTTGTCTGAAAGAAATACTATAAACTAAATCATGCTTGTAGAATGTTTTCTGGTTTACAAACTGGAGTTTAAATATTGACTCTAGTTTGAACTCAGATCTTGCAGTGATTTTATATTCTGTATTCTTAAATAAGTAAATGAGGGCTTTATATCATTGGTCTGTATATGGAATCCATATAAAACATTTGATTAAATCAGATTTTGATGGTTTGTAATGGCAGACAAACAGAACTTTACTTGTTCTTTGGTGGCAGAAATTAAACTTACGTGACAGCTTCTGTTTTTAAACCTCTGTCAGAATTTTGATTTATTTGTATAGTACAGTCATAGCGGAATAGTAGTTATAGGTATTTAGAAATTGGTTAAATAAAATGGATGTTAAAAAGAAAGATAAGCCTTTCAAATCATTTAAAGTATAAAAACTGGAAAGTGTGAGGTCTTGCATCTATGTAACAGTAATCCTGGAGTATTCAAAGATAATGAAATGGACTTGGGAGTAATTATACAATCTGATGAGAAGTTTTCTGAGTGGTATAGACAGGCTGGTAGGACAGCTTATGAAGTTCTGTTAATGATATATAGGAATTTTTGTAGTAGAAATAAATAAGTGATTATTCCATTATATAAAACAGTGGTTAGGCTGCATCTTGTTTCGCTAAATCTAATCGTATTCACAAAAAAGTTTTGTGAATGCGATTAGATTTGTTAAGGGCACAAAATGGTATTCTTATCAAGAAAAAGACTTGAGTTTTGTCAGCTACAGTATTTGGAAACCAGGTATCTGCCAGATGACCTGATTGATTCAGCAAACTAAATGCTGAGGGTATTTTTCATACTTAATTGCATAGCATACACAAGGGAGCATAAATTTAAATTGAGAGGATCGCTGTATCTTAGATATTTTAAAACTTTCCTTTAGTCAAAGAATGGTTGACTTTTGGAATAAACTATTTGTACTAGAATAGATGGTAATTGGAATAAACTACCATCTGCTCTTGTAAAGGAAGCTTATCTAAATTGATGGAGGGATTGGATAGATACTTGAAAGAAATAGGTAAATGAAAGGAGAGAAGGTGACATTATTACTTTATTTAATTTTTTTTATTTATTTTAAATTTGATTATATACAGTCCTTCAGTTAATGTAAATAGCACTAGGTGGCAGTGATCACATTGTACTGATGTGAGATTTACTTAAAGAAGTAACTATCATCAAGAGTAAAGGGATGAGTTGTTGTTTTCATTAAGGAGACTGCACTGGTCTCAGACAGTTTTTAAATTCTATACAGTGGGACCAACTAATGATGTTACTAACAACAAATTCTAAATAGAAAGCATTTGGGAAAATAGTTATAGAAGCTACTAGGCTTTTCATAAAAACTAAGAAATACTGTTCAAGGATTAGAGCTAAATGAATGTTAGATGAAGTAATAAGATATGTGGCAGAGAAGAAAAATGCATGGGATGCATATAAATTATCAGGCAATACAGAAGCCTGTGGTAGATATAAACTAGTCTGCAATCAAATCACAAAGGAGGTTAGGGAAGCGAAGGCAGATTATGAGAAATCTTTGGCAAAGAATGCAAAGAAAAACAGCAAAGCCTTCTTTACTTATGTACACACCAGAAGAAAGGGGATGAATCACATTGGTCAACTTGATATCAATGGTTCAACAGTTGATGATCCTGCTCAGATTGTTGAAAAACTGAATGTGTGAATGTAGATGCAAAATACTATTTTGCATCTACATTCACACATGAGGAATTCTTTAGGGAAGGGATGCCAGAAGTTTATCAAACTCCAATGGTGATCTAAATGCTTTTGTAATAACTGAGAGGAAAGTGGAAGAGAAATTGTTGAAATTAAACATAAGAAAGACACCTGTAGTGGATAGATCTATCTAATTATATTGTTATCACTTCAGCCAAGGATAAAGCTGACCTGCTAGCATCCCATTTTTCTTCCAATTCATGTATTAATGACCTTGGTAAAACACCTCCCACCATTCCCAACATGCACCATTCAATGCCTCCTGTGGTCTTCCATCAAAAGGATTTCAGAAGAATTTTGATGAATCTTGATACTAAGAAAGCTCCAGGTCCTGATGGTATTTCTCCACTGGTTCTCAAAACCTGTGCTCCTGAACTTAGTCCTGTTCTTTGTTGCCTTTTTTCACTTTCTTATTCCAAAGGTGTTTTTTCTTCTGCTTGGAAATTTTCTCAAATCCAGCCAGTTCTTAAAAAGGGTGAAAAATCCCTCCCATCCAATTATCGTCCCATTGCAATTACTTCTACTCTTTGTAAAGTAATGGAGAAATCAATTAACCGCCAAATTTTAAACTACCTAGAAACCTTCCGTCTGATCAACGATCGTCAGTGTTGATCCACTGGTTATATTCTGGCTTATGTTACCAATTTACAGACAAATTCAATGGAAAAGTTCGGTAAAACACAAGCAGTTGCTCTTGACATTTCAAAGGCTTTCGATCGTGTTTCGCATAAAGGCCTTCTAAACAAGCTTCCATCTTATGGTTTGCCAACTGTTTTTTGTAATTGGTTATCCAGTTTTCTCTCTGATCGCTCACTGAGGGTGAGGGTAGATGGCTCTGTCTTCTAACTTCTCCACTAATGCTGGTGTCCCCCACTCTTTTCTTCTTGTATATTAATGACCTACTTCCATTGACTCGAAATCCTATCCAAAATTTTGCTGATGATAGCACATCGCATTCCATTTTCCATTTTGAGAAACCTTGCCCTGCTCAATCAGCTTCAACTTCTCGAATATATGCTACCAATTCCTTAAATGCCAATCTCCAGGTAATTCTCCAGTGGGGCAAAGACAGCTTAGTTGATTTCAATCCTTTTAAAACTCAGTCTTGTCTTATATTTCACAAAAAGGATTCTTCTGCTCCTATGCTTATCTTTGGTGACACTCCAATTTCTAGGCAAAATGATATATCTTTTGGGGATTACCCTGACTTCTAATCTCTATTGGCACAAGCACATTACAAGTATTGCTTCCTCTGCATCTAAAAAACTTGGTTTTTCTTTTGCTCTCGGCGTTACTTTTCTTCCAAACAGCTGTTCACTCTGTACAAATCGTAAATCCTCCCTACCATGGAATATTGTTCCCACATCTGGGGCAGTGCCCCCAAAACCTCTCTCAGGCTTCTAGATTCCATTGAGAAGAGGGCAGTTAGGTTAATTAATGACTCATTTCTAACAGATTCTCTCCACTCGCTGTCTCATAGATGTACTGTTTCTGCCGCATGCCTTTTCTACAGATACTTCCATGTGCACTGTTCTTCTGAATTGGTTTCTATAATTCCCGCTCTCTGTCTTTCAAAACAGTCAGAACACATGCTGCCACTAGCAATATCCATTTACTGTCAAACTTCAAACTCATAGAAGCGACTTTTCATCTTCCTCGTGTTTTCTGGAACAACCTTCCTTCATACGTATTTCCTGAAAATTAGACTCTACAGAAGTTCAAGTCTAATGTCAACGAACATTTTATCTCAACCTCCAACCCAAGCACAGTACTAAGTACTATAGGTTCTAATACCTCTTGTGTTTGGGGTTTTCATAAAAAAAAAAAAAGGGAGGTAGCAATGGAGGTAACAAAACTCTTAGCTATAATTTTGAGAGTATCTTTGGACTCAGGGCAATGTCCCTGCACACTGGAGATGTGCAAATGTATCCACAATTTACTAAAAGGGAATAATGGGTGGTACATGTAATTATAAACCTGTTAGCTTAACTTATGTTCCAGGGAAAATAATGAAATTACTGGTTGAAGAAGTAGTCAAGACTATATAGACAGGACTGCAGTTATACTTCAATGCAGCATGAATTTGTTAAGGAGAAATCATATCTGACCAATTTGAATGGATACTATAATGCAGTCACAAAGGAACTGAATGAAA
This sequence comes from Mastigoproctus giganteus, assembly GCF_048544385.1. Taxonomy (NCBI): domain Eukaryota; kingdom Metazoa; phylum Arthropoda; class Arachnida; order Uropygi; family Thelyphonidae; genus Mastigoproctus; species Mastigoproctus giganteus. The sequence goes on along the minus strand of NC_143581.1, from coordinate 203,481,664 downwards.
AAAAAATAAGTTTGTTATCATATACAGTAGACTCTCAATTTTCCGGGTAGATGGTTAAAAACAAATCCCTGATAATCGATTTCCTGGTTAATCCAAAAATACAAAAGTCCCAGACATAAGTAAGAGATACGTTCCAGGACTTCCTACTTCGTTTAGTTTTACGTAACTCGGGAATGACTAATAACATATTGCAATTATATTATTATTGACAAATCTGAATTCCACGCGATACTTGTTAAAAAAATTTCTCGTCCAAATCGATCACTTCCCTTTTGTTGGTAGATTTACTAGTACTGCTGTCACTTATTCTCTTAGTCGGCACCATGATAACGGTCAAAATGAAATTTTTTGAAAAGAACTTCACAGGGTTAAGGGGGAAACACACTATTATCACCTCATGCGAACTCACATTTTACTAAAGCACATTTCTGGAGGTCACTGCATTTAAACTTTCCAGGTTACTTTTCTGTTCTTGCATCTGATTATAAACGGGTAGTAAACTCGATCTTATTGCATTTGCGATAATACCGATAGCTGAAATTGTGTGGGTTTTTATGTTATGGTGAAATGTCCCCTTTCCCTTTTTTTTATATGACTGAAATCTTCAGTGGAGGTTTATAGAGGTTTCGGGGCCTCAGTTCCAGAAGGATGTGGATCTGCTGGAATGGTCCAGAGAAGGACAAAGAGATAGGCGAAGAATGCCATCAATTCTTATGGCATTCTTCCTTTTCTAAGACTACACACACAATGAGAGTGGGACATGAATTCAAATTGAAGAAGGATGGTTGTGGAATAATGTGTGGAAGTTTCCTTTAGCCAGCATGTAGTTGATTGTTGGACTTCCATCTGTTGTTGTGGAAGTGGATAGCTTAAATAATTTCAAGGAAGATCTAGACAAACTACTGAAGTGAATAGATAGGTGAAATGGGAATATTTTTATTTTTTTTTTGGGTGATGCTGTATTAAGCTTGCTTTCTTCCGTCATTTATCACTACTAATATTAATACAGGTCGACGACCATCACTAATTCAGCTACCTGTAATCCGGTACCACCACTAATTCGGACATAATGCGAACGTAATTTCAAATTTCCCAGGTCGGCGCACCAACCTGACACTACTGTTTTGGTGGTGTTGATAGCACCATCAGCTGTTGGCACGAACTCGTAAACACTGGCAAGCCATTCCCACTTGTTTTTCTGTATTTATTGTTATAACCTGCTCACATTTAGCCCCAGCCATGGGGCTAAATGTGAGCAGGTTATAACAAAAAATTGTATGAAGAGCCTCTTTGCATAAAATTCCATATATAAAATTGCTTATGAATATAAATTTTAATATAAAATTGCTTATGAAATTCCATTGCATAAAGGAAGAGCCTCTTGTGGTGTAAAGTGCAAACTAATGGAGAAATCAATTAACCGCCAAATCTTAAACTACCTAGAAACCTTTCATCTGATCAATGATCGCCAGTATGGATTCCGTCAGTGTCAATCCACTGGTTGATATTCTGGCTTATGTTACCCATTTATCGACAAATTCAACGGAAATGTTTGGTGAAGCACAAGCAGTTGCTCTTGACATCTCAAAGGCTTTCGATTGTGTTTGGCATAGAGGTCTTCTAAACAAGCTTCCATCTTATGGTTTGCCAACTGTTTTTAGTAATTGGTTATCCAGTTTTCTCTCTGATCACTCACTGAGGGTGATGGTAGATGGCTCTCTGTCTTCTAACTTCTCCACTAATGCCAGTGTTCCCAAAGGTTCAGTTCTCTCCCCCACTCTTTTCCTCTTGTATATTAATGACCTTCTTCTATTGACTGGAAATCCTATCCATAGTTTTGCCGATGATAGCACATTGCATTCCACTTTCCATTTTGAGAAACCTTGTCCTGCTCAATCAGCTTGAACTTCTCAAAAATCTGCTACCAAATCCTTAAATGCCGATCTCAAGGTAATTCTCCAGTGGGGCAAAGACAACTTAGTTGATTTCAATCCTTCCAAAACTCAGTCTTGTATTATATCTCGCAAAAAGGATTCTTCTGCTCCTATGCTTATCTTTGGTGACACTCCGATTTCTAGGCAAAATGATATATCTCTTTTGGGATTACCCTGACTTCTTGGCACAAGCACATTACAAATATTGCTTCATGTGCATCTAAAAAACTTGGTTTTCTCTTTAGCTCTCGGCGTTACTTTTCTTCCAAACAGCTGCTCACTCTGTATAAATCGCAAATCCGCCCTGTCATGGAATATTGTTCCCACATCTGGGGTGGTGCCCCCAAAACCTCTCTCAGGCGTCTTGATTCCATTCAGAAGAGGGCAGTTAGATTAATTAATGATTCATCTCTAACAGTCTCTCCACTCGCTGTCTCATAGACATACTGTTTCTGCTGCATGCCTCTTCTACAGATATTTCCATGGGCAGTATTCTTCTGAATTGGCTTCTATAATATCTGCTCTCTCTTTCAAAACAGTCTGAACACATGCCACTACCAGCCAACATCCATTTACTGTCGAACTTCACACTCACAGAACCAACTTTTCATCTTCCTTGTTTATTCATTCAACTGCTGTTTTCTGGAACAACCTTCCTTCATATGTATTTCCTGAAAATTATAGTCTATAGAAGTTCAAGTCCAATGTCAATAAATATCTTCTTTCATCTTATCAACCTCCAACCCAAGCACAGTACTAAGTACTATAGGTTCTAATACCTCTCGTGTTTGGGGTTTACATAAAAAAAAAAAAAAACACCGTACATTGTCCATAACAGATAAAGTTGAACTTCTGAAAAAATTCGACAGCAGTGTGTCTGTGAGAAGTTTAACTGTGCTTAATTGTAAATTCCAGTAATTTCTCTCAGTTCCTCTTATTTTAGTAATTTTCTATTAGCCATTCCTTTTTAAATTTTTTTTTTTTTTTACAACACACTTGTGCAAAAACAACACAATATGATGAATAATACAGCACACTAACGAACTTGTTTTCACAATATCTCTAACAACACTGACAAACTTATTGTGATGTTTGAGTTTATTTTATCGTAATTAGTTTTATTTCAGCAATCACAGCCGTGCGTGCAATAACCTAATCACAAGCAACCTTCATATGTATGCCGTAATAGCATCACACGTATGTGGCCGACACTGCTTCTTTGAAATAAAGTAACCAACATATGTGGCCATGTTGGCCATATATATGCGACATAAAAAAAAAGACTTTTTTTTTTTATATTCTAAGCGAAAAAACGACAACACTGACATTACAATACAGGTACTTCTCGACTTTACAAGTTAATTCGTTCCTAGCTTGTGCTTGTAAAGCGGTAATTTTGTTCCCATAGACATAAGGTTAAAAACAGAGGTTATGTTCTCAACAATGAAATTGGTTAGCTAATTAGTTTGTTTAAACAATGATTGATTTATTGAAAGAAATGAAAACATAGCCTGTAAAATCAAGCAAATTATAATAATAGAGAAATTATTTACGACTGACAAATGTTAAAGAATGTTTATTTTTCGTCATCATCAACTAAATGCACCTCATTGATCACTCAATATTGGCTCAGCACTCTGTTTGTTGCACAAGGAGTCGTCGTCTTCAGAAATGTTTCAAGAGGCGTTTGTATCCAAGATAATCTTCTCTTTTAATTATAAATTTCACGATTGCATGCATAAGCATTTTTTAACAGCAAACACAAATTGCAACTAACACGATTCGCGTGAAGTAACAAGTTTAAAAAGCTTAAAAAAGGAATGAAGAGAAGATTCTGAAAATTTATTTATGTTTTTATACGATTGAAGATTTCAGTAAAGGGGAAACACATTTCTCCATAATAACGTAAAAAACCACACAATTCCAGCTATCGGTATTTTTGCAAATGCAAGGAGATTGAGTTTACTACCTGTTTATAATTGCTTGCAGTAACAGAAAAGCCCAATAAACTGGAAAGTGCAAATTTTTTTTATTGTTTTATGATTGTGACCTCCAGAAATGCAGGCGCCTCCGTAGCCGGTGGGAAGAAGCAGCAGTGTGTAGTACGGGCTTCTTGATTAGACCGGGGTTCAAGCCTGTGACCACCAAATACGGAGGATGCGGAAAGTTCAAGGGAATGACCACCGCATATTCCCGGAGAAATATGGCCTTAGTTGCTAATGCTCCTAAAAACCAAATAACTAACAAATAAATAACATCCAGAAATGTGCTTTAGAAAAATATCACAAAGGTGTTTAAAATTGATTCTTATAACGGAACATATGATAACGATGAAAGTGTAGCACATTTTAATGATTTGAATTGGTAACTAATACAGTTTACAAACCACACTCATGACCTTTTATATGGCCTTAAGGTCACGCTCACGACCTTAAAAATAACATTTTAGAGAGATAAATAGCTTAGTTATACAGCAAAAATTTCAACTTCCGAGATCTTGAAACGAATTACCAAAAAACAATGTGTTATTGGGTTCGCCTTACGATATTTTAATGATACGATGGTGTCTCTGGATCTGATTAACATATCGTAAAGTGGAGTACACTGTATTGTATAGCTACGCACGTGATTTGGAATGTGGTATTTATGAATGTTTAACATTAATTTTTTGCAATTAATGTTCATATTTTTGATTTTGTTGATACTTGATACTTGGGGGAAAAAAAAAACTCGTAAACCCGGGAACTCATAAAGTGAGAACTGCCTGTATTTATTTTAGAATTACTAATCAAATTATTTCCTAAATATTTTTTAGCCCTTGGGGAATTTTTTTCTTAAACTAGCTTTGCAGTCAACGTGTTAAAGGTAGGAGGAGGTGATTAGCTGTTGGGTAAAATGTGTGCGCTAAAATAACCACCAGTGATCCATCACCCCACAGGTTCCAACGCTGCCGGATTAGTGATGGTCGACCTGTACTACGTAATGCTTCCTGTTAATCACTCTTGAACAGGACAATGGTTATTTCTTGAACTAACAGTTGACCAGACAACCTGCCACCTATTTAAGAAATAGCCATTTTCCTCCGGAAAACTATTACTTGCTAACAGACTGATTACTTCCATGTGTTCTCAGTTATTATTACTGTGCAAATTTTTATCTAAAATTGTTTTTCTTTTTGATGAATACCCAGAAATAATAGTACATTGCTACCCCCTATCTAAGGCACCTCCGTAGCCAAGTGGGGAGGAGAAGCAGCAGCGCGTAGCACACGCTTCTTGATTAGACCGGGGTTCGAGCCCATGCCCACCAAATATGGAGAATGCGGAAAGGTCAGAGAATGACCACCCATATCCCTGGAGCAATATGGCCTTAGTTGCTAATGCTCCTAAAATCCAAATAACAAACAAACCTTCTGTCTATGTATGGTTTTCTAGTTATATACTTATGTAAATTTCCATTTGAACTATTGAAATTTAATTTCAGTTTAATTTTCAGAATTTTTGATTTCATATGAATTTGGCATTGTGTCAGTCCATTCTTAGAAAACACATCAGAATTTATATACAGTGGATATTGCTTATTGTCATCACTTCAGACACAGCTTATTTGATAACAATAACTGATGAAACAAGAAAGCGGCTGTTCAGCATTTTTTATTGATGCAGAGCACAAATGTGTATATAAAAAGGTGAATTTGGACAGAAAGGGAATAATAAAATCAAGCAATATAAAATGCAGTAGCCTAATTTGTCTCCCACTATTTCTTCGAGAATGTCATCAATAAAAATGGAACTGCCATAAAATAAAGATATTTATCAAAAATAAATAAATAAAATATTAAAATCAAGAATTAGAAGAGTTTAATGGTGTACTGAAAAACAGTCAGTTTGTAGCAGTACAGATATAATGCTTTCTTTCGTGGAGTAATGACACCAATTACCATAAAAATTGTATGAAGCAATAGCAGTAACTAGACACACGACATGTCGGAGTTCAAGGACAAATTGAGATGTCGTGTAATCACTTCCAATGCAGATGCGTAAACAGTGATGAGACAAAAAAAAAAAGCAATACTATAAACCAAAACACTGATTACAATAAACATTGTTTTTTATATGTATTTGTATACATGTTTTTTATACATTCAGTAGATGATTGAGACTTCATAAAAGTGATAACATTACATAAATGATAACATTATCTATGATCAATAAAGAGTGTGCACCGTATTTGATAATCACTGTGATTAGAAATTAAAATACACCTTTTTATCTTGAATTGTCTTTTTAGGAAATTCATATCAATATACTAAGAAAATATAATATATTAATATGAATGAAAATATTTCGGTTTTTGGTCTTTTTTATTAATAATGAATTTATATTGAAATTTTTTTGCAGAATGCATATCTTTCTGCACTGCCCTATCTTCTTCAAGCTATAATGAGCATTTTTGCTGGCTACTTTGCTGATAAAATAAGAAGGTCAGGAAAACTTCAAATTACAACAATTAGAAAAATCGCCAACTCTGTTGGTAGGTTCGATTTTCAATTTCCCTTTTATTTTTATTTATATTATTTTTTTTTTCGTTTGTAAAGCAAGATAATTTGTAGCACAGTAATGTTTGTTTTTAGTTTTCCTTAAGTTACATCATAAGATTTTTCTGATTATTCAGACGCCCAGACACGATAGGAGGGAGTATATGATGAGAGCCTTGTCGATCAATTCGGCCCTGGAGGGATTGCGCAAGGCTCAAGGGGTAGAATTTTTTTCAGCCTGGACTGTACTTGTTAACAGGAGAGATTGCTTCTACAGGGATGGGATACACTTAAATAGAAAGGGTGCAAGAATTTTTGCTGATGCTGTCGAGGCAGAGTTAGGTGGGTCGGAAAACTGCTAGTTGGGGGGGGATACAAGGACTAATAAATTAACAGTAGCCACTGCCAAAGGTGGAAGTGATTCTTGCACTGCTTCTATTGAAATGAGCAGAAGCCTGAAAAACAAGATGCAGGATATTTCAGAGACTGCTGGGAGTCATTGCGGTACAAGTAAACATGTGTACATGTACACATGTTTACTTGTACGTGTACACCAATGCTAGGAGTTTGGTAAATAAATTCGATGAATTTGAGGTATTGCTCAAAACATCAAAGGCAGATATTGTTGGGATATCAGAGACGTGGTGTCACACAGATATAAGGAATGCGGAACTGGAATTTGGGGAATACAATGTGTATAGAAAGGATAGACAGGACAGGAGGGGAAGAGGGGTTATGCTATTAGTTAAGAAACACATAAAGTCCAAGGAAGTGAAGCCAGTCGACATCGATGGACAGGGCAGTGTCGAGTCAGTTTGGTGTGACATAAGCATAGGGAAATCAAAATTGAGAGTAGGAGTGTGCTATAGGCCTAATGACTCTGATGAGTATAATAAGATATTGTACAGGGAAATAGAGTGGGCCAGTAAATCAGAGAGTCTTATAATGGGGGATTTTAATTTCCCAGATATTGACTGGAATTTGTGGGTTGGTCACTCGTACACTAGCAAGGCTTTTGTGGATTTATTGGATGATTGTTTTCTACATCAGCATGTTCGTGAGGCAACAAGAGGGAGCAATACTCTTGATCTGATTATCAGTAGTGATTCTTCATGCATTAAGAATCTGCAGATAAATGAACCACTAGGTGGCAGTGATCACAGTGTGTTGAAGTGGGATTTACTCAAGGAGGTAACTACCATCAGAGGTAAAGGGAAGGGTTTTTGTTTTCGTAAAGGCGACTATGATGGTCTGAGACAGTATTTAAATTCTATACAGTGGGACTAACTGATGATGTTACCAACAGCAAACTCAAAATGGGAAGCATTCAAGGAACTAATCTTGGAGGCTACCAGGCTTTACATACCAACTAAGAAATATTGTTCAAGGTTTAGGCCTAAATGGTTGTCAGATGAACTAATGAGACATGTGGCAGAGAAGAAAAATGCATGGGATACATACAAATTAATGGGTGACATGGAAGCCTATGATAGATATAAGTTGGTCTGTAACCAAGTCACAAAGGAGATTAGGCAGGCAAAGGCAGACTATGAAAAATCCTTGGCAAAGGATGCAAAGAAAAACAGAAAAGAGTTCTTTACCTATTTAAACTCAAGAAGGAAAGGGATGAATCAGATTGGTCCACTGGATATTGATGGTTCGACGGTTTAGGATCCTGCTCAGGTGGCTAACAATCTAAACGAGTATTTTGCATCTACATTCACACATGAGGAGTTATTCAGGAAGGAGAATGATGTAGGTAAAGTAAACATTGGCAGTGAGCTGGATGATTTTGTAATAACTGAGAGGAAAGTAGAGGAGAGATTGTTGAGGATAAACATAAAAAAGGCACCTGGGGTGGATGGGATCTATCCAGTTATATTAAAGGAGGCAGCAAAGGAAGTAAGCAAACCCCTAGCCATAATTATGAGAGCTTCTTTGGACTCAGGGGAGGTACCCATAGACTGGAGATGTGCAAATGTAACCCCAATTCACAAAGGAGGATCAAAGGCTGACACAAGTAATTATAGACCTGTTAGTTTAACTTCTGTTCCAGGTAAATTAATGGAGGCACTGGTTAAAGAAGCACTGCAGGATCATCTAGACAAGAATTCAGTTATAGCTCAGACGCAGCATGGTTTTGTTAAGGGCAGGTCTTGCCTGACCAATTTGATTGGATACTATGATGCAGTCACAAAGGAACTGGATGCAGGGAATAACTTTGATATTATATATTTGGATCTTAGAAAGGCTTTTGATACTGTTGCACATGGAAGACTGCTGCACGAATTGGAGCAGTGTGGTATTGGAGGCAAATTGCTGCTATGGATAAGGGGATGGTTGAGTGGCAGAAGACAGAGAGTGGCAATCAATGGACACTGCTCAACGTGGACTAATGTTATTAGTGGAGTTCCTCAGGGTTCAGTGTTGGGTCCGTTGTTGTTTTCGGTGTTTATGAATGATATTGATGATGGGATATCAAGTTTAATGTCCAAGTTTACAGATGATACAAAGGTTGGCAGGGTTGTTAAGGACACCACTGACGCTATCTGCTGCAACAGGATCTGGAAAGGTTGAACAGATGGGCTGAGAGGTGGCAAATGAAGTTTAACATTGACAAATGTAAAGTACTACATATGGGAAACAGTAACCCCAGAGCAACGTATCAACTCTGCGGTACTACACTGACAGTGGTGGAGAATGAAAAGGACCTGGGGGTAATTGTGCAGGCAGATATGAAGTTCTCTGAGCAGTGCAGACGAGCTGCAAGAGTAGCTCATGGTGTCTTGTCAATGATATACAGGAATTTTTCTAGCAGGGATAAGGAGGTGATTATTCCCTTGTATAAGGCAATGGTTAGGCCACATCTTGAGTACTGTATACAGGTCTGGAGGCCTCATTTCAAGAAGGATATAGAGCTGCTGGAATGGGTACAGAGAAGGGCAACAAGATTAGTGAATGGAACAGAGGATTGCTCTTACGAAGAAAGGCTTAAGTTTTGCAAATTACAGAGTCTGGAGACTAGGCACCGGTGAAGTGATCTGATAGAGGTGCATAAGGCTTTGAATGGTTTGAGCATGCTCAATGCCAATGGGATTCTGCATCTTGCTCAGAATAATCAGCTCAGAGGGCATAAATTCAAATTGGGGAAGGACGGATGTCGGATAGATGTGCGGAAATTTGCCTTTGGCCAGCGGGTGGTTGGTTGGTGGAACCGACTTCCATCACTTGTTGTTGAAGTTGATAGCCTAAACAGATTTAAGGCTCAACTGGACAGGTATTTCGAGCGAACGGAGGGGTGAAATGGGAGTGGTTTTTTTTTTTTTTGGCTGATGCTGAATAAGCTTGCTTTCTTGCATCATATGCCTCTACTAATGCTAATGCTAATAGTAAATCCCATTTGTACTTTAACCTTGATGTATACATGTGTAGTTCCAAATTAAGGGCTGTCCCTGGGTAACATACATGGACACAAGTCAACATGGATGCATTGCAAGATTTAGCGTATATGCCACCATAAAAAGTGCATAACCTATTGCTTACTCTATAGTGCCAATATATGAGTTACAATACAACAGTTATGATGAAGTTGGGTACCCCCGCTAGGAGTTCACAACTCCATTACGGTCCCTCAGAGTTGTCAAAAGGAGTATGAATGTTGTAATGAAGTATTACTCTGGTAATGGAGTATAAGGAAACTACCAGAGTAATACTTCATTACAACATTCATACTCCTTTTCTAGTATTCTAGTATTCTAATTTCTAGTAATTCTTATTATACATATATCTATTTTGAAAATGTATTTTAGCCTTCAAATACATTGGTTTGCACTGGCTACCAAAACCAGAAACTTTTATGTGAATTTTAGTATTCCTCAAGTATAGTATATGTCCTGATCTTCATAATTAATTATTTTTTAACTAGAGAAGTATCACCATAAAAAATTCTTTTAAGCTCCATGTTGCAGTAAAAAGGGCACTTACCTATCATTCTTGTGTTAAATTTTCATAGAGTTTGTAGACCTTAGATTTTATTCACTTTGCAACAATAAAATTTGACCTTTTAAGGAAGTCCAAGAAACAGTTTCTCTTAGATAAAAATACTATTATTTGTAATGATGATGTTTTTGATTTTATTATCCAATATACTGTAGAAGTAAATACATATTACTTCCCATCGTCAGCTATTTCTTACCATTTATTCCAAAAAACCTGATTGGTAAATTTGATAAACCATCATGACTGGAATTATGATTTTTTTTGCTGTGTCAGCTAGAAGGTTTAAAACACTTTTAAAGAAAATATTGCCTTCACACGTGTTTTGATATTTCATTATTGTTAAAGGGAAAAGAGCAGACTGGTGCATTCATCAACTTTATGCTCACATGAAGTTGTCAAAATTTCTGTTAGGTCTTTCAGAAAATTACATACTTGTTTGGCATTACACTGTTTAATAAGGATTTTGTTTTGTTAGACAACTCATATATTTTTCCTCACTAATTACAAAAATGAAAATAAAATTTGCTCATTGTCAGTTTTTAAGCAAGTTGCATTATTTATTTATTTTTGTACTTGATATCAGCATTTGGGACTCACTTCAAAATTGGAATAGCCTAAAAAAAGTAGTGATTATGAATGTATTGTCCAGCATTCATTGTTACTGTTGATGCTCATCCTCCTTGAAAAAAAAAAAAAATAAATAAGATCTTGTGATTCCAAATGTTGCAACTCTGCACCATGTCATAACCTTCAGACTGCTCAATGGCATTTCATGTAAAGTAGAAAACAGGTTGTTAAATTTTATTCTATTACTGGTGTATATACTTATTCCACCTCTATTAAAAGTAAATATGATTGCATTTACTTTTAGCATGGCAGTGTTTGTGGGGAAAGGGATTCAAAAAAGATTTGTATTTACCCAGAAGTAGTTGTGATAGTTGAAAAAAACACCATGTATTAAACTTTTTCGACAGTCACCAGACAAAATTACACATTTTTGCCACCTCTCAATCCACTTTTGCAAGACAGTTTTGTAGACATCCTTCAAACCACAACTTGGCAGCAGAAATCACTTCATCATCAGCAGCAAAGTGTTTTCTATGAAGCAAATGACGATGGAGCGTGAAAGAGGAAGAACTCCAAGGGTGCAAGCTCGGGGGAATAAGCAGGATGCATCAATATTTCAAACCCACATTGGTGGGCACACCTCACTGCAGCATGTGAGGAATATGCAGAGACATTATCATAGGAGCAGGCACATGTCTTTTGACAGTTCCCCCCCCCCATATATTTTTCTTTTAAAACAGCACATAGCTTTATGAGCTGTATGCTTCCATTGTTTTAACATTTGTTTAGTTTTTGGAACATAGTGATGGATTCAAGTTTTATCCGTGGTGACTAGCCGTGAAAAAACTCCTTGCTTTTCCTGGCACACGAGAACATTTCATGTACACATTGTGCCCTTTCCTTCTTCTGGTAAGGAATCGGCAGTCTGGAAATCCATTTAGTGGACACTTTACTCATATGCAACTGTTGATGGATGATGTTCTCCACAGACTACCCTAATTTGGAGTTCTGCAGCTAGTTCATTGATGCAAATATGGCAATCTTCCAGGATTAATGCCTCAATTTTTGCAACACTCTCTTCTGTTGCAGTAATTGCTGGGCATCCTGGGATTTCTTCATCATGCACTATGGTTCTTCCACATTTGAATTGTTTATACAAATGCGCAACACCTCTCTAACCTGGGCAGGCTTCTCCATAAACAGTGAACATTTCTTCGTGGATTGTTTTGGGTGTTTTCCCTTGCAAAAAGAGGAACTAAATCACTGATCTGTATTTCTTTATTCATTGTGACACTTCACTTTATTCAGCACTCCAAAGAAAAAAAATGAATTGTCAGATCAAAACCAAAATTTGTGGTTGCTGTAGAAATTGCGAGGTATCAAACAAAAAATTTCATCATTCTATCTTAACTACTTCTGGATGGATACAAATCTTTTTTGAACTCCTCCCCCCCCCTTGTTGTATGTTAAAAGTATCTAATGCATTGAACACTGTTTGTTATTTACATAAACTATTTTGTCAAGCTTTTAAGTGTTAATTATTTTGCCATTTCTGCTTTATATAGCCTTCTTTGGATCAGCTGTGTGTCTTGTAGGAGTGTGTCTAGTGAAATGTGATCATATCTTAACCATATTTTTCTTCTCCTTGGGAATGGCTTTTAATGGTTGCATTTATGCTGGTTTTATGGTTACTCACATAGATATGTCTCCAGACTTTGCTGGTAAGTGACTTATGTACACTGCGATTGCCTGTATTGTATATTTTGAATTTTTTCCTTTGCATGGTTTTAGATGACACTGTATCACTTTGTGTATTCATGCATAAGACTGTTTCAGATAATAATAGCCTCTATATATGGTATTTAAAATATTCTTAAAATGGTATATGGCAAAAATGTGACCAAGATACTATTGTTTTGCAAATTATTTTTATGATTTTTGAAAAATTCTGTTTTTCAAAACTGGACTTGGAGTGATTGGAAGAAGGTTGTCTGGTCCAATGAATCATGTTTTCTGTTGCACCATGTGGATGGCCAGGTATGTCTGCGTCAGTTACCTGGGGAAGTGATGGCGCCTGGATGCACCGTGGGATGAAAACAAGCTGGTGGTGTCATGCTTTGGGCAATGTTCTGCTAGGATACCCTAGGTCCAGTCATCCATGTGCTGGGCTCTCTGACGTCTACCACCTTCCTAAACATCATTGCTGACCAGGTACATCCTTTCATGGCAACGGTCTTCTCCTCTGGCGGTGCCATCTTTCAGCAGGATAATGCACCATGTCACACCACCCGGATTATTCGAGACTGGTTTGCAGAACATGAGGAAGACTTCCAGGTATTGCCCTGACCTCCAAATTCCCCAGACATCAATCCCATCAAGCATCTGTGGTTTGTGTTGGAACAGCAACTCCGATCTGCAGCATTTCAACCACGGACCTTACAGAAGTTAAAGGATTTGCTGGTTACGTGTTGGTACCAGATACCACAAGACACATTTAGAAATCTTGTAGTGTCCATGCCTTGCCAGGTACGAGCTGTTTTGGCTGCACGTGGAGGACCAACATCATATTAGGTAGGTGGTCATAATATTTTGCCTCATCGGTGTAAATAGTGTCATAAAAAATGTGAATGTCCTCTTTATTTAAAACCTGTCACTACTGTGACAGCTGTTTCGAGACTTCTTGGTCTCTTGCCATACAACAGATGGACTCTTTCATAAAATTTCAGATTTGAAATTACCCACATTACACAAAGCTTACTTCTGTTCAGTACATTTGAGATGCTAATAACACTTATAAATATTAGATCATATGGTTTTGAGATCAATCAGACTTCTCATTTGAGCTGAAAAACTTTTTCATATGGAAATCGTACCTGTTCTGATGCAATGATATGTTAATTATTTCTGTATTCATTTCAAGAGTTTGAATACTTTATCAGGAAGGCACTGTTAAGTGACATTCTTCTTTATTGTTAATTTTCAACTTCATAGCTAAGCAGAATAACAGTCTAGCTGTACATAATTCATTGTGAGTAAATACAGTGGTGGACAAAAAAATTGCGTCACTTGTGAATTTTGCAAATAATGTGTTTTGTGCTGCATTGTGGGTTGCAGAAATGTTCAAAATGCATTTGTTAGATGGAATATATATATCTCTGTGAATGAAATCCAATAAAAAGACTCCACCTGATACACCTGATAAAAAATTCTACCTCTTGAGCCTTGCACAATCTCTCCAGGGCCGAATTGATCAACAAGGCTCTGATCATATACTCCCTCCTGTTGTGTCTGGGGAGAATTGCAATTTGAATGAGGCAGATTGGCTGAATCAGATTGGCCCACTTAACCTAGATGATTCAGCTATTAATGATCCTGCTCAAGTAGCTGATAAACTGAATGAGTATTTTCCATTTACATTCACACATGAGGAGTTATTCAAGGAGGGGAATGCCAGAAGTTTATCAAACACTAACAGGGAGCTAAGTGATTTTGTAATAACTGAGAGCAAAGTAGAGGAGAAATTGTTGAAGTTAAACTAACTTAACCTAGATGATTCAGCTATTGATGATCCTGCTCAAGTAGCTTATAAACTGAATGAGTATTTTCCATTTACATTCACACATGAGGAGTTATTCATGGAGGGGAATGCCAGAAGTTTATCAAACACTAACAGGGAGCTAAGTGATTTTGTAATAACTGAGAGCAAAGTAGAGGAGAAATTGTTGAAGTTAAACTAACTTAACCTAGATGATTCAGCTATTGATGATCCTGCTCAAGTAGCTTATAAACTGAATGAGTATTTTCCATTTACATTCACACATGAGGAGTTATTCATGGAGGGGAATGCCAGAAGTTTATCAAACACTAACAGGGAGCTAAGTGATTTTGTAATAACTGAGAGCAAAGTAGAGGAGAAATTGTTGAAGTTAAACTAACTTAACCTAGATGATTCAGCTATTGATGATCCTGCTCAAGTAGCTGATAAACTGAATGAGTATTTTCCATTTACATTCACACATGAGGAGTTATTCAAGGAGGGGAATGCCAGACGTTTATCGAACACTAACAGGGAGCTAAGTGATTTTGTAATAACTGAGAGCAAAGTAGAGGAGAAATTGTTGAAGTTAAACATAAAAAAAGGTACCTGGAGTGGATGGAATCTATCCAGTTATATTGAAGGATGCAGCGAGGGAAGTTAGCAAAACCTTAGCCATAATTATGACAGAATCCTTAGTTTCAGGGGAGGTTTTGTCTCTGTGGACTGGAGATGTGCAAATGTATCCCCAATTCACAAAGGGGGATTGAAAGAGTGACACAAATAATTATACAACTGTTAGTTTCACTTCTGTCCCCATGGAAAATAATGGAATCACTGGTTAAAAAGGTGATACGGGATCACCTAGACAAGACTGCAGTAATAGTTCCAACACAGAATGGGTTTGTTAAGGGGAAGTCTTGTCTGACAAATTTGATTGAATACTACGATGTGGCCACAAAGGAACTGGATGCAAAAAATAATTTTGATATATACTTGGATTTCAGGAAAGCTTTTGATACTGTCGCACATGGAAGACTGCTGTACAAATTGGAGTGGTATGACATTAAGGGCAAGTTGCTGCAATGGATAAAGGGGTTGAGAGATAGAAGGCAGAGAGTGGTAATAAATGGACACTGCTGTACGTGGACTAATGTTATTAGTGGAATCCCCCACGGTTCGGTACTGGGCCCATTCCTGTTTTGTGTATTTATCAATGATATTGATGAAGATATATCAGGCTTAATGTCCATGTTTACAGATGATACAAAGGTTGGCAGGGTTGTTAATGACACTAAAGACAGTATGCTACTGCAACCGGATATAGAAAAGTTAGACAGGGTCTGAGAAGTGGCAACTAAAGTTTAACATTGATAAATGTAAAGCACTGCATATGGGTAGCAGTAACCCAGGAGAAACATACCAACTGTGTGGTACTACACTCAGGGAGGTAGAGAATGAAAAAGACCTGGGGGTAATTGTGCAGTCAGATATGAAGTTCTCTGAGCAGTGCAGATGGCCTGCCAGAGCATGTCATGGAGTTTTGTCAATGATATATAGGAATTTTGCTAGCAGAGACAAGGAGGTGATTATCCCTTTGTATAAGGCAATGGTCAGGCCACTCCTTGAGTATTGCATATAGGTCTGGAGACCTCATTTTAGGAAGGATGTAGAGTTGCTAGAATGAGTACAGAGAAGGGCAACAAGATTAGTGAGAGGAACAAAGGGGGTGCCCTTATGAAGAATGGCTTAAGTTCTGCAAGTTGCAGCATCCGGAAACTAGGCATCTGTGAGGTGATCTGATTGAGGTGTATAAGGCCTTGAATGGTTTGAGCAGGCTTACTGCTGACGGGATGCTTCCACTTGCTTAGACTAAGAACCTGAGGGGGCATAGATTCAAATTGAGGAAAGATAGTTGTAGAATAGATGTGTGGAAGTTTGCCTTTAGCCAGTTGGTAGTTGATTGCTGGAACAGACTTCCATCTGTTGTTGTGGAAGTTGATAGCTTAAATAAATTTAAGGCTGAATTAGACAAACATTTGGAGTGACTGGATGGGCGAAATGGGAAGGTGTTTTTTTTGGCTGATTCTTGCTTTCTTTTTTTGGCTGATTGAATGGAAAATAATTCCATTATTTTCCCCGGGTACAGAAGTGAAACTAACAGTTAATACATAACTGATACGGAAGTTATATAAAGGGAACTCGGAGATAATTAATACTTGACTGATTGATTAATACTTGACGCTAAAAATATATATCCCGTTATAGCTGTGTTGGGAGATAAGTTAGGGTTATAAACTGAGATTGAAATTTTATTTAAATTAAAAGTAATCATGACTCAGACCAGAGCAGCAAAACAAAAGGCTCAAGCTAATGGAAGTGCTGTGGCTCAGAGGAGAACTGAGGGGGGCAGTTGCCTTCTGAGTCACAGCCTTCTAAAATGCACAGCTTGCATGATGTTTGTGGAGCATTCAGGTACGGGACATGATATTGCCATGGGGGATGTCTTTGTGTGTGCACGATGCAAGGAGTGTATCGAAATCAGGCAACAACTCAGCGTTCTTATGGGCCTATATGAGAGCTTGAAGGACAGGGTGGATGCCCTCAAAGGAACTAAATTGAGGGGCCCATCAAGCTCTCAGCTGCCCACATCAACGCCAGAGCTTGCACTTGGTCATCGTGAAACACAGCGGCAACCCCCAAGGCAGAATGCGCTGGTCCCAAAGGAACTAGTAGTTGTTGGTGACTCCATTGTCAGGGAAACGGGGAACATGCTTTGTAAAAAGGATAGGTGGAAGAGGACCAGGGTATGTCTGCCAGGGGCAAAGGTTGATGACGTTGTAGAGCAGATATCATCTTTTAAGGGCACAAAAGGTGATATAGTTGTACACGTGGGCACTAACGATATCAAGAGTAGGAGACCGGCAGAATTGCTTAACAAGTACAGGTCACTGTTGAAAAAAAGCCGTGAAATAGGGTTGAATTTGAAAGTGTCTGCAATTCTGCCCAGACACGATAGGAGGGAGTATATGATGAGAGCCTTGTCGATCAATTCGGCCCTGGAAAGATTGTGCAAGGCTCAAGGGGTAGAATTTTTTTCAGCCTGGACTGTACTTGTTAACAGGAGGGATTGCTTCTACAGGGATGGGATACACTTAAATAGAAAGGGTGCAAGAATATTTGCTGATGCTATCGAGGCAGTGTTAGGTGGGTCGGAAAACTGCTAGCTTGGGGGGATACAAAGACAAATAGATTAACAGTAGCCACTGGCAGAGGTGAAAGAGATTCTTGCACTGCTTCTATTGGAATGAGCAGAAGCCTGAAAAACAAGATTCAGGATATTTCAGAGACTGCTGGGAGTCATTGCGGTACAAGTAAACACATGGGTTGTGTTAGGGTAGCTAAGAATAGAAATAGGTGCATGTATACTTGCGTGTACACCAATGCTAGGAGTTTAGTAAATAAATTTGATGAATTTGAGGTATTGCTCAAAACATCAAAGGCAGATATTGTTGGGATATCAGAGACTTGGTGTCACACAGATATAAGGAATGCAGAACTGGAATTTGGGGAGTACAACGTCTACAGAAAAGATAGACTGGATAGGAAGGGAGGAGGGGTTATGCTATTAGTTAAGAAATACATAAAATCCAAGGAAGTGAAGCCAGTGGACATCGCTGGACAGTGCAGTGTCGAGTCAGTTTGGTGTGACATAAGCATTGGGAGATCAAAATTGAGAGTAGGAGTGTGCTATAGGCCTAATGACTCTGATGAGTATAATAAGAAACTGTACAGGGAAATAGAGTGGGCCAGTAAATCAGAGAGTCTTATAATGGGAGATTTTAATTTCCCAGATATTGACTGGAATTTGGGGGCTGGTTACTCACACACTAGCAGGGCTTTTGTGGATTTATTGGATGATTGTTTTCTACATCAGCATGTTCAGGAGGCAACTAGAGGGAGTAATACTCTTGATTTGATTATCAGCAGTGATTCTTCATGCATTAAGAATCTGCAGATAAATGAACCACTAGGTGGCAGTGAACACAGTGTGCTGAAGTGGGATTTACTCAAAGAGGTAACTACCATCAGAGGTAAAGGGAAGGGTTTTTGTTTTCGTAAAGGCGACTATGATGGACTGAGACAGTATTTAAATTCTATACAGTGGGACCAACTGATGATGTTACCAACAGTAAATGCAAAATGGGAAGCATTCAAAGAACTTAACTTGGAAGCTACTAGACTTTACATACCAACTAAGAAATATTGTTCAAGGTTTAGGCCTAAATGGATGTCAGATGAACTGATGAGGCATATGGCAGAGAAGAAACATGCATGGGATACATACAAATTAACACATGACACAGAAGCCTATGATAGATACAAGTTGATCTGTAACCAAGTTACAAAGGAGGTTAGGCAGGCGAAGGCAGATTACGAGAAATCCTTGGCAAGGGATGCAAAGAAAAACAGCAAAGAGTTCTTTACTTATGTAAACTCTAGAAGGAAGGGGATGAATCAGATTGGTCCACTTGATATCGATGGGTCAACTGTTGATGATCCTACTCAGGTAGCTAACAAACTAAATGAATATTTTGCATCGACATTCACACATGAAGAGTTATTTAGCGAGGGGAAAGCCAGAGGTGTATTCAACTCTAGCAGTAAACTAGAGAATCTTGTAATAACTGAGAGTAAAGTGGAGGAGAAATTGTTGAAGATAAACACAAGAAAGGCACCTGGGGTGGATGGGATCTATCCAGTTATATTAAAGGAGGCAGCAAAGGAAGTAAGCAAACCCTTAGCCATAATTATGAGAGCTTCCTTGGACTCAGGGGAGGTACCCATAGACTGGAGGTGTGCAAATGTGACCCCAATTCACAAAGGAGGATCAAAAGCTGACACAAGCAATTATAGACCTGTGAGTTTAACTTCTGTTCCAGGAAAATTAATGGAGGCACTAGTTAAAGAAGCACTGCAGGATCATTTAGACAAGACTTCAGTTATAGCTCGGACACAGCATGGTTTTGTTAAGGGGAAGTCTTGCCTGACCAATTTGATTGGATACTATGATGCAGTCACAAAGGAACTGGATGCAGGGAATAACTTTGATATTGTATACTTGGATCTTAGAAAGGCTTTTGATACTGTTGCACATGGAAGACTGCTGCACAAATTGGAGCAGTGTAACATTGGAGGCAAATTGCTGCTGTGGGTAAAGGGGTGGCTGAGGGGGAGAAGACAGAGAGTGGTAATCAATGGACACTGCTCGTCATGGACTAATGTTATTAGTGGAGTCCCTCAGGGCTCAGTGTTGGGTCCATTATTGTTTTCTGTATTCATAAATGATATTGATGATGGTATATCAAGTTTAATGTCGAAGTTTGCAGACGATACAAAGGTAGGCAGGGTTGTCAAGGACACTACTGACACTATGCTGCTGCAACAGGATCTGAAAGGTTGAGCAGATGGGCTGAGAGGTGGCAAATGAAGTTTAACATTGACAAATGTAAAGTACTACACATGGGAATCAGCAACCCCAGAGCAACGTATCAACTCTGTGGTATTACACTGACAGTGGTAGAGAATGAAAGGGACCTGGGGGTGGTTGTGCAGGCAGATATGAAGTTCTCTGAGCAGTGCAGACGGGCTGCAAGAGTAGCTCATGGTGTATTGTCAATGATATATAGGAATTTTTCTAGCAGGGATAAGGAGGTGATTATTCCCTTGTATAAGGCAATGGTCAGGCCACACCTAGAGTACTGTATACAGGCCTGGAGGCCTCATTTCAAGAAGGATGTAGAGCTGCTGGAACGAGTACAGAGAAGGGCAACAAGATTAGTGAATGGAACAGAGGGGTGCTCTTACGAAGAAAGGCTTAAGATTTGCAAATTACAGTGTCTGGAGACTAGGCACCAGCGAGGTGATCTGATAGAGGTGTATAAAGCATGGTTTGAGCATGCTCAATGCTGATGGGATTCTTCCTCTCGCTCAGAATAATCACCTGAGAGGGCATAAATTCAAATTGAGGAAAGACAGATGTAGGATAGACGTGCGGAAATTTGCCTTTAGCCAGCGAGTGGTTGGTTGGTGGAACAGACTTCCATCCCTTGTCATGGAAGTTGATAGCCTAAATAAGTTTAAGGCTCAGCTGGACAGGTATTTTGAACGAACAGAGGGGTGAAGTGGGAGTGGTTTTTTTTTTTTTTTTTTTTTGGCTGATGCTGCATAAGCTTGCTTTCTTGCATCAAATGCCTCTACTAATGCTAATGCTAAAAGAGTTGTATAATTATTTGTGTCACTCTTTGAACCTCCCTTTGTGAATTGGGGATACATTTGCACATCTCCAGTCCACAGGGACAAAACCTCTCCTGCTTGCTTTCTTTTTTTGGCTGATGTATAAGCTTGCTTTTTTGCATCATATGCCTCAACTAGTGCTAATATCACCTTGTATAGAATTTAAAAATTGTCTGAGATCACTGTAGTCACTTTTACAAAAGCAAAAACCCTTCCCTTCCCTCCTGATGGTAATTATACTTTCATGTAGCATATAACCAAAGCAGTACATGTATCATATACTTAAACTGTGTTATAATGATACATATTACCTGATTATGATTTTTCAAATTTTCATTCTTCATATTATGTTGCATTATTGTTTGTATGCAGTACAAAAATCTGTCATGTTCCACATCTGGTTTTATCTAAAGTAGATGAATTTATTATTGAAAATTCCCCTTTCTTCAGGTACACTCATGGGTATTACAAATGGAATTGCCAATACAGCAGGATTTCTAGCACCACAGTTTGTTGGATCTCTAACAGAAAATAAAGTAAGAATTTCTAGTATATAATGGAAGAAGATGATTAATTCTCTAGTGTGTGTGTGTTCCTGTATTTATTTTCTTTCTAAGCTGTTCTAAATTATTGAATAAAATTTCTAGAAAATTAATATTGATATAATATAACTTCTGCTTTTATGAGAGAGTGCTGATCCACATTTTGCAGATTGTTCCATATGCTGTTACTTTTTTTGTTCATTTTATGATTTACAATACCATATGCTTGATATCCTCTGTGACAGTATAGTGGTTTTGCCACATGCTACTTGTTTGGAGAAGTCTGGGGGCAAATCCCATTGGAGACTGGTACAATTTAAATGCCTCTTCAATTGAGCTGTAATTGACTGATCTCAGTCAGAGGGAATAAGACTCTCCTTTGAGTTAATCTAGGTTTTTCAGCCTACACAACATGCAGATCAACCTGTGAAAGCACTCTTACAGAAATAATACACGCACAGTATATCTTTTAAGTTGCTGATGTACTTAAAACTAACATCTTATCCAGCGTCCAAAAATGTAACGGGATTTAAAATCTAGCTACATTCAAAGATGCCTTTCTGGGTAGTCATATGAACCAGTGCTCTACTCACCTGCCACTTTTAGTTTATTCACTCTCATTTGTCACTGTCATTCTTTCAAGTGTGCCCAATTTCCTTGCAAATTGATTAATCTTAAATTTGTTTTGCCCTTTAAAAGCACTGGTTCTGTTGTCATTTTTCAGGTATCTTAACATTGGCATCAGTTTTCATAATTAGTCATTTGTACTGTTTCTGGAATGACTCCAGAATAAAGTGACAACATTGAACATTAAAAAGTTTAGTAAACTTAGAACAATATAGTTAATTGAACACAAAAATAAGCACAGAGATATAGTTTGAAACAATTCAGTTCCTGGTGAACATGATGACAAAGTTTCTTTCTGGGAATTTTGCTTGCCTATGTTTGATTAATAGAATTTATACAATACCTTAATTCAGCTGACTATGACTATAGTAGAAGAATAAAACCCATTTCACAATTTATGGTAAATGAAACAATTTTTATTATACTGTATGCCAGTGTTTCTCAGCCTTTTTTGTTGCTGCAGCACACTTTTAAAAGATGCTAAAATTTTGCAACACACTACAATATATATTATACAAATATACTATACCATATATTCACAAACGGGAAGTTATTTCTGTTGGTGTATTTAATAATACACTTATTATTTGTGTTGTATAGGTGAACAGATCTAGTACTTGGGCTTGGCACACCCAAGGTCCTGAACTGGATATCATCATTTTTCTCTTTCTTTGTCATTCCCTTCTATTTCCTCTCTCTCTGTCTCTCTCATTATAATAATAATAATATCACAGATATGATGGTGTCATATATGACATTAAAATTGTCTACAAAAATCATGTTAAATAATTTTAAACAATTCTATTTAGAGGTAATATTCCACCATGATTACATGCTCCTTTATGCTGAATGCTGTGTTCATGCTGTGCTTGCACTCTGCTTGTGCATTCATAATTTTAAAGGTTGTTGATAGATGGTGACCTGACACATAATAATGTTACTTGTAAATTTCACATCTTGAGCACTGTTTTACCCAGTTATTTGCATTTTCATGAGTTGTCATTTAAAATGAACACCCTGCATATTGTAGTAGTAGTAGTAGTAATAGAATATTGTATCTTAGTATTGCCATATATGAATATATTCCTGTCAGATCCCTATCTTAGCATGGCTTCCTCTCTTACAGCAAACATTACACCAATGGAGGATTATCTTTTATCTTTCTGCGGCAGTTTTCTTAGTTGGTGGAATTTTATATGCAATTTTTGCCTCAGCAGAGCTTCAGCCTTGGGGTTTAGCATCTGCTAATGAGGATCTTCAAAAGAATCAGGAGGAGGAGGTGGAGAAAGAAAAGAAATGACAATTTGTAAATGTAAATTTATTGGACTATGTATAACTAAAACATTTATTTTTATATTTAATTTTTTGAAATATGTTTGAGAAACCTAAGATGTATATATGCTGTGCACAAAAATGTTTTGTAAGCTGTAAGGTCAAAGTACACTTTATGATGTGAACCATTTATGTCATCAGTTTTACCCGAGGATAACATAACCATCGCCAAATATCATGAAAATAATTAAAACTTGGTTAGAAATTAAAAATCACTTGAGTCAGTTTTCTCCTTTTATACCATATAACACTTTATGCTGTTCAAAAAGCCATAGAAGCTAGTTGGAGACCCCACTACTTATTAAATAGACTGGTCTTCTGCAACCTTTAAGCTGTCATTGCAAGCCATGGCACACTAAATTTTCAGAAGATATTTGAAGGTACCACATATTGTATCATGGAGAGAAACAAAGCACTTTTAACTTGTGTGAAATCTAAATATCTGATTATATCCAGTTGGAAATTGTATGTAGCTGGTAATCGGATGTTTCATGTTATGTTCCTATCACTTCATCACTGACTACAATGGCAGTAAATAAATGGGAAAATAGAGCTATAAACAGTGTCAAAATTATTTTGTATATCCAGCTCATGAGTAACTGTGTGAAAATATCAAACCAAGTTATTTAAACATGGATTTCCCTTTAACAAAACCATGTGCATCCTTCAGAATTCCATATCTGTCTAAATGGGTTTTTTGCCTCTCCCTCAATGCTAAGTACCTATTCAATTCATCAGCAATATCAGCTAGGTTATTTTAGACTTTTACACACCCATTATGTAAGGTCTAATCTGATTCATTTTCTTCTTTATTATATTCACACACAAAAGCTCCTTATCCCCATTCTTTGCACTCTCTTAAATAGGTTACTTTTTAAGGCTAAAATTATTAAGGTTAGATTTGAATTAAATATATTTTAAGGACAGATTTTTAATAAATACATTTTAATGTTAGATTTAAATTAAATTTAGATTTAGGATTAAACCTCAGAAATTTAGAAAATATGTATTTACTTGCTGTCATTGCTGCTTCATGATTATAAAGAACAGAATGGCCAAATTTACATGTCATCTAATTAAGTTGGGTTTTTTGGGGAATCATATAAGACATGAGAATTGGGCTCATGTCTTATATGACTACCCCAATTAGATATGCATCCCCATAGACATGCATTTATGACAGAAATAGTACCAATACACCACCGAGATAAACAAATTTTCATCTCTGATGAAATTCTATTTCATGGCTTTCTCCAAATTTACACAAAAAGTATTTGAGACTAGGAGAACCATCCATACTGTGAGCACCCAAACTGTGAAATCCTCTACTTAGACAAATATACTTACCTGATTCTGACATAATCCCAATGTGACTGGCCTGTCAGATGAGTTTCCCATCCAGTGAGAAATTTTATGGTAATTCAATTTAATTATTATAAATTAATTTAATTATTAGTTATGTGTAATGCTATGTCCATATTTTACTGTTATTCTACTGTATTAGATTCCGATGTACCTTGTTTATCTTTCATACAAACTTCCTTATCCTTCAATATTTCATTTACAATTTCAATATGTTAAAATAACTGTATGTAATATATATACCAAATTTACTATCAGCAAATAACTGAGAGTGACTACAAGTATGCTGGCAGATTGAATGCTTGTTGGGCATTAATGTAGATATCCATGCGTGTATGACAGAATGTGTATTTAAGTGCATGTATATATGTTTTGGTATAGATATATCTATGTTTTGGTGTAGATGTATCTATATCTATGTAGGTATGTGTGTTTGTATTTGCCCTTCTCTTGTATATGTGTGTATGCATATTTGTTTATTGTATATATGCATGCATACATGTGTATATATATATATATATATGTATAGTATGAATCAGAGCTGTGCTACTCAATATGTTCTACGTTGATAATAATATTAGTAAAATAATAAGAGGAGTATACCTCAATATAGTGCGTAGAACCCTTCCGTATGATACCCTCCAGAAATTAAAACGGAAAAAATGAAAAATCGGCAAACTTACCGGTACATTAGAGTAAAAAATAAATAATTAAATAATCAATTTAACACAATACAAATCAATTTAAAACAATTAAAAATCAAATTAACGCAATTAAAAGAATCAAACGAAAGGAAGGAAAATCGTTTTGAATATTTTCGTTTGATTCTTTTAATTGCAGGAAGGAAAATCGTTTTGAATATTTTCGTTTGATTCTTTTAATTGTGTTAATTTGATTTTTAATTGTTTTAAATTGATTTGTATTGTGTTAAATTGATTATTTAATTATTTATTTTTTACTCTAATGTACCGGTAAGTTTGCCGATTTTTTTCGTTTTTTCCGTTTTAATTTCTGGAGGGTATCATACGGAAGGGTTCTACGCACTATATTGAGGTATACTCCTCTTATTATTTTACTAATATATATGTATGTATGTATGTATGCAAATTGAATGCATGTGCTGGTATCTATGTATGTATATGTGGGCTCATATGTATGCATGTAAATTGTATGTATATATCAGGTTCTATGTATGCACGTGTATGTACTTTGCATGCATGCATGCACTGTCGTGTATGGATGTTTGTATGTATGTGTGTTGCATGCAGATATGCATTTTGCATGTTTAGGTACACATGTATACATGTATGTTCTTTATTATGTATGTATGTACCGGTGTGTTGTAGTAGGATTCTAGGAGCATCAGCGACTAAGGCTGTATTGCTCTGTGTATATTGTCTGCAAATTGTGCACATTCTGTGGTTGATTTTCTGTTTACTGGACAAAAAACCAGAGTTTCAGGTAGGTAAACCATGCTGCCCTCACCTGAGACCAACTTACTCTGCCACGTTGTGAATGAAAAAGGCCCATAAAACTTCTTCCTGTCATTGACAGAACTCGAACTAGGGTCTTTTCCACCCCATTTGGGGAGAACGGCAATCCTACCAACTGTACTACCCACGAAGGCAGTGCATGCATGCATGCATGTATGTTAGTAAGTGTATTTATGCACGTCAACTTGATGCTAGTTTTAAATCTGTGTAGTTGCTTGGTGGGAAATAAGTCCACTTAGCCTGGAAAAAAATTTTAAAGATTATGCTACATCCTATTCAGGGTACTGTTATGTAAGGGATAACTGTATGTGAATGATGACTGAATGAGAATGTCCGATATATGCCAACTATTGTACCCTAAATAAGTATGCTATATGAATAAAATGGTGTTGAATTTCCTCGAGTTAAGCTGTACAAACGTGAATGAGAGCAGTTATCACCTGTGTAAACTATGCCTTGGCTGAGTGAACATTTTGTGATTTGAGATTTTAAAAAAAGGTGCTTGTCTTGATGGTTTTCCTCATTTAGGTGGCACCTGTGTCCTGTCTGAGTGTGTGTGTGATGGATGAAACGAGGTAAATGAGTGTGTCGCATACTGTTAGTAACCAATCTGTGTACTGGTTACTAACAGTTTTGTAGTGTTAGTAATCCTTAATAAGTATATAAAAAGAAAAGGATGTAATTGTGTAACTGTTAATATGATAGCTGTATACTTGAGAGGAATAAATGGTTTGCGTGTGTTGTTCTGGCAGGTCTCCTCCCAAATCGGACGGGGGAAACCTACTTGGAAACCACCTGCACTCTCTGACATCATGTGCTTCTATCGTGGCATGGCATGGGTATGCTGACACTGGACCAACCAACTGTAGCTATAGCAGTTGGTCTGTCTGTCTGGTGTGGGCACCTCCGTAGCCAGGTGGGCAGGAGCAGCAGTGCGTAGCACATGCTTCTTGATTAGACCAGTATTCGAGCCTGTGACCACCAAATACGGAGGATGTGGAGAGGTCAGGGAATGATCACCGCATATCCCTGGAGCAAAATGGCCTTAGTTGCTAATGCTCCTGAAAAAAAAAAAAAAAAACCTGTCTGGTGTGGGAATACACAGAGAACCACTGCTCTGTGTGATCTCCTCCCACATAGGGCAACCTGGCCTTATCCTTTAATCCCCAAACGCCCATCCTCCTTTCCTCCCACCTCCACCTTTTGCCATGTGGCTCTACTACCACAAACCTTTCACTCCTCCTTGATAATTCCCACCTGTGAAGGATGGGATCCTTCCACAGGGGTGCTTTTCTATCCCTTTAACATTCTATTTCTAGGTGGGCTGCCTTTCTATTGCCCACCCTAATCTCCTTTCACTGTCACCCCCCCCATTCATGTCTTCCACTTCTAGCATTTTTTTCCCCTGGGGCTCTCCCTGGCAAGCCCAAGGTTCATCCCGCCAGAGAAGGCTTTCCTACTCTACCCGGCTGCCTCCCAGAGATGGTGGAATTTCCCCAAACTGTCAGCCTCTACCACCCTACACTTCCTGCAATCCAGTCTAAACACCTCTCCCCATAACTTCAATTTATGGCCCCTAGTTCTGGAATAATAACCGCTATAAGGGTTGCTCTTATGAAGAAAGGCTTCAATTTTGCAGATTACAGTGTTTGGAGTCTAGGCACCTGCGAGGTGATCTGATTGAGGTGTGTAAAGCTTTGAATGGTTTGAGCATGCTCAATGATGATGGGACTCTTCCTCTTGCTCAGAATAATCACCCGAGAGGGCATAAATTCAAATTGAGGAAAGACAAATTGTAGGATAGATGTGCGAAAGTTTGCCTTTAGCCAGCAGATAGTTGATTGGTAGAACAGACTTCCATCTTTTGTTGTGGAAGTTGATAGCCTAAATAAATTTAAAGCTGAGCGGACAGGCATTTGGAACAAATGGAGGGGTGAAATGGGATTTTTTTTTTTTTTTTTTTTGACTGATGCTGCATAAGCTTGCTTTCTTGCATCATATGCCTCTACTAATGCTAACTGCAGGGGCTCACATCTGGTGAGTATGGGCTTGGCCCACCCAGGGTCCTGTGCTGGATATCATCATTCTTCTCTTTCTTGATGAATACCCCCCTCCTCTCTCTCTCTCTCTCTCTCTCTCAGGGTAACTCAGAAATTTTTTTTTTTTTGCCTGAGCTTCCATCATATGGCTGATAATGATAACTGATATTTCCTTGCTAGTTTCTGATGTATTATCCTCGCTACCTAGTCGCGTCTACGAGTGTATTCAGTCTGGATGATCACCTTATATCCTGCAGTAATGTGTTAAATTGTACTGAGGCCAGGAGGCGCCTCCGTAGCCAGGTGGGAAGGAGCAGCAGTGCCTAGCACACGCTTCTTGATTAGACCAGGGTTCGAGCCTGTCACCACCAAATATGGAGGATGCGGAAAGGTCAGGGAATGACCACCGCATATTCCGGAGCAATATGGCCTTAGTTGCTAATGCTCCTAAAAAAAAAAAAAAAAAACTGTCACTTCGACCTTGGGAATGTATGTCCAATGAAGCAACTTCGGTGATTTTGTTGTTATTATTTCTTTGCATTTGTCCACCCTGATCACTGTGTCAAACACCAGCATTGTTCCAACGGTCCTCCATAAAAACCTGGCAGTAATAGGCCTCCGTGTGACTATTAACATGGATCTCCAGGAAGTCACGATCCTGAACACCTGTAGGAGAGTGACTACTTGGACCAATAGTAATAACAATAATAGTAACTGGCCACATAATCACTGTGTGCTTGGTACCCACTGCGCGAGTAGCACAATGGTATCATCACCGTCCTCACCACAAAATGGGTGAAAAGGCCTGGGTTCGAATCTCATGAATGATGCAAGGAACTTTTATGGACTTTTTTCAATCAGTGGAGAGTAAGTCGGTCTTAGGAGCAGATAGCAAAGGTTTTCCACCAGAACCAGGGGTTTTTCATCCAGCAAAGCAGGCAAATCGACCAGAGAACATATGCAATTTACAGACACAATACACATGGATATTCAAATTATTATATTAGAGCCTCTCATATATACCCATATATGTATTATGACCGTAAATTGCATGTGATCTCTGGTGGATTTTCCTGTTTTTCTTGATGAAAAAACCCCAGTTTCTGGGGGGGGAAACCTTTCTATCAATGCCTGAGACTGACTAACTCAGCCATGGAGTGAAACAGCCCACTAAAGTTCCTCGTGTCATTGACGGGATTCGAACCCGGGCCTTTACCACCCAGTGTGGGAAGGACGGTGATGATACCACTGTGCTACCCGCACAGACAATACACATGGGTAGATGAAATAACTTTCTGGGTGATCCTAATAAATAGTTAGTTTTTTAAAAAAAATAGTTGTGTTACTTGGTACCATTACCCCTCCAGGGCCAAAAAAATTCCAGACAGGAGAAAAATTTGACATGACACTTGTCTATGATGATATCTGGCCCTAGAAACAATTCAGCACATTACCATGGGATGCAGTTTCCACCCAGAGAGAGTACTCTCATAGATATGACCAGCTCACCAGGATAATTCAGCAGATACTACATACATCAAAAGTTGGTGCAAAAATTCCAATTGATCAAGGAATGTGCATCGTTTTCTACACCGCATTAGACAATCACAAACTATACTAGACCAGCATCACAACAAACAAGAGCATCCCGCACAATAGACCACACATAACCCTCATCGACAAGAAGGAAAGCGCTACCTATCTGATTGACATAGCGGTGCTCAACACCAAGACCTATAGAAAGCCTACGAGGAAAAGAAAGAAGTACACAGTCCTAAGAGAGGAAATCAAAGAAATGTGGCTTCTGCAACAAATAATGACCATCCTAACCACCCTGTCAATCATCGTCATGGTGGCAAAGAAACTCCATTAAGAACCCAGCAACAACAGGCTTTGAAGAGAAAATTTACATTGAACTCCAAAAAGCTGCTATACAGAACACCTGTAGGGCAGTCACAGAGTTCCTCAACCAATAATAGTAATCGGACATGACAACTACCCCTACGCTCCTGGTACCAGTACCGGTCACGGGATGAAGAAAGATATTAAAAATAATATAAAATTTCTATATAGCCATTTGAACAATTATAAATGAAGCTGAACACAGGCAGCAAATGTTTCCAGTGTGTGTGTCACGTAATGTTGCAAAAGGTGTCGCCAAATTTTGCCGTCGTAGCATTATTTTCACTAACATGTATACATATTACATCAATTTTTTATTCCCATGTTTGCTTCGTATTTGAGGTCGGTGAGCTGCGGACTCATTCCTTCTCTTTGAAAGAAAATAACCAACTTCAAATTGTCTTATTTAAGACTTGTTAGTCTATTTCAAATTGTCTTGTTAGTTAAGCCTTGCATTTACCATCAACTTAAATATAAAGAACAGAAGAGGTGTACTTTTGATTCATTTCAAAATTCTGGTTGGGGTATCAAATTGTTTTTGGCACACTCATCGTGTTGGCATCAAAAAAAGTACTGACGTAAACAGTTTAAATGCCACTTAAATTCATGTTTGAAACTCAAACTTTTGTGGAACCTCCTAGGCCAAAGCTTGTAAGCTCCAATTGGCCTAATCTTAAAAATTTAATTCATAAAAGTATTAATATCTCTTAAATAGACTAAAAGTTTAGTAATGAAACAAAAGTTAATAATAATAACTTTAACATGAACTAAAAGAAAATGAGAGCAATCGATCTATAGCCAGGAATTTACCCTATCGCCAGTATTGGATTAAGGTTTTCAAAAGGAGAGCATCCGAATTTTGAAAATCTCATCAATAAACTCTGAAAAGACTCGAATATCAACTCTATTAGTAGTAATAGCAGCAGCACTGGCATGTAGCGTATGCAGCATCAGCCCAAAAAAAAAATAATAAAATAAAAAAAAATTACACAACAATTACCTCTAAATGTTTGTCCGGTTCCTCCTTAAATTTATTTAACCTATCAACTTCCACAACAGATGGAAGTTTGTTCCAGCAATTAACCACCTGCTGGCTAAAGGCAAATTTCCGCACATCTCTTCTACAGCTGTCTTTCCTCAGTTTGAATTTATCCCCCCTTAGGTTCATAATCTGAACAAGTGGAAGAATCCCATCAGAATTCAGCGTGCTCAACCCATTCAAGGCCTTATACACCTCAATCAGATCACCTCACATGTGCCTAGTCTCCAGCTGCTGAAATTTGCAGAATTTAAGTCTCTCTTAGTAAGAGGATTCCTTCATTCCCCTCACCAATCTTGTTGCCCTTCCCTGTACACGCTCAAGCAAATCTACACCCTTCCTAAAATGAGTCCTTCAGACCAAGGAGTGGCCTGACCATTGCCTTATACAGAGGGACAATCACCTCCTTTTCCCTGCTAGCAAAATTCCTAAATATCATTGACAAAACCCCATTATCTGCTCTGGCACCTGTCTGTATTGCTCAGAAAACTTCATATCTGACTGCACAATTACTCCCAGGTCTTTTTCATTTTCTACCAGCTTAAGTGTAGTACCGTTTCTCTGTGGTTGCTTCTACCCATATGCATTACTTTGCATTTGTCAATGTTAAAACTTCAGTTGCCACCTCTCAGCCCATCTGCCCAAAATTTTGTAGATGCTATTGCAATAGCACACTGCCATTACTGTCATTAACAACCCTGCCAACCTTTGTATCATCTGCAAACTTCAACACTAAGCCTGATTTACATTCATCAATATCATTGATAAATATACAAAACAATAGTGGACCCAACACTGAACCCTGTGGGACTCCACTAATAACACTGGTCCACGAAGAGCAGAACCCATTGATTACCACCCTCTGTCTTCTCCCACTCAACCATCCTTTTATTCATTGCAG
This sequence comes from Mastigoproctus giganteus, assembly GCF_048544385.1. Taxonomy (NCBI): domain Eukaryota; kingdom Metazoa; phylum Arthropoda; class Arachnida; order Uropygi; family Thelyphonidae; genus Mastigoproctus; species Mastigoproctus giganteus. Next base: position 203,449,558 of record NC_143581.1, on the reverse strand, counting down.
CAACTTGCCCTTAATACCATTCTGATCCAATTTTACAGTAGCCTTCCATGCACAACTGTGTCAAAAGCTTTCCTCAAATCCAAATATATGATATCAAAATTATTTTTTGCATCCAGTTCCTTTGTAACCACATCATAATATCCTATCAAATTTGTCAGACAAGACTTTCCCTTAACAAACCCATGCTGTGTCTGAATTATTGCTGCAGTCTTGTCTAGATGATCCTGCAATGCATCTTTAACCAGTGACTCCATTATTTTACCTGGAACAGAAGTTAAACTAACTGGTCTGTAATTACTCGTGTCACCCTTCGATCCCCCTTTGTGAATTGGGGATACATTTGCTCATCTCCAGTCCGTGGGAACCTCCCCTGAGTCCAAGGATGCTCTCATAATTATGGCTAAGGGTTTGCTTACTTCCTCTGCAGCCTCCTTTAATATAACTGGATAGATCCCATCCACCCCGGGTGCCTTTCTTGTGTTTATCTTCAACAGTTTCTCCTCCACTTTGCTTTCAGTTATTACAAAATCATTAAACACCCTGCTACAATTTGATAACCTGGCATTTTCAATCCTTAATGACTACTGATGTGGGAATGTAGATGCAAAATAATCATTCAGTTTGTTAGCCACCTGAGCAGGATCATCAACAGTCGAACCATTGATATCAAGTGGACCAATCAGATTCATCCCCTTCCTTTTAGAGTTCATGTGAGTAAAGAAATCCTTGCTGTTTTTCTTAGCATCTTTTGCCAAAGATTTCTCGTAATCTGCCGAACCTCCTTTGTGACCTGATTACAGATTAACTTATGCCATAGGCTTCTGAGTCGCTTGATTATTTATATGTATCCCATGCATTTTTCTTCTCTGCCCCGAGTCTCATTAGTTCATTTGACAACCATTTAGGCCTAAACCTTGAACAATATTTCTTAATAGATATGAAACGTCTAGTAGCTTCCACGATTAATTCCTTGAATGCTTCCCACTTAGAATATGCTGTTGGTAACATCATCAGTTGATCCCACTGAACAGAATTTAAAACCTATCTGAGACCACTGTAGTCACCTTTACGGAAGCAAAACCCCCTTCCCTTTAACTGTAATGGTAATCAGAACCGGCCCGAACAAAAGCGGGGCCTGGTGCAAAGTTGACTTGTGGGGTCTGGATACAAATTTCGTACAACAAAATAATTTATTGCATTTTGATATTTATTACGTTGCACAAATTGGTTTAGTAAGGATTATATTAAAATGATAAATAATTAAATTATTTTAATAAAATTAACATTTCAATCACAAAAAATCTTTAATAAATCAAATAAGAAAAATAATTGCTTCATATACTTATAAAATACAATTTGGTACGTGACTTAATCGAATAAGGTCACAATATGTGATTTTTGTTTCATTTTCTTACATGTTGTATAGCAAATTCGTTGATAATATCATCATAATTTAGTTTTTTGACTATTTCGGATTCGATAGATAAAATGGCTAAGGAGGTAAATCGTTCTCAACTAATGCTAGATCTCAAGTAATTTTTTATTATTTTCAATCTTGAGAAAGATCTTTCTGCAGATGCGACGGTAATTGGTAAGGTTAATATAATTTTCAGAACAGTAACAAAATTTGGATACAATTCAAATAAATTATTTTTCAGTAAATATGGTAATATTTGTAATATTGTGACCCTGGAAGGCAAAACTCAACAACAAATTTTGATTTTATTAAATAAATCAATGCAACCAATATCGTCTTGCAAGGTCGCATTTAAGTCTTTGTCTCTTCATTTAAAACTATATGATGTCTCATGTTCCTGATAAATTTCGAATCTTTTCTTAAAAGAAATAATCACACTATCGATTATGACTAAAAAATATTGAATTCTGAAATATTCTTCGCCTGATGAATTATATGCATCTCATGGCTGGTCGTTTCCTTCATAACAAAATTGCTTTGTTTTTCGTCCAGTTCTTTGATTCTTAAATTCAGATGTCAGTTATTATTATTATTATTATTATTAATATCCATATGATGCAAGGAAGCCTGAGGCTTATGCTGCACCAGGAAAAAAAAAAAAAAAAAAGTTCCCAAGTAACCCTGAGAGAGAGAGAGAGTCAAAAGTAGAAGGGAATCACCAGGAAAGAGAAGAATGATGATATCCAGCTCAGGACCCTGGGTGTGCCAAGCCCATACTCACCAGATGTGAGCCCCCGGGGTTAAATTGTAATTCTTCAGCTATTTCCTTTGCAGTTATTAAAGAAAATTTGAATCCCGATTCACGATACTGTTCAAAAAAATTTAAAAGGCCTTTTAAATGTGAATTTGTAGTACCTATATCTATATTTGAATTTTGAAATATCTTGCTCACAATATTTACTTCATTCAGTATGTCATACCAAATGACCAAACTTAATAAAAATTCAAATGAAGTAAGTTTATTTTCGATTGATTGGATTTCGTTTTCATGTCACTGGTATGTTCATAAAGGTATTTCAAAGCTAGAGAAAATTGTGGTACTGTACTTGGTATCTCAGATTTCACACTTTCGAGGCGACATTCCCACCTCGTTTCTGACAGTGGTTTCGGAGTAAGATGTTTGACATGCTCTTTTAATATATCCCAGCGTATCAAAGAACTTGCAAAAATATTATATATGCTTTGTAAAGTCCCAAAAAATGAATTTGCAAGAGAAGATGATTTTGAAATATCTCCAAGAACTAAATTCAAATTATGACTTCCGCAGGGTATATACTGTGCTTTGGAATTCTTTTGCAGGATAAGTGCTTGCATGCCTTTATATAAACCTCTCATATGAGCTCCGTTATTGTACCCCTGTCCTGGACAGGTCCCTAAATCTAATTCCTCCTTTTCTAATATGCTTTCAGTTTTGGCTGATAACCCTTTTCCTGTCGACTCTTTTACTGTTTCAAAACAAATAAATCGTTCTTGTATATTCACATCACTTTCAGAGTTATCTACATTAACATATCTTAAAATAACAGATAATTGTTCTTGATGGCTTATGTCTGGAGTGCAATCTAATAAAATTGTGAAATGCTTAACTGTATTTATTATTTCCTTTCTAACTTTTTTAGCCAAAGCAGAAATCAGTTCATCTTGTATTCTATGAGATAAATAGGAACGCGATGCTGATTCTACGCACTGATTCAAATGTTGTTTCATAATTGGGTCAAATCTTGCAAGTAATTCTACGAGACCTAAGAAATTACCGTTGTGCGGTTTACATAAAGCATCGCTACTGCCCGTGAACGCCAAATTATGCTCTGATAAATATAAAATTGCAGCCACTATTCGTTCACGAACACATTTTAAACGTTGTTTCGTTTTTAATTATTTTTTCATGTTCTTTGTCAATAGTGTTTCAAATTCTTTTCAAGTTGTAACAATTTGTACATAGCTTGTAAATGATATTCTGATCTTTCGTGACTTTGTAATCGCGAACTTAAATGTACCCAATCGTTAAGTCCAGTTAAACGCAGAGAAGTGGTATTTGAAGAGAATAACTTACACGCATAACACAATGTGGCATCTTTGTACTTTGAGTTGAGTAACCACCTTCGTTCTTGTCTTCCCCATTCGTTAATTTTCTTAAATAATAATTTTCAGAAAAACTTCTGTTATTTTTATCTTTCGGAAAATCGTAGTTTTTTACTTGTGTCACGCCATTTTGTACGATAGCCATTCTAAATTTATCAGTTATAATTTCGGGCCAAGTACCAGGATCATTGATATCGATATTTTCGTCTTCGTCGCTTTGTTAATTCTCTTGAAGCTGCGGTCATCGGAATAATTCATCTTGTTCTTTGTTCGACTCTAACAAAAAATCCTCCATCTGTACGTTTCCCTCTGCTTCATGATTATCTTCCCGTTCTTCAGTTTAGTTTTCTTATCATCGCTTTCCTCTTCATTAGGACGAGAGCTGGCTTTATGATGATCAGGATCGTTTTCGTGGATGTCGCGCGGCGTAATTTCATTTCCGCGAGTTTGATCTTCCAGTAACTGTGAATTAAGCCTTTCTTCAGTTTGTTGCACATTTTCGGTTTTTAAAAAAATTGCGAGGGAGTTCCTCTGTTTTTCCGTAATTTCTTTTCTCCTTCTTTTTTTCTTCAATTTATCAGAGCCACACATATACTTTCTTCCTGCATCTCTGTCTCTACTAGTCATGTTGCGAAATAGATACGAATATGTTATTTATTTTCACACCTCACGAATCGCGATAAAAACGTACGATGGAGGATCAGCTGTCATAACATATATATATATATATATTCGTATTTGTGGGGAATATTTATTCAATAATTTCAAATTAAATCCAATAAATTATTATATAATTATTATTTTTATTTCTAAGGAGAGATATTTTAAATATATTTGAAATAAAATATATCTTTCCGTGTCCTTTCGAGAATTCTTGGCGGGCTTTCAGATAATGTTAATAACATGACTATTGACATTTTATTTCTTATGTATATTAAAAATATGGCCATTTTATGGCGATGTCGCTAGATTTTGCGCAAGTATTAAAACAAAAAAAAAAAATGAAACCATTTTTATTTTGCAAAATCAGTCAGCGGCGCGGGGTCTTCAGAAAAGCGGGACCTTGTGCGCTCGCACCGTTCGTACCCCCCCCCCCCCTCGGGCCGGCTCTGCTCGTCATCATTACCACCTAGTGGTTCCTTTATCTGCAAATTTTTAATACACGAATGATCACTGCTCATAATCAGATCAAGAGTATTACCCTCTCTGGTTGCCTCTCGAACATGCTGCTACACAAAACAATCATCCAATAAATCCACAAAAAGTCTTACTATTGTGGATTGACCAATCCACAAGTTCCAATCAATATCTGGGAAGATAAAATTCCCCATTATAAGACATTTTGATTTACTAGCCCACTGTATTTCTCTGTACGATTGTTCATTGTACTCATTCGAGTCATTAGGCCTATAACACACTCCTACTCTTATTTTTGCTTTCGCAGTGACTATGTCACACCAAACTGACTCAACAGTGCACGGTTCATCTATATCAACTAGATGCACTTCTTTTGATTTTATGTTTTTCTTAATTAAAGCATAACACCTCCTCCCATCCAATCTTGTCTATCCTTTCTGTACGTATTGTTCTCCCCAAATTCTAATCTTGTATTGCTAATATCTCTGTGACACCACGTCTCTGATATCCCAACAGTATCTGCCTTTGATGTCTTGACCAACACTTCAAATTCATTAAATTTATTTACTATACTTCTAGCATTGGTATACATGCACCTATTCTTATTTGTAGGTACCCTAACACATCCCATATACCCACCTGTTTCACGATGCCATCAGTCCCTGAAACCCCCAGCACCCCTCGCTCCAGGCCGTTGCGTATTAGTATTAGTAACGGCCGCATGGTGCAAGAAAGCCTATGGCTTATGCTGCACCAGCCAAAAAAAAAAAAAAAAAAATCCGAACAAAACAATGATAAAAACAAAAAATAAATAATAATAATTAATTAATAAAAAAAATAAAATAAAATATAAATAAAAAGAAAATTAAACCTATCATCCTATGCGCTTCCCTTACCCGAAAGTGCTATCCAGATGACTTTTGAATTTCCCCAAACTGTCGGCCTCTACCACCCATGAAGGCAGCTTATTCCAGTAATTTATAACTCGCTGGCTAAAATAAAATTTCCTGCAGTCCAATCTAAACATCCCCCCCCCCGTAACTTGAAATTATGTCCCATAGTTCTAGCATCATTTATAATCTTGAAAATTTTCTTCTCATTCATTTTACTGATGCCTCTCAGAGCTTTAAACACCTCAATCAAATCTCCTCTAATGTGTCTAGTTTCCAAATTATATTCCAAATTAATAAGGTGTCTAGTTTCCAGTTTATTCTAACAGAAGTGGTGCAAGAATCAATCACCTTCACCTCTGCCTGCGGCTACTTTTAAATAAATAAAATAAATAAATTTTCTGTTTATACTCTGGCACGACAACCAAGTCAGTAGAGTTTACAATAAATCGTCAATACAAATATTTATCGTATTTAGTAGTCACGGGCTTGAACCCCGGTCACTCAAGGAACGCGTGCTATGCACTCTCGTTCCTGACCAACCTTTGTCTGCGAATCCTCCACCTAAGCTAGCAATTTTCTGACCCACCTAACATTCCTCGATAGCATCAGCAAATATTCCTGCGCCCTTTCTATTTAAGTGTGTCCCATCCCTGTAGAAGCAGTCTCTCCTGTTAACTAGCACAGACAACGCTGAAAAAAATTCTACCCCTTGAGCCTTGCACATTCCCTCCAAGGCCGAATTGATTGACAAGGCTCTTATCATGTACTCCCTCCTACCGTGTCTGGGCCGAATTGCAGACACTTGCAAATTTAACCCTAACTCACGACTTTTTTGCAGCATTGACCTGCACTTGTTAAGTAAATCTGCAGATCTCCTACTCTTCATGTCATTATACGTTGGAAGCATTCAAGGAATTAATCGTGGATGCTACTAAAAGTTTCATACCTATTAAGAAATATTTTTCAAGGTTTAGGCCTAAATGGTTATCAAATTAACTAATGAGACGCGTGACAAAGAATAAAAATGCATGGGATGCATATAAATTATCAAGCTACTCAGAAGCCTATGGCAGATATAAGCTGGTCTGTAATCAAGATGCTAAGAAAAACAGCAAGGATTTCTTTACTTATAGAATCTCCTTACATCCCCTTCCTTTTAGAAAACTCTAAAAGAAAAGGGGGTGAATCTGATTGGCCCACTTGATATCGGTGGTTCGACTGTTGATGATCCTGCTCAGATAGCAAACAAATTGAATGGGTATTTTGCATCTACATTCACACATGAGGAGTTATTAAGGTTTGAAAATAGCAAAAGGTTATCAAATTGTAGCAGGGTGCTTGATGTTTTTGTAATAACTGAGGTCAAAGTGGAGGACAAATTGTTGAAGTTAAACATAAGAAAAGCACCTGGGGGTGGATGGGATCTATCCAGTTATATTAAAGGAGGCCGCAAAGCAAATAAGCATACCCTTAGCCATAATTATGAGAGCATCCTTGGACTCAGGGGAGGTACCAACGGACTGGAGATGTGCAAATGTATCCGCAATTCACAAAGGGGGATCGAAGGGTGACACGAGTAATTATAGAACTGTTAGTTTAACTTCTGTTCCGGGTAAAATAATAACGGAGTCACCGGTTAAAGATGCATTGCAGGATCATCTAGGCAAGACTGCAGCAATAATTCAGACACAGCACAGATTTGTTAAGGGAAAGTCTTGTCTGACAAATTTAATGGGATATTATGATGTGGTTACAAGGGAAGTGGATGCAAAAATAATTTTGATTTCAGGAAAGCTATTTGGATATCAGGAAAGCTTTTGACACTGTTGCGCTTGCAAGACTTGTACAATTGGAGCAGAATGGTATTAAGGGTAAGTTGCTGCAATGGATAAAAGGATGGTTGAGTGGGAGAAGATAGAGGGTGGTAATAAATGGGTGCTGCTCTTCGTGGACTAATGTTATTAGTGGAGTCCCACAGGGTTCAGTTTTGGGTCCACTGTTGTTTTGTATATTTATTAATGATATTGATGAAGGTATATCATGCTTAGTGTCGAAGTTTGCAGATGATACCAAGGTTGGCAGGGTTGTTAATGACAGTAATGGCAATGTGCTACTGCAACAGGATCTAGAGAATTTGGGCAAATGGGCTAGGGTGTGGCAACTGTTAACCTTGACAAATTAAAAGTACTGCATATGGTAGAAGTAACCCCAGAGAAACGTACCAACTGTGTGGTACTACACTTAAGGTGGCAGAAAATGAAAAAGACCTAGGAGTAATTGTGCAGTCAGATATGAAGATTTCTGAGCGATGCAGACAGGCTGCTAGGGGGTTTTGTCAATGATGTATAGGAATTTGCTAGCAGGGAGAAGGAGGTGATTGTCCCTCTGTACAAGGCAATGGTCAGGCTGCGCCTTGAGTACTGTTTACAGGTCGAGAAGCCTCATTTTAGGCAGGATGTAGATTTGCTTGAGCGTGTACAGAGAAGGGCAACAAGATTGGTGAGGGGAATGAAGTGATCCTCTTACGATAGAGGCTTAAGTTCTGCAAATTGCAGTGGCTGGAGACTAGGCACCTGCGCGGTGATCTGATTGAGGTGTATAAGGCCTTGAATGGATTGAGCACGCTGAATTCTGATGGGATCCTTCCACTTGTTCAGTTTACGAACCTAAGGGGACATAAATTCAAAATAAGAAAAGACAGATGTAGAATAGAAGTGTGGAAATTTGCCTTTAGCCAGCGGGTGGTTAATTAATTGCTGGAACAAACTTCTATCTGTCTCTGTGGAAGTTGATGGGTTAAATAAATTTAAGGAGGAACTGGACAGGCATTTGGGTAAATTGTGTAATTTTTTTTTTTTTTTTTTTTTGGCTGATCCTGCATATGCCCATACACTTTCTTTGTTGCATCACATGCCACTACTACTACTACTATTGGTAAATCGTGTATACACGATTGTTGCAGCAACACACTGTCATTAACAACCCTGCAAACGTTTGTATCATCTGGAAACTTCGACACTATGCCTGATATACCTTCATCAATATCATTGAAAAATATACAAAACAACAGTGGACCCAACACCGAAGAATCCTGTGGAACTCCACTAATAACATTAGTCCAAGAAGAGCAGCGTCCATTGATTGCCACCCCTGTCTTCTCCCACTCAACCACCCTTTTATCCATTGTAGGAACTTACCCTTAATACCATTCTGCTGCAATTTGCACAGTTGTCTTCCATGCGCAACAGTGTCAAAAGCTTATCTGAAATCCAAGTATATGATACCAAAATTATTTTTTGCTTCCAGTTCCTTTATAACCACATTATAGTAACAATCTTTAACCAGACTCCATTATTTTACATAAAAAAAAAAAAAAAAAAAAAAAACTATTATATTTAGACCACCCGAATAATTAAATTCATCTGCCGAGGTGTGTTTTCTATGGTCGATTTGTTTGGTTTGCTGGAGAAAAATCCCCAGTTTCTTGGGTGGGGGGGGACCTTGCTATCTACGCCTTAGACTGACTAACTCAGCCACCGAGTGAAAAAAGCCCTTTAAACTACCTCCCGTCAACGACAGGTTTCGAACCCGGTCTTCTTCCACCCGGTGTGGGGAGGACGGTGACGATACCACTGTGGTAGGCGCAGACACCATTATTTTACACGGAACAGAAGTTGAACTATCTTTCTTCAACAGCAAAATTATATTTAGGAACATTACAAAGATTACAAGCGATATTTGCTGCTTCGCGAAGTAGGTGGCATATTTTAAAAAGGCACGTACAAACTACTGTGAAATCTCTACCTGAAACAAGATGGGACACAAAGATAAAAGAGTATGAAGCAGTACGGTATTAGTTACGGGATATTACAACTGTATTAAATGAAATCAAGTAACAGCCCAAAGGAAAAGATGCAAAATTGAATTCTGAAATACAAGGTTTGTTAACAGATATTACTTCTTTTAAATTTATTGTAATGTAAGTGTAGTTGTTTGTTATGAAATATTAAGTATTATAAATAAAGTAAATAAAGCCATGCAAAGTAGTACAATTGACATCAGGCCAGATGTAACCCAGTGGTCAGGGTCGAGAGTGCATAGCCTGCGTTCCTTGAGTGGACCGGGGTTCAAGCCCGTGACTACTAAATACGATAAAGATTTGTATTGACGATTTATTGTAAACTCTACTGACTTGGTTGCCGTGCCGGAGTATAACAGAAAATGTATTTATATGTGCACTGCAATTGTAGTGATAGAAGGTACTCTTAGTCAACTAAACAAATTTAGAACATCAGGATTTAAATTGAATTGTGTATGGATAAAGCTATCGACATCGCAACTGAGTTAGAAGTACCCTCGGTGTTACCAGAAGTGCGAGTATCTACAAAAAAAAAAAAGAGCAATTTTGCCTATGAAACTTCATTAGATTAGCTTTAGCAAAGGCACATCATGCAGGAAGGCAAGCTTATATAGTATCAGCAAAAAAAAAAAAAAAAAAAAACTAATTTCACCCATCCACTCAGTCCAAATCTTTGTCTAGTTCTGCCTTGAATCTATTTAAGCTAACAACTTGTACAAGGACAGTTGGAAGTTTCTTCCAGCAATCAACCACCCGCTGGCTAAAGTCGAGCTTCCGCACATCTATCCTACAACTGTCTTTCCTCAATTTGAATTTATGCTCTCTCAGGCGATTATTCTGAGCAAGAGGAAAAATCCCATCAGCATTGAGCATGCTCAAACCATTCAAGCTTTATGCACCTCAATCAGATCACCTCACAGGTGCCTAGTCTCCAGAAACTGTAATTTGCAAAGCTTAAGCCTTTCTTCGTAAGAGCAACCCTTTGTTCCATTTACTAATCTTGTTGCCCTTCTCTGTACTCGTTCCAACAGCTCTTAAAATGAAGCCTCCAGACCTGTATACAGTACTCAAGGTGTGGCCTGACCATTGCCTTATACAAGGGGATAATCACTTCCTTATCCCTGCTAGAAAAATTCCTGTCTATCATTGACAAGACAGTGAGCTACTCTTGCAGACCGTGTGCACTGTCAGAAAACTTCATATCAGCCTGCACAATTACCCCCAGGTCCTTTTCGTTCTCTACCACTGTCAGTGTAGCACCACACAGTTGATACGTTACTCTGGGGTTGCTGCTTCCCATATGCACTACTTTACATTTGTCAATATTAAACTTCAGTTGCCACTTCTCAGCCCATCTACTCAACTTTTCTAGACCCTGTTGCAGTATTGTAATCATTAGTGTCATTAACAACCCTGCCGCCTTCGTATCGTCTGCAAACTTGGACATTGAGCCTGATATACCATCATCAATATCATTGATGAATAAAGAAAACAATAATGGACCCAATACTGAACCCTGAGGGACTCCAATAATAACATTAGTCCACGATGAGCAGTGTCCATTGATTACCACTCTCTGTCTTCTCTCCCTCAACCATCCCTTTATCCATATCAGCAATTTGCTTCCAATGCCACACTGCTTCAATTTGTGCAGCAGTCTTCCATGTGCAATAGTATCAAAAGCCTTTCTAAGATCCAAATGTATGATATCAAAATCATTCTTTGCATCCATTTCCTTTGTGACTACATCATAGTATCCAATCAAATTGGTCAGACAAGACTTCCCCTTAACAAACTGCTGTGTCCGAGCTATAACTAAAGTCTTGTTTAGATGATCCTGCAATGCTTCTTTAACCAGCGCCTCCAATAATTTCCTCGGAAAAGAAGTTAAACTAACATGGCTGTAATTACCTGGGTCTCCCTTTGATCCTCCTTTGAGGATTGGGGTCACATTTGCAATTTCGAGTCCGTGGGTACCTTCCCCGAGTCCAAGGAGGATCTTATAATTATGTATAAGGGTTTATTTACTTCCTTTTCTGCCTTTTTTAATATAATTTGATAGATTCCATCCACCCCAGGTGCCTTTCTTGTATTTATCTTCAACAATTTCTCCTCCACTTTACTCTCAGTTATTACAAGATTCTCTAGCTTACTGCCAAGATTTAAATACACCTCTGGCATTTTCTCCCTGAATAATTCCTCTTGTGTGAATGTAGATGAAAAATATTCATTTAGTTTGTTAGCTACCTGATCAGGATCATCAATAGTTGAACCATCGAAATCAAGTGGACCAATCTGATTCATCCCCTTCCTTCTAGAGTGTACATAAGTAAAGAACTCATTGCTATTTATCTTTGTATCCTTTGCCAAAGATTTCTCGCAATCTGCCTTTGCCTGCCTAACCATCGTTGTGACTTGGTTACAGACTAGCTTATATCTATTATAGGTTTCACTGTCACCTGTTAATTTATATGTATCCCATGCATTTTCCTTCTCTGCCACATGTCTAATTAGCTCATCTGACATCCATTTAGGCCTAAATCTTGAACAATATTTCTTAGTTTGTATGAAAAGCCTAGTAGCTTCCAAGATTATTTCTTTGCATGCTTCCTAATTTGAATTTGCTGTTGGTAACATGATCTGTTGGTTCCACCGTATAGAATTTAAATACTGTCTCAGACCTCTTTGATTAAATCCCACTTTAGCACACTGTGATCACTTTCACCTAGTGGTTCCTTTATCTACAGATTCTTAATGCATGAAGAATCACTACTGATAATCAGATCAAGTGTGTTTCTTCCTCTAGTTGCCCCCCGAACATTCTGCTGTAGAAAACAATTATCCAATAAATCCACAATGAACTCTCTATTAATCCAACCAAAAGGTTTGAAACGAAATTCGATCGATATATATATATATATATATATAATGGTTGATGTAGCTATCGTTAGCTTACAAGAAAGATTTGGTTAGATGAATGAAATATCCCCCGCTTTTCATCTTAGTCTAAAATCATTAAACTTCATGAATTTATTTGAAAGTGCAATAGAAATGAAATGTCAACAACTCGAAAAAATTCTCACTGGCGAAGAGGGCAGCAGCGACATCGATACCAAAGAGTCAAGTCAAGAAATTCGATCTTTGCAGCATGTTTTAAAAATAAAAAAATTTGGTTGCTTAGAATTATTGACATTTATTCAAGAATAAACTTAGTTCAATTATATGCCAGCATCACCATTTCTCTTTGGATAATATTGACATTGCCAATTATGGTTGCATCTGGAGAGTGGAGTTTTTAGGACTCAAAACGATTAAAAAACCTATTCACGAGCAACAATCGTCCAAGAAATATTTAATGGATTGACCATTATAGGCGCCTCTGTAGCCAGGTGGGCAGGAGCAGCCGTGCGTAGCACACGCTTCTTGATTAGACCGGGGTTCCAGCCCGTGACTACAAATTACGGAGAATGCTGAAAGGTCAGGGAATGACCACCGCATATACCCGGAAATATATGTGCTTAGTTGTTAATGCTCCTAAAAACCAAATAACAACAACAACGACCATTATATCAATAAGGTGTAGTAAAAGATATGAAAACATTGGATGTTATAGACAAATTTAAATCAAGTAAATGTCGTAAGGCAATGATGTGAAAACTTTTAAGTTAGTGACTTAAAAGTTTTGTACTAGTCGTTAAATGCAATAATGTACTAGTCGTTAAAGTTGAAATAAATAATTATGATTTGAATAATTGTTAGATGTTCTTTATTTTTCAATCTTATGAATTCCACCTTTAATTTTTTTGTGAGGGGGCCCCCTGATTAATATTTTTGCCTGGGGGCGGACAGAAGTCTAGGTACGGCCCTGGCGATCAGCTGATTGTAGCTTCGATTGACCTTTAAGCGTTACTTTATTTTTTGACGGATTCTACCCACATCTTTCTCGAAAAGAGTGACAAGTAGCGAAATCACTATCACTATCATTAACCCTGGTGGCTCACATCTGGTGAGTATGGGCTTGGCACACCCAGGGTCCTGAGCTGGATATCATCATTCTTCTCTTTCCTGGTGATTCCCTTCTACTTTTGACTCTCTCTCTCTCTCTCTCTCTCTCTCTCTCTCTCTCTCTCTCTCAGGGTTACTCGGGAACTTTTTTTTTTTTTTTTTCTGGTGCAGCATAAGCCTCAGCCTTCCTTGCATCATATGGATATTAGTAATAAATCCCAGAAATTTCTCCATTAGGATTATGAACAAAGTCGTTTCTGTTGGCTAATTACACAATAACATGCAGGTGGTGAAGAGTGGGTAGAAGGTCATGGGTGTGCTGTGGTTTATTTTATTATTTTTTTTTCCTCATTAAAAATTCATAAGAGCGGCGAGATAATTTTTTATTTAAGTTTTAATTGTAAAGTAGTATTATTTTCTTTCAGTATTTGAACGCTGCTATATAATGAGAAATTGCCTTTAGTATTAAGCAGAGGCCAAACGGAAAATTTTACGAAAGGAACTCCCGTTGACTAATAAAGATGTTATTATTATTATTATTATTATTATTAGCCACATGGTACAAGGAAGCCTGAGGCTTATGCTGCACCAGCCAAAAAAAAAAAAAAAAAAAAATTCCCGAGTGACCCTGAGAGAGAGAGAGAGAGAGGGAGAGAGAGAGAGAGAGAGAGAGAGAGAGAGAAGTAGAAAGGAATCACCAAGAAAGAGAAGAATGATGATATCCAGCTCAGGACCCTGGGTTTGCCAAGCCCATACTCCCCAGATGTGAGCCCCCCGGGGTTAAATGTCTGATAGTGTGACTGCATTCTCTATAGTAAAGCAATGGGAAACATCTTTTCTTCAACAACTCGCTTAATTTTCGTTATTTCCTTAAAAAAAAAAAAAAACTTGCTCAGAATACATTACCTAGTGGTAAACTATCATATATCTAATAATCGAGTATTGTATGTACACGATTAGCGACGTGTGACAAACCAGCACGACATTCCAGTCCATTCCAAGCCCTGATGTTAAAGAGTTTGTTTTTAACTTAAGACATCTATAACGGTCACATGTTGTGATGTCACTATTATATTAGTTTGTCACCCGCTTCGACTATGACACGCCCATTGCCAAAGCTGCGTACACAGAGTAGTACACTGTAGTACAAAGTTACGTATAAGTTACGCAGCTTTGGCACTGTGACCAAATCACTGGTGTGATTTCATGACTCGTCTGCGCTAACGTATGTACATAAGGGTTCAAAAAACAACTACTCGTAATATAAAGTCAGAATTCCTCGATTTATTTTGCCGACTGTTAATGATGACTTCATTTTTATTCGCGACTGAGGGTATTATCGTTTTCTATTTTATTTCTAAATAAAATGCGTTGTTATTTTCTTTATTCTGTTCAAAAAAACAGGTCGTCCTCTTCGCGGGTTATTTTCATCATACAGCTAAATAATATTATTATGATTTAGTACATAACTTTGTAGGTAGTCATATATAGTAATTACACGCTATTTTAGGAAGAATTTTTTCCTTTTAAAGGTTTCACTTGATACCGTTTGTAAAGTGTGTATCTTTAGATACACACTTTACAAACACAACGTACCTTGGTTTTCATAACTTGCAGTAAATGAAAACACTGCGACCCAACCCGACTTTGGTCAATATTATTAGTAACAATGTTGTATAAAGAATTCGACTCCTCAAAATGTTACCAGTTTGTCATAGAGCTCTTTAAATTTTTTTTGACTACATTATAAGACAGTAATTTGATTTTTCTGAACGAGATTTTTGTTTACAGATTACGTGCTTACATATATAGATACACTTAATGTTTTTTTAAGACTCCTCCCTTTCCACTCTGGTATTTAGTTTATACCAGTAAAACCAAGAATTATGAATTTTAACAAAAAGATGTAAAAGCTATACTTGTAAAATGTTTTTTCAATTTTAGGTGCCATATACATGACCTATACGCTACAAAACACTTTTTGTTGTCTGGAGCATCAACACTCAGGGACCGAACATTGCAGATGTACGCCGGAAACCTATGCAAAGTACATAAAAAATGTGTTAGATTTCCATGAGTAAACTCACAAAATAAAATGCTTATTGAGAACACAGGCTGCTGATTTGTAAGTATCTAATTTTGCTCTTGCATTTTTTTTTTTTTTTTTTAAATTTTTGTTGCTGTTTATGGTAATTGTTAGGAAGTGATATAGGTGATTTGTTGATTCGTATACTATTTTTATTAGTGTCCTACATACTCCATACATCTCAGATGTTTTAAGATGCCCTAGAACTTTAGCAGTTTTCTTTGCTTTTCCTCTTATGATAATGTGAACTGTTAGACTCTGGTAATTATAAATTGAGGAGGACCTGATTGCAATTACATTATGTAATTTGCAATCAGGCCTTCTTCACTGATGGAGTTAGGCATAATTTGATTAAGCCATGGTGTGAACCTTGCCTAATAATTTTCAGAAGATAAAAATCTAAAATTGTGTACAGGGTGTTTCAAAAGTAATGGTCAATAATTTAAAGGTGAACTGTACAGACTACAATATGCAAAAAAAGCCTAGTAAACACGGGTCCATAAGTGAATCGTTTTCAAGATATTGCACATTTCTAGTTTGGATCCACCACTGACAAGGTGAACTGTACAGAGTTGGGATCCACCACTGACTTTTTTGTTTAGGTTAAGTTATGCTCATTCTCTCCGTTTCCTCCCTCTCTCAATGCTCTGAGATGTAGCAGGCATACGAGTACTTGTCAAAGGATAGTCAACGTGGAAAGAGGTTACAGCAACAAAGATTATGTGGACATGCAATTCATGTATGGTAGAGCCAACGGCAGTGCACTTGAGGCTGCACGTTTGTACCAAGAAGCATTTCCCCGCTGAAGGCAGCCCAACAGGCACAAATTCATCAGGGTACAATGCCTTTAGAGTTGTTATTGTTATTTGTTGTTATTTAGTTTTTAGGAGCATTAGCAACTAAGGCCATATTGCTCCAGGGATATGTGGTGGTCATTTCCTGACCTTTTTGCATCCTCTGTATTTGGTGGTCACGGGCTCGAACCCCAGTGCAATCAATCAGCGTGTGTTACACACTGCTGCTCCTGCCCACCTGGCTACCGAGTAGCCATGCCTTAGAGAACATGGGCACTTTGCACATGGAGTACAAGCAGATAGGCCCAGAAGCATAACACCTGATGTTGAGGAAAGGGTGTTAGAAATAACATCCTGTAACATGTAACATCTGTAAAATCCTGTGGTGTCAAAACCAAAAATTAAAAATGTATTATCTTATGTTTAATAAAACAACCCTTAGCAAAGGATTCACAGCTTTTTGTTAAACTAGTTCTTCCAAAGTCAGTGGCTGATCTTAACAGAAAATTATTCCATACATTATCTTGAAAACAGTTCATTTGTGGCCCGATGTTCACTGGGACATTTTTGCTTATTTTAGCTTATACTTTTCACCTTTAAATTATTGACCAGTTTTGAAACACCCTGTATTTCAGTGCTTCACATATCAAATCTAACCACGGCTTTCTCTCAGAGGTTCAGAGAATACCAATTACTTTCACGTTTTGAGGCCTCTAGCCATAACGAAAAAAAATAGGGCACAAAATGCATTATTTAAAAAAAAAAAAAATGCTTTTCTTGCATTTTTCTGTGTAAATGCATCAATTATTGAGGAAAAATATATTTGAAAAATTATTTGGGGCCATTTTTGAGTCAGATGAGTTATGTTTTGAGTCATAACACTGGAATTCATTTTAAAGGGCTATTTATAAGTGAATAACTGCAATTTAAGTTTAAAACTGATATGAAATGTCTGCCATAATAATGATATTTCCAAAAAATAAATTTGGAATATCATTAATTCACATTTGCATGTTTTTTTTTTTTTTTTTTTTAATTTTTGATATAAAGACGATAGCTAATTATATTCTTTGATTCCTTTAAAGTGAATTACTGGAGAAAACATATAATTTGGTATTTATATTAGTGTTTGAATCAAAACTGGACTAAATATATATGCAGGTTTTCACTTGTAGACTGGCAACCTTCCAGGATTGGTGTAGAAGGCTTGAGTGCTGGGTTGAAAGGAAAATACGACATCTTGTGTGTAAGGAAATCATCTGCTGTTGTTTTGCAAAAATGGGTGAATGCAGACAAGTTAAGGGGTTCAAAATGCATTTAAGAGACTTCGCTTTGAAATTTAATGGAATATAAGCGAGGGGAATGCCAGAGGTGTATTCAACTCTGGCAGTAAGCTAGAGAATCTTGTAATAACTGAGAGTAAAGTGGAGGAGAAATTGTTGAAGATAAATACAAGAAAGGCACCTGGGGTGGATGGGATCTATCCAGTTATATTAAAGGAGGCAGCAAAGGAAGTAAGCAAACCCTTAGCCATAATTATGAGAGCTTCCTTGGACTCAGGGGAAGTATCCATGGACTGGAGATGTGCAAATGTGACTCCAATTCACAAAGGAGGATCAAAGGGCGACACAAGTAATTATAGACCTGTTAGTTTAACTTCTGTTCCTGGAAAATTAATGGAGGCACTGGTTAAAGAAGCACTGCAGGATCATCTAGACAAGACTTCAGTTATAGCTGAGACACAGCATGGTTTTGTTAAGGGGAAGTCTTGCCTGACCAATTTGATTGGATACTATGATGCAGTCACAAAAGAACTGGATGCAGGGAATAACTTTGATATTATATACTTGGATCTTAGAAAGGCTTTTGATACTGTTGCACATGGAAGACTGCTGCACAAATTGGAGCAGTATGGCATTGGAGGCAAATTGCTGCTATGGATAAAGGGGTGGTTGAGGGGGAGAAGACAGAGAGTGGTAATCAATGGACACTGCTCATCGTGGACTAATGTTATTAGTGGAGTCCCTCAGGGTTCAGTATTGAGTCCATTATTGTTTTCTGTATTTATAAATAATATTGATGACGGTATATCAAGCTTAATGTCCAAGTTTGTAGACGATACAAAGATAGGCAGGGTTATCAAGGACACTACTGACACTATGCTGCTGCAACAGGATCTGGAAAGGTTGAGCAGATGGGCTGAGAGGTGGCAAATGAAGTTTAACATTGACAAATGTAAAGTACTACATATGGGAAACAGCAACCCCAGAGCAACGTATCAACTTTGTGGTACTACACTGACAGTGGTAGAGAATGAAAAGGACCTGGGGGTAATTGTGCAGCAGATATGAAGTTCTCTGAGCAGTGCAGATGGGCTGCAAGAGTAGCTCATGGTGTCTTGTCAATGATATACAGGAATTTTTCTAGCAGGGAAAAGGAGGTGATTATTCCCTTGTATAAGGCAATGGTCAGACCACACACCTAGAGTACTGTATACAGGTCTGGAGGCCTCATTTCAAGAAGGATGTTGAGATGCTGGAACGAGTACAGAGAAGAGCAACAAGATTAGTGAATGGAACAAAGGGGTGCTCTTACGAAGAGCACCCCTTAAGTTTTGCAAATGACAGTCTGGAGACTAGGCACCGGCAAGGTGATCTGATAGAGGTGTATAAAGCCTTGAATGGTTTGAGCATGCTCAATGCTGATGGGATTCTTCCTCTTGCTCAGAATAATCACCTGAGAGGCTATAAATTCAAATTAAGAAAAGACAGATGTAAGATAGACATGAGGAAATTTGCCTTTAGCCAGCAGGTGGTTGGTTGGTGGAATAGACTTCCATCCCTTGTCGTGGAAGTTGATAGCCTAAATAAGTTTAAGGCTCAGCTGGACAGGTATTTCGAACAAATAGAGGGGTGAAGGGGAAGTGGTAATTTTTTATTTATTTATTTTTTATTTTATTTTATTTTTTTTTTTTTGGCTGATGCTGCATAAGCTTGCTTTCTTGCATCAAATGCCTCTACTAATGCTAATGCTAATAAGCATGCCTGTCTGTCTTTAAAAGCAATTTTTGTGGCAGTGAATGTTTTGGATGATTAAGTGACGTCACCTTATGGCACCATTTCGGATGGTATCATAAGATGACATAAGGTAGTTTCTGACTTGTTGTTGACCTTGCTTTGAGCCTTTATTATGTATGCAATCATTTCATTTACTAAAGAATTCACTATGTTGCTATTGTAATCTGTACCTATATCCGAGGATATGCTGGGGTGCTATGTGATGTCTGTCACTATGCCTCTGGGCATTGTTGTTATTATTATTATTATTTTAATGAAAACCTGAAACACAAAAAAACTATTAGAACCTGAAGTAATTAGTACATTGCATTGGTTAAAGTTTGAAAAGTCAGAAGACATTTATTGACATTAGACATGATTTTTTTTTAGAATTTAATTATTCAGAAAATACGCGTGGATGTAAGTTGTTCGAGAAAACACAAGTAGAAGGGGGGATATATGAGGAATGAAAAAGTTAGTTCTCTGATTTTGTAGTTGGATAATGAATATGTACATGTTGAGGCAAGTGTATGACTGGTTTGAAAGTGAGCAGTAGAATTACAGATGCCACTTCAGACGAGTGCTTGTGGAAGTATACATAGAAAAGGTGTGTGTGTAGCAAAAACTGCAGCAGAGAGTGGAGAGACTTTGTAAGAGATGGAACATTAATTAACCTGACCTCCATCTTTTGAATGGAGTCGAGAAGCTTGAGAGAGATTTTGGGGGCATCACTCCATATGTGGAAACAATATTCCATGGTAGGGAAAATTTTAGATCCGTACAGAGTTAATTTTTAGCTTAAAAAAAAAAAAAAGTATTTTTAGGGTTTCCAGTGTTGTGTGTAATTCTCAGAATACAATCAGGTATTTGAATGGTATGCTGGGGTCTTGTGTGTATGGTTAGTTTTGGGATCTTGTGTGCATGGCTAGTTTTGGGAGACCCTACTTTTATGTTATTATTGTGTAATAGCTATTTAAGAAATATTTTGGGCTCCCTCAATGTGTTCGAATGCACTGAATACAACTTTTTCATGGCTCTGAACAAAGTTATGTAGAAGTTGCATCCCTCAGAATGGCAGCTCTTTTAGCATTTTAGTTCATTTTTTTGAGTTTTTATCTGTAATTTCTTCACTTTCTGAATCCAGTAAAACATGCAGAAGAATAGACAACCTTCTGTTGAAATGAATCTTGAAACAGGCCTCTGAGGTTGAGTTTATTATTGTGACCTGTTGAAATGAAAACCACCAAACTAGCATTTTGATTCATCCACATTCATTTCCAATGCCGGCAACAAGCATGTTCAACTGGTTCTCTTGAACAGGGCCCTGCGCTCAAATGGTCTAAATAATAATATCATTCACATCTTTTCTGCATTTCTATCAATGAGCCTACTGCCGTCTTAATGTCTGGTTACCCATATTATTGTCACTCCATGAGCTGTAAAATTTGAAAATTTGAATAATGTAAAATAAAATAAAACAAGTAATATAAAAAAAATTTTTTTAAAGTCAATTCCTACTTAGGTCAACAAAGAAAAATTTTATTTTAGTTACTTTTTATTAAATAATTACAATTAATATAAATATGTATATACATATGACAGAATCACAATATTAAGTGGCAAAATAGAAAGCGAATTTCCTTGCAATTTTCCATTTTCCTTTCTATATATGGTTTTGGACTATTATTTTTATTCACGTTTCATTTTCCATTTTGTTCCCTGCTTGACTCAGACTAGAACCCAGAATGAAAAAAGAATCTGAAAAAGAAATTTTTTTCCAGCGATCTACACGCTTCGCCACTGACTGTATTTATTCCTAAATTTATATCCTGCTAAATATGTTATATAAGAGAAATTTTTTTTCTCCCATATAAAACTAAAATTAATTAATGAATTAATATTTGAAAAAACTGTATTAACATCAAGTGTCATACACTACAAGTTTAAAAAAATGTATTTGAACTTGAGTGGATGAATAACAAAAATTTATCAAAAAATTATTGATTTTCGCAAGAATTGAACTCACATTCTTCACCTTCACGTGAAAACTACTGAAATCTTTGCATTTTACCGATTGAGCTACTGCCTGTTGATTTCAATTTTATTCCTAAATTTATATCCTGCTAAATATCTTATATAAGAGAAATTTTTTTTCTCCCATATAAAACTAAAATTAATTAATTAAATTTAATTAATGAATTAATATTTGAAAAAACTGTATTAACATCAAGTGTCATCCACTACAAGTTTAAAAAAATGTATTTGAACTTGAGTGGATGAATAAAAAGTATTTTATTAACGATTGAAAATTTGAACAAGATATATAAATATATATAGGGAGAGTGTGAACTAATAGTAGGAATTGAAAAATAAAAAATCACTGTTACAAAAGTACACCGTATTCATTTTTGCATAGGACCCCAGGGCCCTGCAAGTAATTCGTGAACAGGGCTCCACAAATTTTGGGGCCAGCCCTGTTCATTTTATATCTTCATTGAAAATTATAATCTTCCTTTTGGAGTAGAATTTTTTCTCAGATATTTAACTTTAGTGTAATTAAATTCCTTATCTCTTTCCACCTGTCAGCTAGCTTATGGTATTGAAAGTAGCTATAGCTCTATGCAACTTTTCATATGGGATTACCATTAAAAAAATGGTTATAATGAGAATGATATAAATTATAATAAATAATAAGCAGATATATTTCTATAATTGAAATATTACATCACTTTAGACATTATTTAAGTTATTAGCATTCTTCTTAAAACTGGAGAGTAATTTAATAAATGTCAAATTTTTTTCTGAATTTTTAACATAATAAAACCATTTGAAATCTTTCAGTTTCTAAACTAAACTTGCTATTTTGGTCTTAGAGTGTGCCTATGCAATCTGAAATAAATGACTTCATAATATTTTTCCATATCATCAAATTGGAATAATTATGTAATGATAAAAACTGTTGCCTAATAGGTTACTGTGTCATCTGTATCTTTTTTTGTAAGATACCATTAATCAACGGGTAAAATACCCACATGTAATAGTTTCCATTTCTGTCCTTTCCACCTCCTCCTCCTTCCTTCCTTTTCAGAAATCATTTACTGTTTCAAATAGTAGTCATAAGACAGAAGGAAATGCATTTCATATGATGTGGAAATTAGTCATCATAATAGTTGGAACCTAAATAAAACACAGCAGAAATAGGACAGAGCATTTATTTTCATAAATGGTTGCCTTGAGTAAGTCCATAGTACAACTTGCATTGTTTTAATAGAGGTTACAGTTTCCCCCTAGGTTATGAAGAAAACAGGTTTGTAAGGAAGCATTTCCTTTTTATATGATTTAAGTCTCTATTAAAGTGTTTTTTTCAGCAACTTTCCTTTGAATAGTAACAGCAGTGGCAGTCTGCTAGATTGCTTTTTACTGTGTACTTGCTAACAGATACCTTGATTCTTCATCACTTCTTGAGTTTGATAAACTAAATATGAACTGTCAACTTTCATATTTAATTTTCTTTCTGTAAACTTTATACTTCTCTCACTTGTCCCATTTGAGTGCTTTTCATATTACATTATGGAAAAAATTTAGTTAAAAAGCAAGCTCATTATAGTATTAGCCTAAAAAAATAAAAATATATATATTCTATATAGCTGCGATCTGTCTTTCCTGTATTGATTCTTTTCATTTATTTCTCCAGATATTAGTTTAATCACACTTAATTTTCAATTAGCTACTGATGTGTTACTAAATTTTAATGTGAAACAGTTATTAGAATGGCTATTATTTATTTACATATATTTTTATGTCATTTGAATATATTTTGCACTTTTTATATTTCTCTTATGGGGTTATTGATATTTATAAGGTTTCTTCTTTCTGGCAGTTCATTATTTTACCAACTTTTTGAGAAGACTGCCTACTTTTAATAATTGGAGCTGAAAAATATGGCTGAATACTTCCTGATCTCACCCACAGGTAAGCTGTGGAAATAACTCTGACCACTCCATGTAGTAGTCTGAAAATTACATTTCGGTTTTTTGTTTGTTAGAGCAAATCGTGGAGCAAGACCATGTCCGTAAATGTGAACTCAACTACTTTAGAACTAAACAGAAAATGAACCCTGAAGGATTCTGTTGAAACATTGCATGCATGATTTATAGCTGTCAACAACCCAGAGTAGGTGGAACACTCCATACATGATCAACCATTGTCCCACCTGTTTATAGAAATCTGCAAATTTCATTTGCTGAACATGTCTAATCTGCCAGTTTACTCTGAAGCAGTAATATATATTTATATCTCTCTGTTTAATGTTAATAAAATGTTATTCTTTCTCCTTTTCATGGATTGACCTGGTTTATTCTCACACCCATGTTGTGATCAGCCAAGTAGTGGAAGACCAAAGTCTGTATGCATTGAAGAAAAAAGTAAGTAACACTAATATTTTGGTTGAAATGATTTCAAAAGACTGGACATTGACCACATATGCAATGATGCAAGCACTAGGGTTCAATGAGAAGCATATTGACCATTTTAGATGCATTAGATTTTAGGAAAATATGTTGCAAATGGTACCAAATCTGTTATCAAAAAAAAAGTTTTCCAGGCAGGAGATCTGCCAAGACCTGTTGTAGGAATGTAATAATTATTTTAAAGGCCTGATAACAGGTGATGAGACCTGGAAGTTTCATTATGACTCTTATTCTAAATGTCAGTCAATGGGACAAATGCATATCGTCCTAATGAAGAAAGGAAGGGGAAAAAAAAAAAAAAAAAAACTCAAATTGCCAGATCATCACAAAAAATTATGGCCACAGTGTTTTTGCAAGGCTCAATTTGGGTTTATCTGTTTTTTTTTTTTTTAAATAGAAAGACCAGATTTATAAGGAAAGTCATTGCCAAACACTAGATAAGCTTAACAGGACTATAACACAAAAAAAGAAAGGATTTAACTGGACACTAATTCACATTGCATCATGATAATGCCAGGCTACACACTGCCCATATGACTCAGATGAAAATTGCTGACCTAGAATGGAGAGTTTTGCCTTATCATGCACATGGCATAGACTTGGTTCTTTTTTTTCTATTTGTTTGGATATGTGTGTATTAATAGAAAACACATTTTGAGTGATGAGAAGTTGAAAAACAGTGATAGGCTGGCTTCAACAACAGGATCCATTCTTTTACCAAAGTGCATATGCCATTTGGGAAGAATGATGGAAAAAATGTATTGCTAAATAAGATGGATGTATAGAATGATAGCTACATGCTTCCTAGTGATTGTTTAATAAATATTATAAATTTCAGCTTTCTATCTGCCCTCTTTATGACCAAAGAGACATTACTCATGGACTGATCCCTGTACTTTTGTTACGTACAATTTCTCCTTTTCAACCTCATGTCTGGCATTACTTCCTTAATCCTTAGCCTTGCATTCAGTTGGCATGGCTGATGAATATAAGATTAAGGATTAAGGGAGTAACTCAATTAAAATGAAAATTTAATGTTTTTCTTGTGAGATTTTGGGATTGATAAAAGATTATTACAAAATGCATATAAGTGATTGTAAAATTAAGATCTCATTGTATTAAAAAAAAAGCATAGCAGGACTGGGTTTATCAAAGTATTCTTTCCCTTGGGTAAAAATATCTGTCTGTCCACAGTTGGATAACTTTCATGAGCTCTGTATGCTCAACATTTTCATCTTTGTAGGAGTTTTCAAATAAGGAATGTAAAATTCCATTATGGGAAGTACAGTGTGTACAGAAAGAACAGACAGGATAGTGAAGGAGGAAGGTGTTATGCTCTTAATTAGCAATCAAAATCTATGAAAGTGCATCCGGTTAATATGAGGGGCCAGTGTAATGTTGAGACTAGGATTTCTTCCTGAGAATTCCCGCGAAAAAATTGTAACTTTAAAATTCCCTGGGAAAAGCAAAAACATTTCTCGAGAAATTGAGATTATTTTTTTGTTTTTGTAATGTATGGACTGCTGTGTAGTTTATTTTAAAATGCTTAATTTTTATTTAAATATAGTTGCAAGTAACCATTTCATTTTCTTTATCTAATTTTACTATCTATATTCTTGTTCAATCAGAAAAATACCCTGCTTTTGCCACGAGAACAGCAGTAGTTTCTGGAAAAAATAATTGTGTATTCCCTGAGTTCGTCATAATTCCAGTCCCTTTTCTGTGGGTCACTGCATGTGCAGTGTAAGACCATTCTTACAAATACTTATTTCTCTGATAAGAATAGTGGGTGGAAATAAAACAGTTTACTAACAAGAAAACAACAATTCAGAAATATTTCAGTTAGAGGGAGTGGGTCTGTTGGAACAATAGACAAACCAAAGTAGAACAATAGAAAGACTAGATTTAAAGGGTGCTCAGGGAGATAGTCAACATTAATTTAATCCCTCTATCATACTGCCAATTGAGGACTCACTTAGTCATTTTTGGGAAGGGCTTGGCTTGGCTTGGCATGGTTCTAAAGTATAGTCAGTAGGCGGTCTAATGGTAGATGTTGAAAGGGTTACATAGTAAAGGAAAACAAGGTTGTGTGTTAATAACATATGAGAAAAATAAGTTTAAGAAATATAGTGATTGGGTGAAGTTCAAATTAATAGGCAGAGATATGCAAATAAGAGGGAAATAAATTAGGTTTTTACATACAAAGAAAGGGGGTGTGTAAAAGAAGAAAAGTGGGATAGATGTTGAAGAGAGAAAAAAGTGATGTGTGAGTGAGGAGAGAGAGAAAAAAAAATGATGAGAGAAGGGTGCAGAATTTGGTGTGCTACAGGAGCGATGTAATGATGTGAGAGTGCTAGCTAGTAAAGAAGTATATCACATTATGGCTTGAAGACAGAAAAGTGTAATGTGGAATTCTGTCAGAAAGAGAAAAGGGAAAGTCTGAGTTCAGCAGGAAAAGCAGATCATAAAATAGCTGATGAGTTCCAGGAAAAGCTTTGAAAGATATAACTGAATCCTCAGGTCAGAGATCTTTAGAACTTTATTAAATTTAGGAACAGAACTGACCAGACCTGTGTGTAATGTTAATGGAGTGCAAATAATATAATGATTACTAGAGAGATGAAATGCATATAAATGAAGTAATATTGAGCAGAAATGAGCAATAAAAATGATGAATAAGACGAAGCAGCATAGGATTACTAGGAATTAAAATTTGTTTGTAACAGATAGTACCTTAAAGAAAAAAGAAAAACCCCCTCCCACAGCAGCATGAAGTTACAGTTCAGTGTTAACATGATTGAGTTGTGACTGTGAATGATGTAATGTGACTTGAATTCATTAAGTAAAGTAATGTTCATATATTAAAAAGTGTACTAATGTGATGAATTTGAACTTGCTTTAATATTAATACAGTTTTTTTATTAACAGAATAATTATAAATATTATTTAATTATTAATAATTATTTTTGGATAATAGCTAATTTTATTTACTTCATTTTAGTTAACCCTAAAAATGAGTAAAACATATGAAGAATGTTGGCAGCATTTTAAAAAAGTTGACAAAACCATGCAGCTTTTTGCAAAATGTGTTTTAAAGCTTTGCAATGCAAAGCATCATCAACAAGTGGACTTCATCATCATCTTGAACATATTCATGTCATGAAAAGAAAGAAAGCAAGTGAAGACGATGGTCAAACACCTCAAAAGACTTTAGCCCCAGGGGCTCACATCTGGTGAGTATGGGCATTGCACACCCAGGATCCTGAGCTGGATATCATCGTTCTTCTCTTTCTTGGTGATTCTACTTCTCTCTCTCAGGGTAACTCGAAAATTTTTTTTTTTTTTTTTGCTGGTGCAGCATAAGCCTCAGGCTTCCTTGCACCATATGGCTAATAGTACAATACAATACAATTTATTTTTATCAAGAGAATTTGTTTACAATAAATGAACTTGTTAAGAAAAGTAAATTTCTTGACAACAAGTTGTAATTCTTCATTTACAACAGTTTTTGCATACAAATTTGTTATCTAACAGAAAAGATAAAAAGTAAAGTGCAGCCATTATCAACCCACTGCAGGATGGAAGCCTCCTCAACAATTCATGCTGAGGGAAATGGACCATAATCTGCCACGCTGGTCCAGTGCGGGTTGGCAGATCGACCATATTCAGCAGTCAGGGGCTTGAACCCCGGTCTACTCAAAGAGCGTGTGCTACTGCACTCCCGCTCCTGCCCACTCGGCTACGGAACAGAAAAGATAATGAAATCACAACACATAGTACATTCTGCACTGCAAACAGAGATAGCAATTTATCTGCATAGGAATTATAATCTACTGTATCATTGAGTGTCAAAAATTTTCTTATTAAGAATTTTAATTTGGAGCTAGAATAACTTCTCCTGAGCCTAAAATCTACACTAGCAACAAGTTGTTTGTTATATTCATTGTATGCCTTTCTCCAAATCTATTTAGTACCCTAGGGTGAGGCAAAACAATTGCTTTTGGGTTCCTTAAATTATGTGGGACATTTCTTTGGAGATTCGACTTTTCAAAAATAGTGTTAAGATTTTTCAAGATTAAATTTAACTTCAGTTTTTGAACTGGATAAAGTATTTTATATTTCAACAAAAATTGCCGGCGAAGGTAAAGAAAGCCTGCACGAGAACGACGAGAAACGTCGGATAACTTACGCGGAAAATTAGTTTGCCGATACGGCACTCTAGCGCTGCTCACTCGGTAAACAGACGGTAGGTGTTAACGGTCTGGAGCAAAGTCGAGAACGATATACTGATTGACAGGTAGGCGTGGCAAACGACGTGCTGATTGGTGCGCGAACACAACACACGATAACATCGGTTTAGTATCACTGTAGCAGCACTAATGGTAATTTGTCCTAATCGTACATGCCCTAACATTTACTGTAACGGTGAAAAAAGATCAGGTTACCTCGACTTGAATCCCATGGGAGCTTGAACCCCTCCCGAAGTGGAGGGGGTAACCTAACCTTTTTTCTTTAGAATCAGTCATATTTAGAAATACATTCATAAAAAAATAAATTTTTTTAAAATAAATAAATTTTTTTATGACCGTATTTTTATTTTCTTGTTCAATAATATGCCCTAATGGTGAAAATAGGTCAGGTTACCTCCACTTGAATCCCATGGGAGCTTGAACCTCTCCCGAAATGGAGGGGGTAACCTAACCTTTTTTCTTTAGAATCATGAGTGGACTAGCACATAAATTGTTTATTAATAAAATATTAATTTTTTTATTAATGTACTTTTATTTTTAAAGACACTCATGCGGATACACACGTATCATAACGTCAATCAGCACCTTAATAGCTTGTCTTCTGTCGCGCCCACCACCAATCATTTCATTGTTTGCCACGCCTACCTGTCAATCAGTATATCGTTCTCGACTTTGCTCCAGTCCGATAACACCTACCGTCTGTTTACCGAGTGAGCAGCGCTAGAGTGCCGTATCGGCAAACTAATTTACCGCGTAAGTTATCCGACGTTTGTCGTCGTTCTCGTGCAGGCTTTCTTTACCCAAGCCAAATTGCCTTCTCTTGTTCAGGTCATTCCAAAAGTTTATCCCCATTAAAAGTCTCAAAATCCTGATAATTAAGTTGTGTATTATCCTTATTTCAGTTATATTTTGCTTGTGCCCATACATTTACTAAATAATTGAGCTGGGAGTCCACTAATGCATAATATAAGGTAACTTTTGTTCTAAGATTTAACTTATTCTTAATGTAGTAAAAAAAGTACACATAAAAATCTCATTTTTTTGTACAAATTTGTTATATGCATTGCCCAATTTAGACTGTAATCAATCCATAACCCAAGGTAACAATGATTTGAAACTTCTTCCACAGTTTGACATGTGCAATTCTGGAAATTCTGATCATGTAGGCATTCATGTTTATGTAATTTAATAGAGGGACGAATGTCCAAGGTTTGATGAGGAGGTCTAATTACCAAAAATTTTGTTTTTTCAAATCTGAGTGCTAATTTAGTATCATGTAACCAAGTTTGTAAATGTATTACATCCTGCTATAAATCTTTAACCATTTTTGTCAGGTTCTTTCAAATTGTATATAAGATTATATCATCTGCATAAATTTTTATAAAGGAGTTCTTTATTACTTCGAATATGTCATTTATATAGATGTTGAATGTGGTCGGCCCTGCATGAGTGCCCTGAGGTACTCCTCTCTTTACATTATATGATTTTTCCCTTTGTATTTTCAATTTCAACTGTTATTTTTCTTTTGGTTAAATAACATGCTAAGAGTTGATTGATTCTTCCCCTTATACCATATTTCAGTAATTTTTGTTGCAATATTGGGATATCAATTAAGTCATATGCTTTGGTCAAATCTATAAATAAAATCATTATGAAGTTATTGTTGTTTAAATGTAAGTTAAAAGTCTACTGAATTCTCTAATAATGTCTGTGTGCCCTTGCCCTTCTGATATGAGAATAGAGTTGTTTAACAGTCCATATTGATGTAAATATTTGCTTATATGGGAAAAAATATATTATTTTCTAATATCTTATTTATAACTGACTGTATTGTTATTGGTATATAATTGCAAAAGTCATCTGGTGATCCCTTTTTATATATAGGTATTACCTTAAATGAAAGTAAATTTGTAGTATAGCTTCCTGACTCTAACAGCCATGCTATAAACTCCACCAAGAGAACAGAGAACTGGTTTTTATTTCTCTTTACTTCGGTTACTGTAATACAGTACAGTCCGTAAGATTTCTTGTTCTTTAACTGTTCTATAAGCTTAAGAATCTCAGTATATTGTGGAGTTAAGACTACACAAGGGTTCACTATCTGAGGAAGACTATCTTGTTGATTAAAGGAATTTTTAATTTTAATGTTGATTAATCTTAATGATGAATTTTTAATCTTAATTTTTAATTTTAATGTTGATTAAGGAATGAATATAATATCCATTGAGATCTAATACAGCTTTGGCAAACCTATTTGCAACCTCATATTGTTTGTTTGTACCAGAAATCTGTTCTAATAGTGTTAATTTGATTTCCCCTTGATAATTTCTTCCTTATACTTAACAGGTTATTTATAATGTTCCATTTATCCTTTTAAGTTATCTGCTTATCCATAAAAAGTTGATTGTAATAAGTGTTTTTTTTTTTTGTTTCCTAATCATACCTGTCAATTTGTTTCTGAGTGTTTTATAATTGTGATAATGTTCTATGTTTGATGGACAATTTCTATACTGCCTGAAGTATTTATCCCTTTGTACCATTAATTCTTCTATTTTGTTAGTCATCCAAGGTTTCTTAAGCTTAATCCTGCTTCTCCTAGAATTTATGTTGCAAGCTTGTTTATCTTTTGTATTATCTTATTTGAAAAGACATTTACATTTGTTGTGTAAGTACTTGCTCTTGTATTAACATATTATCTATGTTCTGTTTCAGTTTACCTGTTGATAAATAAATTTTCTTCATAACATTTGTTAATTTTATATCTTCACATGGATGTTGTTTTGAGTACATATCCACTATTAGTATAGATGTTCTGTGATCTGAAAATTGATTTAATAGTATGTAAGAATTGGCATACTTCAGCTTTATATTTGTTATAAGGTGATCTAAACAAGAGCTTACTGTTCTATCACCCTCCATCCTTTGTTGCCTAGTTATTCCAAATAAGGTATGTTCAAATCCATAATTGTTTAAGATTGCAGAGTATCTGAGTAACACACCAGTTTCATCAGTTAGTAAATTAATATGAAAATCTCCTACTAGTATGGTCTTATCAGCCTGTATGTCATCCCATAGCAGAATTGTGTTATCTAATTCAATTAGAAAACTGTTTATAGAATCTGATGGTGGCCTATAAAAAGCACAAATCATGAATGTGTTTTCTGGATCTTCTCCTAATAATTTGACACAGCAGTTTTAAACCTGTACTGCTTTAAAGCATATTTTATAGTATGCTTTAAAATTGATATCCTCCACCCCTTCTCAAATCTCTCAACATATAGACCTTGTCATAACCTTGTATGTTATAATTAGAAATTTCATCACTTTTTATGTTAACCCCTGTCAAAACTATACATGAAATAAATTCTTTCATTGCATTTATATATTGCAAGAAGTTAAACCAATTTTTTCTTAATGACCTGATATTTAGAACTACCAGAAAGAAAGAACTGATTTTTTTCAATTATAAGAGCTTGAATATTCGGATTATTTAAAAAATGTAATGGTGAATTAAAAATCTGTGATTTCTCAAAAAGCATACCTGATGTCTTAATTTTACCTTAGCTCTAGATTTCAAGAAATTTCAATTATGCACAATAAAAGAGTCTATTTTATATACTGCAGATCTTTTGAACTCAAAATTCTTATGGCTCTTGATGATTCATTCTTCTTCACATAAATCCTTCCATGTTTCAACCATAAAAATTTGTAACTGTGAGGTTTTACTAATTGTTTTGTTTCCAAAAACAACTGCTTAAGGTGAGTTGTTAAGTGGTCATTTATGTAGATTGGAATATTGCTATTGTTCTGATAGACATCATTTGCTGTCAGTCGGATCTCCTTTACCTTTCTAATCCATTTTTCCTTTACCACATGATTTGAAAATTTCACAATTAGTCTAGACTTGTCATTTTTTTTCTTATTGTTAGGTATATAATAGTGTACTACTTTTTTATTGTGCTGTAGCTTCAATGCAAGCCCTAGCTGCTGTGTAACAAGCTCTAGATCTTGGCCTGCTAATCCAGTTAAACCTACTATTTCTACATTATTTGCTAACAATTGTTGTTCTATTGAGTCAATCCTTAAGTTAAATAAGCTGGAATTTTCCTCATTTTGCTTGAATGAAGCTTCCAGATCCACAATTCTTTTGCTGATTGCAGCTTTGGAGTCCTGCAGTTTACTTATGATTTTTTGCATTTTGTCATATAATAATTTGTCAAATGTCAAGTATCAGAAATGGATGAATTAATTTCTAAATTTGCAGAAATAGATGGGATTTCTATTAATACTATCACAAAGAGTGATTTTATTTGAGAAAATTTTTCTAAAAGTTTTACAGCTACCAAAAAATTCATTTTGTATTATAGCACTAATTACATCGTCTATATTGGAAAATTTTTAGCTTTAAAATGTAAAAATGAGAAAATGAGCATTTCGATAGACAAATGGACCAGTAATAGAAACTGAAGATATGTGAACCTTCATGTATATTACAATGTAGGTTCATTAAATTTTGGTCTAATAAAAATTCATGGAAATTGTTCTGCCAAAAAGGCCTATTCTTTAGTTAAAGAACAATTGGAATCCTTCAAGATTTGTTTTGAAACAGATATAATACTAGTGATGGTGCTGCAGTTATGGAAAAATTCAGTAAATTATCACCAGCCTTTCAACAGTTATGCTATAATCATGTACTTCTTGCTGTGATAAAAGTATTTTTTGTTAAAAAAAATCAAAAGATGCCAATAGCACTGATGTAGTGAAAGTTACAATGGAGACAATTTTGAACCTGAATACAATGCTGAAGAAAACAGCAAATTAGATTCTGATAATGAAGGATCTGTTTTGCACGATGATGTTTCCGTGGTAATATTTAGTATGAGAAAAATTGTTAAACTATTTAAATATTCTCCGGTAAGAAATACTATTTTACAAGAAGAAATAATAAAGAGAGAAAAAATAAGAGTTATAAGTTATTTTAGACTGCAAAACATGTTGGATTACGTTAGAAACTACAATTGAGAGATTTTTAAGAATTTTAACCATGATAAAAATTGCTTTACGTGAATTAAAGCTCTTTTATCTATGGAAGGATGGATATCCAAAAGTCACAGAAGATATATTAAACTATTTAAAACCCATGCAATTCACAGTTGAACATTAAGTAATCATAATGCAAATCTGCTAACAAGTGAAGGAATTTTTAGATTCCTCTCTCGTAATTTGGAAAAACAAAATTCTATTTTAAGTAATAAGCTTTTAAAGGAGATTAAACAACAGCTTTATAAACATAAAGTCTTAGTGTCCCTTTTTGGATATTTAAGCAATCCAAATAATTTAAATGAGGTTAATAATGATTTTTTTTGCTATGGCAAATAAAAATGAAATTATGCAATATGTGAAATCAGTAATGGAACAAATTGTCAAGGAAAAGTGTACTTCAATAGAAGAGTCGGAAACAGAAAATAATATAAACAAGGAAATGGAAAATTCGGAACTAGGGGAATTAGAAGCAGATCTAAAAACAGAGTTAGTGAGAGATATATCCATTTCAACAGCAAAAGCAGAGCCAATCCAATCAAATAAGGTATTTTCATCGTTAAGAAGTGAGTTGAATTTATATGAAGTGACATGTACACTGACACCAAATCTAAAAATGTTATTAGATGCACTGCTAACAATTAGACCTACTTCAATCCAAAATGAAAGAAATTTTTCTACTTCAGGCTTATTTGTAACTAAGCAAGGATCCAGGCTTTCTGACCGAGCGATTAATGCGCTGTGTTTTTTAAAATTTCATTTTAACAATAATTGTAAATGTTAAAATTCTAATATTAGTTTTCCTTATTATTTGTTTTGTTTCAGTATTAGTGTTTACTTAGGATTTCTTTTATGCTAATCTCAAACTTAGTGTTTTCAAATAAATGTATAGAATAGTGTTACCTATCTGTATGCTGTACCAATATAATAAAATTTTCTGTTTACTTTTATTTTCTGTTTTAATCATATTAAAAAATATGATTCAAACTATGAATCATAATTTTTAATATCTAATTCTCCTTAAATTTTAGTTTTTTACTTATACACTACAATGTACAGTTCATTATTATAGTGTTTTATGACTAGAGTAAGGACAAAAATTCTTATCAAAGAGGTAGCAAATATTTAATCAATAAAATAAAATTTTTTGAGAATTCTTGAGAACCGCAATTTCCTATTCCCAGTTCCTGAGGATTAAAAAATGTCAGGAATTTAGAAACCCTGGATGAGGCAGTTTAGTGTGACATAATCACTGGGAAAACAAAAATAGGAGTAGGAGTGGGTTTTAGGCCTGAGCAGTGTTATGTGAACAACTAAACGAATAAATAGAATGGGACAGTAAATCAGAATGTCTTATAATGGAGGCTTTTAAATTTCTAGATATTGAGTGAAACTTGTGGGTTCACTCACACAGTAGCAGGACTTTTGTGTATTTATTGGATGGTTTCTGCATCAGCATGTTAGAGAGGCAACAAGAGAAAGCAATATGCTCAAGCAGCAACTCTTCATGCATTAAGAATCTGCAATAAAAGACCACTAGGCAGCAGTGATCATAGTGTATCGATGTGGGGTTTACTTAAAGATGTAACTACATCAAGGGTAAAGGGAAGAGCTTTTGCTTTCATAAGAATGACCACAGTGGTCTTAGACAGTTTTAAATTCTATACAATGGGACCCACTAGTGATGTTACCAACAGCCAATTCTAAATGGGAAGCATTCAGGAAAGTAATCATAGAAGCTACTAGGCTTTTTATACCAACTAAGAAATACTGTTCGTGGCTTAGACCTAAATGGATGTTAGCCAAACTAACGAGACTCATGGCAGAGAAGATGCATGGGATGCATATAAATTATAAGGTGATACAGAAGACTATGTTAGATAAACTAGTCTGCAATAAAGTCACAGATGAGGTTAGGAAAGCTAAGGAAGATTATGAGAAGTCAATGGCAAAGAATGCAAAGAAAAACAGCAAAGATTTCTCTACTTATATTAAGAGTAGAAGGAAGGGGGTTGAGTCACATTGGCTCACTTCATATCAATGGTTTAACTGTTGATGATCTTGCTCAGGCTGTTGACAAACTGAATAGGTATTTTGCATGTAATTCATGTGTAACTAATTATTTAGGAAAGAGAAGGCCAGAAGTTTATAAAATTGACAAATTCTAACAGGGATATAAATGTTTTTTTCACAGGAAAGTGGAAGAGAAATTTTTGAAGCTAAACATAAAAGAAGCACCTGAGGTTGGTGGGATTTATACGGTTATATTAAGGGAGGTAAGCAAACCCGTATACTTATAATAGCATTTTTGGTTTAATGGGAGGCAAATTCACACTGAAGATGTGTGAATGTATCCCCAATTCACAAAGGTGGTGACATGAGTAATTATGGACCTGTTAGCTTAACTTCTATTCCTGATAAAATAATGAAGTCACTTGCTAAAGTAGTAATACAGGACCATCTAGATATGAATGCAGTTATACTGCAGTCAGAGCATGGATTTCTTAAGGGGGGGGGGCCTTCTCTGACCAATCTGATTGAATACTATGATGCAACAACCAAGGAACTGGATGCAACAAATAATTTTGATATTCTATACTTGAATTTCAGGAAGGCTTTTGATACTGTTGCACATAAAAGACTGCTGTATAAACTGGAGCAATGTGTCATTAAGAGCAAGTTACTGCTATGGATAAAGAGATGGTTCAGTGGAAGAAGACAGAGTGGTTATCAGTGATCACTGCTCTTTGTAATAGTAATATTAATCGTGGAATGTGATGCAAGAAAGCAAGCGTATGAGCTTATGTAGCATCAGCCAAAAAAAAAAAAAAAATCACACAACCATTCCCTCTAAATGTTTGTCCGGTTCCTCGTTAAATTTATTTAAACTATCAACTTCCACAACGACAGATGGAAGTTTGTTCCAGCAATTAACGACCCGCTGGCTGAAGGAAAATTTCCGCACATCTATTCTACAGCTGTCTTTCCTCAATTCGAATTTATGCACCCTTAGGTGCGTAATCTGAAAAAGTGGAAGAATCCCATCAGAATTCAGCGATCACCTCCTCAAAGGTACCTGCTGCTGCAGTTTGCAGAACTTAAGTCTCTCTTGGCAAGAGGATCCCTTCATTCTCCTCACTAGTCTTGTTGCCTGTACATGCTCAAGCAAATCTACGGTGCCTCTGTAGTCAGGTGGGAAGGAGCATCAGTGCGTAGCACACACTTCTTGATTAGACCGGGGTTCGACCCCGTCACCACCAAATACGGAGGATGCGGAAAGGTCAGGGAATGACCACCGCATATTCCCAGAGCAATATGGCCTTAGTTGCTAATGCTCCTAAAAAAAAAAACCAAAATAACAAAAAAAAAACCAAAAAAAAAAAAGCAAATCTACATCCTTCCTAAAATGAGGCCTTCAGACCTGTACACAGTACTCAAGGCGTGGCCTGACCATTGCCTTATACAGAGGAACAATCACCTCCTTTTCCCTACTAGCAAAATTCCTGTATATTATTGACAAAACCCCATTACCTGCTCTGGCAGCCTGTCTGCATTGCTCAGAAAACTTCATATCTGGCTGCACAATTACTCCCAGGTCTGTTTCATTTTCTATCACCCTAAGTGTAATACCACACAGTTGGTACATTCCTCTGGGGTTACTTCTACCTATGTGCAGTACTTTGACAAATGCAATGTTAAACTTCAGTTGCCACTTCTCAACCCATCCTCCCAAATTTTCTAGATCCTGTTGCAGTAGCACACTGCCATTACTGTCATTAGCAACCCTGCCAACCTTTGTATCATCTGCAAACTTCGACACTAAGCCTGATATACCTTCATCAATATCATTGATAAATATACAAAACAACATTGGACCCAACGCCGAACCCTGTGAGACTCCACTAATAACATTAGTCCACAAAGAGCAGCACCCATTGATTACCACCCCCGTCTTTTCTCACTCAACCATCCTTTTATCCATTGTAGAAACTTACCCTTAATGCCATTCTGCTCCAATTTGTACAGTAGTCTTCCATACGCAACAATGTCAAAAGCTTTCCTGAAATCCGAGTATATGATATAAAAATTATTTTTTGCATACATCGTAATATCCAATCAAATTTTTCAGACAAGACTTTCCCTTAACGAACCCATGCCATATCTGAATTATTGCTGTAGTCTTGTCTAGATGATCCTGCAATGCATCTTTAACCGTTGACTCCATTATTTTACCGGAACAGAAGTTAAACTAACTGGTCTGTAATTACTTGTGTCATTCTTCTTGATCCCCCTTTGTGAATTGGGGATACATTTGCATATTTCTAGTCCCCTGAGTCCGATGATGTTCTCATAATTATGGTTAATGGTGTGCTTACTTCCTTTGCTGCTTCCTTTAGTATAGCTGGATAGATCCCATCCACCCCAGGTGCCTTTCTTATGTTTAACTTCAACAATTTCTTCTCCAATTTGCTCTCACTTATTACAAAATCATTTAATTCCCTGTTAGAGTTTGATAAGCATTTGGCCTTTCACTCCTTGAATAACTCCTCATATGTAAATGTAGATGCAAAATACCCATTGTTTGTTTGCTATCTAAGAAGGATCATCAACAGTCGAACTATCGATATCAAGTGGACCAATCTGATTCATCCCCTTCCTTTTAGAGTTTATATAAGTAAAGAAATCCTTGCTGTTTTTCTTAGCATCCTTTGCCAAAGATTTCTCATAATCTGCCTTAGCCTGCCTAACCTCCTTTGTGACTTTATTACAGAGTAGTTTATATCTGCCATAAGCTTATGTGTCGCCTGATAATTTATATGCATCCCATGCATTTTTCTTCTCTGCCACGAGTCTCATTAATTCATTTGACAACAATTTAGGCCTAAACCTTGAACAATATTTCTTAATAGGTATGAAAATGTTTAGTAGCTTCCATGATTAATTCCTGGAATGCTTCCCACTTAGAATTTGCTGTTGGTAACATCATCAGTTGATCCCACTGTACAGAATTTAAAAACTGTCTGAGACCACTGTAGTCACCTTTAATGGAAGCAAAAACCTTTTCCTTTAACCCTGATGGTAATTATATCTTTAACTAAATCCCACATCAGTACACTGTGATCACTGCCACCTAGTGGTTTCTTTATCTGCAAATTCTTAATACACGAATGATCACTTCTGATAACCAGATCAAGAGTATTACCCTCTCTGTTTGCCTCTTGAACATGCTGCTGCAAAAAACAATCATCCAATAAGTCCACAAAAGTCTTACTAGTGTGCGAGTGACCAACCCACAAGTTCCAGTCAATATATAGGAAGTTAAAATTCCCCATTATAAGACATTTTGATTTACTAGCCCACTCTATTTCTCTGTACAATTGTTCATTGTACTCATTCGAGTCATTAGGCCTATAACACACTGCTACACTTATTTTTGGTCTTGCAGTGCTTACGTCACACCAAACTGACTCAACAGTGCACTGTCCATCTATATCAACTCGATGCACTTCTTTTAATTTTATGTTTTTCTTAATTAACAGCATAACTCCTCCTTGCTTCCTATCCTGTCTATCCTTTCTGTTCTCATTGTACTCCCCACATTCCAATTCTGCATTCCTGTGTGACACCACGTCTTTGATATCCCAACAATATCCGCCTTTGATGTCTTGACCAACACTTCAAATTCATCAAATTTATTTACTATACTTCTAGCATTGGTATATATGCACCTATTCTTATTCTTAGTTACCCTAACACATCCCATATACCCACCTGTTTCACGATGACTACCATCAGTCCCTGAAACCCCCAACACCCCTTGTTCCAGGCCACTGATTATTCTAATAGAAGTAATGCAAGAGTCATCTTCACCTTTGCCTGTGGCTGCTTTTAACCTTTTAGTCTGTGAATCCCCCCAAGCTAGCAGTGTTCTGACCCACCTAACACTGCCTCGATAGCATCAGCAAATATTCTTGCATCCTTTCTATTTAAGTGTATCCCATCCCTGTAGAAGCAGTCTCTCCTGTTAACAAGCACAGACCCCACTGAAAAAAATTCTACCCCATGAGCCTTGCACATTCTCTCCAGGGCCGAATTGATTGACAAGGCTCTCATCATATACTTCCTCCTATTGTGTCTGGGCAGAATTGCAGACATTTTCAAATTTAACCGTAACTCACGACTTTTTTGCAACATTGACCTGTACTTGTTAAGTAAATCTGCAGATCGCCTACTCTTAATGTCATTGGTGCCAACGTGTACAACAATATCACCCTATGTGTCCTTAAAAGATGATATATGCTTCACAGTGTCAACTTTTGCCCCTGCAGACATACCCTGGTCCTGTTTCATCTATCCTTTTTACACAATATATTACCTGTCTCCCTGGCAATAGTGTCACCAACAATAACTAGTTCCTTTGGGACCAGTGCATTCTGACATGGAGATTGCCACTGTGTTGCCTGATGCACAGGAATGAACTCTGGCATTGAGTTGGGCAGCTGAGAGCTTGACGGCCCCTCATATTAATTTATTCAAGGCATCTACCCTACACCTCAAGCTCTCATAGATGCCCATTAGAATGCTGAGTTGACACCTAATTTCTAGACACTCTCTGCACCTGGTTGTGGACTAATGTTATTAGTTGAGTCCCACAGGGATCAGTGCTGGACCCATTGTTGTTTTTAGTATTTATAATGACATTGATTAAGGTAAATCAGGCGTGATGTCTAAGATTGCAGATGATACAAAGGCTGACAGGGTGGTTAATGACAGTAATCAAGTATACTACTGCAATAAGGTCTAAAAATATAGGCAGATGGGCTGAGAAGACGTGATCGAAGTTTAACAATGACAAGTGCAAGGTATTGCTTATGGGTAGCAGTAATCCCTGATTAGGCATATCATCTCTGTGGTACTACACCCAGGGTAGTGTAAAATGAAAAAGACCTGGGGGTAATTGTGTAATCAGATATGAAGTTATTGGAGCACTGCAGACAACTTGCCAGGTAAGCAGAACAAACAGGTGCTCTAACCAAGAAATGCTTCTGTTTTGCAAATTGCAACACCCGGAAACTAAGTACCTGTGATATGATATGATAGAGGATTTTAGGCTCTGAATGGATTGAATAAGTTCAGTGCTGATGGCATTCTTCCACTTGGTAAAGGCTGAGGGGTTATAAATTCAAATTAAGGAAGGAATTAGTTCACAGAGATGTGCAAAGGTTTGCTTTCAGCCAGCTGGTTATTTCTTGTTGGAACAAACTTTCATCTGTTGTTGTGAATGTCAGTAGTTTGAATCTATATATATATATAAAAACCTTAGGTATGCTACCCAAATTTTCCAACTGCTAATTGTTGCCAGCACCCATTCACTCAGTTCGCCTCAGATAACCACCATACCGGGCATTCTTTGTTAATTTTTGTACTAACATTTTTCGACTGAAGAAAGGCAACCTATGCCTGAAAGCTATCGATGTATATTTTAAGTGTTTATTTTATCTGTCTTCAATTTTAATAAACCGTTCTAAGTTTTAAGAAGTGTAAAAATAGCTGAACAGTATGTAATAAGCACTTTGAGAAAATGTAGAAGAAATGCTAATGAAACATTAGAGGAGAGATCTAATAGACTGAGGCTGAAACGAGACTATGACTATGAAGACAAACAGAAAATATTGAAGAAAGAGAAACAAGATTGGAAATGAGAAGGCCGGCAAAATGCCGTAGGACTAATCAAATAGAAGTACTGGATGCGAATAATCAAGAAGCTGTTGTAATTAATGTGGAAGAGCATGACATAGGAAATATGTCATGCTCTTCCACAAGAACTGTGAATATTGCAATGGAAGATATTGGGGACATGAGTTAAGCACATCGAATAAATACACTAAATGCTGTCATGATGGAAAGGTTTCACTTGACCCACTGTCTGAGACACCTACTCTATTACAAGAGCTGCTTACAGGGGATACACATGAAGCAAATAACTACAGAGAACACATGAGAGTACAACTCAGCAATGGCATTCACATCAATGGGCACAGAGCTTAAATTGCTGCCTGGAAATGGGCCAGATTTGCCATTTGGTCTGACCGCTATATCCAAACAAGGCAAATAAGCCAGGATATGGATAACTTTATATGTTCAATTCTTCTGAAGCAACAACAAAATGGTTTGAAAAACAATCAAACCAAGGTGTATGGCCGAAGTAATGCAACAATTGGATGTGCTAACCCATTTGCTGAGTCATAAATAAATGCATCAAATAATTTATTTATTTTACATTTATTTAAAATTTCTTTTATGATATTTCCTTGTCTTTCTAATGATATATTGTACTTTTATATTAATAAGGAAAGAAAAAAAAAATACCATATCAGCAACTCTAATTTACAAAAAAAAAAAAAACGTCACTACAGTAAAAAAAAACAAACAAATGCCATTACTTTTTCTGTTCGTGGTACAGCATCAAACTTCATTGTTGGAAATGAACCAAGATGCTTCCATTGCACATTTGTATTCAGGTTGAAAGTGGCTCATTCATCCCAGGATTCCATTTCAATAATAAATGAATTGCCTTGGATATGGTATGTGTGCCTGGATCCGATGGCCTTGGAGCTGGAACGTTGCCGGATTTTGGGGTCAGTGAGTGTGATACCTTTTTCTATCATTACATAGCATGGTGCTGCTTTCCTCACTGTTCTTACTGTGCTGCTTGCTAGGTGATGTGTATGGGGTGGGGGATTGGTTGGTTCGTTGAGTGAGGGATTTCTGATGCAAGAACTTTAGCCAGCAGGTAGTTGATCATTGGAACAGACTTTCATCTGGTGTTTAGAAGTGGATAATTTGAAAATAAATTCAACGGAGAACTAGAAAAATTGTTAGTGGGGATGGACAGGTGATGTGAAAAGTGTTGGTTTTTTTTTTTTTGCTTGGCTGATGCTGTGTAAGCTTGCCTTCTTACTTCATTGGCCACTACTAATATAACAGTTTATCATTCTTTGATATTTATATAACCAGTCTGCTCAGATGATTATATAAATGAATGCTCGGTTGTTTCATTGGAAATGATAAAAGCACATTGCAAAATACATATAATCAGTGATTGAAAAATTAAGATTTCATTGTATTAAAAAAAAAAAAAAAAAAAACACAGTAGGACCAGGCTTATCAAATTATTCTTTCTTCAGAAAAAAATGTTAGGTTTGTTCACAACAAATGTTTGGTTATAAATGCTTAATTGGTTATATAAATGTCTGCTTTGATAGTTATCTACATATGGGATTTTTCTAATGCAGTGCTTTGTACATTAAAAAGGACCATAGATAAAGATCACTTCCTCCAACACCTTCTACACAATCACAAAGTGTTGATTGGTTGGTTATTTAGAAAAGTGCTAAACAGTTTAATCCATGTGTCAGTATATAGTGCAGACATGTCAATCTGCAGCCAGTGCTCTTAATGTGGATCCTCTCTGCATGTTGTCAGCTTTCACAGGTTAACAGTTCTAAACCTACATGAAAATTATAGTAAAGATGATATTTAAAGGAGATAGACTAATATAAACTTCATAACTTACACTAACCTTCGTAACTGTTTATTGTTATGACATTGAATATTTTTGCTTAAAAGGAGAGATACATGAAGATATTTAATATATTGCTCTTGGTAATGCCAGTAGTGTGAAATGTGCAAATTAGTGTGGCCCATGAGCACTAAGAATTGTTTGTGTGGTTCGTTAGCTCCCCAGGAATTCATGTGTACGTCATGAGCACTTCTGAGTTTTCAGAAATGCACATAGGCCATTTATAAATTTTATGTAATTTGTGGTCAGGTTGTCTGTTGTGCATCCTTTATGTGAAAAAACTATGCATCCTTTATGTGAAACTCAGTAATTTTGTGACATATTAAAAAAAAAGGCACATAAAAGTTGCACTCATACCAGTGTTTTACTTTCCAGTTTTTCTTGGAAAATTTCTGAAAATGAGACGCCATGCATAATATTTATAGATGATATAGACACAGGATAAAAATTGATCATGTGCAAGTTTGCAGTTATTAATGTATAACCTCTCCTTTTTTTAGTATGCTTCATGAATTGTTGGCAGGGATTCAACTAGACCCTTTAAATAGTTTATATCATTATTAATCCATTCAGGTTTTCAGATGCTGTCATTATATTTTGACTTTCAGTTCAAGGTATGTTTTCTATAGAATTTAAATCTGGTGACCTAGCTGCCAATTTAAATACCCACCCATTTCCTTGTGTTCCTCCCACTAGTTTAAAACAATAGTGACCTTGTGACAATCTCAATTACAGAATATCCAAAGTATTAGCATTATTAAAAATTTTATGTAATTTTTAATAATGCTAAGCAAGCATATGATGCAAGAAAGCAAGCTTTTACAGTTTTAACACACAAAAAAATAAATAAAACCGTCCCATTTCATCTGTCCATTCGCTCAAAAGGTTTGTCCACTTCTTTAGCATTAGCATTAGTAGAGGCATTTGATGCAAGAAAGCAAGCTTATGCAGCATCAGCCAAAAAAAAAAAAAAAAAACCCACTTCCACTTCACCCCTCTGTTCGTTCAAAATACCTGTCCAGCTGAGCCTTAAACTTATTTAGGCTATCAACCTCCACCACAAGGGATGGCAGTCTGTTCCACCAACCAACCACCCGCTGGCTAAAGGCAAATTTCCGCACGTCTATCCTACATCTGTCTTTCCTCAATTTGAATTTATGCCCTCTCAGGTGATTTTTCTGAGCTAGAGGAAGAATCCCATCAGCATTGAGCATGCTTAAACCATTCAAGGCTTTATACACCTCTATCAGATCACCTCGCTGGTGCCTAGTCTCCAGACACTGTAATTTGCAAAACTTAAGCCTTTCTTCGTAAGAGCACCCTTTGTTCCATTCACTAATCTTGTTGCCCTTCTCTGTACTCGTTCCAGCAGCTCTACATCCTTCTTGAAATGAGGCCTCCAGACCTGTATACAGTACTCTAGGTGTGGCCTGACCATTGCCTTATACAATGGAATAATCACCTCCTTATCCCTGCTGGAAAAATTCCTGTATATCATTGACAATACTCCATGAGCTACTCTTGCAGCCCATCTGCACTGCTCAGAGAACTTCATATCTGCCTGCACAATCACCCCCAAGTTCGTTTAATTCTCTACCACTGTCAGTGTAGTACCACAGAGTTGATACGTTGCTCTGGGGTTGCTTTTTCCCATGTGTAGTACTTGACATTTGTCAATGTTAAACTTCATTTGCCACCTCTCAGCCCATCTGCTCAACCTTTCCAGATCCTGTTGCAGCAGCATAGTGTCAGTAGTGTCCTTGACAACCCTGCCAACCTTTGTATCATCTGCAAACTTGGACATTAAGCTTGATATACCATCATCAATATCATTTATAAATACAGAAAACAATAATGGACCCAACACTAAGCCCTGAGGGACTCCACTAATAACATTAGTCCACGATGAGCAGTGTCCATTGATTACCACTCTCTGTCTTCTCCCCCTCAACCACCCCTTTATCCATAGCAGCAATTTGCCTCCAATGTCACACTGCTCCAATTTGTGTAGCAGTCTTCCATGTGCAACAGTATCAAAAGCCTTTCTAAGATCCAAGTATATAAAATCAAAGTTATTCCCTGCATCCAGTTCTTTTGTGACTGCATCATAGTATCCAATCAAGTTGGTCAGGCAAGACTTCCCCTTAACAAAACCATGCTGTGTCTGAGCTATAACTGAAGTCTTGTCTAAATGATCCTGCAGTGCTTCT
Organism: Mastigoproctus giganteus; assembly: GCF_048544385.1. Classification (NCBI taxonomy): domain Eukaryota; kingdom Metazoa; phylum Arthropoda; class Arachnida; order Uropygi; family Thelyphonidae; genus Mastigoproctus; species Mastigoproctus giganteus. The sequence continues at coordinate 203,404,617 of NC_143581.1, read as the reverse complement.
TTAACCAGTGCCTCCATTAATTTTCCTGGAACAGAAGTTAAGCTCACAGGTCTATAATTACTTGTGTCAGCCTTTGATCCTCCTTTGTGAATTGGGGTCACATTTGCACATTTCCAGTCTATGGGTACCTCCCCTGAGTCCAAGGAAGCTCTCATAATTATGGCTAAGGGTTTGCTTACTTCCTTTGCTGCCTCCTTTAATATAACTGGATAGATCCCATCCACCCCGGGTGCCTTTCTTGTGTTTATCTTCAACAGTTTCTCCTCCACTTTACTCCCAGTTATTTCAAGATTCTGTAGCTTACTGCTAGAGTTGAATACACCTCTGGCATTCCCCTTGCTGAATAACTCCTCATGTGTGAATGTCGATGCAAAAATATTCATTTAGTTTGTTAGCTACCTGAGCAGGATCATCAACAGTTGACCCATCAATATCAAGTGGACCAATCTGATTCATCCCCTTCCTTCTAGAGTTTACATAAGTAAAGAACTCTTTGCTGTTTTTCTTTGCATCCCTTGCCAAGGATTTCTCGTTATCTGCCTTCGCCTGCCTAACCTCCTTTGTAACTTGGTTGCATATCAACTTGTATCTATCATAGGCTTCTGTGTCATGTGTTAATTTGTAAGTATCCCATGCATTTTTCTTCTCTGCCATATGCCTCATTAGTTCATCCATTTTGGCCTAAACCTTGAACAATATTTCTTAGTTGGTATGTAAAGCCTAGTAGCTTCCAAGATAAGTTCTTTGAATGCTTCCCATTTTGAATTTGCTGTTGGTAACATCATCAGTTGGTCCCACTGTATAGAATTTAAATACTGTCTCAGTCCATCGTAGTCGCCTTTACGGAAACAATAACCCTTCCCTTTACCCCTAATGGTAGTTACCTCTTTCAGTAAATCCCACTTCAGCACACTGTGATCACTGCCACCTAGTGGTTCATTTATCTGCAGATTCTGAATGCATGAAGAATCACTGCTGATAATCAAATCAAGAGTATTACTCCCTCTAGTTGCCTCCCGAACATGCTGATGTTGAAAACAATCATCCAATAAATCCACAAAAGCCCTGCTAATGTGTGAGTAACCAGCCCCCAAATTCCAGTCAGTATCTGGGAAATTAAAATCTCCCATTATAAGACTCTCTGATTTACTGGCTCACTCTATTTCCCTGTACAGTTCCTTATTATACTCATCAGAGTCATTAGGCCTATAGCACACTCCTACTCTCAATTTTGATCTCCCAATGCTTATGTCACACCAAACTGACTCAACACTGCACTGTCCAGCGATGTCGACTGGCTTCACTTCCTTGGTTTTTATGTGTTTCTTAACTAATAGCATAACCCCTCCCCCCTTCCTATCCTGTCTATCCTTTCTGTAGACGTTGTACTCCCCAAATTGCATTTCTGCATCCCTTATATCTGTGTGACACCACGTCTCTGATATCCCAACAATATCTGCCTTTGATGTTTTGAGCAATACCTCAAATTCATCAAATTTATTTACTAAACTCCTAGCATTGGTGTACACGCAAGTATACCTGCACCTGTTTCTATTCTTAGCTACCCTAACACAACCCATGTGTTTACTTGTACCGCAATGGCTCCCAGCAGTCTCTGAAATACCATGCATCTTGTTTTTCAGGCTTCTGCTCATTCTAATAGAAGCAGTGCAAGAATCTCTTTCACCTCTGCCAGTGGCTACTGTCAATCTATTGGTCTTTGTCTCCCCCCAAGCTAGCAGTTTTCCGACCCACCTAACACTGCCTCGATAGCATCAGCAAATATTCTTGCACCCTTTCTATTTAAGTGTATCCCATCCCTGTAGAAGCAATCTCTCCTGTTAACAAGTACAGTCCAGGCTGAAAAAAATTCTACCCCTTGAGCCTTGCACAATCTTTCCAGGGCCGAATTGATCGACAAGGCTCTCATCATATACTCCCTCCTATCGTGTCTGGGCAGAATTGCAGACACTTTCAAATTCAACCCTAATTCTCGGCTTTTGTTCAACAGTGACCTGTACTTGTTAAGTAATTCTGCCGGTCTCCTACTCTTAATATCGTTAGTGCCAACGTGTACAACTATATCACCTTTTGTGCCCTTAAAAGATGATATTCGCTCTACAACGTAGTAGTAGTAGTAGTAGTGGCACATGATGCAAGAAAGCAATTTAGGAGCTTATGCAGCATCAGCAAAAAAAAAAAAAAAAAAATCATCACACCATTCCCTCCAAATGCCTGTCCAGTTCCTCCTTAAATTTATTTAACCTATCAACTTCCACAACGACAGATGGAAGTTTGTTCCAGCAATTAACCACCCGCTGGCTAAAGGCAAATTTCCGCACATCTATTCTACATCTGTCCTTTCTTAATTTGAACTTATGTCCCCGTAGGTTCGTAATCTGAACAAGTGGAAGGATCCCATCAGAATTCAGCGTGCTCAACCCATTCAAGGCCTTATAGACCTCAATCAGATCACCGCGCAGGTGCCTAGTCTCCAGCCACTGCAATTTGCAGAACTTAAGCCTCTCTTGGTAAGAGAATCCCTTCATTCCCCTCACCAATCGTGTTGCTCTTCTCTGTACACGCTCAAGCAAATCTACATCCTTCCTAAAATGAGGCCTCCAGACCTGTACGCAGTACTCAAGGCGTGGCCTGACCATTGCCTTATACAGAGGGACAATCACCTCCTTTTCCCTGCTAGCAAAATTCCTATATATCATTGACAAAACCCCATGACCTGCCCTAGCAGCCTGTCTGCATTGCTCAGAAAACTTCATATCTGACTGCACAATTACTCCCAGGTCTTTTTCATTTTCTACCACCTTAAGTGTAGTACCACACAGTTGGTACGTTTCTCTGGGGTTACTTCTACCCATATGCAGTACTTTGCATTTGTCAAGGTTGAACTTCAGTTGCCACTTCTTAGCCCATCTGCCCAAATTATCTAGATCCTGTTGCAGTAGCACACTGCCATTACTGTCATTAACAACCCTGCCAACCTTTGTGTCATCTGCAAACTTCGACATTAAGCCTGATATACCTTCATCAATATCATTGATAAATACACAAAACAACAGTGGACCCAACACCGAACCCTGTGGGACTCCACTAATAACATTAGTCCACGAAGAGCAGCACCCATTGATTACCACCCTCTGTCTTCTCCCACTTAACCATCCTTTTATCCATTGTAGCAACTTACCCTTAATACCATTCTGCTCCAATTTGTACAGTAGTCTTCCATGCGCAACAGTGTCAAAAGCTTTCCTGAAATCCAAGTATATGATATCAAAATTATTTTTCGCATCCAGTTCCTTTGTGACCACATCATAATAACCAATCAAATTTGTCAGACAAGACTTTCCCTTAACAAACCCATGCTGTGTTTGAATTATTGCTGCAGTCTTGTCTAGATGATCCTGCAATGCATCTTTAACCAGTGACTCCATTATTTTACCCGGAACAGAAGTTAAACTAACTGGTCTGTAATTACTCGTGTCACCCTTCGATCCACCTTTGTGAATTGGGGACACATTTGCACATCTCCAGTCCGTGGGAACCTCCCCTGAGTCCAAGGATGCTCTCATAATTATGGCAAAGGGTTTGCTTACTTGCTTTGCCGCCTCCTTTAAAATAACTGGATAGATCCCATCCACCCCAGGTGCCTTTCTTATGTTTAACTTCAACAATTTCTCCTCCACTTTGCTCTCAGTTATTACAAAATCATTAAGCACACTGCTACAATTTGATAACCTTCTTCCATTTTCAAACTGTAATAATTCCTCACGTGTGAATGTAGATGCAAAATACTCATTCAGTTTGTTTGCTATCTGAGCAGGATCATCAACAGTCGAACCATCGATGTCAAGTGGACCAATCATATTCATCCCCTTCCTTTTAGAGTTTATATAAGTAAAGAAATCCTTGCTGTTTTTCTTAGCATCCTTTGCCAAAGATTTCTCGTAATCCGCCTTCGCCTGCCGAACCTCCTTTGTGACCTGATTACAGACTAGCTTATATCTGCCACAGGCTTCTGCGTCACCTGATAATTTATATGCATCCCATGCATTTTTCTTCTCTGTCACGAGTCTCATTAGTTCATTTGACAACCATTTAGGCCTAAACCTTGAACGATATTTCTTAATCGGTATATAAAGTCTAGTAGCTTCCACGATTAATTCCTTGAATGCTTCCCACTTAGAATTTACTGTTGGTAACATCGTCAGTTGATCCCACTGTACAGAATTTAAAAACTGTCTGAGACCACTGTACTCCCCTTTACGGAAGCAAAAACCCTTTCCTTTACCCCTGACGGTAGTTACCTCTTTGAGTAAATCCCACTTCAGCACACTGTGATCACTGCCACCTAGTGGTTCCTTTATCTGCAAATTCTTAATGCACGAATGATCACTGCTGATAACCAGATCAAGAGTATTACTTTCTCTGGTTGCCTCTCGAACATGCTGCTGCAGAAAACAATCATCCAATAAATCCACAAAAGTCTGACTGGTGTGTGAGTGACCAACCCACAAGTTCCAGTCAATATCTGGGAAGTTAAAATCCCCCATTATAAGACATTCAGATTTACTGGCCCACTCTATTTCTCTGTACAATTGTTCATTGTACTCATTCAAGTCATTAGGCCTATAACACACTCCTACCCTTATTTTTCCTTTCGCAGTGCTTATCTCGCACCAAACTGACTCAACAGAGCACTGTTCATCTATATTAACTGGGTGCACTTCCTTTGATTTTATGTTTTTCTTAATTAACAGCATAACACCCCCTCCCTTTCTGTCCTGTCTATCCTTTCTGTACACATTGTACTCCCCAAATTCCAGTTCTGCATTCCTTATATCTTTGTGACACCACGTCTCTGCTATCCCAACAATATCCGCCTTTGATGTCTTGACCAACACTTCAAATTCATCAAATTTATTTACTATACTTCTAGCATTGGTATACATGCAAGCATACATGCTCCTATGCCTATTCCTGGTTACCCTAACACATCCCATATACCCAACTATTCCATGATGACTGCCATCCGTCCCTGAAACCCCCAACACCCCTCGCTCCAGGTCGCTTCTTATTCTAATAGAAGTTGTGCAAGAATCACCTTCACCTCTGCCTGCGGTTACTGTTAAACTATTAGTCTTTGTATCCCCCCAAACTAGCAGTTTTCCGACCCACCTAACACTGCCTCTATAGCATCAGCAAATATTCTTGCACCCTTTCTATTTAAGTGTATCCCATCCCTGTAGAAGCAATCTCTCCTGTTAACAAGTACAGTCCAGGCTGAAAAAAATTCTACCCCTTGAGCCTTGCACAATCCTTCCAGGGCCGAATTGATCGACAAGGCTCTCATCATGTACTCCCTCCTATCGTGTCTGGGCAGAATTGCAGACACTTTCAAATTCAACCCTATTTCACGGCTTTTTTTCAACAGTGACCTGTACTTGTTGAGTAATTCTGCCGGTCTCCTACTCTTAATATCATTAGTGCCAACGTGTACAACTATATCACCTTTTGTGCCCTTGAAAGATGATATCCGCTCTACAACGTCATCAACCTTTGCCCCTGGCAGACATACCCTGGTCCTGTTCCACCTATCCTTTTTACAAAGGATGTTCCCCGTTTCCCTGACAATAGAGTCACCAACAACAACTAGTTCCTGTGGGACCAGCGCATTCTGCCTTAGGGGTTGCCGCTGTGTTGCGTGATGACCAAGTGCAAGCTCTGGCGTTGATGTGGGCAGCTGAGAGCCTGATGGGCCCCTCAATTTAGTTCCTTCGAGGGCATCCACCCTGTCCTTCAAGCTCTCATATAGGCCCATAAGAACGCTGAGTTGTTGCCTGATTTCGATACACTCCTTGCATCGCGCACACACAAAGACATCCCCCATGGCAATATCATGTTCCGTTCCAGAGAGTTCGGCAAACATTTCACAAGTTGCACATTTCTTTAGGCTGTGATGCGTTGGAGAATTGCCCCCCTCAGTTCTCCCCCGAGTCACAGCACTCCTGCCACTTTGTGCCCGTTGCTTTGCTGCTCTAGTTTGGGGCATGGTAGTTTAAATTAATAAAATCAATAAATTAAATATCAATAGTATTTGAATAGAAACTATTAAATAGAAACAGTGAAGCGTATTACTATATAATTATGCGTTAGAGCTACCTAGCTACCTCAATTAAAAAATTTGAATTCCCTACCACTATATCCAAAAACAATGGCTACAGAAATGGAACGAAATAACGGTTTTACCTATCGTAAGTAAAATCCACAAAAACTCTTTATCTAAATTAAAAATAAAAAATAACCAGCGTAACTATAACTATATGACTACGTATTAAGTACAATATAAAATAACAATCATGTAAATAACAGGTAAACACTTATCGTTTTTGCAGAGCCTGTAACTGATAGCTGTAACTTTTAAAGAGATTCAGCGCCCTCCAACCTTTGCCCCTGGCAGACATACCCTGGTCCTGTTCCACCTATCTTTTTTACAAAGCATGTTCCCCGTTTCCCTGACAATAGAGTCGCCAACAACTACTAGTTCCTTCGGGACCAGCGCATTCTGCCTTGGGGGTTGTCTCTGTGTCACGCGATGCCCAAGTGCAAGCTCTGGCGTTGATGTGGGCAGCTGAGAGCTTGATGGGCCCCTCAATTTAGTTTCTTCGAGGGCATCCACCCTGTCCTTCAAGCTCTCATATTGGCCCACAAGAACGCCGAGTTGTTGCCTGATATCGATACACTCCTTGCATCGCGCGCACACACAAAGACATCCCCCTTGGCAGTATCATGTCCCGTACCCGATTGCTCTGCAAACATCAAGCAAACAGTGCATTTTATAAGGCTGTGAGTCAGAGGACAACTGCCCCCCTCAGTTCTGCTCTGAGCCACAGCGCTTCCATTAGCTTGAGCCTTTTGCTTTGCTGCTCTGGTCTGAGTCATGATTCTATTAATTTATTAATTATGTTAAATATAATTAATTATATTACGTTTGTAATCTAAGTCGTTATATGTATTTATTTAAACGTACAATTTAACTGCTAACGAAGTTCAACTAACGCTATCTAGTACAGCATACAACTATCGTATCACAATGGCGGGAAAATTACGAACGGTACCGGAGTTGAAACACGTGGAAACCTTTACCGATACGTTTATGCAATTACAAGGCCGAGTAAAGAATAATTACACCAAGTTAATCAGAAAATCACAAAATAATGTTATACTACTAAATTTAAATCAAAAGTTTTAGAAAAACAATAATTTCAAATCAATAAATAAGAAAAATCCACTTAGCGGCTTGGAACACGACCGTCTCTAGTAGCCTCGTCAGCAGACTCTTGATCATCTCTTCTTGCTTGAATTTATTTAAGCTATCAACTTCCACAACGACAGATGGAAGTTTGTTCCAGCAATCAACTACCCACTGGCTAAAGGCAAATTTCTGCACATCTATTCGACAACTGTCTTTCCTCAGTTTGAATTTATGCCCCCTCAGGTTTGTAATCTGAGCAAGAGGTAGAATCCCATTAGTATTTGAGCCTGCTCAATCCATTCAAGACCTTATACATCTCAATCAGATCACCTCGTAGGTGCCTAGTTTCCAGATGCTGCAATTTTCAGAAATTAAGCCTTTCTTCATAAGAGCATCCCTTTGTTCCCCTCACCAGTCTTGTTACCTTTCTCTGTATTCGTTCTAGCAACTCTACATCCTTCCTAAAATGAGACTTCCAGACCTGTATGTAGTACACAAGCTGTGGCCTGACCATTGCCTTATACAAGGGAATAATCACCTCCTTATCCCTGCTCGCAAAATTCCTGTATATCATTGACAAGACATCATGACCTACTCTGGCAGCCTGTCTGCACTGCTCAGAAAACTTCTTATCTGACTGCACAATTACCCCTGGGTCTCTTTCATTCTCCACTATCCTGAGTGTAACACCACACTGTTGGTATGTTTCTCTTGGGTTACTGCTAACCATATGCAGTACTTTACATTTGTCAATGTTAAACTTAAGTTGCCGCTTCTCAGCCCAACTGTCGAACTTTTCTAGATTCTGTTGCAGTAGCATACTGTCATTACTGTTATTAACAACCCTGCAAACCATCTGCAAACTTCGACATTAGGCTTTATATACCTTCATCAATATCATTGATAAATATACAAAACAACAATGTCCCCAACACCGAACCCTGGGTGACACCACTAATAATATTACTCCATGAAGAGCGGTATCCATTGATTAAGACTCTATCTTCTCACACTCAACCATCCTTTTATCCATTGTAGCAACTTGCCCACAATGCCACACTGCTCCAATTTGTACAGTAGTTCTCCATGTGCAACAGCATCAAAAGCTTTCCTGAAATCAAAGTATATGATATCAAAATTATTTTTTGCATCCAGTTCCTTTGTGATCACGTCATAGTATCTAATTAAATTGGTCAGACAAGGCTTCCCCTCAACAAACCCATGCTGTGTCTGAATTATTACTGTAGTCTTGTCAAGATGATCCTGCAATGCTTCTTTAACCAGTGACTCCATTAGTTTCCCTGGAACAGAAGTGAAACTAACAGGTCTGTAATTACTTGTGTCACCTTTTGATTCCCCCCTTTGTGAATTGGTGATACATTTGCACATCTCTAGTCTGTGGAGACCTCCCCTGAGTCCGATGATGTTCTCATAATTATGGCTAATGGTTTTCTTACTTCCTTTGCCGCCTCCTTTAGTATAGCTGGATAGATCCCATCCATGCCAGGTGCCTTTCTTATGTTTAACTTCAACAATTTCTCCTCCACTTTGCTCTCACTTATTACAAAATCATTTAACTCCCTGTTAGAGTTTGATAAGCATCTGGCCTTTCACTCCTTGAATAACTCCTCATATGTGAATATAGATGCAAAATACTCATTTAGTTTTTGCAGCTATCTGAGAATGATTGTCTGCAGTCAAACCATTGATACCAAGTGGATCAATCTGATTCACCCCCTTCCTTTTAGATTTTATATAAGTAAAGAAGTGACTTGATTACAGACTAGCTTATATCTACCATAGCCTTCTGTGTTGCCTGGTAATTTCTATGTATTCCATGCATTTTTCTTCTATGCCATGAGTCTCATTAATTCATCTGACATGCATTTGGGCCTAAACCTAGAACAGTATTTCTTAGTTGGAACTAAAAGCATAGTAGCTTCCAAGATTATTTCCTTGAATGCTTCCCATTTAGAATTTGCTGTTGGTAACATCATCATTTGGTCCCACTGTACAGAATTTCAAAACTGTCTGAGACCACTGTAGTCACCTTTACGAAAGTAAAAACCCTTCTCTTTACCACCCCCTGGGATAGTAGTTAAATCTTTAAGTAAATCTCACATCAGCACACTGTGATCAGTACCATCTAGTGGTTCCTTTATCTGTAAATTCTTAATGTATGAAGAATCACGGCTGATAATCAGATAAAGAGTGTTACTCCCTCTTGTTGCCTCTCTGACATGCTGCTGTAGAAAACAATCATCCAATAAATCCACAAAACCCTTGCTAGTGTGTGAGTGACCAATACGCAAGTTCCAGTCAATATCTGGGAAGTTAAAATCCCCATTATAAGACATTCTGATTTACTGGCCCATTCTATTTTTCTTTATAATTGTTCATTATACTCATCAGAGTCGTTAGGCCTATAACAAATTCCTACCCTAATTTTTCCTTTCCCAGTGCTTATGTCACATCAAACTGACTCAACATTGCACCGTCCATCTATGTCAACTAGATGTACTTCCTTAGATTTTATGTGTTTCTTAACTAACAGCATAATCCCTTCTCATGAGTGCCCCTCAAACATTCAGCAAAAGGCACAACCTGATCATCCAAATTATTTCTGTATAGCCAGCCTGATACATCTTGATTGGTGTTTCAACCAGGGGATCCACTGCATTTAAAGATGGTTAAAAAATTTAATTTAATTTAATTTAATTTTTTAAAAAATAAAAAAATAAATTAAATTTTTTAACCATCTTTAAAGTAGTTCTGTTTTTGATCACTGATTTTCACAGTTTTTCTTACTGAAATTTAATAATTAAAAATATTTTTTTTACATTGCATAGTTCATTTAATTGAAGTTATAACATATTTATGATAGTGATTAATTTTAGCCCTTGACTAAAATGGAAGAAAAGTGTAATCAGTATCCTCTTCCTAAGGACACTGCATTGTTTCATTATCAAATTGCTGGTCATGTTCATGGAGAAGGAAGGACTAAGCTAGGTTAGTAGATACTTTAAAATGTCTATAAGCATTTGAAAGGTAGTACATTTAGCATAATTACTTGGAATTTTAATATAACATATTTTAATTGTAAGTCTATTTTACACTTTTAATCCTTGTTATAACTTGTTAGTTTTCCATTAGACACATTTTGCTTACTTTAGGTTATATACAAGGTTACAAAGACTGTAATTATATTTTATTTATTTATTTATTATTTTTTTTTTTTGTTTTAATTTTTAATGTGTATCCAAAAATTTTATGAAAAGTCTACTGTCCAAATACCGTTTCAGAGATACTAAGTTTCATCCCAGCCCCCACTGCATGAAAATAGGAATATTGAAATTGTATGTATTTTGGACCCTCAAGATGTAGTGACCACCAACTTCTGCAAGAAGAACTCTCAACCATAACTTGAATAGCTTTCAACAACGTTTACTTGCTCCATGTGATAAAAAGTAAAGGATCGGACCAAAAAAATGACGTCAATGAATCCAGAAGAAAAATAAAAGATTTCCCATATGTCCCAGACATCAGTGAAAAGATAGCAAAAGCAGTCAGAACAGAAGGAGTAGCTACCTTCTTCAGCAGCTCATCTTCCCCTTAAACAACCCCAGGGGCTCACATCTGATGAGTATGGGCTTGGCACACCCAGGGTCCTGAGCTGGATTTCATCATTCTTCTCTTTTTTGGTGATTCCCTCCTACTTCTCTCTCTCTCAGGGTACTCAAATTTTTTTTTTGGCTGGTGCAGCGTAAGCCTCAGGCTTCCTTGCACCATATGGCCAATAATAATAATTATAAGGGGGGGCAATGGACCAGTGGTTACGACACTGGACTACCAGCCTGATGGACCCGGGTTTGAGTACCGCCTTAGTGGAAGCGAACACAGTTCACTCACAGTGGGAGACCAGTATAATAATATAAATTAGGATAATAATAATAAATAAATTACTAGTAATAAAAAATTAATAAATGAATAAAAATTGTGAAAGTTGCTCCAAGGGACCTACCTACCCCAAGGTCGGAGTGGCAGCGAAGGCAGATTGTGGCGTCACTCCCGAGAACTACCACTGGACATAAGCAGAAGCTAAACAGGTGCACCTCCATAGACGGATGATGTCGCAGAGAAATATTAATTATACTACATTGAGTGTGGCACAGGATAAAGTCACTCATGTTCAGGCCTTAGGCAGAGGGGTTGGTTGAAAAATCAGAGACTGTCTCCCGAGGAAGACAGTGGAGCAAGTGGTGCTGTTCCCCCTATGGCTACCACAAGAGAAGGCTACCAATTTTACAGGCAAGACCATCCAGCCCCACCAACTAAAAGTGCTTCTTGTGCAACTGCGTTAGTGACCACCCAGGATGGGAGAAAATGCCAACGCATGAAGTGGAGCATTGAAATGAATACGTACATCATGCAAGCATACTATGAAATAACGAAGCTTGTGGCCGATATGACAACTTACAGTTCGAGACTACATACAAAGTGGTTGGAATGATTCCTGGATATTCAGGTCACCGAACAGTGAATAGCAGACCAGAGAAGGACCATTGTCACGAAGAACCTGATAGCTCCTGCAATCTTCTGCAAAATCACGAAGGACATGAGCGATCAGCTACAAAGGATAAAGAATACAAAACCAGAGGAGGAAGAACATACCAGCACCGAACCAGAGGAGGAAGATCAAGAAGAAACAACCCACAGCAGCTGAAGTGGAAAAAGACAAGGTCATGATCCAGAATAGAGGACAAGTGGAAGAAGGCCCTAACAGAATTCAAAGGAATGGACCCCACAAAGACTCAAGTGATACCGAAGCAGAGGCCAAACAGAACCTTGTGGAGAGTCACAGACCACCTGAATCGGCACACAATACCGCACTACCTCGACAGCAATGGTGCAACACTGGAGGCCATCCACACAACCATGTATTGTGCTGTGGTAGCAGACATGAGGATTAATGGAAGAGAAATGAGAAACCAGCAGCAGAAGAACCGAAAACAGAAGGAAGCACCAGCTTGGGAAAGAAGATAGAAGAATTAAGAGTCAAGATAGGCCAATTGACCCAGTACCAACGGGGCAATAGTAGTAAGAAATTAATTGGAAAAGTGAATACATCCTCAAGAGAGATAGTGTCCACAGCAGACATGAGACAAAAATTCAGAGAATAGCAGAGTACTTGGACACATTGAAGCAGACCCTCCTTGTACTCAGCAAGAGACTATGCCGATACAAAGAGAGCTCTCAGAGGAAAAATAAACAACCGAATCTCCGATGAGGACCAAAGAGGCTTCTACAGGAGTCTCGGAGAAGATGGGATAGAAGGGAATGGACCACCTGAGCAGAAGACGATTGAGAAGTTTTGGGGAAACATATGGAGCAGGGAAGTAAGACATAATAGCTGAGCCCCCCTGGATAGAACTAGAAAGCAAGAAAACCAAGGACGTACAAGAAATGAGAGGGTGGGAGATTCAGGAAGAAGAAATAAAACAGATGAACAAGAACTCTCAACTGTTGAACTCCAGGAATAGATAATGTCCAAAACTACTGGCACAAGAAGCTCACTTGCACACACAGGCAACTGGCAGAGCAGTTCACCCGAATGATAAGGCACCCCAGAAACAATCCCGAAGTTTCTCACTCAAGGAATCACATATCTGAAGCCTAAAGATGAAGATACAAGAAACCCGGTGAAATATAGGCCAATCACGTGCCTCCCAACAATGTACAAGATCCTGACCAGCTGCACAACCAGGAAGATATCAGACCACTTGGAGAGCCAGAACATAATGGCTGAACAGCAGAAAGGATGCAAGCGGCTGAGCAAAGGGTGCAAGGAGCAATTAACCATAGATGCTGCGGTTATGGAGCAAGCATACAAGAAGCGCCACAACATGTACACAGCCTACATTGATTACTGCAAGGCCTTCGACTCCATGCCTCATAGCTGGCTAATAGAGATGCTGAACATCTACAAAGTCAATCTGATAGTGATAAACATCCTAGGAGAAACGATGGCGAAATGGAGTACCACCATTAAGGTCGAAAATATCACAACCAGGCCAATCCCCATCAGGAGAGGAATCTTTCAGGGAGATGCCCTGAGCCCATTATGGTTCTGTCTAGCACTTAACCCACTATCCACTATGCTCAACAGTAGCACATACGGATATAACCTCAAATAAGGAAGGAAGAACCTGTACACCCTCACCCACCTGATATACATGGATGACATCAAGCTCTACGTGGGAACCGAGAAGCACCTCCAGCAACTACTCCAGATCACCGAAGAATTCAGCAATGATATTAGGATGGAATTTGGTTTAGACAAATGCAAGACCACGGATTGCCCCAGGGAAAATTAGTCAACCGAAACTATCAGCTGCAGACTGGTAAAGAGATCGACGGCATGGTAGAGGGAGAGGCCTACAAATACTTGGGGTTGATGCAGGCTCAGCAGTTACAGCACAAGGAAATTAAGGCCTGCCTGACCGAAAAATACCATGAGGCTCAGAAGCCTGCTGAAAGCAAAGCTGAATGGAAGGAACACAGTTAAAGCCATAAACACCTATGTAGCCCCAGTGCTAACATACTTCAGGGCCATAGATTGGACCAACACCAATCTGGAGGATATCATGAAAAAGACAAGGACAATGATGATCAAGTGCCACCAACACCACTTACCTGGTGAACAGAGGAAAACTGTTGGGTCTTCCTTTGAGACCATACTCTACCCAGATATCTGGAACTCCAGCAGAATCCACAGATTGTCTTTAGCCTGGAACCAGCTTGCTGTATTTGACCTTTGCCCCAAGGCCATATTCAACATTGTCCATCTGCCCTTCATAACCTCAAACTGTATCTTACCTTGCTCTCTTTATATAGCCCTGCATGAGGCAAGTTTTTGTTGTTTGTATTACATTAAGAAGTCTGGTTCCTCCAAAGTGTATGTAGGTGTAATTGTCATGTTTCCATTTAATGTTTAACTTGACTATAGATATCTAAATCTTGTATGTTCTCAACATTGTATTAATGCAAGAGTATACATTCCTTAACTTAACATTAGCTGTAATTTCTTAATTAATTTCATAGTAATTTTCATTTTGTGAAGATATTCTTATATCCCTTCATAGCATTTATGTCGAGATGACATTTTCAAGAATCCAGATGACATTTCAGGATTCTTGCCAAACACCAAGAATCCTGAAATGTCATCTGCTAACAAATTAGTATAGTATTGAACTTGTATTGTATATATGTATATATGTGTATATATATATATATATATATATATATATTTTTTTTTTTTTTTGTTGTTGTTAAGAATTTTCAAGTGCTATAATAGTATTATTTTATTATTGTACAGTAGAGTCCTGATTAACTGCGATTCTGTATTATCCGAGGTGAATTGTCAAAGTTTTATGTACTTTGTCATCAAAGTACATAAAAGATGAGTATGTAGTTCAGTACAGAGCAGAAACTCAGTGATGACTCATGTCCACTGAGTACCTGGAATGCTGTATTGCCAATGGGACTTACTCCTGCACTACTCCCAAACATCAAGCATTCACACACCAGTTGATTGTTGAGCCATGCTGATCTTTTACGGTTGTTGATTTCATAACTTTTACTCTCTAATTTTAAAGATTTAATAAAAAAGAAATAAAAAAATTGAAAATTTCGCTCTAATTTTCTAATTTTTTTTATTTGTCATGTTTCATTTATGTTATTTGGGTTAGTGCAAGCACTATGAGTGGAAAATGGAAGCATGTTGTTGTGTCTTTAGATATGAAGTTGAATGCAATCAAATGCTTGGTTCAAGGAGAAACAAAAAAAAAAGAAAAAAAGTGGCTAGTGATGTTATGTTATTTGATTTTTAGGAGCATTAGCAACTAAGGCCATATTGCTCCGGGATATGCGGTGGTCATTCCCTGACCTTTCCGCATTCTCCGTATTTGGTGGTGACGGGCTCGAACCCTGGTCTAATCAAGAAGCGTGTGCTATGCACTGCTGCTCCTTCCCACCTGGCTACGGAGGCGCCTGGCTAGTGATGGGGTTGGTGAAGTGACCATAACGGACTGGAGGAGATAGAGAATGGAAATTGAAAAATGGTGTTCACAAAGAGTATCTGTATGTGATATTGAAAATTTGAATAGAAAAACAATGAAAAAAGGAGAATTTGAACAAACTTCTGGAGGTCTTTTTGTGGTTCACACAGATGAAATACAAAGGAAGTCCAATTTCTGGACCAATTTTACAGGCAAAGGACTTAGAATTTCTTAAGCATTTTAATGAAGGGGAAGAACAATTTACTGCAAGTATTGGTTTGTTGGATCATTGAAAAAAATGGTTTGGAGTTAGAAATCTGAACATCACTGGGGAAAAATTATTAGCTGGTATGGAAGAAATAGCAACATTTACTGCTAATTTAGCAAAAATTATTCTAGAAGAAAATTTGAATTTGAATCAAATTTACAATTTTATAATTCAGGATGAAACGGTCCTGAATTATAAAATGCTCCCATCCAAAACATTTGCAGCTATAACAGAAAAATCAGCACCTGGTTATAAATGAAGCAAGGAGAAAATGACTGTACTGGCATGTTCAGATTCATCAGGGAGACATAAGTTTAAACTAACTTTCATTGGAAAGTCAAAGAACCCCCGAGCTTTAAAAAATGTAAAATGTTTGCCTGTTAACTATGCAAATCAAAAAAAAATGCATGGATGGATTCAAATTTGTTTAAAACGTGGTTTCATGAAGAATTTGCCCCTAGCACAAAAAAAAAAATATTTGAACGAAAAGAAACTTCCCCATAAAGCACTTTTAATATTAGATAATGCTCCATCCCATTCAGATGAAAGTGAACTAGCTTTTGGTGACATAAGAACTCTATTTTTGCCACCTAATATGACATCCCTTTCTTCAATCTTTAGATCAAGGTGTTTTGGAGACTGAAATGCAACGACATCTCTTAAAACATCTGCTTCAAAATCTTGAAACAGGGACCAGTGTTGTTGAGAATCTTAAAAAAATAAACATCAAGGACATTATTTACTGGTTGGCAGAAGCATGGAACGATGTTAAAACATATACTCTTATTAAATCCTGGGAAAATATTTTATGCTCCCAAAATGAAGTCAATGAGAACGAGATGGCAAATGAAGATGAAAGAGGTGAGGAAACCCTTTTAGAACTAACTAATAACCTTCCTGTTTCTGACACTCTTACTACAGAGGATATTAAAGAGTGGATGAATTCTGATGAACAGCTGGAAATGACTGATGACATGATCGTAAAGGTTGTTGATGAACAGAGAGATGAAAGTGAAGCTGACTATGAAGAGTGCACAGAAACTAGCACAGAAAAAAATTATATACACGGAAGGTCTAAATGCTGTTGAGTCAGCTTTACGTTATATTGTGTAGCAGGAGGATACCACGCTGGCCGATGTTTTGTTACTTAGATTGCCTTCAAAATATAGCAGCCAAAAAACGAGGAGCTTCTATGAAACAGAAACCCATTAAGGAAATTTTTATATGATATTAAGGTGTAGTGCTAAGACTGTAAGTACATTTTTCTTGTCTATGACTTGTAATTTTTATACATGTACTATTTTTTTTTTTTTTGTAATAAAGCTGTCGTAAATAAAATTAAAAGTGTTTTGTTTTATTGTATAATTCAAAAGTCATTATGTTCAATAAGTAGTTCTAACCTGAAAATAGTGTGTGTACATCATCACATTAATGTATTCAAATCCAGTTTATTTAATAATAATTTACTAAACCTTCCATGTTATTCAAGTTTTTGGTTATCCAAGGTTCCCTTAGTCCACATTACCTCGGATAATCAGGGGCTCTACTGTATATATATTAATATGCATAGTATAAATTTTACCAAATTAGATACTAAATTTCTTTTAATATTATAGTTTAATATGAACATATATAAATTGCTGAGGAAACATGGCTTACCTTGTTTCATACTTAAAATATCAGGAGAAGTAAAAGGAAAATTATGTTCAGACTTGAAATATGTACTCTGTGGATGGATGAAGGATGTAAATAGTGAATAGTGGTAATAATGAGGAGCCTATTCACTTTCATTTGATAGAGGGGAATAGCATAAATAATTGATTAAAATTATTTTGAATTTCATTTTACAGTTCAGTATGGTAACATGAATAAAATAAAAACATGGTTGAATGACAAGGGACAAAGTGGTTATTAATGTGGACAAAGTGGCTACTGCTCTTTATGGACTAATGTTATTAATGAAGTCCCTCAGGATCCAGTGTTGAAGGCATATCAAGTTTAATGTCCAAATTTTCTGAGGAATGTATTCTTTGCTGATACAAAGGTAGACAGGTGGACAAAACAATAATCAGGGATGCTAATCTGACAAGACCTGGATAAATTGGATAAATGGCTGAAAAGTGGCAATTGAGGTCTAACAGTGATAAGTTCAAGGTGCTTATGCAAGGTGCATTTGGGTAACAGTAAACACAGTATATAATAATTGTATAATACTGCATTAAAGATAGTGGAGAATGAAGGAAACCTAGGTGTAATTGCATACAGTCTGACATAATTTTCTGATCAGTGAAGGTGAGTTGCTAGTTCAGCTCATAGGGATCTGTTAATGATATATAAGAATTTGGCCAATAGAGACAAGGCGGTAATTATCCCATTTTAGGAGGCAGTGGTTAGGCGATATCTTCAGTGCAGCGTACAGGTTTGGAACCCATATTTTAATTACGATGTGGATCTGTTGGGAGGGATGCAGAAAAGAGCAACAAGATTAGTCAGGACAGAAATTAAGAGCTGATGGCATCCTTACCTCTCTTGTATGATGCACACAAGAGGGCATAAATTTAAAAACATCTTGCTGTTTGCACTTTTTCAGATGGTGTTGCTTTGATATGCTGATAATAGTTAATATATATTTTTATAATTAATTTAATACAGTAGAACATCAGTTATCTGGAATAATTAGAAAGGCTGATCTTTCTTCTTTTTTCTTTTTAATAAGCGAAAGATTGAGTTTACTACCTGTTTATAACAGATTTTACAAACAAAATGCCCAATAAACTGAAAACTGCAAATTGTTTTTATTGTTTTATGATTGTGACGCCCTAGAATTATATGTGACCTTCAGAAATATATGCTTTAGAAAAATATCACAGAGTTTGCTGGGTTTTCTCAGAAACCATGAGTGAATTTCAGGTTAGTTTAGCTCCAGATTCAGTGAGAATAATATCAGCCCGAAACTGTGCGATTTATTATTTTTTTTAAATTTTTTACAGAAAAATGTGAACGAAAAGAAAATGCGTAGTTTTAACATTTCGACAAAAAACGGAAAGAATTAGAAAAGGTGAAAATTTAGGAAATCTCTCCGAAGGGTTTAATGTGTGGACTTCAACAATTTACAACATCAAGAAAAATTCCAGTGTTACAACAGAATTTGTGTTGTTTATGGATAATGAAGGGGAGGATCTAACAGGAAAAAGACTATGTCAAAACCTGGAAATGCCACTTTAGAGTGCACTTTATTTGTGGTTTCTTCAGAAGCAAAGTTTAGGTGAACCAGTGTCTGGCCCAATGTTATGTGTAAAAGCATTTGATTTTAATCGAAAATTAATAGGTAATGAAGAATTTAAGGCAAGCACAGGTTGGCTGAAAAACTTTAAACTAAGATACAATATACATGAACTAGATATTCAAGGCAAGAAACTTTCCGCAGACAAATCGGCAGTGGTGTCCTTTGAAAAATAAGTTTGCTTCTGTTATAGTAAATTATGAGAAAGAAATCATTTATAATGTTGATGAGACGGGCTTATTATGGAAAGCATTACCGAGAAAAACCCTAGCCACTAAAAGAGAAATGCCTGCACCAAGTTTTAAGATGAGAAAAGAGCTAGTTACAATTGCTATGTGTGCAAATGCTACTGGGACGCACAGATTGTCCGTGCTCGTTATTGGCAAGTCAAAAAAACCAAGAGCATTTAAAAATCTTTAATTTTCCTGATTTGTATAAAAATCACAAAAATGCCTGGATGGATGTTTTTGTTTTCCGAGATTGGTTAATAATTTTTTTAAAAATTTAATTAATCTTATTTAATTTAATCATAAGGTAAGATTACATTTATTTAATCTTACCGTACGATTTTTCCAGTAAGATTAAATTTATTTAATCTTACTGGAAAGTATAAGAGTTTATTTCACATTTGAACATTCTCAATAGCAATTGCCTTCGATGTAGTATTAATAACTCTCTAATAGCAGAATTTTCATTCATTTTCTGTAATTCAGGATGTAAAGAAATACAAGTTTGTTATTAAATTTATTTAATCTTACCGGAAAAATTATCTGGGAAATTTTCCAGTTCAATTATCCAGAAAATTTGGCTATCCAGAAGAAGTCGGATATCAGTTATTCCAGATAACTGATGCTGTACTGTATATAGGTAAAAGTTAATCATGTAAATAAATTTGAAAGGTTTTAATTTTGCTAGAGTTTAATTATCAATGGCTTGTCAAATATACATGAGGTTGATTGACATCAACTGCTTTGGGAAGTTAGCATTATATGAATTTAATGTTGATAAAAAAAAAAAAGCAAACACTATTTTCCTTCATTATGTGCTTAATTTTATCCCTGTTCAGGAAGACATCTAGCCTGCTACGTCATGTCCTTACTACTACACTAGAAACACCAACCAAAAATATCTGTATCATTCTCTGTGAAATGGTTTTTTTCCTCTATTGTTTTTTTATCTATAATATATGCATTTTAATCTAGAAAGTTTTAAAACTTGCTAAATATATTATTTAAATTATTCAGGAATGCTAAAGCATAATAATGGATATATCCTGAAACCATTAATAGAAGGAGATCCAAGAGGAGAAAGAGAACTGAGGTTCTATAAAACAATATTTGAAGAAAGCCATGTTGATCCTGAGATTGAAACAATTAAGATGTATTTGCCTCGTTATGAAGGAACATGGTGCGGTGAAGTGAATGGAATTAGTAAGTGTAAGAGTTTATTTCGCATTTGAACATTCTCAATAGCAGTTGCCTTTGTAATACTAATAAATCTCTAATAGCAGAATTTTCATTCATTTTCTGTAGTATAGGATATAAAGAAAAGCAAGTTTGTTATTATGGTGAACTGAGAGAGAGAGAGATTAGAGTCACTTACTGGTCCACTAAACCAGTAATGAGCAGAGCATGCTGAAGTTCAGAAGTGTCTTAGGCCCTTTGTATCCATTACAATTGTGACAAAGTATAAAAACACACACACACACACATATATATATATCACGTTTTATGTGAAAATTGAAGTAGAAATCCTTCAAATGTTAAGAACTGTATCTAGTTAAGATTTTTCAAGAAAGGCTGTTGTACAAGGTTGTTATTTGGCCGACTATATCACTTCTGTTACCTTGTACAAATCTTATCAGCCTTCATGGACCTCTTGCATCAAGGTTAGTAGATGAAATTAGCATTAGCAGAGGCACATGTTACAAGAAAGTAAACTGATACAGCATCAGCCGAAAAAACAAAAAAATTCCCATTTCAATGATCCATTTATTCCAAATGTTTGTCTAGTTCTGCCTTGAATTTATTTAAGCTATCAACTTCCACAACAACAGATGGAAGTTTATTCCAGCAATCAACTACCCACTGGCTAAAGGCAAACTTCCATACATCAATTCTACAACTGTCTTTCCTCAGTTTGAATCTATGCCTCTGCAGGTTTGTAATCTGAGCAAGAGGAAGAATCCCATCACCATTGAGCCTGCTCAATCCATTCAAGGCCTTATACACCTCAGTCAGATCAAGCTGCAATTTGCAGAACTTAAGCCTTTCTTCATAAGAGCACCCCTTTGTTCCCTTCACCAGCTTGTTGCCCTTCTCTGTATTTGTTCTAGTAACTCTACATCCTTCCTAAAATGAGGCTTCCAGACCTGGATGCAGTACTCGAGGTATGGCCTCATTGCCTTATACAAGGAGATAATCAAGTCCTTATCCCTGCTTGCAAAATTCCTGTATATCATTGACAAGACCCCCATGACCTACTCTGGCAGCCTGTCTGCGCTGCTCAGAAAAATTCATATATGACTGCACAATTACCACCAGGTCTCTTTCATTCTCCACTACCCTGAGCACTACATGGTTGGTACATTTCTCTGTGGTTACTGCTATCCATATGCAGTACTTTGCATTTGTCAATGTTAAACTTCAGTTGCCACTTCTCAGCCCATAGCACATTTTCGTTACTGTTATTAACAATCCTGCCAATCTTTATATCAACTGCAAACTTTGACATTAAGCTTGATATACCTTCTTCACTATCATTGATAAATTTACAAAACTACAATGGGCCAAACACCAAACCCTGAGGGACACCACTAATAACAGTCCATGTAGAGCAGTACCCATTGATCACCACTCTGTCTTCTCCCACTCAACCATCCTTTTATCCATTGTAGAAACTTGCCCTTAATGCCATACTGCTCCAATTTGTACAGTAGTCTTCGATGTGCAACAGTATCAAAAGTTTTCCTGAACTCCAAGTATATGATATCAAAATTATTTTTTGCATCCAGTTTCTTTGTGACCACATCCATGCTGTGTCTGAATTATTACTGCTGTCTTTATATATGATCCTGCAATGCTGCTTTAACCAGTGACTCCATTATTTTCCCTGGAACAGAAGTCATACTAACAGGTCTGTAATTACTCATGTCACCCTTTGTTAATTGAAGATACATTTCCAGTCCATGGGGACTTCCCCCAAATCTCTCATAATTATGGCTAAGGGTTTGCTTATTTCCTTTGCTGCTTTCTTTAATATAACTGGATAGATCCCATCAGCCTCGGGTGCCTTTCTTATGTTTAACTTCAACAATTTTTCTTCCAGTTTGCTCTCAGTTATTACAAAATAATTTAAAGGCCTCCTTAGCTGAGTGGTCAGGAGCGGGAGTGCAGTAGCACATGCTCTTTGAGTAGACCGGGGTTCAAGCCTCTGACTGCTGAATACGGTCGATCTGCCAACCCGCACTGGACCAGTGTGGCAGATTATGGTCCATTTCCCTCATGAATTGTTGAGGAGGCTTCCATCCTGCAGTGGGTTGATAATGGCTGCACTTTTTTTTTAGAGTTTGATACACATCTGACCTTCTCCTTGAATAACTCCTTATGTGTGAATGTAGATGCAAAATACTCATTTAGTTCGGCAGCTATCTGAGAATGATCATCTACAGTCAAACCATTGATATCAAGTGGACCAATCTGATTCAACCCCTTCCTTTTAGAGTTTATATAAGAAGTCTTTGCTGTTTTTATTTGCATACTTTGCCAAAGATTTTCTATAATCTGCCTTCGCTTGCCTAACCTCCTTTATGACTTGATTACAGAGTAGCTTGTATCTACCATAAGCTTCTGTGTTGCCTGACAATTTGTGCATCCCCTGCATGTTTCTTCTCTGGCATGAGTCTCATTAGTTCATTTGATATCTATTTGGCCTGAACCTACAGCAGTTATTTCTTAGTTGGAACAAAAGCCTAGTTGCTTCTAAAATTACTTCCTGAAATACTTCCCATTTAGAATTTGCTGTTGGTAATATCATCAGTTGATCCGACTGTACAGAATCTACAAAATCTCTGAGACCACTGTAGTCACCTTTACGAAAGCAAAAACCCTTCCCTTTATCCCTGATGGTAGTTACATCTTTAAGTAAATCCCACATCAGTACACTGTCATCACTGCACCTAGTGGTTCCTTTATCTGTAAATTCTTAATGCATGAATAATCACTGCTAATAATCAGATCAAGAGTGTTACTCCCTCTTGTTGCCTCTCTAACATGCTGCTGTAGAAAACAATCATCCAATAAATCCACAAAACCTTACTAACGTGCAAGTGACCAACCCACAAGTTCCAGTTTATATCTGGAAAGTTATTACAAAATAATTTAAAGGCCTCCTTAGCTGAGTGGTCAGGAGCTTATGTCACACCAAACTGACTCAATTGCACTATCCATCCATGTCAACTGGATGCACTTCCTTAGATTTTGTGTGTTCCTTAACTAACAGCATAACCCATCCCTTCCTATCTTGTCTATCCTTTCTGTACACATTGTTCTCCTCAAATTCCAATAATTGCATCCCTTATATCTGAGTGGCACCATGTCTCTGATAGCCCAACAATATCCGCCTTGGATGTCTTAACCAGCACTTCAATTTCATCAAATTTATTTACTATACTCCTATCATTGGTGTACATGCAAGTATACATGCACTTGTTCTTACTCTTAGTTACTCTAACACAGCCCATGTATTTACTTGTTTCATGACCCCCAGCAATTCCTGAAATCCCCAGCAACTGGCTTTCAAGGCTGCTGCTCATTCCAATAGAAGCAGTGCAAAAATCAAAATCATTTCCACCTCTGCCCGTGGCTACTGTTAACCTATTAGTCTGTAACTCCCCCCCCCAAGCTAGCATTTTTCCGACCCACCATACATTGACTCAATAGGATCAGCAAATATTCTTGCACTCCTTCTATTTAAGTGTATCCCATAACTGTAGGAGTAATCTCTCCTGTTAACAAGCACAGACCATGCTTAAAACATTTCTACCCCCATGAGCCCTGCACAAGCTTTCCAGAGCCAAATTGATTGACAAGGCTCTTGTTATGTACTCCCTCTTATCGTTTCTGGGCAGGATTGCAAGACACTTTCAAATTTAACCCTAATTTGCGACTTTTTTTTCAGCATTGACATGTACTTGCTTAGGAAATCTGCAGATCTCCTAACTTAATGTCATTAGTGCCAATGTGTACAATGATATCACCTTTTGTGCCCTTAAAAGATATCTGCTCTACAACGTCATCAACATTTGTCCCTGGCAGACATATCCTGGTACTATTGCACCTGTCCTTTTTGCACAATGTATTTCCCGTTTCATTGATAATTGAGCCACCAACAATTAGCATTAGCATTAGTAGAGGCATATGATGCAGGAAAGCAAGCTTATGCAGCATCAGCCAAAAAAAAAAAAAAAAAAAAAACCACTTCCACTTCACCCCTTCGTTCATTCGAAATACCTGTCCAGCTGAGCCTTAAATTTATTTAGGCTGTCAACTTCCACGACAAGAGATGGAAGTCTATTCCACCAACCAACTACCCGCTGGCTAAATGCAAATTTCCGCACATCTATCCTACATCTGTCTTTCCTCAATTTGAATTTATGCCCTCTCAGGTGATTATTCTGAGCAAGAGGAAGAATCCCATCAGCATTGAGCATGCTCAAACCATTCAAGACTTTATACGCCTCTATCAGATAACCTCACAGGTGCCTAGTCTCCAGACACTAATTTGCAAAACTTAAGCCTTTCTTCGTAAGAGTACCCCTTTGTTCCATTCACTAATCTTGTTGCCCTTCTCTGTACTCGTTCCAGCAGCTCTACATCCTTCTTGAAATGAGGCCTCCAGACCTGTATACAGTACTCAAGGTGTGTCTTGACCATTGCCTTATACAAGGGAATAATCACATCCTTATCCCTGCTAGAAAAATTCCTGTATATCATTGACAAGACACCATTAGCTACTCTTGCAGCCTGTCTGCACTGCTCAGAGAACCTTATATCTGCCTGCACAATTACCCCCAGGTCCTTTTCATTCTCTATCACTGTCAGTGTAGTACCACAGAGTTGATACGTTGCTCTGGGATTACTGTTTCCCATATATATGTTAAACAAATGTTAAACTTCATTTGCCACCTCTCAGCCCATCTACTCAACCTTTCCAGATCCTGTTGCAACAGCATACTGTCAGTAGTGTCCTTAACAACCCTGCCAACCTTTGTATTGTGTGAAAACTTGGACATTAAGCTTGATATACCATCATCAATATCATCTATAAATACCGAAAACAATAATGGACCCAACCCTGAACCCTGAGGGACTCCACTAATAGCATTAGTCCACGATGAGCAGTGTCCATTGATTACCACTCTCTGTCTTCTCCCCCTCAACCACCCCTTTATCCATAGCAGTAGTTTGCCTCCAATGCCACACTGCTCCAATTTGTGCAGCAGGCTTTCATGTGCAACAGTATCAAAAGCCTTTCTAAGATCCAAGTATATAATATCAAAGTTATTCTCTGCATCCAGTTCTTTTGTGACTGCATCGTAGTATCCAATCAAATTGGTCAGGCAAGACTTCCCCTTAACAAAACCATGCTGTGTCCGATCTATAACTGAAGTCTTGTCTAGATGATCCTGCAGTGCTTCTTTAGCTAGTGCCTCCATTAATTTTCCTAGAACAGAAGTTAAACTCACAGGTCTATAATTACTTGTGTCGGCCTTTGATCCTCCTTTGTGGATTGGGGTCACATTTGCACATTTCCAGTCCGTGGATGCCTTCCCTGAGTCAAAGGAAGATCTCATAATTATGGCTAAGGGTTTGCTTACTTCCTTTGCTTCCTCCTTTAATATAACTGGATAGATCCCATCCACCCCAGGTGCTTTTCTTGTGTTTATCTTTAACAATTTCTCCTCCACTTTACTCTCAGTTATTACAAGATTCTCTAGCTTACTGCTAGAGTTGAATATGCCTCTGGCATTCCCCTCACTGAATAACTCCTCATGTGTGAATGTCGATGCAAAATATTCATTTAGTTTGTTAGCTACATGTGCAGGATCATCCACAGTTGACCCATCGATATCAAGTGGACCAATCTGATTCATCCCCTTCCTTCTAGAGTTTACATAAGTAAAGAACGGCGCCTCCGTAGCCAGGTGGGAAGGAGCAGCAGTGCGTAGCACAACGCTTCTTGATTAGACCGGGGTTCGAGCCCGTCACCACCAAATACGGAGAATGCGGAAAGGTCAGGGAATGACCACCGCATATCCCCGGAGCAATATGGCCTTAGTTGCTAATGCTCCTAAAAACCAAAATAACAACAACAACAACAAGTAAAGAACTCTTTGCTGTTTTTCTTTGCATCCCTTGACCAGCTCCTGTGGGACCAGCCCATTTTGCCCTGAAGGTTGCTGCTGTGTTGCCTGGTGTATAAGAGTGTGCTCTGACATTGAGTTGGGCAGTTGAGAACTTGATGGGCCCCCATTTTATTTAATTAAATTAAATAACATACTCTCTGTACATTAGTAGATGAAATGTAATATGTATACAAATTTTACCACATATTTCATTTATAGATGTATTATGTGACCTATAGTGTTTTAGTGAACTTCCCAACTACCCATGACTGCCAAGTGCTGCAGTAATTTAGCCTAACTTAACTGTTATACTTTATGTTCATGCATTCAGTTGAGCAGAATATTATTGTTATTAGCAGGTAATTTTACTGTTATAACTTTTAAGCCCAATGTAGCTGAGTGGTTAGGGGCAAGTGTGTACCAGCATACTCTTTGAGTGTATTGTGGTTCAAGCCTGCATGGCTACTAAATACTATTAATGATTGTGTTTAAAATTAATTGTAAACTCCTCTGGCCTGGTGGTTGTTTCAGAATAGACAATTATGTTAACAGAACAATTATGTTCAGAATTCTTCTATGGCTCTGTGTAGCAGCAGCAGGTGGAACTGTTTATCAGTTCCACCTTCCAGTGTTGTAGTACAGTACATGGTATCTGCTACTAACTCCAGTAGTTAAGCCCAATTCTCATGGTATAACATCACCTACATTCATTCTTTCCAGTATTTCTCACAATTGTTAATTTTTATGCCAACTTCTTACAGTTTGAATATTATCATTATTTTTCTGTATTTTTTTACTGGCATTTTCAACATTTTCAAAATGTTTCATAGTACTGTAATGTATGACTGAACACTGCTGTTTTATCAGTCCAAAATTTTGGCATTACTCATGTGGAATTTTTCTTTCAAATTTCTTAAATTTGAAAGTCTAGTTTTTGGATATCCATTTTTGGACGTAGTACCAATACTTAAATGTGTATATGATAATATAAGTTAATAAGTGTTATATAGCTTTATTTTAATATATATCCTCTCCTTATTGTTGTGTATACTTAAACAGTTTAACAAATTAGTAACTAAACAGTGTATGATTCTTTTATTGTAAAATTTAATCAGATAAACCATTCGGTAGAATTTGGAAAGTCTTTTATAAATAACTCCAATATAAAAAATTAGTTAAATTTCAGGGTTTTTTCCCAATATAGAGATTTTTTTTATATAATGTACATAGATAAATATATTTTTTTGCATATTTCAGTATAGTATTTTATTCATGTTTCCTAAACTGTTTCAGATATCAAATATCTCTGTTTGAAGGATGTTACAGAAGTTTTCAAAAAACCTTCAATTTTAGACGTGAAAATAGGGCCACGTACATATGATCCTGAGGCAAGCCCTGAAAAAATTCAGCAAGAAAAATCAAAATATCCTGCAGTTGAAATAATTGGATTTAGAATCCTTGGGATGAAAGTAAGTTTTGGACAGTACTTTTATTAAACCTAAAATATTATTGGTAACACTACTTGGCTCTTGTTTACAGTGTTAGTGAAAGAAATTATAGACAGCTGCAGAGAAAGCGTAAACTCTTTTGGCATTATTGTTCACATCTAGTGTTATTTACAGAAAGGATACAGCTGTATTTGTTAAGAAAACATTCTTCCACAGATGATTTAGATAATTTGCAATAACAGAACTTTTGTATGCTGTAATCAGTTAGAATATGAGGATAGAAATTTGATTTTAACCTCAAGAAAGGGGCATCTTATGACATCACATATCCTATAAAACACCTTCCCACGTCAATTTTTCATTCCCCTCCAATAATTTGTCTAGTTCTTCCTTGAATGTATTCAACCTGCCCATTTCCACAACAACAGAGGGAAGTTTGTTCCAACAATAAGCCACCTGCTGGCTGAAGGCAAACTTCCACACATCTCCATCCTTCCCTCAATTTGAATTTGTCTCCTCATGTGTGTGTGTAATCTGAGCAAGAGGAAAGATTCCATCAGCACTTAGGTTGCCGATGGAATCCTTCAAAGCCTTGACCAACTACATCAGATCACCTCTCAGGTGCCTCTCTCCAGAATCTGCAATCCAATCAAGCAATCAAGAGATGCAATCATCCATCTCTTGAGGCACAGTTTGACTTTGTTCAAGTCAAATTTTTGCTACCCAACACCACTCCTCTTCTTCAGCCAACGTATCAGCAAGTGATTGCAAACTTCAAGAAAATATATACTTGTTGGGCAGACAACTTGTGTAGTCGAGATCTGCTAATTTAAAAATTAGCGGATCTCGACTACACAGGTTGTCTGCCCAACATGTCTAATAAAGTTTCGAGACTTTAGGATTTCCATAATGTTTTTTTACACTATGAAAATATATACCAAGAAAATGTTTGCAAGTAGTGAAAATGCTAACACCCTCAAAGATTTTTGGATGTTGAAGTTTAACATTCTGGACTGTGTAAGGCTGATTGTAAGTGCTTGGAATGATGTGTCCACCAGGTGCTTAAATTCAGCCTGGAAAAATATCTTGCCTTTAATCATCCATAACTTTGAACGATTTGAAGATGATGCTGCTTTAACAAATGATATTGTCAATGGGTTTAGAGGAAGAGGATGTGGAGGAACTTATTGATTTTGGACGTGAGTTAATAACAGAGGAACTACAAGAGTTGGAGAAAATTACAGAGTGGCACTGAAAAGGAAGAAGAAGATGCCCAAAAAGTGTCAGCTAAAAAGTTGAAGATTGTCATTTCTGGTTTGGAGCATTTAAGAGGAGCAGTAAAAACACTGAAACATTGAAAACACTGAACTCATGATGTGCAGAATGGAAGACAAAGTCATTTTTTACTTCAGGAAACTACAAAAAAGTCATCAAAAACAGTCCACTTTGGACAGTTTCTTTGCCAGTGGCAGCAAAAGACAAAAGACTGAAATGACACTTGATGCCTGATCTAGTCCTACCACCACTGTCACCATTGGTTTCATCAGCCCTGCACTTCAAGTCTAATATAAATGCTAATTTATTGTTTGTTTTTTTATTTTAAGATGTTTTATAACTATTTATTAAATAATCTTTATAAAACAGTCATTTTTAATATAAAAATCAAGTGTAACATGTAAGAAATATCTATTTTATACGTCGTTGGGGTCGCTGTTAAATTTTAGAACAAATTACAGGAAATTAATGTATTATTGGTTTCAACGTACAGTGGGTTTTGTGGAACAAATTACCATTGGATGTTGGGGCCCACTGTACCTTCATCGATGTCATTAATGAATACTGAAAACAACAACGGGCCCAAAACTGAACCCAGGGGAACTTCACTAATGACATTAGTCCAAAAAGAGCAGTGCTCATTGGTCTCTCTATCCTTTCCTACTCAACAATCCTTTTATCCAAAGCAGTAACTTGCTCTTAATGCCACATTGCTTCAGTTTGAACAGCAGTCTTTTATGTGAAACAATATCAAAAGAAACCGGATACAAAATTATTTTTTGTATCCGGTTTCTTTGTAAATGTACATAGTATTCAATTAGATTGTTTAGACAAGACTGTCTGGTTTTGGAGGACGGTCTTGTCTAATTAACAAATCTCTGCTGTGATTGCATATAATTGAATTCCTGCGTAGATGGTCTTGCATTACTTTTTTTAATTAGTTACTGCATTATTTTCTTTGTAACAGATATTAAGCTAGTAGGTCAGTAATTACTTATTTCACCTTTTGATCCCCCTTTGTGAATTTGGGGATCCATTCATACATCTCCAATCTATAGGGAACAAGGATGTTTTCATAATTATGGCTGTGTTTGCTTACCTCAGTTCCTGCATCCCTTAATATAATTGGATAGATTCCATCCACCCCAGGGACCTTTTTTATGTTCAGCTTCAACAATTTCTCTTCTACTTTCCTTTTAGTTATCACAAAGTCATTTTTCTCCCCCATTAGAGTTTGATGAACATCTGGCATCCCACCTCTCCTAAAGAATTCCTCATGTTTAAAATAGATGTAAAATACTTATTCAATTTGTCAGCAACTTGAGCAGGGTCATCAAAAATTAACTCATTCTATGTCCTAAAAAACAGAAGGACCCCAAATAATAGAAGATTGGATCTCTTGAAGTTCACCTAGAGCAGTGGGTTCCAACATCCTTGTTCCGTATAGTGGGTTGTTGAACATTGAATAAATTCAACAGGTTAACATCCAATTCTGCTTTAAACTTAACCATACTCTGCCACCACTATGCTGGGAAGTAATTTAGCATTAGCATTAGTTGAGGCATATGATGCAAGAAAGCAAGCTTATAGAGCATCAGCCCATTTCCCATTTCACTGATCCATTCATCCCAAATGTATGTCTAGTTTAGCCTTAAATTTATTTAAGGTATCAACTCCCACAACAACAGATGGAAGTCTGTTCCAGCAATCAGCTACCCTCTGGCTAAAGGCAAACTTCTGCACATCTATTCTACAACTGTCTTTCCTTAATTTGAATCTATGCCCCCTCAGGTTCTTAATCTGCGCAATCTATTTGAATTTGAATCTATGCCCCCTCAGGTTCTTAATCACGTACGTTGGCATTCGAGGTGAGCGGACGCGCTTAGACAGGGCTCCTCAGTTAAGTGGTTTACTTTTGGATAGTGCTTTTAAATATTTGATTTATTTAAATATTGTTGGATTATTTTGTTATAGGTTTTCCTGTAACTGTTTGATTTTAATAATATTATAGATATAATTTTTTAAAGTTACTTTCATTGATATTTATTTAATTTTATAATGGTTGTTACGAGATCTGCCTTAAACACGTCACAGGGTATCGTGAGTCACACGGAAATAGCAGATGGCGATTGACGGGTGAGTCATGATTTAATCCGTTGTGGAACCTGTGGAATGTTTTCCAAGGTCGACCTGGTGACTAATCCTACCTCACCTGGGGATTCTTTTCTTTGTGATCGATGTAAGGAGTGCACCGATCTTAAATTACAATTTGGTGCACTGATGGAACAATTTGAGTCCCTGAAAAAACGAGTGCTTGCCCTCGAAAATAATGCTTCTGGGAGCTCGTCAGGGACTCAAAACTCCAGCAATCTACCAAGTGATGCACACCCGATTCGAGCCTCAAAACAGAAAAACCAAGTGCAAACTACCCTGGTTAGAAAGGACATTGTTTTATTAGGAGACTCCATTGTCAGGGAAACGGGGAATATTTTTTGTAATAAAGATAGGTGGAGCAGAACCAGGGTATGTCTGCCGGGAGCAACTATTGATGATGTCACCAACAGACTGTCAGATTTTAAAGGGGGTAAAGAAAATATTATTATTCATGTGGGGACAAACGATATTAAACGTACACGATCTGACGATTTGTTGGAAAAATACAGGACCATGCTGAGGAAATGTCGCGAGCTAGGCCATAATGTCTATGTGTCTGCAATTCTGCCCAGACACGATAGGAGGGATTATATGTTAAGAGCCTTGTGGATTAACTCAAGACTTGAAGGAATCTGCAAGGCTTTAGGGGGTAAATTTCTATCAGCATGGCCCACACTTGTAGGTAGAAGGAATTTGTTTTGTAGAGACGGGATACACTTAAACAAAGGTGGTGCAAAAGTTTTTGCCAGTATTATTGAGGATACCTTAAAGGCTCAGGGAAACTGCTAGTTAGGGGGGATGTGGGTAATACTGACACGCGTTTATCTGATAATATTGGTCAATGTAACTCTTGCACATACCTTAAGAGTTCTTATCTGTTACCCCAACTGGACGTATTATCTAGATGTTCTGGGGGCAAAGACGTTTCACGTGAGCAGGTAGCTAATATCAGGGAAGAGAGCCTAAAAAACTTCAAGGGTTGTGTTAGGGTTGTTAAATATACAAGAACAGTAAATCTTAATTGTTTATACAGTAACGTTAGAAGTGTCGTCAATAAAATGAGCGAATTCGAACTGCTGGTTAAAACAAGTAACGCGGACATAATAGGGCTTACGGAGACGTGGTGCCACCCGGAAATTGGGGATGATGAGTTTCAGTACGGCTTGTATAATGTATTTAGGAAGGATAGAGTAGATAGAAGGGGTGGTGGGGTAATGCTTCTTATCAGAAGCAGCCTGAGTGCGACGATAGCTTTCCCAGATTCAGACATTTCACATGCTAGTATAGAGTCTGTATGGTGTGAGATAGTTGGAAACAAAGGTACAATGCGAGTAGGCGTAATCTACAGACCAGGTGATTGTGAAGACTATGACAAAAGCCTCTACATGCAAATGGAATGGGCAAGTAAGCGTCAATGCCTTATTATGGGTGATTTCAATTTGCCTCTAATTGATTGGAGTAAATGGGAAGGAAACTCGACATGGGGAACAAAATTTTTAAATCAACTAGATGACTGTTATTTGTATCAACATGTCAGGGAAAGTACTAGAGAAAAGAATATCCTAGACCTCATCATCACACATGAATCAGATGACATAACAGGGCTGACAGTAGAGGAACCAGTAGCAGGAAGTGATCACGGAGTTCTACGGTGGATGATGACGAGAGAGGTAGCAGAAGTAAAAGGCAAAGGAATGGGTTTTAATTTCAGAAAAGGAAATTACGATGCCTTAAGGTACTACATGGCCTCTATTAACTGGGTAGATATCGTGCAGAGAATGAATACAATTGAACTGTGGTACGCTTTTAAAACATTAATCACAGATGCCTTGAATGCGTATATACCATTAAAAAAATACTCCACGAGAAGGGTTCCAAGTTGGATGAATAATGAAGTTGCCACATTACTTGAGCAGAAAAAGGTGGCATGGAAACGTTACAGAGCAATAAAAAGTACTGAAGCCTATAACAGCTACAAGGTGGTGTGTAATAGAGCCACAGAAAAGGTTCGACAGGCAAAGGCAGTTTATGAGAAATCACTAGCAAACAGAGCAAAGAGGGGGGATAAAGAATTCTTCACATATATAAATGCCAAGAAGAGCAGGACAAACCAGATCGGACCTTTACGTAAGGGAAAGGGGATAGTAATAAATACACCAGCTGCCGTTGCAGATGAACTCAACAGTTATTTTACATCGATATTTACAAATGAAAAGCCTTTTGTGGCAATGGGAAATTGTGGGAGCGAAGTTAAAAAATATGTAATTAATGATATTGAAATTTCGCAAGATTATTTAATGAAAAAACTTTCAAGCCTACAGACTAGTAAGGCTCCTGGAGTTGATGGAATATACCCTATAATCTTGAGAGAGGCGGCAAGCGAGTGCATTGAACCACTGAGGCTGGTTATGCGAGCATCACTAGACTCTGGGGAGATTCCCTTGGATTGGAAAAGTGCAAATGTATCTCCCATACATAAGGGTGGCTCTAAAAGTGAAGTGGGAAATTATTGACCTGTCAGTCTGACTTCAGTAGTAGGGAAAATCATGGAGGCATTGATCAAGGGTGGAATTCAGGATCATTTGGATAGAATTGAAATTCTCAAGGATACTCAGCATGGTTTTGTAAAGGGAAAATCATGTTTAACAAATCTGGTTCGCTATTTCGAAAGGGTCACTCACGAGCTGGATTTAGGGAATAATTTCGACATTGTTTATTTAGATTTCAGCAAAGCTTTTGACTCAGTCCCACATGAGCGGTTGCTTTATAAGCTGGAACAGGTTGGAATCACTGGGAAAATCCTTAGATGGATAGAAGGATGGCTTCAGGGCAGGAGGCAGAGGGTTGTGATAAATGGCTATTCCTCAGATTGGGTTGATGTAAGAAGTGGGGTTCCCCAAGGATCAGTATTAGGACCACTGTTGTTTTTAATTTTCATAAACGACATTGATGAAGGGATAGAGGGCGTGATGTCTAAATTTGCAGATGATGTTAAAATTGGTAGAGTAGTTAATGATCACTGTCAAGCTGAGCTTCTTCAGAGAGACCTAGATAGACTTCAAGAATGGTCAGAAAAATGGCAGCTGTGCTTTAATCCAACAAAGTGTAAGGTATTACACCTGGGAAACAGTAATCCCAAAATAACTTATTCACTTGGTGGAGTTCAACTAAACCCAGTACTGGAGGAAAGGGACTTGGGTGTTACGATACGGTCAGACATGAAATTCTCTGAGCATTGTAAACAGGTTGCAAGGAAGGCCCATGGTGTCCTATCGATGATCTATCGAACTTTTGCAAGTAGAGATAGGGACGTGATAATCCCATTATATAAGGCTTGTGTTAGACCACACTTGGAATACTGTGTTCAAGTATGGAGACCGCACCTAAAGAAAGACATCGAGCTTCTTGAAAGGGTGCAAAGAAGGGTAACTCGCCTGGTGAGATCGGCAAAAGGGCGTCCTTATGAAGAAAGACTTCGAATATGTGGGTTGCAGAGTTTGGAAACTAGACACCTTAGAGGAGATTTGATTGAGGTGTTTAAGGCTCTGAGAGGCATCAGTAAAATGAATGAGGACAAAATTTTCAAGATTATAAATGATGCTAGAACTAGGGGACATAAATTCAAGTTACGGGGGGAAATGTTTAGATTGGACTGCAGGAAGTTTTATTTTAGCCAGCGAGTTATAAATTACTGGAATAAGTTGCCTTCATGGGTGGTAGAGGCCGACAGTTTGGGGAAATTCAAAGGTCATCTGGATAGTACTTTCGGGTAAGGGAAGCGCATAGGATGATAGGATTAATTTCCTTTTTATTTAATTTTTAATTTCATTTTATTATTTTTATTTATTTATTAATTATTATTATTTATTTATTTAATTTTTGTTTTTATCATTGTTTTGTTCGGATTTTTTTTTTTTTTTTTTTTTTTTGGCTGGTGCAGCATAAGCCATAGGCTTTCTTGCACCATACGGCCGTTACTAATACTAATACTAAAGGCAAACTTCTGCACATCTATTCTACAACTGTCTTTCCTTAATTTGAATCTATGCCCCCTCAGGTTCTTAATCTGCGCAAGCAGAAGTATCCCATCAGCATTGAGCCTGCTCTAACCATTCAAGGCCTTGTATACCTTGAATGGTTAGAGCAGATCACCTTGCAGGTGCCAAGTCTCCAGATGCTGCAAATTTAACAATTTAAGCCTCTCCTGGTAACCCCTTTGTTCTTCTCACCAATCTTGTTGCCCTTCTCTGTACTTGTTCTAGCAACTCAGCGTCCTTCCTTCCTTCCTAAAACCATTGCCTTATACAAAGGGATAATCACCTCCTCATCTCTGGTAGCAAAATTCCTATGTATCATTGAGAAAACTTCATCACCTGCTCTGGCAGCCAGTCTACTCTGCTCAGAGAGCTTCATATCCAACTACACAATTACCCCCAGATTTTTTTCAGTCAGATGTGAAGTTCTCTGAGCAGTGCAGATGGGCTGCCAGAGCAGGTCGTGGAGTTTTGTCAATGATATATGGGAATTTTGCTAGCAGAGACAAGGAGGTGATTATTCGTTTTTATAAGGCAATGGTCAGGCCACACCTTGAGTACTGCATACAGGTCTTAGATCTCATTTTAGGAAGGATGTAGAGTTGCTAAAACGAGTACAGAGAAAGGCAACAAGGTTGATGAGAGGAACAAAGGGATTCTCTTATCAGGAGAGGCTTAAATTCTCTAAGTTGCAGCATCTGGAGACTAGACACCTGCGAGGTATCTGATTGAGGTATACAAGGTCTTGAATGGTTTAAGCAGGCTCAATGCTGATGGGATTAGGGTGTGGGAAGACTTGGTATTTTGGATCTAAGCGATTCTGTGTCCGAGTCGAGTCCAAAATACCAAGTTTGGGTCCGAGTCCGAGCTTAAAAAATTCTGAGCAACCTATTTTTTTTGATTCATCATAAATTGGTTTGGTAGCAAATAGGTATTATGTGCATTAGTAAACATTTTTATTTAGATTTATATTTCACATCCAGAAATACATTCTAAGTAATAACTAACAATAAGTAAAATAAATTATGCTTTAACTTTATTTAAAAACCAGTATTTAAAAACCACGCTCCATTCAATGCCTCCTGTGGTCTTCCGTCAAAAGGGTATCAGAAGGATTTTGATGAATCTTGATGCTAAGAAAGCTCCAGGTCCTGATGGTATTTCTCCACTTGTTCTCAAAACCTGTGCTCCTGAACTCACTCCTATTCTTTGCCACCTTTTTTCACTTTCTTATTCCAAAGGTGTTTTTCCTTCTGCTTGGAAATTTGCTCATATCCAGCCAGTTCCTAAAAAGGGTGACAAATCCCTCCCATCCAATTATAGTCCCATTGCAATTACTTCTACTCTTTCTAAAGTAATGGAGAAATCAATTAACCGCCAACTCTTAAACTACCTAGAAACCTTCTGTCTGATCAACGATCGCCAGTATGGATTCCGTCAGTGTCGATCCACTGGTGATATTCTGGCTTATGTTACCCATTTATGGACTAATTCAATGGAAAGGTTCGGTGAAACACAAGTAGTTGCTCTTGACATCTCAAAGGCTTTTGATCATGTTTGGCATAAAAGTCTTCTAAACAAGCTTCCATCTTATGGTTTGCCAACTGTTTTTAGTAATTGGTTATCCAGTTTTCTCTTTGATCGCTCACCGAGGGTGATGGTAGATGGCTCTCTGTCTTCTAACGTCTCCACTAATGCCGGTATTCCCCAAGGTTCAGTTCTTTCCCCCACTCTTTTACTCTTGTATATTAATGACCTTCTTCCATTGACTGGAAATCCTATCCAGTTTTGCGGATGATAGCACATTTCATTCCACTTTCCATTTTGAGAAACCTTGTCCTGCTCAATCAGCTTCAACTTCTTGAAAATCTGCTACCAATTCCTTAAATGCCGATCTTCAGGTAATTCTACAGTGGGGCAAAGACAACTTAGTTGATTTCAACCCTTCTGAAACTCAGTCTTGTCTTATATCTTGCAAAAAGGATTCTTCTGCTCCTATGCTTATCTTTAGTGACACTCCGATTTCTAGGCAAAATGATATATCTCTTTTGGGAATTACCCTGACTTCTAATCTCTCTTGGCACAAGCACATTACAAATATTGCTTCCTCTGCATCTAAAAAACTTGGTTTTCTCTTTCGCTCTCAGCGTTACTTTTCTTCCAAACAGTTGCTCACTCTGTATAAATCGCAAATCCGCCCTGCCATGGAATATTGTTCCCAAATCTGGGGTGGTGCCCCCAAAACCTCTCTCAGGCGTCTTGATTCCATTCAGAAGAGGGCAGTTAGGTTAATTAATGATTCATCTCTAACAGAGTCTCTCCACTCGCTTGCTCATAGACATACTGTTTCTGCTGCATGCCTCTTCTACAGATAAAGTGTATTTGTAAGTTATTAGCGGCTTCCAGGGTTTCCCCTATATCCGCCGTTTGTTAGGCTTTTTGCCAAGTTGCCGGCTTAGAAAAGAACTTAAAAGAGCATCAAAATTTCACGTATATATTTAACTCAAAACAAAAAAAAAAAAAAAAAAAATGCATCTGATAGATGAAATATGTAATTGGGTGTGCATTAGTGTTGTGTTTGCGTTGTGTGTTAGCCGGCACCTGGCATTTAGCAGTGCCTCTTCTACAGATACTTCCATGGGCACTGTTCTTCTGAATTGGCTTCTATAATTTCCGCTCTCTTTCAAAACAGTCCGAACACGTATCGCCACTAGCCAACATCCATTTACTGTCCAACTTCAAACCCACAGAACCAACTTTTCATCTTCCCCATTTATTCATTCAACTGCCATTTTCTGGAACAACCTTCCTTCATACGTATTTCCTGAAAATTACAATCTACAGAAGTTCAAGTCCAATGTCAACAAATATCTTCTTTTGTCTTCTCAACCTCCAACCCAAGCACGGTACTAAGTACTATAGGTTCTAATACCTCTCGTGTTTGGGGTTCACATAAAAAAAAAAAAAAAAAAAAAAAATTTAAAAACTAAGGCATTTAGTGATATGTCAGATAATCTAGAACGCACTTTAGTGCAAAAAGTTTGCTGCAATGGAGAATGTTCGCTTGACAGTTGTCGATATAGGTTGAATTGTTAATAAAGCATAATATAATTTGTCCAGATTTTCAGTTCTTTGTTTAGTTCTTAAAAATAACATAAATTCTTGCTTTAATTTATTAAAATTTGTTTCTGAAAGTGGAGGACGAGGATTTTTTGCGTTTTCTGAAATTGTCTTTAATTCTTCTTCCGTTGTCATATGGTGAACAATATTTGCGATATTCTCATTATAATCAGTTTGATTCTCATTAAATCGAACAATTTCACTTGGAAACAGCCTAATTATTAAGTTTGTTGCAAAATCTATAAGCCATTTTTTTTTTTGGTAATCTATTAGCACTTAAAACAAGAAAATCCAAACTGTTTTCAAGATTTTCATTTCGACATTCATTTATACAAGTTTTCATTTTATTTAATAGTTCTTGACCTAAATTCTCTGGAATTTCTACCAATTTTTTTTAGCATAAAGTTAACTGCCAGATGTGCTGAATAAAGATTTGCGTCTTATCTACTAAGTGCTTCTATAGTTAATTTAATTGGCTTTAAGGAGTTACTCAAATTGTGAAACAATTGAATGTTGAGATTTTTTATTAAATCCATATTACCAAGATCTTCAAGGGATGCTTTAATGAATTGAAATAGTCTTAAAAAAAGTTAAAATCATATCAGGTAATGAATTCCAACGTGTCTTAACATCTGTGATTAATTCCATTTCATATCCTAATTCACGTTTTATTTTCTGTTGTAGAAAACCATTGTGCACAGTAGACTTCTTAAAATATTTTACTGTTTGACGAACAATTTGAATATTTTTCTTTAAGTAATAAGACTTTTGATAATTCTAATTGGTCAGCATCAACACAGAGTTCTTCTTTCTCTTCATCAAAGGAGAAATCATCTTCTGAATAATCTGAATCAGCAAAGTCATCAACTGTTTCAACTTCATTTTCCTTGTAACTCGTGCTTTTCTTGTACAAAACATCGCATACAGCTAAATGTATTGTACAGTTAAGACACAAATGATATAATACAAAAGACTCACAACCATATAACATAATACTAGCACCATCACCAGTTGATCCAACAGTGTTTTTCAAAATTGATATTGAAATTTTTCAAATGATTTCTTACAAGTTCTACTAATTGCAGAGCTGAACATGAATTTTGAATTCAAACTAAACCAAGATTATATGTTGCATCATCATTTCCAGGAAGATTAATATTTAAAAATCATCTAATTTTTGTACTTGTCCACTCATCTAGAGAGAGACTAAATCTTTTACTCTTACTCAATTTTTCCTGTATTAAATTTGTCATTTCTGATTTTTTAATTTGATAAAATTTTTGAATCAATTTCATCACATCTTTTTCTGTTAAATTACAGAAAAATTACAAATTACAAATTTAAATTACAAATACTTTTTCAAATAAAACTAGATTTTGTGATTGCGCTTACAAATATATTATCAACAGCAGCTAATTCCGAAACAATCTCATCCAAAGATTTTTTTTAACAAAATAGTTATCTAAAATTTTTACTTTTTTGGAAGAGCTACATTCCTGTTTTTCATCTTCTGTTTGCAAAATTATTTGGTGTTTAGTTTTTAAATGTTTTATCATAGTTGAAGTGTTTCCATCTTTGTTCAATAATTTTATTGAACATTTCTTGCATTGAACTTCAGAGTTCAGTCCTGCTGTAAAGTGTTCCCAAACATTGAACTCTTTTCTTTTGGCATAATTAAAGTTTTTTTTTTTTTCTTTTTCAAATTATCTGAAATTCTACAAAAATTATTAATATATTTAATTTCTATATAATATCGGTGTGTAGATACACCATAGACAACTCTTAAGAAACTACAAAGTAGTTGTTGTAGGCATCATTTGCTCTTTCTCATATTGTGCCTTTTCTGCCTTCATGATGAGTTGCCATGATATTGCACTACCTCGAATAAGTAACACTTCACTAATAGAGAAGACTATTGTTACTTATTCGTGAAGGCAGAGCACAATATGAGAAAGAGCAGATGATGCCTACAACAACTACTTTGTCTATGGTGTATCTACACACCGATATTATATAGATATTAAACTCTTAATGTATTATGCCTTGTGCATTTAGTTATTTTAAATATTGTCATATACATCTTGTGTGATTATCTTCACAACTGGGTCGTCATGTCTGCAATACCAGGGTACCTGCCCACCCACTGATGATAGGCCAATAGCCTTGAAACATGTCTGGGTGGTGGTACTCACTGAGAATAAGTAACAATAGTCTTCTCTATTAGTGAAGCATTACTTATTTGAGGTAGTGCAATATCATGGCAACTCGTTGTGAAGGCAGAGTACAATATGAGAAAGAGCAAATGATGCCTACAACAACTACTTTGTAGTTTCTTAAGAGTTGTCTATGGTGTATCTACACACCGATATTATATAGATATTAAACTCTTAATGTATTATGCCTTGTGCATTTAGTTATTTTAAATAATATATTTAAGAACAGAATAGTTAATATTAACAGGTAAAAATGTGTTTAAAATTTTATATAAGACAAGATAATCATGAGAGTAGAGTAACAAATTTAATTTGTTAAAATTAAAGGTTATTCGAAGTTATAAATTTGAACTGTTCAGAGAATCTCAGTTTCTGTGAAACTTGATATAATACAGAAAATGTGCACATCCATGAAAAATAACAACAAAATAAATCACTTAATATCTAACCTCAGCTTGCAAAAATACATAAAAATGTGCAGAAATAGTAAAGAAACTCTTGTATAAATCTTAAAATATTTGCATCATAATTGTATTTTTTTGATGTGATGCATTACATGAATGAACAAGGCGTGTTATTGCAACACAGCACCATCTCACATATGAGATGAAAAAAATAGGAATATGATTAGATCATAATTATATTTAGAACATTTAACAGGTAAGTGAAGATAACAGTACTTAAAACAACGGAAAAGCAAGATTCAGACTTGTTGATTTTCGAAACCGAGTATCGAGTCCAAGTAATTAATAAAAGACTCGTTGAGTACGAGTACTCGGACTTAAAAAACCCTAGATGGGATACTTCTGCTTGCTCAGATTAAGAACCTGAGGGGGCAGAGATTCAAATTGAGGAAAGACAGTTGTAGAATAGATGTGTGGAAGTTTGCCTTTAGCCAGCGTTTAGTCCATTGCTTGAACACACTTCCATCTCTTGTTTTGGGAGTTGATAGCTTAAATAAATTTAAGGCTGAACTAGACAAACATTTGGAGTGATTGGATGGGTAAAATGCAAAGGTTTTATTTTATTTTATTTATTTATTTATTATTATTTTTTTTGGCTATAAGCTTGCTTTCTTGCATCATATGCCTCAACTAATGCTAATACTAAATTACCTCCCAGCATAGTGGTAGCAGTGTGTATGGTTAAGTTTAAAGCAGAATTGGATGATTAACCTGTGGGAATGAGAATAGCATGAATATTCTGTTTTATTTTAATGTTTATTATTATTTTATTTTTGGCTGATGAAGAAAAATATATATTTATTTTTGCTTTCTTGCATCATTTGGCCTTAAATACTAAAACATATGCATCTTCCTTTTTTGATACCCATTTCACTGAAATGTTTTTCCTGCTCAGTTCTTTGTGGGTAATGTGATGGGACTCATTCACAGGATATGTTTAGTATCTTTGCTGTGTATTGTAATGCCTCCAATCTTTCAAAATAAAATCATGAATAGCATCAGTGTTTTCTGAGGTTGACACAGTCATGAGTTGTCAAGACCTGAATTCATGTTTGGTGACTACAACCTGCTTTGATTTCAGCAGCCCAGTCCTTGATGGCATTTTTATTATGGAAAATCATTACAAAGTCTCCATTATCTCATTGATTTGCTTCTCATAAGTACTTAAAAAAAAAAAAAAAATGTACAGCCACTCCCTGACTTACATAAGGGTTGCATTCTGCAGAACTCTGCGTAAGTCATATTTTACATAAGTCGGACTTTCCCTAAAGGCCTTTGCAGCACTCGCAGCTGTGCTTGCTGAATTTGATTGAAGAAAAAAAGAAATGTTCGGCGAACATGTAAATAGAATTATTTATTCAATTTTTATTAACTCATGCATGAGAAAAATTAAAAAAGGGTCTAATTACAAAAATTTCAAAATTATAAAATTACAAAAAAAAAGGGAGGGGACAGGCATAACGTCAGCAAATTTTACCTTTCGGGCATTGTTGCCAGAATCAATGCCTCCAGCTGATAAATACGCCGCTACAGGGATGTGGAAATTTAGAAGGGGTTTTTTTGAACACACCACAAAATTTCTCTACTGCTGCAGAATTGGCACTGGCGACTTCACTGCACACTTTGATGGTGTGGAAACCAGTGCGATGCTTGAACCTATTAAACCACCCGTTGCTTGCCACAAACTTGACTTGGGGTTCGCTGTACTTACCCTTAATATCTTCATAAATACTTCTTGCTTTTGCTTGAATGGCCTTTGGACTCAGGGGCACTTGCTTCTGAATCTGGTTTTCCATCCATAATATTAATAGCTTTCCATCTTCGATATAGCACCAAACGCTGTTTTGTGATCACTGTTGATCCTTTAACATGTTCTTTTATCCATGCACTGTCCTTTAAAATAGTATTCACTGTTGAAGCATCAAGACCTAATTCCCGTGTAATAGATGACAAACTTTTTCCTGCTTCTTACTTAATCATTTTCATCTTCATTTCTAAATCAATTTTGTTTTGTTTCCTAGCACTGCCATCACTTTCACTTTCCATTTGTCGCTTTTCCTTCATCATTGTAAAAAGTAAATAGGAATGAAAAGAAGATTTTGAAAATTTATTTGTTTCTTATATGATTGACGATTTCAGTGAAGGGGAACACATTTCACCATGGGCTTGGCAGACCCAGGGTCCTGAGCTGGATATCATCATTCTTCTCTTTCTTGGTGATTCCCTTCTGCTTCTGACTCTTGTTCTCTCTTTTGCTCAGGGTAATTCAGAAATTTTTTTTTTGGCTGGTGCAGCATAAGCCTCAGGCTTCCTTGCACCATGTGGTTAATAATAATAACATAAAAACCCACACAATTCCAGTTATTGGGATTATCACAAATGCAATAAGATCGAGTTTACTACCCATTTATAATAGATTGCACAAACAGAAAAGTCCAATAAACCAGAAAGTGCAAATTGTTTTTATTCTTTTATGGTTGTGACCTCCAGACATATTCTTGAGAAAAATATCAACAAAGCCATTCAAAATTTATTCTTATAACAGAACATATGATAACGATGAAAGGGTAGTGCTCCATTATAAAAATAACCTTTTAGAGAGATAAATAGTTTAGTTATATAGCAAAAATTTCAATGTCCAATGTCTTGGGATATTCATTCCAAAAAATAATAATGTGTTATTGGGTTCACATTGTGATGTTTTCACAATACCTCCATTTATTCCTATGGGATGCAAAATACGTTTCCACGATTTTTTTTTTTTTTAAAAAATCGTGGAAACGTTGGCTGCATGTAGTTTGCACCGGCTGGCAGAAACTTATGTAAAGTCGAATTTGTGGAAGTCAAGTATTATGTATGTTGGGGAGTGCCTGCATTTCATTACTGCATGGCTCTCTTTTGTGAAATTATTGGTTTCAATGGACATGACTTTTTTAAACTTATACTCTAAAAATTGGGTTTCATGCATATGGGTTTGATAATTAATATACACTACTCTGCATTTAGAAAAATTCACTGTTTTCTCAGAATAGGGTGTTTCTGAATCATTTTCTAATGCTGATTTCAAAAATGACTTGTTTGTTTCCATCATGTCAGGTTTCTTCAAAAATCATGAAAGTAAATTAGATTTTTCACAAATTTTTATTAATTTGGCAGAATTTGTGCACTGAAATTATAACAAAATGCAACTTTTACTAGACTTATATTTAAATACATGTTGAAAACCCCTATTAAAAAGGGCAGTATGGTAAAATGTCCACTAAACTCTCGCCTCTCATTTTAAATTTGACCCATCAATGACGGGTCAAATTTTCATTTCTTTGATTTTTTTGCAGATCCTTCTACTTTACAGCCCCTCTTCAGCATCCAGAAATAGTGAAGCCATCATGTTGACATTCCACCTCTCCTGGTATCTCATTTCCATGCATTTAATGTTCTGGTGAAACTTCTTACCCTGTTCTTCACTAATACTTCCTAGATTTTCTGTTAGTTGATGTGGGAGTATAAAAACTGTACCTGGACACCCATGTTGCAGCCCAGCTTCCTGAAGTTTTCCAACATATATTCAACTATATTCTTGTAGTTTGGATCCTTGTTGTTCCCTAAGAAGCTCTCAACAATAGACCTGAAGCTAATCTATGCTTATTTTTCTCTTTTATTCAGAGTTCCCTCAAAATCTCAGTCCCTCATCAGTTTATGAATTTGACATCCAACAAAATTTGCATTGTGTCAGCTTCTTTTGGGTGATCAATGGGAATTTAGTACAAAAGTAGTTGAAAGAGGGGCAAACAGCCCCTCTTTCAACTACTTTTGTACTAAATGTCTAATGGCAGATGGAATATTAGGATACACAATGCCAATTAGTTTATAAACATTAAAACCATGCAGCGTGGTGTCAAATGTGTATTTTGAAAATATTAAATTTGATGATTT
This sequence comes from Mastigoproctus giganteus, assembly GCF_048544385.1. NCBI lineage: Eukaryota > Metazoa > Arthropoda > Arachnida > Uropygi > Thelyphonidae > Mastigoproctus > Mastigoproctus giganteus. Next base: position 203,359,693 of record NC_143581.1, on the reverse strand, counting down.
TTGTTATTTTTTTATTACAGTAAACCCCTGCTATTCGCTATGTTCCTGAGAAATGCCGCGAATACTGAAAACGTGAATACTGAGTTATGGCTCCCATAGTAATAAAGGGGTTCCGTTCCAAAGTATGAAATATATAAGAAAAACTAGTCTAAAATTTTGTCTATGTATGTATTATATGTACCTTCATAATATGACTATGTACATAGAAGCACATAGTGAAATGCAAGCATATGGCATCGAAATGAAAATAAGAAACAATTTAATATTAAATGTAATATTTATTAGAAGTTTCAAATAAATCTTTCAAACCAGCACCTTTGCTAGCTAAAAAACTTATCCTGCCAGTGCTATCACCAGTTTCGCTAAAGTGTTGATAAAGGAGTTTTGCCTTTTCACGAATGATGAGTGAACTTAACAGAATTTTATTTTGAGTTCAGTCTTCTATCCACAGATTTAAAGCTTTTTCCATTTTTTCTAATTTAACATCACAAGTTACAGAGTAAATTTTTGAAACAATTTGTGCCTTTTCGTGGACACTACGGTGGATTTTTTTCTTCTGATTTCTTGATTGATCGTACCGTTGACTCATTGATTTTATAATGTTTTGCCACTGAGGAGACACTTTCACCATTAGAAATTTTGTCTAATAACTCAATTTTATTCGCTAATGTCATCACCTTCTTTGATCTTTTCATATTTCTCTTGTTATTCATAGCCATATTTTTGTACGGGTTAGAAAGATTTTGCCAACAATAAAGTCACTTTCTTCCATTAACACACTCGAAAAAAGTCTGTTTTACACTGCAAAACGGTAGATTTATCACTTTTGTAAGCATATCAGTTTATAAATTGACAAATTTATAAGCATATAAATTAAAAGCAAATGACGAAACCTTCCGTAACAAGCGCATAACACATACTGAACAAGGATCAGCAAGAAACATCCATGCCGGCGATTTTGTCACCCCTCTCCCCCCACCCGCTGAGCGCTGTTTTGACTGGGAAAGATAATTTTAGCCACGCCCATATTTTTTTATGGCGGAAAATGTTCACGGCGCTTTAAAATTCACATTATTTTAGGTTTAATTTTATATTAAATCAGTGACCGCGAATACGCAAAACCACGAATACAGCTACTGCGAATAGCGGGGGTTTACTGTATTTTCAAATAATGTGGTATACCATAAACATTTTTCGAATACCCTTCTTACAGTGAAAAATAAAAACAGACTGTTGCTTTTTTCACAGGCTGCTTATCATAATGGAAAGAACAAAAGTTCTGACAAACTTCTGAAGGATGAAAGAAGAATAATCAACTTGAAAATAGTAAGGACTTGTGTTGGTTGTAAAACCAGCAATTGCACAGAGCTGGTGATCTCGTGACACCATCAGTAAATGACACATTATGCATCTATACCAAAGCAAAACCAAACCTCTCAATTGAAAAATTAAACATAGTTGGCTGCATGTAGTTTGGCTTTCCTGAGCCAAAGAATGCTTTGGCTCAGGAGAGAAACTTCAAAGATAATTTTCTTGTGAATCACAGCTACACATTTTGAGCTAATTGTTGCCTTTTTTGTGGCATCATTAGAGAGATTTTGAGAAGCCACTGGCAGAAAATGAAAGAAAAGTAGTAAAGATTTCTCTACTTATGTAAACACTAGGAGGAAGGGAGATGAATTGCATTGCTTTCCTATATATAATGGTTGGTTTACTGCTGATTATCCTGCTCAGGTTGCTGACAAACTTGAATAGATGTTTGTATCTACTTTCACATGAGGAATTTTTTAGAAATGGAAAAACGAAATGCATTAAATTCTAACAGGGAGCTAAACAATTTTGTGATAACTGAGAAAAATGTGGAAGAGAAACTGTTGAAGCTAAAAGTAAACAAAGCACCTGTAGCTGATCAGATTTATCCAATTATATTAAGAGAAATAGTAAAAGAGGTAATCAGACATTTGGCCATAATTAAGAGAGTATTCTTCAATTCAGAAGAGGTCCCTTAATCCTTTTTACAGTTTGGGAGAGTGAACAAAGGGTGAAGTAAGTAACTATAGACCTTTTAGCATGCCCTCTGTTCCAGGGGAAAAGAATGGAGTTGCTGGTTAAAGAAATAATGCAGGACCATCTACACAGGAATGCAGTTATACTGTAGTTCCAGTGTGGATTTGTGAAGGAGCAGTCTTGTTTGAAAAATCCTTTTGAGCAATATGAGGCAGTAAGAAAGAAACTAGATATGAAAGATAATTTTTACAACATATACCTAGATTTCAGAAAACCTTTTGGTATTGTATCATAGACTGCTATACAAATTGAAGCTGTTGTTGCTTAAAGGTTTATAACACAGGGTCATCAAAAGCCAAAGACGTGTCAACAAATTGGAGCATTATGGTACTGGGGCAAGTTATTGCTATGGAAGAAGACAGAGTGGTTATCAGTGAGCACTACTCTTCTTGGGCCAGTGGCAGGTTCAGGGCCTGGCCCTGAACCTTCCACTAAGTGGCAGGTTCCATTGTTGTTTTCTATATTTATTAATGATGTTGATGAAGGCATATCATCACCTGCAGATAAATGAACCACTAGGTGGCAGTGATCACAGTGTGCTGAAGTGGGATTTACTCAAAGAGGTAACTACCATTAGGGGTAAAGGGAAGGGTTATTGCTTCCGTAAAGGCGACTACGATGGACTGAGACAGTATTTAAATTTTATACAGTGGGACCAACTGATGATGTTACCAACAGCAAATTCAAAATGGGAAGCATTCAAAGAACTTATCTTGGAAGCTACTAGGCTTTACATACCAACTAAGAAATATTGTTCAAGGTTTAGGCCAAAATGGATGTCAGATGAACTAATGAGGCATATGGCAGAGAAGAAAAATGCATGGGATACTTACAAATTAACACATGACACAGAAGCCTATGATAGATACAAGTTGATATGCAACCAAGTTACAAAGGAGGTTAGGCAGGCGAAGGCAGATTACGAGAAATCCTTGGCAAGGGATGCAAAGAAAAACAGCAAAGAGTTCTTTACTTATGTAAACTCTAGAAGGAAGGGGATGAATCAGATTGGTCCACTTGATATTGATGGGTCAACTGTTGATGATCCTGCTCAGGTAGCTAACAAACTAAATGAATATTTTGCATCGACATTCACACATGAGGAGTTATTCAGCAAGGGGAATGCCAGAGGTGTATTCAACTCTAGCAGTAAGCTACAGAATCTTGAAATAACTGGGAGTAAAGTGGAGGAGAAACTGTTGAAGATAAACACAAGAAAGGCACCCGGGGTGGATGGGATCTATCCAGTTATATTAAAGGAGGCAGCAAAGGAAGTAAGCAAACCCTTAGCCATAATTATGAGAGCTTCCTTGGACTCAGGGGAGGTACCCATAGACTGGAAATGTGCAAATGTGACCCCAATTCACAAAGGCTGACACAAGTAATTATAGACCTGTGAGCTTAACTTCTGTTCCAGGAAAATTAATGGAGGCACTGGTTAAAGAAGCACTGCAGGATCATTTAGACAAGACTTCAGTTATAGCTCAGACACAGCATGGTTTTGTTAAGGGGAAGTCTTGCCTGACCAACTTGATTGGATACTATGATGCAGTCACAAAAGAACTGGATGCAGGGAATAGCTTTGATATTATATACTTGGATCTTAGAAAGGCTTTTGATACTGTTGCACATGGAAGACTGCTACACAAATTGGAGCAGTGTGACATTGGAGGCAAATTGCTGCTATGAATAAAGGGGTGGTTGAGGGGGAGAAGACAGAGTGTGGTAATCAATGGACTCTGCTCATCGTGGACTAATGTTATTAGTGGAGTCCCTCAGGGCTCAGTGTTGGGTCCATTATTGTTTTCTGTATTTATAAATGATATTGATGATGGTATATCAAGCTTAATGTCCAAGTTTGCAGACGATACAAAGGTTAGCAGGGTTGTCAAGGACACTACTGACACTATGCTACTGCAACAGGATCTGGAAAGGTTGAGCAGATGGGCTGAGAGGTGGCAAATGAAGTTTAACATTCACAAATGTAAAGTGCTACACATGGGAAACAGCAACCCCAGAGCAACGTATCAACTCTGTGGTACTACACTGACAGTGGTAGAGAATGAAAGGGACTTGGGGGTGGTTGTGCAGGCAGATATGAAGTTCTCTGAGCAGTGCAGATGGGCTGCAAGAGTAGCTCATGGAGTATTGTCAATGATATACAGGAATTTTTCCAGCAGGGATAAGGAAGTGATTATTCCCTTGTATAAGGCAATGGTCAGGCCACACCCAGAGTACTGTATACAGGTCTGGAGGCCTCATTTCAAGAAGGATGTAGAGCTGCTGGAATGAGTACAGAGAAGGGCAACAAGATTAGTGAATGGAACAAAAGGGTGCTCTTATGAAGAAAGGCTTAAGTTTTGCAAATTACAGTGTCTGGAGACTAGGCACCAGCGAGGTGATCTGATAGAGGTGTATAAAGCCTTGAATGGTTTAAGCATGCTCAATGCTGATGGGATTCTTCCTCTAGCTCAGAAAAATCACCTGAGAGGGCATAAATTCAAATTGAGGAAAGACAGATGTAGGATAGACGTGCGGAAATTTGCCTTTAGCCAGCGGGTAGTTGGTTGGGGGAACAGACTTCCATCCCTTGTGGTGGAGGTTGATAGCCTAAATAAGTTTAAGGCTCAGCTGGACAGGTATTTTGAACGAACAGAGGGGTGAAGTGGAAGTGGGTTTTTTTTTTTTTTTTTTTTTTTTGGCTGATGCTGCATAAGCTTGCTTTCTTGCATCAAATGCCTCTACTAATGCTAATATCAGCAAAAGGGTGACCATACAAGGAAATACTTCGATTATGTGGGCTACAGAGCTTGCCAACCAGGCACCTTAGAGGAGACATGACTGAGGTTTATAAGGGTCTGAGAGGAGCTCGTAAAATGAATGAAGGCACACTTTTCACTATTATAAAGAATTATAGAACTAGAGTTTATAAACTTAAATTACAGGAGAAGCAATTTAGACTAGATTATGGGAAGTTTTCCTTTAACTAATGAGATGTTGATCACTGGAACAAGTTGCTTTCACAGGTAGTTGAGGCTAACAGTTTGAAGAAATGAAAGGTCAACTAGATAGTTATCTGTGTGAGGAGGGAAGCTCATTTATAATTTCTTACCTTTTTTTTTTTTTTTTTTAATCTTGTGCAGCAAAAACCTGTGGCTTCCTTGCACTATATGACTAATACATAATATCAGGCTTAATGTCTAAATTTGCAGATGATATGAAGGTTGGCAGGGGGGGGGAATGAATGACAGTAATCAGAGGATGTTATTGCAACAAAAAAAAAATTAAGCAGATGAGCTGAGAAGTGGCAACTGTAATTCAACATTGATTAATGCAAGATATCACATGTGGGTAGTAGTAATCCCAGAATAACATAATAACTATGTGATACTACCAGAGTGTGCCAAGGGTGAGGCGAAAGAAAGATTAAATAATTGCCAACGTTGCCATCATTATCAGTAGGGTGCAATTTTTCATTCTTGCCTCAGGTACTAAAATGGCTCAGCATGGCCCTATCCAGGGTAATGGGAAATGAAAAAGGCCTGGGGTGATTGTGCACTCAGACATGAATCTCTCTTCTATAATAATTCTTGAACTATTAGGACAGCTCATTGCATTTTATCAATGATAACAATTTTTCCTGCAGAGATGAGGTGATTATACCATTATATAAGGGTTGGGCTCGGGGGTGTGCTGGCACATTTTTAACCAGCTCTCTAAGAAAGAGTAGGGGTACTGGTGATTTGAACTGATTTTAATTATGGCTGGCACCGCCAGTCTCCCATGATTCTTTGTTCAGGCTGGACCCTGTTATTTATTATTTTTTTATTTTAAATTTTGCTGCTGGATGGCGCCACATGCTTTTTTTTTTTCATAAAAAAAATCTTACTTGATGGGGTTCAAACTGAGATTATTATTATTATTATTAGCTACATGGTGCAAGGAAGCCTGAGGCTTATGAAAAAAAAATTCCCCAAGTCACCAAGAAAGAGAAGAATGAAGAATGATGATATCCAGCTCAGGAACTTAGGTGTGCCAAGCCCATACTCATCAGATGTGAGCCTCTGAGGATTCTACAAACTTTGTGGGTAGGCACCTTAATCACTGGGCTAATCAGATATTTACTTATAAGGTTAAAAATGTAGTACAGTAATACCCCGACTTACGCGAACTCGGAGTTATGCGGTTCTTGATTTTTTTCGTTTGCCAACACTGCCGCCCACTATCTTCAAGGTCGTTTTTCATATGCTATCGATATACGGTGCGACAGCGGAGAGTGAGAGCAAAAGATGAACAAAATTCAACTTTGCTGCTGCATGAACTGCACACATATACAAGAATTTGCATTCCAACTGTCATATTTATACGTGTGTGTTCGAATTCGTGCTCAACTTTTGTCGGAAATTACATCGTTTTCACGAATAAAAAAACTTTCCAGGCTTTAAGGTTTCCAAAGACCGATTGACAATGATGGTCGGTGGGAATGCAGCTGGTGACTGCAAGTTAAAACCTCTCTTAATTTATTGCTCCAAAAACCCAAGAGTTTTAAAAAATATATCAAAAATTAGCTTACCAGTGATTTGGAAGTCAAATCATAAAGCTTGGGTGACAGCTTCCATTTTTGAGGACCTGGTTTGGTCACCACTTCATACCCGAAGTCGAATGTTATTGCAAGTCTAAACAGATTCCATTTAAATTGATCCTTCTTATTAACAATGCACCCGGTCACCCTCCTGCCACCCTAATTAATTTCGACCGACGTGTGAAAGTTGTGTTTTTGCCTCCAAACACAACCAGCTTGCTTCAACCGATGGACCAGGGAGTCATCAAAACATTCAAGGCCTACTATATGAGACATTCTTTTGCACGTCTGATTGAAACTATGAGACAAAATAGTGAGATATCTGTTAAAGACTTTTTGGAAACAATTCAGTGTTTTAGATGCCGTAAGAATCATTGAAGAATCTTGGATGAAATTCACAAAAAAACATTGAATGGTGTCTGGAAGAAACTTTGTCAATTTTTTTTTCAAAAACGAGACAAAAACGACGACAGAAACTGATCATGTTGCTCATATGATAGAAGAAGTTGTTAATCTTGCCAGGCAATTAGATTTGGAAGTCAATGGTGATGATGTCAACGAACTGTTGGATTCACATAGTGAGGAGCTGACAATGAATGAGCTCATAGAGATGCGTGAGCAAAACATCACTGAATTATCTGACACTTCAGACCCAGTTCCACCAGAAAAGCACATGACAATTGCAATCTTGACAGAAGGTCTCAGCTCAATTGAAAAGGGCTTAAAAATTTTAGAAAACATAGACTCCAACGAAGAACGCGTTATAACTACAAAGCAAGGAATAAAAAATTATTAGCTTGCTACGAAGAAATTCTGTGTGAAAAAAAGGCGCTGTGTCGTCAAACGAATTTGTTAGATTTTATAAAGCCATTGACATCGAAATAACTTTTTTACGTAACTCATTTATTTTTTTAATACATAATTTGTATTAATATGTATAAATAACTGCAATTTTATTAAACATTTTTCTTTTAAACTAGTGTTTTTGTTAGTCCTTGGTCCCAATTAAACAAAATTTATATATATTTATATACAAAGTTGTACCCTGACTTACGCAAATTCGACTTAAGCGATTTCGTCGGACCCACCTATCGCATAACTTCGGGGTATTACTGTATTAGAATGCAATAGGAACACAAAAAAAAAAATATTTTTTTAATAATGTTTAGTCAACAAATTAATTAATTATTTTTTATAAAGTGCTTAATACGTGGTATTATTTGAACAAAGTAAATGTGTGATATTTTGAACGCTATCTGTACAAATGAATTATTTTTAAAGTCCTTAATGATTGTTATATATTTTGGACACAATTTTAATTAATGAGTAATAATTTAACATAAATTAATGAGTGGTATTTTCCCAAATGAAAGTGTATTCATGAATTTTTAATTTTGCATTAGTGTTTAATTAGCAAATTAATTATTTTTAACCAACAAATTATTTTTAATTAATGGCACATAATCAACAAATTAATTATTTTTAATGAACAAAATCATTTTTATATTTCCTCAACTTTTTAACTTTTTCAACAGAATTTTTCTCTCCTAATTCTCTAACTCACTCTCTCCAAGTTCTCTAATAGGGTGCTTACACTCCAGGGCATTTACAGTGGTGCCCTGAAGAATTTGGGAATACTCCTTGATCTTGTTCACCAGCACAACTTCTCGGTATGTGGGACAGGTGGTCAGATAAGTTGTAGAATGGTAATCCCTTTAGCTCTCTTAATTCATGCTTAGCAGCGGAACTAATTGCCTAAATTGCCTGAAGGCCAGAATTGCAAATAGTGCATATCCTAATCCGTTCGTTATATGAAAATTTTCTTCACTCAACAGAAACTAATTTAAATGCAATTACTCAGGGGAATTAAAAAAAATTTGCTAAATAGAAAAATTAGCCATAAAAGAGTTCGTTAAACAGGTCCGATTGAGTAATTTAAAATTCTAAAAATTCTAACTGTGAAAAATGCTAATTTAGTTAAATAACTATAAGCTTATTTGAATAGTAGGTGAACATGTGAAAAAAATTTACTGAATATTACAAATTTTGAAATGCATCCAAATGTCACACGTCACTGTTAATAAAGGTGCCTGCCTTACTGTTGCGTACCATCCCCAAAAAAAAAGCGTTATCTGTACCTATCACTGGTATATTTGTATAATTATAGATAGTGAAAACCTAACAGTAGAATAAACGAGAAAAGATATAATTGTATTTGGGGTAGAGAGAAAGTAGAAATTTGATATCGAATATTAAATGTAAAACATTATTTCTCGGGAATAATTATAAACTTTTGCTGTTTGAGCATTAATTAATAGAAATTTAATCTATTATTAACTAACTACACTTGAAAATGTGACAGGACTGAAGCGGGGTGTTTGTTGAAAATAATATTCCTGTAAGATTGCTAGCCGAGATAATCCCTACACAGGCTGCCACTTAGAGAAGGAGGAGGAGGAGAAAGGAAGCACAAAGGGTGCTGAAATAAGCGCACCCCTGCTGGATTTTCTGTGTCACCAAATACAAGCTTATCGACCAAATACTGTTAGCCTTTGTGGATTGAAGTGCATGCCGCTCTACAGTTTATAGCCACTGTCAGTTTAATAACTGGCTCACAAAATTCTTGAAAATTTAATAATCGGCTCCAGCTCACCACTGGTTAGGCCATGTCTTGAGTGCTGCATACAGGTCTGGAAGCCTCATTTTAAGAAGAATGTGGATCTGTTTGAATGGCAACATGAACACTGAGATTAGTGAGTGGTACAAAAGAATATTCTTATTAAGAGAGACTTCAGTTCTGCTAATTGCAGCATCTGGAAACCATCATCCTGGATAGTATCCTCTCTCTCTCTCTCTCTCTCTCTCTCTCTCTCTCTCTCTCTCTCTCTCTCTCTCTCTCTCTCTCTCTCTCTCGCTCGCTCAGACAACACACACAAATGAACATAAATTTAAATTGAGGAAGGATGGATAGGTGTGCAGAAATTTGTCTTCAGCCAGCAGGTAATTAATTGTTGGAATAAACTTCCATCTGTTTTTTGGAAAGGGTAGTGTGAGTAATTTTAATGAGGACCTTTGCCATTCATCTGCTTTTTTTTTTTTTTTTTTTTGCACCATGGATTAAGAGCCATGTAGGATAACAGAACAGGTGATGATAGATAGTCCAGTATTTCAAGAGTTACCCTGGTCTTGTCAAGCCCATGGAAATATTACACCAAAATAAAGGTGCTAACAAAACAGCTCACAAATTTTTTTTTTTTTTTTGTTTCTTTTCATTTTTTGTTAATGCTTTATTTCCTATATAATAATTCTGTGTTTGAACTTAATATATTCAAACACAGTTCCTATATAATAATTTTTGAACTATTTGATATTGTAACTTGTCTTCAGTTGCTCTTAAACTAGAGTCATTAAGTTCATAAAGTAGTTTCCTTGTTGAACATTACTTCCATTGCTTTTCATGAAAAAACATGTAATATTGTTGGTTATTGGTTTAACTTCTTTAATCATATTATATGAAGTGTTTTCATTGGCAATCTTTGTTATACGCAGCTTTCATTTTTCCTTTTTCTAGCTGGCATGGTTCTCTACCAGTCTTTTTCAGCTTCTGGAGATCTATGGAGCATTGTTATTTAGCATACTCTGTTTTCTTGCTAAGTTTATGGCATGCATAACTTTTTTTTGCTTGGCTTGGTTTTATACCTAACTTTTACCACCTACTTTTTACTCATTGTAATTTTATGCTGGATTAAGTTTAGATTGTGTTTGGATTAAGCCATGGGGCATCAACATATTATGCAAACTGTGGGGGGAGGGGTGTCTCAAGTCTGGTTTTTCTATATATGGAATGTGAAACTCACCTGAGACTGGTAGGCTGAGCTCCTAATAAGGCTTGGTGCATCCACAAAAGAGATTCATTATAACATGGAGACAAGAAAGAATGGAAATATCAAGGAGTTAAATAAATTAAAAAAGTACTGATCAGTTAAACAATAAAAGGAAGAACAAGTAAATATACATCCAGATTGTAAATGGTAAATTCTAATGTTAATAAATACATCAAAAGGTTCTATTTTCTTCCATCACACGGTGAATTGCTGAAATCATTTTCATTTATCCATATTACAGGTAATCAAGTTTATTGTATTTTGTAATGCATTGTTTAGGAGTTTTATTTTAACTTTTACAAGAAGGTTTAATAATGAGAAATTTGAAAAAAAGAGGAGAATATTTACTAAATTTCATATTTTTATATAGGTATTTCAGCCTTCAAATCAGGACTATTTGCATGTAGGGAAGAGCTTTGGAAAACAGCAAACATCAGATAGTTTACCTGATGGTGAGTTATATATTTGCTATTTCTTAAAATTGAGATACAGTGTCTGCATTAAAGTGTACAAAAATAGAAAGCAAACATTTTGGGTATTGGATACATTTACTCACTTTTTTTCAGTTAATGCTCAGAATACTGACTGTCAGATTTCTGACTAACTGTAAACATTCTCTAAGCCATCCAATTTAGTTATCAGCATTTACGAGAATAATTACAAGCACTTTATGTATTCCTATTTATCGTATCCTTGAGGGGGGGGGGATTCGTTGGAATCAAAATTTCAACTCTGTAACAGGCAAAAGACTGATTAGTGACTCCCAGTATACCCCACATTTAGTAATATGAGTTTTGTATGTATGCATTCCATTATGTGCAAAATCACCAGGGGCTATTATTCAAAATCAGTATGTGCATTCTTTCCTGGTCAGTACTTTAATGTATTTACACTGTAATGAATTCTGCTTAGCCAGCTACATATTTTTCAACTTTTCCAGAAGTCCAGTATTCATATATCTTTCATAGTTTTCCTGCAGGTTCACTTTTCTTTCATTTAAACATAAAAAAGGCAGCTGGGGTGGATGGGATCTATCCAGTTATATTAAAGGAGGCAGCAAAGGAAGTAAGCAAACCCTTAGCCATAATTATGAGAGCTTCCTTGGACTCAGGGGAGGTCCCCATGGACTGGAGGTGTGCAAATGTATCACCAATTCACAAACGGGGTTCAAAAGGTGACACAACCTATAGACCTGCTAGTTTAACTTGTGTTCTGGGGAAAATAATGGAATCACTGTTAAAGAAGCATTGCAGGATCATCTAGACAAGACTGCAGTAATAGTTAAGACACAGCATGGGTTCGTTAAAGGGAGGTCTTGTCTGACCAATTTGATTTGATACTATGATGTGGTCACAAAGGAACTGAATGCCAAAAATAATTTTGATATCATATACTTGGATTTCAGGAAAGCTTTTGATACTGTTGCACATGGAAGACTGCTGTACAAATTGGAGAGGTGTGGCATTAAGGGTAAGTTGCTATAATGGATAAAGGGATGGTTGAGTGGGAGACGACAGAGAGTGTTAATCAATGGACACTGCTCTTCGTGGACAAATGTTATTAGTGTAGTTCCCCAGGGTTCGGTGTTGGGCCCATTGTTGTTTTGTATATTTATCAATGATATTGATGAAGGTATATCAGGTTTAATATCCAAGTTTGCTGATGATACAAAAGTTGGCAGGGTTGTTAACGACAGTAAAGACAGTATGCTACTCCAACTGGATCTAGATAGGTTGGGCAAATGGGCTGAGAAGTGGTAATTGAAGTTTAACTATGACAAATGCAAAGTACTGCATATGGGTAGCAATAACCGAAGAGAAATGTACCAACTGTGTGGTACTACACTCAGGGAAGTGGAAAGTGAAAAAGACCCGGAGGTAATTGTGCAGTCGAATATGAAGTTTGCTGAGCAGTGCAGATGGGCTGCCAGGGCAGGTTATGGAGTCTTGTCAATGATGTATAGGAATTTTGCTAGCAGGGACAGGGAGGTGATTATCCCATTATACAAGGCAGTGGTCAGGCCACTGTGTACAGGTCTGGAGGCCTCATTTTAGGAAAGATGTAGAGTTGTTAGAACGAGTACAAAGAAGAGCAACAAGATTGGTGAGGGGAACAAAGGGTGCTCTTACCAAGAAAAGCTTAAGTTCTGCAAATTGCAGTGTCTGGAGAGCATACAAAGCCTTGAATTGTTTGAGCATGCTCAATGCTGATGGGATTCTTCCTCTTGCTCAGATTAATAACCTGAGAGGGCACAGATTCAAATTGAGGAAAGACAGTTGTAGAATAGATGTGTGGAAATATGCCTTTAGCCAGCAGGTAGTTGATTGGTTAAACAGACTTCCATCTTTTGTTGTGGCAGTTGATAGCCTAAATAAAGTTAAGGCTGAGCTGGACAGGCATTTGGAACGGGTGTTTTTTTTTTTTTTTTTTTGCTGATGCCGTATAAGCTTGCTTTCTTGCGTCGTATGCCTCTACTAATGCTAATTCCCCCCCCCCTCCAAATATGAACATACGTGTTATGTTTTATTTATTGGTATGGACTTCCAAACTGTCATCAGGTATTTCTGAACAGCAGCAGCAGTACCTGCTTATTTTTTGCTTTGTTCACCTTTAAATGGCTAATCCTCCTAATTATTTACTTTAAAAAATATTTTTAGAAGCATGCAGCTTGTCTAAGGATTGATTTCTTTCCTATAAATATTGTTTTGCTTGAAATGTATTTGTCGTCAGACCACTATTGAAGGGAAAAACAAATCCTTCCTTTTTTATTGGTGGAGAACGTTTTTGTTTGTGAACAGTTACAGTACTTCAGATAGTAATAACAGGTGCCAGATGATGAAAGAAGTACTATTTCCAAGTCTGTAAGGATGGTTATATTCATATGGTTCCCTGTATTCCCAAGTCAGAAAGGAAGTAGCCATGACCAGATTAGCTTAGTTGTTTCCAAGTCATTGAAATATCTGTTAAAATTATGGATAAACTTTACATGCATAAATAATTTAAATATATGAAATTTATAGAGAAATCATTATCAACTAATAATGTTTATAAAAGTTTTAGCATACTTGTAAAATTTGAATGCCATTTAATAGGATTGATTTTGAAGTTAAAGTTATCTTTTGTTATTAGCATTAGTTGAGGCATATAGTAGTAATAGTAATAGACACATGTAATACAAGAAAGCAAGCCAAAAAAAAAAATTCACACAATCATTCCCTTTAAACATTTGTCCAGTTCCTCCTTGAATTTATTTAAGCTATCAAGTTCCACGACAGATGGAAGTTTGTTCCAGCAATTAACCACCTGCTGGCTAAAGGCAAATTTCCACACATCTATTCTACAACTGTCTTTCCTCAATTTGAATTTATGTCTCCTTAGGTTCATAATCTGAGCAAGTGGAAGAATCCCATCAGAATTCAGCATCCCCAACCCATTCAAGGCCTTATACACCTCAATCAGATCACCTTTCAGGTGCCTAGTCTCCAGCCGTAAGCCTCTCTTGGTAAGAGGACCCCTTTGTTACCCTCACCAATCTTATTGCCCTTCTTTGTACATGCTCAAGCAAATCTACATCCTTCCTAAATTGAGGCTTCCAGACCTGTACATAGTACTCAAGTCATGGCCTAACCATTGCCTTATACACAGGGAAAACCACCTCCTTTTCCCTGCTAGCAAAATTCCTATATATCATTGACAAAACCCCATGACCTGCTCTTGCAGCCTGTCTGCATTGCTCAGAAACTTCATATCTGACTGCACAATTACTCCCAGGTTGTTTTCATTTTCTACCACCATAAGTGTAGTAGTACCACACAGTTGGTATGTTCCTCTGGGGTTACTTCTACCCATATAGTACCATACAGTTGGTATGTTCCTCTGGGGTTACTTCTACCCATATAGTACCATACAGTTGGTATGTTCCTCTGGGGGTTACTTATACCCATATGCAGTACTTTGCATTCATCAATGTTAAACTTCAATTGCCACTTCTCAGCCCATCTGCCAAAATTTTATAGATCCTATTGAAGTAGCACACTGCCATTACTGTCATTAAAAATCCTGCCAACCTTCGTATCATCTGCAAACTTTGACAATATACCTTCATCAATATCATTGATAAATATACAAAACAACAGTGGGCCCAACAGCGAACTATGTGGGACTCCACTAATAACATTAGTCCACGAAAAGCAGCATCTGTTGATTACTACTCTGTCTTCTCCCGCTCAACTACCCTTTTATCCATTGTAGCTACTTACCCTTAATATCATTCTGCTCCAATTTGTACAGTAGTCTTCCATGTGCAACAGTGTCAAAAGCTTTCCTGAAATCCAAGTATATGATATCAAAATTATTTTTTTTTTGCATCCAGTTCCTTTGTAACCACATCATAATATCCAATCAAATTGATCAGACAAGACTTTCCCTTAACAAACCCATGCATCTTTAACTAGTGACTCTATTATTTTACCCGGAACAGAAGTTAAACTAACTGGTCTGCAATTACTTGTGTCACCCTTCAATTCCCCCTTTGTGAATTCTGGATACATTTGCACATCTCCAGTCTGCAGGGACTTCCCCTGAGTCCAAGGATTCTCTCATAATTATGGCTAAGGGCTTGCTTAGTTCCTTTGCTGCCTCCTTAAATATAACTGGATAGATCCCATCCAACCCAGGTGCATTTCTTTTTTTTAATCAAGAAAGCAAGCTTATAGAGCATCAGCCAAAAAAAATAAATATATAAAATAAAAAAAGACCAAAATTATATATCAGGTACACAATGAGTTGCTGCCACTATACTCTGAGACTGATAGTGTCACAGTGGCAGCCATTAAAAATGTTTTTACTGCAGGAACTCATGAAACTGGTACAGTAAAATGAAACATTATGAAACTGGTACAGTAAAATAAATAAAAAAAAGTATTGCTGCATTATTTTTATTGAAAAAATAATTTCAGTACAATGAAATACATTGAATGGAATTTTTCATTGTACTAGTGTACAATGAAATAATTCGTATTAAATATATTATAATAACACTAAAATTATCGGTCCGTGTTAACTGAAATAAGATATACAATTTTTACACTCAATTGATTTTAATTCCCAAGTGAATAATGCTCCATCGATTGTCGTTCCATTACGTATAGTATTTACTAAAGTATTTGACTTAATATCTGAATTGAAGACATCTTTCATAAATTTACAAAACTTCTTTCCAGCTTCAGAATTTAATTCTAAATTGAAATCACCAGCAAGAACTATAGGTATTCGATCCAGTGGCTCTTCCAATAATTTTGCACCTTCAATGGAATACAGCATCAAATTCTTGTTTATGAATTTTTGAATTATATCTAACGACATCCCTGGAGTGATGTATATGGCAACGATGAAAATATATTCACTATTGAATTTGCATAAAGATCCACATATGTCTCCAATTTCATCTGATATCACTGTTGCATTACTGCTATTATGTTGGCTTCTTGATTACACCGGGGTTCAAGCCCGTCACCACCAAATACGGAGGACGCGGAAAGGTCAGGGAATGACCACCGTATATTCCCGGAGCAATATGGCCTTAGATGCTAATGCTCCTAAAAACCAAATAACAAACAAGCTATTATGTTGTGCAAAGATATGTGGTGTACTGAAGGTAGTTGAACCTTCATGTTGATGTATTGCAGCACCACCACTATGAACATTCGACCTTTTAAATTGAGTCACACATTGGAATGTTTTAAGTAATATATGTTCATCATTATCCAACCACGTTTCACTTAATATCAATATTTTGGATTGCTGTAAGATTGTGTCCGTTTCGATATCTCAAACTTGGGCCAATAAACTTTGTACGTTTATTGACGATATACCACTTTGTATGAAATCTTGTAGTTCTAGTAGAGACAGAAGCTTATTATTTTTCAAGCGATCTAGTTCAGCACAAAGTTCTATATTCTAGTAGCTTTGCCGTGCTGAAATGTGAAATCATTGTGGGGATTCTAATATATAAACCTTGCGATGAGATCACTCGAGATAATGCCACGTATGCAATTTGCTGTTGATGATCTTTCTCATAATTATATACAAATTTGTTGAAGGTCCCTCCTTGAAATTTATGTATAGTCAAAGCACAATCAGATACTAAAGGAAATTGTGTAAGTCTACATGTTCATTTCCTATTGTTCTTATGGTATTAAGGGTAAGTTGCTACAATAGATAAAAGGATGGTTGAGTGGGAGAAGACAGAGGGTGGTAATCAATGGGTGCTGCTCTTCGTGGATTAATGTTATTAGTGGAGTCCCACAGGATTCGGTGTTGGGTCCACTGTTGTTTTGTATATTTGTCAATGATATTGATGAAAGTATATCAGGCTTAGTGTCGAAGTTTGCAGATGACACAAAGGTTGGCAGGGTTGTTAATGACAGTAATGGCAGTGTGCTACTGCAACAGGATCTAGAAAATTTGGGCAGATGGGCTAAGAAGTGGCAACTGAAGTTTAACCTTGACAAATGCAAAGTACTGCATATGGGTAGAAGTAACCTCAGAGAAATGTACCAACTGTGTGGTACTACACTTAAGGTGGTAGAAAATTAAAAAGACCTGGGAGTAAGTGCAGTCAGATATGAAGTTTTCTGAGCAATGCAGACAGGCTGCCAGGGCAGGTCATGGGGTTTTCTCAATGATATATAGGGTGTAGACGGCCTCCGTAGCCGAGTGGGCAGGAGCGGGAGTGCAGTAGCACATGCTCTTTGAGTAGACTGGGGTTCAAGCCCCTGACTGCTGAATACGGTCGATCTGCCAACCCGCACTGGACCAGCGTGGCAGATTATGGTCCATTTCCCTCAGCATGAATTGTTGAGGAGGCTTCCATCCTGCAGTGGGTTGATAATGGCTGCACTTTACTTTTTAATTTTTTTTTATATAGGGTGTCTCAAAAATATTGGTACAAACATTTAGGGGAGGTAGGTAACATCTAAAGGAATGTGAATCGCATAGGAACCCATAACCGGAAACGTCACGGGAAAGTAGTAGCAGAAATGACACAAGACAGTAATTAGTGGCAAACATTTATTTGACATAATATTAACAATGAAGTACGAGATGGATGCATTTCATGATGTTACAACAGATGCTCGAAGGTTCCACCATGAGACGCGATGAATGTGTGACACCGACGCAGCATGGATTGGCGGACACGGTCGAACACACCTGGAGTTTCTTTGACAGTGGCAGCAGTGCAGACAAGTCTCGCCACGAGATCCATTTCCATCTCCACAGGCGATCCATACATGATAGATTTGAGGGCCCCCACAAAAAGAAATCAAAGCTCAATAAATCACGTGAGCGTGGGGGCCCAGGCAATGGGTCCACCATGGCCAATCCATCAATGCCCAAAACGCCTGTTCAAATGGTCGTGAACACACCTTCCATAATGGGCAGGCTCCCCGTCATGTTGAAACCAAATGTTGCATCTCACATTTGCTAGAACATTGTCAAGTAACCCTAGTAGAACTTGTTCAAGAAAGATTCAATATTTAGCGGAGTTCATGCGGGATGGTAACAGGAATGGGCCGACTAAGCAGTCACCGACATACCTGCCCACACTTTTATTGCAAAGCGATGTTGTGCCACATGGGGGAGCACACCGTGTGTGTTGTCGTGAGTCCACACATGAGCATTGTGCTGATTGAATAAGCCTTCCCGAGTGAAATAAGCCTCATCCGTGAACAAAACATAGGCTGAAAAATTCAAGTCTTGAACACTTTCTTGGAGAAATCACTGCGCAAAAGCCACACGTGCAGGATGATCTTGGGGGAGCAGTAACTGAACCCTTTGGAGATGAAAGGGGTGTAAGGAATCATCATGCCAGACACGCTGTACACTGCAACAAGACACTCCTAAGGCAGAGGCAACGGCATGAGTGCTGGTAGTAGAATTATTCTGGATGGCATTCAACACACTTTCTTCCATGGCAGGAGTTTGCGTCGAACGTAGTCTGCCCGCACTATTCCTGTTACCCTCTAAATGACCCATAATCGCACAAATCTTGGTGCACACCACAAACAAACGGTGGTGCGGTACAGGTCTGTCTGGGAAGTGTTCTCCATAAATTCGTTGAGTGGCTCGTCCATTGCCCTCTGCTAATCCATACGCTAGGTGCATGTCTGCCAGCTCACAGTTCGTATATCGATGCATGCTCTTCGTGCAGTGACTACTGCTTGAATGAGTAAACCAGAAATTTCTCTCTCGCGAACTGATGAACAGCGTGTCTACCGACTTACGGTGACGTTTCCGGTTATAGATTCCTATGTGATTCACATTCCTTTAGATGTTACCTACCTCCCCTAAACGTTTGTACCAATATTTTTGAGACACCCTGTGCAGGAATTTTGCTAGCAGGGAAAAGGAGGTGATTGTCCCTCTGTATAAAGCAATGGTCAGGTCACGCCTTGAGTACTGTGCACAGGTCTGGAGGCCTCATTTTAGGAAGGATGTAGATTTGCTTGAGCGTGTACAGAGAAGGGCAACAAGATTGGTGAGAGGAATGAAGGGATCCTCTTACCAAGAGAGGCTTAAGTTCTGCAAATTGCAGTGGCTGGAGACTAGGGACCTGCGCGGTGATCTGATTGAGGTGTATAAGGCCTTGAATGGGTCGAGCACTCTCAATTCTGATGGGATCCTTCCACTTGTTCAGATTACGAACCTAAGGGGACATAAATTCAAATTAAGAAAAGACAGATGTAGAATAGATGTGCAGAAATTTGCATTTAGCCAGCGGTGGCTAAATGCAAATATCTGCATTTAGCATTTAGCCAATAGCATTTAGCCAGCGGGTGGCTAATTGCTGGAACAAACTTCCATCTGTTGTTGTGGAAGTTGATAGGTTAAATAAATTTAAGGAGGAACTGGACAGGCATTTGGAGGGAATGGTGTGATTATTTTTTATTTTTTTTTTTGGCTGTTGCTGCATAAGCTCATACACTTGCTTTCTTGCATCACATGCCACTACTACTACTACTACTACTCATTTAACTGTTTCGTTGTTCTCAAATTCGAAATATACTAAAGTACCAATTGCACTGTTTACCAATCCATCGACCACATCTATATTTGTAGTAATCATGTACGATTTTCCTTTCAATAATGCTGCAGTTTCAGTCACTCACCGACATTTTTTTAAATTTTAAAATTTTTTTTTTTTTTAGGCGCCTCCGTAGCCAGGTGGGAAGGAGCAGCAGTGCGCAGCACACGCTTCTTGATTAGACCAGGGTTCAAGCCCGTCACCACCAAATACGGAGGATGCAGAAAGGTCAGAGAATGACCACTGCATATCCCGGGGCAATATGGCCTTAGTTGCTAATGCTCCTAAAAAAACAAACAACAACAACAACACCGACATTTTATGAACTTCATTTTGCATACTTGCTAATTGTTCTTCAGAATGATATCCTTTGTATAAATCTCTGCAACTACTTCATGGGTTTCATCTGCAACTAAAGCATTTGTATTGTAGGCATTTACATCACTATTTCTTAAAAATAGTGTAATCCTTTATAGACATAAATTAGTAGCATCTTCTTTGGTAACAAATCTCGATTCTATAGTTTTAAGTTCATCTGGTAATAACGCTTCTCTGTTGCCTATTTTTGTAAGAATTTTAGAAAATGTACTATCGCACTGTCGAACAACTGGTACTAATTCATGAAATTGTAGTGTATGCCATAATTCTGGGGCGCATTATAGCCAAAGCAGCTTATGCGCCATCAAACCCCCAAACCCCCACAACAGCCATAATTCTGGAGCAATCAATGAGTTCTTCAGGCATTTATATGTTGGTGTAGCATGCATTATTACTTGAAGCTATCTATCATCAAATTGCTAGCATCTTTTCAATATCAATATCAGATTTGAACTCTTTTCTTCTCAAGGTAATTATGTCTTTGTTCATTTCATAAAGTTTAAAATATTTATTTTCATTCAAAATTTCATTCTCCTCATTGATAAATGATATGTGTAAAGTTACCATTTTGCGTATATATTCATGAAGATGTATTATAATTTCCATACCGAATTATTGTAGGAAATTGTCTTTTCACCCATCCCCCATTTCCTTTTCGATAATGAGCAGTAAATTGTGCAAGAGTTATATCTTTTAATGTTTCGCCCCATTTTTCATAATTATCAAAAATACTATCTTTCCATATATCCAAAAACTCACTATCAACTTGTTCATCCGTTCATCCATGTGGCCATACCATTAGCACGTATTCAATCGCTCTTGAAGACCCGGACATTGGGTATCGTAATAAATACCAAGCTGCCTCTTGTGAACTCATCTCCACAGAATTCAATACATCTACATTTAATGCTCGTGTTGGATCAGTTAATATCCATATCAGGATATTCTTTTTGTAGCTATAATTTTCCGTTGCAGGTTGCTTATTCCTTTAAATATGCTGCACATGAATATTTCTTCTATGATAAATTGTAAATCTGAATTAGACTTGAGCACTCCTAAAATCCAAGGATTGTAATTATTCATAAATTTCTTTTCTATCTTGCGTTTAAGAAATACATGTGGTCGTTTGATACCAGCCCTCAAAATATTTAGATATTCTTCTTCTGATTGGCATTGATTTGATTTAAGGAATTCTTTGAAATTAACATGATTATTCAATTCTAATGAGTCGTGCATTTTATGATGTTTTTTTGCGATAAGCTGATCTTCGATTGTCATCTGTGGCCATCGGTATCAATATACAAGTTTGTGACATTGGCCAAAAAGGTGCTTCGTATTGACATTCACATCAGTTTGCATTTTTATTTTTATAATAGGTAAAAGTATGTTTATGTTGCTGTAAATTTGAATAATCTGAAGTTTTCTCTATAGAACATAATGCATCTATCATTTGGATTGCTTCTTCCATCCCACCTTTTTCTTCTAATGATGCAGAGGGTGCATTGTTCATCCATAATAATATATGTGTATGTGGACTTCCTCGATGTTGAAATTCAATATGTTTAAAGAAATTCAGAACAAAAAAAAAAAAAAAAAAAAAACTCTCAACAATTTTATTAAAGTATATGGCACACGTTATGGGGTCTTCATTTACTAATGTAGCTCTTTCCATGTAAGGTAGATCCATAACTTCGTTAGTTGTAATTTCTTGGTTATATCTGAATTTGTATAACATACATAGTAATACGGGCCATGTTGGTTCACATTCACTCAACGTCAAGAGCATTGTAGGTTTTCCTAATTGACGAATCATGGCAAACACATCTCGTTTATGTTGACTTAAATAATATGCTGAATTGGGAATTGATTTTAGAAATGCCAAGTTAGACTCTAATGACTTGTTTATAAATTCTTTCAATTCCAATATAGAACAAGTAATGTTAGCTGTTATTCCTACTGATTTAAATGCAATTTGCAAATTTTCTGTGGTACGCATTGGCATAATTTTCATTGTCATATATAGCAAATGTTGGGGAGTTACTCCATGATGTTTAGATCTATGAATTTCACTCGATGCCATCATAAAGGGAGTAATTTTCAATCCATTTTTAAAGTTTCTTGCATGTCCAAAATATATAGCTGTAAAAGAAAGTTCTTCTGCATGTATATCAAATATGAAACTTGTTGGAGATGATTTCTGACCCACTGCTATACATAAATATTTATCTTCAGACCATAATAATATTTGTTGTTGAATGAACAATAGTTCATCATCGTTGTTGACAGATTCCACAATTTCATCTGAATGTTCCTGTTCACTATCATCATTTGTCCCCAAGAAATCGTCACTCACTTTTATGTCGTAGAATTTATACAAAGGTGAATTTATCAAATACCGTAACCATATTTTCACTATTTTCTTCTACACACATCCTTGTAGATATGATGATTTATGTGTGAGTCTTCGTTTTATATGTACATTAATGGCATAACGGCCTCCGTAGCCGAGTGGGCAGGAGCGGGAGTGCAGTAGCACATGCTCTTTGAGTAGACCGGGGTTCAAGCCCCTGACTGCTGAATACGGTCGATCTGCCAACCCGCACTGGACCAGCATGGCAGATTATGGTCCATTTCCCTCAGCATGAATTGTTGAGGAGGCTTCCACCCTGCAGTGGGTTGATAATGGCTGCACTTTACTTTTTTTTTTTTTAATGGCATAATCATCATCTACTTCTCTAGGTAATTGATGAACCATCATATTTACGTTAACTGGTACATTTATTACTTATCCAATGATCCCATATTGTTCATGTTCATAACGTAAATGACAAATTTGCATAACAGGTAATCGTAGTGATATCAAATGCTCAATTACAACATCCAGTGGAGGCAAATCAGTAGGATATGTTGGATATATAAATCCATTTGACGTGGCTATAGTTGGTATCCGTCCCTCTTTTAATGAAGTATGATATGTATTACACATCATGAAAGTACTCACTTCTTGTAAAGGAAATTCATTTTGAAGTAATTCATATGAAGTTGTTGGAAATGGTTTCAAATCTAATTGAAACCATAAATGATCGCAAATATTACAACTAAATCCAAATGGGTTTTTGTACACTAGTTTTTTACACTCACTGTCAGCTCGTGTAGACACTATAGGGATGTAATCATGAATCTCATTATTAGCCATTTCTAATTTCGCTTTTTTTATGTGCACGATATTCCTTCATTCATTCTGCTAGAGTTTATTATACCTTTAAGTAAATCCCACATCAGTACACTGTGGTCACTGCCACCTAGTGGTTCCTTTATCTGCAAATTCTTAATACACGAATGATCACTGCTGATAACCAGATCAAGAGTATTACCCTCTCTGGTTGCATCTCAAACATGCTGCTGCTGCAGAAAACAATCATCCAATAAATCCACAAAAGTCTTACTAGTGTGTGAGTAACCAACCCACAAGTTCCAGTCAATATCTGGGAAGTTAAAATCCATTGTACTCATTCGAGTCATTAAGCCTATAACACACTCCTAGTCTTATTTTTGCTTTCGCAGTGCTTATGTCACACCAAACTGACTCAACAGTGCACTGTTCATCTATATCAACTGGATGCACTTCTTTTGATTTTATGTTTTTCTTAATTAACAGCATAACACCTCCTCCCTTCCTATCCTGTCTAACCTTTCTGTACACATTGTACTCCCCAAATTCCAGTTCTGCATTCCTTATATCTGTGTAACACCACGTCTCTGCTATCCCAACAATATCTGCCTTTGATGTCTTGACCAACACTTCAAATTCATCAAATTTATTTACTATACTTCTAGCATTGGTATACATGCAAGTATACATGTTCCTATTCTTATTATTAGTTACCCTAACACATCCCATATACCCATCTGTTTCACGATGATTGCCATCAGCCCCTGAAATCCCCAGCACCCCTTGATCCAGGTCGCTACTTATTCTAATAGAAGTTGTGCAAGAATCACCTTCACCTCTGCCTGCGGCTACTTTTAACCTTTTAGTCTGTGAATCCCCCTAAGCTAGCAGTTTTCCGACCCACCTAACACTGCCTTGATAGCATCAGCAAATATTCTTGCACCCTTTCTATTTAAATGTATCCCATCCCTGTAGAAGCAGTCTCTCCTGTTAACAAGCACAGACCAGGCTGAAAAAACTTTTACTCCTTGAGCCTTGCACATTTCTTCCAGGGCTGAATTGATTGACAAGGCTCTCATCATGTACTCCCTCCTATCGTGTCTGGGCAGAATTGCAGACACTTTCAAATTTATATGAAATTTGAAGATATATGTGTTTATAAGTTAATAGTACATACCCTTTGACTGAAATTACAATGATAAAGTAATTTAGATATAAGTTAGCTATCAAAGCTGAGAAACACAAATCAGTTGGAATACTGTGGAGCTAGATAAAGGTCTTTCCTTTACTTATGCAAAGTATAATTAAGTTAAATTATATTTTGTTTTCCAGGTGAATCCTTTATGTTCCATATGTAGTCAATTTAATATATTGGTATAGATAACACACTGACAAAAATGCATATACAGTAATGGTGATTCAAGTTTTTTAGGTTCATGGAATTTTGTAAGATATTAATTGGTAATTATTTGCTTTTCTGCTCTCAAATACAAAATTGATATGAAAAAAAAAATACATTGTGCTATACTGTTATGTATTTGGTGTACCCAATATCACTTGAGCAGTAATCTGTATAATTAATCAGTTGTAATTTCTATATAATTTGTAATTTATATACAGTAAGACCCCCGTATCTGCAGGGGATACATTCCAAGACCTACCATGGATGGCCGAAACCGTGGATATAAGGAAACACCTGCTGACCCCATATATAATATGATATTCTTGTAAAGAGGATAAAGTTTAATTGATAAATAAAACACACAGTAAAACATTACCAACATTAAATACGGTAATAATAAAGTACAGCAGACTCTCGATTTACCAGGATTGGATTAACCAGAACACTTCAATACTCCAAATTAAAAAAAAAAAAAAAAAAAACAGAAATCATAAAATTCAAGTAATATCTAGAATAGGTATAAACAGATATTTTGCAAGTCGTAAATAAGCGACAAGAACCGCCGTTATAAGTCATCATTGGGAGATTAGTGTACCTATTACTTGCAACCCATGCTTGCTTCACCCATTCAAAACAAAAAGAAAAAAAGACCAAATGTTTAGTTTGATTTAGTGTGTCGCGTCGATTGTTGTGTTCCGTTGCACCACAAAAGGACAAATTTTGTTTCATTACTTATGTCAGGGATGTCTTTTTTTTTTTTTTTTTTTTTGTTTAGAAATCACAAAAATGATGGGCAAATACAAGAGTTGTGCTTTCAAATTAAACAAAAACTTGATATTATTCAAAAGTTTGAAAACGGTACATCTGTTAAATCTCTAATGAATCATTATAATGTTGGTGACCAAAACACACACGACATTGTAAAAAAAAATAAAGGGAAGCTATTAGATTTAAAATCAACATCGTAAAAAAAAAGAGAGAAGTATCATATTGGACATGCAAGTAGTACGTGTTAAGTTTTTTTCGGTTTTTTTCCATGGTTAACTGAATCAGCGGATAATGAATCAGCAGATACGGTGGCACAACTGTATACTTATACAAATTTTACTTTTTACAATTTTTTTTATTAATTTTTTATTTGTATATTTGTAAAACAAAATTTTATTTTTTTTTACAAATATATAAATTTTAATTTTTATTAACTGGTTGATATAGAACAATTTTTAATATAGCAACTTTGTTTCATTTGCAGCATTTCATTTGTATTTGAACAGATCAAAGCGATTCACTGCTCGTGTGGTCCTTGCTGGTTTTCTTCATCGACTCCACGAAATCAAAAGTTGGTTTAAGAAGCAGCGAAGATTTGCCTTTTTTGCAAGTTCCCTCTTATTTCTATATGAGGGTGATATTTCTGTATGGGAGCAGTTGACTGATATTCTTAAATTGGATTTCACATTTCATTGTGAGAACTGTATACTAAATGGTAAGAGTAAATGTAATAATATCACTACACCATCTTCTTCAAATGAAAAAGATGACAAGAAGAATGCATGTGGAAAATGTCACAGTTTGGAAAATATCAACACACATGCATCAGATGAACCTAAAAATGAATATCTGTGTGAAATATGCGGCCTTGATTTACTAATTTGTAGTTGGCTTCATAGTGCTACAATTTCTGGCTTGCATTTATATAATGTATATGTGATTGACTGTGCCCATGTGTTTTCGACTAATCAGGAAGATGAGAACTATATTTTTGGTATAAGTAATTTAATTAGATATCTTAAGAGTTTACAAATCACACTGAAGTCATAATTAAATATTTGCCAAAATTTATACTTTGCTCCATTAAAATTTTGATACTAAAATTTCTATGCAAGAATTATATTAAGTTATAGTTGTTATTTTCATATTTTAATAGGTTGAATAAAATTATATACATACAAGTAGCTAATAAATTTGTTATTGTCATATAATATTTTAATTGTTTTTAATAAATATGTTAAACTCTATGAAATTTTATTTTTTCAAATAAATTATTTATAAGAAATTATTTCTAAGGTTTTTTAACCTGATTTTTTAATACTCTAAAGCAGAGCTTTCCAGTGTGAGTGTTATATGGTGTCTCAAAGAGTATCACCAAATTTTGCCATCCTCATTATTTTCATTCTGATTTCCTTTTCACTGCATATATACTAATGTGGTTGATTGAACAAAATACTATTGACTAACCTTACAAATTTACAATATTTCTTTACTGCTTCATACTCTGTGGCTGATGAGCTCTCGACATGCTCTTTCTGTTTGAAAGCTAATTTATAATCAGTTTCAGTTGGCCTTGGTTAGACTTGTGTTTAATACTGCACATCTTCCTTCTATCTTACTCTTGTTTGCATGTTTTTTGTTTCCAGACAAAAGAAGTTGCATACTATTACTATATGTTTACATCAATTTAAAAATAAGGAACAAAACGGATGGAGATTTTGAATTATTTTCAGAATGTACCTAATGCATGGCATCAAAAATGTTTGGAAAACAATGCTCTGAAGTCTAACTTATGATTTTTTAATGATTTTTAATAATTTTTAATAATTTATGATTTTTAGACTTTAACCTCTGTAAGCATTGTAGATTAAGATAATTGTTGTACCTGAGACATAAACTGAATGACTAATAAAAAAACTTGATTCAATTATTTTAAGTATGATATACTTCAATACTGGTTAATAGGTTATCATCATTAAATATATATTGTTAATTAGTTACAAATTCTTTTTTTTTTTTTTTTTTTTTTTACTTTTTTTTTTTCCCCATTGGCATTTTTGGAATAAGTTTTTTTTTCTTTTCCTTACTCTCATTATGTTTATTGAAAAAAGAAAAAAAAAAAAAAAAAAAATGTTTCAGTATTCACAAGTCTTGTCATTTTCCAGATGCAGCTTAATTATGTTTTGCCAAAAAAAAATTATAATAAAATAAATATTATATTCCAAATCGCAGAGCAGTAAAATTAATCAATACAATGTTGCTACAAAGAAAACTGGTGTAAAATTCTAGGAATAACTAATTGATGTTTTTTGAGCCATTTATATATATATTTCCAGGATACATTATTTGGTATTTTTTTTATCTTGCTGATTTTGTATTTGTTACATTGATGAAATATCAATGCATGCAGTGTACTGTGTATACGTACACAAATTTGTTTGCATTGTGTGACGATGGTGCTTATTAAACAAAGTAATATAGAGTCTGATGTCTGCTTAATGTACTTTTGTTAAATTTTTTTATTTTCCTTTTCCTCAATTACAAAATGCAGTGGTGAACAGATGACGACCTGTCACCACAAATTGACTGACCTGTCAATTGAACAAAAAAAAAAACTTCAAATAAAATTTAAAAAACAGGTTACCAGAAAATATAAAATAAAAACATAATACAATGGAGGTTGTTTTGTATGTGCAAAATACAAAAACTAATATAGTAAACTCCCATCATAATTCTTTTAAACAGACTGGCCCCATAGAGCACTATAAGCTAGGAAGCATTATAACTGGGTCTCCTTCACGTTACAAGATTTATCATGAGACCAGAAGAAAAGAGCACTAAAAGTGGGATATCACTATAAGCAGGAGCATTGTAATGGGAGTGTACTATACATTGAGTTGGCTTGCATTAGCAATACCTACCTAATACCTTGTGGGTCCACCTTTTCCTCATAATACAGCCTTTACACATTTTTGGGCTATCCTCCACAAGGTATTGTAGGGTGTCCTGTGATAGTGCTACCCATGCATTACACTGTGTCCAGTAATGCCTGCACATTTTCAGGTGGATGGTCATAGCAGTGAATGAACTTTTCAGTAGGTTCCAAACATGCATAATTGGGTTAAGATTGGATGAGTTGGGCAGTCATAGGAGAACAGAGAATTCACTGTCAAGTTCCTGACACCAGTGTCAGTGTGCTGGGCCTTGTGGCATGGTATGTTGTCTTGTTAATAGACACTAGAGTTGCCTGGACAAAATATCATCGTGAAGATGTGTACTTGATCGGCAACAATAGAAAGATAGGCGTTCTCATCAAACCATTAATTAATGGTGATCAGAGGACCCAGGGCAGCCATGAAAACAGTCCAAAAACCATAACACTACCTCCTCCAACATGCTGAATACCAATAATGCATCGTGGTGCTATGGCCTCATGTTGCATTTCTTTAAATGCGAAAACATCCATCATCATGGTAAAGGATTTATCAGACCATGTGACAGATTTCCACATGTTGATGGTACAGTGTTGGTGCTGATGTGCCTATGCAAGGCACAGTTTCTTGTGTCTCACAGAGGGCACAGGTGCCCGTGATAGTTTGTGTGGATGTCGGTTTTACTATTCCCACATTGTACTGGATGGTTAGCTGGTCCACTGTGCTGCATCGCTGCTGCATCACAGGACGTGACACAATGCTTGCCACAGGAATTCACTGTCCCATCCGTGACCTTTGGCTGATGTTAGACCACTGTTGAGCCACTCATCACAGCAAACTCGATGCCACAGAATGGAGCACTTAACCATGTTGGCTGTTTTTGAAATACTGGTACCCACAATTTCTGCATTCGAAGTTGGAAAGATCTCAATGCTGACCCTTTCTTCTTCACATACACTCAAAAAAGTGATCACCATGCATGCGAATCATAATCTTATATGTTCATTCCTGACTTTGAGCACTAACCAGTATGCAAAACCAATATGGTATGTATTTATATTTTCTGCTTAAAGCACCAAAAAGCAGGTGTATAAGCAGAATGTGATCTTTGCTGAATTTGTATATCACAATGTGGAAATATTTTCTAGCGTATTAGGTATATCGCCATGCATGAGGTTAGAAACACTGCACCTAGTTTACCTCCAGTATATTAGTTGCAGCAACACTCGATACCAATTGTCAGCAAATATATGCAAGGGTTGAAGGATGGCATCCACATCATGTGAAGGAATGGCTTATCCTCTGAGCCACTGGGCAACACTAGGTAGTAGAGTTGATGATTCATCATCCAATGCAATTTCAACATTTGCTGTTGCTTATTGCATGCCTGCAATAAGGGATATTATGATGTGATTATCTCCAGAGTTCTGGCAAGTCTATCTGTTATGTCATGTGGTATGAGCAATGTCTTTTGAGGTTACTGGTATAGCTTTAAAATGGTCTTGTGTTAGCTTCCAAAACAAAGCTCTCGTAGCATCTCACCTCTCTTCTGTCATGCAGCTTGAATCATTTCTTTTAAGGTTATGATGGGTATCTTTGGGAAATGCATTCCTTACATTTCAGAGGTGCAACATTAATGCAGTTTTCACAGAGCAGCTGCTAGTCCACTGGGATGAACCTGTTGTTAATGCTCTAGGAGGAATTTAGATCTGCTAATGTATGATCCTGCTGCATATACTTTGCCAGCTAGTGATTGGAGGAAGTCCAAGTATTTTATATGTGGAAGTCACTGAAAAAGATCATATTATGCCAAAGAGCTGTGTGTATATATAATTATTATTATTATTAGTAGTAGTCGTACATGATACAAGAAACTAAGCTTATAAAGCATCAGCCCAGAGGCATAGTTAGATTTTTGGCACCCTTGGCAAATTTGTGGCTACGGGCCTTTTTACGATAATTAGCAAAATCATCATAAAAATGCGCATAAATAAAATTATCATAATAAATAATAATAATAAGTACTGTCTGACGTTCGTTTAATGAACTTCTTTATACCAGATTTTTCTGTTTAGCGAGTTTTTTTGAATTCCCCTTCGCAATTAAAATAGTGTTTGTAGAACAAAGAAAATTTTCTATATGAGATTACGTGGTTAGTGGATTACAAAAGACTTAACTGGGTATGCATTGTTTGCCCCTCTCACCTTCAAGAAATTTCAGCAATAGTGCTGTCGCTAAGCATAATGGTAATCTGTTTGGCTTAAAAGATCGCAACTTAGTGGTACCCATAAAACCTATCCAACTTCCTGTCCCACATTTTATTGGATACTATGATGTGGTCACAAAGGAGCTGGATGCAAAAAATAATTTTGATGTGATATACTTGGATTTCAAGAAAGCTTTTGATACTGTTGCACATGGAAGACTACTGTACAAATTGGAGCAGTATGGAATTAAGGGAAAGTTGCTACAATGGATAAAAGGGTGGTTGAGTGGGAGACGACAGAGAGTGGTAATCAATGGATCCTGATCTTTGTGGAATAATATTATTAATGGAAGTACCCCAGGGTTCTGTATTGGGCCCACTCTAATTTTGTATATTTATCAATGATATTGATGAAGGTATATCAGGCTTAATGTCTAAGTATGCAGATAATACAAAGGTTGGCAGTGTGCTACTGCAACAAGATCTAGAAAATTTGGGCAAATGGGCTGAGGTGTGGCAACTGAAGTTTAACATTGACAAATGAAAAGTACTGCATATGGGTAGAAGTAACTGCAGAGAAATGTACCAACTGTGTGGAATGACACTTAGGATGGTAGGAAATGAGAAAATGACACTTAGGATGGTAGAAAATGAAAAAGATCTGGGAGTAATTGTACAGTCAGATATGAAGTTTTCTCAGCAATGCACACAGGCTGCCAGAGCAGGTCGTGGGGTTTTGTCAATGATATACAGGAATTTTGCTAGCAGGGAAAAGGAGGTGATTATCCCTTTGTATAAGGCAGTGATCAGGACACACCTTGAGTACTGCATACAGGTCTGGGGGACTCATTTTAAGAAGGATGTAGAGTTGCTAGAACGAGTACAGAGAAGGGCAACAAGATTGGCGAGAGGAACAAAGGGGTGCGCTTATGAAGAAAGGCTGAAGATCTGCAAGTTGCAGCATCTGGAGATTAGGCAGATGTTGCAGACTAGGCATTTTGAATATTGCATACCTGTTAGTTTAACTTTTGTTCTATGGAAAATAATGCAGTCACTGGTTAAAGAAGAATTGCAGGATCATCTATACAAGACTACAGTAATAATACAGACAGCATGGGTTTGTTAAGGGGAAGCCTTGTCTGACCAATTTTACTGGATATTACGATGTGGTCACAAAGGAACTGGATGCAAAAAATAATTTGGATATCATATACTTGCATTTCAGGAAAGCTTTTGATAATGTTGCACATGGAAGACTGCTGTACAAATTGGAGTGGTATAGCATTAAGGGCAAGTTGCTGCAATGGATAAAGGAATGGTTTGGGGCAAGATGGCAGAGAGTGGTAATAAATGGACATTGCTCTATGTGGACCAATGTTATTAGTGGAGTCCCCCAGGGTTCAGTGCTGGGCCCATTGCTGTTTTGTGTATTTATCACTGATATCGATGAAGGTATATCAGGCTTAATGTCCAAGTTTGCAGATGATATAAAGGTTGGCAGAGTTGTTAATGACCATAAAGACAGTATGCTACTGAAACAGTATCTAGAAAAGTTAGGTAGATGGGCTGAGAAGTGCCAACTGAAGTTTAACACTGACACATGCAAAGTACTGCCTATGGGTAGCAGTAACCCAAGAGAAATGTACCAACTGTGTGATACTACACTCAGGGAGGATGAAAAAGACCTGGGGGTAATTGTACAGTCAGATATGAAGTTCTCTGAGCAGTGCAGATGGGCTGCCAGAGAAGTTCAGGAAGTTTTGTCAATGATATTTAGGAATTT
The DNA here is from genome assembly GCF_048544385.1 of Mastigoproctus giganteus. Lineage (NCBI taxonomy): Eukaryota > Metazoa > Arthropoda > Arachnida > Uropygi > Thelyphonidae > Mastigoproctus > Mastigoproctus giganteus. The sequence goes on along the minus strand of NC_143581.1, from coordinate 203,327,433 downwards.
TGCTAGCAGAGACAAGGAGGTGATTATCTTTTTGTGTACAGCAATGATCAGGCTACACCTTGAGTACTGCATACAGGTCTGGAGGCCTCATTTTAGGAAGGATGTAGAGTTGCTAGAACATGTACAGAGAAGGGCAGCAAGATTGGTGAGAGGAAGAAAGGGATTCACTTATGAAGAAAGGCTTAAGTTCTGCAAGTTGCAGCATCTGGAGACTAGGCACCTGCAAGGTAATCTGTTCAAGATGTATAACGTCTTGAATGGTTTGAGCAGACTCAATGCTGATGGGATACTTCCGCTTGCTCAGATTAAGAACCTGAGGGGAATAGATTTAAACTGAGGAAAGATAGTTGTAGAATAGATGTGCGGAAGTTTGCCTTTAGCCAGCGGGTAGTTGATTGCTGGAACAGACTTCCATCTGTTGTTGTGGTAGTTGATAGCTTAAATAAATTTAAGGCTGAACTAGACAAACAGTTGGAGTGACCGGATGGGTGAACACTTTGACCATGGTGATGAGTGAGTGGCCTGGATGCTTTTAAACTTGTAGCAACAAACTTTCTGGGAAACAACAAAGCAGATAACTATAAGCACCTTGGGAGAAACCTTCTGTCATATCTGCAACATGTCATTAAAAGTACTTTTTAAACTCCCATTTGGATTTTTTCCCGGACAACTATAGCACATTGAATAATGAGCATGGTTGAGATTCCATAGGGACATCTCGGCGATGGAGAAGCATTACCAAGGCAAATAGAACTCTGCACTGCTAGCTGACTATTGGTGGACAGTGACAAGGGTTGCCCCAGATGTGGGGTACAAACAACAGGCAAAGAAGCGTAAAATGTGAATCAAGTGATTTTTATGTATTTTGCTGATCAATGTGATTTAATAATTTTTTTTCAATAACTAAAAATATTTCAATTCTTATTGTTTTAAACTATTTTGTAAAGTTTTTTTTTTATAATATGTTTTTCAATATAAGATGTATTAAAACAGTATGGTGGATGTTCTCTGTTTATCTCATTTTAGGCCTACGTAGCATATTTTGTAGAATATAAGACAGCAGATATTTTCAAAACTTGCACAAAATAATTTTTTTAATGATTATTTCTCAACTCTGCACATGCAAAACAATACAAAAAAAAACTTTCATCAAAGAAACAAAAAAATATTGAAAATTTGTCAACCGGTGTTAATCAATCCAAACATGATTTTGAACAGGCTAAGAGTAGAAAACTTGTTCCTTGTCCAATTGGTAGTCAAACCTGGCCTCTTGCGAAAGCTACTTCTCTCCTTTGTACTTCTACTATTCGTTAAAAACTTGATGGCTCTGTTTCACTCACAGTGAAAGATAAAACCAACTTATTAGAATCCAACTTTTCTTCTAATTCTTCTATCAGTGATCTTGGCAAACCAAGTCCTTCTATAACAAACTTACTCCACTCAGTGCCTACTGGCCTTTCAAGGATGTTAGAATTCTGAACAGTCCTGATGGCATTTTGCCAGGTGTCCTCAAAACCCTCCTGAGCTTGTGCCTGTTTTATGCTGCTTTTTCCCATTTTCTTATTCCGGTTTTTCCTTTTTTGCAGAAATTTTCTCACATCCAGCCATGTTCTAAAAAAGGGTGAGAAACCCCTCCTTTCCAGTTACTGTCCCATTGCACTTATCTCTACTCTTTCCAAAGTAATAGATAAATAGATATCTATCAACTCTCAACTTTAGCATTATTTTCAAACCTTTAATCTAGTCAATGATTGCCAATATGGATTCTGCCAGTGTCAATCCTCTAGTGATATTTTGGCTTATGTTACATTATATTTTGGCCTGATAGAATAATTTGGTGAAACTAATGCAATTGCTCTTGACATTTCTAAGGTTGATTGTGCTTAACATAAAGCTCTTCTAAACAAGCCCCTATTCTATGATTTGATATCTGATATTTTGCAGTTGGGGTGTCAGTTTTCTCTCTGACTGCTTGCTGTAGCTAGTCGTGGATGGCTCTGTATCTTCTGACTTCTAAACTAATGGTGGTGTCCCCAAAGGCTCATTCTTTCTTCTGTTTTTTTCCTTTTGTATATTACTGACCTTGTAACTAGCCGGAAATTCTATCCATGGTTGTTTTGCTGCTGATATCATAGTAAATTCCACTTTCCCCTTTGAGAAACATTGCTCAGCACAAACAGTTTCAATTTGAATATCCACCATTCAATTACTTAAATGCCAGTTTTCAGTTAAAATTTTCAAACTAGGCAAAGAAGACTTGGTTAATTTCAATCCTAAAACCTAGTCCTGTCTTATTTATCACAAAAAAACTGTACTGTTGCTATGCAAATCTTTGACAGCACTTTGATTTTTAGAGAAGATCACATATCTATTGGGATTGCCCTGCCTTCTAATTCTAGTCTGTCTTAGCGTAACCCCTCCCCCAAGTATTGCTTCCTATGCCTAAAAAGCTGGGTTTCTTTTTTTCACTCCTAGAATTGCTTTTCTTCTGAACAGCTGCTGACTCTCTACAAATTCCAAACTTACCATAGAATATTGCTACATCTGGGATGGTTCTTCAAAACCATTCTCCTCCTTGACTCATCAAAAGAGAGAAGTAAGTTAATTAATGACCTATTTCATATGAAGCCTCTTCACTGTTTTAACATTCAGTTTCTGCTCTGTACCCTTTCTGTAATATGGATACCATTCTTTTGAATTGGCATCTGTAATTCCACTGTTCTTTTCCAAACCCATCCACACATGTGCCTTAACCAGTCAGCATATATTCACTGTCCAACTCCAAACTCAAAACTAACTTTTTCTTTTCCTCATTTTTATCTTCTACTGCTGTTTGCTGGAACAATCCCCTGTTACATGTATTTCCCAGAAATTCAAGTCTATGGTCAACAGGTTTCCTCTGTCTTCTCAACCTTTATCCTATGGCGAGTACTAAATATTTCAGGCTCTAATACTTTTGTTTGGAGTTTTCATAGAGAGAGAGAGAGAAATTGAGAATTGCTGGTGCATTTATTATTAAAATATAAAAAATATCTGTTTTAAGTGAAAGATTTATCTCTCTGTGTGCATATACTCCTGCCAAAACCTTTTGTGAGGTTTATATCTTTTTACTGATAAGTATTTGTGGTGAAGGTAAAGAAAGCCTGCATGAGAAGCATGCAAAAGTTTGATGAAATTTACCAGTAAAAGTACTTTGCCGTAACGGCATTTGTATTGTTGCTCGCTCAGTAAACAGACGGTGGGTGTTATCAGCCAGGAGTAGGAATTGAATCCCATGGGAGATCGAACCCCCCCCCCCCAAAGTGACCTTTTTTCTTTAGAATCATTGTGATAAATTGTTTATTAAGAAAAAAAAAAAAAAAAAAATGCAAAGGAAGCCCACACAAGAAGCACGGCGAACTTCGAAAAAGTTTACCGGTGAAACTATGTTACGAACATTTTTTACGATGCCAGAACTTCCAGTATGACTCTGTTTATGATTAAATTAGTGATTCTAAAGAAAAAAGGTCAGGTTACCCCCCTCCACTTCGAGAGGGGTTTCAAGCAAGCTCCCGTGAGATTCAACTTCCACTCCAGACCGATAACACCCACTGTCTGTTTACCGAGCGAGCAACAATACAAAAAAATGCCGTTACGGCAAAGTACTTTTACTGGTAAATTTCATCGAACTTTTGAATGCTTCTCGTGCAGGCTTTCTTTACCTTGGCCGTATTTGTTTCACTCTTTCATGATATATTGAATAGATAAAGTAAAAGTGTGGATGGGGGTGGGGAGTAAACATGAATAAATGACATTTTTTGATAAAGTGCCTATGCCTACACAGCAAGATTATACCTAACTCCTTGGTAATCGACAGTGGCTCTCATATACACACATTGCTCTTACTTCCTCCACTCAATAGTTGTTAGAATACAGGCAACAAGATTAAACACTAGTTGATCTGAATGTCCCCTTAGAGAGTGGCAGTAGCTTTAGTCCAGTGGCTAGTCAATGAAAACAATTTTTAAGCTGTGCCCTCAAAATGTAAGGAATGTTGGAACTTGCCATGATACTCATCATAACCTTAAAAGGTATGACTCATACTCAAGTTAGAAGAGATGGCATGGCCTACTTGAGCTTTGCTGTTGAGACCTGACATGAGTTTCACAAATTAAAGCCTCCAATAAGCAGAGTGGTGGTATTGCACTGGGTGATGATGGTCGTCTTTCAACCAGTAATTTGATTTACCGATGTTTCTTGTCACTTGCACATCAAGCAACATAGCAGAAACTCCCAAAAGCAGAATGTACTGGTCCCACAGGAGGTAGTTATTGTTAATGACTCTATTGTCAGGGGAAAAAAGGTAAAGGGTAAACTGCAGTCATTATTAATCCACTACAAGATGGAAGCCTGCTCAACGATTCATGTTGAAGGAAATGGACCATAATCTGCCACACTGGTCTAGTGTGGGTTGGCAGATCGACTGTATTTAGCAGTCAGGGGCTTGAACCCCGGCCTACTCAAAGAGTATATGCTACTGCATTCCCTCTCCTGAGTACTCGGCTACAAAGGCCTTAACTTGTCAGAGAAATGAGGAAATATATTGTGCAAAAAGTATAGGTGGAATAGGACCAGGCTATGTCTGTTAGGGGAAAAAGTTGATGATGTTGTAGAGAAGATATCACATTTTAAGGACACAAAAGGTAATATTATATATGTTTTCACTAATGAGTAGGAGATCTCCAGATTCTTAACAAGTACAGGGTAATGTTGAGAACAAGTCATGAGATAGGGATAAATATAGGCACACTCCTACTTTCAAAGATGAGAGTAGGAGTGTGCCTAATGTGGCCTAATGATGCAAGAAAGCATGCTTTCTTGCATCACATGCCTCAACTAATGCTAATGGCCCCTGCTCTTTGTAGATTGATGTCATTTGTGGTGTCCTCCAGGGGTCTGTATTGGATCCATTGTTGTTTTCTGTATTTATCAATGATATTAATGAAGGTATATCACAATTAATGTGGAAGTTTGCAGATGCTATGAAAGATGTTAGGGTTGTTAAAGAAAGTAAGGATGGTACACTACTGCAACAGGATCTAGAAAAGTTGAGTAGATGGGTTGAGAGGTGGCAACTGAAGTTTAACATTGACAAATGCAAAGCACTGCATGTAGGCAGCAGTAATCCCAGAGTAACATAGCAACCATGTGGTACTACACTCAGGATATTGGAAAATAAAAAAAAAAAGAACTGGGAGTAATTGTTCGGTCAGATATGAAGTTTTCTGAGCAGTGCAGACAAGCTGCCATGACGACAGCTCATGGGTTTTTCCAATGACTTACAAGAATTTTTATAGCAGAGATAAAGGGATGATTATTCCATTGTATAAGGCAATGGTCAGGCCAAATCTTGAGTATTACTAGAGCTACTGCAATGAGTGCAGAGAAGAGTAATGAGATTGGAGAAGGGAACAAAAGGAGTGCTCTAACCAAGAAAGGCTTCAGTTCTGCAAATTGCAGTGTCTGGAGACTAGGCATGTGCAAGGTGTTCTGATTGAAGTGCTTAAGGCTTTGAATTCATTGACCAATATCAATGTTGAGGGATTTCTTTCTCTTGCTTGGACTACACACGGGAGGGCATAAATTCAAATTGTGGAAGGATGTGCAGAAGCTTGCCTTTAGCCAATGGTGATTGATTGTTGGAATAACTTCTATCTGTTATTGTGAAAGTGGATAGTTTGAATAAATTCAAGGAAGAACTAAACAAACTGTTGGAGGGGATATATATAGGTGAAATGGTAAGGTTTTTTTTTTTTTGGTTGATGCTGTATAAGCTTGTTTTCTTAAATTGTTTGCCAATCCTAATACTAATACTTTGCCTCGTGGTTTTATCTTCTCTACCAGAAAGAATATGCTACATTTTTTCTTTTTGTTATTTCCTTCAGGAATTATTTACATTGATCAGGATATGAACCCCCTCTCCTATTCCCTCTTCAGGTGTCTAGTGGCTAATCTGTTTAAATCAATTTTTCAGGGCTTTCCTAATAGGAACATCCTTTTATACTCCTTCCCTGTCTAGTCTCCCTTCTGTACATTATTATTTTTTATTTATTTTTTTTTCAGATGCAAGGATGTTCCTATATTTTCAAACCTGAATACAATATTTAAAGTGCCATTTCATAATTAATTTATGTGATAGAATTATAACTTCCTTTTCTCTACTTATAATTAGCAAGGGCACATGATGCAAGAAAGCAAGCTTATATAGCATCAGCAAAAAAAACAAAAAACAAACACCCCTTCTCATTTCACCCATCTCTCGCTCCAAATGTTTGTCTCATTCTGCCTTGAATCTGCTTAAGCTATCAACTTCTACAACAACAGATGGAAGTTTGTTCCAGCAATGTGCCACCCGCTGGCTAAAGGCAAACTTCCGCACATCTATCCTACAACTGTCTTTCCTCAATTTGAATTTATGGCCTCTCAGGTGATTATTCTGAGCAAGAGGAAGAATCCCATCAGCATTGAGCATGCTCAAACCATTCATGGCTTTATACACCTCTATCAGATCACCTCGCAGGTGCCTAGTCTCCAGACACTGTAATTTGCAAAACTTAAGCCTTTCTTCGTAACAGCAACCCTTTGTTCCATTCACTAATCTTGTTGCCTTCTCTGTACTCGTTCCAACAGCTCTACATCCTTCTTAAAATGAGGCCTCCAGACCTGTACACAGTATTCAAGGTGTGGTCTGACCATTGCCTTATACAAGGAGATAATCACCTCCTTATCCTTGCTAAAAAAATTCCTGTATATCATTGACAAGACACCATGAGCTACTCTTGCAGCCTGTCTGCACTGCTTAGAGAACTTCATATCAGCCTGAACAATTATCCCCAGGTCCTTTTCACTCTTTACCACTGTCAGTGTAGTACCACAGAGTTGATACATTACTCTGGGGTAGCATTAGCATTAGTGGAGGCATATTATGCAAGAAAGCAAGCTTATGCAGCATCAGCCAAAAAAAAAAAAAAAAAACCTTCCATTTTACCCCTCCGTTCGTTCGAAATACCTGTCCAGCTGAGCCTTAAATTTATTTAGGCTATCAACTTCCCACAACAAGGGATGGAAGTCTGTTCCACCAACCAACTACCCGCTGGCTAATGGCAAATTTCCGCACATCTATCCAACATCTGTCTTTCCTCAATCTGAATTTATGTCCTCTCAGGTGATTATTCTGAGCAAGAAGAAGAATCCCATCAGCATTGAGCATGCTCAAACCATTCACAGCTTTATACACCTCTATCAGATCACCTCACAGGTGCCTAGTCTCCAGACACTGTAATTTGCAAAACTTAAGCCTTTCTTCGTAAGAGCAACCCTTTGTTCCATTCACTAATCTTGTTGCCCTTCTCTGTACTCTTTCCAGCCGCTCTACATCCTTCCTGAAATGAGGCCTCCAGACCGGTATACAGTACTCAAGGTGTGGCCTGGCCATTACCTTATATAAGGGAATAATCACCTCCTTATCCCTGCTAGAAAAATTCCTGTATATGATTGACAAGACACCATGAGCTACTCTTGCAGCCTGTCTGCACTGCTTATAGAACTTCATATCAGCCTGAACGATTATCCCCAGGTCCTTTTCATTCTCTGCCACTGTCAGTGTAGTACCACAGAGTTGATACATTGCACTGGGGTTGCTGTTTCCCATATGTAGTATTTTACATTTGTCAATGTTAAACTTCATTTGCCGCCTCTCAGCCCATCTGCTCAACCTTTCCAGATCCTGTTGCAGCAGCATAGCGTTAGTAATGTGCTTAACAACCCTGCCAACCTTTTTTTTTGTATTGTCTGCAAACTCCGACATTAAGCTTAATATACCATCATCAATATCATTTATAAATACAGAAAAGAATAATGGACCCAACACTGAACCTTGAGGGACTCCATTAATAAAATTAGTCCATGATGAGCAGTGTCCATTGATTACCACTCTGTCTTCTCCCCCTCAACCATCCCTTTATCCATAGCAGCAATTTGCCTCCAATGCCACACTGCTCCAATTTGTGCAGCAGTCTTCCATGCGCAACAGTATCAAAAGCTTTTCTAAGATCCAAATATATAATATCAAAGTTATTCCCTGCATCCAGTTCTTTTGTGGCTGCATCATAGTATCCAATCAAATTGGTCAGGCAAGACTTTCTCTTAACAAAACCATGCTGTGTCCGAGCTATAACTGAATTCTTGTCTAGATGATCCTACATTGCTTCTTTAACCAGTGCCTCCATTAATTTTCCTGGAACAGAAGTTAAGCTCACAGGTCTATAATTACTTGTGTCAGCCTTTGATCCTCCTTTGTGAATTGGGGTCACATTTGCACATTTCCAGTCTATGGGTACCTCCCCTGAGCAAGGAAGCACTCATAATTATGGCTAAGGGTTTGCTTACTTCCTTTGCTGCCTCCTTTAATATAACTGGATAGATCCCATCCACCCCAGGTGCCTTTCTTGTGTTTATCTTCAACAGTTTCTCCTCCACTTTACTCCCAGTTATTTCAAGATTCTGTAGCTTACTGCTAGGGTTGAATACACCTCTGGCATTCCTCTTGCTGAATAACTCCTCATGTGTGAATGTCGATGCAAAATATTCATTTAGTTTGTTAGCTACCTGAGCAGGATCATCAACAGTTGGCCCATCAATATCAAGTGGACCAATCTGATTCATCCCCTTCCTTCTAGAGTTTACATAAGTAAAGAACTCTTTGCTATTTTTCTTTGCATCCCTTGCCAAGGATTTCTCGTAATCTGCCTTCGCCTGCCTAACCTCCTTTGTAACTTGGTTGCATATCAACTTGTATCTATCATAGGCTTCTGTGTCATGTGTTAATTTGTAAGTATCCCATGCATTTTTCTTCTCTGCCATATGCCTCATTAGTTCATCTGACATCCATTTTGGCCTAAACCTTGAACAATATTTCTTAGTTGGTATGTAAAGCCTAGTAGCTTCCAAGATAAGTTCTTTGAATGCTTCCCATTTTGAATTTGCTGATGGTAACATCATCAGTTGGTCCCACTGTATAGAATTTAAATACTGTCTCAGTCCATCGTAGTCCCCTTTACGGAAGCAATAACCCTTCCCTTTACCCCTAATGGTAGTTACCTCTTGAAGTAAATCCCACTTCAGCACACTGTGATCACTGCCACCTAGTGGTTCATTTATCTGCAGATTCTTAATGCATGAAGAATCACTGCTGATAATCAAATCAAGAGTATTACTCCCTCTAGTTGCCTCCCGAACATGCTGATGTAGAAAACAATCATCCAATAAATCCACAAAAGCCCTGCTAGTGTGTGAGTAACCAGCCCCCAAATTCCAGTCAATATCTGGAAATTAAAATCTCCCATTATAAGACTCTCTGATTTACTGGCCCACTCTATTTCCCTGTACAGTTCCTTATTATACTCATCAGAGTCATTAGGCCTATAGCACACTCCTACTCTCAATTTTGATCTCCCAATGCTTATGTCACACCAGACTCGACACTGCACTGTCCACTGGCTTCACTTCCTTGGATTGTATGTATTTCTTAACTAATAGCATAACCCCTCCTCCCTGTCTATCCTTTCTGTAGACATTGTACTCCCCAAATTCAGTTCTGCATCCCTTATATCTGTGTGACACCACGTCTCTGATATCCCAACAATATCTGCCTTCGATGTTTTGAGCAATACCTCAAATTCATCAAATTTATTTACTAAACTCCTAGCATTGGTGTACACGCAAGTATACCTGCACCTGTTTCTATTCTTAGCTACCCTAACACAACCCATGTGTTTACTTGTACCGCAATGGCTCCCAGCAGTCTCTGAAATACCATGCATCTTGTTTTTCAGGCTTCTGCTCATTCTAATAGAAGCAGTGCAAGAATCTCTTTCACCTCTGCCAGTGGTTATATATGCCAGTGGTTATATGCCTTAGCCATAATTATGGCTAAGGGTTTGCTTACTTCCTTTGCTGCCTCCTTTAATATAACTGGATAGATCCCAACTACACCAGGCGCTTTTCTTGTGTTTATCTTGTGTTCCTGCTTCCCATATGCAGTACTTTACATTTGTCAATGTTAAATATTCAGTTGCCACCTCTCATCCCATATGCTCAACTTTTCTAGATCCTGTTGTAGCAGCATACTGTCATTAGTGTCATTAACAACCCTGCCGACCTTTGTATCGTCTACAAACTTGGACAATAATCCTGATATACTATCATCAATATCATTAATGAATACAGAAAACAACAATGGACCCAACACTGAACCCTGGGGGACTCCACTAATAACATTAGTCCATGAAGAGCAGTGTCCTTTGATTACCACTCTCAGTCTTCCCCCACTCAATGATTCCTTTATCCATAGCAGCAATTTGCCTCTAATGCCACACTGCTCCAATTTGTGCAACAGTATCAAAACCCTTTCTAAGATCCAAATATATGATATCAAAATTATTCTTTGCATCCAGTTCCTTTGTGACTACATCATAGTATCCAATCAAGTTGGTCAGGCAAGACTTCCCCTTAACAAACCCATGCTGTGTCCGAGCTATAACTGAAGTCTTGTCTAGATGATCCTGCAATGCTTGTTTAACCAGTGCCTCCATTAATATCCCAAAAAAGTTTTATATATCACCTGGTTTTGATGCATTATAGCCTTAGTTGCTAATGCTCCAATAAAACCCAAGAACCAACCAACCAGCCTCCATTAATTTCCCTGGAACAGAAGTTAACTAACAGGTCTGTAATTACCTGTGTCTACCTTTGATCCTCCTTTGTGGATTGGGGTCACATTTGCACATTTCCAGTCCATGGGTATCTCCCTTGAGTCCAAGGAAGCTCTCATAATTATGGCTCAGGGTTTGCTTATTTCCTTTGCAGCCTCCTTTAATATAACTGGATAGATTCCATCCACCCCAGGTGCTTTCTTATGTTTATCTTCAACAATTTCTCCTCCACTTTACTCTCAGTTATTACAAGATTATCTAGCTTACTGCCAGAGTTTAATACACTCTGGCATTCCCCTCCCTGAATAACTCCTCGTGTGTGAATGTAAATGCAAAATATTCATTTAGTTTGTTAGCTACCTGAGCAGGATCATCAACAGTTGAACCATTGATATCAAGTGGACCAATCTGATTCATCCCCTTCCTTCTAGAGTTTACATAAGTAAAGAACTCTTTGCTGTTTTTCTTTGCATCCTTTGTCAAAGATTTCTCGTAATCTGACTTTGCCTGCCTAACCTGTTAATTTATATGTATCTCATGCAATTTTCTTCTCTGCCACACATCTAATTAGTCCATCTGACATCCATTTAGGCCTAAATCTTGAACTATATTTCTTAGTTGGTATGAAAAGCTTAGTAGCTTTCAAGATTATTTCTTTGAATGCTTCCCATTTTGAATTTGCTGTTGGTAACATCATAAGTCGGTCCCACCGTATAGAATTTAAATACTGTCTCAGACCACCATAGTCACCTTTACGAAAGCAAAAACCCTTCCCTTTACCCCTGATGGTATTCGTAAAAATGTGAAAATTGGAAAGTGAGCATTTCAATTTCCTCTGTCTTTCTATATTTTTGCTTCTCATTTTATTACTGATAAAATTTAATTACTGATATCTTCCATTCTGATAAAACTCTTGTAGCTACTGAGATTTTTCCAATTATTGGAGATTGGAGGATTTTTCCAATCATTTGTAACTGTTGGTGATTTGTGCATCTGTTTCTCTCTTTCTGTTCAACTTTCCCAAATTTCCTCACACACAGAATTTCCACATTTCTGTCCTCTGCTTTTCCCCAGTTTAGCAGGTTTTGTGAGCCCTCAATAACAAAGATCTTTGCACTCCCTCTTCAAATGCATTTATTCCTTACTAAATAAAACCCTTCTTTTGGGAGAGATTACTATCTTAACCATGTTAGATAGTAATACAGAATAAAATAGAAAAAATTTAATATACTAGGGAACGCTAACATTTTCAATTTTCCTTTGAGTCTTCAGTAAAAAATTTAGATAGATTTAGTTAGAGGATTAACAGACTTAAATTTGAAGTTATTACATTAGAATAAGGAACTAAGGGGATTATTTTTCATGAAGCATGGGAAAAATAATCACCTTAGTTTATACTATTACACACCATCAGGCATCTCGTGGATTTATACTTCTCCATAGCCGAGTGGTTAGGATCGGGAGTGCAGCAGCACATGCTCTTTGAGTAGACCGGGGGTTCAAGTCCCTGACTGCTGAATACGGTCTATCTGCCAATCCGCACTGGACCAGCATGGCAGATTATGGTCCATTTCACTCAGCATGAATTGTTGAGGAGGCTTCCATCCTGCAGTGGGTTGATAATGGCTGCACTTTACTTTTTTTTTACTTCATAACTGAGTTGTCACTATTGCAACACCGGGATACTTGAACCGATGAGAAGCCAATCAGCTTTGAAATGTCGTCTGGGTGGTGGTTTCCACCTAGAATTAGTAACATTAGTCTTCTCCACTGGTGAAGCATTCCTTATTCAAAGCAGTGTAATACGTTGACCACTTGTGAAGGTATTCACAATATGAGATATAATTAAAACGATGCCAGTTTTAATTCGAACTCACTACGTACAAAACATGGTGCAAAGGCACTGACCCGTTCAATAGCATTAGCATTAGTAGAGCCACATGATGCAAGAAAGCAAGTTTATACAGCATCAGCCAAAAAAAAAAAAACATCCCATTCTTTGCATCCGGTTCCTTTGTGACCACATCATAGTATCCAATCAAATTGGTCAGACAAGATGTCCCTTAACGAATCCATGCTGTGTCCAAATTATAGCTGAAGTCTTGTCTCGATGACCCTCAGTGCTTCTTTAACCAGTGTCTCCGTTAATTTCCCTGGAACAGAAGTTAAACTAACAGGTCTGTAATTACTTGAGTCACTCTTTGATCCTCCTTTATGAATTGGGGTTACATTTGCACATCTCCAGTCCATGGGTACCTCCCCTGAATCAAAGGAAGCTCTTATAATTATGCGAAGGGTTTGCTTACTTCCTTTGCTGCCTCCTTTAATATAAATGGATAGATCCCACCCACCCCAGGTCCCTTTCTTATGTTTATTTTCAACAATTTCTGCTCCACTTTGTTCTCAGTTATTAGAAAATCATTTAGCTCACTCCCAGAGTTTAATGCACCTCTGGTATTCCCCTCCCTGAATAACTGCTCATGTGTAAATGTTGATGCAAAATACTCATTCAGTTTGTTAGCTACCTGAGCAGGATCATCAACAGTTGAACCATCGATATCAAGTGGACCAATCTGATTCATCCCCTTCCTTCTAGAATTTACATAGATAAAGAAATCTTTGCTGGTTTTCTTTGCCAAAGATTTCTCGATGTCTGCCTTTGCTTGCCTAACCTCCTTTGTGACTTGATTACAGACCAGCTTATATCTATCATTGGTTTTTGTGTCCCCTGTTAATTTATATGTATCCCTTGCATTTTTTTCCTCTTCCACGTATCTCATTATTTCATCTGATATCCATTTAGGCCTAACCCCTGAACAATATTTCTTGGTTGGTATGAAAAGCCTAGTAGCTTCCAAAATTAATTCTTTCAGTGCTTCCCATTTAGAGTTTGTTGTTGATAACATCATCAGTTGGTCTCAACTAATGATGTTTAGAATTTAAAAATTGTCTCAGACAACTATAGTCACCTTTACGAAAGCAAAAACACTTCCCTTTATCCCTGATGGTAGTTACCTCTTTGAGTAAATCCCACATCAGCACACTGTGATTACTGCCACCTAGTGGTTCCTTTATCTGCATATTCTGGTTGCCTCCCGAACATGCTGCTGTAGAAAACAATCATCCAATAAATCCACAAAAGCCTTGATAGTGGGTGAGCAACCAACTCTCAAGTTCCAGTCAATATCTGAGAAATTAAAATCTCCCATTATAAGACAATCTGATTTACTGGCCCACTTCATTTCTCTGTACAGTTGTTCATTATACTCTTCAGAGTCATTAGGACTATAACACACTCCTACTTAATTTTCCTTTCCCAGTGCTTATGTCACACCAAACTGACTCAACACTGCACTGTCCACCAATGTCAATTGGCTATACTTCCTTAGATTTTGTCTCTTAACTAATAGCATAACCCCTCCTCCCTTCCTATTCTGTCTATTCTTTCTGTACACATTGTACCCCCCAAATTCCAATTCTGCATTCTTTATATCAGTGCGACACTACGTCTCTGATATCCCAGCAATATCTGCCTTTGATGGTTTGACCAACACCTCAAATTCATCAAATTTATTTGCTGAACTCCTAGCATTGGTGTACACAAAGTATACATGCACCTGTTCTTATTCTTAGCTACCCTAACTCAGCCCATATATTTACCTGTTCCACGATGACTCCTGGCAGTTGCCGAACCTCATACCTTGTTTTCCAGGCTGCTGCTCATTCCAATAGAAGCAGTGCAAGCTTCACTTTCACCTCTGCCAGTGGCTGTTGTTAATCTATTAGTCTGTGTACCCCCCCCCCCCCAAGCTAGCGGTTTTCTGACCCACCTAACACTGCCTGAATTACTTCAGCAAATATTCTTGCACCCTTTCTATTTAAGTACAGTATATCCCATCCCTGTAGAAGTGGTCTCACCTGTTAACAAACACAGGCCAGGCTGAGAAAAATTCTACCCCGTCAACCTTGCACAAACTCTCTAGGGCAAAATTTATTGACAATAATTAGAATAAGAAAATATGCAGATAAAATGGATAACACATTCTAGATCACACATAGCACAGAATACTGAAAAATGTGAAGACTAAATAATAGAACAAACAATGTTCAGTCTGGCTATTCAATTGTTACTTATTTTGCTCATGGCTAATCTCATTGAAGATTGTGTTATTACTGATGCTTAAACATACTAAGCTGGTTGTCAGTTAATGTTGTTGGCTTAGTCACTTTCACCTTCTTTCTGCTAATTGTATATGTACTGCCAACTGTATCTGATTTCTGAGTGGTGCGATTGACATCATCATCCGCAGCTGTGGTTGTAATACTGCTACTAGACTCAGTGAGAGCTAATGAATCCACCCAGGGAAGGAAGAGAAGAGGAGGTGAGGGATGTGTGGTGAGTGGTTCTTGCTTTGTTTTGGTTCAAATTTGAAGAATACTAATATACTAAAAGTCATATGATATCCTTCCTCTTCTGATTTCAGGAAATCACATGTAGCTATGAAATATGCAAATATTTTGACTTATAAACATAATCAGTGGTTAGCCTTGAATTTAAATAGTTCAACAGTTAATAACCAGAAGGAACTAACAGAGTTTCATAGGAGGATGGTTGTCATGTGGAGAAAATGTCTGTTCATGATATTGCTCAGGAGCTTAGCCAAGTAGGTGAAAAGTATTGACTGGTGGGAGCCAGTGCACCTTGAAACAGTGATCACTGCTATGAAATAGTGACCATAAAATGGTTAACTCATTTTGTCATAGACCCTGCAGAAACATCTGGTTAACTCGTTTTGTTATCAGACCCCTCAGAAACAACAGTGAGTGTCCATAGGCCCTATTTGTAGTGAGCTGTGCATTTTTAGGGAAGAGCTGTAGGCCACAGGCCTTTGATAGAAAAACAATTGCACTTAGTTGATTGGTGTAGTGCAAGGCATGCTAACACTGAACTGTGATTCAATGAAAATTGGTCCTGTGGAGTGACTAGTCATGCTAAATGCCTTTCCAGTCTGACAGACATGTTTTGTTATGGAATGTACCTAGAGAATGCTTACTGACCCAAGTGTGTTGCTCCAACTGTGAATTTGGAACAACTTCACAGTTGGAGCAACACACTTGTGTTGAAAGCAGAAAGTATAGTCAAAACAAGGATTGTAAACGTGTCTAAAAGAGAATAACATCACTGTTATAGGGATGAGCACAGAGTTCCAATCTTGCCCAAATGCACATATTTGAAATTAATACTCTTTATTTATTAGTGGAGCTTACAAATGCTTTAAAGGAATAGTAGAGTATAATACGTGTGTGTTCTACCAGAAATTAGCAGTATTCTACATTTTGAGCAGTTATGGACAAAAGTCAGCTAACTTGCTTAATTTCTCTGAATAAATATTTTTGTTCATAACCACAGGTTTCCCATAACTTTTGGTAGTACAGTATATTACCAAAAATGGTCTTGATTTGGGACTTTTTTGGTAATATTAGTTCTTGTAACAAATGACTCACTGGGTAAAAGCAGAAAAAATAATAAACAACATAAGTACAAAATAAACTTACAGTACTGTAAATCTTAGTAAATTAATAAGAGGAGTTTACCTCAATATAGTACGTGGAACACTTCCGTATGATACCCTCCAGAAATTAAAACGGAAAAAACGAAAAAATCGACAACTTACCGGTACATTAAAGTAAAATATAAATAATTAAATAATCAATTTAACACAATACAAAATCAATGATTTTGTATTGTGTTAAACGTAGAACATATTTGTATTATTATCAACGTAGAACATATTGAGTATTACAGCTCTGATTCATACTATCTAAGTACTGTAAATCTGTAAAAGAAAATTGATTAAAGTGATATATAAATATACTAATGAAAAGTGATAAAATATATAATGAAAAATGATAAAATTGCAGATAGTATTTGGAGCTGTGTGTGCGGTGCCTCCATAGCCAGGTGGGCAGGAGCGGCAGTGCTAGCACACGCTTCTTGATTAGACTGGGGTTTGAACTCATGACCACCAAATACAGAGGATGCAGAAAGGTCAAGGAATGACCACCGCATATCCCCGGAGCAATATGGCCTTAGTTGCTAATGCTCCTAAAAACCAAATAACGACAACAACAGCTGTATGTGCTTTATCAACTTAAGTGCAAAAAGATGTGACTTTTCTTTTTGTACTTAAAAGACAAGAAATAAACTGCAGATAATTAATATATATACACAAATAAATCACATAATATACTCAAAGTCCAAGATGAACTAGAGTTCATAAACCGGAGGAAAAATAAAGGAAGTAACATGGCTAATCAGGCTCCTAAAGTGGCAGTTGATGGGAAACAATTGTGTTGAAAATGCATTCCAGTGGTCATTTTGTAGAATAGTGGCTTCTGTAATAGGATGAATATGAGATCCCATATTATGCTGGCATGTTTGTGTCATTGTTAGCATTATTATAATCTTATCAAAATGTTGGCTGCTTAAGTATGCTACTACAGTTATCCATAAGTTTCATAAAGTCTTAACTCTCTGCTTCTGTATGTAAGCCCCTGAACTGCTCAGGCAGGCCAATTCATTCTTGAGATGTATGTTGAATTTTCAGTATCCATTTTCTTTACATTAGTTGCACTTTTGTATGAAAAGTCATAGGACATTTGTAGTTATATAACTACAAATGTTAGAAACTATGAGAACTACTTTGATTAAATTTACACAAAGTATTGCACACAGAATTGGCTAATGCATTGATGTAGCATATTGCATTCATGGTTTAATGCACTGTGGCCAATGGACCTATGTACAGTCTTGATTTATCTGGTCCTATTTTGTGTAATTTTGAAATAATGCACCCTTAAAAGTAATAATGATGAATAAATTATTATACACTTAAAATAACATGCTGTAGTTCATTCAAGGTAAAAAAAATGCTTACAAAATTGACCACCAACTCTCAAGAAATCAAGATTGCAGTGAGTGATATATATCACATTTAAGTTAAAGTCAGATGTTTTACATTTGAATTTTTTTAATTTGTTTCTTATGTTCACATGTTTATTTCTTAATTTTCAGGTTGTTTTTTGTTAATTTACAGGTTAGCTGTATTTTTTTTTTTTTTTTTTTTTTTTTTTACTACAGAGGTAACTTTCATCTGAATTTTTCCTGAAATTTTTTTTCTCATAGTACAGTCAGTTTTGCTATAACATGGTATATGTGTTCCTAAATATCTCCATGTTAGCATTAGCATTAGTTGAGGCATATGATGCAAGAAAGCAAGCTTACAGAGAATCAGCCAAAAAAAAAACCCTTCCCATTTCACCCATCCGGTCACTCCAAATGTTTGTCTAGTTCAGCCTTAAATTTATTTAAGCTATCAACTTCCACAACAGATGGAAGTTTTTCCAGCAATCAACTACTCATTGGCTAAAAGCAAGCTTCCGCACATCTATTCTACAACTGTCTTTCCTCAGTTTCAATCTATGCTCCCTCAGGTTCTTAATCTGAGCATGCGGAAGTATCCCGTCAGCATTGTACACCTCAGTTAGATCACCTCGTAGGTGCCTAGTCTCCAGATGTTGCAAACTTACTGAATTTAAGCCTCTCCTGCAGAAGTATCCCGTCAGCATTGAGCCTGCTCAACCATTCAAGGCCTTGTACATCTCAGTCAGATCACCTCGTAGGTGCCTAGTCTCCAGATGTTGCAGACTTACCGAATTTATGCCTCTCCTGGTAAGAAAACCCCTTTGTTCGTCTCACCAATCTTGTTGCCCTTCTCTGTACTCGTAACAACTCTGCATTCTTCCTAAAATGAAGCCTCCAGACCTGTACTCAGTGTGTGGCCCGACCGTTGCCTTATACAAAAGTATAATCACTTCCTTGTCTCTGCTAGCAAAATTCCTATATATCATTGACAAAACATCATGAGCAGCCCGTCTGCACTGCTCAAAGAACATCATATCCGACTGCACCATTATTCCCAAGCCTTTTTTATTATCCACCTCCCTGGATGTAGTACCACACGGTACGTTTCTCTTGGGTTACTTCTACCCATATGCAGTACGTTTCATTAGTCAATATTAAACTTCATTTGCCACTTCTCAGCCCATCTACATAACTTTTCTAGATCTTGTTGCAACAGCATACTGTCTTTACTATCATTAATAGCCCTGCAACTTGTATATTAAGCCTGATATACCTTCATCGATATAATTAATAAATACACAAAACAACAATCGGCCTGGCACCGAACCCTGGGGGACTCCACTAAAAACGTTAGTCCACGTAGAGCGGTGTCCATTTATTACCACTCTCTGCCATCTCCCACTCAACCATCCCTTTATCCATTGCAGCAACTTGCCGTTAATGACATACTGCTCCAATTTTTGCAACAGTATCAAAAGCTTTCCTGAAATCCAAGTATATGATTTCAAAATTATTTTTTGCATCCAGTTCCTTTGTGACGACATTATAGTATCCAATCAAATTGGTCAGACAAGACTTCCCCTTAACAAACCCATGCTGTGTCTGAACTATTACTGCAGTCTTATCTAGGTGATCCTGCATCACTTCTTTAACCAGTGACTCCATTATTTTTGGTATTTTGCACATTAAAAACAACAGGACTTATGGGAAAAATATTGATGGGAGCAGAGCACTCTAAAAAAAATGTTCAGTGTGGTAAGTAAAACACTAAAAAAAAGTTAGAAACCCAATAAAATTGCTAACACAGGTTTAAACTTCTTAAATTTGTAATAAATAAATATTACAATAAATATAGCACTTTACCTTGACAAGATATTAGCATTAGTAGAGGCACATGATGCAAGAAAGCAAGCTTATACAGCATCAGCCAAAAAAAAAAAAAAAAAACAAAAAAAATTTCCCGTTTCACTGATCCATTCATTCCAAATTGTTTGTCTAGTTCTGCCTTGAATTTATTTAAGCTATGAACTTCCATGACAACAGGTGGAACTTTGTTCCAGCAATCAGCTACCGGCTGGCTAAAGGCAAACCAGGCACATCTATTTTACAACCGTCTTTCCTCTAGGCGTCTCCGTAGCCAGGTGGGAAGAAGCAGCAGTGAGTAGCACACGCTTCTTGATTAGACCGGGGTTCGAGCCTGTCACTACCAAATACGGAGGATGCGGAAAGGTCAGGAATGACCAATGCATATTCAAGGAGCAATATGGCCTTAGTTGCTAATGCTCCTAAAAACCAAATAACAAATAACAAACCAACTTTCCTCAGTTTGAATCTGTGTCCCCTCGGGTTTATAATCTGAGCAAGAGGATAAATCCCATCAGCATTGAGCCTGCTCAATCCATTCAAGACCTTATACACCTCAATCAGATCGCCTTGCAGGGTGCCTAGTCTCCAGAAGCTGCAATTTGCAGAACTTAAGCCTTTCTTCATAAGAGCACCGCTTTGTTCCCTTTACCAGCCTCGTTGGCCTTCTCTGTTGCCCTTCTCTGTACTCCTTCTAGCAACTCTATATCCTTCCTAAAATGAGGCTTCCAGACCTGTGTGGAAGGTCTGGAAGCCTCATTTTAGGTGTGTCCTGATCCTCACGGTGTGCCCTGATCATTGCCTTATACAAGGGGATAATCACCTCCTTATCCTTGCTCGCAAAATTCCTGTATATCATTGACAAGACCCCATGACCTACACTGCTCAGAAAACTTCATATCTCACTGCACAGTTACCCCCGGGTCTCTTTCATTCTCACTACCCTGAGTGTAACTCCACCCAGTTGGTACATTTTTTTGGGATTACTGCTACTCATATATTTTTTTTTTGTTTGTTTTTTTTTTTAGTTGTTGGCGCATCGGCTTCTGTGGCCATAATGCACCTCCCAAGGTTTTTGCAATACTGTGATCCAAGCCCAAGGCGGGATTCGAACCCGCGACCTTTGGGTTGCCAGGCAGGCACTTTTCCCACTCGGCTAGCCCGGTCAGCCCTACTCATATACAATACTTTGCATTTTTCAATGTTAAACTTCAGTTGCCACTTCTCAGCCCATGTACCCAACTTTTCCAGATCCTGTTACAGCAGCATACTGTCATTACTGTTATTAACAATCCTGCCAACCTTTATATCATTAGCAAACTTGGACATTAAGCCTGATATACCTTCATGAATATCATTGATAAATATATAAAACAACAAAACTTTGCCTTTAGCCAGAGGGTAGTTGGTTGGTGGAACAGACTTCCATTTTTTGTTGTGGAAGTTGATAGCCTAAATAAATTTAAGGCTGAGCTGGACAGGTATTTGGATCGAACGGAGGGGTGAAATGGGAGCGTTTTTTTTGGCTGATGCTGCATAAGCTTGCTTTCTTGCATCATATGCCTCTGCTAATGCTAACAGTGGGCCCAACACCGAACTCTGAGGGATACCATTAATAACATTATTCCATGTAGAGCAGTATCCATTAATTACCACTCTCTATCTTCTCCCACACAACCATCCTTTTATCCATTGTAGAAACCTGCCCTTAATGCCATACTGCTCCAATTTGAACAGTAATCTTTGATGAGCAACAGTATCAAAAGTTTTCCTGAAATCCAAATATATGATATCAAAATTATTTTTTGCATCCAGTTCCTCTGTGACTACATCATATTATCCAATCAAATTGATCAGACAAGACTTCCCCTTGACAAACCCATGCTGTGTCTGAATTATTACTGCTGTATTGTCTAGATGATCCTGCAATGCTTCTTTAACCAGTGACTCCGTTATTTCATTTGACTTGTGTTCCAGTGACTTCTGGAACAGAAGTCAAACTAACAGGTCTGTAATTACTCGTGTCACCCTTTGATTCCCCCTTTGTGAATTGGACATACATTTGCACATCTCCAGTCCATGGGAACTTCCCCCGGGCCCAAGGATGCCCCCATACTTATGGCTAAGGGTTTGCTTACTTCCTTTGCCACCTCCTTTAATATAACTGGATAGATTCTATTTACCCCAGGTGCCTTTCTTTTGTTTAACTTAAATTTCTCCTCCACATTGCTCTCAGTTATTACAAAATCATTTAAACCACTGTTAGAGATTGATAAACATCTGGCCCTCTTCTCGTTGAATAACTCGTGTGTAGATGCAAAATACTCATTTAGTAAGACAGCTATCTGAGAACGATCATCTACAGTGAAACCATTGATATCAAGTGGATTAATCTGATCATCCCCTTCCTTTTAGAGTTTATATAAGTAAAGAAGTCTTTGCTGTTTTTCTTTGCATCCTTTGCCAAATATTTTTCATAATCTACCTTCGCTTCTCTAACCTCCTTTGTGACTTGATAACAGACTAGCTTGTATCTGCCATAGGCTACTGTGTCACCTGTCAATTTATATGCATCCCATTCATTTTTCTTCTCTGCTGTGAGTCTCATTAGTTCATCTGACATCCATTTGGGCCTAAACCTAGAGCAGTATTTCTTAGTTGGAACAAAAAGCCTAGTAGCTTCCAAAATTACTTCCTTGAATGCTTCCCATTTAGAATTTTCTGTTGGTAACATCATCAGTTGGTACCACTGTATAGAACCTAAAAAATCTCTGAGACCACTGTCATCGCCTTTATGAAAGCAAAAAGCCTTCCCTTTACCCCTGATTGTAGTGACATCTTTAAGTCAATCCCACATTAGTACACTGTGATCACTGCCTCCTAATGGTTCCTTTATCTGTAAATTATTATTAGCTATATGGTGCAAGGAAGCCTGAGACTTATACTGCACCAGCCAAAAAAAAAAAAAAATTCCCAAGTTAAATTCTTAATGCATGAATAATTACTGCTGATAATCAGATCAAAAATGTTACTCCCTCTTGTTTCCTCTCTAACATGTTGCTGTAGAAAACAGTCATCCAATAAATCCACAAAAGCCTTGTTAGTCTGCCAGTGACTAACCCACAAGTTCCTGTCTATATCTGGGAAGTTAAAATCCCCATTATAAGACACTGATTTACTGGCCAACTCTATTTCTCTGTATAATTGTTTGTTGTACTCATCAGAGTCATTAAGCCTATAACAAACTGCTACCCTCATTTTTGCTTTCCCAGTGCTTATGTCACACCAAACAGACTCATCATTGCACTGTCCATATATGTCAACTGGATGCACTTCTTAGATTTTTTGTTTCTTAACTAACAGCATAAACCCCTCCCTTCCTATCCTGTCTATCCATTCTGTACACATTTTACTCCCCATATTCCAATTCTGCATCCCTTATACCTGAGTGACGCCATGTCTCTGTTATCCCAAAGACAACTGCCTTTGATGTCTTAACCAGCACTTAAAATTTATTTAGTATACTCCTAGCATTGGTGTACATGCAAGTATAAATGCACCTGTTCTTAGTCTTAGTTACTCTAACACAGCCCATGTATTTAATTGTTTCATGACTCCCAGCAGTTCCTGAAATACACAGCAACTTGCTTTCTGGACTGTTGCTCATTCCAATGCAGTGCAAGAATCCCAATGCATTTCAATAGAAGCAGTGCAAAAAATAAAGAAGCACTGCAGGATCATCTACACAAGACTTCAGTTATAGCTCGGACACAGCATGGTTTTCTTAAGGGAAAGTCTTGTCTGACCAGTTTGATTGGATACTATGATGTGATCACAAAAGAGCTGGATGCAGGGAATAACTTTGATATCATATATTTGGATCTTAGAAAGGCTCCATGTGCAACAGTATCTTAGTACTGTTGCACATAGAAGACTGCTGAACAAATTGGAGCAGTATGGCATTGGTGGCAAATTGCTGCTATGGATAAAGGGATGGTTGAGTGGGAGAAGACAGAGTGGTAATTAATGGACACTGTTCATTATTATTATTAGCTACATAGTGCAAGGAAGCTTGAGGCTTATGCTACACAAGCCAAAAAAAAAAATTTCTGAGTTACCCTGAGAGAGAGAGAGAGAGAGAGAGAGAGAGAGAGAGAGAGAGAGAGAGAGAGAGAGAGAGAAAGAAAGAAAGAAAGAAAGAAACAGACAGAGAGAGTCAAAAGTAGAAGGGAATCACCAAGAAAGAGACGAATGATGATAGCCAGCTCAGGACCCTGGGTGTGCCAAGCCCATACTCACCAGATATGAGCCCCTGGGGTTATCATCGTGGACTAATGTTATTAGTGGAGGCCCTCAGGGTTCCCTGTCGGGTCCATTGTTTTCTGTATTAACAGATGATAGTGATGATGGTGTATCAAGGTTAATGTCGAAGTTTGCAGGGTTGTTCTAGATCCTGTGCTGCTGCAATAGGATCTAGAAAAGTTGAGCAGATGGGCTGAGAAGTGGCAAATGAAGTTTGTTGTTGTTTATTTGGTTTTTAGGAGCATTAGCATCTAAGGCCACATTGCTCCGGGGATATGCGGTGGTCATTCCCCGACCTTTCCGCTTCCTCCATATTTGGTGGTCATGGGCTCGAACCCCGGTCTAATCAAGAAGTGTGTGCTACGCACTGCTGCTCCTGCCCACCTGCCTACGGAGGCACCAAATGAAGTTTAACATTGACAAATGTAAAGTACTACATATGGGAAGCAGTAACCCCAGAGCAATGTATCAACTCTGTGGCACTACAGTGGTAGAGAACGAAAAGGACGTGGGGGTAATTGTGCAGGCAGATATGAAGTTTTCTGAGCAGTGCAGACGGTTGCAAGAGTAGCCTATGGTGTCTTGTCAATGATATACAGGAATTTTTCTAGCAGGGATAAGGAGGTGATTATCCCCTTATATAAGGCAATGGTCATGCCACACCTTGAGTACTGTATACAGGTTTGGAGGCCTCATTTTAAGAACTATGTTGGAATGAGTACAGAGAAGGGCAACAAGATTAGTGAATGAAACAAAAGGTTGCTCTGACGAAGAAAGGCTTAATTGGCTTAAGTTTTGCAAATTACAGTGTCTGGAGACTAGGCACCTGCGAGGTGATATGATTGAGGTGTATAACGCCGTGAATGGTTTGAACATGGTTAATGCTGATGGGATTCTTCCTCTTGCTCAGTATAATCACCTGAGAGGGTATAAAGGCAGATGCAGGATAGATGTGCGGAAGTTTGCCTTTAGCCAGCAGGTAGTTGGTTGGGGAAACAGACTTCTATCCTTTGTTGTGGAAGTTGATAGCCTAAATAAATTTAAAGCTGAGCTGGAGAGGTATTTGGAACAAACGGAACGGAGGGGTGAAATGGGAGCAGGTTTTTTTTTTAGCATTAGCATTAGTAGAGGCATTTGATGCAAGAAAGCAAGCTTATGCAGCATCAGCCAAAAAAAAAAAAAAAACCCCACTTCCACTTCACCCCTCTGTTCATTCAAAATACCTGTCCAGCTGAGCCTTAAACTTATTTAGGCTATCAACCTCCACCACAAGGGATGGCAGTCTGTTCCACCAACCAACCACCCGCTGGCTAAAGGCAAATTTCCGCACGTCTATCCTACATCTGTCTTTCCTCAATTTGAATTTATGCCCTCTCAGGTGATTTTTCTGAGCTAGAGGAAGAATCCCATCAGCATTGAGCATGCTTAAACCATTCAAGGCTTTATACACCTCTATCAGATCACCTCGCTGGTGCATAGTCTCCAGACACTGTAATTTGCAAAACTTAAGCCTTTCTTCGTAAGAGCACCCCTTTGTTCCATTCACTAATCTTGTTGCCCTTCTCTGTACTCGTTCCAGCAGCTCTACATCCTTCTTGAAATGAGGCCTCCAGACCTGTATACAGTACTCTAGGTGTGGCCTGACCATTGCCTTATACAATGGAATAATCACCTCCTTATCCCTGCTGGAAAAATTCCTGTATATCATTGACAATACTCCATGAGCTACTCTTGCAGCCCATCTGCACTGCTCAGAGAACTTCATATCTGCCTGCACAATCACCCCCAAGTCCCTTTCATTCTCTACCACTGTCAGTGTAGTACCAATCACTATAAAAATGGTAACAGAACTAAAATATCTTGGAGTGGTCTTTGATTCAAAATTAACTTTTTACCCCCATTTGATCTACTTGGCGAAGAAAGTGAGAAATTATGCAGGTATGATTGCCAGGATCAGTCGAGCAGACTGGGGACTCAAAAGAAAGACCTTGGCAATCATATACCGTGCAATGTTCCTGCCTGTTATCACCTATGGAGCCGGTGCATGGTTCATCCGCTCGGCCATAGTAAGAAATAGGAATAAATTAGAATCGATACAAAGGACAATACTACTCACTATTACCAGAGCATGTCGCACAGTAAGCACACCTGCACTACAGTTGCTGGCACTTTACCTGGAAGTAGCCAAAAGAGGCTTATATTATAGATTTAAAAAGGGCATATCCACAGAATTTCTGGGGATAGCCCTTGATACAACCAATACCTTCAATGATGAAAGAAAAAGAATAGCCACAAAGCTCCACGAGCTATGGCAAACAAAGTGGGAGCAGGAAACCAGAGGTCTGGTCACCAAACGGTTTCTGCCACTGGTGTCAATGGTTAGCCCAAAGCCACCTAAGTGGTATGCCCCTGGACTTTTTACAACATTTATATTGACAGGGCACGGCTCCCTAAAGGCGAAACTAACCTCCTTAGGCCTGACCGATGACCCAAACTGCACCTGTGGCGAAAGTGAAGACTGGGCACACATTCTCTATGAATGTATAATATATGACATCCCCAGAACAGAGCTAATAGCACAGATTGGTCCGCTTCCCAGGGGAGAAGAACATCTCTTCATCATAGAAGAGCAAAATTATAAAGCTTTTACATCTTTCACACAGAAAGTTTTCGAAATGCGCAGAGCAATTTCAGCCCCCCAGCAATTAAACAATAATTAATAGTAAAATTGCCCAAGTTTCCCACCACGCCCAGATGATGACTTAAAAACTGTTAGGATAGCAGTATTCTGCACCCTGACAGAAACCTGACATAACCGAACTCCCCATGACTACCATGCCATGTGTAGGAACCTGGGGCCCCAAACCAATGTAGGGGAGGGGGATGGGAATGCATGCAGAGAAAGTGAATGGGAGTGAGCAGACGAGCAAATGTAATTTGCTCGTCTGTACACACAGTAGCAAGGCTTTTGTGGATTTATTGGATGATTGTTTTCTACATCAGCATGTTCGGGAGGCAACTAGAGGGAGTAATACTCTTGATTTGATTATCAGTAGTGATTCTTCATGCATTAAGAATCTGCAGATAAATGAACCACTTGGTGGCAGTGATCACAGTGTGCTGAAGTGGGAGTTACTCAAAGAGGTAACTACCATTAGGGGTAAAGGGAAGGGGTATTGCTTTCGTAAAGGCGACTACAATGGACTGAGACAGTATTTAAATTCTATACAGTGGGATCAACTGATGATATTGCCAACAGCAAATTCAAAATGGGAAGCATTCAAAGAACTTATCGTGGAAGCTACTAGGCTTTACATACCAACTAAGAAATATTGTTCAAGGTTTAGGCCTAAATGGTTGTCAGATGAACTAATGAGGCATATGGCAGAGAAGAAAAATGCATGGGATACATACAAATTAACACGTGACACGGACGCCTATGATAGATACAAGTTGATCTGTAACCAAGTTACAAAGGAGGTTAGGCAGGCGAAGGCAGATTACGAGAGATCCTTGGCAAGGGATGCGAAGAAAAACAGCAAAGAGTTCTTTACTTATGTAAACTCTAGAAGGAAGGGGATGAATCAGATTGGTCCACTTGAGATCGATGGGTCAACTGTTGATGACCCTGCTCGGGTAGCTAACAAACTAAATGAATATTTTGCATCGACATTCACACATGAGGAGTTATTCAGCGAGGGGAATGCCAGAGGTGTATTCAACTCTAGCAGTAAGCTAGAGAATCTTGTAATAACTGAGAGCAAAGTGGAGGAGAAATTGTTGAAGATAAACACAAGAAAGGCACCTGGGGTGGATGGGATCTATCCAGTTATATTAAAGGAGGCAGCAAAGGAGGTAAGCAAACCCTTAGCCATAATTATGAGAGCTTCCTTGGACTCAGGGGAGGTACCCATTGACTGGAGATGTGCAAATGTGACCCCAATTCACAAAGGGGGATCAAAGGCTGACACAAGTAATTATAGACCTGTGAGTTTAACTTCTGTTCCCGGAAAATTAATGGAGGCACTGGTGAAAGAAGCACTGCAGGATCATCTAGACAAGACTTCAGTTATAGCTAGGACACAGCATGGTTTTGTTAAGGGGAAGTCTTGCCTGACCAATTTGATTGGATACTATGATGCAGTCACAAAAGAACTGGATGCAGGGAATAACTTTGATATTATATACTTGGATCTTAGAAAGGCTTTTGATACTGTTGCACATGGAAGACTGCTGCACAAATTGGAGCAGTGTGGCATTGGAGGCAAGTTGCTGCTATGGATAAAGGGGTGGTTGAGGGGGAGAAGACAGAGAGTGGTAATCAATGGACACTGCTCATCGTGGACTAATGTTATTAGTGGAGTCCCTCAGGGTTCAGTATTGGGGCCTTTATTGTTTTCTGTATTTATAAATGATATTGATGATGGTATATCAGGCTTAATGTCCAAGTTTGCAGACGATACGAAGGTTGGCAGGGTTGTCAAGGACACTACTGACACTATGCTGCTGCAACAGGATTTGGAAAGGTTGAGCAGATGGGCTTCGAGGTGGCAAATGAAGTTTAACATTGACAAATGTAAAGTACTACATATGGGAAACAGCAACCCCAGAGCAACGTATCAACTCTGTGGTACTACACTGACAGTGGTAGAGAATGAAAGGGACCTGGGGGTGGTGGTGCAGGCAGATATGAAGTTCTCTGAGCAGTGCAGACGAGCTGCAAGAGTAGCTCATGGTGTATTGTCAATGATATATAGGAATGTTTCTAGCAGGGATAAGGAGGTGATTATTCCCTTGTATAAGGCAATGGTCAGGCCACACCTAGAGTACTGTATACAGGCCTGGAGGCCTCATTTCAGGAAGGATGTAGAGCTGCTGGAACGAGTACAGAGAAGGGCAACTAGATTGGTGAATGGGACAAAGGGGTTCTCTTACGAAGAAAGGCTTAAGTTTTGCAAATTACAGTGTCTGGAAACTAGGCACCAGCGGGGTGATCTGATAGAGGTGTACAAAGCCTTGAATGGTTTGAGCATGCTCAATGCTGATGGGATTCTTCCTCTAGCTCAGAAAAATCACCTGAGAGGGCATAAATTCAAATTGAGGAAAGACAGATGTAGGATAGATGTGCGGAAATTTGCCTTTAGCCAGCGGGTGGTTGGTGGGTGGAACAGACTTCCATCCCTTGTCGTGGAAGTTGATAGCCTAAATAAGTTTAAGGCTCAGCTGGACAGGTATTTCGAACGAACAGAGGGGTGAAGTGGAAGTGGTTATTTTTATTTATTTATGTTACTTTTTTTTTTTTTTTTTTTTTTTTTTTTTTTTGGCTGATGCTGCATAAGCTTGCTTTCTTGCATCAAATGCCTCTACTAATGCTAATGCTAATGCTAATGCTAATTGGCCGAAAGAATACAAAGTTAAAAATAACTTACATTACTTTATATATACTGTACCAACAAACATTTACAAACCACATAAACACTATCATTGCATTCTCCCCTGGCCTGTAAAAAAAAAAAAAAAAAAAAAAAAACCTTGCAGCTAGGCCTGCACCACAACTGAAGAATAACAGTAAGTTGCGGTGCCCAGAGAGTGCAGTGCAGAAAGAAAGAGTCGAATAAATGAGATGAGAACTAGAAGAATGAATAAAAGTGCAAGCGTGAGAGAAAAGAACACAAATGCTAAGTTAAGTACACACTAACCCTGGTTTTAATTAGTATTTAAATTTACGCTACCCATCATTGCATCCCCTCCTGGTGTGTGAGAAAAAGATGAATGAGTCGAGTGAAAAAGAAAAAAAAAAAAAAAAAAAAAAAAAATTTTATAAAATAAGAAAAAAGTATAAAAAAAAAAATAATAATAATAAATAAATAAAAAAAAAAAAATTATAAAATAAGAAAAAAGTATAAAAAAATATATATATATATATATAAAATAAGAAAAAAGTATAAAAAAAATAAATAAAATAAATAAAAAAAAAAAAAAAAAAAGAATGCAAGTAGAGTGAGAATGCACATTCCGAATGAAGTAAATGTGTGCGTCTCCCCCCCTTCACCTGGTAGGTTCCCCACTGCCAGCTAACATATCCCACCCCCAGAGCGGGATGGGCAGCTGGACCTTCATACCGGATTCGACACTCCTTGGACAAGACACCGACGAAGACACTCTGCGGCTTTGCTGCCAACACGCCATTGGCGATCCGAACTGGGTACTCTAACCTGGTTCCCTTTAAAACCCCATCCCCAGGCAGGGAATGGAGGAGATGGACCTCTGTCTCCTCTCCTCCCTGCCTACCCCCCATATTTCGCCTGGTGGGGCTCGTCTCCACTGACCTCTTTGGGGATGCCTACTCTATCCGTCCCTATTCTTCTATCTGTTTCCTCCCCAGTCTTCAATCTCCCCCCCCCCTCTCTCTCTCACTAAATCGACCGAGTACACCCCTTAACAATGCCGCCAAATTATAACCAACGTCTAAATTCTACCGGTTTTGTACAAATCTCTAAGATATCTAACACTATCAGCTTTTATCTAGCGTTACATGTCTAAATTTAATAACATCAAAATCTTGCCCGACCTATTTGGCCTTTAACACATCTCTTTAGTGTTCAACCCTAACCAGCGATTTCCTAACAGCAATCCCATTAAGCATTAATGTCAAATGCATAAACTTTTATTTTATTTTATTTATTTATGTATTTATTTATTTATTTATTTTATTATTTTTTTTTTAAATAGGCCCTAGCCACTGAAATCCCAGGAAACTAGGTGGCAGGACCTGCCAGAGCAAATTGTTGTGATACTGGATACACCCGGCTAGCCTCCACGTGGCAGGTATGGGCAACGTCGGGCCCCACTAGGGGCCTGGCGGCCAATAAGCCGGATAAACAATGGGCACAACATATCACACTGCACAGACACGACCCACACACTTTCAAGTCTCTGGCTTGACAGTGTACTGTCCTCGATACAGCGAAACACACGCGGAGATGGGAGAAATCCCAGGTGCCGTCTGACACGAACATACCTTGTCAGTGTAGTACCACAGAGTTGATACGTTGCTCTGGGGTTGCTTTTTCCCATGTGTAGTACTTTACATTTGTCAATGTTAAACTTCATTTGCCACCTCTCAGCCCATCTGCTCAACCTTTCCAGATCCTGTTGCAACAGCATAGTGTCAGTAGTGTCCTTGACAACCCTGCCAACCTTTGTATCATCTGCAAACTTGGACATTAAGCTTGATATACCATCATCAATATCATTTATAAATACAGAAAACAATAATGGACCCAACACTGAGCCCTGAGGGACTCCACTAATAACATTAGTCCACGATGAGCAGTGTCCATTGATTACCACTCTCTGTCTTCTCCCCCTCAACCACCCCTTTATCCATAGCAGCAATTTGCCTCCAATGTCACACTGCTCCAATTTGTGTAGCAGTCTTCCATGTGCAACAGTACCAAAAGCCTTTCTAAGATCCAAGTATATAATATCAAAGTTATTCCCTGCATCCAGTTCTTTTGTGACTGCATCATAGTATCCAATCAAGTTGGTCAGGCAAGACTTCCCCTTAACAAAACCATGCTGTGTCTGAGCTATAACTGAAGTCTTGTCTAAATGATCCTGCAGTGCTTCTTTAACCAGTGCCTCCATTAATTTTCCTGGAACAGAAGTTAAGCTCACAGGTCTATAATTACTTGTGTCAGCCTTTGTGAATTGGGGTCACATTTGCACATTTCCAGTCTATGGGTACCTCCCCTGAGTCCAAGGAAGCTCTCATAATTATGGCTAAGGGTTTGCTTACTTCCTTTGCTGCCTCCTTTAATATAACTGGATAGATCCCATCCACCCCGGGTGCCTTTCTTGTGTTTATCTTCAACAGTTTCTCCTCCACTTTACTCCCAGTTATTTCAAGATTCTGTAGCTTACTGCTAGAGTTGAATACACCTCTGGCATTCCCCTTGCTGAATAACTCCTCATGTGTGAATGTCGATGCAAAATATTCATTTAGTTTGTTAGCTACCTGAGCAGGATCATCAACAGTTGACCCATCAATATCAAGTGGACCAATCTGATTCATCCCCTTCCTTCTAGAGTTTACATAAGTAAAGAACTCTTTGCTGTTTTTCTTTGCATCCCTTGCCAAGGATTTCTCGTAATCTGCCTTCGCCTGCCTAACCTCCTTTGTAACTTGGTTGCATATCAACTTGTATCTATCATAGGCTTCTGTGTCATGTGTTAATTTGTAAGTATCCCATGCATTTTTCTTCTCTGCCATATGCCTCATTAGTTCATCTGACATCCATTTTGGCCTAAACCTTGAAAAATATTTCTTAGTTGGTATGTAAAGCCTAGTAGCTTCCAAGATAAGTTCTTTGAATGCTTCCCATTTTGAATTTGCTGTTGGTAACATCATCAGTTGGTCCCACTGTATAGAATTTAAATACTGTCTCAGTCCATCGTAGTCGCCTTTACGGAAACAATAACCCTTCCCTTTACCCCTAATGGTAGTTACCTCTTTCAGTAAATCCCACTTCAGCACACTGTGATCACTGCCACCTAGTGGTTCATTTATCTGCAGATTCTGAATGCATGAAGAATCACTGCTGATAATCAAATCAAGAGTATTACTCCCTCTAGTTGCCTCCCGAACATGCTGATGTAGAAAACAATCATCCAATAAATCCACAAAAGCCCTGCTAGTGTGTGAGTAACCAGCCCTCAATATCTGGGAAATTAAAATCTCCCATTATAAGACTCTCTGATTTACTGGCCCACTCTATTTCCCTGTACAGTTCCTTATTATACTCATCAGAGTCATTAGGCCTATAGCACACTCCTACTCTCAATTTTGATCTCCCAATGCTTATGTCACACCAAACTGACTCAACACTGCACTGTCCAGCGATGTCGACTGGCTTCACTTCCTTGGTTTTTATGTGTTTCTTAACTAATAGCATAACCCCTCCCCCCTTCCTATCCTGTCTATCCTTTCTGTAGACGTTGTACTCCCCAAATTGCATTTCTGCATCCCTTATATCTGTGTGACACCACGTCTCTGATATCCCAACAATATCTGCCTTTGATGTTTTGAGCAATACCTCAAATTCATCAAATTTATTTACTAAACTCCTAGCATTGGTGTACACGCAAGTATACCTGCACCTGTTTCTATTCTTAGCTACCCTAACACAACCCATGTGTTTTCTTGTACCGCAATGGCTCCCAGCAGTCTCTGAAATACCATGCATCTTGTTTTTCAGGCTTCTGCTCATTCTAATAGAAGCAGTGCAAGAATCTCTTTCACCTCTGCCAGTGGCTACTGTCAATCTATTGGTCTTTGTCTCCCCCCAAGCTAGCAGTTTTCCGACCCACCTAACACTGCCTCGATAGCATCAGCAAATATTCTTGCACCCTTTCTATTTAAGTGTATCCCATCCCTGTAGAAGCAATCTCTCCTGTTAACAAGTACAGTCCAGGCTGAAAAAAATTCTACCCCTTGAGCCTTGCACAATCTTTCCAGGGCCGAATTGATCGACAAGGCTCTCATCATATACTCCCTCCTATCGTGTCTGGGCAGAATTGCAGACACTTTCAAATTCAACCCTAATTCTCAGCTTTTGTTCAACAGTGACCTGTACTTGTTAAGTAATTCTGCCGGTCTCCTACTCTTAATATCGTTAGTGCCAACGTGTACAACTATATCACCTTTTGTGCCCTTAAAAGATGATATTCGCTCTACAATGTCATCAACCTTTGCCCCTGGCAGACATACCCTGGTCCTGTTCCACCTATCTTTTTTACAAAGCATGTTCCCCGTTTCCCTGACAATAGAGTCACCAACAACTACTAGTTCCTTCGGGACCAGCGCATTCTGCCTTGGGGGTTGCCTCTGTGTCACGCGATGCCCAAGTGCAAGCTCTGGCGTTGATGTGGGCAGCTGAGAGCTTGATGGGCCCCTCAATTTAGTTTCTTCAAGGGCATCCACCCTGTCCTTCAAGCTCTCATATAGGCCCACAAGAACGCTGAGTTGTTGCCTGATATCGATACACTCCTTGCATCGCGCGCACACACAAAGACATCCCCCTTGGCAGTATCATGTCCCGTACCCGATTGCTCTGCAAACATCAAGCAAACAGTGCATTTTATAAGGCTGTGAGTCAGAGGACAACTGCCCCTCTCATTTCTGCTCTGAGCCACAGCGCTTCCATTAGCTTGAGCCTTTTGCTTTGCTGCTCTGGTCTGAGTCATGATTCTATTAATTTATTAATTAATTATGTTATTAATTATGTTAAATATAATTATTTTTTTTTTTTTTTTTGTGGCTGATGCTGCATAAGCTTGCTTTCTTGCATCATATGCCTCTACCGATGCTAAAGAATCATTTCCATCTCTCCCTGTGGCTACTGTTAATCTATTAGTCTGCAAATCCCCCTCCCCCCAAGCTAGCAGTTTTCCGACCCACATCACATTGCTTTGATATGAAGTTTGCTTGATTGCTATTTCTGTTGATTAACATTTTCTTTTCTTTTTTTTTTTTTTTTGGATTAAAATTTAAAACAGTAAAAAAGAAAAGCGATCATTAACAACGAACGTGGGACGTGCAAGTGAGACAAGTTTACGAAGCTTAAAAAATAGGTATGAAGAGAAGATTCTGAAAATTTAATTGTTTTTTATATGATTGAAGATTTCATGAAAGGGAAACTCATTTCACCATAATAACATGAAACCCCACAGAATTTCAGCTATCTGTATGATCACAAATGCAGTAAGATAGTTTGCTACCTGTTTATAATTAGAATTGGTAAACTCCAGATCTCGTGTACTAGTCCATATTTCCACAAATGAACATGAACAAAGCAGTGATTGGCAGGCGCCACTCACTGCTTTCCCCACCCCACTGGCCTCCTAGGTTTATTATTATTATTATTAGCCATATGGTGCAAGGAAGCCTGAGGCTTATGCTGCACCACCATACCACCAAAAAAAAAAAAAAAAAAATTCTGCATTACCCTGAGAGAGAGAGAGAGAGAGAGAGAGAGAGAGAGAGAGAAGTAGAAGGGAATCACCAAGAAAGCAAGAAAGAGAAGAATGATGATATCCATTTCAGGGCCCTGGGTTTGCCAAGTCCATACTCACCAGATGTGAGCCCCTGGGGTGGTTGATATGCCTAGGGTGTTTATCCCCTCACTTGCTGCTGTTTTTAAATCGTGAACTCGTTTTCAGATTTTAAAACAGCGAGATGGGGGATAAACACACTACCTAACACCCCCTCCTCTATGACACAAAACAAATCAGAAAGAAAACGACTTCACAATATTCACTCAATCACTCCATTCAGCAACCATGCCCACTGCACATTGACAAGTGGTAACCAAATAATGCACTAACAGAAAAGTCCAATAAACCGGGAATCGCAAATGGTTTCTATTGTTTTACGGTAGTGACTTCCACAAATGTGCTTCTTCACTCACACTATCCTGCCTCATGAAATTTCTGTTCGAACAGAAAAATGAGAGATCCTGAAAACGTGAATCGGCCTACAATATCACTCATTATCTTGTGAATACAGCGAATGGCAACAGTGTCTCCCACCAATATAACTACAGTAAATGTGAAATATAGCTCTAACACATTTTACGTTTGAGATTTTTTAAGCTTTGTAAACTTGTATGTATTGCTGTGCAGGTCACTATGCTCAGCTTGGTGCTGAGCTTTGCATTCACCTGGTGTGACTCGCAGATGAATCACGCATGAGCCAACCCAAAAATCGAGTTGTACTAATATTGTTTCCTAATATATCAGTCACATTGAAGCAAATGCACGTTGCAAAAATGTGCATTATAGCAGAACAGACTGTATATCTAAACTTTTGTTGCAAATTTCATTTAATTTTATCTTATGTTAATTATAAAAAAAATTCTATTAATTTTAATTTATATGCATAAGATGATAAGCCAAAAAATTGTTATCTTTGTTGACTATGCATTTGCGGAATGCATACCACCAAATTTTAATGTATTTCTTGAGGATAGTGGGGCTTAATTTGTGCAAACCTGTTTTTTAAGCATGCATTCCACCAATCCAACCCATTCGTAAATCACAACTGCCCTGTGTCCATACCATGAGGAACATTCCTGTGCTCATGGGTAGCATGTAGTTATAATGATCATCTGCCCTTGAATTGTCATTTGATTGAATTGAATTGATTTTTGTTGATCTGATTGAATTTTTACAGGCAGAAAAGGCACAAGTTTGAATTCCATCGATGACATGAGGAATTTTTGAGCTTTTTCACATTGTTATATTACTTTTATTGTTTAGGCAGTCCCAAACCTTTGGCATCCCTGCTGTCTATTATATAGATTGCTTGCTAAGGCAGAACTGTGAGCTACCATCCACAATCATTACACAACAGCTATACATGATCTTTCCATCATTTATGAGACTGAACCATTTCTGATTATTTATCCAGATTAATTGTTTACTTTCCCAAGTTGTGTGGCAGTTGGAGACTTGATTTAGTTAGCCCCAGGAAAGTTCATGCAACCAAACAATAATGCATAGAACAAGACCAAGGTTCTCCATAGTATCTTAATGGCTATGAGATGCACTGAAATGTTTCCAAGGCAAACCAATCCTGTATTACACAAGGAATCTCCAACATGCAAACTGTACTCAACTTTTTGCTTCACTTCACCTCTCATCTAAGCAATGTTCTCTATTTTTTTAAAAACAGCTTTCACCAATTTGGGGGAGAAAACAGAGAGTGGTAATCAATGGACTTTGCTCTCATGAACGTTATTAGTGGAGTCCCCAGGGTTCAGTGTTTGGCTCATTGATGTTTTTTATATTTATCAATGATATTGATGAAGGCATATCAGGCTTAAAGTCCAAGCTTACAGATGATACAAAGATTGGCAGATGATCTCATTGCAGTATGTCACTGAAACAGGATCTAGAAAAGTTGGGCAGATTGCTTGAGAAATGACAATTGAAATTGAAGTTTAACATTGATAAATGGAAAGAACTTCATGTGGTAGCAGTAACCCCAGAGTAACATACCAACTGTGTGGTACTACACTCAGGGTAGTGGAAAATGAAAAAGTCCTGGGGGTAATTGTGCACTGAGATATGAAATTCTCCGAGCCATGCAAACATGCTGCCAGGGTAGCCATGTGGTTTTGTCAATGATATACAGAAATTTTGCTAATATGGAAAAGGAGGTGCTTATCCCATTGTATAAGGCCCCGGGTGCCAAGCGTTCCGTGGCCAAGCGATCTCAGTGCGTTTTCCAAAGCGAGCTATCTAAAGAGCTTTTGCCATTGTATATATTCTGTTTATTTCTGAATACCGTTTTTTCTCATTTTATATTTAAGTAGCTCTTTTGTTCTACAAGAAGTAGGCAAAGGCCCAGAAAGGAAAGAAACCTTTCTGTTTCGTTTTCTTTATTACTAACACAACTAATAGCCACTTGGTCACCTCGTGGCACTGCTCCTGCCTCCCCGTGGGTTTGTCTTTACCACCCGTAACCTGGGTGGTAAAGACAAACCCCCAGGGCCAAAAGGAGCCGACATGGATATAAGTGACTATCCACTGTTAGAGCCCTCGAGCTCAAGGTTAGAAATTCCTGACATTGACCATGACTCCAATCGTCCAAAGAGACTAAGGACGGAAAATCAGAATAATGACGTGCCAGCATTTCTTATAATGCACTCATTATCCACGCAACCTGTTGGCAAACTATCGCCTTTTCTTATACAGAAATGTTTAGAATCGGTTTGTGGA
Source organism: Mastigoproctus giganteus (assembly GCF_048544385.1). Lineage (NCBI taxonomy): Eukaryota > Metazoa > Arthropoda > Arachnida > Uropygi > Thelyphonidae > Mastigoproctus > Mastigoproctus giganteus. Next base: position 203,289,807 of record NC_143581.1, on the reverse strand, counting down.
TCTCCTAAAATGGTTAAGCGTCTCCAATCTGGAGACCTTCTAATTGAAACTTCTAAGACAATTCACTCAGAGAAGCTGTTAAAATTAACATCATTTAACAGTATTCCAGTGTCAGTTACGCCCCATAACACTCTTAACACCTCTAGAGGCGTTATCAGCGAATGGGACTTACTATCAGTGTCAGAAGAAGAGATAATACAAGAACTCAGGGAACAAAAAGTGACTCATGCGCGGAGAATAATGACCAAAAAAGATGGGAACCTACTACCAACCAGGTCCGTCATTTTGACATTTAGTACCCCGACTCTTCCATCTTCTGTTAAAGCAGGTTATTTAAACTGCAAGGTTCGGCCCTACATCCCAAATCCCATTCGCTGCTTTAAGTGCCAGAAGTATGGCCATTCTCAGACGGCATGCCGAGGCGATGCTGTGTGTCCTATTTGTGGCTCTAAGGAGCATTCCCAAGGAGACTGTACAGCTGCCACTCCTAGTTGCCCTAACTGTAAAGGAAGCCATCCTGCCTTTTCTAAAGCATGTGACCTTTGGAAAACAGGCAAACAAATCCAGAAATATAAGGTAGAGCATAAAGTCACATACCCTGAAGCAAGAAAGCAAATACTGTTAACCATGCCTAGCCGATCATACGCATCGGTCTCTAAAAACAGCCGGTCAATTTCAACTCAAACAGATGTCTCCATAGAACCAAACATTTCATTTGCTACCTGGGCCAAAACTATGCTAACGTGCAATAAAAAATCTACAGTTAATGAAACCAGCAACACGCCAATCAGTATCCCAACTGATGCCATCTCAACCTTGCCCGAAAGAACAAAATCTGTTAGTGTTGAAAATCAAAAGACAATGAAATCATGCTATAGCAACATTCAAATGGAAGTTCAGTCAGAGGACGAAGACACAGTCCTAGAATTACATGCCAATGATACCATGGATACAGGACGCCCAACCTTTCCCAAAAATGAAAAATCAAAACTAAGCAGGCAGAAACCTCAGAAAAAACAGTCAGATCAATCTTTGTCAAATAAACCCAAGCAATGAACAAATTCCTACAATGGAACTGCAGAGGATTACGCAGTAATATAGATGACCTGAATGATTTACTCACACAAACTAACGCATTAGGAGTATGCTTACAGGAAACATTTTTATCACCAAAAGTTTCACTCAAATTCAAAAACTATACTATGTTTAGGCGAGACAGGGATTCTGACTCTTCTCGTGGAGGGGTAGGTATTCTTGTCAAAACTACCATACCATCAAGACATCTCCAACTAGAAACCTCCCTAGAAGTTGTAGCAGTTCGGATAGCAATGGGAATATCATTAACCCTTGCATCTGTTTATATACCACCTAATTATCCTTGTACCCAGACTGAACTTGACAACCTTTTAACACAACTGCCACCTCCTGTCTGTTTACTCGGTGATTTTAACGGTCACCATCCATTGTGGGGATCCTCCACTATGGATAAGAGAGGCCAATTAATTGAAACATTCCTAGATAACCATAATCTGACTGTATTAAACACTGGCTCTCCAACTTATGTTCAATTACCTGCAGGCACAACATCTGCCATAGATTTATCTATCTGTTCAGCATCTCTTTTTCCAAGTATGGAATGGTTGGTGTTGAACGATCCATTCCACAGTGACCATTTTCCAATCATCAGCTCAATTCAAACACAGGTCGTATCATGCCCCAAAGCCCGTATATCTTGGAATTTCCACAAAGCAGACTGGAAAAACTACTGTACTTGTGTCCTATTAAACAAACAGTATGTACAGCAACAACATATTGATGAAGTAACCGAACACATTACCAGCCATATATTATCAGCAGCTGAAATTTCTATTCCAAAATCCAACCAGAGCAAGCGGGTACACCAAAACCAGTGGTGGAATCAAGATTGCACCATAGCGAAAGTAGAAAAAAACCGTGCTTGGAACCAATTTCGCAAATTCCCCACTACTGCCAACCTTATAGCTTTCAAAAAACTGAGCCAAAGCAAGACAAATTAGGAAAAAAGCAAAACGTGACTCCTGGATTAAGTTCGCCTCAACTATTAACAAAAATACTGACACTCGGATTATCTGGAAAAAAAATACAAGCTCTCAATGGAAAATTTCTACCTCTACAGTCTCCAATAATTCAGTGGAATGGGCAGGACCTATCTTCTCCTACTGACATCGCAAATGCTTTAGCAGAATATTTCTATAATACTTCCGCCTCAACCACTTATGTGACTGCTTTTCAGAGAATTAAAACTAATGAAGAACGAAAAAAATTGAATTTTTCAACTAATCACCCACTTCCATATAACCAGCCCTTTACTATAGCTGAACTCAAAGAATCCTTGAGTAAATCTCCAAATAGTGCAGCAGGACCAGACGGCATTCACTACAGAATGCTTAAACATCTGTGTGAAGCTGATCTGTACATACTATTGCTATTTTATAATAGGATCTTCTCAGAAAACACATATCCTCTCTCATGGCGTCATTCCTATATTTGTGCAATACCAAAACCGGGAAAAGATACATCTCTAGTTCAAAATTACAGACCAATATCATTGACAAGCTGTTTGGGCAAGACCTTCGAAAGGATGGTGCATAAGAGGCTCACCTGGATTCTTGAATCCCAAAATCTGCTTTCTGATCACCAATATGGCTTCCGCAAAAACAGGTCCACCCTAGATTTACTTGTTAAAATTGAATCCAACATACGTAACGCCTTCATCAGGAGACAACATTTAGTTATGGTCAACCTGGATATTCAGAAAGCATTCGACACCACATGGCGTCATGGTATTATCACAGATATGCATCAGTTAGGGTTGAGAGGCTATCTCCCTCAAATTATTCAGAACTTTTTAAAGTTACGTACCTTTCAAGTCAGATATCAAAACTTCCTATCAGCATCTCATATTCAAGAAGAGGGTGTCCCACAGGGTTCTATACTGAGTCCAACCCTATTCGCAATTAGGGTCAACAATATATTGGAAGATCTTCCAAAAACTATTGAAGTATATATGTATGCAGATGACCTCACCATATCGTGCCAATCACAAAATATGAATACTATCGAAAGACAGTTACAAATTACTCTAAACAGAATAGAATCGTGGACTTTACGCAATGGATACCATCTTGCTGAACAGAAATCCACTACCACTCATTTCTGCAAACTCCGGTCATTTCATCCTGATCCTGAGTTAAAGATAAAAAATGTGTCGGTTCCTCTGGTTAACACTGTCCGCTTTCTTGGCCTGATTCTAGATAGAAAACTGAACTTTCAAGCACATGTGGCCTATCTTCGTACCATCTGCTTGAAGAAATTGAATATCCTTCGGTGTGTGTCATCCATGTCTTGGGGCGCTGATCGGCATACGCTTATCCATATTTATAGAGCTCTCATCAGATCCTGTTTGGACTATGGTTCTCCAGTGTATGACTCTGCGAGGAAGAGTACATTAGAACGATTAAATACCATCCAGCACAGTGCCCTTCGAGTTTCTCTAGGGGCTTTCAGAACCTCCCCAGTCCAGAGCCTTTACATTGAAGCCGACGAACCTCCCTTACATCTTCGGAGGAAAACATTGCTTTTAATGTATGCCGCAAAAATCCGCAGTCTTCCCTACCACCCGAATTGGAGATGTCTGTACAACACCGAATGGGACTCATTTTACAACAGTAAACCAAATGAAAACAGACCTGCTGCACTTAGACTTAAAGAACTAACTCAAACGTGGAATATTGCAATCGACAATATATATCAGGACATAACACCTCCTGATCCACCGTGGACAAATATCCCTGCAATTTACGATGACTATTTCCAACAGTGGGGAAAGAACACCTTGTGTCCCTTCAATATCGCACAGTTACATGAAGCTCACTCTGCTTTTAATTCACAGGCCTGTAAGATCTATACAGATGGATCGAAAACTGAGACCCAAGTAGGCGCTGCTGCGATCTTTCCATCTTTCAGCACTTCTGTCTCATTACCTGTAGAATGCAGTATCTTCACTGCTGAGCTTTATGCTATTAACTTGGCTCTAGGGCATATTACTCAACTTCTAATTTCGTCTGCCATAATATACACTGACTCGCTCAGTGCTGTCTCTGCCATAAATAGTAATACCAACTCCTCTCACCCTGTAATAAAACAAATCCATTCTAAATTACTTGTGTGTAATGAGTCAAACCAAACTGTAACATTCTGTTGGATTCCAGGTCATTCTGGGATAGCAGGAAACGAAAGAGCAGATCTAGCAGCCAAACAACCAGATACTACTCTTTTGCAGACTTTTCGATCCCCATATACTGATTATAAACATATCATCCATAAAGCATGTTACAATAGCTGGTCATTAATCTGGAGAGGTTATCCAGAAAACAAATTATACCAAATAAAACCAGAACCAAAGCTGTGGCCCTCCAGCTTCCAGAAAAGCAGACGAGAAGAAACAATTTTAGGAAGGCTCAGGATTGGGCATACTTATCTCACTCACCTCTATCTATTAACTAATGACAGCGCTCCACAATGTACATCATGTCAAGTACAACTGACCATTCGCCATTTGTTAGTGGACTGTCCCTACCTTCAGAACATCCGCTTAGATACTTTTAAATCAATTGCTAAAACACAGTCATCAATAAATTTATTGCAGATTCTGGGAGATGATTCTAATAAAAAGGAACTATATACTTTCCTAAACCGGATACAAATATATCATAAAATATAGATATTATTTCATATTCACCATTAGAAGACACAATATGGCTCAAGTAGCCTATGTGTCGTTAAACCCAACAACAACAACAACCATTGTATAAGGCAACGGCCAGGCCACATCTTGAGTACTGCATACAAGTCTGGAGGGCTCATTTTAGGAAAGCTGTGGAGCTGCTGGAATAAGTACAGAGAAGGGCAAAGAGATTGGTGAGAAGAACAAAGGGTTCTCTTACAAAAGAGGCTTCAGTTCTGCAAATTGCAATGTCTGGAGATTAAGCATCTGTGAGGTGATGTGATTGAGGCTTCGAATGGATTGAGCAAGCTTAATGCCGATAGGATTCCCCTTGTTCAGAACACATGTGAGGGGGCAGAAATTCAAATTGAGGAAGGATGGTTGCAGAATATATGTGCACAATTTTAATTTTAGCTAGTGTGTGTGGTTGACTATTGGAACAAAATCCTATCTTTTGTGGAAGTTGATAGCTTCGATAAATTCAAGGAAGAACTAGATAAACTATTGGAGGGAATGGAAGGGGTCTTTTTTTTTTTTTTTTTTTTGCTGTTGCTGTATAAGCTTGCTTTTTTTGCATCATTTGCCACTGCTAATGCTAACTCCTGAAAAGTGCATCCTAAACTAGTCACTTCAGTGAGTCATTACATCCATGATAGTCATCCATTGAATCAAGAGTAAGCAACCAAACAAATATTCAGAACACTTGACCATTCATCTATGCCTGTTCCTAAGATATTTAACATGAAAATTGTGTTGTGCATTTATAAACATACAGATGACCTATAGGAATTTGACCAGTCTAATCCTTAGTTTTCAGTAGATTAATAACAAAACAGTATTCTATCCTTTTAAACACAACTCTCACAAACTCCTGAAAGGCAGCAAGGTTCTCTTTAGAACCAATTAATAATTGCTTGTTACCTTTGTTCAGATTATTCAGACATGGTGTCCTGGAAATCTGAAATCTGCACTTTCCCGAGAGTGATATAATACGTGATCACAAGTTTTGTCAGAGCCAGAAAGGTAGTTAATTTGTTCAGATCTACCCAACTGATTTAGCTGAGTAAATGTAGTTCGTCTCTTGCAAGAGTTGAATGGTTTTCCTCCCAGGAACTTGGTTTTTCATCCAGAAAACAGCAAGCCAACTGAAGGATATACCCAATTACAAACATTATATTGATGCCTCATAGCCTTAGTTGCTTTGGTACTAGAGAGAGAAAAATCTTAGACCATAACATCTCCCTGCTACACTGAGGTAGTAAGCAGAATGCGCTGGTCCCAAAGGAACTAGTTGTGTAGGTGACTGTATTGTCAGGGAAACGGGGAACATATTGTGCAAAAAGGATAATGGAACAGGAGCAGGGTGTCTGCCAGGGGCAAAGGTTGATGACATTGTAGAGCAGATATCTTTTAAGGGCACAAAAGGTGATATTGTTGTACACGTTGGCACTAATGATATTAAGAGTAGGAGACCGGTGGAATTACTTAACAAGTACAAGTCAATGCTGAAAAAAAGCTGTGAGTTAGGTTTGAATTTGAAAGTGTCTGCAATTCTGCCCAGACACGATAGGAGGGATTATATCATGAGCGCCTTGTCGATCAATTCGGCCCTGGAAAGATTGTGCAAGGCTCAAGGGGTAGACTTTTTCTCAGCCTGGTCTGTGCTTGTTAACAGGAGAGACTGCTTCTACAAAGATGGGATACACTTAAATAGAAAGGGTGCAAGAATATTTGCTGATGCTATCGAGGCAGAGTTAGGCGGGTCGGAAAACTGCTAGCTTGGGGGGATACACCAGCTAATAGATTAACAGTAGCCACTGGCAGGCCGACCGGGCTAGCCGAGTGGGTAAAGTACCTGCCCGGCAACCCAAAGGTCGCGGGTTCGATTCCCGCCTCGGGCTTGGATCAAAGTACTGCAAAAACCTTGGGAGGTGCAATATGGCCACAGAAGCCGATGCGCCAACAACTACCAAATCAAATCAATCAAGCCACTGGCAGAGGTAAAAGTGATTCTTGCACTACTTCTATTGAAATGCAATTGAGCAGCAGCCTGGAAAGTAAGGCAGTGGGGATTTCCAGGATTGCTGGGAGTCATAGTGGAACAAGTAAATACATGGGCTGTGTTAGGGTAACAAAGAGTAGAAACAGGTGCATGTATACTTGCATGTACACCAATGCTAGGAATATAGTTAATAAATTCAATGAGCTTGAAGTGCTAGTCAAGACATCAAAGGCAGATATTGTTGGGATATCAGAGACATGGTGGCACACAGACACCTATCATCCTATGCACTTCCCTCACCCGAAGGTACTATCCAGATGACCTTTGCAGAACTGAAATTTGGGGAGTACAGAATATATGTGCACAATTTTGATTTTAGCTAGTGTGTTGTTCACTATATGTACAGTACAATGTGTACAGATAGGGCAGAAAGGGAGGAGGAGTTATGTAGTTAGTTAAGAAACACATAAAATCTAAAGAAGTGCATCCAATTGATGTTGGTGGACAATGCAATGTTGAGTCTGTTTGGTGTGACAAAAGCACTGGGAAAGGAAAAATGAGAGGTGTGTGTTATAGGCCAAATGAATCTAATGAGTATAATGAGCAATTGTGCAGAGAAATAGAGTGGGCCAGTAAATCCGAGTGTCTTATAATCGATTTTAATTTCCCAGAGATTGACTAGAATTTGTGGGTTGGTCACTCACACACTAGCCAGGCTTTTGTGGATTTATTGAATGATTGTTTCTACAGCAGCATGTTTGGGAGACAACTAGAGGGAGTAATACTTTTTATCTGATTATCAGTAGTGATTCTTCATGCTTCTAGAATCTGCAGATAAAGGAACCACTAGGTGGCATTGATCACAGTGTGCTGAAGTGGGATTTACTGAAAGAGATAACTACCATCAAGTTTAAAGGGAAGGGTTTTTGCTTTCATAAAGGTGAATACAGTGGTCTGAGAGAGTTTAAATTCTATACGATGTGACCAACTGATGAAGTTACCAACAGCAAATTCAAAATGGGAAGCATTCAAAGAATTAATCTTGGAAGTTACTAGGCTTTTCATCTCAACAAAGAAATATTGTTCAAGATTTAGGCCTAAATGGATTTCACATGAACTAATTAGACATGTGACAGAGAAGAAAAATGCATGGGATACATATAAATTAACATGTGACACAGAAGCCTATGATAGATATAAGCTGGTCTGTAACCAACTTACAAAGAAGGTTAGGCAGGCGAAGGCAGATTACGAGAAATCTTTGGCAAAGGATGCGAAGAAAAACAGTAAACTCTAGAAGGAAGAGGACGAATCAGATTGGTCCACTTGATATTGATGGTTCAACAGTTGATGATCCTGCTCAGGTAGCTAACAAACTAAATGAATATTTTGCATCTACATTCACACATGAGGAGTTATTCAGGGAGGGGAATGCCAAAGGTGTATTAAATCCTGGCAGTAAGCTAGATAATCTTGTAATAACTGAGAGTAAAGTGGAGGAGAAATTGTTGAAGATAAACATAAGACACCTGGGGTGGATGGAATCAATCCAGTTATATTAAAGGAGGCGGCAAAGGTAGTAAGCAAACCTTAGCCATAATTATGAGAGCTTCCCTGGACTCAGGGGAGACCCCAATCCACAAAGGAGGGTCAAAGGGAGACACAGATAATTACAGACTTGTTAGTTTAACTTCTGTTCCAGGGGAAATTAATGGAGGTGTTGGTTAAAGAAGCATTGCAGGATCATCTGGACAAAACTTCAGTTATAGCTTGGACACAGCATGGGTTTGTTAAGGGAGGAAGTCTTGTCTGACAAATTTGATTGTATACTATGTTGTAGTCACAAAGGAACTGGATGCAAAAATAACTTTGATATCACATATTTGGATCTTAGAAAGGCCTTTGATACTGTTGCACATGGAAGACTGCTGCACAAGTTGGAGCAGTGTGGCATTGGAGGCAAATTGCTGCTATGGATAAAGGGATGGTTGAGTTGGAGAAGACAGAGAGTGATAATCAATGGACACTGCTCTTCGTGGACTAATGTTATTAATGGAGTCCCTCAGGGTTCAGTGTTGGGTCCATTATTGTTTTCTGTATTTATAAATAATATTGATTATGGTATATCAAGCTTAATGTCTAAGTTTGCAGACGATACAAAGGTTGGCAGGGTTGTTAATGACACTGATGATAGTACACTGCTGCAACAGGATCTAGAAAAGTTGAGCAGATGGGCTGAGAGGTGGCAAATGAAGTTTAACATTGACAAATGTAAAGTACGTAAAGTACTACATATGGGAAGTAGTAATCCCAGAGTAACGTATCAACTCTGTGGTACTACACCGACAGTGGTAGAGAATGAAAATGACCTGGGGGTAATTGTGCAGGCAGATATGAAGTTTTCTGAGCAGTGCAGATGTTCTTTAAGAGTAGCTCATGGTGTCTTGTCAATGATATTCAGGAATTTTTCTAGCAGGGATAAGGAGCTGATTATCCCCTTGTATAAAGCAATGGTCAGGTCACACCTTGAGTACTGTATACAGGTCTAGAGGCCTCATTTCAAGAAAGATGTAGAGCTGCTGGAATGAGTACAGAGAAGGGCAACAAGATTAGTGAATGGAACAAAGGGTTGCTCTTACGAAGAAAGGCTTAAGTTTTGCAAATTACAGTGTCTGGAGACTAGGCACCGGCGAGGGGATCTGACAGAGGTGTATAAAGCCTTGAATGGTTTGAGCATGCTGAATGCTGATGGAATTCTTCCTCTTGCTGAGAATAATCGTCTGAGAGGGCATAAATTCAAGTTGAGGAAAGACGGTTGTAGGATAGATGTGCGGAAGTTTGCTTTTAGCCAGCAGGTGGTTGATTGCTGGAACAAACTTCCATCTGTCATTGTAAGAAGTTGATAGCTTAAATAGATTCAAGGCAGAAATTGACAAACATTTGGAGCGAGGGAGTGAGTGAAATAAGGGTTATTTATTTATTTATTATTTTTTTTTTTTGGCTGATGCTATATAAGCTTGCTTTCTTGCATCATGTTCCCTTGCTAATGCTAATTCTAAAAAAATTCTCCAGTTATCCTGCATATCCAAACAAATTCATCAGCCCAGAAGACTTGTAGTATGAGTTATTTCTTCACACCATTTTATGCAGGTTATATTGATTGATTGACAGTCCAAGTTCCTGTACAAAGCCAATCAGCAAATGGCTTGCATTTGCTATTGATTTTTTCAAATGTTTGTCGGCCCCAGCTCTTCTGTGAAAACTTCCAGATTTACCTGCAGCTCACAACTCCAAATTTAAAATCTGTACGGTGTGATGGTGAGATAAGTTAACCATTCCTTTCAAAGCACGTCAGTTGCTCTCAGTCGATATTTTACACCTATCTGGTTGTAGTGTCACTCGGTGTTAACTCTGAACTTCAGCACATTGCCAGTTGACAACTTGAGTGTTTTAATTCCTGAGCAATAGCTCATCATTTGGTATAAAGATTTGAAATTAATTCTGGGCTAACCATCAATCATTTATATGAAAAAATATTTGCATGTTTCATAGTCTCACATTTCCTGCAATCAGGATGCCCTTGGTTTTTGGCATGACAGTGTATATTTCTTAATTATTAAGAAAAATGTTCCCGTAATAGTTGCCATGTTTCATACTGCAATTTCATACTCAGGAAATGATTACTAACCTTATTTTTTTACAGTTTTCTACATGCCATGTATTGAAATGATCAGTAACAAATAAATAATCTATTTTCTATATGGTGTATTTATTTTAGACTGTGGGCCCAGCAAACTCTACGTTGCAGTGCCACTCTCTCCACTAAATATGAGAGGAGTCCTTATTTTTACTCTTTCAGAGTAACTTTTTCTGATTAGTTTTCTGTGGAGCCTCCAATTTTCTGTTGTATCACATACTGCCTGATTTTATTGAAATATTTCATGTTGTTAATATTTGTAAATCAGTATAGATTTCAGGATCATAAAGCAAAAATTTATGCCATTGTCTGCACTCGTACTAGTATTCAGCACCTTGGGCGCATATCATTATCAGCCATATGGTAAAAGGAAGCCTAGGGCTTATGCTGCACCAGCAAAAAAAAGAAAAATTCCCAAGTTACTGAGAGAGAGAGAGAGAGAGAGAGCGCGAGAGCTCGGTACCCTGGTTTGCCAAGCCCATACTCACCAGATGTGAGCCCAGTGTATTATGTCTGTACAAGTGTATGTTCACTGGCCGAGTACCATTTTATGCAGGTTAAAAAACCTGGAATGACTCGTGGACGACTGTATTTGATCAGTTTTTAAGATGGGCAAATTACAGCCCTAACTGATGATGTCTGGAAGAATTCCTCCACTGAGAGAATTTTAACCTAGACCTCTCCAAATGATGACAAGCAGTGGAATACTGTACTTTACTTTCCTTTGCAACTAGCTTTAGTATTAAGATTACTTATTAAGTGGAAAATGCCTAGGTTCAAATCCTGTAGACACAAGACAAAATTTAATGGCATTTTTTCAAGCAATGATTGAATTAATCAGTATTGGGTGAGGGCAGAGGCGGATTAAGGTCGGTTGAGGCCCTGGGCACAGAAGAAAATATTGGGCCCCTTAAAAAAAAAGAGAGAGACAGGGAAAATAAAAATACATGTTAACCATTTTTTTAAAATAAATAAAAAATATAATGTGCTATTAATGTTTTATTTCCAATAAAATTTAATATAATATATGTATAATATAATTAATAATAGCATAATAATAATCACAAAGTTTTGAACTAATAGTTGAACATATGTAAAAGTATAATTATAATTAATGATAGTATACGTATAATAGGAGTAACAATCAGAAATTTGAACAAAAAAATCATAGAATTTTACTTGAAATTAAAATTACAAATGTGAAAAACATTTAAATAAATTTTTTTCTTGCTTTTCGTTTTACAAACTTATTAACTATCTCATCACAATCAATAATTTTAAGTAAATCGCTCTCTATATATAAAATAGCCATATTATTTAGTCTTTCCTCTGAAATTGAATTTCTTGGATAATTTTTTACTCTTTTTAGACAAGAAAAGGAGTGTTCCCACGATGTGTTTGAAATTGGCAGGGTTAACAAAATTTCCAAAATAATTTCCACATTTGGAAAAGTTGCTTTCATATCTAATTCTTTTCTGTATATATTATTAATTGATCGCTCGTCTTCTTCATCTAAAAAGATTAAAAACTGTTCCAACTCATATTTAAAATTACTCGAATCAAGGTCATCTTTATACATTTCTATTAAATTATTAACACATTTTTTTTCTTTTCTTCTGCACACAATGTAAACAGGAAAAAAACTCTAAAATTACTTATAACATTTTCATAGATTTTTCCGCGTCTGTTCAGTTCTGCTATTAAATGATCGCATATTACGTAGAGTACATTATGTAAAAAAAATTCCTTTTGATTTTCTGTACACGTTCACTCGCGATCATCTTCAAATGTTTTATCTGTTAGTTCTTTAACTTCTGATTCGATTTTGCTTAAATTATGTCTTATGTTTTCATTAATAAAAATTTCTAGACTTTTTAATAACGACGCACCTTTAGCAATTGTGCAGTCAATTGATTGTAAAGATTTACTCATTGCATCGATTCTTTGCAAAATTTTATTCCATAGGACTGTCATTACAGCAGTTTCATAATCATTCATTTCTGTAAGTAATGATTTTGCTTCAATAACGGCAATTTTTTTTTTTTTTTCTTTTGTGGAATTGCACATCTTATCTTTTATATTTCTATAGCCACATTTTAGCGCTAAAACTGCATCAGCCCTGGTAGACCATCTTGTATCTGACAATTTCTTTAATGTATAAGAACCTTTATCCAATTTATTGCATAACATGTTCCATCGAAACGTTGATGCAGAGAAAAAAAAACAAACAAATTTTGCCGAATAAAAAATATCTGGAAGCATTACTACAACTCTCTGCAGCAACATAACCAACTAAATTAAGTGAATGACTGGAGCACAGAATAAACGTTGCTGATGGAGCATGTTGTCTTATTCTTGTTTGCAGACCATTGTACTTGCCCGACATATTTGCTGCATTGTCGTACGATTGTCCACGGCAATAATTTATATCGCCTATATATAATAAGTTATATTTTTTGGTTTATTTGAAATTAGAAATTCAACCATTTCATTAGATAAAACGTTAGGCCAGAGAGCAATATCTTTTAGTGTAACTTCGAATGGAATATTTTCCGCTTTCATTTTAATATTTTCTAATGGACTTTCTTCTATATTTTTTTCTACTGGTTTTTCACCTAGTTGACTGGTTCTTCATCTTCTTCATCGTTGGTGCTTTCTTCTATACCTTGGTTTTCAACTTCAACTAACTCTTTTTGTTGACTGATGGAAGCTCCTTGTTCTTCATCTTCATTGTTGCTCGAATTATGATGGCCTGAATGGCCAGGGCCAGTTATAAATTTGTCCAATGCTCCCTTCTGTTGGTTGGCAACTTGCTCGCGTCTTTTTTTAATTTGCCTTTTTTTCAGCCCCTGATAGATGTTGTTTCACTTTTCTAGCTACCATAGGTAGCCTACCAATGAAAAGAAAAATATAAAATTTAATAGTCTGAATGATTAGAATACTAGAGAAGAGATTTTTCGTTATAGTGCAATAAATTAATGATTAATTAAAATTCAAAAATTATTCATAAACTACGAAAATCCAGGCGCTGATGTAACAACAGGAATTAATTTTGTCTTAATATAATTTCAACAATATATGATATACATATATGTATATACGTATATATATACGCAGGAGCGGATTAAGGGCAGTTGAGGCCCTGGGCGCAGAAGAAAATATTGAGCCCCTTAAAAAAAAGAGAGAGAGACAGGGAAAATAAAAATACATGTTAACCATTTTTTTAAATAAATAAAAAATATTATGTACTATTAATGTTTTATTTCCAATAAAATTTGAATATAATTTATGTATAATATAATTAATAATAGCATAATAATAATCACAAAGTTTTGAACTAATAGTTGAACATATTAGTTTAACTATTAGTTGAACTAATATGTTCAACTAATTTGTTGGGGTTTTGCGTGGGCCCTTCAGAAGTTGGGGCCCAGGGCACGCGCCCGCGTTAAATCTGCCTCTGGGTGAGGGTTATGCTGTTTTTTTTCCCCTTATAGGGAAGGACTGGCATAGGCAGGTAGGCAGCAATCACTACTGGGCCAATAGCATTTGTGATTAAAGTGTTTTCGAGTCAAATGACACCAGGGGTTTCCCCTGGATATTGTGGTGTGTAATGTTTTGTACCATTGTTCATCTGGCCTTTTAGCTGTTGGGCTCCTAATGGCACCTACCGTTGCCCACACTGTGTTCCGTGGAGGCAGACTAGATACACCCAGCATAGTTATATTTACTCTGGCAGGTTGTGCCACCTAATTTCCTGAGAGAGAGAGAGAGAGAGAGAGAGAGAGAGGTTACTATAATTTACACTGAAAGGGATACGCCAAATGGTAATAGGGTTGTTGCATGGTTGATTTCAATTTTTGAGTGTGGGTTTGGAATAATTTTGGTTTCATTAGATGCTGCTGAAAAGTAGTTAGAGAGGGTGGGGAGACTGAAGACTGTGGGGTAAGACAAAGGTGGGGCAATAGAGAAGGTGACCCCAGATGGTCAATGCGGCATGCCCAATCAGAGGGAAGAAAATAGGATGGCGAGTAGGGCAGGAGACAGCAGACTTCTCCCCCCTTCCTCCCCAGGAAGTAGGAAGAAAGTACCGTGTAAGAGTGCACTGGTGTTGAGAGGCCAATGGCCTTGGCAGCAAGCTGCAGCAATAGTCATGTCCAGTGTGTTCGTCTCAGGGGGTCACATCTGCTGGTGTCAGGTTCAGATGTATAGAGTCAAGTCTAACTTGGTGATCACTGGTGTCTTCCGCTACAGATGGATCTTGAGACCGGTGAGCAGTTAATGTTTCTGTCCAGTTAGGTTGAGTTGTTTCATTCAGTTACTGACTTTAGTCATGATGAATAGCAATAAGTGTCCTCCACCTAGAAAAAACCTCTTGCACAAACTTGGTGAAGGCCAGGAACTCCTCCCTCGAGTTGAGAAGGTAATGCTCTAGTCCTGCTGATAAATATGTGAATTCCATCATAAGTCGACAGCGGAGATCTTCATAATGGTCACACGCTTCTTGATTAGACCAGGGTTCGCACCCGTCACCACCAAATACGGAGGATGCGGAAAGGTCAGGGAATGACCACCGCATATCCGGCGCAATATGGCCTTAGTTGCTAATGCATTTAAAAACCAAATAACAAACAAACAAACATAATGTAGGACCATGTTTCTGTTTCTATACATATGCAGAGGGGGTTTTCCGTTATTCGAAAATGTGGTACTTCTTTAAAAAAAAAAAAAAAAAAAAAGAGACCAAAACTGGTTTGGAGATGCTGGGCCCAACTGTAGCCAGTCCACTCCTGCTCCTGTAAATACTACTGATTTTTTTCATCCAGAAGAACAAAAAAAAAACTAATCGTAGAATACATTGCAATTTATAGACACTGTTTAGATTCATTGTCTTAGCTTCCTTGGCACTAATACTAAACAAAAAAATTGCTAACATTTTAATTACCAAATAAATAGTACTGCAGGGCCAAGCCATAGCATGGGCTAACAAGGTGATTGTCCCAGATACTCCATTAGCCCATAATGTCTGTTGTGAGAAAGGCATATGTACAATTCTATAAATACTAAGTACAAATTACTTGAACAAAATACTTAATTCCAAGTAAGATTAGCTAAAATTGTTAATTTAATGAGTTGAATGTGTCCTTGATACATTTTAATTACTGAAAATAACTGTGTGGGTGAAATTAGTCACCACCATCATCATCAGCCAGTTTCAATCTAATGCAGGATGAAGGCTTCTCCAGCAACTTTCCAGTTCTTCTGTTTTGTGCAATGGCCATCCATTTACTACCCATGAACTCGTGAATTTCATCTATCCATCTCCATTGTTGTTTTCCAGGTTTTCTTTTAGCTCCTCTTGGGTACCATTCTGTTATTTTCTTAGTCCATTTGTCATCAAGCTATGTGTCTTGCCCAAGTCCATTTCAGTTCTTTAGTTTTGATAAGAACGTCCTTTACTTGAATTTGCTGCCTAATCCATGTGTTTTTCTTCTTATCTAACAGTCTGATATAATTCGTTCCATTCTTCGCTGTGTAGTTTTCAGCTTCTCTTCCATTCTTTTGGTGAGTGCCCAAGTCTCACTTCCATAAGTCACGGTGGGAGTATACATTGGTTCATTATTTTACATTTTAGACAAATTGGGGTATTGCTTCTCAATATGTGACTATATTTCCTGAATGCTATCCATCTAAAATTTATTCTTCTCTTCATTTCTAGCCATTTATCATTATTACAACTAATGACTTGTCCCAGGTAAGTATATGAATCCACCTTTTCAATTACTGCTCCTTCATATTTCCCTGATTATATTGATTATATTTCCCTTTCTGTGGCATGCTTGTTCATCATTGCTTTTGTTTTAGCTATGTTCATCTTTAATTCGAAATCCTTACTAACTCTGCATAACTGATTAAGATTTTCCTCTAAGTCTTCGGGATTATTGCTTATGATCACGATACCACCAATTTTAAACATACACACCAACCGTTTATGACTGATTGAATAATGAAATAAAATAAAATGATAGAAAAGACTGTAAAATAATATTTGCAAAAAACTTTTAATTATTTACAAAAAACTAAACTATAACAAAAGTAAAAAAGTTAAAATGCATTAAAATATAAATATAAAAGCGATAAAAAGACGATAAAAAAACACTACTAGAGCTTTCGGAGGTGTCTTCCTCCGAAATCGTTAACCCAAGAACAAGAGAGACTATTGGCTCTTGGACCTAAGTTTGTATTGCTACCCCCTAAACCTCCAATTACCGAAACATCTATGGGTATTGAGAGGGCAATTAGCAAGTTACCTGAGCATATTGCTAATCAAATTCGTGTTAAAGCTGTCGCCATCCTGGGCCAAGCAAAAACGATTGCTCCAAATCTTACCCCGAAACAGAAGAAAGCACTAGAAGAACTTAAACGGGACGAAGATATTATAATCCTACCAGCAGATAAAGGCAGATCAACTGTGGTATTAAACAAAGAAGATTACCACAAGAAAGCATTAGACTTATTAGGTGATAATTGTACTTATAAGATTGTCCACAGAAAATGAGGAAGGAGGAAGACACCTCCGAAAGCTCTAGTAGTGTTTTTTATCGTCTTTTTATCGCTTTTATATTTATATTTTAATGCATTTTAACTTTTTTACTTTTGTTATAGTTTAGTTTTTTGTAAATAATTAAAAGTTTTTTGCAAATATTATTTTACAGTCTTTTCTATCATTTTATTTTATTTTATTTCATTATTCAATCAGTCATAAACGGTTGGTGTGTGTGTTTAAAATTGGTGGTATGAATAATCCCAACCTCAGAGGCCTTATTGCAGATATGATCACAATGCTATCTGCAAATCGTAAATGATTTAGCTACTCTCCATTCACATTGACTCATTTCTGCAACCAGTCCAATCTCTGAAAGCTTTGGAGATATTATGTCTCTTTGTCAAACTCCTTTCTCAATTTTAAATTTGCTACTGTCTTTGTCCGGTCTAATAAAGGAGGTAGTATTCTCATATATTTTTTTCAAAATCATAATGTATGAGGTGTCTGTGCCTTGTGTTTCCAGTGCCCGAAACATTGCCTTTTGCTGTATGGAGTCAAATGCCTTTTAATAATCCACAAATGCCAGCCATAATGGTGTTTTATATTCATTTGCTTTCTCTATTAGCTGCAATATTATGTGAAGATGATCCATAGTTGAGAATCCTCTCCTAAAGGCAGCTTGCTCTTTCGGTTGATTCTCATCAAGTATTCTTTCTAATCTGTTAGTAATAACTCTTGTGAACAACTTGTAGATGTGGGACAACAAGCTAATTGGTCTACAATTTCCAGTTTCTGATCTATCTCCTTTCTTATGCAGCAAAATTATGATTGCATTATTCTACTCCTTAGGTGTCATACCTTTCCTAATGTATTTTGTGAAGAGTGTTGCCAGTTTCTGTGTCATGTTTCTTCCTCCTTATTTAACAACTACAGTAACTACTACATCTTCATCTGGGGCTTTCTGATTCTTCATATTCTTCAGTGCATGTTCTACCTTATCTGGAAGGATATCAGGTATGTCATATGTATTGCTAATTTGTGATCCATCTTCACCACTGCTGGCATCATTCCTTCACTCTTTATATAATTCTTTATAGTAGTCTTTCTGCTATTTACAAGTACAGTATCACTGTTTTTTAGTTTCAGTATCATTTGTCTTTCTGTATTATTGCTCCTGACAGCTGATTCAAGTCCTTTGTTTTCCCTTAATGCTTGTTCTACATTTCTTGTGTTCAAGTTTCTTATGTCATCTCTGAGTCTCTTTCTAATGGCTTTGCATCACTCAGTATAGTCAATTTTGTCCTTCTCAGTGTTTATCTTGTTGCTCATCTTTAGTCATCTTCGGTTCATCATAACAATTGTTTCTTAACTAATTTTTGTTTCTTTGGATTTCTTTTTTACCTATAGGTTTCTCAGGCTTTATCACTTTCAGAAAATTGTTTATTCCTTGTCAGTATCTTGGTCCTTAAAAGGTCTGCAGAAGCTCAAACTTGTTCTTAAGTTCCAGTACATACTGCTTTTTCTCTTCTCGTTATCTCAAAGACCTTAGTTTACTCTAGTCAGTTTTTACCTTTCATTTCTAACATCTATATCAAGTGTGTGTCTTGCCATTCTGTGATCACTTCCAACTTTTACCTTGTTCAGGATAACATCGTTCACAATAAATCTTCTGTTAGTGAGGATGAAGTAGATTTCATTAATTGTTAATCCATTTGGGCTCTTCCATGTCCACCTTCTGTTCACCTTTTCTTGAAAAAAGTGTTAATTTCTGGCATTCCTTGAGATTCTGCAAATTTCACAAGTCTTTCACCAATTCTGAAATTTTTGTATAGTTCTCTTTCTGCGCTGTTTTGTCTCTTTCCATATGCATAGTCACCATACACAACCATTATTATACAATGCTGCTCCATTACACTGGCCAAAAAAAATACAAATATTTTTATTCATTATTGAATTGGGCTGCTTTTTTTCTTTTTTTTTTTTTCTTTTTAATAATGAATGTGTGGCACGACATGGAATCTATAAGGTGTTTTAATGCATTTTAGTCTATACCCATTCTTTCAACAAAATATTGCTTAGTTGCAACAAAGTTGAAGGAAGAGGACTTCGTTACCAAATAGCTCTCTCTACACCATATCCCACACAATTCCCAATAGAAGTGAGATCAGGTGAATATGGGGGACAGGGAAGATGTGGAAATCTGTCATGTTCTCTGATCCAGTTGGACAGACAACTTGAGTAGTCAAGACACACTAATTTTCGTAAAATCGGACAAATGCTAATAACTTATTGTAATTTTTCTTTGTAGAGGATCTGAGATCTTATTATGTATTTAAAATAAACTTTTGGATTTTTTTGAAAAGGGTGGTATAGACTATTTTGGGAAATTTTAAAGGAATATTAAATTTTAAGAATATTATATATTTTATTTGAAGGCAGAAGAATACTCTTACCTGGGGTTTTCTTCAGGGACAGCTGCATCTGGGAGAGGTGTAATTCAGAAGGTGTGGAAATTGCAATTATATGGAAGGAGGACAAAGGAAAAAGCCAGATTTTGTCCTAAATCTTTGCATGGGGAGTAATTATAGGCATAAAGGGAGATGATATCCTGAAGCCTGATGGGGGCTTTTCATTAATACCATCTTCAAAGGAGGGAGATTACGTGTCGAGGCCGTCTTTTATAGCCCGGGCATGTTCCATTGCCGTATATCAAAAGCGTGGTGGTGGGGGGAAGGGGGGGTGAGTAGTCAGAAAAGGGTAAAGTAGGGTGGGTTGAGGGGAAAAGGAAGAATTTCCCCACCTCATCGTATTACACTATAGTTTGGGAATTTGGAAATTGTAGATGTTTTTTTTTTGGGGGGGGGGGGAAATAAGGTAGGAGAGGGAAACAAAGGGGGTTTCACTCAGAAGTCCAGGTGTGTGACTACCCATCCCTGTTGGTAGAGTTCCTGGATTTGGAGGGGAGGGGTGTTATGTTCTGTCATTAAAATTTAACTTATAGGATAGCATAAGTTCAGGACATCATAGCATAGGTTCAGGATAGAAATCTTCAGGACATCATCTCCCTTTATGCCTACAATTACTCCCCCTGCAAGGATTTAGGACAAAAGCTGGCTTTTTCCTTTGTCCTCCTTCCATATAATTGCAATTTCAACACCTTCTGAATTACACCTCTCCCAGATGCAGCCGTCCTTGAAGAAAACCTCAGATAAGAGTATTCTTCTGCATTAAAACAAAATATATAATATTCCTTTAAAATTTC
This sequence comes from Mastigoproctus giganteus, assembly GCF_048544385.1. NCBI lineage: Eukaryota > Metazoa > Arthropoda > Arachnida > Uropygi > Thelyphonidae > Mastigoproctus > Mastigoproctus giganteus. Next base: position 203,269,534 of record NC_143581.1, on the reverse strand, counting down.
CAAAAATAGCATACATTACCCTTTTCAAAAAATCTACAAAGTTTATTTTAAATCCATAATGAGATCGCAGATCTTCTACAAGGAAAAATTGCAATAAATTATTAGCATTTGTCTGATTTTATGAAAATTAGGAGGTCTCAACTACTCAAGTTGTCTGTCCAACTGTCTATAAATTTTCGAGACTTTAGGACCTCCACAGATTGTTTTACTCTATGTTTTCTGATCCATTGCACGATTCTGGCATAGTGTACAGTTGCATTGTCATCCATAAAGTGGCATCACCTTTGGGATAAACGTGTGACATTGCAGGGTGCAGTACATCTGATACAAAATTCAGGTATACCCCTGGATGACATTTGGCCTTCCACTGGTATCAATGGACCCAGTCCAGTGCCAACAAAACATTCCCCACCCCATGATGCTGCCTTCACTTGCTTGGGTTGTCTTAACAAGGCAAGCAGGGTCCATCATCTAGTGACTTGCTCGCCACGCTCTCTGCCTACCACAGTGTAAAACAAAATATATTGTGATTCTTCTGACCACATGACTTTCTTACATTGTTCCATTGTCCAATCACATAATCACATACTCAACACGACTGCAAGCAGAGTTTTCTATTTTTCTTAAAAACAATTGACTTCCAAATAGGCAGCCAACTGCCAATACCCAATTTCTAGCACATGCCAATACCCAATTTCCAGCACATGGTAAGAGTTGAAATAGGAAATTTCTGGGCTTGTTGAATTCACATGTTATTTGCTGCACATTGGATATTCACTTTTTCCATACAGCCATCTTTAGAGTACGATGCTTTGCTCTTGAATTATTGTTTTTCTGCCACATTTACACCTTTGAGATGGATGCTTTTGAGAATCTAGTTATGTCTTACATTTCTTGAATCATTGCTAGTGTTAAACATGCACCCACGATAAGATCTTTTTCAGAGTTTGGTAGATCATGTGTTTTTCCCCATTCTGGCTTCAGGTTACTGCAGTAGAACAGCCTGTTCAGTCGTTTTGCTCAACAAGTCATTACCCGATGCACAGATTTCTTTGCATCTATTCGCATTTACATTTCTTCTGTAGTCTTATTACAAAGGTTTGTATTTTATTTTATTATTTTTTTTTTTTTTTTGCCAGTGTGAGTATAATAATGTTTCGATCCCGACTTTGTGGATCCTTATCAATTCTGTTAAGCGATCTTAGCAGACGTAATAGCGATTGATACATTCCTCTTTGGAAATCGGGAGACAGTCGCTTCATAGGGTACGCCAGTGTAAATTCGCATTTACGTTTCTTCTGTAATCTGTAGTCTTGTTACAAAGGTTCGTATTTTTTTTTTTTTTTTTTTTTGTCAGTGTGTGTATAATAATGTTTCGATCCCGACTTTGTGGATCCTTATCAATTCTGTTAAGCGATCTTAGCAGATAGCTAAGATCGATACAGTCCTATTAGTAAGATCGCTATTAGTAATAGTGATCGATACATTGATATTTGGAAATCGGGAGACAGTCGCTTCATAGGGTACACCAGTGTGCAAGACGATAAAAATCCCCAACGTCGGGACTGAAACGTTACCGTAATGGAGAAGGATTATACAATAGCGGTTGAGTACGGTGCTAATTTCGCCTACGCAGTGGTTACATAATATATAATTTAAATGCATGTGGACATGGCCCAATACCCAGTAAACTAATGATTTTAGCATAAGATTACATGGAGTTAAGCGTTTTATATTCAATAATTAGTAATTAGCCTTTATAAAATTAGGCGGAAAAATGAAATAAATTTTTTAATTGTTGGGAGAGCAGTATGAATGTTTACAGGGCACGATGTTAGCTAGCACTGCCACGAGTATATATACTACTTACCTAGGGTTCCAGAAATTAAAAAACAATATATATATTTTTGCTGTATTATAAGTGTTAAATGACATCTACTGTATTTTTAGGCTATCATCGAGTCTTAAGATGTGAGTCATTTTTATTATTTTTGTTGGCAAATGAGGTTAATGAGATGGAAAACAATGTGACCTTGAAACCGTCATTCCCGTTAAAAGTAAGAATATCAGATGATTAATGGTGTCGTTTGCCGAGCAAAACCTTGTCGATAATGTAACAAGCTTTCTTTTAGTATTAATCTAATACGTCATAGTAGTTTCCTTTGACCCTTATAGTTGTCGTCACCAACGGTAGCTAATATTTTTTTTCCTTCTTATCTAGTTTCACTCTCCACTCTCCTTGTTTCAAGTTCTTACTGAAGTGTTTAGGTGACGAAGGATGTATCTTAATCTTGTGGCATGTTAAAGTCCCGTTGTAGATCTAAGAAAAGAAGACGCGTAATCTGTGTCCAGGGTGAGAAAATATAGCTAAAATAAAATATCCATTTGCTATGTTTTAGACATAGTATATGGGTATTTATTGTTCCTATTGAAACGCATTTGTTTTATATTAAATATTAATTTAAACTTTGGAAACGACCAATAATTACAAAATGCAATTACAGCAATCATTTTCTCTTGAATACTTTAGAAATTTTGGTAGGCGAAAGAAAAGATAAAAGTCTCGAAAAATAGGTAATAATATTCTTCAAAGATGACAGCATTATCCGATTTATGTTAATTAAAGGTGACCAATTACGGCTATTGCATTTGTCCTCTGTGGCAGCCTAGTCTACATTGTCGTAGTGTGTCTTGCCTTTCTTTTACAGCTGGAGGAATTTTTAAAGATTTCTTCATTAGAGTCGTTAGCCAATCTCAGGCGAAGGGTGTAGCCCCGCCCATGAGTTTTTCAACGCATGCCATGCAAATCGGCCCGCGAAAACACACGTCTACAGACATAATACACATACTGTTATGAGCGTACGTTGAGGGGCCCATTTTTATTTATTTTTTTATTACATTGCATTATAAATTTGTAAAAAGTCTTCTTAAGTTTGGACAGGAATCTATTAGGGCTTTAAAATGGAGGCGTCGCACAAACATCAAAACACAGATAAACCCAGTTCGATTTCTAAGTTAAGCTGTTACCAACGTACGGTGAAATAGTCACTGTGGTATAGTAGTACTGCAGTAAAGTTGCCAAATATTTATAATTGCTTACTTCGCTTTAGCACAAGTTTGCTCCCAATGGCCTTGGGACTTACTCTCTAAGTGGTGATTTAACCTTACGAGATTATACAACCACACTTTGTAAACTAGTATTTGTATACTCTAACAGCAATAACATTTTTTTTTTTTTTTTAAGAAACATTAGTTAGCAGGCCGGTAGATGGCCTGAAGTGTGTGTTTATTAATCATTAAAGTAATCTAGATATACAATAGGGAATTTAAGCAGCAGTATCAGTATGAGGAAAAAAAAAAAAAAAACTGAGAAGAGAAAAGTTTTCAAAATTTGGTTTTCCCTAGTAACTTATGGGAGAGTAACTGCAGGAAAAAGATATTCCCCGAGGTCAAACTTGTAATATAAATCCATGCGTTTGGTACGAGTTTAAAATAAACAACAACCAGAAACAGAAGGATCGGAACAAGAACTCCGATTACCCTGTCGTTTGGTCAGCCCGATTATAATGATAACAGAGTAGGAGTTCATGTGCAGCCGGTGTAGCTGCACCGGACTTTGTGATTTTATCGCAATCAAATTTATACTTGTATTAATTATTGCAAAAATTTTCTGTTCTTATATGTCTTTATTATCTTTAAGGCATGTCATCGTTAGCAAAAGTTCAGAATTGGTCCCGAAATGAGAAATTTTTACGAAACGAAACGAAACTTTCATCAGGGTAATGGAACGGAAGGGGGGTTAAAGCGTATACATGACATTACCAGTGTGTAGGACGAATAGGAATATCATTCTATTGCGTTATCATCCATTCTGAGTCCGAATCAGTTAGCAAATAAGCAGGCCGTTGCCACCAGCCTCGCCTTCGTTGCTCAATCACCTTATTTGATGCAGATTAAAATATGAGGCACTGGAGGCATCCCACTGCCTATTTTTTACTGCATAATCAAATTTCTAAGAAGCAAGCGAAGAGCTGAAGTCATAAAGCTGTACTGTACACATGGGATTCATTGTAAGCAAATGCAATGTTGTTGTTGTTGTAGTAGGGTGTGTGTTTTTTTTTTTTATGAACATCAGCGACTAAGGCGTGTATACTTTCCATAAATTGCATGTATTCTGTGGTCGTTTTGCTGGACGAAAAACTATGCCGCCCTCACCTGAGACCCATTAACTCAGCCACATTGTGAAAAGGCCCATAAGAATTCCTACCGTCATCGACGGGACTCGAACTCAGCTCTTTTCCACCTGGTGCGGGAAGGACAGCGATTCTACCAACTGTGCTACCCACTAGGGCATTCATTGCAATCCGTGCCTTATCCCACAAGAGAACTTGAAACGGTAAGCTGCAAGTGGGCGGAGACCTTGTGTATTTGAGCCAACCGTCACCGCAATCCATCATGTAATTGAGGACACTGGTTTAGTATCCCAACCATCAGCGAGTCCTGGATTTGCTAACCTTGGATTAACATAACGTTAATCCATAGATACTCTACCTACAGTATGATTTATATCACCTCCTCCAATTTTTTTTATCAAAAAAAACAATAATAACAACAACAACAAAAAAAACTGAATGAGCACTGATGGATTCAAACATGAAACTCAAACTCGTTCATTCTTGGAACATTGTGTTTCATCTTACTAAGCTGTTCACCTTTCTATCTACTGACACGCCTCAGATAGTGGGTGGTCGAACTACGCAACTTGACACACAAAAAAAAAAAAAAAAAGAAGTAAAAAAAAGTGATTATTCAAATATGTAGTTGCGTAATGGAAAATTGATCTATTTCATTCTAGTGATATCAAAAACTGCTTTGCTTCTGAAGACTTTTCGGATGATAACTCTTTGTATGGTGTGTTATTAGATGGGTATCTCTTTTCGTATATTTTTGGTAGATGCAAAACTCGAGGGCAAGATCGTGGACAAACGCATATTCGATAAAGATTTTGATAATGTATACATAGCTTACAATAAGAATAATTTTATTAATATATAGATTTTACAGAATACAATGCTGTTCATAGAACGGACATCCGTCAAAAGACGCGATCCCTGCTTGATTAGTTAGTTGTTGTTGTTTTTTTTTTTTTTGTCACGACTGAAAAATAAGTTTAAAAACTTTTATTACTATAACTTTTAAGTAGCACTTAATTCAGACTGGTTAATTCAAATTTAAATTTTCTAATGCACGTCGCATTTTTCCTTGTAACTTACCACACAGCAAACTTTTGTGACCTTGGATGATTAGTGAAAACATGTTAAATGCTTGATAAAGTCTTGCGCTATATATGGCGCAAGGGACTAAATAAGCCTCTTTTGACCGATTTCTGTGTATATTATTGGTTGTAAGGGCAGGAGTCGTCGTCTCGGAACTGTTTAGATATATTGCCACAATTCATGCAATGGATCACTAAACACGCAATTCTGCTTTGTGTGTTGAGGGGCTTGTCCTAGCGTTTCGGCGAGAATTGTTACTCCTAAGTTACTTTAACTCCCTATTATAAACTTAAAAGACAGTTGTACAGAAAATTCTAGTCCTAATTGGCTGGAATTTGTTGAGCCTGCCGCGCAGTTGATGGGAAGAAGGAGGGTAGGAGAAGACTTTTTCTTATAGCTAAAGAGAAATACCGAACTCTCTTCTCTCCTTACTAATTGTTACATGTGGATTTCCTGCTTTTTATGGCAGTCGTAAGACTTTCCATTAACAATTAGACCCCTTGAGACATTTCCCACCTATGAATACTTGGGGAAGTGCTTCTTTCACTGTAATTATCTGGGTAGGTCAGGGGGCTGAAAGCAAGCTCTTTTAGCTAGTTATTATTGTGAGAGTAATCTCCATACTCTTGTTAAAATCTTTTAGACAAAAGGAGAGATTCTGGCTTCTTTTTAAAATATTGACTCATAAAATTTAATTATATATAGGAAAAATTGAATAGTGTACTAGAAATCGAAAAATGCAATATTTGTTGAAAAAAATTATTACAGGGAATCCGCAGCTGAGAAACATTATTATTCCTTATATCATTTTTTAAAAAATTTCATTTGATTCTCCTTCCTGGAGAATTGAGGATCAGTGATTTTATGTTATTTATTTATTTTTTTATTATGCATGCTCTGGCACCAATTTTCTGTCTTTAAGTCATCTAAGTAGCTATTGAAGTTGTCTTTAATTACTGGAAAAGCATAGGTGTACATGCAAAATATATGCTAGCCACCATTCATAGCTAAGATAACTGACTACTATTTTATCTGCTTAATTTTTTTTATTTTTTTCTTCTTGACTCCAGACAACGGTTCCAGTTCGATATACGCATTAAAATTAAGGTATTTTATTAACGAACTTTCCGTCGTGAAAATTTCCATTTTCTGTATAATCCATCAGCCAAAATCAGCATCGCTATTATTTTTATAGTACACACTACATACAGTCCCTATAATGAATTTGTTGGTTCTGGTACAGACCCAAGGTGATCTGTTGATAAGTTTGTGTTTCCAAACAGACTTTAAATTTGCCAAGCAGATTTTTTCCTTCATTATCCCAGTATAAGTGAATTTGTTCCCTTTTCCTTCCGTAGTTGACTGCGATTGTAGCAGTTTATACAGTAAAGGTCCACTTTTGCAGAGATTTGTCGAAACCATGTTCTTTCAGGAGGATATCTTCGTAAAAAAGCAACGTTAGCAATTTAACTTCAGAATTTTGGAACAAATATTGAATTTAGAACAAATATTGTGGGAAAACTATGATAGGAAAAAAAAAAACCAGAAAACATTTAACATTTCTCTGTTTATCTTTTCACTCATTAAGGACCATGATTTTTTAACTTTTTGATTAGCTTCTATAATAATTTCTTAATAACAGCTTCGACGGCTCTACCAATTATTACTTAAATCAAAAATTAGCACTTATGGGTTTCTGCATTCCAGTTATGTTTTGTAAGATAAATTTTTAATAGTACTGTATAAATATATTAAAAGTAGCGCTGCTTAATGTGAAATTATAGTACTGTATATATTAATAGTGTTTAATTTTAATAAATAATGCTGTTTCACAATAATAATAATTGATATCGGTAGGCGTCGCTTGTGGCTGTTGTAGCATTACATAATACAAATATGAAAAGTAGCAAACGACGAAGGTAGACGCTGGTGTTATGTAGTTTGTGTAATTTAGTGATTACGTTAAGCTGTTTTAAAGTGTAGACAGTTTGAAAATTAAACAGGCTTTTGATTTGGAAGTATGTGCTGGAAAAGGTCTCAATATTTGTGTATTTATGCGAAATGAGATCACTGGAATGTTTCTGTGTGGAATTCTGGCTTTCCTTTCGGTGTGTAGTTGATACAGGATTGTATGAAAGTATGGAATTTATACGAAACTCGAATTCTATTTCTGGAATAAAAATAATAATAACTGAGCGATGTTACAAAAATAGTAATGATCTACAGTTTACAAGGAAAATGAGGTGGGTTGAAATAATTAAATATATTTATGATATATAAGAAAGGTTTAACCGATTTAATTTATTTGCCTGCTTCAGAGAAGTTTTAGACTTGATTTTCTTGTTATATTTTCGGTTGGATTATGTTGTTTATTTATTTTATTACTTTGAAAAGGAGCATGGAATATATATTTTATTGGTTTATGAATTCGTGCTTTTCATTATTATTTGCAAAAAAGTTTGCTATCATCTAAAATTAGGGAAATTAGAAATGTCGAAATATAAAGCGAGTGAACTCTAGGCAGAGGCCTATGTCACCTCGGTTGTAATGAGGGTGAAATTATAAATATATTTATAGTATGTATGAAAGACAACCGATTTAATGAATTTGCTTGCTTCAGAGAAGTTTATTTGAAAATTTGAGATATTTCTTCTTTTTTTTTTTTTGGTTCATATTAGATTGTGTTGTTTATTTATTTTGTAACATTGAAAATGAGTATATATAATTAATTTTATAGGTTTATGAATTCATGCTTTTCTTTATTATTTGCAATGGGTTACTATTGTTTAAAATGGGGGAGACTGGCAATGTCGAAATATAAAGTATGCTGAGCTCTCGGCAGAGGAATAACTACTACCTCGGTTGAAGGGTGAAATTAGGAATATATTTTTAATATAAAAAAGTTTATAATATATATTTATATATATATTTTTTAACTTTGAAAAGGCGCATAGGCTATGATGTATTTTTCATGTTTAGAAATTCAGGCTTTTCATTTTAATTTCCAAAGGTTTGCTGTTATTTAAAGTAGGGTGGCTAGAAATGTCGAAATATAAAGTAACCAGAGCTTTAGGCAGAAGTATAACTGTGCCACTTAGGTTGCAGTGAGGGAAAGAGGGGGGTAGTCGAAATGTGGTATGAAGCCGACAAAAATATAATAATAATAATAATGCAGTCTTTAAGATCAACCACAAATTTTGTAAATGTATCTTTGTTCTGAGAAGTTTTGAAAAATATAATCTCTTGATACGTGTTTTTGGTTTTTGTGTGTGTAGTTTTGAAAATGTGCTTAGTGGATGAAACAAGATAAATACAGTTAGAGTTCATTAAAAAGGGTGCCATTAAGTTAAAAAAATCCCATTTCACACATCCATTCGACCTAAAAGTTTGTCCAGCTCTTCTTTGAATTTATTTAAGCTATCACCTTCCACAGCGACAGATGGAACTGTTCTAGCAATCAACTACTCGCTGGCTAAAGCCAAATTTCCGCACGTCTGTTCTACAACTGTCTTTCCGCAGTTTGAATTTATGTCCCCCTCGGGTTCGTAATCTGAGCTTGCTCAAACCATTCAAGACGTTTTATACCTCAGTCAAGTCACCTCGTAGGTGGCCAGGCTCCAGACTGCAATTTTCAGAACTTAAGCTTTTCTTGGTAAGAGGACCGACCCCCTTCATTCCCCTCACCAATCTTGTTGGCCTTCTCTGTACTCGTTCTAGCAACTCTGCATCCTTCCTAAAATGAGGCCTCCAGACTTCAGTTGCCACCTTTCAGCCCATCTGCTCAACTTTTCTAGATCCTGTTGCTGTAATGTACTGTCATTAACAACCTTGCCAACAGTAGCGTAGCTACCCTTTTTCGGACCCGAAGGCAAAGAACATGTTCGGGCCCCTACTTAATTAATGAAAATTGCAAAAACAGGAGACAGGCAACGACGCCGGGCCCCTAAAGGGCTCGGGCCCTGAGGCAATTGCCTTGCCTGCCTACATGGTAGCTACGCCACATGAAGCCTGATATACCTTCAACAATATCATTAATAAATACAGAAGACAATGGGCCCAACACCGAACCCTGGGGACTGCACTAATAATATTAGTACACGAAGAGCAGTGTCCATTAATAATCACCTTCAGTCAGTGCTGTACCCCGGGGCCCGGGAATGTAGGGGGCCGGCATTCTGATGATATTTTAATTTTTTTTAATATAAAAAAAGTGGTTGTTTCTTAATATAATACTTTAATTATACATACAGTCGGACCTCGATATAACTTAATTTGATTGTTCGCTTTAAAATATTCGTTAAACAGAAATTTCGTTATAAAGAAAGATAGGAGAGATAAAGTGCAATAGAACCGAAATGTAAACACTTTGAAGGAATTCTCACTGGCGAAGACGGGAGCAGACTTCGATGCCAAAGAGTTATGTCAAGTAATCCAATCTTTGCAGCATGCTTTAAAAGGGGAAAAGAAAAAAAAAAAAAAATGGTTTGCTTAGTATTATTGACATATATTCAAGAAAAAAACTTAGTTGAATTATATCCCAACATCACCGGATATTAACATTGCCAATTACGGTTGCGTCTGGAGAGGGAAGTTTTTCCAAGTCTCAAAAGGATTAAAACATACTACTTTTATCCGGCGTAACATACACCATCTTTCTGATTACGGCGTAAATAGTATAATCTAAATCCTTCAGTCTTCACCATTCTTGTTAAGCGGTGATGTAATTCTACAGTAGTCACCTGTGGGATATATGCATACGGCTCTATTTGCAGGTGGTTCTCCGTCTTCTCTAACAAATATTGCAGCAACCTCCGTTTTGGATGTAGGTGCATTATATCGTCTCTTAACCATCCCGTCCAATCGTTGCATTACTTCGGCCATACATCCTTGATTTGATTGTTTTTCAATCCGTTTTATTGTTGCTTCAGCAGAATCGAAAATATAAAGTTGTCCATATCCTGGCTTATTTTGCCTCTTTTGGATATAGCGGTGAGACCAAGTGGTAAATCTGGCCGTGTATTCTAAAACAGTATGGACCATTTCCAAGCGGTGATTTAATTTCTGTGCCCATTGATGCCAACGCCATTGCTGAGTTGTACTCTCGTATATGTTCTCTGTAGTTATTTGCTTCACAAGCAGCTCTCGTAATAGAGTAGGTGTCTCAGACAGTGGGTCAAGTGAAACCTTTCCATCATGACAGCATTGAGTGTATTTATTCGATGTGTTTAACTCGTGTCTCCAATATCTTGCGTTATTGGGGATACTCACAGTTGTAATATCTATTTGGTTGGTTGGGTGGTTGGTTGGTGGAACAAACTTCCATCCCTTATCGGGAAGTTGATAGCCTAAATAAGTTTAAGGCTCAGCTGGACAGGTATTTTGAACCAACAGAGGGGTGAAGTGGAAGTGGTTATTATTTATTTATTTTTTTTTGGCTGATGCTGCATAAGCTTGCTTTCTTGCATCAAATGCCTCTACTAATGCTATTTCCTATGTCGTGCTCTTCCACATTAATTACAGCTTGTTAATTATTCGCATTCGGTACTTCTATTTGATTAGTCCTACGGCGTCTTCTCATTTCCAATCTTGCTTCTCTTTCTTCAATGTTTTCTGCCCGTCTTCGTAGTCGTAGAGTTTCTATTAGATCTCTTCTCTAATGCTTCATTAACATTTCTTCTACATTTTCTCGAAGTTCTTACACACTGTTCAGCCATTTTTACTCTTCTTAAAACTTAGAACGGTTTATTAAAATTGAAGACAGATAAAATAAACATACATCGATAGCTTTCAGGCATAGGTTGCCTTTCTTCAGTCGAAAAACGTTAGTAGAAAAATTAAAGAAAGCCCGGTATGGTGGTCATGTGAGGTGAACGGGTGCTGACAACAATTAGCAGTTGGAAAATTTGGGCAGCATACCTAAGCGTTTTATATATATAGATTCATGAGCAGCAATTGGCCAAGAAAGAATTAATGGATTATGTCAATAGAACAAGATGTGCTTAAAACATCAGATGTTATAGACAAATTTATATCAAGTAAATATGATAAGCTAATGATGTGAAAACTTTTAAGTTTATATAAATATTGTACTAGTCGTTAAAGTTTAAATAAATGCTTATGATTTGAATAATTTTTGAGTGTTTTCTTTATTTTTTAATAAAATTTTATGAATTCCAACTTTAATTTTTGCGAGGGGGCCCCCAGATGAATATTTTGTCCGGAGCCGACAGAAGTCTAGGTACGGCACTGCCCTCAGTTTTCTCCCACTCAACCATCCTTTTATCATATGTGCCATACTGCTCCAATTTGTACAGTAGTCTTCCATGTGCAACAGTATCAAAGCTTTCCTGAAATCCAAGTATATGATATCAAAATTATTTTTTGCATCCAGTTCCTTATACAGTAGTTTCATGTTCATTATATTGTTAATATATAATACTGAATTGTAAGATTCGCTGTGATCTGCTTTCGCTTAACCTTGGCAGGTAAACGCAGTAGACGCAGTAGATAGCTTTCTCACACTGCAGGCCATTTTTAAGTAGCTGTGTTTAAATGGTCACTCAGTATTACCTAATAGATTCGTAATAAACCTATGTTTACACGTAACGCCTACATACAGACAAGATTGAACAAGCGTGAATTTGCAAGGAAGACCAATCGTGGCCGTGCATGGGGCCTTCTCGTAATCTCGTGAAATAAGGTTGAAGGAAACATTTTTCTCCATTTGAAGATGTGGAGCAGAGCCGAGGCGAACGAGGCCCTTACCTCAGGTAAAAGCTGAAAGGGGCGCCAAAAAAAAAAAGATTAAATAATTGCCAACGTTTTCGATTTTATGTTTTGATTATTTAAATCTGTTTATCTTGTTTCGTCTTGATTTTGCAAGACGAAAATCTTTGTCGCACCACTGTACGGATACCGAGCTGTGCGCGCCAGCGCTATCTGGGTCGCCCCACTGGTTGTCATTTTTATAACCGCAATTTTAATTTTTTATTAAAACGTGTACCAGAAAAAACTTATTAAAACATGTATTTTAAATAAGTCATTTTTTTAATTAAAAAAATTTAAAAAAAAATATTTTAGGGGGGGATGAAATTTTTCATTCTTGCCCCAGGTACTGAAATGGCTCGGCACGGCCCTGATGTGGAGAACACCTGCACTCTGTTTGATGTGGACATTCATTTAATATATCTTAACAATGGCCTGACACAGTGTGGTTAGCACTTTATTTCGATTCCAATTGAGACGAGGCCAACTTCACACTCTTGTCTAGTTGTTCGGGCTTTGGCAGTTGTATGGCTTTTTCATCCATATTTAGAATCGACAAGATAATTAAGACCATGAGGTGTCGCTCTATCGTGTCTGCAAAACATGTGTTGTGTAGTCAGTTTGCTTATTGTGTTAGATGAAAAAGTCCGATTTTCTTGTGGAGGTTGCCTTGATGGGGCTTCGTTACCGTGAATTGGTAACAACAGTCTTCTCTAATGGGGAAGCGTTTCCTATTCGGGGGATTTATGAGTAGTTAGTTCATCTAGTGAGTGTGAGGAGTAACTGTCCCTTTCCTCTTTCGACGGCATTTCTTCCTCCCCTACTATCTCTTTCCTACACTTTTTTTTTGTTTTCCTAGTCTAATAGGGACAGTATGTGGATAACACAGTATCTTATCCCATACCATTTTTCAAACGTTGTTGTCTGGGTGGTGGTATCCGCCGAGAATAAGTAACATTAGTCTTCTCCACTGGTGAAGAAGCGTTACTTATTCAAAGCAGTGCAATACCTCGACAGCTCGTTGTGAAGGTATTCACAATATGACATATAATTAAACGATGCATTCATACTACCTTGGTAGTAGAAATGATGTACGTGCAGTAACCATGCATAAACTAACTCTTTCATACTCTTGGGCATTTAGCCAAGAAATATTTTTAAATTTGAAGGTGTCTGGAATTTTGCTCACATATGATAGGAGATGATATGATAGGTAATCAACCTTCTGCACTAAGCGGGGCACTGCTGTAGTCACCTTTCCTCTTCAAGAGGATCTCGTGGGATGCATGATGATTAAAGTCGACTTTCAAAATCGGCCATGTGGTAGGCAATGGCATACAACCACATTATCTGATGCCACAGAGACCATAACAAAACCAACTCCAAAAACTGCTGTTAAAGCAATACCTGCAACTGGGTGGAAGGATGGGATCAGTGAACTTTTGGGCGTGACATTTTGCGATGCCGCCAGTATAACACATGATCGATGCAGTTGAAGGAATTTGTTGGTGGCCACAACAGCTCCTCGGGGAACTATGTGACTGGAAGAAGAAGAATGATAGGAGGAATATATGATGAGAACCTTGTTGAGAATTAAGGTTCTCCTGCTAACAGGAGAGACTTTTTTACAGGGATGGGACACAGTTAAATAGAAAGGATGCAAGAATATTTGCTGTTGCTTTAGAGGCAAGGTGAGTTAGGAAAACTGCCTAAAACAGCAGCCGCAAGCAGAGGAAAATTTGATTCCTTGCATTGCTTCTATTGAGACATGTAGAACACTGGAAAGTAAGGGTGGGGGATTGGAGGTGTCTCATGGAAAATGCAAATATATGAGCTGTATTAGGATTACTAAGAGCAAAAATAGGCCCACACGTACTTTTCTTGTACACTAAGGCTTGGAACATAGTAAATAAATTTGATGAGTTTGAAGTATTGAAGTCATCAAATATGAGCAGTCATAGTGATACCAGAAATATAGTGCAATTCAAATATAGGGTATGCAGAATTTGAATATGGGGAGAGCACAATATGCACAGAAAGGATATACAGAACAGGAGTGGGGGATTATGCTCTTGGTCGACAAGCATATAGATTCTAAGGCAGTGCACCCGCTTGAAATAGGATGTCAGGATAATATTGAGTCAGTTCAGTATGACATGAGCACCACAAACACAAAAATGAGTAGGAGTATTATAGGTATGATGAGTAAAATGAACAATTACACGGACAAATAGAATGGGCCAGTAAATCATAATGCCTTGTAACGAGGCATTTTAACTTGATAGATCTTGTGGATTGATTTTCCACACAGTAGCAGAGCTTTTAGATGACTTTTTTCTACACCACCATGTTAGGTAACAAGATAAAGCAATACTTTTGATCTGGTTATAATTAGATAATTATAAGTAGTGGCACTTCATGCATTAAGAATCTCCTAATTAAGACAGCACTAGGCGGTAATGATCACTGTGTACTGATGTCGGATATACTTAACGATATAACTACTATCAAGAGTAAATGGATGGGATTCTTTTTTTCGTAAAGGTAACTACAACGGTTTCAGACAGTTTTTGAAATTTTTTCCATTTGCACCAACTGATAATGTGAATCACTCATTCACTGAACATTCACCTGAACACTTCACAATCAGAATTTGTGAAGTGTTCATGGAAGTAATTGTAGAAGCTACTATGATTTTTCTATCAACTTTAGAAGTTTGCAGTTTGAATAAATTTAAGATTTATTGGAAAAATTATTAGAGGGGATGAAGAAATATGATTTTTTTCCCCTGATGCTGTATAAGCTTGCTTTCTTATATCATGTTCCAATACAAATATTAAAGATGATGAATATACTGCTCATATGATTTTATCTATTTCAAATTTGTTTTTCTAAGTTATTTTCGTTATGTTCTCATCTGAAGAGATAGGGAACGTTTTTCTCTCTCTCTCTGCTTTACATCTTGGAAATGGTCTATAATCGTTGTTCTAGTGTTGAAGATGGCATGAACAACTTCACTGATCTCCTCTTTGAGGAAGACACTTTGTCTGCTCTAAGGACTTGGCGCATTATGGTATGGCCGAAGCTGCGGATGCGCTATCAAACACAATAACTAGTCAGCTATCTCAAAAGTTAAGGAATGAGATTCTGTGGGAGGGGTGTGTTGTTTAATTTTTCTTACTTGTATATCCGCTAAACCTCATCATTTCTGATAGTGGCAATTGTTGTCTATAAGTTGAGACAACAGCTCCCGTCAAGCGCTGAGGCCCACAACCTACCTCATTGCGCTAAAAGGGACCAGAAGATTACCAGGAGCTGAAGGGTTGTTTCCATACAGTATATATATATATACAAGGTGTATAATATGTGGGATCCATTTCGAGGATGGATTTAGGACCTAAAAACAATAAAAAAGTTCATATAAATTGATTTCGTCTTATTTCGAATTACAGCAATTTTTGTATTCCAGCAACTGTCTGCTTACATTTACAGGAATGCTCCAAATGACCACTGCGCCTGAATATAAGCCTACAGGCCTCATCATAGACCTCCTCACCCGTTCAAAAGTTCCAAGTGTCTGTGGATTTGTTGACAGCGTTGTTCCATATGTTTGCGGAGCGTTTCAATGTTATCTTGGTGTGGAATATTCCCTCAGAAATGAGGCAGAGCATCGTCGTTCATAAACCACATGCGACGAATGACATCAAGTGTAATTTCTTCCAATAACTTATTTAAATGTTCTCTAAAAATTTGCAGTAGGATGCTCCTGTTTATCTTCCAGGCAAAATAATAGGCCCGATTAAATTGCCGCCAATTATTCCTGCCCATACATTCATGCTGAATTGTTGCTGGTGTCTTGATTGAACAATGGCATGGGGATTTCCTTTAGCCCATCGAGGAGCATTTTGAAAATTTACCACCCCATCCCTAGCAAATCCAGCTTCATCAGAAAACAATACAGCGGATAGAAAATGCTGGACACGAGTATACATCTGCAGAAACCAAGTTTAAAATGCTCGTGGCGGGAAATCAGCTTGTAAGTCCTTGTACTCTCTGAAGATATGAATAAAGCCGTTTGTCTTAAAATCCTCCAAACAGGTTCTCTGCTGTTACTATCCTTCGGGTGTTGTCACCATTATTTTCTTCAACTTGATCGAGGAACCGTTCTTCCAAAATCAAAAGTTCTGGTGCTGATGTGTCTACCGTCATATGAAACTTGTTATTTCCGCAAGGCGTTCATGTATTTTCTGAAAGGTCTTCTTATTTGACACATGACCATTACGGAAGTTTTCTGCACACAGACGGCTTTTTTCGGCTGCACTGCATCTAGGAAGTCCTCACATGAGATGAATGTGTTCCATCTCTCAATTTGAACAAGCCTCCATTATCACAGCAAATGCACAATATCAAAATGTTAATAACAAGTTCCAAATGTGGTACCTTGTCAGGAGAACTAACTGAAATCATACTAAGAACACTACTGGATCTTTTTTACATAACTACAGCAAGGTCCTCTATGAGATACCGAGCATTGTTTGTAAACAGGTTGAGTGGAGCCAGCTGTGCTAAATCAGTTTGTGGAAAAAATTGCTGGAACACGGAAACAAGGCGAAATCAGGCTCATGTTTACATGAACTTTTTTAAAAATTGTTTTTATGTCCTAAATCCATCTCTCAAGTGGGTCCCACAAGTTATGATACATCCTCTGTTATTTTGAGTGAACTGTCAGGTTTTCATGAGCAAATGACACACAGATTTATAAAACAGACATTAATTATACAAATTATTTACAGGTATGTACATTAATGGTATTCATGCATAATACAAGTCAAGTACGAGATAATGTTATTTATGTATATTCAAATAAAATGGTTAGTCATCGTAGTTAAATTTCACATTTACTTCATTTACAATCTCAGTGATAAAAGACTGTTAATTAAACACCAATACTCTCTTACTGATTGATATCTATCCATCATATTCTATTCTCAGAGCGAGCTTCTTCCACCCAATATCTGTTATCTCTGTTTTTCCTTTTTTTTTTTTTTTTAAATCTCTAAGGTACTACTACTACTACAAACAAATAAATCCCATTAACTTCATATATTGAAACCTCCCAAAAAAACTAACATTTTTAATTATCTACAATTGTACTTTTATCTTTTTTAACTCCTAGAAGTTAAAAGAGATAAAAGTACTGCCTTGTCATATTATTTATCATTTTTATAGTTATTTTTGCTCATCTATATACATTTCATTTCCATAATAATCATAACATTTTCATTATTATTATTCACAGTAATTTTACGTTGCACATAGATTCTTTTCTTAAATTTAATAAAATTTTGAAAATTTCTGCTCTGAGGACTTGCAGATGTCTTTCGGAGCATTTCCTAGAACTCCTGAGTTGTTTTGTAATGCGCTCTCCTGCTGAACTAATCCTTTTCCTTTTCTCTTCTTGACGGAATTCCTCACCTTTTCAGTTGCACCTCTCTTCAGCCACATATGTAATATACTTCCTTACCAGCTAGTATTCTCACATCACTCTGTAGCACACCGAATACCGCGCCCCATCACATTTTACTTCCTCTCTCCCCTCATTCACATCATTTTTTTTTGTTTTTGCCTCTCCACTCCACCGATTTCTGCTCGAAAACCTCATTCTGTATTTTATTTCCAATTTCTAATTCTCGCCTTACTAATTATAATTTACTCCAAACAAAACGTTATTCCTCTAAATTCTCATTTCCATACGCCAGCAGCCTTAATGTATTTTAATTCTCTGCTCACCACTCAACGGAACTCGTCCACCTCTCTTCGTAGGTCTCCCGCTGACAGTGCCAGTGAGGCCGCTGCACTCTGACGCCCTATCCAAAACACATTGAAGTACTGTATTGGCGTCCCAAAGTGGCGGCATACAGTACAGTACAGTACAGATTAAGTTGTTCATCTGCCTAACCACCTTAAGTGCCCTTTTAAAATTACTCGTACTCATAACCCTATACTTCCTACTTTTAAGAACTCAAGGTCTCCGCTCCGTGTATTGTCAATCGTTTATTTTGAAAACTGTTTTCCAATTGTATTTTCCCAGACCTGTTCATGCCGTGTTTCTCTTTATTTCTCAAGTGCTATGACTCAAAACATGTTTTCCCTAAAAGCAACAAATTTGTAAGAAAGACCATTTTACAATTCCCGAGCCATATGTGACGCTTTTCAGATGTGTCATAAATCCTGAATTCATTTTTATGAGCTATGGGTCTCTTCCACATGGGGCTAGGCCATTTGTAGAAGAGAATTATCATTCATGAAATAAAGATGGATTTACTAGCCAGGTGTTCGACGTTGAATTTGACTGAGCATGTTTTCAATTCAAGGTTTTAGTGTCGGACAACGTTAATTACAAAATCGTTTTGTAGCAAACGTCTTTGTAATTAACCAAGAAAAAGTTATTTGACATTTTCTTGGTTTACCGGAAATGTGCTTATTACCCAAGCTAACTTGTCAACTACTGGAGAAATACATTTCTTTGACATGATATGCATTGTTATTCGTATAACGTTAAACTGAAGTTGTCTCAAAACAAAAATGCAATTTTACAGTTAACGTTGTCTGACACTAAGCTCTCGAATTGTTTTGGGAGACAAATTAAGGCTTTTCTTCCAGATCCCTTTATGCACTGAGATTTGCTTGTAGAGGAGTTAGGTTTATTATCATAATATTTCAGAAACGACTTCGTTGTGTAAGTTGTTTCCTCTCTCAGATAGGCATTTATATTCCATGTTAAATGTCGGATCACAAGTGGTCCCTCAGTTTTGGATAGTCGTGATCCCACGATCGTTTCCTATTGGAAACTGGAAAAAGTGAATACGTACTATATATGCTCGTATCTGTTGTACATCCTACTAGCGTATTTCCAAGAGGGAAAATTAGCTAAACATTGGCTCTATATTCGCTTCGATATATTCAGTTCAGAATAATTTTTGTAAACAACAGGACTCGTCAGAGACTAATTACAGTAGATATTCAGTTTCTCCCCTCAGCTAGAGATGCAGCGAAAGAGTATATCAGTGGAACGCCAATTACAAACAGCTACGTCTGGAAGGGAATACGACTACTGTTCGCTAAAAGTGCGTTACATTAGTTATGAAGTAAGTTTAGTAAACAACAACACATGACATCCTTTACTCTACCAGAAGTAACACTATTGCTACGTTTACGTCGGAACAAGCCGTCTGCCGGCATTTTGCCCTGCCTGTTTTTACCCAACATGTTGGGAAAAATTTACAAGCGTTTATGATGGGATAAGCGCGCATGCCAGCATGCTCTGAGGTGCGCGCGCAAAATCAAGTCCGCCTTTCAGTCGACTTTAGAGATGGAGGACGATGCATTGTTGTGCATCTCTTTTTTGTAGTGCTGACAGGAACTGTTTTATAAAACGAATAGTGTTTTTCTTGTTCCACTCGCTTGAGTCCTTTGTACTGCTCATTTTCCACAAAATTAAATCTGGCAAGACAAATCCACTATAGTAAAGCTCGCACAATAAGAAAATTACAAAACACGTGGTGGATCCGAGGACAAGTAACAACCTACTGGATGGGCAGTGCATGCGCAGACCATCCCCAACATCGCCGGCTTGCCGGCTAGACGTTTACAAGCTAAAAATATGCACCCAACACCAGTACAGCATCCAGGTATCATCGTAAGGGGGGGGGGGGCATGACGACCATGTTTTTGAGGGTTTTTTTATATGCATAGTTAAGGGGGGGCATTTCCCCTGCCCACCCCTGAATACGCCCTGCAAGAGAGAGAGAGAGATCCAACACAACGTTGGATCTCTCTCTCTCTCTGTTGCCGATCTGGTTCCGACATGCCGACCAGCCATTTTTGACGACTGTTTACGTTGGGCTCAGCTTGCTGGCCAACGTGTTGTGCCACTTGTGACTTCGTGAAGTGACATTTCTAAAGTTACATTAGTTACAAAGTAAATCCACTATATCTTTTGCAAAAACTGTTAAAGGCTAAACTAGACAAAAATATTCATAAACTGACAAGTGATTTATGGAGAAATTACTTGACCAGTTCGGCACTACGATAGCCCGGACAGATTGATTTTGATTTAGTTTTCTCAAAACACGGAAAATTCTAAGGCATCAGAAATAAATACGCTGCAAAATTAGTAAATCAGTAGAACTGAAGCAGTGGCCACCAAAAGAAAAAAAAATATATAGTTGAAGAAAAGTTAAAGATTATCAAAAGAGTTAAGAGTGTCGAAACAAAATGCAGTATATTTCGCGAGTGCGGGATTCCGGAAGGAACGATTCGCTGTTGGATGAAAGAGGAAAAAGAAATTGCATTCATTCGTAGACTCCGTAGAAGATGAATTAGGCCTTCGAAGAGAGACTTTGTGAAAACAGTGATGTGGACCAATGATTATACAAATGGTTTCTACAGAAGCGTAGTGAAGGAGTAGTGATAAATGAGGTAATTTCGAAAGCACAGGCCTTAAATTTCATAAGCTGCTGCTGGAGATGATGACACATTTAAAGCTTCTGAATGCCGGCTTTTAGAGATGGAAGGCTCGTTATGGGATATCCTAGGTTAGTCTTGTAGGCGAATCTGCATTTGGTGACATTACAACAGAAATGTTTTCTGAATTTCTGCGTAATGTGATTCAAGATCGTGGTCACAGATGAACAGTTGTAACAACTGTGACGAAACAGCGCTGTACTGCACTGTATAAATTTCTCCCCAACAAGTCACTCGATATTAAAAAAGGCACCCAACAAAGCAGGCATGAAAACTAACACAGAGAGAATTATTGTGCGCAAACAGGACTGGAAATTACAAGCTATTAAAGCCATTGTGTATTGGTAAAAGTCGAAGTCTCCGATGTTTTAAACACGTCAACATGAAATATCTACCTGCGATTTATAAAAATAGCTCCAACGCTTGGATGACGAGTGATATTTTTGCTTCATAGTTTAAAGTGAGTCTGTACTATCGGTGAGACGCCACTTGCTTTCCAAAAAACTTGAAGAAAAGGCTCTGTTACTGTTGGATCAATGCCCATCTCATCCTTCGGCTGATGTCCTGAAACGAAATAAGGCAAGATTAGAGTCGCGTTTTTGCCAAGGAACACAACTGCACTAATTCAGCCCAAAAATTGGGGCATTATTCGAGCCTTCAAAGCCTGCTATCGTGATGAGCTACTTGCTGGCGTTGTAAACTCAGAAATTGAAGTTCTACAATTTCTGAAAATATTAATACTGAAAAACATTGCATACATTATTGGATTAGTGTGGGAGAAAGTAAGCTCAACAACAATTGAAAACTGCTGGAAAATATATATTGGAAAAGATGAGATCACTAATCATAACCTTGAATTAGCAGCATTTTCAGAACAAGAAGCAAAGGCTGCTTGGTGGTCTTGGAGCAAATGACCTGGGTGCTTGGATTGAGGTAGATGCGGAAGTTCCAGTTGCACAGTACCTGAGCAAGGAAGAAATCGCATTTTTTTGTGAAGTGGGAAGACAATCAACAAACAGAAGGCTAGTAACATAGGGATTTGACTCAGAAGATAATGTGGATGACTGGTGTAAGGAACGCCATCACCTCTAATGTTTTCAAACACCAGAAACAAAGTGTTTGAAAACATTAGAGGTGATGGCGTGGTTAGAACGTTGGAGTGATAGTGAACATCTTCAATTATTGTATCTGACCATCACTGTTAAGAATGATGTACTGATAAAAATGCTGTCATCAGTTCCGGCAAACTAAATTACATAACTATTTCAGAACGGATTAGTAATAGTATATTAGTAGAATGTAAAGAGAACGATATAAACTTTGTCTTTTAGTCTGTATACTTATATTGTGTTCATTATTAAAACAATTAATGTAAACTGCTTTGACCTAGTGGTCGTACCGGAGTATAAACAACAACATTTTTTGTTTTGTTTTATTTTTTTTTAATAACAGATTTCATAGAACCTTACACATTTTTCTTTATTTTAGATTTTATGTTGTAACTTGATTTTTGGACACCAGTGTGTTATACTAGTTAAACATTTATTTAATATTTTTATGCTTTAATTGTAAAGTCACTGTTACAATTTTAGAATTGGTCTCTGTAGGTGAAATTTTAAAATCAGTGGTTCATCTACTTGACATACGACCTGTGGATTGTGCTTGTTGTTTTTCAAATTTCTGTTTCTTTTTAGAGTTCTATATCCTGCCACCCACTGGAGAGTATCAGGTATTTTTCATGAAACTATTGTTTTTAGGTATAACTGTTCTCAGTTAACAAATGGTCACGTAATTTTAGTTGCTGAATACTAGTTCCTCTTAAATCAGCGGTTTCCAAAATTACAGGGTTAACACTGTTATTTCTTGATTTCCTTCTTAAACACGTGCACAAATTTTAGGAAGGTAATGTAAAAAAAAAATTAATATTGCATACTTAGGAAGTGTAATAATTGTCGCAAAAGGCACACTACTATGGATTCATCAGTTTAATAAGATAAAATAAATGAAGGTGCGATGTTATTTTATCACCACAGAGGAGAAACCACCAAATCTGGACCCCTTTCCTCCTCTCCCGTCCCCTCTCCGTGCTCTTCGACAACTTTCTGCCCCTCACAGTGGAGCAAAAACGAGTCCCCCACATCGAGTTGAAAAGGCCTGAGTTGCAGTCCAGTCAATGATGCGAGGAATTATTATGAGCTTTTTTCATAACATGCTGATGTTAGGCCGCCTCAGGCGAGAGTTTGTTTCCTTCCGTTTCAAGAGTCCCAAAAGCTCTTGTTGAACTTACTGCATGGTTTCCGCTTCCCTCTCTCTCTCTCTAAGTTACATGCTGTTGTTCTGTTATTCACTATATGCTGTATATACACTGTGCTGTCACTTTGTTAGGTACACCTACCTAGTAGCGTGTTGAGCTTCATTTAGCCTTCAAAACAGCCTGAATTCGTCTAGGCATGGGTTGAACAAGATGCTGAAAACGTTGTGCAGGAATGGAGTACCATGCAGACATGAGTGTGTCACGCAGTTCCTTGAGATTCGACAGAGGTGTAGGCCTGCAGCGACCAGCCCTTTCCAGCTTATCCCAAAGAGGTTCAATAGGATTGGGATCCAGGGACTGCAGCAAAGAAAAGTCATTGTCATGTTCCTGGAACCATTCCATAGTGATTCGGGCTTTGTGCACCGGCGAATTATCCTGCTAGAAGTAACCATCTGACGGAGGATAAACTGTCAACATCAACAATGTTTAGGTACGATGTGGCATTCAGACGTGAATCTATGGGTATCAATGGACCCAATGTATGCCAAGAAAACATTCCCCACACCATAACACTGCCCCCACCACCTTGCACAGTAATCGTCAGACACGACGGGTCCATGGATTCATGTTGTTTTCGCCAAATTCTGAGCCTTCCATCAACATGATGTGCCAGGAACTTCGACTCGTCAGACGAAGCAACTGGTTTCCAATCCTCAATAGTCCAGTGCTGGTGTTGCTGTGCCCACAGAAGGCGTGCTCTCTTGTTCTTCATTGATAACAAAGGTACGCGATGTGACCGTCGACTATTGTAGTCCATTCGCGACAAAGTGCGACTAGACTAGTGGGCCGTTGCGATATTTTGTTCTGCGCACCAAGGGTGTATTCTGACGTGATGTGCGATATTGTGGCCCGTCTGTTTGCTTACACAATTCTAGCCATCCTCCTCTGACCTCTCTCATCAACAAGCGATTTTCTTCCATAGGAGTGCCGTTGAGAGGATGTTTTCTGCACCATTCTCGATACACCCTTGAAAGTTTCTGCACCATTCTCGATACACCCTCTGCCGTTTCAGAGATGCTTTGTCCAGCACGTCTTGAAACTACTACCATGCCACGTTCAAAGTCCGTTAGATCACTCCTTTTCCCCATTCTTGTTACGGTTTGTACGCTTAACTGATACTAGAAAGGTTGTTCTGCTGCATTTATAACCACAACTGTGGTCATGTGACTTGCAACGTTGTGGGACAGACGATTTGTGTTCACAGCAGGGGGTGAATAAAGTGGCAGCACAGTGTGTATATGTGTATATACATATATATATAATTTTATATGAATAATAGGGAAAGAAAGTTAATCAATTTTACTTTATTTACTTTATCCCTTGCATTTTCTATAAATCCATCTTGAATTGTTTTCAATATTAATTGCTATATACAACATATTTTATATATATATATATATATTTTTTTTTTTTTTTTTTTTTGCACTCTTGAAGTTTATAAACAAATTTCTCATGGAGAATATCTCCCGTGGTAAGATTTTCTCTAACGAAACAGCACCCACTTCGAAACTGCTCTGTTGTTTGTTGTTGTAGTGTGTTTAGGCGCATCAGCAACTTAAGCCATATTGCGCCATATATAATATCTGTAAATTGCTTGTGTTCTTTGGTCGATTTGCTGTTTGCTGGACGAAAAAACCCCAGTTGCCGGGAGAAAAAACCATGCTGTCCTCGCCTGAGACCGACTACCTCAGCCACGTTGTAAAAATTACCCGAACTGATGTGTTTGAGAAAACTACGAATACTGTAGGTTTTCAGCACATATCCTTCAGTATTTGTGCTTTCTTAGAGGATTTAGCCTACCTTCAGACTTTGTCTATATTCTTAAAATAAATCAAATAAAATTCCTAAAATAAAGCAAATAAATGTTTGCATGCATGGATGGTTAGGAGACTGATACTATTTTTCATCTTCACCATTCAACCCTTTGGGGTACTGCTATCCATTATTTAGTTAATATATTTTTGTTATTTGTTTCTCCCTAACTATGCCGTTCTCAAACATGATAGTACCATTTTTCCCTTTATATCTGGTCCAGAGAGAGAGTTATAGAATGCTTTTCTAGGTTAGTTTTATGATTTGACATATCCGGTATGCTAATTCGACTAGATTTTATTTTAAATAGATTCATTTGAGAGAAACAGAGCGAGATCGCATCCGCAATTTGAAATATTATTGGGATTTCTTTAAATAAGAACTTTTGTTCTGTATTCAGAAGGTAATTTTATATGCTATTTTCTAAATAAGGAAATGACTGTATAGTTTAGTGCTTTGTTAATGCCTCATTCTCGTGTAAAAAAAAAAAAAAAAGGCAAAAAAAAAAAAAAACAAAAAACCCATCCTCATTAAGAAAACAGCTTAGGAAGGTAGTTTATTATACCAAAAGAAACCTCCCATTGCTCGTGGCTTCAGGAGAAAGTTGGAATTTCATGCTGTGTTTTTAAATACGCAGATGACTTCAGATGGGGTGAACTTGTTGACCTTGCTAGGCAACTAAATTGGAGTGGTGAACAATAACAGGCGGAGACTTAACTTTGCCTTCGGAATTTCATGCATCCTAAACATACCGTATATGAACTCATAATCTTCTCACATTACGGAGAGAAAATTTTACTCACCAGTAAGTTAAAATGAGCAACGTCTGGAAATGTCATTACTTAGTTATACAATTATCGATTTAATAGAACTGCATATAAAATTACTAAATATATAATATTAATTCACTAGTGATAATATGCACGAAACTACAAAACATTTAAACAAGATCGTGCAAAAGGGGAGATTACGCTAGATCCAAGCATCTGGTCCCCGACACCGAAGTGTTAGGCTCTCCCCCTAAACGCTTCTTAATTGGTTATAACCTAGTTAACTAAAGAAAGAGAGCTCCCTAAACCAATATGCACCCGGCGCCCTTGGTCATTGCATGGCCCTGGGTATATTAAGATTATAACTACTCGTGCAGAACAATGTTATTAAATTAGCCAACTGACGACCGTTTGAGCCGTATGAATTATAAAGCGAAATAAATTAAGGCGACATCATTAGTTTGTCATGGGATTCGTTTGGTGATGTGAGAATTCTAATACAATGAGCACGTTTCATTTGTATTTGTGCGCAGGTTCTCATTTATTGTATCCTTTTGTCAGTTGTACTTCACTGTTGGCAACACCATCAAAGGACCAAGACAGCCGTCCTTCGAAACGGTTAGATTGCACAGTCCCTCATTTTAGAGTCTTGCATCGGGTCGCTTGCCCGCCGAAACCTGGGTCCGGTGCTATTTAACTACTATTCAAGCTTGAAGCTTGAATAGTGAAGCTTGAATAATAGTTAAGTCGAAGTTCTGTTGCAGGATAGTTTGCAGATCTGCGTAATACCGTATTAGTGCATATGTATAATTCTAAACGATGTTTGTTGCTGTTCATCCCCAGCAATATCTATCGAAAAGCCTAAAAATTTTGTGCATGTTGATCTGAAGATGCTGCCAGCTGTCGCTTTCTTGCATTGATAATTTTGGATGTACGATACTTTATGTCTTGATGAAAGTACAACTGTTCTTCCATCAGACTGTGATCGTTATTAGGCGCATTGGCATATACGCGTAATGCGCCATGTCTTCACCCTGTCTGTGAATCCGTCCACATGTAATAACTCGGCTCCTAGTGGATGGATTTTAAATAAAATTTATATTTCGGACTTTTAAAAGATTCATCATGTAATTACAAATTTAATTAAAAGCGGAAACATAGAAATCCCTCCATTATTATTTCTTTATCTCTGTCCGTGCGCATGTAATAACTCTACTCTCACTGGTAGGATTTTCATAAAATTTTGCTAAGATCAGTTTTATAGCATTAGCATTAGTAGAGGCATTTGATGCAAGAAAGCAAGCTTATGCAGCATCAGCCAAAAAAAAAAAAAAAAAACCCACTTCCACTTCACCCCTCTGTTCGTTCAAAATACCTGTCCAGCTGAGCCTTAAACTTATTTAGGCTACCAACCTCCACTACAAGGGATGGAAGTCTGTTCCATCAACCAACCACCCGCTGGCTAAAGGCAAATTTCCGCACGTCTGTCCTACATCTGTCTTTCCTCAATTTGAATTTATGCCCTCTCAGGTGATTATTCTGAGCTAGAGGAAGAATCCCATCAGCATTGAGCATGCTCAAACCATTCAAGGCTTTATACACCTCTATCAGATCACCTCACAGGTGCCTAGTCTCCAGACACTGTAATTTGCAAAACTTAAGCCTTTCTTCGTAAGGGCACCCCTTTGTTCCATTCACTAATCTTGTTGCCCTTCTCTGTACTCGTTCCAGCAGCTCTAAATCCTTCTTGAAATGAGGCCTCCAGACCTGTATACAATACTCTAGGTGTGGCCTGACCATTGCCTTATACAAGGGAATAATCACCTCCTTATCCCTGCTGGAAAAATTCCTGTATATCATTGACAATACTCCATGAGCTACTCTTGCAGCCCGTCTGCACTGCTCAGAGAACTTCATATCTGCCTGCACAACCACCCCCAAGTCCCTTTCATTCTCTACCACTGTCAGTGTAGTACCACAGAGTTGATACGTTGCTCTGGGGTTGCTGTTTCCCATGTGTAGTACTTTACATTTGTCAATGTTAAACTTCATTTGCCACCTCTCAGCCCATCTGCTCAACCTTTCCAGATCCTGTTGCAGCAGCATAGTGTCAGTAGTGTCCTTGACAACCCTGCCAACCTTTGCATCGTCTGCAAACGTGGACATTAAGCTTGATATACCATCATCAATATCATTTATAAATACAGAAAACAATAATGGACCCAACACTGAGCCCTGAGGGACTCCACTAATAACATTAGTCCACGATGAGCAGTGTCCATTGATTACCACTCTCTGTCTTCTCCCCCTCAACCACCCCTTTATCCATAGCAGCAATTTGCCTCCAATGTCACACTGCTCCAATTTGTGTAGCAGTCTTCCATGTACAACAGTATCAAAAGCCTTTCTAAGATCCAAGTATATAATATCAAAACTATTCCCTGCATCCAGTTCTTTTGTGACTGCATCATAATATCCAATCAAGTTGGTCAGGCAAGACTTCCCTTAACAAAACCATGCTGTGTCTGAGCTATAACTGAAGTCTTGTCTAAATGATCCTGCAGTGCTTCTTTAACTAGTGCCTCCATTAATTTTCCTGGAACAGAAGTTAAACTCACAGGTCTATAATTACTTGTGTCAGCCTTTGATCCTCCTTTGTGAATTGGGGTCACATTTGCACATTTCCAGTCTATGGGTACCTCCCCTGAGTCCAAGGAAGCCCTCATAATTATGGCTAAGGGTTTTCTTACTTCCTTTGCTGCCTCCATTAATATAACTGGATAGATCCCATCCACCCCAGGTGCCTTTCTTGTGTTTATCTTCAACAGTTTCTCCTCCACTTTACTCCCAGTTATTTCAAGATTCTGTAGCTTACTGCTAGAGTTGAATACACCTCTGGCATTCCCCTCGTTGAATAACTCCTCATGTGTGAATGTCGATGCAAAATATTCATTTAGTTTGTTAGCTACCTGAGCAGGGTCATCAACAGTTGACCCATCAATATCAAGTGGACCAATCTGATTCATCCCCTTCCTTCTAGAGTTTACATAAGTAAAGAACTCTTTGCTGTTTTTCTTTGCATCCCTTGCCAAGGATTTCTCGTAATCTGCCTTCGCCTGCCTAACCTCCTTTGTAACTTGGTTGCATATCAACTTGTATATATCATAGGCTTCTGTGTCATGTGTTAATTTGTAAGTATCCCATGCATTTTTCTTCTCTGCCATATGCCTCATTAGTTCATCTGACATCCATTTTGGCCTAAACCTTGAACAATATTTCTTAGTTGGTATGTAAAGCCTAGTAGCTTCCAAAATTAATTCTTTGGATGCTTCCCATTTTGAATTTGCTGTTGGTAACATCATCAGTTGGTCCCACTGTATAGAATTTAAATACTGTCTCAGTCCATCGTAGTCGCCTTTATGGAAGCAATATCCCTTCCCTTTACCCCTAATGGTAGTTACCTCTTTGAGTAAATCCCACTTCAGCACACTGTGCTGAAGTGGAATTTTAAACTATTATTTTTTAGGCAATCCTTCCCCCTTCTCTCTCTCTTAAAAAGTTCCCTAAAAGTTGCAGCTTAAAAGAACATTAACTTTTTAATATTGCATTCATTGCGGAAAATTCAAAATTACTGTATAATTTAATACATAGCTTATAGTCATACATAAAAAATTGTCTGCGTTGCACATTTTTTGCATTTTTACTGGTTATAATTTTTTTTTTTTTTACAAAGTATAGTTCATATCTAGTTCCCGTCGTGATAATAAAGTCCCGTCGATATGAATATGGATATAAAAATTTGATTTGATTTAAATTTTTATGGCGCATGGGCAACTTAGGCCATAATGCTCAAAGTTTCAGGATATAAAGAAGCTGTGAGGTATATGCAGATATAAAATGATAGTACTAATTAAACAAAAAATTAAGTATATATTTAAGCAAAAATAATAAAATATATAATTAAAAAAACAATAAAGTATATAATTAAGAAAAAATATTAGCTTATATAATTCAGAAAAATAATGAGTATTTAGAGTTTCAAAATTGGGGCTGGAAATTGAGGGAAGTGGAAGCGTGGGCCCCATCTCACCATTGTGAACATTTTGGTATGGCATGTAACATTTTAGGCATACAGTTTTAGGACCAGATGCTTGGATCGTCCGGTACATTCCTTCTCGTCTCCTCCGTTGCAGAACGGGAGTGATTTAATTCTTGTCAACAGTGCGACAAGTGAAAGAGCTTCTGTGTCTGGATTTCTAATCCAAGAAAGAATAATATAGCTGGACCTGGAAGCTATTGATGACTAGTTTCTGCAAGCAAGTTATCAAAAAGAAAAAAAAAATTGTAAAAAAAAAAAAACCAATTACATTATGAATAATTTTCATTTTTAAAAAAATTTAATTGTATTTATATTTTTTATTTTTTATACAATAAAATATTATTATTCACTGATTTTCTTTAATTTTAAGCTAACTATTGCGTTGCTATGGAACGTGTAGAAAATGTAATATAAATTTTCTTAATACATTTACTTTTTTTTTTTGTTTGTATTTTTTGCGGGGTGCGGGTGACCACCAAATACGGAGAATGCGGAAAGGTCAGGGAATGACCACCGCATATCTCCGGAGCAGTATGGCCTTAGTTGCTAATGCTCCTAAAAACCAAATAACAAACAAACAACAAACAACAGCGGGGTGCGGGTACAAATAGTATGAGTCGGGTTCGGGTGCGGTTTCGGTTACTGCTGCTAGGGATCTAATAAGTGGACTCGTGCAGCACTATTCCACCCCCTTCTCAAAACTGTGACCAGTCGAGTTACTGATGTGGGCAATGTAGGCCCGGTTCTCGCCCTACTTTCCGATTCTTCCCTGTTGACGGTACTGATGTTGTGTCGAAGAACGACATTGATTCAAATTGACAGAAACCTCTATTATCAATTACTAAATCAAGAGACTGAATAGATTGGATATTTAAATCTGAAACGAAATTATAAAAGGATTACATGAAGAATGACTAAGAAATTCGCAAACAGCTGAGAAATACGAAGGATAACTTGATAAAAATTGACAAATTAGTTATTAATAGATTAATTTATCAATATATATTGATAAATATTGATATATTGAAAAAAAACCCGAAAGGAAGAGAAAGAAAATAAAAAAAATAATAAAAATAAATAATTAAAAAAAATTATAATGAAAACCGAAAGGAAAAAAAAAAAGAGAGAGAGAGAGAGAGGGATAAAGAAAATAAGAGTAGATCTTCCAGTTGTGCACCCATTAAGAACGGCAGCATCAAAATACTTCCATGTTTCCAGCCAGATGGATTTTATCAACCTCGTATCACTGGAATCATACTTTTCCTTAGTTCATAAACTTTTTTAACAAATATCTGGAACATCTGAGACATACTACAGTCTCTTAAAAATATAGCTTTTTCTGCTGGCTATATAGCTATACTCTCAAGAATTTCACGTATCTCTGTCCTGGCATTGTCATATATTCGACAATCAAATTGTATGTGCCGCCAGCCTTCCATGGCCCCTCAAAAACAAAGGTCCGTGTTACTTAGTCCTAATGCATATAATTTCTCATTCATCGACCCGTGCCCTGTTAACAAAAATGACGACTGTAAACTAGGCGTAAACCAATTGCGAACTTTTTTATAATTGAGAAAAGTCACGTTCGGGATAAACAAGTTGGTCACTCTTCCAGTAGATATGGTATCCCATCTTGTCTGCCATAAATTGATTACTTCATCCATACATCTTTTATTTTCGCTTCTACAGTCAGAGCGAATATTAATCTCTATACCAAAAAATTCCTGATTTTATTGCTTAAATATAATAAGTGCCGGTGAAATGATAACTTACTGTCAACAATAATTCCAAGGTATTTGGTATCAAGGATCATAGGTAACTGTACACCATTCAACTTGATCTGAGGAGGTCGATTTATATCCAAAGCTGTTTTAAATAAAATCATTTTAGTTTTGTAAGGACTAATGGCAAACTTATAGCTCTGAGACCAAGAACTTAAGTCTGTCAGCACACTACTAGCTCTCTGTTCTAAGAGTGATCGAGATCATCCTGCAATTATAATTGTCAGATCAAATGCCAGCACCTTACAATTAGGGAACGTGCGAACCAACCAATTCTGTAAGACTAGGTTCCAAATAAGGGGTCCCAAGACGGAGCCTTAAGGACACCCTCTCACAACCCCGTTTTCGTAGCTCAAAGTGCTTGGACTTCACTAGCACACATCTGTTTGAAAAGTAACTGTTGAAAAGAATATATAATTCCTTGGAACAATCAGCGTTTCTTAACTGAGCCATCTCTGCCTCCCACCAAACTGTATCAAATGCATCTTCGAAATTAACGGAGATTGCTAATTCATATTTGGATGTAGAATTTCTCAATATGCGTTAGAAACGTCACTAGACAATCTTCATAGGATTTCCAAGGAGTGAGGTACCTCTGTAGCCAGGTGGGCAGGAGCAGCAGTGCGTAGCACACGCTTCTTGATCAGACCGGGGTTCGAGCCCGTGACCACCACATACGGAGGATGCAGAAAGGTCAGGAAATGACCACCGCATATCCCACGAGCAATATGGCCTTAGTTGCTAATGCTCCTAAAAACCAAATAACAACAACAACAACCCAGGAGTGAACCCATATTGCTGAGGCGATATCATATCCTGCTGCACTAGCAGGTCGGTTACCGTAATGCTATTTACCTTTCAAGGATTTTACCAAGGTTTGCCAAAGAGCCATCGGGCGATATGATTTAGGTTCAGATAGTGGCTTCCCAGGTTTTCTAACTAACTTGAATAGTGCAATCTTCCACTGCGTTGGAAACAGCCCTTCTGTTAGACATTTGTTATACATTAATAAAAGGATATTAGGTAACGATTTATAGAACCTTGTTATAAATATATTCTTGACCAAATCAATTCCAGGACATTTTGTGAGATTAAGCTTCTTCTAAACTCCTGTAGGGGCTTAGAGGGGAACAGGTATCCTGTGTGTTATCAGACACTCAGCCTAAAACACTGATGGATCCAATATCTCTCTATTACAGAAGATTTAGGAGAAGTCTGGTTGGCCTGCCTTCCTAAAATCCACTCATGCACACCTTCTCGATGGTAAGCCCTGTTATGTCACTTAGGTGGCAACGAACGTGTAGAGTTGTTCTCTTCAAGACGCCAGGTCAGCGTGAAGGGGAAAAGACCAAACCCTCCAGCATATGAGAGCACAACAATACAAATGGCCCTCAGTCCCCAGCAGCTTTCACTCTCCCTCTTACGGCAGCGAGAGGATCAGAGTGGAAGCAGAGGGTGCTAAGAATCTCTGGGTACGACCAGGCTGCCATGCACGGAAACTGAACTTGGCCTGTTATAACGTACGATCACTCATCGGTGAAGACAGGATATTAGAGCTGGGAAAGGAAGTAGAAAATGTGAATTGGAATATCATCGGTTTGGCTGAAACAAGAAGAAGAAATGAATCACTTATAAGTTTATCAAGTGGAAATCTGCTGTACACCAATGGAAACAGTGAAAGGAGTGAAGGTGGAGTTGGGTTTCTGGTCCATAAAGATTTAAAAACAACATTTTGGAATTCAAAAGTACATCACCAAGGGTGTCAAGACTAATACTCAAGATTTCTAAGAGGTACAAGCTAAAGATTATAATTATTTATGCACCAACATCGAGCCATGATGATGAAGAGGTTGAAGAAATGTACCGAAATTGAGAGTCTTCTAGGTGAGCAGAAAACCCACTACACTATTATTATGGGGGACTTCAATGCTAAGGTTGGAAAAAGGCAAAACAGCGCAGAAAGAGGAACTATAGGAAATTTTGGAATTGGTGAAAGAAATAAAAGAGGTGAAGGACTTGTGGAATTTGCAGAATCTCAAGGACTGTCAGTAATGAACACTTTTTTCAAGAAAAGGGTGAACAGAAAGTGGACATGGAAGAGTCCAAATGGATTAACAACCAATGAAATCGACTTCATCCTCACTAACAGAAGATATATTGTGAATGATGTTACCGTCCTGAATAAGGTAAATGTTGGAAGTGATCACAGAATGGTAAGATGTACACTTGATATAGATGTAGGAAAGGAAAGGAAAAAACTGACTCGAGTAAATAATACAAAGGTCTTTGAGATAACAGAGGAGGAGAAAAAGCAGTATGTACTGGAACTTAAGAACAAGTTTGAGCTTCTGCAGACTGCTCAGGACCAAGATATCGACGAGGAATATTACAACTTTCTGAAAGTGATAAAGCCCAAGAAACCTATAGGGAGACAGAAATTCAAAGAAATAAAAATTAGTCAAGAAACACTTGTCATGATGAATCAAAGACGACAAATGAAGAGCAAGAAAAACACTGACAGGGAGAAAATTGAGTATACAGAGTTATGCAAAGCCATTAGAAAGAGACTCAGCAAGATGATTTAACACAAAAGTAGAACAAGCATTAAGGGAAAACAAAGGATTTAAATCAGCAGCCATGAGCAGTAATACAGAAAGACAAATGATACTGAAACTGAAGAATAGCGATGGTGTACTTATAAACAGGGAGCGAGGGAATGATACCAGCAGTGGGGAAGATGGATTGCAAAGTAGCAACGCATACGACATACCCGATATTCTTCCTGATGAGGTAGAACATGCATTGAAGAAAATGAAGAATCGGAAAGCCCCGGGGGAAGATTAAGTTACTATAGAGTTGTTAAAATTTGGAGGAAGAGACATAACACAAAAACTGGCAAGGCTCTTCACAAAGTGCATTAGAAAAGGTGTGACGCCTAAGCAGTGGAATAATGCAATCATAGTTTTGTTGCATAAGAAAGGAGATAAATCAGAAATTGGAAATTATAGACCAATTAGCTTGTTATCCCACATCTACAAGTTGTTCACAAGGGTCATTACTAACAGATTAGAAAGAATACTTGATGAGAATCAACCGAAAGAGCAAGCTGGCTTTAGGACAGGATTCTCAACTATGGATCACCTTCACGTAATATCACAGCTAATGGAGAAAGCAAATGAATATAAAACACCATTATGCCTGGCATTTGTGGATTATGAAAAGGCATTTGACTCCATACAGCATAAGGCAATGTTTCGGGCACTGGAAAGATAAGGCATAGATACTCCATATATTATGATTTTGAAGAAAATATATGAGAGTGCTACCTCCTTTATTAGACTAGACAAAGACAG
Source organism: Mastigoproctus giganteus (assembly GCF_048544385.1). Lineage (NCBI taxonomy): Eukaryota > Metazoa > Arthropoda > Arachnida > Uropygi > Thelyphonidae > Mastigoproctus > Mastigoproctus giganteus. Next base: position 203,234,838 of record NC_143581.1, on the reverse strand, counting down.
TGGCAAATTTAAAATCGAGAAAGGAGTTCGACAAGGAGACACAATATCTCCGAAGCTGTTTACTGCTGCCCTTGAGGAAGCTTTCAGAAGATTAGACTGGTCGCAGAAAGGAGTCAATGTGAACGGAGAGTACCTAAACCATTTACGATTTGCAGATGACATTGTGGTCATAAGCCACGATCCCAAAGAATTAGAGGAAAATCTTAATCAGTTATGCACAGTTAGTAAGGATTATGGACTAAAGATGAATATGGCTAAAACAAAAGTAATGATGAACAAGTATGCCACGGAAAGGGAAATAATGATTGAAGTAGCAGTAATTGAAAAGGTGGAGTCATATACTTATCTGGAACAAGTTATTAGTTGTAATAATGATAAATGGCTGGAAGTCAAGAGAAGAATAAATTTTGGATGGATAGCATTCAGGAAATATAGTCACATACTGAAGAGCAATATCCCAGTTTGTCTGAAACGTAAAATAATGAATCAATGTATACTCCCCACCATGACTTATGGAAGTGAAACTTGGGTACTCACCAAAAGAATGGAAGAGAAGCTGAGAACTACACAGCGAAGAATGGAACGAATTATATTGGGAATCAGACTGTTAGATAAGAAGAGAAACATGGATTAGGCAGCAAACTCATGTAAAGGACATTCTTATCAAAACTAAAGAACTAAAATGGTCTTGGGCAGGACACATAGCTCGAAGACATGATGACAGATGGACTAAGAAAATAACAGAATGGTACCCAAGAGGAGCTAGAAGAAAACCTGGAAGATAAAGGCGGAAATGGATAGATGAAATTCGTGAGTTTTTGGGTAGTAAATGGATGGCCAGTGCTCAAAACAGAATGAACTGGAAAGTTGCTGGAGAGGCCTTCATCCTGCAGTGGATTGAAAATGGCTTATGATGATAATGAAACTCCTGTAAGTTCATCCATCATTAACTCCGCTGTATGTTCTCTAGCTACATAGAGCCGATTATCTCTACGTATACCAGCTTGATATTCAGTATCTTCCTGAGGATCGTCAGTTGGAAATAGCTTACTTAAAATTATCTCAACCGAGCCCTTCCAACCAATAGTCTCACTGATATCCGTGGTTACAGTATTAAACACTTCCCCATACCTGAATTTGTCACGTGACAGTTTATATAGTAAACCCCACGGGTTAGAATTTCCTATTCTTTCACAAAAAGTGTCCATGTCGCCCGTTTTTCATCAGCTATCTTCCTACTATAATTGTTTTTTAAGGACAAATAGTCCTCCTGCAGCCTTGCAACTTCGGAGGGGGACCAATGTCCGTGGCGTTGATATTGTTTTCTAGTCCTGTTTACTGCTCGCCTTAATACTGTTAACTCTGAAGTCCACCAAGAACAGGATTTCGACTTAGCAACTTTCTTTTTACCAGCCTTTTACGCTGCTCTTATAATTGAATCCTGCATAAATACAGCAAGGGAGTCAGCCGAATACTCCATTAACTGACGTTGCCTTATCACAGAGAAGTCCATAAGAATTGATGCATCGAACGCAGACCAATCAATTGTTTTCAGTAAGAACCGAACCACCCCTGGCTCTCGATACTGACTAGCTGAAGTTGTAACATTTTATGATGTTTAGGTATAGTGTACAGTGTGTTCGTGTCTAACGGCACCAGGGGTTACCCCATCTCCCGTTGCTTTCATTGTAGGGGTAACAGTTCACTGTAAAGGCCAGAGATTTAAAAGTGTATGGATTTTGTGGAGTGTAGTGTCGTGTATCGTTGTTCTTCTGGCCATTTAGCCGCTAGACCCCTGCTGGGGCCAAACGTTGTACACACTATGCCTCATGGAGCAGACCAGGTACACCAGTATTTAGATATTTACTCTGGCAGGTCCTGCTACCTAATTTCCTGAGATTTATGTGGCTAGGACCTAAATATAAAAAAAAAATAAAAAAAAAAATAATAATAATAATAAAAAAAGAATAAATAAAATAAATTTAAAAAATATATAAAAAATAAAATAAAAAGTAATAATAATAATTCTCGCTCGGTGGGGGTTAAGAAAATTGAGTAGAAAAGCCAAATGAGGTTAGTGTGAACGCAATTAAAATTTTCAACTTATGTGGGGTATAAGCTAGCATATTAGGTAGGGTTGGGGAGGATACAGAAGGCTGGAGGAAAAGACAGAAAAAATATGGGGATGATAGAGAAGGCGACATCAGATATTCAGTGGGGCAGGCCCATACCTCACCAGGCGAAGAGAGGAGTGGTGGGGAGGGGAGGAAACAGAAAAGTACGTCCCCCCATTGGGGGGAGGGGAAAAGATAGGACCACGCGATTAATGGGATGAGACGCTAAAAGATTAGAGACCAAGAGGTAGTGATGTGCAATTTTGAATATTTAGATTTTGTTGTGTGGGGCATTCACTGTGAGGTTCAGTCAGAGTGGGGGGGGGAGAATTCAGAAATATGTGGTCAAAAGGGAAGGCGGTCCCAGGAGATCAGTGGGTCATGCCCAAGCCCCACCAGGAGAAGAGAAGAAGAGGAGTGGCAGGGAGGGGACGGAGAACCTTCGCCTCTCTCCGCCGGGGAAAAGGAGAAAGAGTGGGCCGGGCAAGGGTGCCCCACCCAGATCACCAAAAGGCAATAGGCAGTGATTTCTGCTAAGTCCAATCCGGCGTTCACTCATGTGTGAGTCTTTCCCTGACTATGGTGATGAGAGTCGTGCCCAGTGAGAAATTCTCCTAGGAGGGGATAGCTCCCATTTGATGTTGGGTTCCCCGTTCCTTTTCTGTCGGACTCATTTCGGTGTTTCTGTTCTGTTCTGTTGTTACTCCAAGTTCTTGGCGCATGTTATGTCTGTTTGGTGTCTATTCCTTAGACATTGTCTCCTTGGTATTGCTTTCCATCATTTTCTCTGTGCTGTCGCTTTATTTATGTTTTATTTATTTGCTGCACTGCACTGCACCTATTTAGGCATTATGGTTGCAATTTCTGTTCGTCTTATGTTGGTGCACTGTAGCCAGTATAGTTTATGCGCTATTAAACACCCATAGCTCACACACTCGTCTTCTGTTGAAGGTGTTTAGTGCGAAGTGGCTGAGTTATATTCATCTTCTGAATCCAGGAGATGTGCTCTTGGTTTTTTGGCAATTATTTGATCTCGGTTATAAGTCTGCATTTGGGTTCTTCATAGTTTTTGCAGTCATACATGATATGCTGACAAGTTTACAGTTCCCCACAGGTGCAAGTGGTCTCTTCTGTTATCCCAAGTGCATTGAGTTTTTCCTTAAATGGGCCATGGCCCGTCAGCAAGAAGGTTATATTTAACTCTGGGTAGAACCATGATGGTGCTTTTGGGTACATCTTTGCAACTATCGGTATGAATCGTCGTGTTATTTGTCCTTTGGTGGATGTCTCCCACCTGTGTTGCCACATCTGCAACAGGTGAGCCACGATTCTTTGCTACTCTGTTTTTCGGTTGCTGATTAGTTCCAAGGTAAGGCCATAGATAGTGGCTGGCATGTTCCTTGAGAGTAGATACATCAGCCCACATTGAGTCACCTCAAGGTCCAGTGTTAGGACCCCACCAGGACTTGAAGGGCGTGAGTGTTCACTGTTTTTCATGCTCTAGTAATAGTTAACAGTATGTTTCGTTGGATGGTGACCAGTAGTCTTCTATTGACCACGGTTTCCGCTTTGTTGGACCAAATTGGTGATCCATATGTGATCACTGGGATGAATATTGTTTTGTAGTATAGGGACAGGGTTTTTCTGTTGAGTCCCCAGTCCCTGCGAGATACTCTTGCTACGAGTGCGGCGTAGTTCTACAGTTTCTCTGTGGTAGGTGAGATGGGATGTAAAGGATAAGTTTCCATCCAGGATAATACAAATGTTATGTAGATATTTTATTTGCTTTGTTAATTTGATGGTCGTTCTTGCCATATTGTGCCGTATATAATATAAAATAAATACATTTTCTGTTTATACTCCCGGACGACCAAACGGTCAGAGTTTGTAAATTGCGTGTGTTGTTGTTGATTTGCTGTTTGCTGGACGAAAAATTCCAGTTTCCTGGAGAAAAATCATCACTGAGACCATTTAACTCAACCACTTTGTGAAAAATAGCCATAAAAATTTCCACTCGTCATTGAGTGGATTCGAACTCGGGGCGTTTTCGCCCTATGTTGGGTGGACGGCGATTCTGCCAACTATGTTACCCACGAAGTCCACGGAGTTATACACAGGGTTGCTACCATCGGGAAGGTACAAGCAGAGGATTTGATTGTTGCAGAACAACTAGACTTCGCCGAACTTCACTGCACTTGACTCAACTGCCACTTGAATATCACTTCCATCAGCGTCTTATACTCTCAGATAGCAAGCTCTCGTGTGTTATACTTGAGAGAGAATGTCTGTGACAAGCCTCATGGACCACGCTGTAATCTGCTATTAAGGCCCTGGTTGTAGTGTGCCATACCTTCACTGCAGCAGTCCTCGAACAGTCGACAATGCTTGCTGTTGCTGAGATGCTGGCCGCCGTCTACCTAGCTCCGCAAATCATTCCCCGTTCAAGTTCCGTCGAGTCCTTCGCTTTTCCCATTCACAGGCTTCGCACTGACACTCATTACCTGTGCCGTCACTATGAATGCTGTGGGATGCGTACACTCGTGGAGACAGGGGTGGTTATAATGATTTGATTCATAAGTACAGTATACTAATAATTTGTACTCCTTTCATTTATTCTCTTATCAAGGTATTATGAATTTATCGAAACTCTTTGAAACACAATTATTTGAAATGCAATTCTTTGAAAAATTAAATTAGGAAATAATTAAAAATAATATAAAAAGAAATCACAAAATATTTTTAGTTTATTCGACTCTATTGGCAACCAGTGAAAAAGTAATGTCACAAAAAGAAATCTCTCTCTCTCTCTCTCTCCCTCTCTCTATTCTATAAGAATCTGGTACGTAGTTATTTTGTATCTATTATACAGTAAAATAACTATTTCGCACCTTATATAGAATCGGTCTGCTTTCACTTTTAGGTGCGTTCACATATACACCCATAAACACTTATTCACCATGTTTGCCATCGGCATCTAATAGCTCCCAGTGAAACAGTTTTCACTATATTTTATATTTAGGTCTTTTAGAAAGCTTTGTTAGGCTATCCGAAATTTCATTAAGATCAAACAAATAGAAATCCGGAACGTTAACATATGTGTAAACTGCGTATTGTTTTCACCATGTCCGTCCATCTGTCCTTCCGGCCGCATGTAATAAACTCAGGGCATAGATTTTAAATTTTATATTTGGCTCTTTTAGATAGATATGCCGAGGCATCTGAAATTTCATTAATGTTGGAACAATAGGAATCTGGGGAAACAGGGAAATTATTATTTCCTTGTTTGATTCACATCACGTGGGCTGGCCATATACCGTATATTTTAGCCTTCAGCAGTGGGTATTGTTTGTTACTGTGCGCTGATTGGAGGGATGAACATGCAATATGGAGTATGCGCAGAAAGGAAACGTTCACATTTGTCATTTCCTTTTGTGCTCTGTTTTAGGAGTGTTAGCATATGTGCATAAAGCGCCTGTTGTCTTCACTACGTCTGTCCGTTCGCATATAATTCTTAGACCCCCAGTGGACTGACTTTTCAGGAAATTTTATGTTTGGTTCTTTTAGAAAGATTTGTCGAACGATTCCAAATTTCAATACAGTGGGATGATAGAAATCTGGCGTTTGTTATTTTTTTGTCCGCACGCATTTAATAATCGACTCAGTGGACAGATGTTCATGAAAAAATCGTTGGTTTTTTGCTCGTTTTGTTATAAATCATGAATTATTTATTATTTGTTAACGCTCCTGGAATAACGCACTGTATATATTAGCTGACATGTTTTTTTCTTTTTTTCATTTTCATTTTACTAAATACATAATTCATAAATCATTACTAGCCGCGGCATACTTTAACTGTACTGAATCAATGCGCTTACATCATTCTAGCAACGTCAGACTTGTGGGTGGAGTTCGCTTTAGTATTATTAGTCACAAATGATGAGGAATCAAGTTTATACAGAATCAGCCCAAAATAAAACCACTAATTTGTCATCCCATCTAATAATTTAATTAATTCTTCCTTGAATTTATTCAAACTAGCAGCTTCCAGGACGCTAGATGTTAGTTTGTACTAACAATCAGTTACTGGCTGAAAGCTAATTTTTGCCTATCTATAGTCATGCCTTTTTAATTTATGTCCCCTTATGTGTGTTGTCCGACAAATAGTAAGGATGCCATCAACGTTTACTTCACTCAGTCCATTTAAAGCTGAAACACTTCAATCAGTTTTCCTCTGAAGGTGCCTAGTTCCCCAGCGCTGAAATTTGCAGAACTGACTTATTTCTTGGTAAGAGTACCTTTTTGTTTTCCTTGACTAATTCGGCTGTTCACTGCACCCGTTTTAAGAGATCCACCTTTTTCTTAAAATGTTAGTTCCGGACCTGCATACAGTGCATACATTGCCTTATACCAGGGGTGGCCAACAAGGCGATCGCGATCTACCAGTTGATCGCGGCTTTAAATTCGGTTGATCACGACGAATTTAAATATTTTATAAAGAATAGATTAGTCAAAATCTAAATGTTATTATTATTATTATTATTATTATTATTATTATTCTTATGCGCCCCACTGCATACGCTTCTTACAAATCCATTGAACCACGTGACCACTCTTATTGACATGGTGCCACCCGGAAATTGGGGATGATGAGTTTCAGTACGGCTTGTATAATGTATTTAGGAAGGATAGGGTAGATAGAAGGGGTGGTGGGGTGATGCTTCTTATCAGAAGCAGCCTAAGTGCGACGATAGCTTTCCCGGATTCAGACATTTCACATGCTAGTAAAGAGTCTGTATGGTGTGAGATAGTTGGAAACAAAGGTATAATGCGAGTAGGAGTAATCTACAGACCAGGTGATTCTGAAGATTATGACAAAAGCTTCTACATGCAAATGGAATGGGCAAGTAAGCGTCAATGCCTTATTATGGGTGATTTCAATTTGCCTCTAATTGATTGGAGTAAATGGGAAGGAAACTCGACATGGGGAACAAAATTTTTAAATCGACTAGATGACTGTTATTTGTATCGGCATGTCAGGGAAAGTACTAGAGAAAAGAATATCCTAGACCTCATCATCACACATGAATCAGATGACATAACACGGCTGACAGTAGAGGAACCAGTAGCAGGAAGTGATCACGGAGTTCTACGGTGTATGATGACGAGAGAGGTAGCAGAAGTAAAAGGCAAAGGAATGGGTTTTAATTTCCGAAAAGGAAATTACGATGCCTTAAGGTACTACATGGCCTCTATTAACTGGGTAGATATCGCGCAGAGAATGAATACAATTGAACTGTGGTACGCTTTTAAAACATTAATCACATATGCCTTGAATGCGTATATACCATTAAAAAAATACTCCACGAGAAGAGTTCCAAGTTGGATGAATAGTGAAGTTGCCACATTACTTGAGCAGAAAAAGGTGGCATGGAAAGGTTACAGAGAAATAAAATGTACTGAAGCCTATAACAGCTACAAGGTGATGTGTAATAGAGCCACAGAAAAGGTTCGACAGGCAAAGGCAGTTTATGAGAAATCACTAGCAAACAAAGCAAAGAGGGGGGGGATAAAGAATTCTTCACATATATAAATGCCAAGAAGAGCAGGACAAACCAGATCGGACCTTTTACGTAAGGGACAGGGGATAGTAATAAATACACCAGCTGCCGTTGCAGATGAACTCAACAGTTATTTTGCATCGATATTTACAAATGAAAAGCCTTTTGTGGCAATGGGAAATTGTGGGAGCGAAGTTAAAAAATATGTAATTAATGATATTGAAATTTCGCAAGATTATTTAATGAAAAAACATTCGAGCCTACAGACTACAGATTACTCTAATGTAAGTTTTCGATTTTTTCGTTTTAATTTCTGGAGAGTATCATACGAAAGTGTTCTACGTACTATATTGAGGTAAACTCCTCTTATCATTTTACAAATTTTTATATTCCGTAATGATCACATAAGGTCAGAGGAGCTCACAAAATAGAGAGAATACAAGAACGTCACCATATTTAGCGGTCATGCAATTTGTTAATTCATACAGTTAACCCAAATGCGTAGAAATATATCCCCGCGCTTGATCACTGGGCCACGGCGTTCGTTAAGATAGTAATTAGATAATTCCCCTGTTCACACCCTTCTGCTGAAATTTTCACAACCGATGAAAACAATGTCAAGTGCTTTTTAGGCACGTTAGCACATAAGCATGAAACGCCTTTAGTCTTCACTATAGGAAAACGTGTGTAGTCTTCACTATAAGAAAACGTCTGTAGTCTTCACCGTGTCTGTGCGGTATCACAGTGGTATGGTCACCGTCCTCCCCACACCAGGTGGAAAATGCTCCGTTGATGACGCGAGGAACTTTTATGGGCTTTTTTCACTCTTTGGATGAGTTAGTTGGTCTCAGGCGTAAACAGCAAGACTTTTTCCCGGGGAAAACCGGGGTTATTCGTCCAGCAAAGCAGGCATATCGACCAGAGAACACACGCAATTTACAAATACAGACACAATACAGATGGGTAGTTAAAATTAAAATTTCCAGGTAATAAAAAATAATAATAATATATATATATATATATATATTTATTTTTTTTTTCCAGGCTTCACCATAGTTAAATGTATGTAGTCTTCACCATAGGAAAATGCCTATAGTATTCCGTTCGCTCTGTCCATCCACCTGAATGTAATAACTCAACTTTAATTGGTGGATTATCATAAAATTTTATCTTTGGCTCTTTTAGAAACACTTTTGTCCAGACACCCCATATTTCATTAAAATTGGACTAACAAAAATTTTACAATATTATTTCTTAATAATAATGATTACAAGTATGGATTTCCACGACATTTCATATTAGTATGGATTTCCACGACATTTCATATTAGTATGGATTTCCACGACATTTCATATTAGTATGGATTTCCTACATGCAAGTATGGATTTCCACGACATTTCATATTAGTATGGATTTCTTACATGCAAGTATGGATTTCAAGTATGTATTCATACAAGTATGGATTTCCACGACATTTCATTCACAAGGAGGCTATCCTTAAATTTCATTAAAATCGGACCAATTGAAACTAGAAATTATTATTTTATTTATATATTATTATTTTTTTTTTCATTCATATCACATAGGTTTCTATTATACCGGATATTGTAGTTGATACAGTATTATGCTGGATATTGTTTGTTGCCATGCGATGACTGGAGGAGTGAATGAGCAGTATGGGGGTTGCTTAGAAACAAAATGTTCTCGGTTCCCGCATAAACGTCATTATTTTTTATTCATCTTTCTTGTTATAAATCATGAGTTGTTACTGATTGCTAACGAGCCTGAAATGCAATGAACTGCATACATTAACTAACATAGTTAATGTGTACAGAATTTCTGTCCAGCATTTTTCGATATTCCAAAATTTCACCAATGCTACTTTTTGCTTTTCAGGGGATGTCACCTTCTCTTGCAACTTAGATCTTTGCCGTCATGTTTCTTACTGGCTAATCCGTAGCCGAGTGGTCAGGAGCGGGAGTGCAGTAGCACACGCTCTTTGAGTAGACTGGGGTTCAAGCCACTGACTGCTGAATACGGTCGATCTGCCAATCCGCACTGGACTAGCGTGACAGATTATGGTCCATTTCCCTCAGCATGAATTGTTGAGGAGGCTTCCATCCTGCAGTGGGTTGATAATGGCTGCACTTTACCTTTTTTTTTTACCTTTCTTACTGGCTAAACTTTATACAAATACTGCTGCTTTCAGAACCATATATGTTTCAGCAAGAACACAAGCATGGCGGACTCCAAACCTTAATGGACACTGACTCTTAAACAGGAACTTGGAAAAGCACACAGATTGCACATGACCCTACAGCCTACTCCGAAGCCAGAGCAGTTTTCAACAGAACTAAGTCACTAGCTCTCAAACCGTATACCCAGCGCACTATTGATAGAGGAAGAACACCTTTTTCAGAATTTTCCACATTTCCGCATGATTTAGACCCAGAAGCATGGATTCAGTATATTACAAGGTTTCATTCTTCCACCTTCGTGCTATTTCCTACTCCCACTGAGACTCACTCTAGCTGATATTAGCTGCCAGCGTAATGTTTTCAAGGATAACAGCAAGGAATGATACAGTGCCACAATTTGCAGTCAGATGTATAGTCCATATCTTATTAACTACCTCCTTAGAATCTTTGTTAACATTCTGGTCATCTGATATTTTCCATGTTAGTGGAGTATCTGAATTTTAAGCCACTACTTAAAATTCAGAGACCAAGCCAACGTGCAGACTTCAGACCCATTGCCACAGCATCCTTCCTGCTAAAACTACTAGAGATATTGCTGCTGTCACTTTGTCCTTACAGTTCTTGCCAAATGAGCTCTTCCCCCAAATTCACTATGACATAAAGGATCATTCCGCAATTACGAGTCTGTTGGACATTTCCTCCAGAGTTCCCAAGGTTTTTGAAGAAAATATGGAGATGAAAATTGTTTATTTGAATCTGAAGTTAGTATTTGACACAGTTAACATTGGTGGCTTCTCCTATTTCTGCCAGGAATAATGCCACATTAAGGGAGACTTGCTTGGTATTCTCCAATCTCTGCTCACCTCAAGAACATATTTTCTGAAAGTAGGCTCCAAGGTTCTCATCGGAGCCATTGTTACAGGCGTTCCTCAAGTAGGAGTGTTCGCTGTCCTTCTTCTACCGCTATATTCTACCCTTTTGTCACCTCTCTTCTTGATATTGTCTGCTATGCAGCTGAATACAGCTGTTCAAGCTGCGAAGAGCTTTAATAGTTCCAAGCCCTAACCCACCACTTGAATGCTATTCTCTACGAGTTGTCTCAACATTGCCTCGATTTGGTCTTAACTTAAACCTTGGTCTGCGCGTGTAGTACAGTGATATCGTCACCATTCTCTCCACACTGGGTGGAAAACGCCCGGGTTCGAATCCTGTCGATTACGCGAGGGACTTTTATGGGCTTTTTTTTCATTCCGTGGCTGAGTTAGTCGGTCTCAGAGGTAGATAGAAAGGTTTTTCTCCCCAGAAACTGGGTTTTTCGTCCAGCAAAGCAGGCAAATCGACCAGAGAACACACGCAATTTACAGACAAAATACAGATGGGTAGATGAAATAACTTTCCAGGTGATCCTAATAAATAGATTTTTATTTTTATTTTTTACCTTAAACCCTAATGAATCAGCCATATGTCTTTTCTTTGAAGAGAGGAAATCTTCAACCTTCAACCCACCTGCCTTCAACCAGCTGTACTAAACTATTAATTTTAGGCCGCCCGAATAATTAAATTCATCTGCCGTGCTGAGTGTCTTATGTCTGTTAATTGCGTGTGTTCTATGGTCGGTTTGACTGTTTTGCTGGACGAAAAACCCCAGTTTCTGGGGGGAAAACCTTGCTATATACTGCAATCGACTAACTCAGCCATGGAGAGAAAAAAGCCCATTAAAGTTCCTCGCGTCATCGACGGGATTCGAACCCGGACCTTTCTCATCCGGTGTGGAAAGGACAGTGACGATACCACCGTGCTACCGCGCAAACAACAAGCTATACTAGGAAAACCCATTCCACCAGATATTTCTCTCACTGACTTTGGGATAATCTTCGATCCCAAGTTGACCTTTCATGATCATGTGACTCGACCTCATACCAAGATGTCCACAATGAGTGACGAGCAAAACAGCACTTCATGTCTCCGATCGTAAGACCAGTATTAAATGTGTCAACATAATTATCCACCTAGCAATCCTGTATGCAGTAGAAATTTGCGCATCTATTTTCCGAACAATTATTAACAGAATATTCGCGAATGTATACTGGTTTTTGAATTGGAGTACTTACAAACATCGCATACATTCAGAACTTGGGCACATCACAACTTGAAAGTTTTCATGATTATCGGAGGTTAAATGTTAAAATTATAATGCACGACTGGTAGCAATCATTAAAATGCTCATTAGTGTTCTGAATCCTCTTGAACGCTGGTCCATGAGGCTGTCACAGACTTTCTCTCAGGTATGACAATCTAGGTTTGCTACCTGGGAATCTGAAACGCTGATGGAACTGATATTCAGGCGATACTTGAGTCAAGTGGACCAAATTTCGGCAGAGTCCGGTTATTCTTCGACTACAAAATCCTCTGCTTGCACCTTTATGATGGTGATTATACTCAGAGTTACTTACGGTCGTTAGTAACTTTGGTATAACCCTCGTGTGCAAGTCCTGAAATAAGGTACCTAGTATGCATACTGGAGGTGAATACCCAGTTGTGAACCAACGTAAGCAGGGGTCGAGGTGCGGCGTTCACATCACACACAAGGATGCGGCTCTTCTGTATTATCAGGCAATACTAGGTGGTAGATGACTCTTATCAACCGGTGCAGTACCAACACTTTGCATATTGGAGGCTTGAAGTTGTGAAATCAATGTTTAGTATCTGCAGAAAAGCTCCGGCAACCACCCAATCGCTTCCATCATGGAGTACGACTGATGTATTTTGAGGTTATGATAACCACCATAGCGAAATCCAGTCTTCCTTACATTTCGAGGGCACAGCTCTAAAACGGTGTTCGCAGGCCGACCGATAGATAATCCACCGAACCGAACCTACTGGTAACTCTCTAGGAGGCATCCAGATCAGCTACTGTATAACCTCTACTCTGTCAGATAGTAACTGGATAGAGTCCGAGTAGTTGTGTATTGGGAAGCATTTTCGAGGCCACGTTATGTTAAGAGGCTGGGTTTATTCTTGATGTGTGTACGACATATTCAAAAAATTTCATTACTTCATATAAAAAAAATCAAAAAAAAAATCTTTTATTCTCCTGCACGATACACCTTATCTATAGCATAGATAAGGTGTCAAACAGCGTTTGAGCGGACCTGAGTTCAAGCTACTGCATTAGCCTTTCTGACCACTCGGCTAATTCAGGCCATGTCCCCACTCCCACCTTTTCTTTACTTTCTTTACTACTGAATACATCATGAAAAATCATCAAATTAGTACACTGAGTGATCACTGAGTTATGACCATCCCTATGAAAACCGAATGCGACCCGTTGACCACGTGAGGTACGAGAGTGCGGAGTCGACCTATAGCATAGATAAGGTGTCAGTGGCTCAGTAGGTAGTAAAATGCCGAGCGTGATGGGTAAAAGGAAGAATTTATCGGACTTGGATAAAGGACATTGTAGGAGCTCGACGAGCTGCCGCCTCGTTTTCCCAAATGGCTGAACTGGTGGGGTGTTCGAGAGCCGCCGTTGTTAAAGTGTACCAGGACTGGCGTCAAAATGCTCAAACAACGACCCGACGGCAAAACTGAAAAGGTCAATGTTAGAGGTGAGCGCCGGGTCCGACGACTCGTACAGGCGAACAGGCGTAGCACTGTTGAAGAGTCGATTACCCAGTACAACATGGGCCAACCCGGAACGATAGCTGGTATGACCATGCTTCGCATGCTCGCACGTATGGGCTATATCAGCAGACGACGCCTACGGCATCCTCTCCTAACCAAGGTTAATCGGCGTAAAAGACTCACCTGGTGCAAAGAGCATGCAAGTTGGACGTTAGAAGACTGGAAGAAGGTGTGCTGGTCGGATGAGTCACGTTATTTAATCCACACCGTGGATGGTCGTGTACGGATTTTACGTCAACAACACGAGGCTCTTCATCCGTCATGCATGGTATCAAAAGTGCAGGCGGTTGTATGGTGTGGGGCATGTTCCACTAGCAGGAACTTTGACCACTGGTGCATTTGGAACAACGTATCAGTAGTCTCCTCTTGGCGCCTCCGTAGCCAGGTGGGAAGGAGCAGCAGTGCATAGCACACGCTTCTTGATTAGACCGGGGTTCGAGCCCGTCGCCACCAAATATGGAGGATGCGGAAAGGTCATGGAATGACCACCGCATATCCCGGAGCAATATGGCCTTAGTTGCTAATGCTCCTAAAAACCAAACAACAAACAGTAGTCTCCGCTATGGTCAACTGCTTGCTGACTGTGTACACCCTGCTATGTTACAGTTTTCCCGAATGGTGATGGTGTCTTCCAAGATGACAGTGTGCCGAGCCATCGGGCACTTGTGCAGGAATGGCTTGAGGAACCCAGTTCTGACTTCCAGCATATCGATTGGCCTTCGAACATCAATCCTTATATCAGTCCCATAGAGCATTTGTGGGACACTCTGGAAAGGCATATTAGGCGTCTTAATACACTAATCACCTCCATGCCTGCATTGCTAGCCGCATTACACACAGCTTGGTTGGCCCTACCTCCCGAACGTTTCCGACATCTTGTTGAATCAATACCACGTCGGATAGTTGCTGTACTGACGGCAAAACGAGGACGGTGGTATTAGATAGGTGGTCATAATTCAGTGATCACTCAGTGTAGAATAAACGTATTTGCGTAAAGATGTAAACTTCCCAAACACTTTCTCGTTCATTTTACAAACATACGTGGTCTCAGTTCCAATTTCAATTATGTCCATTTCTACTAACACCACTTATTTTGTCTGACAGAATTCCACTTATTTTGGCTGACAGAATTCCAATTATCGATTGATTGAACCATGCACATCTCAGCTGTCCTAATTATTCGTCGTATGATTCCTTTCTCCTCAAAGGTGGTGCTTTTTCATATGTCCGCTCTGATACTCCCTGTCAGAAACAGTAATTTTTAATCTCCTTTTTTCGATCTTCTCTATCTTAAAATCATATCATCTGTGAGATTAATATGTTCATATGTCTGCTCTGATACTACCTGTCAGAGACAGTAATTTAGAATCTCCTTTTTCGATGTTCTCTGACTTAACATCTCTCTACTCCATTCTGTCAAATTCATCTGTTGCCTCTATCGTTCCCCCAATTCCACCAATTACTTGGACCTCTTTAACTTCCTTTCTTTGAAACTTGATATTCTCCAGTCCAACTTTCCTAACAGTGAGGTAATTTTCCTTGGTGATTTTGATGTTGATAACTTCAGCTGGCTTCCGTTTTCTAGTCACACGGATTCTGTTGGCAAAGATGCTGAGGCTTTGCAATTTCTAAGGACCTCGCTCAGATTGTTCATTTACCTACCAGAATACCAGACTTTCTACAGTCTAACTTTTTTAACAGTCAGGTAATTTTCCTTGGTGATTTTGATGTTAACAACTTCAGCTGGTTTCCGTTTTTTAGTCAAACAGATCCAGCTGGTCAAGACGCAGAGAATTTTGCAGTTACTAAGGTTACAGAATCCTAAGACACTCCTAACCACACACACAGCTAACACTCCTGAAATTTTTTCTCACAAACGGCCCTTCCACGTATACGGTCGAGGTGAGTGGTCCTCTAGGCACCTCAGATCACAACTTAGTCTCTTCTCCAAATGGAGTCTTCTCGTGTGGCTATTCTTTTTTGGAATTGCACATTTCTCGTGTGCAATTCCAAAAAAGAGTTAACTTCTTTTTTGGAATTGCAAGAATGCAAAATGTGATCTGCGAGATTTCTATTCTTTCCCTTGGTTGAGTTACTGTTTTAAACCTGATGTCAGTGTTTGTTCAGATCTTGTCAGTGAAATTATTCTTGTTGGGGTGAAATCCTTTATTCCACACTCCACCTTAAAATCTTGTATCTAAATTTGGGTTTCCAATAAATGCGCTAAGGCTGTTCAAGGTAAGAATGTTGCACATTGCAATTGGCTTGCATTGAAATCTCCAGGTTCATTTGCTGCCTATGCCAAAGCTCGCAAGAAATGTAAAGCAGTTATTAATCAGCCCAAACTAGATTTTGAACAGGCTAAGAGTAGAAAATTTGCTTCTTGTCCAAATGGTAGTTGACCATTCTAGTCTCTTGCCAAAGGTATTGGTCGCCACTTTTGCCCATTTGTACTTCCACATCTGTTAAAACCCAATGTTCTATTTCCACGTCATCTAAAGATAACGCCGACCTGCTAGCATCCTACTTTTCTACTAACTTCTACTTTTCTTCTATTGATGATCTCGGCAAACCACCTCTTACCATTTACAGTATACTCCACTGCCTTCTGTGTTCTTATTTAACAAGGATGTCATAAGAATTTTGAACAGTCTCGATAGCAAGAAAGAGCCAGGTCCAGATGGTATTACTCCTTTTGTTTTCAAAACCTGTGATCCTGAGCTTTCTCCTGTTTTGTATAGCCTTTTTACACTTTCTTATTCCTTTAGTTTTTTCTTTCTGTTTGGAAATTTCCCCATATGCAGCTATTTCCTAAAAAAGGCGACAGATTCTTCCCATACTCATACTGCAAAATCTTATTTTCCCCTGGACTCTAATACACTCAATGAAGGAAATTGCGTGCTATCCACGGAGATTAGTAGTATAAAAACAATATTAACTAACCGACAGGCTGAAATTTCCGACATCAACGCCCAATTTAAAGTCTCATGTCAATTATGTTTTGCGGCTTAAGGGAAGCTAGGAAGAACTCTGAACCTACTCTTGAAGCGAATGGTCTCAAAGTGAGTAAGAATTCTTCATTACCTGACGATGCTTTTAGTATTGAGACCAGACCAGATCTTCATCTTCCACCGAACTCAATACTCCTCCTATTGCTGCAAATATTAATTTGCCAAAGCCTGCCAACATTCATGATTCGTCATTCAACAGAGCAATTTATTGCCAAACAGTCTCTGTCAGATCATTCTTCTGATGTAAATTGAACACTCCTACCACCTGCTCTCCTCTGCGGAACAGTTCTGTCTGTACCTCTATTTTACAAGCTCAGAGTCACCGAGTGGAATCGTCTTCAATATCAGTTAAGGCAACATATGCAAAAATAACTGCTGCCACATCTAATGAGGTCTACAAATCTGTCTGTAGGGCTGCCGCCACACAGCATAACTGCTTCTGATTGCCAGTCTCAAATATCACAACAAAACAAACCTTCAGAAAATGCTAAAGCCTCTATATCTCAAGATAGCCAAAATTCATCAAACACAGAATGTAACTAATTCAGATAAATCTCAGTTACTCAAATTTGATTTGATTTGATTTGATTTTTTATGGCGCATTGGCAGCTAAGCAGTTACTCAAACAAAAGTACAATATCATAATTATTCCCACAAAAGACCGAATTTTTGTTTCTAGGCTTGGACCCGCCACTAAATCTGAAGATCTTATCAACTTAATTAAAGAAGAATATGGTTTCGGTGTGGAAATCCGTTCTGTGAAGACACGGTGCCTCGCCTACTCATCTTTTATAATAACATGCCTTCCATCACAAACGGAAAAAGTGCTCAATCTAAGATCCCTCTTATCAGGGGCTCTAGTAAAACGCTTCAAAGACAGACAGACAAGGCAGTCCAAAATCTCTTCTTCAAATGCACAGCAATCAGTGGCCCTGCTATCTACACATACTACGCTCTCCTCCCGTCAGAGAATCCCCAGATCTCAGCTGTTCAGTGTTTACCTTCAGAATTGCAGGAGTATAGTTAGTAGCCTAAACCAATTTAGAGCAATCCAGGGCTCACATATTTATGATATTTACCTGCTCACTGAAACTTGGCTCTCTGCAGATATTGATGACCAGGAGATTATAGATGGGCAATATATAATCCGTAGAAAAGACAGAGGATCTCGTGGAGGCGGAGTAGCTATTATACATTCTAACCATATATTCTGTGAAATTGCATCAAATTTCACAAATATTGAATCACTATACTGCCTTCTTCATCTTGGCAAGTTAAAAGTTTTAATAGTATTACTTTATTTTCCACCTCCCTTAACTAATGTCGACCTTCAGTACCCAGAAAGCTCGCCGGAATCTATCTTCCCGCTAATTCAGTCTTCCGACATAGCAATGGTTTTGGGCGACTTTAACTGTCAACTGGCCAATTTAGAATCTTCTTCTCCATCACTGCAGATTAGGGCTGTCTTTAATAGGCTTCACAGCTATGGTCTTGAACAAGTTCGTAATTTTCCAACCAGAGGAAATGCCTACCTTGACCTAATATTCTCCTCTACTCATATAGAGGTTCACAAAGACAACCCTATATTTCACTCAGATCATTCGCCAATTACTTTTGACATCACTGTGACTTCTCATAACTTCAAATGCAGCTCCGGTTCTCCACGTTTCAATTTCAGAATGGCTGACGGGTCTCTGCTCAACCTAGCTCTCAGCAACATAGACAAGCAGCTCTTTGACTCTATGCATGACATCGATGTTCTCACTAATAATCTGATCAACTGTGTCCACTCAGTTATATCTGACATTGTTCCTCAATCCCATCTGACCGCACGCTCTACCTACCCGCACTGGTATAACAGCGAACTAATACATAAAATGAAATCCAAAGAATTCTATAGAAACAAGTATAAGCAATCATGTGACAGTCAATACTATAAAATATTCAGTCAACTCTGCAAAGAAGTGAAAACGCTCATATTAAAATCTTACAATCTGTATACAGAGTCAGTTCAGGATAGTCTGCTTACTCACAGAGATATTAAACCATTCTGGAATTTCATGAAGCACAAGAATATAACCAGCAGAAAGTTGCAACTCTATAACGCAGATGGAACTGTATTATCGGACGAATTCAGTATTGCTCATGAGTTTGCCAAACATTTTTACAGAATTCAAACAAATGATACATTGAGACCTGCCTCATTTCCTGACTTCACACCTGTTAAAGATGATATCCTCATTAATCTCTTTATCACAGATGAAGATTTAAATTCGGCATTAAAAAGCATGAGAAATTACTGTAGCAGAGGTCCAGATGACATGCCAGGCTTATTTTGGAAAATGACTGTCACTTTAAAACCCCTCATACTGCGGATCTTCGACTTGTCTTTTAGGCTGGGGAAGTACCTAAGCACTTTAAGCAGGTCATTATAGTTCCTCTTTTCAAAAAAGGTGATAAAAATGATGTAACTGATTAGAGACCCATATACTTGCAAAACAGCCTGGCTAAACTCTTCGACACTGCAGTACACAAACATCTCTTCGACACTGCAGTACACAAACATTTCTTCGAATTCTTCAGGCCTTTCATTGACCATACTCAACATGGTTTCTGCAGTGGCAAGTCAGTAATCACAGATTTGCTTCCTTTCTGGCAATACACCTCTGAAGTTCTTGATAACAACCTTCAAGTTGATGCAGTCTCACAGATATATCTAAGGCATTTGATAAAGTCCCGCACGAACAACTTCTGGAAAAACTTAAGCTATATGGTATCCGTGACCCTTTGCTCTCGTGGCTACGCAGCTATATTACGCATCGTTCCTTGAGCGTTATCATCAATCAAGTGAACTCAAACTGTTTTATACCACTAAGTGGAGTACCTCAAAGCTCCCCCTTAGGTCCTCTACTTTTCATTGTTTTCGTAAAAGACTTCCTTCTTTCATCTACACCTCCAATGTTCAAGTTGCTCTCTATGCAGATGATCTTAAGATCTACTCCGCAGTGAAGGAGATTACCGATTCTCAACAGCTTCAATGTGCTCTCAATAAATTTTCTCTGTGGCTATCTCCGAATGGCTTGTCTGCTAACCCCTCGAAGTGCAAAATAATCTCTTTCTCATCCAGCAGATCTCCACAACTAATAAATACGGGGTATACACTATTAACTCTGAGATCATCGAAAGGTGTAACCAAGTTAACGACATGGGGATTCTTTTCTCCAGCAGTGCTAAATTCGATGCCCATGTCCTTAAAATCACTAACAAAGCATTCAAAACACTGAGATTCATCAAACGGATTACTTACAAGTTCAAAAACTACAGATATGCGGTTATCCTTTATAAAACTATTGTTCTGCCAATCCTTGAATTCAGTTCACCCATCTGGAATTCTCACACAAAGATTTTAACTAACAACATTGAAGCAGTCCAAAATAATTTTATCCGTTACCTTACGTACCGTAATCCTCTATTCTATCACTCAGTGTATAATGAATCGCTGTGTGATTACTTTCATCTGAGGCCTCTGTGCACTAGAAGAGTTATTGCTGACATTACCCTTCTAGCCAAAATAATCACTAGAACTTAAGAAGCATCTGATATCCTTAGTAAAATCAACTTCAATGCTCCTTGTCGACAAGTCAGGAAACTTACACCGTTTCGCCTTGACTCTGCCACCACGGACTTTATGAAGTTCATTCCACTAAACAGATTCAGCAAATGACTCTCTCATTGACTTCTTTGACAACTCCCAACCACTGATGAACTCCATACACAAATTTGTCTCTTCTCTTAAACTGCAAAGTGACTAGCTCTGATCTAATTATTGTAGTTTATTATTATTATTTGTTTTATTATTTTTCTATTCTCTAACTGATTAATTATTACTTGTTTTACCGGTAACTTAATGCAATCCTCTTTTGTACATATGATTTTAATGTTTGAATCTATATCAATGTTTATCTTCCTGTTGGATCTCTTATTATTGTTATTGAGTTCATTGTTCTGATCTCAGATACACTGTTAATGGTTACCTGTTGCGTATCTTGTTATTAATAAAAAATAATAAAGGCGCCTCCGTAGCCAGGTGGGCAGGAGCAGCAGTGCGTAGCACACGCTTCTTGTTTAGACCGGGGTTCGAGCCGTTACCACCAAATACGGAGGATGTGGAAAGGTCAGGGAACGACCACCGCATATCCCCGGAGCAATATGGCCTTTGTTGGTAAGGCTCCTAAAAACCAAAAATAACAACAACTCTTTCTAAAGTAATAGAGTAATTCATCAACTGCCAACTCATAAACTGTTTAGAAACCTTTCATTTGACCAATGATCGCCAATATGGAGTCCGTCAGTGTTGATCCATTGGTGGTATACTGGCTTGTGTTAGTAATCTATGAACAAATTCAAACAGTTGCTCTTGACATTTCAAAGGCTGTTGATCGTGTTTGGAATGAGTCTTCTAAACGAGCTTGCACCTTATGGTTTGCCAACTGTTTTTTGTGATTTGGCATCCAGTTTTCTCTCTGACTGTTCATTGTGGATGATGGTAAATGGCTGTTTGTCTTCTAACTTCTGCACTAATGCTAGTGTTTCTCAAAGTTCAATTTTTTCACCCACTCTTTCCCTCTTGTATATTAATGATCTTCTTCCATTTACTGGAAATCCTATCCATAGTTTTGCTAATGATAGCACATTGCAACTCATTGAATGAAGGATAGCGCAAGCAGCTTTTCCGTTAAAACCTGCCCTCCTAGCTAGTAGGAGCGCCTTAAGTTCTTGAGATTTCTCCCAACATAAATTCTACCTGTAACCCAAGCTCTTTACGGCGACTTTTATATAATTTCTAGGGATAAAGTCTACAACAAAGGGGTACTGATAGCCTGCAACCAATGACTCAAAATATTCTAAGACAGCGTTTCCCAAACTGCGGTCCGCAAACCTCTGGCGGTCCGTGTACCAGTTCCAGGGGGTCCGCGAAACGGTGGTCGGCCATATACAGGGTGTCTCAAAAATATTGGTACAAACGTTTAGGGGAGGTAGGTAACATCTGAAGGAATGTGAATCGCATAGGAACCCATAACCGGAAACGTCTCCGTAAGTCGGTAGACGGCGTTGTTCATCAGTTCGTGAGAGGGACAATTTCTGGTTTACTCATTCAAGCAGTAGTCGCCGCACGAAGAGCATGCATCGATATACGAACTGTGAGCTGGCAGACATGCACCTAGTGTATGGATTAGCAGAGGGCAATGGACGAGCTGCTCAACAATTTATGGAGAACGCTTCCCAGACAGACATGTACCGGACCACCGTTTGTTTGCGCGTGTGCATCAAAATTTGTGCGATTATGGGTCATTTAGAGGTAACAGGAGTAGTGCGGGCAGACCATGTTCGACGCGAACTCCCGCCATGGAAGAGAGTGTGTTGAATGCCGTCCAGAATAATCCTACTACCAGCACACGTACCGTTGCCTCTGCTTTAGGAGTGTCTCGTTGCAGTGTACAGCGTGTCTGGCACGACGATTCCTTACACCCCTTTCATCTCCAAAGGATTCGGTTACTGCTCCCCCAAGGTCATCCTGCACGTGTGGCTTTTGCGCAGTGGTTTCTCCAAGAAAGTGTTCGAGACTTGAATTTTTCAGCCTATGTTTTGTTCCCGGATGAGGCTTATTTCACTCGGGAAGGCTTATTCAATCAGCACAATGCTCATGTGTGGGCTCACGACAACCCACACGGTGTGCGCCCCCATGTGGCACAACATCGCTTCCCAATAAATGTGTCGGCCTGTATGGTCGGTGACTGCTTAGTCGGACCGTACCTGTTACCATCCCGCATGAACTCCGCTAAATTTCGGATCTTTCTTGAACAAGTTCTACCAGTGTTACTTGACGATGATCCAGCAAATGTGAGACGCAACATTTGGTTTCAACATGACGGGGTGCCTGCCCATTATGGAAGGTGTGTTCGTGACCATTTGAACAGGCGTTTTGGGCGTCGATGGATTGGCCGTGGTGGATCCGTTGCCTGGCCCTCACGCTTACCTGATTTATCGAGCCTTGATTTCTTTCTGTGTGGGGGCCCTCAAATCTATCGTGTATGAATCGCCTGTGGAGACGGAAATGGATCTCGTGGCGAGGCTCGTCTGCGCTGCTGCTAATGTCAAAGAAACTCCAGGCATGTTCGATCGTGTCCGCCAATCCATGCTGCGTCGGTGTCACGCATGCATCGCGTCTCATGGCGGAACCTTCGAGCATCTGTTCTAACATCATGAAATGCATCCATCTCGTACTCCATTGTTAATATTATATCAAATAAATGTTTGCCACTAATTACTGTCTTGTGTCATTTCTGCTTCTTGTGCTTCTGCTACTACTTTCCCGTGACGTTTCCGGTTATGGGTTCCTATGCGATTCACATTCCTTTAGATGTTACTTACCTCCCCTAAACGTTTGTACCAATATTTTTGAGACACCCTTATATATAGATAGGGTCCGCAAATTTTTTTTGAGTTTTGAAAACTCAAAATCATCACCATTCTGTCATCACCATTAAATCATCACCATTCTGTCAATTTATTAACGACCTTGACAACGGTCTCTATTTGGCAGCCACGTTAATTAAATCGTTAGCAAAGCATTTCGACTGACAGGCTTCGTTGAGAGGAACATATGCAGATTTAAAGATGACAGGTATGCAATGCTATTGTTGAAAGCAATGGTAATTCCCACCGTGGAGTTTGGATCAGTGATATGGAATTCACGCAGAAAAATGTCTCTCAACAGAATAAGCAGTTCAACGAAATTTTGCAAAAATTATAAGGCACATTGCTTCCAAATATCGACTCTGTTGCGCTCCCGGATAACTGGAGCACTAATTTTATATTCTTCATTCATATACTGTTTACTTTCCTCCAATTAACATTTTTCCCCACTTTGAGCTGTTAGTTTATATGAAGACAGGAGTGTCTGTTTCTGTCTTAATTTCTTACCTAAGTTTGTACATATATATATATATATATATATATATATATATATATATATATATATATATATATATTCGGTGGTTTTATATATATGTGGCATCTTTACATAAATATGAATATTTTTACGCTCTAAAAGAAATACGTTCGGCGATGTATGGTACTGCGTTACATTTAGTACACGTTCTGTTTCTTAAATTAACTGTTTTTAGACGCGTTAGCATATATACATAATGTGCGTCTGTTGTCTTCAGCATGCCCATCGGTCTGTCTGTCCGCCCTCATGTAAAAACACGACTCCCACCGGACGGATTTTAATGAAATTCAAGGTTTACGCCTTTTAAAAATAACTTCTTGAGCCATTCCAAATTTTATTAAAATCGGAGGAATAGCAATCAGGAAATCATTATTTATTTTTTTCCATCCTCATATAACTTGATTTCCAGTGGATAGTTTATCATGAAATTTTATAATTAGCCTTTTTAAAAAGATTTGTGGAGCTATCTCAAATTTCATTAAAAGCATTATCATCAAATTTCATTTCATTTAAACCAATAGAATTCTGACATTGATTATTTAATTTTTATAAATAAATATAAATAATAATAGATATCTTATAGCCTATATCTTATATGGGTTCTTGAGGTTGTCACAGACGTTTTCTCAGATATGCCAGACAAGCTGTACTTGCTACCTGGGAGTCTAAAACGCTGATGGAACTGATATTCGGGTGACATTCAAGTCAAGTGTACTCAATTTCGGCGAAGTCTGGACGGTCTGTGACAACCAAATCCCCTATTTGCACCTTCACGATGGTAGCACTGTTAGTAATCCTGAGTATAACCTCCACGCACAAGCACACTGTGAGTGATCACCCAGGTGTGAACCAACGTAAGCAGGGGTCGAGGTGTGGCGTCCACACCATATGGAGATGCCGCCCCTCTGTGTTACCAGGCAATACTAGATAGTAGATGACTCTCATCAACCGGTGACCACCACTTTGCTTATTGGAGGCTTGAAGTGGTGGAAACCATATTTAGTCTCCAGAGCTAAGTTCCGGTCAACTCTTCTCCATCTCTTCCATCATGCAGCATGACTGGTAACTTTTGAGGTTATGATCCAATCATGGCGAGATCCAATCTTCCTTACATTTCAAGGGTACAGCCCTAAAAGGGTGTTCGCAGGCCACCCGCTAGTTAGTACACCGGACCGGACCGGTCCGAACCTATTAGTAACTCTTTAGGAGGCTTCCGGATCAGCTAGTGTATAACCTTGTTGCCTCTACTCTGCCAGATAGTAACTGGAGGGAGTCGAAGTAGTGTGTATGCGGGGAGCATTGCCGAGGCCACGTTATGCCAAGCATTTAGGTATATTTGTACCATGTGTATGCCGAATCTAAAAATTTCATTACTTCATACAGCATGTCACCCCCCCACACACTTTTTCTTACTATTGAATACACCATGAATTGTCAAACTAATAGAGTAAGCTTATCTTCGAGAAGATCTAAATCTCCCAAACACTTCCTAGTTCATTTCACAAATATACGTGATCTCAATTCTAATCTCAACGATATCCATTTCCACTTGCAGTCTGCCAAACCCCATGTACTTTTTCTGTTTTTCTGAAAGAATCTCTGTTATCGGTTGATTCAACTACTGCTCCTCTCAGTTGCCCAAATTATTCGCTGTATGATTCCTTTCCCCTCAAAGGTTGTACCTTTGCATATGTCCGTTCCGATATTCCCTCTCAGAAACTTGGTAATTTGGAATCTCCTCTTTTCGATCTTCTCTGGCTTAAAATCTCTCTACCTCATTGTGTAAAATGCATCTGCTGTCTCTACCCGTCTCCCAACTCCACTAATCACTTGGAGCTCTTTGACTTTCTCTCTTTGCAACTTGACTTTCTCCAATCCAACTTTCCTAACAGTGAGGTAATTTTACTTGGTGATTTTAATGTTCACAACTCTAGCTGGCTTCCGTTTTCTAGTCACAGCGACCCAGCTGGTCGAGATGCTGAGGCTTTTGCAATTACTAAAGACCTTGCACAGAGTGTTCATTTACCTACAAGAATACCGGTCAATCCTAACCATACAGCTATCACGCTTGATCCTTTTATCTAAAACTACCCTTCTAAGTACTGTCGAAGTGAGGGTTCCTTTTGGCACCTCAGATCACTACTTGGTGATTGTCTCTTTTCCAATGGAACCTTTATCTCATGGCTATTCCCAACCTTGTATTGTTTGACATTACAAGAATGCAAAATGGGATGACCTGCAAGATTTCTTTTCTTCTTTTCCTTGGTCAGGTTACTGTTTCAGAACTTCTGATGTCAACATTTTCTCAAATCGTGTCAGTGAAATTATTCTCTTTTTTTTATTATTAAAATCAGTTTATTTCCCAAGAAACCTTGGGAGGGCTCTGTGTCAGAAGTGTGTGAATATTTACAGACTAAGGTACGAGAAACACATGTACAATAAACAAGAGTACATGCGTGCTCGACCCGACACATTTACAGGATTAAATATACAAAATATTTAATTTTATGTATTTAATATACAAAATTAAATATTTTGTCAGATACAAATAAGCAAGTTAAAAAGAAAAAAAAAAAAAACAGCCAGTCATGTCCCGGAGCAGGTGAGTATCGTAGATTCATTATCTGGTAGCAGTTCTTGAGGATTTCCTTCCTGTAGAGCTTGTCTTCACAGAACCTAACAAAAAAAAAAAAAAACTATTTTTGTCTGCCGTGCTGTGTCTTATGTCTGTTAATTGCGTGTGTTTTATGGTCGAGTTGTCTGTTTTCTGGACGAAAAACCCCAGTTTCTGGGGGAAAACACCTTGCTATCTACGCCTGAGACCGACTAATTCAGCCACGGAGTGAAAAAAGCCCATTAAAGTTCCTCACGTCATCGACGAGATTCGAGCCCGGGCCTTTTCCACCCGGTGTGGGAGGATGCTGACGATACCATCCGCGCAGACAACAGAACCTAACAGAGTGGATCCTAAATTTATTGAAGATCTGAAGACAATTGGCTGGAAACATGTTCCTCAGGGAATCAATGCTTGACATCGTAAGACGCACAGGGACACAGGAGTCGGGGTGCTCCCTTCTTTCCTTCCTCGAGCCCGAGATTAATGTGGATACCGATGGAGCATCAATTCGCCCCGTTAGAAGCCGTGCAAGCGTGGGGACAGTTTTCGTCATGATGATATGTCTCCAGGGAGTGGTGCCCAGATTTGTTTGTAGGATAGATCTGGAAATGGTTAGGGGGTGGCCTACCACCCTGCTTGTAGGAATGGAATCCTTTATTTCATACTTCACTGTAAAATCTCGTACTTTATCTAAACTTTTGTTTTCCAATAAATGTGCTAAGGCTGTTCAAGAGAAGAATTTTGCATATCGTAATTGGCTTGTTTCCAATTATTCATTTTCTGCCTACAGCAAAGCTCGCAACAATTGTAAAGCATTTAATAATCAGTCCAAACTAGATTTTGAACAGGCTAAGAGTAGAAATCTTGCTTCTTGCCCTAATGGTAGCCGAGCATTCTGGTCTCTTGCCAAAGCTATTGGCCGCAACTTTTGTCCATCTCTGTGAAAACCAGATGGTTCTGTTGTCACTTCAGCCAAGGAAAAGGCTGACCTGCTAGCATCCCATTTTCTTCCAACTTATGTATTAATGATCTTGGTAAAACCTCTCACCATTCCCAACACGCTTAATTCAATGCCTCCTGTGGTCTTCCGTCAAAAGGATGTCAGAAGGATTTTTACGAATGTTGATGCTAAGAAAGCTCCAGATCCTGACGGTATTTCTCTACTTGTTCTCAAAACCTGTGCTTCTGAACTTACTCCTATTCTTTGCCGCCTTTTTTCACTTTCTTATTCCAAAGATGTTTTTCCTTCTGCTTGGAAATTTGCTCATATCCAGTCAGTTCCTAAAAAGGGTGACAAATCCCTCCCATCCAATTATCGTCCCATTGCAATTACTTCTACTCTTTCCTCTTGTATATTAATGACCTTCTTCCATTGACTGGAAATACTATCCATAGTTTTGCCGATGATAGCACATGGCATTCCACTTTCCATTTTGAAAAACCTTGCCATGCTCAATCAGCTTCAACTTATCGAATATCCGCTAACAATTCCTTAAATGCCGATCTCCAGGTAATTCTCCAGTGGGGCAAAGACAACTTAGTTGATTTCAACCCTTCTAAAACTCAGTCTGCTCTTATATCTCGCAAAAAGGATTCTTCTGTTCCTATGCTTATCTTTGGTGACACTCCGATTTCTAGGGAAGATGATATATCTCTTTTGGGGATTACCCTGACCACTAATCTCTCTTGGCAAAAGCACAAATATTGCTTCTCTGCATCTAAAAAACTTGGTTTTCTCTTTCGCTCTCGACGTTACTTTCCTTCCATACAGCTGTTCACTCTGTACAAATCGCAAATCACACCGTCCATGAAATATTGTTCCCACTTCTGGGGCGGTGTCCTCAAAACCTCTCTCAGGCTTCTGGATCCCATTTAGAAGAGGGCAGTTAGGTTAATTAATGACTCATCTCTAACAGAGTCTCTCCACTCGTTGTCTCATAGATGTACTGTTCCCATGGGCACTGTTCTGAATTGGCTTGTATAATTTCCGCTGTCTCTTTCAAAATAGTCCGAACACGTGCCGCCACCACCCAACATCCATTTACTGTCCAACTTGAAACTCACAGAACGAACTTTTCATCCTCCTCGTTTATTCATTCAACTGCCGTTTTCTGGATCAACCTTCCTTCATACGTATTTCCTGAAAATTACAGGCTACAGAAGTTCAAGTCTAATGTGATCAAATTCTTGTCAACATCTTTCGTCATCTCAAGTTCCAATTCAAGCACGGTACTAAGTACTATAGGTTCTAATACCTCTCATGTTTGGGATTTTCATAAAAAAAAAAAAAAAAAAAAAAAATTGAGGCGCTGGATGTTACATTTTTCACCATGGGCTCGTTGGAGGAACGGGCAGATGCGCAGCAAAACGAAAATTTCATGTTTGCGTATTAAACGTTGTTGCTTCTTGCTCGTTTTTTGTTATAAATTATGAATCACAGTATTATTATTTACTAACGCGCCTGAAATGTAACTCATTGCATCCAATAGCCAACTTTCATTTATTAATAAAAGTGAAAAGTAAACTAATTTTCTTGTTACCAATTAAGTATTAATTAATTAAATAATAATAATAATAAAAGTAATTGCTTTCGCATCACTGCACATACCTCACAACTTAATACTCACTGAGTTTTCTAATACTTTATAATCACAATGTGTGAAATGAAAGACTTATTTTATTAACATTAGCAGTGGCAAATGATGCAAGAAAGCAAGCTTATATAACATCAGTCAAGAAAAAAAAAAAAAAAAAAACACCACACTTCCCATTTCACTTATTCATTCCCTCCAGTAGTTCATTTAGTTCTTCCTTGAATTTATTTAAACTATCAATTTCCATAACAACAGATGGAAGCTTGTTCCAACAAGCAACCACTGTTGCTAAAGGCAAATTTTCGCACATCTATTCTGTAACCGTTCTTCTTCAATTTGAATTTGTGTTCCCTAATGTGTGTAGACTGAGCAAGAGGAAGAATCCCATTAGCATTAAGCTTGCTCAATCCATTCAAAGCTTTAAACTCCTCAATCTGACGAACTCACAGGTGCCTAGTCTCCAGATGTTGCAATTTTCAGAATTGAAGCCTTTCTTGGTAAGAGCACCAAGAAAGGCTTTGTTTCGCTCACCAATCTCGTTGCCATTCTCTGTACTTGTTCCAGCACTCCACGTCCTTCATAAAATGAAGTCTCCAGATCTGTATTATGCGGTACACAAGGTGTGGCTGACTATTGCCTCATACAATGGGATAATCACCTCCTTGTCCCTGCTAGCAAAACTCCTGTATATCATTGATAAAACCGCATGAGCTGATCTAGCAGTCTATCTGCATTGCTCAGAGAACTTCATATCTGACTGCACAGTTCCCCCAGCTCTTTTTCATTTTCCACTACTCTAAGCGTAGTACCAGACAGTTTTTACGTTACCTGTGGTTGCTGCTACCTAGATGCAGTACTTTGTATTTATCAATGTTAAACTTCAATTGCTATTTCTCAGTCCATCTGCCCAACTTTTCTAGATCCCGTTACAGTGGCATACTGTCATTAATAACCCTGCCAACCTTTATCATCTGCAAACTTGGACATTAAACCTGATATGCCTTCATCAATATCATTGATCAATATAAAAAACAACAATGGGCCCAACACCAAACCCTTTGGGTGGGACTCCACTAATAATTTTAGTGCACGATGATCAATGTCCATTAATTACCATTCTCTGTGTTCTCCCACTTAACCATCCCTTTATCTATAGCAACAACTTGCTTTTAATGACACATTGCTCCAATTTGTATAGAAGTCTTTTATGCGCAACAGTATCAAAATTATTTTTTGCATCCAGTTCCTTTACGACCACTTCGTAGTATTCAATCAAACTGCTCAAACAATATTTCCCCCTAACAGACCCATGCTGTGTTTGAAGTTAATTACGGCCTTGTCTAGATGATCATGCTTTACTTGTTTTACTAGTGACTCCATTATTTTCCCTGGAACAGAAGTTAACTAACAGTTTTGTAATTACTCGTCACCCTTTGATCACTCCTTGTGAATTGGGGAGACATTTTCACCTCTCCAGTCCACGGTGACCTCCCCTGAATCCAAGGATGCTCTTATAATTATGGCTAAGTGTTTGCTTACTTCCTTCGCTCCCTCCTTTAATATAATTAGATCGATGTCATCCTCACCCGGTACCTTTCTTATGTTTAACTTGAACAATTTCTCTTCCACTTTCCTCTCAGTTATTGCAAAATCATTTAGCTCCCTGTTAGAGTTTGATGAACTTCTGGCATCGCTTTCCTTAAAGAACTTATGTGTGAATATACATTCAAAATACTGTACTCATTGAATTTTACAGAAACCTGAGTAGGATCATCAACAGTGAAACCTTCGGTATCGAGTGAACCAATTTGATTCATCCCTTTTGCTTCTACTCTTTACATAAGTGAAGAAGTCTTTGCTGTTTTTATTTTCATCCTTCTCTAAAGATTTCTCTTAATCTGCCTTCGCCTGTCAATATTTAGGTAAATAAAAAAATATAATGATAAAACTAAAAATTGAAATATTCGAAAATTTTATTAAGTACAATACACAATAACATTTAATGGACAAAATTTGATATTTAATGAGTGCCTGACTCCTTTGTGACTTGATTGCAGACTAGCTTATATCTACAATAGGCTTCTGTATCTCTCGAAAATTTATATGCATCCAATACACTTTTCTTCTCTGGTACGAGTTTCATCAGTTCATATGACATTTATTTAGGCCCATACCCTGAAGAGTATTTCTTAGTTGGCATGAAAAGTCTAGTAGCTTCTGTAATCGCTTTAACACGCTTACCATTTAGTATTTTCTGCTAGTAGCATCATCAGTTAGTCCCACTGTACAGAATTTAAAAAACTGTGTGACACCACTGTATTCACCTTTATGAAAGCAAAAACTCCTCCCTTTACCCTTGATGGTAGTTACATCTTGAAGTAAATCCCAAATCAATCGCGGATCCATACGGATTGTCCACGAACATCCTGTGCTTCGCGAACCACAGTTTGATATCACTGCACTATACTGTCACGGGACGCTAACAGCAGTAATGCATGCACAAACAGTACAAACATTTGCACGAACGTTCTATTTCTAGCGGCGCCTCCGTAGGCAGGCGGGCAGGAACGGCAGAGCGTAGCACATGCTTCTTGATTAGACCGGGGTTCGAGCCCGTGACCACCAAATACGGAGGATGCGGAAAGTTTAGAGGAATGACCACCGCATACCCCCGGAGCAATATGGCCTTAGTTGCTAATGCTCCTAAAAACCAAATAACAACAATAACAACAACATCTGTTTCTAGTGGAGTTTTGGTCTCGTATATTGAAGATTCTACTGCAAAGTATGAGTTGGCAATATTTGTGTACTCTCGGGCCCTTTGACTCGGTGTCAAGGCCAAGGTATATTTGTTTAATTGCGATCTCCAGGGTTTGACTCGGTGTGGTGGGAGAGCCCCCTCGAACGTTTACGGAACATGGAGGGCCCCCAACAGTTCATTAATTAATTTCACATGATTATTTAATGAAAAAACTTTCGCGACTACAGGCGAGTAAGGCTCCTGGGGTTGATGGCATATAACCTATAATTTGAAGTGTGGCGCCAAGTGAGCGCATTGAACCATTGAGGCTAATTATGAGAGCATCACTGGACTCGGGAGAGATTCCGTTGGATTAGAAAAGTGCTAATGTATGTCCAATACATATGGGCGGTTCTAAGAGTGTAGTGGGAAATTACCGACCGGTCAGTCTAACTTGAGTAGTAGCGAAAATCATGGAGCAATGATCAAGTGTGGAATTTAGGATCGTTGGGACAGAAATGGAATTCTGAAGGATACGCAGCATGGTTATTCTGATAATAACATCACAGTTGGTCCCACTGTACAGAATTTAAAAACTGTGTGACACCACTGTATTCACCTTTATGAAATCAAAACTCCCTCCCTTTACCCTTGATGGTAGTTACGCCTTTAAGTAAATCCTAAATCAATCGCCGATCCCTAAGGATTGTCCACGAACATCCTATGCTTCGCGAGCCACAGTTTTCGTAAAGGAAAAATCATGTTTAACAAATCTGGTTAACTATTTTGACAGGGTAACTCATGAGCTGGATTTAGGGAATAATTTCGACATTGATTTCAGCAAAGCATTTGACTCAGTTCCACATGAGCGGTTACATTATAAGCTGGAACAGGTTGGAATCACGGAAAATCCTTAGATGGATTGCTGTATGGCTTTAGAGCAGGAGGCAGAGGGTCGTGATAAATGGTTATTCCTCAGATTGGGTTAATGTAAGAAATGGCTTCCCACAAGGATCAGTATTGGGACCACTATTGTTTTTGATTTTTTTTTAAATGACGTCGATGAAGGGACAGAGGGCGTGATGTCTAAATTTGCAGATGATGTAAAGATTGGTAGAGTAGTTAATGATCGCCGCCAAGCAGAGCTTCTTCAGAGTGACCTAGATAGACTTCAGGGCTGGTCAGAAAAGTGGCGCTATGCTTTAATCTAGCAAAATGCAAGGTCTTACACCTGGGGTACAGTAACCCTAAAATAACTTATACACTCGGTGGAGTTGAACTAAAGTCAGTTCAACTCCAAGCCCCTGTTTTCCATTACTGGAATAAAGAAGCTTGGGAGTGGTCAGACATGAAGTTCTCCGAGAATTTTAGACAGGTTGCAAGGAAGGCCCACGGTGTACTTTCGATGATTTATCGAAAAATTACTAGTAGAGATAAGGATGTCATAATCCAATTATGATCACCTACCTAAAACTATGTAGATCCTCCTTTTGCCCTCAGTACAGCAGCTATCCGAAGTGGCATTGATTCAACAAGTTGTCGGAAGCGTTCGGGAGATATGGCCAATCAAGTTGTGTGTAATACGGTCAGCAATGCAGGTATGGAGGTGATTGGTGTATCCAGACGCCTGATATGTCTTTCCATAGTGTCCCACAAGTGCTCTATGGTATTGATATCGGGATTGATGTTCGGAGGCCAATCGATATGCTGGAAATCAGAACTGTGTTCCTCAAACCGTCCTGCACAACAAGTGCCCGATGGCTCGGCGCATTCTCATCTTGGAAGACACCATCGCCATTCGGGAAAAAGTATAACATAGCTGGGGGGTATACAGTCAGCAAGCAGTTGACGATAGCGGAGACCACCGATATGTTGTTCCACATGCACTAGGGATCCAAGTTCCTGCCAGAAGAACATGTCCCACACCAAACAACCGCCTCCACCGGCCTGCACTTTTGATACCATGCATGATGGATCAAGAGCCTCACGTTGTTGACACCAAATCCGTATACAACCATCCACGGTGTGGAGTAAATAACGTGACTCATCCGACCAGCACACCTTCCAGTCTTCTTACGTCCAACTTGCGTGCTCTTTGCACCAGGCGAGACTTACGCCGATGAACCTTGGTTAGGAGAAGATGCCGTAGGGGTCGTCTTCTGGTATAGCTCATACGTGCGAGCGTGCGACGCATGGTCATGCCAGATATTGTTCCGAGTTGGCCCATGTTGTATTAGTCAACTCTTCAACAGTGCTGCGCCTGTTCTCCTGTACGAGTCGTCGGATCCGGCGCTCACCTCTAACATCAACCTTTCGCTGACCTTTGCAGTTTTGGGAAATCGAGACACCAGCTCGTCGAGCACCCACAATCTGTCCTTTATCAAAGTCCGATAAATCCTTCCTTTTACCCATCACGCTTGGAATTTTACTACCTACTGAACCACTGGCACCTTATCTATGCTACGTAGGTCGACTAACTCTGCACTCTCGTTCCTCACTTGTTCAATGGGTCCCATTCAGTTTTTATAGGGGTGGTCATAATTCAGTGATCACTCAATTTATAAGGCTATTGTTAGACCACACTTGGAATATTATGTTGAAATATGGAGACCATACCTAAAATAAAGACGTCGAGTTTCTTGAAAGGGTCCAAAGATGGGGAACTCGCTTGGTGAGTCGGCAAAAGGGCGTCCATATGAGGAAAAACTTCAAATATGTGGGTTGCACAGCTTTGAAACCAGGACTTGATTGAGGTGTTTAAGGCAATATAGAATGAATGAGGATGAAATTTTCACCGTTATAAATAATTATAGAACTAGGGGCTATACATTCAAGTAATAGGGAGAGATGTTTGGATTGGATTGCAGGAAATTTTGTTTTAACCAGCGAGTTATAAATTACTGGAAGAAATTACCTACATGGGTAGTAGTGGTTGACAGTTTTGGGGAAATTCAAAGGTCAGCTGGATAGTTACCTACGGGAGGATGCGGAGATGGGGGAAACCCCTGGTGCTGTTTGACCCCCCCCCACACACACACCTACGGGAGGAGGGAAATGTATAGGTATTCGTCATTATCAAACGGTTTAACACCTATCTGTGGGTACGAAGTAGCTGTTTCAGCCATTACCATCAACAACAGCATGGTGCATACAGCTAGTAGTAGCGGCAATAGTAGTAGATGTTCTGTTATTTGCTTTTCTTTTATTAATTATTTATTTTATTTAATTTATTATTATTGTTATTTATTTTATTTAATATTTTAGTATTATTATTTATTTAATTTAATTTTAGTATTATTATTTATTTTATTTAATTTTAGTATTATTTATTTTATTTAATTTCAGTATTATTATTATTTTTTATTTTTATTTATTTATTTATTTTTTTGGCTGGTGCAGCCTAAGTCTTAGGCTTCCTTACACCATATGACTATTACTAATACAAATACTATTACTAATAATTATAAAGTTCAAATACATTGCTGGACAAAATTAACAGAACACGTAGAAAACGTGGTGTAGCTTGTGCAGCTTGCAATGAAGCGGGACGATATTTGATATGGTATACATAGAGTAATGATGAAATGAGGAGATAGCGAGAAACTCCGGACAGATATGAGGTCCGTTTATAGGAGTTCCTTAAGAATTATTTAAAAAGGTCACATTACAGAAGTTTATACAAGATGCTCGAAAATATGGTCACATGACGTCAGTACGGCGTATGATTCCCTCCAACGGCTAGGCCTGACAGCGGTGAACCATGCTCGATATAAGGCTGTCTATAAGATTCTGTGGCAACAAATACCATTCTTCCACCAGCGCAGACCTTGGTTGACGTAGCTTACCAAGTGACCGAGGAGTTGGTTGTCGCCGAGTAGTGCGACGCCTAAGGGCGTCCCACACACGTTCGATCTGATTTAATTCCTGTGATCGTGTGGCCACGCAGTCGATGGATATTTTCAGTTTCGAGATATTCCTCCACCACTTGAGTTCTATGTGCAGTGGCGTTGTCGTGAATGAAAAGAAAATTTGGGCCAACCGCCCCCCTCAAAAGTCGCACATAGGATTCAAGGATTTGTTCTCGGTACCTCTGCGCAGTTACGGTACCCCTATCAAAAAACATGAAGAGGGATGTTGCCATAAATCGTTATTCCGCCCCACGAGAACACCACCTCCACCGTAAGTGTCGCTTTCTCTATTGTAGTAGGATTGGTACCGCATTCTTTGTTGTCTCCAGTTGAAATAACGTCTAGAATCCGTTTGTAGGCTAAAACGGAACTCATCAGAGAACTTGACAAGTGAGGTACAGTTCTAGTCAGAGAACACAACTGTACCCCATTTGTCAAGGCTCCAAGTCACATGTTCATGGCATCAGTTTCGACATGCTCTGCGTTGGTTTGGGGTTAATAGGATACAAAACCACTGGCTTCCTTGCGTAGAGTCCACTTAAATTGAGTCTTCTTAACGCACCTCGGTTTGAAATGTTTTCTTCTGTGGCCCCAGCAACCTCAAGAGACAGTTGCAGGAAATCGTTGGGTTCCGATGTCCTGCATCGTAGGGTTCCCGATAGCGGTCGGTTCTGGTTGACATAGCCCTGGGGCGACCTTGGCCAGCTCTTCTTGTAATATATTCCTGTCTCCTATAACTGTTTCTGTAGTGCCGAGACGATACTGCGTGACACATTAAGCCAAAGTGACTACTTTGGCTTAACCTTAATGTGTCACTCTACCTGCGAGTGCCCGTCTTCAAGTCGTCCAACGGCTCGCCATCCCAAAGAATTACATAAACGACGATGACTTGCTATCGTGAGTACTGTAAATGTGATTATCCCATTGAGCAAGCCAAAAAAACGGGAATGAAGTGATGTGGTCTCAGTCAGTGGTTTTATTGGTATGAATAATTTGCATAATGTGCGGCTCTTTGATAGATCAATTGCTATTGGACTTTCGGAATTTGCATGGCAGGACGTCTATTATATCAGATATTCGCCTTCGGCGACACTGTTCATAATAAAATATTCGTGAAAAACATTTTGTTCTGTTAATTTTGTCGAGCAGTGTACGACATGTTACACTGCTCGACAATAACATGTCTACGCTTAGACACATTATTAGAGGATGTTATTGTTGTAATAGGGTTTTAGGAGCATCAGCGTCTAATGCCATGTTGCTCCGTGTGTACTGGCTTAAATTGCATGTGTTCTGTGGTCGATTTTCGGTTTGCTGGACGAAAACCCCGAGTTTCCCGGAGAAAAAACCATGCTACCCCCGTCTAAGATCGATTAACTCAGCTACGTTGTGAAAAATCCCATAAAAATTCTTCACGTCATTGACGGGACTCGAACTCAGGTCTTTTCCACCCGGTGGAAGGCGGTTCTACCAACTGTGCTACCCTCGAGGACACTAGAGATGTCTCCAAGGTTCAGTACTGGGACCTTTGATATGGAACTTGGTGGTGCAAGACTAGAAAGATCGCTTGGTAATTGCAGAGTTATGGCTTTTGTTGACGATTTTACAATTACTGTATTATCAGTGGTAGATCTAAATTGAAGCTTGAAGAAAATGAAGCTATTGTTTTCTCAGATCTGTGCTTGTGTTCAGATAATAATAAATTAAAAATTATTTCTTCTAAAACTAAAATAATGGATTTTGGATCACTATTGGATTTTGGTCGTCCACCTCAAGTCAGAATTAATGGGATACAGCTTCTCTTTTTTAGGAAAACAGATACCTAGGATTCATCATAGATCACAGGGTTACTTTCTTCCTTACTTATTTAATAGATAAAGTTGAAAAGTTTACAAGTTCAATAGTCAGAATTTCTAGATTAGACTGGGGTTTGTCACTAATTATTAACAGGAGAACACTAATTATTTATTACAATGCAGTTTTTATTCATATTGTAACATCTGCTCCCGTATCGTATCGTATGGCAGGTACAGTACAATTTACAAATAAATTCTCTTCAACGTGTAGTGTTACAAGAGCTTGCAGAATGGTTTCTAATGTTACTATTCAGGTATTAAGTGGAACTCTTCCTTTAGATTTACATCTTATCGAGGACTGTGTTATTAGATCAAGAAAAAAGATTCCAAGAACTTATACGGATATAGAAATTAATCTACAAACATATCATAAGTTGGAGAAAAAGAGATATTGGAACTGTTTGAAGCATTAGCAACTAAGGCCATATTGCTCCGGGATATGCGGTGGTTATTCCCTGACCTTTCCGCATCCTCCGTATTTGGTGGTGATGGGCTCGAACTCCGGTCTAATCAAGAAGCGTGTGCTACGCACTGCTGCTCCTTCCCACCTGGCTACGGAGGCGCCTGTTTGATTAATATCTGGAAAAATAGGTGGGTGTCATCCTCAACTGGGGCAGTAACTAAAAAATTCTTATCAGAAGTGACTTATTTACTGAGCAAAAAAGTTAAGCTCTAGTTTTCTTAGGGTATGGAGACTTCGTTTTTATGTGATGGGACATGGTTCTCTCAGTGAGAAGTTGACTTGGGCTCTCTGATATAGATCTTTGCACCTGCGGTGAAAAGGAAAATTGGCAACATGTATGAACGTGTACTATATGAAGATTTAAGTTACAAGACCACGTTAATTTTTCTCCTGGACAAGAAAGCTCTTTGATTTTTACTAAATCTTCATTTCATATGTTACAGAACTATGCAGTTCAGTTTTTCGGAGAAGAAAGGAAATGTTATAAAATGGATGAGTTTGATATTGGTATAATATGCTGACACTGTACTGTATTTTTATATTATGATCCTAATGTATTCTGCAGTGGGAATCATTAGGTTTTTTTCCCTTTTTTCTTCTTTATTTTTTCATACCACGGGATTTATTTTCTTTCTTCTTTCTTTTTTTTTTTTTTTTTTTTTCATACCATGGGTTTTTTTTCTTCCCCTCCCTGGAACGGGCCCACAGAAGAAACCGGCCCACCTTTTGGCAATACTAGGTGGATCAAAGCCTCGAATTGAGACGGCATTAGACCTACTGGACTAGCAGCTTTCCAGGAGATCCTTACTAGTCCTGGGACTAGCAACGATCGTTCCAAGCGGCCATGACAACTCAACAGACATAATACACATAAACTACACTCATGTCTGGCCGTTTTGCAGTGGTACTGTTCTCTGTTATTCACAGAGATACGAGGCAGATTTGAATTGACGTTCTAGGAGGCGCCCTTCACAATAACACATGTCCACAAGTCCATTTTCCTTGTGCTGCGGGGATATAATGTATAGATTGAGGCACATGTCAGCGTTGAAAGATTTTTTTAAATGTTTTTTTTAAACGTTTTTTTTATTGGTTTGTAGACAATTATTTATTACCTGAACTTGGACACTTTAATCTGGATTTTGGTCTGTTTTTTATATGTGTCTATCTTTTTGTGTTGCCTTAATGTATCTATTTTTGTGTCAAATATTCACAACACGTTAACCATTAATGTTGTGTTTTGAATTAATTATCTATTTTTGTATCGCTTTAATATATATATTTTGTCATCCTAGAAGGTCTTTCCCACCGTGTAATTGGGCAAAAACAGGGGAGGGAGTATACTAGAGGTATGTACACTGAAAGGACAGAATTCATGGGATACCTGGTTCCTGGACAATGCGACGCTGTCATCCCTCTCTCTAGTTGACGAACCCACCGCTTGGCAGGTATATAGGTACACTGTTTCACTGTATTCACGTAGACGGTAATTCGATGTGAGTATGGATAAATCTCGTGAGTTAACCGACTTTGAAAAAGGGTTGATAGTGGATGCCCGACGCATGGGTCACTCTATCGTGGAGGTGGTACAGAAATTTTACTAACTCCGTTCGACAGTATCAAGAGTGTAACGGGAATACGTCATTTCCGGAATAACATCTCATCGTGAACAACGCTGTGAGAAGAGAAAGGTAGTAGATGAACTTGGCCGTCGACGTCTGTCTCGCATTGTTTCAGCCAACCGGAGAGCGAAAGTGGCACAAATCACCGCCGACTTCAAGGGAGGTGCCAGAAACGTCTCCACCAAAGACTATCAGGCGATCATTAGCCGCAATAGGTTGTGGGAGCCACCGACCCACCAGAGTTCCATTGCTAACACCACGACACAGGACTACGCAACGGGGTGAAAGATCATCGGCATTGGACCTTAGATGATTGGAGACGGGTCTCCTGGCCCGATGAGTCCCGTTTTCAGTTATTCCAAGCAGACGGGAGAGTACGTACTGGCGGAAACCGCAGGAAGCTATGCACCCGTCATGTCAACAAGGAACTGTTCAGGCATGTGGATGGCTGGTAATAGTCTGAGTCATGTTCAGCTAACAATGCGCCTCCCCACAGAGCCGTGGTGACTAGAATGTGGTTCCAAGAGCATTCCGCAGATTTTACCACCATGGAATGGCCTCCCCGTTCACCGGACGTGAACCCTGTGCAACGTCTTTGGGATGCTATGGAAAGGTCCGTTCGAGCTTTGGATCTTCCACTCAGGAATGGAATTATGGACAGCGATGCAGAAAGCATGGATGGAAATACCTGTGGAACGCTTTCGTGAACTAGTGGACTCAATGCCTTGTCGTGTGATTGCCCTAATCCGGGCGGAAGGTGGGCCTGCCCGTTACTAGGTAGGTATCCCATGATTTCTGTCCACTCACTATAAGTCTCCTATATATTTAGCATTAGCATTAGCATTAGTAGAGGCATTTGATGCAAGAAAGCAAGCTTATGCAGCATCAGCCAAAAAAAAAAAAAAAAAACCACTTCCACTTCGCCCCCCCTGTTCGTTCGAAATATCTGTCCAGCTGAGCCTTAAACTTATTTAGGCTATCAACTTCCACGACAAGGGATGGAAGTCTGTTCCACCAACCAACCACTCGCTGGATAAAGGCAAATTTCCGCCCGTCTATCCTACATCTGTCTTTCCTCAATTTGAATTTATGCCCTCTTAGGTGATTATTCTGAGCGAGAGGAAGAGTCCCATCAGCATTGAGCATGCTCAAACCATTCAAGGCTTTATACAACTCTATCAGATCACCTCGCTGGTGCCTAGTCTCCAGACACTGTAATTTGCAA
The DNA here is from genome assembly GCF_048544385.1 of Mastigoproctus giganteus. NCBI lineage: Eukaryota > Metazoa > Arthropoda > Arachnida > Uropygi > Thelyphonidae > Mastigoproctus > Mastigoproctus giganteus. The sequence goes on along the minus strand of NC_143581.1, from coordinate 203,194,236 downwards.
AACTTAAGCCTTTCTTCGTCAGAGCACCCCTTTGTTCCTTTTACTAATCTTGTTGCCCTTCTCTGTACTCGTTCCAGCAGCTCTACATCCTTCTTGAAATGAGGCCTCCAGACCTGTATACAGTACTCTAGGTGTGGCCTGACCATTGCCTTATACAAGGGAATAATCACCTCCTTATCCCTGCTAGAAAAATTCCTATATATCATTGACAATACACCATGAGCTACTCTTGCAGCCCGTCTGCACTGCTCAGAGAACTTCATATCTGCCTGCACAGCCACCCCCAGGTCCCTTTCATTCTCTACCACTGTCAGTGTAGTACCACAGAGTTGATACGTTGCTCTGGGGTTGCTGTTTCCCATGTGTAGTACTTTACATTTGTCAATGTTAAACTTCATTTGCCACCTCTCAGCCCATCTGCTCAACCTTTCCAGATCCTGTTGCAGCAGCATAGTGTCAGTAGTATCCTTGACAACCCTGCCTACCTTTGTATCGTCTGCAAACTTCGACATTAAGCTTGATATACCATCGTCAATATCATTTATAAATACAGAAAACAATAATGGACCCAACTGAGCCCTGACGGACTCCACTAATAACATTAGTCCACGACGAGCAGTGTCCATTGATTACCACTCTCTGTCTTCTCCCTCCTCAGCCACCCCTTTATCCACAGCAGCAATTTGCCTCCAATGTCACACTGCTCTAATTTGTGCAGCAGTCTTCCATGTGCAACAGTATCAAAAGCCTTTCTAAGATCCAAATATATAATATCAAAGTTATTCCATGCATCCAGTTCCTTTGTGACTGCATCATAGTATCCAATCAGATTGGTCAGGCAAGACTTCCCCTTAACAAAACCATGCTGTGTCCGAGCTATAACTAAAGTCTTGTCTAAATGATCCTGCAGTGCTTCTTTAACTAGTGCCTCCATTAATTTTCCTGGAACAGAAGTTAAACTCACAGGTCTATAATTACTTGTGTCAGCCTTTGATCCTCCTTTGTGAATTGGGGTCACATTTGCACATCTCCAGTCTGTGGGTACCTCCCCTGAGTCCAAGGAAGCTCTCATAATTATGGCTAAGGGTTTGCTTACCTCCTCTGCTGCCTCCTTTAATATAACTGGATAGATCCCATTCACACCGGGTGCCTTTCTTGTGTTTATCTTCAACAATTTCTCCTCCACTTTACTCTCATTTATTATAAGATTCTGTAGCTTACTGCTAGAGTTGAATACACCTCTGGCATTCCCCTCACTAAATAACTCCTCATGTGTGAATGTCGATGCAAAATATTCATTTAGTTTGTTAGCTACCTGAGCAGGATCATCAACAGTTGACGCATCGATATCAAGTGGACCAATCTGATTCATCCCCTTCCTTCTAGAGTTTACATAAGTAAAGAACTCTTTGCTGTTTTTCTTTGCATCCCTTGCCAAAGATTTCTCGTAATCTGCCTTCGCCTGCCTAACCTCCTTTGTAACTTGGTTACAGATCAACTTGTATCTATCATAGGCTTCTGTGTCATGAGTTAATTTGTATGTATCCCATGCATGTTTCTTCTCTGCTATATGCGTCATTAGTTCATCTGACATCCATTTAGGCCTAAACCTTGAACAATATTTCTTAGTTGGTATGTAAAGCCTAGTAGCTTCCAAGATAAGTTCTTTGAATGCTTCCCATTTTGCATTTGCTGTTGGTAACATCATCAGTTGGTCCCACTGTATAGAATTTAAATACTGTCTCAGTCCATCGTAGTCGCCTTCACGAAAGCAATAACCCTTCCCTTTACCCTTAATGGTAGTTACCTCTTTGAGTAAATCCCACTTCAGCACACTGTGATCACTGCCGCCTAGTGGTTCATTTATCTGCAGATTCTTAATGCATGAAGAATCACTGCTGATAATCAAATCAAGAGTATTCCTCCCTCTAAATGCCTCCCGAACATGCAGATGTAGAAAACAATCATCCAATAAATCCACAAAAGCCTTGCTAGTGTGACCAGCCCCCAAATTCCAGTCAATATCAGGGAAATTAAAATCTCCCATTATGAGACTCTCTGATTTACTGGCCCACTCTATTTCCCTGTATAGTTTCTTATTATACTCATCAGAATCATTAGGCCTATAGTACACTCCTACTCTCAGTTTTGATCTCCCAATGCTTATATCACACCAAACTGACTCGACACTGCTCTGTCCAGCGATGTCCACTGGCTTCCGTTCCTTGGATTTTATGTATTTCTTAACTAATAGCATAACCCCTCCTCCCTTCCTATCCAGTCTATCCTTTCTGTAGACGTTGTACTCCCCAAATTCCAGTTGTGCCTTCCTTATGTCTGTGTGGCACCACGTCTCTGATATCCCAACAATATCTGTCTTTGATGTTTTGAGCAATACCTCAAATTGATCAAATTTATTTACTAAACTCCTAGCATTGGTGTACACGCAAGTATACATGCACCTATTTCTATTCTTAGCTACCCTAACACAACCCATGTGTTTACTTGTAATAACTCCCCGCAGTCTCCGAAATATCCTGCATCTTGTTTTTCAGGCTTCTGCTCATTCCAATAGAAGCAGTGCAAGAATCTCTTTCACCTCTGCCAGTGGCTACTGTTAATCTATTGGTCTTTGTCTCCCCCCAAGCTAGCAGTTTTCCGACCCACCTAACACTGCCTCGATAGCAGCAGCAGATATTCTTGCACCCTTTCTATTTAAGTGTATCCCATCCCTGTAGAAGCAGTCTCTCCTGTTAACAAGCACAGACCAGGCTGAAAAAAATTCTACCCCTTGAGCCTTGCACAGTCTTTCCAAGGCCGAATTGATCGACAAGGCTCTCATCATATACTCCCTAATATCGTGTCTGGGCAGAATTGCAGACACTTTCAAATTCAACCCTATTTCACGGCTTTTTTTCAACAGTGACCTGTACTTGTTAAGCAATTCTGCCGGTCTCCTACTCTTGATATCATTAGTGCCAACGTGTACAACTATATCACCTTTTGTGCCCTTAAAATTAGACAAGAGTGTTGACAATTTTTTTAAGGGGCCGCCTAATACAGTAAATAAAAATAAAAGCTTCAAAATTTTTTTCGAACATCGGTATTATATGCAGAATTTAAGTTTAATGCTTAGATTTTTGAAGAATTGAAAATTGAAATCAAAGTATTCTTCATTGAATGTGCTTGTGGAAAACACGATTAATGCAAAATTTTCAAATTTAGGACCGATTGCGAAGATTAATATTCTATTTTTCGAAATTATCTGATAAACTATTTTTGATAAACAAATTTATTAATTCTTACAAAAATTGAGTACATTAATTTCTCTGACCTTGCTAGTATTTTTCGCATTTTTACTATAGTAGGACTTCACGTCCAAATTTTATAGCGCAGACGAAAAAAGACAAGTCTGATGAAAAGCGTTGACATCGCAAATCATAAGGCTACAATAAGTTGCCCCATGTGACGCTACTAAGGAGCGTTTCTGTAAAAAGAAAAGTGTAATGCTACTTAAGTCCATATTTTACAAGTTGTTTGTATTTAATAGCAATATGCGTTGTTGTTGTAGTTATTGGGTTTTAGGAGCATTAGCGACTAAGGCCATATTGCTTGTTATATACTGTTTGTAAAGTGTGTGTGTTCTATGGTCAATTTTCTCTTTGCTGAACAAAAAATCGGAGTTTCCGTAAGAAAAAAACCGTGTTACCCTCGCCTGAGAACGATTAACTCAAGCGCGTTGTGTAAAAGGCCATCAAAATTCTTCTCGTCAGCGATGGGACTCGAACTCAGTTTTTTTTTTTTTTTTTATGAAATCCCCAAACATGAGAGGTATTAGAACCTATAGTACTTAGTACCGTGCTTGGGTGGGAGGTTGAGAAGACGAAAGAAGATATTTGTTGACATTAGACTTGAATTTCTGTAGACTGTAATTTTCAGGAAATACATATGAAGGAAGGTTGTTCCAAAAACCGGCAGTTGAATGAATAAACGAGGAAGATGAAAAGTTCGTTCTGTGAGTTTGAAGTTGGACAGTAAATGGATGCTGGCTGGTGGCGGCATGTGTTCGGACTGTTTTGAAAGAGAGAGCTGGAATTATAGAAGACAAATCAGAAGAACAGTGCCCATGGAAGTACCTGTTGAAAAGGCATGCAGCAGAAACAGTACATCTATGAGACAGCGAGTGGAGAGACTCTGTTAGAGATGAGTCATTAATTAACCTAACTGCCCTCTTCTGAATGGAATCTAGAAGCCTGAGAGAGGTTTTGAGGACATCGCCCCAGATGTGGGAACAATATTTCATGGTTGGTCTGATTTGCGATTTGTACAGAGTGAACAGCTGTATGGAAGGAAAGTAACGTAGAGAGCGAAAGAGAAAACCAAATTTTTTAGATGCAGAGGAAGCAATATTTGTGCTTTTGCCAAGAGAGATTAGTGGTTAGGGTAATCCCCAAAAGAGATATATCATCTTCCCTAAAAATCGGAGTGTCACCAAAGATAAGCATAGGAGCAGAAGAATCCTTTTTGCAATATATAAGACAAGACTGAGTTTTAGAAGGATTGAAATCAACTAAGTTGTCTTTGCCCCACTGGAGAATTACCTGAAGATCGGCATTTAAGGAATTGGTAGTGGGGTATTCGCAGATTGAGCTGATTGAGCAGGGCAAGGTTTTTCAAAATGGAAAGTGGAATGCAATGTGCTATCATCGACAAAACTATGGATTTCCAGTCAATGGAAAAAGGTCATTAATATACAAGAGGAAAAGAGTGGGGGAAAGAACTGAACCTTGGGGGGGACACCAGCATTATTGGAGAAGTTAGAAGACAGAGAGCAATCTACCATCACCCTCAGTGAACGATCAGAGAGAAAACTGGATAACCAATTACAAAAAAACAGTTGGCAAACCATAAGATTGAAGCTTGTTTAGAAGACCTTTATGTTAAACACGATCGAAAGCCTTTGAGATGTCAAGGCCAACTGCTTGTGCTTCACCAAACTTTTGCATTGAATTTGTTCATAAATGAGTAAAATAAGCCAGAATGTCACCACTGGATCGATACTGACGGAATCCACGCTGGTGATCGTTGATCAGACGGAAGGTTTCTAGGTAGTTTAAGAGTTGGCGGTTATTGATTTCTCCATTAATTTAGAAAGAGTAGGAGTAATTGCAATGGGACGATAATTGGATGGGAGGGATTTATTACCGTTTTTAGGAACTGGCTGGATATGAGCAAATTTGCAAGCAGAAGGAAAAACACCTTTGGAATAAGAAAGTAAAAAAGGCAGAAAACAATAGGAGTAAGTTCAGAAGCACGGGTTTTGAGAACAAGTGGAGAAATACTATCAGGACCTGGAGCTTTCTTAGTATCGAGATTCGTCAAAATCCTTCTGACATCCTTTTGACGGGAGACTACAAGAGGAATTGAATGGAGCGTGTTGGGAATGGTGGGAGGTGTTTTACCAAGATCATTAATACATGAGTTGGAAGAAAAATGGGATGCTAGCAGGTCAGCTTTTTCCTTGGCTGTAGACAACAGAATCATCTGGTTTTGACAGAGGTGGAGCAGAGATGGGCAAAAGTTGAGGCCAATAGCAAAAGTTGCGGCCAAGAGACCAGAATTCGCGGCTACCATTAGGGCAAGAAGCAAGTTTTATACTCTTAGTCTGTTCAAAATCTAGTTTGGACTGATTAATGACTGCTTTACGATTGTTGGGAGCTTTGGTGTAGTCATAAAATGAAATTGAAGAATTGGAAACAAAACAATTACGATATGCAACATTCTTCTCTTGAACAGCTTTAGCACATTTATTGGAAAACCAAGGTTTAGATAAAGGACGAGATTTTAAAGTGGAGTGTGTAATAAAGGATTCCATTCATATAAGAATGATTTCACTGTCACGATCTGAGCAAACGTTGACATCAGAAGTTTTGAAACAGTAGTCCGACCAAGGAAAAGAAGAAAATAAATCTCGCAGGTCATCCCATTTTGCATTCTTGTAATGCCAAACAATACGAGGTTGGGAATAGCCATGAGGTAAAGGAGAAGAGACAATCACCAAGTTGTGATCTTAGGTAACTAAAGGACCACCCACATCGACCGTGTACTTAGAAGGGTTGTTTGTGAGAAAAAGATCGAGCGTGTTGGCTGTATTGTTAGGACTGTCTGGTATTCTTTTAGGTAAATGAACAACCTGTGCAAGGTCATTAGAAATTGCAAAAGCCTCAGCATTTCGACCAGCTTGGTCGGTGTGACTAGGAAATGGAAGCCAGCTGGAGTTGTGAACATTAAAATCACGAAGGAAAATTACCCCACTGTTAGGAAAGTTGGACTGGAGAAAGTCAAGTTGCAAAGAGAGAAAGTCAAAAAGCTCCAAGTGATTAGTGGAGTTGGGAGAACGGTAGAGACAACAGATGAATTTGACACAATGAGGTAGAGAGATTTTAAGCCAGAGAAGATCGAAGAGAGGAGATTTCAAATTACCAATTCTCTGACAAGGAATATCGGAACGGATATATGCACAAGTACCATTTTTGAGGCGAAAGGAATCATACAGTGAATAATTTGGGCAACTGAGATGAGCAGTAGTTGAATTAACCGATAACTGAGATTCTATCAAAAAAAGTAATGGGGTTTGGCAGACTGCAAGTGGAAATGGACATCGTTGAGATTATAATTGAGACAATGTATATTTGTGAAATGAACTAAGAAGTGTTTGGGAAATTTTGATCTTTTCCCAGATAAATTTACGCTATTAGTTTTATCATTCATGTGTATTCAATAGTAAGTAAAAGTGGGGGGGGGGGGCATGCTGTATGAAGTAATGAAATTTTTGGATATGGCGCACACATGGTAAGAATATACCCAGATCTTTGACATAACGTGGCCTCGACAATGCCCCCACATACACACTACTCGGACTCCCTCCAGTCACTATCTGGCAGAGTAGAGGCAGCAAGGTTATACACCAGCTGATCCGGAAGCCTCCTAAAGAATTACTAATAGTTCCGGTCCGGTGTACTAACTAGCGGGTGGCCTACGAACGCCGTTTTAGAGCTGTACCCTCGAAATGTAAGGAAGATTGGATCTCGCCATGATGTTCATCATAACCTCAAAAGTCATCAGTCATACTGCATGATGGAAGAGATGGGAAGGGTTGACTGGAACTTAGCTCTGGAGATTAAACATGGGTTCCACCACTTCAAGCTTCCAATAAGCAAGTTGGTGGTATTGTACCGGTTGATGAGAGTTATCTACCACCTAGTAATGCCTTGTAACACAGAAGGAAGGCATTCCTCCATGTGGTGTGGGCGCCACACCTCGACCCCTGCTTACGTTGGTTCATACCCGATTGGTCTCCCACAATGTGCATCTGCATGGGGGGTTATACCCAGGATTACTAACAGTCCCACCATCGTGAAGGTGCAAGCCGAGGATTTGGCTGTCACCCGAATATCAGTTCCATCAGCGTTTTAGACTCCCAGGTAACCAGTACAGCTTGTCTGGCATATCTGAGAGAATGTCTGTGACATCCTCAAGGACCAGGTGTGGAGAGGAGGGCGATTCTACCAACTGTGCTACCCACGAAGGCAGCACTGTGTGTTACTCTTATAAATATGATCTTTATTTGTAACGCGCAAAGATAAACGCAGGTACCCAGACTTTACAAAACCGTTCAGTGGCACTAAACCATGGGTTAACAAGCGGCTGAGATATCATCTCGCCGGAAATGTAATATAGGATAAATAAATAACATAGAGTAGATTGTATTTAGTTAAAAATAAAATACAATAATAATAATACATCAAATTAAAATAATAAAATAAATTAAAATAACACAGGATAGTTTTCTTGAATTCAAGTTTCTCTGCGATTCTTGCTGAGCCAGAGCGATCTCACCTCAGTTGATGGTTTTGGAACACACTTGCAGATCTAGGATGAGCCATCTATACTTTTTGTCTTCTACGATTTTGCAGAGTTCGGCATCCAAGGATTGACCTAGATGGATCTTCTGATAAGGGAGGAACCGATCTTTAAAATGTAGCCTCGAAGTGAGAACAAGAAGCTTGGGAGTGAAGTGGAGCGGAGCGCTGGTTGAGGAATCTGCCAATACAAGGTATCCCAAATGTTGGGTGCTGAGATTCTTCTAGCGATCATTTTGATGGTAAAGATTTGTTTTCTTTCGTTCATTAAGGCTGTGAATCTGGTTAGATTCAGTGCTTTGGCTATCGTTGTTGTATGAAGTTGTGGTGGTAGACAGATGGCACTTCCAGGTAGCCCACGCCAGTATTCTGCCGCGTTCAGTGGTTTGATTGTTGTGTCTGCGGCCGAGCACCACAATTGTACCTCATACAGTACATCTCTGAAGATCATTGTCCTGATAACCTTTCTTAACAGGTTTGTGTTATGAATATGTAGCAAGTGCTGCTTGGCAACCCACCGTGTCCTGTTGAATTTAGAACAGAATTATAACATTATGTGATCCTCAGTCTACTTTAATTAAATGAAGAAGATGGAGGAAGCTTATATTAGCTACTAAGGTGGCTAAACAAAGTTATTCACCAACAGCTCACCATTTCGAGGTAAATTCTACGTATAGACTTAAAAAAAATAATTCTGGAACGGCCACATATAATCAGCGGAGCGTACAAGAAACCACTTGGTGCTGAAGCTGGAAACAGAGATCGAAGGAAATAAAACTAACCATGCTTGCTAAATAGATCACGAAAGAAATCAAGGCTTTTAACATTAGAGACATTATTTATGTACCAGAAAACCCAGAAACAGAAAGAGAAAGAAAAACAGTAGAGAAAGGATACAAAATACAGATACTAAAGTAATGAGAGACAGGATAGTATTAGTATTAATAAGGCACATTGATAGAAGGAAGTGGATTTTTTCTATATCAGCCAAAAAATAAAAATAAATAAAATAAAAAAAATAATAATAAAAAAAAAATAAAAAAATATAAATGAAATAATAATAAAAATAATAAAAAAAACAACAACACCAAACAAACCTAATATTCATACGGCTCCCATTCTCACAACGAAAGTAACCATCCAATTTTGCTTTGGATTTAGCAAGATTCACTGCCTTTGTCACTTTGGGATACAAATAACATACAAAGATAAAAAGCGAAACCATGTTGTATGGTGTAGGCCATGTGTATGAAATAAGTATTTTTAAGACTAAAGATGAAATGAAAGATGAACTTTACATGTTAACTTTTAAAATTATAAATTAAGATAATTTTTATAATCTTTTTTTAAAATCTAATTTAGAACCTGTAAATAAAATAAAAGATATTATGGTAAAACTATGACATAAACTAAAACAAGTATGGTAAACTCAAACTAAAATTGTATGATGATGTAATGTAACAAAACTCTAAACCTTCCTAGCCGCATTGGCTATATAGGGGTGATTGTATTAAATTCATAAAATAAATCAATAAAATTATTAGTTACATGCAACGTCCCCTCCCTCCACAGACAGTCGTTTCGGTGGTTGTTGGTACCTCATTAGTTCAGCCTCTAACAACTCAGTGGTGATTTAATTCACAAGATGAGATGGCACGGTGAGATACGTATGTCAAGAGGTGTGAATCTTAGTTTTCAAAGCTGGGCGAAATAGTTGCAAGTTATTGATTCGGTTATTTGGACCATAGTTTCCATTTTTTTGTATAATCTTGTAAGGGGAAAGTAAAGAAGTAAAGAGAATTTCCTTCTCTCTCTCATATTTTTAAAATATGAGTTTAATTCTTGCTTAGTTGGAGTAGTTAATCTTCTTTGATAGTATAAATATACAGTAGACTCTCAATTTTCCGGGATGGATGGTAAAAAAATATTCCCGGATAATCGATTTCCCGGTTAATCCAAAATAGCAAGTCCCTAACATACATAAGAGATACGTTCCAGGACTTCTTACGTAAGGCGAGATTTGCATAACTCGGGAATGACCAATAAAAATATTGCTGCTATATCCCTGATATGCCAAAAGTACAAAACCCACATAATATCCTCAGAAGAATGAAGAAAAATAGTTATATATTTTTAATAAGTTCAATTAAGAACTTTATTAGGGAACAGCAGTGAAGTAGCTGGAGTGGCACATAAGAAAAGAAAATATAAAAGGAAGAAAAAACGCATGTTATTGTACTGTAAAAATTGTATGTATTTCGTAACCTTGGTTAATATTATAGTTGACCTCCATTGGTGCCGACCGCTTCTCGTATTCTGTCTTTCTCCTTTATTGTGTTCACCGTTGCCACTGACAAATCTGAATTCCGCGCTATACTTGTTAATGTTTGGCCATTTTCATACATCCTTATTGTTTTAATTTTCTGATCCAACTCGATCGCTTTCCTTTTCTTGATAGATTTACTAGTACCGCTGTCACTTATTCTCTTAGTGGGCACCATGATAATTGTCAAAACGAAATTTTCTTAAAGGAGTTAGGCGAAAATTCACTATTATCAACCCACGCGAGTTCACATTTTACTAAAGCACATTTCTGGAGGTCACTGCCATAAAAAAATTGCACTTTCCGAGTTATTGGACTTTTCTGTTAGTGCATCTAATTATAAACGGGTAGTAAACTCGGTCTTATTGCATTTGCGATAATACCGATAGATGGAATTCTTCGAGTTGTTACATTATGGTGAAATGTGTGTCCCCTTCATTTGAAATCTTCAGTCATATAAAAAAATTATAAAAACGTAATGCAAGTCCGAATATACGTAAATCGGGGACTTGCTGCATCGAAAAATGTTCAGCAACCTACGCAATAAGTATGTCGATAGTTAAAGAACTTAACATGCGCTGTCCAATACGATAAAGAACTACTCGCTGTCCAATACGATGCGTCCCTTTATTTTTTACAATGTCGCGTATGGTTTGGTCACTAACAGTATAATGGTTCTTTAGAGATTTAATGGATGCACCGTTTTCAAACCTTTGAATAATTTCAAGTTTTTGTTTAAATGAAAGCAGAACTCTTGCTTTTGACCATCATTTTCGCGATTTCTAAACAAACAAACAAAAAAAAAAATAATAATAAATAAAATAAAAAAAAAATTACTATAAAAAAAATTCCGACATCCCCGACATGCATAACGAAACAAAATTTGTCCTTTTGAGCTGCACACAACAATCGACGCGACGCACTATCAAACTAAACATTTGGTCTTTTTTTTTTTTTTTTTTGAGCCGCGGGGGTAAGACAGCGGAGGTTGCAAGATAATAGGCACACTAATCTAATGACGACTTATAATGCCACTTCTTGTCGCTTATTTACGACTTGCAAAATATCTGTTTATACCTATTTTAGCTATTACTTGAATTTTTTGATTTCTGGTTAATTTTTTTTTTTTTTAATTTGGAGTTTTGAATTGTCCCTGTTAATCCGATCCCGGTAAATCGAGAGTCTGCCGTATGTGTTCGACTTGTTACTCGTATGGAGAGTGGCCTTTTTAAAGCATGCTGTACGAAGCAGCGCGCTGTGTTCTGACTGGTCGTTTGTTCAAGAATCGCTCCCCCCATTCTCCCAGAACGTGTTTCATCATTTTCCATCTGAGACGTGTCGTTGTGTATTGTTTTTTTGTACCTTCGATATTTTTGTTTCACGCATATATAAATAAATCAGTTTTCTGTTTATACTCCGGGACGACCACACGGTCAGAGGAGTTCACAAGATAGAGAGAATATCTCGTTTATCTCTCTTTCGTTTAGAAGTTCTTAATATCTGTCGTGAATTTCATTTCCAGGTGTATATTGTCAATTTTGTATGTAGCATTATCGAGTACAATCACTAGAAGTACATCTTGCAGAAAATTCAGTGGCATGCGCAGTTCATATTGTTTTTCTTATTTTAACTGTGCCTTTTTTACGCACGTTCGGAACTCGTTACCCAGGAGATGCATTTCCCTGAAGTTTTCTTATTCGGTTCTTTTAGGAAGTTTATTTTTATTTTTATTATCTCAAATTTCATTACAATTTACATAAAGAAATTCTGCAGTTATTATTATTGTTATTTTTGATGGTTTAATAAACTTGTATTATTATTAAAAAACTATTTCTCCTTTATGGGGTTTTTCTGCCCCGCGACGGGTACTAGTATCAATTTCATGGGTTAGTTTATTGTGTGATTGTGTCTGGTTACTATTATTCCTGTTATTATTACTGTTGGTCGAGGAACTCTTTTACTACCCTACAGGTGTTCAGGACCGCGACTTTCTGGAGTTCCATCTAAGTGTTCTCTGGGAGGCCAATTGTTGCTAGGTTCTTATGGAGGCTCTTTGGCACCATGCCAGTGGTTGACACGATGATCGGAATGATCGTTACTTGTTCCATATGCCACATATCTTTGACTTCCTGTCTTAGGCCTGAGTATTTCCTGATCTTTTCCTCGTATGTTTTCTGGAGGTTGCTGGTGTTGGGCACCGCTATGTCGATCAGGTAGGTAGCCATTTCCTTCTTGTCGACGAGAGACTGGTCTATTGTGCGGGATCGTCTTGTCTGTTATTAGGATACAGTCTCAGTATAGTCTGTGAGTAGAGGTCTCTCGTATGGCCTGAGGCTCGTACTTGTAATACGGTAAACCTTCTTTGATGATCAGCTGGTATTTTTGCGCTAGCTTCTGATGGCCACCTGGTCGTGTCTGTGATTGTACTCCCTCTGGGTGATCACCCTACATCCTGCGGTGATGTGTTGGATCGTTTCTGAGGCCAGATGGCATCGTCGAAATGTCTGTTATTATTATTATTATTACATTAGAGAAGTGGGCAATAATGGCACATCTGAATACTGTACAATAAAAATTTTCAGTTTATCCACTTCACTTATTAAAGTGATTATTTTTTGAAGAGCAGAGCTCGTTTTTGTTATCAGTTTAATAAATACATAATGAGAGAGTTAAACAATAATAAATTATTAGCATTTGTATTCTGTGATTAATAGACTTCTATTAATCGTAGAAGGTCTATTAAATATGTGTTGTATTTCAATTTTTATTAAAATGTAATAGAAATTAGGTAACGTACATTACAAAATGTTGATTGCTTTACTGCACTGTGAGGTAGGTGCAGTGAAGAATTACTTTTATATATAATTAGTTAATTTATTAGTAATTAATTAATTAAGTTAATTAGTTAATTGTTCAGAAATTATGCTCGCCTGTCACCACATTACCTTGCGAATATGCGTGGACTGAATTTTAAAATACATCTGAATCTATATCTAAATATCAATCTGTAGTGTGTAATTTATCTGTAAATTACTGTATACTTTTATGCTATATTATTTTCTTAGATGAAAATTCACACGCTTTATCTGGTTGGCTGTTTAATTTTTATTAAATTAATAAAAAAAAATTGGCAAAAAAAGTGAGTTAGTTTACTTTTCATTTCAATTAAATTTCCGAAATCAAAAAAATTAAGTTAATTAAAAAAAATCGAACGCGCCTGAAAAAACGAATGCAGTGCGTACATTGTAGTACGCACTGCATTGTAATGTGTTGCGTAATATGTAGATATACGATAGGGAAAAAAAAAAGAATAAGAAAAACAGAGAATAATGGGTGAATAAAAATATTAAAGAATTGGAAATCCATAGGCAAACGAAACGGAGGAAGACTAAGAAAATGAAAAGATCACCTATCCTAGACGCAACAAGAAGTGTACGTTACCCAACTTGTTTGCTAGTCAGATTGTCTGAGTAGGGTTCGTTTGTTTGCTTTAGTGTTAAAGCTACCAAGGCTTTAAGGCGTCAGTACGTAATGTCTGTAAATTGCATGTATTCTCTAGTCGGTTTGCCTATTTTTTTTTTTTTTTTTTTTTTATGAAAACAAGAATTTTCTTCTGCCTACAAGGCAGATTGACTCGGCCTCGAAGTAATGTACTCAGTGCAATGCATTTCACGTATGTTCGATTTTTTCCGTAAATTAATTGATTTTCTGCGATTTTTAGAAGTGATTAATAGAAGTTAAAAGTAAATATAGTTATCTTATCAGTTTATTACGAGATTATAACTTTAAAAACTATAGTTTTACGTTCTCTAAACTTAACAAAGTTTAGTTTTGAGAACGTCAGAAAAAAAAAAAAAATTCTACCACCTTCACACTTAGCACTGTGAATAGGCAAATATTTTAAATAGGCAAATATACTTTTTTTAAGCCTCTTCCTCTGTATATCTTGTCTTCACAAGCTATATCACGTTCACGAGCCTTAAGGCAGAAACACATTATTATCACATCACGGGACTCCTGTAATAATACATGGAAGCGTCGGCGGACTGTCTATACCTAACAATATTGCATTTAATCTAAGAATTTCTTTTTTACATGCATATTTTATGGAAAAAAAAATAAAAATCTCCAGATTTCTATTTGTCCGATTTTAGTGAAATTCGGGATGATTCATAAAACCTCATTGGGAGTTGAGTTGTTACATGCAGACGGACAGACACGGTAAAGACAACAGGCGCTTATGTATATGCGAACGCGTCTAAAACGCCAATAAAATTCCCCACGTCTGACAGAATTCGAACAAGGCCTTTTTCCACACGACAGGACAATGATAATAATCACAGTGCTAAGTGTGAAGGTGGTAGAAAAGGAGTCTGGACTTATACAAGTATAGCTTCGCCCAGGGGCGTATTCAGGAGTGGGCAGCAGGGGCATATGCCCTCCCTTAACCAAATTTTGAAATTAAAGAAAAAGAAGGCAGGAGACGATCTAAAAAAAAAAAAAACCCTCAAAATCCTGGACACCATGCCCCCCTTTACGACGATACCTGGACCTGGTCGTCATGCCCCCCTTAAAATGACACCTGGATACGCCACTGGCTTCGCTGGCTAAAAAGAATCCACCCCTGTGCGAGCTATACGCACAATCGACAATGCTGCATCACAATGCTTATTCTTTGTGATGTAGCATTGGCAATTTTTATTATTTTTATGCATATGGACGATAAATCGCATATTCGTTCAAACGTTGTTTTAACGACCGCGAATAGATGTACCTAATAGGACACTTCGCAGTTTCTTGTGCTTTTAGTACAGTTTCGTGTTTTATGAGTGGGATAAGCTTTTAAGAATAACAGATTAAATATAGGCTGCCTTGAACTTTTCTGTATTCTTACAGAGTAATGACTTTATATTAAGATTAGCAAAAAAAAAAAAAAAAAAACACCAAAAAAAAAAAAAACGTAATATTATTCACAAGTCCATATTAGTAATTTTTATGTAAGCAGCGGCTGAAATTTATTTTGTGGTTTCGAAAATCCTGTTATGTTTACTTGCAAACAACACACACAAGTCACAAATACACACACACATGAGAACAGAACACGGTATACGACGTGCGCAGACAAATTGTCAGGTCAAGTTCAGCGCGCATGACGTTGCCTTGTGTGAGCTGACGCTGAGGGCTTTCCCGCAAACATGAAGCGACGAGCGTCATTCAAAGCATGTCTGCGTGGAAGTTGAGGCACCCTTCCCGCTCTGCCCCACTCCCACCCAGCCCTCAGTCAGGCTTACTAACGGAGGCATGAGGACTTCAGCCCTTCGCTGGCTGGTGCTCATCGGCTTAGCGCTCTTTTCTCCGTGGGTGCGGGCCAGCCCTTGCTTTCGTGCAGTAGAAGAAGAAAGTTTTGATCCAGCATCCAAAGCGTACTTATCTCCGGTGGTTTTCCAAGGAAAATTTACAGGATTTCCTTTATCCAAGAACAACAGCAGCAGCAGCAGTAATAACAACACTGTAGGTAGTGCCATTATTGCCTCATTTCGGATTCAAAAGGTTTATAAAATGAAGGAAGGTTTAGTGTTTCAGGATAAATCAGATGTTTTTGTGGAATTTTCACTGAACAGCGGTCGCAGGAAAAGCGGCAGTAGCGACAGTGGCAGTGCCAAAAGCGGCGGTGGTCGAGGCAGTCGGCCACCCCGGGTGAATCGTACAAGGGTGGGCCGGGGTACGGACGACTCAGAAAACATTGCTTGTATGGCAGCTGTGCGCGAGCGGGACTTAAGGCCCGAACAGCGGTATATCGTGTTTGTGGCTCCGCGATCTTCCAGGCACTCAGCTGTTGCCACCTTCGTTGCTGTGGCCACCCCGGAGGTGCACACCCGGATATCTAATCGGGCTGTACGTAAGATTCTATGTAGGCGCTGTGGTGAGTACGAACTGTCTTTTGTTATTTTTTAGAATGGATGGCGAAGTGCAATTTTGACAAAACTAGTTATTTAAGTATTCAGGAGCTTGACGAATTTTAAGTCCTGATGCACATCTACAGTTTTTTTCTGCAGGTATCATTTTGCAAACATTGAAAAGTACCCGCGTTGCCCATTTTAAATGGACATTTGCAAATATGTTTTATTATAATTTTTAATATAAATTACAGTTGTTGCTTCACGAATATCAAATTAAATCCTATCAGAAGTTCCATATATATATATACTATATATATATATATATATATTTTTTTTTTTTGTTGTTTTCTTAGTATACATAATTATTGTAATCAATTCCAAATGATGAGTGCGTTGGAACATATTACAAAAAGTGAAAAATCTCAAGCATCGAGAGTGCTAAGCATATCTCCGGCATTGCTCTTTTAACGAAACGATTAGATGACCTCGCTCATACGATGATGATGTAAACAGTGAGTCGCCTGTAGTGGCGGGCTTAGGGAGGTCAGACACTGTTTATCATAGCCATCTGGAGATTGGTCGTCCACTGACTACATCTGGTATTTTGTATCCCTTTTTATGCAACGTATCATGTGCCGGGTGCGTACGAGTGTCTATGTGTTTCCCTTACTCCCTCCCCCTCCCCTCTTTGTGGGTGTGCACACGCGCTCGTGTGTTTGTTTCCACTGACTCAAGCGAGTGGAAACTCTCTGTCATTCAGTCAACACCTGGTTTCTAATTTTTTCAAAAGCGTTCGTTAATACCACATCAAAAAGAACATTTGATTTTTTGGGTCAATCTTCGTGGTGTTAATTTCTGAAAATTAGAGGGAATCACAACCGCGTACTGATGTTGCGATTCACATGACTGGTTGCTGTTATTAGCCACTTGTAAGAGAATACGGCATCCGTTCGTGGTGTATACAGTATATGAAAAAATAAATTTTTGTTGGTTAAATTAAATTTATGAGCTGAAGTGAAAACTTTCGTTGCTGCAGTGACTTATTTATGAAATTGTTGTGTAATATTTGAAGAAAGGCTATTGTTCATTCAGTATCATGTATCGTCGCAATGCATCATAGGTTTGGAAAACTAAAGGGAAAAAAAACCAAAAAGAACTGTCGTTACATTATGTCGACATTTAAATTTGAACAAAACTTCATTTCAAGTCTTCCTTGTTTATTTAAACGTTTAGAGGGAATGTGGCTTTTGTAGCTTCCTCTCATGGCTCGTTTCCATCACGCGTTCTGCGCCACGTGCTTTAGCATCTGCTGAACGGGGACCGGCGTTTAATGACTTCGTGTCATTTCTATTATGATTCGCAAATTCAATGTAAAAAAAAAAAAAAAAAAGATTTTTTTTTGCATTGCTCCAAATTTTAGACTGCATATTTTATACATTCCAACAAACGCTATTTGTTGTTATTACCATTATATTAATGTTTTCGAAAATTTAAAGATGCGTTTGACTGCTTACGTAAACTGTCACATTTCAATGCTTTATTTATTAAATAAAGCATTGAAATGCAATTCATTTCTCACGATTTAGAGTAAAAAATCGTGTATGTCACAAGTCAGGGTCGACAACCGCCGGGTCGCATGCGGTTCTCCGGTCCTTTTTTGTGTGGTTCGCTGACTGTTTTAAAATACTGCACAAAGATGGGCAGTTAAACCATCTTATTAAACCAAAAATGCCAAAACATAGTGAAACAAGTAACAAGAAAGAAAGTTGATAGCGTTTGCAATACTCTTATCAGGCTTCTTGCAATGGACAATATTTGCATTTTTTAAAATTGTTTGCTGTTTTGTCTGAAGGATGTCATGGTTATAAACATCTACTCTAAATAAAATAATTGTAAAATTGAATCGTGATATCATGTAAAACTGATATCATGAAATTAAAAAAATGTGCCCATGTACTATTTTTTTTTTTTTTTTTTTTTTTTTTTTATCAGCTAGTCTTGCGTACTGTATTATGAAGATGGAATTGAATGCAGCCCGCTAAGTGTCGGAAGACCGCTGTGCCGACCCCTATTATAAGTGAATGAACCGAAATGTATATATAAATATGTGCTTATGTTTGTTTATTTTAATAGTTAATGAAACAATTCGAGAACTGGCGTCTGTCTACCTTAGTATTTTACAAGAAATTATTGGTTTTCAGTTTTAATTTCTTCAAAAGTATGGTAATCATATAGTGAAATACCCATATTTTACTCTATAATTATAAACTCATTGAAGCAAACAGTGATTTATTTTGTCTGAAATTATAATAGTTAATCGAGTAATCCATAACTTTTGGTTCAAGTGGACCACACTTGTGCCAAATTAAGATAGTTTAATATGAAAATGTTTGTTATGTTTGAATATAGGACGTAGCGTACATCGCTTACAGATATTACTGATATTTAGATCTGTTTAGTTTAATATTAAGAATAAAATAATAGTCGAAAACTTTTCTTTTTTGTTGAACAAAAGCGCAACACTTAATTTTTCATAAATGGAAATTTGCTATTTACACGCTTGAAATGGAAGGATAATTTGTCCATCCGTCTCTGAGATCATTAAAATTTTTCGCGTCTTTTAAAGAGAGGGTTATGTTGCTCGTATCATTTTAAAGTACCATAAAAGGACTTTCTATAATACTTATAGGCAGACTAATATGAAATTAAATCCAGTAATTAACTATTTTAATTAATTTTCTCACACTCTACAATTAACAATTCTTTTCAGTAAAATTATAAAAAAAAAAAATCAGAGCTATAAGTACTTAATCATGGAGTAACTTATCTTATCTGGGATTGCTAAGTCATACAGAAGTAGACAAAAGGTAACAGATTGTGAACTCTTCGGTTACTGTAGTTTGTTTTCGTTTTTATTTATTGCTTAATTATTCAAACGCAGAGCGATTCAAAAGACACGCAAACCATAGTATATTTTAAGTTTTATTCAGTTATTATTAATAATATAGAGATTGTTTAGAGATAATTAGAGATTATTAATTAGAGATGATTAATGGAGATTATATAATAGAGATTACAATAAGGTTTTTTTTCAAGTTATTATAAATATTATAGGGGGATGCAATAAGTTTATTTAAATTATTATTACAAACATGATTATAACTGAGATTGCAATAAATGTTAAAAATGTCTCCTTACCAAATGTAACCATAATCTCTTCTCACATCTCACTCTTTTCTTTGATGAGACTTGACAGTGTTTTAACCAGTTATCATTGAAAATTTCTGATTTGATATTGACTTTTAATTCTTCTAATGTGCGGGGATTCTGGCATATACCACTCTTTTTAAGTAGTCCGAAAGATATCTGTGAATCGTAGATGATCAGTTATGAGCATGTGTTGTGCCTGGGAAAATGAAGTGCTGCCACCTTCGTGGTAAACTAAACGCTACTGGTTTGTGATTGAAAGCTAACATATAAACAACTGTTGGACATCTGGGGGATGACGAGTGCTACTACTACAGTGGGCAGAATCAAATTCCATCAAGTTGTCAATGATAAGTTAAACGCTTACAGTCTGGGTTGCAGTGGCGTATCCATGTGTCATCGTAAGGGGGGGGGGGGTATGGCGACCAGGTCCAAGTAGCATCGTAAAGGGGAGTCATGGCGACCAGGTCTAGGTATCATCGTAAGGGGGGAGTCATGGCGACCAGAGTTTTGAGGGTTTTTTTTTTTTTAGAACGCTTGCGTTCTTTTTCTTTAATTTCAAATTTTTGGATAAGAGGGGCATATGCCCCCTCCGCCCACCACTGAATACATCTCTGCTGGGTTTCATGAATTTTGAATCACACTGTATTAAATGAAGATTTTAGATAAATTTGTTGGCGAACGGGAAGAGAAGATCACAACTGAAATGACCGGTGTCTTATCTATCTTATGTGACCTTATGTTCTTCTTATCTTAAATATTTGTGGTATTGTCGTTTTTTTATTAACTTATTTTATATTGTCTTATGATTTTAGACTTTAAATAGATTTCATAGATTATTTTATAGTGAGTTTTAAGAATCTCTTTTTCTCACTTACAAAAAAAAAAAAAAAAATCACAGGCAATCCATTTCAAAATAGTTGCATTAATGAAAATCAGTGTGCCTTCTTGACTAAATGGTTCCATATATTAATTGATATTGTGAAAATTACATAGTACATATTGAGACCATTTATTATGGGTTTAAAATTAAAAAATTTTGAAAAGATGCCTCGCTTGGAAAACCACTTACTATCCCCCCCACACACAAAATAGAAGTTTCTTTCATATATTTTGAAGAGTAAATGTGAACTTTTTACAGCATTCATCAGTTTTTATTACACTTTACCAAAAATTAATATGTACGTGTAGATGAACAGTTTCTTACTTGGGATCACGAATAAGCACATTTAGAAATACATATTTAAATTTAACGACTTTGAGGACTTCGTAAGCGTAAGGAAGTAGCTAATAAGAAGAATGTAATTTGATAAATTATGAAAATTTTTCATGGGCAGAATATACATGCATATTTCAATAAATATAACACTGCATATGTATAAATCATTGAGGTACCAATTGTTACATGTAAAGTTTTCTTACAGTGTGCATGCACTGTTTGTATAAAAAATATGTATACTATTCATTTGGTTTTTATGCTAAGATACCGATTGTTTACATTAGTCATGTTGTGGTGATTTTGTATTTCAGACTGCTAATGCTGACAGTTCTACTTGGAACGAAGTAGACTCGTACAAGTATACGGGCCTCCACTCGTTCTTTGCCCATTAACGCCCACTGCTGATCCCCAAGGTTTCTGGGGAAGGCAGGGAGCATGAGCGGCTTTCTCTTTCTCCACGCTTGGCTGGCCGATTCAGAGTTGCCTAGGACTATAGAAACAAGGGTGTGCTGTGTTCGTTTGTTGAGCACAGATCTCAAACGAGTTTGATGCGATGAACACATCAAGATGAACTGTCTTTTGAAGTGTTGCATTTCCTGACAAACTAAAGATAATTTCATATTACACATATAAAAGTAAAAAGTATGGTATAAAAATTTTGGATGTGGACGGATTTTTACATTTCCTATCTTAATTGCGGAAATAACTTGAGACTTCGTTGGAAAAGGAAATTTGAAAGGCTAAATAGTGTTAAACAAAAAGCTAGGGCTCTACTGAATTAAATTTATAAAAGTTTATCCATTTATAAAAATCTGTCTATCCTCTAAATTATAAAAACGTAGAATTTTAGATTGTAGATTTTTATAGAAATATCTTGGGAATTCAAGTGGGGAAAGGAAGTTTTAGAGGCTATACAGTATTATGGAAAGACAGAAGTATTGAAGACTGAATTATATTTTCGAAATAATTAAATTTTAAGATACCCTTGCAAGTTTATGAAAAAACATTAATACAACATAGTTGAAAGCTGCTTTAATTAATTACTGCAATTAATAAAGTAGGTCCTTCGAGTTCACTTTCATTTCTTGTTGCATGACGGCTATAATGGAAATTTTGTGCGTAAGTCTATGTGGTCTTTTCCCTGTATAGATAAGTACGTTTCGTTTCGGAGAATTCCAATCGAAACGTATTGTCATTAATTGTAGTGTTTTATATTTTCGAGGGTTTAGTGTCAAACAACGTTAACTACAAAATGATTTTGTAGTTAACGTTTTTGTAATTAACCAAGAAAAAGTCATTTGACATATTTTTGGTTTACCGGAAATTTGCTTATAGCCTAAGCTAGCTTGTAGTAAAGTACTAGAGAGATACAGTTGTGTGACATGATATGCATTGTTATTTGTATAAAGTAAAAGTAAATTTGTCTCAAAACAAAAATGCAATTTTGTAGTTAACGTTGTTTGACACTAAGCTCTCGATTTAGCAATGCATAACACAGAGCGTTTTTTTTTTTTTTTTTTTGTATCAGTATATTTTGTACACTGAATATTGCTGTTGATTAGAAATTGCTTCACCCGAGACAGCCATCAGCTAGTTGGTGGATTTTACTTTACATTCAGAACATCATCCGTAAATCTTGTTACATGTCAAATCTTATAATTGAAATAATAAATTTCACAAAAAGTAAGAAATTAAAAAATGACAAAGTACAAAGTAACATATGTTATCATATAAGTTCTTTTCAAGTTTCATATTACAAACGTGTGAAAATGTTTCGCTGTGTCTAGAGGGTGTCATTTATTTATTTTTATGATTATGTATTATTCTGATGATCCAAAATCACGAAAGGTTGCCGAACCTTTCGGAATGCGTATCCAATGTGAAGCCCTGTTAGGTCCAATGCAAATTTTTTAAAGAGAATTTTGTCTTTTTTGATCTTGCTCACTTACCAATTAGGGAATGGGATAGTTTGAACTTTTACTAGTTGTATGTTTGAGAGTCGCAGAAATTTTTGTAAGGAGTCAAAGTATGTTTAAAATGTCGATCGATGTTTTGTGTGCTGGGATAGCGGGGGAGGGGACTGTTTTGTCCATTCAGTACTCTAATGAAACATATGAAATAATGCAAAAAAAAAAAAAAAAGAAAAAAAAATCAACGTGCTTAAAAACCCAGGAGAGGGCGAGGAGTGTGGGAGAGGGTTTAGGAGAGACGGGTGACCTGTATTTCCTCTGCCTCCCTTCTGGCATCCATAATAGGATTCCGTAAAACAGTAAACAGATATGGAAGTATAACCAAATTTTAATAAAAATAAATCTATTCAAATAATGTATTCTGGCCAAACTCTTATGCTGGTTGAAGGGTAGGGAAAAAAAAAAAACCCTGTTAATTTTGTGTATATATATATATATATACACACAAAATTAATAGGGTTTTTTTTCTAATCGAAACGTAAGTGAACTGCTGGGAGGATACGTAGGGAACTGCACCATACGTATCGTCTTTATACCGATATCAGTTCCTGTGGCCTCCCGGAACTCCTAGTTTATGTATTCGGCGAGGACAGACGAGATCTACGTACCACTCTTCTGACCGCTTTCCGGTCTCTTTACGTGTGAATTTCTGCGGTCTACTCAAACGTTTTCCTGTTATAGTAGCACTATCATGACTTTTCCATTTGGTGATTGTCAGCCACGTTGAACTAGGCTGTTGCAGTTTTCTTGCAATGGCACGAACAGATTGATTACTAACATGGCCTCCTATGAAAACACTCTCCTTTGGAAGTTGCTAAGCTTCACACCTGACCAAATAGCTGCATATGCTTACTTCTAGCGTGAAATCGATTGCTTTTATACCTATTCTTTACATGTGCATTGGCGGGAATGTTTCATTTTTCTAAAAATCTCATGGGTGGTGTTAGTGGCTTTTGGCAATGTATATGTAGTGTTGTGATTTTCAGGAAATGTGTATGAAGAAATGGAAGCGGAGGAAATGCATGAACAGGGAGAAAAAGAAATTCACGATTTTGGAATTGAACTGTAAATTGATGGTGCCTCATTGGCACACATGTTTATACTGGTTGTAGATGCTAAATTCGATGCATAATGGTTGAAATATTTGTAGAAAAATCTTACTACAGAAATTAAATGTCTCTGTGATGGAGAATGGGATGAATTGGTGATGAGGATAAATTGATTATTTTGTTTATTTTATTGACTTAAAAATTTGCTCCTGTCTCATGAGCAGCTTACAACCCAGAAAGGCTTTTATTATTAAGTTACGTTTTTTCATAGAATGCATGGTAGTTTTATTGTGCCCTGATTATAATTAAACTGTTGGGTTCATTATGAGGTTGGCATATGGATCTCAAGATAGTGAGTGGCCGATTTCCTGCTCTGTTCACCATTTTATAATCCAGTAATCTGATTAAATTAATTTATTGGTTCTTCTTTGAAGTCTGCACGGGGTAGCACAGTGGTATCGTCACCGTTTTCCCCACACCGGGTGGAAAAGGCCCTGGTTCGAATCCTTTCGATGACGCGAGGAACTTTAATGGGCTTGTTTCACTCCGTGGCTGAGTTAGTCGGTCTCAGGCGTAAATAGCAAGGTTTTATATATGTACTAAATGTGTACATGTGAAATAAATAAATGTGTTATTTTCTGAAAAAAAAAATAACTGTGACGAAGGAGAAATTTTATCTTTATGGTTGCCGAGGAAGATATTTTGTAGCCTTTTGATCCTATGATATGCTACTTTCTAATTGTGTATGTGTCTTGGGATATTCATATGTTATTCTTGCTATTTCATTTATGTCTCTTGCTTCAATGCTGTCTGTTACATTTAAGATTCTTGCCAATTAACAAATCACATGTTGTCCTTCCAGATGCGAATCTAGGTGATTAGTGAGCAAAAGCAAATTCATTCCTTATAAAATCTTATTTTTATAAGGAATGAATGTGGCATGTTCAAACATGTTTTATTTTCAGTTGATATTTTTAGACGCTTTAGCATATATGCGCAGAGCGCCTATTGTCTGTCCGTACGCATGTAATAACTCGACTCCTGATGGAGTTTCATAAAATTTTACATTTTAGAAAGATGATTTGTCAAGTCGTACCCAAATTCCTTCAAAATAGAACCAATAGCAATTCGGCAGTTATTATTTTTGTCTGTCTTTCCGCGTAATAACTGGACTCTCAGTGGATAGATTTTCATGAAATTTTTTATGATTTCTTCTTCCAGTTTCTTTCTTCATACGATAATCCATATACCGTATATTATAACTGAATATTATGTTTGTTGCCTTGCCCTGATAAGAGGAATTAACGGATGCACAGAAAGAAATGTTCTCGGTTTGCGCATCAAAGGCGTTTCTTTTTGCTATTTTTTTTTTTTTTTGTAAATTATGAATCTTGTTTTGCACGTGTCGGGCACAGCCAATGAGAGTCGAAACCCGGGTCTGGGTAGTGGCATACACTTTAAATAAAAAACAATATACTTTTTCAATGGAGCAGTAACTTTCATTTAGAACAGTGCAATACAAAGGCTACTTGTGATGAGGTGCCTCTACAATATGAGATTGATGCATTAAGTAGCAAACCTAGTTTTCTCATAGCTATGTACAGAAAGAGGCCATGCCCGACATGTACAATAACTCTCTAAATAGCGTTCATAGTTTGAGACTTTTGTCCTAGATTTATCTATGTCTAACTTGGTTTTCATTTCTTATAGTATAAATAATGATACTATGAGCGTATATTCATGGATCCATTGGCGCCTCCGTAGCCAGGTGGGCGGGAGTAGCAATGCGTAGCACACGCTTCTTGATTAGACCGGGGTTCGAGCCCGTGAGCCACCAAATATGGAAGATGCGGAAAGGTCAGGAAATGATCACGGCATATCCCCGGAGCAATATGGCCTTAGTTGCTAATGCTCCAAATAACAAATAAACAACAAGTTTATTGTAACGAATAAATTGCCTTGCTTATGGATCCGTTTTTGAAATAAGTCAAAGTAAACAACTATTGAAGTCAGAGATTAATTCTTTGGATAAAAGATATATTAATTTTATTACCCGAAGTTCTGAAATGAACTTGAAATAAAGTAACAAGCTTTTAGTAAGTACTTTGCTATAGTTTTGAAGTTGAAATTCACTAGTTGAGCAGATCTACATGTTCTCTATACTGTACTCATTTATAGAGCTAAACATGTATATTCACTGAGTGGTCAATTTTTAGGTATACCGAACTTTTTCATGAAATGGAGTACCAGAAAAAAAAAAGAAAAAAAAAAAGTCATCTGACATTTTCTTTGTTTAACGGAAATGTGCTTATAGCCTAAGCTAATTTATAAAGCAGTAGAGAGATACAGCTGTGTGACATGATATGCATTGTTATTTGTATAAAGTAAAACTAAAGTTGTCTCAAAACAAAAATGCAATTTTGTAGTTAACGTTGCTTGACACTAAACCTTCGACTTGTGGTATGAGGCAGAACGAGCTGTTTGGAGTAGTGATCCTCAGCCATCCAATTTTCAACAGCTGTGGAAACAGTTGAGGTAACATGTATCAAAATTCCTGAAGCACACTTTCGACACCTTGAGTTCATGCCACGACGAATCCTAGCCGTTCTGAGGGCTAAAGTCAGGGAGAGATCTACTCACTATTAGTTAGGTGTACCTAATAAAGTGGCTACTCAGTGTCAAATAATTAAGAATACAGCTTAGCACGATGTTTTGACCCGAATTCAATTTTAAAAGTAAACCAATAACCAGGCTCTCTCAGAAGTCTAAAGAGGTCCGGGCCACTAGTCATAATAAATATAAATAGAATAAAATAAATAAAAATAAAATAAAAGGAAACAAAATAGAGCACAAAATGTGAGACAAAATAAAAGGAAACAAAATAGAGCACAAAATGTGAGACATGAGACATAATTTGTATGCATTTTAAATTTAAGATGGGCCTTTCTAACGTTTTGTACAAATGCACTAATTATTGAAAAAAAAAAAAAAAAAAGTCTATTATAAAAGTTATTTGAGCCTTTCTCTCAGCTTGAGACCCGGGCCAAATAGTCTTCGTGATTCTCACTTCTGATAGGCTTTAGTAAGAAGACAGTATCCTTTTGTTTCTCTTACATAACTGCTATTTTTGTTGTGTGCAATCTCAGTATATTCGAACCACTACACCAGTATAGTAGTGAAGTGGATTGCACAAGCGATCCACTTTGGTTTTAATCGAATCGTATCAGTTATGATGGTATGGAATTCTGCCACTAGATGGGGATAGTTTATAGCTTTGTGAGTAGTTTGATTCTAAATTACTCAAAAATATCACGAGAGAGCAGAATGTTATTGCAGTTCTGTCCAGACTTTGTCATATATAACGAATACCTTGTGGATTAACTGTGGACTTTAGGGGCTCTGCAAGGCTTATGAGGGGGGGGGGGTGTTCTCATTCTAACGACCTTTAATTACCTTGAACCCATTTCCTGAACTGTTAAACAGAAATGTGGCATACTTTTGAGCTCATTTATTTTGGTCGGAATATCATTTCGAAATACGCACAGTATGCTCTTTTAAAACATTCTGTAACAGAATGTTAAAAAAAAAAACGAACGCGTATTGTTTTTCCTTTGCTGTTTTTACAGCAAAGCTGCAGATAATGTAGAAAAATGTGTCAGTTTATTTATATCACTTCTTGTTGCCATTCTGCACTACAAAACACAATCATGATGATAAACACGGTTTTACTTGGATTAATGTCAGTATTAGTAGTAGCAAAAGATACAAGGAAGCAAGTTTATACAGCACCAACCAAAAACATTAAAAATATATTTTTTCCCCCACTTTATCTGCCGATCCCCTCTAATAATTTGTCTAGTTCTTGCTTACATTTATTCAAACTACTCACTTCCATAAAACCAGATGGAGATTTGGTCCAACAATCAATTACTCTCTGGCGGAAAGCCAGAGAGGTTTGATTTCACATATACAAGAGGATAATCATCTCTTTATTCCTGCTAGCAAAATTCCTGTATATCATTGACAAAACTCCATGAGCTTCCACCTAGCAATGTAACATTTTTGCAGAGTCCAGAGAACTTCATGTCTGATATGGGCCTTTTTCACAACATAACTGAGTTAATCGGTCTCAGGCGAGAGTAGCATGATTTTTTCTCCTAGAAACTGGGATAGTGCAATTTCTATACCACCAACGCGATGGAGTGACCCATGCGTCGGGCACCCACTATCATTCCTCTTTCAAAGTCGCTTAATTCACGACGTTTATTCATACTGACATCGACTTACCGTCTACGTGAAAGCAGTGATGCAGTGTACCTATATATCCGCCAAGCGGTGGGTTCGTCCGCTAGCGAGAGGTGTGAGAGCGTCGCGTTGCCCAGGAACCAGGTTTCCCATAAATTCTGTTTTTCAGTGTATATGGCGCAACATGATCTAAGTCATTGATTCGCCTAAAACCCTACAACAACTAACAGCCTAATTTCTGTTTTATGTTTTTCGATTTTAATGAAATTTGGGATGAAATACTGTACATAATATTTATCGAAAAACTATTAATTTATATTTTATTGTAGCCAAATAAATTTATATTGGGCAAGAGATTATACATTGCATTTATCCTTTACATAATTAGAGAAATGTATTACATTTATTATTGTAACAACATGACAGAAGGTTTTTATAGTTAGAACTGAACAATATTCATGTTGTTACATGAACATTAATCATGTAACAACATGATCAATGTCTACTTGTTCCAATATTGCATTTAGATTAAAACGGACATTGGGTGGTGGAAGGCAGCTTTCCTCTATATCAATGTAACGAGCGACAGTTAAGGTTACACCTTTATCCATTGCCTTTACCAAGGTAACAAAATAATATACATAAGTACTTTAATAACAAAAGGTTACATAAATACTTGAATAACAAAAGGTTACATAAATACTTGAATAACAAAAGGTTACATAAGTACTTTAACTATATAATATCGATGTAGATACACCATAGTTTACTCATAAATTTAACTACATACGTAGTGTTAATTTTATCTCATATTGTGGCTATCTTCACAACGAGATACCAGGTATTGCACTACTTTGAATGAATAACGCTTCTCTAGTAGAGGAGACTACTGTTATTTATTCTCCTCTACTAGACAAGCGTTATTTATTCGAAGTAGTGCAATACCTGGTATCTCGCTGTTGAAGGTAATCACAATATGAGATAAAATTAAACGATGCCTTTACACTACGTATGTAGTTAAATTTATGGGTAAACTTTGGTGTATCTACACCGATATTATATAGTTAATTTAAACCCATATCATATTATGCCTTGTTCATTTAATCTTTAAATAAGTACCTTAATAACAAACAATTTTCTATTATAGTTATAAAGCATAAAGGATCATTTAAATAATAAAATGCAGCAATGCTTTTATTTAAACATTTTCATGCAGCTAGTGAATAGCATTGATATTAAGCCACCTTAGGTTAAAGATAACGCATAGCCACTAAATGGAAAACACAAAAGCACTAAATGGAAAACACAAAAGCTATGTACAGAAAGAGGCCATGCCCGACATGTACAATAACTCTCTAAATAGCGTTCATAGTTTGAGCACTAAATGGAAAACACAAAAGCTATGTACAGAAAGAGGCCATGCCCGACATGTACAATAACTCTCTAAATAGCGTTCATAGTTTGAGACTTTTGTCCTAGAATTATCTATCAATTAATCATTTTTAATCATTACTTAATTATTGCTTAATTAATCATTAAGCAATAATTAATCATTTTAATTAGCCATGCCCAGCGTTGAATAAGTCAAAAAATGTTTAGAAAAAAAATCTTCCTTTGAATTTTTTAAGATAAATAAAAATTACAATCTTAATATCTATGCATCTGTGAGATTTTCTAAAATATAAAAATACACATCTGTGCATGCATGTGTGTTTTTGCATTTTAGAAGATCAGTTCCTAGTAGAAGGAACTGGTTGAAAGCGTTCCTGGTTGCCTTCGTAGATAGCACAGTTGGTAGAATCGCCGTACTCCCCCAAACCGGGTGGAAAAGACTTGAGTTGGAGTCCCGCCAATGACGTGAGCATTTTTCACAACGTGGTTGAGTGAGTTAGTTGTCTCAGGCGAGGGAAGCATGGTTTTTTATCCTGGAAACTCGGGTTTTTCGTCCGGCTAACAGAAAATCGACCTCAGAACACCCACGCAATTTACAGACAGTATACACGGAGCAATATAGTCTTAGTCGCTGATGTTCTTAAAGCCCTATAACAACAACGTTCCTGATTTGAGGAAAGTAAACTTGAAGTATTTGAACTTTTTTTTCCTTCAAACTAAGTTTTTAAATTGTTCACTGTATAGGACAGAGCATTGTTGTGCTGGAACATTAGGGCCTATTTTCATAAATGTTGGAGAATGGAATCCTTGTAGATTTATTGTATGACTCAGCATTGAGGGGATTTTTCCACTAAAACAACCAATGGAGTTTTAACCATGAAAAGCAAAAATGTACTGTGACACAATACTCTGCAGTAGATGAGGTTTCCCGGGCATCCTCCATACCTACACTTGACCATCTGCTATGAAGACTGTAAGATGACTTATTTCTCCCATAAAACTTGTTTCTTCTGTTAAGCAGTCCAAGAAAGATTAACTGGGTAACCACTAAAAATGATGTGCATTAGTTGTTGTGATATAAGACTTGTAAACAATAACTCTGTCATGAAAAATCTATATTGTGCAGCTCCTTACGAATAGGCACTCCTGTAGACATTATTATTGTTATTATTCACGTATGTATGTGAGCAATCTAGTGTTCTTAATGCGTTTCATTTTTAGATATTTGTGTTCTCCGCTCAAAGGTTTTACTATTTCATGGGTTTTATGTTTCTGTTCAAAATTTCAGGTGAACAGATAAACAAGTATTGCCTCAACACTTATTAATATGTAATGTTCAACAGTCATTATCATGATTTGAAAATGATTTCCATGTTTATATACCTTTTCAGGTTGCTGACAAATCGAATAAGTATTTTCATTCCACATTCACACATGAGGAATTTTTTAAAGAAAGAGGACGGCGGAAGTGTATCAAATTCTAATATGGAGCTGAATGATTTTATGATATTTAGAAAAAGCGGAAGAGAAATTGTCGAAGCTAAATGTAAATAAATTAGCTAATGTACACAGCGTTTTACATTTCGGGCATGATTTCCGGAAAAAAAAATTACAGAAAATGATTTTTTTCATTTTCTGAGATTAATTGAAATGAAAAGTATAGTTATCTGCTTATCAGTTCATTACTAATATTATAATTTATAGAACATTTAATAAAACTATAGATTTATTTTCTCTAAATTTAGCCATTTAGATTAATTAAAACTGTATAATATTTATACTCTCCTCCCATAATACTATTTTATTTGTCTGTTTTCACTCTGTATAAATGTATCTCTTCACAAAGGACATCAAGTTTACTAGTCTTGCATAGCAGTACGCAAAGCTTGTACAGACTGTATAAAGCTAATTATACTGCATTAAAACTACAGCATTAGCATTAGTAGAGGCATATAATGCAAGAAAGCAAGCTTATACAGCATCAGTCAAAAAAAAATATATATATTTTTTTTTAAATTGCCATTTCATCCATTCGCTCTAAAGGTTTGTCCAGTTCTTCCTTGAATTTATTCAAGCTATCAACTTCCACAACGACAGATGGAAGTTTGTTCCAGCAATCAATTACCCGCTGGCCAAAGGCACATTTCCGCACATCTAAGAAGTCTTTATTGCAATAATAATAATGATGATGATATTACAATTCGATACATTTCAATGCGTGCTTCATGGCCACCAGGCCAGGGGTTAACAGTAGTAATACAATATAATAAGAAATAGAGAGCATTGATATATCAAACATAAGGAAATGCATATGTGGAAGTACAGCTCAAAACTCCAAGTATAATACAGTTATTTACAGTACAATATATAAAGAAGATATTGGCGGAAACAAATAATTTCATATACCTATAGTAATATAAACAGGCAACGTTCTTTGCACTGAACAGAAGTAAGGAGTAGTTAGATCATCATTACTCACTGTCATACTGAAAAGTTAGTATGCCATCTTCACATCAGGCGGAATTTTTGGCTTGCGGCATTAAGACGAGCTTCGAGGAGAAGGATCAGGGACAGGGAAGTACAATTCAAGGATGCGGCGTCTGTATTTCCTGTCAGAAGCGAACTTATTAAGGTCAGCATCGAAGGACTGGGCACATGACAGTAGCTGAAAAGGCAGGAACCTATCGGATAGGTGGAGACGGCTGAGATGTGGGCACAGAGTTGGAGTCCCTCTGAGGGAAGGTTGAGGGACTCTCCATAAGCACAGGTCCTGGAATGATGGTGTGGAAATCTCGCCAACCATCATTTTGATAGTCGTGGTAAGACGTTTCATCCTAATCAGCGTGGGGAGCCTGTGAATTTGAATCAAACTGGCCATTTCAGTTGTCCTTAGCTGTGGAGGAAGTTTATGTTTGTTTATGGCCCATTTTAAGAGTCAAAACTCAGCAGAAAAAAGTGGCCTGATTGCGCTAGTGGCAGCTGATGCCCATACCTCAATAGCATATAAAAGAGGAGAGTGTACTGTGGTTTTTATATATTTTCTAGTAGTTGTGACTTCATTAATATAATGTAAATGCTGTTTCGCAATCCATCGGAGTCGAGCTACCAGGGTGAGGAGCTTGTCTATGTGGTAACTGAAGTAGAGCTTAAGATCAAACACAACCACGAGATCAGTATGCTTATTGACGATTCTACAATTGTCTTTCCTCAATTTGAATTTAAGCCCCTCAGGTTCGTAATCTAAGTAAGAGGATGAACCCATCAGCATTGAGCCTGCTTAAATCATTCAAGGCCTTATACACCTCAATCGGATCACCTCGCAGGTGCCAAGTCTCCAGATGCTGCAATTTGCAGAACTTAAGCCTTTCTTGGTAAGATGATCCCTTCATTCCCCTCACCAATCTTGTTATCCTTCTCTGTACTTGTTCTAGCAACTCTACATTCTTCCTAAAATGAGGCCTCTAGACGTGTACGCAGTGCTCAAGGCGTGGCCTGACCATTGTCTTATACAAAGGGATAAGCACCTCCTTAATCCCTGCTAGCAAAATTCCTGTATATCATTGACAAGACCCCATGATCTGCTCTGGCTGCCTGTCTGCACTGCTCAGAAAACTTCACATCCGACTGCACAATTACCTCCAGGTATTTTTCATTCTCTACTACCCTGAGTGTAGTACCACACAGCTGGTACGTTTCTCTGGGGTTACTGCTACCCATATGTAGAAACATTGCATTTATCAATGTTAAACTTCAGTTGCCACTTCTCAGCCCATCTGCCCAACGTTTCTAGATCCTGTTGCAGTAGGGTACTGTCATTAACCCTGTCAACCTTTGAATCATCTGCAAACTTAGACATTAAGCCCGCTATACCTTCATCAATATTATTGATAAATATACAAAATAACAATGGACCCAACACCGAACTTATTTATTTAGTGGGGACTCCACTAATAACACTAGTCCACGAAAAGCAGTGTTCATTGATTACCACTCTGTCTTATCCCACTCAACCATTCTTTTATCCATTGTAGCAACTTTCCCTTAGTGCTGTACTGCTCCAAATTGTACAGTAGTTTTTATGTGTAACAGTATCTGTCAAAAGCTTTCCTGAAATCTAAGTATATGATATAAAAATTATTTTTGGCAACCAGTCCCTTTGTGACCACATCATAGTATCCAATCAAATTGTTCAGAGAAGACTTCCCCTTAACAAACCCATGGGGTGTCTGAATTATTACTGCTGTCTTGTCTAGATGATCCTGCAATGCATCTTTAACCAGTGACTCCATTATTTTCCCCGGAACAGAAGTTAAACTAATAGGTCTGTAATTACTCGTGTTACCATTTGACTCCCCTTTGTGAATTGGGGATACATTTGCACATCTCTAGTTCGTGGGGACCTTTCCTGACACCAAGGATGCTCTCATAATTATGGCTAAGGGTTTGCTTACTTCGTTTGCCGCCTCCTTTAATTTAATTGGATGATCCCATCCACTGCAAGTACCTTTCTCATGTTTAACTTCAACAATTTCTCCTCCACTTTGCTCTCAGTTATTACAAAATCATTTTGCTCCCTGTTAGAGTTTAATAAGCTTCTGTCCTTCACTTCCCTACAGAATTCTTTATGTGTGAATGTTGGTGTAAAGTACTTGTTTAGTTTTTCAACTAACTGAGAGAGATCATCAACAGTCGCACCATCGATATCAAGTGGACCCTCCTGATTCATTCTTGACTCTATATATAGTTGGAACAGAAGAAACGTTTCTGGACATTTAATGACTGGAAAAAAGTCATCTGGTGTGATGAATGAAGGTGCCGGCTTCTTGTTGATGGATGTATACGTGTTCGACGGCGACCAGGTGAACAGCTGTAATCGGACTGCATGATTGGGCGAAAGCTGGTCGGCTGCATGGTATCATGTTTTGGGGGATGTTTCCATGGACACACACACACACACACACACACACACACACACACACACACACACACACACACACACACACACGGACATAAACATTTCTGGGTCTCCTTATCCCTATTGAACACGCCTTCACCGCCAGATCCTTCGACATTGTTTCGGCTCGGGTTTTGCTCTACATAGTACCCCTGTTTAAAGATGCCGCTTGACTCTTCCAACAAGACAACACTCCATGTCACAAGGATCGCATTTGCAGGAATGGTTCCAGAATCATGTCCATGCATTTCGTGTGCTCTCCTGACCCCCAAATTCTTCCGAAATTAATCCCATCGAACATTTGTGGGACGCGGTGGAATGCAGCATTCACCAGTCTACGTCAGTGCCTAGCTCTGCTCTGCACTCCGAGACGTCATGGAATCAATGCCATGCTGGGTTTAAGTGGTTATCACGGAAAAAGGCTGCTCAACACGCTGTTAGATAGGTGATCATAATGTTTTGGCTAATAAGTGCATATACAGGGTCTAGTCACAGTATTATGACCCCCCCCCCAAATGCAGACATCACATATGCCTAGTGAATCATACAGCGCACATGTCAAGTTCACACACCGCAAGCACATAAGGCTTGATGTTCGGCATCCGTGAACACAGTAAAAGCCTCTGTTATGGGCAAAGCATGCAACCTATCAGACCTGGATAAAGGCATGATCATCGGCTGTTGGGCCAGCCGATGATCCAGCATTTCCGAAATACAGCGAACTTTGTGAAATGCCCACATGCTGCAGTGGTGAAAGTGTATCAAGACTGGACGAATGGGACAGTTTTGACTACCCGACGTGCCAATTGTGGAGCCCCGAGGTGAACGTCGGCTGAAACGGTTGGTCAGGACTGATCGGCGCACTACTCTTGCTCAACTGGCCATCAAAATGAACCGTTGGTCCATCAGAAAGGTCTCCAACATGACAATGCAGCGAACCCTGTTGCGCACTGTGCTCCGGAGCAGACGCTCGGTGACAGCACCCATGCGGATGGCCGTTCATCACAAACAATGCCGTCAGTTTGCACAGCAATATTGACAGTGGACCCCGGCCGAGTGGCAAATTTCAAGAACAGGTGGCCTTCTCCGATGATTCACGGTTTCTGCTCCAACGAGTGGATGGACGATGGCATATTAGAGGTGAAATCGCCAAGAACACAATCGCATCCCACCCAGTTGAATCCATACTTTAGGTCTGATGAATCGCTTTTAAATTATGCGCCTATTGGCTTCGTTATGTTCGTTTGTCTGCCTGCATGTCCCAAATGGACAACAGCGAAGGTGCATTAAATAAATTTACACAATGTTGGTTTGCTAAATAGTTCTGGTTGCATTGGGGGTATATTTTAAAGAGAGAGCTTTCTTGTTATGTCATTTTTAGTTTACGCCATTTTAGGCGTATTAACATATGTGCATAATGCTCCTATTGTCTTCAGCGTAACCGTCCATCTGTCTATTCGTCTGTCGGTCTGCTTATAACAACTCGACTCCCGGTGGATGGATTTTCATGAAATTTTATATTTGAGTTTTTAAAAATATATTTTTAAGCCATTCCAAATTTCATTAAAATCGGACAAATCCCAGCAATTAATATTTAGTTTTAATGTAGTATTGTTAGCTTTCGACAGCCGCGCACGTTACATGTGTGTTGTTAGGTAAGTCGAAACTGGTTGCGCTTATGAACAGATACATATACACAGAGAAAAAAAGAGACTTAAAAAAAAAAAAGAGATTTAAAAAAGTATATGGGAGAAGAGTAATTAAATGTTATACAGTTGTAATTAAATCGAATGGTTAAGTTTAGAAAACGTAAAGCTATAGAATATTATTACACGTTCTATTAAGTTATAATCATCATCGTCATCATCAGTAATTCAGTCTTCTGACTGGTCAGTTCCTCTGATCACCTGTCGCCATCTTTGTTTCTCCTGTGCCATTTGTTTTAGTTCATCAAAATTTCGAATTCCTGCTTCATCCAGCAACGTTCTAATGAAGGTCTTTTTTGGTCTACCCCTAGGTGCTCAAAAATCGGCATAGATCGAGCCTGCATTATTCAAAGCATGGCCTTTACATGAATTTGTACCTTATGTGAAGAAACACTTGAGGAAAACAAACTTATTTGAAAGGACTAGTTTCTTTCTGGATACTGTCATTCACATCCCACTTGTGAAGAAATCAAACAAAGGGACATAAAGTACATGTTTCTTTTTTTTTTTTTTTCCCAGCGAATGCGATATCTTTGATACGGCCCGTAGATCAAGGGGTTCCAGAACGTCTAAAGAGACGATATAGGCAGAAGCTTTTGAGTTCAATTTTGACAAAAATAGAAGGCAGTAGTATAGGTCTTATGGAACAGTTAAAAATTATCAATATCAAAAATGTGTTTACAATATAACACTATCATAGAACGAAAATTCAAGATCAGCATTTACAAAATCTTGTAGAAAATTCAGCTCGAGGATGACAATGCTAATGAAAGTTCTGAACTACAAGAAGTTAATGAAGAACAGTTTATTAATTTATTTCAGGAAAATTAAACAGTTTGAGACAATGGACTTTTTGGCATATGTAACAATAGTGACAATTTGTTTTTCAAACAAATTGCCATTGATTTGTTGGAGATTAAATTATAGAATGGTGCAGAAATCATAAACATGATGGAACCAGATGGATATAAATATGAAGACGAAGCGATTGATTCAAATTCAGGACTAAAAATTTCCAGTGCAGCAGCCTAAAACACCCTAGGTATACAGCTTTACATTATATTGAAAAACACTCTAATTTAACAGTCAATGATGTGATGTTTATAAAAAGTGGATGGCTTATGCTATAAAACGTCATATTTCAGGGGTGGCCAACTTAATTTGTGATGCGATCTACTTTTTTTTTTTTTTTTTTTTTCAAATTGTGCTGCGATCCACCATCTCAAGAATTTCATTGCCATGGTTAGAAAAGTTAATCAACACATTGAAAAATGTTTATAAAATTTAAAATTAAATACAATTCAGAATTCTTATTTTGAATTCATACGTATTTAAATTTTTGATTTATGTGAAGTTTGTGTCTTCATGTCAAGACAATGGACTTTTTGGCATATGTAACAACCGTAAAGAATCTTCTGTATTCAAGTCCATAAGAGTAGAGCGATTCTTCGTCTTTTTTTTTTTTTTTTTTTTTTTTGTTTCTTTCAAGTACGAAAAGGCCGATTCACTTAGATAATTATGTGGAACCAAAACAGGAATTTAAAAAATTCACTGCATTTTTTCATAGTACTTTTCTGGGCAAACATTTCCAAAAGTCTTTTTTTGTGATCTGGCTTTTAGGAAGATATCATTTTGCAATGTAATAATTTATTTTTCAAGTAATATTTTCTCCGTGTGAAAAATCTCATCAATTTATTTTGCAATCTGTTTCGTATCTTAGTTGACCTTAAATGGACAAGAAATATATTGAACAATGTCTTCAATTGTTTTAAAATCACTGAATCTGGGTTTCAAAATCATCCACAATTTTCTCAATATCAGAAATATATTTATCACTATTAAATTCAAAAACAGGATACTTTTGCAAATGATCTTGTATATTTGCGAAATGATCAAATTTTTTTTTCTTTGATTTCCTTTGCCATTGCCAAAATTTGATATTTATATGCAGAAATACTACTAATTATGTTACCCACAGTTTATTTTTTCCTTGTAATTCCAAATTCAGATCACTTAATTTACTGGTAAAATCTGCCAAAAAAGCCAGATCACACAACCGCACCATATCTTGCAGCTGCTGATAATCATCTCCACTTTTGTTGACAAATTTTTTAATTTCATTCAGAAAATTTCGAAATCTGTAGAAACTTACTCCGACTCAACCACCTCACATCTGTGTGTAATATCAGATCTGGTTCATTTTCATTGAGTTGAATTTTGAAAAGTCTCCTTTGAAAAGATTGTCTTCTGATGGAATTCACGATTTTGAAAGCTGTGTCCATAACACTTTTAGTATTTAATCTTTTGCTGGTTAACACTCATTGGTGGATGATACAATGGTAACACAAAAAATATGAGAATTCATCATCTTTTTGGCACGATGCGATAAACCCGTTAAGATGCCCCGTCATTGCTTTAGCACCATCTGTTGTTATTTATAAGAGCTTAAATAGTGGTAATTTAATTTTTTTCAATAAAATTTTTGAATGCGTTAAATATATCAAGACCTCTAGTTCTTTCTTTTAACGAAACAATACCCAGCAGTTCTTCTCTAGTGGCAGAATCATCGAAAACCATAAGAATAAAAACGAGCGATTGAGCTGTATCACTGAACTCTGTAGATTCGTCCAGTTGTAAAGAAAAGGAAACACAATTAGCAATATGAGCACGCAATTGTTCGCTCACATTTTTACTCATTTTTTCGATGCGTCGCATCACAGTATTTTGATATAATTGTAGATCTTGAAGAGCACTTTTCATTTCATTTTTGTTATTTCTAAAAATACGTCTTTGATGAATTGACCATCAGAAAATGGTCTACATTTTTTTTTTTTTTTTTTGCAAGAAGATGCAAAAAAAAAAGAAGTTATTTAAAAAAAAAAAAAAATTAAGCAGTAAAGTTACTGCTTTATATTGTAAATTAGGTGTCATGAAGAAATTTTGTTGTGCGGATAATCTGGATTTAAGTTCTTTTAATTTATTTTTTCTAAGGCCATTATTAGGCGGAAAATCCGATTGGTATTTACCATGGAGTGCATCGAAGTGCCTTTCTAAATTTCCTTTTTTGGTTATAGCCACGGAAGCATATAGCCAGGGAGGAGGGTTATGTTATTAGTTAAGAAACACATAAAATCCAAGGAAGTGAAGCCAGTCGACATCGCTGGACAGTGCAGTGTCGAGTCAGTTTGGTGTGATATAAGCATTGTGAGATCAAAATTGAGAGTAGGAGTGTGCTATAAGCCTAATGACTCTGATGAGTATAATAAGAAACTGTACAGGGAAATAGGGTGGGCCAGTAAATCAGAGAGTCTTATAATGGGGGATTTTAATTTCCAAGATATTGACTGGAATTTGAGGGTTGGTCACTCACACACTAGCAAGGCTTTTGTGGATTTATTGGATGATTGTTTTCTACATCAGCATGTTCGGGAGGCAACTAGAGGGAGTAATACTCTTGATTTGATTATCAGTAGTGATTCTTCATGCATTAAGAATCTGCAGATAGAGGAACCACTAGGTGGCAGTGATCACAGTGTGCTGAAGTGGGATTTACTCAAAGAGGTAACTACCATCAGGGTAAAGGGAAGGGTTATTTCTTTCGTAAAGGCGACTACGATGGTCTGAGACAGTATTTAAATTCTATACAGTGGGACCAACTGATGATGTTACCAACAGCAAATTCAAAATGGGAAGCATTCAAAGAACTTATTTTGGAAGCTACTAGGCTTTACATACAAACTAAGAAATATTGTTCAAGGTCTAAATGGATGTCAGATGAACTAATGAGACATATGGCAGAGAAGAAAAATGCATGGGATACATATAAATTAACACGTGACACAGAAGCCTATGATAGATATCTGTAACCTATGATAGATATCTGACAGTTGATCTGTAACCAAGTTACAAAGGAGGTTAGGCAGGCGAAGGCGGATTACGAGAAATCTTTGGCAAGGGATGCAAAGAAAAACAGCAAAGAGTTCTTTACTTATGTAAACTCTAGAAGGAAGGGGATGAATCAGATTGGTCCCCTTGATATCGATGGTTCAACTGTTGAAGATCCTGCTCAGGTAGCTAACAAACTAAATGAATATTTTGCGTAGACATTCACACATGAGGAGTTATTCAGCGAGGGGAATGCCAGAGGTGTATCAACTCTGGCAGTAAGCTAGATAATCTTGTAATAACTGACAGTAAAGTGGAGGGGAAATTGTTGAAGATAAACACAAGAAATGCACCTGGGGTGGATGGGATCTATCCAGTTATATTAAAGGAAGTAAGCGAACCCTTAGCCATAATTATGAGAGCTTTCTTGGACTCAGGGGAGGTACCCATAGACTGGAGATGTGCAAATGTGACCCCAATTCACAAAGGAGGATCAAAGGCTGACACAAGTAATTATAGACCTGTTTGTTTAACTTCTGTTCCAGGAAAATTAATGGAGGCACTGGTTAAAGAAGCACTGCAGGATCATCTAGACAAGACTTCTATAGTTATAGTTATAGCTCGGACACAGCATGGTTTTGTTAAGGGAAAGTCTTGCCTGACCAATTTGATTGGATATTATGATGCAGTCACAAAAGAACTGGATGCAGGGAATAACTTTGATATTATATATTTGGATCTTAGAAAAGATTTTGATACTGCTGCACATTGAGGACTGCTGCACAAATTGGAGCAGTGTGCCATTGGAGGCAAATTGCTGCTATGGATAAAGAGGTGGTTGAGGGGGAGAAGACAGAGAGTGGTAATCAATGGACACTGCTCATCTTGGACTAATGTTATAAGTGGAGTCGCTCAGGGTTCGGTGTTGGGTCCATTATTGTTTTCTCTATTTATAAATAATATTGATGATGGTATATCAAGCTTAATGTCCAAATTTCCAGACGATACAAAGGTTGGCAGGGTTGTTAAGGACACTACTTACGCTATGCTGCTGCAACAGGATCTGGAAAGGTTGAGCAGATGGGCTGAGAGGTGGCAAATGAAGTTTAACATTGACAAATGTAAAGTACTACATGTGGGAAACAGCAACCCCAGAGCAACGTATCAACTCTGTGGTACTACACTGACAGTGGTAGAGAATGAAAAGGACCTGGGGGTAATTGTGCAGGCAGATATGAAGTTCTCTGAGCAGTTCAGACGGGCTGCAAGAGTAGCTCATGGTGTCTTATGAATGATATACAGGAATTTTTCTAGCAGGGATAAGGAGATGATTATTCCCTTGTATAAGGCAATGGTCAGGCCACACCTTGAGTACTGTATACAGGTCTGGAGGCCTCATTTCAAGAAGAATGTAGAGCTGCTGGAACGAGTACAGAGAAGGGCTACAAGATTAATGAATGGAACAAAGGGTTGCCGTCACGAAGAAAGGCTTAAGTTTTGCAAATTACAGTGTCTGGAGACTAGGCACCGGCGAGGTGATCTGATAGAGGTGTATAAAGTCTTGAATGGCTTGAGCATGCTCAATGTTGATGGGATCCTGCCTCTTTCTCAGAATAATCACCTGAGAGGGCATAAATTCAGATTGAGGAAAGAAAGATGTAGGATAGATGTGCGGAAATTTGCCTTTAGCCAGAGGGTAGTTGGTTGGTGGAACAGACTTCCATCCCTTTTTGTGGAAGTTGATAGCCTAAATAAATTTAAGGCTCAGCTGGACAGGTATTTCGAACGAACGGAGGGGTGAAGTGGAAGTTTTTTTTTTTTTTTTTTTTGGCTGATGCTGCATAAGCTTGCTTTCTTGCATCATATGCCTCTACTAATGCTAATGCATTGCGAATCAAACAAAATTTTTCTTTTATCATTACAAAAAAGTATTCTAGTTCCCACTATTGATAAAAATGATACGTTTTACTCTTTTTGTAGTGTTCATTTTAAATCAAAGGGTATTAAATTAACATCTAAGTACTGTCCAGTTATTAATATTAAGTAAGCTAAAAGAATTCAACACACACTATGCTCTCCACAAACGTAACTGCGTGAATTTTCACTAGACAAGCCTAGCGGTTGTGCGGCGACAAGAGTAGTCACGTAGTTTAACGAATTTGTAATAAGCGTATGCAATGGGGCACATAATAATAACCTTTAGATTTTGACTAATCTATTTTTTATATATATTTAAAATTCGTCGCGATCGACTTGTTGGCCACCCCTGTCATATTTCATCATCTAAACAGATGACACCTAATGATTTTATGTAAATGTATATGTAAATGAACGTACATGTTCTAAGTGAAAATAATATTCTTAAGGCTACGTATGCATATTTTATTATTATATATAGATTTATATATACTTTTATTATTTTTTAACTGGCTCTTTCGATTAAGCGACGTACTGTGTGTCCCGATCATACCGAACAAGAGGGCTTTTACTGAAATTCGAATCAAAAAGATTGCAGTGAGCCAATACATTAAAACTTTAATGTCTTAGCTCATACGAGTACATTGGCCTCTTCTCTACTATAATTATGTCAGTTATTATACAACTATTAATGGTTTGGACAGTTCTTTGAGACCATTCAATCCGGACCATCTTCCTGACGTAAGAATACTTCGTTATCTTCGCAGACCATTATGTTTTCATGTCTCCTGCTTCCAGTCCTTATGGCTAGTATCAGTAAGGCCAAATGATATAAAGAAGAAAAAATTTCATGCATAAGCCAAAAATAAATAAATAAATATAGCACCAGATAATAATAATAATCCTTCCATCAAGACTAAATATATAAGATGGCTTCGAATGCACGACTCATGAGCGGGAATCTCTTTTCCGAGACCGAAGGATTCATGGTCGCCATCCAAGACCAGGTAATCGACATCAGGAACAACAAGAAATACATCGTCAAGGACCCCACAGTGAAGCTGATGCATGTCGACTATGTCTGCCCCAGAAAGAATCCAGCACATCACCGCGGCGACATGCAGGCTTCACCCAGACAGAGTACACTCATAGATATGACCAGGGCTCCAGGATAATATATATGAAGCTAGCGAAAAAATACCAGTTGATCAAAGAACAAAGTATACCGTATACCGGACTCCACAAACTGTATTGTAACTGCGCCATAATAACGGACAAGACGAACGACAGACCAGACATAACTCTCATCGACAAGAAGGAAATGGCTACCTACTTGATCGACATTGCGGTGCCCAAAACCACAACCTCCAGAAAATTTACGAAGAAAAGATCAGAAAATACTCAGACCTAAGATAGTAAGTCAAAGAAATGTGGCATATAGTACAAGTAAGGATCATCCAAATCGCCGTATCAACCACCGGCATGGTAACAAAGACCCTCCATAAAAGCATTGAAGCAATAGCTGCTCAGACGACGGTTACATAGAACTCCAGAAAGCCGCGATCCTGAACATCTGTTGGATAGTCAGAGAGTAACCAATAATAGCAACCGAACATAACAACTACCCCACGCACCTTGTGCTAGTAACCGTCGCGGGATGAGGAAAAAAAAAAACAAACAAACCCATTAGGAGAAGAAAGAGATGATGATGATGATAATAATAATAATAATTACTAGAGACTCCAACCCACAAGCTGTACTGGGACCCCCACCATAATAACGGATAGGACAATT
The DNA here is from genome assembly GCF_048544385.1 of Mastigoproctus giganteus. Taxonomy (NCBI): domain Eukaryota; kingdom Metazoa; phylum Arthropoda; class Arachnida; order Uropygi; family Thelyphonidae; genus Mastigoproctus; species Mastigoproctus giganteus. The sequence goes on along the minus strand of NC_143581.1, from coordinate 203,150,753 downwards.
CCGCACAACAGACCGGACATAACCCTTGTGGACAAGAAGGAAAAGGCTACCTATCTGATTGACATAACGGTACCCAAAACTGGAAACCTGCAGAAAACCCATGGGGAAAAAATCAGGAAGTACACGAACCTAAGACAGGAGATTAAAGAGATGTGGCATATGTAACAAGTAACGACCATCCCGATCATCGTGTCAACCACAGGTATGGTGCCAAAGATCCTACATAACAGCCTAGCAGCAATAGGTCTCTCGGCGAACACCTACAAGGAACTTCAGAAAGTAGCAATCCTGAACACCTGTAGGATAGTCAGAGAGTTCCTCGACCAACAGTAACACCAGACATAACAACAACCACCCTGTGTGCTTGGTAGCAATACCCGTCACGCGTTGGAACCCCGAATCAGGGAGAAATAATATAAGAGCAATAATAATAATAATTAAAAAAACAAATAAAAATGAAATATTGATACTGTTCTCATTCCAACAAGATAATCATCCATTTTGCTTTAAACTTAGCGAGACTCGCTGCTCCACTATGTTGCAAGACAATTTATTCCAGTGTTTGAAACAGGTCAGTGTCCGCCAGTGAAAGCTTGCACTCCATTTCGGCGGGCAACTGCTCGCTATTCCCACCTCTACAGTTTTCCCTATCTTTCTCACTGAATCACACCAAGCTTGTCAATTCGCTATTTAACAGTAACTGAATGTTAACCATTACTTTTGCTAATAACCTTTACTTCAAGCAAGGGTCGAAATAGGATAAATGGGTTCCGTACACAGTCCTCAATTTCTGCCAGAAAATTTTAAATTATTTCTCTTTCTAATTTAATAACTCTTCCTTACCCATTCAAAGTGATCCATTGGGAGCTGTTACTACTGAGCGGCTGCCTTTTCCTACTCGTCTAAACCATCAATATTATAACTAGCCAGTTTCTTGTTTTCTTGATTTTTTTTCCCCAAAAGTAATATTCACCTCTCTGACCTAAAATATCTCTCTAATATTCACCCTTTCCGCTAGTTCTTTCATCTTTTCTGCTAAGCCACTGTTGACAGCTTATACCTATTCGTAAAGGGAAAGGATCTAAGCTGTCTTAATAGCTTTTTAAAGTGGTTCTAGAGAGTTCTGCTTTCTTCTCTACTTACGTTTAAGCTTGCCGCTTTCATTCTCTTTGGCTGTTTGCTTTTATTTGAATTTAAATCCTCTACTAAGATATACACACATAATATATTTTTTTTCGATTGCTCACTGCTATTATATAAAAAAAATATTTGTAAGACAGGAAGTCTTACAGTTGCACTCCATTTTATCTCTTCGAAGTTCTTTCACAGTTTCTTGCATACTTAGACACATAACACAAAGAAATAATCATTCAAAAGAGCATTAATGTTATTATCAACTAATTACAGTGATTATTGCTACTCATAAATATATATATATATATATATATAATTCTTCAGGCCGAACTTAAGGTTAAAAATAAACTATCTTCGATGAAAGAAATGGTGTTATCGTCTTCTTACGAGATAATGTTTAAATAAGTCATGACTGACTGATGAGACGTCTGAGTTAATTGCCCCTATTTTATCTGATTATAAAAAATATATATCTACTCAGACCCGACAAGAGGGGAGAGGATAAGGGGGCTACAGTACCTGGGTCTACCAAAACCTTTATGTTATATTTAAGTGACAGAATTAATTTTTAATAATCGGCAAAAAATTCTGCAGACTTTAAAACATTTTTATTTTACTAATATTTTATCTGATTTATTATATGTTAGAATTGATACGTTGCGTTTTTAACCCTTACAATTATATGTGGACACTCACACTTACACGAACACATACAAACATAAGGGAGACTGTAATGCACGTTTACCATGGCCCACGTTATCTGTCGATACCCCTAGATCGGGGGTGGGAGAGGGAATTAAATTACATTTTTTAAACCAGACTTTTAAGGCGTCTAGAATTGTATTTTCTGCCTTATGGGGAAAGCGTATGACCGTCTAGTTTGCGAATTTATACTTACCTCCCGTAAGCAAACCCGTGCCGTGCCGGGTTACATGACGCAAGAGACCTATGAGAAGACCAGCAATGCTTCGGTAGAGCCATGGAAAAGACATGCGACATCAGCGACCTCGCCAGACGTGTAATTATACTGAAGACCACAGACAACGTCTGCATCGATATATGGGCAAGCTCCGCTACTGCCTGTAACGATACTCCCGCTTAATGAGTGGATGCTGTGGAACGAAACCAGTAACGGGAAGTCTGACTGGAAGACGATACTCCAAAACCGGGACCGACGATTTGCCCGCCATGGTCACAGAAATGGAAATGCTGCATTGTCACCAAAACCTTCAACAGCGGATGTCAGGAAATACCACCAGCACAGCACGCAGAAAACTTAAGACAATTGGTCCACTTCAGTGATACACAAGCTATGGTTCGCGGACCTCCGTAGGATCCGCGTAAAGTTCATGGGGACCGAGGCGGACTTTCTGCACATTATATGCGCTATGAATGTTATATAGCAGAAAAGATACAAGTTCACCCGTCACTAATTCTGAGAAGTACGTTGCTGAGGCTTTTTTCTTCCTCTAACATTTCTGGAAGCCAAGGTACACTCTACATAAAAGTTTGAAATCAATTTTTAATTTTTCTTAATTTTCAAAGTTTTTATTAAAATAGCGCCTACTTTTTTTTTTTTTTTTTTTTTTACTAATTTTCAGAAAATATTATTTTGTGATCAAAAATCGAAAAACTTAAATAATATTTAATATTTATTTTTTGCGATCAAAAATCAAGAAACTCAATATTTAAGAAATTTCTAGAATATTCGAGAATATTGCAGAAAGATAGAAGACTCCCGAACCTGGTAAGAACGTTGTAGATGATTCTAGAATATTCTGGAAAGTGTGAATTTTGTTTCAATTATTATAGATGATTGTAGAATGATTTTAGAGCGTTTTGCAATATATAAATTAATGAGTAAGAGCTGTAAATTATAAAATCGAACACCCATCATTCAGAAAGAGGTGTTTGGTGTAAGTTTTGTGTGTCTCGTGATAAACATGGCAAGAAATAAGGAATTGAGTGTTGAAACATTAAGTGTTATTATAACTCTGTATAAAGAAAATTATTCCATGAAAAGTATTGGTATTGGAAATAAACTAGTGCTTCATTTAAAAGAGTAAAAACTACCATTCAACGATTCAACGAAACTGGCAGTTTAAAGACAACCCACGATCAAGACGACCACGCTTAACAATGTAAGCACGAGATAACACCATACGCTGATTTCTAAACGACAATGACTGCACCTGAAATACGAGCTGAATTCAATACGAACAGAGAAACTCCCATGTCTACACCCACTGTAAAACTTCGTCTTAAACAAGCAGGACTTCATGGTCGTGCAACGTTATGAAACCATTATTAAAACCGGGAAATCGAAAGAAACGTTTGGCTTGGGCTAAGAGCCATCAACATTGGACAACTGAAGAGTGGAAAAATATACTGTGGACGGATGAATCCAAATTTGAAATTTTTGTATTCAAGGGTAGAGTTTATATGAGACGATCAACTAAATAAATAATAGTGTCACATTGTTTAGTGCCTACAGTCAAGCACGGTAGTGGTTCCATCATGATTGTAAGATTGCTTCTGTTTTTCTGGAGTGGGTGACATCGTCAGAATTGAAGGAAATTTAAGAAAAGAAGACTATAAAAATGTTCTTGAACATAATGGACTGCGACTTTGTGGAAGAAATTTTATATTAAAACGAGACAATGACCACAGCTGTAAACTATGTCGGGACTTTCTAGCACCTAAACAAAGGGGGTGGTATTGTAATTAATGTTGCGGTCGCCCCAATCGTCTGATGTAAACCTAATCGAACTTTTATGGGATCATCTAGATTCACCGTCATATCCGTGAAAATCTTCACAAAATTTATGGGAAACCATGCAGATCGCATGGAATAATGTTAGTCATGACACTACTATAGGATTTTTCGCCAGAATTACTCGTCTGTGTGAGGCAGTAATAAAATCTTGTGGGGATATTTTGATGAAAAATCAGTATAGTTGTTAATATTAATCATTTCAGTATTTTTTACTGTTAATTTTTCAAATTAATAAAAAATCTTAAAATACTTTGTAGTATGTTTTTTTAATATTAAACCTTAAACCTGTAGTGTAGCTGATTTCAAAATAAATAAATAAATAATAATAAATAAATAAATAAATAACGAAAACTGTTGTTATACGCTGTGATTCCAAACTTTTAGGTGGGAGTGTATGTATCGAGTGGACTGTGTACGGACAGAGAAATTTATAATTTATTTTTTTTTGAATGTGCATTCTTTGAAAGGTGGAAGGTTAAATTTTTGAAGGTCGGTTAGAAATATATGTATATATATATATATATATTTTTTTTTTTTTCTTTTTTTACGACATGATGTTTTATTGTTGAGAGCAGTAAAACAAAATGATATTTTACTTTGGGGTTACGCTGGAATCAAAATTACGCTGGGTAAAGCTAGGAATCAAAAGGTGTCCGTGGCCGTAAAAATTTGAGTGACACAGGTCTACACAGTTACAAGAGCTGCACGAAACCTGCAAACTGAAATGTGGTGAGACGAATTAAACAGTTCACATTGTGTAGCATGAGAGTCAGGAAGAAGTGACAAGAAGCAGTGGATCCCGAATGTACTCTGCTTGTTGTGCGGGCCGCTGGTGGTATTCTCATGTGGGGACTGTTTTCATTATACGGCTCTATTTATTGCAAAAAGTGTATTTGAATATTTTTGTGGACCAGCTTCATCCCATAATAAATAAATAAATAATCTTTATTTGTTCTACCACACTAAATAAAGTGTTACAATGGTAAGTGAAAAATTCCCTTAACCGCAGTAAATTCCAAGGGATTTACATATAATACAGTAGAATCAAGTAGAAAATATAGATTGATTAAATTTACACTGCATTTCTGTCTACAGTCCTGACAGTTAATATGCAAGTTTCTCAGTATAACAACTATAGACAACTGAAAGTTAACAGGCAAGTTGCTCAGTATAACAACTACAGACACTTGTTCACATACGCACACTATTCAGTACACACACACACTTCAAAAACGCGCACAACTGTTAGGTGACAGTAGCCTCAGCGAACCACATCGCGGTTTTTTTTTTTTTTTTTACTTCGGATCTTCTGTTAGCCTTTCGAGGTCAATTCCAATTTGAGATAAGCAGCAGATTGATTCCAACGCCCCGGCTGGTACGAGACTATCAGCCATTTTCAGTCTGTTTGCTTTCATCCTCAGGGATTTGGTGCCTCTTAAGGCGGGATGTGCCACTCACAAATCTTCCAGAAGCACGGTGAGGATATCACGCCCGTCATCATCTTTATTGTAGTTATGAGTCGTTTCCAGGCAGTGGTTTCTGGCAAACGCTATAGTTTCAGTTGTTCCGCAAGCTGCGTGGTCCTTAATTGATGAGGGAGATGAAGCTTATTGTTGGCCTATTTCAGCAGCCAGAATTCAGTCCCATATATTCTCCTAATGTGGTTGGGGTTGCGGACGCCCACAATGAACCGTACAGTATGGCCGAATACGCTGTTGTTCTTATGTATCGTGCGGTTGTCGCAGGTTGTCTCACGTGCAAAAGTTGTTGCTTAGATGTCCAACATAGATAGGTCATTCTCTTTACAAGTAAATCAATATGCGACGTGAACGTAAGTTTGGTGTCAAAAATTATCCCCAGATCCCTATGAGTTGTGACAATTGGGATAGGCATTCCATTTATTTTTGGATGTACTAGCGTTGGCGATTTTTTGAGAGAGTACACCATCATCACAGTCTTTTGTGGGTTTAGGGCCAGGTCAAATTTACCTAAGTATATGAATGAATAGCTGCATAACCTTATGATTGATCTGGTGACACACTACACTATTACACAAGAACGGTTGGATGGTCGTTAAGATCGTAATGTCATCTGCGTACGTGTATACATCGTCCCTGCTCACCCTGTGGAACTCATATGGATTACTCCTTAGAGGATCAGACTGTCTGTATGGAAGTAAATGGAAAGGCAAGTTAGAAGGGACTGCAGGAACTACAGCAAGTTTCCTTTTATTCGGAAGGCGTGTTGCAGCAGACGTAATAGGGCATGTACAGTCACACTATTGAAGGCGGCCTTTATGTCAGCATAATATTATTGCAACTTAATTTCCGGCTTGGAAAGCGTTCAGTACTGCGGTTTGCATGGTAAGGAGGTTCGTAATTATTGATCTGTTAGATATTGCAAAATGAATTTGTTGAGGCTAACTGGCCAGGATATTTAGCGTAAATTTTGGCAGTAGCGCTTTCTCCAGTATTTTCAAAGTATGGATGAAGTCGATATAGGCCTATAGTGCTCCAAGAGTTGTTAGCAAAGATACGAGTTAAAAATAGCTTGCAGTGGTTCAGTTAGATATGGGCTAAGACACTTTACCATGAAGTGAGCGACCCGATCGACTCCAGCTGTCTTAATGGCCTTGGGGGAGTTAATATTCTGCATCAGCGCTTCTTTTGTGATAATAACAGACTCCAGCTCATTATCAACCAACGGAACCCACTCAAACTCCATGACTTGTGACTGATGATGTATGTTAGAGAATCTACTTACGTGGTCCATCCAAGTTCAACGCCAATTCGCTGATATGTGTCATTCCTATGCCTGCATCGGGGTAGCTTTCCCTTATCAAATGTATCTTTCATGTACCGGTTGATTGCTTTAGATTTTTCCATATTAAATGTTGCTCTGGCTGATGAATAGTTAATTCTGTCTTGTGTATTGCTTGACAGTTTCCATTTTGTGTGCAGAGCTTGCTTTAATTTAAACAGGACAGTTAGGCTCGAGTTCCACCAGGCTCTCGATCTTGTTGAGATCCTTACAAGTTTGGAAGCCGCGAATTCTGCAACAGTATTGATCCAACTGGTTAAGAGAGAAAGAGAGAGAGACGTTGCGAGTAAGGCGTCACATGTGGGTAGACACGTCCATGGGGATACAGCTAGCAGCATATAAGCATTTATTTGGGCCCAGAAAGGCTGGCGAAGTCACAAGCTGGCTCTTGCAATGGTCCTTAACATTGAAGTCAATATAGGGTAGCATTATGAGGATAGCGACTGGGCTGTGATCGAATAGAAAGAACGTTTCTGGCGGTACATCAATTAGACATTTACCGGACGATAGAATCAGGTCTAGTCTGTTTTCACCTCTTGGGACTTGGTCATTGATAAGAGAGATGGAGCATGGCTGCAGCCTATTTGACATGGTGTCCAGCAGGTTATTGAGCTGTGGTGGAAGGTTGAAATCTCCACATATTATATGGGTGGCTGACACATGTAATTTGTTGAGAAGCCAGTCTACTACATTTTTTATCAATTGTAGATTAGGGGCCGGAGAGATGTAGACGACAGCTATATCCAAGAGTGCAGTGTGGACTTTTAGTGTGACCAGTATTGCTTCATAAAGCTCTGAATCCGGGTAGGAGACTGAGATCATCTGAAATCCGTTATCACGTACAAACAGGGCTACTCCTTCACCCTCGTACTAATTCTCGATTTGAAGTAGGCCTTGTATCCAGCAGTGTCAACAGCGACTAGGGACTCTTGGTATGGCTGTAGCCAGGTCTCGCTGAGACACACAATATCAGCAGAGCAGGACAAGAGCATTTGTTTTAACGTGTCTAACTTGTTCCGTATGCTTCTGATATTTTGATGGAATATTTTCCCCATGGCTCCTGGTTTTATGTGTACCCTCATAGGTCTTTTACACTGGTGTGCAAAATTTAAGGACCAGTCAACCTGTAGCTTCTCATAGGAGTGGCCTGGATATGGGAAAAGCATACCAAAGGAACCTCGTGAGGTACAGAAATGATGAAGAAAACAACACCGACACAACAACGAAAACAAAACGGTACAGGGACTTTTTTCAAAAATGGCAACATAGCACTGGCTGCCATGATACAGATGCATAACTGCCAAAGATGAAACAAAGGGAAGAGGTGGTCCACAGTAGGAGATATACTCACCCCTAATGTCAATGCAGGCTTTGCACCGCCTGTCCATACTTAGAACAATGTTGTTGATAAGTTCTTGCGGTAACATCGTCCATTCCTCTGTCAGCACCATCTTCAGCTGGTGAACATTTTCTGGTGGGTGTGGACGTACCACTAGGCGTCTCCCCAGAGCGTCCCATATGTATTCGATAGGATTTAGATCGACGAAATGGGCAGGCTAATCCATACGAACAATGTACCCAGTTTCCAAAAGCATATCAACAGCTGCAGTGCGATGGGATATGGCGTTATCATCCATAAACACGAACTCGGGGTCAATGGCATCTCGGAACAGATGCACATGGAGAAGGATTACCTCAGTACAGTAGCGTGCACCGGTTACTGTACTACCTTCCAGTATTTGGAGTTGTGTACGTCCATCCAAGATAACGTCTTTCCAGACGAGAACACCGCGACCGTCATATCGATCCCTTTCACTGATGTTTGTGGGGTGGTACCTAGTGCCAACTGCCAACCTCTCCAGATTAGCTAACGTCCAGAATCGCTGATGAGACAGAATCTACTCTCATCAGTAAAGAGTACCTTAAGTAAAGATTTTGTGGTTGTAACCTTTAGAAATAGTGTTGGTCCTTAAGTTTTGCACACCAGTGGAAGAGATATAGTCTTGCGATGTATGCGTGACTATTGTAGGAATTTTGTTGATGTTTGACTGACGATCTGACAGAGGCTGCTCACCTGCATAACTGACAAGGCATGGCTCAATTTGATGGCTGTGGCGTCATTTTTGCGAGTTTATGGTTGGCTTACTAGGAAATACAATTTTAAATTGCTAAAGACAAGAACAATAAAGTTCAATCCTTCTTACTTCAGTAATATTGTTAAATATAAGAGAAATTCTCATACCTTACTACAGGAATGCTCTTCAACCAACACTCACCTCCAACTTATCCAGTTAATCCATTATGAAAAAATGGTTAAAGTTAGTAATACGACATTATCCATAAAATTTATTATCAATACATACGGCTTTATTAAAAAAAAAAACTACTCCTGTGTTCAATTCCCATGATCTATCAACTGCTAAGTAAGGAAAAGCGAAGCGTAGTCGATGCACACCGAACCACCCAAGACTAAACCAACTCGTAATCACAGACCGGGAATCGAAGACAATTGTCAAATTTTCCTCATTATTTTAGTTAAACTTCTTTATAAGTGACTAAGATATTTCGCTTGAAATCCATGCTCACAAGAAGTAAAATGACAAACTTAACAATATCCACTCTCTTATAAACCAAATTTAATACTACCCCGCGTCAAGATTTTTTTTGTAACCAATGCGAATACTGCCACTATTCACACATGCGCGTAAGGGTCCATGAATCCGAAATAATGTATGGTCCATGAACATTTATAGAATTAAAATTTAACTTAATTTCAAGTGTTACAGCTATTAAGAGTTTTATATATTCATTTTGTATATTAATAATGTTTTCTTTTTAGCTTCGCTAAAAAGAAAAACATGGTTCTTATGGATGGCATGAAAGGAAATTTCAGAAGCACCTGTCCTTTTTGCCCTCACTGATGCCTGGTTCTGTTGTATTCGCTTTGAAAGGTAATTTTGGGTAGAACCAATGTAAAAGGGCGCCTCCGTAGCCAGGTGGGCAGGAGCAGCAATGCGTAGCACACGCTTCTTGATTAGACCGGGGTTCGAGCCCGTGGCCACTAAATACGGAGGATGCGGAAAGGTCAGGGAATGACCACCGCATATCCCAGGAGCAATATGGCCTTAGTTGCTAATGCTCCTAAAAACCAAATAACAAACAATAATAACCAATGTAAAAAGAGTTACATTCCCCGCATGCAATGCTATAAACTATGTTGGTACGTTCCATATTAGAGATTAAGGATTTTTTCATCTTCAATACATTGTGGAGTTTACTTATAGGTTGCGTCACTATATTAAATTCTGTATTTTTAAAAATATTAATAAACTGTGTATACCACGGTTGTATATAAGGAACTTGAATAAAGTATTTATGTGCAGTGTTACTGCTCATTAATATCGATTCTGATTTGTTTCGCTTGTTGCTGTATGGTCCTAATTAAACCTAGCGTGTATCCTCTGTTCAAAGATCTTGTTAAAAGCACCCAAGTTCATTATTAAGACATTCCTGCGTAGAATTACTATAAGCATTATAGAATTGATTGAAAATGATACTCCTTTTTTAAGTACAAGGGTGATAATTGGAATAATGTAAAATTTTTCCTGTATTGGTGGGTTTATGATTTATTTTAAAATGTATGCTATAATTGACTCTTATTAGCGTAAAATTAAGAAAATTTATAGAATTCTTTCCTATTTTTCCTTCCTCTAAAGTAAATTTAAGTCTTATATGTATATTATTAAAAGAATCCATAAGGTTATTTACAATATTTTCATGTGAAATAACAAGGATATCGTCTAGGTACCTATCATAAAATGTTAAATTAGGGATGGACTTAAAGGTAATTGTTCAATATTGTTAAGATATATTTCAGCCACCAGGCCACTCAGGCTAAGTCCCATAGGAAGACCAAAAATTTGCTTATAAATGTTCGATTGAAAATCAATATAATTGGCCTGAATGAGAAATCTAATTAAATGAAAAATTTCAGTTACTGGAAGCCTTGTTTTTTTCAAAATTTCAGAATATCTATTAATCAAATCCCACAACGTATCAAGTGAATATTTTGCGTCTACATTAGTATATAATGAGACTACATCCAGGGAAAACAGTTTAGCTTCGTTATTTAACCTTTTTTCTTTTAATTTATTAAAAAGTGAATCTGAATTTTTTATACTAAATTCTAATATAAGACGTAAAGGTTTTATGATGTCATATAAATAAGATGCGAGCAATGCGAAAGCCGAATTTCTATAGGAGACGATGGGTCTAATTGGATATCCTGTTTTATGTAGCTTGATTTGTCCAGAGTAGGTACATTGTTAGTTATTGCTTTTAAATTCTTTAGACTAACCATTGTAATACAATCTTTTTTTTCTATATTCAGTTAAAATATTATTGTACTGTTTTATCAGATTATCAACCATATCTCTATTTACCAATTGATAGGTGGATTTATTTGTTATAATATTATTCAATTTATCAATATAATCTTCCTTATTTAAAACAACCACGATGTCCCCTTTATCCGCTCTCTGTATTACAATCTTGTCATTTTTTCTTAATTTTCTTAATCCAGTACTTTCTTCTTTTGATAATTTTGGGATATAAGGGTCCATAGAATTATTAATAACATTATTGATCTATTGTATTGATCCTTCTCTATTCTTAGCGTTTCTTAGACTATACTCAAATTCAACAAGTGTTTGTTTTCTCGGAAGTTGTGTGGGCGGCAGATTGTAATTAAGATCTTTATAGGAAATACAATACATAGTGTGGTGGTTTTATTCTCGGAGGGCCATTGTGATAAAATGTCCTGATGAGAGCTCCCTCTGGCCAGAAGGAGGGGGCAGAAACACTATTGTTGACGTTCTGCCTGGATGTGTCGGAATGTAATTCACCTTGGGGAGTCCGTTAGGATGCGGTGTTGTGCATATTGCTGTTTTCAAACTTTATTAACGATGTATGTTTGTGTTTATTTGCTGCAGGCATACCGTCTCTAAATTGCGTGTGTTCTGTGGTCGATTTGCCTTTTGGCTGGACAAAAAAATCTGATTTCCAGGGAGAAAAAAACCAACCATGCTGTCCCCGTCTGAGAAAAACTAACTCAGGCACGTTGTGAAGAAGGCCCATAAAAATACCTCACAACATCGACGGCATTCAAACTCGGGTATTTTCCACCGGTGTGGGGAGGACGGCGATTATATCCACTGCGCTACCGCGAGGGCTTTTGTTTCTGTGTTATACACTCAGTGGTTACTGAATTATGACCACCCCATCTGTAATGAATTATGTTGCACAGCTCGCAGTGTAAAAAGCCGGAACAGCTTGGTACGCTATAGCAGTGGTAATTTGCACCTGGTCGTGCAAGTCTAAGTGATAAAGTAACAGTTATGAGACTTTTTAGATAATTTTGTCTTCTCTGTTTCAGTACTGCAGAAGCTTCTGCCGGTATCATAATGCAACATATACAGTTAGGGTCATACAAGACTAGTTTGTGGACAGTGAGGTCCAAAAGTTGGACTGAGAGAGAGAGAGAGAGAGAGAGAGAGAGAGAGACTATTGAACAATGTGAGAAACACCAATGAACATCTATTGGACGAATTTGAGCGACGAAAGTCAGGTTTTTCGTCCAGCAAACCGAAGAATACCCACAATTTACGTGAATACACAACGTACTGACACCTTAGTTGCTTTGACGCTTATCGTGCGCGCGCGCACACACACACAAGCTTTATTATTATTATTATTTTATTATTTTTACCAGTTTTCTGGACAAACAGCCGAATTTTCTGGAGGGAATACCATGAGATTTGAACGCAAACCTTTTCCACCAGGTATGGTGATTATGCTGAAGAACAGGCAGGGGATGACTAAATGTGTCCATTCCTCTAAAACTGACCCCAGATTTCAGTTTCACAATATTTAGTTAATGTTAAGACGCAATGAATAGAGAAATTTTAGTATTGCTATACAAGAAATTTAAACTTTACAGGAAAGTCTCCCTAAACCAGAATGAACAGACGTCGCTCTTTTCTGGAATGGTGCTGGGTTTCATGTAAACCTATTTTTTAAATTTTTTATACACTTTAAAAAATAAGTTGGACATTACTAATAAATAACAATACAATGAACCATTATACGCGGGGGTGAGGGGTGCATTCCTGCTCATCTCTGCGCGAATATTAAGACTAAAGCCTCATGGAAAAGTGGGGAGCAGTATGGTGGACCTTTCTAATAGATCTCAAGGCGAACATTCGTGATTAACAAGGAGTACCATGTACTCTCTCGCGTGCAGCAAGTGGACATAATCACTGTCATCCCCACACGGGGTATATAATATCCAGGTTCTGATCCTCTCAATGACGTGAAGAATTTTCATGGGCTTTTTTCACAACGTGACTGAGGTAGCTGGTCCATGCGAGAGTTATCTGTCCCGGAAAGCGGGTATTTCGTCCAGCAAACAGGCAAATTGATCACAGAATACACGCAGTTTCCATGTAATGTATACAATAATTATGCTTATTATAAAAAAACTAAATATTTTTATTATATTTATTTTTTTATTTACATTAAATAGAAGTGTACACTTCTCCCCGAGACGGCGGGGAGTAGAGTAGAGTAGGCACATTAGACACGTAAGTATTTGAGAGGGCAAGAGATATTTTACAGCAATAATAATATGAGAATAATTGCAGTAGTACTGAAATTATGATTGATTATTGAAGAGCATGAAAAACGAGAGGTTATAATATGCTTTGTATGAAGATTAAATAATAAATAATATGCAAAACAACATTTAACTCACCAACGATGACGATATTGAAATCATGAGAATGGCGGTGATATAAAAGGATAGATAAGAGAGAAACGTAGAACATTCCTTAAGATCTTTCCGGGTAGGTGATATAAAAGAGTTTGCAGACGAAGAAGGTGTGTGCTTAAAAGAAATAATAATAAATAAATAAATAAAAGACTCGTTATGGACGTTTGTTTCGTATTTTTTGCAGATTCCTGCAGTTATTCTTGTAAAGGTTGACTGCTTTTCATTAAAGGGTTCATTTCGAACACCTTGCCAGCCAGAGCCTTAGGGCCGAAATCTCCCACCGGTTTCTTAAGTGACAGCTGAGGCTTTTAAATCACACCACTCTCTTCGATGCGATTCACATCACATTACTCTCTTCGGCTTCCCACACCTTGGCGAGACCAATTTTTATGCGCCTTTTTCCCAACATGGCTTAGTTAGTCGGTCTCATGTAAGGGTTGTATAGTTTTTATCTCCCGTTTTTTATCTCGGGTTTTTCGTCCAGCAAGACAGGAAAATCGACCTTACAGTACATGTAGTTTAGAGACACAATATACGGACGTCTCATAGGCTTGATTCACAAAATGAATAACTGAATGGTCTGTCGAATCTCTGATTTTGAGTTGGAACGGGCAGGATTTATCAGTGAAAATAGTAATGCTCTGACCAACATTTTTGCTCAAACCCTAGTCGGCCCTTGATGGAAACCTCAAACAGATCAGCGAACATTGAACCAGACCCTGATGCTTCAAGACCTAGATAATAAAGATTGAACTTGATAGTTTTTTGGCGCGTTCGCATACACGACTCTCTTCAACAAAACGTTTTTTTTTTTTAACTCGGCCTCTGGAAGCTCAGGCGACCCTGGTAGAGACCAGCCGGCCAGAGTATGATGGGTAGCCTGGCTCACCTCCTAGTGGTTATATTCATATGCCGTATTTTGTGTCTTATCTGTTAATTGCGTGTGTTCTTTGGTCGATTTGTTTGTTTTGCTGGATGATAAAACCCCAGTTTCTGGGGGAAATCCCAGAGCTTTTCGCCCCATTTTTCTCCTACCGAACTTGGGAAAACTCTACGAACAACTATTCGCCCCAAGGCTCAATGGTTTCTTCCAAGCTCAAAGTATCTTTTCACCTCACCAGGATGGATTCGTTAAGGGAAAGTCCAGTGAAGACGCACTTCTTGCGTTAAGAAATTACATCCAGAGTTCCACATCCAAATATGAAATGGCCATCTTCATATCCTTCGAGGGTACTTTTGACTCCCTCTGGTGGGAGAGAGCCTTCGCAAGTCTTCAGAACATCTCACGCACCTCTCAGTTGTACCAAGCTATCTGAGCCTATTTTGATCACAGATCTATAAAGGTTACTTCAAAAACCTGCAGCATAACACGAACTGTCAATAGAGGGTGTCCTTAAGGTTATGTTCGTGGGGACGCTCCTTTGGAACGTTACACTGATTACATGGCTAACCAGACATTTTGATTTTGCTATGCCATTTGCATATGTCGATGACCTTGTCATTATCTTTTTTGCAGCTCCAGGCAACAAATACAAGAAAGAACCTCTCTGGTCTTAAAGGATCTCATCGAAGGGGCAACTGTCAACAAACTTAAAATTTCTCCATCGAAAACTCGGCTGATGATTTTTTTAGGTCAATTAATATTTATCGTCCTATCCTGAAAATAGCTAACAAACAAATACCATATATCAAGCACTTAAAATATCCTAGTGTGATCACTGATGACCAATTCAACTTTAATCTCAATATAAACTACCTGATAAATAAAATCAACGAATTTACTACGGCTATCGTTCGGATTACGAGAATTTACTGGGGGACTTGGATGCAGAGTTCTTCTCCTATATCACAAGATAGTATTCATACCTATTGCAACCAGTGCTTCTCCTGTTTGGTATGTCAGAATTAAGAACGCCAAACTGAAATCAGAATTACTCTCCTTGCAAATATCCATGATTCTTAAAATGCTCCGTGCCTGCAGGACTGTCTCCACTGATGCTCTGCTGGTCATAGCTGTAGTTATGACTCTACCTCTACCTCTGTGATTAACTCTGCACTTACACATTTTACATCGTGCCTTCTGTTGCTTTCTAAAACATCAAACCTCCATTGAATTCTATGGATACAGCATGACATTCTTGTCATGCTGTATTCCATAGAATTTGGAATACAGCATGACAAGAAAAAGCCCGGATTTGGTCTGAATTAATAATTATAACTACTATAAGACTATAACTACAAAGTTATAGTCTTTGTAGTTAATTGATACGGAGATAACTATATTTACTTTTAATTTCTATTAGTCACAGAAAAAGAAAACAAAATTCAATTAATTGAAGAAAAAATCGAACGCTCCTGAAATGTAATGCACTGCGTATTAACTAACTTGTTCTTCATGTGTCTTCATTGAAAGCTGTAAAGGAAGAAGACAAACTTGCCGTTTCAATAGTTATAGCCTTCCTGAAATCTGGAAGAAGATCAGACAAATCCACACACCTTTCGGCCAGTATCCCTCATATTTGTTCAGTTAGCATGGCTTGATCAGTAGGTAAATTTCTTCAGAAACGAGCCTAATGAAAATAAACCTTCAAGAATCACGCTATAAGGACTAATCAATGGACAATTTCTCTAATATCCGCCACGACTTACACATGGTGTAATCTTCATGTACAGTGTCAAAGGATTGTTGTTATTGTTATTTGGTTTTTTTTTAGGAGCATTAGCAACTAAGGCCATATTGCTCCTGGGATATGCGGTGGTCCTTCTCTGACCTTTCCGCATCCTCCGTATTTGGTGATCACGGACTCGAACGCCAGTCTAACCAAGAAGCGTGTGCTACGCACTGCTGCTCCTGCCCACCTGGCTACGGAGGCGCCAGTGTCAAAGGACGGTGTGCATAGTCTTTCGCATGCGGGGTAAACGTTCCCCAGCATGTGAAAACTTCGAAAACTACATCCAGCTCTCACCTTAGCTAATACACAAGCTCCGAAAATTTACTCGGATGGTTCAAAAATGGACACTTTTATGGGAGCTGCAGCAATCTTGCCGGCATCTACTGTCTCAGTCTATATTTTGATATTTTTGTTGCTTTAATCTTCAGTATTTTTTTAATATTTAATATTTCTGGAGTTATCTTGAGGTGTCATTATAGCAAGGTGACGGATGTCGCAAACTGAATGTTGGCAATTTTCTAATGTCCTTATAATGAAATGTTAACAGAGGTATACGTATATTTACTAGTGATAGCATTAGTCGATTATTGTCGATTATGATTATATATGTATAGGAATTGCCACTTGGAATTTTTTTTATTCTTAAAATTTATTGTTGTCGATTTTATAATCGAATCATTTGCACAATCTATTATGACAATACCATAATCGATTATTTTGATTAACAAATTTCTCGCTGTACTGTATTGCATGGATCTTGTGTATGCCTTTTGTCAGTTTACAAGATCCAGTCGAACTGCAGACGACCAAGGTTTTTACAAGGCATGGGCAACCTTTCCTAGTTCGAAGGCCAAATTATCATTCTGTCTCCAAGTCAAGGGCCGCACCAAATTATTAAATAAAATAAATTAATATTAAATGAATCAAAACAAGTTGCTACTTCATATTTCATGTATTTATAATATAATGCTTTGGTATAAGGCTCTACATAAATTTTATAATACTGTATAATGAACGATATAACAATTTAATGTGAAGATTAACCTTGTACTTGAACTACGAGACTATCCATATTGACGTTAATATTACTTAAGGATAATCGCATAGAATATTCGAGGTTTTCGTCCGTTATTCTTGTCCGAATTTTTGATTTATTGTATTTCATCCTCGAAAAAAATGTCACCGGGAATAGAACTTACGAATTAAATAAATTAACGGATGAGAGAAATTTATGTAAGCAATTTATGCAAAAATACTATGTTTGAAATATTGTTTTTTTTAGTCTAATAATCAACTTCCATGCAGATGTTGGAAATTTTATCTACCTATAGAATTACATACCGATCTGACATGCAGAATTGATTAGATTAAGAATCAGAAATTTGTTTGAAATTTATCCTCTTTCCCTTTATAATATTCATAGTAAATGGGATTATACTTTAGTGCTACTTTCAGACCACTACCAGATCAAGGGAGACACTCTACAGTTCCTCACGTCACTCCTTCGAAACAGAATAATCCAGCTTATTGTCCATGGGCACATATATGAGCGAAGTATCTCTTCAGGCGTGCCACAGGGTGGTGTCTTATCTGGGCTCTTGTTCACAGCACTTATCTCTCCACTTGTTGAGTCCAGGTATGATATCTTATGTTATGCAGATGATATAAAGCTCCTCACACCGATTTCTCCATACGATGATCTTCTCATGATAACAGGATCAATTAATAATACACTGACGGAAATTGAAAACTACCTCAACCAGTTCGGATTAAAAATAAACCCAGAGAAATCTGAATTTATGCTATTCTCTTTAAAGAAAACACCTTCTTATATTCAGCCCATTCTGTGTAATTCTCCAATTCCCATCGTCAATAAGCATACTGATCTCGGGGTTGTGTTTGATCCTAAGCTCTGCTTCAGTTACCATATAGACAAGCTCCTCACCCTGGCAGCTCGACTCCGATGGATTGCCAAACAGCATCTACATTATATAAATGAAGTCACAACTACTAGAACATATATAAAAACCACTGTATACTCTCCGCTTTTATACGCTGCAGAGATATGGGCATCAGCTGCAACTAGCACAATCAGGCCACTTTTTTCTGCTGAGTATTGGCTCTTAAAATGGGCCATAAACAAACACAAACTGCCTCCTCAGCTCAGGACAACTGAAATGGCCAGCTTAATTCAAATTCACAGGCTCCCCACGCTGATTAAGGTGAAACGTCTTACCACGACTATCAAAATGATGGTTGGCGAGATTTCGGCACCATCATTCTGGGACCTGTGCTCATGGAGAATCCCTCAGTCTTCCCTCAGAGCGACTCCAACTCTATGCCCACATCACAGCCGTCTCCACCTATCTGATAGGTTTCTGCCTTTTCAGCTACTTTCGTGTGCCCAGTCCTTGGATGCTGACCTTAACAAGTTCGCTTCTGACAGGGAATACAGACGTCGCACCCTTGAATTGTACTTCCCTGTCCCTGATCCTACTCCTCGAAGCTCGTCTTAATGCTGCAAGCCATCAACACCACCTGATGTGAAGACGGTATACTAACTCTTCAGTATGACAGTTAGTAATGATGGACTAACTACTTCTGTTCAGTGCAAAGAACGTTGCCTGTTTATACTACTATATGTATATGAAATTATCCGTTTCCGCCCATATCTTCTGTATATATTGTATTGTAAATAACTGTATGATACTTGGAGTTTGGAATTGTACTTCCGCATATGCATTTCCTATGTTTTATATATCAATGTTCCCTATTTATATTGTATTATTACTGTTAACCCCTGGCCTGGTGGCCGTGAAGGGCAACATTGCAATCTATCGAATTGTATCATTATTATCATTATTATTGCAATAAAGATTTCTTGTAGGGGAATGACTGCATTTCAGCAAGTTGATATTATGGAGTATTCAAGGGCGTTATGGTTTCCAATAACTCAGGGTATAATATACTGCCTTTGTCGTAAGTACGGTGGTTGTTATTGCCGTTCTTTCATACTATAAGTACAAGGTTTAAAATTCTGTCGAGATGGGAGGAATTTTTTAGGCTTTTTTTGTATAGCCTGGCTGCATTAGTCCGCCCCTCGGACAATGATTGAATGGTTTTATCTCCAGGAAACTCTAGTTTCGCCTAGGAAGCAGCAAACCTACCGAAGAACACAGGCAAATACATTTACAAGATATTTACGCCACATAGCCTTAGCTGCCTTGAAGCTCAAAGCAGCTAACGATTACATAATGGACAAAGCTTGAAACTTAAGTTCCAGGACAGAGGCCATAGCACCAAAGATGCAACGCGCAGTGGCTGTTGACATACGTGCTTTCCTCTACAAGATTATTTTCCTATCGTAAGTCGTCCTCACTCAGTCGTGTTAGAGCCGTTCAGTTGCTCAAGGCGTGATTGTGTTAAGCGATCGAACAAAAAGCGAAAATTAAACGTTGGGAAAAGTGCGACGGAGTGAAACTGGTTCTGATGCTCTCTCTTTCGCCCGTGTGTTTCACTGGTTTGCAAGATTTCGGGATATCTGCAAGGAAGTGGAACAACGCTTGAATCTCCCGAACCGGAAGGAAAGGTTCGCAAATGATTGCTTCTGAATGTAGAATGACTCCTTGACTGATGGAAGAACAACTTTATGATAAGAGAGAAACAATTTGTGCAATTCTGATATTTTTGGGCAAGCGGGCATACGGAAAATCGGCGCTAGGTTTGTTCCGCACTGTTTTACTGATGAACAAAAAAACTGTTCAGACTCGAAGCATGAGTATGAACAGAAAGAGATCATTCTAGCTGTTGGTGATAATTTGTCCTTGCTCGATGTGATCGTAACAGATGACGAGACGTGGTTTTCGAATACGATCCACAAAGAAATAAAGCCTGAAACGGCGATCAATGTGCTCTCCATGACTCAAAATGTTTTCTTCAGAAATCAAGTTCCGCTAGAGAAGACTATGAATAAGCAGTACTACGCACAAATATTTTGGATATTTTGGTTTAAAAAAATTATTGGATGAAGTCTCAGTTTCGGGAAAACTGGAGCTGGTTCCTGTTGAATGGCAATGCTAGGTCTCATTCTGTACTGATTATGATCTTAGTAAAGTGGAAGATAATGGCATTAATCCCCCCCCATTATTTCCATGATTTATGTTTCATGGAGTTCTATTTTTTCATAAACAAATTCATATTGAAATGACGATGATATGACGGTGTTTCGGACAGATATTAAAAGAAATATTACAAAGGAATAAGTGATGATGACTTCAAATGCATTAAAAATGTTTTCAACAGCTCTATAAGCGATCTCACGAGTGCGTAGTTATTGAAGGCGATTACTTTTAAAAATATTAAAAGCTGTTTTTTTCATTCTAACATCCAGTGATTTTTATTTTTGATTAATTTCTGGAATTTAGTTTAAAAACCTTGTGTTACATATACAGTAGAAGTATAGTTCCGTAAAGGAGGGTTAAAGAATTTCCTCATCCTCTGTGAAATTTACACAGTTTGGTTTTTGATGAATACGTACTCTAATTTGGCAGTTAATTGCTCGGTTGCGCTTTCAAAACACTACATGGTGGAACGAAAAATGAATATTCAATGGTATTTGAATGATTTATTAGAACTATTGTTCATCTTTGAATATATAACAGAATATTGCTGTTCTATCAGAAGATTATCTTTTTAGGAATGAGTACTGCACTGAACATAAATATTATAACAAGTGTCGTTCTGTAATCAAATCATTCCATACGGGCTTCTTCTGACCACAAAACTGATACAGCAGCTGCTAGTGCTGTGACTCACTGGGAAAAACTTTCTCATTTAGTCTGGGCGTCGATGTGTTCTGAAGTCTCAACAGCTAGATAATGTGTAAGATAAATACTTTTATGACAACTTAAGATAGGAAACTTAAAATAATATCTTCATCCTTTGGATCTGTGAAGAGCTGAGGTGCGATTTTTTGAATGATAAAACTGTTTATTGCATTTGACAAATTGGTATATTGAGTATATTGCATTTGACAAATTGGTATATTGAGTATATTGCATTTGACAAATTGGTATAAATACTATGCGGACAAATTCATAATTTCTTCGCCCGTATATCTAACACTGTGGTGACCAATCTTTTTCTACAACGTGCCACATTATGTTAGAAATGTGTGACATAACCACCTATTGGCAGATCCGAAGTCGCCCGAGACAAGTCCAATATGGCAGGGGGGAGACTACATTTAAGAATTCACTTATCACTTTTCTATAAAAAAGCGAAAAACTTTAAGGTCGTTCCCTTAAAGGGAACTAAACATTTCTTTCCTTGCCACTGATCCGTGCCTGGCGCCACTTAATATTTTTACTTACTATTTAAAGGAATTTTATTCCTTTATATGGTAAGTAAGCCTTATATTAAAATAAATTTAATATCGGTTAGCGAACAAATATTCGTCTTTACAGAGTTGTCATGAGAAACTCACTTCTGCTCTACCTCTCTGCACGAAACTAACAATAATAAAGCAAATATGAACCGTTGTTCCACTCACGTTGCAACTGGATTGTAATTTCTGACGATAGTCAAAGTTGAATTTAAATTGATTGTGTTCATCTTCATTTCAGATTTTTCAAATCAGTTTGCTTAATTCTTTGTTACTTTTCCAAAACAGGAGGTATACCTCTAAAATGAGTTGCTAGCTCCACACGTGCATGTTACTGCATTTGGCCACCCCTGATATAACATGTCATTTATAGAAAAGATAAAATAAATGATAGATAAGAAGCTCACTACGGCCACTTTGGGTGATAACCTTGCATTCCGACATGATGTGTTGGATTGTTTCTAGAGCCAGGTGACATCGTTGAATCTGTTACTCCAGAGTCCTTGTAGATTTATTTTGTGTAGTTCCTGGTGTTGATTATCTGGTCTTGGATGACGACCATGAATCCTTCGGTTTCGGGGAAGAGCCTCCAGCTCGTGAGTGATGTGTTTTGAGTAATCTCTCTTTTACCTGTTATCATTTATCTATTATTTGTGGATGAGTATAAATTTCGTCAACCATAGGCAATATGGTTGACGGCCTATGGTTGAGTTCATGGATTCACCAATCCAGCAATATTTATATTTAATTTTTTAATTTAGCACCATGCCGTTGGTTGACACGTTGATTGGGATGGACATTACTTGTTCCACATATCATATTTCTTTGGCTTCCTATCTTAGGTCTGTGTACTTCCCGAATTTTACCTTGTAGGTTTTCTGGAGGTTGCTGGTGTTGGGTACAGCTATGTCGATCAGGTAAGTAGCCATTTCCTTCTTGTTGATGCTGGTTATGCCTGGTCTTTGTGCGGGATCGTCATGTACGTTATTATGGAGCGGTCCCAATATAGTTTGTGACTAGGGGTCTCTAGTACGGCCTGAGCTTCTTACTTGTGATACGGTACACTTTCTTTGATCAAGTGATATTTTTGCGCTATCTTCTGATGCATTATCCCTGCGACCTAATCGTGTCTATAAGTGTATTCCGTTTGGGTGGTAATCCTGCATTCCAACATGATGTGTTGGATTGTTTCTAGAGCCAGGTGGCATCGTTGACACGTGTCATCTGTTACTCAGGAGTCCATGTAGGTTTATTTTGTTAGTTCCTGGTGTTGATTATATGGTCTTGGATGACGATCATGAATCCTTCTGTCTCGGGGAAGAGCCTCAGCTCGTGGGTAATGTGTTTGAAGCCATCATATCTATGTAGCCTTGATGGAGGTGATTGTAGTGGCATGGAGAGTCTTCTTCGCCCATCTTTGTCTTTGTTTCTTCTCTCTGTGTGAGTGGGGTCTCCTTGTTGAGGTTTGAGTGGCGTGTTCCGTTTGTCTATCTTCTTTATGGCTTGTTAGATTTGCGTGCTCTCTCCTGGAAGTAATCCTCAGGTTCTTAATCGTCTTCTGATCAGTGAGGTCTGTCAATTCTCTCCCCCCCCCCCTTCTTTCCGGCCTATGATCAGTTTCTTGATGGCTGACTTCGGGTGATGCTGGTGGCTCCTGGTTAATTCATAATCTCCTACAGCTCAGTGTTAGTAGAGTCTGAGATCCCGAAGGGGTATGTTAGTACTGGGATTGCGTAAATGTTTATGGCTTTGACCATATTTCCGCCGCCCAGGTTTGATTTCAGAGGCTTCTCCGTCTCTAATGGTATTTCTCAGTGAAGTGGGCCTTGATCTCCTGTTGAGCTGTTGTTCTAGCTTTTGAGCCTGCATCAAACCCAGATATATGTAGGTCTCTCCATCTGTCATGGCTTCCATCTCTTAACTGGTTTTCAGCTGGTAGTTTCGGCTGATTGGATTCCCCCTGATTTATCTGGCTAGGCCAGATTGTATCCCATTGTCAGTGCTGAACTCTTTGATTATTCAGAGAACCTGTTGGAGTTCATTCTCGGTTGCCGCATAGAGTTTGATGGCATCTGTTTATATCAGATGAGAGAGTGTGGACAGGTTTTTCCTTCCTTTAGGGTATTATTATTTTTATTAGCTATATGGTGCAAGGAAGCCTAAGGCTTATGCTGCACCAGCTAAAAAAAATTTGAGTATCCTGAGAGAGAGAGAGAGAGAGAAGTAGGAGGGAATCACAAAAAAAGAAAAAGGATGGTGATATCCAGCTCAGGACCCTGGGTGTGCCAAGCCCATACTCACCAGATGTGAGTCCCTGGGGTAATATCGATACTTGCTGTTGTTGAGCATGGTGGACGGCCTCGT
This sequence comes from Mastigoproctus giganteus, assembly GCF_048544385.1. Taxonomy (NCBI): domain Eukaryota; kingdom Metazoa; phylum Arthropoda; class Arachnida; order Uropygi; family Thelyphonidae; genus Mastigoproctus; species Mastigoproctus giganteus. The sequence continues at coordinate 203,126,775 of NC_143581.1, read as the reverse complement.
GGGTAGCACAGTCGGCAGAATCGCCGTCCTCCCCACACCAGACGGAAAAGACCTGAGTTTGAGTCCCGTCGATGAAGGGAGGAATTTTTATGGGCCTTTTTCACAACGTGGCAATCGGTCTCAGCCGAGGGTAGCATGGTTTTTTCTCCCCGAAACTCGGGTTTTTAGTACAGAACAGAAAATCGACCTCAGAACACACGCAACTTACAGATAATATATATAGAGCAATATGGCCTTAGTCGCCGATGCTCCTAAAATCCTACAACAACAGCAGCAGCAGCAGCATGGTTGACAGTGGGTTGAGTACTAGACAGAAGCACAGTGGGATAAGGGTATCTCCCGAAGATTCCTCATCTGATAGGATCAATCTGGTCATGATGTTCTCGGCCTTGATGGTAGTCATCCATTTTGCTATGGTTGTTTCTAGGAAGTGTGTCAGTGTCGTGTGTACTTCATAGATTTTCAGTGTCTCTAACTATTGTTAGAGACACTGAAATGGTATGGGGAACGGAGTCGAAGCCCTTGCGGACCGTGCGCAGATTTCAGTGCTTTTAGGCTAGCTCCATAACTGCAGCGTCAATTGTGAATTGCTCCTTGCATTTTTTCTCTTCTGCTTACATCCCTTCTGCTGTTCTGTCATAATGTTCTGGCTCTCTAAGCATTCTGGTACCTTTTTGGTTATGCAGCTGGTCAGGATCTTGTACGTTGTTGGGAGACAGATGATGATCGGTCCGCACTTCGCCGGATTTGTGGTGTCTTTGTCCTTAGCCTTCAGGTAGATACTTCCTTGAGGCAAAGACTCTGGGGTTGTTTCAGGGTGGTGCCTTATCATCTTCATGTTCACCTTTGTTTCTGTTCTATGGTGGCCCCAAGACTTCTCATCCAAATCCACCTAGTATTATTGTCAAACACTGAACATTATATTCAGGCCACCTCACCACCAGGAAGCAGTCACACCTGGGTAGTTGCTTCCTGGTTCCCGTCCCAGGCACGTTTTCCAACCTGGGTCTACTAAAGCTCTTATTGTTTGAATTGGCACTAATCCTGCACCCACCTGAGGTAGTGCTTTACAGGTGGGTGCCAACATCCCACACCAAGGCGGCCCAAACCTGAGTTCCAGCAAAAAAAAAAAAAAAAAAAAATAATAATAAAAATAAATAAAAAATAAAAAATATAATAAAATAAAATAAATAAATAAAATATAATAAAATAAAAAAATAAAAATAAAATGAGAAATAAAAATAACAAATAAAAATAATAATACCTTATCATCTTCCATTTTTTTCCATTTATTAATACACACAGTTTACATACATTCATATATACAGGGTGATTCACTACCAGTGCGACAAACTTGCAGGAGGTGTAGAGGGCACAAAGACGAATCGGAATCACATAGCATTGCAGGGTCTGAAATGCCTTCATCATGCGGTAGAGGACGTTGAATGGGAGGTCGCGTGAACAGCGATCCCGCTGGAAGTCAGCATTTGCGAACCATTTCTTTTGAAGAAACCAAGTAGCAAAAGTCCTCCGGAGTGGATAATCCTCAGGCTACAATGATTGGACGCGTTGCAGATGGTATGAACTCATTTGGTTTGTTGACAGTATCCTCCATACAGTGGATTGGGAAATACCCAATCGTTGGCCTATCGCTCGAGTACTCGTACTCGGATTGCCTTCTGCAAGACGTAGGACATTCTTCTCATTGTCTGGAGTCCTCGTCGTTCGCTCTCGATTCATGGTACCTCTCGTGAAACAACCAGTCTCACGTAACCTTCTGTGCACACGTGAAAAAATCGTATGATGAGGAGCACGCCTGTGCGGGAAACGTTCCTGGTACAAGCGCAGAGCGGCGCGCCCGTTACAGTCCGCAGCTCCATACGCAAGGTGCATGTCGGCCAGTTCAACGTTTGAATACTCGTCCATCCTACTGCCTCGGGAACCGGTTCGCAAATGCTGACTTCCAGCAGGATCGCTGTTCACGCGACCTCCCGTTCAACGTCCTCTACCGCATGACGAAGGCATTTCGGACCCTGCAATGCTATGTAATTCCGATTCGTCTTTGTGCCCCCTACACCTCCTGCAAGTTTGTCGCATGGTAGTGAATCACCCTGTATGCAAAACTTACATAGATTTATATTCAATTATAAATACATTTCTATCATCCAGGCCTTGTGTGTGTGTGTGAAGTGTAAAGTGTGTTTAGGGTCAAACGGCACCAGGGGTTTCTCCCATCTCCGCGTGTGTGTGTGTGTGTATTCGTGTATCATGGCAGTAGTTCCAAGGCAGTAGCCCATCTCCTCCTTTGTGTTGGTGTAGAAACTCTAGGCCACTTCGTCACCAGGGAGCAGCGTACACCTTGCAGCTGCCGCCTGGTGCCCGTCCCAGGCAAGATGAAACCGGCATGTGTCTATTGTTCTATATGCGTTTATGTGCACAAAATCCCGCACCCACCGGAGGTAGTGCACTTACCTGTGGGTGCCAGCAATCCCGCTCCCAGGTTGCCCAGACCTGGAAGCGAGCAAAAAAAAAAAAAAAAATAAATAAATAAATAAATAAATAAATAAAAAAAAAAAAAATTAAAAAAAAAAAAAATAAATAAATAAAGTGGCATAGTTACCCATAGTAGCACCACTACCTATTTTTAGGCAAACATGGCACTCATTGCTTAAATTATAGCAATTTAACATTTATCACTACTTCAGCGTACTCATAATAGTGCCGAGTCGAAACAAGGCCTGGAGTAGGACCAAAACGAGTATGGCTTTTAACATTACATCATCTACACTATTTACAATATAAACATTTAGTTGTTGCCAAGGCCTAACTCGGGCAAACACAACGGCAACCATCATAGTATTTTACGTTTGTCTTCTCCCAAGATTCTTTACAAGGCCTCACCTCAGAGCCATGTGCTTAGACAAAATCATAGCTGTAGTGTAATTGTAATTAGTACATGCTCGCTTCAGTCTCCAATCAGTCTTCAGATTTGTCCAATAGGTAATATCCAACACAGAAAAAGCAGAAAGTTCGTTTGTCTCCAGTTTTGTCCAAAACAGCAATGTTGATAGTATACAGAGCCGTCGAACGCGTTTCACCTGAAGTCCACGTTCAAGAAACTGGGAATAGAGTCCTAGTCACACCAGATCTAGAAATTGCACCGTTGTTTTATACTGTGGTTCTAGGTTAGGTGACTTGTCACAATATGACAACTATGCCCCAAAGCCGATTTCCATCTATTACTTTAGATTTTCAAGATCTATTAAGTAAATTGCCTAGCGGTTTGGGCTCTCAGCTCAATTCTCTTCTTGAAAGCCAAGGTGGAGAAAATCTGTAATGCCTTTGAAATTAGTTTTATTTTCCACAAGTATGTTTACATTAGCCTTCGTGAGATCTGGAACTGTGGTTTGTAGATCCAATCTGACCTGTGAGTATAATAGGTAATGGAAAAAGTACATAGTCCCACGTTTCCAAGCCTCCGCAGGTTCAATAAGGATCAGGTTCCAATCCTCTTTCGAAGAGCATAGAACGGAGGGAACCATAACCTGTGAGTAAATAAGATGTGTTCATAGAAGGTGTAAACCACGGGAAAACTTGAATCTTTCAAACAAAATCAGCTTTAGGAACAAATTTCCTAGTAACCAATCCGTGCTCACTTTCATCCCAACGTATTTGCCACACCTTTACAAGTTCCTCCCAAATTCTGGTCTTTTCTATCTTTAAGTTGTTTGCTGGATTTGAGGAAACCCCAGTATTTCCGTAGCAAGGCCCTTTCTCAAACGATGAGTCATTGCTCTGTATATAATAAACAGGTCAAGTGGCATCATACCACCTAACACCTGTAAATCATTATTAGATACTGTTCTAGGATCACAATTGATAGCCAAAAGAACAGAGCGTTGTAAGGATATCAGTTTGGTACGTATTTTCACTTTGATAACATTTCTGAGCCATACACTGGCGGCATAAGGCACAATCGGTAAGAATATTGTCTTATAGTATAATGAAAGGGTTTTCTTCGTCAGTCCCCAATCTTTTTTAAAGATTCTAACCACGGAGTAAATGAAGTTCCTGATTTTTTCTAACAGTTCTGATGCATGCGACAAGAATGTTAATCTGTCATCCAGTGTTACACCTAAATATTTGTTGCTTGAGACATAGGGAATTTGAGAATTGTTTATTAGAACTTTTGGAGGTCTATTGTATTCCAAATGAGTTTTCGGAAAATCATAAAATTTGTCTCGCTTTTAGAGATTTTTAATTTATTCACTTGTGCCCAAGCCAATAGATCGTCCAGTATGGGTTGGATTCGCTCTTCAATTACCCTCCTTGACCGTCCTTCCACTCCAATAACCAGATCGTCGGCATAAGCTGTTTTGAGAGTGTCCTCGTGATCTTTGACCAACCACTGGTCCAGTACTGCGTTCTATAGGAGAGGCCCCCAAGACTGACCCCTGGGGCATCCTCTGGAAACAATTGAGAAATAGTTTAAGTGCCCTGCACAGACCTTAATTAATCTATCACTGAAGTAAGATCTGATCACTCGATAAATGTGGTTATCACAGTTGACTTCACGCAACGACCTGAGGACGCTTTTCCACCATAGCGAGTCGAAAGCGCTCTCGAAATCAATGAACACAGCTATTACGTATTTTAAAATTGAATTTTGAATGTAATCTGTTAGGGAGATAATGGCATCTTCGGGTGAACATCATTTTTTGAAACCAAATTGACAATTAGATGTGAGCTGTTTTTCCTCTAGAAGATTCTGAATTTTCGTTGCGAGAAGCCTCTCGAACAATTTATCCATATTTGCTAACAAAGATATTGGCCGGTATGCTCGAGGATCGGATTTAGATTTCCCTGGTTTATGAAAAATTTTTAATAAAGCCACCATCCATTGTCTGGGAAAAACCCCTTCTAGTAAACACTTGTTCATAAGATTCAATAGGATTTGAGGAAAAAGTTCGAAAAACTTCACCAAGACTATATTTTCCAACGAGTCCAAACCGGGGCATTTTTTGGCGTTTAATTTTGCAATAGCCAATCCTAGATCAACAAGTGTGAAAGGCACTATATCCGACCACCCAACGTATAAGGCATTATCATGGCGGATTTGTTCTTGCTCAAAGGGGTCACTTTCAGGAGAATTCCTGGGGAAAAGTTAAGAAACAATGGTCTCAATGGTCTCCGCATAACATTTTATTTCTAGATATCCTGTAAACAAGACTATCAGAATTACCGGTATCACGAACAAAGTTTTTTGCCAACAGGAATTCTTCTCTTCCGTAATTTCTATGTGGAATCGTTTACGCAAATCTGAGCGAACTGCTCCGCTATGTGTCTGTGTGTGCAGCTGAACTTCTTATACCTGCAGTTGTGGATGATATCTATTTCTGAAGTTCGCCAATTGCGGAATTTCCTGATCCAATATTGTACCTTTTCCTTCCGAATTTCCCATTCTGTTATCTCTTGTACGTCCTTGATTTCCTTCTGTTCTAAGTCTATCCAGGGAACATGACCGTAATGGATAACTTTGCTGCTCCACAGTTTACCCCAGAACTTCTCCAGTGCTATCTAGTCATGGGATTCGTTATTGACAAAAATGCTGCTACAAGTCCTCACCAAACAAATACTTGCAGGTAAGCCTCCCCAGATTCACTACTAGGTGATACTAGATGCATTTACTAGGTGGTAGATGACTCTTCAACCGATGCAATACCACCACTTTGCTTATTCGAGGCTTGAAGTGGGGGGAAACCATGTTTAGTCTCCAGAGCTAAGTTCCGGCTCCCATCTCTTCCATCATGCAGTATGATTGATGTCTTTTGAGGTTATGATGAACACCATGACGGGATACAAACTTCCTTACATTTTGAGGGTACAGCTCTAAAACGGTGTTCACATGCCGGCTGCTAGTTAGTACACAAGACCGAACCTATTGGTAACTCCCTAGGAGGCTTCCGGATCAGCTAGTGTATAATCTTGCTACCTTTACTCTACCAGATAGTTACTTGGAGGGGAGTCTGAGTAGTGCAGGGGGCATTGTCGAGGCACATTATGTCAAGGATTTGGGTATATTCTTACCATATGTGCGCTGTATCTAAAAATTTCATTACTTCATACAGCGTGCCCCCCCCCCCCCACTTTTTCTTACTATTAAATACACCATGAATTGTCAAACTAATACAGTAAGCTTCTGCGAAAAGATCTAAACCTCCCAAACACTTCCTAGCTAATTTCACAAATATATGTGATCTCAATTCTAATATCAACGAGATCCATTTCAAACTTGCAGTCTGCCAAACCTCGTGTGCTTTTTCTGACAGAATGTCAGTTATCTGTTGATTCAACTAGTGTTCATCTCAGTTGCCCAAATTATTCGCTATATGATTCCTTTCGCCTCAAAAGTGGTATTTGTGCATATGTCCGTTCCGATATTCCCTGTGAGAAACTTGGTAATTTGGAATCTCCTCTAGCTTAAAATCTCTCTCTCTACCTCATTGTGTCAAATTCATCTGTAGTCTCTACCGTTCTCCCAACTCCCCTAATCACTTGGAGCTGTTTTACTTCCTCTCTTTGCATCCTGACTTTCTGCAGTCCAACGCTCCTAACAGTGAGGTAATTTTCCTTGGTGATTTTAATGTTCACAACTCCAACTGGCTTCCGTTTTCTAGTCACACAGATCCAGCTGGTCTAGATTCTGAGGCTTTTGCAATTACTAATGACCTCGCACAGATTGTTCATTTACCAACCAGAATACCGAACATTCCTAATCATACAGCCAACACGCTTGATCGTTTTCTCACAAACAACCCTTCTAAGTAAACGGTCGAAGTGAGTCGTCTTTTAGGCACCTCAGATCACAACTTGGTGATTGTCTCTTCTCCATTAGAGCATTTATCTCATGGCTATTCCCAAACTCGTGTTGTTTGGCAGTAGAAGGATGCAAAATGGGATGACCTGCGAGATTTCTTTCCCCTGGTCGAATTGCTGTTTCAAAATTTCTGATGTCAACGTTTGCTCAGATCGTGTCAGTGAAATTATTCTTGTAGGAATGGAATCCTTTATACCACACTCCGCATTAAAATCTCGTTCTTTATCTTAACCTTGGTTTTCCAATAAATGTATTTTCCAGTAAATGTGTTCAAGAGAAGAATGTTGCATATCGTAATTGGCTTGTTTCGAATACTTCAGTTTCATTTTCTGCCTACACCAGACATCGCAACAATTGTAAATCAGTTATTAATCAGTCCAAACTAGATTTTGAACAGGCTAAGAGTAGAAAACTTGCTTCTTGCCCTAATGGTATCCGAGCATTCTGGTTTCTCGCCAAAACTATTGGCCACAACTTTTGCCCATCTCTGCTCCCACTTCTGTCAAATCAAGACGGTTCTATTGTACTTCAGCCAAGGATAAAGCTGACCTGCTAGCATCCCATTTTTCTTCCAACTCATGTATTAATGATCTTGGTAAACCCTTCCCACCATTCCCAACACGCTCCATTACTTTTATTCTTTCTAAAGTAATGGAAAAATTAATTAACCGCTAACTCTTAAACTATATAGAAAGCTTCCGTCCGACCAACGATTGCCAGTATGCATTCCGTCAGTGTCGATCCACTTGTGATATTATGACATTTGTTACTCATTTATGGACAAATTCAACGGAAAAGTTGGGTGAAACCCAAGCAGTTGCTCTTGACATCTGAAATGCTTTCGATCTTGTTTAGCATAAAGGTCTTCTAAACAAGCTTCCATCTTATGGTTTGTCAACTGTTTTTTGCAATTGTTTATCCAGTTTTCTCTCTGACCGCTCAGTGAGGATGATGGTAGATGGCTCTCTGTCTTCTAACTTCTCCACTAATGCTGGTGTTCCCCAAGGTTCAGTTCTTTCCTGCACTCTTTTCTTCTTGTTTCTTAATGACCTTTCTTCCATTGACCGGAAATCCTATCCATAGTTTTGCTGATGATAGCACATTGCATTCCACTTTCCAGTTTGAGAAACCTCGCCCTGCTCAATGAGCTTCAACTTCTCGAATATCTGCTACCAAATCCTTAAATGCCTATCTCCAGTGGGGCAAAGCCTACTTAGTTTATTTCAATCCTTCTGAAATTCAGTCCTGTCTTATATCTTTCAAAATGGAGTCTTCTGCTCCTATGCATATCTTTGGTGACACCTATGCTTATCTCTGATTTCTAGGCAAGATGATATATCTCTTTTGGGGATTAGCTTGACTTCTAATGTCTCTTGGCACAAGCATATTACACACATTGCTTTTTCTGCATTAAAAAAAACTTCGTTTTCTCTTTCGCTCTCGACGTTACTTTTATTCCAAACAACTGTTTACTCTGTACAAATCGCCAATTAGCCCTACCATGGAATATTGTTCCCACATCTTGGGTGATGCCCCCAAAATCTCTTCGGCTTCTAGATTCCATTCAGAAGTTGGACAGTTAGGTTAATTAATTAATCATTTGTAACAGTCTCTCCACTCTCTGTGTCATAGATGTACTGTTTCTTCTGCATGCCTTTTCTACAGATACTTCCTTGGGCACTGTTCTTCTGAATTGGCTACTATAATTCCCGCTCTCACTTCCAGAACAGTCCGCACACGTGCCGCAACCAGGCAACATCCATTTACTGTCCAACTTCATTTCACAGAACGAAATTTTCATCTTCCTCGTTTATTCATTCAGCTGCCGTTTTCTGGAACCACCTTCCTCCATATGTATTTCCTGAAAATTAGAAGTTCAAGTCTAATGTGAACAAATAATGTGAACTTCTTTCGTCTTCTCAACCTTCAACCCATGCACAGTACTAAGTACTATAAGTTCTAATACCTCTCGTCTTTGGAGTTTTCATAAATAAATAAAAAAAAAAAAAAAAACTACGCTCTTTCACCGCTATCGACGACTACAAACCCTTTCAAAACCACAAATGCCATACTGGCAGCGTTCGAGAGCAATCACAAGCTTGCTTTATCTTTTTTGTGGCTTTTACAATCACATCAAGGGAGGCATGCTGTTCTTTCTGTCTGCTCTCCTGAGCAAGACTTGACACTGGAGGAAGTGCGACTTGACACTGGAGGAAGATGTTATTGGAGGACTGTTACCGCTGAAGTCCCATAAGGGGGGTATCCTCTCTTGATTGTTTATTTTCACTTTGTGTGTCTTGCCATTGTTAACTTACTGGCGTGCGTGCGAGTCTGGTTTGGTAGTTTTTGTATTCCTTGTTCTATGTAGCTGGTCGATCACATTCTGCGTGATTTTTACCAGGATTGCAGGAGTTATCAAGTTCTTCGTGACAATGGGCAGTCCCTGGTCTGCTTTTCGCTGTTCGGTGATCTGAGTAGTTCCAAATACTTGGCGTGTAGTTTCTTCCTGTAAATTTTCATATCGGTCTCTATTTGTTGTTGTAGTAGTAGAATTTTAGGAGCATCAGCGACTAAGGTCATATTATTCCATATATACTGTCTGTATATTGCGTTTGTTCTGTAGTTGAGTTGTTTGCTGTACGAAAAACCCGAATTTTTGGGAAAAAAACCATGCTCCTCACGCCTGAGACTGATTAACTGATGAGCCCCGTTGTGAAAAAGGCCTTAAAAGTTCCTCACGTCATCAACGGGAGTCGAACTCAGGTATTTTCCACTCAGTGTGGGGAGGACGACGATTGTACTAACTGTGCTACCCACGAGGATCGGTCTCTAGCTTCGGTACTTGGTAGTATGCTCGCATGATGATCATATTCATTTCGATGCTCTACTTCAAGCCTTGGCTCTTTATTCCCTCCTGGGTGGTCACTAGAGCAGTTGCACAGGAATCACTTCCAATTGATTGGGCTGGGTGGTCTTGCCCTTCAATTGTGGTAGCCATACGGGGGGGTCAACTCTTCTAGCTGATCCCTCTACCTAAGGCCTGAACGCGTATGCCTATCCTGCGCCACAGTCGATGCAGTATGTTATTTCTACTTCTCATCTTCATCCTGTTATGGAGGTGGACCTGTTTAGTTTGCCCTTATCCAGTGGTGGTGACTGGGATTGCGACACCAGATTGCGCCACTCTCTGCCTGAACCAACACTTCGACCTTAGAGGAGGTAGGTTCGATGAAGTGACTTTCGCGATTTTTCCCTTCTTTTGTGTTTTTTTCCATTGCGGCAGAATTCGAATTCTGATCAAATTATTATTATTATTATTACTACTTGTTTATCGTTATATACCGGTAGTAGTTATTTAGGAAATCATTTAAATTATTATCTGGGAAACTGAGTAAATCGGATTTGATATGTATTCTGTAGTCTTTAATTTGTTCCACTAGGTCTGCATTTAAACATGATGGGTTTACTGTGGAGTTTTTTTTTTTTTTTTTTGTGACGTTTCATATTTTACTTTTACTTGTTATTGGAAATCATAGACTAACTTGAGTAAACCCGCAGTCAGAAATGAGGGTTGGCCAGCTTATGGCAGTAACCCAATCTATCTTAGGTCGATGTCCACAGTTAGATAACTTATCATGACATTAGCAAATATACATTGAAGCCAATATAGAATGCATTGGCTTCATTGATTTGCCAATACCAATATAGAATATAACCAGAAGTCAGTTTATTACGAATCTTTATATAGTGACTCTTAATTTAGTAACATTAAATTCAGAAAACATCTACACTAAAAACGAGTGAAGTAAGTGAAAATACGTGAAAATTTTAATGCTGCTTTAAAATTGTATTGTATTAAAAGTTATAAAAACATTTTTTTTTTTTTTTTTGGTAAATACGAGGAATGGTCAAAAAGTTTTGAGAACGGAATATAAAATATACTTATAGAATTCTATGTTTTCTTTTCTGTTTTCAGTATATTTAACCCGAAATTCAATATAATTATTGTATTTAATCTGCAGAAAGTTGCGCCCTCCAAAAAAATTCAGGTTGGCCATTAAATCAAGCTTCCACAGCTGCTTCTAGCTCTTCATCTTTAAAAATGAGTCCCGCGAATATGAGACGATATTTGTGAACAAATAATAGTCACTTGGGGCTATATCTGCGCTGTATTTAAATTTTTTCAAATGCACATTCATGAATTTTAGTCTGTGCAGCTCTGATTTTGTGCACGGATGGATTGTCATGGAGAAGCAAACCCTGATGATCCAACTTCCTCGTCTCTTTTCTCAAATTGCAGCTGCTAGCTTTAGTATAAATCGGGCATAATATTCTCCTGTAATTGTGCTTTAGGCGCAAGGTTAGCAACAATCCTTTTGTGTCCTAGAAAATTGAGCCAACTCTTTGCCAACTGATGGTTAGGTCGGAAACATTTTCTGGGTTTGGGAGATCCCTTGTGCTTTTACTATATATAGCCCTCGTGGGTAGCACAGTTGGTTCGATCGCCGACCTCCCCACACCGCCGGGTGGAAAATGCTTAGTTCGATGATGGGTGGAGTTTTTATGGGCCCTTTTTTCACAACGTGGCTGAGTTAGTCGGTCTCAAGCGAGGGTAACATGGTTTTTCTCCCCGAAACTCGGGTTTTTCGTCTAGCAAACAGAAATGACCTCAGAACACACGCAATTTACAGACAGTATACACGGCCGTAATCGCTAAACCCTACTACAACTACAACTACTGTATTGTATATAACTTTGATCCCGGAACATAAAATTGCAGCAAGGTTTCATCACCAGTCAACAAACGGGATAAAACTATATTTAGATTTGCAAGAATTAATTTAAAATTCTCTTTTGATGACTCCACCCTCGGATGTTTGTCATGAATGAAATTGTTTCTGGGAACCCATCTTGCACAAACTTTGGATTTTCCCAAGTGCCAGAAGCGTAGCTAGGTTTTTGGCGCCCTTGGCAAATTCGTGGCTACCCACCTTCTTCGATAATTGGAAAAATCATAATAAATAATAAGTACAGTCGCTCCTCTGTTTAACGAACTTTTTTATAGCGAATTTTTCTATTTTAGCTAATTTTTTAAATTCACACTGGTAATTACATTTAAAATAGCTTCCGTAGAATGAAGAAACTTTTTCATATAACGAATGGATTACAAGATACTTAACTGGGTACTCATTGTTCGCACCTCTGGCCTTCAAGAAATTTAAGCAGTAGTTATTATATAGGAACATACAGGGCCCTGCAAAGGTACTTGGGAGCACGGATGCAAAAGGGTTAAGGGGTCTCGTTTATTTATGTTGAGACTTTGATGGCTTCTTCGATTGGGGCCCCTTATATCGGGTCCCTGGTGCGGCGCATTCGATGCACCACCCGTTTGCACGGCCCTGGGAACGTATAATTATTAAACTGCATCAAAGCTTATTTTTTTCTTGCTTTAGTATTAGAAAAATTTGTGATAATTTAATCGAAGTCTGTTTTGCTAGCAAATTCATGCTTATTTGAAAGGAGACATAGATATGATGTGCATTCTTGTCCTGACGTCGATCTCATATAATTCTTAACAAGTTTTAACTCGCTAAAACTCCTTTCGGCAGTGGCTACTGTTTTTGGCATCGTAAGGAATATTTTAAGAGTTTTTTTCAATATTTGGATAGGTTTCTTGCAACTCCTATTTAGCCAATACATTTAAAATATCTAAGTGATATACTGTACGGGATTTTTATTTTCTAATATTTCAATTATTTGGTGTTTAAAGCATTTGATTTAAATTTTAAATTGGTCTTGATTAATTTCGGGGTATTTTTCTGACAATAAAATAGCTTTAGTCTCTAAATCCTCACTTGTCATTGAATGGAACGCTTTGCCAGTCAAAAAATTAGTCTTCTGCTATTGTTTTATGTATTCAAATCTTTCATTTGACTGCATTATAATAGAATCAATTATGGAAAAACAAGAAATTTTATTCCATCGAAGTTCGACGATTCAGCTTCAGCATGCATACCTGGCATTTTTTTTCGTTTCGCCTTCCTCTTTTCATTTGGTATTATTTTCATTTTTTTGAAAGTTTCCTCAATTTCAGTAAAAAACATTATAAATTACATTATTCCTTAGATCTTTAAAATGATCTACAAGCCCTTTAATTAATACGAATGATTAATAAATATCCTGATCATTTTTTGCAGTGATACGTTGACTATTTAATCTTTCCAGTATCAAATTCCATACACTTAAAAACGCAATAAACTTGTAACTACTCATTTGATGGTGCAATAATTTAACAAGAGATAATGTGTTACCAAGTAAATAATCATCTTTCTTTTCATTTAATATTAAAATAATTTGTTCGAGTTTCCCATATACTTTCCCACATCCAATGGTCCTTGAGGTTGTCACAGACAATTCTCTCAGATATGCCAGACAAGCTGTACTTGCTACCTAGGAGTCTAAAACGCTGATGGAACTGATATTCAGGTGACACTCAAGTCAAGTGGACCCAATTTCGGCGAAGTCCGGAAGGTCTGTAACAGCCAGATCCTCTGCTTGCACCTTCACGATGGTGGGACTGTAAGTAATCCTGGGTATAACCTCTATGGACAAGTAATGGTGGGTGACCACCCAGGTGTGAACCAACGTAAGCAGGGGACGAGGTGTGGCGCCCACACCACATGGAGGAATGCCGTCCCTCTATGTTACCAGGCAGTACTAGGTGGTAGATGACTCTCATCAACCGGTGAAATACCACCACTTTTCTTATAGGAGGCTTGAAGTGGTGGAACCCATGTTGAGTCTCTAGAGCTAAGTTCCGGTCAACCCTTCCCTATTTCTTCCATCATGCAATATGATTGATGACTTTTGAGGTTAATGAACATCGTGGCGAGTCCAATATTCCTTACATTTCGAGGGTACAGCTCTGAAACGGTGTTCGCAGGCCGGCCACTAGTTAGTACACCGGACCGAATCTATTGGTAACTCTCTAGGAGGCTTCAGGATCAGCTAGTGTATAATCTTGCTACCTTTACTCTGACAGATAGTGACTGAAGGGAGTCCGAGTAGTGTGTATGCGGGGAGCATTGTCGAGGCCACGTTATGTCAAGGATCTGGATATATTCTTACCATGTGTACGCCATATCCAAAAATTTCATTACTTCATACAGCATGTCCCACCCACTTTTTCTTACTATGGAATGCATTATGAATTGTCAAACTAATAGAGCAAGCTTATCTGCGAAAAGATCTAAACCTCCCAAGAACTTCCTAATTCATTTCACAAATATACGTGGTCTCAATTCTAATCTCAACGATGTCCATTTCCACTTGCAGTCTGCCAAACCCCATGTACTTTTTCTGACAGAATCTCAGTTATCGGTTGATTCAACTACTGCTCATCTCAGATGCCCAAATTATTCGCTGTATGATTCCTTTCGCCTCAAAAGTGGTACTTGTGCATATGTCCGTTCTGATATTCCCTGTCAGAGACTTGGCAAGTTGGAATCTCCTCTCTTTGATCTTCTCTGGTTTAAAATCTTTCTACCTCATTGTGTCAAATTCATCCGTTGTCTCTACCGTTCTCCCAACTCCACTAATCACTTGGAGCTCTTTGACTTCCTCTCTTTGCAACTTGACTTTCTCCAGTCCAACTCTCCTAACAAACAGTGAGGTAATTTTCCTTGGTGATTTTAATGTTCACAACTGCAGCTGGCTTCCGTTTTCTAGTCACACCGACCCAGCTGGTCGAGATGCTGAGCTTTTGCAATTACTAATGACCTTGCGCAGATTGTTCATTTACCTACAAAAATACCGGACGATCCTAATCATACAGCCAACACGTTTGATCTTTTTCTCACAAACAACCATTCTAACTACACGGTCGAAGTGAGAGGTACTTTAGGCACTTCAGATCACAACTTGGTGATTGTCTCTTCTCCAGTGGAGCCTTTATCTCATGGTTATTCCCAACCTCGTGTTGTTTGGCATTACAAGAATGCAAAATGGGATGCCCTGCGAGATTTGTTTTCTTCCTTTCCTTGGTCGGATTACTGTTTCAAAACTTCTGATGTCAACGTTTGCTCAGATCGTGTCAGTGAAATTATTCTTGCAGGAATGGAATACTTTATCCCACGCTCCACTTTAAAATCTCGTCGTCCTTTATCTAAACCTTGGTTTTCCAATAAATGTGCTAAGGCTGTTGAAGAGAAGAATGTTGCATATCGTAATTGCCTTGTTTCTAATTCTTCAGTTTCATTTTCTGTCTACACCAAAGCTCGCGATAATTGTAAAGCAGTTATTAATCAGTCCAAACTAGAGTTTGAACAGGCTAAGAGTAGAAAACTCGCTTCTTGCTCTATCGATCTCGATTCCGAATTTCAGGTAATTCTCCAGTGGGGCAAAGACAACAGTTGATTTCAACCCTTCTAAAACTCAGTCTTGTCTTAAATTTCGCAAAAAGGGTTCTTCTGCTCCTATGCTTATCTTGAGTGACACTCCGATTTCTATGCAAAATGATATATCTCTTTTGGGGATTACCCTGACTTCTAATCTCTGTCTTGGCACAAGCACATTACAAATATTGCTTCCTCTGCATCTAAAAAACTTTGTTTTCTCTTTTGCTCTCGGCATTACTTTTCTTCCAAACAGCTGCTCACTCTGTATAAATCGCTAATCCGCCCTGCCATGGAATATTGTTCCCACATCTGGGGTGGTGCCCCAAAAACCTCTCTCAGGCTTCTTGATTCCATTCAGAAGAGGGCAGTTAGGTTAATTAATGATTCCCCTCTAACAGAGTCTCTCCACTCCCTGTCTCGTAGACGTACTGTTTCTGCTGCATGCCTCTTGTACAGATTCGTCCATGCGCAATGTTCTTCTGAATTGGCTTCTATAATTCCCGCTCTCTCTTTCAAAACAGTCCGAACACGTGCCGCCACCAGCCAACGTCCATTTACTGTCCAACTTCAAACTCACAGAACGAACTTTTCATCTTCCTCGTTTATTCATTCAACTGCCGTTTTAAACCTTCCTTCATACGTATTTCCTGAAAATTACAGTCAACAGAGGTTCAAGTCCAGTATCAACAAATATCTTCTTTCGTCTTCTCAAGCCCCAACCCAAGCACGGTACTAAGTACTATAGGTTCTAATACCTCTCGTGTATAGGGATTACATAAAAAAAAAAACTTTTACACCATCTTGTATCGGTATGTCTCTTCAGGTTGATTTTTACGACAGATGATGGTTTTTCCCATCTGCTAGTGGGCGAAGAGAAGAAATTGTACAATGACTATATAGTTCTTAGTGCTGCTTGTGCAGCGTAGTCAATTAGTCCAACTTTTTGAATACCCTTTTCTAATAATTTCCATTTTGTGAAATTGTTTATGCGTTGTAACGTTTTCTCATGAGATAGAACGCTTGAATTTAGATGTTTTCAGTCCTTAAATCCATCTGAGCTACAAAAGGGAACATTATTGTGCCAGATACAAATAAGAGACACTGAAAACAATATATTGCATCTTTATTTTTGCAATAAAATAACAATTTCCTCTGTTTTTTCTTTCTTTTTTTCAATACCTTCATTTTTGCGTTTCCACGAATTATTGAATCATCAGCCATTTGTGACACGAGAATTACTTAATACTATATGTTCAGGACTGTGTTGCACTATAAGATATCTCTTTTTGTGGATATTAAAATTCCATGTGTTTGGATAATTAAAATTCAGACTTACACGTTCCGTATTAATATTAAGGATTCTGTATTAATATTAAGTATTATTTCTGCCATCATTTTCTTATGCCAACTATTGTTTGTGATTCTCCATACATTCTAATTATTTTAAAATAAGTTACTGTTTGGGCTTTATATTGGACTTCCATTTCAGTGGCATCATCATTTGCTTCATCCTCATTCGAATTATGTTCGTTTTCTTTGTCACTTTCAGGTTTGGAGTGACTCATTGTAAACTAATGGAATGTTTTTATTCTTGTTCAATTTTCTCTTTATGCAGTCCTTCTATGTGGTACTGGTGTCCACTGTTTTCTTTGGTAGTATGTCTAAAATTATAAATCACAATATTCACGATTACATGTTTTATATAACAAGCACAAAACACTATACTGTACTCACATTGTTTATAACTGCTAACTTATTCAGTATCGTACACAATGTACACTCGTACGATTGTGTACACTATCGTACGATATAAATTATAGTACACAATGTACATATCGTACGATATAAATTATAGTACACAATGTACATATCGTACGATATAAATATACACAATCGTACAGAATGTACACAGTGCGAAGTGCTATGTATTGGAGCACGTCCGATGAAACGGTCGCCTGATTGGTCCCTTCAAAATTACTTTCCGGAAGGCAAATAGATCTATGCTACTATGCATTCAGGTTTAAGGATGCATGCACGCTTGAATCGCCATCTGAAAACACGCCATTTGGAGAAAATTAATTTTTACCCCGCCCTCTGCTCTCATCCTGATGCGACATAATATAGGGGCGCCATTTCGTCAATAGCCTTGGGTGTCGAAATAGCTTGGCATGGAACTGATGTGCCCTGTTAGTGCCGCCCTTCTGATACTGGCACCCTTGGCACCTGTCCTAATGCCAAGGCTTTCCTAACTATTGCAATGTGCTCATATATTATTGTTAAAATGCTTCTATCGGGAAATGTTAAGTACTTTTTCAAGTTCAAACACTTTAATTATTCTGCTTTCTAAAGTTTTTTCTTCAGCGAATGGCAGTTGTTTCAGAATTGATTGCTTCAGATGACCGACCAGACCGTGGATCATCCTGAAATGCATATGGTCTGCCGACCATATGCATTTCAGAAAATTTTAGAAACTGCATAAAACACTGACAGACTATTTTTTAAATGTTAATTTACAAGACATTAAATTATTGAAATAACTTATTCTATAATTTATTAATACGTTTTATATATCCTGTTCTCTGAACTTTTTGACCACCCGTCCTACATTTGTCTGCCTATACATAAAAGGCCGAGTCTGTGCAGAACTTTGTAAGTGAGCACTAATGCCATGGTAAATGGTATTTCGATTCGGAATTGCATTTGGAAAACGCAATGCTTTTTTTTATCTAAGTATTTGCACTGATTCCAATTAAACAAACCACAGTTTGTAGGGCATTTGGGAAAACAAAAACTTCCATATTACATTACTAGTAAGTGCAACTCATTAGCTTTTTTTTTTTTTTTTTTTTATGAAAATCCCAACACGAGAGATATTAGAACTTACAGTACTTAGTTCCGTACATGAATACTCAACAGTAGCGCAAAGTTTGATAAAACTTTGCGCTACTGTTGAGACGGTTAAGTAAAGATGAATCTTGAATGAAATTGCCGCGAATTTCTTTAATTCTGAGAATTAAAAAAAAATCAACCTTGAAAAACGAATTGTTTGAAACGATATTTCATTCATTAGCATTAGTTGAGGCGAGGCATATGATGCAGGAAAGCAAGCTTATGGAGCATAAGCCAAAAAAAAACCCCTCCCGTTTCACCCATTTATTCATTCTAAATGCTTGTCCAGCTCAGGATTAAATTTATTTAAGCTATCAACTTCCACAACAAGAGATGGACGTCTGTTCCAGCAATCAACTACCCTTTGGCTAAAGGCAAATTTCCGCACAACTATTCTACAACTGTCTTTCTTCAATTTGAATCTATGCCCACTCAGGTCCTTAATTTGAACAAGAGGAAGAATCACATCAATATTGAGCTTACTCAACCCGTTCAAGGCCTTATACAAATATTCTCATACAGTGCTCTCGATATTGAGTACTTCACAGTTAACAATAGCGGTTTCGATGTTTTTAAATGGATAGACAAATTAATGCATTCTTATATTAATGAAGTACATTAACAATCAAGTACATACTCCACTGTACACCAAATTGGGAAACAAAAGTGAATCGCAATGTCTGTGGTAACTATTTATTTATCCGTTCCTAGTTTTTTTTATGCACTATTTATTTCCTTACTTCACAAGGGTGAAGTAACGGAAGTAATGTAATTCTGGAGGTTATGTAACAGATTACATGGCTGTGTCAATTAAATTGTCGGATATAAAATGCGTGCAGATTGAATAACTGGTAGACGTAACAAAATTAAGGTGTTTACTGTATATCTTAATGTTCTACAACTGTCCTATCTTAATGTTTTTGTTTCCTGAATCATAACAAAACAATCTTTATAACATAACCATCCGCACCCGCTGAGGGGGTGGGGATAAATTTTCCCAGTATATTTTCTTTTAATATTATATAATTGTATTGCTGTGTGCTGATGCTTATAAATTTGGTTCTTGACGCTTATCACAGACATTCTTCCATGCATGACAACCATGGCTTGCTCTTTCTGGAAGGCTAAGACGCTGATGGAGCTGATATTCAGGTCCCACTTGTGATTCAAATGGACTCAAATTCGCCGAATTTGAGTCAACAGCTACATCCTTTCCTTTTACCTTTACGATAGTGGGACATAAACCTTGGGTATGTCCCCACGTGCACGGTCTGAAACACTGTACCTAGTGTACTGGAGGTGACCATTCAGTGCGAACCCAGTGGTTAATGCGCCTCCGTAGTCAGGTGGGAAGGAGCAGCAGTGCATAGCACACGCTTCTTGATTAGACCAGGGTTCGAGCCCGTCACCACCAAAAACGGAGGATCCGGAAAGGTAAAGGAATGACCACCGCATATTCCCGGAGCAGTATGGCCTTAGTTGCTAATGCTCCTAAAAACCAAATAACAAACACGGTGGTTACCTCCGCCACACCTCATTCCCTGCTCATGCTGGTTCCCTGATTATGTTGGTTCGGCGAACCAACATAATCAGGGAACCAGTGTGGCATCCACATCATACAAAGGAACGCCTCCCCTCTTTGTCACTAGGCGATATTAGATAGTAGATGACTCTCCTCATCTGGCACCACAACCTCGCTTATTGGAGACTTGATGTGGTGAAACCCATGTCTTGTCTATAGAGAAAAGCTTCGCCAGTCGCATTCTCTTCTACCTTGCAGTACGAGCGATGTCTTTTGTGGTTATATTGGGCGTCACAGTTACATCCAATATTCCTTACATTTCATATTTTCCCTCCCTTTTACTTTATCTATTGAATGCATCATGAATAGTCAGACTAATAGAACAAACATCTGCGAGATCTAACCCGTCCAAAAATGTCAAAATGTCCCCATTCATTTTGCAAATATATGTGGCCTCAGTTCCAATCTCAATGATGTCCATTTTCATCTACAGTCTTAGAAGCCCCACTTACTTTTTCTGAAAGTCTCAATTATTAGTTGCCTCTGCCTTGACCACTATTCATCTCAGTTTCCTCAATTTATTTGCTCTGGGATTCTTTTCGCTTCAAAGGTGGCACATGTGCATATGTCTGCAGTGATATTCCTTGTCAGATACTTCCTAATTTGCAATCTCCTCTTTTTGATCTCTTCGGGATTAAAATCTTTCTGCTCCACTGTCAAATTCATCTATTGCTTCGACTGTTCTCCATACTGCACTAATTGTAACTCTGATTTCCTTTCTTTGAAACTCAACTTTCTACGGGCTGACGTTCCAATGAAATAATTCTCCTTGGTGATTTTAATGTTCACAGCTCCAGCTCGTTTAATTTTTTAGTTATTGTTTGTTTGTTTGTCGGTTTTAGGAGCATTAGCAACTAAGGCCATATTGCTCCGGGATATGCGGTGGTCATTCCCTGACCTTTCCGCATCCTCCGTATTTGGTGGTGACGGGCTCGAACCCCGGTCTAACCAAGAAGCGTGTGCTACGCACTGCTGCTCCTTCCCACCTGGCCACGGAGGTGCCAATTTTTTAGTTATATGGGCTCAGCTGGTCTAGATGGTGAGGCTTTAAAAATTACTAATGAACTCGCTCAGTTTGTTTTTTTTATCTACCACAATACTAAATAATCTTAATACACACCTAGCATTCTTTGTTTTTCTCACAAACAATCCTTCAGAGTATATGGTTAATGTTATGAGACGCCAAAGCAACTAAGGCTATGAAACGTCAGTATAGTTTGTTTAGCCCTCGCCTGAGGCCTACTACTCAGCCATATTGTGAAAAAAGCTACATGAAAATTATTCGCGTGAGTGACGAGGTTCATATCGGGCCTTTTATACTTGGTGCGGGTGGACTATGATTATACTGAGAGAACAGAATTCACGAGGTACCTGGTTTCTGGGCAACGCGACGCTGTCACCCCTCTTGCTAGTGGACGAACCCACAACTTCGCAGGTATATAGGTACGCTGCATTCACATAAACGGCAATTCGGTGTCAGCATGAATAAACGTTGTGAGTTAACCGACTTTGAAAGAGGGATGATAGCGGGTGCCCGAAGCATGGGTCAGTCTGGCGAACAGGAGACTTGGATGCATGTAATTTTTTTATGTCGGGAGTATGAAGACCAAAGGCAGACTTTGATGGCACATATTCCTGACTTATCGCTTGATACAGTACATTTACTTATTGCAAATCGCGACTGTTTTAATTCATTTCAGGAGTTTTCAGCTGCTATTTTTTCAAGAAGAACTGTTCTCAGAGCCTTTCTTTGAGAGGCAAACCTGGATTGTCTTCATGAAGTTTCAGTATTTGTTTTTACCTCTGACCGAACTGGTGCGAAAAGGCAGCTTGTGTGCTGGACCTGATTCATGGTGTTGGGTCTGGTGCTCTGGTTAGATGTCTTTTGTGCTGCGATCATGAATACTCCCTTCTGGATTCTGGGGTGCTGGACCTGATTCATTGCGTCGGGTCTGGTGCTCTAAAGGTTCTATTATCCATGGCGTATAGTTGGAGATTTGCTGGACAGTTATTGGGTTTGGAGGTTCCAGTGAATGTGGAACAGCAACTAAGGAAATATTCAGTTGAAGTGTGATTTTTGAAGTTTATAGTTGTGCCATCCAGACTATTGAATATTATTGTTGTTTTATTATATATATATATATATATTTATTTATTTTTTTTTTTTTCTGCTGGCTCCCTGAGTTCCAGCAACCCGGGGAGCGGGATTGCGGGAACTCAGTGGTATTGCACTACCTCCAGTGGGTGCGGGATTTCATGCGCGAATTGCGCTACAGTAAAATCAGACTCAGGTAATTTAACATACATTTTCAGGACTGCTTTGTAAAGACTATATATAATGCTCCTGGGGGCTACGTCAGAGCATATAATTATATATAAATATATCTTGTATCCAGGGGTCTCAAAAATACAGTATTGGTACAAACCTTCTGGTACAAACCAGAAGCAGCCCCCTAGGCAGAATGCGCTGGTCCCACAGGAACTAGTAGTTGTTGGTGACTCTATTGTCAGGGAAACGGGGAACATCCTTTGTAAAAAGGATAGGTGGAATAGGACCAGGGTATGTCTGCCAGGGGCAAAGGTTGATGACGTTGTAGAGCGGATATCATCTTTTAAGGGCACAAAAGGTGATATAGTTGTACACGTTGGCACTAATGATATTAAGAGTAGGAGACCGGCGGAATTACTTAGCAAGTACAGGTCACTGTTGAAAAAAAGCCGTGAATTAGGGTTGAACTTGAAAGTGTCTGCAATTCTGCTCAGACACGATAGGAGGGAGTATATGATGAGAGCCTTGTCGATCAATTCGGCCCTGGAGGGATTGTGCAAGGCTCAAGGGGTAGAATTTTTTTCAGCCTGGACTGTACTTGTTAACAGGAGAGAGTGCTTCTACAGGGATGGGATACACTTAAATAGAAAGGGTGCAAGAATTTTTGCTGATGCTGTCGAGGCAGTGTTAGGTGGGTCGGAAAACTGCTAGTTGGGGGGGATACAAGGACTAATAGATTAACAGTAGCCAGTGGCAGAGGTGGAAGTGATTCTTGCACTGCTTCTATTGAAATGAGCAGAAGTCTGAAAAACAAGATGCAGGATATTTCAGAGACTGCTGGTAGTCATTGCGGTACAAGTAAACACATGGGTTGTGTTAGGGTAGCTAAGAATAGAAACAGGTGCATGTATACCTGCGTGTACACCAATGCTAGGAGTTTGGTAAATAAATTTGATGAATTTGAGGTATTGCTCAAAACATCAAAGGCAGATATTGTTGGGATATCAGAGACGTGGTGTCACACAGATATAAGTAATGCGGAACTGGAATTTGGGGAATACAATGTGTATAGAAAGGATAGACAGGACAGGAGGGGAGGAGGGGTTATGCTATTAATTAAGAAACACATAAAGTCCAAGGAAGTGAAGCCAGTCGACATCGATGGACAGGGCAGCGTCGAGTCAGTTTGGTGTGACATAAGCATAGGGAAATCAAAATTGAGAGTAGGAGTGTGCTATAGGCCTAATGACTCTGATGAGTATAATAAGATATTGTACAGGGAAATAGAGTGGGCCAGTAAATCAGAGAGTCTTATAATGGGGGACTTTAATTTCCCAGATATTGACTGGAATTTGTGGGTTGGTCACTCGCACACTAGCAAGGCTTTTGTGGATTTATTGGATGATTGTTTTCTACATCAGCATGTTCGTGAGGCAACAAGAGGGAGCAATACTCTTGATCTGATTATCAGTAGTGATTCTTCATGCATTAAGAACCTGCAGATAAATGAACCACTAGGTGGCAGTGATCACAGTGTGTTGAAGTGGGATTTACTCAAGGAGGTAACTACCATCAGAGGTAAAGGGAAGGGTTTTTGTTTTCGTAAAGGCGACTATGATGGTCTGAGACAGTATTTAAATTCTATACAGTGGGACCAACTGATGATGTTACCAACAGCAAACTCAAAATGGGAAGCATTCAAGGAACTAATCTTGGAGGCTACCAGGCTTTACATACCAACTAAGAAATATTGTTCAAGGTTTAGGCCTAAATGGTTGTCAGATGAACTAATGAGACATGTGGCAGAGAATAAAAATGCATGGGATACATACAAATTAATGGGTGACATGGAAGCCTATGATAGATATAAGTTGGTCTGTAACCAAGTCACAAAGGAGATTAGGCAGGCAAAGGCAGACTATGAAAAATCCTTGGCAAAGGATGCAAAGAAAAACAGAAAAGAGTTCTTTACATACTTGAACTCGAAAAGGAAAGGGATGAATCAGATTGGTCCACTGGATATTGATGGTTCAACAGTTGAGGATCCTGCTCAGGTGGCTAACAATCTAAACGAGTATTTTGCATCTACATTCACGCATGAGGAGTTATTCAGGAAGGAGAATGATGTAGGTAAAGTAAACATTGGCAGTGAGCTGGATGATTTTGTAATAACTGAGAGGAAAGTGGAGGAGAGATTGTTGAGGATAAACATAAAAAAGGCACCTGGGGTGGATGGGATCTATCCAGTTATATTAAAAGAGGCAGCAAAGGAAGTATGCAAACCCCTAGCCATAATTATGAGAGCTTCTTTGGACTCAGGGGAGGTACCCATAGACTGGAGATGTGCAAATGTAACCCCAATTCACAAAGGAGGATCAAAGGCTGACACAAGTAATTATAGACCTGTTAGTTTAACTTCTGTTCCAGGTAAATTAATGGAGGCACTGGTTAAAGAAGCACTGCAGGATCATCTAGACAAGAATTCAGTTATAGCTCAGACGCAGCATGGTTTTGTTAAGGGCAGGTCTTGCCTGACCAATTTGATTGGATACTATGATGTAGTCACAAAAGAACTGGATGCAGGGAATAACTTTGATATTATATATTTGGATCTTAGAAAGGCTTTTGATACTGTTGCACATGGAAGACTGCTGCACAAATTGGAGCAGTGTGGCATTGGAGGCAAATTGCTGCTATGGATAAGGGGATGGTTGAGTGGCAGAAGACAGAGAGTGGTAATCAATGGACACTGCTCAACGTGGACTAATGTTATTAGTGGAGTTCCTCAAGGTTCAGTGTTGGGTCCGTTGTTGTTTTCGGTGTTTATGAATGATATTGATGATGGGATATCAAGTTTAATGTCCAAGTTTGCAGATGATACAAAGGTTGGCAGGGTCGTTAAGGACAATACTGACGCTATGCTGCTGCAACAGGATCTGGAAAGGTTGAACAGATGGGCTGAGAGGTGGCAAATGAGGTTTAACATCGACAAATGTAAAGTGCTGCATATGGGAAACAGTAACCCCAGAGCAACGTATCAACTCTGCGGTACTACACTGACAGTGGTGGAGAATGAAAAGGACCTGGGGGTAATTGTGCAGGCAGATATGAAGTTTTCTGAGCAGTGCAGACGAGCTGCAAGAGTAGCTCATGGTGTCTTGTCAATGATATACAGGAATGTTTCTAGCAGGGATAAGGAGGTGATTATTCTCTTGTATAAGGCAATGGTAAGGCCACATCTTGAGTACTGTATACAGGTCTGGAGGCCTCATTTCAAGAAGGATGTAGAGCTGCTGGAACGGGTACAGAGAAGGGCAACAAGATTAGTAAATGGAACAAAGGGTTGCTCTTACGAAGGAAGGCTTAAGTTTTGCAAATTACAGAGTCTGGAGACTAGGCACCGGCGAGGTGATCTGATAGAGGTGTATAAGGCTTTGAATGGTTTGAGCATGCTCAATGCCAATGGGATTCTTCATCTTTCTCAGAATAATCACCTCAGAGGGCATAAATTCAAATTGAGGAAGGACGGATGTCGGATAGATGTGCGGAAATTTGCCTTTGGCCAGCGGGTGGTTGGTTGGTGGAACCGACTTCCATCACTTGTTGTTGAAGTTGATAGCCTAAACAAATTTAAAGCTCAACTGGACAGGTATTTCGAACGAACGGAGGGGTGAAATGGGAGTGGGTTTTTTTTTTTTTTTTTTGGCTGATGCTGAATAAGCTTGCTTTCTTGCATCATATGCCTCTGCTAATGCTAATGCTAATGCTAATGCTAATGCTAATGCTTTAGGGGAGGTAGGTAACATCTAAAGGAATGTGAATCGCATAGCAGCCCATAACCAGAAACGTCACGGGAAAGTAGCAGCAGAGGCACACCACCAAATACGGAGGATGCGGAAAGGTCAGGGAATGACCACCGCATATCCCGGAGCAATATGGCCTTAGTTGCTAATGTTCCTAAAAACCAAATAACAAACAACAAACAGAGGCACAAGAAGCAGAAATGACACAAGACAGTAATTAGTGGCAAACATTTATTTGACATAATATTAACAATGGAGTACGAGATGGATGCATTTCATGATGTTACAACAGATGCTCGAAGGTTCCACCACGAGACGCGATTCATGCGTGCCGACGCAGCATGGATTGGCGGACGCGGTCGAACACACCCGGAGTTTCTTTGACAGTAGCAGCAGCGCAGATGAGTCTCGCCACGAGATCCATTTCCGTCTCCACAGGCGATTCATACACGATAGATTTGAGGTCCCCCACAGAAAGAAATCAAGGCTCGATAAACCAGGTGAGCATGGGGGCCAGGCAACTGGTCCACCACGGCAAATCCATCGACGCCCAAAACTAACTCAGCCACGTTGTGAAAAAGGCCCAATAAAATTCCTCACGTCATCGACAGGACTCGAACTCAGGTTTCCACCGGGTGTGGGGAGGACGGTGATTCTACCAACTGTGCTGCACACGAGGGTGATAGTTCAGGTGCATCCGCAGCTAAAGATAAGCTCTCATGGGTTACACAGATGTAATCGCCTACCCTGTCACACCGGGTTGAAAAGGCTCGGTTTCGAATCCTGTCAGTGAAATGAGAACATTTTATGTACTTTTTCACAAGGTAGCATGGTTTATTCTCTTGGAAACTGGAGTTTTTCTTTCAGCAAAACAAGCAAATCGATCACGGAATACATGCAATTTACAGAAATTGCATGTATTCCGTGATCCGACACTCATAACCTTAGTTTTTTTTGGTACTTAACTCAAGCACACAAATACAGGTGGTAAGGTTAAAAATGAGTTATTAGTATCCTATTGTATTAGTAAGATACTAATAACTCATTTTTAAATCATCAATACACTGGTATTGATGATTTTGGTAAATCACACCTTCTACCATATGTAATGCGCTCCACTCTACTCAGTGCCTATAGTGTTCTTCAGACAGAAGGATGCTAGAAGAATTCTGAACAGTCTTTATGCCAAAAAAGCCCCATGTCCTAATGCCATATCTTTACTTATTCCCAAAACCTGTGCGTCCGATCTTCTTCCTATTCTGTGTCACCTTTTTTACTCTTTCTTATTTCACTGACGTTTTTTCCTTTTGCATGGAAATTTGCTCCTGCTAGCCAGTTTCTAATAAGGTCACAAATCACTTCCTTTCAGCTAAATGTTCCACTGCAATTACCTTCCCTCTTTTCACATAATCCATAAACTACCAATTCTTATAGAAACCTTATAGATCGCCATATTGGCGATCCAGTGATATATATTGGATTGATCCAGTGATAAATATATATTGGATTATGTTACTCATCTTTGTGCATAATCGATAGAAAACTTGGTGAAAGTCATGCAGTTGCTCAACGTTTCATAGGCCATGTTTGGAATAAGGGTCTTATAAACACAGACGCGCTCCCATCTTATGGGCTGGTGATTGTTGGTTTTTTTTTTTTTTTTTTTTGCAGTTGGGTATCCAGTTTTCCCTCTGACTGATAATAATAAATGGTTCTCTAACTTCTAAATTCCCCACTAATGCTGACGTTCCTGAACTTTTAAGTTCTTTCTCCCATCCTTTTCATCTTGTATATTAATGACTCTCCACTGATTAGAAATCCTATCCATAATTTTGTTGATGGCATCATAGTACATCCCAGCTTCCAATTTGAGAAACTTTGTCTTGCGGAAACAGATTCAGCTTCTCTAATATCTCTACCAGTTCCTGAAATTCCGATCTCCAAGTAATTCTCGAATGGGGTAAAGAAAACTTAGTTAACTTTCAATCCTTATAAAACACTGTCCTGTTTTTTTACTCCATAAAAATGAGCCTACCGCTCCTATGCTCGCTCACCTCGATGATATTGAGATTTATAGACATGATCACGTATCTCTGTTGGAGTTATCTTGACTTCCGATCACTTTCAGCATAAGCATATCAGACATATTGCTTTCGGTGCATATAAAAAACTTGGTTTTATTTTTTGCTTTCTGCGTTACTTTTATTCTAAACCACTGCTCACTGTGCACAAATCTAAATCTGCCCTACCTTGGAATAAGTTCTCACAACTTGGGTGGAGCCCCAAAAGCTCTCTGAACACGCCAGAAAACTTCTCTTCAAAGGGCAATCAATGACCTTTCTCTTACAAAGTTGACACTCTCTGTCTCAATTTCTGCTACATGCCTTTTCAACAGATACTTTCATGAGCAGTCTTCTACTTAAATGGCATTTGCACTCCCTCATTCTGTTCCAAACTAATCCGAATACATACTGATGATAGTGGTGAACGTTGGCTGACCCGCCTTTTGCGAGTCGGTAGATGAATTGGTGGAACGGCTGACCATGGTCTTTAACCAGAGGACGACCAGCGGTGTTTCTTAAACCACGAATCCCGAGAGTGGGCCCTCGGTCAAGGTACCAATGATCATTATGATGTTTTCTGCAGTGGTAGTACTGACGTCTATGCTGCCTGCGCGGGTAGCACAGTAGTATCGTCACTGTCCTCCCCCACACCGAGTGGAAAAGGCCCGGATTCGAATCCCGTCGATGACTCGAGGAAATTTAATGGGCTTTTTTCACTCCGTGGCTGAGTTAGTCGGTCTCAGGCGTAGACAGCAAGTTCCCCCCCCCCTAGAAACTGGGGTTTTTTCTTCCAGCAAAACAGGCAAATCGACCAGAGAACATACGCAATTTACAGACACACTACATATATGGGTAGATGTAAGAAATTACGGGTGGCCCTAATATAATAATTTGAATTTTGCTCACTATGACTGTCTGCGCCAGTAGCACAGTGGTAACGTCATCGTCCTTCCCAGTTTCGATGACGCGAGGAACTTTTATGGGCTCTTTTTCCACTTCGTCGCTGAGATAGTCGGTCTCAGGCGTAGATAGCAATTTTTTTTCGTCCAGCAAAGCAGGCAAATCGACCAGAGAATACACGCAATTTACAAACATAATACGCATGGGTAGATGAAATAACTTTCTAGGTGACCGTATTGTAATAGTTTTTGTTTTTGCTCACTATGACTATGCTAAACGCGTTCGTTCAAAGCTCTACATTTTAGTGTTATGATTGATGAATAAATACTCGGATCTGATATAGCAAGTTGAGATCTATTTGATGGTATGTTTTTTGCGTTGGATAGGGTAAATATTTAGTCAGTAAGATTGAAATTGTAATTTAACGGTTGGAGAATTCTTCAACCATTCAAGGTTTATCGGTTGCCCATGCAATAGCTAGGGAGCTGTAATGCTTTTTTTTTGAATAAGAGTCATTTGAAATTGCCGTTTACATTCAGTGGGAGACATAACGCTTCTTATGGGGGTTAAGCTTCTGGTCAACACCAACAGGTTTTTAAGTGAAAGCTACTAAGGGATGAGTAGTGATTTTTTGAAGTTTTCTAAGAATGCATATTGACACTTATTGGAAACTTGACTGTTAATCAGAGGTTCTCAACCTCCGGTACGTGAACCGGTACCGGTACGCGAGAAGTGAGATACCGATACGCGGGCTGTGAATGAAGCCACCTGCAATTTCCCTCATGGGAGAGTAAACATTTTAAATGTTAATATCTTACTAAAGCCAAAACTTTTTATATTTCACAGTTCGTATCTATGCAAGTATTTGTCTTTCTTCTTGGAAAATATACCTCTTTTTCTTTCTTTTACTTCTTAATTCATAGAACACCATCTCTTTATTTCCCCTCTTTCTTCTTATTTTATACCGTCAGTCTTCATTCAGAACGTGGTTAGTGAACATTAAAGGTAGTGTTTGCAGTTGTGATTAACGTAGGCCAACATGGATTAGGAGGTATGATCCTGATTATATAATTTATGGCATGTGTATTAAATCAGGCACAGAAGCAGAACCATTTCCGCAGTGTGTTGTTTGTTACGAATATCTATCCAATTCAAGAGTGAAACCTTAATTTCTTTATTTCAAAGACACTTAACGACAAAACACCCAAATTTAAAAAGACAAACCTTTTTGAAAGGTTTGTCTGAACTATGAAAGAAAGATGACTAAACTGGGTGCTGAGAAAACAGTTATGTCTTCTTTCACTGATATTAATTTCAACGTACTGAAAGCATCATATTTAGCGAGTTTACGTATTGCTAAGTGTGGAAAAGCTCACACTATTGGAGAACCATTGGTATAACCAGCAACCAAAGATATTGTAAAATGCATCCTGTGGAAAAAAAAGCAGCTAGACAATTTGATAATGTTTCATTATCGAATAATACGGTAAAACGCCGAATAGATGAAATGGCATCTCAAGTAGAAGCCATTCTACTCGGAAGATTAAGAAAGAGCTAATTTTATTCCCTGCAGATTGATGAAAGCACGGATATCTGAAATTTGGCCCAATTGTTGGTGTATGTTCGATTTAGGCACGAAAACGAAATGCAGGAAGATATACTATTTTGCAAACCAATATATGGAAAAGCAACGTCCGATGAAATATTTAATATAATTAATGATCATTGTAAGAAAAATGACATAAACTGGATGAAATGTGTTGGAATTTGCACTGATGAAGCACGTGCAATGGTTGGAAAACTATCTGGTGTAGTTACCAAAGTTAAGACGGTGGCACCGGAATGTAAGTCTGTGCACTATGTAATTCATCGTGAAGCTTTAGCTACAAAAATTATGCCGTTTAATCTAAAAAAAGGTTGTAGATGAAGCAGTAAAGACAGTGAATTTTATAAAATCTTGATCTCTTAATTCCTGATTAACATTTTTTGCAATAAAATGGGGAGTGCTCATAAAAAACTGTTATTCCACACAGAAGTGAGGTGGCTTTCTCGAGGTAAGGCCCTTCATTGTCTTTTCGAGTTGCGCTCCGAAATATATAATTTTATTCAATCAGAAGATCCCAACAAAGATAATTTCTTGAATGAAGAATGGTTATGCAGACTAGTTTATTTAGCGGATATTTTTTCCTGATTGAATGACTTGAATCTGAGTTTGCAAGGAACAACTAGTACAGTGTTTGATTCCAGTGATAAAATTAATACTTTTAAAATAAAATTAAAACTAATGGAAGAGCAGGTATTAAAAAACAACATGAGCATGTTGTCTTCACTTCACGAGTTTATCCAAGAAAATAACATATCTGTAACCAAAAATGTAACTGACGACATCCACGAACATAAAATCTTTGCACGCAAGTTTTGAAAAATATTTCCAGGAAGACTTTACAGCACATAATTGGATTAGGAACCCTTTCGCGTTCTCGATTGAGATCCCAGAAGATGTGATGTACAAGGAGTCATTCATAGATTTAGTGTCTTACCGGGGCTTAATGTTGAAGTTTAAGAGTTCAAACTTAACAAACTTTTTCTATCTATCCGCCAAGAATGTCCCCTAATTTCAGAGCAGGCATTGAAAGTTTTAATGCCATTTAATTCGACTTACTTGTGTGAGGCTGGATTTTCAGCGATGACCGCAATGAAAAATAAATAGAACTTCGATCGATGAATATTGAATCAGATCTTCGACTGAGACTCTAATCAATCCAGATATCCATTCGCCAGTGAAAGGGAAACAGATTCAGCCATCGCGTTAGATCTAGTAGCAAACAATTATTTATTTTTTTATTTTTTGGAATATAAATGATGGTGAGTAGAAATATTTGCTTTGCAATCTGGTGTGTTTTCTTATCTTGATTTTGTTATCTTCTTTTCTTATTTGGATGTATTATATTGCTGGCTTTTGAATTTAAATAATACATTTGGAAAATTTATTATTTAAAGTTGATGTATTTCTCTCTGTAATTGTGGATTATATGTAAGTCTACATTGCGAAAGTAAAAAAAAAAAAAAATGTTTTTGTTATTAAAATTATAGTTTGTTAATAAAAATTATAACTGTGCTGAATTAATGAGTTTAAATAATTTTAAATTGCGTAACAATCTTGTTAATAACTTTAATTCCTCTTTTAACCACGTTATCTGAAAATATAAAAACACCGCATTTTATAAATTTGCATTTTCTTAATTAATAAATATGTTTTTCTGTTTTTAGTAGAATAGCTCGGTTTCGCTTACCTAATTATTTATGTGACTTTTCAAAACAGACTTATGTACTCATTATGATACCAATGTTGTATCATAATGAGTACATACTGAGTCCTAATGAGTACATACTGAGTCCTAATGAGTACATACTGAGTCATAATGAGTACATACTGAGTCATAATGAGTACATTTGTATCTTATGACCGGTACGTCATAAGATACCAATGTGGTTGACCGGTATACCGGTTTTATTAGGGTACACCATAGCTATAAATTTTTTCGCATCGGAATCATTACGTATATATTATGGTGGAGGGTGACCCTATTTATACAATGGTATGCAAAACTTAAGGACCAACACTATTTCTAAAAGTTACAACCACAAAATCAAACGAAACAGCTTGTGGCGATTTGCATAATTGTGGCCGTGCAGTAGAAAGCTGGTGCACATACAAAAATTTGAATCGTGATGAGAGGGCTTACATAAACAGATAAAAGCAGCAGTTCAGCAGTTATGTACAAATTACCGAACGTGAGCACGATTGTTACAGACATTCGATTGGTTTCATACAGTGCTACAGACAACGAAATGGCCAGTAGACAACACCTGGATGACTTTTCCCGGGGTCGAATAATTGGGAAGCTTGAGGAAGTTCGAAGTGCGAGGAGTATGGCTGCAGAGTTCAGTATCGCCCATAGAATCGTCTCACGTGCGTGGTCGGCCTTCAGAACGACAGGTACAGCTGCTCGAAGAACCAGTGGTGGTCGTCCACGAAAAGCAACGCCCAATAATGACCGCTAAATACTCCTACAGGCCAAGAGGGACCGACACCAGACAGCGGGATCCATTGCAAACCAGCTGCACAGGAGCCCAGGACGCAGGATATCGCGGTTTACTTGTGGCCAGGCGACTCCACAAAGGTGGACTGGTTGCCCGATAGCCAGTACGCTGTGTCCCTTTAACACCTGCCATCGGATACACCGTTTACAGTAGTGCATCGAACACAAGGACTGGACAGCAGCACAATGGGGTAAGGTACAATTTACTGATGAGAGTAATTCAGTCTTACCAGCGATTCTGGACGTCACCTAATCTGGCGAGAGGTTGGCAAACGGTATCACCCCGCAAACATCACTGAAAGGCATCGCTATAGCGGTCTCGTATGGAAAGGCGTTATCTTGGATGGACGTACACAACTCCAGATACTAGAAGGTGGTACTGTAACCGGTGCACGCTACTGTACTGAGGTAATCCTTCCCCATGTGCGTCTGGTCCGCCATTGGCTCCGATTTCGATTCCCAGGTGCCATTGGCCCCGATTTCGTGTTTATGGATGATAACGCCACACCCCATCGCACTGCAGCTGTTGATATGCTTTTGGAAAGTGAGGACATTGTTCTTATAGATTGGCCTGCCCGTTTTTATCGATTTGAATCCCATCTGTGTTCGATGTTCACCAGAAAATGTTCACCAGCTGAAGATGGCGCTGACAGAGGAACGGGGACGATGTTGCCGCAAGAACTTATCAACAACGTTGTTCTAAGTATGGACAGGCGGCGAAAAGCCTGCATCGATATTAGGGGTGGCTATATCTCCTACCCTTTGTTCCATCTTTGGCAGTGATGCATCTGTATCATGGTAGCCAGTGCTATGTTGCCATTTTTGAATAAAATCCCTCTGTAGCATTTTGTTTCCGTTGTTGTGTCGGTGTTGTTTCTTTCAGCATTTCTCTACCTCACGAAGTTCCTTTGGTATGCTTTTCCCATATCCAGGCCACTCCTATGAGAAGCTACAGTGAAAACCTGACAGGTCCTTAAGTTTTGCACACCAGTGTAGTTGAAGGGATGTTCAATTTTTTTTTTTTTTTTAGGAGCATTAGCAGCTAAGGTCATATTGCTCCGGGAATATGCGGTGGTCATTCCTGACCTTTCCGCATTCTCCGTATTTGGTGGTGACAGGCTCGAACCCCGGTCTAATCAAGAAGCACTGCTGCTCCTTCCCACCTGGCTACGGAGGCGCCTTCAATTCTTAGGTGAAAAGGGCATCTTCCCTGGCTCCTTAAACCCCCACTGCAGTAGAACCTAACTTGGAATAATCGCACTTTTCTGCCTTTTCAAAGGCTTTTTTCATGGGGTTTTTCACTCCGTGGCTGAGTTAGTCGGTCTCAGGCGTAGATAGCAAGGTTTTCCCCTGAAAACCTGGGCCAAAGCAGGAAGATCCACCAAAGAACACACGCAATTTACAGACACAATACACACGGATAGTTGAAAGTTACTTTCCTAGTTTATATATTTATTTTTTTGGCTTGGAAGAGAACAATTCAGATCATCAGGTCGCCGGAAATATTTTCGTGTCCCGTAAATTGTCTGAGAACCAATAGTTCCGGAAGAAGCTTTGTGATGTTGCTGCGGAGAACAGTCAGTAAAAATAAAAAGGCAGGAAGAAAACTAGAACATAAACGGAAGGAGGAGTTCAAGATTAAAAATACAAAGGGGAATTCGGATGATGTTTGCAGATGATGATATACAAATCCCGTACAAAGATTGGGAGGATGTTGTCTCTAGGGTTGCCCTTGAGGACATTCATTTATCTACCTTTGGTACACAGTGAAGAATCTAAATACCCTGTACTACCAATTACACAGGAGAGTACTGTAGGATCTGCTGAACCTTCAACGAATACAATGCTTTAAGGGTATGAGAGAAAAGAAGCATGGCCAGAAAACAGATGTACGAATCAAAATATTTACAAGCCCTTGAGAGGGTAAGAAGAAATGTTGAACAGGACTTATCATTGATCACAGATGGGCAATCTCAATCTGTTGTTGTACAGAGGTCAACTTCAAATGAAAATCCAGCAGTAGAAGATGAAAACTATGAAAACGCAAATTGCGAGCCGGACTTTGAGCTGGAGAATATTACTAGACACTCAGTGAATGATCACAATGAATCAAGTACAGAAATTACCATATCGAACAATTCTGGTAAAGTTTATGCACAGTCACCGAGTAGACAGGTTTGCTTAGGAACAGCATACAGGACTGCCTGTTTGATAAGGGCAGTTGTTGTTATTGGATTTTAGGAGCACGGTGACTAAGGCCATGTTGCTCCGTGTATATTGTTTGTAAATTGCGAGTGTTCTGAGGTCGATTTTCTATTTTCTGGACGAAAAATTTGAGTTTCCGGGAGAAAAAAAAAAAAAAAAAAAACATTGTACCCTCGCCTGAGACCGACTAATTCAGCCACAATGTGAAAAAGACCCATAAAAATTCCATCCGCTATCGACGGGATTCGAGCTCAGGTCTTTTACACCCGGTGTGGGGAGGACGGTGATCCTGCCAATTGTGCTACCACGATGGCTATAAGGAGAGTGGGACAAGCCGAACGGCAATTCATGAAAAGGTTGGGAGAATTAGAAAATGCAGCAATTGGAATGGGTATTCAAAACTGGAATTTGAAAGAAAATATTTCACGTCTGAAACGGATGATTGAAACATATCAAGGTTAGGTGTGTGACATACAGACTGTCCAACACACACACACACACACACACACACACCCTAACGACATTTCTCTGAAGATAATTCTGACATTTTTCTCAAGTCAAACAAATTTGAGCTTGCTTTATCCCAAACACCTTGGCCATCATTTTTTTGTGATCTGCATGGATGATGGATATGTTCATTCCATAGACCTGCGTTTACAATAAGGGTTATAATAGAAAATCCAGGTCTCATCACCTGTTATCATGCCTTGAAAAAACTTTTGAAAGCTATTGCATTCCTACAACAGCCCTTGGCCCTTCTCCTGCCTGGAGAATTTCATTTTTCGATTTAAACAGCTTTTGTACCGATTTTCAGTATGTTTTCTATGACCTTATATGTCTAAAATGGTTAATACGCTTCTTTTTGAACGCCTAGTGCTTGCGTCATTATTGTATGTGGTTAAAGTCATGCCTTTTTCAATTATTTCATTGAAAATCTTAGTGTTACTTATGCTTTCTTTAGTGCGTACAGACTTTAGTCGTCTTCTTCTTCTTCTCCTTGCACAAATGTTATTGACTCTTTTAAAACATGCATGCTATCTATGTACATTATCAATAGGCTTGGTGTACTTTCCTCAATTTTTCTTGAATCCGTTCAGCTGAGTTTTCTCCTTGTAAAGAAACTCATTTTAGCATGTTTTAGGTCTTAATAGCTATACATCCCAGTGGTAGATGACTTTCATCAACCGGTGAAATACCACCACTTTGCTTATTGGAGGCTTGAAGTGGTGAAACCCATGTTTAGTCTCTAGAGCAAAGTTTCCGGCATCCCCTTCCCCCCATACTTCTCCTTCAACCCATGCACGGTACTAAGTACTATAGGTCTTGATACCTTTCGTGTTGGGGTTTTCATAAAAAAAAAAAAAAAACATACTGGAAATATAGACTTCATGGTGTTAAATGTAGAAGGAATTTGTTTTGTAGAGACGGGATACACTTAAACAAAGGTGGTGCAAAAGTTTTTGCCAGTATTATTGAGGATACCTTAAAGGTTCAGGGAAACTGCTAGTTAGGGAGGATGTGAGTAATACTGACACGCGTTTATCTGATAACATTGGCCAATGTAACTCTTGCACATACCTTAAGAGTTCTTATCTTTTACCCCAACTGGACGTATTATCTAGATGTTCTGGGGGCAAAGACGTTTCACGTGAGCGGGTAGCTAATATCAGGGAAGAGAGCCTAAAAAACTTCAAGGGTTGTTAAATATACAAGAACAGTTAATCTTAATTGTTTATACAGTAACGTTAGAAGTGTCGTTAATAAAATGAGCGAATTCGAACTGCTGGTTAAAACAAGTAACGCGGACATAATAGGGCTTACAGAGACTTGGTGCCACCCGGAAATTGGGGATGATGAGTTTCAGTACGGCTTGTATAATGTATTTAGGAAGGATAGGTTAGATAGAAGGGGTGGTGGGGTAATGCTTCTTATCAGAAGCAGCCTGAGTGCGACGATAGCTTTCCCGGATTCAGACATTTCACATGCTAGTATAGAGTCTGTATGGTGTGAGATAGTTGGAAACAAAGGTATAATGCGAGTAAGAGTAATCTACAGACCAGGTGATTCTGAAGATTATGACAAAAGCCTCTACATGCAAATGGAATGGGCAAGTAAGCGTCAATGCCTTATTATGGGTGATTTCAATCTGCCTCTAATTGATTGGAGTAAATGGGAAGGAAACTCGACATGGGGAACAAAATTTTTAAATCAACTAGATGACTGTTATTTGTATCAACATGTCAGGGAAAATACTAGAGAAAAGAATATCCTAGACCTCATCATCACACATGAATCAGATGACATAACAGGGCTGACGGTAGAGGAACCAGTAGCAGGAAGTGATCACGGAGTTCTACGGTGCATGATGACGAGAGAGGTAGCAGAAGTAAAAGGCAAAGGAATGGGTTTTAATTTCCGAAAAGGAAATTACGATGCCTTAAGGTACTACATGGCCTCTATTAACTGGGTAGATATCGCGCAGAGAATGAATACAATTGAACTGTGGTACGCTTTTAAAACATTAATCACAGATGCCTTGAATGCGTATATACCATTAAAAAAATATTTCACCAGAAGGGTTCCAAGTTGGATGAATAGTGAAGTTGCCGCATTACTTGAGCAGAAAAAGGTGGCATGGAAAGGTTACAGAGCAATAAAAAGTACTGAAGCCTATAACAGCTACAAGGTGATGTGTAATAGAGCCACAGAAACAGTTCGACAGGCAAAGGCAGTGTATGAGAAATCACTAGCAAACAGAGCAAAGAGGGGGGGGGGGAGAGATAAAGAATTCTTCACATATATAAATGCCAAGAAGAGCAGGACAAACCAGATCGGACCTTTACGTAAGGGAAAGGGGATAGTAATAAATACACCAGCTGCCGTTGCAGATGAACTCAACAGTTATTTTGCATCGATATTTACAAATGAAAAGCCTTTTGTGGCAATGGGAAATTGTGGGAGCGAAGTTAAAAAATATGTAATTAATGATATTGAAATTTCGCAAGATTATTTAATGAAAAAACTTTCGAGCCTACAGACCAGTAAGGCTCCTGGAGTTGATGGAATATACCCTATAATCTTAAGAGAGGCCGCAAGCGAGTGCATTGAACTATTGAGGCTAATTATGCGAGCATCACTAGACTCTGGGGAGATTCCCTTGGATTGGAAAAGTGCAAATGTATCTCCCATACATAAGGGTGGCTCTAAAAGTGAAGTTGGAAATTATCGACCTGTCAGTCTGACTTTAGTGGCAGGGAAAATCATGGAGGCAATGATGAAGAGTGGAATTCAGGATCATTTGGATCGAATTGAAATTCTCAAGGATACTCAGCATGGTTTTGTAAAGGGAAAATCATGTTTAACAAATCTGGTTCGCTATTTCGAAAGGGTCACTCACGAGCTGGATTTAGGAAATGATTTCGACATTGTTTATTTAGATTTCAGCAAAGCTTTTGACTCAGTCCCACATGAGCGGTTGCTTTATAAGCTGGAACAGGTTGGAATCACTGGGAAAATCCTTAGATGGATAGAAGGATGGCTTCAGGGCAGGAAGCAGAGGGTTGTGATAAATGGCTATTCCTCAGATTGGGTTGATGTAAGAAGTGGGGTTCCCCAAGGATCAGTATTAGGACCACTGTTGTTTTTAATTTTCATAAACGACATTGATGAAGGGATAGAGGGCGTGATGTCTAAATTTGCAGATGATTTTAAAATTGGTAGAGTAGTTAATGATCACTGTCAAGCTGAGCTTCTTCAGAGAGACCTAGATAGACTTCAAGAATGGTCAGAAAAATGGCAGCTGTGCTTTAATCCAACAAAGTGTAAGGTATTACACCTGGGAAACAGTAATCCCAAAAAAAACTTATTCACTTGGTGGAGTTCAACTAAACCCAGTATTGGAGGAAAGGGACTTGGGTGTTACGATACGGTCAGACATGAAATTCTGTGAGCATTGTAAACAGGTTGCAAGGAAGGCTCATGGTGTCCTATCGATGATCTACCGAACTTTTGCAAGTAGAGATAGGGAGGTGATAATCCCATTATATAAGGCTTATGTTAGACCACACTTGGAATACTGTGTTCAAGTATGGAGACCGCACCTAAAGAAAGACATCGAGCTTCTTGAAAGGGTGCAAAGAAGGGTAACTCGCCTGGTGAGATCGGCAAAAGGGCGTCCTTATGAAGAAAGACTTTGAATATGTGGGTTGCAGAGTTTGGAAACTAGACACCTTAGAGGAGATTTGATTGAGGTGTTTAAGGCTCTGAGAGGCATCAGTAAAATGAATGAGGACAAAATTTTCAAGATTATAAATGATGCTAGAACTAGGGGACATAAATTCAAGTTACGGGGGGGAAATGTTTAGATTGGACTGCAGGAAGTTTTAGTTTAGCCAGCGAGTTATAAATTACTGGAATAAGTTGCCTTATGGGTGGTAGAGACCGACAGTTTGGGGAAATTCAAAGGTCATCTGGATAGTACTTTAGGGTAAGGGAAGCGCATAGGATGATAGGTTTAATTTCCTTTTTATTTATTTTATTTTTTTTATTTATTAATTATTATTATTTAGTTATTTATTTTATTTATTTATTTATTATTTATTTTTTCTTTTTTTTTGGCTGGTGCAGCATAAGCCATAGGCTTTCTTGCACCATGCGGCCGTTACTAATACAAAATCGATTAAAAAATAGATATTGTCACCCAAGAAGCTTTGCGTAGGTTCCGATCCTAGTATATTCTCATTCTCATGAACCATTCATAAGGAATTAGTGATCTGAAATCACTCGTCCATTATTCGTTCTTGCTGTCGTCGGAGGTGACGTATTTTTTCATATCAAGACTGACATCATTGTCTTCTCTCTCGAACCTTTCTATGAAGAATCCTAAGTCTAAAATCTGAGAAAGGCATGTTAATGTGAAGAATTCAGGTTACCAAAAATTGTTTAACCTTCTGTTAAACAATTTTTCTGTAATTCGTTTACAGTACGCATTGCTAGAAGGCCAAAAGTGGCATATATAGAATGATAGAGGCCTTCTGGATTCGGAATGAGAGAGATATCAGAATATTCTTTAAAGTATACGAAGATAAAATGACAGAAAATAAAAATAAAAATTCAAAATATTAGAGTAAATGGTAGAGTAATTTCATTATGCAAACATTTAGTGAAGAATGGTAAAGACTTTATTTTGTACGTGACTTATATATTCCTGAGATTAGTCAAGTTATCGTTCGATGTTTATTCAGCTTATTTAGCCAAATGGTTTGCTTTTAAACAGCAAGTTGCTAGTCGCACTTACATTTTATTATTGATAGCAACATTACAATAAAATAGTTGGTACAGATTATTTAAAATTTACAAATTTGCATTTGCAATATTGCGTTTGTGGTACACAACCATATTTATATCTCTCTCTATACATTAAAAAAGTTTTCCTCCTAGTGATATATTTATTCGAGCCAATGGGAGAAAAGGGAGGGGCAATTACGTCACTGCAAATGCCCAGGTAAATAATTACATTGCTATCTTCCATTGAAAGACTACTGCCTCCATAACGTTCACCAACCTCGTGCACGTGCTTCACTCTGTAATACATGACCATGCACAGCATCATTTGATGTTCCATTGTAATGTCAGCTGATGAAGGGACTCGGTGTAGTTTGTATATTTGTAAATATTTTAAATATTTTTAATTTGTAAATATTTTAGCTCTTTCGGATGCAATAATGTTCCTTATGCATTATGGAACCCGAAGAAAAGGGCCTTTTCCTGAGTGACCTATGTAAACGCAGGTAAATAATTACATAGTGATACTTATTCCACCTTGAGAATTCCGTGTGGTGGGGTAGCCAACGGGAGAAGAGGGATGCGGGTCACGTGGTACAAATGGGCGGGAAAATTATGTCACTACAAATGCATAGGTAATAATTACATCGGTCATTTCCTGATTAGATATCGACCATAGTGGCTTAGTGTTTGAGTAAGGCGTCACCTGTAGTTTCGCACATCTGCGCCATCAGTACTCTTGTGATGAATACAGAACCACTGTAAAAGCCAGAAAAGTGCTGTGTGTTGTATCTAAAGTTAATTGTTGGGTTCTGTTGTTTGTGCTGGTTTCGTGGCTGCAGGGCCCCTAGCGCGACTCCATGTTGCCCGCCACCATCACACCACCACTGGGAGGTGAGCCAGGCTGTCCACAGTACTCTGGCTGCTCTCCATCAGGGGTCGCCTGAGCTTCCCGACGGAAAACAAAAGAAAACAACAACAAAAAAAAAAAGCATGAGTGAGGGAGATAGCTGAAGGATGGGAGTAAAAAGAGGGAGGAAGAACATCAGTGCGTTTCGACAGATGTGTGTTTTATGTAGAAAAGATTAGACTTACTCCGTCATACCTTTACATTTTACGTAGAAAAGCGTGCACGAGGGTTGGCGAGCAAAGCGAGCAGGAGGCAAATTTCCCCATTATAAAAAACTCTTTTGCCTTTATACGATTTTTTCCGCCCCGTGACGGGTACTGGTATCAAGTGCACGGGATGGTTGGTTGTGTCCGGTTACGATGATTATTGTTACTGTTGGTCGAGAAACTCACTGTGCTACAGGTGTTCAGGATTGCGGCTTTCTAGAGTTATATGTAAGTGTTCTCTCGGGTCTATTGTTACTAGGTTCTTATGGAGACTCTTTGGCACCCTGCAAGTGGTTAACACTATGATCGATATGGTTATTACGTGTTCCATATTATTATTATTATTATTTATTTTGTTTATTGCATTTTACATTTATACCCTGTACAGCTTACAAGCTGGAGGAATGCAAATAGACTGTTACAGTAAACCCGTGCTTATCCGGTTACAGTTAATCCGGATGTCGGATAATCCGAATCGAAATATGAAAAATTTTGTTCACAGTTGAGTACTTTGAAAGACACACGGAATTTAGGAAGGCGGATGGGTAACGTTGACTGCGCAGAGAGAGAGAGAGAGAGAGAGAGAGAGAGAGAGAGAGAGAGAGAGAGAGAGAGAGAGAGATGGCAGACTATATTCAAAATATTCTGTTAGAAGCATGTTACGTCAATGGAAGACAGAATTTAACGCGCCATTTATCCCAAACTTGGTAGACTACCGTTAATGATTTACAAAGTATTTTGACATTTGAAATGATAGTGATAGTAAATCGCAAAAGGTACCCTTAATGAGAGACTCGAGAGACGGTTGGACAGAAGTGGAATAAATGTAGGACAACCATCAGACAAATCGAAGGGTTATACAAAATACTTTAACAGGACAACTTGCTTAGAAGCAGCGGCGCGCAGCTACTCGTAAGCTGAAGCTCTCTTCCAGCAGTGCAAAGTAGTGAATATCATTCCAATGCAAGAACGGAGGGCATGGTCATTATAGCAGTGGTCGAACGTGATGTGATGCGATGATTCACACTACACAATCCAGAAATTAGATGGTTGCACCTCGGTGTACTGTATTCTCGAAGAATGATTTCATCCAAATTGTATTGGGTCAACATTGAGTTCGGTGGTGGTTAATAGCGGGCCTGGTATTGAATATCCACTGATATTGAATTTGGTGTGAACTATGTTCATTGTTGTTGTTGAATGAGGTGCGAACTATGTCCACTGGTTGTCTTTGATGAAAATGCAATTCTATATTGTGGCATTCTGAACAATATTGTCTGTTTTATGCCACCTATTCACGCTAAACAAACCTGCCAGAGCTGTTTCCGGAAAATCATACACACAGTGGTGTGCAGTGGTCCCTGCGCACGGGCCCTTTGCGAAAAATGTAGCAAAGTTAAAGTCTCAAAGCTGACTAGTGCCTCCCGGGTCGCATACGCCTGCGGTCATTGTAGGACAGCAGTGTCAGGGCTAGTTAACGCATCACCTGACCGAGCCTCCACCCCCTTCACATGTACCCCGATAACTCGCCGCAAAACCACATGTACTATCCTTCAAGATACACCCGATAAAAATAGTACAAAGGAAGATGGGCATCAGCCAGCTCAAACGGATGACATTATCAGAAAAATAGCGTCGACGACAACATTACGAGATATCAAGGATGCAACAACACAAACGTCTACACACACGGTTCCCAGTCGAAGATGTGTCGAGTCGCAAACCAATAAGGCTATGAACCCACATCCTGCCACAACCCCGGACATCCACAGCTATCGGAAGTACAAGACGCCGAGCAGCCAGCCAAATTACATGCGATACTCGACGTCTTTAAAGCATCTATAATCCAAACGATTGAAAAGAAAATGAAGGAATTGTGCTGTCTGATAATCGCCTCCCATCCCTCTCAGAGCAACAACAGCTGTCTCGAATGGCTTACACTTCGTTCCTCAACGGACATACCATTCAGTCACAATATAAACCTGTGCACTCGACTAGCATTCAAGGTTCCTCTTCAAACCTTTCCGGTTATACAGATCATACAGATCGCCAGTTAGAAGGAAAAGAAATCTACACTGAAACTCAGCCTACGTCTAGTCAATCGAATCTAACCAAAATACCAAGAATGCAGCTCAGAAAGATGCCACACAATTGCAGCCTCCCCACAACTCATCCATTGATCAGCCCAAACGGAATATACCACCTTCCCAACCCACAGGGCCTCAGTCTAAGAAATGTGACAACACCCTCAATATGCCAATCAACAGATGACCCTTGCATTACCAGCCTACGACCGGGCCCAACTGGATCCTTCACCACCTCCACACCTCATCACCGGTCTGATCACATCTCCTTCATTCTGGGATCTCTGTGGCTGGAGGATTCCACCTGCCCAGCTCAGAGCCACTCCAACTATTTGCCCTCTTCATGCACGCCTCCACCTATCAGATCGTTTGCCGCCTCCGTAGCCAGGTGGGTAGGAGCAGCAGTGCGTTGCACACGCTTCTTGATTAGACCGGGGTTCGAGCCCGTGACCACCGAATACGGAGGATGCGGAAAGGTCAGGGAATGACCACCGCATATCCCCGGAGCAATATGGCCTTAGTTGCTAAAAACCAAATAACAAACAAACAAATCAGATCATTTCCTACCATACCAGATGCTCGGACGAATCCAGGATATCGACGCCGACCTTAAGAAATTTGCCGTCAACCGATGATATAGACGTGGGATACTCGGCCCAGCACACTCCATAGACCGCGAACTGTCAGCTGCATCTGCCAATCCCCTTAACTAATACAGGGAATGCCGACCACAGGGGACGTAGCGCCACCATCTCTTGACAAAGAATTGCAACTCATCGACGGAAGTGAAACTGTCCCGGTTGGAAACCCCTGTGAATTAGTGAGCATAACGGGAAACGAGCCTGACAGTGCTCATGCTGCTCTCTCCCGTGAACTGCGAGGACAATAGTCATTACTGTAAATTGTATATATATTCATTTGGTTTATCCCTATATAATTTAATGTCATCTTGTTTCTTGAATGTCTTATAGTATTTAATGTTTTTGTAACACCTCTTATTTGTAAACCCCTGGCCTTTTGGCCGTAAAGGGAAAGTTGCAATACTTAACCTTGTAACCAGTTACAATCAAATGTTGCAATAAAGATTCTCTCTCTGTCTCTCTCTCTCTCTCTCTCTCTCTCTCTCTCTCTCTCTCGGAGAATAATGTGATGAACCTGCCATTTTCAGCTCAGAGCCTAGGTCTGACTCTAATTGAGCATCATCTTTGTAATATTTTTGAACAGTTGGGAGTTAGAACAAGCTAGTTCAGAGAACTAGCCGCAGCCTTCGGGAGTAATTAAATAAGATTTTAGAGTCCGCATATCAATAACGTGAATAGAACATTCGCCAGATGTTTACTGATGTCATTAGGAAACACGGGGGCGGGGTCATATTGAATATTGAAAAATTCATTTTTG
Source organism: Mastigoproctus giganteus (assembly GCF_048544385.1). Classification (NCBI taxonomy): domain Eukaryota; kingdom Metazoa; phylum Arthropoda; class Arachnida; order Uropygi; family Thelyphonidae; genus Mastigoproctus; species Mastigoproctus giganteus. The sequence goes on along the minus strand of NC_143581.1, from coordinate 203,081,807 downwards.
TAACTATGTTTTTTCAGTGAGTGTTAAAATAAAATGTTAGAAGATAGTTTATATGCGAGTGGGGTATTCATTCACCTACGGAGTGCTTTCCCCCAAACTTACGTTTGGGCGCGGGGGGGGGGGGAATTAGCGATGCTCCGCACGCCCTGAGATCGGCTAATTATAGCTTCGATTGAAGAAGCTTTTAGAAATATTTCTCCAGATTTTGGCGGTGTTTCTGGATCTCTTCAAACTAGTGGCGCCGGAAACCACTATACTGTCATAGAGAATACCAAACTAGAATAAATACACTAGACATTTGTTTATTTTGTGTCAAATAATGGTTCAACAAAAATTTTGCCATTAGTGTTGTTTATCGAGAATTTTCTGAATAACATGATAAAAATGTGCTAGAATAAATTTTTGCCTACAGCTCCACTAGTTTGATATTTGTCCATTTATATTTATGACTGGTTTATACATAGTTTATGTATAAGATAAATTGGGCGAGGAGGGTAAACAATGTACTCATGGTAATCTTTGTTTCTCTGTTATCGCTTGCATATTGCATAAATTACAACTCTGGGTTTTGATGGTCATTTTTTCCACATCTTTTATTTATAAAGATAAATGAGTGACATGAAATAAAACAGATACGAATCTTTGCTTCCCTCTTGGCGCTTGCATACTACTCGAACAGCACACTGCTGGGTTGTTTGTTTAGTATTTTGCTGTACTTCGACCTAAGATGTATCGCTCAACTTGCTAGCCATACGCGGCCATGTCTTAGAATGATAGGTGGCATTGGCTTGTATTTATTCTGCCTTAAGTGTAAATGTAAGGAATGGTAGCTTTTCATTTTTCCTCCTCTTTCTCCCCTTTGTCAGGAGAACTGGTCTTTAATTGTTGTGCGTTAGTTTGTTAGTTTTTGTTCAACGATTTCTTTGAGTTTCCAGTAGGTGACTGTATCATAGAGAGAAAAAGAATAAATGCATTCATTTTTACAGAATTGTAGTTACAATCGCTGTTAAAAATTTCGCTGCCAGATGCTATTTATTTATTTATTTACAAACTACTCACCCACAGGGCACACCGACTCTAGATAATGGCGAGAACACTGAAAATTGCAGAGAATCAATACACAGTAGTCACTAGTACTAAAATATATACAAAAGTTAGATTAACAAAATAGAGTAAAGAGCAATTTCTTATACATAGACGGTTTAAGTGTAAAATCAGTATTGTGATTATTCAATACCTGAAGGAAACGGAACAGAGGACTTCCAAGGAAGTGTTGAGTACTAGGGACAAGTAGAGAAATTATAGCGAGAATTCAAGCAGAGTATACCGAAAGGTATTTGCTCAAGAAGAGATGGAGAATCGACAAAATAGTGATTCGTTGTCTCTTTCATCTTCGCTACCATTCATAGAAATTGTAAATGGTTCGCCATTTTCTTCAATCATATCATTTTTAACGCAGAACACATTGAGCCCATCTATCAGGTGTCACCTGATTTAATGCTTCTTGGGAAACACTACTTACGTTTGGTTCGTTGTAAACTCCATTTATACCAACATCCTTTTCATCCATATGAAAAGGATGTTGGTAGAAATGGAGTTTCTACCAACTCCTTAAAACTAAATGGTTTTACGTTACAGATGGATATCTGCAACGTAAATTTGTTGTAAGTTTATTTTTCTCTAACGAGACTTAGTCTGTTTTCAGTGCACCTGGTGCATAAGAAATGTTATTTTTATACAACCGTAATTTAATGTCGTACTTTTCCAAATAGTTGTTGGAGCTCTCTTTATTTTCAGCGAATTATAGGGTAAGTTGTCAAAGACGGTTAGGCTTCTTTTTTGAACATTGGGCAATAACTGGTTTGTATTCAACTGCTGAAAATCCTCATCCTCACACTTTTTGAGCAAAATAGCAGACTTGCACCTAGAATCCAACCATTTTCATTACCGGCATGCAGAACAACAAACCTTACACCGTCAATGCTACTGGCTCTTTTGAAATGACTGCACATTTTCCCAGCCCTACCTTGATTTTGGACGCATAAGTATCCACGTTGCGTTCACGTACACTTCCGCCTAAAAGTTTGGAATCACTGTGTATGACTACAGTTTTCGTTAATTTTTTTGAAACTAGCTATGCCAGTGTAAGGTATAAAATTAAAAAAAAAAAACAAACAAACAAATAAACAAGCACACTACAAAGCATTTTAAGATTATTTATTAAGAATTGAAAAGTTTGCAGAAAAAATATTGAAATGATTAATATTAACAACTATACTGAGATTTCATCACAACATCCTCCATGAGATTTTACTTATGCAGGCGTGGCATTCTGGCGTTTAGTTTTATAATAGTGTCTTGACCAAGTCAAATCTAAATTATTGCCTTAAGATCATATCAAGCGATCTGCAGGGTTTCCCATAAATTTTGTGAAGATGGGCAGACTTCATAGTCTTGATGGTCTAGATGATCCTATAAAATCTCTGTTGGGTTTAAGACAGGCAATTGGGATGGCCACACTATAATTTGGAATACTCCCTCCCGTTGTTTAGTTGCTAGAAAGTCTCTAGATGAGATGCAGGGACTTTGTCTTGTTTTTATATAAAATTTCTATTTTATATTAAAACAAGACAATATATTTTAATATACAATGTTTTAATATACAATTTAATTTTACATTAAAACAATCCTGTTTTAATATAAAATATCTTCCACAAAGTTGCAATCCATAGGATATTACATTATGTTCAAGAATGTTTTTCTTATAAAATTCCTTCAATTCTGACGATGTCACCCACTCCAGAAAAACAGAAGCAACCCCAATCATGATGGAACCACCACCGTGCTTGGCTGTAGGCATTAAACAATGTGGCACCATTTTTTTCTTGATCGACAATTTTTTTCTAGAGTTGATCGTCTCACATAAATTCTACACTTGGATCCAAAAATTTGGATCCAACCCTTTTCATGGGTTAGCATGGGCACTCATGTGACTGTTTGACTATTCTTTGACTATTTGTCTATATTCACTCATGTAACCTTTATGTATACTTAATTCATTCAAATAATATTGTAATAATGATTCATTCAAGTAATATTGTAAAATACTTGTCTATTGAACTGAGACAATCTCTTAAATGTTACTCTCCTTGTATATTAGCACGAAACCCCTGGCTTCATATGCCGTTTTCGGGATAAGTTGTACACCTCAATCTGATCTAAATAAATAAAATAAGTATGTTTTAAGCTTTGTGAGACAAGAAGACAAGCTCATCATTAAATCTAAATAGCATAAAACTTACCAATTTTGCTGTGTGGAAAGGTGCTGAGTCCTATTGAAAAATGCAGTTTTGGACGTGGTGATCTCTAATAACTGGTTTCGGGCACTTCTCCAAGATAGCAGTGTAGGTTTCTGTGTTCACCGTTCTGTTAATAAACTTAATTCGCCCCACCCCTTTTCTTGTTATGCATCCTCCGACCATCTGACCGGCGGGGAACTTTATAGTCGGTGTTATGCAGTCAGGATGGTATGCCTCCGATTTTCGTCTTCTGACATATCTCTTCCCATTCGAGCCATGCAGGTTGAATTTCGATTCGTCAGAAAAGATGACGGTGTCCCATTGCTCTTTTGTCCATGAAACATGCGTTTTAGCCAAAGAAAATCGCTTCTTCCTCATTTGTTGGATCAACAAAGGCTTCTTGGGCCGATAGGCATGCAGACCACATTCCGAAAGCCGTCTTTGGATAGTTCGTTCACTTGTTTCTACACTAGAGGCCATCTCAAAGTTCAGTTTTAGATCAGGAGCACTAGCATGGCGATTACGAAGGCATAGCCGCTTCAAATATCGATCTTGGGGGAAGGCGTAGTCACTCTCTTACGGCCTGATTCAGGTCTTCTCTTCGCATCACCGGTTTCACGCCCTTTAATTTCAGCACCCGGGATAACTGGTGGTAGTCTATTTTATCAGTGATAGCACGCGTAGAAAGCCCTTCTTAGGACAGAGCAACAACTACACTTTTTTCTTGGTGTCAACTGCCATGCTTACACCTCCGCAAAACAGGATACTAATGAGCGTGTTTGCCCTTCCAAACCCGTATTTATAGAAATGGCTGATGCAATACCATGAAATTACTGTCCGATGCAATAGAGCGTTATCTGACGCAATACGTTTGCTTTGCGACAAACAAAATGACTATAATCAAACAATATCTTATACGTTTCACTACAAATGTTACTTTTTTTAAGATGATGCAGTTTTTTTTTTGTCCGCCAATATCAGCGATACAGCTTCCGGTGAAGGAATTCATTAACCCTCTGCACCATACCATCGTCCATCTGGAACCGTTGTCCTTACGCCTTAAGCGATCCAGGGATGTGGAAAAAAAAAAAAAGTATTTTAAATGTAATTGTTGCACCACGCTGAAGAAACTGGTTCAAAGGCAGTTCATGACGATCGAAAAATAAATCTGAATATCACCTTGTCTACACTTCATTTCTGGGAATTGGTCATCAATACTACAGTGTATCCTTGAAATAAACTGCAGTAAATTATTATATGAACATGGGTACAGAAATGCTTCGTTAGCCAACTAGTCATCCTGAAATTTGATTACGTGCTCTTTGACATGACATTTCTCTTTCGTCCGCGGTCTACCGAACAGTACCGGTCTCCCTGATTTAACGGCGTGCGACGTGCGAGGGTTCGGTCTACCTTGACGATACCTCTCTCTCTTTCTGCGTACAACCTTACAGGTGCTGTTCCATTACCGCGGGCTGCGACATTGATTAAATGCACATCCGCATAATCTCGAATTGTTTAGTTGTCCATTTTAAGCACAGACTTGCAAATCAACTATGGCACTGAAAGAGTACTTGACTGTACCTACAGTGTACTGGAATTGAATGGCTACTTTCAGTGACTGGTGTCACGTGGTACTGTACATGGTATTAAATCACTGTTACTATGAACATGATGGCTATGTTTTTCATTAACTGATTAAGGTGACAGTGATAAAAGGCAATTAGTCATTCGTGTGCTTGCTTTCTGTTCCAATTTCTGTAATTCAGTGTATGCATTTTTGAAACGACGTTCTGCTGTCCAGCTGTTGCGGAAACAATTTTCGAATGGCTTTAGTTTGTTAACGAAGCAGTTCCGGATTTGTATTTATATTACATGTTTTCAGTTTTTTAATTCAGTTGGGGGTTGTGTTCCACCCTGCCCCAAATTTATTTCATTTATTTCAGGGATACCCATTTTACTCCAAAACGTAATTTATCTGCCTTCAGCAATAGTTTGGTTTAAATTCGTGTGAATTTTATTAATGGTTTAAATTCGTGTGAGTTTTACTAGAAGTTCTCGAATATCACTTGCCACACAGGCCAATGAAATTACTAAACTTCAGATTCTCTGACGAAGGAAAAAAAAAAAAAAAAAAAGGTTTCTACACATTTGTATAGGCGCCTCCATAGCCAGGTGGGCAGGAGCAGCAGTGCGTAGTACACGCTTCTTGATTAGACCGGAGTTTGAGCCCGTGACCACCAAATACGAAGGATGCGGAAAGGTCAAGGAATGACCACCTCATATCCCCCGGAGTAACATGGCATTTGTATAGAGACGCCTGAATCGTTAATAGTCTCATAAACTGAGGCTGCAGTTATCCGATTTTAAGGCGCTAGAAAGGAGGAAGGAATTATTCTGTTTCGTTCCGGTTTTTCAGTTCACAATAACATATTGGCCCGCGAATACATGCTTTTTTTTTTTGTTATTATTATTTTTTTTAATGAAAACCCCAAAGACGAGAGGTATTAGAACCTATAGTACTTTGTACCATGCATGGGTTGGAGGTTGAGAAGACGAAAGAAGATATTTGTTCACATTAGACTTGAACTTCTGTGTAATTTTCAGGAAATAGTTTGAAGGAAGTTGTTCTAGAAAACGACAGTTGAATGAATAAACGAGGAAGATGAAAAGTTGGTTCTGAGTTTGAAATTGGACAGTAAATGGATGTTGGCTGGTGGCGGCACGTGTTCGGACTGTTTTGAAAGAGAGACCGGGAATTATACACTGAGTGATCACCGAATTATGACTACTTAATTCTTCGTAGGTCCTCTTTTTGCCCTCAGTACAGCAGGTATCCGACGTGGCATTGATTCAACAAGATGTTAAAGCGTTCAGGAGGTATGGCCAACTATGTGTAATGCGTTCAGCAATGTAGGTATGGAGATGATTGGTGTATCCACACGCCTGATATACCTTGCCGTAGTGTCCCACAAGTGCTCTATGGGATTGATATCGGAGAAGTTCGGAGGCCAATCGATATGCTGGAAGTCAGAACTGTGTTCCTCAAACCATTCCTGTACAACAGTTGCCCGATGGCTCGGCGTATTATCATCTCGGAACACACCATCGCCATTCGGGAAAAGTGTAACATAACGGGGTGTACACAGTCAGCAAGCAGTTTACGATAGCGGAGACCACTGATACGTTGTTCCACATGCACCAGAGATCCAAGTTCCTGCCAGTGAAACATGCCCCACACCATACAACCGCCTCTACCGGCCTGCACTTTTGATACCATGCATGATGGATCAAGAGCCCCATGTTGTTGATGCCAAATCTATACATGACCATCCACGGTGTGGAGTAAATAACGTGACACATCCGACCAGCACACCTTCTTCCAGTCTTCTAGCGTCCAACTTGTATGCTCTTTGCACCAGGCGAGTCTTTTACGCCGATGAACCTTGGTTAGGAGAGGATGCCGTAGGGGTCGTCTGCTGGTATAGCCCATATATCCGAATGGACTCATGGTCATGCCAGATATTGTTCTGGGTTGGTCCGTGTTGTACTGGGTAGTCAACTCTTCAACACTGCTGCGCCTGTTCGAGTCATCGAACGTGGCACTCACCTCTAACATCAACATTTCGCTGACTTTTGCAGTTTTGCCGTCGGGTCGTTGTTTGAGCATTTTGACGCCAGTCCTGCCTATAGTTTTGCTGATGATAGCACATTGCATTCCACTTTCCAGTTTGAGAAACCTCGCCCTACTCAATCAGCTTCAACTTCTTGAATTTGAATTCCGGTCAGTGGAAGAAGGTCATTAATATACAAGAGGAAAAGAGTGGGGGAATGAACTGAACCTTGGGGAACACCAGCATTAGTGGAGAAGTTAGAAGACAGCCATCTACGATCGCCCTCAGTGAGCGGTCAGAGAGAAAACTGGATAACCAATTGCAAAAAACAGTTGGCAAACCATTAAGATGATTGCCTGTACAGAACATGCCTGTAGAGATTTAATGGCAGATATCTTATTGTAAATCAAAATGTCTTCTCAGCTTTACAGGAATTTTGCCACACAAGTTTTTAACAGATGACGTGTATTATTTGAAAACTCTCGTGATTTGAAGTTCAGTTTTATTTATTTGGCCTCATTTATTTCTTTAGGGTCGTTTTAACCTTTTATTATTATTTCTTTTTCTTTATTATTATTATTTTTTTATTTTAAATTTAATTTTATTTATGCTAGTATCTCTGGGAACAGGATTATTATTTTTTAATGGCTCCCTTCGGGAGCAGGATTCACCTGTCTCCAGGTTGCTAGAGACGCATTATTCAGCTACTCGAACCCCAGATTTAGACTTCCTGGTTACGCGAACTGCTGGCATCCACTGATGTGGATTAGCGCACTATGATAAACAGTGTTGATGTCAACAAGCGCACTATGATATAAAGTGTCGAATCTTCAAGTATGAACAAATTTTTTTTAAAATTTTATTTCTTTCACTTCAAGTATGGCCACATACTTGAAGCGTAAATTTAGAGGCAATAGCGGGTTATATGGCACTCGGGGACAGTACAATATATTTGCCTCCTAAATAAATAAAATTCATCCATATGCCACCGTCCACACCTCGTTGCTATGTCACTGTGTAAACTTGATGTTTTTATTAGTGCATTGTACTTTTGTTTCAAACTGAAACACATGCATGGATTTTAGAAAGAAATTTTAAATACTCTTATGTTTGAATATTTCCATACGTAAGGAAACGAGAAGAATAAAGCCTCTGTGAAAGATTTTATTTGATGTATTGCAATTAACTTTAGTAGCTAGCTATTATAACGAGTGTCGTACTTTATTATTGAATTTATTTATTGCTCACATCCTATATACGGGAAATGTACACTAGAGGTCGCGATATACTCCATATTTGAAGTAAAGAGGTGAGGACAGATATGGTATCTTCAAATCTTCAGAGTGTATTTTTATATATATTTTTTTATGCATTCAGACGATATAGAAATTTTCGCGGCTAGCAGAGTGATTACAATATATGTCGTATACTGTGTGAAAAAGGTCTGGGTTCGCATTCTGTATAGATAGGAGGAACTTTGATGGGCTTTGTTTTCACGCCACAGCGGGTTAGTAGGTCTCGGGCCGAGGGTTAGATGCTTTTCACCACCCCTATCCCAAACTTAGGTTTTTCATCCAGCAGATAGTCTTACCAACCATAGAATTCGCGAAATTTATAGACACAATACACTAATAGCCTCAACAATCTTGGCACAAAATCAAACAAAACTATAAAGTACTCAATATAGTAATGTCCTGATATGAGGTATCCGCTTACTGATAACTATTTATCCGAGTTCATTAGTTCTTACATACTTTTGGGGACTTCTTACTTTAGCCTTTTTTAATGTAGCAGAAATTTAGCATTTATCAGTTGGTTAAATTACTAGAACAGTGATATTATGGGATATTTGTTCGTCATTTTTCTTGTATATATTATTAGGAATATATTTTACTGTCTATGTACACCGACATAAAATTAAATTGATAAACTACAGACTTGTTTCCCTGTCTTTTTTTTTTAATGCTGACAGACGGGAATCCATCACACCGATTTCATCTGTTTTTGCATTTGGTGGATCTACAGACGTCTTAATAAAGTGCACACGTTTCTTGACAGCATATACGGAGACATCCCTCACCTTGGAGCTGTTTCCCTAACTTTGTCAGCTTGTCAGAAGACAGGCAGGAAGCTTCAGGAAATGTAAGGTATATAGTCTAAGTATAATAAAATGTATTATGGAAAATTAAATTGGTTTTAAACGGTTTTATAAGTTTGAGCTGTTTATACAGCTTCAGGTTTGGAGAGACAAATCCTTAGCAGCGTACTAGAGGTGGAGCCCCAGTCTTGAAGTTGTGTAAGCAGCTTGAACTTTGATTTTTTGCTTTTACGAGCTGGCTAGGCCACCAAATGCAAAGATATATTATTCTCGACAGTTTACCTCCAGTCTGTAACGGAACATAGCAGGGAAATAAGTTCTGTGAATTTGGGCAAAAGCCTAATTTTGAAGTCTGCATATGTATTGATTGCAACTCCTAAATTGAAGCTGTATAAAGAACAACTTAAACTTGTATTATATACCAATTCTAAAATTATTTTGATAAAGTGAAATGTTTCTTCTTCAACTGCTTAATTGATTTGCTTTTAATGAATAGTATTTTTTTTCTCTTTAGCATAATTCAGTATTTAAATGAAATTTTACTAAGATTTTTAAGTTTCAGTTTGAATTTTTTCAGTCCCCCCAGCACAACAAACAGATAACATAGTCGAGATTGATAGATTTTAGTAAAAGAAATGATAAGCAGTCTTCGTGAGAGCTATAAAGAAATCTGTGCCTACCAGAACTTAGATCATTATACCTATCTGTATTATATATGGTAAATACTAGATATTATGCACACGCTTTTAAATTAATCCAGATTAGTGAAACCGTTACGCTTTTTTTTTAAATATTCAAAGCTCATGAAACAACAAAAAAAAAAAAAAATAAAAACAGATATAACTTTATAATGGTTTTATTTCTCTCACGAAGAAGCAAAGTTTCGATTATCAACGACTGCATAAAATTAGTATTAAAATGTTTTGAAGTGAATAGCACTCTGTAAAATGAGGAACAGGTATAGCTATTTATTTAAAAGTGTCACTGCTGGGACAGCTGTTTCGGTGCTACTGCCACACCATCAGAGAGCAGGTAGACCTCTTACAATTGATAAAAAAAACTTATTTGTTTTAGGAGTTTTTGGCGCATTGTCTAATTCCTAAGGTTTATTGTGTGGTAGGTAGCCTGTATGTGTTCAGGCCACCTTGCGCGTTGTGTCGGCTGAAACCCCTTGAATAACCCAGGAAAAATCTGAACTCATAATTCCTTCTCCTAGCTAGCTAGGAGAAGGAGAACCCTTGAATCAGCTAGCTACAACCCTTGAAGAGGCCTTTAAGAATTCCTTCAGGGACGGACTACTAGTTCAAAGTAGGTTAGGAGCTGGCACACCTTTGAACAACCAATACTTAAAGGTAATGGAAAAAGGTTGGGGCGTACATTTCAGAACGAGTCGGAAAATACAGAAAACACCTTTTTAAGAAATAGAATTAGGAAAACAGATAATGTAAATTATATGTATGAAATACTTAAGTATTTAACTTAACATAAAAGACCAACTAGGAGATGATAACGGTAATTCTGTTGATGGAAAACAAGATGCAGAGGAGGTTGAAGCAATGGAGCTTGATGCAGATGTTGTAGAAATTGGCTTAAAGAATTGTGACTGAAAGCTGCTTCTCTTTCTTTCTTTTTAATTTCTCTGTAGAGTTATGTATAAGGTATAGTATACCTTCGGGTTTTTTTAACCTCCATAATATGCAAATCGGCCTCTGTTACTTAAAGTAACGCTCACACACATTTACAGAGATAATATACGATAACATTGCAGAAAAGCGCACCATGACTAAGAAAAAATCAATGCATCAAAATCCGCCCTCCCCTGCATTTATAGCCGAATTCTTTCATTGATTTAAGAATAACATTAGGTATTAAATTTAAGTATTACGATTATACAGCATGTCTATAAATTATTCATCTGATTATGAAGCTCGATTAAAATTTATTGTAATAGGTATTGTAAAACGGCTTGTTGCACTTAATGAAGCAACTCAAAGAATTTCTTAACCGCACTTCACTAAATCTCCATAGGACGCCTTTGGTAGCACGTAGAATGTCAAGGTGGTAGCCGATTTCATTCCAAGTGATTTGAATCATCTCTTGAGAAATGGAAGTCACTGCCTGTTCAGTCCCGTCTTTTAACTGTTTGACGTTAACGTTTTTTTGCATACACCCCGTCCTTTACAGGTATCCCCATACAAAGAAATCCATAAGTGTCATATCCGAGAAAAGATGGGGGGGGGGCGTGGAATGGGACCATCCCGGCCGATCCATCGGTTAGGAAATTTTTTTATTGAGGAAATCGTGCACATGCAATATGTGTGGTTGTCTCCTATCTTGTAAACAGAACACATGTGGCTGTATATCTTCCAGCTGAGGTGCAGCATACCATTCGAGCATATCTAGGCAATTTGCAGGACGGCGCACCACACGTTTACCTTGGGACTATTACGCTCGTGTTTGTTCATGAACTGAGTGGGGATTTTCAGATCGTCATGCAACAATTGAGTCTGTCAACTTTACCAGACAGGTGGAATATCACTTCATCATTTAAAACGACATTTTACAGAGAGTTCTCATCTTTATTCTTACAGTCACCGGAGATTTAGCATTCCCACAACACACACACACACACTGCTTTATCCTACATTTTCGTCATTTTTGAGCTGTACTGTTGCACTGCTTGCTTGGATCAAGGCTGCCAACCTTATGAGAAAAACTCATCGAGTTGCTTTGATAATTGCAGAAAACCATTTTAAGATACCTATTGCAATAAAATTGAATCGAGTTTCATAATCAGGTGAATAATTTATAAGCAACTTGTATATTCGACAGGCGTTGCTGCTTGTAGCTCATGGGTAGGGAGTCCCTCCAGGAAATTTCAGTGTCCCAATATGCCCCTAATTTGAATCGAGAATCGCTATGACTTCAAACACGTGACAAACCTGCTTAGAAGTAGATTTATCACAGGTACCATGTGGTGCGTGAAATTCGTTATTACGACAATGTAACTTACGATGAGCTCTTGTCAATATGTTTAAAATAAAACAGTCCTTTGAGGGACATGTGATCAGACTCATGACCAAGCCGCGAATAAATATATTATTTTTTCTAAACGTAATGTGTGAAATACTATTATGTATTATTGTAGTAGTGCCGTTTTAGATCAGAATACTAACACAAAGCATTTATTACTAATTATTTACGTTATCCTACCAAAAGCACCTCTGGTTATAGGAGATTACGTGTGATTACAAAATATTTAAATATTTTGGCCTGTAAAGGTGATCAGCAGATAGACCGTCACATCACGCGACCACTAGAAAATGGTTGTGTGAAGTGAGGGTCATGCTATCAGACGTGTTTAAATATGGAGAATGCATCTAGAATGCTTATTACCTAGTTGTATTGTCCCATTTATGAAGTAGGGAGGAAGAGGAAGTGTCACAGTCTGGGGATGTTTCACGTGATATGGACTATGTCTAATGGTCGCAGTGTTCGGAATCACGATTGCTACTGCTTACATCGAAGTTCTGGATCTGTCGAACTTTTTTGGAAGTGACCTTTACATCTTCAAACACGAAATGTTCCGTGCCACTTTGGAATAGAACATTTCGTGTTGAAACATTGCTGTGGTCAATACAGAGCTCTGTCTCAAACCAAACAGAATATCAGTATTAATTAATACAGACAAATAAAAATCCCATTCACCATTTACACAACAACGTCTGGAAGCTTGTTCTAGCAATCAACCACCCGTTGGCTGAAGCCCACATCTATTCTGCAACCATTCTTTTTCGATTTCAATTTATGCACCCTCATTTGCATAGTCAGAGCAAGAGGAAGAATCCCATCAGCATTGAGTTTATTTAAGCCATTCAAAGTTATAAACACCTCAATCAAATCACCTCGCAGGTGCCTATTCTCCAGACGCTTCAATTTCCAGAACTGAAGCCTTTATTGGTAGAAGTCACCAATCCGAATCCCATCTCTGTATCTGTTCCAGCAGTTCCACATCTTTCCTAAAATGAGTCCTCCAGACCAGTACTCAAGATGTGGAGTGTTGTCTTATATAATGGGATAATCATTTCTTCATCCGTGCTAGCAAAATTCCTGTATATCATTGACAAAGCCCCATGAGCTGTGCTGACAGCCAGTCTGCACTGCTCAGAGAACTTCATATCAGACTGCACAATTACCACAGGTTCTTTTCATTTTCCGCTAACCTGAGTGTAGTATTACACAGTTGGAGCGTTACCCTGGGATTGGCGCTACTCATATGCAGTACCTTGCATTTGCCAATAGCCCTCGTGGTAAGCACAATTGGTAGGATCGCCATACTCCCCACATCGGATGGAAAAGACCTGAATTCGAATTCCGTCGATGACGGGAGGAATTTTTATGGGTCTTTTTCGCAATGTGGCTGAGTTAGTCGATTTCACGCGAGGGTAGCATAGGTTTTTCTCCCGGAAACTCGGGTTTTTCGTCCAGCAAAACAGAAAATTGACCTCAGAACACACGAAATTTAGAGACAATATACACCGAGCAACATGACCGATGCGCCTAAAATTCAATCCAAGAAAGACAACAGCATTTGTCAATGTTAAATATCAGTTGCCATTACTAAGTCTGTCTGCCTAATTTTTTTCAGATCTTGTTGTAGCAATATACTTTCATTACTGCCATAAAGTACCTTGCCAACCTTTGTATCATCTGAAAACTTAGACATAAGCTTGATATACCCTCATCAATATCGTTAATAAATACAGAAAAGAACAATGGGCCCCAGAACCCTGCGCAGAAGCCTGTGGGACTTCACTAATAACATTAGTCCAAGAAGATCAGTATCCATTGATAACCACTCTGCTTCTCCCACTCAACCATCCTCTTATCCATAGCAGTAACTTTTCCTTAATGCCACACTGTTCGAATTTGTACAACAGTATCAAATGGTTTCCATAATTGCAAGTCTGTGATATCAAAATTATATTTTGCATTCAGTCCTTTGTCACTGAATCATAGTATCCAATCAAATTGTTCAGACAAGATCTCCCCTTAACAAACCCATGCTGTGACCTGAAGTATACCTGCGCTCCTGTGTTTAGATAGTCCTGCATTACTTCTTTAACCTGTGATTCTGTTATTTTCCCTCGAACAAAAGTCAAGCTAATAGACCTATAATTACTTGTCACCTTTCATTCGTCCCCCTTTGTGAATTGGGGATACATTCGCACATCTCCAGTCCACAGGGATTGCCTCTGAATCCAAAGATACTTTCATAATTATGGCTAACAGTTTGCTCCCCTCCTTTGCTGTCTCCCTTAATATAATTGGACATATCCCATTCATCCCAGGTGCCTTTTTTTGTTTATGTTCAGCAATTTCTCTTCCACTTTTATCTTCTGAGTTAACACAAAATAATTTCGTTCTCCATTAGAGTTTGATAAACTTCCGTCACCCCTTTCACTTAAGAATTCGTCAGATGTGCATGTAGATGAAAAATACCTATTCAGCCTGTCAGAAACCTGAGAAGGATCATCGACATGAAGTGGGCCAATGTGATTTAGCCACAGCTGTCTACTATTAATATTAGTAAAGAATTCTTTTTCTGCCTTTCTTGGCATTCTCTGCCAGATACTTCTTGTAATCTGCCTAACCTCTTTTGTGACTTGATTGCAGACTAGTGTATATTTACCATAGGTTTTTGTATCACCTGATAATTTATATGCATCCCATGTATTTTTCTTCTCTGCCACTAGTCACGTCAGCTCATCTCACATCCGTTTGGGCCTATACCTTAAAAGAGTATTTCTCAGTTGGTATGAAAATCGTAGTAGCTTCTGTGATTATTTTTCTGAATGCTTTCCATTTGTTGTTGGTAAAAACATTAGTTAGTCCCACTGTATAGAATTTATAAACTGTTAGAGACCACTGTAGTCTACTTTACGAAAGCAAAATCGTTTCCCTTTCCATTTTGATGGTAAGTACATCTTCAAGTAAATCTAACATCAATACACAATGATCACTGCCACCCAGTGGTTCTTTTATCTGCAGATTCTTAATTCATGAAAAATCACTGCCGATAACCAGATCAAGATTACCTTGGTCTGATTATCAACAAACATGCTGCTGGAGAAGTCATCCAATACATCCAAAAAATTTCTTGCTAGTGTATAAGTGATCAACACACAAGTTCCAGTCATATGTGGAAAGTTAAAATCCCCCATTATGTCATTCTGATTTACTGGCTCACTTTATTTCTTCATAGTCGTTCGTTCTACTCATCAGAATCATTAGACCTATAACATACCCCTACTCTCATTTTTGTTTTGTTTTCACACTGACTCGACAATGTACTGGTTATCCTTGTTAACTGGATGCACTGTCTTAGTTTTTATGTGCTTCTTGACTAAGAGCATAACGCCCCCCCCCTCCTGCCCTGTCTGGCCTTTCTGTATTCATTGTATTCTCCTTATTCAAATTACATATCCGTTATATCTGAGTGACACCACGTCTCTGATGTCCTCACAATGTCTGCATTTGATGACTTGACCAGCACTTGAAATTCATAAAATTTACTTACTATGTTGCTAGCATTGGTGTACATGCAAGCATACATGCACCTGTTCTTACTCTTTGTTACCCTAACACAGCCCATATATTTCCTTTTTCCCTGATGACCTAAAGCATGCCTTGAAATTCCCGGTACCTTGCTTACCGAGCTACTGCCTGTCTAATAGGAGCAGTGCAAGAATCACTTTCACTTCTATCTGCAGCTGTTGTTAATCTATTAGTCTGTGTATCGCCCCACAAGCTGGCATATTTCCGACCCATCTAACACTGCCTTGGAAACATCAGCAAATATTTATGACGTTTATTCCCTCCCTGTAGAAGCTGTCTCTCCTGTTATCAAGCACAGACCATGCTGTGAAAAACTCTTATTCCCATGAGCCTTGCACAGTCTCTCCAGGGCCGGATTGAATGACAAGGCTGTCATCATATACTCCCTTCTATTGTGTGTGGGAATAATTGCAGACACTTTCAAATTGAACCGTGGCTGGCGACCTTTTCCCAACATTGCTCTGTATTTGTTAAGTATGTCCTCAAATCTCCTACTCTTAATGTCATTAGTGCCACCATGCTATCAATATCACCTTTTGTGCCATAAAAGGATATCTGCTGTACAACGTTATCCAGCTTTGTCCCTGACAGACATACCCTGGAATTCCACCCATCTTTTTGAACAATATATTTCCTGTTTCGCTGACAGGAAATATATACTGACAATAGCTGCTTTCTGTGGAACCTGAGAATTCTGCCTCGGGGGTTGCCGCTGTGTTTGCCTGATGTGCAAGTGCAAGATCTTGTGTTGAAGTGGGCAGCTGAGAGCTTGATGGCCTCCCAACTTTATTGTTTCGAGGGAGCTATCCTGTTCTTCAAGCTCTCATAAACGCCCATTATAACGGTGAGTTGACGCCTAATATCCTCACAATCTACATCGAACACACACAATAGAGTACATGCTTGTAAAATACGTGGCTGTATCATGTTCCGTTCTAGTACTCCTCAAACATCAAACAAGCAATACTTTCGTGAGGCTGTGATTTGAAAGACAACCGTCTTCCTCACTTCTTACTCGAGCCACAGCATTTTCGCTACTTAGGAGCCCTTTTCTTTGCTGCCGGCCTGAGGCATGAGTTCATCAAATTCAATTTAATTCCATTTCAAATTCAATTTAATTGAGAATACTGCACTAACGTTACATACCTAAATTCAATAATTACACTTTGCACCGGTTATGCAGCAATAATACGTATTACGCTATCAAGTTTACGTTCTTAAATATATATTCTGATATGGAGTTCACGTTATATGTATTATTTTATGGTGTTTACGCTATGCTGTTACGGTTATAAAGTTATAAATTAATTATAATAGCTAATAAAATTATCTGTTAACACGAACCTACGTGATTCGAACTTTCGAGATTCCTATTTCCTGAGTTGCATTGGGCTTGGCAGGAGTTTGGAAAGATGGCTCTTTTCGTTAATGGAGGTTACGAATGCATTAGAGTAAAGCACATTACCAACAACTTTCTACCATTTCTATATTAGCAGTCTTCCGCAATGCATTAAGCAGTCATTGCTGCCATAGTGTTTTGGTCCATCTTTGGCAGTCATTGCTGCCAAAGATGAACCAAAACACTATTCATTTATTGAATAAATACATATTTTGTTCATAACTATAAGTGCTCTTGCCTTTTAGTAGGATAATATATTTCGATTTCTTATCGTTGTTGCTTATTACTATAATTAGCATTTCGTGATTTAGATTGTGAAGAAGTATATCTTACACGAGAGGTATAACAATCTTTAGAAATAACACTACCAGCTTTGTTTTTGTCATAGCAACATTAGGTACCAGGAAGACGTAAACGTTTCAGAGTACGCTTATCAGTATTATGTTATTTTCAGAAAAGAATTAAATATATTTTACCCTCAAAATGAACACGTGTAATATAAAAGCCATTTTGCAGTGCGAATAATCTTAAGTTCCATTTTCGATTCTTGGTAGCAAGAACACGGTATCGACACGTAACAGCAGCGTTAGTTAGGAGAAGCAAGGTAACGTGTAACAGCAACGTTAGGTACTAAGAGCAGGGTAGAACAAGAAAGGCGGAAATGCAAAACTAAAGCTTACAAAACTAAAGCTTAAACATATCCCATAAGAAATGTTTGAAGCAACCTACGAGTATTGCATCGCAGTTCTCTTTACAGTGCGACACGGAACTTGAACCAACTTTGTTATGTTCAGGTGTTGTTCTGGTGCATTTTTTTTTTTCTCCTGAGGAGGGGTGAAACTCAGGAAAAGCTTTCTTTACGTACTAAGACCGCACTTTCGCTCTTTTATCAAAGAAATGGTGAAATTTAATTAACAGACAGAAAGAATTCCCATTGCTAGATAAGGAAAAAAATACGAGTAATATACGACAAGTTTTAGAGAAATTTCAAATTGTGCTGTGATATAATGAATGCAAATAAAATCATGAATACATGTATTGGCTTTGAATCTATTGGGATTGAAAGTGCAAGCACCCTAGTTATCTTCGTATGAAATAAGTACTGTATTACATTTTAGGTTTGATTCTGACTCATTTTATAAAAATGACACTCATCTTACACTCGAAAAGAGTTCTTAAAGTTCTTTTACTAGACAATAACTATGAGAAAGTGTCAGCTTTCTAAAAATTATGTTGCCTCGAACGCCTTTCTGGACAACAAAACCGAACTTATTTTAAAAGTTTTACAGGTTAAATTGGACTGACATTTTGATTACTGGTTTTGTCTCTTATATCATATCATTCAGGATGATATTTTAATTAAGCATAAATTGGTTGTTATTTTTTTCCAAAACTTTTTCTTCTTTATGGGATTTTTTCCCCCGTGACTGCTACTCGTACCAAGTTGGTTGGGTCCAATTAATATTATTATTGTTTATTACTGTTGGTCGAGGAACTCTCTTACTATCTTACAGGTCTTCAGAATCGCGCCTTCAGAAAGAGTAGGAAACTACTCTTTCTGAGGTTCTGGAGTTCCATGTAAGAGTTCTCTGGGAGGCCTATTATTGCTAGGTTTTTATGGAGGCTCTTTGGTACCATGCCGGTGGTTGACATGGTGATCTGGATGGTCATTACTTGTTCCATATGACATATTTCTTTCTTTAACTTCCTGTTTTAGTTCTGTGTACTTCTGATTTTCTTCTCGTAGGTTTTCTGGAGGTTGCTGGTATTGGAAACAGCTGTGTCGATCAGGTAGATAGCCATTTCCTTCTTATCGATGAGGGTTATATCTGGTCTGTCGTGCGGCATCGTCTTCTCCGTTATTATGACACGGTCCCAGTAATTTTTTTGAGTAGGGTTTTCTAGTACGGCCTGAGGTTCGTATTTGTAATGTACGGTACACTTTCTTTGTTCGGCTGGTATTTTTGCGCCAGCTTCTGATGCATTATCCTAGCTACCTGGTCGTGTCTGAGAGTGTACTCCATCAGAACGATCATTCGGCAACCCGCGGTCATAGGCTGGATTGTTTCTGGGGCCAAGTGGCATCGTTGACATGTGCCATTTGGTCTTGGATGGCGAGCATGAATTCTTCGGTCTCGGGGAAGAGCCTTCCGTTTGTTGCCAAGTGTTGGAAGCCATTTTATCTAGCCTTGACGGAGGTGATTGTAGTGTCTGCTGTAGAGGCCTTCTTCGCCAATCTTTCTGGCTTTGTTTCTTCTGTCTGTTCCCCTTGTCGAGTTTGAATGTTATGTGCCGTTTGTCTATCTTATGGCTGGCTAGATTGGTGCTGCGTTTTCCTGGAATAATCCAGCTGCTTCTTAATCTTGTTTAATGAGGTCATCCAATCCCTTCCCTCCTTATTTACAGGCTATGGCCAGTCTCTTGATGGCCGACTTCGGGTGGTGTTGATGTTTCTTGGTCATCATTATCCTGGTCGATCTCAATTTCCTCCAGCTCGGTGTTGGTCCAATCTATTATTCCGAAGGAGTGCGTAAGTACTTGGACTACATAAGTGTTTATGGCTGTGACCATGTTCCCACCATTCAACTTTGATTTTAACAGGCTTTTCAGTCTCAGCAAGGCATTTTGGAATTTCTCAGCAAGGCAGGCCTTGATTTCCTTGTGTTCTAGCTGGTGGGCATGCATCATCCCCAGATATTTGTATGTCTCTCTCTCTCTCTCTGTCATGGCTTCAATCTCTTCATCGGTCTTCAGCTAGTAGTTTCGTCCGACTGGATGTCCTTGATGCTGCTGCTGCTGCTGTTGTTGTTGTTGTTTTGGTATTTATTGGCGCATTGACAACGGAGTCATAGTGCGCCAGTTCATTTGTTATAGTACGAGGGGGTATCAGAAAGTTCCGTACCCTTACCTAGAAACAATATCCCTAGAATGGTGAACCTTCACAGGAACTCTAATCCTTTTCTATATACTCTGCATGTATAGTGACACATTTCTCCTATCAGTTGTTTAATGCCTTGATCATAGAATAAGTAGTAGTAATAGAGGCATGTGATGCAAGAAAGCAAGCATATGAGCTTATAAGCATCAGCAAAAAAAAAAAAAAAAAAACAAAAAAAAAACAACAATTTCACACAACCATTTTCCCTCGATTCCACTTTGATGACTTCCTGAGACGAATCAAAGTTGAGTTTTTGACATGTCTTTAGTCTACGGATCATACTGGTACATACCCAGAATTCGTAATTTTTTCACCAACCGATCAAAAAAGTTCTCAACATCGCCTTAGACAAATCCAAAAATTGGTGCGAACATTGCATTCGATATTGCTTCTACAAAGGCGTCAGCAAGAATTCTTCAGTGATCCGGAGTCGCTGTTGGAATTGATTATCGGTTGCGGCATAGAGTTTTGATGTCAACCATGTACATCATGAGAGAGGATGTGCAAGTTCTTCCTCTTTTTTTTTAGGGTATGTCCGTACTTGGAGGATTTTTTTGCCCCCTTGTATAATTTGCTATTTGCTCTGCAATTTGAAGGGAACGCCAGAAAAGTGCCCTTTGCGGCTGTTCCGTCCAGGTACCTGTCCGGTCTGTTAGATGAAGAAAATAAGTTACGTAATCAGTGGGCTCAGATATTTCATGAACTGGATTATGAATCAGAACAAGGGTGTCTGCTGGGTTCAGCGAATTAGCTAATCTTACCTTTGATGAGGTTCTTAATACAGTAAAGAAAAGTATGTTAGAGTTACTATTAAATGTAAAGCCGGATTTAAGTCTTTATTATGACGCAGTTTTAGGAAGGTGGAATTTAAATGCTGAAAATTGTGTCTGAGTTATTTGAATAAAGCAGCTTGTAGGATATGGCGACTGAATTTCTATAAAACGTGCAGACTTTGGGGTACAGACTGAGGATTTAATGCCAGTGTGTGGGAGAACGTTTCGGACCATTTTCATCTGAACGTTGTAATCAGCGTTTTTATTTTGTGTAAATGCAACTCCAATTGGAGTCAAGATTGGGGCGAACGAATTCCATTATTTTCACCACGTCAAGGTTGTGAAATCGACTTGGACAGTTCACTACGAACAAAACATGATGCAAAGGCACTGACCCGTTCAGTAGTGAACTCAAGCGTTGTCCCATGCTTCATGCAAAATAATTGCTTTAGTTTATACTATTATACACCATCAGGCATCTCTCATATTGTGTTACTGATACTTCATAACTGGGTTATCACTATTTCAACAACAGGGTACCTGCCCACCTACCGATGAGTAAACTAACACGCTTCGAAATGGTGCCGTCTGGGTGGTAGTGTCCGCCGAGAATAAGTAACATTAGTCTTCTCCCCTGGTGAAGCGTTACTTATTCAAAGCAGTGCAATACCTCGGCCACTCGTTGTGAAGGTATCCACAATATGAGATACAATTAAAACGATGCCAATTATCGACTTGGACAGTTCACTACGAACAAGACATGGTGCAAAGGCACTGACTGGTTCAATAGTATATTCTATACAGTATTAAATATACAGCATATCCAGTCCTTAATTTAGTTTTAATTTAGTCTTTGCTTTATGTACCGGTTGGTGTATTTATTGCAGTTATTATGAACATAATTAAAATCCCTCTTTTCCTGCACGGGTGGTAAGCTCGGTCAATACATCTAATAGGAGCAGTAGATAAAATAGATCCCTGGACCGGCTACATGCTCTACGGGTGGTAACCAGGTGGTGGCAGTTTCAGCTACTATCTGGGTTAATTGGCCAGTCAGTCAACATGATCAACATAACCCAAAGTTACATTTATTGTCCTTTACCAGTACAGCGTTAGCACAAAACAGACTGTAGAGTTGCTGTAATTTAATCGGGGTCGCATAACAGTAAAAAAAAAAAAAAAAAAAAGAAGGCAGTAGAAAGCCAGATCCCCCCCCCCCTTCTTTCTTCTTTCTGGCTTTCTCTTGGAATGCTGCACACAGAAATGATTTGCCTTTTAGATTGGAGAAAGCGGTACCCAAACCTTTTCGGCTCCATACCCCTTTCACGTTTCAAAACAAGCAGATCTAGCAAATAAATTGAAAAATGTATCTGCCTTTCTATTTGTATGCAGTCCGCTCGATCATATTCATAGTGCTCATAATGAGCAGCGAGTTCACATTCTCTGGGATCTCCACAGACTTGTGCGCGGATAACAGTTTGCCTGTCTCTGGCAAATATCACCTTGTTATTGTTCAGTCCTCGCTGCCCGTCTGTGCGTGTAGCACAGTGGTATCGGCACCGTCCTCCCCACGCTGGGTGGAAAAGGTCCGGGTTCGAATCCCGTCGATGACGCGAGTAGTAGTAGTAGTAGTAGTAGTAGTGGCACTTGATGCAAGAAAGCAAGTGTAGGAGCTTATGCAGCATCAGCCAAAAAAAAAAAAAAAAATCACACCATACCCTCCAATTGCCTGTCCAGTTCCTCCTTAAATTTATTTAACCTATCAACTTCCACAACGACAGATGGAAGTTTGTTCCAGCAATTAACCACCCGCTGGCTAAAGGCAAATTTCCGCACATCTATTCTACATCTATCCTTTCTTAATTTGAACTTATGTCCCCGTAGGTTCGTATTCTGAACAAGTGGGAGGATCCCATCAGAATTCAGCGTGCTCAACCCATTCAAGGCCTTATAGACCTCAATCAGATCACCGCGCAGGTGCCTAGTCTCCAGCCACTGCAATTTGCAGAACTTAAGCCTCTCTTGGTAAGAGGATCCCTTCATTCCCCTCACCAATCGTGTTGCTCTTCTCTGTACACGCTCAAGCAAATCTACATCCTTCTTAAAATGAGGCCTCCAGACCTGTACGCAGTACTCAAGGCGTGGCCTGACCATTGCCTTATACAGAGGGACAATCACCTCCTTTTCCCTGCTAGCAAAATTCCTATATATCATTGACAAAACCCCATGACCTGCCCTAGCAGCCTGTCTACATTACTCAGAAAACTTCATATCTGACTGCACAATTACTCCCAGGTCTTTTTCATTTTCTACCACCTTAAGTGTAGTACCACACAGTTGGTACGTTTCTCTGGGGTTACTTCTACCCATATGCAGTACTTTGCATTTGTCAAGGTTAAACTTCAGTTGCCACTTCTTAGCCCATCTGCCCAAATTATCTAGATCCTGTTGCAGTAGCACACTGCCATTACTGTCATTAACAACCCTGCCAACCTTCGTGTCATCTGCAAACTTCGACATTAAGCCTGATATACCTTCATCAATATCATTGATAAATATACAAAACAACAGTGGACCCAACACCGAACCCTGTGGGACTCCACTAATAACATTAGTTCAAGAAGAGCAGCACCCATTGATTACCACCCTCTGTCTTCTAGCACTTAACCATCCTTTTATCCATTGTAGCAACTTACCCTTAATACCATTCTGCTCCAATTTGTACAGTAGTCTTCCATGCGCAACAGTGTCAAAAGCTTTCCTGAAATCCAAGTATATGATATCAAAATTATTTTTTGCATCCAGTTCCTTTGTGACCACATCATAATAACCAATCAAATTTTTGTCAGACAAGACTTTCCCTTAACAAACCCATGCTGTGTCTGAATTATTGCTGCAGTCTTGTCTAGATGATCCTGCAATGCATCTTTAACCAGTGACTCCATTATTTTACCCGGAACAGAAGTTAAACTAACTGGTCTGTAATTATTCGTGTCACCTTTCGAACCTCCTTTGTGAATTGGGGATACATTTGCACATCTCCAGTCGTGGGAACCTCCCCTGAATCCAAGGATGCTCTCATAATTATGGCTAAGGGTTTGCTTAGTTGCTTTGCCGCCTCCTTTAATATAACTGGATAGATCCCATCCGCCCCAGGTGCCTTTCTTATGTTTAACTTCAACAATTTCTCCTCCACTTTGCTCTCAGTTATTACAAAATCATTAAGCACACTGCTACAATTTGATAACCTTCTTCCATTTTCAAACTGTAATGATTCCTCACGTGTGAATGTAGATGCAAAATACTCATTCAGTTTGTTTGCTATCTGAGCAGGATCATCAACAGTCGAACCATCGATGTCAAGTGGACCAATCATATTCAGCCCCTTCCTTTTAGAGTTTATATAAGTAAAGAAATCCTTGCTGTTTTTCTTAGCATCTTTTGCCAAAGATTTCTCGTAATCCGCCTTTGCCTGCCGAACCTCCTTTGTGACCTGATTACAGACTAGCTTATATCTGCTACAGGCTTCTGCGTCGCCTGATAATTTATATGCATCCCATGCATTTTTCTTCTCTGTCACGAGTCTCATTAGTTCATTTGATAACCATTTAGGCCTAAACCTTGAACAATATTTCTTCATCGGTATGAAAAGTCTAGTAGCTTCCACGATTAATTCCTTGAATGCTTCCCACTTAGAATTTACTGTTTGTAACATCGTCAGTCGATCCCACTGTACAGAATTTAAAAACTGTCTGAGACCACTGTACTCCCCTTTACGGAAGCAAAAACCCTTTCCTTTACCCCTGACGGTAGTTACCTCTTTGAGTAAATCCCACTTCAGCACACTGTGATCACTGCCACCTAGTGGTTCCTTTATCTGCAAATTCTTAATACACGAATGATCACTGCTGATAACCAGATCAAGAGTATTACTTTCTCTGGTTGCCTCTCGAACATGCTGCTGCAGAAAACAATCATCCAATAAATCCCCAAAAGTCTGACTAGTGTGTGAGTGACCAACCCACAAGTTCCAGTCAATATCTGGGAAGTTAAAATCCCCCATTATAAGACATTCTGATTTACTGGCCCACTCTATTTCTCTGTACAATTGTTCATTGTACTCATTCGAGTCATTAGGCCTATAACACACTCCTACTCTTATCTTTGCTTTTGCAGTGCTTATGTCACACCAAACTGACTCAACGGTGCACTGTCCATCTATATCAACTGGATGCACTTCTTTTGATTTTATGTTTTTCTTAATTAACAGCATAACACCTCCTCCCTTTCTGTCCTGTCTATCCTTTCTGTACACATTGTACTCCCCAAATTCCAGTTCTGCATTCCTTATATCTTTGTGACACCACGTCTCTGCTATCCCAACAATATCCGCCTTTGATGTCTTGACCATCACTTCAAATTCATCAAATTTATTTACTATACTTCTAGCATTGGTATACATGCAAGCATACATGCTCCTATGCCTATTCCTTGTTACCCTAACACATCCCATATACCCAACTATTCCAGGATGAGTAACTTTAATGGGCTTTTTTCACTCCGTGACTGAGTTGGTGGGTCTCAGGCGTAGATAGCAAGGTTTTCCTCCCCAGAAACTGGGGTGTTTTTCGTCCAGCAAAACAGACAACTCGACCATAGAAGACACGCATTAACAGGCATAAGACACACAGCACGGCGGATGGATTTAATTATTCGGGTGTCCTAAAAATAGTTAGTTCCAAGGTTACTGTTGTAACACCGTCCTCCCCACATCGGGTCAAAAAGCCCCAGGTTCCAATCCTGTCAGTGACGCAAGAAAAGTTTTTTGGGCCTTTTTTCACTCTGTCGCTGAGCTAGTCCATCTCAGGCGAGGACAACAAGATTTTTCTCCCAGAAACTCGGCTTTATCATCCAGCAAGCAGGCAAACCGGCCAGAGAACACACGCAATTTATGGACATAATATGAATGGGTGGGTGCGTGGATGAAATTGTTCTCGGGTGACCGTAATATGACAGTTTTATTGTTATTGGCCAGTATCTGTGTCCACTGGGTGTGAGAGCACTCATTTGATGAACCGTTGCTCATCTATCCGATGCAATAATGTTTGATCATTCTTGTTGTCTTATATGCATTATTGACTGTTGTTACACTTCATTAATGACATATTTCCTCTTTTAATTCATGCCGATTTTACCTTCGAATCAGTTCTTTGTGACTTCACTGAATAAGGTCGTATTTAGGTTCCAACGATTACACCCTGTTCTTCAGCCGTTCTTGATCGTACTACTGGGCTAATGGTACAGTCTCATTTTCTTTCCACCAACCGCTAATCGTGCATATAAAAGATTAAACCGGCGGGTCATCTCTGTGTGTGACATCCCCTGCTTTCCTTACTTGTCGAAAGGCCTTGGTACCACAGTGTTTCCATTATTCTGTCTCACCTACAATTTTTATATTTTTGTTATATTGGTATGTGATTTGATATAATGCTTTTTCTTATTTGTTACCAGTCAGTAACTATAACCTCCCCCTGATAATTTTTAGATTTTTAGCTGAGGAAAAGTGTGCTTTAATGTTATATCTGCTTGGATAATTTTTCACTGATGTTTAGCATTCAGTATGATGATTTTTTAGATTTTGCTAACACTGAAGCATCTAAAGCATGACGCATCGGTAATAATGTCTGTAAATTTGCATTGTATTAGTAATGTATAGCCGGTTTTGACCGATTTTAACAGAATTTCTTGGATGAAGCTTTCGTAGATAGCACCGTGGTTATAATTGCCGTTTTCTCACACCGCGTTGGAAAGGTCGAGTTCGAATCCCTTCAATGACGCGAGCAATTTTTATGGGGCTGTGTCATAACCGACACAACCCCATAAAATTAATTGTTATATTATACTGTACTTTATAAGTAGCCTTATAGTTCTAGTACGCTGGTTATTTTTGTTTTTAATTTAGATAGTTTCTGTAGGTTACTACTTAATATGCGTAAAACCGTTGTCTAGTTGGAATCTTGCAGCCATTATTTTCGTATAGAGAGTGGTAGGGAATTCAAATTTTTAATTGTGGTAAATAGGTAGCTCTAACGTAAAACTAGTTGGCGTAATACGTATCACTGCATTTAGGATTCTGTTAGATAATGCAGTATTGATAATTAATCTTATTAATTTTCAATATCATGACCGAGACTAGAGCAGCAAAGCAACGGGCGCAAAGTGGGAGGAGTACTGTGACTCGGGGGAAAATTGAAGGGGGCCGATTCTCCAACGCATTACAGCCTGAAAAAATATGCAACTTGTGAAATGTTTGCCGAAATCTCTGGAACAGAACATGATCTAGCCAAGGAGTCTTTGTGTGTGCTAGGTGCAGAGAGTGTCTAAAATTTAGGCGCCAACTCAGAGTTCTGATGGGCGTCTATGAGAGCTTGAGGTGTAGGGTAGATGCCCTCAAAGAAATTAATGAGGGGACCATCAAGCTCTCAGCTGCCCAACTCAACGCCAGAGCGCACTCTTGTGCATCAGGCAACAGAGCAGCAATCATCCAGGCAGAATGCGCTGGTCCCACAGGAGTTAGTTATTGTCGGTGACTATATTGTCAGGGAGATTGGTAATATATTGTGTAAAAAGGATAGATGGAATAGGACCAGGGTATGTCTGCCAGGGGAAAAAGTTGATGACATTGTAGAGCAAATATCATCTTTTAAGGGCACAAAGGGTGATATTGTTCTACACTTTGGCGCTAACGATATTAAGAGTAGGAGATCTGAGGACTTGTTTAACAAGTAGAGGGCAATTTAGGAAAAGGTTCCCAGTTAGAGTTGAATTTGAAAGTGTCTACAATTCTGTTCAGACCGAAAGGAGGGAGTATATGATGAGAGCCTTGTCAATCAATTCGGCCCTGGCGGAATTGTGAAAGGCTCGTGGGGGTAGAATTTTTCACAGCGTGGTCTGTGCTTGTTAACAGGAGAGACTGCTTCTACAGAGATGGGGTACATTTAAATAGAAGGGGAAATAGAGTTTTTACTGATGCTATCGAGGCAGCGTTAGGTGGATCGGAAAACTGCTATCTTGGGGGGGGGGATTCACAGACTAAAAGGTTAAAAGTAGCCACAGGCAGAGGTGAAGGTGAAGGTGAATCTTGCATTACTTCTATTAGAATGAGCAGTGGCCTGGATGGCGGGATGATGTGGGTTTCAGGGACTGATGGCAGTCATCACGAAACAAATAAATACATGGGCTACTTTAGGGTAACTAAGAATAGGTGCATGTATACTAGCATGTACACCAATGCTAGAAGTATAGTAAAGTGTTGGTCAGGACTTCAACAGCGGATATTGTTAATATATCAGAGACTGATGACAGTCATCACGAAACAAATAAATACATGGGCTACTTTAGGGTAACTAAGAATAGGTGCATGTATAGTAGCATGCACACCAATGCTAGAAGTATAGTAAAGTGCTGGTCAGGACTTCAACAGCGGATATTGTTAGGATATCAGAGACGTGGTGTCACACAGATATAAGCAGTGCAGAATTGGAATTTGGGGAGTACAATGTGTATAGAAAGAATATGCAGGATAGGAAGGGAGGAGGGGTTATGCTGTTGATTAAGAAAAAAATCAAAAAATCCTAAGGAAGTGCATCCAGTTTACATGGGTGGACATTGCAATGTTGAGTCAGTTTAGTGTGACATAAGCACTGGGAAAGCAAAAATGAGAGTAGGAGTGTGTCATAGGCCCAATCAGTCTAATGAGTACAACGTACAATTGTACAGAGAAATAGAATGGGCCAGTAAATCAGATTGTGTTATAATGGGGGATTTTAAATTCCCAGATATTGACTGGAACTTGTGATTTGGTCACTCGCACACTTAGCAAGACTTTCGTGGATTTATTGGATGATTGTTTTCTGCTGCAACATGTTCGAGAGGCAACGAGAGAGGGTAATACCCTTGATCTGGTTATTAGCAGTGATTATTCGCACATTAAGAATCTGCTGATAAAGGAACCACTAGGTAGCAGTGATCAGTGTAGTGATGTGGGATTCACTTTTTTTTTTTTTTTGTTGTTGTTGGCGCGATCGGCTTCTGTGGCCATAATGCACCTTCCAAGGTTTTTGCACTACTCTGATCCAAGCCCGAGGCGGGATTCGAACCTGCGACCTTTGGGTTGCCAGGCAGGCACTTTACCCACCCGATCGGCCGGGGATTCACTTAAAGATGTAATTACTATCAGGGGTAAAGGGAAGGGGTTTTCCTTCCGTAAATTTGACTACAGTGGTCTCAGAATAGTTTTTAAATTCTGTACAGTGGGACCAACTGATGATGTTACCAACAGCAAATTCTAAGTGGAAAGCATTCAAAGAATTAATCGTAGTAGCTACTAGGCTTTTCATACAGCTCTTCATACCGCTAAATATTGTTCAAGGTTTAGGCCTAAATGGATATCAGATGAACTAATGAAACTCGTGCCTGAGGAAAAAATGGGATACATATAAATCATCAGGCGAAACAGAAGCCTATGGCAGATATAAGCTAGTCTGTAATCAAGTCAAAAAGGAGATTAGGCAAGCGAAGGCAGATTAAAAGAAATCTTTGACAAAGGATGCTAAGAAAAAGCAAGGATTTCTTTACTTATATAAACTCTAAAAGGAAGGGTATGAATCAGATTGGTCCACTTGATATCGATGGTTCGACTATTGGTGATCCTGCTGAGACAGCTGATAATCTGAATGAGTACTTTGCATCTACATTCACACATGAGGAGTTATTAAGGGAGGAAAATGCCAGAAGTTAATCAAACTGTAACAGGGTGCTTAATGATTTTGTAATAACTGAGAATAAATTGGAGGGGAAATTATTGAAGTTAAACATAAGGAAGGCACCTGGGGTGGATGGGATCTATCCAGTTATATTAAAGAAGGCGGCTGAGGAACTAAGCAAATCCTTAGCCATAATTAGGAGAGCATCCTTGGACTCTGAGGAAGACCCCACGGACTGAAGCCCCAATTCACAAAGGGGATTTGAGGGTGACATGAGTATTTACAGACCAGTTAATTTAACTTGTGTTCCGGGTAAAAAAAAGGAGTCACTGGTTAAAGATGCATTGCGTGATCATCCAGACAACACTGCATCAATAATTCAGACACAGCATGGTTTTGTTAAGGGAAAGTCTTGTCTGACAAATTTAATTGGATACTATGATGTAGTTACAAAGGAACTAGATGCAAAAAATAACTTTGATATCATATACTTGGATTTCAGAAAACCAAACCCACAAGGTTTGGTTTTAGGCCCACTGTTGTTTTGTATATTTATCAATGGTATTGATGAAAGTATATCAGGCTTAGTGTCGAAGTTTGCAGATGATACAAAGGTTGGCAGGGTTGTTAATGACAGTAATGGCAGTGTGCTACTGCAACAGGATATAGGAAATTTGGGTAGATGGGCTGAGAAGTGGCAACTGAAGTTTAACATTGACAAATGCAAAGTACTGCATATGGGTAGAAGTAACCCAAGAGGAACGCACCGTGTCGTACTATACTTAGACTGGTAGAAAATGAAAAAAACCTGGGTTTAATTGTGCAGTCAGATATGAAATTTTCTGAGCAATGCAGACAGGCTGCCAGAGCAGGTCATGGGTATTGTCAATGATATACAGGAATTTTGCTATCAGGGAAAAGGAAGTGATTATCCCTTTGTATAAGGCAATGGTCAGGCCACCCTTGGGTACTGCGTACAGGTCTGGAAGCCTCATTTTCGGAAGGATGTAGAGTTGCTTGAGCGTGCACAGAGAAGGGCAACAAGATTGGTGAAGGGAACGAAGGGGTTCTCTTACCAAGAAAGGCTTTAGTTCTTCAAATTGCAGCGGTTGGAGACCAAGCACCAGCGAGGTGATCTGATTGGCGTGTATAAGGGCTTGAATGGGTTGAGCACGCTGAATTGTGATGGGATTCTTCCACTTGCACAGATTACGAAACTGAGGGTGCATAAATTAAAATTGAAGAAAGACAGTTATAGAATAGATGTGCTGAAATTTGCATTTAGCCAGCGGGTGGTTAATTGCCTGAACAAACGTTCATCTGTCGTTGTCGTTGTGGAAGTTGATAGTTTAAAATAAATTCACTGGGGTTGTGTTAGTCGGTTTTGAGGCGAGGGTTTCAAGTTTTTTTTCCTCCCTGGACAGTCGGTATTTCGTCCAACAGACTTGCTGAAGAACTCCAGAAATTGCAACAAACTTGCCGAAGAACACACAATATAGTAAAACTTCATAGCCTAAGTTGCTTGGCACATACACATAACCTACCCATCTCGGAGAAAAACACTCTCTTTCGCCTAATTGGCGTGGATTATCACAATGGAAAAAAAAAAAAAAAAAAACCACCTTATAAATCGACTCCCATTCAGAAGAGAATCGGACCGAGACTTTTTACACAGTTTAGTAGAACAATGGGTGGTTACTGTGTTAGTCACAAGGGTTTTGCATAGTGTTGGAAGCTGTTATTGAGTTTATTGGTTAATTTCCGTGTTTTTGCCGCAGCGTTTCGATACTATTAATTGTGATAGATCCTATTATGGTTATCTTTTATCTGGTGGGTGGTTTAAACAAAACTTCAGAATTCCTCCTACGTTCATTATTTTTCCGTAGATTGTTTTTTCGAGATATAAATTATTCGTTTTTGCAGAAGTATTTACTACCTGAGTTTCATATAATCAATATCAACAATTTCCGTTATTTCATTTACTTAATGTTAAAACCCATTGATGCTAACTAACTAACTAACTAATTGAAAGTTTTTAAATCTGTTAATAGAATGCTTGATCTCACTTTTCTGTTTTGTGGCTGAAATTTTTGTTTTTACTTGAATAAACTCGGAAAAAGCAAAGTAGAAAAACAGAACAGTCCCTTTTCTTTAAGATATGTTTGTTTGTTATTTGGTTTTTAGGAGCATTAGCAACTAAGGCCATATTGCTCCGGGGATATGCGGTGGTCATTCTCTGACCTTTCCGCATCCTCCGTATTTGGTGGTGACAGGCTCGAACCCTGGTCTAATCAAGAAGCATGTGCTACGCACTGCTGCTCCTTCCCACCTGGCTACGGAGGCGCCTTCTTTAAGATAGTCACAGCAGAAAAATTCCCGCTGTATTGAAGCTTCCTAATAGGCAGCTGATCTACCATATTACCAATTAGAAGAAAAGTAATAGGAAGGGATATGGAGTTTCATGATGTTCTAGTACTCTACTTTGCAATTCATATTAATATAGACAGTCAGTTTAACAGTAACAAATAAATGGTACGAAATAACAAGCCATTTAAACTCCAATAAAAACACAGAAAATTACATAAAAGAACTTTCAGGAGTCCGAATACTAAGAGTTGTATCCTTTTGAAGATTCAATACACTCTCTCGTCCACTTCATGAAAAGAGAAATAAATTCTAGTTAGAGTCATTATTCAAAAGAATGATTTATGTGGTTATATTATATTCCACCATCGCTTCTCCATATTACTGAGGCTTATGGCTGGCCTTGGCAGCATTACAGACATAATTTTGCTTTCGGTTGTGTAATAAGAGCCTTGTGGATGGCTGCTGTGCCAGCAAACTCTAGATGATGGAGTTCATGGAGAACAGGAGCTTTTTTATATACTGAAACTGTCTGCTGGCACCTATTACTGAACTATCTGGATATTTGCCAGACCCTGGTCCTTCCTCTTGTCTTGCTTCCAATGTTTGACGGCTTGATGCAGTCTCCCGAAACCTTTTCCGTTTTTCTGATCCTCTTTCCAGACGTCGCTGTGAATGTAATGTCTCATCTTCGCAGTTGTGTCACTTTATTACCACTATGCACATTTTTAAAATCAAAGCAGCTATGAGCACAGATAATTTTCTTATAAACGTGTGGACAAAATCTCGATTTTAACAATAGAGCGAATATTACTGAACAATGATAACTTTTTTTTTAATCTTCGCATCATAGCGTACTATACAAACAAATTCAAAAATGCGAAAAATTTCTGAATATGCTAGTTAAAATTTATTTTATTTAAGCAATAATTATGATTTTATCAATTGATAATGATAATTATTCGATATCAGTTAATGAGCATAATGAGTTAAAATAAATAAAATCATGGTACTTAAGAGAAGTATGTTGCATTTAATACTGAAATAAACTTTCTATATAAAAGTTTCTTCAAAATTGCTAAACAGGCAGCCATATAAAAACTTGTAGACCCTTATTCACCTTTGGGATACAGACTGTTAACTTTTTCACATATGCTTGGATGTAGTTTTGAAGCGAAACCGTTCAGACGATTCTCAGAGTTGGAGGTTAGCAAAGAGAATGGAACTAAATCTAGTCCAAAGATAAGGGCAGGTGCAAAGGCAGCTAAATTTTTACCACAGAGTAGTAAGCGGAATATGAAAACAATTCCAAGAAACGCAAAAGTTGTCATGAAGAACTTGACCATGTTTCGCGACGGGAAGAATAACACAGTGTGGGCCATATGTTAGTTTACTAAGAAATTGTACAATTTAAGTATTGAAGTTAGTTTCATGCCGATATTACTTTATCTTTCCATACATTAAAATAATTTTCCTCCTAACGATATATATTCAGCCAATGGGAGAAGAGAAATGCGGGTTACGTGGTAATACGTAACAAATACAAAAATACGTAACAGAAGCTTGTTTTACTGTGGTAAGACAAACTTCTGTTTAAGCATGGTCACGTGCTATGTTGATCTAACATGACCACGCGGTACCATTCTTGATTTCCATATACATATATAACGTATTTATTTAAATAAACTAAATGCAACAAGGCATACTATTTTAAGGATTTAAGATTCTATATCTATATAATATCGGTGTAGATACATCACAGACAACTCTTAAAGAAAAACTGCAATCACAGTGTGAAAGGCACCCACCGATGAAAAGCCAACTAGCTTTGAAACGGTGCCGTCTGGGTGGTGGTGGTGGTGCCCACCGAGAATAAGTGACAATAGTCTTCTCTATTAGTGAAGCGTTACTTATTCGATGTAGTGCAGTACATGGTAACTTGTTGTAAAGGATGAGCACAATATGAGATACAGATGAAATGATGCCTTTCACACTACGATCGTAGTTTTTCTTTAAGGGTTTTCTATGGTGTATCCACACCGATATTATATAGATATAGTAACGTATTTATGTATTCATAGCTGAGGAAGAAACACACACAGAGTCGAAAGCTTCTGTATTGTATTTTATCAAATGAAGCAAGCAGGGGCGAAGCCCCCCTAGTTAATATATTTACATGACGCTATTTATGACATTGAAAGAAATCATTCTGTTTTCGATAATGTACTTCTTTATTAATTGCATCACGTCTCTGTAGAGTGACATCTGGGCTCACCCTGTATATTGCCTTAATTTCCGGGTCCCATAGAAACAGCCTAACAGCACCCTAACTTACTGCTACCACAGGAAAGGTTTCTTCAAGGAATTCTCTTTATAGGAAAATTCTGTGTGTGTTAAACGTCAAAGCAGCTAAGGGTACGAGGTCAGTATATTGTGTCGGTCGACTTGTCTGTTTTTTTAGACAAAAAACTCTAGTTTTCTGGATGCAACCCTCATTTAATATCAACTAATTCTGCTATGGTGTAAAAAAAGCCCTCAAAAATTCTTCCGAACTCGGTGAGATTCAAACTTTTCTACACGGTTTGGCGGAGCGACAATCATAACCACTGTGATGGACCACGAGAACAAGGATTCAAGAGCGGCATTATTAGGGATCTGAAGGGGTCGCACGAGCAGTTAGAGATTATTATTATTATTGTTGCTGTTATATTATTTCTCCCTAATGGGGGTTCCACCCCATGACCGGTATTAGTCCCAAGTGCACAGGGCGGTTGTTATGTTTGATTTTACTGTTGGTCGACGAACTCTCTGACTATCCTGCAGGTATTCAGGGTTGCGACTTTCTGGAGTTCCTTGTAGGTGTTCGCTGGGAGACCTATTGCTGCTAGGCTGTTATGCAGGGTTTTTGGAATCGTCATACCGGTGGTTACTTGTTGCATATGCCACATCTGTTTGATCGTTCGGTTTGATCGTTAGTGCATGTCACAAAAGCTGCCAATAAAAGAAGTGAAAACCTTCTATAATTACTTTGCGTCTGGTCTCTTTATTAACCAAATTTCTCTGGTTTCCTAACCTTCTAGTGTACTAGCATTTCAACAGCACAAATGCTAATCTGTGTCATTACTTTCTATGTCTATTATATGTGTCAACAAGTTTCTTCGGGCTTTCTAATCCTCAACCAATACATACTGCCAGAGTAGTATGAGTTTTCAAGAATCTTTCATAAAAGTGTTTTGAAACGGGAAAAATTAATATAGTTGCCTGAGTTCCTTAATTATTATCTTTAACTATTCTTATAAAGTCGTTTGTATAACCAGAGCTTGTTAGTATCAGCAAGCAAATTGCTAAAATGATAAATTGTTAATTTCGCATACCATCTGTATGTATTTATCTGTGCTTAAGGTTCAGCGAAAACACAGTAAATCAGTACAGATCCTATTTTATATTAATATTTTTTATAATTTTATTGTTACTTGCTGATATTAATACAAAGAAGCACATTCGGTATAAATGATTTTCTCGGAAGAATTAAAGAAAAGTCCATAAAAATTGTTAATTTCTTTTATGGACTGTTCTCGGTTAGTAATTTCCTTCTAGCCGCTTAGTCCTCCCGGCTAGCACAGGGGTTATGATTTTTGCTACTGCGCACTCTGAGTAAGAGTTTATGTGTGCTAAGCACCAAAACAAGTAAGGCTATGAGGCGACATTATACTGTGTCGGCATTCTGTGGCCGATTTTTCTGTTTGTTGGATGAAAAACGAGTTTCTGAATTGGGTGGGGGGGGGAAATGCATCCCACGCCTGAGACACCAACTCAACCAGGTTGCCAAAAAAAAAGCCCATAAAACTTTCTCGCGTCATTAACGAGATACAAAATGATTTTGTTCCTTCCATACTCTATGGGAAAGGACGAGTTCGAGTCCCATATAGACGGGAGGAACTTTTATGGATTTTTTTTTCCCCAGGAAAATCAGCGTTTTAATTCCGAAAAATAGACAAACCGACGATAGGTTTGCAATTCGCAAACTCAGTGTACTGACGCCTTACATTAAAATAATTTTTAATGTGCCTTGTGGCCTGATTTTTTTGAAAAATTTGGGACAAAAAAATCAGATATGGCCACCAAAGCCGCTTGATTTATTTCATGCTTAGTTTAGGTGTTTGTTAAGCGCTAAGGCAACTAAGGCGATGAGACATCAGTGTGTAAATTTTTTAAGTGTATCCTGTGGTTGAGTTGCCTGTTTTCTGGATGAAAAATCGGAGTTTCCGAAAAGAAAACCACGTAGCCTTCAATTGAGACTGACTAATTCAGCCACGTCGTGAAAAAATTCCTCACTTCATTGACGGGACTCGAACTCAAGCCTTTTCCACCCGGTGTGTGAGGAAAAGGTGATTGTATCTACTGTGTTACACGCAATGGTACACAGTTATGCTTTCCTTGCCGGTGAACTAATATACGTTTCAAGTATTTCATCGAAAACTGGCAATACTTTTAAAGTAATTTCTGGTCTCCATATCATTAATTTCTTCTGGGAAGTTTCTTCCAGTTTGACAGATCCCCCCCCCCCACACACACACCACCACCACTACCTCCTACAGATCTATACTAGTAGCCTTTACAGGTTACTAGAGTAGTGTAGATTTCAATAACCGTCTATAAATAAAATAAAAATAGTAGCTTAGTCCACTTTTGGGGCTAACCAACCACAGCCTGCCCATTGCACAGGATGAGCAATAAATTTCCTATTAATAATAGGGATATTCTTACATATACTGTACTGAATAACCAAACTGTCATATACACTGAACTGTTATAAATCGAACTGATGTGGACCTAGGAGAGTTGTCTTGAGGTTCAAGGTTGTTCAAGGTCTATTCAAGGTTGACTAAGAGCCTAGGAGAGCGATAGCGATCCAGTGGCACTTGTGCCACTAGAGGCACACATAGTAAAAGATTGTGACACGCGTGATATGCATAAAGAGGTTATACTGTAGAAAAGTAATTTTTATTTTAAGACAGATTTGTTTTATTGCCTGTCAGTCACATCTACCGGTTAAAACTCCATGTGTAAAATCGTGCACAAAATTTTGGTTTAGTAATTTGTTTTTGACAGGTGCAGCAGTAACCCAGGGTTTCTTTGCGCCATACGGCTAATACTAAAATTATGCAGCAACAAAATTCTCATTTAGAAACTTTCAAGTGCAGTATTGTTACCTTTAATAGAATTAATAAAGGCTTTTTATTAATCGTAGTCGGTTCTTTTTCTCCGTGGCACGGAAAAATTGTTATGTTTTTGTTTCAGCTTATTTTTGGCAAGCAGGCTGGAAAAGTTTCGCCATCGCTCTTCTAAGATTACCACTGTTTTACTGTAAGAGCGAGACGCTATAGTATTACCATTAAAATGGCGCAATCGTCATCCTCAGACTTTTTTTTATCTAGAACATCCTTTATTTCTTCTTACCCTAATCTATAAATTACTCTTTTGTCTCTGTTCTCCAAATGCAGCTCTAAATTTAATAATAATATGATTTAATAACATTAATAAATATTATCACATTATGAAATTATTAGTGTCAGTATTGACGTGCGGTGCAGCAGAGCTTTTGGTATCCTTAAAGGTCACCAAGTTTTTGAGTCACATATTCGAAGTATGGGCGTCCATTTATCAATCTCACCAGATGTGTTCCCCTGTCTTTGGATCTTTTCAGGAAACTAGTTTCTCTCTCTTTTTAGCATGTGTCCTCTCGACCTAGATGTGGCGTTCCAAGTGCTGTCTCACAATTTGCGTGTATAATAGAATTATAACTTCTCTGTATTTACAAAAAATTGTTTCATATATGATCCCTAGGCTGTACTGCATAGACAACTTCATGTTAAATCCGTTCTTTCCCGTGCCACATTTAATTCAACACTTCCAAGTGCGTAAATTATTCGGGAGTTGTTAAAAGCTTGCATTATTCTTATCTTGCCGATGAATTGAAGTAATTTGTATGAAATCTTTGCAGATGAAAGAGAGGAGAGATGTGTGAGTGAGACTGAACAGTGTGATTGGGGATTTTGAGATTATGGAAGATTATTGGAGGCTTTCAGTGCTCCTGAGAAATTATTCTATTTGCCTTGAAGCCCATAAATGACCCCATACGGGTCCAGGGAATCGGTGAACCGGGCACAATATATAAAAAGTTTCTTCGCTCACAGCAGAACAAACAATGCCTTCACAACCAGTTGCACTGGTATTCAAATCTCCCATTTATTAAACAACTATAGTCTGAAAATAAGTAAAACGAACTACGAAAAAATTTAAAAAACCGATACTAATTGCTTTTTTTCATATTATTTGTATGTACGAAATTCATAAATTAAATGTATTTTAATGCAATATTGGTAGCTTTAGACA
This sequence comes from Mastigoproctus giganteus, assembly GCF_048544385.1. Taxonomy (NCBI): domain Eukaryota; kingdom Metazoa; phylum Arthropoda; class Arachnida; order Uropygi; family Thelyphonidae; genus Mastigoproctus; species Mastigoproctus giganteus. Next base: position 203,043,543 of record NC_143581.1, on the reverse strand, counting down.
GCCCGTGCCCGCTTCGCATGTATTGCTATGTAAGACTCGTGAACGTGGTGTCCCTTTGGAAGATATATATATATATATATATATATATATATATATATAGAGAGAGAGAGAGAGAGAGAGAGAGAGAAAGAGAGAGAAAAAAAGAGGCTTAAAAAATTGTGTGTGTGCCTAGCACACATAGTGGAAGTTAAGTGAAGCTTCTTAGGGCAAACATATATCACTTTACCGAGAATCCCGTATTCATCATATGAATGCCGCAGTCGACGAATATGCATGAATGGGAGCCTCGGAGATATGAGGCATTCCGTTACCCAATCTAGTTTCGGCAAGTGCTGGGGCATCGGATGATATTTAAAACCATTTGACTTCGATAGAGCCGGAATCACTTTGTTCTTGAGAGAGCCACGACAGCTGTTACAGGCCGACATTTGACTTATATCCTCATTTCGAAATGCTGTTTGAAGAAGATCTCGAGCTACTACAATCTTCACATCGTTCTTGAACCAAAGGCCATCACACACGGAACAGACTGAACTGAAATCATTATCCAGGAATGTACGTTTAAACTGTGCGTGAATGCTTCGTTGTTTCTTAAAATCCTGTTGCTGCCCCGGCTGTGTATCACGTATTGAACGATTTGATGGAGTACTTTTGGCAGTCAATTTTGGCTTCTTCGCTTTTCGTTTACGACTGGGCTTCGAGGACTCTTCATCGTTTTCATTTGCAGTATCAACTTCCACGACTTCTTCCAAATTCATTTCTAACATTTCTGGGGAGATGTAAGGCTCTGAAGATGTGGTTGGATCTTCTCCGGCTTCTCTGTTCAACTCCATCGCACGCTGTAGTTTCTTCTGCTGTCGAAATAGCTTATATCTCTTCTTTGTACTCAATGGAGGTGGTTCTGGTGGTCGCATTGCACGTATATGTGCTCTATACGCATCACATCGCTCATTATTAGTCTTCGACACGTTGGGTTATAAATTCTCTTTCGATTTATCCTTTTGTTGTATCGGTCCATCTTTGTTGCCACTCCCGAAGTAGGTAGGCCTGTAATCGGACTTTTTCTGTTTTTGTACTACTCGCTGGGTCAATTATGAAATCCTGGAAGGTGGCAGCAACCCCCCTGGCGTGCAGGAAGAGCAAGCCAGCTTTTACAGTCTCCAAATCGAGGGGGAGCGCTCCAGCAAGCACCTGCAACGCCGGTGTGCTTACTTCTGCATGCTCGTGTGCTTGTTAATAAAACGGTCCTTTGTATCATATCCAGAGTTCTCCTATTGACTGAAAGCGTCGTTTTGCTGTACCACACTGCAGCAGCATAAGTTATCGCAGGGATGAAGGTTGCCTTATAATACAACATTAGTGTTGCTTTTTTTTAATCCCCAGTCTTTTCTCGTAACCCTCGCCACCAGTGCCGAGTAACGTCTTATCTTCGTCCTTATATATTGTAGGTGAGGTTGAAAGGATAAGCTTTTGTCTAGGATAAATCCTAGATATTTCATTTGGTTGGCAAGTTTAATGGTCACATCTTCTATTTTAATTTGGGGTGGACGCCGTATTTGCAGGGTTCCTTTTAGTAGAATAGATGTGGTTTTCGTCGGTGAAATTTTTAACTGGTTTCTTGTAGGCCAGTTTTGTATTTTCTGTAGAGCGGTGGTTTCCAGTTGGGCTCTTGAGTCAGCCTCAATGGTAAAAATAAGGTCGTCCGCAAAGGCCTGGGCCCCGATCAGCCCCAGGTCCAGGTTCAGGAGCTCGTCAAGGACCATGTTCCAAAGGAGTGGCCCCAAGATAGACCCCTGCGGGCAGCCCCTGTGTGCAGATCTTGTGACTTTTTGGTATTTGGCATTTATTTCTACCTATCCTGCAAGATAGGTAGTCCTCCATTACCTTGTATAGGTTGATAGGGACTGCAGCGACCCTTAGTCTGCCTAGGACGCTCGACCACCATAGTGAGTCGAACTCCCCGGCAAAATCAATTGAAATGACTAGTAGGTGTTTTTTTTCTGCATTCCTGTGCCTTCCGAAGCAGGTTTCCAAGTGCATCCACTGTGGAGGAACCCGGCTTAAATCCGAACTGATTCCTAGCCACCAGGTTTGTCCTATCATAGTGGTTTTTGATTCGCTTGTGCAGCAGTCTCTCATATAGTTTGCTGACCACTGAGAGCAGTGCGATAGGTCTATATGACTCTGGGCAGTCCGGTTTTTTGTTAGGATTTTTAAGTAACAACTTGGTGTTTGCTGTTTTCCATGCTATGGGGAATTTGCCTGTTTCCAGGCATCTGTTGTATAGAGTAAGTAGTAAGAGCGGGGCAAATTCTGCAGTTTTATTCAAGATCTCTGGTTCAATCATGTCCAGTCCTGGGCATTTGCCATTTTAAGCAAATGCCCAGGAGTGGACATGGTTTTTGTGGCAGCCTCACTGAGCTGCTCCAGGGTGAAGGGGGGGGGGTTCAGTTGCCGAGGTGTTATAGTTTGCGTTGTCCTTGCAAATTTCGTGTTGTTCTTGCATGGTTAATATTGCTGGTTCCTTAAAGATTTTGTCCCATATGTTGCCCATTGACTGCTCCCAGGTGGTCGTTAGGTTTCCTTCCGGTGTCCTGGTAGTACTAATGACCTCGCTCCTGGGGTGCTTATTGGTTATCGCCTTGTAGACTAAGCCCCAGGGGTCGGTGTTTCCAGAAGTAGACACTAGGCGCTCCCAGAAACGCTTCTTACTTTTTTATGGTGTCTGTGTAACGGTTTCTAGCTTCTCTGTAATGTTGTCTCAATATCTCCACCTCATCTTCGGGCCAGGTTCTGCGAGCTCTCTGGAAGTCCTTACATACATACGTATTATGTACGAGTTACGTACATAAAAATACGTAACTGGTACATAAAATACAGTCTTTCAACTTTGTGAAAATGTAAAAACAACCAGACGCCCTGCATTTTTCCCATCGTTCTTCTTTCCAGGTATTGAGGGCACTTTGCTGAAAATCAGGAGGTTGACGTTAATACCAATATTTAAAGTTAGAAATGAGTTCCATATCACTCATTTCTTGTTGGAATCACTTTAAGGATGTGGACCTTAGCACGCAGATATGCCTTCAGGCTACCAAACAAACTGATGGGGCGAGGTCAAGACTATAGGGTGGGTGAGGCATTATGCTCCACCTCAGCTGTGCGATCTTTGTTGTAAGCGGCCTTGCGTTATATTCATGAAACTTGATGCCCTGCCGATTCAGTTCAGGTTTTTTGTTTTCAGAGCTCGATTACGCTTTTCCAGGGACAAGCGGTATCTTTCTTTGTTGATGCCTGTTCCATTTTCCAAGAAATCCAAAAAAAATAATGCTATTTTGATCCCAAAAGAAGGTGGCCATAGGTTTTATCGATGATTTGGAAAGTTTTGGCTTTTTGTTTACTGGCGATGTCGGGTGTGCCCATTTCACGGATTTTCGTCTGGTTTGTGGATCATAATGGAAGAGCCATATTTTCATCATATGTGATCCCTTTAAAGCACTCCGGACCGCCAACACCAAACCTGTCCAGAAGATCTTCACAGATCTTTCTTCACTTTCTCTCGTGTGAGCAGCTTAGGCACCCACCAAGAACAGATTTTTCTGTACCCTAGTCTGTCGAAAACACTTCCCTAGTCTGTCAAAACATTTCCCTTTGTTATTTTTGCAGCGTCCATTGCTTGTCTGTCGGTTATGCACCTGTCATTTCGAATGAGCTAGTCAATGAGTAACAGACATTGGTCTTCCGGCTTTTGGTTTGTCCTTTATATCACAATCACCTTCCCGAAGCCGTTGGGACACTTCTGGACATTATTCGATCAATCGTCTGGTCCCTATAGACTGCCAGAGTTTTCCATGGATAGATGAGGCCTACTGATCACCCGATTTGAACAGGAATACCATCACACATCGTTCGCAGAAACGGCTGTCACTTTGTCCGTCCATATCTTTATATCTAAAAACACCAGAAAGGTAATATCAGGTATATTAATGGGCAAGGTTTGGTCGCACAAATTCAAATTATTTTATTAGAGTCAACTGGAATTGCTTCTATATACCCATATATCTATTGTGCTTGTAAATTGCGGGTGTTCTCTGGTCGATTTGCCTGTTTTGCTGGGCGACCCCCCTCCACAGTTTCTGGGGGAAAAACCTTGCCCTACTCCTGAGACCTAATAATTCAGCCACAGAGTGAAAAAAGCTGATTAAAGTTCCTCGCGTCGTCGACTGGATTCGAACCCGTGCCTTTTCCACCCGGTGTGGGGAGGATGATGACGATACCATTGCGCTAATATTTAAAACTTTGAAAGAATACAGTAAACTGATTGTTTAGTAGGCGTCTGTATTCTTCCTTAGGTGAGATAAAAAAAAGTATCAAATTTAAATTGCAAAAGAAAATTTCGAAATTGGTGTGCAAATATTTTCTTTTAGCCAAAAGGGTAATTGACCATTGGAGTAAATAATTTCCACCACTGACTCTTATGGGAGTAGGAATTTTTTTTTAATTTAAAGAGCACTTTGACAAATACTTAAAAACATAGGTAAATGAACTGACATGGGTTCCTTTTTTTTTTTTTTTTTTTTTTTTTTTTCTCGGCTGATGCACAGGATAACTTACATCGAGTGACTAAACAATAAAAAAAAAAAAAAAACCTCAGAAGTTTGGTCTATGGCAGCATCATCATCATCATCATCATCAGCCATTTTCAATCCACTGCAGGATGAAGGCCTCTCCAGCAACTTTCCAGTTCCTTCTGTTTTGAGCACTGGACATCCATTTACTACCGACAAACTCATGAATTTCATCTATCCATCTCCGCCTTTGTCTTCCAGGTTTTCTTCTAGCTCCTCTTGGATACCATTCTGTTATTTTCTTAGTCCATCTGTCATCATGTCTTCGAGCTATGTGTCCTGCCCAAGACCATTTTAGTTCTTTAGTTTTGATAAGAATGTCCTTTACTTGAGTTTGTTGCCTAATCCATGTGTTTCTCTTCTTATCTAACAGTCTTATTCCCAATATGATTCGTTCCATTCTTCGCTGTGTAGTTCTCAGCTTCTCTTCCATTCTTTTGGTGAGTGCCCAAGTTTCACTTCCATAAGTCATGATGGGGAGTATACATTGGTCCATTATTTTACGTTTCAGACAAACTGGGATATTGCTCTTCAGTATGTGACTATATTTCCTGAATGCTATCCATCCAAAATTTATTCTTCTCTTGACTTCCAGCCATTTATCATTATTACAGCTAATAACTTGTCCCAGATAAGTATATGACTCCACCTTTCCAATTACTGCTCCTTCAATCATTATTTCCCTTTCTGTGGCATACTTGTTCATCATTACTTTTGTTTTAGCCATATTCATCTTTAGTCCAAAATCCTTACTAGCTGTGCATAACTGATTAAGATTTTCCTCTAATTCTTTGGGATCATGGCTTATGACCACAATGTCATCTGCAAATCGTAAATGGTTTAGGTACTCTCCATTCACATTGACTCCTTTCTGCGACCAGTCTAATCTTCTGAAAGCTACCTCAAGGGCAGCAGTAAACAGCTTCGGAGATATTGTGTCTCCTTGTCGAACTCCTTTCTCAATTTTAAATTTCCTACTGTCTTTGTCTAGTCTAATAAAGGAGGTAGCACTCTCGTATATTTTCTTCAAAATCATAATATATGGGGTATCAATGCCTTGTCTTTCCAGTGCCCGAAACGTTGCCTTATGCTGTATGGAGTCAAATGCCTTTTCATAATCCACAAATGCCAGACATAATGGTGTTTTATATTCATTTGCTTTCTCCATTAGCTGTGATATTACATGAAGGTGATCCATAGTTGAGAATCCTGTCCTAAAGCCAGCTTGCTCTTTCGGTTGATTCTCATCCAGTATTCTTTCTAATCTGTTAGTAATGACCCTTGTGAACAACTTGTAGATGTGGGATAACAAGCTAATTGGTCTATAATTTCCAATTTCTGATTTATCTCCTTTCTTATGCAGCAAAACTATGATTGCATTATTCCACTGCTTAGGCGTCACACCTTTTCTAATGCACTTTGTGAAGAGCCTTGCCAGTTTTTGTGTTATGTCTGTTCCTCCCAATTTCAACAACTCTACAGTAACTTCGTCTTCCCCCGGGGCTTTCTGATTCTTCATTTTCTTCAATGCATGTTCTACCTCATCAGGAAGAATATTGGGTATGTCGTATGTGTTGCTACTTTGCAATCCATCTTCCCCACTGCTGGCATCATTCCCCTGCTCCTTGTATAATTCTCTATAGTAGTCTTCTGCTATTTGAATTATGCCTTCTCTGCTGTTTATAAGTACACCATCGCTATTCTTCAGTTTCAGTATCATTTGTCTTTCTGTATTACTGCTCATGGCTGCTGATTTAAATCCTTTGTTTTCCCTTAATGCTTGTTCTACTTTTCTTGTGTTAAATCTTCTTATGTCCTCTCTGAGTCTCTTTCTAATGGCTTTGCATAACTCAGTATACTCAATTTTCTCCCTGTCAGTGTTTTTCTTGCTTTTCATTTGTCGTCTTTGGTTCATCATGACAAGTGTTTCTTGACTAATTTTTTCTTCTTTGGATTTCTTTTTCCCTATAGGTTTCTTGGGCTTTATCACTTTCAAAAAGTTGTAATATTCCTCGTCGATATCTTGGTCCTCAGCAGTCTGCAGAAGCTCAAACTTGTTCTTAAGTTCCAGTACATACTGCTTTTTCTCCTCCTCTGTTATTTCAAAGACCTTTGTATTATTTACTCGAGTCAGTTTTTTCCTTTCCTTTCCTACATCTATATCAAGTGTACATCTTACCATTCTGTGATCACTTCCAACATTTACCTTATTCAGGACGGTAACATCATTCACAATATATCTTCTGTTAGTGAGGATGAAGTCGATTTCATTAGTAGTTAATCCATTTGGACTCTTCCATGTCCACTTTCTGTTCACCCTTTTCTTGAAAAAAGTGTTCATTACTGACAGTCCTTGAGATTCTGCAAATTCCACAAGTCTTTCACCTCTTTCATTTCTTTCACCAATTCCAAAATTTCCTATAGTTCCCCTTTCTGTGCTGGTTTGTCTTTTTCCAACCTTAGCATTGAAGTCTCCCATAATAATAGTGTAGTGGGTTTTCTGCTCATCTAGAAGACTCTCAATTTCAGTGTACATTTCTTCAACCTCTTCATCATCATGGCTCGATGTTGGTGCATAAATCATTATAATCTTTAGCTTGTATCTCTTAGAAATCTTGAGTAAGGGAGTAGGAATTTTTTTTTAATTTAAAGAGCACTTTGACAAATACTTAAAAACATAGGTAAATGAACTGACATGGGTTCCTTTTTTTTTTTTTTTTTTTCCTCGGCTGATGCACAGGATAACTTACATCGAGTGACTAAACAATAAAAAAAAAAAAAAACCTCAGAAGTTTGGTCTATGGCAGCATATAGGAGGCTAACTTATATTAATAAATATGAGACCTCAAGTCGACCATCGTGGAGGCTCAGGAAAATCACTAAATAGGGAAAATATTTTACAAAGCGTATTAATACCTATTATTTTCAATAGAACCATATTTTTTAGTAGACTTCGGTACTAATAGCTAGTTTTTTTAATCTTATTAATAACTGCCAGTTTGAAACTAATAAATTTCGACCATGCACTACAATACTGTAGGATTGCAGGGGTTATTTCTCCTCGATTATATTTCATGTGCATATAATCTGTATATATTTCATTTGTATTAATTATCATTTATTATTATTCGTTGCTCAAGCTTTCTTTAGTAGTTTTCTCGGAAACGTAACTTCTTTTTAATGAGTTACCCTTTACTGCCTTATTATCAGTAATTAAGAGTGGCCTTTTTTTTACTGTATTCTTCCGTCTCGTATGCTTTTCTTCCTCTTTCGGAACTGCTTTTTCTAACTCCTAACTGCAGGGAACGGACAGTTTCTTCATCTTAATCCGCAGTGGCAGGCTTCTGATACAGCCACTTGTAACCTGATCACTGTCTAGGGTTGTGCAGTGCGGTAGCTTATTCGCTTCCCACTCTAATCTATTTTAAGGGTACCACTCTAGGTCTTGCACTCTTCAGTCTTTTCGTGCCTTCTTCCTTCCTTCCTTCCTTGTCGGTCTGAGAGGAAATCCTTGAAAACGACTTTCTCTGGTTGGAAAGAAACAATACGGGTTGGTGAGAGCGTGGCCTTCGTGACTGTCGCAGATGGCATCACTGTCCTACTAGGCGTGATGATACTGAAATACTCTGGAAACGAGATTACACAACTTACGTTCAGGGAAAGACGACAAGCAGTCTCCTTAAGTGTTAGAAGTTAAGAACCCTTGCCAACTATCTTGTTAAGTGTGAGAACAAACGTACTTTCATGGTTATATTTTTTATTTATTTTTTTTTTTTTTGTATATATGCAGTTAACCACAGATTTTTTGCTAATGCTAGTATGATTTAGATACCAATGTTAGTAAATTATTTTATTTTTTAGTGGTATCAGATGTTCTTGGCTGATGGAACTTATAGAGAAATAACAGAAGAGAGAGAAATAATTTCTTTTTATTAATTTCGTATATTTTTCTGGTAAGTGAATTAGAAAAAGCTGCAGTTTATTTACATTTTCGTTTGTTGAAATGAATTTTTCTTTTTCTAAAAGAAAAGTAAAATTTAACTTGGAATGTAAATATTAGAATGCAGCACTAATATCCTTCAACGCCCAAGGACAAGCATAATTTATTAGGGATAATACGATTAATGGAAACTTGATTTTAAATGGGGCTTGAAAATAGTTCGAATTCCATATAAATATATTTAGAAAATCGCGGTTCCCTATATTGTTGTATTCATTTCACTCAGCGATCGGAGTGCAACCTTTGCATAACTTTGTTTTTTTCAAAAGAAACTATTAGATCATTACAGCAACGTATAAAAATCTCAAATATGTGGCATATATGGGACATTACAAGAAGTTGTATATTAAGAACTCTATTTGAACATAAATAAAACATAGTAAATTGCACATTCTTTTGACATAACGACAAATGCAAGAAGTATTTGTCGATATGCATATGTATATTTATATAAATTACTTTTAGGTAAACTCATATATTAGCAAGGACAGTGGATGTAGTTATTTCCTTTTTATATTTTGCGTTGGAACCGAACCACGTTAACCTTTTTATATCAATGTTGAATTTTGGTAGGATTTCCTTTCCTGTTTTTTTCCAAATTTAGGGAACGGCGAGTTTGAATATTAGCTTCATAAAGGAACTAAGTAATTTCTCATTACTGTCTCAAAAGAGACTCTGACCCACCTGGTGTTGCCAGAAGGTAGGCCAGGATCCTCTTGGTGGCCCATTCCAGAGGGGAAAAAAACTGCCCCATGGTGCTGGATATGGGAAATAAATGAATAAAAATGAAATAATAAATAAAATAAAATATGTATAATAAAAATAAATAAATAAAAATATAAAAAAATAAAAAGAAAGAATGTAGTGGTGCTGCTAAAATAAAAATTAGATAAATAAATAAAAGAAAGAAAGTAAAGTAGTGGTGCTGCTAAAAAAAAATAATAATAAAAAAGAAAGAAAGAAAGTAGTGATGCTTCTAAAACTAAAAGCAAGCCGGTGACGCTGATAAAAAAAAAGTGCTCGGCACGTGGATGACTGGACCCAGGGTATCCCAGCGGAACATCGCCCAAAGCATGACCGCCACCAGCTTGTTTTCGTCCCACGGTGCATCCAGGCACCATCACTTCCCCAGGTAAACGACGCACACATACCGGCCGTCCACATGGTGCAACAGGAAACTTGATTCATCAGACCAGACGACTTTCTTCCAATCACTTAAGGTCCAGTTTCGATGCTCACATGCCCATTGTAGGCGCTGTCGCTGGTGAACCGCAGTTAGCATGGGTACTCGGAGCTGCCTGTGACTATGCAGCCCCATTTTCAGCAGGGTTCGATGTACTGTGTGTTGTGACACATTACTCCCGTCGCCCGCATTCCAATTACCGGCGAGTTGTGCCACAGTCGCCTTTCTGTTGCCACGTATCATCCGGGAGAGCCTTCGCTCACCTCGAGCATCGATGAGCTATGGTCGTCCAACACTATGCCTAAATCTTTAAATCATCGGGATAATCAAGTAAAAATATAGGGCAAATACTTCTTGCCTACAAAAGTTTATATACATTATTGTAAGGCAAAGCTACATTCTTTGTAGAATATTTAAATGGAAAAGGACCACCATCAAGAACAGTTGAATATTTGTTTACTTAATAATTGTCTGTTTTGGTGGTTCCACTGTTCTCTATTAATATTATGCTCAACTTTTGCAGAAAAATAAACACGTACGTAGGTAGTTTTTTTTTTTTTTTTTCTTTTCTCCTTCTGGTCTTTTAGTACTCATGCTAATTCTCGGGTAGTTTCTCGGTGGAAAGGTACCTACAAAGGCATTATTCAGCTGCATTTTTTTGTGCAAAAGAAAAGTTAAGATATTCTACAAAAAAGGTAGTGAAGCCTCTGAATTAGGTTAGTTGACAGTGCTGCGTATTACATGAGGATTCTGCTCCTGCTCACAAGAAAAACATTGCGTAGCATTGACTGAGAAAACAATCTCAAGCATAACCTCTGATATTCTGGATTAATTAATTTAAAAACAGTGGGCAAAATTGGATTGCATCGCTTGCAGTAGACCACAATCCCGACGTGAGGACCTCAATGTTTCTGAGGAAAGCAATATGGATATTTTGCACGAACACTACTGTCAGTGACCGGTTTGTTTGTTTGAAGATGAGGAGGAAATGTCGATAATCTTTGGATATTATATTAGTTTATATGAGTATTAAACGGTATTTCGACCATGATTAGGGAGAGAATCTTTCCATTAGCCAACGATTAAAAGTTTGCGGAGGGTTCCAAAGTATATAATACTAGACAGCGAGTGGGATCTACAAGAAAATGATCTTGTACATCACAGTATCATCTACACAACCTTCGTTATGCAGATGATACTGCCATAACCAGTATCATCTGCATATTTTGCAATTAGGTGCTAATTTACAATTCCAAGGATCATATTAAAGAAACTCTGAGGAGAGTACGTGAAGCAAGTAAGAAAAAAAAGGATTGTTTCTGAATATGTGTAAAACTAAAATTATGGTGATTAGTGATAATCTCAGTTCCAGTAAAGTGAAGGTTAATGGGCAAGATATCGAAGAAGTTGATGAATTTGATTACTTAAGGTCAAGAATTAATAAAAATAGTGACTGCTCAAACGGTGTAAAGAGACGACAGGCAATTGCTAAAACGTTGGTCAATGATCTGACAAAATTATGGAGATATCAAGATCTGCCCATAAGACGAAACTGAGAATCATTGATTCGTTAATTTTCCAGTTGCCACTTATGGATGTGAAGGATTGAATCTGAAAAGAGTTGACAGGAAGAAAATTGGGGCATTTGAAATATGGTATTACAGCGTATTTCTTACTTTGATCGAAAAACAAATGAGTGGGTGAATAAAATTGGCAGGCCTAAAATTCTTCTTCATAGCATCAACAAAAGAAAACTTAAGTTTTTTGGACATGTAGTAAGAAGGGAAACTTTCTGTTGAAGTATATAATGGAAGGAAAAATCGAGGGGAAGAGGTGCAGAGGAAGACCTGCAATTAGGTGGAACGATGGGTCAGTGAACTTCTGGGCATGACACTATGATTTCGCTCGTAGAGCACATGATCGATGCAGTTGGAGGAATTTGTTAGTGGTCACAACAGCTCCTCAGGGAGCTATGTGACTGGAAGAAGAAGAAATGAGTATTAGTATTGTAATGGAGAAATGTTGCAAGCACTTTTTATGCATCTATTAAAAAAAGGAGGGGAATGTCAGTCACTCTCCCCATCGCCAAAAAAAGTGGCTATCCAATGCTACTTTGAACTTGAACAAACTGTCCGCCTTGACCACAATGGCAGTCAGTTTATTCCAGTGATATACACGCTGCCTCGAAGGTAAACTTCATGGATTGCACTCTTCTGTTGCTCCCTAAAATTTTACATTTGTGTCCCCTAGTTCTTGTTTATCTTACTAGTGAAGATATACCTCCTTCGCTCATTTCAGAGTTTTCCTTCATGGCCTCAATCAAGTCCTCCTCCATTCCCCGAGATGTCTAGTTGCCAAACTTTGAAGTCCGCACGCTCTAAACCGTTCTTCATGTGTACATCAATTAGCACCTCTCACCAATCTAATTTTTATCCTTTGAACCCCTTTAAGAAGCTATATCTTTCTTCAGATAGGCCTTCAGACCTGAACAGAATATTCTAAATTCGGTCTTACCACCGTCCTATACCGAATTCAGAGACAGCGACATCCTTTAGCCTACTTGTGACGGTCCTATATATAAGGTCTCTTTTCATATCCCACTCAATAATGTCAAGTAATTGGTGAACCGGCAACCGCTTTTTATGAGCCTTCATGGGTAGCACAATTGGTTGAATTGCCATCCACCTCACACCGGATTGAGAAAAGATTTTATTTCGAATTATTGATGACGTGAAGAATTTTTATGGGCCTTTTTCACAATGTGGCTGATTTTGTTGCTCTCAGGCAAGGGTAACACGGTTTTTTCTCCCAAAAAAAAAACTCGATTTTTTTGTGCAGCAAGCTGGCAAATCGACCACGCAATTTACAGACATTATATTTATACTGCGCAATATGGCCTAAGACGCTGATGAGCCTAAAACACAACCTTCTATGAGAACGTGGGTTTCAAGGAAATGTTAGGAGGACGCGTCATAAATTAATTGTTCTGACATAAAATTAAATATTTTAAGAATTTAAAATTTCACTCATTTCCTTGCCGTACTATTAAAATTTTAATTATCGAAAATAATAAAAATAAAACTACTTAAATAAATATGCCTTGTATAAACTTGCACAAGAAAATTTATTAAATAGTCAATCGAAGTTTATTTAATAAATTTCACCCCTTCAAAGTTTGATAACTTTGCATTGAAAATTGCATATTTTTCTATATGGCTAATCGCAGATGATATGATTATGTAAATCAGAAAATAATTTAAGAAGCATTGAAAAAGTAAATATGCGTATACTTATTTTGTGTTAAATATTTAAAAAGTTTTTTTCCTTCTTTTTTTTTTTTTTTTTTTTTTTTGTGGTGCTTTCCAATTTCTTAAAATATACAAAAGACGCCCGGCCAGCCACAAAAGGTTGATAAGCGCTTCGTAATCTGATTGTATCGTAACTCTTTAAGTTTGTTTCGTGCTAAACCACTTTTTACGGATTTCTCCACACTTGTGGATATCGCAGTTGGTAAGATCGCCGTCCTCCCTACACCGGGTGGAAAAGATATGGGTTCGAGTCCTGTCGATGAAGGGAGGAATTTTTATGACCTTCTTCACAAAGTTAGTCAGGCGAGAGGAGAATGTTTTTTGTCTCCCAGAATCTCGAGTATTTCGTCCAGCAAATTATTATATTAGGGCCACCTGTAATTTCTTACATATACCCGTTTATTTATTATGTCTGTAAATTGCATGTATTCTCTGGTCGATTTGCCTGTTTTGCTGGACGAAAAAACTCCAGTTTCTAACTCCTAATTCAGCCATGGAGTGAATAAAGTCCATTAAAGTTCCTAGCGTCATCGACGGGATTTGAACTCGAGCCTTTTGTACCCAGTGTGGGGAAGTCGGTGACGATACCACTGTACTACCGCACAGACTATTTGTCCAGCAATCAAAATGGTCTTCAGAACACATGCAATTTACAGACACGGAGCAATATGACCTTAGTCGCTGATGCTCCCAAAACCCTACTACAACCATACAACAACTGATTTCCCCCTATTATAAGTAATTTCTGTTTCCTGGATTCAAAATCTTACATTTCGAAGCATTAAACTTCATTTGCTATTTTCAGCCCATTTTTGTAACCGGTCTAAGTCCTTTTTGAAGCCGTCCTTGTTATGGTCGTTAACCCTCCAATGCCTTTAAATCATCAGTGGACTGTAGAAACTTCCCCTGCGCTCCGTCATCAATGTCATTTAGGAAGCCAAAAAAGACAATTGTCCCCAATACAGAATGCTGAGAGACCCTACGTGCGACGGGATTCGAACTCAGATCTTTTTTTACTCGATGTGGGGAGGACGATTATGCTAACCGTGCTACCCACGAGGGCATTCTCCCAAATGCTCTCCATTTCAAAGAATCACTCAAACGGTGATTCTGTGACATTTTCAGGATGGCTGGCTTGAAATCAATTGTGGGAGCTATTAACGTGAGATACAGAACTTTTGAAAACAGGCTGTTTTGGTTGGTTGTCCAATTTACATGTAGTAATAGGTTGTGTGCAGCTTTGTTTACGGGAACCGACAGGGGTTGTTTTGTTTCATAATTGTCGGATATTTAGTTATTTTTTTGGTATATAAATTGTTATATAAAGTATGCATCTTTTTTGTGTTTGTTCCTTAGATTTTGAACACCATTGTATTATACAAGTGTAATGCAATTTATTATATAGGACATATCCATTTCCTGGTAATTACACACGCCTAAGGAATTCTGTGCTCAGAGGATAATTTATTAGTAATTACGTGTCAAAATATTTTTCTTTCACTGTTTTACTAAGTTATGTATTTAGTTTCATTAGAGAGAGAGATAGAGATAGAGATAATCTGTAATGCCCTTCACGGCCAGAAAGCCAGGGGTTAATCATTTCCACGTTACCTTTCCATTATTGTACCATCGTGGCCAGACCAGCAGTTGTAATCGCCCCGCCCCCCCGTCACCCGTGTGGAAAAGCATGAGTGAGTTCGACTCATATTCACTTTTTTTTCAAGTCGATTTAATATGTTTATCTTTGAAATGTTAGTGGAATTAATTCTGAAATATGAAAAATGTCCGCCTTTTCTTGTTTTCATTTTTCAGAAACAAATTTCGAACTGCGTTCCAGAATCTCAAAAATTAAAGTTATATAAAAAAATATGAAACCGGTACTGATATAGATGCTCACCTTAATAAATGAAAACAGAGAATCGCCTTTCAGATTTCGAGGAATAGATGCTGTACTTTGAAACTTTGGCTTATATCATGTTATTACAATATAATCTATTACAGGTAATAAAGCTTAAATTAAGAGGGACAAACTTCAATGTTTCTAGATTATTAGTCTTACAAAGAACACCGGAGAGAAAAATAATTTCCGTGGTTACCCAGTGTATGACTAATTCGTGAAGATCTGAAAAATCTAAAATTATTGTCGATAGATGGCAGGATATTACAAGCAAGTTCTTTGGTTCGTAATATCCTACTAAAAGCTGTTGTATTAGGACAGTATACCAGGTGTTGCTAGAAAATTCGGGGGATGATTTTAAAGTAAATTGAAATTGAATTTACGAATTGTTTGCTATTGCCCTTTTCAAAATAGTTCTCTTGGGCATTTTTACATGAAGTCATTGCCTTCTCCTCTACCGGAAGCATTTCTGGTATTCATTTACTGATATCGATTTTGCGCTCTCGACGCACTGATTTTCCTCCAAAGACCCCAAAAAATGTGTCCTTTTCAGCGAAGTTTTGATAATCAGGGAAAATAAACATGTCATATATAATTAAATCAGGGGGGCGGACGATGTTCCTTCTGAGGGATGCTTTTTTCCATCAGAAGTAGCATCACATGACGCAATCTGAACCGGCACATTAATTGGTCAGCAAACCAATTTATGACATAAAAACCATCTTCCAAATGAAACATCCTCCCTACTATTACGATTAGGCTTCGCTTCATCTGTCATTTCCATTCCCAAAAATTAAAACTTAGCCGAAGAGGGCAAATTTTGAACTTTGGAGAAAATCCAGAAGCCTATTTCGACGGCTAAAAACGATATCAGTAACGAGTTTCAGAAATGTTTCCAATCGGGGCAGAAGAGATGGCTTCATATAGAACTGATAAAGGGAACTACTTTGAAAGGGAAAACTACTAACACTAGCCAACAAATTTAAACTATTTTTTTTTTTTTTTTCACAATAAAAACCAATTTTGAAATCCGTTCCAGAATCACAAAAATTAAAATTATATAAAAAATATGAAACCGGTACTGTTGTAAATAAAAACAGAGAATCGCCTTTTAGATTTCGAGAAGAAGATGCTGTACTTTGAAACTTTGGCTTATATCATATTATTACAGATAATAAAGCTTAAATTAAGAGGCACAAACTTCAGTGTTCCCTCTGAGGTTATACGAGTATAACCTCAGAGGTTTATACTTTTATATTTGTATATATTTATTTTGTAGTGCTGAACATAACTATTACCAAAAAATTTTGCTATTCACAACTGGTTTTTGAAAAAAAAAATTAACATTTTTATTTTATTGGTTCGTTAACAACCTTTAACAAAACTTGAACTCTTATGAGCTTAAAATTTTTGAATCCTGATTTCTGTTCGTTCATATGCTGCCGTTTTCTATGCAAGTATTGTCAAGGTGAGTTATTTCTCCATGTTTGTCGCTGACATCGCCCAAGTTCGGGAAGAGAACGTAAAAAGGCGAATGAAGAATATAAATTTTTAAGCTCATTACAACCCGGTTATTTGTGCATCATATAAGCTTAGTTGGCACACTACATCGCTATCAGTTGTTGGTTGGAGAGATCTAGGTCCGATTTTCGTTGGAGACTGGAGGAATTCTTAAAGGCCTCTTCACTGGGGTTATAGTTTACCAATCTGAGGAGGCGGATGTAAAGTTCCCAGTGAGTTATACTGGGGTTTTCAGCACTCATATTATGCAAATTGGCCTCTGAGTGCACACTTTTATAGAAAAATGCGTGTCATCAGGAAGTATGAGGATTGCCTTTGATATTGCGGCGCCACAGCGAGTTGCAACTTGTCGCAACATGTTCGGTGACTATAGTCGTGCTTGAATCACCCGTTTATCTGTACTCAGCCTGAAGTGTCGGTGGTTGAATTTAAGATCTCAAAAGTTAGCAGTTTGATTTTGAGGAGTGGTGTAGTTTTGAAGTGCGTATATTGTGCTTAGGACAGGCCCGCTCGGCCTTGCCTTAAGCAAAGAAAAAAAAAGAAAAGAAATGGAAAGCCGTATTTAATAGTGAAAGGCAGGTTTTAATAGTTAATGGAAAGTTGATGCGATACAGTGAGAAAGATGGGGGGAAAAACAGCTGAGGAGGGTAAAAAGAATTGCCAATAATAGTTGTGTAACAGTTGTTGTGTAATAGTAAAACACTAATAGTTCTTGTTTATACTCCGCCACGACAACCAGATCAGTGGAGTTTACAATAAATCATTGATACAAATGTTAATCGTGCTGATGGAGAGATATGTCTTTGTGCTAGAGGTTAGGAGTGCGATGAACTAAATTCAAAACCCATCATGTTATTAGGCATCATTGAACCTAATAACATGTTGAGGAAGAGTCGATGCTCTGGAGGAAATTCAGTATGTGGTTCGCTATGTCGGGCGACGTGCTACTATAATTCGATCCCAGCTAGTACAGAATTCTTTGGTTCTGCAGGAAGTAGTTTTATTGGGGACTCAATTGTAAGGAAAACAGTATATATATTCTGTAAGAAACACAGAAATGGAACTGATGCTTTGAAACCAAGAGTATGTCTACCATGAGCCAAGATAGACGATGTAACAAACAAACAAACAAACAAACAAGCAAGTGTCAGATTTTAAATTGGACTAGCAGTGTGCACAATAATACAAGTGGGGAATAATGAATTAAAGCTTCAACGAACTGATGAACTGGTTATGAAATATCAGGTCGTGTTGAAAAAGTGTGGCGAGATAGGACAAAACATTCTTGTTTGCAATTCTGCCCAGATATGACAAGAGGGATTATATGATGAAGTAAATTGCAAAAGGCCAGGGTTCGAATCCCGTCGATGACGCGAGGAACTTTTATAGGCTTTTTTCACTCCTTGGCTGAGTTAGTCGGTCTCAGACATAGATAGCAAGGTTTTTTCCACCAGAAACAGGTTTTTTGTCCTGAAAAACATGTAAATCGACCAGAGAACACACGAGATTTACAGACACATGGGTATATGAATTAACTTTCCAGGTGATCCTAATGTAATAGTTTGGATTATATCAAGTTTGCCACTAAGCTTTAATGTTGAAGGAGTTTAATTATGCATGCGTAATGCATAATTAAATTCCTTCATACTCTTAGGCATTTAGCCAAGAAATATATTTAATCATTAATGTTCTTCTTTCCTTCTCTGTACGAGGTTTATTAACTTTAGGAGCCATAGTGAATGGGTTTTTAATTTAAAATAAATGTAAAACAGCGGTATAATCCATGATATCAGTACAAAATTCACTTTCAAAATGGCGAATGTAAACAAATACAACCATCACGTGATTTCCCCCCCCCCCGCACTGCTAAATATCTGCGCTGTATGTAAACTCAATATGCCGTTAGCTCGAATGTTTCGTTATTTGGGGTGCTGTTATTTCGATAGTCTACTGTATTACACTATTATTATAAAATCTCGTGTATAGCTTATAAGTATTGGTTTGGAAATGGATAGCTGTCACTGTCTATTTCCAAAGGCCAATATTGCTGCCATTATAGTAACACGTGTCGTTTATCGATCCGCGTCACACAAGTATTTTTATGTTGGACAGACAACGTGTGTAGTCGAGACCCGCGATTAGCAGGTCTCGACTACACACGTTGCCTATCCAGCATGTCTAATAAAGTTTCCAGACTTTAGGATTTCCATAATGTTTTTTTACACTATGACAAGGATTTTTAAGGAAGAGGAACTCAGTGGTGAGATTTGTTTCTTGTTTTACTGGGTATTTTTCGCGTTTCTTAGCTCGTTTGATCCAACGCTAGTAACAATGAGTCTGCCTACCTTAGCGGCGTTGTTCTAGAATTGGAAAGTGTGGCAAAATCGGTTTTCTGCTGCCACCACGGTTGAACAACACTGGGGAGGGTGTTCCCCTGAGTGATAAACTAGGACTGCGATTGTCCCCCAACGTTTTTCCTGACTGTTCTGCGATTTATTTGTGAAAAACTGTTTCCCCCTCAACCTTAAACTTTCCATGGGAAATATGCATCTTGGCTCCAGTGCGTTTAATCGGAAAATGAGTGTCACCATCGCTTTCTACGCCCTCGAAAACACAAATAGAAAGTAGCCTGGTGTTCCAAGGGCGATTTTGCTTTTGGGCTCTTCCGCCCACCCCACATTACCTGCAGGGGTCAGCCCAAAATCTTACTGACGAACTGCTCAGCCCCAAGCTACAAACTTGCGGCGCATGCCAAACTTCTTCTTTTGAGAAGTACTTGCCGACTAAGACGCTCTCACCCCGAAGATTTTTTTCGATTATTCGGAATTTTGACAAAATGGAAAGGAAAGCTAAAAAATATCCCACTACTTCCCAACAGAGCCAAAATGAGGACCTCATCGTGTCGAAATGGTAGAAGACATGGAGGACGTGAGACCAGGCCCTCCTTCTAAGAGGAAAAATAGGAAAATCATCGTTCCTAAATCTGATCGGGAGACCCTCAGCCAAGCCAATCAGAAGGAGGCGCAGGAGGGTCTTTAGAAGAGTAATCACTGGGCTCAGAGGGCAGATTGTGTCCCTCTGGACCAAGTTAGAAACTATTCTTATGCAAACACACCTGGAAGCTGAAAAGGCAACTGCAAAACCAGAAGTCTACATGGAAAGTGGGACGAAACAAATGCAACAGCACGCCCCTACTTACTCACAAGCGCTGAAGAATAACCAAACAGGAGATGGGAATGCCCCCAGAGATCTACCGACAAGAAGGAAAACACTCCTGAAAACGCCAAACCTGGTCATCCTTAGACCGGGTAGGAGAAAACTCCTACTCAAGCGAAGAGATCAAGAGTAAGATTATGCAAAATCTCAAAGAATTCCAAAATACAAGAATTAAAGCCATTAAGAAAACCAGTAACCCGGAAATGCTGCTTGAAACAGAGAGTAAGGAGGAAGCAGACCAAATAATTGCGAAACCCAATAACCCCAACTTGGCCTAATGGGGAGTCCTCCAAAAGAGGAAGGGTCCATCGATGATTATCTATGACCTGGATCATGAAATAACACTTCAGAAACTAACTGAAGAAATCTAACGAAGGAATCTACATAGCGAGCTACTAGACCGTGATGAACAGCAGCTAGTTACCCCGAAATACAAAACAAAGACGAGAAACAGTAGAAACTGCAATTGGATTGTTGAATTGGCCCCAGCGGCTAGGAAAATCCTGCGAATGAAGAGCCATATCTGCGTGGAGTGGAGTAGTCACAGATTTCGAGAGCATGTGGCCATGCCAAAATGTTTTAAGTGCTGTAGGTTCGGCCACACCTCTCACATGTATTCTCAGGCTGAAACAACATGCGGCCATTGTTCCGAGAAGGGACATGATTACAACAGTTATTCCAATAAAACAAAGGAGCCCGTTTG
This sequence comes from Mastigoproctus giganteus, assembly GCF_048544385.1. Taxonomy (NCBI): domain Eukaryota; kingdom Metazoa; phylum Arthropoda; class Arachnida; order Uropygi; family Thelyphonidae; genus Mastigoproctus; species Mastigoproctus giganteus. The sequence goes on along the minus strand of NC_143581.1, from coordinate 203,023,090 downwards.
CGCAAATTGTAAGTCACTTAGACTTGACCACGCACACTCCATAAGAGATCCCAAGTGCCCCACATATATTAAAGTCAAGAGTTAATTCCAACTAAGAATCGATTATGGGGAATCGCTTTAAACGATTCAACACCAAAGTGCTAAAAATTCATCAAATAAACGCGCAATGGGGGGGGGGAAGTTGACCAGATTCGTATTAAGGCCAAGAAGGACGCCGACTTGATCTTGATCTTGATCCAGGAGCCCTACACTCACATGAAGCAAGTCAGGGGCTATTCCTCAAGATACAAAATGGCGAAGACACACCCCTTGATGGCTACTGGGGTCCAAAATCCAGAAATCACTACCACCAAAATACCACAACTAAGTACAACATGGACTGTTTGTGCTCACCTCAGCTCTGTCGGTACCTTTTACGCTATCTGTCTCTCTATTGCAGACCAGGAGTCGACATAGAATTTGCTACAGAATATCTGCACACGATCCAAAACACTCTTGTGGGAAACTGTCGTTCACCCGTCTGGCCCAGTGCAACACCTAACCGTCAAGGCACCGGGAATGGACACCAGGAAGCTTGAAGTGGTTTTCTCAAATTTTATCTGTGCAGTCAAAAATCATTCATTTAACCTCCCTACTTATTGTAATACCCTATGGGAGGCAATCGTAGATATAACTCTAACAACAAGAAATATTGAAGCGCATGTCTCCGGCTGGGAAGTACAAAATGCATGGACCACGTCGGACCAGAGAACAATCACCTATCGGATCAAGAGGTCAATGACAAGAGTTACCATAACAAAACAAATGCTGAGCAGGTTTGCTATCGATAAGGCAGACTGGACGCTGTTCAAAGAGCGGCTGACCGACAACATGCAACTCTTACTGGAGGAAACTTGTCAGACAAGGGGAACAAGATGGAGGCGTAAACCCGGACCAATCTCACCAGAGAGTCACCAAAATCATCACCGATGCTGCAAAAGCAGCAATGAAAAGGAAGATCCCTTTTTCTGTGGCAATGCCATGGTGGACGCAGGAGTTGGAGAGACTAAGGAAGGAAATACAGAGAAGGAGGAAGGAATTCCAAAGAGCCCTCAGGTCTTGGCCTGCAGCCGAAGTAAATGCGCTTCGTGAGCGATATACAGAAATTAGAAACATATACACCGGCAAGATCAAGAAGAACAAACATTCATCCTCCGAGCGCCTAGTTGCTATCACGGGGAATACTGATCCCTGGGAGATGGTGTATAAAATCACCACAAACACTCCCCAGGGAAGAGATCGTAACTGCAACCAAGACGCCGCAGGGAGCCTTAACAATGGCGTGGGAAGATTCAATCGCTAATATATTAAATGGCATTTTTCTGGAACCGCCATCAGAGCTAACAGACGACCAGCAAGCGATTTTACGAGCAAACAACGACTATACAACTAAGAAAGTTGAAGCGCCATTCACAACAGATTAATTATATGCAGCGACTCTGCAAATGAGGAATAAAAATTGTCTCCTGGCCCTGATTTTCTCGAGCCAGAGCTTATAAAGGAAACCCTGGAGCACATTCGGAGACAGTGTGGGGACTATTTGATACTTGTCTGTAAACTGGACGCTTCTTCCGAGGCATGGAAGACAGCAAACCTGAAACTAATACTGAAGAATCCAACCAATCAGCCAGAACTCCCCAGTCGATAGCGACCTATAGCACTGCTATCTACACTCAGTAAATTGTTTGAAAGATTACTACACAAAAAGACAGTGAACCACTACAATGCAGCAAACCTCATCTCCACCAAGCAATTCGGATTCAAACCCGGCACATTAACTATTGAAGCTATACAAAACCTTATGGCAACTGCAGCAGCACAAAGCAATGAAAATATTTTCTCGTCATCTCTGTGGACTTTGCCGGAGCGTACGACTCCCTATGGTGGCCGAATGTCCTCGGCAGACTCCATATGGCCGCATCTCCGTTGAACCTCTAAAATACTATTAAAATGTACCTCTCAGATACATTTTAATAGTATTTTAATAGAGCTGGAGGTAGTGGCACCTTTCGAGAAGCTGAGCAGACCTGTCCGTAGGGCTCTCCCCAGGGATCCGTTCTGGGGCCTCTTCTGTGGAATATGGCTTTTGACGAGTTCCTTTCCATGGACCTTGGGGAAAGTCTGTTCTCAGGCTTTTGCCGATGACCTCGTGCTCACCAAAATCGCAAAAAGCCGCCGTGGTGAGCTGCCGGCTCAAGAGAGCTTCTTGAAGAACTAGCCAATCATGCTATACAACTGCTGCAAAAGTGGACCATATTCCATTCTCTCAGGATATCACTAGACAAAACCTGTTCTGTCCTCCTGAAGGGTGTGCTCAACATTAGAAGACCACCACAAATCAAAATAGAAGGCACAACAATCAAATTAGCCAAACAGTTAAAATATCTCAGACTGATCCTGGACTGCAACCTTTCCTTCAAGCCACATGTCCTATACTTAAAAGAAATGTTAAGAAAGTGCCACTGCCCTAGTTTCCAGGGTCTCGCGCAGAGACGGGGCTAAACATTGTCACTTTACTACAAGGTGATCTTCGTCCCGATAATCACCAATCTGGTATGGCAAGGCTGGAACTAGTGTAAACACGAGGATTCTTGACTCAATCCAGAGGAATATAATGCTGACAATCACATGCGCTTGTAACACGGCGAGCACTCCAGGTGCTTTCTGGGGTTCTCCCCCTTGACCTCGAGATGACTCGATGCGGACTAATTTACCTCCTCTCGAAGGGAATATCCGCCGACTTCAATGGATACAACCTGCATCTGGCGAACAATCGAAAGGCTGAAAAGCAGCGGCTCACTTGTTACAAGTGTGGCAAGACAGATGGACCACCTCGTACAAAGGAGTGATTACCTGGAGCTAAGTACAACATTTTTACTTACGGGCCACGGGTCGATCAAAGCAAAACTAAGCGCAGCACATCATGCACGACTGTGAGAGATATCAGGACCTGAGGAGCATACTTATCACAAAAATAAAATTCATACCCAAAAATCAAGAGTAGCACCTGCTTGATACAGAAGAAGAGTACAAGGCCTTCAGCCGATTTGCTCAAGATCTCTTCGCGAGAAGATGAACGGAGATAACCATCCTTAACAACTAACACCAACAGGGATTTCCATGGAGGTGTGATAACCGGACTTGACCAACATCATTAACAGAACACCGGCTTCGGGATTGATAAACCTCAGGCTGACAAAGTGCAGATTTGGACTACAAGCGGATAGGGACTAAACTAGAAAGGAATAATAACAAACACTGTTCGGGACTCTGTCCCAACAAGGAAAACGGACTTGACCCGACTGACCGGGCTCACCTACCTACACTGAGTGAGACATGCATCCTTGCTGCCTACTCGCCAATTGGCTATCTGAGTTGGGTGCCCTAACCTGTCTCATTTTATATCCTCCTCCCCAGGCATAGGGGTGAGGATGGGCTTCTGTCTCCTCCCCTCCCTTCCCCTGCCTCCGCCTTTCTCTTGGCGGGGCTTATCCCATTGAATCTCTGGGATAGCCTTTTCTATTATCCCCATACTTCTACTTGTATTCCTCCCCTTCAGTATTCACCCCCACTCTAACTCATCGCGTTTTTTTTTTTTTTTTTTTTTATAGTAGGCCCTTGCCACTGAAATCTTCGGGAAACTAGGTGACAGGTCCTGCCAGAATACTAATGAGATCACTCTATGCCTGATCTGCCTCCTCGGGGCAAAGTTGGGGCCCTCACTATGGGCCGGCCCCAACGGCTGAAAGGTCAGAGGAACAACACACCACACCACACCACGACACTACACAACGCTAACACACCCTACACTTTTTGAAAACCTCTGGCCTTCACAGAGTTCTGTGGTACACAAATAGAGTACACAACGCGGAGATGGGGCCAACCCCTGGGGCTTTCAGACAACTAATATTTTACACTTTACTTTATCCATTTCCAAACGTGGAGTAGGAGGAGACCCCGGTGCCGCATGACACCGGGGTCTCCTCCAACACTAACACTATATCTATTTCCAAATAATCTTATTTCTTGTTTTTTACCTGTTGAATAGTGAAAAACTAAGCATTTCAATCCGTAGAGTGAAACCTGTCTTTACTTTCTTAAAGGAATATAGATAATTTTCAGGTGTGTCGTAGTACTTGTACCACTTCTTTAATGACTGTAAAAAAAGCACAACAGGTAAAGGTTTGTAATTAAATTGTACAAAGATTGTCGTTTAGAGTTACCCGAGAAAATCTCATCCACCCATGTGTATTATATCTATAAATTGCATATTCTTTGTCTGCTTATCCCTAGTTTCCGGGCGATAAACCTGTCTTTCTTCGCTTGAGACCGACTGACTCAGCCATGGAATTAAAAAAAAAAACTCCATAAAAGTTGCTCGCCTCATTGACGGAATTCAAACTGGGTATTTTCGAACAGTATGCAGAGGACTGTGATTATAAGCACAGTGCTACCGGCGAGGACTAATAAAATTAGTGTTCTTAATTTAATTAATTTTGAATATTGAGCTTACTTAGCAATCTTTAACTAAGAGATGACACTAAAAAGAGTTTAGTGTCATAATATTGAGAATAATTCTTTACGCTTAAACTATTTTGTGGTTATAAAATCGTTTAATAAAGAGGCACATTCAACTTAGTATTAATATTAGTATTGGTAACATGATGCAAGGAAGCATCACGTTACCAATATATAGCACCAGCGGTAAAAAAAAATTACCCACTTCATTTGTTTATCCCTGCTAATAATTTGTTCAAGCCTTCTGTAAGTTTATTCAAGTTGACCAATTCCACAACACTAGGTGAACGTTTATTCCACCTAGTGTTGTGGAACCTTCAGGCAAAGAGTAACAACTAGTTACTCTTTGTCTGAATGAAAATCTCCGTACATCTATTCGGCAACCGTCCTTTTTCAGTCCCCTTGTGTGTGATCTGAGAAAGAATCAAGAGTAAAGATGCCAGAAGCATTTAGTTTACTTAATCCTTTTAAAACCTTATGCACTTCAATTAGGCCATTAAACAGACCGTTTCTAGATATTGCAATTTTTTCAAAATCCCAGTCTTTATTGGTAAGAATAACCTTTTGGTCCCCCTTCCCCAGCTAATCTTGTCGCTCTTCTTTGCACCCTTTTAAATCGATCTATATCCCTCCTATATACACCTTTGTCCCTTATTGCAAAGTCGCTGTATATTATTGACAGAACCCTTTGGATAGCCTGTTTGTTTCGCTCAGAGAATTTTATATGAGCTTGAACAATTACCCCTTGGTTTGGTAGTTGTCCGACTTAGCATAACTTGTGTATTTTTAGATGTAGCATAATTTGTTTTTTACGGAAAGTTCTACATCATTAGTCATTTTCATCATTAACACCTGTTGGAGAAAGGGATTTTGCTATAGCTCATCACGATACATTTATGCCTATGCTTCATCATTATTACGATCCACTATTAAGAATAAATAGAAGTAACTTGTATGATATGTGCCAGGCAGGACTAAATAAAGATCGAAAACTATTAACCGCTTTATCATCTTAAAGTAACAAAAGTCACCAGTCGGGTTAGAAGTAACTGATTAATAGCTGTCCTACGTTTACAACGTAGTCTTTCCTTCTGTCGTTATAATATGGATACTCGGGGTATATTAAAATTCACAAAAAGACAGAGATTCACTAACTGTAATATTAAAGACGAAGAAACATAGAAAACTATAAACTACTACTCCGCTTACCCTTATAAGTGGTCCTGGGATAACGTACGCGAACACTGGTGCCCGCATTACTGTCCGTACGTTGGCAAAAAAAAAAAAAAAAAAAAAAAAAAAAACATGGTCCACTGTTAGTTGCTGCAGTGATATATCTGCTTCAGTACGCTACAAATTAAATGTCTTTATTGTGAAGTACAGAATTACAGCACAATATCCCATCACGGCGACGGGTGCCAGGAGTTCACATGTAGCAGCTTGAGAAAAACAAAATAAAATACAGCATAGAAATGCATAAACAAGATACAAAATACAGCAGACTAAATACAAGAACAGGGTACAAATACAGCACACAGATACAAAAACAGGATACATAATAAGCACACAAATACAAGAACAGAATGCAAATACAGAAAACAGAATACGGCTTAGCAATAATTCAGCAGGGCTCCAGTGATGACAGATTTGCCCTGGGGATGGGAACGGGAGCATCGTGATCCTCTTGTATATCCACTTGTTCGAAGCCCTTGATCAGGGATCAAGGGCTTCGAAGGCTTTGTTAAAATTGGATATGTCCTTGTTACTTATTAGGCAGTCAAAGTCGGTGTTCACACAGTTCAGGGCGGCGAGCATCTGTTTGAGGAGGAATCTGTCAGTGAGTGCAAGCCTATTGTGGTGAGCCGCAATATACTGAGTGGCCACTTAATTAGATACGCTGCGATTCCGTGACATGGAGCTTTCTTTAATAACAGCACCCCTTGTTCGTACCATGCAATGTAAACAGGTTAGAAAATACATATGTGTGCAATTCACTGAGAGGATGGGCAATGCGAAAGGGTTAAGTGACTTTGAACATGGTGTGGTAATCAGAGCCAGATGCACTAGTACGTATCTAGAAACTGCAACTCTGCTATGTGAGTGTTTTGGGCATATTGACTTGGTCCGTTAACCAAATAAAATCCGGCCCAAGGCGATGTTATTTGGTTACAAAATGACGATCTTGTGGTTAGAAACAGCTCATTGATGCGAGAGACCAGCTTACAAGACTTGTGCAGGGTAATAGAAAGGCTACATTCAGTCAGATAATAACCCGGTACACATTGGTAACCAAAGAGGCATTTCAGAACGCACAACTCGTCGTACTTGGTCACAGATGGGATATCGCAGCCGATAACCGAGGGGGTAATCTGGTGAAGAGTATTAACGAATACAATCTAAGTGAAGAGCATAAACAGGATTTTAAGAGGCTAGCTGGGCTTCTAGGATAACGCACGTGGCCACCAATACATATAATTGTGAGATAAAAAAAAAAAAAAAAAAAAAAAAAAAACTATAGCCGTTTTTAACTGTGGAATAGTATATTGGCTGTCGAAAAGTTATAGTGAGGTTATAAACTAATATAGCCACCTTAGTCTGGGAATGCGAAAATTTTTTGAATATAAGCTGGTGTATATGATATTTATTATTCGTTTTATTTATTTATTTCAGTTTACGTGGATGTACTATACTTTGGAATAGTAATGCGTAAGAAGGTTGAATAGGCTGGAAAGGGTACGGATTCACTCGTACTAATAATCTCATGCGAAATTAGATATAACAGGCCATTAGAGGGAGACTCATTTAGTAAGTCACCAAGTAAGGAAAAACAAAATGAGCGTAACCTCATCTGAGCGTAGCATAGCATTTATTTTTCAACATAATCACCGAAAACATTTATACACTCGTCTCATCTCTATTAAACTGAGTTTCCATTAATATGGAAACTCAGTGCGTCAAAAGAAGTCAGTTGTTGTTGTCATAACCACTGAAGTACTCCTTCAATGGTTATGTACACAAAGCGTTCTTTGAAACCGAACATTAATTTCCCATATAAACTCATGTAACTTGCCAAGATATGTTCCCGAAGGTCTACGAATAATTCTTTTTTTTTTTTTAAGTGAATATGAATAAATCTATTTACTGTACTGATAAAGTAATTCTGTTTGCAAAGTTCATTCAAAGAGGGCTGACGACTTACGTTCTTTTTTTCGTCATAAAGAGTCTTATAGCAATGATGATATCACGAAGGCTTCTGACAGCATTACTACGTCTTTCAACATTGGGATCTGAACCTTTGTGGGAAAAAAATATTTCTCTTAAACGTGTGAGGTTCAGATTCTTTGAAGAGTTCTTGAGATTTCATTATCACTGTGATCTTTTTTAAGTTTGGTTTTCTGACTGCAACTCAATGAAATCATTTACCGTAAAGCCTTGTCAATGAGACTCTAACAACTCATTCATATATCTTGTATCTAATTCTTGATTAAGGTGTTTCGCCATGTCTAAAACTTCCTTTGTGGTATTACTTGCTTTTTTTGAACAACCTCATAGTCATGATGTGGGGAAAACTTTTCTCCAGCAACCCTCCATAGTGGATCGTCCATTACCTTTCCACTTGCATCAATGTTTCTTACTGCTATAAGGATGCTATACTCCTTCCAAAATTGCGTGACAATTGTTTCTTTTTCTGGTAGCAGTTGTAGACTGTGCCGTGGTTTTTTCAAGTGCTTAAAGTGAAAATAAAGTCTATAGACTGGAGTAGGAAAGCGTTATATTAGGGCCATCCAAAAACTAATTTATTTGCCGGTGTGTGTGATGTCGATTTGTGTGTTCTCTGGTCGATTTGTCTGTTTTGCTGGACGAAAAACCTGAGTTTCCGGGATGGGAGAGGTAAGAAACTTTGCTATCCACGCCTGAGAACGACTATTCAGCTACCGAGTGAAAATAGCCCATGAATATTCTTCGCGTCATTGACGGAATTCGAACCTGGGTATTTTCCACCCGGTGGGAGTGGACGGTGAACTATAAACACTGTGCTACACGCGCGGATGGCTGGAGTAGGGAAGTGGTGTTTGGGAGAAGGAACACTTTATCCTTCATAGTGGTATTTGTTGTTTAGCATGCTAACCCTAAGTCACAGCTAGTAGACGCCATGCCTTCACCACTTACAGTCCTTGAGGTAGCACAGTTCGTAAGATCGCCGTCCTCCCCACACCGGGTGAAAAAGACCTGAGTTCGAATCCCGTCGATGATGAGAGGAATTTTTATGGGTCTTTTTCACAACGTCACTGAGTTAGTCGGTCTCAGGCGAGGGCAGCATGGTTTTGTTTTTTTCTCCCAGAAACTCGGGTTTTTCCAGCAAACAGAAAATCGACGTCAGAACACATGCAATTTACAAACAATATATACGGAGCAACATGGCCTTAGTCGCCGATACTCCAAAAACCCAACAACAACATTACCAATTATGGCTCTTCTAATTTTTGTTTTCGCTTCAAAAAGTGTTGCGTGCTTTTCTTTTTTTCCGCAACATGTTTCAGAACCACCCTTACTTTGTTTGCACTCTTCACTCATCCGAACCACAGGATAAAACACTTCTACAAGTTTTTGCTTCAGTAAAACCGTTGTTTTGGTTTCGCTTTCGGTATCATTTTGGATTTATAAGGTATCTTAGCATCTTATCTTATAAATAATAAATAAATTTTCTGTTTATACTCTCGGACAATCGCAGGAATCAGAAGAGTGTAGAATTACAGTCGTCGTTTACTACACTCACTGGCTGAAAATTAGAAACCTTTCGCAATTAGCGTCAACAGATAATTAAAATTGTACGTATGCAAATATAAGTTGCCATATTGTCTAATCACAAGTTATTTGACATTAGATAAATACTGTACACTCTTGTGTCTTCTTAGTCGATCCAGTCATGAACAAGACAAGTGATCGTTCCGATTTTCAGAAAGGTGTTATTGGTGGAGTACGTTTAGCAGCAGCCATAATTGTTTGTTCGTTTGTTATTTGGAGAATTAGCAACTAAGACCATATTGCTCCGGGAATATGCTGTGGTCATTCCCTGACCTTTCCGCATCCTCCGTATTTGGTGGTGACGGGCTCGAACCCCGGTCTAATCAAGAAGCGTGTGCTACGCACTACTGCTCCTTCCCACCTGGCTACGGAGGCGCCACAGCCACAATTAAGAAAACAAAAGAAATCACTGGTGTATCGAAACAACCATCTCAAAATGTGCAACGAATGAAAGACGAAAGGATAGTGTAGCTCTAAAAGGAGGAAATGCAGCAGAAAGTCGGTACTCTAAGGAGCGGCTACAGCTAGTTAAAGCAAACTGTGCTTCAGGATAGACGGTCTAGTGTGCAGCAAATGACTAAAATATAAAAAAATCAGTTTAGACAAAGAAGGATCAATTTCCTACCGAACTATGTGGCTGGAGTTGAGAGTTGTATGCCTATATGAAAACTAGTTATTTCTTTAAAAAATCGGAAGTTTCGATTGGAGTAATGCCGCCAGTGCCAAGACTAGGATGTGAAACAGTAGAAAAAGATCATCTGGTCTGACGAGTCTCGATTTACACTTTTTGCACCAGTTGTAGGGTTAAGTGTGACGTGAATCTCTCATGAAACCATGCATCCGTACCGTCTTATATTCATCATTCAAGCAACTGGAGATGTATCATGAGGTATGTTCTGTGGTTCGGACTGGAAACAGTCATACTCTCTTAGAAAGTCGTGTTATCTCCAGTGAATATGTTTTTGTCATATCTGACAAACCGTCTCGTATCCATCATTCAAGCAACTGGAGATACATCATGGTATGAAGTATGTTCTGTTGGTTCGGACTGGAAGAAAGTCGTATTACCTCCGGTGAATATATTCTTGTCGTATCTGACAAACTTCATGTGATAGTGCATCATGTTTTCCCGGATTGCGATGGATTGTAGCTGAATGGTTCTAGTAAAATTCCCAAAATTCATCTTTCCAACATTCATCTTTCCAACATTCATCTTTCCAACATCTTTCCAGCATCTTTCCAACATCTACCACCTGCCGAATTTTTCAGAACTAAATACAGTTGAGAATGTCTGAGATATTTTCAACTGTTGGAAAGGGCAGTTCGGTTTTGCGGTTCTTTACCAACCACAGTACCTCAGCTAACAAATATTCTGATGGACGAATGGTCGAATCAAGGAATAATTTCCTCAGGCACCTAGTGGAATCCATGCCACGAGCTGTATTCGAGAAGATGGCAGCTCCACTAGATATCGAATGAGGATTTATAATTTTGTGGCCATTGAGTGTAGGATAACATCATAGTGTGCAAAAGATGCGAAACTGTTGGTAACTGCTTATATATATATGTACAAATATCGGACAGACAGTATTGGTATGCAATGAGCGCATCATAGGAGGCATAGTAACCAAACGTTGGGTATACGTATGGAGAGAGAGAGAGAGAGAGAGAGAGAGAGAGAGAGAGAGAGAGAGAGAGAGCAGTTTATATCTATCATATGCTTCTGTGTCACCTGTTAATTTCCATGTATCCCATGCGTTTTTCTTCTCTTCCACATGTCTAATTAGATTAGTTCATCTGACATCCATTTAGGCCAAAATCTTGAACAATATTTCTTAGTTGGTATGAAAAGCCTAGTAGCTTTCAAGATTAATTCTTTGAATGCTTCTCATTTTTAATTGCTCTTGGTAACATCATCAGTTGGTCCCACCGTATAGAATTTAAATACTGTCTCAGACCACTGTAGTCACCTTTACGAAAGCAAAAACCCTTCCCTTTACCCCCGATGGTAGTTATCTCTTTGAGTAAATCCCACTTGAGCACACTGTGATCACTGCCACCTAGTGGTTCCTTTATCTGCAGATTCTTAATGCATGAAGAATCACTACTGATAATCAGATCAAGAGTATTACTCCCTCTAGTTGCCTCCCGAACATGCTGATGTAGAAAACAATCATCCAATAAATCCACAAAAGCCTTGCTAGTGTGTGAGTGACCAACCCACAAATTCCAGCCAATATCTGGGAAATTAAAATCCCCCATTATAAGACATTTTGATTTACTGGCCCACTCTATTTCTCTGCACAACTGCTCATTATACTCATCAGATTCATTAGGCCTATAACACACACACACACACACACACACACACACACACACACACACACACACACACACACACACACACACACACACACACACACACACACACACACACACACACCTTCTCTCATTTTTCCTTTCCTAGTGCTTATGTCACACCAAACAGACTCAACATTGCATTGCCCACCGACATCAATTGGATGCACTTCCTTAGATTTTATGTGTTTCTTAAGACGCAGTTTTCATTGTCAATGAATAAATTTTTTCTCAAAAGAATTTAGTCCAGTCGTGAGGTCTCTAAGTACTTAAACGTTTGCTAAATTCTCTCTCTCTCTCTCTCTCTGTGTTTGTATGTTTATAAATTTTAAATGGTTCTTCTCTTTCCATCATAATTCAACTTTTATTCGTGATAAATTTATGTGCTCAGCTGCCAAAGGAATGTTTTCTCTCTCTTTCCTCTCTCTCTTTATCCGATAACTACGGTCATGAAGTACCGTATATCATGTCTGAAAATTATGTGCACTCTATGATCGGGTTGCCTGTTTTGCGGTATAAAAAAGTCAGTCCCCCCCCCCCCCCCAGGAGGAGAAAACCGTGCAACCTACATGTTAAGATCGACTAATTCAGCCACGGTGCGAAAATAGCGCACCTGTCATTTCCACACGATGTGGAGGACAGCTATCATAATAGCTGTATATTTTCACTACCTAAAGGATCAGTATATGAAACATCATACGTATATATTGTGTACGTGTATACAAAATTCTACATCTGAAAACTATTTTTAGGAGAAATTTCCGGAGTATATTTTGTAAACGAGTAGTTTCACAAACTTACTTCACGCATATTGTAATCGCTTTAGTGTTATTACATAAGTTGTGTACTGAATTTCATTGTTTTTTTTTTTGTTTTTGTTTTTTTTAAATTATATATGTGATGTAAAATTTTCAGATTATTTCTTCTACCACAATCGAGTGGATTTCATTAGGTAACGAAAAGAAACTGAATATCAAATGTTTTTAACTGGTTTATTCTTGAGCAAAAGTTTTCTGATGTACATCTTTCTTTCCTTGTATGTAATAGTGCTCTAAAATCCATTTTACCCATTATTCTGTCCGAAGTTAGGCCGAAGACTTCTTTTCCCCGTTGCTGTGTCTAGAATCTGCGGCAGGAGAGGTCGTAGACATGGGGTTGGGCCAAACAGATCTAAAATAGAAAGCTGTTTGTCTCTGGTCTTTTCGCGGCCATCCCTCAACTGCACGTTATTAAGTACGTGATCTTGACGTCACAAGGCTTGCCGCAGTCTTGGCGGGCGGTACAGTTGAAGGTGACGACGGTTTGGACCATCGTTTTCGCGAAGAAGGTGTCATCTTGCGGGGGCCCATCCATCACCGCTAACGTCACAAACGAGAGAAGGTGCAGTCATAATGGCGTGCAGACCGACACCACAGACCGAATTGTCCTTGTCTTTTCTGGGCCTCCAGGGATGAATAGATGGTAATGGCCTGTCTTCTTTACGGTGCGACGGTGATCTGCTTTCGTCGCTGCTATATTGGTGCCTTGAAATTTGAGGATTATTGTTTTTGGATATTGGTGACCCTGAAGAGTTGAGATTTAACTAAGTTTTGCAAATGATTTGAATTATGCGATTTTCATGGAGTCTAGATTGCTTCTAAAATTATATTAGCGATTTTCATGCTAAGTCAATTTTTTTCATAAGCCTCCCTTTAATTCCTTTACCATGAAAGATTTAGAAATTTTAAGAACACTTTTAACATACTTCTACTGAGTTTTTCCAGTTCCCCTCTCTTCTGTTTTATTGGGAAAATGTTGCGTAATTTAGATAACGGTAACAATGCTCTAAAGGAGTTAAACACCTGTCCTGAAATGAGGATCGTTAAAGTTTATTGGTTTAATTATAAATTTAGCAGTTATACCTTGCCTAAAAAAACTGTTTAATAACACTGGTCTACAAAAGTTTTTTTCGGTACCTACGGAGCAAAAGTCGCAGATGTCAAAAATACCAAAGTTGTTTCTGTCACGTCTCCACTGAAAGATATACTGAAATTTTAGTAACTTAATATACGACCAGCTTAAAATATCATACAATAATACATATTCTACCTTAAAAATAAAAAAATAACCCTTATTCATTAAAAAAAGTTGAATCAGGTACATAATATACTATATACATTCTATTTCCTTCAAAAATTTGCCACGTACAGTATTTTTGTTATGGCTCAATTTGCTTTTCCTCTTAAGAAACCAGCAGCAATCTACGATCATGGCAATATCTCAGCGAATTTGGTATCCCTTTCCATCGTGGATAAGGACTGTCGAAAGTTTCCCTTACTCATCACCTATATCTCCCAACGTTCGAGACAAAAAACTGAGATGGGAAGGAAGAAAATGAATTTTCAAAGACATTCGGCAGTCCATGTCTTCATAATATTGCAGTAAAGCTAACACCAAAGATTCATAATTATCTTCTTTCCTTCTTTCAAGAAATCCATGCATAACTGCTTTAAACATTACCAAGCTGCTGGTTCATTATTCTGTAACTTTGTTTCAAATTAATCCATTATCTTTGAAGAGTTTCTTTATTTGAGGCCTAGTGAAATTTTCTTCTTTCGATTTTGCATCCGTTAAATTGGGAAGCACCTTCCCTTAGACTCCACTTCCTTCTTTATCCAGAGACTTAATGATATTCTTCATTTCTCCAAGTTTTATATGCAAAAATATTGAACCTTTCTTGATTCAACCAGTGGAATATACTGTATGTTACTGTCTGGTGAAAATTCCTCCCTCTTTTCCCATTACTGTACAGTATATTGTTTTTCTGTTGCACAACTTTTTCACAAACATAGAAAACAACAGTATTTTGTGAAACCTCCTTTTAGACCAGTGAGTAATCCGTTAGACCTTAAGATCACCACAGAATCCCAAGCAAAACCACGGTACTTTATTGCACTCAGGCTTTTTGTCATACTTTCATGTAGTAATTTCAGTCCAACAGCATCAAGTAGAGGAAATGATGGGCATGCATTTCCATTGTGCAGTTAAACTGATTTTAAACTTAATTTAGAGGCATCAAGAAATAAACGCCATTCATTAGGATTGTATTCAATGTCTAGTTCGGTCGGAGGACCACAGATATTTTTACCGAAGCGCATACTGTCTTCCATAACAAAATATTTTTAAAACACTTCGTGATATTTTCGATATACTGTAATTTTGTTCCTGCTCCAAGTAACTTCCAGTTTAACCTAGAACAAAGGAATTCTGCTTACTTTAGATATAGATACATCTAAAGAAGAATCTTTAGATAACTATAAATCACGAACTAAGGCATTTAACTTTTCTTGCTTAATTAAGTGCGGAGCGTTATAATTTTCTGGTTGGTAGACCAAATCTGTTGAAATGGACTGTTCAGCAAAGTCCAGGTAACTTAGAGACGAATGATGTCTTTATTCTTAATTTTAATAATTTCTTTTAGCCTGGAATTATTGTCAGAGCTATGTATAAATCCGTCAGCATCTGGCGCGGGAACGAAATCTTTTTCTGTTCTGGGCACTGCTTTCATCATGGATTTGTAGTCAGAGGTCATCTGGATCTGCTGTTTTTTGCTTAACTAAGGGAGTTTGATTTTTCGTTGTCTTGTCTGCCATATTGAGTATACACCGATGAGCCAAAACATTATGACCTAATATGATGTTGGTCTTCCACGTGCAGCCAAAACAGCTCGTACCCGGCGAGGCATGGGTAATACTAGGAAGTCATCCTCATGTTCCACGAACCAGTCTGAATCCGGGCGGTATGGCATGGCGCATTATCCTGCTGAAAGATGGCACCGCCAGAGGGGAAGACCGTTGCCATGAAAGGGTCTGCCTGGTCAGCAATGATGTTTAGGTAGTTTTATTTTATTTTTATTAAAAATAAAGGCGGCATCCAGAACATAAGTTCAAATCTGCCTAACAACTCTCAACTGAATACCTTACATCTTTCATAAAATAAATAAATAAATACAATATTGTAAAAACATAAAATAAATAAATTTAGGTAGGTGGTAGACGTCAGAGTGTCCAGCACATGGATGACTGGACCCAGGGTATCCCAGCAGAACATCGCCCAAAGCATGATACCGCCGCCCCCGGCTTGTTTTCGTCCCACGGTGCATCTAGGCGGCGCCATAACTTTCCCAGGTAAACAACGCACACGTACTTGGCCGTGCACATGGTGCAACTGGAAACGTGATTTCATCGGACCAGACGACCTTCTTCCAATCACTCAAGGTCAAGTTTCGATGCTCGCATGCCCATTGTAGGCGCTGTGGCCGGTGACCCGTGGTTAGCATGGGCTTTTGGAGCGGCCTGCGGCTACGCAGTCCCATTTTCAGCAGGATTCGATGTACTGTGTGTTGTGACACATTACTCCCGTCACCATCATTCCAATTACTGGCGAGTTGCGTCGCAGTCGCCCTTCTGTTGGCACGTACCATCCGGGAGAGCCTTCGCCCACCTCGAGCATCGATGAGCCTTGGTCGTCCAACACCTCGCCGGCGGTTCGTGGGTTTTCCCTCCTCGTACCACTTTCGGTAGGTACTAACAAAAGCTGACCGTGATCATCCAACTAGCCATGCCGTTTTGGATGTGCTCTGACTCAGTCGTCTGGCCATTACAATTTGGCCTTTGTCAAACTCGCTTACGTCCGCTGCCTTTCCGGAAGAACAAGAGTAACACTGATTAACGGAGCTCAGTATCAGGTGTTTTTTATACCGTGTCCCGACCCGCGCACGCACAGCAGTTCACCTGCAGTTTCTTCGATTTGCATAACGATTCCCTGGTCATAATGTTTTGGTTCCTCAGTGTATTCATGTGCAGGAAGATGTATCGCCTATATCAGTGTATGTGGGAATTAGAGTTATTTGACTGATTCCTGTTGTTCTGATATGAGAGTTGAACCTTCTCGATGTATTTCTTTCATTATAATGGAGTGATGCCGAGTTCGTGTTATTTTCTTTTGCAAGAGGTTTGAATGTCATTGGTATATTAAGCAGAGATTAACTTGATTTTTTACGGACACTTCTGTATGACTGACCTGAGTGATCATGCCACTTCCTGCAATTATATCTAGGACTGCTTTATTTAGTTTGGATTGTGCATTATTTAAGGTGAAAGACTGCCTCTCCTTAGCTTTCCTCTTGGTTTTAGTTGATGAAATTTTTATGGACTTATTTCAGGCTGATTTGGAATTAGTTTCTTTGCCTCCACCATTGCGGTTGGTGTTGATGTCGTGTGGTATATGAAAAGCTATGAGATTCACAAGCTGGCTCCCTAGGATAATGTGGAGACCTATCGTCACCCCAAACCGGGTGCTATATTGTCGGAAAAGACCCTGAAGATTTGGTGAGGCATGTGGAAAATATAACTACAGTGGTTTGGCCAGGCCGCTTGGTTATCCGTATGATTTCCTCTGAGTTAAGTAAATTTCTGTGGTCCCTTGGATTTTCTATTGTTTTAATAGTGGCAAATGATGCAAGAAAGCAAGCTTATACAGCATCAGCCAAAACACACACTTCCCCGAATCGTCTTTGTTGTGCATAAAATTCACCAAACTTTTTATAGGTGAAATGTGCTTATATAAATTACGCAAGTATATTTTTGGAATTATTTTTGCCTCCACCATTGCGGATGGTGTTGATTTCTTGTGGTATATGAACTGTGCGACCAGGCCCAAGTATCATCGTAAGGGGGGGGGGGGCATGGCAACCAGGCTTTTTAGTTTTTTAAGAACGCCTTCTGCGTTCTTTTTCTTTAATTTCAAATTTTTGGTTAAGAGGGGCATATGTCCCCTCTGCCCACCCCTGAATACGCCCCTGCATATTATCCTCCTATGGATCCAGCAATCTCTGGGGCAAGTTGCCATGCTGCTGTGTGATTTCTCTAAATTAGGACCAGATAACAATTCGAGTCCATGAAAGTGGTACAAGTCTTGGAGCGATAGTTTGAGTATAATTGGTTCAGTGTAACTGGAACTGGTTCCACAGTCTGTTTACAACTTTCATTCAGTATCTTGCCCACTTGACTTTATCCTATCTCTGTCTCAAAGAATCATCCAAACGGTATCTTTGTGGCATTTTACAATGACGGTTATTTTAAAATCGATAGTGAACGATAATATAGTGATTCCGCAAACAGCTTGTTTTTATAATAGAGATTTTTCTGTTTCATAATTGTACGCATTTAGTACTATTTTTATTTGTATTTAAAAATGTGTTGGCGTTTTTGTTTGGTCTGTAGCTTTTGAGTGCTACTGGTGTATGCAACGAGCGGCTAGTTTATTGGTTACGCCGATCTACTTTTTCTTTATTAAATACAAAACAGCTTTCTATAAACTGCAGGTGACCTACTCTGCGATACGAAATGCACCCCCATATCATTTGGCTGGTAGGGAATTTCACTGTAGGCACCATACAGTTTGGATGGCACTGTTCACCACGTCTACGGCGAATCGTTTGTCTTCCATCAGAGCCATGCAGGTTGAATTTTTCCTCATCCGAGAAAATAACTGACTTCTACTGCTCGGGGGTCAATTTGACATGCTCCTTACACCAAATTAATCGGGCCTTTTTCATTTTTTGTGTGAGGAGGGGCTTCTTCTTCTTAGGACGACGGGCTACAAGTCCATTTTTGAAGAGGCGTCTTATGACTGTTACTGCACTTGCTACCACTCCTGTATGTTCTTCCCATTCTCTTTTCAGCTCAGACGAAGAAGCTTTATGGTTTTTAAGGCATAGGCTCTTCAAAACGCAGTCCTGTTTTGGCATAAAGACTCGGTTGCGTTCGGTTCCTTTTATCCTATCTGCAGAACCAGTATTCTTGAGTTTGGAAAGAAATCTACTCACTGTCGACTGAATACAAGACACTCTATAAGCAATATGACGGGAAGAACATCCTTCCTCACGTAAAGCAACAATAGCACTCTTCCTTCGTGGCGTCAACTGCACGTAACTCGCCATCCTGACACAAGCAAGGAATGACTGCAACTCTTGCAGAGCGTGCTTATATAGCTGAAAGTAACAGCTGATGCAATATTATGTCATCACCAACGCGTGTCAATCTTATCTGATGCAGTCTGTAAGAAATATTGCCATATACCTACACTTACGTCATTCGGACGACAATTACAATTTTAAGGGATGATGCACTTTCTTTGAACACCAGTGTATATCCTTTATACAGAATATAAGAATATTCTTCCTTGGTCTGCTCTTATACATAATCTTATTAATCCTCCCTTCTTTGTCTACTGTAAATACCTAAATATCTGAAACTATCCACTTCTTTTATCTTTTTTCCCTCAATGAAGATGTTAATCCCCTCCTCTCCCTCCTTCCTTGTCTCTCGGATTACGTCATTCTAGGTCAATCTGAAAGGCCCCATCAGGACTCTGGAGGGCCTGCATGCTGATGGTACAGCGGGCATGAGTTGTGTTGAGCAGGATCAACCTCTGGATGGTTTCCAGCGTTTTCCTACCTATCATGGTGGCACCTTTTCGGTACCAAATTCCAGAGGCATATGTGATAATCAAGACGAACACCGCTTTGTAGAGGAGCAAGAGTGTACTGTGGCATTCAGATGTTGATTGTGCGGTATCAGGGGATCTAAATTGTGCCACGAAAACACTCACCGCACCATCACGCTTCCACCGCTAGCTTGTGTTGATGTAATGTTGATGTAATTGATTCATGTTTTTGTCGCTGTACTGTTTCTGTGTTTCTGTCTTGTTGTCAATATGGGACAAATTCGTCAGACCCGGCTGCCGTTTTCCACTCTCCAAATGTTGAATGTCGGTGTTCTTCTGCCAACAGTAACCGTTTATTTTTAGCCGATAGGAGTGGAACACAATGAGATCATATGCTTCTCTACTTCATTCCTTAATAGGGCCGACGCATTATTCGTTCCGATACACTTCGTTTCACACTACTATTGTATTGCATTCCCATTTGGCCAACCGTGGCTCGCCTATTAGACTGCACGATTGTTTTCGCCTTCCATCAGACTCTTAATTTTAACAAGCTAACTTCAGTCGCAGGACTGCCTTGGTTAGATGTTTTCTGCTTGTTGAGCCATTCTTGTTATAATATAGACAGTACTCGAGAAACATGCACTAACATGTCTGGCGCCGACGGTTATACCGAATATCAAAGTCGTTTAGGTCCGACAGTGGTCCATTTTCTCGCGGAATGTGTCCCCCCTCAATATCTGAGTACTGATTTATATATCCTGGTATGGGCACGTGACTAACGGAATGGTCTCTTTCACAGATGAAGGAGGTGTACCCAATAACAAGGCGACTCAGTGTATATACCCGGTAGTTATAAAATAAGTTTCCCTATTCAGGAGACCCTAGTGTCAAAACGGTTAGAAGCGCTGTGAAAATCGGTGATTATGTCATTAGCATTAGTAGAGGCATTTGATGCAAGAAAGCAAGCTTATGCAGCATCAGCCAAAAAAAAAAAAAAAACCCACTTCCACTTCACCCTTCTGTTCGTTCAAAATACCTGTCCAGCTGAGCCTTAAACTTATTTAGGCTATCAACCTCCACCACAAGGGATGGAAGTCTGTTCCACCAACCAACCACCCTCTGGCTAAAGGCAAACTTCTGCACATCTATCCTACATCTGTCTTTCCTCAATTTGAATTTATGCCCTCTCAGGTGATTTTTCTGAGCTAGAGGAAGAATCCCATCAGCATTGAGCATGCTTAAACCATTCAAGGCTTTATACACCTCTATCAGATCACCTCGCTGGTGCCTAGTCTCCAGACACTGTAATTTGCAAAACTTAAGCCTTTCTTCGTAAAAGCACCCCTTTGTTCCATTCACTAATCTTGTTGCCCTTCTCTGTACTCGTTCCAGCAGCTCTACATCCTTCTTGAAATGAGGCCTCCAGACCTGTATACAGTACTCTAGGTGTGGCCTGACCATTGCCTTATACAATGGAATAATCACCTCCTTATCCCTGCTAGAAAAATTCCTGTATATCATTGACAATACTCCATGAGCTACTCTTGCAGCCCGTCTGCACTGCTCAGAGAACTTCATATTTGCCTGCACAACCACCCCCAGGTCCCTTTCATTCTCTACCACTGTCAGTGTAGTACCACAGAGTTGATACGTTGCTCTGGGGTTGCTGTTTCCCATGTGTAGTACTTTACATTTGTCATTTAGGGTATGGGGAAGCGACATGTAGAAGGGGGGAAAAAGTTCAAATTTCCACCACCAGGGGAGAAATTGGCATCGTAAACATGAGATGGAATACTTAACTTAGGATTAGATTTTAATATCACAACTTAGAAATCTACAGATATTGTTCTAGGTGCTTTCCTTCACTTGAGATGACATTCTGAAAACGGAGGACTGCGTGCGACACAGTTTCGCGTGGCATCTCACTGGGGATGTTGGATACGTGCTGTTTAATGCTTGCTTTCAAATCGACAAGCGTCTGTATACCGCCATGGTAAACTTTGTCTTTCAGGTTTCTCCATAGCCAGAAATCACAGGGATTGAGATCTGGTGATCGGGCTGGCTAGAGCTGCGGAAAGTCTCTAGAAATTATGCGATCATTTCCGAATGTTGAACGGGGCAGTTCCTTCACTTGCCGACCAACGTGGGGAGGGGAACCATCTTGCATGAACACTATGGTCTCCAAATATTGACTTTCTTGCAGAGCGTGAATAATGTGAGCTCTTAGAAGAGCGCAAGTACCGTGCACTAGTTACCGTACACCTTACGGGGGGGGGGGGGCATGTGGTGTAGACTCTTCAAAGAAAAATGGTCAGATTATAAACTCTGCTATGAATCCACACCATACTGTAACGTATGGACTTTGTAGTAGTCTTTCATGCACAGCAGATGGACGAGAAGTTCCCCATATTTGGCAGTTTTGTGCATTTACAGCCCCATGAAGAGTGAAATGTGCCTCATCAGGCCACAAGATCATTCGAGCCCATGTATCGTCAAGTTCCATATGAGCCAGAAATCGTGGAGCAAAGTCTATTCGTTGTTGCACGTGAATCTTGTACGAGAACCAGTGTAAAATTATTCGAAGCATTTCACGTACAGTAGACCAAGGAAGGTTCAAGTCTCTTGATACACCTCTGGCACTACTGACTGGTAGTGTTTTGCAATCTCCACTTCATTATCCACTACCTCCGTTCCGATACGTGGTGGTCCCCTGCCTGGAATTACACCTAACTCCCCGCCCGGTCGCTTCAAATTTCTTTATTAATTTTCGAAGCCCCACTGATGTCAAAGGTCCTTTACGCAAACTTTAAGTTTCCTATATTCAGGTAGTGCTGCAATAGCGTTACTGTTATTCTGGTAGAACATTTTTACTAAAAGAGAACGCTTCTTTTTTGTAAGAGCCATAATGGTTATTGACGGTGGCGTTGGCCTTTCTGCTTTTATCAAAGAGGATTGTCGTTCTTATGCCAGTTTGTCAGCCGTAGATTGTGATTCTCCCCTCCTACCCTATATATTTTAAATGTTTGAGCTGCTGCACTGATTTCTGTTAATTTAGTTAGAAACAAACACAGATACTTTTATTACACAGAATCCTTTATTAAATTCCAAAAATTACAATATCAAAATATAAAACCAAAATTTAAAATATTAAATTAAATTACAAAAATTACGATATTAAAATAAATTATAAAACTTACAATATTAAAATAAATTACAAAAATTACTTTATTAAAATTACAGAATAATATCGATAGATATTATTCTGTAATTTTAATAATTTCGTATTAGTAAAGAATATGAAACAGTAAAAGAATTCAAATTCAAAAAAATATATTTCATCATCATCGTTTGAAAAATCATCGAAACTGTCAGAACTGTTATAAATGTCATTAATTAAATTGATAGTAATTCTTTTTATTCATTCGTCTAGTATTCGTTCTTTTAGGATGTCTTGTTCTTGAAGTCCTATGGCAAACCATTTTATTTTCAGTCGTCGACAGTTATACGTTGCAGAACTTCTTCAATAAATTTCGTACATCCGTTATTTTGAAAGTTTTTTAATCCTACAACTTCTCCCTGCTCTTGAACCCAAGATCAGTTCTATTGGATTGTATTGACAATATGACACGGAGAAAGCCATGCCACCTGATGCCCCATTTCTGTTGCAATTTCATCAAGTTCATGTATTTTTCTCTTGCCTGACTACAGTGAGCAGTTTACGGATGGCGTGTGTAGGGTCAAGTGCAATATTTTTACTGCGCAGCCATACCACGATTTCTTTATTTCTAGAATTAGTCGTCGGAATTTTTTTTATTTAATGGCGGCATGATAAACTTGCGTTATCCATGACCATAACACAGCCTTCTTCGAAACCTTTCAGAAGTTACAAAACTGTTCTTTAAAGATGGTACTATTCATCCGACTGTAGTAATCACTGGCACACTTTGACTGGGACACAGATTTTTCACTTTCAATAAATTTTTGCTGCATTGAACCTACATGGCAGATAATTTAAAATCTGATAGCTTTAAAGAGTTATCGCATAATATTTTCTCGAATGATTTTTATCGGTCTGTGTTTAAACAAAATAAATTATTGGTCGAAGATATTTTCCTTTTTTAAGGGGATGCATTTTTCTCAAAATTATTAAATTTCTGAAGTGTACGACGAATAACTTCGTTTTGAAAATCGTCTAATTCTGTAACCCACTTCTTTTGTGAGATTTTTTCCTTGGAGACTGGAAAGATGGTCTTGTATGGCCACGGTGCTCGTCCACTGCATTTGCTTCAGCAGAACTGTGGGTTCCATAGAACTATGGGTTCTGATACATCACACTCTTCAGCCGCTATCTTTTGTTCTGATGTAAAAACTTTCCTAATGTCATTACAAATCCAAGGCCTTTCAGAAATTTCTATACATTGGCACATAATTTCTTTTTATTGACTCCTATATTGACAGCATGCGACTTCTTGACACTAATAACGTAACATTTAAAATGGGACGTGAATTATGATGAGAAGGGGTATCTGGAGGAGTACGTTGTAGCGTGAGTGTGGAAGCTAGTGAACTTGAATTGCCCCTAGAAAATTTTCTTCACTATGAAGTAAAGCCTTATGATTTTCCCTCAACCAGATTGTTTATTCCTTTCTTATAGCATATTATGTACTACTTTAAAATTTTGGTAGCTATTTCATATCAACAGCTCACTTTATTTAAAATAAAACCGAAAACTCCTTTTCAGTATTACTTAATGAAAAGAATTGCACATCGATTCATTCAAATAATACTGTACCGACATTAACAAAATTGAATTATACTAATCAGATGGGTAGATAAGTAAGATTAGAACATGTGGCATATCTTTCTCTTTCTGTTTAGGGAGTCTGAAATGTAAAGTGCGCTTTACCCGACTTTCAGATCGATATTGCTTTACTGAATTTTGAGTTGAAGTCGCTCTATAGAATTTTTTTTTGTTTGTCGATTAGTAATAAAATATAAATTAAGTAGGGAAGAGTTATATTAATTTTTTTTTTCATAAGGGACAAAATAAATTTATTGCGTGAATAATATTGGCGAAATTATCTTATTGAATTAGGCTCTTTTATTTGTGATTGTCAGATGTCGCATATGTGAATTGCTCAGTTGCTATTTAGGCACAAACAGGTGAAATATTCCTAATCATTAAGGGTTGTATCCACACTTTCGTGTTATTTCAGGTTATTATTATATTTTATTGAGGTTCATATTTAATCGCATTTCTTTAATGCACAATCCATTAAAACTTTATTAAAGCTCTGTTGATATAGTTAAATTTATTAATTTTATAATTTGACAATATATTCAAGAGTTATTGGAAAAGTTTCACAACCCACCTCTATAAACTCGATCCTTACGGAGTAAATTCCGTAATTTACTCTCTTTCTTCTTTTCTTTCTTTCCTCCCCTATTCCCCTCCTCTCTCTCTTTCTTCCTTTCCCCTCTCCCTTATTCCATTTCTTGTGAACGACTCCTACTCAGTGCTTAAATTGGATGCGGCTGACAGGTAGCTGGTCAACGTCTTCTATTTCTTTTCACTTTGTGTGGGCCGCCCGCTCTGGCATATTTACCTGGCGGAGATCGCAATGATGTATGATGGTCTGCAGCTCCGCTAGAGAAAGTGATAACCTGTGACCAGAGCTAGTCTTGCAGCCTTCCGCCTCCACCACGCCCCGGTTCGCAGGTCGTTCCGACACGCTCTTTACTCCCGTAAACGACCCTCTTGTCCCGCAGTTCTTTTCTCGTGATCTTCTTTATTATGACCGTGTCACGAGGGTGAGTCTAAATAGAGACGTCACAAACTCAAATTGGAGACAAGGTGTGGACCTCTGAAATGCGCTACTCTTGTCTTACTTCTTTTCTTTCCCATTTCTTTTATGCTAACAGGAGCCCAGCGCTGGACCCTCGAGGTCAGCCCACACAGGTAGTAGGCGACGGTGAACTCCCCCCAACCTTTCCCAGAGAGTTCATGCCATTGTTACCATCAGTGTTGTCGTAGAGCTGTCCCCTGTAGGGTGTGGTACATGCTGTTGAAGCTAAAAGAATAGCTGGCCACATATAAGTTCTAAAATTTCTCTGTGGATAGGATATTGACACTTTACTTTCACATTTCAGGTTTCTATATTTGAGCGAGATGATGTCTGGTCTTCGTTACAACTGTATAAGTCCAATTGACTCAGACGTTCATACTCTCTCTCTCTCTCTCACTCTCCTGTTTTTAAGACCACACGCAGCGCGTGGACGGCTGTGGTATCCCGCCAGAGTTTGCAGAACTAGTTCGGTCCCCTACTTAATTGGGAGGCCATTGTCTGGGACAAGTCTGGTTTATTAAGTCTGGACGTAAGATAACTAATTCGAAGTAGAAGCATTTGTCCAAATTTTGGAACACATATGCCACGGTATATTTTTAGAATTCGAACTGCCTGCATTCAGAATTTTATATGCCAAGACGATAAGTTTTTTCCTTCGCTTCTGCAAAGAAATTGCCTCTTGATCGTTTTACAATACGGAATATGGCACATTTCAAAAATTCACATTTGCGCAATGATGTTCTTGAGAAAATGATCGTTCTTTAATTTGAAATGAAACTTTTTGAATTCCACTTCAATGCAATGAATGCACTAATAATATGGGAATGTGTATTGTTCTTGTCTTCGGATGAATTGTACATAAAATTATATAAAGCCGCTGTGATGATATTGGTTTCTCTATTCACTGAAGATGAAATGGTTTATATTTTGGCAGTTTAATTTAAAAGTAATTACCAGAAACGAGTTAGTGTTTTTCATGAAAACCTAATATTTTAAGAAACTTGTATATTGATTTTGTACGATTATAGTTGCTTATTTCTTTTTTCTCAGGAAAGTCAAAAATATACCTTCGACTGTTAAAATCTCTAAAATAAATTTACAGTGCAATAAGACATGCAATAATATATATATATATATATATATATATATATATATATTGTAATTCATGATTTTATTTACATTCACACAATTAATACAAGGTGCATTCGTGATCTGAAATGTATCAATAAATTTTCCAAATTTGTATGGAGTATGAATGACGTTCCATCATGTTGGATATGCTTTTTTTGGAGGTGATATGCAAGTTTTGCTATGTTTAGAAGTCACAGTGATGTATTGTATTTTAGTTTTTCTGCGTGGTAACGGTGAAATTTTGATTGAGCAGCATATTAACATAGTAGTCGAGTGGCTAATGCGGGAGTGCAGTAGCATACCCGTTTGATTTATTGAGCCTATGTGACTGCTAAATGTGGTAATGATTTTATATTTGTCAAAGTGATTAGTTGTAAACTCTTCTGAGTCATATAGTCATGCCGGGGTATAAACAGAACATTTTGTGCTATAAAAAAAGTATTGTATTAAAAACTTAATTTGTTACTGTTAGCGAATAGTGAGGATTTGATTAAACGCATTCAAACGTACGAGAGTCTGGATTGGCAGAAAACAAGACAAAATATTGTTGCAAAGCTTTTTTATTGACCACAAAGGTATTATTCACTTCGAATTCATAACATAAGGCCGAACTATGGCTAAAGAACTTTACTCGTTGAATTGCATCACCAGCTGAAAGGTGATGTCAAGAAGATAAGATGGGTGAAATAAACTCGAGGGTGGAGTTTTGTTGAATGACGAGGCATACACTAGCATTATGCAATCTTTTAATTTTCCCAAGGGTGAACATTTTCTAGAAGATTGCGTTAATTTAAAGATGCTTTATAGAAGTGCACACCCATGAGTCGAAAGTGACAATGACGGTAGCACAAGACGGCTTCCTCGAATATATTTCTAACAGCTTTGCAATCTTTCGAAAACAGTTTGCTGCTCAGTGACATTAGTGCAAAGCAAAACATTGTTTCAGGATGTGAACATCGATTCACTTTTATAAGAAAAATTATTCTAGGAACTTTATAAATGTACTACGATATAAATTTATATAATGTACCACATAAAGAAAAATCACCTTAAAATAAAAGCGATTGGCTCAATTGTGATGCGAGGTAAATGATTAGCATCTAAAGCTGTTGCATTGACTTGGAAACAGCAGAAAATGACAATTTTACTCTCTCTCTCTCTGCATATTAATAAAGACATAAATTGCAGAAGATATAGGCGAGCACATCACAGCCTTATGGCTAGGGATAGGAATGAATAACGATATATACGCATACAATATTAAAAACATAGGTATAGTAATAATTAGGCAAAATTTGACATGTAGACATTAGCTGCATCTGAAAGCAATATTTTATACACAGAATTTAGTTGCATTTTGGTATATGATTTGATGCAATTTGGCGGCACACTGCAAATTTTCATTTCCATTTCCAAATCCACCATACAGAGCTGTAGGTCGGCAATGTTGTGGAATGGCGCTAAAATTTCAGATTGCTGGTAATCGCTTGAAATAATGTGATCATCAACTGTTTTCGAAGTGGTTGATGATTTAAGTTCTTCAGGTATTGCTAGGGAGAAATTTATGGTAGCCGTTTGCGTGTTGGTTAATTATCTGAGGTGAAGAGTTGGGAATAGCATGCCCATTTATTGGATTCTGTTAAATATTGGGCGGTGCAGGCGCCTTGTTCTTGTATTCTGTCTGTAAGATGTTGCAGTGATTGTGGTTGTGATGTTTGGAAACATAAGAGACGTCTGAGGGCCATTTACACAATGACTAGCTACTTTATTGGGTACGTGTACCTAATAGTGAGCAATCCCCTTTTAGTCCTCAGAACAGCCTGGATTCGTTAATGGCATGAGCTCTACGAGGCTTCGAAATTGTATGATAGGGATACTGATTTGTTGCAAATTTGATGGTTGTGGTTCTGTACTCCAAAAACATCGATCCAGCTCATCTCATAGATGTTCAGTTAGATTAAGATCTGGTTATTCGGAGATCGCCACAGTAGGCACGATTCAGACTCATGTTCTTGGAACCAGTTCTGTACAGTTCTGGGTTTGTGACATGGCACATTGTCCAATTGGAGCTACCAATTTGTCTGTGGCTGAAAGCAATTTTTAGATAACTTGTTTTCGTCTGTCACAATGGGCCGATGGACTCATGCTGTTTCCGCCATATTCTGATTCTTCCATCAGTGTGAAAAAGCAAAAACGGAAATTCCTCAAACCAGGCAACGTTTTTCCAACCCTCAATTGTCCAGTATTGCTGTTCCCAGCCCGCTATAAACGTACCGTGTTATTTTTGATTATGGAAATGGAACCCGATCCGGCCATGGCTGCGATACCTCATTCGTGACAATGTAAGACGAGTTGTGGTTCTGAAATGCGCCTTTGGTTACAGTTATACTGGGTTGTTATTCGACTGATTGCAGCCTTTCCGTTACCCTGCACAAGTACTGGGTAAGAGTACCCTTTTTTTTTTGTCCCTGTGTAATCTTGTTTCTTTTCTCTTCATCTGTTCCAACAGACCCACATTCTTTTTAAAATGTGGCTTCCAAACTATTTGTATGCAGTATTCAAGATGCGGCCTAACCATTGCCTTTTAACTCCTTGTCCTTACTGGCAAAATTTTTGTCATTGACAGAATTTCATGAGCTGAGTAGCAGCGTGTCTGGGCTGTTCAGAAAACTTCATATTGGGCTGTACAATTATCCTCAGTTGTTTTTCGTTCTCCACTACCTTGAGTGCGGCACCAACCAATTGGTTTGTCATTCTGGGACAATTACTACCTATATGCGCTATCTTACATTCATCAGTGTTAAACTTGAATTGCTACTTGTCAGCCGACCTAATTTTTTCAGGTCTTGTTACAGCAGTAGGCCCTGATTCCTGTCATTATCCGCTCTGCCAACATTTGTATAATCTGTAGACTTTGATATTGCCTCGTATTTGGTAATTGGACCAATCTCGATACACCTGAGATACAGTGATACGCGAAAACTAGAAGAGTTGCAGTCCCGAGTTACTCGCACAGGGCGAGTTTGTCTCTATGCGTTCAAAATCTTTCATATTGCCTAATTTTTTTTGTATTAAATTGCACGAAATATCATATAAAAAGTTTTGTTATATGATAAGATACTCTGTTATGCTGTTGTATGATAAGATACGCCTATCCTTTTTCATGAAATGGATAGGTATATCTAATAAAGTGGTCACTCGGTTTATAATAGAGCTATATATCATCTGTTTATCAGTATCTGCAAGAGCTTACTGATTTGATACATTTCTCTGTCTCTGCATATTGGGAACGCAAATCCAAACTTGACGTTTAATCATCTGCGTACCCACTATTCGATTGGGTCACTAAATTTCTTTGTATGGATTGTTGGGCTTCTCATATTTCTGCTCTGTAGGTAAGGACGGGATAAATACATCACTCTGGATGTTTTATAATAACTGCTGCATTGCATGTAGTTATTGATTTGTGGTTGATGACATCATGCTGCGTGTTTTTTTTTTTTTTTTTTTTTCGATGTTTGTGAACTATAACTGTCATTAACTCAGTTTTTCACGCTGATTTTATAAATGTTATTCATTTTATCTATCACTTACCGTTATTTCAAAAATCACTTAAGTTGATGTTATGAGTTGTATTATTGAATGTATTAAGTTATGAGTAAATGCTGTGAATTTGTAAACCAAATCTCCACATGTTGGCAACACTGCCTTCAGTCATTTGTTTCTTGATCTTGAGCGCTCCATGCAGCAGTGTTTATCAGTGTGAGCTCAGTTTATTTTTGATGCTATCGTGTCAAATTTGTGCTGAAAAGTAAGTAAAATGCCTTCACGCAAGTGTTTGAATAATCCGAACTTATTTTGTTACATTTGTGGAAGTTATGCAGTCCTCAAGAAAAGACACGATATTAAAGAATTTGTTAAAATTGTGTATTGTGCTTATTTTGGAGTAAACCTCTGTGACCAAGATAAACAATGGGCTCCACATAAATTTTCCGAACTTGTGTTGGCGTATTGAAATTGCGAAAAATGGTAAAAAGAAAGTTGTCTTTGCAATTCCCATGATTTTTCGGGAGCCTATAAATCACTGTGATGCTGTTACTTTTGCTTACTTAATGTAGAGGGATATAATAAAGAGTAAGAAATGCATTGCGTATCCTAATGTTCCATCTGCCATTAGACCAGACCCACATGGAGATAAGCTGCCGATTCCATTCCCTCTACGTATATTGGAGAATGTAATAGCAGGGAGTGCTGAAAGTGAAGCTTCTGTAGATGAAACCGAAGTCTACACGCTGGGAGACAGAGTCCAGCCCTCAACTGTTTTCACAGCATGAACTCAGTGATGTGGTAAGAGATTTAAATTTACCAAAGGAATCTGCTGAACTTCTTGATTCCAGACTTAGTCAAAAAATCTTCTAGCATATAGGACATTTTTCTCATAGTGCAGACCCAGAGAACGAGAACTAGTTCCCTACTTCTTAGGATTATTCTATGGTTTTTTGCAGATCATTAAATCATTTATAAATGATTTAATGAACTATTTAGGAATTAGTTACAGTCCTACACAGTGGAGACGTTATTGACTCATTCTCAACTTTTTCGTTACGACTTTCACCAGAGCTTTCACCAGCTCAAAGGTGTGTTGCTTCACAATGGAAGTGAATATGGGTCAATTCCAGTAGCTCACTCTAGCATTTTAAAGAAACATATGAGAACTTGAAGTTGTTGACAAATATTAAGTATGAAGAACATGGTTGGTCGAACTATACTGACTTTAAAGTGATAGCTATATCACTTTAAAGTCAGAATACAAAAATGCTTTTAAAGTCAGTATACAAAATTGCTACACAAAAATGCTTTTGTATGAGTAGGACAGTCGGGCAAGAAGTATGCACTGGGACATCAAGGTCTAGCCAAAGAGGGGAAGTTTGTTGCCTGGATCAAACAACATAGTTCATAAACCACTGGTAGACCCCAAAACTCTCCTCCTTTCAACCTTGCACATCAAATTGTGTTTGATGAAACAGTAGTTTGTGTAAGCTTTCAGTCGGGAATGTCCATGATTCATCTACCGTTGTACTAAATTCCCATCGATTATTCAAGAGAAACTAAAACAAGGTATTTTTGTTGGACCTCTCAAATTTGTAAACTGATGAGGGAACGAGATTTTGAGGGAACTGTGAATAAAAGAGAAAACTAGGCTTGGATTAGCTTCAGGTCTGTTGTTCAGTGCTTATTAGGGAACAACAGGGATCCAGACTACAAGAATATAGTTGGAAATATGTTGGCAACCTTCAAGAAACTGGGCTGTAACATGAGTGTTAAGGTACATTTTGTACACTCCCGCATCAACTACTCCCCAGAAAATCTAGGAAATGTTAGTGAAGAACAGGGTGAGAGATTTCACCAGGTCATTAAAGACATGGAGAAGTAACTGGGGTGGTGGAATGTCAACATGATGGCTGACTACTGCTGGATGCTGAAAATGACTGTAAAGTAGAAGGATCTCCAAGGAAATCAAAGAAATGAAACTTGAACCCATCGGAGATCAGTTTTTAAAATGAGAGGTGAGTGTTTAGTGGACTTTTAACACTGCCCTTTTTAATAGTATTTTCAACATGTATTTAAATATAAAATCTGGTAAAAGTAGCATTTTGTTATAATTTCAGCGCAGAAATTCTGCCAAAATTAATAAAAAATTGTGAAAAAATCAAATTATTTCTTTCGTGATTTTTAAGACACCTAACGTGATGGAAACAAATAAAGTGATTTTTGAAATCAGCATTAGAAAATGAATCAGAAACACCCTTTTCTGAGAAAACAGTGAATTTTTTCAAAATGCAGAGTAGTGTATTCGTTTGGCGCTTTGAATATTGTACTCGTAATGCATGTAAAGGTGAGAATTTTTGTTAAAGATAATGCAAAGTTCTTTCTGAGAGTCACTTTTTGGTATTGGAGTGCGATAAATGCGAATTTCATTTCCCCCCCCCCCCCCTAGCCTAGGTGATGCGCGACCACGATCAGTCAAGCGTCCTTGTCTACTCTGACCTTGTGTGGTCGTCTCGGAGTACAAACCGAAAATTTATTCATTTATTTACGAAGGCCGCCGGAGCCGAGTGGTCAAGAACAAGGGTACATGTAGTACACGCGCTTGAGTGACCGTGGTTCAAGCTCGTGTAACTACTAAATTCTCCCTATCTTGCGAATGAATTCCCCTGTCCTTCTGTGGTCGTCACGGAGAATAAGCAGAAATTTATTTTATTTATTAGCTTTCTTCTGGAATTGGATTTGCGCTGTCTTGTCGTTTGATGTTATGTTCAGAGTTTTGAAGTGCTTGAGAGGGTTGAAATTAATTTCCTGGTGCCCCGATTGAAATTTCGAATGCCGTTACTATTTTTTTAGGTGATAAAGATATTTATGCCATCTGCATATGAGATGATATAGACTACAATTTTGTTGGAGTTATTTTTGAGCATGAGGAATTGTGGTTCAGGTTATATATAAGATAGGAAGCTAAAAAACTCCTAGATAGATAATACGAAATTAAGCTTTTTCTCGGAGTGCTGAGTATGTCCGAAGGTGTGTCAGCCAAATTAGATGGTGGTGGATGAATGTTGGTAGAACTGCTGCTATGAATTAAATGTTGTAGTTATGGGAATATAGCTTTTTCATTTATTTTTGGGACTGTCGAAGCAATTGAAATAGGGTTTGAGCTTTACCCACATAACCAGTTCATATGAAATTTTTCAGATAATTAAAGATTTACACATTTACTTATTCTTGCTATTTTTCATTTTTAATTTGCCATTTTATTGAATTGCAGGAATTTTGTCATTTGCGAAGCAAAAAAAAATTCACTTCTTCTAGTGGGCCTTGGTCTATGAAAATTTCTTTGACAATTGCATTACGAATGGAGTTCTAATAAGCAATTCCAGGGGCTCACATCTGGTGAGTATGGGCTTGGCAAACCCAGCTGGATATCATCATTCTTCTCTTTCTTGGTGATTCCTCTCTCTCTCTCTCTCTCTCTCTCTCTCTCTCTCTCTCTCTCAGGGTAACTCGGGAATTTTTTTTTGGCTGGTGCAGCATAGGCCTCAGGCTTCCTTGTACCATAGGGCTAATAATAATAATAATAATAATAATAATAATAATAATAATAATAAAGAGATAATATATTTTTTATGAGAAGTGCTGGTAAAACAAAGAACTTCTCATAAAAAAGTATATTTGCAACAAGTCAAGTATTGGTAATATCATAGCAATCTGAAAGATAAGTCTACTTTATACTCTGTTTTTTTATTTTTGTCGCTTTGTAAGCACCCTTTTTAAATGCAAAGCGAAAAAAAGAAGTCTTGTGAAGACCTTGGAAATGCACAATATATGTATTGTGCATTTCCAAGGTCTTCAATAATTAATCAATCTTGCAATAATTAAATGTATAAGCTGGGTTTTTTTTTTTTTTTTGACAACAGGCATATTAACAAAGTAAAGAACACATTTTTTAAAAACTATTTGGGATGACCAACTTATTTTTATAATAATTCCTTGGACTCAAAGAGAAAGAGAAAGACGCTTGCGGCAATCGGGAAACCCGACAAGAGACCATCATTCTTAATCTAAAACTAGTTTAAAATGTGTGTACAGATGCTAAACATCAGCAACATTATATTCGTCATTGACATAGTCATCTGCTCTAGAATCACATTTAAAAATTACCTGAATATAGAATATTGGATACATAGGTCACTGAATAAAATAAAATAAAATGAATAAAAATTAAATAAAAGTCACTAAATAAAGTGACTTTCACTGTTGTAACCTGGAACCAAGGAGTTCTGCTTGCTGTTTAGATAAGTTTAAATCACGAACCAAAGTGTTCTTGCTTAATTAAGTGCGGCGCATTATTTTTTTCTGGTTGGTAGACCAAATCTGTTGGAGTGGACGGTCCGGCAAAGTCTTCAACGCAAGAATCCTCGCTATATTCATCACTTCTATCTTTATCCCACGATTTTGGGATATCTGATATCGGCATGTCTTCATTATGTGGAACAGGATCCCTGATTCATTTCAAAATGTCAGTGCTGTTTACCTAGACTAAATTGCATTAAGGGCTTATGTCTCAGGCTGCAAGAGAATTAGACTACGTACAAGTTAGTGCAAATGCATCATATTAGTACACAAAACTCTGAATTAGAAAATTTTTTGCAAAAGCGGCATCGTTTACCCAGACGGCACCACCCAAACGGTGCCCTCTGGGTTGTGGTATCCGCTGAGAATAAGAAACAACAGTCTTCTCCTTAGGTGAAGCGTTACTTATTCGAAGTAGTGCAATATCATGGCAACTTGTTATGAAGGTATTCACAATATGAGATAAAACTTAAACGATGGCTCTTTAGCAAAAATTTGCTAATTCAGAGTTTAACTCTGTACTAATATGATGCATTTGCACTAACTTGTACGTAGTGTTTACTTAGAATATCTTCGGAATCTTCGTAACAAATTTTCATGTCGATGGATTGACTTATTTTGTTAAAAATCGTGAATTAGTACTATTTTCTAACGCGCCTGAAATATAACGCACTGCCTACATTAACTTATTGTACTCACTACGGTTATTAAAGAATTTTTTTATTATTGTTATATTATTTCTCCCTGATTGGGGGGTTCCACCTCGTGATGGGTATTGCTACCAAGTACACAGGGTGTTTGTTGTTATATCTGGTGTTACTGGTCGAGGAACTCTCTGATGTTCAGGATTGCGACTTTCTGGAGTTCCTTGTAGGTGTTCGCTGGGAGACCTATTGCTGCTAGGCTGACATTATTATTGATGTTGCTCTTATATTATTTCTCCCTGATTAGGGTTCCACCTCGTGACGGATATTGTTACCAAGTACACAGGGTGGTTGTTGTTATGTCTGGTGTTACTGTTGGTCGAGGAACTCTCTGACTATCCTACAGGTGTTCAGGATTGCAACTTTCTGGAGTTTCTTGTAGGTGTTCGCCGGGAGACCTATTGCTGCTAGGTTGTTATGTAGGGTCTTTGGCACCATACCTGTGGTTGACACGATGATCGGGATGGTCGTTACTTGTTTCATATGCCACATCTCTTTGATCTCCTGTCTTAGGTTCGTGTACTTTCTGATTTTTAACCCGTGAGTTTTCTGCAGATTCCCAGTGTTGGGTACCGATATGTAAATCAGATAGGTAGCCTTTTCCATCTTGTCCACAAGGGTTATGTCCGGTCTGTTGTGCGGGATTGTCCTATCCGTTATTACGGCGCGGTCCCAGTACAGCTTGTGGGTTTGGGTCTCTAGTACTGCCTGGGGTTCGTACTTGTAGTACGGTACACTTTCTTTGACCAACTGGTATTTCCTTGCTAGCTTCTGATGAATTATCCTAGCTACCTGGTCGTGTCTATGAGTGTATTTAGTCTGGGTGATCACCTTGTGTTGGATCGTTTCTGCCAGGTGGCATTGTCGACATGTGTCATCGGACACTCCGGGCTCCTTGGCGATGTATTTCCTATAGTTCCTGGTGTTAATTACCTGGTCTTGGATGGCGAGCATGAATCCTTCAGTCTCGGGGAAGAGCGTCACGCTCGTGAGCCATGCATTGGAAGCAATTTTATCTATGTGAACTTTATGTAGATCATTGTAGTGTCTGCCATGGAGTGTCTTCTCTGCCCATCTTTCTAGCTTCTTTTGTACCTCCTGGTTGGTGGGGGACTCCTCGCTTAGGTTGAGTGGGGTATACCGCTTGTCTATATTCCTTATGGCCTGGTGGAGTGCTGCTGTGTGTTTCTGGAAGTAATCCTTCAGTTTAACTGTTGCTGTTTTCTGTTGCGCTATCAGGTCTATTGACGTCTCCGTAGCCAGGTGGGCAGGAGCTGCAGTGCGTAGCACACGCTTCTTGATTAGACTGGGGTTCGGGCCCGTGACCACCAAATACAGAGGATGCGGAGAGGTCAGGGAATGACCACCGCATATCCCCGGAGCAATATGGCCTTAGTTGCTAATGCTCCTGAAAACCAAATAACAACAAACATCAGGTCTATCAGGCCTCTTCCTCCTTCTTCCCGGGCAATTGTCAGTCTCTCCACGGCAGATTTCGCGTGGTGTTGGCGGCTCTTGGTCATCATTTTCCTTGTCTTTCTCATGATATATTCCAACTCGGTGTTAGTCCAATGTATGACCCTGAAGGAGTATGTTAGCACTGCGACTTCATAGGTGTTTATGGCTTTAACTGTGTTCCCTCTGTTCTGCTTTGCTTTCAGCAGACGTCTAAGTCTCTGATGATATTTTTCGGTCAGGCAGGCCTTAATTTCCTTGTGCTGTAACTGCTAAGCCTGCATCATCCCCAAGTATTTGTAGGCCTCTCCCTCTGCCATGGCTTCGATCTCTTTACCACTCTACAGCTGGTAGTTTCGGCTGACTAATTTTCCCTGGCGCAATTCGTGGGTCTTGCACTTGTCTAGTCCAAATTCCATATTAATATCATTGCTGAATTCTTCGGTGATGTGGAGTAGTTGCTGAAGGTGCTTCTCGGTTATTATTATTATTATTATTATTATTATTAGTAGTAGTAGTAGTAGTAATACTGTAGTTGCAAAGTAAACCTGATAATAACACTGATTGACAAATTCGAACCTTTTTTTGTTTGTTTTTTTCTCATAATAATATTGTTATACATAGAAATAAATTAACAAATTTTCTACTTATGCTCCGGAACCACCACATAAGGTCAGGAGTTCACAAGACTGAGAGAGAAAGAACATACAAGAACCGTATTTAATAGTTAGGTGGGTTTGAATTGTAGTCACTGAAAGCGCGTGCACTTTTGTACCCTCACGCTTAACCAACGAACGTGACCTTAAATTTTGTATGAAGTGTAGTTCTTGGGGAAATTAACATTTTTGTTTTACTACTTTATTACCAAATCATTTAACAAGCTTTAACAAAACTTGATTTTTTATGAACTTAAAATGTTTTTTGTTTTGATTCCGCTTATATGGTACTTCCCTGGCTTTCCTTATAAGTGTGTAGCAGTAATCGGTAAGCAAGTTTGGGTTCCGCTTGCTTTCATACTATTGTTGTATGAAAGAAATGTCCTAGTGAAATATTTGTCCAAGTTCTTCACTGAACACACACACACACACACACACACACACACACACACACACACACACACACACACACACACACACACACACACACGTAAATATAGCACATTATGGTGCAATATGGCCTGATTTGCTGATGCGACTGAAAACCAACAATATCAACTCCTCATGGTTTGCTGATTTTATTTATTTCCTAAACTAAAATGTTTTTGCAGAATGTCTTAAAGGCATTCCACACTACTTTCTCGCTTACTTTGTGGACATCATCAAAACAACTACTCTCAACATTGAGTTAGGTCTTCACACCTCTGTGAGGAAGTTATCCACCTGTTATCCAGACTATGCGTCGTTTCTAATCTTAAGTAATTCATCTGAGCAAGCACGTATATTAGATACTGATATTTGGCCAGTCGATGCTATTATTAAGCCGTACAGGCCGTCTTCTAGCACTGTTGCCCATCTTGTCAGACCTACTCATACTAGCTAGCAGTTATCTTCTCGATGCTTATCAAGGTCGTCATCATTATCGTTACTATTTTATGTAAATTGTAGAAGTGTTGTAAAAATATCACTGCTTTTTGTCTCTTCCTTCTGCAACAAACTTTTGCCATAGTCGCCTTTACTGAAACCTGGTTACATCCACATGTACTTGACAGTGAAATTTCACCTCTCTCCTATTCTGTCTATCGTTTGGATCAAGACTCGAACGGTGGTGGCGTTGCCATCTTTACCCATCACTTGATCAAAGTGCTGCAGTTCAATAAACTTTCGTCCATTGAAGGTAACTCTTTACTAGTTAATCATGCAGGAAAGCTTCTCCTACTTATGCTTTTACCTTGCTCCCCCAGTTTCTTTAGCTGCCATTCAACAATTAGAGGATATTATAGATGCAGCGATCTTTTTGAAACCTCCAAAAGCAATACCAATTATTCTGGATGATTTTAATGTCCCAACTGCTTTTGACCCCAATCGTTCACCAAATTCACTGGCTAAGCAATTTTGCAGCATTTGGCTTAGTAATGCCCTAACTGAATGTAACTTTCCCACACGGATCTTACCTTGATTTAGTGTTTACCCATAAATCAATTCTTTTCTCAATTTCTAAGGGTGATAATTTCATCTGATCAGATCACTTCCCTATTGTTGTAAATTTCCTTTCTTTTATTTCTGAACCTTCCTTTGACAGATACTTTCTTAGCTTTAGACATACAGATTGGACTTCTTTAAGTCAATTTCTGGGCAATCTTGACTGGATTACAATCCATAATTTTGAATCGACCGATCATTATGTTGATTATCTGTACTTAATCCTCCATTCCTCCTCGCTGAATGTCGAACAAGCTTGTGTATTTAATTCGTCGCAAAAATTCCCTACACAAAAGGTATTTAAAACTCAAAACTAACTTTAGCTACTTTTCTTTTTCTTCCCTTAGACTCCATGTTAAGAGAATTACTAAATCTCAATATTCTCATTATCTTCACTCAGTTGAAGCCGAACTTACTCGGAATTTCAATTCGAGACCATTGTGGTCCTATCTCAAACGGATATCGAGATCTTCTAGAATTCCTATGCTAATTAATGATTCAAATATCTCTATCAACTGTCCTCTTGGCATTGCTAATATTTTTGCTACGCATTTTTCGAAACTTTGTTTTTCTGGACAGCATCGTTCTATTTCCTGTTATCAGTTTAAATATAATAGTAATGACAGTTTTGATAGATTAGTTCCCACCACTGATGACGTCCAGTCAGCCATTTCTCGGCTTAAAGATTTCTTCTCCTGGTCCCGATACCCTCCCTGCTCTTTTCTTCAAGAAGAGTAGTTCATCTTTAGCTTCAGTTCTTACAAATCTCTTCAATTACTGTATTCTTCATGGCTGTTACCCTTTATCGTTCAAAGAGGCTTATAGCATCCCGATTTTTAAAAAAACAGGGTAATAAAGCTAAGCCTAATAACTACCGACCTATTACTATACTGAATATAATTGCGAAAATTTTTGAAATTCTACTTTATAAATATCTTAGTTCCTATCTTCACCCTTTTATCTATAATCATCAGAATGCTTTTCTTCCCAGAAAATCAACTGTTTCAAATCTTGCCTTGTTTTCTCATTTCCTACAAACTAATTTGGACAAAGGAAATCAAATTGATTCGCTTTTCCTTGATATTTCACACGCATTTGACTCTGTACACATCGATATTTTGCTGTTTAAGTTGTCATCTTATGGTCTACGTTCCCCTTTACTAGATTTGCTTGATTCACTGCTTAGAAATCGTAAACTATCAGTAATAATTGATGGTATTTCATCAACTCCGTTCACTGTTTCGCAAGGTGTTCCTCAAGGCTCACTATTGGGTCCGCTCTTTTTTATACTAATGATCTATCAACCTTATTTCAGTCCGTTAATGTTGAATGGCAACTGTATGCAGATGATATTAAACTTTAAAAGTTATTTGTTCTTCAACTGACAGCGATGAACTCCAGTTCTGTCTCGATTCCCTCTCACTCTGGCTGAATAAAAATAACTTGTTTCTAAACCCGTTAAAATCTTTTTAAACGGGTTTTTAAAACACGATGAAATCTTTTCAATACAGACTAGTGGTGGATGGTGATGTTCTTCTGTTCAGGAATGTACGCTATTCGAAATGATTCACTCTTGACAACATAATGGGAACCCAGTTCCGGATTATATAACAGGCACAGCAGGTATTTGCATAGGAACTCAACGCTTTACTAGAATGGAGACTCATTGAAAACACAAAAATAATAAATGAATAAAAATAGTATTTTTTTTTTTATTCTAAGGAATTCAAATACAGTAATTAATGTAATAATATCTGCATGTGATTGTTATGACTGATTTAATCGACATTTGGTCCGTACATTACTCGTTTGTTACAGGGTTGGCTTCCGTTCGTGGCAGCCCTGACATTACTTCATGCAAAGTTGATGTTTGATGAGGCTTAGGAATTCGCATGTCATCAGAATAAGCTACTGGCTACATTTTAGGAAGCAGATTGGTCTTTTGAATCTTCTTACTTTTATGAAAGCCAGTGGTCTTGGTTAGACAAAAGTAAGTTTTCAAAATGGCCTTTATGTTCTCACCATATTACTAGCACTTCGAATGCAATACACTATTTTTTTTTTTTTATTCAACCATCCTTGCAGTGTCACTGCACAACAGGC
This sequence comes from Mastigoproctus giganteus, assembly GCF_048544385.1. Taxonomy (NCBI): domain Eukaryota; kingdom Metazoa; phylum Arthropoda; class Arachnida; order Uropygi; family Thelyphonidae; genus Mastigoproctus; species Mastigoproctus giganteus. The sequence goes on along the minus strand of NC_143581.1, from coordinate 202,982,593 downwards.
ACGTGGGACCCAAGATCTTGATCTTCCATTTTTCAGCCGAAATATAAATCGAATGCTTTCTTGATCATAGAAGAAATTATTCTTTTGTACATTTAAATTACTTGCTTGCTTAATCTAACAGAAATTATCGGATTTGTTAACACGATAACGCGACAATTTTCTCATACAATGAATATTTCATTCGCGCACAATAATAGAAAACACTGAAACAATTCATTTCAATTTGTACATTAAATACAGACCATTAATTTCACATGTAGTATCTAACTTAGCACTGTGTCACTTCGTTGGTTGACAATATTTGACAGGCCATGACATGTTCTGGTCAGAACATGTCGTGGCCTATCACGCAGTAATAAGTGTCACCTAGAGTCATTAAAAAGTCTTAATGATTAAAAGTCTCAATGCCAACAGGTGTTGTCAGTCTGCAGGTAAATCAAAATTTTCAAATAAATACAATTTATTTCCACAGCTACATCTTTGAACATAAAAGAAAAATATTTCAAAAATCTAATCTAATATGATGGGAATATTTTGAAGCCGTTTTTGTAATCAGCGAGAAAAAGTACATTAAAAATTTCTTACATTACTAGAAAATATCCGCTGAATGTCTTGTATTACATACTAAACACATTCAGCTGGTAATCATAATAATAATCTTGTATTACATACTAAGCACATTCAGCTGGTAATCATAACAATAAAAAAGTTTTAGTTAGACAGATCATAAAAAAAATATTTACATTACTTAGAGCAAAAGAGGAAACACATCCATCAGCTCCAGAGTATCCTGTCATGACCATTTTACCATTTTACTATATTTTATTATTTAGAATATGTCCTCTCTCTGATGATATACGGTGGTACATATCAAACATCTGTCAAAGTGACAATACTTTCCTTTAAATGTATTCTTTTCTTTAGTGGTGGAATAATTGTATGAAAGTAGGATGGAGTATCAAGCAAGGCTTTGTTTGAAAGAACTAACAGTAGACGATTTATTTTATTCTTTGTTTTATCACAGGATATTGGAAAAGATGAGGACGAAACCGCTCCTTTTCTTTTACATAGTATCCTTGAATTGTTGAATACAGTATATGTTTCCGTTTTTAAATACTGTATTTCCCTATACTTCTCCGGTTTTTTTTTTCTTCTAATGCTGTAGTAGAAAAGTAGTGACAGGCAGGTAGTATCCAGCGAGCTTCTGTTCTAAACTTTTCCATATTAAAAACAGTACTGTCAAAAATTCCATAATGAGAATGACTTGGGTAAAGTGGGAAGAGGCTTTAATATATATATATATATATATATATATATATTAAACTAAGATAGTAGGGTAGAATTGTTATGCTAGGAGCATGGATGACCAATTCTGTTCTTTAACCTTTTCAACCCTATTAGAGTCATAGTTTTAGAGCTGAGTAAGTTTGCGGAAATGGGAAATAGTGGAGGGGGGATTAACAAGAGCAGACACTCATCAAGAGAGTTGAAATGCCGTTGCTCCGACAGTTACATCAGGCAGATGTCTAGTCCACGAGATCACGGAGAGTAACCTTCCTCATAAAAGCGTCAAAGATTTTTTTAATTTATTTTTTTATTTTTTTGCATTTGTTAAAGAATAAGATGTTTGCTGGAAATATTCGTATGCCTTTTGTTTCCAAGTGGTACCATTTTGGTATAAAGATAATATATCCAGTTAAATAAAGAACGTAACCTTTCTCGTATGATACTACTAGTTTTTAACAAATAATGAAAATACACGAGGTTTGCATTAAAAACAGCAGATGCTTAGTTTTTCACAGCTTTCGAGAGATAAGTATAGGAGGGAAGGGAGATGAGTATACTTTTGATATTACTTGAAGGTGTTAATTGATAGGCAATCTTACCTAAATTGAAATATGCCTTATAATATTACTTTTTTAAATTATATATAAAATTGAAATAAAAAAACAGATTAAAAGGTAAATATTTAAAATAAATAATAGAATAATATTACAGTAAGTTACACGAGTGGAAAACTATAGGATTTTTTTTTTTTTTTTTTTTTGGAAAATATTTCTGTAAAATTTTAAAAATACACCCTAAAACTAGCGGACGAAATCGCAATAGTTTGCAAAATACACTAAAAGAAACGGAAGTTAGAACACCACGAAAGAGTGATTCGATTTTGACCAAATTTGGTGATATGTTAAGAGGGATTATAGAAATAAATGATTAATTTTCAGGGAATTTGATTTATTATTAAAAGAGATATAGCATTATTTTTGTACAAATTTTAGAGTTTAAATTACTGTCTCCATACATAAAAAATTATAAATTTTTCTACAGTTTTTTTATTTTATTTTATTTATTAAAATTTAATGTATTCCTAGAATAATAGTGATAAAATTAAGACACATTGCTCCGTATGATGGTGACTTTTTGAAGGGACAGTTAGTTGGCCTCCAAAGGGCGGAATTCCGTCTGCCTTATTACTGAGCGGTTTGGACGAGAATTTGAACGGTTCATTAATGTTGGACACTGTGGGATTTGGAATGCACACACTTTCAAAAATCAGGCACAGGACCTTCCAGAAGTACCGTCGAAAGGCAGGACCGGCGTATCCAACGGATGTATTTGGCGAACCGAGGAGCAATTTCTTTCTGCCCAGATTAGGAGCATTGTTGTTCCTAACGTCACCCCTCGCACTGTTCGCAATAATTTTTCTAGACGCGAGTTTTGTAGCTGCAGTCTCGAGTCCCATTGAACTGTTTGTGTCTCAGTCTTAACGCATTGCCGCGAACAAATTTAGTAGTGTTGTGCGCAGGTTGATTGAAGGAACGAACGAGAGCTAGAAGATGCTCGGAGGAGAGAGAGAGAGAGAGAGAGAGAGAGAGAGAGAGAGAGAGAGCAGGCTGTATAGGGGAGCGGACACATCGAAACTCCTGGTGTAATCGTTTGGGACGCCATCGGATGCGACATGAAAACAACTCTGTGGAGGGTAATATGACAAATTCATTACGTTGAAAATGTCATAAACACAGTGGTCACCCCTCCCCCCCTTTTTTTTTTGGAAAAAAATGGATAATGCCCATCCATATTCCGCCAACTTAACCAGATAGGCTCAATACGTGGATGTCGTCCCGTGACTGGCGAAATCATGAAATCTGTTCCCAATCGACCATGCCTATGACGTGAATGGAAGGCGCCTGATTACAGATTCGAACCTGTACTTTTGATCCATCAGTTGAGAGCTCAACTGCAACTGGCCTGGAATGACATAGTGCAAAGCGACATCCAACTTGTAGGCCCTATCATTAGCAATATATGATGATAACATATATTGCTAATGATAACAACTTCATGATGATAACACAATTACAAATATGTTGCCCAAGAGGCATTACTTGTATCTAATGGATCGACCCGTGTATCTAATAATTTACATATAACAACACACAAAAAATGTTAGAATAGTGTTTTCAATAATTATTAGTAATCTAATTGCCATACAGGTTTTATGAAAATGTTTTTACAATTTGATTCTTAAAAGTTATTTCTTGTCAGATTAAAAACTAAATGTGAATCATATTGGTTGTATTATTTACTTTTAACTTTTTTTTAAGAGGAAAAACTATTTCTCATTTAAACTTAAATAACTTCGTGGTAAAAAAAAAACGCTATTTTTTTACTTTTTTACTCATCAAAGCATATTTTTTCTCATTGATTAAAAATGTTAACAATATTCAATAATAATAGTAATTAATAATATTTCTTTGTTTATTGCATAAACAGAGGCATCGTACAAATCAATGATTAATACAAAATTTATGTAATCCCCTACCACTGATAACTAAATCAGTGGTAGAGAATTAAATTCTGCAATAAGTAGACAATAAAGCAGCTACTTACAGAAACTTAATTTCATATCATAAATACAGCGCAACGTGGCCCATCTCAGCTATCAACAGCAATTACTTCGGCCTATTTACTGGGGCAATTAAAAATTTATATAAATGTCCAGAATAGTAAATTAAGCATGTTTACGAGTCAGTATACAACGTTTCCATACGAAAGATCTCTAGAAATATTTTTAAAAAATAGTAAATCAGTCTATCCCCTAATTATAATTCCATACTTTTTTTTTTGTATGCTCCAATTTTTTTTTAATTAATAAGTTCCGCTGAAGGGTAAACTGTATCAGATATACTGTATATATATCTGATATTAAATTCAACTATACCGAACATTCAATATTTTATAATTCTGAAAAATTTCTATTAATTATGCACAGAAATTGTGGCATTTTATTGCAACTTTACGTAATATATAAATATTGAAAATTCATCAATGCATATTCTTATAAGAATATTGCATTTCTTCATTAGATTGGAAATAGATGTATTGACACTGTTATTTTCGCATTTTATCACCAGCGTTACGTAAGTTCATTTTTGAAAGCGTTATCTAGGCAATTACAATGATGGAGACCACCTAGTAAGTCATCACTTAAAGATTTGACATCTCCATTCCACACACACAGCGCATCCTCTTTGAAAATTTCCTTGGTTCTGAGATGAATAGGTTGTTCGTGGGTGGTATTAATATTTTAGAACTGTGTAGGGCTTGCCATTAATCTGCAGTTTGCAGAGCTAGCCTGTAATATAAAGTAATGATGTGTATCAAGAGGGTTGTCTTGTCCTATCAAGTTAGCAGGCAACAACAGTTAAGGAGGGGAGAATTGTGCTGACGAAAAACAAACAGGGAAGTGATTATATACCTGCTGGGAACAAGAATAGTCGTCGAGCAGGTGTGTAGCTTAGCCACCCTGGCAGTAGCTCTGTTACTCTGGCGGCACATGGCTGAAGCAGCCGGCTTTCCTCCCCTCTCATTTAACCATAATCCCCCCCCGGGTGTCCAATGGCCAACCCAGCATTCCCAAGCGTGTAATCACAGGGTTTCTTTTCCTTCCCTCCCTCCTGTCAGTGCCGTGTTATGTTATAAGTACGTGACACACTGAAAACAACTTCATTATCGTTTCTACGTATTATTCCTCCCCTTCCGAACATGCATATATGTTTGTATGTGTATAGCGTACTTCAACCACCTTGAGCGCTTTGAGGATACCGTTTATTCGCCACCTGGGAGGTCATCGCTAGCACCCGAGTATGTTCAGGATGAAAGGGTGGGGCATTACGGTCTGATTGCAGCGGCGCGCATAGTATAATGAAGCACGACAGCGGAGGTCCGTTTGTGGGGTGAGGAGCGCCAAAGAGTTATTTTGCACAGGTTAAAAGCCTCCGCTGTGGAGCGATGGTTGGTCGGCACGGATACCTGTAATTTGCAACCAGAGTTTCATTTTTGGTGGAATTTTCGATGGTAGCTGACTTGATGATGAGGAAAGTGGGGGGAAGGTACTTAATAATATCTGGTTCGGATCCCTTCAGGATGTTATAAAATCGTTGGTGATGAAATACAATTGCATGTTGGTCTACATAATCTAGCCGACGTTCATGGTTTGCGCTTAAAGTCTTATGATTTTTGATTTATCATTTTGTAAATGTAGATATCGATGTGCTGTCACAAACGTATTTGATGCTGTTAATATGAAATAGTGATTGCATCGCTTAATGCATCTACTTTTTTTGAAGGTAACGTTTTAACCCGAGAATTTATCAATGAGAATTTTGGACTATAACAAAAGAATTACCACCAGCTGCTCAAAAAGTAATATCACATTTTTAAAATTATTTATTAATTGAACGGGCATCCATATTTTTATGGTCAGAATTACTTCACGTTTGATGTAATTCACCGATATCCCAACTTTGTTGCCACTCTCCAGAAATTTGTGATACTCCATTCTTTAACATGTTCTTCAAAACTTTCTCTGCTTTGATCATTGCTTATGAAAACTTAAAATTATGCCTCGTTAATTTATTTTTTTAATGTTAGGAAAGGTAAAAGTCACCGCATAGTCCGAACTATACGTAGGATGCTGCCTACATTTGACATTTCTGGAAGCCAAGAACCCCATGATAATCAGATAATGTGAGGTTTTTTTTGTCATGTTGGAATATCCAACCATCGGTATGGAGATTAGGACTTTTCCAGTGGATCACAAAGTCTTAAGAACAGAAAGGACTATAACAATTACCATTCTAGTAATGTGAAAGAAAGTTTTGATCATAACTCTACCAGCAGATGGCACCACATTTGCTTTCTTTCATGTTGGTGAAGCTGGAGCCTTCACACGGAGCCCTACGGTTTGCGCTCTCTCTTCCTGGATGGACATGGTGTAGCCAGGATTCATTCTGATGTTATCAACTTTGCCAAGGAATCATCACTTTCAATGACCATTTTCGTTTTCAGAACTCAAGGAGCACATGTCTCAGTTCAGGCATCAGCAATCTTGGGACCCCAGGAGCACAGATACGGCTCCTTTGTAAGGAGTCGTCTGCTGTGGTATGAATTTCAGATTCGAGCAGAATGGTAATTACTTACCATTCCGGGCACATTGTGCCGATTTGAAACAGTTCCAGTAATTAATATTTGACAAAGAAAACAAGATTAAATATTCACTGAGTGGCCACTTTGTTAAATACACTGACCCTTTTCATGAAATTGAGCCGTAACAGCATCATTCTTACGATATAAAACAGGTGAAGAGATATGTGGGGATTCTTTATGTATTCAATTCAATGAAACATTGGGAAAGACGATTCGGTGAATTTGAACGTGGTTTCAGAACAAGGTTGGTTTAATAGCCACATAACATTCGGCCAACAAACAGCTGGTTGATGCGAGAAGCCAACAGAGACTGACAAGAATTATACACAATAAGAGGAAGACTAGTGAGTCAGATAACAATCCAGTGTAACCAAGGATACATTTCATAACGCGCAACTCGTCGTACCTTGTCGGGGGTGGACCATTGCAGCTGACGACCGAACTGAACTGAGTTCCATTTCTGTCAAATAAAGCAAGAAGGTACGGCGGTTACACTGGGCTCGGGAACACCAACGTGAACAATGGAGATTGTTCACTCTTGAAGAATCTTTTTTTTCTCTTTCAAGTTGATCGGATGACCAGAATATGGCGAAAACAGCATGAGTCCATGGACCCATGCTGTCAGGTGGTGGTTGCTCGTTGCCACACCGTTATACCGCCACTAACATTGTTATGGTGTATTGGTGTGGGAAATGTTTTCGTGGCGAACATTGGGCCTCCATGATAACAGTAGAGTAACATTTGGACGCTACTGGTTATGGAAATTGTTTCCTACCAGGTGCCACGCAACATCTGCGGATGTGTTCTTGCAACAGGACGCTGAAACGCGCCGGAACACAACCTTTGACAAAATCTATAGTGTGACTACTTTATTAGATACACCTAACTAATAGAAATAGATAATAAATTTCTTTATTGCTGCTAAGTCCAGCACAAGTACTTAAAACAATAATACTCATCACAGCGACATGGCCAGGAGTTCTCTTTAAACCCTCAAAATAGCTTGGATTCGTTGTGGCACAGACTCAAAGAGGGATCGAAAGCGTGCGACAGGATGCTGTTCCTGACTGAATCAACTGTTATCCACAGTTATTGCAAATTGGATGATTGCGGATCTTTATTCCGAAGAGCTCGCGATACCTCAATCCATAGGCGCTCAGTTGGATCGAGATCCAATATCAGAGAAAGTCACCGCATTAGGCTAAATTCTCTCATGTTCCTGGAATTTGTTCTGTACAAGTCTTATAACATGGCATATATATCATGGCGTATATATCTGGAATCAGTTCTGTACAAGTCTTATAACATGGCGTGTATATATATATATATAATTATTATATATATAATATTAACAAAGAAATAAAGGGGGCCGGGCTCTTCTATACTGTTTTCTATAGAATTCTATACAATCCTAAGCAGTCATTCTAAAATTAGAATAATTGCTTAGGATTTTCATTATTTTATTTCTACCATTCATTTGCTAGATCTGTCTGTCTGTCTAGTGACTTCCACTCCTTTCCAAAACTGAAGACCTTTTGTTGGCGGCAGGTTCCGGTGATGAGGATGGGAGACATGCTATAGATTAGCTGGGAACGAGGAGAATTTATTTTATTTTTTTCAAAAGGGAATTCAATCTTCGAGCACTGGACCAAATTCATTTCAGTTCTTGGGTTATCCACTTTCAGTTCGGGAATCGTTTACAGCTCTTCGCATGTCTAGTTCATGATAACCGGTAACTATCCGCTCGGTGAAGAAGAAAAACGGTGCGATGGCACAAATCACATTCTTTAGAGTTACTAAGATTCCAAAGATAATCTTGTGGAGAGTATTGATATCAAAAATTGATCTATGGTAGTGTAATGGTCAGAGTTGAAATATTCGCAAAACTGATGGTAATATATTGTTCTGTAGAACGTGAGATTTCTAAAGGTAAAATACCTGATGAATATTTCTGCACGGATTCAAGCAAATTAGTGGATTTTATTTTTCTCCTCCAAGGAGACCAAATAGAGGAGGCAAATTTCATTAAAGCTAAGCTGTCAAACAGGAACTGCAATTTTAGGGTCCAGAAATCCTTAATTTTTTTTTTTTTATTAAATAAATCTAAATTTGTTGTTAAATTCTATAAGTCAGGCTTGCCATATTTTAAATATGTTTGTGAAAGTCATTATTATTATTCTTTTCTTTCTTTTTTTTTTTCCTTCTGTTTTTTGGATCTGAAAAGATAATGATCTTAACTGGGAATTTTTCAAGAACCGTGGCTGCAATAACAGAATTGCTCGCCGAAAAAAAAAAAAAAAAGAAAGAAAAAAAAAAAAAGTCTCACATCACTTGCATATATCAGAACTCCAATTCCAAAACCTTTCAGGAAGTAATCAAGGTCGTTATTTGAGAGAGATTATCTCTGAGAGACCCTTTAAACAAAGTAAACTCGAAGAACTAGTATCCTTTAACCTTTCCAGAAAGAAAGAATGTTTCTCACGACTAAAACAAAATTTACACGACGGTGAGAGGATGAAAATGAGATTTCGATTGTCTAAATTTAAATTACGCGCCACAGTGGGTGTAAATTTAGGGGTTTCTACTAATGCTTCTGCTCAACAACAATAGGGCACATGGGTTGGGGAGGGATGCACAGCAGTAGAGAATGTAAGGCATTAATAGTGAGGGGTGCGTCCAAGGTAGTGCAACGCAGTGTTATTAAGTGTTACGCTGTGACCTCCCAGTCATCAGATCATCACTTGAGCTCCTGTGTGATGAGATGGAACGAGCTCTTCAGAGTCCGATCCACGACCATCCAATTTACAACACAGAGGTGCTGGGCCGTGCAATTAGCACGGACCAGCATCTCTGTGACATGTATTCGACACCTCGTTCAGACTATGCTACAACGAATCCAGGCTGTTTGGGGACTAAAGAGGTAACCTACTTGCTATTCGATAGGTGAACGTAATTAAATGGCCACTCAATGTATTTTGTTTGTTTTTTTAAGGCCTGTCGATAATATCATTCTTTTAAAAATATAATTGTTAAGAAATGTATATCCATCCTTTATCTTGTAACAGTTTTCTTCTTACCATTCTTTTATCACTCTGTGCTGCCTTGATATAAAATAATGTAAGGTACCTTTTCTGCTATACCACTAATGTTGATCAGGGCGCCGTCCTGACCAACGTTCTTGGACAGCTTCCGGTGGAACGTCGGACAGCTTCGGTGGCGTGGAATAAGAACAATATCTAGTTAAAAACGCAAGCAGTTTAAACTATTAATAAATTATTTTAGTAGGTTTTATTACTTTGTTTTAATACTCTTTTCCATCGTGTCCACTATCACTAAAGACCTCTTGTTAATTATCCGAATCTGTGTGGTTAGCTAACGTTACCCACTCTTTTGTAAATATATAAATAATATTGAACACGACATTTTCGGACTTTCGAGTTTGAGATTTTTCCTTATTAGAGATCTTTATTGTATACTAAATAAGAATTTTGTCATTGAGGAATGATAAAAAATGTCATGGTGATTTTTCCCCATGCCCGTTCTGTTTGCTACAATTGCGTACCCATGTGACATTGTCATGCTATTTATCACTGTAATTTAAAACGAACGACCGATAATGGAAAAAAAAAAAAAAAATCAATGAAAGAACTCTCCATTAAGGACATTCTGTTATTGTTGACAATGAAAAAAGTCTGTGGGATGCTTTCAAGGTGACCAAGGACGGTCCATGTCTGTACAGAGCTTCCTATGCATGTTTACTACTGGAGTAATCATCTAAATGAAATGTGCAAAAGAAAATTCTCGCATGATCGTTCAGTCCTGTTTTTAGGATCCGTGTTATTCGATTAACTTTTTACCTTCTGTGAACATCTGGTTTTGTTTTATTTTTTATTTATTTATTTATTTTTTTTTTTTTTTTTGCGATCTAGATCAGATGGAGGAAATTTCTTAAAAGGTTCTTTTCACTCAATGACATTGATTTGTCCAAGAGGACGAATGGAGCGGCCAAGTTTCGCAATTTTAGAAATGGTGAAAAATTTGTGTGAGAGTGAAACACAGGAGTTGATGTCTTTGAAGAAATTAGTAACAGTTCTTGAATTAGCAGATTAGCGAATTTATTCCTTTACAATATTCTGATGTGTCGGATTATTATGATCTTAGAATTCACGTGAAAAAGCTTCAGGCCAGATGTGGTTGGTATTGGGCTTCTTAGATTTCCTAGTTATCAGTTCACGGTTACCATGTTTAAATACTGTTGGTTCTATATTTTGATTATTATATAAAATAATATAATATAAATTATTTGAAAAAATGCGCGCGCGCACACACACACACACACACACACACACACACACACACACACACACACACACACACACACACACACACACACACACACACACACAAAAAGGTATAAAGAGATAATAATTATACGAAATATGGGTTATGGCTGCTGCAATTACATTTAAATTTTAATTCTTTAATAATTAAAACAAAATACAGATTCAAACATGCTATGACTACAGTGGCCATAGTATGTTTGAATTTTATTTTTTAATTGTTAGTAGATAAAGTTACATTTAATAAGCGTTGATAACGGTAGAATTTTGCTTGATATTCCAAGCAGAAATATACAGGAATTTTGTCAGGGACAAGGAGATGATTGTTCTGTTGTATAAGGCAATGGCATCTTGTGTAATTTCCTCATTTTAGGAAGGATGCGGATCTGTTAGAATGGATGCATAGAAGAGCAACAAGATTGGTGAGAGACGCAAATTGTACCCTTACTGAGAAAGGGTACAGTTCTGCACATTGCAGCGTCGAAACTAAGTACCTGCGATGAGACCTGAATGAAATGTTTAGGACATTAAATGGATAGAGCAAATTAAATGTGGATGGCATCCTAACTTATTGCTCTGACGATGCACATAAGTGGACATAAATTTAAATTGAAAAAGGATGGTTGTAGGACAGATGTGTGGAAATTTGCTTTCAGTCAGAGAGTGGTTGACTTTTGGAACAAATTTTCAACTGGTGTCGTGGAAGTGGGTACGCTAAAGGAGATGCGCATGTGTATGCTGCACTTGTGTGCGCTTAAAAGATTTTATAAATTTTAAAACGGAAGAGACTAATAATTTCTCCACTTTCTCTTCTAACTTCTCCACTAATGCCGGTGGGTGTCCCTCAAGGTTCAGTTCTTTCCCCCACTCTTTTCCTCTTGTATATTAATGACCTTCTTCCATTGACTGGAAATCCTATCGATAGTTTTGCCGATGATAGCACATTGCATTCCACTTTCCATTTTAAGAAACCTTGTCCTGCTCAATCAGTTTGAACTTCTCGAAAATCTGCTACCAATTCCTTAAATGCCGATCTTCAGGTAATTCTCCAGGTGGGGCAAAGACAACTTAGTTGATTTCAACCCTTCTAAAACTCAGTCTTGTCTTATCTCGCAAAAAAGGATTCTTCTGCTCCTATGCTTATCTTTAGTGGCACTCCGATTTCTAGGCAAAATGATATATCTCTTTTGGGATTACCCTGACTTCTAATCTCTCTTGGCACAAGCACATTACAAATATTGCTTCATGTGCATCTAAAAAACTTGGTTTTCTCTTTAGCTCTCGGCGTTACTTTTCTTCCAAACAGCTGTTCACTCTGTATAAATCGCAAATCCGCCCTGTCATGGAATATTGTTCCCACATCTGGGGTGGTGCCCCCAAAGCCTCTCTCAGGCTTCTTGATTCCATTCAGAAGAGGGCAGTTAGGTTAATTAATGATTCATCTCTAACAGAGTCTCTCCACTCGCTGTCTCATAGACGTACTGTTTCTGCTGCATGCCTCTTCTACTTCCATGGGCACTATTCTTCTGAATTGGCTTCTATAATTCCCGCTCTCTCTCTTTCAAAACAGTCCGAACACGTGCCGCCACCAGCCAACATCCATTTACTGTCCAACTTCAAACTCACAGAACCAACTTTTCATCTTCCTCATTTATTCATTCAACTGCCGTTTTCTGGAACAACCTTCCTTCATACGTATTTCCTGAAAATTAGTCTACAGACGTTCAAGTCCAATGTCAACAAATATCTTCTTTCGTCTTCTCAACCTCCAACCCAAGCAGGGTACTAAGTACTATAGGTTCTAATACCTCTCGTGTTTGGGGTTTACATTAAAAAAAAAAAAAAAAATCACATATATATTTATAATGTGTCTTTTTTTTCCCCAACTGTATGAAAAGTTTACTCTTACTGAGAATAACAGGTGTAAAAAAAAAAGCATTTTTAAATTTTAGAGTTTCTTTTAAAAAATTTAGAAGTACATTTAATAAGTATTGCAATCCATTGGTAGATCAGGCATTGCTATACTACAAACAGAATTCATAACAACCAAAAACCTTTTTCAGAAATAAAGAAGAAAATTTGAGGTCTGTCAGACCATGTCAAACCAAAAAAGGCGCCACAGTTTTTGTAACAAGTGGTAGTGCCATCACTGCCGCTGCCCAGCTTAAAATTCATCAATGGATAGTTGTCAGTACCTTATGTTTTTAGATTGAATATCTTTGCATCATCCGCATAAATAAGAATTTTGATGTCTGAGTGAGAAATGCACAAATGCAGATCATTCATAAATATCAAAAAGGACTAGGGCCGCAGTGTAAACCTCCGCGGAATGCTCCTCTGGGGTATGTACATATTAGTTAGCACTTTGTTATAGGATACTCTGTAATAATTTTCTTTAAGTTAATACTTTAGTCATTCTCCAAAGGATTTTAGGATACCATATCCCTAACACTTATGTTAAAAAAAAATGCAATTTTCAGTTTGAATAAATAATTAATAGATTAATTATTTATTCAAATTTCGAAATTTATTCAAAATTTATGACCCTTCGTATAGGTTCATTTTTGAAGAAATGAGTTCAATAAGTTGAACTCATTTTTCAAAATTTCATTAACATTTGAAATAATTTTTTTTTCTAAAAAAGTAAAAAGTTGCCTGAGTAATAATCATTCTGTAGTTTTTTAAGTTCATGATGTTCTTCTCTTGTGATCTGAAGTGTTGAGTTTGCCCTTTTTGTTAACCGGAAATTCTGAAGCTTCAATAGTTATGCATTAATTTGTATTCTCTTGGAGATTAGATAAAAGTTTATTTCGAAAGTTTTTGAAAAAAATATTTTCAAAAATTGAAATTTATTTTGAAAATTTAATTTTATCAACTAAATCGATAAAATTCATTAAATTTGAGATTAAATTTATATGCAACAAAAGGTTAGCAATATGTTTTTGGCCATTTGATTGGGATACACGAATGGGATATGAAGTTGCTATTTGTTATTATATCAGATGAAGGATTCTTAACCATATTCCAGTGGGCTGGCATCATTTTTTGTGTGATGTAATCTCCCCCTTTCTCTACTGGAGAGCATATTTCTCTGTTTAGCAGTGAAATCAATAAAAAATGCAAAATATAAATGTCAATTGTAGTGGAAAGCCTCTTTCTCGTCATCCCCTGCTAATTCTTCCGATCAGGGATCATCTCTGCAGAAAACATTTCTCTTCGAAGGCCAGTCTATATGAACTGTACCGTCAACCACCTACACAACTTTTAGTGAAAAGAGTGCTGTCTGCTAGTGTTTCGTCATTCTCAAGGCCATTGCTACGAACTACTGCAGAATTACTTCAAAATGTCTTACTCCACCTGTAAGAGAAGGGAAAAAAACACCAGTTATTCTTGGACGGCCGCCCTATTTGCAACTCTCTGGATGTGTAATAAAACACATACTATTTAATGCAAAATATTTCTGAACACCTACAGGTAACTATGGTACATGATTTCGTCACACATTTATAATATTATTTACTAATATATTATTGATATGTTAATGTAGCCGTTGATTGACAGTATTCTCAAGAAGTGCTGTTTTATTGTAATTAATATGCATTTTATTGTAATTAATATTTCAATTAATATGCAGCCTAACTGGCTAGCAAGCACAATCAAATCTTTTGAACTAGTACTCATTGAAATAATTGTCTTTGTGATCTAGAGGGAAGTCATGTTGCTGAATTAAGTGCAGCTTGTGTGGTTACATAAAATCAAGTTAAATAATGTACTGTATATTAGAATTTTTTTAAAACTTTATTTAATTATTTTTTCGTAGCATTCCAAGTAAATTCGTAATGCATTTTAACATAATTCAATTTAATGAAAATCCGTTAAATATAATTTGATGAATATAATTATTAATATTTACATTTTTAATGAAATTTGGCATAGCTCGCTCCACACATTTTTCTAAAAGAGACAAATATAGTTTCATGAAAATCCATTTACAGTAAGTTGAATTACATGAGATTCATTATTACACGAGGTACAGTGTTACATGACAAATTGATGCTAATAGGTGCTCACCCATTTTTAAGAATGTGATTGAATGTGCTATGAAAATGTTGCTTTTCCGATAACAATTTTAAATTGGCAAATTGGAAGATATCTTAGCTATGCTAAATTATTTATGCTCTACACAAGTAGAGTAATTTAATATTCTTATTTTAATCTCCGTATTAATAAAAACGGGACCAATGTCGACCATAATTTCGTTGTGCAAAATTATTGATCATGAATAGTGCTCCCAAATGGACACAATAATACGAGTAAATATGGCAACTCTACAAATATTAATATGAGAGAAAACTCCATTTGCTACAATTTCGCATAACATATCCATTATAATTCAATTAGAAACGACTTGTGAGCGACCTCTGAGACGAAAGCTTCAGTTTACTAGGATTCTGGGATTACACATAAATTGATCGTTTGAATACTTGATTTGTAAAACAACACTTGATTTGTTGGTTGGTTGATATGTTGTTTAATGGCACAAGGGCTACTAAGGCCATATTGTGCCTACTTGATTTGTAAAATAGCCTTAACTGCTGCTTTAAGCCTCCGAATTTTATTTTACATGTTATTACCGAACTTATATAGTCATTACGTATATAATGTAGCTTTTTTTATTGTCCAATTATCTACTTAATCTTTATTCTATAAGCGGTCAGTACCTGAGTGAATATTATACTGTCTTCAATTTTAGATATGCACGCCCAATGATATGTAGGAGGAAGGGTAATGTGTACGCATGCACGCACAAAATAAAATAAATAAATAAATAAATAAATCACTGCCTTGGAGAATTTTCTGGTAAGAGAATGATTTTATGGGAATCTCTTTATGAAATTAGTGAATGCTTCCTTGTGCCTCAGATTTGATTGCGAAAATTATCCATTTTTAACTATAATGTTACGCAGAATGAGATAATCTTCGAAAGCTTTGTTTATAAATTCATCCTTGTGGCGAAATAGTTAGCCTACTGTAATACATATTTACTTTAATGCTTCTAGATGTATTAATTTAAGGAAATTCCAGATTTACAAAAATATATTACGTTTGCTGTACGTTATCAATTCTCACTTCACTTTTCCAACTTTTTTTTCTTTGACCAGTTTTAAAAGGATTCAAGAATGCGATTTGTGTGAACGAATATGACGGAAATAGAGGTAAGCGTTAGTCTAGTTGGGAAATGGCGAAATGCCAAGTGATGACTAACTTACCGTTTCATCTCCCTCTTCTCCCCACTGCATCTGTGTGCATCACCAAATCCATTTTGGCCTCCGAATTATCGTGCATCAAGCTTGCTCACAAGGTGGACCCTCTCTTTTCTATTCCACGCCTTTCCCCCATCCCTTCCTCTTGTCAAGCCTATTGATAACAGAGTATCCAAGTAGCAGTGAGTATATAATTGGATTTTGGCAGCAGTGCCTCATATGAGTCAGTCATTACCCCATCTTTTAGGAATGATAATGTAAAACGAAAACCTTTGACTTGTCTCATTATGAAAAGCACCAATAAGTACTCTACTCCTTGTACTGATATGAATAGTTTTAGACTATAGGCTGAATCCCAGAACAATTTATTAATAAATATAAATGATATTAGCAAAAGTTCGAAAAGTTTTAAGGTTTCCCCCCTTCTTCTTCTAGAACAGAGCATGTCTATGTTAAAATCAGAACAAAAAAAATTATATGGTTAATTCATTTGAATTTTAAAGGAAGTGAACACTATTGTACCTTATATAATACTTGGATTAAATATAGAACATGCTTACGAGAGTAAACTGAATAACGACCGAGATTAAATTAAATGTTTAAAAACAGAATAAAGATGTTCAGAACATGCAAATAAAATTATATACAATAGTAGTTGAAATTAAAATTAGGATTTCAGATGGATTATGGAACTGAAATGTTAAACCAACAGCATTGAAAGTGAAATAACAAGTTAGCAATTAATATAATCAAATTCGAATTAAAATAAAATTGAATTGGTTAATGTTATTTCTTTTCCAGTGCTACAAGTACTTGTTTAATGTTCGGGTCCCGTTGTCTTCTCAAACCTAGATCAAATCAAATAGTTTAATTTCAATCGTTATTCAGGTTACTCTCATTAGTATGTTGTATACTTCATCTCAAGCATTGTATAAGATAACAATACTTGAATTCGTTTCCTTTGAAATTTGATATGGATAAACCATATAAGTTTTGTTTGCTGACATAGGGGCAAATTCAAATTATTATATTAGGGCCACCCATTATTTCTAATATATACCCATATATTTATTTTGTCTGTAAATTGCGTATGTTCTCTGGTCGATTTGCCTGTTTTACTGGACGAAAACCCCCAGTTTCTGGGGAAAAACCTTGCTATCTACGCCTGAGACCAACTAACTCAGCCACGGAGTGAAAAAAGCCCATTAAAGTTTCTCGCGTCATCGACGGGATTAGAACCCGGGCCTTTTCCACCCGGTGTGGGAGAACAGTGACGATACCAATGTGCTACACGCGTAGACTGACATAGGGGCACTGTCTGGCTAAAAAAAAAAAAAAAAGATGAATCCCAACTTTTTTTAATAGTAATGATGCAGCAGAGCAAACAATATATGCCGCAAAATTAGCCAAGATAAACTTCGCTTGAATAACACATTTATGAAACTTTATATGCTTAAACGCTTCCCCTTTTCTCAGAGTAACAGGGAAAATCCATTTAATGTGTGTTTCAGTACTGGTACAACCTTTACAAACAAACAGCCTTTCTGGTACAAGGAATATAATCCCCCTGTACCTTTGTTTAAAACTAGGAAAAATGTATGAATTGTTAGTGTAGAACGTTGTTTAAAATATAATTATTTTCCTTTTCGGAAAAATTTGCATGGTTTATCCAGTCTCTCCATGTGGGAGGAAGGGGTTAAGTTTTTTTATTGCATTCTTGACTATGTGAGCAGTGTATTTTCCTTTTTTTTAAAAAAAAGTTTCAAGTGTCTCAGTGTATATAGGTCTTAGTGGACGAAAAAAAAGGGAATCTTTCGAGATTCAGCGTTTTCGAACTGGTGGTCAGCGAACCCCTATGAGTTCGCGAGAAAAACCATACTTTAATTTACAAATTAATATTTACGAAAGGAAACTGATAGATCGCAGTTTATGAGAAAAAACTTGTACGTTTCTCAAGTGATTTCCAATTAAAATTTGAATTTTTTACATAATGTGAACAAGTGAGTAGTTCATCATTCTTTTGACATTTGTCGTTGTTATTGTTTTTAATGTACATTAACATCTTATTTCGTAATTGCCAGCGCGTAAGACTAGAGAAATTTTTAAAGGTATTTAAGGATTTCCCTAAAGAGACATTTAAGAATTCAAACTAGACCTCGCCAAACGAGTGAGACATGGCAAACCACTATATTGTCGTCATAGAGGACTGACCAGTGATAGATTTAGCTTGTTGTTGCTGCCACAGACATGTGCAACCATACATCTAAAGTTAAGGTAAGAGGGGAATCAGGTCGAAGATGTTAGGGAAAATCGTGCACATCCAGTCGAGCAAATGGTGTTGGAAGAGAAGTTTGTGCTGTTAATAGTAACGAAGATAGAAGAATTAACAGCTTCGATATTAGCAAGAGTCATTTCGGAAAAATGACTTCGAAAAATGATTTCGGAAGTCATTTTTCGAAATGACTCTTGCTAACATCGAAGTTATTAGCAACAATTTCGATTCTTGCTAACAACTTCGATGCTAACGTCGAAGTTGTTAGCAAGAATCGAAATTGTGTCTTCTTGTTTTGCATTGTTTCCACGCTGTGCTACTTTGCTGTCATTCTGGCCTGGTGCAGCATCCCTCGTTGGGGAGGGTATAGATGCTGCCACGTTCGTTATACTGCAGGTTACAATGAGGTACGTACCCCACAGGACAGCAAATTTTGTGTTTTCTTGTTAAAACAAGAAGTGAAATGAAATGCTTAGTTTAGTGAAATGCTTAGTGAAATGTTTTAGTGAAATGCTTAGTTTACGAAAGGAAAAGCAATCACGGGTCATGGACATACGATGACCTGGATAATGTCATGCGCGTTCTAATTTTAAGACAAAATTGACAATTAGGGAAGCAGGAAGAAACTTCAATGTTCCAGAAAGAACGCCTTGTAGGAGATTAATATCAAAAAACTCTGAAAAGTGCGAAATGGATACATATGTCACCTCTGCCCCAGCAGCAACTGCTGAGTCATCTTGTTTTAAGTTTTAAAACATATTTTTCAAATTTAAAACTAGTTTTAAATAATATAAAATAATGTAAACACCAAGAAAGGTTTGTAAATTATGCACATATGTATAATTTCATTCCATTTCATATTTAATTTCATTTCAAATTGGTATTTAGATTTTATAGGCTACAGGAAACTATTGAAACGTTATAGGCTACACATATGGACTATCTCAGTGTATATTATACTGAAATAGCGAAATGGGATGGCATCCTCATGAGATACCATTTCACACATATCAGCCAGTTACCTATAAGAGCGAGATTATTATAATATTATATTAAAGGATAAGATCAGTATAGTAATCTTATACTTAACAATATTATCTTATACTAATATTATTAAGTATAAGATAATATTATTTGAAGTATAAGATTATTATATATTTGTGACGCAGCTATTTACTGATTCACATATCTACAACCCAGGGCCGTTACTATCACAGACGGGAAATCGGGTTCCCGGATAACCCGAATTATACTTTATATTCTTTAATTATGCTTTATATTTATATTCTTTAACTGCTTTATATTTATATCCTTTAACTGCTTTATATTCTTAATTGATATCCTGTGCACTTTCCTCCAACTATTTTTTTCCACATTCTGGCCTATTAGTTTATATGAGGGCAGAAGTGTCTATTTCTATCCTAATTCCTTACCTAAATTCGCCTCCTAAAAGCTAAACTGCTATACTATTGCTTGTCGCCACAACACACAACATCTACACAAAATGAGTATATATAAGTAATATTACCAAGCTCTCTTTGCAGTGAGTCGCAAGACAGGCCAGTAGATATACCCAATTACAGAAATCACATATACTAAATATTTTTCATAAATAAGCAGCCATTATCAATCCACTGCAGGGTGGAAGCCTCAACAATCAACAGATTATGGTCCATTTCCCTCAACAATTCATGTTGAAGGAAATGGACCATAATCTGCCACGCTGGTCCAGTGCGGGTTGGCAGATCGACCGTATTTAGCATTCCGGGGCTTATATATATATATATATATATATATATATATATATATATATATATATATATATACATACAAGGTAATATACAAAATACCTATCGTTGCTTAGCTGCAATCTGAGGGAGTTTTTCAGGGGTCAGTCGCGCAGATTAAAAGGAAAAACAACGATAAGGTGTTCTATATTTCTGTGATAACCAATATGCAGTATGGCTTTACCAATATATTAATAGGGCCTAAGGGTCAAGTACTAATATAATGAAAAATGGAAGAGTGAATCCAGTCTAGGGAAGACTGGGAGCTTGGAAAGTGGCGACACTTATGTTCGCCATGGTAAAATATGTATTATTGTGCGCGAATAGTAGTAGTAGTAGTAGTAGTAGTAGTGGCACTTGATGCAAGAAAGCAAGTGTAGGAGCTTATGCAGCATCAGCCAAAAAAAAAAAAAAAAAAAAAAATCACACCATACCCTCCAATTGCCTGTCCAGTTCCTCCTTAAATTTATTTAACCTATCAACTTCCACAACGACAGATGGAAGTTTGTTCCAGCAATTAACCACCCGCTGGCTAAAGGCAAATTTCCGCACATCTATTCTACATCTGTCCTTTCTTAATTTGAACTTATGTCCCCGTAGGTTCGTATTCTGAACAAGTGGGAGGATCCCATCAGAATTCAGCGTGCTCAACCCATTCAAGGCCTTATAGACCTCAATCAGATCACCGCGCAGGTGCCTAGTCTCCAGCCACTGCAATTTGCAGAACTTAAGCCTCTCTTGGTAAGAGGATCCCTTCATTCCCCTCACCAATCGTGTTGCTCTTCTCTGTACACGCTCAAGCAAATCTACATCCTTCCTAAAATGAGGCCTCCAGACCTGTACGCAGTACTCAAGGCGTGGCCTGACCATTGCCTTATACAGAGGGACAATCACCTCCTTTTCCCTGCTAGCAAAATTCCTATATATCATTGACAAAACCCCATGACCTGCCCTAGCAGCCTGTCTACATTGCTCAGAAAACTTCATATCTGACTGCACAATTACTCCCAGGGGTCTTTTTCATTTTCTACCACCTTAAGTGTAGTACCACACAGTTGGTACGTTTCTCTGGGGTTACTTCTACCCATATGCAGTACTTTGCATTTGTCAAGGTTAAACTTCAGTTGCCACTTCTTAGCCCATCTGCCCAAATTATCTAGATCCTGTTGCAGTAGCACACTGCCATTACTGTCATTAACAACCCTGCCAACCTTCGTGTCATCTGCAAACTTCGACATTAAACCTGATATACCTTCATCAATATCATTGATAAATATACAAAACAACAGTGGACCCAACACCGAACCCTGTGGGACTCCACTAATAACATTAGTCCACGAAGAGCAGCACCCATTGATTACCACCCTCTGTCTTCTCCCACTTAACCATCCTTTTATCCATTGTAGCAACTTACCCTTAATACCATTCTGCTCCAATTTGTACAGTAGTCTTCCATGCGCAACAGTGTCAAAAGCTTTCCTGAAATCCAAGTATATGATATCAAAATTATTTTTTGCATCCAGTTCCTTTGTGACCACATCATAATAACCAATCAAATTTGTCAGACAAGACTTTCCCTTAACAAACCCATGCTGTGTCTGAATTATTGCTGCAGTCTTGTCTAGATGATCCTGCAATGCATCTTTAACCAGTGACTCCATTATTTTACCCGGAACAGAAGTTAAACTAACTGGTCTGTAATTATTCGTGTCACCCTTCGAACCTCCTTTGTGAATTGGGGATACATTTGCACATCTCCAGTCCGTGGGAACCTCCCCTGAATCCAAGGATGCTCTCATAATTATGGCTAAGGGTTTGCTTAGTTGCTTTGCCGCCTCCTTTAATATAACTGGATAGATCCCATCCGCCCCAGGTGCCTTTCTTATGTTTAACTTCAACAATTTCTCCTCCACTTTGCTCTCAGTTATTACAAAATCATTAAGCATACTGCTACAATTTGATAACCTTCTTCCATTTTCAAACTGTAATGATTCCTCACGTGTGAATGTAGATGCAAAATACTCATTCAGTTTGTTTGCTATCTGAGCAGGATCATCAACAGTCGAACCATCGATGTCAAGTGGACCAATCATATTCAGCCCCTTCCTTTTAGAGTTTATATAAGTAAAGAAATCCTTGCTGTTTTTCTTAGCATCTTTTGCCAAAGATTTCTCGTAATCGGCCTTTGCCTGCCGAACCTCCTTTGTGACCTGATTACAGACTAGCTTATATCTGCTACAGGCTTCTGCGTCGCCTGATAATTTATATGCATCCCATGCATTTTTCTTCTCTGTCACGAGTCTCATTAGTTCATTTGATAACCATTTAGGCCTAAACCTTGAACAATATTTCTTCATCGGTATGAAAAGTCTAGTAGCTTCCACGATTAATTCCTTGAATGCTTCCCACTTAGAATTTACTGTTTGTAACATCGTCAGTCGATCCCACTGTACAGAATTTAAAAACTGTCTGAGACCACTGTACTCCCCTTTACGGAAGCAAAAACCCTTTCCTTTACCCCTGACGGTAGTTACCTCTTTGAGTAAATCCCACTTCAGCACACTGTGATCACTGCCACCTAGTGGTTCCTTTATCTGCAAATTCTTAATACACGAATGATCACTGCTGATAACCAGATCAAGAGTATTACTTTCTCTGGTTGCCTCTCGAACATGCTGCTGCAGAAAACAATCATCCAATAAATCCCCAAAAGTCTGACTAGTGTGTGAGTGACCAACCCACAAGTTCCAGTCAATATCTGGGAAGTTAAAATCCCCCATTATAAGACATTCTGATTTACTGGCCCACTCTATTTCTCTGTACAATTGTTCATTGTACTCATTCGAGTCATTAGGCCTATAACACACTCCTACTCTTATCTTTGCTTTTGCAGTGCTTATGTCACACCAAACTGACTCAACAGTGCACTGTCCATCTATATCAACTGGATGCGCTTCTTTTGATTTTATGTTTTTCTTAATTAACAGCATAACACCTCCTCCCTTTCTGTCCTGTCTATCCTTTCTGTACACATTGTACTCCCCAAATTCCAGTTCTGCATTCCTTATATCTTTGTGACACCACGTCTCTGCTATCCCAACAATATCCGCCTTTGATGTCTTGACCAACACTTCAAATTCATCAAATTTATTTACTATACTTCTAGCATTGGTATACATGCAAGCATACATGCTTCTATGCCTATTCCTTGTTACCCTAACACATCCCATATACCCAACTATTCCAGGATGACTGCCATCCGTCCCTGAAACCCCCAACACCCCTCGCTCCAGGTCGCTTCTTATTCTAATAGAAGTTGTGCAAGAATCACCTTCACCTCTGCCTGCGGTTACTGTTAAACTATTAGTCTTTGTATCCCCCCAAGCTAGCAGTTTTCCGACCCACCTAACACTGCCTCGATAGCATCAGCAAATATTCTTGCACCCTTTCTATTTAAGTGTATCCCATCCCTGTAGAAGCAATCTCTCCTGTTAACAAGTACAGTCCAGGCTGAAAAAAATTCTACCCCTTGAGCCTTGCACAATCTTTCCAGGGCCGAATTGATCGACAAGGCGCTCATCATATACTCCCTCCTATCGTGTCTGGGCAGAATTGCAGACACTTTCAAATTCAACCCTAATTCTCGGCTTTTTTTCAACAGTGACCTGTACTTGTTGAGTAATTCTGCCGGTCTCCTACTCTTAATATCATTAGTGCCAACGTGTACAACTATATCACCTTTTGTGCCCTTGAAAGATGATATCCGCTCTACAACGTCATCAACCTTTGCCCCTGGCAGACATACCCTGGTCCTGTTCCACCTATCCTTTTTACATAGCATGTTCCCCGTTTCCCTGACAATAGAGTCACCAACAACTAATAGTTCCTGTGGGACCAGCGCATTCTGCCTTGGGGGTTGCCGCTGTGTTGCGTGATGACCAAGTGCAAGCTCTGGCGTTGATGTGGGCAGCTGAGAGCTTGATGGGCCCCTCAATTTATTTTCTTCGAGGGCATCCACCCTGTCCTTCAAACTCTCATATAGGCCCATAACAACGCTGAGTTGTCGCCTGATTTCCTTACACTCCTTACATCGCGCACACACAAAGACATCCCCCATGGCAATATCATGTTCCGTTCCAGAGAGTTCGGCAAACATTTCACAAGTTGCACATTTTTTTAGGCTGTGACGCGTTGGAGAATCGCCCCCCTCAGTTCTCCCCCGAGTCACAACACTCCTGCCACTTTGTGCCCGTTGCTTTGCTGCTCTAGTTCGGGGCATGGTAGTTTAAATTAATAAAATCAATAAATTAAATGTCAGTAGTATTTGAATAGAAACTATGAAATAGAAACAGTGAAGCGTATTACTATATAATTATGCGTTAGAGCTACCTCAATTAAAAAATTTGAATTCCCTACAAAAACTTTGAATTCCCTATATACAAAAACAATTGCTACAAAAATCGAACAAAAATAACGGTTTTACCTATCGTAAGTAAAATCCACAAAACTCTTTATCTAAATTAAAATAAAA
The DNA here is from genome assembly GCF_048544385.1 of Mastigoproctus giganteus. Lineage (NCBI taxonomy): Eukaryota > Metazoa > Arthropoda > Arachnida > Uropygi > Thelyphonidae > Mastigoproctus > Mastigoproctus giganteus. The sequence goes on along the minus strand of NC_143581.1, from coordinate 202,957,910 downwards.
AATAACCAGCGTAACTATAACTATATGACTACGTATTAAGTACAATATAAAACAACAATCATGTAAATAAAAGGCAAACACTTATCGTTTTTGCGGAGCCTGTAACTGTCAGCTGTAACTTTTAAATAAAATCAGCCCAATATGTGAACTATTAAGTTCAGGCATAATGAAACTTAACGTTAATGAAGTAGTGCAAGTGGCTAATGGAGTAGGAAAGAAAAAACCTGAACCCAAAGGTATAGCGTATGTTTAGAAATACTTTCTCCTCTATCCTCGATGAATCTAATAATTTAAGCGAAATAAAAATGAAGCGTATAGTATAGTTAATGTTATTGTAAGCCCCCGATTACTTTCCTATAGTTGTGCTGAAGTTACAAGTATTTGAAGCGATATATTATCAGATAACGAAAACAAAAATTCGAATATATACAAAATGGACGTTAATAAAACATAAACAAAACATCTAGAAAACAGAAGTAAATGAAAAGGAAATGGGCTCTTTGACTTTAATAAAACGTAATGAAACTTAGGATAGTAATCATCAAATAATAAGACATAGACAGCGAAAGTATGGCTATTACTAAGAAATACGCAAATGAATGAAGCAATATTGATACACGAAAAATGGGATAATAAATAAATAATGAACAAAACAAAGTGAGATTAATTAAAGTACATACCCTGTGGTCGCTAACCGATATGTACGAGTTTTTTAGGCAGTATACATGTAAAACTTTTCAAGATGATCTTAATCAAACATTAGTCTGGTTGGTATGGAATAAGCACCACGGCAGCTAAGACCATGAAGCATCAGTATATTGTGTTCTTCGGTTGGTTTTCTCTGTTTACTGAGCGAAAACTTCGAATTTCGACGAGATAAACCATGTAACCTTTGCCCCAGAACTACTAATTCGCCAGGTAGTCGGTCTTTCACATCGGCCATGTTGTGAAAAAACTCGATAACAGCTCTTCCATCAAGATGGAATTCTAACTAAACCCTTTTCATTAGGATGCGGAATTACAACCATGGTATTAATGTTGACAAAAAAACTTCCTGCTTTATGTTATTGTGGTGTACAATTAAAATGTTTTATTATTATTCTAGTAAAAAAAAGTAGTCAAGCTTACAGGAGGGAAATGTAAAGCTGGCAAGATCCCCATATATAATTTAGTTTCGTTATAATTTTTAATTTGTTTATGGTAAATTTTACGGTGGCTTTAGCAAAATGGTACCTTAAACTAATTTGTGGCGATAGAGTGACAGTGATCCTCAGAGATTTGTGGCTTATTGGTTCTGTTTTTTTTTTATTTAATAAACATTATATTGCGTTCATGCTTCTTTTTACTACAGTAAATAACTAGCTTTATAAATGCATTGATTTGTTTCGTTTTAAATAATATGCTTTCTCCAGAAAGAAATGTTAAATGTTATTATTTCATAATGTGAAATACTGTTGAAGTTTATTATTCATAGTGAGACAATCGAATAATCTTTGAAATGTCATATTTTAGGGATTTGTGTGGGCAACAGCTTCTAGCCAGGATAAATATCGGTGATTAAGGGAAAATTACTTTTAGAGAGAATTTTACCTCCTCCATACACTGTTACTCGTTATACAACAACACTCATCACCTATAAGAAGGTGCTGGTTGAGTTATCGCCACTCTAACCTTCAGCAACCTGCCAAATATATCTAGCACAATTGCAGTAGACTAAACACAAGCCGCCACTATGCAGCCGCTGAAGAAAGATATTATAAAGATGTCGAATGCACTCTCGTTTTCTTGTCGTGTTTCAGGGAACCAGGAAAACGAGTTCGTTTATACCAGGATGTGCTTGTTTAAAGATGGGTGCATACAAAGCCGTTTTCTGGAAGTAGAGGGATGGAGACATCATGTCATTATGCCGATGTTTTCTGATTATTTCACTATTGATAAGTAAACATCAGTAAGCACACTTTAAAACTTAATAGTTAAGTTGACGGTGACATACTTTATCTGTACATGGGCATATATGTTTAACCATTACTACTATTATATTCAGAATTTGAACTGCGGTTGAAATTCTGACTAGTAATACATCTAATATGCTCATATCTGTTATGTTGTAATTTTCTGGGCCGTGCCTTGGAGGCCCAAACGCAGAATTGGCTTTGGGTGTTCCCAAGTTCTGACAGAATTTTAAATATGTTTAATATTAAATTAATACAGATATTTAAATTACAATATAATTAATTTTATAAAAAATAATTATAATTAATGTAAATGTGTCACAGTAATAAACGATATTTGATATAATATTTACTATGTTATTTTATATATTTATGAAGGTTTTATAAGTTTTGCTTAACCCTTTCTAGAGATTTAAAAATTTTAAAAATAATCATAAAAATAAAAGTAAAATATATACAAAACAGAGAGTGGAAAAAAATAAAAACCAAAATGCCTGGTGTTTCCCTCCTCATGTTGGTAACTATCTAGCTGACTTTTGAATTTCTCTGGGCTGTGAGTCTCAACTACCCACGGAAGTAACTTATTCCAGTAATTAAGAACTTGCTGGCTACAAGAAAACTTTCTCTAATTCGGTCTAAATCATTTTGTGCCTAATTTGAATTTATGGCTCCTAGTTATATAATAATTTATAACAGTGAAAAATTCGCCTTCATTCATTTAACTATCCCATCTCGATCCTTATAGACTTAAATCAGATCTCCCTCACCTCTCAAATGCCTAGTTCTCATGCTCTGTAGCCCACATATCCGGAGTCTTTCTTCATATGGACGCACTGCTGTAGATTTCACTAAGTACGCTGCTTGTCTTTGGACCCTTTCAAGAAGCTGGACATCTTATGACATCCCTATCTTCACAAGAAAATATTAAATAAGTCATCGATAGGACACTATAGGCTTTCCTTGTTGCCTGTGAACTGCTATGCTGCTCTGAGAACTTCATGTCCTCCCGTACCGTAACTCTCAAAATCCCTTTCTTCCTCTACTGTTTTTAATTCCACCTCACTAAAAGTGTATGTTATTTTCGGGTTTCTCAAGTGTATGACTTTTCTTTTGCTCACTTAAAACATAACTGCCACTTTTTTTGGTTATCATTAAAGGCTGTCCAATGTGTACTAGAAGGAGCGCTGCTTGGAGCTGATAATTAATCACTCTGCAAATCTTCATCTGAAAATTTTGATCACGTACTCTATCTATCGTTTCGTTCACGTCATTATTGAAAATCAGTTGTTTGTTTGGTTTTTTTTTAGGAGCATTAGCAACTAAGGCCATATTGCTCCGAGAATATGCGGTGGTCAATCCCTCACCTTTCCGCATCCTTCGTATTTGGTGGTGACGGGCCCGAAACCCGGTGTAATCAAGAAGCGTGTGCTACGCACTGCTGGTCCTTCCCACCTGGCTACAGAGGCGCCTTTGAAAATCAGAAACAACAGAATAAAATCAAGATTATTAATAATAAATTAATTTCGAAGAAAACGGCACCAATTATATAAAATAATGGTTTGTTTTTAACAAGAAAACCTGACTGGCTCTGTAATTTATGTAGAATATTTAACTTCGTTTTGATATATAATAAAACCATTCATCCTTCCATCCTGCAATGCCATGAACTAATAAGTGCCGGATTAAGGCACGGGCTAGCAGGACTCTTTCCTGGGGCGCCATTCTTTAAGGGGAACAAAAAACAGAAGAACAATGAGACAAAAAATACATATCCTTAGTAAAGGGCGCCGAAAATTCTTTCTGCCCCGGGCGCGGAAATATCTTGGTCCGGCGCTGCAACTAAGTAATGTAATATCTTCTCAATAAGTATCAGTTTCTTCCCTTATAAACAACTCACTGTCGCCCTTGAATCGCATTTCACATCTAAAGCAAATTACCTGTTATATGTTGATGATTTAAAATTTTTGTAATATCTAAAGATAGTCCGTATTTCTCAATTGTAAATCTAGAGCTCAATGCCCATATACTTCGGGCTCTCTAAACCCGAAAAATCTGCGCGAGTCACATCAGAAGTTCAACAGAAGACCAGAATTTACATCAGGGCTATAGTGCAAGGAGAACAAGTAAAAGTCATTTCTCATAAAGGACAAAGATTTAACTTTACAGAACCATTTCCTCCACATCAAAAGCAAGATACTTTTGGTGTGGAGGAAATGGTTATGGGTATGGCCATAAAGCAAGAACTCGTAGGCTTGAGTAATCCAAGACAAATAATACCATGTATCCTCAGATGTCTAGTGCCAATTGCATTATAGGCATTTGTTATCTGGTCTTCTTCTTTGCTGTCTTATCTGAAAAAAAATTCTTGCGCAGGAGTATTGGATGTTGTGATGGATTAACTGCATTGTTGGAAACTTATTATAACCTTATTAAACCTATATAACTCTTAAATGCCACGCCATGGTGACAACGAATTATAGCGAATAAGTGTATGAATCTAGCACTTCTATATACCAAAGGAATGAACTATCCAAATTTGGACAGCGCGAATCTGGCCCACTCATCACGAGATATCATTCTGACTTGTGCCTATCATTGAGATAAATGGAACCATATTTCAGTTGTTGTCATTGGATTTTAGGAGTATCAGCGACTTTGAACATATTATTCCTTGAGCACAGCACTTTTTAGCACAGCATGCTCAAAAATTTGCATGCTGTGCTCGCTCAAAAACCCTGAATAGCTCTACTCCCTCCGCCTGAGATCGGCTAACTATAGTCTCGTTTTAAGGTACCTATATAAATTTCTCCAGTCGTCGACGTGACACAGATCTCTCCAAACGAGTGGCGAAACCAGTATGCTGAGGATTTGTTTCAGAAAGAAAATGTCAGTTTGATTCCATATGTTTGGTTTATGTTCTGTTAGTACCTTGGAAGGTTTTAGGATCAATTCCGAATGAACAATACCGCCCTTCTTTCCACACACTGAAGCTTCTGTTAGTTTCGGCTCTCCGAGCATTTACTCAAGAAGGAAAAGTCAGATTGGTAACAAATTTTCAGCATACGTTTCGTTTGCTTCCTAGCTTTAAAGGCCAGTTAAGGTTACGTAACTCCTTCCGGGCCCCTTTCAAAGAAATCCATATTGACCTAAGAACGCATTTCTATATTGACTTATCAACTGCATTTGATTAGAATTCCCATTAAATTGCTCCTTTCTCTACTTGAGCAATTTTTTCTAATCAGAGATCCTGTGATATCCTTCACTAAAGTTTATATCAAAGGATTACTTCACTTCAGATTTGAGGAAGGATAATTATTACTTCACAGTTCATAGTTTACTTTTTATTAAAGCTTCAATTCGAGTGTTGTAGTAAGACGATTATTATTTATTGGGGGGGGGGGTGAAGTTTTTTTTTTTTTTTTGACATTTCTAATGTACACTTTTACTAATATCAGATGTTTGTAATTTTTTTTTTTACTAATAAATACTGTATTTCCAAAATTTCGCGTTATATTATAGGTAAAATATCAATTTCTTAGAAAAATATGGAGGGGGAGAGGAGGTCCTGGCTGAATTAAGCTCCTGGCAAAGTTTTCATTCTTTTGCAAATAGTAACGTGGGGAGCACGCGATTACCCGGATATGAACTTGAACCGATAAAATGTTGCGAACGTTACGTATTGCTGCTCCCAACAAATGGGCAACCACGTTCACTAAAGTTTGTGTTATCAGTGGGACGATGAATGAGCAATAAGATTACACATTACGGCCTTCACATTACTCAAGGACGTTTACCTTATCTTTTAAGATATGATGGCTATTGTTGTACCAGTGCATTTCTTCCTCCCCTCCCCAATTCGAAAACAAACATGGACCTCATTAATTCTAGAGACCATAAAAAGGTTTGTGCCCTAATTTTTTTAAAGTTAATTTTAATAGTAATTCAGTAAGTCACGGTTTCAAAAGTGTCTTCTTTTTCCCCTAGCGTGTTTAAAAAACAATTTATATTCTCTCCTCTCCGTTATTGTTAGCTTGAGACTTTTCCTCTTTCTTTCTTTCTTTTTTTTTTTTTTTCCTGCATTTTTATCTCTCCTTCCCGTAGTTTGTAAAGCACGCGGAACTCTGCTCTTAAAGTAGGGAAGGAAACAATAGGCAGCTTGAAGGCAGTCATTTGGTTTTCCGCTCCTTAATAACTCTATGGAAGTGACCTTGAGTAGCCTGTTTTTTCTGTCTCATATAGTGAAATGGTTAATGTTAGAGCAAATGACTATCGTAAATATGTATTGTTTATGCATATTTGAGATACGGTTTACATATACCCTAAGAGGAATGATCTTCCTAGAACCTATCAAAAATATTTGGTTTTAATTTGCATCCTGTGCAGGTCTAGTACACACTGGAATAAGGCAAATAAATTTTTATGCTATAGTTTTGTACCTGATATCAAGAGCGGATCGGGGGTGTTTGGACAATTCCCCTTAGGGAATGGGCTAATCCCTCAATTATTAAAAATACAGTATTCTCAAAAACAATAGAATGTCTTGCCAACGCTGCTGAATCGACTTTGAGTAACCGTACCGTACACAAAGTAGGAACAGATATAAAAATGTCTAAGATGTCATTGTTAAGAAAGTGTCAAAGGAAAACATATTTTTCAATAAAACCAGTTGGTTGAATTTTAAACATAATTCCTATCCTACGAAACAAAACTATTTTCTTCTATGCTGAAGAGTCAATAGAGATGACTATCAATCAACAAGAACAGGAGATTCCCTCAAATACCATTTCATTCGTGAATCCTGACAAGTGAACAGATTTAGATTTTGTACAAACAATACAAAAAAAAAAAAAAAAAAAAAAAAGGTATTTTGAAGAATTTTGCTTTTGAATATTATCTTGGTGAGTTATGTTTCACTTTGCTCATTGTACTCAAAATAGATCCTTCAACATGACCATAACGTGTGTGTGTCTTCCCACGAATGGGTTCCTTATGTTTCTTTGTCAAGATAGTTTTAAACTCGTGTAGCCAATGTATTATTTCAAACCGTTGATGACGATGGTTAATGTTGAAATGTGAGCAGTTATGTGGAATTTGCTCAGCTCATCGTCAATTCTTGAGATGTTTTAAGAATTATCTTAAATTAGTATCATATAATGCATTTATTGAGAGAGATGGCTCACTTTTCAGTTTCTTGAAAATCATTGCCACAATTGCAGGTGTTCACCCTTTGTGAAGATGCTTGATGCAGAATGAGGTCGCACACCAGATATTCGAGATTCAAATCCTCTGAATGAAAATGCTCATCATCTGAGTGTGTTCTTTACAGGTCGGCTATTTACCAATCTCTGAAATAAATAAATTGGTTCTCTGCAAAACTTTAATAAGTCAAACAAGTTAGGTAACGTACGCAATACGTTACGTTACGTTTCAAGCGCCTTCGATTTTTATTTCTAAAATTAATTGAATTTTTTGTTTTACTGTGATTAATAAAGAGGAAAAATACGACGTATTTCACGGCTCTTCTATTTTAATAAAAAAAAATATATATAAACATATACTTCAGATCGTAGTATACATCAGCATTTTTATATTGTATTTTACTTATTTTTATCTGAATTGTAATAACGGTTGAAAGACAAAACGTATTTCACGTTTATGTTGTGATTAATATAATAAACAAATGGTAATAATTCATGATTTATATGTGCGGCCACAAGTAAGGAGTTTGGGGGTTTCGACCAGTACGCTGCCACAAAAAGTGGACAGCACATTGTGACTGTGGCGCTCGCAGTCACAGTGAATTTGTAGTCTTCTGACCTGCACCATTTAGAGAATAAATGGAGATTTATTTATTCATATATTTAAAAAATGTTAACGTAAAACGAGCTTCTCAAATAGCAACAGCTTTTATGCACGAACAGAGAACATTTCATTTCTGCTCATCTGCCATGTTGCCCATTAAACATAATATCCAATGCTTTAGTTACAATATACTGTACATAGACGAACACCGATAGCCTATGAGATATGTATGATTAATTACGGGATTTCTGTTTGTTTGTTTGTTTACTGCTACACTGCTCGAAAAAATTAACAGAACACGTAGAAAACGTGGTGTAACTCGTGCAGCTTGCAATGAAGCGGCACTAAATTTGGTATGGTGGTGTACCATAGAATACAACGAGAAACTTCGGGCAGGTATAAGGGATATTTATAGGGGTTGTATATGAATTACCAAAAAAGACCACATTACAGAATGCAAGATAAGATGCTTTAAAATATGGTCACATGACATCAGTACAGCGTATGATCCCCTCCAACGGTTCAATGGGCCTGGTAGCGAATAACCATGCTCGATATAAGGGTGTTTATAAGATTCTGTGACAACAAATCCCATTCTTCTACCAGCGCAGACATTAGCTTACAAAGTGTCCGAGGTCTTGGCTGTCGGCTTGCAATGCGACGCCCAAGGGCATTCCACACATATTGTATTGGATTTAATTAAGTCTGGTGATTGTGCTGACCACGGCAGTCGTGAGCACAATCACCGTGCGGATATTTTAGAGCCAGATAGCCGTCTGTTCTGGTTAACATAGCCCTCGTGCGAACTTGGCCAGCTCTGCTTGTAATGGTTCCTGTCTCCCGAAACTGCTTCCATAAACTAAAACAAAACTATTATATTAGACCACCCGAATATTTTAAATTCATCTGCCATGCATTGTGTGTTATGTCCGTAAATTGCGTGTGTTCTCTGATCGATATGCCTGTTTTGCTGGACAAAAAACCCGAGTTGCAAGATCTACTCCTGAAACCGACTAAGACATGGAGTGAAAAAAGTCCATAAAAGTTCCTCGCGTTAGTGACGGGATTTGAACCCGGCCGTTTTCTACCCGGCGTGGAGAGGACGGTGACGATACCACCGTGTTACCCGCGCAGACTAAACTGCTTCCATAATGCCGAGACGACACTGCGTGATACATTAAGCCAATGTGCCACTCCGCCTACGACTGCCCTGTTTCAAGTCATCCAACGGCCCGCCATCTCAAAGAATCATCTAAACGATGATGACTTTACCATCCTGAGTACTGGAGATGTAGCTGTCCCACTGAGCAAGCTAAAAAATGGGAATGAAGCGATGTGGTCTCTACCGTGATTTTATAGATATGAATAATTTGCATAATATGCGGATCTGTAAGGTGATTGATCGATTTCTATCGGATAATCGGAATTGGGATGCCAGGATACCCATTATACCAAATATTCGCCTTCGGCGACTGTTTACAATAAATGTTCAGAGAACATTTTGTTCTGTTCATTTTGTCGAGCAGTGTATTTTCTTGGCGACCTCATGATCGTGTCTGAATGTACTTCATCTGTGTGATCACCCTGAATCCGTCGATGTGCTAGATTGTTTCTGAGACAAGGTAGCATTATCGAGATGTGTCGTTTTTCTCACTCTGTGGTACTTGGCGATGGATTTTCAGTAGCTTCTGGTTTTGATCACCTGGTCATAGACGGCGTGATTGAGTGCTTCAGTCTCGGGGAAGATCATTCCGCTTGTGAGCTATCCATTGGAAGACATATAATTTTGTTGTCTTGATGAAGTCACACTACAATGGCTTCATAAAGGCAGAATTGTAGTATTAAATTGTACATTGCAGTATTAAATTGCCAAGGAGTACCTTTTTCTCCCATGTTTCTCTCTGTTTCTTTGTCTTCCCTCTATCGTGCCCGGATAGACACATTGCTCTTTTCAATTCACAAGTCAGAAAATGCATACTTTTATGCTGTCAAATGTCATGCTCTATTTCCTGGCAGTGCCTACACTGTCCACTGAGAATATTATGACCATCCTTGTGTTTCAAAAATGAGCCGTTTCTTTCCGTTAGTGGCATACTTGTCCCATTGAGAACCGGCAAATGAGATGTGCTAGTTTCGTGGCATGCAGTTCATTCGAAGAACTTTATCCACACGGGCAAGGGATCTGATCTGATGAACTTTCAAACAGAAATAATTATCGGGTACCTGTTGAAGAGTGACACTGTAATGGAAACTACGAATCTTATGGACTGTTCGACAGCGCAGCAGTCGCCGGGCCAAAGTAGGCCCTCACACCTCATTGATGTTCGTAGTGAACATAAGCTGTTCCATTTTGTGCGAGCCGATAGATGGAAAACAGTAGAACGGCTGACCATGGACTTTGAAGCTAAATTTGCGTCGCTTCAAAGAACCATGTTGTTGGCCAGTTTACGAGTTTGTTGAACTGTCTCAACCACTGCTATATAGGTTTTGGCCGTCGTTCTTCAATTGGATTTATTTCTTGCCTACAGAGGATTAAGCTAACGTATTAAAAGACAGTTTTTCCGGAAGTGAACTTTCTTCTCGATAAATAAAATAGAAAATTGTTTTATATGAGCCTTTTTACATCTTATATAATTACGGCACGGATCTGCAAATGAGAAACTGCATAAACTTGGACTTTCTAATTCTGAATGATTTTCGTGTGGCTTTCCTGAAAGTTGGAAGCATATGCTATTTGACTGTCAACATTATAATGACTTGAGACTTATATTACAAACTACTGCTGGAGATCTTATTCCTGACCAAGAATCCAAACTACTGCTGAAGATCTTATTCCTGACCAAGAATCTGGAGGGCTGTAGAGTTCTGACAAGAACTCTACGGCCCTCCAGACTTTTCAAACCTTTACTCACGATGTCTTCTTAGACGACCTACTATTCTTGCTAGTATTGTCAACGTTAATAACCCTCTAAGTCAGTATAATTTACCTGACAGTATTTTTGCCACATTCTAATCCTTTTTCAATAATTCCCTTCTGTCAACCAGATTACTAGTCTAGTACGTTGGTGATATAAAGATGATAAAACTTGCAAAATAACATTTAAATATTTAGACTAAAGACTGTTGTTAATTTGTTGCGACTCTCAAGAACTTTGAGGACTATTTATAATGAATATTTCTGTACTACATGATCCTACCACTTTTGAACATTCTGAACACTTGCAGTTCTACTTTATTGTAATATTAATTGCTAAACATACTATTTGCCTATACAGATAGGACCCGTTTTACGACATGGTTAGGTTCCAGCAAAACAGGGTCGTAAAACAAGACCAAATTATAATGTAATTGAATGAGATAGGTTCCAAAATCCCCATAATTTTTCCAAGTATGCACTAATATTTCTGTTTTTTATAAATAATTAAATATTTTAAACATTTAATGCACATGTTTTATTTATACTTATATATAAAATAATTAATAAAATAAAATTTTACTTTGGTCCTGTGGAGTCATCACTTGAGTACGTATTTACTCAAGTGATGACTCCACTACCCGTTTCGTCCACATTAAAAACTAAATCAGGGTGGTAGTTGCCTTCGTCTATTACGCGTTTAAATTCGGAAGGATACTCTTCCACCACTGCAACGTCAGCACTAGCAGCCTCGCCAGACACTTTCACATTGTGTATTTTACAACAGTTTTTAAACTGATGAAACCACCCTTTGCTGGCCGTAAATGTTTCAGTGCTACCAGACTCCTCACATATTTCGTCAACTAACGACTTTGCCTTGTCCAGAATTACCACCTGTGTAACGGTAATGTTATTTTGGTTCATATCATCAACCCACAACACTAACAATTTCTCCATTTTTTTCCATTGTCTCACTGCATGAATAAGTTGTTCTGTAGGATGACACACTTGTTATCCCTGTGTGTGTGCGCGGGCGCTTTATTTTATCAACGATGTTCATAATCGTTGCTAGAGTAGAAGGTGCTAAACTCAACGCCTTACACACATCCGACCGATGCTCATCAGACTCCATGTGACGATCACATCCATTTTCTCCTTAATTGTTAGTGTTTTACACTCTTTTTGGCCCCCTGCACAGAAACTACCCTACGCTTAGAGCTCAAGGTTACACAAAAATTAGTATTAATGAGAAATAACACTGTGTAACCCGTTAACAATTGAGGGAAAATTCACAATGAAACGAACATGGCACACTGATTGTAAACAAAGAACCCAGGGGCTCACATCTGGTTAGTTTGGGCTTGGCACACCCAGGGTTCTGAGCTGGATATTATCATTCTTCTCTTTCTTGGTGATCCCCTTCTACTTTTGACTCTCTCTCTCTCAGGGTAACTTGGGGATTTTTTTTTTCCTGGTGCAGCATAAGCCTCGGGCTTCCTTGCACCATATGGCTATTAATAATAATAATAATAATAACCCTTGGCGTAGCTATCATTCCACCCACAATGCACCACGAAAAACAAAAGAAACGCCTAGTGCGTGTTTGGACTTGTAACGTGTTACTGAGTTGTGATTTTTTTGTTATTTTCAATTTATTCAGGTAATATTTTTAAACAGTCGTTAATGTGAAAAGTCGTAAAATGGACCATCGTAAAACGGGACCTACCTGTATTTATATTTGGTAATGTTTGTATAATTGTAATTTGAAAACGAAATGCACAAGGCATAATTCTTATGGGTTTTGGTAATTATGCCTTTTTGGTAATTAAGAATTATGCCTTGTGCATTTAGTTTTCAAATTACATTTTACCAACACCCTTTGACATCTCTCATATTGTGGATATAACTTCGCAACCGTGATGGCATGTTGCATTACCAGGGTACCTGCCCGCCCACTGATGGAGCCCAGTAACTTCGAAACGATCGTCTGGGTTGTGGTATCCTCTGATAATAAATAACAGTAGTCTTCTCTACTAGAGAAGCGTTATTTATTTGAAGTAGTGCAATACCGCTATTTTGTTGTGAATGCAGCCACAATATGAGATACGATTAAAACGCCTTCTACACTACTTACGTAGTTCAAATTTATGGGTTAACTATGGTGTATTTACACCGATACTATATAGTATAATTGTAAATAATTAAGATTATTGCTAAAGTTTTGGGCTTTGCAAGAAAGACTTTTTTATCCTCTCCCTGGCTTGGGCCACCAGGGATTTCCCTACATCCACCGGTTTAGCACTACCTCCGGTGGGTGGGCCTATTTTTGGACTGTATGTGAATCTATTGGGCTTTGTCTACCTTCCCGTGGTCAGTTCTAGTACCCTGAAGTAACCTTCCAGATGATTGCTACTTTTGGGTAGCCAAGAAGCCAGAACAATTTACGCGAAGAGCACACTTTTTTGACATACCTGGCCTTTTTTTACAGAGTACACTATTGTATTTTCACAGCAACACAAGGCGGCATGGAACATACGTTCCAGGTTGTTGTTTGTTATTTGGTTTTTAAACTGTGTACAAGTACTGTATATTTTGGAAGGGGAAATATTTTGTTTTAATTTATTTTGTGTTTTTATTTTATGGTTTTTTAACCTCTCCATATACTTTACAATTTACATTTACAGTACTAGTTAAGGCTCAAAATAAGTTGCAGTATTGAAATACCGTATTTATGTACGACTGTTGTCATTTGTTCGATATGCGTTAAAGCAAATGCCGGGCAGACTATTGTGGGGGGGAGAGATAGATTTGAAGAGCTACTTGGAATCTCATATCAACCACTAGCTCGGTTATGGAGCTGTAAAGTGGGAGCAAAACGCTTGTTGTGGGAAGCCGCTGAGGATTATCAGGTGAGATTAGGACAAATAGAACAGGGAAGAGTAAAGTCAGAACAATAAAAATTCATATCGATATTGTTCTAGCTATTAAAGTAAATGCTTCAAATTATGACCATATTTTGTTTTGAAGCAAGTTGAAGTTTTGGAAATTTGGCGAAGCAATAACTCCTCGTTTGACTTGGCGATTCCATAAATTCTGTGATCTAGAATGAAATCATGAAGGAATTGCGGAAAATATATTTTTATTCTCATGTCACCTACGAAAGTACAGATTTGTTCGTTATGAAAATGCTGATTTCTTATTTTATTTTCTTTTATTTCAGCTATCGTTGTAAAGGTGACAGGTTGCAGAACGCTATTCAATTCTTTAAACCGTCATGTTGTGATACTACAGGAACATATATTGAAGGTTTTTATTCAATTCATAATCTAAATTTACGCATTTGTTTCGCATTTGACAGAACAGCATTGGTAGATCACAGTTATGGCACTTGAAAGGATATTTCATTAATGAACGATAGGGAAACTGAGAACTGTAAATAGGCTTATACTTTATTTATTAGATCTAAATACAATTTGAAATATTTCTAAAACTGGTTGATATTGTCACTTGCAACGCATTTTAATTTAAACTTTCGAAATGGAATAAATAAAAATTCTATACTTATTATGTAACTAGGAACATACACATGTTTATACAATTCCATTTCGGTTCAACGGACTAATGATTACAGTATTCTGAAGTAGGAACGCTGATAAGGAATTGTGATGCTCTCCTGCGTTAATACTGCACTGAATAAGTTGATAGGATTAACGATTACTTTAAATTAGATAAGTGGCTAATATATGCCAACTTTTTCAGCGAACTTTGTTATTTACAAACTATTATTAAACATAATTTTCGTGGATCCCATATTTTCAAATGATTCCATGCGCTAAAAGGATTCTTTCATCTAAAAACTAACAGGATCATTTCAATGTAGTTACAGCCATTGTGTATAATAGCTGATTTAAATTAATTATTTAAAAAAAAAAAAAAAACATTTCTTTCTTTTCACAACAATTTCTATACTTTTGTACTACACCCTACGTTGGAATTCGACATTCCAGACAAATTACACACGAGGTTATTTAAGTTAGGTTTCATAGTCTTTTTGGATTTCCTAAAAAGTTTTTATTAGCAGTTTAAATCATATTTGTGGTGAAATTTACGTATCCTTTCTACATTAATGCACTTATATTCTTATCTAAATTCCACTTTTAATGTACCCCTCTCTCTCTCTCTTTCTGCTCCCCCCCCTCCCGAATTCTTGGCTGTATTTACTGAGCTACCTGTTTAATAACATGTGGGCTAGTGACAGAGCTTTACTGAAGCTTCGGACCACCCGATGTGCAACAGTCTATTTAACTATTTTTTTTTTAACGTATTATCGTGTCGCTTTTTCACTTTTCTTCAACGCGAGTGATTATTTATCGAGACCTACTCAAGCAGAGTTAAAGTTAATTGGTGTCAGTGTGAGGTTGTATTTAATTTTTTTTTTCATTGCACGAACTTGACAATCATTCCTCAGAATATTTAATTTACAAACGCATTTCACTATCTCCGCGTGATCTCAGTTGTCATGGTGTTCTTCTATCAACTCATTAAGTATCTCAGTGTTTACAGGAACATTCATCAAGAAATTAAACATTTTCACGAGATAATATTTTACCCCTAATTAATTCCAAGCTAAAAACTGTCCATTTCTTGTTCCATGGGACTGTCTTGATGAACCAATTAAGAAGGGTTTCTTTTTTGGTTTTTAGAATACGGCTGCTTCTCTCTCTCACTAGTTCTCGTCCTAGAATTCCATTCGGCACTGAGAATCCCTATAACACTGTTGAAGTTGGGTGGACTGTCGCAACGTCAATTCCCGGGGTTTGTCCTTCAAGATTCCCTCTTAGGTGTGGCTCGCACTCGCCCTGCCATTATTGCGTTCTACGCCTTCCTATTTCGAGTGGCTTGGCCATAGTCGAGGATACAGAGCATCATCTGTACCGCAGATTCGTTTAGCATGCGCTGGGATGCAGGCTCACCTGCATCACTATTATTATCATAAGCCATAATTGTTTGATGTACACCCTAAAATATACTAATTGCAAGCCCGTCTTAGTGCTAAAGATCCATACTATACTGAACTTTGTAGTGTAAAGATCCATACTACACTGAACTTGTATTGTATTATATTTAATACTTTTAAATATTGCTGTGCTCCCACCCATATAACTTTCTCCAATTTACTTTGCTTCGCAGCAAGAATTCATTCTCTTCCATAATACTCTGTCAAAGCCGGCTGAATTTGAGAAATAAAAATGTCCTGTGTATACATTTTTACACAGGACTTCACTTTGGTCATACTCCTGAATGACCAAAGAGAAGTGTAAAAGATGGAGTGTTCCTGTATTTTGTGATATCATTATTATTATCTGTTTATTTATCCACGAAATGTGGATCACCCCGAGATGACTATTTGCCAGGAGGGTGTGTTATTTACAATCCGAGGTGCAAGGAAACACATGTTGTTTGTTTTTTTAGGAGCATTAGCAACTAAGGCCATATTGCTCCGGGGATATGCGGTAGTCATTCCCTAACCTTTCCGCATCCTCCGTATTTGGTGGTCACGGGCTCGAACCCCTGTCTAATCAAGAAGCGTGTGCTACGCACTGTTGCTTCTGCCCACCTGGCTACGGAGGCGCCAGGAAACACATCTACATCGGGTTGCATATATATTACGCGCGGGCTCGACCCGACAATTTGCACAAAAGTTCACTTTTATATAAGTGGTTGAAATTATGTACATACTCTGAAGTTATACAAATTATTTGTATATTCATAGTGGTTAATAATCAGTTAATTCGGTGTAATTATTAATATTATTCAATCTTTTATACTCTGGGTTTGACTTTACCCGCTGACGGCCATTTAGCTAGGTGGGCGAACATTGTCAGTATGCAGACATTCTTTGGTGAATCTGCATACTGACTTTGGTCATCTTTGGTGAATCTGCCCTTCACATATTCATCGGTTGATAGTTCTCTAGGGTTTGCTTTCTCTAAAGCTTATCATTGTAGTAATTATCCGGAATTATGCCATCTGTAGAGACTCCTCAAAGTATTTCTTATATATCCCCTCATGAAAAATATAATTCTATTTTGAATTCAATGATCGGCTTCTAATCCCAAACGCGGTTTTCACCATTCATATCTTGTCTTATTGTACATTTTTAGGTGCGTTCGCAAATGCGTAAAGTTTTCCTCATTATACCATTATTTTTTTTTTCTTTTTGTTCCATGCATACCTTGAGTTATCTATATATAAGTGAAAGTATGTATTGGGTATTTTAGAATTATTCGATAAGAAAAAGTCGGCTCGAAACCAGATTTTCATTTGGAAAGTTTTAGGCCTAAGCCTGATTTCATAGACCCTCCAGTTTTCTTTGCACACGCATTTCTGTATACATACATACACTTAATAAAATGAACATATTTCAGAATGTTAATAAATTGATATGATCGATGGCGGTAACGTACAATTAAAACACGTGCTCAGTATGTCTCCCACCTTCTTTGCGTTTAATGCCAACTTAACGTTAAATACCAAACTGCCATAGGCTATACGAGTTGATGTCCGGCGCATAGTTTATTTTATTTTATTGTACTAACCCCCTCTCAACTGAAACTGCAGCCTGCTGGGGTTTTGACGTATGACTGTTTTGGCTGTATCGAGATTGGTCCAATAACCAAGTAACATCCAGCTAACGGCGATCTTAGAATCGGAAAGAGTTCATTGATGCCAGAGACCAGCAGACTTGCACAAGTAACAGAAAGGCTACAGTGAGTCGAATAACATCCGAGTACAACGTCCGTAACTAAAGAGTATTTCAGAATAGGCACAACTTGTTTGTTATGGACGGGGTATTGTAATCGTCAACCGAAACTGGTTCCAGTTCTCTTAACACAAGACGATACTGTTACAGTGGGCTTGGCACCACCAACACTGGACAGTAGGCGTTTGGAAAAATTTTGTTGCCTAGTCCGATAAATTTCCGTTCCTGCTGTTTCACTGACGAGGACCATAATTTGGTAAAATAGCATAAGACCATGGTCCCGCCTGCAAAGAGTCGACGGTGGTAGTAAAATGGTGTGGGAATGTTGGTGCATATTGTGCTCCTTGATACCAGTGGAGAAACATTTGGATTACATCTGGTGATATCTGGAAATTGTTACCGACTAGGCCCGTCCCTTCATGGCACGGTGTATCCATCTTCGAATGAATTTTTGCACCTGGATAATGTGCTATGTCGTTGTGGTGGCCTCTCCAGTCAACCTATCTCAACCCAGTTCAGCACATGTACGATGAGGTGGAACGAGCTCTTTGGAATAGAGATCCACAACCATCCAATTTGCAATAACTGTGGGAAGCAATTGCCAGTATTGACCAACATTCGTGTGACACGCTTTCAGCACCTCATTGAGTCCTTTCCACAATGAATTCAGGAAGTTGGTTCTGAGGGATAAAAGGAAGACCTGATCGTTATTAGGTAGGTTTGCTTAATAAATTGGCTACTCAGTCTATAATAAATTATAAATATACTGATATTAATTCATCTGTTTCTAAGACTAAAGCATGTCTTTACAAGTTTAAGATTGTTTAAGATTTATACTTGTTGTATAAGTTTACCTTAAAATTTACACGACTATTTTAGTGCATCAAAGTTCGACATATATGTCGGAATATACGGTGTATATTATGTCGGAATATACGGTAGGAATTCTCAGAGTTTATTGATTTAGTTGTAATTAGTTACATAATTGACTCACTAATTTCCATGTATGTGATTGATCTACATTAAAAACACGAGATTTTGGACGCTTGACTGGCTGTAATTTTGTTACTCTGCAATGCGCGACTGTGAGGCATTGTAACAGCTATTCAGAAACTGTATTGAGCATCCTCTGTGCTGATTGGACTTGTTCCCTTGCGATATTCATGTTTTTGGTACACTAAAAAATGACCTGACAGGACGTCGATTTCGCATGCATGACGATGCAAAGGAAGTCATACATGGCGCCAATGCAACGAAACGACTTTTACGTTTGCGATATAAGAAATCTGGCATACAAATCGGATAAGTATCTATTCATAATAAGTATAATTATGTTTTTTTTTAAAATTACCAGTTAGTGGTAAAAAAAAAGAGACTAATTTTCATTTGAATTCACCCTGTTGTGTTTCATATAGAATCTGATGGTAAAATATATTTAGTTTGCGCCGCAGAAGATACAGGCTGATCGTGCCCGATAAGTCTGAAAGAAGATAAGATTCCGATAGAATTTATCATCTGCCATCCTGGAAATAGCCCCTTTTTGCTGTTTCCACGAAGGCCATTTAGTGTTATAGTCTTGCACTTTGGACACCATATATTGTGGCGTATACCTTTTGAAGGGCGCCTCCGTAGCCAGGAGCAGCAGTGCGTAGCACACGCTTCTTGATTAGACCGGAGTTCGAGCCCGTGACCACCAAATACGGAGGATGCGGAAAGGTCAGGGAATATCCACCGCATATCCCCGGAGCAATATGGCCTTAGTTGCTAATGCTCCTAAAAACCAAATAACAACAACAACCTTTAAGTACTAAAATTTATCTAAAATGTTAAGGTCGACTTATGCGCCAAGTATGAAATCCTAAACTCGAATTAAAAGCATGCGCTTATGGTCAGAGATTAACCAGAATATCTACGATTTATGTCATTAATGATTTTTGCAAAAATATGCATCGCTGCTTACCTTTAAAAACTGAAGAATTTGTTAATCTGCATCAGACGAAAACAATTCATAATATGAAATTCGATATCATTTTTGCCTATATTATTCAAAATTATTTTTATTTTATTCAGCATTTTTTTTTTTTTTTAAATTTAGCGTGTATAAATTACGAAAGGACTCATATATTGAGTGGTCAGTTTGTTAGGTACTCCATTATCCAAAGAATTGATTGATCCTTCACAGAGAGTGTTGTTACTTTCCATACGAGGCTGTATAAAACAGAAGTCCAATTTTGAGTGGGCAAATAGCGCAACATAAGTGGCTTTTATTGCGGTGTGATAGACATACCGATTCAAGTATCGTTGTCATAATTTCCCTACTAGGTTGTTGATGCATAATAATGGCTAGAATTTTATGAGAATGTTCCAACACGATCCACCCAAATGCAGTGCTCACGCTGGGGATAGTTTAGTTGATATGGGAAGCCAACAGGAAGAGAAAAATAATAGACCAGTCTAAATGATTAATTGCGTTATATAACAATGTTTAAAATTAACAGTTTTTAATATGTATCCTGTGTGTTGAATCCAACAGCGACATTGTTTTTTTTTTTTTCCTCTTATGTCACTGTTTTGTCAATAATTGAAGGTTTTATATTTTTGCGATATTTATATTTATTAAAAAGGTGTATCAGTCAGTACCGGTGACAGCTCCTTTATTTGCGTAATAAGATTTTTTTTCTTTTTCCAGTTCGTTGTTCGCTACTAAACGAGAGTGTAAGTTATCTCAGACTTGTTCTGTTATACTGGTCTGAAACAGGTGAAGCATAACAACACTTGGTGTGTCGCCAAGTGTTGTAGTGCATATGAAGCCAGTTTTGCACTGCCTGTGTGGGTGATCAAGACAAGCTGTGGGCACTTCATTTCTGCTGTTGTAATTTTGGGTCAACATAGGATGGTTTCGTGGTAGTCATTAGCGTATATCTTTTGCTATATGTCGTCTGTGGGAGATATGACAAACCATCATGACGAGTGCTACTTTTGTATGGCTGTATCTCAAAATTTAAGAAGTTTGCTGATTGAAAATCTGCAGTGCAGCTCAATATACCATCCGTTGTTGGTCCACTTGTTGTTGGTTTAGGGATTTGTTAGGCGCATCGGCAACTATGGCCATAGTGCGCCAGTTGGTCCAGTGCCATAGAATGAAGACATGTCATTCCGAGTCTACCTTCCAGAGAAAAGTCTTTGGAATTAGATGATGAATGTGCTCAACAGGATTACTGGCATTACATCTCAGAACTTGTTCAAGAAAAGGACCACATTTCCCCAATAAGCAAGAATTGGATAACTTGGCGAGGGATTTGGGTCTAAGCCAATTTAGTGCAGAGCCCCTGATATTTCGTTTAAAAGAGTGGAATCTGTTGGATGCCAGCTTCAAGACTTATATGCATTTCCGTGTACATACTACAAATCAGGAACATTACCTACTGCAGGATGAAATCACCTACAGAGCATTTTCTGACTTTGCCCAAAAGATGTTTGCCAGACGGCGGATACTTCCAGCACCTGCCGATCCTAACCTACAGGATCCACCTTAGATATAACCTCAAACCCTGGTCAACCTGCCGCAAGGAAATCACACACCAGGGAAGAACCAGGCTGTAACAACAAAGTACAAACCAACCAATCACTACGTCATCGCCACCAAAAAGAACAGGACATCAGTCCCAAGAATGACCATCAAAACCGGACCAGACTCACTGAACGGACCCTCTACATTTTAAGTGACAATTGGACGGGACATGCGTCAAGTGCGACCAGACTCAGACCATAACTAGCACAAACTGGAAGCTGTGACACCGTTCCCATGAGTGACATTTCTTAGACCTGACTGGATTCACCGAAAGGGGAACTCCTAAGAAGACTCGTAACAGCTTTTAAAGGCCATCTTGGCTCTCAGAACCATGCTCCCTTGCATGGTCCTTTCTTTCCCTTTCCTCCTAGCGGAGGAGCTGACGGTCTCTTTGTCTCCTCCCCCCCGCTGATCCCTCCTTCCCTTTGGTGGGGCATGGGTCTGCCCCACTGACACCTTGGGTCGCGTTCTCTATTGACCCCATATTTGTCTGTTTCCCCCAGCCTTCAGTCCCCCCTGCTCTCTCTTAAAAATTTTCATGACTAGTGTTCAAGCCAACCCCTAGTAATCGTACCCCACACTCGAAAATTTAATTAACACAATTTTTAATTACCTCAGTTAACACTATTTCTTCTTCCCCCATTATTATTTTTTAATTTTTTTATTAAGGTCTTTGTCACTGAAATCTCAGGAAATTAGGTGGCAGGACCTGCCAGAGTAAATAACTATAATACTGGTGTACCTGGTCTGCTTCCATGGGGCAGAGTGTGGACAACGTTGGGTCCCATTAGGGGCCCAACGGCTAAATGACCAGAGGAACAATGGTACACGACACTACAAATATACAAAATCCATACACTTTTAAACCTCTGGCATTGACAGTGTTCTGTTTCACACCCACAGTGTATACTACGAAGAGATGGGGGAAACCCTTAGTGCCGTTTGGCACTAAACACACTACTTCCGTATACACAAAAAGACGTGCCGGTTATGTAGATTTTTACACCGTTGTAGACTCTGCTGTTACTGTGTTAACACAATTTTTCATAATGTTGGTATTAGGAACAAGCTAGAAGAGCGCCGTCTTTTCATATGCAGTTCAAATAAGTTTGAAAGCTGTGTTGCTTCACAATGGGAATATATATTTATTTATCGATTCTTGTTGTGCATTCTGTTCATATTAAAGAAGACTGAAAACGTGAAGCATGTGCTAGAGAAGATCACGTATAATCACTATAAATGGGATATCTCTGGGGATTTCAAGATGCTGGGGATCCTAAATTTGCAAAGTGATTTTATTTAGCAAACTTGGTTTCTCTGTTTCTGCGACAGCAAGGCAATAAGTCAGAATTACAGGAGAAAGGAATGGTCTGCCATAATTCAGTTGCAGCCAGGCTCACACAAAGCAGTAAATTTGTGTGCGCAACTGTGTGAGTAAACCTTGGTTTCAAGAAACAGTCTTACATTCAGCACTCCATAACAAGCTGGGACTGGTGAAACAATTTTCACCATATGCAATCTTCAAACATATGCAATCCACGTTTCCAAAATTATCTAATTCAAAAGTGAAACGTGGCTTATGTATTGATCTATAAGTTAAACAGATATTGGCTTAAAAAGAACTGGAAGACAAAAAGACTGATGCTGAGCGAAATGCCTAGCAATCGTTTGCCTTTTGATTAATGACTTTTTCTTTATCATTAAGAGTGAAAATTATACAAAGATCTAGTTAACAGTTTTATTGAAAATTGCAAAAAATAGGGTGCCGAATGTCATGCAAGCTCCATTACTTGCACTCTCATCTGGATTTTTTCAGATCAAATCTGGGTGATGTTAATGACGAGTATGGTAAAAGATTCCATCAAGGTGTATAGTCAATGGAGAAGAAAGACAAAGGAAAGTGGGATGAAGCTATGATTGGCGACTCTGTCTGATTCTTGGTTCGGGATGATCACACTGATCTGAAAAGATAAAACCGTTCCAATTTTTAAGTAAAATTTTTTACTCTTGATTTTTTTAAGGAGTCCTTATGTGCTGTAATGTAATAACTAGATCGTATGTATAGCTTAGCTTAATTTTCAGAGGTGAGTGCTGAAAATTAAGCTAAGCTATACATACGATCTAGTAAAATTTTTTATTAATCCGATAATGGTTTCTGCTTTTTAATATGTAATTTTTTTAGCTTGTTGTTTACTTGTGTCAAAGATTAATACCGTATTCTGTACGAAGTTAAACATTGTTAATAAATCATGTTATTATTGCACATTTAGTTTTATTTAATTTCTGGATAAACCAGTGATACTGTGCAAAAACTAAGATCACATTCTTAATCAGCATAGCGAGATTCGTAAAGAAACATTAAGAAATGCTGATAAACGGAAACTTTTGAAAATTTGTTTCATAGTGTTTTTTCTATAGTTAGATCACGGAATTCCATATGCAAAGATCAGTTATCACCAGTTTCTTTCCAAGGGTAGTCCGCAATGTTATCAAACGTTGTGTGCAGTTGTGGGAGGGGTTTGAAAAGTTCGGTTTTTATTTTAATATTTATGCAATTCGTTGCTATCATTGTAATTCAATTTAATTTGGTTGATTAAGTTTATATTTTCTTCTGTATAAAATGCCACGAATCTATTTAAAAAAAAAATTATGTTCTTTGATTTGCATTGGAGTAACGTTTTCAAATATATAGTTTATACATAAAAAAACTTTCTTTTTATCTTCTGTCTCCATTATACATAGTACAAAACACATATCGGAAAAGGAATAAATCTGGAGTCCCTGCTATCAAATTAGTTGGATTTGGAGTTGCTAGATATAAAATACCGCGTACACCGGTTTAGTGCACTCAGCAGCGCGTCTAAAACATCCTTGATTTTGCTAGGTTGTATAATTACGGGATCGAAAATAACGCGATACCTCATAATCCACAGATAGAGAACAAGTGAATATCAGATGAGGAACTTGGGAGAATTGACTATTCTGATGGCACTGTTCTGAAGTTATTTGTTTTAGTTGCCATGCTTCACACTAGCGGAGCTATGTTTATAGGGTGAATGGGTACGGTTAAGTGGAAGTCTGTCGTTCTGTGTATTCGGTCAACGACCCTAGTAAGCTGATTTAGCGTGTCGCCGGTGTTCAAGACAGCGTTGCAGAATTTCTGTCAAATTGTGAGCATTATCTACCACTGTAATATCTTCACTGATGGTCTCGTTAATAAACTCAAATTCGTTTTACTATTTATTGCCATCTTATTACATAATTGAGAAGTCTTTATTTTCAGTAATTATATTGACTCCAAATCCAATTTTTTGCAATCCTCGCATAACTTTTGTGAGGATTGCAAAAACTACTCACACTACTACATATTGCTCATGTATTTGCAATTTACTTGCACATTTTTTTTTTTTTTTTATATATTTATAACAGTTAAAACTGGAATTGGGAAAATTTGTAGGCTTTCTTTCTCCAGAATATTAGTGGAATGCAAATTTTCCTAATGTGAAATTTGGATTTCGTTAATGCTAGGTTTAGTTATGATACCGTTGTCTATGAAATTAATTCATAAAACTATATATGAGCACTTCGTTCCCAGAAGAACGATCAGTAGCTTTAAAGAGCTTTAATAATAGCTTTAAAGTGCTGACCTGGTTAATTCATTTTTTTTATAAAGCGCAAATAATCATCTAAATACTTACGATTGATTTCTTGACAAATTTACAAAGAAAAAAAAAATCTAAACCTAACAATTATTTATTTGCATTGAATATCACTTACACCCATGATTAAAAAAAAAAAAAAAAAAAACAGAGCGCAATTATTTGATATTTCATTATTTCATTTCTTTGGTAATTTATGCTGCATGTGTAATTTTCATAAATTCTTTCTTTTTGTGTTTAACTCCAGCCATTTCATCCCCCCCCCCCCCAGTGAACTTCCAGGAACTAAGGTAAAGGTTCCGCGAGTAGATTAAGCATGCGAGAATGGTTTTTTGACCTTCGTGTCATCACTTATGACTAGTGAACAGGTTGCCATCTACCGAAGAGTAGCTGATGGCTGTATTGGCAACCACGCCCTTTGAGACGATAGCTGAATTACTCTAAGTGGATCTTCTAGGGTGGTCTTATTACATGAGTATAGCTCTTTCTTATTTAAGTTTAGCATATCTAGGTCCTGTTATTTGGTTACAAAATGTATACAGAAATAAAATAATTCGCTTGCTTTGAAAGTGCGTATTTTGCTCGAAAATCCATTGTGATAAAATGATTATCAGTTTTTATTAAAGACGGAAAAATATGCGATGGTTGTAGATGTCTCCCCCACTCCAATATTTAAAAGCGATTAGCATTTTCTTTTTGTTGGGTTTGATGCTATTTTGATTTTGCACCAAGAATCAAGTCCGTGAAGCATCCTTAAATCGAATGTATTCTATGATCGTTTGTCTGTTTGCTGAATGAACAAAAAAAAAAAAAAAAAAAAAAAAAAACCATCCCAAGTTTCTGGAAGGGAAAAACTATGTAACTGTGACTCAAGCCTCTTAACGCGGCCACGGTTGATGAAGGGAAGGGGGGAAGGAAATCTGCACATGATTCGAACCCATGGCCTTTACTGAGGAGCTAGCCGCGAGGGCTATTTGATTTGACTTTACACTTATACTTTCAGTTTCTTAAAAATTTTTAACGATTTCTATTGCTTATGTCAATTATTTTCAAGCCAATCAGGGAGGGGGAGAACATTTGACCTGGCTTCACCATACTGTAATTTTCAATATACACTCCCTTGAAAATTATCAACCTAAGTTCCACCTAACATCCACCTAAGTTCTTACAAAGTAACTGCATCAAATACGTTATGAATGTGTTCCTTATGCAACCTGAACGGTGCCCTTTTATTGTGAAAATAATTCGCATATAAAAAAAGCTAGAAAAACAAATTTTAAAATAAAATACATTATATTCATATTTTGTTTCACTTTATTTTGATACCCTGCTTTGTTTCGTGTCATGTGTCTTTATTATTTTTTTTATGGCCGGGAGACTCGAAAGCTGGAAGTGGCCGGGCCTCTCTGGAACTCTGAGAGGGCCCTCTCAGAGTTCCAGAGGCAACTGAAGCTGTGTTCTCATTCCTTTATTTATAAAACTATGTTCTCATTATTAACAAATATCCCGAACTCTTTCTGTCTTAACACCGGATTTCAGTTAGATTATATACTATTCTGATATAGTTGCCTGAAATCTTTTAAAAAATTATACATCAAAGTAACAACAGTTTTTTATTATATTTTAATTTAAATAAAATGTGTGTGTGTATATATATATAATTTACAGTGTAAGGAAGTGCAAAGGACTGTGTGTCTATTAATTTACAGGCTCAATGAAACCCCTTCAGAGGGATATGTATCCCCAGCGCTATGTATTGTTCCCCTCCTAGAGAGGGATGGATACTTCCGCAGAAAATATTTATTTAAAATTTTACAAAAATAATGTATTATTAAAATGTTTAAATTTACAATAGATTTTCAATATAAAGTGCTTTTTTATTTCTGATGTAATTGCATTTTTCCTCACTCCTGCAAAAGTCGTATTATTCTCCACACGTAGTGTAACACTTTTATGAAACCATTTCTTGTAGGCAATAAACTTTTTTTCCAGTCATTTATTTCTTGTGCCATTTTAAAATATCTTTGAATATAAAATGCAGTTGCCTTTTCAAAAATATTTTGTAATTAAAAATAAGAGGAATTATCATTAACCAATAGAAGAAAGTGAGCAATTAATTCAAAAAATGATAAAGCTTTGGATATAAAGCTTGAGTTTTAGTTTAATTTGATTTTTAATAATATCTTTCGTTAAATACATTACATTCTGTGAACCTTTTTATACACAATACGTTCGCTATAGGTGTTTCTTGGTGGAGGTCTGAGTCCACCCTGTACATACTGTGTTATATTCTTTCAAAACTTTGAAGCATTTTTTGAAGTTGTTCTAGAAAATGCAGCATAAAGTTGACCACGTGCAAACACTGAGTTGGGCAGATATATCCAAAATTTATCGAATGCCTGGCCCTAAGATTTGCTAATTGTTATTGCAAATGCTGAACGAACTTAATGGCTGCTTTATTCTTCCAACTCCGAGTGGAAGTGGCTCGAATTCGATTCTCATCGCCTGTTGAAGTTGAGGTGATACTTTTCATCGGGAATGGAAAGTAATTTTTGGCCCAATGGCAGGGTTCTCTGTTCAAATACGCAAAGCGTAGTTGCCTATCTTGGAACTTGAAGCTATTCTTCTCTAAACCTTTCTGAGTTTACTGTTCTGTGCCCTTCTGCCACGTAAAACCTTCAAGGCGCATTTTAGGCACGGTAGCTCTTGCGTCAAGAATCCCTTCCTAAACCAATCAACCGACCTGTACCAATGAGGCAATGACAATCAGTTAAATTACTTTTTGGGAGGGGAAGCACTGTATTACAAATAAGTAGCACTTTCCTTTTACAGAAGTGCTCGTTATTTGCATAACACGAGACAGTGCCATGCAAAAGACTTTTTTATAGCGGCAAATTTTGGTTTTCTACGATCTTCGTTTGTAAAGTTGTGTAAGCACTGCTATTTGCATAAATGTAATTCAAATAGCTTATGCAAATATCAAGAAGCTGATATTTACGTAATTTGCATAGGTTTCCTATAAGTTACAGTGGAAGGATTATTTCTAACTTCTTGAGAGAAGTTTTTTTTTTTTTTTTTATTTGGTAGTTGTTGGCGCATCGGCTTCTGTGGCCATATTGCACCTCCCAAGGTTTTTGAAGTACTTTGATCCAAGCCCGAGGCGGGAATCGAACCCGCGACCTTTAGGTTGCCGGGCAGGTACTTTACCCACTCGGCTAGCCCGGTCGGCTTGAGAGAAGTGAAAGTTGCCATTACTTCTACAGCATACATTTCATGGTATGCTGCTTGGATAAGTGGCACACACTCGTGTAACAAGTGCCTTAGTTTTGCACGAAGGCAGTTCTGCCAGGTAAGTGTTAACAAGTTCTCATCTGGCTTGCGTTTCCATCGTAGAGCTCATTAAGGATTATCGCAGTTCGTTGGCGTTTCTTTATTCAAACTCATTAAATACGATTAAAATCCCCCTCCCCATTGGGCTCTGGGCAACTGGTTAAACAGTGGAGAATATATTTAATAACGAGTTTGAATATATGAACGCTAACAAACTGGGGTAATCCTTGAATGATTTAATTTAATCATTGTTAAATAAAAAGAAAAACGAGAGAATTATAAAAATATCTCAATTTGAGCTCAAAAATCCCGCGAGGTGTATTGGGGGGGGGGGAATCTTGGGTTTATGGGTTATCTATGCACGCTAATCGAATTGTACAAATGATGCAACTACATTACTCGTATAATAATTAATCAGTGCTCCTTTCGTTCTGAAAGAAGTGTTACAAACGCATATTTTCAAAGAAATAAATCAGTTTAAAATGTAAAACCAAGAGGAGCTATGCATGATTTAATCAAGTTTACAGTCACCGATTCACTTTCATTTCCTTGTAATTGTGACACATTAAATCAAACCTTGAATTGGAATATTGTCACGATTAATTAATTTAGCATGGCTGTGAATTTGTTCATGTTAAATATTTGTGGATTTTAATCTACGTACAGTAAATAATCTTTGTTAGTGTTTAAAGTGATTACACTCTTTCTGAAAATTATCGAATATCCCAATCAATTTTTATCGGCTGTTCCGAACTCTTGCTATCATGATCATCTATAAACAAAATGCCATTTGTTTGTACAGATGATACTTAAAACGTGAAGCTGGAGATGACCTTCCTTCTATGGAACAGATGGAGTCAGACAACGTTTTCAGCAGTTGATTGAAGAAAGAGGTTTCGCTAACATATAGTCAAAATAAATAAACCACCTGTATAGGATGTCTCTTCAGAAGTTGTCAACATATGCACGTGGGCTGCACAGACAGTTTTATGTTAGTTATAAAGTAATAACATTTACCTTCCCACTGCACGGCTGTCCAATAACAACAAGTTTTGCGCCATATTACACTCACGGATCGGAGTGTTTATGTCCTCTCTCCCGCACTATGTGAATAGCTGCCTATGTAACTAAGCTAGCGTGGGTATAATGTTCTTAGCAAACAGGTGGCTTACGCCTCTTTTCTTACTGCCCACGATTTGTTTTGAATTTTGGACAGGAAAGTTTAGTGGTTCCGTGAATTAAATGTGGCATTGTTGTCGTTGGTAATGGCAGATTTTAATTATTGGGTTCCCCCCTTGCAATTGTATGGTTTATTATTTAGGATCTCTTGCATTTGAAGGGTTATTTATTTTTCTTTCACCGTCTTATGTATTTCATTTTTACTTTCACCCCTGTGGTGAAAGATGAATTTATTATGGGAAACGGCCACTGCTTATTAATGAAAGCAAATTATTATTGGCTTAGACATTCGGAAATTTTGACAAATGTTTAACTGCTATGCGTTATCTAAACTTTATCTGTATGAAACTAGATGAATATACGTTAACATCAGTGTCGGAAGGGTGTAAGTATCCTCTACCGCCCCTGTGTGTGTGTGTGTGTGTGTATATATATATATATATATATATATATATATATATATTAGAATCATTATGATTTTAAAGTATTTAAAGGGCAGAAATATTTTAAACTCTCTGGAAAATGAGGGCTGTTTATTGTTTCTTAAAACAGGAACAATAATACAGGAAGAAAATGTGTTTTTTCACGCATTCATATAACAAAATATCTTCCCCTTAACCATTATCTATGGTTGAATATCTACACAAATATACTTCTAATAACTAAAGATGCATTTTTGAGAATCTAAATTCAGTACGCAACAGTGAAGGACACGTCTCCTAATCGCAGTAAGTCCTAAGCAAGGGTTGATCATTGAATGTTACCAATACTTTCGCCTTCGCTGTTCCGGAGTGGACAAATCGATTATCTACAAGACGACCTGAAAAAGTATCTTCAATTGAAAGATGTGTAATCTACGTTTTTAAAAGCTGACAAATATGCAACAGTTAGCATCTACTCCAAGAATAGGACGTGTATTTGTGACTGACATTTTACAATAACCGGGTCCTCCGTGACCGTATAGAGGCTTAGCCACTTTTCAGTCGTTTAAAGAAGCCTGGGTTCGATCCCGTCTATGACTGAAGGAATTTTTATATTTCTCTTCAGTTTAGGCTGTAGTTTGCCGAAATTAGACGGAAGGAGTAGGGTTCCCCCGTGAGTATTCAGTTTTTCAACTCACACAGCATGCAAATAGGCCCGTGAACACGTTCTTGCACAGACATAATATACTAAAACAATAATAAATACTGAAATGCAGATGATAATCTCCTTACGACCTGTTGTGATGACTAGAGAGCTTTAGGCTTAAAAATATTCCTACATATAAAGAAAGTGAGAAGAAATCCTTCAAATTAAACTCAAGTTTCTTCGATTATAACCCATTGTTTCTTCTATAGCTTAGAGAAATTTCTTTTGCTTAATGTATGGTAGATTTAGGCCTGACGTAGCCCAGTGGTCAGGAGCGAGAGTGCCTAGCACGCGTTCCTTGAGTGGACCGGGGTTCAAGCCCGTGACTACTAAATACGATAAATATTTGTATTGACGATTTATTGTAAACTCTACTGACTTGGTTGTCGTGCCGGAGTATAAACAGAAAATTTATTTATTGTTGCAAAATGTTAGAGACTTTCAAATTTCGTAAATTAAGTTTGGGGAGTGCACTGAAAATTCAACCCCTACAGAAACTTTATTGACAGTGAACTTTGGAATTATAGATTTTTATGACTTAATGCGGCATGTTTCTCTAAATGCATACTGCTTGTTTCCACACTTCAGTATCTTTGCTTGATTGCGAAGCTTGTTGTTTAGCACGAGTAATTGAATTAAGAAATTTATTAACGTTCGATACTTCGCACAGTCATCGGGGAATGGTAAACTGCCGATTTATTTATTTGATATCCTCTTCTAGAATGTTAAACTGTGTGTATAGTGGAAGAACCATTATGGTTTTAAAGTATTTAAAGACTCCCCCCCCCCTTTTCTTATAGGGTGATCCCAAGGTATTAGAACCTGTATCACTTAGTAACGACGTGTATTGGCTTAAGTTTGAGAACACAGAAGATACTTATTGACATTGCACTTGAATTTCTGTGTATTATAATTTTCGGAAAATACACCGTAGGAAAGTTGTTCTACGAAGAGTAGAAGTAGGAGGAATGAAAGTTAGTTCTGTGAGTTCGAGAGGACATAGATGTTGACTTGAAGCATGTATTCGGACCTGGATTGGAAGAGCAGTAGAATTACGGATGCAATTACAATTTTAGAATAAACATGCATATGGTTATATCTATTGAGAACGCATGCAATGGAAGATCAACGTCCGTGTCACAGAGATTGGAAAGAGTTTATACAAGAAAATTTAGACGACGATGTTCATTAATTAACCTTATTGCCTTCTTTTGGATGAAGCAAGGGAGGGATGTCTAATGTTTTCCAGCAATGTGTCGCATATTATGTTGGAAATGTGTCGCATGCCATCTAGGGGCGGAACGAGACGCCACCGAAGGCAAATATCCCATCATGGCGACAAGCGCCAGGGGTTAACCTGTACAGACTGAATAACATAAATTGGATACACAATTCACTGACAATGTCAGGCAATAATGAAGGAAGGATACATAGCAAAATAATGATAATGGTGATATTTACACATGACAAGGCTTTAAGATCGTGCATTTCATAGAGTCAACGTCTCCTAGTTGTCTGGGTAGCAGACTTAGTGATCCACTTTGGAGTGTGTAGCGATCCTATTTTCAGTAAGCTGCTATGTTCGTAATTCCATCTGGATACAGCAATGGGAAAAACACTTCGAACTGACGATCCACTTGTAGCCCGCATGAATGCGGATCGTGCAGGGCATTCATTTTTGTCCTTAATCAGGCCATCGAAGTCGCCGTCTACTCTATTCAGATATGGATGCATCTGCTGAAAAGGAACCTGTCGGTTAGTGCAAACCTGTTATGGTGGGCAGCTAATGAAAGTGTAGTTAGGCGTGACTGAGGACCCCCCAGCCATGCGTAATGGTAGATCATCCGGAGAGAAGTTTGGCGGTAAAAACTAGCCTCTTCTCCATGATCAAGGACTTTATTCTTCTGATCCGGAAGCTCTTATGCCGTGGTGGTTGTTGTCGTCACGGGAGGAAAATGAAGCTTGTCATTGGCTAATTTCAACAGCCAGCATTCGGCGGTGCACACGCGCTTAAGGTTGGTTGGTGCTGCTGAGGCCCATATTTCTGTGCCATAGAGAATAGGAAGTAGACTGTTGGGATGACGGATCTCATAAAAATGGCGGGATTCCGAACATGTAACCATTGCTACTTAGAGATTTTTCAGGATGTCAGAAATCACTGTTTGGGAACTGCTAGATCAATATATATCAAGGATAATATCTGTAAAAAAAAAAAAAAAAAGTCGAATAATTAGTTCGTCTGTCAGATTCAGACTGTTTTTCTGGGGGGGGGGGGGAAAGACATAACGATGCTGATATATTTTGGGGAAGGGAATGATATGACGATGGTTATATATTTCTAAGAGGAAGAGCGATATAATGATGATCATATATGTGATTGACATTAACTGATAATGAAGCTTAGCGTGAATTTATCTTAAGTTTTCACCAAGCCTTCATATAATATACATACAACGCAACCACTTAATATCGTAAAACACAGTATTTGTACCAGATTCGGGGGGGGGGGGGGCGATCGTCCCTACTAGATCTGCCACTAGATTCAGACCTGAATAATTAATATAAACAAAGCCACGAAGCTAAATGCAATCAAAAATCACAAATACATTATCCTTCGTTATTGTAGCAAAATATGTGCAGTACTAATTACATAAAGCTAGATGAATGACGAATTACTGTATATTTTAAATATAAGTAACACATACATAAATTGTCTTCAACATTAACACGACTTTACAACGGTGTTTCTAAACGGGGTGGGGGTCCGCGGACTCTTAAGGCTCTTCACCCTGTAAATGACATGAAGTTCATTAAAATATTATTAATATTATTACCTCTTTTTTGGGTTAAAAGATATAATTATTCTGTATACAACTATTATGTTCATTTTGAGAACTCTATGGCTTGACGTAGCCAAGTGGTCGCGCACATGTAAACCGCAGATACTGCTTATTTTATAATCCTAATCATTAAATAACTATACTGAGAGAGATAATTTTAATGTTATAAACAAGGTGTTATTAAATGTGGACTTCAAAATTAGACTAAATTATTTTGCGTCACATTTGAGATTATTAACCCGAGGATCCTTTATTTTTAACGAAGACAGTTAAATTGCTTTTTTATTTTGTTTATTAGTTTGTTAGGGTCCTGCGTGGGTCTGTTGTATTAGCCCTGCACCCAGAGTAACTCCACCCCCTCCAAAAAAAGGCAAATTAAGAAAATTTGCCTTAATTTCTACTACTCATCAGAAATAATGAAAAACAGTTAACTTTAAATTAAAATGAATAAATAAATCAATAAAATAATATTTTATATTATACAGCATACAAAAATAAATAAACAAATTAAAAGTATGAAAATATATTCATAATATAATTAATTTACATATTTTTTGGTAAATTTCTCGGTTAGAAATGTAGCTGCAGAAAACCCTTTCGCAGCCAGCTTCACAAAGTTTTCTACAGCTGGATTTCTAATGTGCTGCTGGCAGGGATGGTAAGAGATAAATCCCTCTCACTTCTCCACAGAGGGGGAGGAATGTGCTAGACAATGGACGAAACAGTATATCCTAAAATGACACCTGCCATCTTCACTCGGCGGTGCACAGGCGCTTAAGGTTGGTTGGTGCTGCTGAGGTCGAAACTACTATTTTTTAGCAATTTATGCAAATCACTTAATTGGATGAAATTACAGTGTTCGTTCGCAACGTCTTCAAAAATCCAGCCCCGATTTAAAATTATAAATACTCATATTTTTGTTAATTATATAAACACTTTCAAAAAATTTGAATAAAAAAATGAAAATGCCGACGATTTTGGATGGATCGTGATAAGCTAAATTATGTAATAAAAAAAAATTCGTTACAACGAATTCTTTTCAAGGAAAATATTTGTAGGACCTGGTTGACTTGCTTTATAAATATAATTTGAGCAAAAATGTTCTGACGAAAATTTAATGTCCATCTATGCCTGAAATATATTGATGTATTGAAAATTATGAATTGTAAATACGGATATGGGAAGGTTCGATTAAAGGGGAAAATTTTTGAAAGATGCGGCAAAGGATTCAATTTCACAACCTTCATGATGTTTCCACATTTTTGAATGATTATACTCAAATCTATTTGTTACGTCATACCGACCCCTCCCCCCTCACCATCTTTGAGTAAATATTTTTACTTTAACATTACGCATTTTGTCATTTTATTTATTTATTTTAAAGTCTCTATTTCAGTAAAAAGAAAGTAAACTGCCAATTTCTATATATTGGTAAAGTGTAACAGAATTTATTTTAACAAATAATGGTTCTTTCGAAATAATTTTTAAGCAATATTCATTAGAGCGAAATGATTCACACGGGATTTTACTCTACAGTAATTTTGAAATTCTCGCGGTGAATGAATAGCCATCTAAAAAGTTAAGTGTTCTTTTAAGCTGCAATTTTTGGAAACTTTTAATAATTTTTTGTCTGAAAGTTTTTTATTATTCAGTATTGCAGAATTTCTAATACTGCAATACTAAATACAAACTGCATAATCATAAATGCAGTATCACCTTAGATACTAACACGCAATACGCACAATAAAAATCAAAACAAAGAAACAGCATAATTTCAAATAATTCGGAAATCGATAAAGGATGTCCAGTAAAATCGATAGCTAACTCTTGCTCCGGTGTACAGTGCGTGATGGCCCCCTTGTTTTGGCTTGTGTGTGTCTACATGTAAATATGAAGGTTAAAAAGCAACAAGTCGGTTCTAACATATAATAAATCTATGAGATAAAAAAATAATAAAGAAAATTTTTAAAATTAAGTTTGTATATTTTGTGAGATAATTAAAAATGAATTTAATTACTTAAAATTATATTAAGGTCTCGGGATAAAAAAATAACACTTTTAATATAGGCGACATATGTAAGTAATTTATGAAAAATATCAATAGTGGAGTACTGTTATGTGTAATAAAATTATTACAATTATCAGGTATGTGTGTGCATCCTATTATAAAAATAGGAAGCACACACATACGTGATAATTTAACAAATAATGTTACTTAGAAAAAACTAATACTAATCAAAATAGTTACTTTAGGAGTTAATTTTTGATGTCAGAGTATTAAATTATTTACATTCAAAGACTGAAACCACATCCGGTCCGCGAAAAGCAAAGTTGACTGAAAACCGCTCTGTAAAATAATACAAACGGTAAAATTATTATCACAGCTTAAATACTAAGGAGGATACGTAGATATCCAACACTGCCTGGCTACTGCTGTTAAAATACAAAGAAGCAACTTCTGGGACGTGATAAAACTCCACCACATCCAGCTACCAGCACAGTTTAGGATTAAAAGAATTAAATCTAGCTGTTGAGTGAGTAACAGCTTAATGCTTTATATAGAATAATTTCTCACGCATATTTCGTAGTTACAGACAAGTTTTAAATAAGGGCTTTCGCCTTTGAGTTAAGGCCATTTCGCAATTTATTAACATATCCTATAAGTAAAAAATATTCTGTTGTTATAAGAAAAAAAAATGAAACAAAATAAACTTTTTCCATGGGGAAGAGACCCGCAAGAGAGCGAGATTTCGTCGAGTCCGCGGCTCAATAAAAAGGGAAAACCACTGTGTAGTCGAACCTTCTATATCCGGCATTCCTTATTCGACATCACCCATTTTCCGGGTATGTTTAGGGAAAAAAATTGTATTGTTCCACGTTACGAAAAGAAGAAAAAACATTGTGCTATACGTTACGAAAAAAAAAAAAAAGAAAAGACTATTTGATGCCAAGTACAAAACGTTGTAGCACAGGACTTCAGTATATATATTTTGTGATTGCAGTATGACCATCCGAAATCTAGAATATTCTGAGATCAAGCAAGAATGATATCCCAAATCTGCAGGATTTGAGAGGTTAGGCTTTAACTTATAATGAAGGATTACTGCGATTATTTTTGCGATCAGTGGGGTCCTCATGATAATATGGAGATAAGGAATTCAGCACGTCCCAGATTCAAGCGTGTACTATATCACAAATTTTATCTGTCAGTATTTTCTGATTGGCACTTTGGACTGATTGGCCAATTCCACTATTCAATTTTAAAAAAAAAGAGTCGTGTTGCTTTCATAGGGGGTAACATCGAAATAGTGAGTATTGCTGCTGATCAGCTGCCATTTTGTAGTCAATAATTCCAAATTATGGATGGCAAACGTCCGATGTTAGCAATCTGGTCATTCATAAATGGTATAAGTGGCCAATTAGCTCTCTCATATATGCCTTAGGTATACGGTAGTAATATAATTTTTGGTTAATATATTTTATTTTTGTTACATTATTTGAGTTGGTTGATCTTCATAAAATCGCAGTGATATTAACTATTAAATATGTCTGCTGTTCAGAAACATGAGAAAGTAGGTATAATATCGAGGCTGTTAGCTTTCGAATCGGCCACCCTTAGGGTGTCAGCCATCCAGCACTCCGGTTTTGTTTCATACAGTTGCTCCACCTACTGTAAGAATTTTGCTGTCTATGTTGAGGAATGCTGCGATCATTCCAATGATGAGGATTGAAATTCTTGTACATTCATGTGAACTAGCTTATTACGCGAATGCCTTCTCTAGATCATGGGTGGTTGTTCGTGCCATTCCTGACTCTGCCCTCATAGTGGAAGAATGTCGTACAGTAACGCCATTTATTACATCAGCGTTTCATTCGTTACTACGATAATCAGGAACTTATTTTTTCATATTAATTAGCAGAAAAGTCCCTATTTCTTTGCTTATTCTTTTCATTCATCATTCAGTTCTTTCGTATAAGAGAGAGAGAGAATGTTATAAGTTTCAAAGATATGTTCAGTTGGATAGTTCTATTATGCTTATTGTTCCGAACTGTGCTCTGGTTTTCGAAATTATAGGAATAAAAACTTAATGTGAATATCTTGAAGATTATAAGGGAGTGTAGCAAAATGTTATTGATTTGATATTCCAAAATATGAATAACACACAAAGTTAAAATAAATATTTTCAATAGTGCGTGCATAAAAGAATGAAAATATGCTAACTGTAAAGCAAGTTTCATAATCTCATTGCATAGTTTATCAGGTAGTAAATGACACTATTCTGTCAAAAATCTACCTTGCTCCCCGCAGGAAATTGTATGTGACTATGAAATATGTAAATTTTTTGGCCTATGAAAGTGATCAACAGAATTCATTAATTTCA
This sequence comes from Mastigoproctus giganteus, assembly GCF_048544385.1. Classification (NCBI taxonomy): domain Eukaryota; kingdom Metazoa; phylum Arthropoda; class Arachnida; order Uropygi; family Thelyphonidae; genus Mastigoproctus; species Mastigoproctus giganteus. The sequence goes on along the minus strand of NC_143581.1, from coordinate 202,920,390 downwards.
AAATATGTCTAACGATTAGTATACAGAAAGAGCTAACAGAGTTTCAAAGGGTGAATGTTATCGTTGGACGTCATTTGCGCAAAATATCTGTGCGTGCTATTGCTTAGGAATTAAACAATTCCCGAGTCGACAGTTAGCAACGTGTAAAAGAAGTCCAGAGGTAAAATGAGCCCGAGAACGACCAGGTAGGTATAAATTACTGACTGACAAGAGCTGATGCGCCTTGAGACGGGTCGTTACCACTTCATTGGATATCAGACCCCAGAAGTCTGATTTTCGAGCTGCGAGCGGCCACTGGCAAACCTGTGTTTCTACCACACAGAAGCTTGCATGTCATGAAGTTTCACCGAAGAGCTTCAGTCCAGAAACATATGTTAACAAAACAAATATGCACCGTCGATTCGCATGGTTCAGCTCACCCTGATCAATGGAAATCGGCCCTCTGAGTCTGACGGACGTGTTTTCTAAATATGAACCTGGGAGGAAGTTGGTTGTTTCTCGTAGTATTGGCTAAGTCCATTGATTGCAATGCATGGAATTATGAATGTTGCACTGTGATCCTAATGATTCTACAATATTGTTTTAGAGAATTCCATGACCCTACATTGTGGCAATTTTATGGAAGCGGTACAAGGTGCCCTTGCACCTTGTACTTTGGCAACAGATTACTATTGATATTGGAGATTTGATCAAAGATAACAGGACAAAAAAGATTGCCTTGCTTCGTAATTTCAATTATAATATTATTTAATTATAATAATAATATTATTATTTTTTTTATGTGTACCCTGACTCCTTGGTTCACTCTGTTTTAAAGCAAATGTTGTACGGTTTTTGTTATCTTTGTGCAGGGGAAAAAAAAAAGCAAAATATTTAAAATTTATTTCGTAATACAAAGTCAAATACCAACACCTTTATATGTAGCCCATATATATTTGTCCCAAGGATTATATACAAATGATAACTACATATTCATAAAGTAACTTTTCTGGTAACTGATTAGTTGCTAAAATAAAATACCGTAACGTTTTTTATAAATCAGATTGAAGCATTTTATTAAGAAAAACCAGCAAGGAGGAGTCTTTCTTCATCCAAAGATAATACTGAGATTTTATGCGTAGTTTACGTTGTCGCTAAAAAAGTGCCGACTAATCTTTAAGTGTTTAGCTGGAAACAACTTTATCCAATTTCACAGTAATTATAGACATCACTGCAACATTAAGAAGTATGTAATTCCGCTACTGCTAGAGTTACCTTTCACCATTTTAATTCCTATTGCAGAGGTTTATAGCTTTAAACAGGTGATGGACGCTCTTCGAACTTCATGTGATGGTCTGCTTTATCGATAATGTTAAGGTGTGCCTTTTTAATTGGCTATAAATCTGAAATTAGTAAAACATTCGCGCTTTGTAATAGGAGCATTAAATCGCAGTTTTCGCTCTTGCTGCTCGTGTGTGAACTCTTATAACTACCGCCAAAGTGAGTATTTACTTGAGGAAAAACACCTGCCAAATCAATCTTTCCTTCTACTCTTCCAGTCCCGAGGGCTTGGCGGCAGTCTTATAAGAATCAGGGTCATTTACAAGCGGAACGTTATTAGTAGTTGTTAGTTAATGCGCTTCAGGACCATCTAAACTCTCTGGCACTACAAACAGAGAGATAATCATTTATAAAATAGATGACACATGGAAGTACAGCATCCCCATTAGGAGAGAGTTGCATGTACTGGTTTGTATAAATAGCCTGAATAGCCGTTCGGACTGTTTTTCTTAGATTTATTTCCAACTGCTACTTCAGTTTTGTTCCTTCCGTCTTATTGAGATTTTAGATTTCATCAATTCCAAATTGAATTACATAATATAAATTTTAATCGAATGACAGAGCCGATAGAATTTCCAGACTTTAGAGGAATTGAGGAGGGTGATATAAGAACACAGATATTGTTATGTATTTCGCAAATACTCTCATTAAAATTTAAAACATCTATTTTAACACATGAAATAAATAATTTATTGCTAGTATTTGTACCGGAAACTCTATTACAGCTACTGTGCTCGTAGCCCTAGTAACCAATTTTATAATTCTGAGATATATGATTTAATTATTGCATTGATGGTGATACACTAATTAATCACTCTTCAGTAGGCTAATAAAATTGACAGACAGTCCCTCGTGGTTAGCATAGCGGGTAGGGACGCCATTACAGACAGGAAGAACCTTTATTGGTATTTTTCAATCATTCTCAGGCGAAGACTGCATGCTTTTTTTATCCTGGAAACTTGAGTTCTTCATCCAACCAACAAGGAAACCTACCATAAGGTACACGCATTTCGCAGACACAATATAGTGACGCCTCATGGTCTTAGTTTAGTTGTCTTGGCGTAAAATGGGGTAAAAATCAGTCAAATAACTTTGAGCACATCTGGAATGAGATGAACTGTGTGCGCGGGCTAGATCAACACAGCTCACCTTGACTACTATGATAGCGATTGAACTGAAGGAGGAAATGGCGGGAAATTCCACGTTTGCTATGCTCCGTCATTAATTTATTTAAACAGATGTATTTTATTCAATAATAGTGTTCCAATACTTTTTTTTGAGAGAATAGAATTGACTATGCTTTAACATTATGGCCAACTACAGTAGTCGTTTTAAGGGATAGCTGAGATATAAATCAACAAAAGAAGTTTTTGGTATGTTCATTATCAATTTTTATTTATTGAAACCAAGATACTAGTATATGAAAAGCGCAAGTGAGTGACGACTGATTTAAAGGAAACCCCCCCCCCCCCTTTTTTTTTGTTGAATTAAGTAATCAATCAAGAAAACGGTTTCTCTGGCATTTCTAAGAAAAGTATAGAGCTGGTCACTATCTGTAAATTTCTAACAATTTTCTCTCTCTCTCTCTCTCTCTCTCTCTCTCTCTCTCTCTCTCTCTCTCTCTCATGCTATGATAATTATAATTGTCTCTATTACATTATTTATACGCAGTTTCCGTCTTTTCCTTTTTGAGTGAATAAAAATGACAAAGTACTGTTTGTACAAAATGACTGCTTCTGTTTCTAGTAAGTCATAAGTACGAGAACATAAACCAAAAACATTGGTACCATAAAATCGCTGCCCATTTGCTTCTTACAGATAGAGTAACTAGCGTGCGCCCGATGCGGCGACATTCTGTCGTGTGAGTGCTTGTGAAATCTTGTCTCTCAAATCTGCTGACGTATCGGACACTATTATGATGATTTATAGAAGAAAGTATGGATGTTATTTTATGATGGCGTAATCAGTTTTGTTTAAAATAGGAGAATAACAGAGAAATAATTCTTTTGGCGGCACAATGACAAAAAGAATATATGGTTTGAGTTAGCCGCTGCACAGTGTTACCGAGTTCTTCTGCGCATTTACTGTTATTTATATTATAAGAACAGAATTAAATCTCAGAACTTGAGATTTCCTTCCTTCCTGATTTCTTTTTTCTGTCTGTACGCCATACCAATATACACTGCCTGGATAGGCTTATTAGGACCGTTGAAGTTTAAGCTATATGCAGCTATGTATGAAGTATATGTAAATCGAAAAAGAAACATGGAGTATGGCGCGTGCAGGAACACCCTATAAAACAGAGTGACTCGAAATAAGTTTACTGAACAGTGGGAAATGGACAGGACCTCACTGACTTCCAAAGCTTTGATTATCGGTGCGCTTTTAGAAGATGCTGCAGCAGAGAAAAAGACTGCACTTGCCAAGTGTTCAATCTAGTGTCGTTCAAGCCAATGGAAAAACGCCTGCATCTGTGAACAGATGCACCTAAAGATGAAAATGTAAGGTAGTGGAGTAAGTGCACGAATTCTGGAGAGGATTGTCCAATATAATTGTTGCCAAACAATGGAACAATTAACGTAAGATTCAATTAACGTAACGTCAGTTAGCGTTAAGATCACAAGGCAAACAGTACCAGCACCATTGGAGAGCCTATAAAGGATGCATTATGGGAGTAGATGACCTTTAAGGAAGACATGATCTCGGACACGAACCGAAAATGCCAAACTATTATAGAGCTATCAAAATTACTAGTGGATTATGGGCTATCTGACAAAAAAAAAAAAAAACTGTGCTCTAATTTGCTCATAGTCACACTTACCACTGTAAGGCCCTCGTGGGTAGCACAGTTGGTAGAATCTCCATCCTCCCCACACCTGTTGGTAAACAGGTGTGGGGAGGATGGAGATTCTACTAACTGTTGGTAAACAGCTGTGGGGAGGATGGGAGGATGGAGATTAAGTCCGAGTCCCGTCGATGACGTGAGGAATTTTTATGGGCTTTTTCACAGCGTGGCTGAGTTAGTCGGTCTCAAGCGAGGATAGCATGGTTTTTCTCCCAGAAACTCGACTTTTTCGTCCAGAAAAAGAGAAAATCTACCACAGCATACACGCAATTTACAGACAGTATATAAGGAGCAATATGGCCTTAGTTGCCGATGCTCCTAAAATCCTATTACAACAACAACCTCTGTAAGAAAATGATTGTAGAGTTATCAAAATTTGCTGAATTACTAGCAAGATTATGACTACCTCACCAGGGTGGGTTTATTTATAGAGTTCTTTCTTCTTCATAAACAACCGAATATATCCTGGCCGTTTATGTGTATTTTAAGCGCTAGAGCAACTAAGGCTGTAAGGGATCAGTGTATTTGTGTCTGTAATTGCACGCATTGTTCAGTCGGTTTGATGTTTACTGAACGAAAACCCGAATTTCCTGGAGTAAATATTTTAATAACAAATATGATCTATCGCAGAAGCTGTAAATGGAATGCTAGTAGCCCTGTACTAGCTTGGACTGCTGATTAAAAGGAAACTTAAGTTAACAATAGGTTGTAGTATCTGAGCAAAATGTTAAACCAAAGGGTTCATGGGTATCGTCAGTAAGATCTTTTCTTTTTCTTTTAAACTAGTTTTGCTTTCTCTTTAAAGTGGAATCTTTTTCGATGTTGTTTCATTCAAAAATTAGCAACTTCACGTTGTCGCTGAAGTACTGAAAGAGAAATTGATTTTTTTGTCTTTCTCTCAACAAAAACACGCATTTTATAAAATCGGCTGGCTCCGAAAACATGTCCATATGTGCATGTAGGTCCATGTGCGTTGTTTCTGAGAAATAATTAAATCTAGCTATTTCTTACTTATGCGTTTGTACAAAATTCTAACCGTGTTCCAGTAAAACTATACAGTTAAAATTGTATATGCGGTATTGGTGTCAATTTAGATAAAATGGGGAGACGAGATGATAAATGAAATAAAAGTAATCCAACTAGTCATATTTTTAAGTTTAACGTCTTTTTGATGAATGTATTTTTACGACTCATTTTAAACTCAAGATTTTCTCTGAGAAGGTTAGCAGAACTTTTAAGTTCTGCTCCAAATTTTACAAACGAAGTGAGTAAATATTAGAAACTTTACTCACTTCGTTTGCCCGTTCCTTCTAATAATTATTAGAGGGGATGGACAAATGAAATTATCCCAAGAAATCGCTGTTTTCTTCGTATTTAAATGTCTATGTTACAGTCCCATCTAAGTATTGCTAGGCTGATTTCTCTACGGTAGTGTACATTGTATGGTTCTTTCCCCCCCCCTGTAATTCGTGATTTTCGTCCATAAAAAAAAAAAAAAAAAAACACGACTTTAGATTATATTTTAGTTACAGACAGTGCACTGACACTTCATTGCCTTAGCCCAAAATCAAGCAAACAACAACCACTGTGTTGAAAAGGCCTAGTTCGGGTCCCGTCTACGTGAAAGGAAGGAACGTTTATGATTTTTTTTTTCTTAGTCTCGAGAGGGGAAGAACTGTCATTAATCGGAGAATAACTTCATCCATGTAAATTATTTTTTTTTTAATTTATTTATTCATTCAGTTGATTGCAAGTTACAATGTCTATAAACAGCTTGTGTTCTTTGGTCGGTCTGCCTGGTTTGCTGCACGAGAAACCAGAGTTTCTTGGTGGAAAAAAAAAAAAAAACCTTGTTATCCTTCGACTAACTCAGCTATATTGTGAAAAAAAGTCTACAGAAGTTTCTCCCGTTATTGACAGGATTCGAAACTGGGCCTTTTCAACCCGGTGTGGGAGGGCGAAGATTATAACTACTGCCCGATTCGTGAGGACTAGTCTCAGATGGACGTCTCCTCCTCCTCCCCTTCGGAAATTCAGATTATTCAGCAAATAAGCAAACCGACTATTGAATAGGCGCAATTATTGAAACTGTTTATTAACTCCTCATGGTTCTAGTTGCATTAGAAAAAGTTCAAATGGACACAATCCAAAGCTTATTCATATCTCATAATTGCATGCATTGTTGAACCACAGTATTTTTTACTAGATAAATTATTTTCATGTTACATGAAAATAATTATTTTCCTGATCTTGTTTAATTTATGTTGGATCATTAGCGGTACATTGAGCGTATATAAGAAACTTAAAGCGATGTTATATAGCACTACTGATGATTACGATTAGGCCCTGCTCTTAATTTATTCAAGTGCAGTTCCATTTTATAATACATTGTAGTTGTATGTCGAGCGCCTGTTTTATTCGTGGAATTCTCATTTCCCAACATTGGTATCAGTGGCAACTGGTTACCGAATACTGCCCACATATGAAAACATCTGATCATATAATTTGCATGCTTAGACATTATTGATATTTTCCAAAAAAATGTGGAAGATGGAGTTAAAGATAAATTTCACTTTGACAGAAAGATAATTTCCATATTAAGCGAATTGTAGTATTTCTTTCCAATTAATATTTGAAATACTTATCATGAAATTCCAAGATTAATTTATTTAAATTATAATTTATATTTCAGCGAAGCCCCCAACAGTTCGCGGTCTAACAGATGTCAAGATTGAGGAAAAGAAAAGGCTACGACTGAAATGTAAAGTTTCAGGAAACCCGCCTCCTCGGATAGAATGGTACCGAGATGGAATAAAAATCCGTTCACGTGATAGGATACAGATTAAAAATAAAAGGTATCTCATTTTCATGATCCCGTTAACTTTCAGCAAATAATTTTCTCTAGTTTTTGAATTGAAATTAATTCACTAACTGGAGTAGATGTTGTCATGTTTCCCTGTACAATTTGCGTATTATTAAATATATTTACAACCAGTTTCTCAGGGGAAAAAAAATAGTGATCTGGATATACAACCAGTAGAGGTAACTTTGGTATACTAACATTTATTATTTATGTCAGAGCAATATCTGGCATAAATTAATTTTTAAGCTAATATAAAACCACGTTTCCCTTGTATAACTTCGAATTTGGTGGCCATCTCGAAATATATGTTCTAAAAATGAAAAATGTTTATAAAACAGAAAATATGGTTTAATATATCATAAAATAATTAAATGACTACATCTGAGGAATAACTGAGCAGTATTGCGATAAAATATATCAAGGGCCATAGGTTTTACTCAATCATATTTTAACCAATAAAAATCTTTACACGTCAAATTTACCTAACATAATCGTATTAACGGTCTTTACATCCGGACAGTTTTCTTCTTATGACCAATGAACACTGACAGAACGAACCAGCATTATAAAATATTCACTTTAATTAATATGGTGCTTAAAACTATATTACATGAAAATAAAGAAACAGTTTAGTAACTCTTTTTTAATGAATTATAGATATTTCTCAAAGTGTAATTTGAGAACTCCATGGTGTAGCACAGCTGATGTATGGACAATTATACTAATTTTGAATAATGATTCTTGAAATATGTGTCGAGCCAAGTAAAATTTTATTAAAAGCAGACAAATATACATCCGGAAGTTATTTATTATTTCTTTTTCTTTTTCGTACAATTTGTAAGGAAAAAAAGTTCATAGATTAAATTTTTGTTTTGATGTATATATATATATATATATATATGAGAGAGACTTAAAAGTATATGGGAAGTAGAGTAATAAATATTATAAATTTGTAATTAAACTAAATGGGTAAGTTTGAAGAGCGTAAAACTATAGTTTTATTAAGTGTTCTTTGAAGTTATTGGTATTTACTTTTCATTTCCATTAATCACAGAAAAAAAAAAGTCATTTAATTTAAGGAAAAGATCGAACGCGCCTGAAATGTAATGCCACGTAATTAACTAACTTGTTTCACATATTTGGTACTTCCTCCAGAACTGGTTTACTATAGTACACTATGGCCATAGATGCCGATGCGCCTAAATTCCCAAATTAACAAACAGACAAACTAGTTTACTTTTTAAAACATCAAGTTAATTTTGAATGTTTTCAATACAGTTTGATTGTATTGAAGACTTTCACAAATCATTTTATATATATCATATATTTCATCTTTAAATGATATCATTTCTTCACCCTGAATTTCTGATAAGTTTTAAAAACACTTAAAGGAACAGTGACGAGTAAATCAAACTGTATTAACCGTGCGAGGTAACAGTGACAAGGAATACAACTTCTGTAAATTAAGTGATATAGCAATCTTGGAGAAGAGTTGAGTTATAAATACTGAAGCTGAGCGAAGGTAAGGCTCCAAGAATAGACGATATATATCCTACTGCATGTGAGTTTATCATCCCATTGGAGTGTTAATGAGATCATCATTAGACTCCGAGACGAACCCCTTGGGCTGGAGACGCAATGTCTCCCCGATCAACAAAGGAGGTGCAAAGACATAATGGGCAACTATGACAAGTGAGTTTGATTGCAGTGGTGAGAAAGATCATGAGGTCTTGAAAAATATATATACAATGCTAACCCAGTTTAATATAATACAATAAAATATACAATGGCAGAAACTTTCAAGACTGACGCGTCTTTCTGCCATTGTATATTTTATTGTATTATATTAAACTGGGTTATCATTGTATATATTTTTCATAACCATGGACCTCAGTACACCAGGACCATTCGCTACAATCCATGAGGTCTGTTGTTAAGGGTACAACATATGAGCATTTCTTTAAGAATGATATCCTTAATTAATCTGAGAGTGAAGAATAAGTCTTGAGTGACCAGTATAGGTAATTATTATGACGAAGTCGAAAACAGTTGGATGCAAGAAACAACTTTATTTACTTTGACTTCAGCAAAGCTTTTGATACGGTTCCCCGTTAATGCAAACTGGTGCGAATTGGGATTACTGGTAAGATGCTTGGTGGATCAAGCGCTAGCTAAAAGATAGGAAGAGAGTGGTCGTAAAAAGGAATTTCCCAAGTTGAACCAGTGTAACGATTGGGGGTCTCTCAGGGTGGTATTGGGGACACTTCTGTTTTTTAGCTTCCTTAATGACATTGATAGGGGATTGCAGGGGCAGCTATCACACTCTGCTGATGATTTAAAGGTAGACATGGTAGTTCACGACCAAAACGAGGCAATATTTCTTTAAAATGACTTAGATCGGTTAACAAATGGTGTGAAAATATCAAATGAAGTTTTAAATGCAAGATTTTTCACTCAAGGAGCAGAAATTCAGAAGTTACTTATAAGCTAGGCGGATTGGATCTAAAAGTGGTTCACTACTTATGACTCATGGGTTCTGATTCAGTCAGACGTGAAATTTTAATGCACTGAATAAAAGTGGTTAGGAAGGCACATGTCGTCCTCTGTGATATATATGCAAGTGAAAAGGATGCCACTGTCCCTTTATATAAGACGATAATGTGACTGTATTTAGAATATTGTGTTCATGATTGGAAGTCGCACTTGGAAATAGACAACAGCTATTTGGAAGAGTTAAAAGAAGGGTAAGGAGATTGGTGAGGGTGATTATTGATGCCCATACGAAGAACGACTGAGAAGGTGCAGATTGCACTTGAAAAGTAGACATTTTATGGGAGACCGTATATAAGCCCCTGAAGTGAATCACTGAAATGAATGAGTTAAGTATATTTTTACTGGTTGAAGAGAGAAGAACCAGGAGAATGTATATAAAATCTTGGGGAGTAGTAGAAAACTGGATATCGCGAAGGTTAGCGTCTTGCAGATCATTTGAATAAATTGAGTGAGAAATTTTTTTGTTTTGTTTTGGTAAATGCAGACATAGTTCGCTTCCTTGCATCATTTTGCCATTTTATTTCTAATACTGGCAGATTTTCTTCAATACGCAATTTAAGCATTTTGATCGTTGATACGTGTAACTCACGACCTTCATTATGTAATTTTCGGAATATTCAATTTTTAGCATTTGCTTATGATGTCAATATGTCAAGCATACATACGTAACATGGAAGTACGTTTCATTTATTGGTGCATAAAAAATACTACAATAAATTTCGGTGGCTTTCTGTGAGAGAAAAAAAAATGCCTTCAGTACTTCGAAAATTTTCAATTTTAATAGTTGATCGATTGTGGTATAAACTTAACCAGCGAGTTTTTGAATGTGTCATTAACTTGCGTCTTCTAAAGAACGAAATTCTTAACATTACGGATTTCGACGAGTAAGAATTTGAAAAGGTTTGTTTATGCATGGGTAATGCACTTCCATCATTTCTACTACCAAGGTAGTATGCATACACCATTTGATTATATCTCGTATTGTGACAACGAGTGTCCGAGGTATTGCACTGCTTTGAATAAGTAACGCTTCACCATTGGAGAAGATTAATGTTACTTATTCTCGGCGGATACCGCCACACAGACGGCACCGGTTTGAAGCTTGTTGGCTTACTCATCGGTGGGTGGGCAGGTACCTTGTTGTTGCAATAGTGACAACCTTGTTATGAAGTATAACGCAATAATAATTAAACGATGCATGCATACTACCTGGGTAGTAGAAATGATAGAAGTGCATTACTGATGCATAAACGGCTTTTTCATATTCTTAGATATCTAATCAAGAAATATTTTTAGATTAAACCACGCACACCATCAAGCATCTCTCATATTGTGGAGTTATATTTCATAACTGGGTTGTCACTATTGCGACAACAGGGTACCTGCCCACCCACAGATGAGTAAGCCAACTAGCTTCGAACGGTACCGTCTGGGTGGTGGTATCAGCCGGGAATAAGTAACATTAGTCTTCTTCACTGGTGAAGCGTTACTTATTCAAAGCAGTGCAATACCTCGGAAACTCGTTGTGAAGGTATTCACAATATGAGATATAACTAAATGATGCATGCATACTACCTGTGTAGTAGAAATGATGGAAGTGCATTACTCATGCACAAACAACCTTTTAGACATACTCTTAGACATTTAAGCAAGAAATATTTTTGGTAAGAACTCTGAATCTTTCGCAAGAGCGCAGGAGAATGTGTGATAAAGGGCGCATTACTCACAAGTTCCTTCCGGATGTAAAACGCGCAGTATAAATCAATCAAAATTACAATCGAGATGGTTTGCGCCAACTTACAGGCTATGTTCTTATTAACTGGTCATGGCTCCCTATATGCAAAGTTACATTAGTTAGAAATCAATGAAAGAACAAATATAATTGTCACTGTAGTGAAATGGAGTCATGGGAACATATTATGTACCTGTGAGGCATATAACGATCTAACAATCGAATTATTATCTCGGATGAGTGGGCTCCACGTTTTGGCAGAGGGCTGTGAAGCGATCCTAGTGGAAACGCAAGATAGTCTCGGCTTTCCAAGACTTTGCCACTGTGGTATTTCATAGGCGAAGGACGCTTCTGCGCCTGGGATTGGTAGAGCAGTATGTGTTTCATGAGGCTGTTTGACTAGAATTCTAAGAACTTGGATTGCTGGAGTCAGGAGTCACGCTCAGATCCTCATCTCTTCTGGCAGGAGTAGGTCTATCTTTGGGAAAATTTGGGGTCCCTCGTGGTAGAATATGACACTGCGGTATATCAGGCTCGTGCTATTTACAGGTGAGTATCTGAGTGCTACAAGAACTCAGCCGCACACATCTTCCATATTGTAAATATGGAAGATGTGTGCGGCATCGATAATAAGGCTAACTTACACAGCTTATAGGGTCTCATATGCAGGATTGTGCTGTATGCCGGAAGAGAATTGCTGAATTTGTTTCAGTGGAAGTGGGCAAGGATGTGGTATTTTGCTCCTGAATCAGGATGGGTTTTCATTCCCAATTCCGTATCCGCATAATCAATATCTTCGGTTTTCTCTTGATGTCCTTCGGCAGTTCATGGTGCTGTCAGCATTGCTGTGATTGTCATGGGCATCTCCGAATACTGGTTCAGAGGCCTTTTGCACAATTTCACAGTTCGTCGGTCACAGGCGAGGGTAGCATGGTTTTTTCTTCCGGAAACTCGGGTTTTTCCTCCATAAAATATAAAATTGACTACACAACAAACGCAACTTTTTACAGACAATATGGTCTTAGTCGGTTCGGGAACGCCAGTTGTTTGTATTTATTCATGATTATAAAACTCCTCCAGCTCATTTTGCAGTTTGTGATTCTACAGAGCTCAGTGCTGGCAGTTATCTTCAGAAGGCCTTGGACTGGATTTGGATGCTTTCACATGAACTTGAACACTTCAACTTAGTCCTTGAATTGTTTCCTGTATGTATGAGTATTCTTCTTATTCTTTCTAATGAGTAGTCTCCTTTTCAATGAGTATTCTCTTTTCTTCTTATGAGTATTCGTCCTTTCTTCTTTTCGAACCATTCCCCCTCCTTGCAATGCATGGGGAGAATGGTTTGTAATTATCTAAATTGACTAGCAGTGTTGTCAAATTTTTGGCAGGTTTGGTAGGCTTCATACCATGAAGTATAACAGATTATTCGCGGGCCGTAGGTTGGACACCACTGACCTAAAGGGTGCATGCGACAGCTCATAATGGCGTCGATGAACCGGGTCAACGACGGACTGCTCGATGATGACAGTGCAACAGTTGCCTGCCATCTTCGAGCGTCTCCTGTCGGCGGATATGAAACCCAGTGGGAATTTTTGAAATTCTTACTAAACGAAAAGTTTCGCAAAAAATGGAATTATAAACAGACATGGTTTTGAAACACGAAAATACTTTTGCATTACAAAGACAGGTCTGAATGTAGAGATTCCATTGTCACTATTTATTGGTAGACCTGCTTATGGTTAAGTGTGAAAAGCGGATGATAAGTCAAGGAGAAAAAAAAAAAAAAAAACCGGAAAACATTATTTGAAGAGGAGAAAGTTAGATTGTAATTATCATTTCTTGGTGTTCCAATTTTAAGTATGATTTGGGTGAGTTATGGTCGTTAATCATAACTACACGTAATTAAAATTGAGTTTCTTCTTCTCTTCCGAATTTCGGATTTTTCAGCCAGCACATGTCAGTAGGCCTCTGAACCTATTATTTAGGAAAAATATACATGACTCGTATGAGGATTAGTCTGCTCTCTCTCTCTCTCTCTCTCTCTCTCTCTCTCTCTCTCTCTCTCTCTCTCTTCCCAACTGTGAGGGAAGAGATGGAAGCAAAAATTGTTTGCTTTACAAAAATTAGCTTTCAAAATGTATATTTGTAAGGGAAAAGAAAATCTCCGTTATATGGTCTAAAATTGATTATGCACCCCCATTTAAAATTATATTGGTAGCATATTTTCATATTTTATTTACCTGTTTCTAGAAGTAAATTGTGTTTTATTTATTTGACTCTCTTCCAGGCGTTACTCTCGCCTAGTCATTAAACGGGTTAGTCTCCAAGATAGCGGCGCGTATGAATGCCAAGCAGAAAATGTTGTCAGCAAACATCCAGCCTCCGCCACAGCAGAGGTCACTGTAATTCGTAAAGGTGACAAAAGGCCAACAGTTCCCCAACCTACAAATGGTAAGAATGTTTTCCTGGCGTTTGTGAATATTGATACAAAAGATGTTTATGAATTTGAGTTCGAATTTCCCTGCTGAATCCCCCCCCTCCCCTCCACCAAGAGAGGATCGTTTTAGTAAATTGTTAAGCTTTGGTTCCAAGTTCGGTTTATATGTTTGCAAGATGAAAAATCGCAAAAAAAATCTTTCATATCTTTGTAGAAGAGGCAGGTTTTTTTTTTTTTTTTTTTTTTCCCTGTCAGAGAGGATATTTATCTCAAGATACAATATTCAGTAATTGATATCAATTGTGTATGTTGTAATCTAATTGGGGAAGGACGTTACGTGGTTGTTATCTATTAAGAATTATTAATATGTATAATTAACCACTCTTTTACCACGTGGAAGTTTTTAATATATATTTTATTAAGCATAGCCTAAACTAATATAGCGTGACGTTTCGGGTATCTTGCCCGAACCCATCATCAGACAGTGCTGTTTGGGAATAGAGATAAAAAAGGTGAAGGTTACTAAATAGATTTACATTGAGAAATTCTAAATTACAATCATAATTTTTAACAAAGGATCAGTTATAAGATGTATTAACAATTGGTCATTTTTAATTTTCAATAATAATGCAGTGAGTAGATAAATAATTCTAAGTTATAAAAATAAATTGAGCATCTCTAAGATTACAGTTACGACATAAAGGAGCAATTCTATGTTACTATTATACAATTATATGAGCAGAACTTGGTTACACTGAGCAATTTTTAAGCAACTTTACTTTTAGCCTATTTTATAAGATGAATTAAGATAAACAAAATAAATCTTACCTGCTGATCCCCCTCGACCTGAAGAGGGAAAGAGGATCAGCAGCAGCAGTGCCTTATATATCGCCATTTCTCTTCAGGTCTGAGGATGGTCAGCAGGTAAGATTTGTTTTGTTTGTCTTAACTCATCTTATAAAATAGGCTAAAAGTAAAGTTACTTAAAAATTGCGCAGTGTAACCAAGTTCTGCTCATATATACACACGTACCTTAATATTGCTCAAACTTTGCGGCAACAGCTCCCCCTCAAAGCTCCCAATGTAATTTAACTGCTATTCTCAATATGATCAGAAGATTCAAGAGTCGAGGGTTATTTGTATACAAATATGTATTATGGACAGAATTGTGTACATCTCATGAGCAGTTGAGACAGACGGTTATTCTACCTTAAAAGTAGAATAACCGTCTGTAGAATAATCAAGCATTTATTATACAGAGAGGCCTCCATAGCCGAGTGGTCAGGAGCGGGAGTGCAGTAGCACACGCTCTTTGAGTAGACCGGGGTTCAAGCCCCTGACTGCTGAATACGCTCGATCTGCCAACCCGCACTGGACCAGCGTGGCAGATTATGGTCCACTTCCCTCAGCATGAATTGTTGAGGAGGCTTCCATCCTGCAGTGGGTTGATAATGGCTGCACTTTACTTTTTTTTTTATTATTATTATACAGCAAAGCTCTTTATACATATAAGGATAACTGATCACTAATAAGTGATCAGTTAAAATTTCTAATCATTATTCGCTTCCTTCATTTGTTTAAAATTCTTTTAATCAATGCAACTTCAATTTATCACGATGGAATTACTCAATATTCTCATTACCTCTTAATGGAGAATATTGAACTCAAAAAAAAAAAAAAAAACTTAGGTTGTTCACTCCAATCAAATTAATAACCACTATGACGACTGATACTTCGGAATAGTGGATATATTAAAGTTTAAAAAATCTGTGGATCGAAAAGTTTATATCACAACATACTTGCCATCCTATGCTGCTCCGGTGCCACATAATGAAGACATGCAGAGTACATTCTTCAGAAATAGATGATGGATCTTGTGAACAGGATAATAATAATAAAATTCTTTATTCATAGAAATGTAGGACACGATTCCCGCTACAGGCAACCAGAGGAATCTGACAATTAACTGGACACATTACATTCAATGCATAAAAACTACGTGGGTACACAGCAAATACATAGACAGTGCAATATACACAGCTAATATTGCAATAAATGTATTTTATAGTTATTATATCCAAGCTGCAACACATTGAGGCAGTCTGGAGACTTTCACTGGGAGTTATTCCGCTGACAATTGCAGGAATGCTGACTGCACTTCACTATGGATTTGCGCTTTTCTTCTCTGTAGACAGAATTTCTGGACCACACATCCAAATCAATGTTTGCGGAGTTCAACGCGCCGATGATGCTGTTCGGAAAGTGTCGCTTGAAGGTCGAGAGATTCTGCAGGTTAGAATAGAGCACTGGACGGTTTCTGAGGGCTCTACCAGGGATTTTTCAGCCTACGATTTCCCAGATATTAACGAAGTCGAGAGCAGCGGAGCACAGATTAAGCGCCATTGTGAGCTTCCTCGCATATGCCAGGTGCTGGGCCGGGGTGTATCTCAGATTTATGCAGAGCTCTGATTTTGATGTTGTATGGGGTAAGTGAGGCCAATTGTTGGCCCACTTCAGGACCCAGATTTCCAGACCCCTGAGCGTCTTCAGACGAGACATAGGAACAGCCGACCAAACTTCAATACCATAACTGATGATAGAACTAAAGTAGTAGAGGAGAAATTTTCTGACTGTTTCCTTGTTGTGCACTCTACAAAGATCAAGTTTCATACCCCAGAAAGCCCGTAATGCTCTTGAAGAGGAGAGATATTTGTTCAGGATGACAGAATTCGATAATTCCTCTGCCTGGTCTGGTGAGGTACGGTGTAAGGCGGTGTTTCCCAACCTTTTTTTTACCGTGCCCCACCTAAGTCTTTCTAAAATTCTGATGCCCCCTATGTAACGTTGGGAAACACCGATATACATATTTTTTATATTCAAAAATTGCATTATTCCCTAAATGAAGCCTAATTACAACTTGTTCAGGACACAAGACTTAGGTTTTAGGAAGAAATCATTAGGAAATTATTAAGAAAAAAACAGCAAGTAAATTTTCACAACATATAATAGACAACTAAAATTCAAGTACAAAATAATTTATATGAAAGATTTTTCTATAATATTTTAATTTTTAGTAATTATTATTTAATTGTTTAATAATTTCAACATTCCATGTGAAGGTCACTTCTAGATGAGTGCACTAAATTTAGTGAGACCCTTGTGCTTGCCGCAGAGAGATTTTATATTGGGCTCCAATTCAGTCAGCTTCAGTCTCAAGTCTCCCCGTTTTGTGATATCCAGTCGATTTCTTTTCTTTAGTAACAAATCATTTATGGCACTAAATCCACATTCAGCTAAATATGAAGATGGAAAAAGGTAACAATAGCTCTCTTGCAAAGTTGGTTGTTAAATTTGGGTATTTAATTTCTGTTTCATCCCAAAGCCATGCCATCACTTCTTTTATATTGAATAAAGTTTTAACTGACTCATCATTTTGCATTTCTGAGAGTTCTTCTTGGTACTGCGTTGATACATCAGACAAATCCACTAACATTGGTTGCATCATCCAGGTTGGAAAATCAATTTGTTTTAAATCAGAAAACCTTTCTTTTAAATTTTCAGATGATCGACAATAACAAGTACAGCGGTATCAGTCACTTCACATTTTTGCAGCCAACGTGTTCAAAATTTTTGTTACAAATATATTTTTGACATAATTCAATAAATGTAATGAAACCAAATATCTTCGCTTTTGCATCGACGAGAGTTTTATTTGTTCCTCGAAGTTGTTTATTTAATATATTTAATTTTTCAAAGATATCGGCTAAATAACTCACAAATGCTTTACCATCGACCGTTAACAGATGCTTCATTTCAGGTTTTTCACTTAAAAAGTCACTAATAGTATCAAATAGTTCCATAAATCTTTTCAAGCAGTTCCCTTTCGAGAGCCACCTTACTTCAGTGTGAAGTAAAAGTCTCACATGGTCTGCATTTTGTTTTTCACAAAAAAGCTTGAAGAGACGCTCACATTTGGCATTGACACACTTTATAACTGATTTTAGTACTTCATGAAGAACAGGCGAAATATTTTTAGCTACCAAGTTTTCCCTATGAATAACACAATGCACAAGAAGCATTTCTGGATTCTCATCTTTCATCAATTTTAAGCAGCCATTTTTCTTGCTCATCATATTTTTGAATTGCCCCCCTGAACAATCAAATTTCCCCCATGTGGGGCGTGGGACCCACGTTGGGAAACACCGGTGTAAGGTGTATTTAGTGTCAGACGGCACCAGGGGTTTCCCCCATCTCCGCATAGTTTTCATTGTGTGTGTACCAGTTCACTGGAAATGCCAGAGATTTAAAAGTGTATGGATATTGTATATGTGTAGTGCCGTGTACCGTTGTTCATCTGGTCATTTAGCCGCTGGACCCCTGCTGAGGCCCAACGTTGCCCCACCTTCGCCCCGTGGAGGCAGACCCGGAACCCAGTAGGCTTAAGTTACTCTGGCAGGTCCTGTCACCTAATTTCCTGAGATTTCAGTGGCTAGGACCTAAAAAAAAAAAAAAATTTATTGTATTTATATTGCGTGCATACAAGCACATATATACACACATGCACATATGTGCAGCATACATGTGCCAACGTCAATCGTGGGGTTGACGTCGCTTGAGTTGGACCAGAACGTGGGTGAAGATATTTTGGATGAGGTCTGGTGAGGTGTTAGCCGGGCTTGAGAGGTAACATACAATGTAGTCGGCGTAGGCCATAAACGCAGATATTTCATTCATTAATGGAATAAATATCGCTGAAAAAAGCAGTGCCGACAACGATCCACCTTGGGGTATACCGACTTCCACCTGTTTTGTGATGCAGTTATTCCCTTGCTGGAAGGTAAGGTACCTCTTGGTCAGCAAATTTCTGAGGAGCTTCGAGACATTACCCGTGAACCCATAGTAGTTCTCCAGGAGGCACATAAGTGGCTTAACTTGTACTGAATCAAAGGCCGCTTTCAGATCAAGAAAAACAGAATGCATAACATAGCCTTGCTCCCAGGCTTGAAGGGTTTTCAAATTCAGAGCCTGTATGCATGTTATCGGCGATCTTTGTGAGAGCGCGTAATGTGTATGCTGAGGTCTCTGGGAAAGGATCTCATTGGTAACCACTTTAAACAAGCACTTCTCCAGGCATTTGAGAAAAGGGGAGGAAATTGAAATAGGACTATAGTCAGCAGCAGAGGTCGGATTCTGCACCTTTGGAATTGGGATTACTATAATTTAGCCAAGCGTTTGGGACGATTCCCTGTTGTAAAATTCTGTTAAACAACTTTGTCAGCTCATCGCTGATGAAGTAGGAGGCAACTTTAAGGCAAAATGTGGGAATAGAGTCACTTCCCATTGATTTCTTATTGGACATCCTCCTCTTCGCCAATTGTCACGTTAGTGAGATTAGTTATGCCGTAGTGTGCACTGTTCCAGGGGGAGTCCGTAACTGCACTGTCTGTTTTGACGAACCGGGTTACATGATCGCACCATTCGGTCAGGTCTAACGATTCTGCTGACCGGATGTGATTGGCCGACCAGGATCGCTGGCCACACGGTATCCTCTTCTCCATGAACGAGTTTATAGCCTACTTCTTGGTTTTCTGGAAACTCTATCTGGCTTTTGAGTACGCTGAATATGAACTTTCTGTGAATGATCTCTTGAATTGGGCATGTAGCCGTTGTTTTTCTTTAAACTGGTGCATAAGGATGCTGGACCACCACGGCTTCCAGTGTGGGCAGATGACGCAAACTCTTGACATGGCCATTCTAGCAATAAAAGACAACCATTTCTGAAGCCAAAACGCAGCTTCCTCTATATCAATTTTTTTTCACTGAGAGTTCGCCAGGGGTAGAGCCTAAAGAGATCCATTGCTGTTTCAATTTTTAGGTATTTTGGATCATATACAGCTTTCCTGATTTTTTTTCAATATAGTTCGATTAGTTTCTTTGGTTATAGCATTCTTTCAACAGGATAACTGAGATCATACTTTGGAAGCCAGTTCAAGTAAAAAGCCGCATTTCCTAATCAGATGACTTAGTGAGGGATTTGGGTTTAATCAAATTGCAGAGCTTCTGGCATCTCTTTTAAAAGCATACAATCTACTGGATTCCAGCTGCAAGACTTGCACATGTAGAAGAAAAACGTCACTTTTGCACATTTTTGCACTGTTTCAGAATTCTTGTGTTACACGTAGCTTTAGTCGTAAAGACCACTACATTCAGTGGTCTTTACGAATAAAGTGACGAAAATAGTGTTATCTTTTAATGGAAAAGATACCACTCTTGTGGATTGTGATTTCTGGAAAAGATGCATTACGGAATATCAAGTATGGCTAGTGAAAATGGGATGTCTGAGGGGACTTAAAGCTGCTGTTATTCCTTCTATGTTTTCAAGATTGCTTTACTAGCTTCCCTTTCTTTCTATGTCTCTTGGATAATAAAGCAATAGTTAAGCATTACAAGAGACGAGAGTGGTCTACCACCATGTGCCGTAACTTAACACACACAATGTAGTGAACAATCTCTTGTTGTTCCAAGAAACAGTTTTTCTTCCACCATTCTACATCAAGCTTGGACTAGTCACACAATTTGTTAAAGTATTGGATCCTCAAGGTGACACTTTAAATCATATACAGTCTGTGGTTCTATAATTGTCTGATGCAAAAGTAAAAGGTGGCATATTTATTAGTTCATAAGTTAAGCAGACGTTGGTTTTGCAAGGAGTGGAAATAAAAATGACTACTGCCGAGCGAATTTCCTGGTAGGCGTTTTCCCTTGAATTTTTTTTCATTAATCCTAGGAGGATTTCCTACTTTTTAATTTGTGATTTTTTGAGCTTGCTGTTTACTTTCAGCAAAGATTAACATTCGATTCTCTGCAAAACTTAAACATTGATAACAAATTCGATATAGTATTATTGCATATACACTGACCAGTCAACACATTGACTACCCCTGTGTTTTAGCAATCGGCCGTTTCTCCCGCCTAGTGGCACATGTGTCGCGGTGAAAACAGCCAATTGTGATACTTCAGGTTTGTGCCATACGGATCTGTACGAAGTACTTGATCGACATGGACAAGGGGTGTGATCTAGTCATAGTGGAATAGTATTTTGGGTCAGGCGCCACCGGTGGTTTCCCACATCTGCGCCGTATGTACTCTGTGATGGAATGAGGAACAACTGTGCAAAGGCTAGAAAAAAAGTGTAATGTCTGGTTTATTAAGCACTGTGTTTTGTTCTGTTGTCGTGTTGGCCGCAGGGCCCCTAGTGGGATTCTACGTTGCCCGCCGCCACCACCACTGCGGGGTGAGCCAGGCTGCCCGTTATACTCTGGCTGGTCTCTGCCAGGGTCGCCTGAGCTTCCTGACAGAGACAGTAAAAAAAAAAAAAAAAAAATTTTTGTTCAAGAGAGCACACTAGGAATTAGAGTAAGAGTAGAGTGGGTCAGAATGTAGGGTAAGGAACAGAGATGGACCAAGGTGAAGGGCCCACCCGGTGATTTAAGGCGAAGTGGGGGAGAGGGTATAGGGAATTAAAGTCACAGGGGCAGGTGCTCCCGTATGAGCGCGATTGGCCTTGCGCTCTGAAGGGATATCCCGTACTCAGCAGAGTGCCAGTAGCATAGATCCCGCACCCACAACAGGGTACCAGCATAATCCTACCCCAGAGTGGGGTTTGCATGATAGCTTAGTTGCTATAATTTCCTGCACACTAGGAATTAGAGTAAGATGTGGGTAATGCATTTATTCTACCCCTGTTGAGGTTTGCAATGGTGGTGGAATGTTCCGGTCAGGCCTGTCATGGGTGTGATAAACCCGTCTGGTGTTAATAACTAAACTGCCTGTGCAAATCGTGTGAAGGCTGCATAAGATGTTTCATCGTTTATGAGGATGTGCTCTTGTTGGCAGGGGTTGGATTGTATCTCGGTGAAGAGTCGTAGGCGGCAATCATCATATGAGGGGCACTCGTACATGACGTGGACCCAGCATTTCTCATCTCCACAGTGCCAGTAAGGAATTGTTTTCGATACCGAGCGCTTTTAACTTTTGCTGGAATGGGCCGTGCCCAGTAAGCAGGAAGGTTGCCTGCAGTCCAGGTGAATACCAGGGAGGAAGCTTGGGATAGGTAAGGGCGATTTTGGGGGGAAACTTCTTAGTTACTTCTCCTTTATTTGTTGCATTCCAGGACTCCTGCCATACACGCTGCAGGTAGCTGGCGACACGCCTTTTTTTCGCTTATGGTCATTTGTGAGGTCCAGATGCAGATTCAGTAGTTGGGTGGGAATACCTTTCTTGTGGCGCTGGTAGAGGCCTCTTTTCAGTACTTCCAGGTAGAGGGGCATGAATCCTGCGATGACTTGGAGCGCAGTGGTGCTGACTGTGCGGCACGCCCTGGTAACAGACAGAATCATAAATCGCTGAATTGAATCGAGTTTACGCCTGTTCCGCTCAAGTGTTGCTCTGGTGCACCATACGGAAGCCCCATAGCAAACAATCGGTACGAATACCGCTTTATAGATTAGAGAGAGGGGCCTTGTGCTTCAGACCCCAGTCAGCCCGGCTTATTCTTCTGATCATGGCTGCATATTTTCTTATTTTAATGGCAAGGTACTTCAAGTGAGGGTTGCATCTATGTGGAGGCCTAGGTATTTAACTTCAGTATATAATCTGATTGGTATGTTGTTTATCTTCATGACTGGGAGTCTGCGGATTTTAAGTTTCCCTTTCAACAGGATGGACTTCGTTTTTTCACCCGAGATATAGTTGGTGCAGTGAGGCCCAATTCTGTAGCCGTCCGAGAGCTCGATTTGCTTTCAATTCCAGTCCATCTCTTGTGTCAGAGTGTATTACAAGAATAAGGTCATCAGCGAAGGCCAGAGGTAAGACCCCGCCGAGATCCATCCCCAGGAACTCGTCCAGAACAATTGACCACAGGAATGGTCCCAGAATAGAGCCCTGGGGGAAACTCAGGGTAACACATCTGGAGACTCTTTGATATTTGGTTATAATTTGGACGGATCTGTTGTTGAGGTAGGATTTTATACTCTCATAGAGATTGTAGGAAACTCCAGCCAGCCGCCGCCTCCTAATAATGCTGGGCCACCACAGCTGGTTGAAGGCGCCGGCGAAATCCACCATAATGGCTAGGGTATACTTGTGCTGCGTTTCATTGGCTTGGGAGATGAACTTATGGACGGCGTCTTCAGAGCTGAGACCCGTCTTGAAGCCAAACTTGCAGTGCTGAGGCAAGTTGTTTTCCATTGTAACAATCAGTAAGGCGGAAGAGGAGTCGTCGTTCTTGAAGTTTAGGGAAAACAGAGAGCAGTGCTATTGGCCTGTAGGAGGTAGGAAGGTGAGTCGACTTTTCAGGGTTTTTAAGTATTAATTTGAGCGTAGCTTCTCTCCAGGTAGCAGGGAAGGAGCCGCCAGCCAAGCATCTATTGAAGAGACTGAGTAGGGTGGTAGGATAAAGTTCTGCGAATTTCTTAATCACGTCAACTTCAAGGAGGTCAGAGCCAGGGGTCTTTCCTTCTTTTGTCTTTGCTAGGGCTAGGTTCATCTCTGCAAAGGTAAATGGTTCTTCTGTGTTGTCTGGTGCATTGGGGTGTGATCTGACGAACTTCGAAAAAGAGATGATTATCGGATATCGATTGAAGGGTGGCAGTATTACTTAAACTCCGAATATTGTGGGCTGTTCGCGGAGTACTTTCACCTTATCTAAAGCTAAAGTGGACGAATAGTGGATGGAGCAGCTGTCGGCAAAGCAATGACAGCTGCCCACTCCTGATCGATGATCGTAGTGAACGTTCGCTGGCCCGCCTTGTGTTAGCCGATAGACGTTAAACGGTGGAATAAATGACTGAATACGGACTTTGATCAGGAGACGACCAGCGATGTTTTCAAGACCACGATCCAACGAACAGTCGTTTGTATAGCCATCCGGAATATGCGTTCGGTCAAGGTACCCATGCTTATGGCCACCCATCGTCAGCGACGCCTAAAGTTTGTATCTGAATGGCGTCATTGGACCATTAACTACTGTAAAAAGTTGCCTTTTTCGGTGAATCACGTTTCCTGCTATGCCGTGGACGATAGATGTAGGCTACGGCAACAAATTGCGGCATGCTTTCCTGGGTATCTCTTGGAACACTAAGCCACACTCGGAATGCTAAAAACTACCTTCATTATGACTGATTAGGTAGGTCACTCCTTCATGGTGACTGTCATCTCAGATGGAACAGTTGTGTTCCAGCAGGAAAATCGCCCTGCCACGTTGCCGGTATTGTTCGAGAGTGGTTCGCCGACCACGAATGTGGCTTCCAGGCCGCCGGAGATGAGTTCTATAGAACATCTCTGAATTGACAGATCCTGCGTTTGGACCCTCCACCACAGACTGTCGCAAATCTACTGGACGCCATGGTACAACATACCTCCTGCAACTTGAGAGGTCTTATAGAGGCCATGCCTTGTGTGTGCAAGGAGTACTAGCAGAAAGAGGAGGACGTACCATCTAGATAGGTAGTTATAATATTTTGATTGGGCAGTGTATACTTATCTTTCATTTTTGGGCGAACCACTATGCAAACAGTAAGAAGATCATATTCAGAATCAGCACACCCAAATTTATAAATGGCGATGAGCAGAACCTTTTTGAAAATTTGTATTTTCAAAAAGTCTCTGAAAGTTTCCTCGTGTATTATTGGAAATTCGGTAATGATGGAAATTTTAAACTCAACAGTTTCTGAATGGTAAGTTTGTTGCCTATTTCGCTTCTGATATTATTCAAGAAAATCTAAGTTGGTTTTTCTCCCCCTCTATTTTCTTCTTCCTTTTTTTTTTTTTTTTACATATACATGACGCTACTTAAGCGTAAGATCTAGTTCAGTGACTCGACCATTACGGAAACGTTAATTTTTAAATTAGGGGAGCAGCGATAAAGTGATTAAGCGACTAGGATTATTTATCTCGCGCCATTTTCCGGTACTTAAGTGAAACGTTAGAGAAGCACGCGGTTATTTGACATCCGTTACAGTCTCTTGGAATGCTGTTAAACAGTAACATCGTGCTGCACTGTCTTTCTGGAATTTAGTTTACAGTCAGTGTCTTCAAAGAAAACAGTTCTTTGTTCCCCTCCCCCTTTTTGTTTTCGCGTGTTGACACTCCATTTGAGAATGGTTCAAAATACATTAGGTGATGCATATGTTTGTTTGAGCATCCATAACGGAATACATTAAATCACGCGGTAACTGCTAAGAAGGCACGGAGCCTCTCCGAACCCTGCAACAATTTTTCGTCGTTTTATTGCTACAGGAAACAAAATTTGCCTCTAGTCATATTAATACCCCTCTTTTAATGAAGTCGTTCGCTTTAAATATCATTTCATATTTAGCAACATGAATCTTACGGATTCGAACATTTACAATGCCCAAGTAAAATGCTCTCTTTTAATGGTATCGTATATTTTTGTTCTGCTTTACAGCATTCATGTTGCAGAAAAAAAATTATGATCTGTTTTCTGCAAATAATTTATATTTCTGCAAATATAAACCTTTTTTTGCACGAAGTTACTTTTTCATACCTCCTGTCCAGATAAGTTTTTCAGAAGGTATAAGTGTGTTTAGGGTCTAACGGCACCAGGGGTTCCCCCCCCCCATTTCCGTGTAACATTCGTTGTCGTCTGGGACAGAACACTATAGAGGCCAGAGATTTAAGTGTATGGATATTGTAGAGTGTAGTGTTGTGTACTGTTGTTCATCTGACATTTTAGCCGTTGGGGTCCACCGTTTGCCACACTCTGCCCCGGGAAGGCAGGTCAGGCACCCATTAATTTTTATAGTAGTACTCTGGCAGGTCCTGCCATCTAGTTTCTTGAGATTTCAGTGGCTAGGACCTATTAAAACAAAACACACACACTAGAATTTGGGCTCGGTAAATTTTGACATAGGTTGGACGCTAGTTGTGAAGATAGAGAGGGAGGGGAGACTGAAGGCTGAGTGGGAAAGACAGAAGTATGTGGCCAATAGAGAAGACAACTCCGGGAATCACTGGGGCACGCCCTTGCCCCACCAGAGGGAAAAGAAGGGGTGGTGGGGGAGGAGACAGGGAACCTTTCTTCCCGCCGAGGGATAGGGAGTTAAAGTGAATCGGGTAAGAGCACCCTATTCAGACCGCCAGGTAGCGTTGGCAGCGGAGCTGAAGGTCATAGCTCTTGTTTTGAGGTGTCACAGATCCCGGAACAGGTGCCATCCAGGAAAATTGGTGGAAAGACTAGATCATGTAGATTCTGTGGTGGTGGGAGAGCCCTAAGCCTTCCGAACAGGTCTTGGGCGAATTTGGAAAATGCAGCATAGGTTTCCTTTGATTCCAGGAGATATTATTCCCAGAGTCTCGGGATGAATTGAATTTTTGATATCAGAATGCACCGAAGCTCCTCATATAATGGGCACTGGTACATCAGATGCTCCCGTGATTCAAGTTGGCCACAGGAACAGAACTGGTTGTCGGTGAGGCCCAGGGTGATAAGTTTTCCCCTGATGGCTCAGTGTCCAGTCAGCAGATAGATTGTCAGGAGACCTGGGGAGAACCAGATTGGTGACTTCGGGTAGGTTGTCCGGAATGAATTTTTGATTATGGCCCCTTTATCTGTGGCTGTCCATGGTTTTTTTTTTCAGCAGGTAATCTGCATTTCTGAAAATGGGTGATTTCATTTATGTGCGGTTGATAAATACAGTATAGGAGCTTTTACTCTCGTTACATGTCGTGGCCAACTTTTATCACGAAGGTTGCATGGATTTTTATCCTGAAATCTCGTATGCGTCGTCTCACAAAGCATGCAAACCGATCATAGCATACACACAATTTAGGAATGCAATGTACTGACAAGGATAGCAACTAAGATCTCTAGATATTAGTTGCCATCTGCCCATATTATAAACAAACAACATTCGTTACATCGTCTGGTCAGCAAAAGCAGTTCTGTCTTCGTGAAATCTGTTGTTTGATAAGTATTTCTCACCGTTAAAAGTTTTTTTTTTTTTTTAATTTACAGCATTAAAGTGTTACTTTGGCTGTTTCTTTTGCCTGAAGAAAACAAGTTATGGTGTTTGGATTCAAAATTAGGAGAATTAGTATGGCTTGAAAAAGTCTGACGTCAAGTTAAGTATGGCGTTCCGCTTAAGTCATTTAACAATACTAACCAGGAAGAATTGTTGTTGCAGCAACAGGGAAAAAACAAATTACATAATGTACGCGTTGAGTTGCATTTCAGGCGCCGAATGGACGTACAGGGGACGTAGACTGATATGAAATTTGGCACAAAAGTCCTGAAGAATGTTCTGAATTAAGCCTTGATTTTAAAAGGATCAGAGATGTTGTTTGAACTTTATAGCAAAGTTTTTGTTGGAGAGAAGACTGGGAGGCTATGGAATCGTAATTGGACCTAAAACCGCCCCAGAGGTCAATTAAAAAATACACTGAAAATTTGATGTCGATCTGACCGTTACATCTAGAGTAGTGGTTCAAGCACCCGAAACTAATGTAGATTTATTTGGTGGTGGTGATGGAGGGGAAGGACCCTAATCAAAGACTTGCAGAACATGGGTTGAAAATCTAATGTCTCTCTGACTTTCTCGTTAGAGCCAATTCCCAAACGTTTTATATAATATATAATGAGAGAACTCGGTGAGTCAGGATTATTAACATTTCGAGAAATTAAATTGACTAAAATCATCCAACTTGACACTGAGGAGAGTATCAGTGTTATACAGTGATGCTAAAATGTAACCTTTATTTTTGATATAACAAATAATATATCAAATGTGTATTGTATGATTCTAAGATGAACAGAGTAACATGAAGTATGATAAGAAACTTCTAAGGTAAAATAAGCGATGCAGGTACAGGTGACAGGAGGGATCACTACATTACAAGTTCGAATCGCTTCCCACTGTATCAAACCGTTATTAAGCAGCACGTGTTGCAGGGCGGATACTTTTAGGCTTCTGTCACATTCATAAATTGGTACGAAAGCAGAACAACATATGTACATTAAGTTTTGCGCGAAGAATAGGAAAAATATAGAGAAAATCCTCTAAATGTTAATAGTTGCACTTTCTCATTGCGCTTGTTTAGGCCTGCGTTTATCAATGGACGAAACGTTTCCAAAACGGTCAAGATTCTGTCGAAGATGACCAGCGTTCAGATGGACTTTCAACTTCAGAGTGATGAAATGGTTGCTGAAGTGCATCAAAAATTTCGTTTCGATAAGCAGTTAACCATACAAAAATTTGTTGATGAACCAGAAATCTCCTTTCAATTATTCTATAAGAATTTGACTAAAATACCCGCATGCGCTGAGGGTCAGAAAAAATTTCCCCCAAGATTCTTACGTGATGGCCTAAAGTTTCGCTATTAAGAATTGTGCGAGGAGACTGAAAAGAAGAGTGGAAATGGACTCTAATTTCATTAATTTTATTGTGCATTGATGGTGAAAGTACATTTACCAAGGTTCATACTGTATATGTGCCTAATCATGATTAACATTAGAATTATAATGTTTGAATTTTAGTTTAATATGATTATTATCATCAACATTTTTCCCTTAAGTTCATTGCTTGCATGGATCCTCATAGAAGGGAAATTCCCTCCATCGAGGACAAAATTAAATCCACTGTCAACACCGAAATTTCATTTGTTTTTGTGTCTTTCCTGGTCAGTTTCTCTCTTTTAGTTGAACAAAAAGCTCGAATTCCTGCTGGGAGGAAAGACAATGAAACCTCTTATTCGGGAACAACGAATGAAAATAACCCATAAAAGCCCTTCCGTCTGACGGGAAGTATCACCTCAACTTCAGTCGGCGGTGGGAATCGAATCTCTGGTGTGACGTCGTCCACCCTAAGTTCGTTTGGCATCAGTTTGGTGGTGGTTTCTTGTGTCACCAAGGCATTTGCCTCGCGTATCTCGTTTAGCATATGGAGCTAAGCATTCACAGCGATGTCGTTATTTCTTCGATCTGGCTCTTTCTGCGGTTTCTTGTGCCACCACGGGAGTTGTTAATGTGAATCTCTTCGTGCTATTTTACTGAACAGAAAAGTGGTTCTTTGTGCCACCTAAAGGAATGAATACTAATTCGCATGACTCATGGTACTGTGCTGAGTAGTTATCATTCCGCTTATTAGGCTCTTGAATTGTTTCGTACTCTTGATCAATACTACTGTATTGTGTTCTGGAAATGCTAGACTGTCATTCCACACTGACTGTGAGCTAAGTTTTATGACCTTTGTTTTTTAAAATTTTCTGCACCGTCACAGTAGGAGTTAGTCAGATCAAGAGTAGCTAACAGGAGTATTGATTCGAGTTGTAACAATAAAATATGCAATAGTTAACAGAGTACTTAGTCAACCAGTATCTAGTAGATCAGTTCATTACCTAGTCATCTAATGAAATCTAATCATGATGTGAAACCAGATTGTGACGCCCCACAAGACTTGAGATTGCTTTAAGCGTGTAAGGATAAATATAAGCATGTAAGTAAAGATAGTAGACCCTGGCCCGGCTCCTCATTTCAGGGATGGCAACCAAATGATTGCAGTTTCTGTTGTCATTTGGAATAAGTGGCCAGTCACAGAATACAATTGCCTTTTATTAGTACTGTTTCTTCAAATACTAGACAGCGGAGTTGCCATAGTTTGGCTGTGACCCGCATACAAAGGACACAAAAAAATATAATAAATAAATAAATAAAATAAAACGGCCAACCAAGAGTTTTATCATGGTCATATTTAGGTTTCAACTTGTATAAGTGCTATTCAAGTTTTGACTGAAAAGAAACGGCAAAGTGGACTCAGATTCTGTCAAAAAAAGTCGCAGCGAAAATGCTGTCTATCAAGAAGTTTTATAAAGTAATGCATTCTAGCTAGGTTTTGTTAATAATCAAATTAAACTAAAAATTAAGCATTAATAAAAGGTGTTATTATTAAATTAATATTTATATATATATATATATATATTTTTTTTTTTTTAATTGCCGATTTTCTTTTATTAATTACCAATAATCAATCTTGAATTTGATAATAAAATCTTTTTAAAAAGTTGACTGTACTCGGGCTGGTAAATAGTAAAAGTTAAATAATATCGTTACAAATGCAATATTATTTTAATACAGTTGATATTCAAAGCAGTAATTTACCACAGAGTAAATTACTGATCGGATACGAATAGTCAGGTGCCCCAAAGTTTGTGCAGATTCTTATTAATGAATATTTAATGATAAAAATAGCAGCACTTATTAAATACACTATAAAATAAAAAGCATGGAACCGCTTATAAGCGAATTGCCCTTGCTTCCTTCCTTCCTCTCCTGTTTAACATATGGCATACTAAACTGGCACAATCCCCTCCAAAAATATTGGGGTTGAGGTCGCAATCTCCCGTTTATATCCGTAAATTAAGGTGGCGGTCTTCTTGGGAAGTCCTCTTATTGCAAAATTTAGTCTTTGACCGGCGGTAATTTTTGTCTGTTAAGTGACGTTTTCAACGTGCTTAGCTGTTGCTTGTTCAGCGATCTATCAATTTCTTCTTCTTTGTTTCTTCATCTGCGTTTAGAATTTAGGTCAGAGGTCCCCAGTCGGGGTGCAGCAAGCGCACTCATCTTGGAATCCCGAACCTGAAGCAAACTGGATATCGTAATAATAATAATAATAAAAAATCATTTGATAAATTTAGGCTAATGCCAATCACTATTTAAGGACATAGAGAGCACAACGATTCACCTCCATGGATATTCCACGTGGGTAATGTCCAAAAACCTCTGCTTCTTTTTTTTTTTTTTTTTTCTGTGCAGTAATCTTACCATTGTTTATCACGTATTAAAGTATACGTTTATTACGTATTCTTCCTTCAGTCCTTGATAATTGTGTATCGTATTACTCCCTGTAAAGAATATTTTGCTCTAACTGAAATAAAGCTCAATGTTTTTAAAATGTATTCAATACAAACAACAGAACGTAACATTTATTAAAATAGGTGGATTTAAAAACTCTTGCAGTTAATAAAGCAAAGAGTATTTTTATAATTATTTTCAACTATTGTCATACGAGTTTCCTAGCAATATCACTAAAAAAATAATGCGTTACTGCCACCTAGATAGCCCTTGCTCTCCCACTTAAAAGAAAAAAAAACTAAAAAAAAAAAAAAAAACTAACACTCTGGCTACCTGCCGTTCAATATGTTTAGAGTCATAATGAATATTTCAATTCTTCTGGCCTCGGCCGTATGGAGAATATACTTGGGGGTGAGGTGGGGGGGAGGAGAGACCATCTAGTCGCGCAATTTAAGGAGCACTGGATCGGTATATTTTGGCGGTTGGCACAGTATGATAGGATTGTATATAGTTTATTTTTCCGCAAACGCCTGGTTTCTTTTATATTTTGTCCTTTACCGATATTAGCACTAACATATGCAAACGTAGTTTATTGACACGATATACTTCCGCCTCCGCACAAATTGTAAACAACTCAACCCAGCAGACCCGACAATTTTAACATCGTATCGTAGATAAAGATTCTAGTTTTATTGTTTGTAATCGCGTTGGCAATGCTTTAATAAAGATATTGAATAGAGATCCTAAGTGCCTTGCCCTTTGGAGAAACCAATTTGGATGTATTATACTGTCTAAAAGGCATTAGGACACCTCTGTTTACATAGTGCATTCGATTTATCTCTGATAAACAAATGACTCAGATTTGTATATAAAGAAGGCGTATGAACCACACTGGTTAGCAATTCTCATCATGCCACGTAGAGCCAAGCTGACTGATTTCGTTTGCGGTGTAATTGTCGGATGTCACATTGCTATTTAGTCGATTCGTGAAATTGTTGACAGCCTACAATATCCAAATTCAACCATCGTGATATCATGAAATGAAGCGTGACAGCAACACCACTTCTGCAGTAATGCAGAGAAAGACGGCGCAATCTCACGCCATTTGATCAGAGGGTACTCGGAAGAATAGTATGACAATCTTGTCAGGCATTCCTGTAAAACAGCAACAAGCAGTTTAAGGCATCAATTTTTTATGAGTGGACTGTGTTCGTTCTCAGGTTTCGTGAGTGCGTATATCGTTTCGCAGAGCATATAACGAAAGTGAAAGCTCGTATACTGTATTGAGAACAATAAATTTCAAGAAGACAGAATTGCTGTCTCGATGAGATTTGTTGCATAAGCAAAACATCACCAATCGCAATCTCACTTCGCATAGTGCAACAAACGCCGTAATTGGTCTTATAGAGTGACGAAACTCGCTATTCCCGTATTCCGATAAGATGGGTAGGTGTGGAAGATGCCTGGAGAACGGTCTGCTGCCAAAGTGCATATACCAATAATGAAGTTTGGAGGCCGAAGGCCTTTGGTGGTTGTGCGGGAAACCATGAACGCTTACGCATACCTTAACATTTTGAACAGTTTCATACTCTCTACGATGTAGCAGTTCTTTGTTACAGATCCATGTTGTTTCGACATGATAATGCCCATTGTCATTCCGTCGGTGCTGTTCGAGAATGGTTCATGAACACGAATGTACTTCCATCTTTCATGTACATCGACATGAAAGTTGGAATAGCCGGCGTAGAGTTCTGATTGAACCCTGTAGAACAACTACGGGATGAACTGGTATACGGAGGCCCAGACCAACGCCCCACTTTGGTAGCACAAATGATTACTATTCAACAAGAGGAATATTCCAGCTCCAACCTATCGTTCGTGGGTGAAAAATATGCCATTATCAAGGAGGATGGAGTGTGTGCCTTAGCGACTAAAGAGTGATTGACAGGCTATTGAAGTGAGTGGCAGTGATGTCAATGTGAAGCCGACGTGTTTCCCAATGCTTTTAGGAAGTTAACGTATGTCCTTGGATAATGACAGGAGCTGTTCAGTTTTGTAGATTCTATGAATATTTGCAATCAGCGTTTATATTCTTCCCTGCTTGATTATACGCAGATTTTAAACGAATGTTTACATTTTGCCTATAATCGATTTGCCAAAGAGGTCTGTTATTCTCTTCTCTCTCTCTTTTTTTTTTTTTTTTTTTTCTCTCCTTTTCTCTTTCATCCTCTGTTCCTTCTTTGTTTTATGCCCCTGGCTAAATTTACTCTGTATTTTCAGGAATTTCCTGTGCGATATAATGCATGGATCTAATCACCGTTCTCCTCGCGCTGTGTAGGAAAGGCTTTAGTTCAAACCGATGAATTTCCATGGACTTTTTTTTAGAACGTCTGAGTTAATCTCAGACAAGAGTTGCATGGTTTTATCTCCTGAAAAACTCTGGTCTTTCGTCTAATGAACTGGCAAATCAACCACAGGTATATACTCAAAAAGTCCCTATGCATAATACTAGCTGTACATTTTTGTATATGAAAGAAGATATCCTTTAACGTAGCTTTTCTAATGCTTTTCTAATTGGACTAACTTTTCTGAGGAAAGTGGTAATGAAATGTGCTGCAAATGTGGTTCGTTCCATAACTGCGATAGGAATCTTGAATTAAAATACCTCCTTCAATAAGATAGTGCATTGAACATTATGCTCTTGCAATTCGAGGATACCTTAACAGCACAATCAATGAACAATGGGTTGGCCAAGAATGTCATACAACACGGCCGCCCCTGTTGTCTCGATGAATGTGCAAAAGTACAGCGACTAGTCTTTGCTCTACTGCAGGGGTCGGCAACCTGCGGCTCTTTAACTTTTAGCCCACATGAAGCAAAGTTTGAAATGTAGTTAGGGGACTTAAAAATCAAGGATATGTGGAGTGCAAGACTAAAATGCCTTAAAACTGAAATTGAGGGTTTGGAGAGTCAATTGGCTGCCCTTGCAATTCTACATAAATGGATGCCGATAGATGAATTGGAAAAAAAAAAAAAAAAAAAAAAAAACAAGACTAAATTGTGTTCGATGCGTGGTGTAGCTTACCGGAAACGTATATAAATTGGAGAATATTTGCGTTTGGACTTCTCTCAGTTTTTGGTTCGAAGAATTTCTGCGGGCAAATATTTTCGAACCTGAACTATATTAAAGATATGTCAAGAAACCGTCTGAACAATGCGAGTCTCTCAGCATGCTTAAAGATCAAATTTACAGCATACTTCCCTGATGTTGAGAGACTCGCTCAAGAAGTTCAGCAGCAAAAGTCATATTAATTAGAAATATTATTAATAAATAATATTTCAAAATATATATTTTTTTAATAAAATACCTTCCTACTCTATTCCATTTCTTAAAAAAACTCCCCATCTTGAGCTGAAGTGAGGCTCTTGGGATTTTGTTGTTTAATTAGATCAAAAATGGCTCTTCACTCAAAAAGGTTGCCGACCCCTGCTCTACTGACAACACTTCGAAAAGGTTAATTTCAGTCCCTTTTACTGCAGTGTAGTGAAGTAATGGCATCCTAAGTACAATGGTTCTCAAGCTTTAGTAGACTGCGAGACATATTTTTAACTTCAAAACTTTTTTGACCACCCCCACAGCTTAAAAAAAAATAGTTTTTAAATATTTATAAGAAATTTTGGGCATTTTCGCGGATGCTCTGACGTACTCGTGGGTGAAAAATATAGACCTCCTGAAATTGGCTGGTCATAGTTTGAGAAACGCTGCTGTGGTAGGTAATTTTAGCTTCGCATACACGGATTACTCCGATTTACTTGAATTTAATCCTATTGTGCCCAATAACTTTTGTGCACGTCCCAAGAAAATTGAGGCCTCGCATGACATGGCTACCTTATCTATTCTGTATCGAGAATAATTTATCAGTTTGCATATCCATGATCGATGCAGTTGGAGGAATTTGCTGGTGGCCACAACAGCTCCTCAAGAAACTGTGACAAGAAGAAGAAGAAGAAGATATCCATTAGAGACATTATTGGTAAATCATAATATTCGCGACAAAACAATGATTCACACGAGCAGTTTCACGTAACTTATGATTGCTGCGTTACCTGAACACTTATGGGAAAAATTATACCAAGAAGTACTCATTAAATAAGTGAGCTGGCTGATTGTCTTACAGTAAATAACAATATATAAACTGTGTTGATCGTTTTCAGTAATCAACACCGTTTATATTATTTAATAATCCAAAATAGATCTAACTCTACAACCTCTAACGTATAGGTTTATATAGGTACTCCTAATATATGTTATTTTATTGTTTGCTTCTTAATTGTTATTTTATTTTTTATAATTTTTATTATTTATTTTCAGATTCCACTTTGTGGCCGTTGATAGGACAACCTTGTCCTCCTTATGAATATGAGTATTGCCTGAATGGAGCCAAATGCTATCTCTATGAGGCCGTTGGAGAATATGTTTGCCTGTGAGTATGTCTCCTCATATTTGAATGATGAAAAAAAAATTAAGTTTTTTTTTACGTTTAAGAATGAAAAATTTTTTAAATGCTTAAATGTTTGTTTCTCGACTTGATTACATTAACTATTGTGCAGAAAGCTGTATTAGGGTGTCATTTGTTATAACTGAGCTAATTAGTTATTGATGCCTGAACAGCATTTTATGCTATTCAGACTAAACGGCTAGGTTTACAGATTCCCCAGATGACTGAGGGGTAGTCTATATCAGTGATTGGAGAGGAGTTAACCAATCCTTGATTATACATTACTCTTCTTTCTGAATAGAAGAATTGACGGTCACGTTTATAAAGCACGCGCACCGTGTGTGCATTTATAAACGTGTTCTACAGTTTTTATCCATGTTGAATTAGTCGGAAATTCTCTTGCCTCGTTCCGAGTTGAACTCAGAAGAAGTTGGCAGAATTTCTGCTTCGCCAAATGGGGCAAACTGCTCTTAGAAAGACTACAGACATACTCTATAGGTACGGTGCGTACTGTCTTAAACTTTAGATGTTGTTGATACGTGCCACTACCACTCAGAGTCCTAGTCACAAAACAATAGCAGTAAGAATATTCCTAAAGGAATGCAATAGGTTTGGTCCAGTTTGTGCGGCTGACCTACGAGGAACAGATGAAGGGCGCACTAGGTGAGGCCTGGCGTAGTAATGGTTAACGCAGGAGTGCACGGTTTTGAGTCGATCATTATTCGAGTCCATGTGACGGATAAATACAGTTAATGATAAAATTCTTGTCAAAATGACTAGTTGTAAACTTCGTCGACTTATGTGGTTAGTGCCAGAGTATAAATAACACATATTGAATGATTAGGAGGCATCTAGTGGATCAGCGGTTCCCAACCTTTTTTATTTCCCGAACTGCTTTCAACACGATTTGTATCGTGAACACCCTATGGGAATTAATATTATTTAAAGTAGTTTTAGATTTATATTAAGTGTTTAAAATAACTACGGTCTCTTTCCGAAAAATTTATTCTGTTACATTTCTAAAATTAAGAACTTTAATATATAATAATAATAATTAACAATACGTAACAAAAAGACCTTTTTTAAGAATTAAAAATAAATATATTATGAAAAAAAAACTTAAATTTATTAATATTACATAAAAATGTAATCTGTATATAATAAAAGAAGTTACAGTAATTGTGAAGAATTCTTAACATAATATTAATAGTTAAAAATCAAATAAATAATAAACTTAATTCTGGGCTTGTTTAATTGAACAAAGTGTAGCAATATTTGGTTCATCAAAAGATAAACAGCGTTACATCTGGTTCTGCATCAAGATTTTACAGGCTTTGTCGCTAAGTAATGGATATTCATTTTTTTAATCCAAGCCCAA
This sequence comes from Mastigoproctus giganteus, assembly GCF_048544385.1. Taxonomy (NCBI): domain Eukaryota; kingdom Metazoa; phylum Arthropoda; class Arachnida; order Uropygi; family Thelyphonidae; genus Mastigoproctus; species Mastigoproctus giganteus. The sequence continues at coordinate 202,883,896 of NC_143581.1, read as the reverse complement.
AATTGATAAGATTTTTATTCTTGAATAACACTTTCAGTCCAAAATCGATTGAAATATCAATAAGATTTTCTTTTTTGTCCATAGTTAAGTCATTACCCAAAGTTGTGTACTCATCGAATGGATTACGAATCCAATTTAATTTATTAGAAAATTGAGGAAAATACTTCCTAAAAGTCGCTTCTAAAAATTTTAGATGATTATTGATATCTTTCTTGACAATTTGGTCCAAAGTTGGTTGATTATCTGTCAAATATTATATAATGTGCTAAAATGCTCGGTACTCGTTTCAATTGTTGTTTTTCCAAAATTTTAATTTCTTTATAATACTTTTAACCTCGTCTTCAACTTTGAAAATGGTTGTATTTGAACCCTGTAATTGATAGATTAAGTTCGTTTATTTTTGTAAAGATATCTGCTAAATATGCTAGTCTTCGTAGCCATGTGTTATATGTTGTACACCCACTAAGGTGAAAAGGATGATCGGTGAAGAAAACTAACTCTTGTCTCAACTCGAATAAACGAGTAATTACTTTGGCGCGGGAAAGCCACCGATGCTGCATTAAGCTTGAGGCTTTGTAAATACTTTTCTGTACAAAAATAGAGCAATATAAATGCGCGATGATGATGATTTATTGGTTCATCATATTATCTTGTAAAAAAAAAATTATGCCTTTCAGTTAATACAAGCTTGATTACTTTCAGGAAGAGTACGACAGTTGTTCAGAATTTTTGTCACATCTTCCTTTGAAATCTTTAACCACTGCATGATTTGCAATTTTCCTTTACAGTAGTGATGAGATTCGAAGTACAATCACAATAATAAACTGTCGAATACTAAGCAGTGATCGACGAAATAATAGAAAATTATTTCATCACACATTTTCCTATAAAATAATATTTAAATGGTCTTTAGATAAATATGATATTCTGCGCTTTGAAGAATGCTTTCGATTCAAAACAAATATTAAATTTTCATACCTGTCCTTTATCGATAATGTCTTATTGTAAATATTTCAAAATATAACTGTAACGTATTTTGTTTATTAGGTGTGCGGATGGATTTAGAGGTCGACGTTGTGAGAACAAGGCTATCTCCACGTTAGGTAGTACGTATTTCTTTTATTTAATAATAACTATTTTTACTGAATATAAAATGTTGTTTTTACAGAAAGTTTTGTTCATAATGAAAACGAAATTCTAAAATAATTGTTTTTTTATATAACAGTAGTTATGTAAAAACAACTCATTTGAAAAGGAGAATATTTTTTATTAATTTTCAATCCCATTCTCATTCTTTACAATACAGTAGTTTCAATGTTATGCATTTTTATTCCATGGAAGAAGAATTCTTAAATTTATGCAGCGCCTATCACTTAGTTATCCTCAGGAAATTAATGTTCTTTCAAATGCTTTATTAACCTTCCAAAAATTAAAAAAATCCGAAGGAGCCATGTCACGCCATGAGCTGGAAAATACGCTACTCTCTCTGCCTCAGATCGGCCAACTACACTCTCGATTGAAGAAGCCATTTAAGAATTTCTCCAGCGGGATCTGAATCTGTATCTCTCCTAACAAGCAAGAATAATTCATGATTTTCTTCCTATAGTATTTTAAAAGCAGAAGTACTGAGCACTCGATTTAAGTGTCATCTTATAAATGAGACTCCATTTTTTATAAATAAAGACTTGCGCCATGTGCGGAAAATTAACTGCAAAATGTTGACTGATGTTTAATTATTGAAATGAAATAAGATGCTTGCTTTTTAATTATTATAAATTTTAGCTATAAATATATTGTGGTTATTTATTGAATCATTTTGATACTTCGAAATAATCTGCGGTCAACCCGGTATTCTTCACCAACTTAGATTTCACTGAATTACAATTCTCCAGAATTTTTTATGATAAATTTGAGAAGAAATCTTGGAGAAGGTATTGCATAAAGGCAGATAGAAAAAAAAAACCTTTTTTAATATAAGAAAATTTATTAACTTAAATACGAATTTCTACATTACTGCAAGCTTTTAAAAAAAATAAACATTTAAAATGTGTGTAGTATTGTAAAAAATCTTCAAAAGTTAAGCACACTCCATTTCAATAATTCGGTCAATACAATCATTAAGAAATTGTTCAACGAAAACGAGGGGAAAAAAGTTTTTAGCAAAATCCCCCACCTACATTTGATGCTTCACTGCATATCCTTCCGCCTATGCAGAAAAGCACGTTTTACAATGTTTCCATCTGCAATTCCTTTGAAGTGCAAACAATCGACTTCTTATTTCTGTCGGAGTTTCGATTACTAGATGGCATGTGTGGGGAGGCAGACAGAGAGAGACGCAAGCGGATTTTTCATGCTAACTATTCTTTCATGCGTACGTAGGTATTATAATGCGGTCGAAAAGATGAGGAACAAAAAACAAAGTTTTATTTTTCAAGTATTCTATTTCATTTTTTTTCTTTTCTTTTTTTTTTTTAAGATGCGTAATGGTTTAATTCACGATGATAGGGATTCAGACGTGACGTGAAGTTTTCAAAATGCCAATATGAGTCAAATTTTGGCAGCTTATTCATATCATATTGTATTGACAACTTATTGCACTACTTCAAATTATATTTTATTTTCCCTCTTCTAAAAATAAGGTGTGTCTGGAATTCACGATGAAAACTGGATATCCCATCAAAATAAGGCAATCATTATTATTAAGATATTGGAAGAGAATTAAGAAAAGTATTTTAGAAAAATTATTAAAAATTATATACATCTTTAGATGCATAGTATGGTTTTTTTTATACAGTTTAGCAGTAAACACGCAAATCGATGCATATATTAATAAGTGTACCATATCGATATTTTGACTCTATCAGCATAGGTAATAACGATCTTTCTTAAGGTCATCACCATATATGTTTACACATTTTATTCAGTGAATGTATGTGTCAAATAAAAAGTGTAATCTGTGTTATTTTTAGGCTTACGGATAGACCATTTCATTAGTTGGTCAGCATAATGTATTTCATCAACATTATAATATAAATTCATATATTATAAATGAATATATACCAATGTTAATTTATTTCTTTTATAATATGAAGAAATAATCTAACCTATCAACAAATATATCGATATATTTTGATTAGTTGATTCTTCATCGAATTACATCAACTTGGCAAGATCTAACTTGATAGAACTTAAGATTATGAATAAATTAATTAATTGACTATTAAAATTATGACGTAGTTAGTGCACAGTATCATGGCGCACATAGCTATACTAATTTTAGGCAAACAAAACGTTGCAATAAAAGCAACATTATATTGCATCCCATATTGTGAATTACTTCATAACGAATAAGTATCACCTTCCTCTGTGATAAGCTGTTGCTTTTTCTCAAAAAGCAACAGCTTATCACAAAAACCCTCGCTTGAGACCGATAACTCAACCTCGTTGTGGAAAAGGCCCATAGAAATTGTTCACGTCATCGACGGGACTCGAACTCAGGTCTTTTCCACCCGGTGTGGGGAGGACGGCAATTCTACCAACTGAGCTATCCACGCGGGCAGTATTCCCGGTACTGATCCCTGAGAGACTTCGCTTGTTATACTGGTCCACCCTGAGAAATGTCAATTTATAACCACTCTTTTTGATATATTTTAATCAACTCTCTGTTCGAACGAATGAACTTACCTGTAATCACAGTTTGTTCCAATTTATATAATAGCCTTTTATGGGAAACCGTATCAAAAGCCTTACTGAAGTCAAGGTAAATTGATGGACAATCCTCTTGGTGAGACTTACCAAAGGACTCCTGTATGAGGAAAGACTTCGATTATGTAAGTTACAGAACTTGGCAATAGGGGACCTCATTGAGGTCTATAAGGCTCTGAGAGGGGATAGTAAAATGAACGAGAACAAAATATTTACTGTTATACACTGCTTTCGGAACTAGGGGTATGCATTGAAATTACAGGGAAAGAGACTTGACTGGACTGTAAAAAGTTTTCTTTTTAACTGGAATAAGTTTTTCATTTGGAATCTCAGGCTGACAGTTTCGGGAAATTCAGAGGGTAGCTGGATGAGGAGGAAACTACATAGGTTGTTTATTTATTTTATTTTTTTACTTTTTATGTATTTATTGTTATTTATTTTTAATATTTATTACTTATTTTATATATTCATTTATTTTTTATTTGGTTAGTTTGTTTTATTTTATTTGTTAGTGCAACAAAAGCCTGTGGCTTCCTTGCATTATATGGGTAGTGCTAAATAAGAGTTCTTTTTATGAATTCTTCATAATAATCAGATTGGCTAGGATCAATTTCTCTTGAATGCTGTTGGCGCACTATAACCTTGCTGTTTTTGCGCCACAAAAATCAAATCTTGAATGCTGTGATCCAAGGATACCATTCATATCGAATTTGTTGTGTTGTGTCCTTAACCGCAGACTATATGCCCTTTCCTACCACTCAACTCACCGGTCTGTAGTTGCCTATCATGTATTTTTCACCTTCTTTGTGGACTGGGACGACATCAGCGCTTCTGCAGTCCAGGGGTATCACCCCGGACTCCAATAATGATGTCATTAACATTCCCAACGGATGATGCACTGACATCCGTTGGGGATATTAATGTATACCGTCCAAACCTTGAGCCTTACCTTCGCTCTTGCTTCAATAGCTCTTCAATAGACTTCTCCGAGATCGTTATGTCACCTAATTTCCAGCAATCTGTAACTTCTTTTAACTATTCCCTTATAACTCGAATGGTCTTTCAGCCATAAAGAGCGTTGCAGTCCCTATTTAACGCATCTACCACTTATGTTGCGCTTTCTTTGACCTTTCTACTTCGATCAAGTAATCGGTTTATCTGGTTAGGTTAGATGTGCGAATTAAGCGCTAAAGCAACTAAGGCTGTGAGGCTTAAGTATATTGTGTTTTGTTACATATAAATCAGGGTCTCCAAATAGTTGTAACAGTCCCATGATTTTCTTTTGCGCAACTAAACTCCTAACTTCTCTTTAATCCACTTTGGCATTTTTCATTTGCGACACTTCTTTACTGGGACAAATGCTTCCAGGATAAATCCCTTGAATACTTCTCATAATGAGCTCGTATACAATTGTCTGTCTAGTTAATAGAGACCAAGGCATACCTCAGTTCCACTATAGTCGCCTCTTTTGAAATTTATGCATTCACCTTTTCCTTACTGCCGAAATCTCTTTGGACACTGACCATTTTATGACATCCACTGTTTGTTCTTGCACCAAGTTTTGGATGGAGTTGGATTCTTGATGGGAATAAAGTCGATGATATTAGAGCCCTTGTATTTTCTCTGACATGTTAGAATAAATACGTCATCTAGATGTCAACTGCCGACAAGATTCAAAAATTTGAATTTGTTTTTTTCCAGTTCACGATTTCCAAGCTGTAAGAAGCAGGTTGAAGTCGTCCAAAAGGAGGCAGTCACACTTTACTGTATATTGATAAGATTTATGACTCCTCCATCCTTTTCGACCCCCCCCTCTCTCTCTCTCTCATGAGTTGTACTCACCATAACGAAATTCTTCATCCTCTATCTCTATAAGTCACTGTTAGTCGTATTCTGTTAGCATTGGTTGACATAAATGGAATCGTAAATTCGTTTAATTTATTTACAATAATCCTAGCATTACTATATAGACAAATTAAATGTGTTTTTGTTGGCCTTTTACATCTCCTCCTCATTGTAGACCGCACATAGTACCTTCTGATTATCATTTGTTCGATATGCAGTGAATGGATTTCGCGACGATATAGTGGCTTCGACACTTGTCACGCACCTGGAGGAGTCCGGGTTTGAATCTTGTCGGTGACTGTAGGAATTCGTAAAAGTCCTCTTTACTATAATTATTTGATCTAATAAAGAAATAGAATTTTTCTTGTGGGTTAACTCTGCTCAACATGCAAATTGGCTTTGTATATTTGTTTATTACGTCTGTACAAACGTGTATTTGTACAGACATAATAAACAAAAAAACATACAGAATGAATTACAATGTATAGGAACTGGTATCATCTGGCCTGAATAGCTAATGTGCGATTATTTTACTTCCAATCTAGATATTAAAATAGTTCTTAGCTGGTAAACTACTTCAAAATAAAGAGGACATTATTGAAGCTGAAATTCTGAAAGCCGATAAATAAAGAGGAGAGATAATAAAGAGGTTCTCGGCCTGTAATAGAAAGAGACATCCAATTAAATACATAGTTTATTCAACATATTCGCCTTTCAACGCCACACATTCCTACTTTAACCAATAACACTTTTTTACAATAATGTTCCACCATTTGTAAACCTTCCAACTAGAAATCAAAAGACTGCTCTCTAAACCTTATCTTGCTCGTATGGCGTCACCATTTGATGCAAATTTGATATTCTTTAGATTTTTTTTTTTTTTTTTTTTTTTTTTTTTTTTTTTTGAGATTTAGGAAGAGGTAGTAGTCCGAGCATGCAAAATCTGGTGAATATGGGGGATAATGATGAATTAGCCGGAAGACTAGTTCAGCCAATTTTACATGTCTGACGTGCTTTGTGTGCTGGAACATATCCTGCACTCCTCGCGCGCGCAGGACATGCTTTTCCCTGCGTTTGGCCTTCAATCTTTCCTTCAGTTAGTCCAAAAGTGATGAATAATGCTCAGCAATTATCGTTTTACCCTTTTCCAGATAGCAAATAAACAAAATCCCATCCTTGTCCCAAAAGACAAACGTCTGGGTGCGGAACTCCTTTGGATGAGAAGGGAACTGTGCCCCCACTCCTTCGACTGTTTTTTGGTCTCTGGATCATAATGGAAGATTCAGAGACCAAAAACTCATTGGCACCTTGCTCAAAACGATGAAGAATGGCAGGTGAAGAGAGGAAGATTTGGCAGAAAGCTTCCGCATGTCTAAAATGTCACTAATAACATATTCCCTGGACATGCCTAAAATCTCAGTTATTCATTTAGAAGAAATTCGTGTATTAGAGAATATGACAGTATGGTGTTAATGGCATCATTTTCAGGCAGTGTTGCTGAAACTGGTTTTCTTGTCCTCTCTCCATCCTCAGTGTCCAAAAAAAGCCCATTTTAAAATTTGCAACCCAACTTTTGACGGTTGAATAGTATAGACGCTGTTCTCCTAACGTTACCAACGTATCAGCATTAATTTTCTTTGGTGTTTTTTTTTTTTTTTTGTTTCTCCCTGTAGAAACAGGTATTTCTTAATCGCTCTGCCTTCAGTTTTTCTGAAAGTGACATTTTGGGCCGACATCCTTTCTTAAGCCTGTGAGAAATAAAAAAAAAAAAAAAAAAAAAAAGGAACTGATATCAGGATTTTTTAGGCAAAAGAGGATCTTTAACATAAAAAAAATATATATACAGTACCCTTTCATAATTTGACATCCATTTTCGGGAAAAAAAAAGGGAAGTGAGTCGGGCCGAGAATTTATTAGCGTTCGATCATGTATATAGGTAAAACAGTTCTGATTCTGACAACTACATTTCCTAAAAATGCACTTGGAAGTTACTAGGATGATGGCAGAACATTTTTTTTAAGAGAGAGAGTTTAGTAAACGAAATGCTTGCGGTACGTGCATAAAATTCGATACTTTTTTCCCTTTTTTTTTTCTATAAATCATGAAAAATTTATGTAAAATTTTATATAAATCATGATGATAAACCATCACTATTTATATAAGATAATATTGAGCCGCAGACCAGTTAATTTGACTTCAGTGGTTCTTAAGGTATAGAATCTATGGTTAAATATGCATTACAGGACTATCTCGACAAGAATCTATCCTAAATGGGTTCCAGCATGGTTGCATGAACGGGAGATCTTTTCTGACACGAAGGTGTATATACGGTATAAATTAGCCGCAAGAAAGGCACGTATATATGGTGTCCTTTCTACGATTTATCGGCAATTTGCAATGCGAGAAAAAGGAGGAGTTCATTATCCCTCTCCATAACACGGTGATATGACCAAGTTGGAATATTATATCCACCTCTGGATGCTCATCTGAAGAAAGATATAGAACTTCGTTAAAGGGTGCAAAGAATGGCGGCTAGACTGGTAAATGAGCTCACCGAAAGAGCTGATATAGGGAGAATGATAAGTGGAAAATATGTATGACGGCTACTGCTCGAAAACATTTCCAAGTTAACGGTTAGCAGCGTGCAGTAGAAACGGAAGTCCAGAGATGACGCTGAATCTAGAATTGAACGAGATGGGCTTAAAATACTGACGAAAAGGCCTACGCTCCTTGAGATGATTGGTAAGCTCATCTGACCATAGAACTGCGAGCGGAAAAACCTTGCAAATGTTTACACGACATGTAGATAACTGCATGGCATGAATTTTCACGAAAGAGCTGCAGCTCACAAACCTTTGATAACAAAAACAAATGCACACCATCGATTTGCACAGTACGCTAAACCTGGACTGTGGAAGTCGATCCTGTTGAGTAGCGATTTATACTACACGCTCTATCAGTCTTAAGGATGAATTGGGTAATGGAAAGTGCATGAAGAACGCTTATTGCTCGGGTGCGTCGTCCTAGCTGTGAATTTCAAAGGAAAAGGTATCATGATTTTGAGAGGGTGGGACTGGTAATTTTGACTGTGTGCTGGTGGCAGTGAATGGAACCGTGAATGCTGTATTTTATATTGATGGTCTACATTGTGGCGATCTTCTGAAAACGACCGTTACGCTTTCAAACATGACAATGTTCCATGTCACTATTCAAGGGACATGGAACATTGTCATGAATTATGAATACTTGGTTTGTAGAGAATAACATCGGAATATAGCAGAGGTCCGATATCTTTCTAGATAAACATCTTTGAGACGCAAAATTAAGCGAATGCTATAGCCACTCTTATTTAGAGGAGTTCACGAATTTTGTAAAGGAATGGAGCATAATGCCGCTAGCTTTCCACCTTTGAGTGAATACAATCGACTCAATATCGTGTGAAGTATTCAGTATTGGCGTAACACCAAATATGTATAAGCTCTATTTCGTTCATTCACTTTGAATATAAAAAATTTTCTTCATGACTAAAAAAAATAATAATAATTGAAATTAATTACATTACGAGAATTTACTTTTAGTATAGATTAAGTATATTTTCGTTTTATTTTGAAGTGTACGGAACACTTGAGAAACACTGCCTCCTAAGGAATTTCATTCAATGAATTACTATCAGCTGGTAATCTTAAATGAATAATTGAAGTTAATTTCTCATACAAATCATATATAACCGGATGGATAAAATTGAAGGTTGTTCACAATAATATAATTAGAGATAGTGCCAATGCCTGCTGAAAATCTTTAGCACAAATTGATTGTTCATACTTGTATATTCCTACGTTTGTAGTCCAAATATGGGTTGTTTGAATAAAATGATTATAACGATGGTGGACCCATTGAAACCAATGATATTCACCTTATTCTTAGTGAATTTTGGAAAACACTGTCTCCCTACTGTATCCTACCTTATTAAGCTCATCAAACGAGACTATAGCACTTTTATTTTCTCTTCATGAAGAGCAAACCAATCAATAACTATAACCATATTTACGAAAGTTTTTCAATTAGGATACGTTTGGCAATGAGAGTTCTCAGCAAAGTAAGGGAAACGGACGCTTGTATTTAAAACAACATCGACGTGCTGGTTTTATAACAAGGATAGGTTATTTTTTATTCCTTTGCTCTTTTTAGGGTTGTGTGTGTGATTTTTTTTGGTATTTCAAATGGACAAAGTATCTAAAACGGATCAACATGCAGTGATTAAATTTTTAGCTGTTGAAGGACAAGGACCATAAAAAAATTATAATAGTGTTGGCTAAGTATGGAGAAAGATGCTACTCAGAATACGCTGTCATAACGTAAAGTCATATGAAGAATGCAATGGGCGCATCCTGGGTCGCCAAGAGTGAAAATGTCGATCGCAGATATTTGCAGGAAAAGTTATGGTAACTAACCTTTTTCTTCGACTACAGTGGTCTTTTGCTATTAAACTTTGACGAAGCTGATACCAACATACAGTATGCCGAAACTATGAACTGCCTGCAGCTCAGCATGAGATGCAAGGGAGCAGGACATCTGGCAGAAGGACTCATCCTGATTCATTTAAACGCACGCCCACACGTTGCCAGTATGGTTCAGGCCTTGCTCTCAGGGCCATCTCAAGAGAAGGGGGAGGGGGACGATGGCACTTGAATAAACCGCAGTGAGGAGCATCTTTTAATTAATAAAATTATTTATTTTCATAATTACAACTGTATACTTTAAAAGGATTTTATATTTTTTTGTATTGTATAATAGTAGCGTAATCAGTTAGATATTGACGTAGATGCAAAATAATAATAATAAATAAATAATAAATCTAAATAGAGGGATTTTTAAACTCCAACTTCAAAAGCTGTGAGCTTTGAGAACCAACTGAGAATAGTTCTGTGCTTACAGCTGCAACTGATTAAAGTTCTGTAATGTTTTCCATCGAACGAACAATATTGAACAATTTCTAAACAGGTATTCCAAATCTTAAAACGAATAAGGCCGCCGTAGCCTCGTGATCAGGCGCGCGGGTGCCTAAGTACACGTGCCTTGAATGACCGGGGTTCAAGCCCGTAACTGCTGAATACGGCGCTGTTTTTTGTATTCTATCTATCTTGTGAACTCCTCTGATCATTTGGTCGTCCCGGAGTATAATCAGAAAATTTATTTATTTATTTATTAAAAAAATCCGAAAAGAAAAACTGCCTTTTTTTCTAATAATTCTAAACGCGTTTTGCACTTTTCTTGCCTGTTTTCTTCTTTCTCGATAATTATTATGTTTGGATTTTTAATAGAAAAACCATGTAAGTGAGTAATGTGGTTAAAAGTAGAAAAGTTTTATGCCTCGTAACGTTGCAAATGGGTAAAGTGAAAGAGACTTTTGTTCCAGTTTTCTCTGATCTTTCTTGTAGTTAAATTCGGTCTCTAATAGCTGTTAGGAAGAATTACTGCAAATAAGGATAAATTTCAGATAGTTTTAATTTCATGTAAAAACTACATATTGCAGAAAAGCAAACCAAGAGAAGAGCTAGTTTTGTTCCAGGGCTGGCGCACATGATCACCGACTGCTTGGTTAGTTAAGGGGTGGAGAGAGAGACCACGAAAAGTCTGTTTGGAAGGGTGTGCTTTGTAAATTCAAGAAGCATTGCTTTTTGTAGAAGGAAAGAGCTGTAATAGCTGTTAGGCACAAGTATTAATTTAGAGATAGTTGATTGTATTTGAGAATTGGGTGTATGCTACGCACAAGTCATTTCTCATGGAAGTAATGAAAACGAAGACATCTATTGTTGATTTTTGATAAAATATCAACAAGGTAAATGTTGCCATATTTTGTCATGAAAATGGGTATTCTATCTGGACTTTCAGTGTTAGCACCTAAGGGAGAGGAGATTTGTTTAAAACTAGTTCCTTACTTACGTCTCAGTATGCTGATTATCAGGAAATGCAAGACTAATTTCTTGAAGCAGAATATCTGGAAATGATCCACTCATGATTTAAGGTCTTCCAGAATGGAATGGTAATTTGACTGAGATAATTTTTTTGTGTTCTCTGTAAGGCTTACATAATCTGTTAATTTTTCATGCTCTTTCTTTCTGTTTTGGACAATTTGCTAATGAGGTCCTATCCATAATTGTTCACCTTAAGAGATCTACAGGTATGTATATCTAATCTACATTAGATAGTCATATATGTAACCTACAGATTTAAGCAAAATGGCAATAGTAAGTTTCAGAAATTTGAAAGTCATGGATTTTTTCTTTCATTAATAGAATTTTTGGTATGCCCTTATAGTTTGGAGCCTGTTGTTCATTCTCGTACTTTAAATAGTACTTTGGTTTAATATTATTTTTACTAAACAAACAACTTAGTGCAAAGCATCATTTTAGTTCGTAGTAAATTACCGAAATAGGTGAAATGGCATCGTTTTTGTTACATCTCATATTGTGAACGCCTTCACAAGTTGCCTGTTATTGCACTACCTCGAATAAACAACGCTTCCCCAGTAGATACAGTACCACCACTGGGTATCTACTGACTGGGTGGTGGATAGCACCACCCAGTCAGCGCCGTTTCGAAGCTTGTTGGCCTCTTATCGGTGGGTAGGTACCCAGTGATACAATGAATAACAACAACCCAGTTATGAACTAAAATGATGATGCTTTGCACTCACTTTTTCGTCTAGTAAATTTCCCGTAGTCTGAGGCTTTCAGCCCTAAACCCTTATTATTTTTAAATGTTTGCTACAGCTTGTTTATCGTGCTTAATTGGGAAATTAGTTTATGATTTTATAAATATGCTTAACGTTATATTCTCATTTTAAAAAATTAAGAATATAACACTTCTAGTTTTATTCTTTCCGTAGACAGCTATAAAAAAACTAGTAGGGTGACATAATTTATTAGTAGTAACAATTATTGTGACAAACAAAACAAGTATAAAAATAAAAGTAATGCGAAGAAACGTTAACCACATAAACCACAGTGATAGGATAGTAGTACGTGGTAGAATTATTTAAGGTCTAAATGATATCTGTAGTTTTGCCCAACCACTACACTTGATCGCATTTTGACTTCTAGGGTAATAGTGCATAGCCTCTTCGTTCAATTCCAAAAATCTCATCTCCAATTTTATAAGAAATTGGAAGAACTAAAGTATTCGAAATATTTTGGACAAATTGTTTTTATAAGGCTGTCATTGGGGTTTCGGAATGCTGTTTGATTCCAATCTCACATTCAAGAGATTACCGAAATTTTTCTGCTGAGCACGCTAGAACACAGTGGATGTTTGTAACTTCAACATATCCTTGTAATATTTCCCCTCAACTTCTCTTGATTCAGTAGTCTGTAGATTACCCGACTTTATATTTTTGCAATTTCTGAATAACAGTTTGCTGATTAAAATAGTTATTACTTTATCTCCTAACCATTCGTAGTTAAACTTTACCCAAGGGGCTATACGCAAATCTAGAGGATTCAGATGTCACTGGTCTTCATAGGCAGTAGTACATGTAACTGTAGTAAATTATTTTTCGAAGTTTATTATTTACTTTGACCATTACAAGTCGATTTAGGTTCCAATTTAAGTTAAAATCTACGCTATCCTCCAACGTGTATTGGGACACTAAACTAAAAAACAAATAGCTGGAAACAAATTTTAATGTCGTGGATGACCACCATCGACCTGAATGGCATCAGTGCTCCCGTAGGGAACACTTTTTACAAGTTATTGGTATGTGGAGATGATTTGCTCCAAGTCTCTTCCGTATTAGTATGAGAAGTACAAGAGAATGTAACAGAATCGCTGATGGGGTAAGATGGGCAAAAGCTGATTGCGAGAAAGCACTAGTAAAGAAAGCTAAATTGAAATAGGTCCCTTAATCAGTTGCAGCAATGTCCATAGAAAGCCCAACAGCAAGTTGAACAGATATTTTTCAACGATATTTACAGCCGAAAAGCTATTTTAAGGAGTCTGATAGCTGTAAAATAAATATTAGAGAAACATTTTTGGAAAAGCTGAGGTTAAAGGAAGGCAAGGTGGTATATATAACAGGTTATAAATTAAAAAATAGTTTAATTTATAATCTTTTATTTTAATATGTTATATTTATATATGAATTATTTTTAAAATTTATAAATTAAAAATTTATTTTATTTATAAAAGTTATAAAAAAGTTGTTTAAACAGACATTCTTCAGAGCTTCTGTTTAAACAAGTGGGATCTCTGAAGGTTTGGTACTAGGGCCAATTTTGTTTCTGATTTTCTTGAATGATATTGTCGAGGAAATAAAGGATACGATGTTTAAATTTGCGGATGATATGAAGGGTGGTTAACGATACAAGTAAGCTTGAGCTCCAGGTTTATTTGGACAGGCTTCTTGAGTGATGGGGAAATGTCAGTTTACGTTTTGATCCTGAAAAATAGAAGGTTCGTTTGGAGAAATAGCAACCCGAAAAGAACTTATGCACTCGAGCAGAGCTGAAGGGTATAAACGAGGAAAGAGACAGGTGTTTTTATACAAGCATAAATAAAGTTAACATGTAGTTTAAGCATGTGGCCAAGACAGTATTTCGTCAGTGATTTACCATACTTTTGCATCTAGGAAGAAGGTTATACAGTAGTCCGTTATACTTTGTAAGTCAGTGGTGAGACTGAATTTGGAATATTGTATTCAGGTCTGCAGGCCGCGACGGAAGAAAGACATTGAGCTGTTCAGTAAATTAACAAATACTAGGCATTTGAAATGTTTCACTCAGTTTTTAATATCTATTTTATAATTTGTGAATAGTGTGCATAGTGCTAATTCTTAAGTTAGTTACCACTTCCTAAGTAATGTCGGGTAAGAACTTGAACTTCTTTGACATTTATAAATTATGAACGGATTAGCATAAGAAATAAATTACATTTATTTTTATACAGTTGTGCAATAAAATAATGGATTTTGTTGTGGGAATCAGATGCTTATTCAAAGTTAATATATGAGGATTTTGTGACCTTTTCTTTACGTAAAGGTCACACAAAATACCGAGGTTTTTACGTTATTGCTTCATCATCATCAGCCATTTTCAATCCACTGCAGGATGAAGGCCTCTCCAGCAACTTTCCAGTTCCTTTTCTTTTGAGCACTGGCCATCCATTTACTACCCAAAAACTCATGAATTTCATCTATCCATCTCCGCCTTTGTCTTCCAGGTTTTCTTCTAGCTCCTCTTGGGTACCATTCTGTTATTTTCTTAGTCTGTTATTAACTTCTGTTCCAGGTAAAATAATGGAGTCGCTGGTTAAGGATGCATTGAAGGCTCATCTAGACAAGACTGCAGCAATAATTCAGACACAGCATGGGTTTGTTAAGGGAAAGTCTTGTCTGACAAATCTGATAGGATATTATGATGTGGTTACAAAGGAACTGGATGCGAAAAATAATTTTGATATCATATATTTGGATTTCAGGAAAGCTTTTGACACTGTTGCGCATGGAAGACTATTGTACAAATTGGAGCAGAATGGTATTAAGGGTAAGTTGCTACAATGGATAAAAGGATGGTTAAGTGCTAGAAGACAGAGGGTGGTAATCAATGGGTGCTGCTCTTCTTGAACTAATGTTATTAGTGGAGTCCCACAGGGTTCGGTGTTAGGTCCACTGTTGTTTTGTATATTTATCAATGATATTGATGAAGGTATATCAGGCTTAATGTCGAAGTTTGCAGATGATACAAAGGTTGGCAGGGTTGTTAATGACAGTAATGGCAGTGTGCTACTGCAACAGGATCTAGATAATTTGGGCAGATGGGCTAAGAAGTGGCAACTGAAGTTTAACCTTGACAAATGCAAAGTACTGCATATGGGTAGAAGTAACCCCAGAGAAACGTACCAACTGTGTGGTACTACACTTAAGGTGGTAGAAAATGAAAAAGACCTGGGAGTAATTGTGCAGGCAGATATGAAGTTTTCTGAGCAATGCAGACAGGCTGCCAGGGCAGGTCATGGGGTTTTGTCAATGATATATAGGAATTTTGCTAGCAGGGAAAATGAGGTGATTATCCCTCTGTATAAGGCAATGGTCAGGCCACGGCTTGAGTACTGCGTACAGGTCTGGAGGCCTCATTTTAGGAAGGATGTAGATTTACTTGAGCGTGTACAGAGAAGGGCAACAAGATTGGTGAGGGGAATGAAGGGATCCTCTTACCAAGAGAGGCTTAAGTTCTGCAAATTGCAGTGGCTGGAGACTAGGCACCTGCGCGGTGATCTGATTGAGGTATATAAGGCCTTGAATGGGTTGAGCACGCTGAATTCTGATGGGATCCTTCCACTTGTTCAGATTACGAATCTAAGGGGGCATAAATTCAAATTAAGAAAAGACAGATGTAGAATAGATGTGCGGAAATTTTCCTTTAGCCAGCGGGTGGTTAATTGCTGGAACAAACTTCCATCTGTCGTTGTGGAAGTTGATAGGTTGAATAAATTTAAGGAGGAACTGGACAGGCATTTGGAGGGAATGGTGTGTTTTTTTTTTTTTTTTTGGCTGATGCTGCATAAGCTCATACATTTGCTTTCTTGCATCACATGCCACTACTACTACTACTAGTCCATCTGTCATCATGTCTTCGAGCTATGTGTCCTGCCCAAGACCATTTTAGTTCTTTAGTTTTGATAAGAATGTCCTTTACTTGAGTTTGCTGCCTAATCCATGTGTTTCTCTTCTTATCTAACAGTCTGATTCCCAATATAATTCGTTCCATTTTTCGCTGTGTAGTTCTCAGCTTCTCTTCCATTCTTTTGGTGAGGGCCCAAGTTTCAATTCCATAAGTCATGGTGGGGAGTATACATTGATTCGTTATTTTACGTTTGAGACAAACTGGGATATTGCTCTTCAGTATGTCACTATATTTCCTGAATGCTATCCATCCAAAATTTATTCTTCTCTTGACTTCCAGCCATTTATCATTATTACAGCTAATAACTTGTCCCAGATAAGTATGTGACTCCACCTTTTCAATTACTGCTCCTTCAATCATTATTTCCCTTTCTGGGGCATACTTGTTCATCATTACTTTTGTTTTAGCCATATTCATCTTTAGTCCAAAATCCTTACTAACTGAGCATAACTGATTAAGATTTTCCTCTAATTCTTTGGGATCGTGGCTTATGACCACAATGTCATCTGCAAATCGTAAATGGTTTAGGTACTCTCCGTTCACATTGACTCCTTTCTGCGACCAGTCTAATCTTCTGAAAGCTTCCTCAAGGGCAGCGGTAAACAGCTTCGGAGATATTGTGTCTCCTTGTCGAACTCCTTTCTCGATTTTAAATTTGCTACTGTCTTTGTCTAGTCTAATAAAGGATGTAGCACTCTCATATATTTTCTTCAAAATCATAATATATGGGGTATCTATGCCTTGTCTTTCCAGTGCCCGAAACATTGCCTTATGCTGTATGGAGTCAAATGCCTTTTCATAATCCACAAATGCCAGGCATAATGGTGTTTTATATTCATTTGCTTTCTCCATTAGCTGTGATATTACGTAAAGGTAATCCATAGTTGAGAATCCTGTCCTAAAGCCAGCTTGCTCTTTCGGTTGATTCTCATCAAGTATTCTTTCTAATCTGTTAGTAATGACCCTTGTGAACAACTTGTAGATGTGGGATAACAAGCTAATTGGTCTATAATTTCCAATTTCTGATTTATCTCCTTTCTTATGCAGCAAAACTATGATTGCATTATTCCACTGCTTAGGCGTCACACCTTTTCTAATGCACTTTGTGAAGAGCCTTGCCAGTTTTTGTGTTATGTCTCTTCCTCCCAATTTTAACAACTCTACAGTAACTTCAACTTCTCCCGGGGCTTTCCGATTCTTCATTTTCTTCAATGCATGTTCTGCCTCATCAGGAAGAATATCGGGTATGTCGTATGTGTTGCTACTTTGCAATCCATCTTCCCCACTGCTGGTATCATCCCCTCGCTCCTTGTAGAATTCTCTATAGTAGTCTTCTGTTATTTGAATTATGCCTTCTCTGCTGTTTATAAGTACACCATCGCTATTCTTCAGTTTCAGTATCATTTGTCTTTCTGTATTACTGCTCATGGCTGCTGATTTAAATCCTTTGTTTTCCCTTAATGCTTGTTCTACTTTTCTTGTGTTAAATCTTATGTCCTCTCTGAGTCTCTTTCTAATGGCTTTGCATAACTCAGTATACTCAATTTTCTTCCTGTCAGTGTTTTTCTTGCTCTTCATTTGTCGTCTTCGGTTCATCGTGACAAGTGTTTCTTGACTAATTTTTTCTTCTTTGGATTTCTGTTTCCCTATAGGTTTCTTGGGCTTTATCACTTTCCGAAAGTTGTAATATTCCTCGTCGATATCTTGGTCCTGAGCAGTCTGCAGAAGCTGAAACTTGTTCTTAAGTTCCAGTACATACTGCTTTTTCTCCTCCTCTGTTATCTCAAAGACCTTTGTATTATTTACTCGAGTCAGTTTTTTCCTTTCCTTTCCTACATCTATATCAAGTGTACATCTTACCATTCTGCGATCACTTCCAACATTTACCTTATTCAGGACGGTAACATCATTCACAATATATCAATATACCCAGAGATTCTTAGCACCCTCTGCTTCCACTCTGATCCTCTCGCTGCCGTAAGAGGGAGAATGAAAGCTGCTGGAGACTGAGGGCCATTTGTATTGTTGTGCTCTCATATGCTGCAGGGTTTGGTCTTTTCCTCTTCACGCTGACCAGGTGTCTTGAAGAGAACCACTCTACACGTTCGTTGCCACCTAAGTGACGTAACAGGGCTTACCATCGAGAAGGTGTGCATGAGTGGATTTTAGGGAGGCAGGCCAACCGGACTTTTCCTAAATCTTCTGTAATAGAGAGATATTGGATCCATCAGTGTTTTAGGCTGAGTGTCTGATAACACACAGGATACCTGTTCCCCTCTAAGCCCCGTTATTGCTTATAATATAAAAACTTTATACCGTTTAATTGCAAAGTAGTTATTAGAGCGTGCTTCCTTGCAAACGTTAATCACTTGTAGTGCTGACAGTTGTGACTGCAAAACTATATCATTTGAGTTTGGAAGGATAGTAAAGAGGGGGCATGATGTTGGGAGAACGCATTTCTAGAGCTTTGCACCTTTATAGTACTGTATACATTATATTTTATTTTTCTTTTAATGGTTCTAATCTGTAGGCGCTTTCTCCTATTGTATTCTTTTCACTGGAAGAATTATTTTAACAATTGCAATATATCTTGCTGTTTACACTTTTTGTCACTTCGGCATTATTATAAATAGCATTTTTATTTTAAAGATTTAGTATTTTTGTAATCATCATGCAGGCTTGGACTGCTTATGTATTTCAGAAATGTTCAGCAACGCTGTGAGCAGAGACAGGAACGTCCCGTAGAAGTATTTAGATGAGATGGGCACATTTTGACGTGATACCATCCATAAAGTCAGACAGTTAATATTGCCTCATATTTTTATTACATAAACTCGATGTATATATCAAAACTACCAAATTTTACGTCTGTTCAAGCAAATTAAGAAAAAAAAAAGGAAGTTAAATATCAATTGTTAATGAATAACTTGATGGCTAGCTATTGCCGTTTTATGAGAATTGATTCGTAATAATAGTTCCTGTTAACTATTTGTTTGTTGTTTCGTAACGTTAGGAATATGTTCGATAAATTCATCAGAAAAGGGGTAGTTGTATTATGTTATGAAAGCCAGTAAGAGGTTCTTTCTGCAATCTAACAAAAGATATGAGGTAATATAAAAAAGTAATGTTCTCTAAAATCCGGGAGGAAGTACTTCCTATAACTCCCCCCACCTCCTCATCTGATGCCTTTGCGAGAAATAACGAGATATAATTATTTTAAAATAATTAGCACTGTTAAAATCATAATTCTTAGTCGAAAAGAAAGCTTACGTTTGCTATATGAGGTAATCTTGGTAAGTGAAATGTTTCTGTTAGTGAAGTAGTAGTGAACAAAAAAAAAAAAAAAAAAATGCGTTTCATATTGAGGATACCAATCTTCAAGCTCATTTTGTAGAACAAAATACACTTCTATAAGAAGGGAAGAACGAAGGATTTTTACGCTTTCAGTGTGTTGGCAACGAATGTTATAGTTTGTCTTCTAAGACGGTTTATCGTCGTGAAAACTAGTGGGCCAAAAACGTTACGGCATTCACTGAGACGTCGCACTGTCTCGTCTGGTCGAAATTCCATAGTCTGTGTCTTGTCTGACTTTTACGTCACCAAGAGTTTGCTTCGCTTCTGTCAATCACATCTTCTTAGAAGGAGGAGGAGGAGGAAGTAGAGATAAAAAGAAAAAAAAAAAAAAGAAAGAAAAAAAGTGGCTTGCTCAGCAGGCCTTTGGGTCTAGGTGCGGACTGGCGGCGATCCAACAGTCGCGCGATGATTGACGACACGTGTGCTGAAAGCGGACCAATAGGCGTGGCCAAGGTCAAGAGAAATACTCAAACAAGAACCAAAATTAGAAAGGGAGTACAGAGTATAATGCATCAAACTAAAAGGAGTTTTTCAAAGAGCTTCTAAATTTTAAATTGCTGACTTTATTTGATCCATTAGACAAAATATTTTGCCAAATCATGTGGCTAGCTTTCTTCAGCAAAATACTGCCTTATTAAATGTTCGTCTTGTCCTCTTACATTTCAACATGACCAAAACTGCAATTTGCTCATCGTTCGCTTAAAATATATCATTGCATTAGCAACATAAATAGCCTTATTACTCTTGAGAAAGAAAATTAAATACTTAAAAATATTTAATTTAATTTACTTCTGTTTCTTTGACCCATCATTTTAATGCGGTAATTTAAAAAAGAGTATTCACATGCGTGGGTAACCAGGGGTTCACCTCAAGTTTTTCTGCGACCCATTGTTCCCTGACGTTTTACGCGAATGTTCAGATTAAAAACTGTGTGGATTCGACACTGATGGAACAAAAGTGATGGTGGAAGATCAGAATAAGCCTTTTTAATTCTTATTCTGATCTTATGAGAGGCTAATCAATTCTTTCTATGGCGAAAATTGGAGGAAAATATTGCAATCCGCGATCGTGTTTTTATTGCATTACATTAGGGGGCCCTTTGCCCTCAGAATTTCGAGTAATGTGGGATCTTTAATTATTACTTTGTCATTAATTTTTTAGTTTTATGTAGGTTTCATTTTGAAATTATTTAATCATAATAATAATAATAATAATAAAAAAAGTTTGGATAAGCATTAATAAACGTTACTTTTAAATCTTGAATGTAGAAATTCCTATCCTTTGATAATATTTTCTGTAGAAGCGTCCAGTCCAAAGATCACGAAGAAATGAAGCATCTTCTCCAATATAACATCCTGCAGAATAATCAGCAAATTTAGTTACCTAGGAATTCTGTTTCATTGTAACGTTCTACAATAGTCACCGAATTTAGTTACTTTGGAAGTATTTTGCAAATTCATATGCAAAAACTTTCCAACTTTATTAGGACTTGAAATCGGCAAACCAAACAATCGTCAAGTGCAGGGTGGTCAGAAAGTCTTGTCCTCCCTAATTCCGAAGCACCGTTATGTGGATATAGGGCAGTGCAGGGCATCATGTGCAAGGGCACAAGATGTATACAAGTTCCTTATTACAAGCGAGTCAGGTGTGTGTAGTGAGGGGGGGAGAGACTTAAAGAATGAAGACCGTTATTTCCGTGACACGAAGGATCCGGCACCATGTCCTATGGGGTATTTTGCGTACTAGAGCATTTTCAATTTGTGCAAATGCAGCTCCGCACCCCTCCCCTTTAATTACGTTCTGCTGTTTCCTCGAATACAGAGTCCGTAGTAATACCACACTGTCTTATTGCAGGAGGAGGGATCAGGAGCTATGAGAGGCTAATCAATTGGCGCTTCGAAATGTGCTAATCCTCTCCTTATCCCCATAAACATCATGTAAGAATTCCCTGACGCAGATTAAATAGTCGATAAAACCTCCATCTTGTTGGAACTAGAAATCCAGAAAATTATGCCTTTGGATTTCTGGAACAAACGGGTCTCTCAGCATGGTCATCGAAGAAATAAGGATTGAGGCCCAGATCATGACATCCAGTAGATTGTTCTCTTCATAATAATGTGTGTTACTTTTACTTCAGAAAAAAAAATACAGAAACTTCTATAAATTGCACATTCAGCTGAGAAGAAAACCTTACCACATTGTGGAAATCTCAAGTAACTTTGCACATTGTTTCACATGTCACCATCACTTAGCTTATCGCCAAAGGAGATCCGAAGGATTTAAATTGAACGTCATGGGTGTTAGCAATATGGTTTTTGGAATACTGATTAAGCCGTGGGCAGCTTATGTCCTCATCGCAATGTTGTCAGTGTAGGAGGAACTTCTTTGTCCAATCTCATGGAAGCGCCTGTTGAATGTCTGTCTCTTGTTTCATAGTCTGTGGACATTCGTGAGACCTACACTAGTGACACGTATCACAATCAGCGAGATGATGGATGTTTCATATAAATGAGTTTTTCATAGCGCAAAAAAAAAAAAAAAAAAAAAAAAAATATATATATATTTTTGGAATTACGAGTGTAATTCTTATATATATATATATATATATATATATGTATATATATATAAGCGCACTCCTCATTAATTCTGAGGTAAGTTATCGAGACTCTTCCCCCTCTAGCACTTTCGGAAGCCAGGTTTATTAGTATTAGCAATGGCCACATGGTACAATGGTGCAGCATAAGCCTATGGCTTATGCTGCACCGGCCAAAAAAAAAAAAAATATATTAAAATAAAATAACAAAAAATATAATAATAATAAGAAAATTTTTAAAGTAATTAATAAGAGAAAAGGAAATAAACAACCTATGCGTTTCCCTCCTATCCAGCTGACCTTTGAATTTCCCCAAGCTGTCAGCCTCTTACCACCCATGTAGGTAACTTATTCCAGTAATTTATAACTCATTGGCTAAAATAAAACTTCCTGCAATCCAGTCTAAACACCTCCCACCGTAACTTGAAATGATGGTCCCTTGTTCTAGAATCATTTATAACCGTGAAAATTTCGTCCTCGTTCATTTTGCTTATGCCTCTCAGAGACCTTAAACACCTCAGTTAATCCTTGGATCCTAGTTTCCAAGCTCTGCAACCCACATATTCGAAGTGTTTTTCTTCAAAGACGCCCTTTTGCCGATCTCACCAGGCGAGTCTATAATCGATTATGTTTCGAGCGGATTGCGTAGTCAGAGAGGCTAATTTTATTATTTTAAATTTGCGAACTTTGAAATATGGAAGTGCAAATTTTGAACGCAGGATAGAAATATTTTTGTTTGGCGATCATAACGTTCAATTATTGACAACAATGAAACAAAATGATATTTTACTTTGGGGGAGTCCACCGATAAAGTTAGAAATCAAAAGGCCAAAGACGTTTGCGTGACCGTGACACTTCATACACTCATAGCTGTCCTACGCTACCGGAGTTTCCTCACCCATCTGAAACAAAGATGATTCTGTTGCTGACCATTAATATCTAAGCATACTTGAAAGAGAGAGAGAGAGGATAAGACTTTTGGATGATTGTGTACTTAAACTATTTGCTGATCTCGCTGTCACTATTTTTATATTGACGTTAAACCGAGTTTAATTTTTCTGAAACAAGCTTCACAGAGATGAAAATCAAGACCTCGGCTTTTACACTTCTCTCAAAAGCACTAATAATTATATTCTCATATGTTTTTTTCTGCTTGTTTAGCAATAAACAAAGGACTAAGGGTATGTGATGTCCGTTTTTCAAAATATGTAAGTTTAAAGTGATGGTCAAAAAGTATTTAGCACAAAAAACTACGAGTGTAATTTTTTTTATTGTTGCCTAAATGTGGCAAATTAATCTCGCAGGAAAACAATTTTTTTTTTTTCTGGATCACTAATTAACATGTTCCTCTAAAAGAGACAGTGGAGAGAGAGACTGTTAGAGATGAGACTGTCTGCACTGGTAGCACAGTGGTATCGTTACCGTTCTTCCCACACCGGGTGGATAAGGCCCGGGTTCGAATCCCGTCGATATAATAAAAATTGACGGAAGGAATTTTAATGGGCTTTTTTTTTACTCCGTGGCTGAGTTAGTAGGTCTCACACGTAGATATCAAGGTTTTTTTCCTCAGAAACAGGTTTTTTCGTCCAGCAAAACAGGCAAATAGACCAGAGAACACACGCAATTTACAGACCCAATAAATATATGGGTAGTGTACTCATTTACCCTAACATTATATATATATATATTTTTTTTATGCGTTTTTTTTTTTTTTTTTTTTTTTTTTCAATGTGCTATCATCAGCAAAACTGTGGATAGGATTTCCAGTGAATGGAAGAAGGTCATTAATATACAAGAGGAAAATAGTGGGGGAAGAACTGGACCTTGGGGGACACCAGCATTAGTGGAGAAGTTAGAAGACAGAGAGCCATCTACCATCACCCTCAGTGAGCAATCAGAGAGAAAACTGGATAACCAATTACAAAAAACAGTTGGAAAACCATAGGATGGAAGCTTATTTAGAAGACCTTTATGCCAAACACGATCGAAAGCCTTTGAGATGTCAAGAGCAACTGCTTGTGTTTCAACGAAATTTTCCATTGAATTTATCCATAAATGGATAACATAAGCCAGAATATCACCAGTGGATCGACACTGACGGAATCCGTACTGGCGATCGTTGATCAGATGGAATGTTTCTAGATAGTTTGAGTTGACGATTAATTGATTTCTCTATTACTTGAGAAAGAGAAGTAATTGCATTGGGATGATAATTGGATTGGAGGGACTTGTCACCCATTTTTAGGAACTGGTTGGATATGAGCAAATTTTCAAGCAGAAGGAAAAACACCTTTGGAATAAGGAAGTGAAAAAAGCGGCAAAGAACAAAAGTAAGTTCACGAGCTCAGGTTTTGAGAACAAGTAGAGAAATACCATCCGGACCTGGTATTTCTTAGCATCAGATTTATCTTTCTTAACATCAGATTCATCAAAAATCCTGACGTCCTTTTGACGGAAGACCACAGGTGGTATTGAATGGAGTGTACTGGGAATGGTTTGAGCTGATTTATCAAGATCATCAATACATGAGTTGGAAGGAAAATAGGATGCTAGCTGGTCAGCTTTATCTTTGGCTGATGTGGCAACAGAACCATCTGGTTTTGACAGAAGTGGGAACGGAGATGGGCGAAAATTATCCCCATTCCAAAAGTATATTCTTGTATGTTTTGCTTCTGCGTAGCAAATTTTTTCTGTGCTGTTACCTCCCCCACTAAAGAAGGCTAGATTCAGAATTACAAATAACATAATTTGTGCTCAAGCTAACAGAAAATAATAATAATAAAAAAAGTGATGTGCCGAGATAATCTTCAATCGGATTCTCGCCACATTTAGAGGAAATGGGGAACCAGATTCCATCTCGCTGACCGCAGAAAAGATCTTTGGAGGTGGCAGTTTAATGGTAAGCTGGAATCACTGTCAGTAGAGTATTGGGATGACATTCTTGATCCTTATGTTCACTCTTTTGAAGAGGGTAGCTGGTTCTGGCTTTTAATGGATGATATTGTGTCTCACTCAAGCGATACCTTCAGTGAAAAAAATATCTCGATTAGAATGGTTGCAATGAATTCCTATACATCAGTCCACCAAGAGGATTGGCAGGCACAGACAACCTGTTCCAAGCATGCGTTAGTCCTTACTCAGAAATGGGAATTGATACGTCTAGAACAAATTAACAGTGTCGTTTTCAGCACAAGGAGTCATCTTTGCTGCTATTTTTCTTAATTTAACCCAAGGCCATCTGATATCAGTACATCGTTTATCAATTGCATATAATCTATGGTAAGTTTACCACTTTTGTAGGATGATCGAGTTTCCGAGAGTTAGAAACCGTTCTACTCTTCCTAAACCATGATGTGATAAAAGCGCAAAGTTTCTCCCAACCAAATGGGAAGCATTTCTCAACTTTAACCATTCATCGAATCTAATAAGCCTTTTCCATCCGGTGTGATACAGAAGCGAGGCTATCAACTGCGCTGCTGCGAATGCGGATTGGAAGAGATCCGGCATTCCTGTTCACCTGAAATTAAAGGTAACAAGTGTCTCTTTATATGACGCTGTTGTAACGCGATGAAAAATATTTTAAATAGTATAGAGGAGGAGGGGGGGGGGGTGATCACTTTAGACCTTCAGTTTAACATGTTGAAAACCGCCATAGTATCACTATAACATGCAAAACAGCGCGTCACCATAGGAAGTTGCGCCGCATAAACACATATAAAAAGGTAATCATCAGCTAATTAATCACGTTAATTAATGCAAACCCTAAAAAACTAAACTAATCGTAAGGGTAGAACGAGCATGAAATATAAATAAACACATACTATGATAAATGGTGAAGTTGACATGCCAGTTAGAAATGACTCACAGATGGAAGGGCATCACTAAAACTATTAAATGTTTTAAAGCATTTAGAACACTTAACTAAGCACGTAAACCTTTCATCGGTTAATTGATGGCGTCGGCAGACTAGAAGCCCCTCACAAGCAATCTGTGTTTGCTTTGGGAGACTGATACTGACAAAAATAAAGAGTTGAAGGGGGGAGGAAAAAAAGCTTTATGATGGACATTGTTTATTTTTCCTGTAATTTTCTTTTAATCTTAATAGCGGATAACCAACTCCTACAACAATGTCCAAAACAGAAATGAAATTGTTTTTCACTTTCGTTCTCTGTTATTCTCGTAATTATCTTGAATTTACTTGGAAAAATACTTGCTACAGAATTATTCTAAATAACGATAGATAGAATAACGATACAAGATGTATGTGTGTGTTAGCGCTTTTACTGATTATTTTTATACTTTAATTTTCATTAAAAAAAAAGAAGTCAGGTTCACTTTAAAAATTGTCAGTTTTTTAACATTTACATAAAAAAGAGGCTGAGGTTCTAGTCGCTACTTCTTTCATTTCATTGGACTTATCACGATAAAAAAAAAAAAAAAAAAAAAATTAGAAAACACTCGAGCATGAGGAAGTCCGCACAAGACAGTGAAAACTGAACTTCCTCAAATAAAATGCAGTTGTCGAAAAGATTTTTCTAAGCGATCCAATGTTTGCACGCGTTTAAACGTCAGAGTTGGCTAAATAGTATTTTCCTCTTTTTTTTTTTTTTTTCTTTTTGTGTGTCCTCGTATAATAGATATATTATGCAGACTTATTTTGAAACAATCAGGAAACAAAATATTTTGAACTTGTTTAAGGCTTTCATTTTTATTAATATTACTAATATGTGTGTAATAGTAAATAGTATTATTATTGCCGACCGGGCTAGCCAAGTGGGTAAAGTACCTGCCCGGCAACCCAAAAGGTCGCGGGTTCGATTCTCGCCTCGGGCTTGGATCAAAGTACTGCAAAAAAAAAAACCTTGGGAGGTGCAATATGGCCACAGAAGCCGATGCGCCAACAACTACCAAATCAAAAAAAAAAAAAAAAAGTATTATTATTTATACATTATGGTCGTGGGGTTCGTTTGCCTAAGCAGTGTACCTGGTCCATAATACCAACTAGATTTCTTTTTCACTGCACTCTATTTCCTTTCATGAGTTATTTTCTTATAGTTATCACACGCACAAGATTAAAATTATGTACTAGAGTTAAGTTCCAAAATGGCTCACTTCATAATTGCAGTGCGTTATTTTGGGCTTTTGTAGATGGGAAAACCATGTTTACTAAGGTTTAGAAATTGAATTTGGAATGGACAGTGTTCAGACTGGAAAAATGAAGGTAGAAAAACATTGGTTCCAAAAAGTGATACCTGGATACACTTTGTGCTGCATGCGACGATATGAAAAGTACTGTATATCCCACAACATAAACAGTGATGCACATGTTATGAAAAGGGATGTAATTACAGTACCAAGCAAATGTCAACGTGGGACTTTAAAGTTAAAGATCGAGCTCTGCCTTTCTTGCATTTTGGGAGTACCATCTTAAAAAATAAAATAACTTAAGAACAGTTTGCGCAGTCCCAAATCTTTGTGAAAAATGATGACGCTGTTTGAAGACATTAGTACTTGGTGTAGTTCCTATCAGAGGATTCTCCCCCCCCCCCAACGGCAGCAATCGATGTTGAGGAAAGCGAAATTGTTGTGGCCAATGTTGTTACACGAAATGCACACTCAGTCACTAATGCTATTCCATGGGGAACAGTCTACAAAATATTTTGATTCCTTCTCCAATGGTTTCCTTACATATCCATATGCTGTATCATTTAACTCCATCTGATCCCCAACAAAGCGCCAATTTCATCCTATGGTTTCTAGCTAGGATGGAAGTGAATAACATTTGACCTTGGCACACCTGAAGGATTAAAAAAAAAAAAAACCCTGTATATTAAGGCCACCCAAATATTTAAATTCATATGCCGTGGTGTGTCTTATGTCTGAATACTGGTTTGAATACCCATAGTTGACATCTGTTATCTGCACCGGTAGCACAGTGGTATTGTCCTCCCCACAACGGGTGGTAAAGGCCCGGGTTCGAATTCCGTCGATGACGCGAGGAACTTTGATGGGCTTTTCTTTTTTCACTCCATGGCTGAGTTAGTCGATCTCAGGCCTAGTAGCAAGGTTTTCCTCCAGAAACTTTTTTTTTGTCCGGCAAATCGGCCAGAGAACACAATAATACAGGGTCCAGTCACATTATTTAGACTACCTACCTAGTATCCAGAATATGCACCTTTCACAGCATGCACCACAGCCCAGCCACTATGGGAAGGGCTCAATAAGTCTGTGGAAGGTTGCTTTGGGTATCTGTGACCATGCAGAGACTGTAATGCTCCCTGGAGTTTCTTGGTGGAGGATCCATCTGTCTGATGTGTCAATCGAGGTGGTCCCATAGATTTTCAATTGGGTTAAGATCTGGGAGAATTTGGTGGCCTGAAGTAGCTTGAAGTCTTTGTCATGCTCCTCAAACCCACTCATGGACAATTCTGACATGCCATGACGCACTGTCTTGATGATAGATACCATTGCCCCTAGGGAACATGTACGGGTGTACCTGATCGGCGACGATCGATAGGTAACCATTTGCATTCCGGGTGCCCTCCAGAGGTATCAGCGGACCCAAGCCATGCCATGAAAACATTCCCTAGACCATAACAACAGCCTGCCTTCTGCCAACAATCATGTCTGTGTGTGTTCTCAAAGGTTTCACACCTAATACACCACTTTCCATCCACTTGGAGGAGCAGAAACCGTGACTCATTGGAGATCACCCATTGCCACTCAGCTGGGGTCCAGTGTCAGTATGGCTGTGCAAATTGACTCCATTTGTGATGAACGGCCGTCAGCAGGGGTGCTGTCACCAAGCGTCTGCTCCGGAGCCCAATGCGCAACAGGGTTCGCTGCACTGTCATGTTGAACCGTGGGGCCACCTTTCTGGTGGCCCCACGGTTCATTTGGACTGCCAGAACAGCAACAGTAGCATGTTGAGCGGTCCTGACCTACAATTTCAGCTGATGTTCACCTCTGGGATCAATGGCACTTCACAATTGGGTCTTCAAAACTGCCCCATTCATCCAGTCTTGATACACTTACACCACTACAGCATGTGAGCATATCACAAAGTTTGCTGTTGCAGAAATACTGGCCCGATAGCTGATGATCATACCTTTTTCCAGGACTGATAGGTTGCATGCTTTGACCATGACAGAGGCTGTTGCCATGTTCACGGATGCCAAACATCAAGCCTTATATGCTTGCGGTGAGTGAACTTGACACGTGTGCTGTATGATTCACTAAGCATGTGTGATGTCTGCATTGGGGGGGGGGGGTCATAATATTGTGACTGGACTATATATATAATGGGTATATGTAAGAAATTACTGGGTGACCCTAATATACTAGTTTAGTTTAGTTGACTTCTATAGGAAATGTCACTGATGCTTTTGATCCTTTTAAATACCTACATACTACTGTTCTGGGTGGGTTCACAGCAAACTTCACGAGTAATTTGGCCGTTTCTTCAAGAAGAGTATGATTTGGCACACAATCATGGAGCAGTTATGGGAAACTGCTAAGGTGGGCTCCAACACCATGTTTTTGTACTTTGAGTGAGAGAGTGAAAATGAGTGAGTTGGGACAAAATTTTTTTAATGCAGGAGAGTTGCTGCCACTGTGGACAGATTACTGTCAACACAGTCATAACAATAATATATCTACTTTTTTTTTTTGTACTTGTTGGTGCATCGGCTTCTGTGGCCATAGTGCACCTCCCAAGGTTTTTTCAGTACTTTGATCCAAGCCCGTGGTGGGATATGAACCCGCAACCTTTGGGTTGCCAGGCAGGCACTTTACCCACCTGGCTAGCCCGGTCGGCAATACATCTACTGACTTCTCGGGTATTATTGATGCATCAAGGCTCACTATGTCCAAAACCTTTTACAAGCCTCAAAATTGCAATGAAGAGAAACACAACCTGCATAGCATCCCACATTGACCTTCCAAGCTAACTCAACTTAGGAATGAGTGAAAAGAGCTCACAGGGAGCTACAAAAAACATGTAGATGGTGTGGTAGTAAGAACATCAGTATCTAAAGCCACGTTGCATGGTATATAGTGTCTGTAAATTGAGTGTGTTCTGTGGACAAAAAACCCGAATTTCCGGGAGATAAAAACCATGCTAACTTCACCTGAGACTGGCTAACTTAGCTGCTGTGAAAAACGCCCATAAAAATTCCTCTTACCACTGATGGGACTTCAACTCAGGTCTTTTCCACCTGGTGTTGGGAAGGACAGCGGTTCTATCAACTGTGCTACCCACAAGGGAAGAACATGTAGCTCATCCAAACAAATATAGAGTTGCAATTCAAGAATCCACGGCACCAGTACTTCAATGCCATATACCACAAAAAGCAGAAAAAACCTTCGTTCTGAAGGGAATTCCAATCCCTGGGGGTATTGTCTACTAAGTTATCTGCAACAGCTGATTGGCAGTGCTGCTATTATCAACTATTTAAACACCAGTATTTGGGGCAATACCATGGGCATCTGTAGCCGAGTGGTCAGGAACTGGAGTCAAGTAGCACACGCTCTTTGAGTTGGGGTTCAAGCCCCTGACTGCTAAATACTGTCGATCTACCAACCAGCACTGGACCAGCATGGCAGATTACGGTCCATTTCCCTCAGCATGAATTGTTGAGGCGGCTTCCATCCTGCAGTGGGTTGATAATGGATACAGTTTTTACCATGGGCGTTGGCTTGGATGACATTATTGTTCAGGACAATCTGGCTATCGACATAGAATGCCAGCTGAAAATCATTCAAGATAACAGTAGCTACCAAACTTTCTGAACCACCCTTCACTACGGAGGAAGAAGCAGTTAAATGCATCAACAAAGGGCAGGTGCATGGTGGTGACCTCACTGAAGGTGAGGCTTTCTAGCATCTCTGGCCTTACATCTTATTGCTCTTTACAATGCATCTCTGAAGGTCCACTCAACCAATCTGAACCATATTATTATATTAGCCATTTGGTGCAAGGAAGCCTGAGGTTTTTGCTGCACCATCCAAAAAAAAATTTCTGCATTACACTCTGTGTGTGTGTGAGAGAGAGAGAGAGAGAGAGAGAGAGAGAGCGCGCGCGCCTGGGTGTGTGTGCCAAGCCCATACTCACCAGATGTAAAGCCTACTATCCCATTGCTTTTCTCCCTATCTTGTGGAAAGTGCTGGAGTGGCTCCTGATTACCAGACTGAGTCTTTAGTATTCTATAGCTAAGGTGATCAGTAGCCATGTTTTGGCTTGAAGAAAGGGGCTGCTCCACCAACCATGCCTTAACACAGTGGTTTTCAACCTTTTTTTCATAACGGCACCCCTAATTAATTTATTTTATTTTGCGGCACCCCTACTCAATTTTTTGCCTGTTAGATCCGATTCTCTCTCTCCCTCTCTGTGATATTAAAAAAATATATATGATAGTTACTACAATAATATAATTATAAAAATTACATTTCATAATACAAATTATATATTATGAAATTATTATATATATATATATATATATAGTATATAATAATTTTATTCTTTATATATATATAGGTACTAAGTAAACATCAATTATCGATCACCACAAAACTAAAAAGATACTGTACACCGTTTTATACTGAAATAAACGTATAAATTAAAAATAATAAGTTTAAGTAACTTTAACCCAAATTATGTGGCACTCCTGGAATGTTGTTTCAGCGCCCTAAAGTGCCGTGGCACCCTGGTTAAAAACCACTGCCTTAACATCTTAGAGAGTGCCACTTCTACATATGTAAAAGTGGCATTGTTCAGTATTCATTGATTTCTAAGGTGCTTTCAACCCTGTATGGTGGCTCGTTGAGGACCATGTTCCACGGCGATGGGCACACAATCAAATTGGAGGCAACCCCTGGTGATGGATGGGTCTGGAAATGTCATGAAACCAGATCGAGATGGTCATTTTCCTGTTGGAGAAATAACTCCAACTGGAGACAGTGAAACATCATTCTCTGGAACAGCCAGCTTTGCACACCCTCCAGATGACAAGCCCTTCTCCAGGTGGGATCTGGTAGGCCACAGCCTTCCTTCTTTGTGACTGTTTTGCATGCTGTACATATCATGTAAACAGTCACTATAACTCTGGACACCAACTTTCACATTGGCTTTGCCATTACAAGGCAGAATCATTTGTTGGAATTCCTCTTAGAACTCCACCCTTCTCTTTCAGCAGACCTGGACTTTGTCCTTCCAGGTAGGATATTTTGCCAGCAAGCTCTGATCTACCAGACTGTGGTGTTTATTCATGAAGACAAGCAGTGACCCAGGGTTTGCCCTGGGTCAGATGGCTGGTTGTGGACTTGACTCCTCATACCACAGACTCTCTTCTTTTGTTTCATTCACTCCACCCTGCTGAAAGAATACTACCTTCTGTGAGATCTCCCACTCTGCTCAGTTCCTTGGTGATTCTGGAGCCCTTCCAGAACAGGATGTTCAATGATTACTGTAACCATTCTGGCATTCCCCTGCCATCCTTTTCTTGGCACTCCCCTCTATGTTTAGTCTTTTTCACTGCCAGGGGGTAGTCTTTTCTCTCATCATCCCCTTATCTTATCTGTTCTTCTCTGTCCTGTTTTATTCCTCTCATTAGGCTTCCTCTGCTCTTATCCTGGTCAGAGCAAGCCCAGCTTTGTAAAAGTCCCTATATTGTCCTGGTTCCTCATGGATAGGGAGGTACCTTCCTTGGTGATTGCCCCTCCCAATAACTAAATGGCCAGATGATCGTGACTCGGGGTACCCAACAAAACTTACTCATCGAGCTTTGAAGTCTAACATTTTCACAGTGCCACTAAGTGCGGTTTGCAGGAACTACTGGCAGCACATAACAATGTCCACTATGTGTCAAGTATCATGAGTTATGTTGTTCATCTAGCCACTTAGCTACCAGGAGGCATGATTACCAAGGAAGCAGTCTCCCAGCTTGTCCATGGGCACAGGGAGCCTGGCTAGGATAGCAGTGAGCACTATATAGACATCCCCATCTTGTAAAGCCAGAGGGAGGGAAGGTCAAAAGGACACTCACTGGATAGCCTCATTTCATTCACAACAGGAATGTTGCAAGCCCGAATGGGAAGGTCAGTTGGGAGTGCCCCGGGGCAGACCCAGGAGAAAATGATGTGAAACCTTTAGTAGTATATGGGGGCTGTGAAGAAGGGCACGGGGAGGGAAGATAGTGTTAAGAGCAAATGCCTGGACTCCATTCTCAGGCATAGATTCCTTAACTTCTTTTTCCCAGATCACTCTTAGAACTATTTTTGTATGGGGAGTCATTTGCATATTTCCAATTTGCTGCAATTGCAGATGAATAAGCATTAACCTGATTAACTAATGATTTAGTGACTTCCATAATGGTTTCTTTCGGTATAATTGGAGATATCTTTGGCTCTTTATGCTTGTGTGCTTTTGTCCCATTATCAAATTCATACAGTTCTAAGCATGGGTGCCAGCAGAATATTTTGTTCACCAAATTTTCGAATACATGCAATATTTTAATTAAGTCAAGTTTGACTGATTTATGTGTACAGCCGTGCCAACGTTCCGTGATCGGTGGGAGAAAGTACTTGTATTTTTTTAATGTTTCAATAAATTACTGAAAATATTAAAAAATGTGTGTTACTTCGAAATGCAAAGGTGGTGCACTTGCACCATGCTTCTAAGTAATCATTAGCTAGACTAACAGCCTGTCTCCTTTAAAACAATAAATATTCATTTATTGCAAATACAGCAAGCCCATCACAGCACTAGGCTAGGAGCATAAATTTAGTACAAGGGAGTAAATATAAAAACAAACACATAGCAGAATTCATATATACATTAATAATGATTAAAACAAAAAAAAAAATTGTGTAAATACAGATGCAAAGAACCTGTTCAATTCATTTAGCTCTACTTAGGGTCATTGATACTGAATCTCTTCCTCCCTGTAGTATCCTTTGTGATAGCAAAGAATTATTTGTTCAAATAAACAAAGAATTCATTTTTTAAAAAAATCAAAAAAATCTTCCTAAGCCTATCTTTGTAATTAATCTCATTACAGACCAATGGTATACTTTACATAAGCTTGTTTTCCTGATAATCTATAACCATTCCCATTGTGGTATTAATTTTTCTTCAATTGTTTGGTTACTCCTTTCAGTTTAAAATTTGATTCATATTGTTTTAAAGATATGGATTATTTGTAGAATATAGGGATATTTCTGGAATGTATACATCACTTATGAATTGCTTTCCCAGGTAGCAAGGTGGTTATAGTGGGAAAATTTAGCTGTTTATATAATTACTTAAAAGTGATAAATTTTGTTCAATAAGTAGTTATAACAGACCTCATCATTCTCTATTTTTTAATTTAAAAAATAGTAAGTTACAACTTAGAGTATTATCATCAGTGATTTCGAAGTGAATATCATATTTGCTTTGTGGGTGGCTTAATTGCCAAGTAAGTTGTGATAGCTTATATGAAGGCTTGAAAAACAGGGTTGATGCCCTTGAAGAAATTAAAATGAGATCCCTCACAGCAGTTTGCTGATCCTACAGGAAGTAGCTGTTGCCAGGTGACTTCTTTGTCAGGAAAGTGGGAAATATTTTATAAAAGGAATAGATAGAATAGGTTTAGAATCTGCCTGGGGCAAAAGTTGATGGCTTAGAGCAGCTATCTTTTAAAGGAACAAAAGGTGATATTTTACATATTGGTACTAATGATATAGAATAGGAGATGAGGATTTATTTAACAATTACATGGTAATGTTGAGAAAAAGTTGCAAGTTGGATTAAATTTGAAAGTGTCTGACCTGATAGGAGGGAGTATACAGTGAGAGCCATGCCAATCAATTTGGCCCTGCAGAGACTGCAAGGGTATGGGGTAGAATTTTCAGTGTGGTCTGTGCTTGTACAGGAAAGACTGTTTTTACAGGATTGGGATACGTGTAAATAGAAGGGATGCAAGAATATTTGCTGATGCTATCGAGTCAATGTCAGGTGGGTCAGAAAGCTGATAGCTTCAGGGATACACAGACTAATAGCAGCTGCAGGCAGAGGGGTAAGTGCATCTTGCACCATTTCTATCTGTTGAAACATGCAGTAGCCTGGAAAGCAAAGTGTCAGGGATTATAGACCTGTTGGGAGGTCCTCATGGAATAAGCAAATACATGGGTTATGTTAGAGTTATTAAGAGTAAACACAGCTGTACACTAATACTAGACGCATAGCAAATAAATTTAAAGTACTGGTTAAATCATCAGATGCGGGCATTATACGGATATTGGAGACATTCCGACATCAGGGATGCAGAATTTGAATACGGAGAGTGTGATATAAGCAGAGTTAACCCTCTGTTGCTAGTATGGCTTCTGACAGATGCCATACTAGCAATGGAAGGTCAACTATGCTCACTAATATAATCTAATTGGGTATACTATGAATCATGAGACATTCATTTTTTTTTTTTTTTTTTTTTTTTTGTGGCACTTAGCAGATCCCAGGTGAGCAAAAACTTTTCTTCCAGGCAATTCTCATTCTATGAGATTTGCAAGATGCCTGTGATGGGTGTCTAATTGTTTCTGCAGAACTTTGATTTCACCATCGAGATCAGCAAAAAAAATAGTTCATATTTTATATTTGCCATCTGGGTTTCATTCTCCCAGATTGAAACCTAGACGATCACAGGGGTATTGAGGTCATTTCTTTGCTCAAAGCCCATGATGTAAGAAAGTTCATGTGGATGAATGGATCGATGGCAAATTAAGTATTAACATTGGTTTTAGTTTTTAGCATTATTTTTAACTTTTAGTATTAGATTAAACATAGGCAAATATTGTACTACTGAATTGTGCATTAATCTGCCTGTAATAAAACTGAACAATTCGTGCAATCTCATATAATTCTCTTGCAACTTCTGTTCCAGGGAAAATAATGGAGTAATTGGTAAAAGAAGTAATACAGGATCATCTAGACAAGACCACAATTGTACTTTAGACACAGCATGTGTTTGTTAAGGGAAAATCTTGTCTGACCAATTTGATTGATTACTATGATGTGGTCACAAAGGAACTGGATGCAAAGAATAATCTTCATACTTGGATTTCAGGAAAGCTTTTGATACTATTGCACGTAAATGACCACTTTACAAATTGGAGCAGGGCAGAATTCAGGGCAAGTTGCTGCTGTGGATAAAGGGATGGTTGAGTGAGAGTAGGCAGCAAGTGGTAATCGGTGGACATTACTCTTCATGGAATTTTGTTCATGAAGAGACAATAATCAAAACTCACAAATAAAATAAAAATAATTTATAACATTTTTTAATATAAGAAAAATGGTCTTTTCACAAATGTGTTCATAATATAGTGAAAATAAAAGGTGACATCAAAAAGTGAACAATTTTGAATATTTATTGCTGATTTTTAATGTTATAAATGATATAACTTTATATGAGTGTATGACAGTGAATGCTAAACGGAACTTTTATAATCCAGCTGATGAATTGATTAGGTATTTTGCATCAGTCTTTACTGACCAAAGATCCTTCACCTTAGAGAGGTTGTGCAAGTGAATTTGAGCTATATGAAATTACAGATGAGTGTTTGTTAAAAAAATTTAAGCATAAAAGCAAGTAAGGTTCCTGGAGTCAATGGCATATACTCAGTAATTTTGAGGGAGACAGCCAAAGAGTGTATGGAACCATTGAGGTTAATTATAAGGGCATCATTGGACTCAAGAGAGATTCCTTTGGATTGGAGAAGTGACAATGTATCGCCAATACATAAAGTTGGTTGTAAGAGTGAAGTCAGTAACAGATTAGCATTAGTAAAGGCACATTATGCAAGAAAGCAAGCTTATATAGCACCAGCCAAAAAAAAAAAAAAAAAAAAACCTTCCCATTTCACCCATCCACTCCCTCCAAATGTCTGCTAGTTCTGCCTTGAATCTATTTAAGCTAACTGCTACGACAGACGAAAGTTTATTCCAGCAATCAACCTCCCTCTGGCTAAAGGCAAACTTCTGCACATCCATCCTACAACTGTCTTTCCTCAATTTGAATTCATGCTCTCTCAGATGATTATTCTGAGCAAGAGGAAGAATCCTGCTGACCGGGCTAGCCAGGTGGGTAAAGTGCCTGCTTAGCAACCCAAAGGTCGCGGGTTCGTATCCTGCCTTGGGCATGGATCAGAATAGTGCAAAAACCTTGGGAGGTGCATTATGGCCACAGAAGCTGATGCGACAACAAATAACAAAAAAGGAAGAATGCTATCAGCATTGAGCATGCTCAAACCATTCAAGGCTTTATACACCTCAGTCAGGTCATCTTGCAGGTGCCTAGTCTCCAGACACTGTAATTTGCAAAACTTAAGCCTTTCTTCATAAGAGCAACCCTTTGTTCCATTCACTAATCTTGTTGCCCTTCTCTGTACTCGTTCCAACAGCTCTACATTCTTCTTAAAATGAGGCCTCCAGACCTGTATACAGTACTTAAGGTGTGGCCTGACCATTGCCTTATACAAGGAGATAATCACCTCCTTATCCCTGCTAGAAAAATTCCTGTATATTATTGACAAGACACCATGGGGTTACTCTTGCAGACCATCTGCATTGCTCAGAAAACTTTATATCTGCCTGCACAATTACCCCCAGGTCCTTTTCATTCTCTACCACTGTCAGTGTAGTACCACACAGTTGATACATTACTCTGGGGTTACTGCTTCCCATATGCAGTACTTTACATTTGTCAATGTTAAACTTCATTTGCCACCTCTCAGCCCACCTGCTCAACTTTTCTAGATCCTGCTGCAGCAGTGTACTGTCATTAGTGATTAACAACCCTGCCGACTTTCGTATCGCCTACAAACTTGGACATTAAGCCTGATATACCATCATCAGTATCATTAATAAATACAGAAAACAGCAATGGACCTAACATTGAACCCTTGGGGATTCCACTAATAACATTAACCCATGAAGAGCAGTGTCCATTGATTACCACTCAACCATCCCTTTGCCTCCAATGCTACACTGCTCCAGTTTGTGTGGCAGTCTTCCATGTGCAACAGTATCAAAAGCCTTTTTATGATCCAAATATATGATATCAAAATTATTCTTTGCATCCAGTTCTTTTTGTGACCACATCATAGTATCCAATCAAATTGGTCAGACAAGACAAAACCATGCTGTGTCCGAGCTATAACTGAAGTCTTGTCTAGATGATCCTGCAATGCTTCTTTAACCAGTGCCTCCATTAATTTCCCTGAAACAGAAGCATCGCAGATGTGGCGTGTAATTACTTGTCGCCCTTTGATTCTCCTTTGTGGATTGGGGTCACATTTGCACATGTCCAGTCCATGGGTACCTCCCCTGAGTCCAAGGAAGCTCTCATAATTATGGCTAAGGGTTTGCTTACTTCCTTTGCTGCCTCCTTTAATATAACTGGATAGATTCCATCCACCCTGGGTGCCTTATGTTTATCTTCAACAATTTCTGCTCCACTTTACTCTCAGTTATTACAAGATAGTCTAGCTTACTATCAGGATTTAATACACCTCTGGCATTCCCCTCCCTGAATAACTCCTCATGTGTGAATGTAGATGCAAAATATTCATTTAGTTTGTTAGCTACCTGAGCAGGGTCATCAACAGTTGAACCATCGATATTAGTCTGACTTCAGTGGCAGGGAAAGTCTTAGAAGTTATAATTACGAGTGCAATCCAGGGACATTTAGATAGATATGGTATTCTGAGTATAGCACATGGTTTTGTTAAGGGAAAATCTTTTTTAACTAATCTAGTGTGCTATTGATACAGTTACTCATGAGCTGAATGCAGGGAAAAATTTTGATAGTGTTTATTTGGAGTTTAGCAAAGCATTTGACTTTGCCTTATACAATAGCCTCTCATGAGAGGCTATTGTATAAGCTGCAACATGTTTGGATTACTGGAAAGATTTTAAGAGGATGGCAGAAGGCAGAGGATTGTGATCAACAGATATTCTTCAGATTGGTGTAAGTCCAGAAGCGGAGTCCGCTAACGATTGATTCTTGAACCACTGTTTCTGATTTTCATAAACTGCATACATTGATGAAAGGATAAAGGGCATGATATCAAAATTTGCAAATGACAAAGATTGGGAGAGTCATTAATGACCAGTGCTAAGCAGCACTCCTTCAGGACGACTTGAACAGGCTTCAAGAATGGTCAGAAAAGTAGCAGCTATGTTTTAATGCAGCAAAATCTTACACTTAGGGAATAGCAACCCAAAAATAAATTATATATTTGGTGGGGTTGAATTAAAAACTGTAGAGGAAGAGAGGATCTGGGAGTTATGGTATGGGCAGACATGAAGTTTTCTGAGCAGTGTAAACAGGCGGCCAGGAGAGCCCATGGTGTCCTGTCGATGAATTGTCAAACCTTATCCTGTAGAGATAGGTAGGTCATAAACCCACTGTATAAGGCAATTGTAAGACCACATTTGGAATATTGTGCCCAAGTATAGAGACTTCATCTAAAAAAAAAGACTGAGTTTCTTGAAAAGACCCAAAGACAGGCAACTCGCACAGTGATATTGGCAAATGCAGACTGTGCAAGGAAAGACTTATGTGAGCTGCAGAGCTTGGCAACCAGGTACCTTAGAGAGACTTGATTAAGGTTTATAAGGCTCTGAGAGGAGTTAGTAAAATGAATGGCGGCAAAATTTTCACTTTTATAGAGAATTCCAGAACAAGTGGCCATAAATTCAAATTACAAGGGAAGAGGTTTAGACTAGATTGTAGCAAGTATTCTTTTGGCTAGTGAATTGACTACTGGAACAAGTTGCCTCCACTGGTAGTTGAGGCTGACAGTTTGAAGGAATTCAAAGGTCAACTGGGTAGTTACCTACATGAGGAGGGAAGTGCATAATTTGTATTTTCTTAAAATTTTTTTTTTTTTTTTTTTTTGGGCCTGTGCAACAAAAGCCTGTGGCTTTCTTGCACTATATGGCTATACTAATACTATTTCCTATTCTAGGTTTATCTTTGTTATTACTAATATAATAATATTTATTGAAATTTTGTTATATACATAGACTATTTACTGGTAGTAAATTTTATTCTGATAAGATTTATTTTCTCTTAGCCGTTCCACGTGTACCACTGGACTTGGATGCCACAACAAGGATGTTGCAGCTGTATTGGGGAAAATAATGCATTATGAATGCAAGGTAAGCAAGATTATCAAATTTGGCTACACATTAAAATATTTCTTACTGAATGATCCTTAAACTAATTTAATATTGTAATTCAGTCTGTGTTCTGTTACAGATAATCACGTATTAATTGCTATGAGAGAAATTTGAAAAAAATAAAACTAATTATAATAAATCAACAACTGTAATATACATTTCTTTGCAGTTTTCATTGAACTCAAGAGAGAACAAAAAGAAACGCTGGTTAACTGTATCAGTTATCTGGCAGCCTACTGAGGAATTTGTTATTTGGTTTTTTTTTTTTTAGGAGCATTAGCAACTAAGGCCATATTGCTCCGGGAATATGCGGTGGTCGTTTCCTGACCTTTCCGCATCCGCCGTATTTGGTAGTGATGGGCTTGAACCCCGGTCTAATCAAAAAGCGTGTGCTACGCACTGCTGCTCCTTCCCACCTGGCCACGGAGGCGCTGAGGAATCTGTAATCAGTTATGAGAATTGTAACTGAGTTTGAAGGAACTAACTTACAAATTAAGTGAATTCAGACAAATTAATAAACTAACAAAGAATTTACACTAATGAGGGAATGTTTCTGTAAAATGCCCTAGTTAAAAATATTGAACACTTTGCTGTTAATTGCAAAATAAAGTACTTTCACTATAATTCAAATTATTGAGAATTTTTAGGCAGAGTAGCCATTCAAATAAAAATATAAAGAGCACTTCATATATGTGTATGCACTTGGTACTAAGGGCTCATAATACTGGTCAAAATCTTAATACTGGTATTTTTAATTTATGAAACTGGGATACCAGAATTTTTCTTCATTTACTTCTGACTTATAAAGTGAGTCTGTTACTGCCAAGTGTATACTATGAACCAAATAAAGCTGCTGTTCGGCATTGATTACTTTACCAAATTTGGTCATAGGTGATGCACCATCAGTTATTCAAATTATGTTTTTAGAAGGACAGAGAGCGTATTCACCTATTTATTTATTTTTCTCTACAAGTTCTAAGAAATTCTCTGCTGAGATAATACTGTACACACTCATTAGCCCAATATTCCACAAAATTCCCCCAACAGGGTAAACATTTATATTTAAATACAGTAAACCCCCGCTATTTGCGGTATCTGTATTCGCAGTCGCTGATTTAATATAAAATGAAACCAAAAAAAAATGTGAAATTTAAATCAATCACCGTGAACATTTTCTGCCATAAAAAAAAAAACATGGACGTGGCTAAAATTATCTTTCCCAGTCAAAACAGCACTCAGTGGGTGGTGGGAGAGGGGTGACAAAATCGCGAGCATGGATGTTTCTTGCTAATCCTTGTTCAGTACGTGTTATGTGCTTGTCATGGAAGGTTTCGTCGTTTGCTTTTAATTTATATGCTTATAAATTTATCAATTTATAAATTGATATGCTTACAAAAGTGATAAATCTACCGGTTTGCAGTGTAAAACAGACTTTTTCAAGTGTGTTAATGGAAGAAAGTGACTTTATTGTGGACAAGTTCTTTCTAACCTGTACAAAAATATGGCTACAAATAACAAGGGAAATGTGAAAAGATCAAAGAAGGTGATGACATTAGTGAATAAAATTGAGTTATTAGATAAAATTTCTAATGGTGAAAATGTCTCCTCAGTGGCAAAACATTATAAAATCAATGAGTCAACGGTACGATCAATCAAGAAATCGGAAGAAAAAATCCGCCGTAGTGTCCATGAAAACGAGCTAATTGCTTCAAAAATTTGCTCTGTAACTCGTGATGTTAAATTAGAAAAAATGGAAAAGGCTTTAAATCTGTGGAAAGAAGACCGAACACAAAATAAAATTCCATTAAGTTCACTCATCATTCATGAAAAGGCAAAACTCCTTTATCAACACTTTAGCGAAACTGGTGATAGCACTGGCGGGATAAGTTTTTTAGCTAGCAAAGGCATTGGTTTGAAATTTCTAATAAATATTACATTTAATATTAAATTGTTTATTTTCATTTCGATGCCATATGCTTGCATTTCACTATGTACTGTCTATGTACATAGTCATATTATGAAGGTACATATAATACATACATAGACAAAATTTTAGACTAGTTTTTCTTATATATTTCATACTTTTGAATGGAACCCCTTTATTACTATGGGAGCCATAACTCGATATTCGCAGCATTTCTCAGGAACGTAACACCCGCGATATTCGCGGGGGTTTACTGTATAGTCTATTGCGTACTGATGTTAACTCATCAAAAGTCAGACTAAATCTTTGCCTTCTGATTTAAGTTGAACTATTTCATTTACTATAGTTTTTCAAATATGACCAGTGTAACCCAATACCATTTTTTTAATGGTTACTGGCAATTTGGGTAAATCACTAAAACCTGTTGTGATCAATCCTTTTCTGATATCAACAGAAGTAGAGAAAAGATGGAACTGGAAGCCATCATAAGCTGTCATACCAGTCAGTACTTCTGACAGTTTTTCTCTTTTATCGCTCTTGAAGTAATCAATCAAAAAAAATTTTGGCTTTGCCTCTTGTAGTAAGTTCATGTTCATCATTCTCTAAATTAGATGCTGGTACATCTGTTTTTCTTAAATGTATATCTTGTATTTTATTCAAATGCATATAGAGCCCACTTGTAGATCCCCTACCACAATTTATTTTTTCAGTTAGCTGACCACCTTATTCTATCAAATAATAAAATCACACTGAAGACTTATCACTTCCTTTTCTGTGTTCTATGAAGACATTGGGCCTGTAAATATAAAATTAATTTAAATTAATAATAATTCAAAATTAATCAAAAATAAAAAAAAAAATATTACATTTTTGACTTTTTTAGCACTATATCCGTAGTAATGAAAGAAAGGGATTGATGTTTAAGCTTTGTGAGGAAACCAGATCTGAGTTTCATGATGTTCTCAGGTTTCCGTTACGTTTGTATTGTGTATATGTAACAATCCCTCAGTTATAAATTGAGTAATATTAATGATTTATTGTTGTTGATTTATGTGAATAAATCATATATCGTATAACCTTTATGTGAATAAATCATAAACAATTATTTTTTAAATTAGTATTGAAAAACCAGTTTCTATATCAATAAAATTTTAAATTATAAGAGGAAACCTCCTACCATTTTAGTAGGACTGTAATTCTCTCGGCACTCAATCGCGGATGAATGTATTATTATATGAACCCACCCCATGTGCTTACATAAATCAAATTAAAATAGCTACTAATTAATATCATCATGCATTCAATTCTCACATCACACCAAGTGCATCGAGAAGAGCCATGGAAAGTTGGTGGCCACCAACCCCCCAAAGAAACAACCAATATCGCATGCTACCATGAGAATTGAAAAACAATTGTCGTAAAAAAAAATCTTAAAACCACAAAACAAACAAATATTCATCAATTCACAAACAATTTAAACTTTAAAACCGTTTACAACTTCTTTTTATTGTTTGTGAATTGATGAATATTTGTTTGTTTCATGGTTTTAAGATTTTTTTTTACAACAATTGTTTTTCAATTCTCATGGTAGCATGTGATATTGGTTGGTTTTTTTGGGGGGTTGGTGGCTGCCGACTTTCCATGGCTCTTCTCGATGCACTTGGTATGATATGGGAATTGAATTCTTGATTTTAATTAGTAGCTATTTTAATTTGATTTATTTAAGACTAAGCACGTTGGGTGGGTTCATATAATAATACATTCATCTGCAATTGAGTGTCGAGAGAATTACGGTCCTACTAAAAAGGTAGGAGGTTTCCTCTTATAATTTAAGATTATAATAATAGGACTTATTGGGCTTCAAAGTAGTATCAATAAAAGTATTTGAATATCAGAAAAAAATTACTGGGATGCTGGTATTGTAAACCCTACTTGGTACTAATTTGATGGCAATGACAGGAACATGATCAAACACTGAATTGAATTCTGTCATCTGATTTTTCCATGCTAAAGGCAGCATACTAACAGAAATTCATCATTTGATTAACACTTCATGAGCAGAAAAGGTGTACTGATGGTGCCATGCAATGCATATCCAACACAAATTGTATGGATGGGAGGTTTTGGCACATCCATTACATAATCTAGACTTTTTCCCATCAACCTGTTGCTTCTTTGGGCCCCTAAAATATCTGTAAAAAAAAAACATTTGCAACTGATGATGTTATACAAGTGGAGATGACTTCTTATTTCTAGTCATTTTATCATGATTTCTTTTTCAGTGAATATCCATTCACTCATTCATCA
Organism: Mastigoproctus giganteus; assembly: GCF_048544385.1. NCBI lineage: Eukaryota > Metazoa > Arthropoda > Arachnida > Uropygi > Thelyphonidae > Mastigoproctus > Mastigoproctus giganteus. The sequence continues at coordinate 202,839,269 of NC_143581.1, read as the reverse complement.
GTGGGATAAGTGTCCAACTATGGCAATGATTGTGTATGAAAATGTTGTTATGAGGCCTATGTGCAATAGCATATGCTCTTTGAGTAGACTGGGGTTCAAGCCCCTTACTGCTGAATACAGGAATACCTTGCATAGCGTGGTTTCGAAAACAACAGTTTGCAAATTGAAAAAAAAAAAAAAAAAAACTGTGTTACACACCAATACATTTGATATACTGTATATGTATGTATTATAATACCAGCACGTAGGCCAATGCATTATGGATTCAAGGCCACACTGACTGTTGTCGCAACTCCCATTAAATACGGCCTCTGTTAGCATTCATACATTAGTAAACACTCTAGATTCCGAGCGCTGAGGTTGTTGAGTATGCATAAGCTGTACAAAAAATTTTTTGCTGTGTATTTTTATTAAAGATTATTTTTTAAAAATGTTACCTTTATACACAAATATGAGTGGAAAGAAGAAATGTAATGCCGCTGAGTGTTCTTCTAGATCCAAACATCAAGCGAGGTATGAAAGTAAGGCAGGCGTTGCAAAATGACATTCGATGTTATAAAGAGATGTATTGCAGACAAAAAGAAGAAAAAAACCGTGAAAACTAAGCTGATCAGTTATTTTTCAAAATAAAAATACAGTACATACTTCACTTATATTCTTTTGGTATGTACATACTGCAATAAAAATCATTTGTACTGTAGTATTTTTCATTTTAATCATTTTAGTTTCTTTTTTTGCAAGAACTTCATGGGCATCAATTTATAGTACACAAACACCTATATATTTTTGCAACTTGACCCATATAATCAAATTGTCGGAATACATTACATTAAAATACATACTAATAATACCTCAATCAGCGCGTTATTTTTTGGCACAAATTAACTGCGCTATGCGAGGTATTCCTGTACAGTCGATCTGCCAACCTGCACTGGACCAGCATAGCAGATTATGGTCCATTTCCCTCAACACAACTTGTTGAGAAGGCTTCCATCTTGCAGGAGATTGACAATGGTTGCAGATTTACTTATTTTATGACAGCCTTGTACAGAGCAAATCCAAATTGCACAAACACTGTCTCAGGTTTACTAAGTAAACATGAACCAAAAAGCCTCCCCCAAGACCTATCCTTTTGCCTACTAACTACTATTTGTTTTATGTATTAAAGAACAGATTTTGGATGAAATTCAGAAATTAATGTTCAGCATAGGGAAAAATACTATTTGATGGAGGTGGAATATTTTGAGAAACAACACAATAATAATATATCAGTTTTCCCATGCAAGTTTTAGCTTACTTGTCATAGGGGAAGGTGAAAAGTTCTTTTCAGATCAAATCTTATATAATGAGAGCATCAAATGAATATACAATGTTTTTAAAAAACACATTTTACAACAACAGTTATTCTAATTAATTTTGCTTAATATCTTAAGGAGTTTTATTTCACTCAAAGTAAATTCTGCTTATTTTCTTTTCAGATCATATATGTTTATTCTTCATCCTGCCAGTTGAAGCCAGTGAAGCTTTATAAACATTCTACATTACAGAAATTATATATATATTTATAGGAAGAAGTTTATTGCCTTTTTCTCCATATGCATTGTGAAAACAAACACTAGGTATCTAATTAATAACTACAAGAAATTGCAAGGGATAAATTATTGAGATTTAAAGTATTTCACCATGGTTTGAACAGAAGATTTCCTTCTCTACTTCAGATGATTCTAAGGATGTCAAGAAGTCATAAGAGAACAGGAGAGATATACGTCTTACTTATGAATATTTAGATGATCTTAATGTGTTTTAGGGATACTTACCACAGTGAAGTATATTTCGACTGGCAAGAAACAAAGTATTTATTGGCTGCAGCTGTTTTTAACTTAATTTCAAATTGGAATTATGAAAGCAGAGCTAATTCAAAACTATCAGGAGAGTTTTAATGATATTTTACTTTGGCAAACAGAGTAAAAAGCATTTCAAGCTGTTCTCAAATCTAAGTGCATAAAAATTATGTATCTTTTGTGCTTACCCTGAAAGTTCCATCCCCATGGTGGTAGACTGAATCATACATGTTTCAATGGAATTTGTCCTTGAATGTTTCAGAAGATTTGTATAGAGAAGGTTGGAATGAACATTTAAAAATATTTCTGTGTACAATAAAGACTAACTCTTTAAAAATACATTCATATGTATATTTCTTAATATATAAACTTTTTTTCTGGAACATTTCTACATCATTTCACGTTCATCGTTTCAAGTTCAGTTATCATGTGCTGCTTTCATAGTGGAACACAAAATTTCTATTTAAAAGTGCGAGATGAAAGATACACATCAATTCCTATAATTCATCCAATGCATAGGTTTGCTGCTGTGCATTACCATCATCAGACCATAAAAGGAACTTCTGATCTACCTAAATTGACTTTTTGTACCAATTCACTTAAGTCATTTCTTTAATTCACGTATCATTATGACTCGTTCATGTTCAAATAGAAAGTGACAAAGGAAAGCATCAAATGCGAAATTGATATCAGAAAGTGTGCGACTAAGAAGAACATTACTGGAGTTCTCACTGAAGATTTCAATGCTAAATAACATACAACCTCTACTGTACATAGATGGATGTATATTTTAATGTGACTTTTGCCTATATAGGTGTGACCAGCTGTCTTTGTAAGAAAACTTAAAGGTTTGAAGATCATTGTGAATTATGCTACGTAATATATTTCTGTATTATTATTTTAATTTATTGAACTTAACTGTTTTTTATGGTTTTTTTTTTTTTTTTGTTGTTGTTATACATGAAGGATAACTGTCATCATTTGTGCAAGTGGCAGCTATTTTTGAGCTGGAATCTGTGAGTAATAAACCTCTTCATAGGCAGTATTTAAGATAATTCTAATGAAGAATTATCATTAATGCACAGTGTACTGTAATGACTTGGCTATTAAGCAAAGGTAAAATAATTTATTTTGATTTCTATGAAGTGGTAGTATATAAGTGTGAAACTCAACGAAACGGTTGTGACATGATTTTTAATCTTTACAATTAATAATTCTATATGTGGTCCTTAATTATGTTATGTGATTAATTCTTTAGAAGGGACAATTGAATAAATATAGTACTTTGTCAGCTTAACAAAGAATACATCCTCTCTTGTGTATATTTATACGATTAATTTTATTTAAAATCACACAATATTTTTCTAATCATCGGACACCAATTGTGAAATTTTTACAGCAGACAGGTGACGATTATATATTACTACAAAGCAAAACCTCATATATTTTCCATCTGGTAGTTGTAGATTATTTTTACACAAATGATTCTTAAGGAAAATTTAATAAGATTCTATCTAAAAATGAGTAGTGGAAACGACATTTCAAAATAGGAAAAAATTTAAGTTTTTTTTTTTTTTCCTTCTTTACTTATATAAAGTGTTCTAACATGACTTTAGACAAATGAATATACACTTTGATATTTTTAATATAGCTTATTCTTTGTATGATAAAATAACAGCCAAGCCACAGCCATGTAGTATGTAAGTCTGAGCAGAATAAATATGTATGCGTAAATGACTAGATTTGTAAGCAGATCAAATAAATGAAGATAATCTGTTTCTTGACTTTGCTTTAATGTTCTAACATATGCAATTAACAAAACTTAAAATTAATATGATTATTAACTTCAGTAATACCCAATGTTCTATAAATATTGTGACAGACTGGTAATTTTACAATAAAAGAAAAAAATGTTATTTGCATACCATATTTTGTTGCTTACATATAAATCAGCAATGATTTTTTTTTTGGTAACTTAATTTGAGTTTATTGGAACATGCAGGTGTGCATATGACTTGGCACCTTAACAAATCTAAAATCAATAGACTACTTTCGAGTAGCTGATATTTCAAAACATCTATACATTTCATTATGATTTTATACATTTGATAAGGTGCTTAAATGATATATACACTTGCATGTACAATAAACTAAAATTAAGTTATATAAATGTATGTATTATTTCTGATTTCATAACTTCATTTATGCTCATTCACAAATTTTTAATCAACACTTTTTTCCAGTAAGGATACTTAATGGAAAGATTATAATCTAAAATTCTAGAGATATGGACACACTACACTGACCACTGCTGTGATTACTCATGCAACCTTGCCTCACAATTTGCAAATATGCCCTTAGGAAAGTAGTGGATACTTCCAGAACCTGCTATGACATTTGTAGATGAGATATTCTCCTTCAATATTTATTTAGCTCTGAATTCAACATTCGGTGTAAGTTACTTGATAAAATGATACTTATAAGCATTTTGCAACTTTTGAAAGATCTTGCTTAGGTCCTTCAAAAAGCAGACCATCAAAGAGGGAAGCTAATAGTTTCCTCAGAGATTGTGAGAGACTCTATTGAGACATCATCTGTTGCCCATTCACTAAATTAACCTACAGTTTTTTTTTTTTTGCTCTATTCCGAGGCATGCAATTCTCTAGACAGAAAATTGCATGCCTCTGTCAAGTGTAATAACAAACAAAATAAGCCAATGGATTCAAACCCGAGCTTCCGGAGAGCTAATCTGAGGTACTGATAAACTTGTGGGTGCCATTTGCAAAATTTGATGAATAATCTGCTGAACTATGCAATGTTATCCAGGGCTGGAAATGAAAGAGGGAACACAATCCTCCTAGTTCCAGAGCTCTTTTAAGCTGTGATACTGATGTTAGTGGGAGATGTGGCTATCTTATTAGAACTGTGACAAGTACAAGACAATGCTGAGAAAAAAAAAAAAAAAAAGCTGTGAGTTGGGGTTGAATTTGAAAGTGTCTGCAATTCTGCCCAGACACGATAGGAGGGAGTATATGATGAGAGCCTTGTCGATCAATTCGGCCCTGGAAAGATTGTGCAAGGCTCAAGGGGTAGAATTTTTCTCAGCCTGGTCTGTGCTTGTTAACAGGAGAGACTGCTTCTACAGGGATGGGATACACTTAAATAGAAAGGGTGCAAGAATATCTGCTGATGCTATCGAGGCAGAGTTAGAAAACTGCTAGCTTGGGGGATACACAGACTAAAAGATTAACAGTAGCCACTGGCAGAGGTAAAAGTGATTCTTGCACTACTTCTATTGAAATGCAATTGAGCAGCAGCCTGGAAAGCAAGGCAATGGGAATTTCCAGGACTGCTGGGAGTCATAGTGGAACAAGTAAATACATGGGCTGTGTTAGGGTAACTAAGAGTAGAAACAGGTGCATGTATACTTGCATGTACACCAATGCTAGGAGTATAGTTAATAAATTTGATGAGCTTGAAGTAGTAGTCAAGACATCAAAGGCAGATATTGTTGGGATATCAGAGACATGGTGTCACACAGACATAAGCAGTGCAGAACTGGAATTTGGGGAGTACAATGTGTACAGAAAGGATGGACTGGAAGGGAGGAGGGGTTATGCTGTTAGTTAAGAAACACAAAATCTAAGGAAGTGCATCCAATTGATGTGGGTGGACAATGCAATGTTGAGTCTGTTTGGTGTGACGTAAGCACTGGGAAAGGAAAAATGAGAGTAGGTGTGTGTGTGTGTGTGTCATAGGCCTAATGAATCTGATAAGTATAATGAGCAATTGTGCAGAGAAATAGACTGGGCCAGTAAATTCTGTGTCTTATAATGGGGGATTTTAATTTCCCGGATATTGACTAGAATTTGTGGGTTCGTTACTCACACACTAGCAAGGCTTTTATGGATTTATTGGATGATTGTTTTCTACAGCATCATGTTTTTTGGGAGGCAACTAGAGGGAGTAATCTCTTGATCTGATTATCAGTAGTGATTCTTCATGCATTAAGAATCTGCAGATAAAGGAACCACTAGGTGGCAGTGATCACAGTGTGCTGAAGTGGGATTTACTCAAAGAGGTAACTACCATCAGGGGTAAAGGGAAGGGTTTTTGCTTTAGTAAAGGCGACTATGGTGGTCTGAGACAATTTTTAAATTCTACACACTGGGATCAACTGATGATGTTACCAACAGCAAATTCAAAATGGGAAGCATTCAAAGAATTAATCTTGGAAGCTACTAGGCTTTTCATACCAACAAAGAAATATTGTTCAAGATTTAGGCCTAAATGGATGTCAGATGAACTAATGAGGCATATGACAGAGAAGAAAAATGCATGGAATACATATAAATTAACATGTGACACAGAAGCCTATGATAGATATAAGCTGGCCTGTAACCAAGTTACAAAGGAGGTTAGGCAGGCGAAGGCAGATTACGAGAAATCTTTGGCAAAGGAAAACAGCACAGAGTTCTTTACTTATGTAACCTCTAGAAGGAAGGGGATGAATCAGATTGGTCCACTTAATATCGATGGTTCAACTGTTGATGATCCTGCTCGGGTAGCTAACAAACTAAATGAATATTTTGCATCGACATTCACACATGGAGTTATTCAGGGAGGAGAATGCCAGAGGTGTATTCTACTCCGGCAGTAAGCTAGATAATCTTGTAAGAACTGAGAGTAAAGTGGAGGAGAAATTGTTGAAGATAAACATAAAAAAGGCACCCGAGGTGGATGGGATCTATCCAGTTATATTAAAGGAGGCAGCAAAGGAAGATAAAACCCTTAGCCATAATTATGAGAGCTTCCCTGGACTCAGCGGAGGTACCCATGGACTGGAGATGTGCAAATGTGATCCCAATCCACAGAGTAGGATCAAAGGGAGACAGGTAATTACAGACCTGTTAGATTAACTTCTGTTCCAGGGAAATTAATGGAGGCACTGGTTAAAGAAGCACTGCAGGATCATCTAGACAAAACTTCAGTTATAGCTTGGACACAGCATGGGTTTGTTAAGGGGAAGTCTTGTCTGACTAATTTGATTGGATACTATGATGTAGTCACAAAGGAACTGGATGCATAGAATAACTTTGATATCATATATTTCGATCTTAGAAAAGCCTTTGATACTGTTGCACATGGAAGACTGCTGCACAAATTGGAGCAGTGTGGCATTGGAGGCAAATTGATGCTATGGATAAAGGGATGGTTGAGTGGGAGAAGACAGAGTGGTAATCAATGGACTCTGCTCTTTGTGGACTAATGTTATTAGTGGAGTCCCTCAGGTTTCAGTGTTGGGCCCATTGTTGTTTTTTGTTGATGGTATATCAGGCTTAATGTCCAAGTTTGCAGATGATACAAAGGTTGGCAGGGTTGTTAATGACAGTACACTGCTGCAACAGTATCTAGAAAAGTTGAGCAGATGGGCTGAGAGGTGGCAAATGAAGTTTAACATTGACAAATGTAAAGTACTACATATGGGAAGCAGTAATCCCAGCGTAACATATCAACTCTGTGGTACCACGCTGACAGTGGTAGAGAATGAAATGGATCTGGGGGTAATTGTGCAGGCAGATATGCAGTTTTCTGAGCAGTGCAGACGGTCTGCAAGAGTAGCTCATGGTGTCTTGTCAATGATATACAGGAATTTTTCTAGCAGGGATAAGGAGGTGATTATCCCCTTGTATAAGGCAATGGTCAGGCCACACCTTGAGTACTGTATACAGGTCTGGAGGCCTCATTTTAAGTAAGATGTAGAGCTGTTGGAACGAGTACAGAGAAGGGCAACAAGATTAGTGAATGGAACAAAGGATTGCTGTTACAAAGAAAGACTTAAGTTTTGCAAATTACAGTGCCTGGAGACTAGGCACCTGCGAGGTAATCTGATTGAGGTGTATAAAGCCTTGAATAGTTTGAGCATGCTCAATGTGGATGGGATTCTTCCTCTTGCTCAGAATAATCACCTGAGAGGGCATAAATTCATATTGAGGAAAGACGGTTGTAGGATAGATGTGCGGAAGTTTGCCTTTAGCCAGCGGGTGGTTGATTGCTGGAACAAACTTCCATATGTCGTTGTAGAAGTTGATAGCTTAAATAGATTCAAGGCAGAACTTGACAAACATTTGGAGCAAGTGGATGGGTGAAATAAGGGTTTTCTTTTTTTTTTGGCTGACTCTATATAAGCTTTACTTTTTTTGCATATGTACTTTTGCTAATGCTAACTGCATAAAGAAAGCATACATCTAGTTCTGAAAGACCATATCCAATACCAATTTAGATGTTTCATTCAGTGGGCACTGTTAGCTTCTTGTTTTAAACTTTTTCACAAAAATGCAGCTCAGTAAGACTCACAGGAGACTTCTGCCAAACCATGGTAGATATAAGATAGCAACAATTTCTAAAGATAACAACAAATGGTTCCAACTCTACATTCAATTAAAATCAAGTCGAATCATCAGAAGTATTCTGGTATAGAGCCAGGTACCTAACTACGGATATGCAACATTTTGAATGCTTGGATGGCTTAAGAGTCAAAGATACAGCTCTGTTTCTGCTATCTTTTATTCATGATTAGAACTGCCTCCTCTCCCACAATTACAGGGTTCTAGAATTTATCCTGAGTCGATTTGTCTCAGAGTGCAAGGGATGCTACAAAAGTAAGGTATAAGATACACAAGGATAACATAACATTTATTACCACAGAGAACTGCTTGCAGACATTTTAATATTACTCTTCTATATAATCTTTACTCCTGTTTAGACATTTCAGTGCCCACAACCAGGTTATCACCACTGTGATAATATCATCACTCACAAACTGCAGGTCTAAGGGATCCAAAGAAAAATGAAGTGCAATATTGTACCATTTTCCCACCCATATTGTGGAAATTATTATTAGGGTGTGGTGTTGCACTATCAGGGAGCATGAGCACATCTTTTCTGGTTTCTCTTGATGAACAACTTCTCTCAGTTTATTCAATATGTTGCAGTAACATACTGCATTGATTGTCTCACCTACTGGGAGAAAGTCCTCCAATAGGGTGCCTTGTGTATATTGAGGACTGTTGCCATAATTTTTCACTTGATGGAATTTTTTTTTTTTTAAGAGAGGTGGCATCCTTTTATGCCATGGATCTGTTACTCTGGTGTCACATGATGGACCTAGGCCTCATTACCGGTGATTTTGTTCTCTGTTGGATGTTTTGTACTGGAATATATGCTCTAAAGAGTCCATACGTGCATAGTTTCATGTTGCTCAGTCAACTATTTTTGCACCTATCATGTTTACTCACTTTCCTGTATATAAGCATGGCTTAGATTATTTCATGAACCCTGCTGCAATCTGTCAAACTTTAACGATACAGCCATACTGGGAATTATTATTTAAACAGATTAAACAGATCCCCTTGGATACGTAGGTGAATGTCACAAATGTCTCCTGATGTGGATGAACATGGTCTTTTTCTAAGCATGATTCATACCATTTAGATTAACACATCAGAACTAGAACGGTGCATTAAAGTTATTTTCTGCTCATAACGTGTTTCTTATATGCAACAATAAGATCCTGATGGGTCTGCATTAATATGTTGCCCTTTGCATGAAAAAGATAAATCACAAATCTTTGTATGTCTGGCTTTCCACTAGTGCTATCATTGCAGTTTGGATGCCTTGTGCGCATGTGCATCCCCTTACTTCTGGAATGTATCTTATAATTCTGAGGCCCCTACTCACAATGATATGAGGACATTTTGATTCAACCGTTACCTTTGATTTGAATAAAGGGAAACAGAAGAAAGTAAAAATATATATTTTAATGGGATTAGAGAGAAATTTTAACTACTTATCTATGACAGCCTACAACATTGCAACATTTTTATTCATTCTTAAGTGTTTAAAAAGTTAGAAGAACATCTATGTGTTCTACTGGGTGTATCAAGTGTTCATAAGTTGGTAAATTGCTATTACTGGTGTAAAAAGGATATGAAGATATCATGTGCAGTTCTATTCATCTTTTTATCAATATTAAGATTAGCTGTTTTGATTGTGGCAAGTCATATTCATGGATGTCTCTATGCAATAGATGTCTCTATGGTTCTGAGAACCCTTGAGGCCCACTTTGATAAAGCTGGGCTGGAACAGGTGAAACAAAGTATAATTTGCAGATTCCCCCTTTATTATAGGAGTGTGCTAATGGTGATAAACAGCACTGTTCATAGTATTTTAAACAGCTCAAAATTCTAATTCATCTCCAGATCATCATCAGTGACCATGTAGACCCCACTAAACAAAAGGAAAAGAAAATAAAGTGTATTATGTTTTAACAGCTGAGTAATGACTTTGGTTCAAAGACTGATTATGCAAGACTCACATAAAGGTAAAAATTCAGTGTGTATCAATTATTCTTGTTGAGATTTCCATACCTGTTAATTATCAACAGAAAATCTTTGAAGGTTGCTCAGAGAAATTCAAATTGAATTCATAAAGTGAGGTTTTTCCACTAACTTTAGTTATGACTTTTTAAGAGAATATTTTCATTACTACTTTTATAACAGTATAGAAATAAAATTAAACTTAAATATTCACTTCTTTCTAAACAATAAGAAAAGAAAAAGTTGTTTTTCTAATTTCCTAGATTTCTTTTTTAACTCTATATAAAATCTTCCAAAATTACTTACCCATAAGTTGGCAACCTTACTCACTTAAAAACATTGAAATCAATATTAGTTATCCACAGGGCTACCTTTAAAGTAACCAACAATCATTATGCTTTCGCCACTCATAACTTTGATTTGCAGTGGACATCACACTCACTAGATGGCACTTGGCAACAATTATACAAGACATGATTATGCACTGAGACAACATTCAAGTTCAAATTCAATAGCTATTTCAAGTGTGGTATATACAGATGAAATTAAGTTGAACTACTGAAATTTAAAATTAAAAAAATAATAATAGCATTAAGCCATACAAAACCTACAAATTAAAGTAAACCTTATAACCATTAAAACTAAAATGAAGGTGCGAAATTAAAATGGAACTGCTAATCAAATAGCAAAAAACGAAATAGCACTTAGTACAAAATTGGTGAACCAAAGAAATTTGGTGTCATTATTGTGGAGTTTTAAGTGCATCAGCAACTTAGACCATATTTTGCTGTATATATTATGTCAGTAAATTATATGTGTTCTATGGTTGATTTGTCTGTTTGCTGGGTGAAAACCGTGAGTTCCTGGGAAGGTAAGATCTAATGAAATCAGAATAATTAAAGAAAACTTCAAAACAAGAATTAATAAAGGTTATAACACACAAAAATATTGAAAAAAAATTACATTACAGTAAAGAAGAAAAGAACCAAACCATTACACAAAGGTGAGTGATGATGAACAATTTAGGTGAGCACATTAAAACCACATTTTATTTACAAACATACGTGCACACACACACAAGTAAATGCTCAAGCATATACACAGTGTGCCAATTAAATAGCGAGATTGCGTGCACTCTGCATTTAGTATTAATGTAAGAGGCCAAAATAGTACATGATTAAATCCGCTAGAGTGTGCTCTTTCCAACGAGTGCAAGCTGAAACTTGTCCGGTCAGTAGTTTGTGATTTACGACGGAAAGAGTAATAGCTTTTGTGCATGTCGTCAGAAAATTGAAAATGGAGCAAAGAGCAGTTATCAAATTTTATTGTAAATTGGGGAAAGCACTACTGAAACTTTTGACGATTTAAAAAAAGTTTATGCTGATGAATGTTTGTCTCTACCAAGAACGTTTGAATGGTTTTCCCTGTTTTTAAAAAAAACAGGAGCATTAGCATTAGTAGAGGCATATGATGCAAGAAAGCAAGCTTATTCAGCATCAGCCAAAAAAAAAAAACAAAAAAAAAAAAACAAACACAACCACTACTCCCATTTCACCCCTCCGTTCGTTCAAAATACCTGTCCAGCTGAGCCTTAAATTTGTTTAGGCAATCAACTTCAACAACAAGTGATGGAAGTCTATTCCACAAACCAACTGCCCGCTGGCTAAAGGCAAATTTCCGCACATCTATCCGATATCCGTCCTTCCTCAATTTGAATTTATGCCCTCTCAGGTGATTATTCTGAGCAAGAGGAAGAATCCCATCGGCATTGAGCATGCTCAAGCCATTCAAAGCCTTATACACCTCTATCAGATCACCTCACCGATGCCTAGTCTCCAGACTCTGTAATTTGCAAAACATAAGCCTTTCTTCGTAAGAGCACCCCTTTGTTCCATTCACAAATCTTGTTGCCCTTCTCTGTACTCGTTCCAGCAGCTCTACATCCTTCTTGAAATGAGGCCTCCAGACCTGTATACAGTACTCAAGGTGTGGCCTGACCAATGCCTTATGATGTGATTATTCACACCAATGATGTGATTATTCCCTTATACAAGGGAATAATCACATCCCTATCCCTGCTAGAAAAATTCCTGTATATCATTGACAAGACACCATAAGCTACTCTTGCCGCTCGTCTGCACTGCTCAGAGAACTTCATATCTGCCTGCACAATTACCCCCAGGTCCTTTTCATTCTCTACCACTGTCAGCGTAGTACCACAGAGTTGATACGTTGATCTGGGGTTACTGTTTCCCATATGTAGTACTTTACATTTATCAATGTTAAACTTCATTTGCCACCTCTCAGCCCATCTGCTCAACCTTTCCAGATCCTGTTGCAGCAGCATAGCATCAGTAGTGTCCTTAACAACCCTGCCAACCTTTGTATCGTCTGCAAACTTGGACATTAAGCTTGATATACCATCATCAATATCATTTATAAATACAGAAAACAACAATGGACCCAACACTGAACCCTGAGGAACTCCACTAATAACATTAGTCCACGTTGAGCAGTGTCCATTGATTACCACTCTCTGTCTTCTGCCACTCAACCATCCCTTTATCCATAACAGCAATTTGCCTCCAATGCCACACTGCTCCAATTTGTGCATCAGTCTTCCATGCGCAACAGTATCAAAAGCCTTTCTAAAATCCAAATATATAATATCAAAGTTATTCCCTGCATCCAGTTCTTTTGTGACTACATCATAGTATCCAATCAAATTGGTCAGACAAGACCTGCCCTTAACAAAACCATGCTGTGTCTGAGCTATAACTGAATTCTTGTCTAGATGATCCTGCAGTGCTTCTTTAACCAGTGCCTCCATTAAGTTTCCTGGAACCAAAGTTAAACTAACAGGTCTATAATTACTTGTGTCAGCCTTTGATCCTCCTTTCTGAATTGGGGTTACATTTGCACATCTCCAATCTATGGGTACCTCCCCTGAGTCCAAAGAAGCTCTCATAATTATGGCTAGGGGTTTGCTTACTTCCTTTGCTGCCTCCTTTAATATAACTGGATAGATCCCACCCACCCCGGGTGCCTTTTTTATGTTTATCCTCAACAATTTCTCCTCCACTTTCCTCTCAGTTATTAGAAAATCAACTAGCTCACTGCCAATGTTTACTTCACCTACGAGATTGTCATAAAGGTTAGAAAAATTGACCGAAGACAGATCAATTTCAACGAAGTTGCTTGCTGAGATAATAAGTAGCAATAAGGAAACTACGAGAAATTCTAAAAGAAGATCTGGGCAAGAGAGAAAATTTGTTCCCATTTTGTACTGCATTCGTTGAGTTTCGAGCAAAGAGAGTAAAGTGTTCCATCGATTTTATGGCATGTGTTGACAACGACTCGACATTTTTGAGTAGAATTGCTACCAGTGATGAGAGTTGGGTATTTCAATATGATCCTGAGACAAAATGTCAGAGTTTAGAATGGTGTTCACCGTCCTGTCCCTGTCAGATAAAAAAGTGCAGTTAGAAAAATCACAAGTGAAAACCATGTTGCTCGTCTTCTTCGATGTCAAAGGCATTACCCATCGAGACTTTTGTGCCTCAAGGGACAACAGTCACGAAAAAGTTCTATGAGGAGGTGTTGAAGAGGTTGTGGGATCAAATTCATAGGGTAAAGTGCAAAATGTTCAACTCCAAAAATTGGAGTTGAACATTTCCAAGCTGACCAATCCAATTAGCTCACAGTGGCTAATTAGATTAGCTATATTCACAATGGGACTAGATGCAAAGAACAATTATGACATCATATACTTAGATTTCAATAAAGCCTTTTATACTGTTCTGCAAGAATGACTGCTATATCAATTAGGCCGGGGTTCGAGCCTGTGACCACCAAATAGGAAAAGGGTCAGGGAATGACCACCGCATATCCCCGGAGCAATATGGCCTTAGTTGCTAATGCTCCTAAATATCAAATAACAACAACATATCAATTGGAACAATATGGAATTAAGGGATAGGGGATGAAAAGTAGTTACAGGGGATATTGGTATTGGTATGGTTATTTCTGGCGCAAGGGCTACTTAGGCCATATTGCGCCTATAAACGAGATGGGGATTTCACGGTGTCTGCAAAAACAGTTAGAAACAATTATACAGATTTATGCGTTTTAAGAAGCGGAAAAATTCCGGGAGATTTGCATCATTACCTATGAACTGTTGGAGTGTCAAAGGTTGTTGAAGATTACTGTATGAAGCTTTTCGGGCATCAGTGTATAAGGTACATTCAACGAGTATGTGCTTTATTGTGAGAACAGAGTTGCAGTGCATACACTGCGGAGGATCATTTCCTGTAAGAAGAAAAATATGGGTGAGCTGACTGTGCCCGATCCGGGCTCTACAGGGGATAGTTATGTGAGATAGGAGATGAAGAATGAATATAAATGGCCATTGCTCTTCATGGGCTAGTTATGAATGAGAGGCCCTCTTACTGTTTTTATTATTTATTAATGATACTGAATTGCAAATTTTGAATGGTTTGGGCAAACTCAGTGCTGATGGGATTCTTCCTCTTGCTCAGACCATGCACATGAATGGACATAAATTCAAACTGAAGAAGGATGGTTGCAGAATAGATGTGCAGAAGTTAACTTCAGCCAACAGGTAGTTGAGTGGTGGAACAAGCTTACATCTGTTGTTGTTGTAAAAGAGGATAGTTGGAAGAAATTCAAGGAACTAGACAAACTATTGAAGGGGATGAATAGGTGAAATGGAATTTTTTTTTTTTCACAGATGCCGTATAAGTTTGCTTTCTTGCATCATTTGCCACTATTAATACTAATATTGACAAGAATTCCAGGTGTGATATCTACATTTATTGATAATAGAAAAATAAACAGGGTGGTTAATTAGGGTAGTTAACTACTGCTACTTAAAGATCTACTATCACTCAATCTTCTGATGAATTATCTGCTACTGAATTGGCTTCTGCTGTTCAAATTGCTCTAATTAAAACTGTTAACTCACTTCTAAAATAAAAATATGTCATTCCAAAATCAAATTCTGGAGTCTAAAATGCCATAACTTTCCATAACTTTCAGTTGCCAGGTGTGCTGTTCAATGAAAAAATATCAACGACAGAGCTATCTGTTCTCTTCATGATGTTCAAAGATTAAAGGACATCTATTGTGATCTAAAAAAAGGATTATGTAAAAGCTATTACTAGAAGTAAAATATCATAATGGCAAAAATTAGTTTTCAATTTTGGGTAACAACGATCCTTGGGGTGTAATCTCCAATGATATGCAATCTACTGCATGGTATGATACAATTAACATTATTCTCGACTCTTTTTCTTTCTGATGATCCATCTATGGATTATCCAGAACACTTTGTGATCAGATAGCTTAATGCCCAATATTCTTCTGAATTGGATTCAGATCTGGTCTCAATTGATGAGGGCAAGGCTGCATTCAAAGAATCTAATCCAATAAATGCCCAGGGTCCGATGCTATAGAAGGAGAATTTATAGTTCATCATCTTTAAATCCAACCATTTTAGTTTTATATAACAAATGCTTCAGTCAAGGATCCTTCCTAATATTTTGGAAATGTGCTCTATTAAATATATTACAAAAACTTGGAAACCTCCTTCACCTCGTGTTTATAGACTGCTGGCCCTCTTGTCTGTCCTGGAGAAGATGGTTGAAAGATTGCTATCCTTCATGCTTTCCGCACTCTTCTTCTGAACAACGGTTGCCTTGCTATTAATCAATAAGGCTTCTCCCCTGGGTCATGGTGCTGAAGATGCTCTTGTTGAATTTATGAGATTCATCCATCTCACCACTCATACTTACACTCGTTATTTTTGTGTACTTCAAAAGGATGCCTTTGATTCCCCTTGGTGAGAAACTGTCCTTGAATGTCTGTCTTCTTCAGTGTCCTAAGCAGCTTTATCTAACCATTAGGGATTACTTATTCAACATATTTGTCACTGTAGTCTCCAATTACATCCCATAACTAGACCTGTTCTTCAGGGCTCCATTTTAGGTCCCTTCTTCTGGAAACTAATCCTCAATCAATGGCTTCTTAGGCAGTATGAATGTTCTTCCTCATTAGCCTTATTTTTTTTTATGGTAATTCAACAGCTGAGCTGTAAGTTAATGCTAACAATGTTTTTAAGGATCTTTCTAATTGTGCTTCCCTTAATAAATTAACAATCACTCCACCCAAAACTTGTATGGTTGTCTTTAAGGGTTGTCTTTCTGGAAACAGATGGTAAATGGTCAGATAAAGCTGCTTAGGGCCTCCACTCATCAAAATTAATAACCAGCCTATTTCTTAGCAAAAACAACTAAATATTTGGGTCTTAAAATTGACAACTGACTGATGTTTCTACCCCATATTACTCATCTTGTTGATAAAATTAAAAAGCTTATAGCTATGTTCATTTGTATTTCTAAGGAGTGGGGACTTAGCAAAACCATTCATCCTATGTACAAAGCTGTTATTCTTATCGTTACTTATGGGGTTCGAGAATGGTTTCATTGAGCTAGGCTCCTTACCATTCACTCAAAGCTTAATTCAGCTTTCCTTCTTGTCCTTGTTCGTGCTTGTTTCACAGTCTCCATTCCCACACTTCAAATCCTGCTGGTACCCTTCTCTTTGATCTTCTGTTTCAGAGGGCCTTCTTATTATAGCTGACAAGGTCAGTCTTACAAATTTAATGGCATTTTAATTGACTCTAAAGCATTACCTAGAGAAGAAATATCTCACTATTTCCAAATTTTAATTTCTCATTGGCAAGAATGTTGATCTTCCTCATCCAAAGGTAGAACTACTTAAAGTTTTTTTTTTCATCTGTCTCCATTTTGAGCAAGGCTACTTTGCAGTAGTTCACTCTGAGCTGACTCACTTGTATGTTCTATCTTGCCATTGGTCAATTAATACCAAGCTATTTTATTTCGATCTTTCCACAACACAGCTTTTTTTTGTGGTGCTCGTGGGGATGTTCTCCATATATTACTATTTTAATGTCTAGCTTATGAATCCTCTAAACATAGGTTATTTACAAGCACTAGTCCTGTCACCCCATGGTCAAGAAAATATATTTGTCTCTTCTAAAAATAACTTTCAAACACCGCAAGAGTTTGCTCTTGAGGCCTTCATTTTAAATTTTTTACTTATTATTTATTTTTGCTACTAATTGAGATGCAGGCTGTCTTAACTAGGGGATAGCTGGCACTGACTGGTATTACACAACCTCCCAGTGGGTGGGAGGCATGTCTATTTCAGGACCAGCATATAAGGTCATTAAGGTGGGCTACATACATAGTCAGTTGTGGCCCACCTTCCTGTGATGTACACAGCCACTGGGCAGGCTTTCCAGATGACTGCCTTCATGGTGACTAAATGACCAGAAACAATTAAACACAGCACTTTCACTGCACAAACACAACATTACACAACTTTCTGGCCTTTTGGAGTCCTGTATCCATCACAGTGTGCCACAGTGGCGATGAACTAAAGTTCTGGAGAGTTGCATAAGATACTATACATGTCTACATGTTATCCAGGTAGCTGATAAGGAAAAAGACATAGGGACAATTGTACATGTAGTTCTCTCAGCAGTGCAAACAGCCTGCTAGAATAGCTTTATGTGTTTCTGTTATAATATACAGGAGTTTCGTTAGCGGGGATATGGACATCATTATCCTATTGTATAAAATAATATGGTTAGGCCATATCTGGAATACGGAATACAGGTTTGGAAAGCTCATTTCAGCAAGAACATAAATCTGTTGGAAAGGGTGCAGAGAAGAGCAAAAAGATTAGCTGGGGTCAAAAATGAAATGTTCTTACCAAGAAAGGCTAGGATTCTGTAAACTGAAGTATCATCTGAAAACTAGGCATCTGTGAGAAGACCCAACTTAAGTGTGTAAGGCTTTATAAAAGGTTACATAAACTAAATGCTGACAGTATCTTGGCTTTCTAGGACAACATGCAGAATGCAATGCAAGTATAAGTTGAAAAAAATGGTTGTGGAATAGACATGTGACAATTTGCTGTTACCGGGAATAATTCATTGTAGGAATAAACTTTCACCTCATGTTATGGAAATGGGTAGAAGTTTTAATACCTTTAAAGAAGGTTTGGACAAATTACTAAAAGGAATGGGCAAATAAAATGGATATATTATTTTGATTATTACTATTATTTTGGTTGGTGCTGTATAGGCATTGCTTCCTTGCATCATTTTGCTAATACATGTCAGTACCTACTTATGGCAATATACGGTCAGCTGTTAGTATTAAGAAGTATCTTGGCTTTTAACATATTTATAATTGAATATATTAATATATATTTAATGTGAATATTGGATTTTATTTGGTATAACCTGAATTTGTGTGGCTTTCCTTTTCTAGATTAAGGAAGATTACCTTTTCAGCTCTAGGTTGTTCTCCACATTCACAGATGTAAATTCTGTTAGTGACTATTTCCATTGTACCTATTATCAGACTGATAATTCCTTGGACCTTCTTGATAATAATGGATGGAAGATTACTGTTGCTGCTTTCCATTACACACGCTATTTGTCTTCAAAGCTGAAAAGATTCAATAAATAATATTAAACACAGCTGTTAAACTCTATAATTACTTGCATTATTGTAGTCAGAATAAATATTTTTACTATTAAATTCCTTTTTTAAGTCAGAGATTATATTAAGAAACAAAATTACATAAATGAAAATGTTACACCCTTAATAATAAGGGCTAGAAGAGATAAAAACAGTAAATTACATTTTCACTGCATAATTAATGTTAATTATTTACATTTACAGACAGAACTGGGAAAAGGACAAAATCATCTTATATAGTGGGATTTATCTAGTATTGTAACCATGAGTCAGAGATGAACATTAACCAGGTGGTAGTAAACATAATGGCATTAACTTAGTATTAACCATTTGCAGAAAACATGGTGGTAGTCACCTGTTGTTGTTGTTGTTTGTTATTTGGTTTTTAGGAGCATTAGCAACTAAGGCCATATTGCTCCTGGATATGCGGTGGTCATTCCCTGACCTTTCCGCATCCTCCGTATTTGGTGGTGAGGTAGTCACCTGACAGGTAACTACCACCATGACAGGTGACCAACTTATTAATTTATGGAAAAGTTTTGAGTCTTTAAATTCTGCTTCTATAATACCAATATTTCATTTCTTAATGGATTACAATAATTATATGTAATTTAATTTTTAGTAAAACAAAAATATTTCAAAAGTGCTGTCTTACACCTGTTATATTTTAAAATATTAATTCTAGTGAAAATTAAAAAAATTATAAACAGACTAACAGAGTTATATTTAAAATATAAACATAACTCTATTTTTTCCCAGTTTAAAAGATGGTTCAGTGCACAAAATTTTGATATTTCTGTCAATCACCTTTCATTTTAATTTTTTTAGCATTAGCATTAGTAGAGGCATATGATGCAAGAAAGCAAGCTTATTCAGCATCAGCCAAAAAAAACAAAAAAAACACACACCACTCCCATTTCACCCCTCCGTTCGCTCGAAATACCTGTCCAGTTGAGCCTTAAAGTTGTTTAGGCTATCAACTTCAACAACAAGTGATGGAAGTCGGTTCCACCAACCAACCACCCGCTGGCCAAAGGCAAATTTCCGCACATCTATCCGACATCCGTCCTTCCTCAATTTGAATTTATGCCCTCTGAGCTGATTATTCTGAGCAAGATGAAGAATCCCATTGGCACTGAGCATGCTCAAACCATTCAAAGCCTTATACACCTCTATCAGATCACCTCGCTGGTGCCTAGTCTCCAGACTGTAATTTGCAAAACTTAAGCCTTTCTTCGTAAGAGCAACCCTTTGTTCCATTCACTAATCTTGTTGCCCTTCTCTGTACCTGTTCCAGCAGCTCTACATCCTTCTTGAAATGAGGTCTCCAGACCTGTATACAGTACTCAAGATGTGGCCTAACCATTGCCTTATACAAGGGAATAATCACCTCCTTATCCCTGCTAGAAAAATTCCTGTATATCATTGACAAGATACCATGAGCTACTCTTGCAGCTCGTCTGCACTGCTCAGAGAACTTTTTTTTAAAGAAATTTGTGTTTTTTTGAATGCTGCTTTAAAAATACCAATATCTCATTCTTTTCTTAACGGACTACAATTCTGATTATATGTAACTTTTTAGTTTTTAATAAAAGAATTAAATATTAAAAAAAAAATATATATATATATATACGGGCAACTCCCTCGTATAACACTGTACTCCTACAACATGGTTCCACTCTAACATGATTTATAAATTGCAGCAATCCTTGCACTTACATAACACGGTTTAGCTCTAACACTGTATTTTTCAGCTTTTGTGCAGGGAAAACTCTGCTATTATGTTGGATGTAATTTCAACATTTCCATTCTTTTTTGTGAATCCCTGCTTTTGGTTCGCTAGTTGTTATGCAAAAAAAAAAAAATTACTGGGAATTCCCCATGTTCTGTGCTATTGAACCTGTGGAAAAAAATCTAAATTTCAAAGTTTTATTGGATAATGTGCCAGGCCATCCAAACGTTGAAATAACGTTCCTATCACCTAATACAATTTCTTTAATTTACCTTTAAAACTCATTACACCAGCAAATCGTTACAATGGATTTTGGAAAAAATGATTCCAAATCTATTGAAATGACGGAGGCATGGAAACATTTTTCAATTGTGGACTGTATTGGAATAATAGCTTTATTGCTCAGAGGTAAAACCAACCTTCAACGTTAACTGTGTGTGTTGGAAAAATGTATGGCCAGAGTCAGTTCATTCAGAAAATATGGCTGAACCGGCAGAAAACAGAATTGGTGAGATAATAGACCTCCACTCCTACCGACTTGCTAAGTCGGTAGGAGTGGAAGTTTTGAAGATGTGACTACTGAAGACGTTCAAGAATTACTGGTAGAAAAGAGGCCAGTGAAGTGGATTTTGTAGAAATGGAGGTAAACCAAATCAATTCACAGAATGATACCACAGATAAATCCTGAAGCACTAAAATACATACGAGAAGGCATAAACTTAGCTGAGCAATTAGAATCTTAATTTTTGAATGCAGATCCTTCAACTAAAAGAAGCACAAAGTTCAAAAGGGAGCTTCAAAAATACTTAGCTCCATACCATGAAATTTACAAAGATATATCAAGTAAAAGCAAACAAACCCAAATTACTGATTTTTTAGAGAGAGCAGAAGATACACAAAATCTAGATGCTGCAGAAGAAAGTTCAGAAGGCAAAGCTATTCTGCATCATAGAAAATGTTCTTGTTTGATTGTGCTTAGCAGCGATGAAGAGGAAGAAAATTAAATGAGAGTACATTATCTGGCATATATGTATCACAGTTTGTAAGACGTTTCTTGTTATTACTATTTTTAATAAAAATTAAGTTTCCAATGGTTAAAAAAAAAATGGTGTACAGGCACTCCCCGACTGACATAAGGGTTGCATTCCGCGGAACTCTGCGTAAGTCGAGTTTTATGTAAGTCGGAATTTCCCTAAAGGCTTATGCAGCACTCGCAACTACACACATTGAATTTGATTGAAGCAAAAAAGAAATGTTTGACAAACAAGTAAATAGAATTATTTATTCGATTTTTTTTTTATCAAATGCATACCAAAAATTACAAGTTTCAAAGTTATAAAATTACAAAAAAAGGGAGGGGACAGGCATAATGTCAGCAAGTTTTACCCTTTGAGCATCATTGCCAGAATCAACATCTTGAGGTGATAAGTACGACACTGCAGAGGTTGAGGGCTATGGAAATTTAGAGGGGGTTTCTTCAACACATCACAAAATATCTCTGCTGCTGCTGCAGAATCAGCACTGGTGACTTCATTGTATACTTTAATGTTGTGGAAACCAGCGCAATTAAACCACCCATTGCTTGCCAAGAACTTGACTTGGGATTTGCTGTACTTATCTTTAATATCTTCATAAATACTTGTTGCTTTTGCTTGAATGGGCATTAGATTCAGGGGGGGGGGACTCGCTTCTGAATCTAATTTTCCATCCATATTATTAATAGCTTTTCCATCTTCGATATAGCACCTGAACACTGTTCTGTGATCACTGTTGATCTTAAATACGTCGATCCTTTAACATGATCTTTTACACGTGCACTGTCCTTTAAAATAGCATTCATTGTTGAAGCAGCTAGACCTAATTCCTGAGCAATAGATGGCAAACTTTGTCTTGCTTCGTATGTCTTAACTATTTTCATCTTCACTTCTAAATCAATTTGGTTTTGTTTCCCAGCACTGCCACCACTTGCACTTTCCGTTGGTCACTTTCCCTTCACCATTGTGATAAGTACGTAATAGGAATGAAGGGATTCTGAAAAAAAAATTTTTTCTATATGATTCAAGATTTCAGTGAACGGGAAACACTTTCACCATAACCTAAAAACACACACGATTCCAGTTATCGGGATTATTGCAAATGCAATCAGATTGAGTTTACTACCTGTTTAACGCAATGGAGTGCGCTAACAGAAAAGCACAATAAACGGGAAAGTGCAAATTGTTTTATTGTTTTATGGTCGTGACCTCCGGAAATGTACTTTAGAAAAATATCAACAAAGCCATTCAAAACTGATTCTTATAACGGAACATATGATAATGATGAAAGGGTAGCACTCCATTATAAAAATTACCTTTTAGAGAGATAAATAGCTTCTTTTTTTCTTCGAGAGATATTTGATAGTACCTAGTACCATGCTTGGATTGGAGGTTGAGAAGACGAGAGAAGATATTTGTTGACATTAGGCTTGAACTTCTGTAGACTGTAATTTTCAGGAAAGGCATACGAAGGAAGATGAAAAGTTGGACGGTAATTGGATGTTGGCTGGTTGCGGGACGTGTTCAGACTGTTTTGAAAGAGAGAGTGGGAATTATAAAAGCCAATTCAGAAGAACAGTGCTCATGGAAGTATCTGTAGAAAATGCATGCAGCAGAAACAGTAAGTCTATGAGACAGTGAGTGGAGAGATGTAAGAGATGAGTCATTAATTAACCTAACTGCCCTCTTCTGAATGGAATCTAGAAGCCTGAGAGAGGTTTTGGGGGGCACCACCTCAGATGTAGTTGTTGTTATTTTGGTTTTTAGGAGCATTAGCAACTAAGGCCATATTGCTCCGGGGATATGCGGTGGTCATTCCCTGACATTTTCGCATCCTCCATATTTGGTGGCTCACGGGCTCGAACTCCGGTCTAATCAAGAAGCGTGTGCTACGCACTGCTGCTCCTGCCCACCTGGTTACGGAGGCACCCTCAGATGTGGGAACAATATTCCATGGTAGGGCAGATTTGCGATTTGTGCAGGGTGAACAGCTGTTTGGAAGAAAAGTAAAGCCGAGAGCGAAAGAGAAAACCAAGTTTTTTTAGTTGCAGAGGAAGAAATATTTGTAATGTGCTTGTGCAAAGAGATAAGAAGTCAAGGTAATCCCCAAAAAGAGATATATCAACTTCCCTAGAAATCAGAGTGTCACCAAATATAAGCATAGGAGCAGAAGAATCCTTTTTGTGAGATATAAGACAAGACTGAGTTTTAGAAGGATTGAAATCAACTAAGTTGTCTTTGCTCCACTGGAAAATTACCTGGAGATCGGCATTTTAGGAATTGGTAGCGGATATTCGAGAAGTTGAAGGTGATTGAGCAGGGCAAGGTTTCTCAAACTGGAAAGTGGAATGAAATGTGCTATCATCAGCAAAACTATGGATAGGATTTCCAGTCAATGGAAGAAGGTCATTAATATACAAGAGGAAAAGAGTGGGGGAAAGAACTGAACCTTGGGGGACACCAGCATTAGTGGAGAAGTTAAAAGACAGAGCCATCTGCCATCACCCTCAGTGAGCAATCAGAGAGAAAACTGGATAACCAATTACAAAAAACAGTTGGCAAACCATAAGATGGAAGCTTGTTTAGAAGACCTTTATGCCAAACACGATCGAAAGCCTTTGAGATGTCAAGAGCAACTGCTTATGTTTCACCAAACTTTTCCATTGAATTTGTCCATAACTGTGTAACATAGGCCAGAATATCACCACTGGATCGACACTGACGGAATCCATACTGGCGATCTTTGATCAGACGGAAGGTTTCTAGGTAGTTTAAGAGTTGGCGGTTAATTGATTTCTCCATTACTTTAGAAAGGGTAGGAGTAATTGAATTGGGACGATACTTGGATGGGAAGGATTTTTCACCCTTTTTAGGAACTGGCTTGATATGAGCAAATTTCCAAGCAGAAGGAAAAACACCTTTGGAATAAGAAAGTGAAAAAGGTGGCAAAGAACAGGAGTAAGTTCAGGAGCACAGATTTTGAGAACAAGTGAAGAAATATCATCAGGATCTGGAGCTTTCTTAGCACCAAGATTCGTCGAAATTGTTCTGACATCCTTTTGACAGAAGACCACAGGAGGCATTGATGGAACGTGTTGGGAATGGTGGGAGGTGTTTTACCAACATTATTAATACAGGAGTTGGAAGAAAAATTGGATGCTAGCAGGTCAGCGTTATCCTAGGCCGAAGTGACAAAACCAGAACCATCTGGTTTTGACAGAGGTGGGAGCAGAGATGGGCCAAAGTTGTGGCCAATAGCTTTGGCAAGAGACCAGAATGCTTGGCTATCATTAGGGTAAGAAGCAAGTTTTCTACTCTTAGCCTGTTCAAAATCTAGTTTGGACTGATTAATAACTGCTTTACAATTGTTGCAAACTTTGGTGTAGGCAGAAAATGAAACTGAAGAATTGTAAACAAGCCACGATATGCAACATTCTTCTCGTGAACGGCCTTAGCATATTTATTGGAAAACCAAGGTTTAAATAAAGGATGAGATTTTAATGTGGAGTGTGGGATAAAGGATTTCATTCCTACAAGAATAATTTCATTGACACTATCTGAGCAAATGTTGCATCAGAAGTTTTGAAATAGTAGTCCCACCAACGAAAAGAAGAAAAGAAATCCTCGCAGGTCATCCCATTTTGCATTCTTGTAATGCCAAACAACGAGGTTGGGAATAGCCATGAGATAGAGGCTCCACTGGAGAAAAGACAATCAAGTTGTGATCTGAGGTGCCTAAAGGACCACTCACTTCGACCATGTACTAAGAAGGGTTTGTGAGAAAATGATCAAGCTCCAATATTCTTATAGGTAAATGAACCAAGAAAAGATCTGGTATTCTTATAGGTAAATGAACAATCTGTGCAAGGTGATTAGTAATTTCAAAGGCTTCAGCATATCGACCGGCCGGGCCAGCGTGACTAGAAAATGGAAGCCAGCCATAACTGTGAAAATTAAAATCACCAAGGAAAATTACCTCACTGTTAGGAAAGTTGGACTGGAGAAAGTCAAGTTGCAAAGAGAGGAAGTCGAAGAGCTCCAAGTGATTAGTGGGGTTGGGAGGACAGTAGAGACAACAGATGAATTTGACACAATGAGGTAGAGAGATTTTAAGCCAGAGAAGATCGAAAAGAGGAGATTTCAAATTACTAAATCTCTGACATGGCTGTCACAGACTGTCCGGACTTCGCCGGAATATTGGAATGGACATATGCACAAGTACCACCTTCGAGGAGAAAGGATTCATACAGTGAATAATTTGAGCAATTGAAATGAATAGTGGTTGAATCAACTGATAACTGAGATTCTGTCAGAAAATGTACGTGGGGTTTGGCAGACTGCAAGTGGAAATGGACATTGTTGAGATAAGAATTGAGATCATGTATATTTGTGAAATGGACTAGGAAGTTTTTGAGAGGTTTAGATCTTTTCGCAGATAAGCTTACTCTTATTAGTTTGACAATTCATGGTGTATTCGATAGTAAGAAAAAGTGTGTGGTGGGGGAAGACATGCTGTATGAAGTAATGAAATTTTTGGATATGGCATACACATGTTAAGAATATACCCAGATCCTTGACATAACGTGGCCTCAACAATGCCCCTGCATACACACTACCCTGACTCCCTCCAGTCACTGTCTGGCAGAGTAGAGGTAGCAAGATTATACATTAGCTGATCCGCTTGTTGTTGTTATTTGAAAGCTATTGGTGCAAGAGCAGCTTAGGCTATAATGTGCCTAGCCTAGGTAGGAGTGTTTCGTATATCGGCATTTTTTCACTTTCCTTGTTGTTCATGGCAGAACCAAGATTCTGCTATATATATATTTGTTCTGCTATATATATTAGTTTCAGGGCTCTCCTGTAACATTTCATCAGCCATTTATAAGGTTTTCTGAGTAATTTCATGATAGTTCAGCACCAGTCAACTTCCATGTGCAGATAACATCACCAATCATCGACCTAGGGATCTTCAGTGTGGTTGAAATGTCATGTATAGACCAAATGCTCATGTGGCTCCCTATTATCATTCCACGCTAGAAGTCTGTTATCTCTTCAATTGTGGCTTCTTGCATTCCTAATCATAGTAGTCTCCTTGAAGGCCTATGTATATATTTATATTTGTGTCTGATGTGTGCTAGAATAGGACGTGACTAATTAATAGAGGAGTGTCCAGGTATTAATGGTAAGGCAGTGTATATATTTGGTACTATTAGTTTCGTTTTCAGTTTTATTTCGAACTTGATGCGGTGATGTGCATGAAATTTGAAAATTACACATATTCCTACCTTCCAAGTAGCTGACAAGTAGTTGACATCTCAAGATGTCAACTACTCGATTGCACAACACATTTCATGTTCTTTTCTTTATGTCAGAACAATAATGAATCTTTCAAAATAAAAACAAGAAAAAACTCCTGTAAAACTACAGATATTCATAGAAATAGTGGGAAAGCAAGTAATCCTGGCCTTCAAACAAACGCAATTCAGAACTATTTACCCACAGAGTAGCAAGCATCTAGAGTGGATATCATGTTTCGGTTTCCCCCTCTTTATTACGTGAAAAGAATAAAAAATTTCTAAAACAACTCATGTAAGGCTGTAAATGTTTACAGAATTAGAGGGAGATGGAAAGAAAATCATCTGACAAACAAAGCAAGTCACTAACAAACAAGGACAATTCAAAATTTCATAACAGTGTTGGTGGGTCACCTGAAAGGTTCTCGCAATTTTTTGCAGTATGAAAAGCATTAAGGAAGCTAGAAAAAATTTCAGATTTTTAGTTAAGGGATAATACGACAGTGTTATTTGAGGGTTACCTGTCAGGTAATCAGCCACTGCTGGGTACATTGAATAAATCCACAGCTTAGTGTGTGTGTGTGCGCGTGCGTGCAGCTTGAAGTTTGAAACAAGCACTACAGTACTAAGAATGCATCGATTCTGGCAAGAGTAGTAAATGACATTATTTGAGAACAATAATTGGTAGAATACAACTAACACTTTTCTTAATCACATAGATCATATAAGAAGCGGCTTACAAACTATAATTAATGGCACTAAATACATGTTTTACTATTTTAACTTTAGAGCTCAAGAGTTCGAATCACGTAGGTTGGCAACAGATAGTTAAATTTATCTATTATACCTACTTAGAATTTACACATGAAACATTATAGAGTAATACATAACTTAAACTTGATAGGAGATAGGGGAATTCATATACAGTAAACCCCCGCTATTCACGGTATTTGTATTCGCGGTCGTTGATTTAACATAAAATGAAACCTAAAAAAATGTGAATTTTAAAGCGCCATTAACATTTTCCGCCATAAAAAAACATGGGCGTTGCTAAAATTATCTTTCCTGGTCAAAACAGCGCTCAGTGGGTGGGGGGAGAGGGGTGACAAAATCGCGAGCATGGATGTTTCTCGCTAATCCTTGTTCGTTATGTGTTATGCGCTTGCCATGGAAGGTTTCGTCGTTTGTTTTTAATTTATATGCTTTTAAAATTGAATAAATTTATCAATTTATAAATTGATATGCTTACAAAATTGATAAATCTACCATTTTGCAGTGTAAAACAGACTTTTTCGAGTGTGTTAACGGAAGAAAGTGACTTTATTTGGACAAGTTCTTTCTAACCCGTACAAAAATATGGCTACGAATAACAAGGGAAATGTGAATGTGAAATTATCAAAGAAGGTGATGACATTGGCGAATAAAATTGAGTTATTAGACAAAATTTCTAATGGTGAAAGTGTCTTCTCAGTGGCAAAACAATAAAATCAATGAGTCAACAGTACGATCAATCAAGAAATTGGAAGAAAAAATCCGCCATAATGTCCATGAAAACGCGCTAATTGTTTCAAAAATTTACTCTGTAACTTGTGATGTTAAATTAGAAAAAATGGAAAAGCTTTAAATCCAACAAATTCGGTTTTAGCATTTGTAGAGGCATTTGATGCAAGAAAGCAAGCTTATGCAGCATCAGCCAAAAAAAAAAAAAAAAAACCCACTTCCACTTCACCCCTCTGTTCGTTCAAAATACCTGTCCAGCTGAGCCTTAAACTTATTTAGGCTATCAACCTCCACCACAAGGGATGGCAGTCTGTTCCACCAACCGACCACCCGCTGGCTAAAGGCAAATTTCCGCACGTCTATCCTACATCTGTCTTTCCTCAATTTGAATTTATGCCCTCTCAGGTGATTTTTCTGAGCTAGAGGAAGAATCCCATCAGCATTGAGCATGCTTAAACCATTCAAGGCTTTATACACCTCTATCAGATCACCTCGCTGGTGCCTAGTCTCCAGACACTGTAATTTGCAAAACTTAAGCCTTTCCTCGTAAGAGCACCCCTTTGTTCCATTCACTAATCTTGTTGCCCTTCTTTGTACTCGTTCCAGCAGCTCTACATCCTTCTTGAAATGAGGCCTCCAGACCTGTATACAGTACTCTAGGTGTGGCCTGACCATTGCCTTATACAATGGAATAATCACCTCCTTATCCCTGCTGGAAAAATTCCTGTATATCATTGACAATACTCCATGAGCTACTCTTGCAGCCCGTCTGCACTGCTCAGAGAACTTCATATCTGCCTGCACAATCACCCCCAAGTCCCTTTCATTCTCTACCACTGTCAGTGTAGTACCACAGAGTTGATACGTTGCCCTGGGGTTGCTGTTTCCCATGTGTAGTACTTTACATTTGTCAATGTTAAACTTCATTTGCCACCTCTCAGCCCATCTGCTCAACCTTTCCAGATCCTGTTGCAGCAGTGTAGTGTCAGTAGTGTCCTTGACAACCCTGCCAACCTTTGTATCATCTGCAAACTTGGACATTAAGCTTGATATACCATCATCAATATCATTTATAAATACAGAAAACAATAATGGACCCAACACTGAGCCCTGAGGGACTCCACTAATAACATTAGTCCATGATGAGCAGTGTCCATTGATTACCACTCTCTGTCTTCTCCCACTCAACCACCCCTTTATCCATAGCAGCAATTTGCCTCCAATGTCACACTGCTCCAATTTGTGTAGCAGTCTTCCATGTGCAACAGTATCAAAAGCCTTTCTAAGATCCAAGTATATAATATCAAAGTTATTCCCTGCATCCAGTTCTTTTGTGACTGCATCATAGTATCCAATCAAGTTGGTCAGGCAAGACTTCCCCTTAACAAAACCATGCTGTGTCTGAGCTATAACTGAAGTCTTGTCTAAATGATCCTGCAGTGCTTCTTTAACCAGTGCCTCCATTAATTTTCCTGGAACAGAAGTTAAGCTCACAGGTCTATAGTTACTTGTGTCAGCCTTTGATCCTCCTTTGTGAATTGGGGTCACATTTGCACATTTCCAGTCTATGGGTACCTCCCCTGAGTCCAAGGAAGCTCTCATAATTATGGCTAAGGGTTTGCTTACTTCCTTTGCTGCCTCCTTTAATATAACTGGATAGATCCCATCCACCCCGGGTGCCTTTCTTGTGTTTATCTTCAACAGTTTCTCCTCCACTTTACTCCCAGTTATTTCAAGATTCTCTAGCTTACTGCTAGAGTTGAATACACCTCTGGCATTCCCCTTGCTGAATAACTCCTCATGTGTGAATGTCGATGCAAAATATTCATTTAGTTTGTTAGCTACCTGAGCAGGATCATCAACAGTTGACCCATCAATATGAAGTGGACCAATCTGATTCATCCCCTTCCTTCTAGAGTTTACATAAGTAAAGAACTCTTTGCTGTTTTTCTTTGCATCCCTTGCCAAGGATTTCTCGTAATCCGCCTTCGCCTGCCTAACCTCCTTTGTAACTTGGTTGCATATCAACTTGTATCTATCATAGGCTTCTGTGTCATGTGTTAATTTGTAAGTATCCCATGCATTTTTCTTCTCTGCCATATGCCTCATTAGTTCATCTGACATCCATTTTGGCCTAAACTTTGAACAATATTTCTTAGTTGGTATGTAAAGCCTAGTAGCTTCCAAGATATGTTCTTTGAATGCTTCCCATTTTGAATTTGCTGTTGGTAACATCATCAGTTGGTCCCACTGTATAGAATTTAAATACTGTCTCAGTCCATCGTAGTCGCCTTTACGGAAGCATCAGCATGTGATGCTTCATCAGCATATTTGCTGATGCCTCGATAGCATCAGCAAATATTCTTGCACCCTTTCTATTTAAGTGTATCCCATCCCTGTAGAAGCAATCTCTCCTGTTAACAAGTACAGTCCAGGCTGAAAAAAATTCTACCCCTTGAGCCTTGCACAATCTTTCCAGGGCCGAATTGATCGACAAGGCTCTCATCATATACTCCCTCCTATCGTGTCTGGGCAGAATTGCAGACACTTTCAAATTCAACCCTAATTCTCGGCTTTTGTTCAACAGTGACCTGTACTTGTTAAGTAATTCTGCCGGTCTCCTACTCTTATGTAGGAGTAGGTGTGGGTCTTATGTAGGAGAAATCTGTGGATAGAAGACCGAACTCAAAATAAAATTCCGTTAAGTTCACTCATTATTCTTGAAAAGGCAAAACTCCTTTATCAACACTTTAGCGAAACTGGTGATAGCACTGGCGGGATAAGTTTTTTAGCTAGCAAAGGCACTGGTTTGAAAGATTTGTTTGAAATTTCTAATAAATATTACATTTAATATTAAACTGTTTCTTATTTTCATTTAGATGCCATATGCTTGCATTTCACTATGTACTGTCTATGTACATAGTCATATTATGAAGGTACCTATAATACATACATAGACAAAATTTTAGACTAGTTTTTCTTATATATTTCATACTTTGGAACGGAACCCCTTTATTACTATGGGAGGCATAACTCAGTATTCGCGTTTTCGGTATTCGCGGCATTTCTCAGGAAAGTAATCCCCGCGAATAGCGGGGTTTACTGTAATGTAAACTTGGTAGGAGACACGAAATGCATATAGAGTAAGCTCAATTTTGATATATATATATATTTTTTTTTCAATAATGTAAACTTCATAGCATAACTGGTGCATAGTGTTATTACTGCATTAGGATATAAGTTTAGCGTAATGTTTTTAATTATCGTATTTGTTAGCTTATAAGATGCACTTTTTTTCTTTATAAATACCTTAAAAAATTGGCATGTCTTAGAAGCCGATGTTATGTTGTTGTTATTTGGTTTTTAGGAGCATTAGCAACTAAGGCCATATTGCTCAGGGATATGCGGTGGTCATTCTCTGACCTTTCCGCATCCTCCGTATTTGGTGGTGACGGGCTCGAACCTCGGTCTAATCAAGAAGCGTGTGCTACGCACTGCTGCTCCTTCCCACCTGGCTACGGAGGCGCCTCTTAGAAGCCGAAAGCAGCTTCTAAGGTGCAGTACAATACTGCACATGCGCAAACCAAGAGTTAATGGACAGTTAACTACTATGCATTAGTACACTTTTCAGTAATTACCAGGCTGTTGTTGGAGGAACAAATGAATTCCAGTTATACATTTAAGCCCTAATCAATTGCAGGCACATCAAGAAAGCAAAATTATTATATTGGATTTAAGCTAAAAGTAGTACAATATGCCAAAGAACACGGGAACAGAGCAGCAGAATGAAATTTCGGACCACCGCCTACTGAGAAGATGATTCGTCAATGGAGGAAGCAGGAGGTTTTATTACAAGAAGCTGATAAAACAAAGCACAACCTTCATAAAATTCCACCTAAATGGCCAAATTCGGAAGAAAACTTGTGTAGTTGGATAATGGAACTTGGAGATGTGGGTATTAAAATGATAATAGTAGAAGCATGGAAACGGGCAGCTGATATTGGGATACACGACTTTAAATGAACTGAATCTTGGTGTTATCACTTCATGAAAAGAAACGGGTAAAGTTTATGCACAAGAACTAGAATAGCCCAGAGAATGCCTGCACTGCAGTTTTAACTTTTTGTGCTAACTACACCACAATTGTTGTGCTGATGGGATCAAACTTCCAATGTTAATTCTTAAAAGAAAAACTTTACCAAAAGATAAACTGCCAAATGGAATTCATGTAACTGTACAAAGGGTACTAGGAAAGTTTTGCAATACAGCTTTGTTTATTTAATTTTTTCAAAGTAATTTCCTCTACATTCAATACACCTCTCCATCCTCCGAAACCAATCTTTAAACCAGTTCTGCCAAGTTTCACTAGGGAGTAAAGCACACTCGTTGCCCCAAGCCCGTAGAAGGTCCTCATCACTGGAAAACCGCCTCCCTTTTAGCTTCATTTTCACATGCGGGAACAGTGCAAAGTCGCAGGGAGCAAGGTCTGAACTGTAGGGAGGGTGCTCGAGAAGTTTCAGTCCTGCCGTGGTCAAATATTCGGTGCAGGCTTTGGCGCGGTGAGCTGGAGCATTTTCGTGATGGAGGTACCAGGTGTCCATTCTTGACTGTGGCCGCAGGTTCTTCATAGATCCAATGACTTTAGGCAGGCATTGTTCAGTATACCACTTAGCTGTGACTGTCTTCTGCGTGTCCAAAACGACACGTTCCACAATTCCACTCGATTTGAAAAATACAGCTATCATTTTCTTCTTTACAGATCGGGATTTTCTGACAATTACGGGTGTGTCGTCATCATCAAAGACCCAAACTTTGTTTTAAGCCTTGGTCGGCAGATCGTAATAGTACAGCCAAGTCTCGTCACCTGTCATGATGTTGTTCACATACCGAGATTGTCCCTTATCAAACTTTTTTAACATCTCCCCGCACCAAGTCACACGTCGTGTCATCTGCTCTTCAGTCAGTTGATGCGGCACCCAGAGAGAACAAAGTTTCTTCACGTGCAAATGATCTTGCAGAATCTAACGAATTGCTGGTGCATTTAGGCCCAAAGTATCCTCTATCTGTTGGTAGGTCACTCGCCTGTTTTCGTCAAGCATTTTCCTCACAGCAGTAACGTTTTCCTCCGTAACTGACGTTCGTGGCCTTCCCGGCCTCTCGGAATCCTCCAGAGTGAAATTTCCCCTTTGGAATTCTCTATACCACCTGAATATCGTTGTACGATGTGGACAATCATCATCTAGTGCAAGAGTCATTTCTTCTAAGCACTGGTCTATGGTTAAACCACGCACGAAATTATACTGCAAAACTGTCCTTATCTCATTTTGTGACCACAATGCCATCGCAAGCACTTTACACTCTCACTATTAATGAATAACTGAGCCCATCGACTTGGCGCGGCGGCTACTATGCACGTATGAACATGTCTCAACATGCAGCAACAAGCAGCTTCCTGTGATTCATTGTTGCGTCATATTGCAAAACTTTCCTAGTACCCTTTGTACAACCGAAGGGATGGATGGATGGATGGATAAAGACTGTACCACGGATCGGTTTGTAAAAGTTTGGTCCAAGTGTACTGGTGGACTACTGTATAAAAATGTACTACTAGTGTGGGATCAGTTAAGAGCACATAAGACTGAAAACATCAAACAACTGTCTGAAATTATGAACACAGAATTGGTGGTAATTCTGAGTGTTAATTCTTAACACTCAGAATTACCACCACTTAACTTCACAGTTACAGCCATTAGATGTCAGAATGGAATAAATGGATGATAGAGGGGAACCATGATATGATGCATACGGGAAGGCATCGTATTGGAAGACCAAAAAAAACATCCCAAAAAGGGATGGTTTTTTTGAGTGGGAGAAGACGAGTGTGGTAATCAATGGACACTGCTCTTCGTGGACTAATTTTATTATTAGAGTCCCCCAAGGTTTGGTTTTGGGACCATTGTTATGTTCTATATTTATCAATGATATTGATAAATGTATATCAGGCTTAATGTACAAGTCTGCCAATGATAAAAAGCTTGGCAGGGTTATGACAGTAATGATGGTACGCTGCTACAACAGGATCTAGAAAAGTTGGACAGATGAGCTGAGAGGTGGCAACTGAAGTTGAACATCGACAAACGCAAAGTACTGCATATGGGCAGCAGTAACCCCCCACAGTAACATACCAACTGTGTGATACTACACTCAGGGTAGTAGAGAATTAAAAGGACATGTGGGAGTAATTGCACAATAGACATGCTTTCTGTGCAGCTGCCAGGACAGCTCATGGGATTTTGTCAGTGATATACAGGGATTTTGCCAAAAGAGACAAGGAGATGAATACTCCTTTGTATAAGACAATGGTTAGGCCATACAGGTCTGGAATCTTTTAGGAAGTATGTTGATCTGATAGAATGAATGCGAAGAGCAATATTAGTGAGAGGAACAAAAGGATACGCTTACCAGGAAAGGCTTTAGTTCTGCAAACTGCAGCACCTGGTGACTGGGCACCTACAAAGCAATCTGAATGAGCTGTTTAATCCTTTGAATGAATTGAGTAAGCTAATGCTGATGGCATCCTTCTTCTTGCTCAGACAACACACGGCAGGGAGGGGGCTTAAATTTAAATCGAAGAAGTATGGTCGCAGGTATGATATGTGGAAATTTGCTTTCAACCAGTGGATAGTTGACTGTTGGAACAAACTTTCATATGGAGCTGTGGAAGTGAGTAGTTTGAAAAAAATTAAGGAGGAACTGGATAAATTATTAGAGGCCAGTAAATGTGGGAAGTGGAGTGAGAGCAAGCATAGGAATCAACAATTGCAGCTCTTGAAAAATATGACAGCTAATTAGCACTGCTATTATTGTAGAAGTTAAGAAACAGGCAGAAAAGATGAAAAAAAATATTTGGAGAAGTGTAAAACAATGAATAAAGCTGAATTTCTAAGATGAATAGTAGCTTTGAATCAAAATAGATTTCTGAAGCAGTTGAGTGGCCAACATCATTTAATGGCTATCCTCAAATCGGTGTACTCAGGAGGTTTTACAGGGTAAATTTGTGAGAAATATAATACAAGGTTCATATACAGTGCAATCTGGATATAACACATCTCCTTATACTACAGTTTCAGGTATACCACAGTATGAAGGAAGTGCATAACATACTGTAACATACTCTGGCTGTATGTTCACTTTGATATGTTCAGTATTCAGTTGCAGAGCAATTTTTGCATACAACAAGATTACAATCTACGGTAATGAGTCTCATCAGAGCAATCATTACTGTAGATACCCAGTTCTCCCCTTGGCTAGAGATGCAATAAAAGAGTATATCGTTGGAATGCTATTTACAAACAGCTACCTCTGGAGGGGAATATGGCTACCATTCATCCAGTGCATAACATTAATTACAAAGTAAATTTTTGTATATGACATCCTTTCTTCGACTAGAAGAAAGGATGTCACTAACTTGGGATAGAAAAAACTGCTAAGGGCTAAACTAGACAAAAATACACATGAACTGACAAGTGATTTATGGAGAAACCATGACTTCACTTTGGCACTATGATAGGCTGGACAGTTTAGTTTTGATCTAGTTTTCTCAAAACACGGTAATTTCTAGAGTATCGGAAAAAAACACATGGCAAAATTAATAAATCAGTAGGACTGAAGTGATGGCTACCAAAAGGAAAAAATATGCAGTTGAAGAAAAGTTAAGAGATTATCGAAAGAATTGAGTGGTGAAAGAAATTGCTGTATATTTCACAAGTGTGGAATTCCAGAAGGAACAAGCCTGTTGGATGAAAGAGGAAGAAAAATTGCATTCATTCGTAGAATCTGTAGAAGATGAAGTAGGCCTCCAAAGAAAGGAAACTAGTCTTTGCAGCAGAAGTGTTTCTTGCATTTCCGTGTAATGTGATTCAAGATGGTGAAGTCACAGATGAACGGTTGTACAATGGTGATGAAAGGCACTGTACTATAAACTTTTCTCTCCCAAATTAAAAAGGCGTCCAACAAAGCGGACATGAAAACTAACAATGAGAGGATTACTGTGTTATTGTGTGCAAACAAGACTGGAAATCACAAGCTAAAGCCATTTTGCATCAGTAAATGCTGACGTCCCAGGTGTTTTTACGCATTCACATGAAATCTCTACCTATGATCTATAAAAATAGCTCCAACACTTGGATAACAAGTGGCATTAGCATTAGTAGAGGCATTTGATGCAAGAAAGCAAGCTTATGCAGCATCAGCCAAAAAAAAAATAATAAAAATAAATAACCACTTCCACTTCACCCCTCTGTTCGTTCGAAATACCTGTCCAGCTGAGCCTTAAACTTATTTAGGCTATCAACTTCCACGACAAGGGATGAAGTCTGTTCCAACAACCCGCTGGCTAAAGGCAAATTTCCTCACGTCTATCCTACATCTGTCTTTCCTCAATTTGAATTTATGCCCTCTCAGGTGATTATTCTGAGCAAGAGGAAGAATCCCATCAGCATTGAGCTTGCTCAAACCGCTCAAAGCCTTATACACCTCAATCAGATTACCTTGCAGGTGCCTAGTCTGCAGATGCTGCAATTTGTAGAACCTAAGCCTTTCTTGGTAAGAGCACCCCTTCGTTCCCCTCACTAATTTCCTTGCCCTTCTCTGTATTTGTTCCAGCAGCTCTACATCCTTCCTAAAATGAGACCTATATGCAGCACTCAGGGTGTAGCCTGACTATTGCCTTATACAAAGGGATAATCCCTGCCAGCAAGGTTCCTTTATATATCACCGAAAAGACCCCATGAGCTGCTCTGGCAGCCTGTCTGCACTGCTATGAAAATTTCATATCTGACTGCACAATTATGCACAGGTCTTTTTCATTTTCCACTACCCGAGTGTAGTACCGCACAGTTAGTATGTTACTCTGGGGTAACGTATGAACTATGCCAATCCTCAGTCTGTCTTCACAAATTTTCTGTTTATAATGTTGCAGTAGCATACCCTGATTACTCCTCAAATAGGCCTCTGAGGTTGGGTATATTCATATTACGTTCTTAGCGTTTTTTCACCAACCTTTCATGGAGTAAAATAAAATTAAAATAAAATAAAACAAAACAAATCTTGATAACTATATTTACAATAACCTGTATTTACAAAATTAATATACGTATTACTATATTAAAAGTATTAAAACACAAGATTAAAATGCATTAAAATATACTAAGTTAAAAGCGATAAAATCCCGTAGCTTTCAAAGGCTCCAGCCTTCTTCTTCAGCAGTACTCTCTATTATTCAGTACACCTTTAAATATCAGCAGGGTAATGGTAGGCATCACATGTTTCCATTCTCACGTGTTCCGCTCTCTTGCATTGTGGAACCGGAAGTGGCTCGAACGGAAGTCGTACGGAACCGTTCATCCTTTTTTAGGATAATAGTCTCTAAAAGGGGGTGAATCCGTACACCCCTATCCCTATTAATGTTGGTTGTAGAGCTGATCCGCAAACTCTCGAGCCACTTACGGTCCCAGAACCTATGCGCCCGATCGGTGATAGTGGCAGATCGGTGATAGATTTGTTTTGTTTTATTTTATTTTACTCCATGAAAGGTTGGTGAAAAAACGCTAAGAACGTAATACCCTGATTACTGTCATTAACTAGCCATACAAACCTTTGCATCATCATAATATCCAATCAGACTGATTGGAAAAAATTGGCCCTTCACAAATTCATGTTGTGAATGCATGGGAGACATGAACTATTTACATGGTAAATTTAAAAATGGTTAATCAGCAACAGGTATTAAATACTGAACAATGATGCATTCTAAGATAATTACAGAAATCTCGTAAAATTAAAACAAAGAGGCATCCAGTAGTTGGCTGCTGTATACATAATTCATGCCTCCCTCTTTCTGGAAAAAAAAAAAAATATATATAATAAAAATAGGCACCTGGAAGGAGGAGCATTAATATGAACCAAAATACAACTAATTTTCTGATTTAATTTTTAAAAAATTAAAAATATAAAGTTTGTTTCCTTCTTTAAGGTATACTACAGTATAATTATGGATGGAGAAAGTGGTGATGATTCTGAAGTAGAAATATTTTTGTATTTGTATATACACACGATGTTCCATAAGTCTGCTTCCATAGAAAATGGGTATTTGAGAAAATACCAAAAAATTATATGTTGAAAAGCAGAGGTTTTCAATCTTTCAATTTTCTATCGAATGGTGTAACTATTTGATAATCCTGTTCAGATTTCTGACAAGCAAAATAAATCTTTTGCATCTACATTTACCTGTGAAGAAGTTTTTAGGGATGGGAATACCAGAAGTATACCAAGTTACAACTGGGAACTAAATGGTTTTTTGATAATTGAGAAGAAAGGGAAAGAGAAATTGTCAAAATTAAAAGTAAATAAGAAACCTGGGGCTGATAGGATCTATTTAATTATATTAAAGTAGCAGCAAAAGAGGAAATTAAACCTTTGGCAATATAATTATTAGAGCATCTATGGATTCAAGGGAAGTCCCTGTGGAAACGTGCACAGTTATGCACAGGTCTTTTTCATTTTCCACTACCCGAGTGTAGTACCGCACAGTTAGTATGTTACTCTGGGGTAACGTATGAACTATGCCAATCCTCAGTCTGTCTTCACAAATTTTCTGTTTATAATGTTGCAGTAGCATACCCTGATTACTGTCAGGCAAATATCGTGCAAATATCTCTGAAATTCACAAAGAGAGGATAAGAGTAAGTGAATAATTAGACCTGTAACCTTGATTTCTGTTACAGGAAAAATAATGGAACCACTAGTTAAAGTAATGCAGAATAATCTAGACAGAAAACATTTATACGGTAATCACAGCATGGATTTGTTAAGGGGCAACCTATTCAAGGAATCTGACTAGCTACTATGATGTACAGTAGTAGCAGAAGAATTGGATGCAAAAAATAATTTAACATCATATACTTAAATTTCAGAAAAGCTTTTAATACTATAGCAGTCAATGTTTCACATGAAAGACTGCTGTAGTAATGTGGCATTAGAGGCAAGCTACTGCTATGGATAAAGGGATGGTTGAGTGAGAGAATACAGAGAGTGGTTATCAATGGGCACTGCTCTTCTTGGACTAATGTTATTAGCGGCATCCCCCCAAGGTTCAGCACTAAGCCCATTGTTGAATGTGGTACCACACTCAAAGCAGCAGAGAACAAAAAAAGAGCTGGAGTTAATGTGCACGAAGTTCTCTGAATTTTTCATGGAGTTTCAGTGAATGTGGTTTGCTAGAACAACTCACGTGATTTTGTCAATGAGATACATGAATTTTGGCAGCAGGGATAAGGAGGTAATTATTCTGTTGTACAAAGAAAATGGAAAACCCACACCGCGAATACTGTATATAGTTCTGGGAAGCATCATTTTAGGAAAGATGTGGAATGGGTGCAGAGAAGAGCAATGAAATTAGATGAGGGAGAACAAAAGGGTACCCTTTCCAAGAAAGACTTCAGTGCAGCATCTAGAAACTAGTACCTGAGAGATGTGCTTGGGGTGTTTTAAGATTTTGATGGAATGAGTAAGCATAATACTGATGACATCCTTATTCTTGCTCAGACAACACAGAGGGAGCATAAATTTAAATTGAGGAAAGATGGTTGCAGGACAGATGTGAAGAAATTTTCTTTCAGCCTGAGTTGTTCATTCCTGGAACAAACTTGCATCAAATTCATCATTGAGAACAACGACTCACAAGAATATGTTTATGAGCAAATTGTTAGCAATGCTGTTGCTAGATTTTTTAAACAGACAAAAGTTTCAGGAATGGAATTCCAAACTTTTAATACCTCATTTTCTACATGCTGGATTAATATGTCACACAATGTGATCTCAGCTATGGAAGCAGTTTCGGGAGACAGGAAACACTACAAAAAGAGCTGGCCAAGGTCACCTTAGGGCTACGTCAATTAGAACAGACCACTATCTGGCTCTAACAAGGCTCAAATTCAAGTGGATTCTATGCAAGGAAGCTGGTGGTTTGTAATCCAATAACCCCAAGTCACTGCAGAGCTCGTTAAAAATAGTGCCATGAAATGTAACTTGGAGCTCTGACAAATGGGACACAGAGAACGTTCTCTGATCAGTCCTGTTTCAGCTTACAACAGATTCTAGACGTTATTTCATCTGGAGACAATGAAAAATGCAGTACCATCCCTCCAACATCAGAGAATGCGACAATAGCAGGTTCAACTGTAAGAAATTCTTTATAAAAAAATAAAGAATTAATTTTAGCAGTTCAACAGTAAAAGATAGCTGTTCCACAATCAAGGTTATTGTGCAAAAAATAACCTTGATTACAAAACATTTCTGATCATGGACAACACGCCAGGACATCCAAGAAAACAGAACCTAAAAGACTTGAACAATCATAAAAATTTTTTACATGGTGGAGGCAGTGATAAGAAGGAAATCATGTGGGTCGGAATAATGATCAACAGCTAAATCCTTTTGAGGGGTACCATAACTGCACAGAGGTACTGAGAACAGATCCTCAAACCCTATGAGTGCATTTTGAGGGTGCAGTTGGCCCAGATTTTCTTTTCATGTATGAAAACGCCACTGCACATAGAGCTCAAGTGGTGGAGGAATATCTTGAAACTGAAGATATCCACCGACTGTCCTGGCCAGCACAAATCACCAGACTTAAATCTGACTGAACTCGGGAGTTGCACTGCACATGCTGACAGTCAACTCCTTGGTCACTTAGTGAGTGCTGGTGGAAGAATAGTATTCGTTGCCACAAAATGTTATAGACACCCTTACTAAGCATGGATCACTGCTGTCAGGCCTGTTTAGGCCATTGGGGGAAAATACGCCATACTGATTTCATGCGACCATATTTTGAACATCTTGTATCGACTTCTATAATGTGACCTTTTTGGTAATTGTTATATAACCCCTATAAATGTCCCTTATATCTGTCCAGAGTTTCTCTGTGTCTCCTCATTTCATTGTTATTCTATAGTACACCACTATACTAAATTTTCTCCAACTTTATTGCAAGTTGCATGCGTTACACCAAGTTTTCTATGATTTCTCCGAATTTTGTCAAGCAGTGTATTTAAGGGGTAAATAGATGTCAAAAAAGTTCTGTAGAGAAACTGCTAAATTCTGTTGGTTAGTATAGAGGCAGAAACTGTGAAAACAGGTAAGATTGCAGCAGCACCTACTATTTTGTCTAACTTTCAGTTGTCAGTGCATATCTGATTGTATTTAGCATTAACTTTGGGCATGGGTGGCAGTGAAGATGTCTTGTGTTTAAGCTTGCCAGGGAATGTCTTCCCCAATGGCTGAAATAGTTGTCACATTTGACTAATATTGTAGTCTACAGAGGGCTGGACAGACCCATAGCCTTGATAGATTTTGTTGATGTGTAGATTCCAATTTAAAATGATCATCTGGACCATCTAAGGTGTGTTGATGTGAGCTTTAAATCTGTATAGCACCTGTCCATCGAGATTTGAAGAGGTATGGTCAAATAAGATCACATGGCAAGCTCCAAACTTTAGATGTATAGTACCAGTAACATTTTCCTTCTGAGATGTAAATACAGAGGCTCATGAGCCTTTATATATAAAGGCTTTGAGGTGGGGAAGTTCTAAAGACTCCGAAAGCAAGTCTAAGAGCTTTTATGCCAAATAGGTTCAAGGCACGGTAGTGCACTCTCTCTCTGGTAGAGTCATATACTGGAAGCCATAGTTCAGACATGATCTAAGCATGGTTGTATAGAGACTGAGAAGGCCAACACAGTCACAGCTCCAATTTTTGGCAGATATTGCTTGAAGAATATTCATTTTTACCAGACAGCTGGTTCAAACTTGCTTGATATGTGCTAGGAAGTTAAGATTTTATCTAGTATTACTCCAATGAAATGCTTGCTACTTGTAAATGGGATGATAGGCCTCCGTAGCCGAGTGGGCAGGAGCGGGAGTGCAGTAGCACACGCTCTTTGAATAGACCGGGGTTCAAGCCCCTGACTGCTGAATACGGTCGATCTGCCAACCCGCACTGGACCAGCGTGGCAGATTATGGTCCATTTCCCTCAGCATGAATTGTTGAGGAGGCTTCCATCCTGCAGTGGGTTGATAATGGCTGCACTTTACTTTTTTTTTTTTTATGGTACTGTAAATACATCTGAGGATGTGGATTAGGCTTTTATAGAAACGGAGAGTGCCATCTTTTGTTTTGATAGATGACAGCTAGTGTGATTTGTCCATGCAGTGATTCTACTGATTGAAATTTGCAGTTGGCCTTTCTATATATGACATCTCTCTTGACAGTGACATAATACTGAGAGATCACCTGCAAAAAAGAGATACATTTGCATTGAATTGGGCAGGTCATTAGTTAGTCAATTAAATCTGAGGGTAAAAAAGAGTGGGCCTCAGTACTGATCCCTGGCAGTTCTGCTTTCTGCGTACAGTAGGCCCTTGTTATAACATGGTTTGCTTTATGCTGATTCACTATAGCACTGTTCTTATATTATAACCCATATTTCACTATAACCGAGGGGCTCACATGTGGTGAGTATGGGTCATACAGATTGAATTTTTGAATTGAATTATTTTATAGATTGAATTTTTGGCATGTTTAACGAAAACATTCCATCTGATGTAGTCGATAGCATGAGAATGAATAACAAATCAGCATTAAAACTTCCCCACGCCAACTTGAGAAATTTTCCCATACTCAGTAAAATTTCCTCTCATGCTAATTTAATTGCAGTCCAGGTGACTTGTTACATAGTTCTGAGATCAACATTTGAAAAAATTATCAAGTTAAGGAATATGCAGTATTGCTTGTAATATTTGTATTATATGCATTTACCCAATGTCTAGTTATCACTCAGTAGTATTAGACATCATCCGTAACAGACAGTTTACTTAATATTGTATCATAATTAATACAACGCAGTTACATTTTCGAAGAGTTAATAATGACTGATAATGATAAGAATGAAAAAGCAACGTCTGGATGCGGTACGAAGACTACAAAGGTGAGAAAAAGATTGAGTTTGAAAATTAAATTAGACGTTTAGAAGCGAATAAATTCTGTTCAACGACAAGTGGATGCGTGAAAAATTTAAGACTAGCAAGTTCAACTGTAAGAACAATTATTAAAAATAAAGAATTAATTTTAGCAGTGGGAGAGACAGCTCTTCCACAATCAAGGTTATTGTGCAAAAAATAACCTTGATTACAAAGCATTTCTGATTATGGATGTGCCAGGACATCCAAGCAAAGAGCTTAGAAGACTTGAACAATTATATAAAAATTTTTTACATGTCTCCAAATACTACATCTCTGATCCAACCAATGGACCAAGGTGTTATTGCCACATTTAAAGCTTACAGCATAAGGAACACCTTTTCCCAGGCTATTAAAGCCATCAGCACTGGTGAAAATGTACCGAGGCTAAAGGAGTTTAGGAAATCCTACAACATTAAAACTGCCATCTATAACATTTCAAGTGGCTGGGAT
Source organism: Mastigoproctus giganteus (assembly GCF_048544385.1). Classification (NCBI taxonomy): domain Eukaryota; kingdom Metazoa; phylum Arthropoda; class Arachnida; order Uropygi; family Thelyphonidae; genus Mastigoproctus; species Mastigoproctus giganteus. The sequence continues at coordinate 202,795,369 of NC_143581.1, read as the reverse complement.
GAAGTGACTCAGAAGACCATGACTAGGGGCAGGCCAGTTATTATGATTGAAATTGAGAGATTAAATAATTTTATTGAAGATAATATCCAACGCAGCATGATCGGTTAACTTTATTGCTGGGTAGTAACACTACAGGGATTTTATTAAAACCCCCTTTAGTTCACTATTCGGAAAATTCAAGGGCTCTGAAAGGTTTCATTAAATCAAACCTATCTGTAATTTGGAAGGCTAATAAAAAAGTTTGGGTAATCAGGCCTCTTTTTGTTGATTGTTAATCAATTCTTGTCTGTGGTGGAAAGATATTGTGCGAAAAATAAACTTGATTACAAAGCAATTATGATCATGGACAATGCGCCAGGACATCCAAGCAAAGAGAGCTTAGAAGACTTGAACAATCATAATTTTTTTTTACATGCCTCCAAACATTACGTCTCTGATTCAACCAATAGACCGAGGTGCTATTGCCACATTTAAAGCTTATGACGTAAGGAACACCTTTTCCCAAGCTATTAAAGTCATCAACGCTGGTGAAAATGTACTGACGCTAAAGGAGTTTTGGAAATCCTACAACGTTAAAACTGCCATCTACAACATTTCAAGTGCCTGGGACGAAGCGACTCAGAAGACCATGAATGGAGTGAAGAAAGTTTGGAAGGATTGCATGAAGGATTCCCAAGAACCTGATGATTCAGTTGAGAATGTTAAAGTGCAAATTGTTCAGCTCGGAAGAGAAGCAGGATTGGACAAAATTGACGATGATGACATACAAGACATGATCGACAACGACAGGGATGGCCTCTCTAATCACGAACTCATGGAAATGACAAAAGAACAAAAGCATGAAATTGAGAGAAGATTATCAAGATCCGACAGATGAAGAACCAACAAAATTAGTAAAGCTTTCGAACACTTTGAAAAAATATGCGATTATTTTCGGGAGAATGACACTGACATGGAACAAAGTTCCAAGGTAATAAGAGTTTTAAGAAAGGAAGAAATGAATCCCTACATGATTTTGTACAATGAGAGGAAGAGGGACAAAGTACACCCAAAATCGACACATTTTTCAGTCTAAATATATGAAAAGTCAATAGCCCAAGGCCATCAGATTAATAAATTCATGATTTTAATTGGCATTTTAAGTTCAATTTTGATATGTAATGTAGTTACTTACCACATATACGTAAGTAATAATAATAATATCATTATTATTAATAATATAATTAGCCATATGGTGCAAGGAAGCCTGAGGCTTTTGCTGCACCAGCCAAAAAAAAAAAAAAAAAAAAAAAATTCTGAGTTACCCTGTGTGTGTGTGTGTGAGAGAGAGAGAGAGATAGAGATATATCAGGGCCCTGGGTGTGCCAAGCCCATACTCACCAGATATATTTGAGCCCTGGGGTTAATATAGAATATTTTATATGTACAAATTTTTGTATATTAAATATTTTGACTGATATTTGTGTGCCTTTTCACTACCGTTTATTATTGATTAGGAAATATTCTATGGCATAATAGACCCCAACTCACAAATATATATGTTACCTATGGGAATACAGCGCTCGCTTAGTGCCGATTCACTTAGTGCTGTTTTTCGTGAATGAATTATTAGCGTTAAGCGGGGGTCACCAGTATAATGTTGAGAGAGAGTATTCTGATAGTGTACTTGGAAGTGGTGAAGTTGCAGAAAGTTTTCAATAAAAAAAAAGGAAGGTTGCTTCTAAGTCCTAGCTTGTGAAGGTCCTGAAGAATTCCATAATGCAAAGTGGTATCAAATACTTTCTCTATATCAAAGCTCACCATAACCACATGCTCTTTTTAAATAAATGCATACTGGATATTATATTCTTCTTTGATCCTAAGGTTAAGTGAGGATCTGTGCTTATGAAAGCACAAACCGATTGGCATCTAGCAAGTTTTTTGGATTTTTAAAAGCCAAGTCAATTGTTTGTGAATCACCCATTCAAGAGTTTCCCTTAGATGGATGGAGAGTGATAATGGGTGATAATTCTGGAGATTTGAGGGACCTTTCCCAGTCTTTAAAGAATGATACAATTATGAATGGCTCTAAGAACTCAAATATTTTCCAAAAAAAAAACATAGTTGTAGTAGATTAATAGGGATTCCAAATCTGCCTCAGTCAGATATCACAGCATTGGGTTAAAATTAAAAATTCCATTTGGACCAGCTGCACAATCACAAGCTTTGGCTGTGGATTGTTTCAGTTCTGATAACCCAACGGGGAAGGAGGTATTTGAATTAAAATTAATTTTACATTTATCAAGTTCAGATTTGATTTGTTTATAGGTTAGACTAAATGTAGCTACTGCTGAAACCTGAGTGAATGCTTCTCCAAGGATTCTCCACTCCATAAGACATTGTGGAGAAAATTCATTCCCATTCGCAATGAAGAGGGTCAGGTTGAGGAATATAATGTACTTGCCTGTACATTATAGTCCTCCATAGTGAAGACTGTATACTAAGCAGAACTTGATAAGGTGGGTTATCCATAATTGAATCTGACTGAGTGATTGTGTTTCTTGTTTCTGCCTTTTAGAGAAAGTTTCTATAAAGTCATGTTTCTTTACAGAAACATGACTTTATAGAAACTCTCTTATTTGGGGAATAAGAGAAAGTGTGTCCTTCCTCCAGATCAAAAAAACATTAAATTATTATTTGCTCACCTACAACAGCAACAAATGATGGCATTTGAGCAGGTTTGGTGGTATTCATATGCAAGGCACTTGAGTATGGTATTGAAAGCCCTATATCTGATCTGTGTACTGTCCAACTTATAAAAAGATTCTATCACAAGAATCCAAAATTTTCTTGACTTTGCGGGATAATCCCATGAATCAGATAATTGAACTTCAGCTTAGCTTCTGTGCGAACATTCTCTTGTTATTTTGTGTTATCTTGTTATACTGGATGTTTTTGACATATCTTTTAGGATGTTCCTCTTTGGTTAAATTCTTATCTATATCAAAGATTATAATACTGGGGCTTGTTTCTTGGGCTATTTTTGATGCTATGCCAACTTTCTTCAACCGGAAAAAACCAGTGTTTGGTTGCCACTAGTTTGTTTAGGTCAGTCTTTATCTGGATTTCAATAATGATATCGTCCTGATGTTATGTACCCTAATTCCTCTAAATTGAGACTGAAGTACCTTCAGGATAATTTCACTTAATTATTGTGCTGGAGGTAACTTTGCTTTGTCTACTCAAAAGATGACAAGATTGGAGGCTGGTTTAAAAGTTTGTACTTAAAAGGAATTTCTTGACTACATCAGCAAAAGAAGTAAAAGCAGTGGAATTCGGAGTGAGGCGGTCAGTAATGATAACCTCACTTGCAATTCTTCTTACAAACTTTCATCTTTTAATTTTTCAAAGATCTGTTAAATTAGTTCTTCTCCATTCTATTCCAGCTTTTCTCAATCTGCAACTATGGCAACTTTAGAGATTTTACTTCCAACCTGACCTAGATATTCTTTCAATTCAGTGTATAGGGTATAAACTTTATCCAGCACTGTTCTCCTGAATGACAGGAGCTTGAGGTGCAGAGCTGGGCATCTCTGGAGACAAGTTTTCGCCACTGGGAGCAGATTTCTTGTTTTCTTCTAGTTTTTCACCCACAACTACTGGATATGTTCATAAATTGAAAATAAACATCTAGCATGGTAAATGGAAATAGTAGCATCAGGATAAGAAAGCACCAATTGAGTTCAAATGATGCTTAGGACAGTTATAAGCAGAAGCCAACAGCAGGACTCCATAAAAAAACCAGTTTATTTACAGATTGCAGACAATGAAAACATTTTTATGGACATTGAAAGGGGTGGTTTTCATGTGGAACCTATGTAGAAAAGCAAAATAAAAGTATTGTGTGGGTTAATCAATTTCTTGAAGCAGATTCGAATTTCTAGGCCTCTTCAATAAAAAGTAGCACAAGACACTTGCTGCCTCTTATAAAGAGTGATTGAAAAGTGTTGGAGGTGAACAAAGAAATAAAGTACAACACAGCTGTATACACGAAATCTAACATTTAAAAGTGTGAAAAGAGGACACTGGTAGAATAAGATGTTCTATTCCCTCCCCCTCAAATAATTTTTGAAACCAGCAGAGTGAAAATACTCACATGGCAAACTGCTTAGTAGCACAGCTGCTTTGTCAATGTTAAGTCTATGACACTTATTGTTGGGAAGGCATAGATTAACAGAGACCACATACATTGTGATTATCTTCAGAACCACTGGACTGATTCGAATGAAATTTTAACTGCACTCACCTAAGAATATGGAATACATCTGCTCATCCACTGATCCAAACTCCTTGATAATCTGGAGTAATGGGCAGTTTTCATGGAGTACACAAAAATAGAGCCTTATCAACTGAAAAATTCAATAAATGTCCTCAATGAGAAGAAATGCAAAAACTAATAGTAATAAATAAATAAAAATAAGTTTATTTTTATATTTTTTGTTATAGCATTCAAAAAAGCTTATTGGAGGCTTGAAGTGGTGAAACCCATGTTTAGTCTCTAGAGCAAGGTTTCCGGCACCCCCCTCCCCCCAATACTTCTCCTTCAATCCATGCACGGTACTAAGTACTATAGGTTTTGATACCTTTCGTGTTTGGGGTTTTCATAAAAAAAAAAAAAAAAAATGCCAGTAGAGTTAACTCCATTAAACAATTGATTTACTGGCACTCTAGTTAACAATGAAAGCTATGAATTTTTTTTTTTTTTTTAAGTGCACAGATAAAAATGTCCAGCATGCTTGTCTTCCAGTTCCTCCACATGAACAGCATATTCAGGTGTTTGCTATGAGCAAGGTCTGTGAACAGTTCACCTTGACTGGCCTGCCTTCCATGAACCCAATTGCAAACCATGCTATCAGAAAGTATAGTTTCACATACTAAGATGAACTCATGATGATGTCATAAGCTTTCTCAACTTTTGCAAACAGAAGCTTACCAACTGCTTGCTGTTCTTCCTCCAAAAAAATCATGTTTTCAGAATAGTCCCTCAAACACACCTTCAGAACTTTGCTACAGATAAGACACAAAGAAGAATGTTTCTGTTTGCACAGAATGCCAGCAATACTTCAAGGTGATGATAACAGAAATATTTTTATTTTTGAGATAAAAGCACATGGGGGTGTAAACTCAGGCCACTTCTGGACTGCATTTAGCAAACAACTGTTCCACAGTATTTCCTGCCTGCATGCATCATGGCAGATAGGCGTGGGGGCTCACATCTGGTGAGTATGGGCTTGGCACACCCAGGATCTTGAGCTGGATACCATCACTCTTCTCTTTCTTGGTGATTCCCTTCTATTTCTATTTTTGACTCTTACCCCCCACCCCTCTCTCTCTCTCTCTCTCTCTCTCTCTCTCTCTCTCTCTCTCAGGGTAATTCAGAATTTTTTTTTTTTTTATTAGTGAGAAGTCCAGTTTTCATCTGAAAAACAGAACTATATCTGTTGTCCATTGCAATGAAAAGAAGATTGAATAGCATGGAAAAATTAGACAGAATGTACATAATTTAACTTAATTATCATATGTATAAAATTAAATCAGTTGTAATTTATTAAAAATGATAATTACAAGTGACATGTCTAGAGAAAGTTAAGATTACAATGAAACTAAGACATATATTCTACGTATTTGCGATATTTCCAAAACCATCCCACGTGTTGTTGTAATTTTTTGTTTCCAATTTTGTAAAAAAGCCCTCCTAGGCATTTGCCCACCTCACTCCATGGTTCTTTATACTGAGGCCAGTGAACTAGTATTTCACTTACTGAAACTGCACCTTTCATCATCATCATGAACCCATAAATTCTTATACCACTATAATGACTGAAACACTAATTTCTACATATATATATATATTTGAGTTAAGTTATAATGTATAACATGAAATGAAAGCTAGTAAGATCCTAAAAATAGATATATCTCCTTCTCTAATTTAAATTTTGACTATTCGTCGGGCTAACAGTCATCTCGCCAGCTTACTGCTCAATTGGAATGTATCAACGAAAATACCTTTTTATATTTATGGCCCTCTATCTCATTAATTTTTAACTATCATTCAGACAAGTTATGCTGGACGATGACTACAGAAACGGATAGCTCGTTAATTATGGTTGATACATTAAAAGGGTTAGCCCTTGAAAAAGTCCCTTTCAATGTATCTGATTGCCTATAATTAACATTTTAATTATACGTTTGTATTGCTTATTTTATGTTATTTTTGGCACATATATATTTTTTCCAGGTTATGTTTAGCACCCGTATAGGTTTTTCTTGAGTAGCGATCTTACTAGCTTTCATTTCATGTTATACATTATAACTTAACTCAAATAATATACAGACGGATATAATGTTTAATCGTTTTTGATGGCATTATTAATCAGATCTGTGATGAATTAATATTACAGATTAGAAATAATATTATAAAATAGATATAAATTAACTATCCTATTTTCTTTTTACATACTTATATATATATATATATATATATATATATATATATATATATACACAGCGATTCCATGACCATTATTGGCCTCGTGGTCCTCGGTTGATATGGAGCATAATGGTTAGTCTATTATTTTTGTTACTTTGTTTTATTTTTGTAGTTTGTTTAGTCTCTATTGGTGATATTTCATGTATTTTGGAACTGGCACCTTACTGGGTGGGGCTGCTAAATTCTATACAATTGGATTTAATTTTAAATTGGAATTATTTTTAATTGGAGTTTTAATTTAAGTTCTAAATTATTTGGAGACTTTCGGCTGCAATTTTAGTCTTGTTACCTTTACTTTCCCCTCCCCATTGATTTAACCGTTATGTTAATTTAACTATGTATATAAAGTGCTTAGCATCATAATACACAGCCATTTCTGTATAAACAGAAAATTTTTAAGGTGGCATCGTTTTAGGTTATATCTCATATTGTGAATATCTTCACAACGAGTTGCCATGATATTGCACTACTTCGAATAAGTAACGCTTCACCTAAGGAGAAGACTAGTGTTACTTATTCTCAGATAGGTACCACCACCCAGACAGCACTGTTTCAGGGCTATTTGATGTATGTATGTGAATATCTACTCGAATATCCACTTGTCCCTATTAGACTTAGAAAAGCAAAAAAGGTAGAGGGAAAGTTATAGTAGGAGTGGAAGAGGAAAAGAAACAGTGTAGAAGAATGAAAGGGACAGTAACTCCTTCAACTCACACCACTCAAAAACTCATAAACTCCTCGAATAGGCAACGCTTCCCCAGTGGAGAAGGCTGGTGTTACCTATTCTCGGAAACTCCGGACATCATCAAGCTCCCCCTAGCAGCACTGTTTCAGGGCTATTTGGCCCTTCGTCAGTGAGTGGGTAGGTACCCAAGTGATGCAATGATGGCAAAAACAGTTATGAAGTATAACTCCACAATATGAGAGATGCCTGATGGTGTATGATGTATTTAGACTAAGGCGCATTTAGGGCTAGAGCCTCAAGCTGCGAACAAATTTAGACTATGTATATAAAGTGCTTAGCATCATAATACACAGCCATTTCTGTATAAACAGAAAATTTTTAAGGTGGCATCGTTTTAGGTTATATCTCATATTGTGAATATCTTCACAACGGGTTGCCATGATATTGCACTACTTCGAATAAGTAACGCTTCACCTAAGGAGAAGACTAGTGTTACTTATTCTCAGATAGGTACCACCACCCAGACAGCACTGTTTCAGGGCTATTTGGCCCTTCGTCAGTGAGTGGGTAGGTACCCAAGTGATGCAATGATGGCAAAAACAGTTATGAAGTATAACTCCACAATATGAGAGATGCCTGATGGTGTATGATGTATTTAGACTAAGGCGCATTTAGGGCTAGAGCCTCAAGCTGCGAACAAATTTAGACTATGTATATAAAGTGCTTAGCATCATAATACACAGCCATTTCTGTATAAACAGAAAATTTTTAAGGTGGCATCGTTTTAGGTTATATCTCATATTGTGAATATCTTCACAACGAGTTGCCATGATATTGCACTACTTCGAATAAGTAACGCTTCACCTAAGGAGAAGACTAGTGTTACTTATTCTCAGATAGGTACCACCACCCAGACAGCACTGTTTCAGGGCTATTTGGCCCTTCGTCAGTGAGTGGGTAGGTACCCAAGTGATGCAATGATGGCAAAAACAGTTATGAAGTATAACTCCACAATATGAGAGATGCCTGATGGTGTATGATGTATTTAGACTAAGGCGCATTTAGGGCTAGAGCCTCAAGCTGCGAACAAATTTAGACTATGTATATAAAGTGCTTAGCATCATAATACACAGCCATTTCTGTATAAACAGAAAATTTTTAAGGTGGCATCGTTTTAGGTTATATCTCATATTGTGAATATCTTCACAACGAGTTGCCATGATATTGCACTACTTCGAATAAGTAACGCTTCACCTAAGGAGAAGACTAGTGTTACTTATTCTCAGATAGGTACCACCACCCAGACAGCACTGTTTCAGGGCTATTTGGCCCTTCGTCAGTGAGTGGGTAGGTACCCAAGTGATGCAATGATGGCAAAAACAGTTATGAAGTATAACTCCACAATATGAGAGATGCCTGGTGGTGTATGATGTATTTAGACTAAGGCGCATTTAGGGCTAGAGCCTCAAGCAGCGAACAAATTTAGACTATGTATATAAAGTGCTTAGCATCATAATACACAGCCATTTCTGTATAAACAGAAAATTTTTAAGGTGGCATCATACTTCATAACTGTTTTTGCCATCATTGCATCACTTGGGTACCTACCCACTCACTGACGAAGGGCCAAATAGCCCTGAAACAGTGCTGTCTGGGTGGTGGTACCTATCTGAGAATAAGTAACACTAGTCTTCTCCTTAGGTGAAGCGTTACTTATTCGAAGTAGTGCAATATCATGGCAACTCGTTGTGAAGATATTCACAATATGAGATATAACCTAAAACGATGCCACCTTAAAAATTTTCTGTTTATACAGAAATGGCTGTGTATTATGATGCTAAGCACTTTATATACATAGTCTAAATTTGTTCGCAGCTTGAGGCTCTAGCCCTAAATGCGCCTTAGTCTAAATACATCATACACCATCAGGCATCTCTCATATTGTGGAGTTATACTTCATAACTGTTTTTGCCATCATTGCATCACTTGGGTACCTACCCACTCACTGACGAAGGGCCAAATAGCCCTGAAACAGTGCTGTCTGGGTGGTGGTACCTATCTGAGAATAAGTAACACTAGTCTTCTCCTTAGGTGAAGCGTTACTTATTCGAAGTAGTGCAATATCATGGCAACTCGTTGTGAAGATATTCACAATATGAGATATAACCTAAAACGATGCCACCTTAAAAATTTTCTGTTTATACAGAAATGGCTGTGTATTATGATGCTAAGCACTTTATATACATAGTCTAAATTTGTTCGCAGCTTGAGGCTCTAGCCCTAAATGCGCCTTAGTTAATTTAACTATTATGATTAAATTTTTGCTCAACAGTTTTGCTATACTACTGGCATATGTTTTGATTTTAATTTTAAACTTAATATTGATTATGCATTAGGCATCATGTGGAGGATTGCGTATTTTGCTGCCTCTAATGATAGCTTATATTTATTTTCTTATTTATTTTCATAATTTTTAGACTATAAAGTATTTAAGGGCAAAGGCCTCATGCTATGAGGTAGAATGACTAAAATGTAGGTTAGTGCAAATGCATCATTTTATTAAATGATGCATTTGCACTAACCTACATATTAGTCATTATGTAGTTATTATAGTCTATATCACTACTCACCATCAGGAACCTCTCATATTGTGAAGTTATACTTCATAACTGAGTTGTCACTATTGCAGCACCAGGGTAGCTGCCCACCTACCGAAGAGAAGCCGACAAGCTTTGAAACAGTGCCATCCGCTGAGAATAAATAACAATACTCTTCTTCACTGGTGAAGTGTTATTTATTCAAGATAGTACAATACCATGGCAACTTGTTGTGAAGGCAGTCACAATATAAGATATAACCAAAACGATGCCAATTTAATTAATTAATTAATTTTAACTACTTTGGTAGATAGCTATGTTAAAATGATGCATTTGCACTAACCTACATATTAATATTTCATTATTTTTCTAACTATGTTATTATTCAAATATATATATATATATATATATCCAATATTTTAAATTAAATAAAACAGTTTTTATTAATTCGGATTTAAAACTCGAAATTATACAAGGGTTATCGGGCTACGATTATGTCTATCCTTTTTTTTTCGTTCGTTTGTTTATTTGGGTTATTTTTATGTTAATTTTCGCTCTACAGTTTTTGCCATACTACTGGCTTATGTTTTATTTAATTTAAAATATTGGATGTATTTCAGCTTCATATGGAGGAATTGCATGTCGCTGCCTCTAATGAACGCCTAATTATTTATTTATTTATTCACTTTATTATAATTTAATTTATGTTAATATTTAATATAATTCAATGATAGTATATATATATATATATATATATATATATAGAATATTAAGGATAATATAAAATTATTAGAAAAAGTAAATCAATCCAATAATAATACCATCAGGGACCTAAGAAAACGCAAAAAAAAAAAAAAAAAAAAAAAAAAAATTATTATTGCTTTTTACCGACAATCTAGATGACTTCAACTGGGGCCAACCGCCCAGACTAAAGGCAAAAAACGACAAGAGGTTCTCTGTATCTGTGATGATCAATATATGCTAAGTAATTTAAATCTAAACCAAAAGGCCAAATATAAATCGAATGTAAATAAAAAGTTAAGAAATTTTAGAATTATTAGAATCAAATGTAAGAAATATAAGTAAAATATAAATGTAAGAATACATATAAATCATCGTTGACCCGACAGAGAACGTAATTTAATGATTAAAATAAGATTAAATATATAATACATGCTACATATTGACCGTATCTAGGACATAATGAAATAGTCATAACAGGAGAGATTGCTTCTACAGGGATGGGATACACTTAAATAGAAAGGGTGCAAGAATATTTGCTGATGCTATCGAGGCAGTGTTAGGTGGGTCGGAAAACTGCTAGTTTGGGGGGAGACAAAGACTAATGGATTAACAGTAGCCACTGGCAGAGGTGAAAGAGATTCTTGCACTGCTTCTATTGGAATGAGCAGAAGCCTGAAAAACAAGATGCAGGATATTTCAGAGACTGCTGGAAGTCATTGTGATACAAGTAAACACATGGGTTGTGTTAGGGTAGCTAAGAATAAAAACAAGTGCAGGTATACTTGCGTGTACACCAATGCTAGGAGTTTAGTAAATAAATTTGATGAATTTGAGGTATTGCTCAAAACATCAAAGGCAGATATTGTTGGGATATCAGAGACGTGGTGTCACACAGATATAAGGAATGCAGAACTGGAATTTGGGGAGTACAATGTGTATAGAAAGGATAGACAGGAGGGGAGGAGGGGTTATGCTATTAGTTAAAAAACACATAAAATCCAAGGAAGTGAAGCCAGTCGACATTGATGGACAGTGCAGTGTCGAGTCAGTTTGGTGTGACATAAGCATAGGTATATCAAAATTGAGAGTAGGAGTGTGCTATAAGCCTAATGACTCTGATGAGTATAATAAGATACTGTACAGGGAAATAGAATGGGCCAGTAAATCAGAGAGTCTTATAATGGGGGATTTTAATTTCCCAGATATTGACTGGAATTTGTGGGTTGGTCACTCACACACTAGCAGGGCTTTTGTGGATTTATTGGATGATTGTTTTCTACACCAGCATGTTCGGGAGGCAACTAGAGGGAGTAATACTCTTGATCTGATTATCAGTAGTGATTCTTCATGCATCAGGAATCTGCAGATAAAGGAACCACTGGGTGGCAGTGATCACAGTGTGCTGAAGTGGGATTTACTCAAGGAGGTAACTACCATCAGAGGCAAAGGGAAGGGTTTTTGCTTTCGTAAAGGCGACTATGATGGTCTGAGACAGTATTTAAATTCTATACAGTGGGACCAACTGATGATGTTACCAACAGCAAATTCAAAATGGGAATCATTCAAGGAACTAATCTTGGAAGCTACCAGGCTTTACATACCAACCAAGAAATATTGTTCAAGGTTCAGGCCTAAATGGTTGTCAGATGAACTAATGAGACATATGGAAGAGAAGAAAAATGCATGGGATACATACAAATTAATGGGTGACATGGAAGCCTATGATAGATATAAGTTGGTCTGTAACCAAGTCACAAAGGAGATTAGGCAGGCAAAGGCAGATTATGAGAAATCCTTGGCAAAGGACGCAAAGAAAAACAGAAAAGAGTTCTTTACCTATTTAAACTCAAGACGGAAAGGGATGAATCAGATTGGTCCACTGGATGTTGATGGTTCAACAGTTGAGGATCCTGCTCAGGTGGCTAACAATCTAAACGAGTATTTTGCATCTACATTCACACATGAGGAGTTATTCAGGAAGGGGAATGTCGTAGGTGAAGTAAACATTGGCAGTGAGCTAGATTATTTTCTAACTGAGGGGAAAGTGGAGGAGAAATTGCTGAGGATAAACATAAAAAAGGCACCAGGGGTGGATGGTATCTATCCAGTTATATTAAAGGAGGCAGCAAAGGAAGTAAGCAAACCCCTAGCCATAATTATGAGAGCTTCTTTGGACTCAGGGGAGGTACCCATGGACTGGAGATGTGCAAATGTAACCCCAATTCACAAAGGAGGATCAAAGGCTGACACAAGTAATTACAGACCTGTTAGTTTAACTTCGGTTCCAGGAAAATTAACGGAGGCACTGGTTAAAGAAGCACTGCAGGATCATCTGGACAAGAATTCAGTTATAGCTCAGACACAGCATGGTTTTGTTAAGGGCAGGTCTTGTCTGACCAATTTGATTGGATACTATGATGTAGTCACAAAAGAACTGGATGCAGGGAATAACTTTGATATTATATATTTGGATCTTAGAAAGGCTTTTGATACTGTTGCGCATGGAAGACTGCTGCACAAATTGGAGAAGTGTGGCATTGGAGGCAAATTGCTGCTATGGATAAAGGGATGGTTGAGTGGCAGAAGACAGAGAGTGGTAATCAATGGACACTGCTCATCGTGGACTAATGTTATTAGTGGAGTTCCTCAGGGTTCAGTGTTGGGTCCATTGTTGTTTTCTGTATTTATAAATGATATTGATGATGGTGTATCAGGCTTAATGTCCAAGTTTGCAGATGATACCAAGGTTGGCAGGGTTGTTAAGGACACTACTGATACTATGCTGCTGCAACAGGATCTGGAAAGGTTGAGCAGATGGGCTGAGAGGTGGCAAATGAAGTTTAACATTGACAAATGTAAAGTACTACATATGGGAAACAGTAACCCCAGATCAACGTATCAACTCTGTGGCACTACGCTGGCAGTGGTAGAGAATGAAAAGGACCTGGGGGTAATTGTGCAGGCAGATATGAAGTTCTCTGAGCAGTGCAGACGAGCTGCAAGAGTAGCTCATGGTGTCTTGTCAATAATATACAGGAATTTTTCTAGAAGGGATAAGGATGTGATTATTCCCTTGTATAAGGCATTGGTCAGGCCACACCTTGAGTACTGTATACAGGTCTGGAGGCCTCATTTCAAGAAGGATGTAGAGCTGCTCGAACGAGTACAGAGAAGGGCAACAAGATTAGTGAATGGAACAAAGGGTTGCTCTTACGAAGAAAGGCTTAAGTTTTGCAAATTACAGAGCCTGGAAACTAGGCATCGGCGAGGTGATCTGATAGAGGTTATTTGTTATGTTTGTTATTTGGTTTTTAGGAGCATTAGCAACTAAGGCCATATTGCTCGGGGATATGCGGTGGTCATTCCTTGACCTTTCCGCATACTCCGTATTTGGTGGTGACGGGGTCGAACCCCGGTCTAATCAAGAAGCATGTGCTACGCACTGCTGCTCCTTCCCACCTGGCTACGGAGGCGCCCCACTCTGATAGAGGTGTATAAGGCTTTGAATGGCTTGAGCATGCTCAATGCCGATGGGATTCTTCCTCTTGCTCAGAATAATCACCTGAGAGGGCATAAATTCAAATTGAGGAAGGACGGATGTCGGATAGATGTGCGGAAATTTGCCTTTAGCCAGCGGGCAGTTGGTTTGTGGAATAGACTCCCATCGCTTGTTGTTGAAGTTGATAGCCTAAATAAATTTAAGGCTCAGCTGGACAGGTATTTCGAACGAACGGAGGGGTGAAATGGGATTAGTGTTTTTTTTTTTTTTTTTTTTTGGCTGATGCTGAATAAGCTTGCTTTCTTGCATCATATGCCTCTACTAATGCTAATGCTAGTCGTAAAAATAATGTGGTGCCCCCTATGTGATGGATACAGTAAAAATAAATATAAATAAATAATTAAATTTAAGTTAACGCAAAGAGAAACATGCAGATAGTAAGAAGTAAAACTAAAGGAGTAGGAATAATAGAACCTGAACTGCACAAAGGCGAAAAATAGTGGTATAGATAAGAAATAGTCTCTCCTACGTCCTCGGATTGCCCTAATAATTTCGGAGAAATAAAAATAAAGAGTGTAGGACAGTTTAAAGACATTATAAGATATAAGTTGTGGCTCGGGTATGCCCGGGATCGCAAACCCGTTCCTATAGTAGGACCCTGAGCTGAATTTGCATGTTACCTCAGCGTGAATTTAAGTAAATTTAAATGAATTTAAATATATATATATATATATATATATATATATATATATATATATATATATATATATATATATATATATACAGGGTGATTCACTACCAGTGTCACAAACTTGCAGGTGGTGTAGGGGGCACAAAGACGAATCGGAATCACATAGCATTGCAGGGTCCAAAATGCCTTTGTCATGCGATAGAGGATGTTGAACAGGAGGTCGCATGAACAGCGATCCCACTGGAAGTCAGCATTTGCGAACCGTTTCTGTTGAAGAAACCAAGTAGCAAAAGTCCTCCGGAGTGGATAATCCGCAGGCTCCAATGATTGGACGCGTTGCAGATGGTATGAACTCATTTGGTTTGTTGACAGTATCCTCCATACAGAGGATTGGGAAATACCCAATCGTTGGCCTATCGCTCGAGTACTCGTACTCGGATTGCCTTCTGCAAGACGATAGCAAGGAATCGTTCGCTCTCGATTCCTTGCACCTCTTGTGACACAACCAGTCTCACGTAACCTTCTGCGCACACGTGCGAAAATCGTATAATGAGGAGCACGCCTGTGCGGGAAACGTTCCTGGTACAAGCACAGAGCGGCGCGCCCATTACAGTCCGCAGCTCCATACACGAGGTGCATGTCAGCCAGTTCAACATTTGAATACTCGTCCATCCTACTGCCTCGGGAACCGGTTCGCAAATGCCGACTTCCAGCGGGATCGCTGTTCACGCGACCTCCCATTTAACGTCCTCTACCGCAAGACGAAGGCATTTCGGACCCTGCAATGCTATGTGATTCCGATTCGTCTTTGTGCCCCCTACACCTCCTGCAAGTTTGTTGCACTGGTAGTGAATCACCCTGTAAATTAAAAAAAAAAAAAAATCTTATTTTAATCATTAAATTGCGTTCTCTGTCGGGTCAACGATTGTTAATATATGCTTACATTTATATTTTACTTATATTTCTTACATTTGATTCTAATAATTCTAAAATTTCTTAATTGTTGTTGTTGTTGTTTTGGTGTTTATTGGCGCATCGACAACGGAGATCATAGTGCGCCAGTTCATTGATTATACAATGTTCTCTTTATATAAATCTTGTTTGAATGTGAAAGGTTAACTGTTTCTGCGGTATTATACTATTATTTACAGCAGATGGTATATGTTGATTGTTTGTATGAAACTAAAAATATCTGACACGTGTTCTTTGTCACCTATTAGATCTTCAAGGGTGATGTTTTGGTTTCCTTTATATAATGATGAAAAAATTCGGTGTCGATCATTTTCATATGTTGGACATTCTATAAGTATATGTTTAACTGTTTGGATAGTATTGCATACTTGGCATCTTGGGGGTTCTTCTGCACGTAATAGATAATCATTTGTTAAATGCGTATGGCCTATCCGCAATCTGGTCAGAACTACTTCTTCTCTCCTTGATTTCCTTATGGTCGTTTTCCAGTGCTCCACTTTTGGTTTTATTTCATATAATTTATTCCATGTTTGTTTTTGCCAGAGTTCTTGCCATTGAGTTAGACAGCGATTTTTAATGATTGGCTTGTAGTCATTATGTGGGACTGTGAAATATTGTTCTTGAAGGTTATTGGTTGATTTTGCAATTCTATCTGCTTCTTCATTTCCTTTTATCCCTTTGTGTCCTGGTATCCAGCAGAAACGTATATCTTGTTTTTTATTTGTGTAGCCTGTTAGTATCCTTTTAATTTGCCAGAGTACTGGATGGGTTATATTGCTTGTGTTTTGTATGACTTGGATTACACTTAATGAATCACAGTATATTACTGCTCTCAAGTGGTAGGTGGTTCTGAAATGCTCCAGGGCTATTTGAATTGCTACTGATTCTGCAGTGTAGACACTGCATTCTTTTGGAAGTTGGCGTGACAATGTAATATCTGGGAATACTGCTGCTGCTCCTACATGGTTCTCTGATTTTGATCCGTCTGTATATATTGGTATGTGATTGGGATATTGCATTCTATGTGCTGCATGCAATTGTTGAAAGTTGCTGTCTGACAAAGTATTTTTATTCCAGTTTGGTGTGAGGAGTTCATAGGCTGAGGTATGGTTTATCCATGGTGGATCTATATATCCTTCTTGGTTTGCAACATTGTCTATTTTGAGGTCATGTGTTATCAGTAGCTCCTGTAGTCTGATGCCTAGAGGCTGGTTTGCTCTTTTGCGGTTTCTATATATGTTTTCCCATTTTGGCGAGAATAAAGTTGTCCAAGTCGGATGGTCTCTTATGGGTCTTATCCTGTAAGCATACAACAATGACAACTGTTGTCTCCTCAGGAACAGTGGTGGTTCATTAGCCTCTGTATAGAGACTGTATATAGGGGATGTGCGGAAAGCTCCTGTTGCTATTCGAATTGCACTATGGTGAATCGGATCTAGCCATTTGAGGGCGCTCTTTCTTGCTGATGCATAAACCGGTGCTCCATAATCTATTTTTGACCTTACTAGTGCTTTATACAAGTTGAGCAGGGTATAACGGTCTGCCCCCCAAGATGTTGTTGTTAAGACTTTAAGAATGTTAAGTTGTTTCATACATTTTATTCGTAGTTCTTTTATATGTTCTACAAAGGTCAATTTTCTGTCTAGAATAAGTCCAAGAAATTTTACACTTGGTTTAACTGGTATTGTGTTACCTTGCAATATTAGTTCAGGTTCAGGATGTAAATTTCGTTTTCTACAGAAATGCATGCAGACTGTTTTTTCTTTTGATATTCTAAACCCGTTTTTCTGGGCCCAATGACTAACGTTGTTAATTGCACATTGTAGTTGTCTTTCTATTGTTCCCATGTTCTGTGCTTGATATGAAATACTGAAGTCATCTACATATAGTGCATATGACACTGTGGGTGGTAGTTGTTTTGTGATGCTATTTATTTTTATTGAAAATAGTATGGCACTCAGGACAGACCCTTGGGGAACTCCTTCTTCTTGTTTATATGATTTTGACATGGTGTTTTGTACTCTAACTTGAAATGTTCTATTTTTCATGAAATTTTGAATGAATAGTGGTAAATGTCCTCTGAGTCCTGCATCGTGGATATCTTGTAATATACCGTGTCTCCATGCCGTGTCATAAGCCTTTTCTATATCAAAAAATACCGTAACCATATGCTTTGAGGTTATAAATGCATCTCTTATCTCTGATTCTATTCGTACAAGGTGATCTAGTGTGGATCGATTGTGTCTAAACCCACACTGCATATTGGTGAACCAGTTGGTTGTCTCCAAAAACCAGACTAATCTTTTGTTGATGATCTTCTCTAGTACTTTGCTTAAGCAGCTTGTGAGGGCTATCGGACGATAGTTGTTTGGGTCCTTCTGATCTTTATTGGGTTTTTGGAAAGCTAATACTATTGCATGATGCCACTGTTCAGGATATTGATTTTCTAGAAATATGCGGTTGTACAGTTGAAGGAGGTTTTCTATCTCTGCCTGCTTTAGGTGTTTAAGCATATCATAGTGTATGTTGTCTGATCCAACTGCACTTGGTTTTGTTTGTGATACTGCTTGACGTAATTCGTGTATTGTAATTGGTTGGTTGTAGGGTTCAATCCTTTTAGTATTAAAATTAATTCTGTTTTTTTCCGTTTTCTCCTTATAGGTCAAAAATTCAGTATTGTAGGATTGTTTTGACGATACTTTAGCAAACGTTTCACCTAGTATATTAGCTATCTCTGATGGTTCGGTAATGCTTTCTCCATTCCAATGTAATACTTGTGATGGTTGGTTTTTATACTTCCCATTCATTTTTCCTATTTTATTCCATATTATTTTTGTGTTTGTTGTTCTATTTATAGAGGAAGTAAACTGGATCCAGGAAGTTTTTTTGGCTTTTTTCCGTGTATACCTAGCTAGTGCTCGTGCTTGCTTAAATTTTATCAGATTATCCGTTGTAGGATATCTCCGGAACTTATTCCAGGCTTTGTTTTGTTGTCTTCTTGTTTTCATGCAATTTTCGTCCCACCAGGATTTTGGGTGCAATGGAAAACGAGTCGAGGTTGTGGGTATT
The DNA here is from genome assembly GCF_048544385.1 of Mastigoproctus giganteus. Classification (NCBI taxonomy): domain Eukaryota; kingdom Metazoa; phylum Arthropoda; class Arachnida; order Uropygi; family Thelyphonidae; genus Mastigoproctus; species Mastigoproctus giganteus. Next base: position 202,776,583 of record NC_143581.1, on the reverse strand, counting down.
GTTTGTTTGGCTGCTTGTATTAAGGTATCTGTGACGTGCTTTAGAGCATCATCGACCGATGTTTCTTGGATGATTTGTGGATTAAATATTGCCAGTTCTCTAAATTTTTGCCAGTTACCTTTTTCTATTTTCCAGCGGGGTGGTCTGTTTGGGTGGCAAGGAAGGTTTCTCGTCAGTATGGTGATTACTGGGTAGTGGTCACTGCTGTATGGGTTTTCTATTACTTGCCACTTTAATTCCGGTAGGAGTGAAGGGGTGCATATGGTTAGGTCTACTGCTGAGGTTGTGCGACTAGGAAAGTGAAAATACGTATGTTTGCCATTATTGAGTAGAGAAAGGTTATGAAGGTCTATTATTCTTTCTATTATCCGTCCTCGTCTATTGATATCAGTGTTTCCCCATAGTTGACTATGCCCATTCATGTCTCCCATTATACAGAAAGGTGATGGGAGTTGGGAGATTAGTTGGTCTATTTCCTCAAATGGTATATTTGGTCTTGGTGGAAGGTACATTGAACAGATGGTTACCCTAAATTTCAGTGTTATTCTTACAGCTATCGCTTCTATATTGCTATTTAAAGGAATGTGTTCGGTTGGGATATGGTTATGGACTAAGATGGCTACACCTCCATGTGTTGACCTTTCTCTTAATCTGTCTTTCCTATACAGTCTATAATTTTTCACTGAAAGGGTGTCTTGTTGTCTAAGGTATGTCTCTTGTAGACAAAAACATATTGGCGTATGTTGTGTTATTAAATACTGGACATCGTCGTAATTGGCACGTAGTCCTCTACAATTCCACTGGATGAACTGATCCATTATTTGGTTTTTCTAGGGCTTCCGGGTTGCTTCCGAAATGGAGCATTCTTATGCTTTGTCTTATCTTTTTTAGGATAGTTTGGCCGGTCCATGTCCATATCTTCTTCTGTGAAAATTTCTAATACTGGTTCTTCAGTTGTGTTTATTTTTCCTATTTCCATCTGTTCGGCTTCTTTGGTGTTTATAAGTTTAGATCGGTTTTCGTTGTGATGCTGATTTGTGGATATCTGTTCTGTGTGAAGAGAAATTGAGGTATTCACTGTTTTCTCCTGTTTCTGTGCCTTCAGTCCAGTAGATGATTCTTTTGGCATCATGGAAATTTCGGTTTGAACTTCTACTGATTTATATTGGATTACTGCTTGTGCATATGTTGGCTTGTTTGTAGTCCGTGGCTGTATTATTCTTCTTGCTTCTTGGTACGTTGTGTTGTGTTCTGTTTTGTATTTCTGAATTAGTTTCTCTTGTTTCCATTTTTCACACGTTTTTGAGTAGGCTGGGTGTTCCCCTTTACAGTTTGTACATTTCAAGATGTTGGCAGAGCAAACTGTAGTCTCGTGTTCTTTAGAATCACACTTTGCACAGGTTGCTGAGTTTCTGCATGCCATTTGTGAATGTCCAAATTTCTGACATTTGTAACAACGTAGTGGATTTGGTATGTATTGTCGTACTTGGCAGTTCAGGTATCCTGCTTTGATTGTTGTTGGAGGTTTTGGAGTATTAAATGTTATGATAAGGGTTCTTGTTGGAATTATATTTCCATCCCTTCGGATATTAATTCTCTTCACTCCTGTAACTCCTTGGCTTCTTAATTCTTCTGTGAGCTCTTCCTCTGACACATTTAAGAGGTCCCACTCTGAAATCACCCCTCTGGAAGAATTCAGTGTGTTGTGTGGTGTTACAACTACTGGCATTCTTCCAAAAATTGTTGTTGAAAGTAATTTCTGGGAGTGTTTGGGATTTTCTGTTTCCACTAGTATGTCTCCAGATCTCAGCCGTCGAACTGACTTGGGAGATCCTACTAGACCCTCTAATGTTTTCTGGATTACAAACGGAGACATACTTCCTAATGTCTGATCTCCTGTCGCATGTATGACAATGAATGTTGGTATTTTTGGTGGGTCCATATCTGTCTTTTGTCTCTTTGATTTGGTGTTTTCTGTTTCACTACTTGGTAGAGCTTTCTCTTGAAGCCCTATAGTACTAGTAGTTAATTTACTACTCATATTTGCTCTTTTGGCCCTGGGAGTGTTACTTTCCTCTCCCAGGTTACCAGCCCCGCCACGTGGAGGCAAGAGCAGTGCCTCTTAGTGACCAAGCGGCTGTGTAAGTTAGATTAGTAAAAGTGAGAATAAGAGAAAAAATAAGAAAGGTGAGTTTCCTTTCTGTGTCTTCACTTACTGTTTGTAAGATAAAGAGCTGCTTCACAAAAAATAATAGGATTTTAACGAGGAAATTAAAGAAACTTGTTTATTTTTTGATCACTCTATATATCGCTGGGAATCGCTTAGTCACTAATAAATCGCTTGGCACCTGGGGCCAAAAAAAAATTTCTTAACTTTTTATTTCCATTCGATTTATATTTGGCCTTTTGGTTTAGATTTAAATTACTTAGCATATATTGATCATCACAGAAACAGAGAACCTCTTGTCGTTTTTTGCCTTCAGTCTGGTTGGTTGGCCCCAGTTGAAGTCATCTAGATTGTCGGTAAAAAGCGATGATAATTTTTTTTTTTTTTTTGCGTTTTCTTAGGTCCCTGATGGTATTATTATTGGATTGATTTACTTTTTCTAATAATTTTATATTATCCTTAATATTCTATAGACATTATGGGTGTATTGCATGATTGCTTGCAACTGCATTGACCCATAAATATTAGTTACAGTTACTGTCGTTTTAACTTTCTTTTTTTTATCACTAATATAATTATAAAAATATATATATATATATATATATATATATATATATATATATATATATGAAAATTGGAGTGAGGATGTAAGTGAAAGTTACACAAGATGCCAAAAGCAAGGCCAATTGGTGAGGGGTGACCTTTAAAGTAAATAAATTAAAGTGGCAAACAAATAAGTGACAAATGACATTCAAGCATAGGATTTCATATTACTCTGGATTTTTCAAACTTGGATTTCCAATATTTATTTAAGTAATTAAATAAGGCACTACTTATACAACTTTCAAACCTTTTACCTTAGTACTTGTATAATTCTTCAATCAACTTGTACACTGATTTCTGTATCTAGCTTACTTGGATATATTTACCACTCTATTATCATTGAATATATTTATTAACTGTTTTATTATTATTATTAGCCATATGGTACAAGGAAGCCTGAGGCTTATGCTGCAACAACAACAAAAAAAAAAAAAAAACCGAATTACCCAGAGAGAGAGAGAGAGAGAGAGAGAGAGAGAGGAGAAGAAGGGAATCACCAAAAAAAAAAAAAAAAGAATGATGATATCCAGCTCAGGACCCTGGGTGTGCCAAGCCCATACTCACCAGATGTGAGCCCCTGGGGTTCACCTCCTATTGGTTTGATTATATTAAGGCCTCCCTGATACAATATAACTTCTCCAATTGGACTATAAACAGTTTTTTCGACCAATATTCTTCTTTTAGGATATTTTTCCAGCAAGATATTTCAAGTGATTTCTGTCCAAACATGGATTTCATATATCATGTAGCTTGGTACAGTTTATAGGTGGTTACTTTGGTATATGTGAATGTTATAAGGCATTGCTTATGCATTCTATTCATTTTGATGCATTATTGACATGCCATTTGGTTTTAGATATAAGAATTTGACCCACATTCATTTCATAGTTATTAGTTATTTTATATTAGTCATTTCATAGTCAGTAGTTATTTTATTGCTTTTTAAATGTTGGTTTTTTTCTAACACTGTTCTCAGTACCTTTGAAATTGCTACCTATACTTTTGTTTTTGCATTATTACATTCCTGTCTTCCACGCATTTATTATTTATAGCTGCATTAAAGTTTACCAATATAGATATGCTTTCTCCTTGCCAACGCTTCAAAAATGTGTTGATGTATCTCTATATACTTACGTATCAAAACAACTATAGAGGTCACTAATTATCAATTTTTTGCAGCTCTCTCTCATGTCTGCTTTATCACTATAAATTAATATGAGCTCTAAGAACTGTTCATATATACTACTGCATCAGTTACACTATCGAATCAACCATACATGTTTGCACTGCTGTTTTCCGCTTCATTTCATTACTACGCACTATTTGAATATTCCAGGTATTGTTTTGTAAGTTTTTTAGTAACCTGTTATGTTTCCGCATTTAGATCTCGGCCAATTTCTATTCTTATTTTCGACTTCCCACTACACATACATTTGGTAGTAGTTTCTTTTTTCATACTAATACTCACATAGCCAGGGTCCTTACTAAAAGTTTGGGCTTTATGACCCCAGCTTACCCAGTACAGCCAGTTCTGCTATAACGCAGAGTTCCTAAAAATCATCGTGTTATGGTATTTCACACATTAAAAACAACAGGGCTTATGGGAAAAATAGGGATGGGGCAGAGCACTCAAAAAAAATGTTCAGTCTGGTAAGTAAAAAACTAAAAAAAGTTAGAAACCCAATAAAATTGCTAACATAGGTTTAAACATCTTAAATTTCTTATAAATAAATAAATATTATTGTAAAAAAAGCACTTTACCTTGACAAGATATGAAGTTTGCTTGATTGATATTTCTGTTTACTGACATTTTTTTTTTTTGGGATTGTAAAATTTAAAACAGTAAAAAAGATAAGCAATCAATAATGACCAACACGGGACACACAAATTGCACAAGTGAGACAAGCTTATGAAGCTTAAATAGGAATGAAGAGAAGATTCAGAAAATTTATTTATGTTTTTTTATATGATTGAAGATTTCGTGGAAGGTGAAATACATTTCACCATAATAACATAAAAACCCAGAATTGCAGCTATTGGTATTATCGCAAATGCAATAAGATTGAGTTTACTACACGTTTATAATTAGATTGCACTAACTGAAATACCCAATAAACCGGGAACTGAAAATTGTTTTTATTGTTTTATAGTAGTAACCTCTAGAAATGTGCTCTTCTGCTCATGCCTCATGAAATTTCTGTTTGAACAGAAAAATGTGAGCTCCTGAAAACATGGTCGGCCTACAACAACATGTGTTATCTTGTGAATACAGTGTCTCCGACCAATACAACTACGGTAAATGGGAAATATAGCTCTCACAAATTTGCCGTTTGATATTATTTAAGCTTCGTAAGCTTGTATGTATTGCTGCGCAGGTCACTATGTTCAGCTTGGTGCTAGGTTTTGTGTTCACCTGGTGTTACTCGCAGACGAAATCATGCATGAGGCAACATGAAAATCATGTTATACTCAACATTGTTCCCTAATATATCGGTAGTGTTGCAGCAAATTCGGGTTATAGCAGAACTGACTGTACTTATAATTTCTTTTCTTAACTTTACGCTTTCTACCTCTACTTTTTCCCATTCGTAAAGCTATTAGTGCAATATGAGGGGGTGATACAAACATTCCTACTATCCTCAATTCACTCCTCAACCTTATACCATTTGCACTGCTTTAATTTCTATTAACTAAATTCTACAAATATTTCCACTTAACTTTTATTTGCATTTGCTACTTGATTCTGAATTTGCCCTTACAACATACAAGTTTTAATTATTTTATACAACATACAAGTTTTAATTATTTTATACAACATACAACTAGTTTTAATTATTTTATACAACATATACTGTGTTGGGACTACCTTGTCCATATTTTGTGAGAGTTATAATTCTTTCGCATTTATGGACAAGTATAGAAACAGTCCTTGATGCATGATCAGGTGTAGTCCCCTGATTAAGTTCCTGATCATGTATCAATATTACTTTTGCTAATATCAGACTATTGCATATTTGCTCTACCCTCTTTTGAATATAGTCAAACCTATCCACCCTTATCTGATGATAGCTACCATTACTTTTATTTATTTGTCACTTTAATTTAATTTATTTACTTTACAAGTCACTCCTCTCTAACTGAACTTGCTTTTGATATCTTGTGTAATTTTCACTTAAATCTTCACTCCAACTTTTATATTTATTAATACATACATATTACATATATACTTATGCATCCTTTGCTGCTGTTTTGCACACTCTGGTGCATCTGTCATATCATATCAAATATATTTTATTTTATTTTTGTTTCTGCCTTTCCTCTTCAGCTCCATATTTTGACCCATCATATCCTTTACTTCTTATATATATATATTTGAATAATGGCTTTAAAAGTTAAAATGCAATAACATAAAATAAGAAAATAAATAAATATTAAGCTGTCAATAGAGGCAGCAAATTGCACATCCTCCACATGATGCCCAGTACATAACAGATAATTCATATACAATTAAAATAAAATTAATACATAACCCAGCAGCATGGCTAAACTGTAGAGAGAGAGAGAGAGTGTGTGTGTGTGTGTGTGTGTGTGTATCAATCCTGACCTGTTACATCATGATATCAGAATTCATATAATTTCTGTGTGTCACTATAATCAAGATATGGGGTGATGGCTGGGGACAACAACATAAAATGAATAATAGACTTGAATTTCTGTCTGTATATTGTAATTTACAGGAAATAGTTGCAAAGGAAGGTTGTTCCAGAAAATGGAAGTTTAAAGGATACATATGGGAAGAAGAAATGTTAGTTCTGCAAGTTTGAAGATGGACAGTAAATGGATGTTGACTGGTTGTAGCATGTATTTGGACTGCTTTAGAAAAGAGAGGGGGGGGGGAGAATTAGAGAATTATATAGCAACTCAGCAAAACAGTGCCCAATTTAAATTTTGATCCCTCTTGAGAAAAAACATGCAGCAGAAACAGAGTCTATGAGACAGAAGGTGAACACCCTTTATAAGAAATGGGCCAGTAACTAACCTAACTACCTTCTTTTGAATGGAAGAGTGAAGAAGCCCGAGAGGTTTTGGGGCACCATCTGCAGAGTGGAAACAGCATTTCATGGTAGGATGGATTTGAGGTTTGTACAGAATGAATAGTTTGTTCAGAAGAAAAGTAATACCTAGAGTGAAAAGAAAAAGTTTTTTAGTTGCAGAGGAAGTAATGTTTGTGATGTCTTGTGTATGAGGGAAATTAGAAGTCAGAGTAATCTCTAATAGAGATATGTGATCTTGTTATGAGATGAGTTTTAGAAGGATTGAAATTAATGAAGTTATTTTTGCCCCATTAGAGAATTCCCCGGAGATTCGTATTTAAGGAATTGTTCGTGGATATTTGCAAAATTACAAGTTGAGGCTGTTTTTGTAGGAAAGCTTTCTCAAACTGGAAGTGGAATGCAATGTGCTATCATCAACAAAACTATGGATAGGTTTTCCAGTCAGTGGAAGAAGTCATTAATAGACAAGAGGAAAACAGTGGGAGAAAGAAGTGAACCTTGGGGAAGACCAACATTAGAGGACAAAGACAGAGCACCATCTACCATCACCCACTGTGAGGAGTCAGAAACAAAACTAGATAGCAAATTACCAAAAATTGTCAGAAATCCATAGGATGAAAACTTGTTTAGAAAGAAAAAAAAAAAAAAAAACTGATATTTACTTCTGTACTGAAGTTTCCATATCACTCTCTGTCTGGTAAAGTATAGTACAAGATATATTATACTTTTGGAAGTTGATAGCCTAAATAAATTTAAGGCTGGGCTGGACAGGTATCTGGAACAAACAGAGGGGTGAAATGGGAGCGTTTTTTTTTTTTTTTTTGGCTGATGCTGCATAAGTTTGCTTTCTTGCATCATATGCCTCTACTAATGCTAAACTATAAACTAACACATCTTATAACAAATCACACTTTAAAACTTTTCAAATTTAATCTTAAGAGAAAAAAAGAATTATAATTAGAAGCTTTCCCTTTTTATCAACATCAAAATAAAAGTATTTGTTTATAATAATATTAAGTACATGCCTTTATTTTCCCCCTTAAATTTTTATTATGATGCAAATAGAATAATAAGGCTAATTACGACCGTGAATGAAGACGTTAAGAATCCCACCAATCTGCTAAAGGATATGCTATGCGACTTCTTTAAACAAAGATGAGATGGCATGTAAAATTTAATAATTTTAAATTTAAAACGTTGTAGCTACATTTAGCCTTAACCTCAGTAATATACAATGGGCCAGGTTTAGACATGACGAGGTCCTCGCCAAAGCACATATGAAGAAGCCTCAAAACAAGTAATTATAGATTTTATCCATAATTACATGTTTTGAGACCTGTCCCATTAAGATAGTGAGGCCCCAAGTTATGCCTAAACATGGCACTGAATATACATTTAATATATTGAATATATTCAATATACATTTAATATATCAAAAAAAAAAAAAAAAAAAAAAACGACATTATTTAATAATACAAAGCAGAATGAACAAACGCACACTATTTAGCAAAGTGAATTTAGTAAAAATCTATGAAACATTACTGTATATCGGGCAACAAAAGTCTCGGTGCGTTTTTTCTTTGAAGTGCGAATGCAAGATTAATGTTTTGAAGAACATTCTTTACACACAACCAAGATCAATGTTTATGTTCGCAAACACTGATCTTAATTATTACTTAGAACTTACTTCATTATTCTGACACTAAGTTGCTACTGAAATAACATCGGCATTCTACAAAAAATAATGTTAATGCTAAGATAATATCTCAAAACCTTGTCAAACTTTTAAATCAAATGAGTTCCATTACTTGCAGACGAAGTATTATTACTGTTTTAGTATTTGGCTGATAGATGGAGCCAATGCCAATTTAAATTTTGATCCCTCTTGAGACATTGCAAGATTTCCCCAATCAAATCATTGAACCAACAGACAAACAGAACATGAGATTTGAGACACGACACTAACACTTTATACAAAGTTCGTGTTTAAGACTATTATTATTAATATAATAATAACGTAACAGAAGAAATGCAAATAGATACAAAGAAAACTGTGAAATGGGAAATGTGGCAGGAAAAAGAAAAAAAAAAAAAAACTATACAAAAAGACAGTAGCACTGCGTTCCTATGTGCCGCCAGTAAGCAAAATAGAATTTGTCGCCCTAAAACTAGCCTGATGACCCCTTGCCAGTATACTCACATGTACCACCTTCACCGCCTTCCACAGATGAGCTTCTTGAACCCCATTCATGAATGAAACATCACCGACCTTGATCTTTTGACGGAGACGACCTATCAGAGCCCCCATGCTCTCCAGCTCTCCAGCATGCTGCTATTTCAGAAGAAATTGGAAGTCTATCTATTCATGCTTAGCTACTTTTATTTTCTTTCTCACACCCCCCTCCACCCTTCTTAAGAGCATCCCGCCTACTATAGGTTTTCCTCGCTTCTCCCCTGGCTCTGCCAGAGCCAGCACCATCAGACGTCCCTATCCACTCCTGTCCCTGCTACTCATGCCGGGACAGTTGCTGGAGGCCTTCCTTGGTAATTGCACCTCCCAGTAACTACGTGGCCAGATGAACAACATACACTACCGCATAATTTACGGTACCCAATATAACTCACGCTCAACTGGCTTTTCAGCATCTTCTATCTCCAGAGTGCCACTAAGTGCGATTTTGTGGGAAACTGCTGACAAACACGCTACGTACTTTATATCATCCACAATGCCTCTTTTTACTGAATTGAAAAAAAAAAAAAAAACTAATAAGGCTAGGTTTAAATGAATTTTTCTGTTTTTATATTAAATAATTAAACTTTACACCAACCAGTACTTGAAAATATTTTAATATTGTAATTAAAAACGCTGTATTTACAATAAAATTATTAAAACTAGTTTAAAATATTTAAAATATATAAATAAAAACAATTAAAATATGACTGAAAACAGATATTAAAGAATATTAAAAATTTTAAAATATACAATAACAACTGTAGCTTTCGGAGACGGCAGTCTCCTTTCTCAACAGCATACATTTTACTGTATGCCACATCCTTAAATAGCAGGTCCACGGCATTCATAACATGGTTCCCCAGGAATGTGATTGGTATTTTCCGTTTGCGCACCAGAACTGGAAATGGCTGGGGAGCGCGCTACCCGAAACGTTCTCTCTCTCTCTCTCTCTCTCTCTCTCTCTCTCTCTCTCTCTCTCTCTCTCTCTCTCTCTCTCTCTCTCTCTCTCTCTCTCTCGGTTTCTACCCGAGAGAGAGAGAGAGAGAGAGAGAGAGAGAGAGAGAGAGAGAGAGAGAGAGAGAGAGAGAGAGAGAGATGGACGTACACAACTCCAGATACTGGAAGGCAGTACTGTAACCAGTGCACGCTACTGTACTGAGGTAATCGTTCCCCATGTGTGTCTGTTCCGAGGTGCTATTGGCCCGGAGTTCGTGTTTATGGATAATAACGCCACACCCCATCGCACTGCAGCTGTTGATATACTTTTGGAAAGTGAGGACATTGTTCGTATGGATTGGCCTGCCCGTTTCTGACGATCTAAATCCCATCGAACACATATGGGACGCACTGGGGAGACGCCTAGCGGGACGTGCACACGCACCAGAAAATGTTCACCAGCTGAAGATGGCGCTGACAGAGGAATGGACGATGTTACCGCAAGAACTTTTCAACAACATTGTTCTAAGTATGGAGAGGCGGTGCAAAGTCTACATCGACATTAGGGGTGGCCATATCTCCTACTGAAGACCACCTGTTCCCTTCGTTACATCTTTGGTTGTGATGCATCTGTATCATGGCACCAGTGCTATGTTGCCATTTTTGAATAAAGTCCCTCTGTACCGTTTTGTTTCCGTTGTTGTTTCAGTGTCGTTTCCTTCATCATTTCTGTACCTCACGAGGTTCATTTGGTATACTTTTCCCATATCCAGGCCACTCCTATGGGAAGCTACAGGTGAAAACCTAACTGGTCCTTAAGTTTTGCACACCAGTGTAGTTTCCCAAACGTACACACAGCTTTAAGAATTTATCTATCCATAATCGGATCGAATGCTGAAGGGTTATTTTCGAAACTTAAGCAGATTAAGAACTGTGTGGACGCTCAACTATGAGCCAAGATCGCTTATTGTCGTTGGCACTTCCATATATCGAGAACGATATTACTCGTCATATGGACTTCGAGGATGTTATTAAAGATTTTGCTACAACGAGAAGCCGATGCAAGAAACTTTTGTAATCTTAAGAAACGTTACAAGTAATCTAGATATTAACGATATTGTAAATTTTGTTTCCTTTTAATTTCAAGTATAATGTTGAAGTTTTATAGCTGCATTATTTTAAGTCTGAAAAGCTTTTCCACCCTATTTTTTCTCTCCCATCGTAGGCCCTAAAACTGTCGTAGGCCCTAGGCACAGTGCCTAATGGGAAATTCGGTCCCGCCTGTGAATCATTGTGCCTCCATGGAAACGAAAGATTTCATTTTTGCTTTAGTTGTCTTCTCATGGTAGTCGGACAGTAAGAGAGATGTTTAATTAAAACAATTTCCGAGTTTTTTAAGTTAAATAATTTTATTTAGGAATTTTTTTGTTTAAAATACATGTAGCATTGCTAATTTATATATTATTTCTTCAAAATATTCCCTTTAAAGCTATTTGGAAAGACCAAAATCATGAAAATCACGGGAAGAGGGAGGGCAGACTGTAGTGTTTGAGTTTCTCAGTCAGTGCCGGCCACAAGCATGTTCAAGCGGTTTTGTCGAACAGGGCCCCGCACTCAAATGGTAAAAATATTGTTGATTAATGCATTAAATATTATTCTTATTTAAAATTTTTGTACAGTACAATATAAAATTATTTAATTATTTCTTAGTTACTGTAAAATTCGAAAAATTAAAAAGGTCACTATTACAAAAACACCTAGCTTAAGTTTTTCACAGGACTCAGGGGCCCCGCAAGTAATTCTTGAACAGGGCCGCAATATTTTTTGGGGCCGGTTCTGTCCAAGTGTACTATGAGAAAGAGCCAATTACGATTATCAAAGTGTTGGTGTATGTCATGAAGAAAGATGATCCTTTCCCTCAGTATCATGATAGCTTGTGTTTAAAATTGGGATGCAGGCGGTTTAAAGCCTCAATATATTTTAGTATTTTTAATTCTGCTTATAAAAAATTATTATCAGTAAAGCGATGGTATCTTCTAAGAAAGTAAAGATAAAGATCAGTAAAGTGCTGGTGTCTTCGGGTTTGTGATGAAAATATGTTTTATTCAAAATAACTATTTGGTCGCTTTTATCAACTTTTCACATACCAAAATCTTTATTACTTCGCAAATTATTGATGTCATCTAAACTGGAAAAAGAAACATTTAAAGGAAACACACTTAGCGGAAAATTTCTCTCCCTTTTATTCCCACCATTTCCTTAATCTTAAGGAATCAGTACTTGACACACAAATACATGCCATTCAGTGTCACTTATCCGATCATCTCATTTATATTTTGTCAGGAACTTAGATCATGTTGATGGTTTCCTCATACAATAAACCAGTATTATATTTTTAAAATACCACGCGAGTTATTTTATTTTATTTTGTTTTATTATTTCTGTAAATAAAATGGAACCCAAATACAATGGGTTCCATTCAACTGTACGTGATTAAAAGCAAAGTATTTCTGCAATGTAAAGTAATTTAATTTACTAAATAACAAAATCCCTCGTAGATAGCACAGTTGGTAGAATTGCAATCCTTCCCCACACCTGATGGAAAAGACTTGAGTTGAAGTCCCGTCGATGACGCGAGCAGTTTTTATGGGCCTTTTCACAACGTGACTGAGTTAGTTGGTCTCAGGAGAGGCTTTTCATCCAAAAAACAGAAAATCGACCACAGAACGAACGCAATTTACAAACAGTATACATGGAGCAATATGGCTTAGTCGCTGATGCCCCTAAAAACCTTACTACAACAACAAATAACGAAATTAATTATTAATTTATAAATAAAAAAAAGATAAACTAATCATATATAATTGTTTTTTATTCTTAGGTCAATAAAAGAGTCAAGATTCGAGTGATTAAAAAGTTTAAATAGTTTAAATAGTTTAAAAAGAGGACTGAACTTGCCATAATCAGTTAAATTTTATGGAAAACTCGTTTTAAAGAGTCTCAATTTTATTACTTATTCTATTGCAGTAAAATACAGTTTCAAAAAAATTGTAATAAAATAGCCTTAAAACGAGTTTTTCTTTCAAGTGACATGGATTTCGGTCAAATAACAGAAACTGTTCAAAACCCTAAGCTTCAATATTATGAAAAAAAAAAAAAAAACGGAGTAAACTTTAATGTCTTTTTACTGAGGGATCATCATCATCAGCCATTTTCAATCCACTGCAGGATGAAAGCCTCTCCAGCAACTTTCCAGTTCCTTTTGTTTTGTGCAACGGCCATTTACTACATACAAACTCATGAATTTCATCTGTCCATCTCCGTTGTTGACTTCCAGGTTTTCTCTTAGCTCCTCTTGGATACCATTCTGTTATTTTCTTAGTCCATCTGTCATCATGTCTTCGAGCTATGCGTCCTGCCCAAGACCATTTTAATTCTTTAGTTTTGATAAGAACGTCCTTTACTTGAATTTGCTGCCTAATCCATGTGTTTTTCTTCTTATCTAACAGTCTGATATAATTCGTTCCATTCTTCGCTGTGTAGTTCTCAGCTTCTCTTCCATTCTTTTGGTGAGTGCCCAAGTTTCACTTTCATAAGTCATGGTGGGGAGTATACATTGGTTCATTATTTTACGTTTCAGACAAACTGGGATATTGCTCTTCAGTATGTGACTATATTTCCTGAATGCTATCCATCCAAAATTTATCATTCTTTATCATTCTCTTGACTTCCAGCCATTTATCATTATTATTTATATTTTATATTATTATTATTATTATTTATATTATTATTAGCTATATGGTGCAAGGAAGCCTGAGGCTTATGCTACACCAGCCAAAAAAAAAAAATCCCGAGTTACCCTGAGAGAGAGAGAGAGAGAGAGAGAGAAGTAGAAAGGAATCACCAAGAAAGAGAAGGATGATGATATCCAGCTCAGGATCCTGGGTGTGCCAAGCCCAAACTCACCAGATGTCAGCCCCTGAGATTATTACAGCTAATAACTTGTCCCAGATAAGTATATGACTCCATCTTTTCAATTACTGCTCCTTCAATCATTATTTCCCTTTCCGTGGCATACTTGTTCATCATTACTTTTGTTTTAGCCATATTCATCTTTAGTCCAAAATCCTTACTAACTGTCATAACTGATTAAGATTTTCCTCTAATTCTTTGGGATCGTGGCTTATGACCACAATATCATCTGCAAATCGTAAATGGTTTAGCTATTCTCCATTCACATTGACTCCTTTCTGCGACCAGTCTAATGTTCTGAAAGCTTCCACAAGGGTAGCAGTAAACAAATTCGGAGATATTGTCTCTCCTTGTCGAACTCCTTTCTCAATTTTAAATTTTCTACTGTCGTTGTCTAGTCTAATAAAGGATGTAGCGTTCTCATATATTTTCTTCAAAATCATAATATATGGGGTATCTGTGCCTTGTCTTTCCAGTGTCCCAAACATTGCCTACCTTGTATGGAGTCAAATGCATTTTTATAATTCACAAATGCCATGTAAAGTAATTTAATTTACTAAATAACAAAATCCCCATTTGCTTTCTCCATTTACTGCGATATTACATGAAAGTGATCCATAGTTGAAAATCCTGTCCTAAAGCCAGCTTGCTCTTTCGGTTGACTGAGGGATAGAGATAACATACACGAAGATAATTGTCATATTTAACTCTTTGATATCTTATTTCTCCTGAAATAATTTTATCACCTTGGCGAGAAGTGATCTTGTTTGCTTGACAGCTTTCGTCCATATTTGAAGAGAAGATATTATTAATTCTGAACGTGGTGACCTTATAACGAACCCGAAATATAAAATGTGTAAAATCAAAGGATTCTACATTGCTGTGTAAAACGTAAGGACCAACACTATTTCTAAAGGTTACAACCACAAAATCTTTATTTAAGGTACACTTTACTGATGAGAGTAGATTCAGTCTCAGCAACGATTCTGGACATCAGCTAATCTGGCGAGAAGCTGGCACACGGTATCACTCCACAAACATCACTGAAAGGGTTCGATATGGCGGTCGAGGTGTTCTCGTCTGGCGAGGCGCTATCTTGGATGGACGTACACAACTCCAGATACTGGAGCCGGTACTCTAACCGGTGCACGCTACTGTACTGAGGTAATCCTTCCCCATGTTCATCTGTTCCGAGGTGCCATTGGCCCCGAGTTCGTGTTTATGGATGATAACGCCACACCCCATCGCACTGCAGCTGTGATATGCTTTTGAAAAGTGATGACATTGTTCGTATGGATTAGCCTGCCCGTTCATCCATTCTAATTCCCATCGAAAACACATGGGACGCTCTGGGGAGACCCCTAGCGGCACGTCCACACCCACCAGAAAATGTTCACCAACTGAAGGTGGCGCTGACAGAGGAATGGACGATGTTACCGCAAGAACTTATCAACAACATTGTCCTAAATATGGACAGACGGTGCAAAGCCTGCACCGACATTAAGGGTGGCCATATTTCCTATTGAGGACCACCTCTTCCCTTTGTTCCATCTTTGGCAGTGATGCATCTGTATCATGGCAGTCAGTGCTATGTTGCCATTTTTGAATACAGTCCCTCTGTACCGTTTTGTTTCCGTTGTTGTGTCGGTGTTGTTTCCTTAATCATTTCTGTACCTCATGAGGTTCCTTTGGTATGCTTTGCCCATATCCAGGCCACTCCTTTGAAAAGCTACAGGTGAAAACCTGACGGGTCCTTAAATTTTGCACACCAGTGTACAAGTTTCTATATAGGAAAGACGAATTTAGTGTATGAACTAGATACTTCAATAAACCTAGTTATTTATTGATGATCTTATTAATATGATGGGTGAAATTACTTTTGGACGAGAAATAAATACCTAGATCTATATAACAAATGATCTTAGCGATATAAGTATTATTTAGAGTATAGTTATAGATCAGGGATCAATTATGACGAATTCAGAATATCATCCAGAACACTTAGAGACAATCATAGATAGATTATTCTACAGTGTCAACTGTGATGTCTTCTGTGTAAAAAATTGTCATATTAGGGTCATCCGGAAACCAAGACGTGTAATATGACCATAAATTGCATGTATTCTCTGGTGTTGATATAGTGTGGTGTTGATATAGTTGTATTGACGTTGGTTTCCCGTTTCTGGAGCTGAACGTGGTCAGTATGCCAGGTCATTCAGTAAACCTAGGCCAGTGGACAATAAAGTCCTTCAGAAGGAGCCCTCGTTGGTGCGTTGTTCTGCCATGCCACAGGGTGCAGTAGGCATTTGCGTCAGCTGCTCTTTCCTTCCCCTGAGGTCGTCGACTTTTAAAGCTTGGCAATGTAGAGATAATCTCGTCAGAGAACTGAAAATAGGCTTGTTTGTTAGTTTGTTTGTTATTTGTGTTTTAGGAGCATTAGCACTAAAGCCATTTTGCTCCGGGATACTGGCGCGTTATAGCCCTAGTTGCTAATGCGCCAATAAAATCCAAATCAAATCAAAGCTCCGGGATATGCAGTGGTCATTCTCTGACCTTTCCATATTTGGTGGTGACGGGCTCGAACCCCGGTCTAATCAAGAAGCGTGTGCTATACACTGCTGCTCTTTCTCACCTGGCTACGGAGACGCCATGAAAATAGGCAGTAATGAGGGTGTGGCATCCGGTATACATTCAATAGTCACACATGCAATGTGCAATCTGCAGAAAGAGGAGATTCTGGTTATCACCAAGTCAGAATTTTGGATGATGATAGCCGACGTACAGGTGAAGCCACGGAATTTGTCGTTTGGATTTTCCTATATGAGAGCGGATAATCAGTGATCTTACCTCTGTTACAGCAGGGCTTCTGAAGAAGGACGTCTATGTCCAACTGAATCATGAGCTATGAGACCTGGTCAGCTAGAGAAATGGATCGCTGGGTATTGATTTGCGCAATAGTCAGGTTAGGTGTTGGTGTGTTAATGTGTTTATCTATTGTTTGTTTGGTTTCTAAGGCTATCTTCTGCTCGATTGTACACGAGGAAAGATCCCTCTCACTTTGGGCAGTTCACTCATTTAAACCTGGAACATTTTTCTGGATGTTTTCGGTTTGTGCATTCCTTACAAAAGATGCTTGCCGACCGGGCTAGCCGGGTGGATAAAGTGCCTGCCTGGCAACCCAAAGGTCGCGGGTTCGAATCCCGCCTCGGGCTTGGATCAAAGTACTGCAAAAACCTTGGGAGGTGCATTATGGCCACAGAAGCCGATGCGCCAACAACTACCCAAAAAATAAAAAAAGATGCTTAGTCTCTGCACAGTGCCACACGTTGGATATTTCTGACTGCACTTGGCTGAAGTGTGTCCATAGTGAAAGCAATATAAACGGTTTGCGATTGGCACGAAGAATGAAGAACAGCGGCTCCTGAACACCAATTCAACTCTGCCATTGTACACTGCGATAATACAGAACTCTGTAGAACAGCAAGCAATGTGTATAATTATGTTGCTTCTGGCCACATTTCACCAGGAAGGCCATCAACTGGAAAGGGTTCCTAGTTTTTGGTATATTCCATAAGGAGGTGTGCCACAACTAAGTAAGAACCGTGGCGGACCTCGACTATCACGTTCTGAATGTGCAAAGCGAGTTTGGAACCATTCAAAAGAATCCCGTGCTGGCACAGCACAGCACACGCCTAGACTTTCAAGCAAAACTGTTCCCTTTCATCCAACTGACAGGATAATGAAGAGAGGAGAAGAAAACAGCGGAAGGAGAAAAATAAATAAAACAGACATTAATAATAATAAAAAAAAAGGATAGAAATGCCGCACTGAGAAGCCAGTGTCAGCAGTATGATCTCGCACTGAGTCAGTGCGAGATCATACTGCTGATCATATGGAGTCAGTCTCAAACGGTGCAGCTGCAGGATTGAGATCCGTGAAAAGCGAACCAGAAGTGAAAAATCAGGAACCAGGTGGTAGGTGCTAACGCAGAAAAAGAGGAGTCAATGAGATTGACTCATCCTGGTTGTTCCTGCTCTCTCTTCGAACTTGGGACCATCCTCATGCAAACCCCGACATGGGGTAGGAATTTCTAACATTCTTGCTGATGCATGCACTACTATGCAAGATTCTTCCAAGGAGGTTCTCCTCTGGTGGTCTGCTAACCCTTAGGGGTCAGAGTTAAAAAAAAAAAAAAAAAGAGAGAAAGGGAGAGAATAGAAAAAAAAGGGAAAAAAAATTTTTTACGATTCATTTCTATTTTTTTTATCTATAATTATTTTTAGTTTTATTTTATTAATATTTTTAAATTTTTTTATTTATTTTTTATTATTTATTTATTTTTAAAATTTTGTTTTTATTTCTATATTGGGACCTCCCTTCCTCGAGATCCCAGCTTTTCTTCTTCCCTTTGCCCCATTTCGTTTCTTGAGTTATCCCTTTTCTTGCTCTGCTGGGGGGACTTGACTCCAACAGGCGTCCCTCTACTGACCTGGTCCGGCTCCTCGTGCTGTGGACGGATGCTGGAATGCCTCTTCCTTGTGATGGGGCCTTGCAGTAACTGAGAGGCCAGATGAACACCACGAACAACACCATATCCACGGTACATGCACTACTCACACGCTCATCTGGCTGGCCTTGGCAGATTTTGTTTATTCACAGTGGCACTTTTTCGCGGTTCTGTGGGTGACCACTGGCACCACTGACAGATACACATTATGTCCACTATCTTCAGTTCAAGATATTCCTCCACCATGTGAGCTCTATGTGCAGTGGCGTTGTCGTCCATGAAAAAAGATCTGAGCCAACTGCGCCCATAAAACTTCGCACATAGGATTTGTTCTCGGTACCTCTGCTCAGTTACGGTTCCCCTGTCAAAAAAACATGAAGAGAGGTGCGGCCATTGATCATTATTCGGCCCACACAAGAACACTGCCACCACCGTAAGTGTCCCTTTCTCTGATGTTGGAGGGATGGTACTGCATTCCTCATTGTCTCCAGATGAAATAACGTCTAGAATCTATTTGTAGGCTAAAACATCAGAGTCATTAGAGAACAGAGCTGTACCCCATTTGTCAGGGCACAAAGTCACATGTTTGTGGCAACAGTTTTGATGAGTTCTGTGGTGGCTTAGGGTTAATGAAATACAAACCACGGACTTCTTTGTGAAAAGTCCATTTGAGTTGAGCCTTCTTAACACAGTCCGTTTGGGAATGTTTTCAACTGTGGCGACAGCAACCTCAAGACACTTGATCATAGGACATCGTAGTATTCAGTCTTGCTGTTACAGCCAGATATGGCCCCGGGTGCCAAGCGTTTCCGTGGCCAAGCGATTCTCGTGCGTTTAAAGAGCGTTTTTTGGTAAGCGACTAGGTTCTATTTTGCTTTCTCCCTTACTTATTAAACCTTTTCGTTAAGTAGCTTCATTTTCTTAAAAGTACTAAGAGGTGAGCCCAGAAGAAGGAAAGAACCTTTTTCTTTAATTTAGTACTCCTACTAACTATATTAACCTATACGCTTGGCCACAAGCGGCACTGCTCCTGCCTCCCCGTGGCGGGGCCGGTAACCTGGGTGGTAAAGGTAAACCCCCAGGGCCAAAAGGAGCTAACATGGATAAAAATAATTATCCCCCTTTAGAGCCATTGAGCTCAAGACAAGAGACTCCCGATATTGACCATGACTCTGTTCACCCAAAAAGGCTTCGAACAGAAGCAAAATGTCCAAATGAGATACCGAATTTCTTGGTGGTACATTCGTTATCTGCCCAACCTGTAGGCAAGTTATCACCATTCTTGATACAGAAGTGTTTAGAGTCTATTGCAGGGTCACCAAAAATGGTGAAGCGACTACAATCCGGAGACCTCCTGATCGAAACAGCCACCTCAAAACATTCTGAGCGGCTGTTAAATACAACGTCTTTTGGGGGGCTAACAGTATCCGTTACTCCCCACAGAACCTTAAATTCATCAAGAGGTGTGATCAGTGAGTGGGACCTAACTTCAGTCTCCGAAGAAGAACTACTCCAAGAACTTAGTAGTCAAAAGGTAACAAGTGTAAAAAGAATCATGACTAAAAAAGATGGGAATCTAACTCCAACTAGAACCATCATTTTAACATTCAGTACTCCAGACTTACCATCCTCAATCAAAGCTGGCTATTTGAATTGCCGTATTAGACCATATATTCCGAATCCCGTTCGTTGCTTCAAATGCCAGAAATATGGTCATTCACAGCAGGCATGTAGAGGTGACTCCATCTGTCCCATATGCGGATCTAAAGACCATACTCAAGCTGATTGCTCAGTGGCAACCCCTGCGTGTCCAAACTGCAAGGGAAGTCACCCTGCCTTTTCCAAATCTTGCGAATTATGGATTACAGGGAAAAAAATTCAAAAATATAAAGTAGAAAATAAAGTTACGTTTCCTGAAGCACGTAGGCAAGTAATGTTGAACATGCCTAGCAGTCGATCCTACGCTGTTCGCACTAGAAACTATGTATCTACTGGAGCACAAACAGATGTATCAATCCCGCCTAATACCTCAATGGCTAATTGGCTTAAATCTACCCTTTCAAATTCAAAAAAAGAAAATCCTCAAAATAAAACTAGCGAAGCTACAAATACCCCAATCAGTATCCCTAGTGATACTCCATCGGTCCCATATGACACAGAGCAAAGGAAATCTGACACAGGTTCAAAACAAATGGAAACTCCTACCAACAGTATGGAAGTAGATGAGCGTTTAGATAATGGGGAACCCATTTTGGAACTCCATGCAAATGACACCATGGATTCAGTACGCCCCTATTTTCCGAAAAAAGATAAAATAAAACAAGACAGACCGAAATGCTCCACTTCTAAAAAACAGTCAGACCAATCGAGCACAACTAAAATCAAATAATGTCTAATATCATACAGTGGAACTGCAGAGGACTAAGAAGCAATTCTAACGACATAAAAGATTTACTGATTAAATATAATCCGATAGGAGTATGTCTACAAGAAACTTTCTTATCATCTCAAGCTTCACCAAAATTTACAAACTATACAATATATAGAAAAGACAGGATTTCGGAGTCTCCTGCTCGCGGAGGAGTAGCTGTGCTTATAAAATCAAACATACCGTCCAGGCAAATTCAATTACAAACTAGTCTAGAAGCTGTGGCAGCACGTATTTCAATCGGTATATCAATTACCCTAACTTCTATATATATATCCCCTTCTCACCCATTGTCAAATACAGAACTTGATAATTTGGTTATGCAACTACCATCTCCAATCTGCCTTTTTGGTGATTTCAATGGCCACCATCCATTATGGGGGTCGCCTGCGATTGACACAAGAGGCAAATTAATAGAAACATTCATGAATAATAACAACCTAACTATACTAAATTCTGGATCTCCCACTTATATTCACCTATCTACAGGATCTACTTCTGCAATAGACTTGTCAATCTGCTCACCAGCAATTTTCCCAAGTATGACATGGTCAGTGCTAAACTATCCTCTAAACAGTGATCACTTCCCAATCCTTTGCTCATTACAAACACGAGTAACTGCAAATCTAGAACACCGATCCACCTGGAAGTTCAAGAAGGCAAACTGGGAGAGCTACTGTACCCAGGTCCAGTTAGACAGGAGTTATGTTCAGCAACATCCAATTGAAGACGTAACTAACTACATTACCAATCAGATACTAAATGCAGCAAAAAATTCAATTCCGAAGTCACGACCCCACAAGTGCTCCCACCATAACAACTGGTGGAACACAGATTGTTCTAATGCCAAGCGTGAGAAAAACCGTGCTTGGAACAAATTCCGTAAGTTTCCTACAACCAGTAATCTGATAGAATACAAAAGACTTAAAGCCAAAGCAAGGCAGATTAGGAGAAAAGCCAAGCGTGACTCCTGGATCTCATTTGCCTCAACTATCACCAAAGACACTGACCCACGATTCATTTGGAGAAGAATTAAAGCGCTAAATGGAAAATTCACTCGACCACCCTCTCCAATACTCTGTTGGAATGGAAAAGATCTCTCGGCACCTAAGGAAATCGCCAATGCGCTAGCAGAATCATTTTCTTCAATATCTGCTTCTGCTTCCTACTCCATCTCCTTTCAGCGCATCAAGGCAGATGCAGAACGCCGCAAAATTAACTTTTCCACACGGCTCTCACTTCCATACAATCAACCATTTAATATAACAGAACTCAAAGAATCCTTAAATAAATCTTCAAATAGTGCTGTCGGCCCAGACGACGTACATTACATCATGCTAAAACATTTACTTGAAGAGGACTTACGTACCCTATTGATCTTCTATAATCGAATCTTCTCAGAAAATGATTACCCACTTTCGTGGCGTCACTCTCACATACTTGCCATACCAAAACCAGGCAAAGACCCTTCTTTGGTTAACAATTATAGGCCAATATCTCTCACAAGCTGCATGGGGAAAATTTTTGAGAGAATGATACATACGAGGCTTACCTGGATCTTAGAAGCAGAGAACCTTTTAACAGATCATCAGAGCGGCTTTCGTAAGAACAGATCCACTCTTGATGTACTTATCAAAGCTGAATCGAATATTCGGAATGCCTTTGTCATGAAGCAACATCTAGTCATGGTCAATTTAGATATTGAAAAGGCATTTGATACTACCTGGCGACATGGTATTATTATGGACCTTTATCACCTAGGACTAAGGGGTCATCTCCCTCAGATAATTCAGAATTTCCTGCGCCACCGCTCTTTTCAGGTCCGTTATCAGAACGTACTGTCTACACCCCATATTCAGGAAGAAGGAGTACCACAGGGATCTATACTCAGCGCAACATTATTTGCAATTCGAGTCAACAGCATAACTAAAGACATCCCCAAAACTGTGGAGGCTTATATGTACGCGGATGACCTAGCAATCTCCTGCCAATCTCAAAGCATGAACACCATTGAGCGTCAACTCCAACTTGCCATTAACAGAATTGAATCCTGGATGTCACGCAACGGATATCGACTAGCTGAACAAAAGTCTACCACCACTCACTTTTGTAAGAAACGTGCTGTCCACCACCATCCTGAATTACGGCTAAACAATTGTCCAATACCAGTTGTAAACAGCATCAGATTTCTCGGTCTGATATTAGATAGTAAGCTTAACTTCCAAGCACATATCACATATCTACGAACTACTTGTCTAAAACAGTTAAACATGCTTCGATCAGTCTCATCCATGTCATGGGGAGCTGATCGGTACTCCTTACTTCACCTCTACAAATCTCTGATCCGTTCACGCTTAGATTATGGTTCTCCCGTATATGACTCAGCTAGGAAAAGCACATTAGATCGGCTAAATGTCATCCAGCACAGTGCCCTGAGGACTGCTCTGGGCGCATTCAGGACTTCTCCCATGCAAAGTCTTTATGTTGAAGCCCACGAGCCGCCATTACATCTTCGTAGGAAAACATTATTGCTTTTCTATGCTTCTAAGATCCAGAGTCTTCCATCGCACCCCAGTTAGGAGTATCTTTATCACACTCGGTGGGATTCTTTTTATGAGAATAAACCACATGAAAATCGTCCTGCTTCACTCAGGATCAGAGATCTTATTCACAGTTGGAATATTGATTTAGCTGATATTTTTCAGAACACAACTGCACCTGTTCCACCCTGGACGTATGTTTGTGCCTCACATGATACATATTTTCTCCAGTGGGGGAAGAATGTCATACCTCCCAAAAACATGAGACAGTTGCACTCAGCCCATGCTACCCATAACTCCGATGCATGTAAAATATATACCGATGGGTCGAAAACTGATAGTAAGGTAGGTGCTGCAGCTGTTTTTCCTACATGTACAATTTCAGCCACACTACCTTTATCATGCAGTGTCTTCACTACTGAACTTTATGCCATCAAGTTAGCACTTAGTAAGATTATTGAACTTTGCATCTCACCCGCAATAATCTACACGGATTCCCTCAGTGCTATCAATGCCATAAGGAAGAATTTCTCCTCTCCTCATCCTACATTGAAAGAAATTCATTCCCAACTATTTTCCTGTAGTGTGTCCAATCAGTCAATCACATTTTGCTGGATCCCTGGCCATTCTGGCATTCCGGGAAATGAAAGTGCAGACTTTGCCGCTAAACATCCTCAACCCACTCTCTCACAACATCCTCAGGTTCCATACACTGATTTTAAACCTGTTATTCATAAAGCATGTTACAACAACTGGTCACAGATATGGAAAAGGAATACTAACAGCAAACTTTACCAAATAAAACAAGAACCAAAGCTGTGGCTCTCCTGCTTCAGACCAAACAGACGTGAGGAAGTGGTGTTGGCAAGGCTAAGAATTGGACATACGCATCATACCCATCTATACTTGCTACTGGGAGAAATCCCACCTCAGTGTTCATCCTGTAACAGTCGGCTTACGGTCCGCCATTTTCTGCTTGATTGTCCCTTGCATTCAACCATCCGGTCAAACACGTTTCAATCAGTTTCTAGGCTTAATGTATCACCTGATTTATCCCATATTCTAGGAAACAATGCAAATATTGAAGAACTTTTAATATACTTAAAATGTATTGGCCTATACAAAAGTATATAATTTAACAATCATAAAGATAGGGTCATGCAATTAAACGATGAATAGACACAATTTGGCCTCAGTTGCCCTTGTGTCTTTAAACCCAATCACAACAACAACAACAGCCAGATAGTGGTCTGCTCTGGTTGACGTAGCCGTCGGGCGACTTTGGTCAACTCTTCTTGTAATGGTTCCTGTCTCCTGAAACCGCTTCCATAGTGCCAAGACGATACTGCATGACATATTAAGCCAACGTACCACCTTCGCCCGCGACTGTTCCACAGTCGTCCAACGGTCCGCTATCATAAAGAATCATCCAACACAGATTGCAACCTGTCAGCCTTAGTAGGCTGACAGGTTGCAATCTGTGTCCACCAGCTGTTGGAGGAGTTTTAACTACAACGTACCACTTTCTTTTACTGTATTTTAAAAGTCATTAGAATGATCGCGGCAGTACTAGTCTGGAAAGTTTATGCGATATCTAGTGCGTGCACGCACGCACGCACGCACGCACACAATTGTTTTTTTTTACCGTATTTAAAAAATAATACTTGCAAGACTATAAGTCTTACAGTATGTACAACTACCACTGTAATTTTATTTGTGCATGTTAGAAATATCCTGTAAAGCTTACTGTAAAAAAATAATAATAATAATAAATAAATAAAATAATCGATATTTGCGTATCTTAATTAGGTCAGGATGCAGAAAAGGGGGCAAGTGTCAGCCACAAACATGGAACTGAAATCGTCTCATTGACAGGACCCTGATGAGTAATATTAGCAGTGTTCAGGTTCAAACCCACAACGTGCGGTATTCGTTCTCTTCACGTTACCGTGAGATCATTGTGGCCATTTTATGTACTCAAAATAAAATAAAATGAATGCACTTCCCTCTAAACAGTAGGTCGGACCTCACAGGGTTCTTCAGTCATCAGTAAGCGTGATATTTAACTAACAGACAGTTAAATTTTTAAGAATAAAAATTATTTATAACATTCCACGCAGGTTAGTGTAATTCGCAAAATGGAACCTGTGAAAACCACTGAAATTCAATGTGGATAAACGGGAACTATAGCAACAGCTCAATAAGTTGGTAGGTGTTGGAACGAAAAGTATTGGATATTACGCGTATATGCATTGCTACCATTTGTCAGTTCCTTCTTGCAACACTGCAAAGGAAAACTTAACAACGCTCTACCATTGGTTATAAGCAAATAACTTGAATTAACGTTGTATATTCACGCACTTCCCTTTCGCATCTCCTGTTCAGCAACACTTACACACCCATTCAAGACCTGGGTGGTCTTGAAGGCCAAAATCGTCTCAAATGGAAGACAGCGTTGAGTCCACTCTGCTAATCCAAAGTAGCTTCCACCATTTATGGTTGATGTTCGTTGTATTTCTAGTAGCTGGTATTTTGTGGCTCGATGTACGCAAACGTTGCTCTACACCTGCGTTGTCTCAAATTGGATGCCATCCGTTGTATGGCAACTCAGGCAAACTGATGAAATTGTTTTGGAAAAAAGGATTCATTTCTGCTTCCGCATGTATGTATTTTGGGATTTATTTAAAATATATATGTTGGTAATGTCATTTTAACACGAATGTTTGTAGGGTTTAACGCTTATATACATCGTAATATATACAATTAGTGAAACTTTATATCAGTTTATTTATGTAATTTAAGCTGATGTGCTTTTTTTCTACATAAAAATGATTAAAAGACAATATTTTAGATAAAATTATATCTAAAATGTTATTTATTGTTATTGAGTTGGAGAATTTTGATCAAAGACTTTTTTGAACTGGGGATTGTGGTTACTTCATAAGCAAAGGTAAGATTTATCCCTCCTTTGTTTTTTATCACCACCTGACGATGCCAATTTTCGCATCGTTCTAGCATGAACACGTGAAATGTTTCTACCAGAATGATGCAGTAGTAGTAGTAGTAGTGGCATGTGATGCAAGAAAGCAAGTGCATGAGCTTATGCAGCATCAGTCAAAAAAAAAAAAAAAAAGTCACACCATTCCCTCCAAATTCCTGTCCAGTTCCTCCTTAAATTTATTCAACCTATCAACTTCCACGACGACAGATGGAAGTTTGTTCCAGCAATTAACCACCCGCTGGCTAAAGGCAAATTTCCGCACATCTATTCTACATTTGTCCTTTCTTAATTTGAATTCATGTCTCCTCAGGTTCGTAATTTGAGCAAGAAGAAGAATCGCAACCCATTCAAGGCCTTACACCTCAATCAGATCACCGCGCAGGTGCCTAGTCTCCAGCCACTGCAATTTACAGAACTTAAGCCTCTCTTGGTAAGAGGATCCCTTCATTCCCCTCACCAATCTTGCCCTTCTCTGTACACGCTCAAGCAAATCTACACCCTTCCTAAAATGAGGCCTCCAGACCTGTACGCAGTACTCAAGGCGTGGCCTGACCATTGCCTTATACAGAGGGACAATCACCTCCTTCTCCCTGCTAGCAAAATTCCTATATATCATTGACAAAACCCCATGACCTGCCCTGGCAGCTTGTCTGCATTGCTCAGAAAACTTCATATCTGACTGCACAATTACTCCCAGGTCTTTTTCATTTTCTACCTGTGGTGGTAGGCAATGGCATACCACCACATTATCTGATGCCACAGAGACCATAACAAAACCAACTCCAACAACTGCTGTTAAAGGAAGACCTGCAACTAGGTGGAAGGATAGGATCAGTGAACTTTTGGGCGTGATATTTTGCGATGCCGCTCGTATAGCATATGATCGATGCAGTTGGAGGATTTTGTTGATGGCCACAACAGCTCCTCAGGGAACTATGTGACTGGAAGAAGAAGAAGAAGACAGTTACGAAATGGCCCAATATGTTCCAGCTACTCTTCTGGATCAGAAGGAAGTGGCTGATTGAAACCAAGTGCGGTGAATAGCCGAGTGGTCAACGCGAGGAAACGTAAGTACACGTGCTTTGAATGACTAGGGTTCAAGCCCGTGACTGCTAAATACGGTGCTGTTTCCTGTATTCCCTCTATCTTTTTACCTCCTCTGACCGTGTGGTTATCGTGGAGTATAAATTTATTTCTAATATAGCAATCTGAACGCGGTTTAGAAAATAGTTTAAGATTCTCTGCTTAACTGCCGTGGCAAAAATAAATCATTGACTTTAACAAATGTAAATTTAAAACTCCATATATATGTTTTTAAAATTTAAACCGAGATTAATATTTTTGTTTAATATTTAAACTTAAAAATGGATAAATAAAATTAAAATAATTCTGGTCTTCCACGATTTTACAATTTCCCAAAAGTGACTAATTTTTATCTACAGGTGTGCAGTGACAGATATAACGACAAGGTACTATAGACATTGGCGGATGGTAAAATCAGATTAAAATACAAAGGAAAATTGAAGGAAAAAGAAAAGAGAGAAAGAGAAAAATAAAGCAAAAACGACAAATAAAAATAAAAAGAAACTTAAAAAAAAAATAAAAAGAAAAGAAACTTAAAAATAAAAAAATCTTAAAAATAACAAAAATAAAAAAATCTTAAAAATAACAAAAATAAAAAATAAAAATAAACTTAAAAATAAAAATAACAAGGAACTTTTAAAAAAAATTAAAATAAAATAACAAAAATAAAAAATAAAAATAAACTTAAAAATAAAAATAACAAGGAACTTTTAAAAAAAATTAAAATAAAATAACAAAAATAAAAATAAAAGTAAACTTAAAAATAAAAAAACAAAATAAATAAATAATAAAAAGAAACTTAAAAGATTTAATTGGCTAAATGCTCTTTTTCATAATCGAGAAGAATCACGAAGTTTTTTTTTTTTTTTAAATTTATTGAATTGTTATGACAAGCTACCTGTTGTCGGTTAAATGTCCTTGAAAACGCCCTTGAACTGAGCGTGCGCAGTCGTCATGCTTTGACTCCAGCCGCTTAGAGGGTTAGTTAGTGCAGGAACCAAAAGGTACTGGATACTTCGTTTTAGCAAGACTGTCATGTGTCAGTTGACTGTTTCTGTACTGTTAAAAATTATAACTCAAAACTGCCCCACCATTGGTTATAGTCAGAGCACCTGAACGAGATGGGAACACACCATTTCTTTTAATCACTATTCGCAATTATCCACGTGAGCGAATTCTAAATGGAGGTCATTTGGTCGCTGCTTAGCTATTTCAGCTCTCAACATTTATGGTTGGTGCTAATTACAACTGCAGCCAGTATTCTATGGCTAAAAACACGCAAAAGGCATTATGCTAACCGTGTACTTTCCAACGTTGTTCCTCATCCGCTGTTGGGTAATCTTGACAGGATCTTAAAACGTTTTCGGAAGAAAGGAGTCATTTCAGCCTACGCCAGTAAGTATGTTAATCTCTATTTTAAAATAAGGTATTAAAATAAGAATAGTTTATACACTACTCGACAAAATTAACAGAACATGTAGAAAACTTGGTGTAGTTGTGTTCTCTGATGAGTTCCGTTTTAGCCTACAAACTGATCTAGACGTTATTTCATCTGAAGACAACGAGGAATGCAGTACCATCCCGCCAATATTAGAGAAAGGGATACTTACAGTGGAGGCGGTGTTTTCGTGTGGAGTGGAATAATGATCAACGGCCGCACTCTCTTCATGTTTTTGATAGGGGAACCGTAACTACGCAGAGGTACCGAGAACAGATCCTCGAGTCATATGTGCGACTTTTTAGGGGTGCGGTTGGCCCAGATTTTCTTTTCATGCACCACAACGCCACTGCACGTAGAGCTCAAGTGGTGGAAAAATATCTTGAAACTGAAGATTTCCAAAGACTGCCTAACCAGCACGATCACCAGACTTAAATCCGATAGAACATGTGTGGAACGCCCTTGGACGTTGCATTGCACAACGACAGCCACTTGGTGAGCCAAGGTCTGCGCTAGTGGAAGAATGGTATAACAAATACTATTCCACAGAATCTTATAGACACCCTTGTATCATCGAGCATGGTTCCCGTTCTCAGGTCTGTTTAGCCACTGGAGGGATCATGTGCCGTACTGATATCATGTGACCATTCGAGCATCTTGTATCGACTTTTATGTGACCTATTTGGTAATTCTTATACAACCCCTATAAAAGTCCCTTATACCTGTCCGAAGTTTTTCGCTGTCTCCTCATTTCATCGTTATTCTATGGTACACCACCATACCAAATTTTGCCCCTCTTCATTGCAAGCTTCACGAGTTACACCACATTTTCTCCGTGTACTGTGAATTTTGTCGAGTAGTGTAGTACGCGTTAAGTATAGTTTATGGTAAAAGGTTATTTCGTGGACTTTTCAAACCCCTACGTCTGTTCAATTGTGCGCATAATTACAGTGGAGCACACACGCGAAACAGTCATTTATTTATTCATTTTTAAATCTTCATTCACCCTGCTTTGATGTACAAGGTTAGATCAAGAAGTTCGGGGAATGTTGCGAAAAAATTAATTTTGATATTACTAATAATTAATTAATCGCGCTTGCCAATAACTAAAACACTTTTGGAGGCTTCTTTTGTGAATGATTTCTGGCACGATTTATTTGATTGGATTCTTGAATTGACTTATGTTGTTGACCTTCGTGCCCTTGATTTAATTTTGGGGAAGACAAAAAAGGTGGGGCAGCACGAAAGGAATGTTTTTGTCGGACAAAAATTGCTTGACAGCAAGTGGCGTATGATATGGAGTATTGTCATGGAGAAGGAGCCAACCATTTTTCAGGTTCATTTACGTTGGATTGCGTCTCTAAACCATTTTAAAACTTCTCGATAGGCGTCTGCATTAACAGTGATATCTACCGGATTAAATTCTATAATCCTATTACCTAGTCAAAAAATGCAATTAGCATGACCTCCACGTGTTATTTTGACTGCCGTGCCAGCTGCATCATTGCTGAAGACATTCCATGCGCCAAAGACTCATTTCGTCTTATAATTTTTGTTGAAAATGCAGGATCAAACAGCTTTCTTGAACAATTCAGATGAAATGAGGACTTAATGCTGGCTTTCAGGCTTCATTTTGACTAAAGATTTGGGCCTTATGCCCAAATCCTCAGTCAAGATGGCCGGAACCAAACCAAATGAAAGACATGTCTCATCAGATTATCGAATTTAACCTTTCTTCTTTAAAAAAAAAAAAAAAAAAAAAGAATCTTTGATGGCTTTTACAACTAATTTTGAAAAACTATAATCCGATAATGACTCATACGGATTAATTAACCTTTTGAATCTAACCAACAAATATGACAATAGCTTTAGCAGAAACCAAAGACTAATTAATATTAGCATTAGGTTTTTCATGGTAACTTACGCTTTTGCAAGGGTAAGTTTATACAGCCGGTTTCCTGTTTTTCGTGATGGAAACAAAACGGTGCACCCCTCTCCAGAGACCAGCTGTTTCCATATTCACACAAGCTGAACTGATACAGTGGTAGATTTAGAATATTCCGAAATGGCAGAAATAAAACAAGAAGATATAATCGCATTTATGTTGGAAAATAATTTGGATGTAGTGTATAATAATTTATTAATATTATGTAAAAATGATTCAAAAATCATTAATATATTGGACATTATTAGCTGGAGATTGAGAGAGGACGAGTGATCATGCGCCACCTCACTGAAGATTAAAAAAATAATAATAATAATCGGTAGCACTAAGTGGGGCTTTGCTGTAGTCACCTTTTCTCTTCAAGAGGATCTCCTGGAATGCAAGATGATTAAAGTCGACTTTCAAAATCGGCCATGTGGTAGGCAATGGCATACCACCACATTTGATGCCACAGAGACCATAAAAAAATCAACTCGAAAAACTGCTGTTTAGGAAGACCTGCAATTAGGTGGAAGATGGGATCAGTGAACTTTTGGGCGTGTCGTTTTGCGATGCCGCTCGTATAGCGTATGATCGATGCAGTTGGAGGATTTTGTTGATGGCCACAACAGCTCCTCAGGGAACTATGTGACTGGAAGAAGAAGACAGTTACGAAATGGCCCAATATGTTTCAGCTACTCTTCTGGATCAGAAGGAAGTGGCTGATTGAAACCAAGTGCGGTGAATAGCCGAGTGGTCAACGCGAGGAACCATAAATACACGTGATTTGAATGACTAGGGTTCAACCCGTGACTGCTAAATACGGTTGTTGTTGTTGTTGTTCGGTTTAACGACACAAGGGCTACTACGGCCAAATTGTGTCTCCTAATCGTTAATTTACAAAAAACGTATTGCTAGAGAGATTAAATTATATACTTCTGTACAAACCAATATGTTTTAGATATAATAAAAGTTCTTCAATATTTGCTTCATTTCCTAAGATGCGAGATAAATCAGGTGATATATTCAATTTAGAGAGAGACTGAAAAGTGTTTGACCGGATGGTTGAATGCAAGGGACAATCAACCAGAAAATGACGGACTGTAAGTTGCGTCTGACAGGATGAGCACTGTGGTGGACTTTCTCCCAATAATAGGAAGAGATGAGTATGGTGAGTGTGTCCAATTCTCAGTCTTGCCAGTACTACTTCCTCTCGTCTGTTTCTTCGGAAGCCAGACAGCCACAGCTTTGGGTCTTCTTTTATTTGGTATAGTTTATTGTTTTTGTCACTTTTCCAGGTCTGTGACCATTTATTGTAGCAGGCTTTGCGTATGACAGACTTAAAATCAGAGAAAGGAACCTGAGGATGTTGTGAGAGAGCGGTTTCCGGATGTTTAGCGGCAAAGTCAGCACTTTCATTTCCCGGAATGCCTGAGTGGCCAGGGATCCAGCAAAATCTGACTGACTGATTGGACACACTGCAAACGAATAGCTGGGAATGAATCTGTTGCAATGTAGGGTGAGAAATGGAGGAATTCTTCCTTATGGCAGAGACAGCACTAAGAGAATCTGTGTAAATTATGGCAGATGAGATGGAAAGCTCAATTATCTTACTAAGCGCTAACTTAATGGCATATAATTCGGCTGTGAAGACGCTGCAGGCAAGCGGTAGTGTGGCTGAAATTGTACATAAAGGGAAAACTGCAGCAGCACCTACCGTACTCTCAGTTTTGGAACCATCCGTATAAATTTTACAGGCATGGTTGTTCATAGCATGAGCTGAATGTAACTGTCTGATATTGCAGGAAGGTATATTTTTCCCCCACTGGAGGAAGTATGTATCTTGAGAGACAGACACATATGTCCAAGGAGCAACAGGTGTAGTTGTGTCTTGGAAAATTTCATTTAAATTGATATTCCAAGTCTGAACAATCTCTTTTATCCTGATAGATGCGGGTCTATTTTCATTTGGTTTGCTCTCATAGAAGGCGTCCCAATGAGTATTATAGAGATACTCCCAACTTGGGTGCGATGGTAGACTCTGGATCTTAGCAGCGTAGCGAAGCAATAGTGTTTTTCTACGCAGATGTAATGGGGGATCATGCGCTTCAATATATAGACTTTGGATAGGAGAAGTCCTGAAAGCTCCCAGCGCAGTCCTCAGAGCACTGTGGTGGATCATATTTAGCCGTTTTAAAGTAGTGCTCCTGGCAGAGTCGTACACTGGACAACCATAATCTAATCGTGAACGGATTAAACTTCTATAAAGATGCAACAAAGTACAGCGATCAGCTCCCCATGACATAGATGAGACCGAACGAAGTATATTTAAATGCTTTAAACAAGAAGTTCTCAAATAACTGATGTGAGCTTGGAAATTTAGTTTGCGGTCTAGTAATAGTCCAAGAAATTTAACGGTATTAACAATTGGGATTGGAGTATTGTTTATTTGTAGTTCAGGTTCCGGATGGAGAGCTCGCTTCTTGCAAAAGTGAGTGACAGTGCATTTCTTTTCTGACAATCTGTAACCGTTCCGTGAAGTCCAGGCCTCTATTTTGGTTATGGCTAGTTGTAGCTGCCGTTCAATGGTATTCATACTTTGAGATTGACAGGAAATGGTAAGATCATCTGCATACATATAAGTTTGAACAGTTTTTGGGATATCTCGTGTCATTGTGCTAACTCGGATTGAAAACAGTGTTGGACTGAGTATTGATCCCTGCGGAACTCCCTCTTCCTGTATGTGAGATGTAGAGAGGACGTTTTTGTATCGGACTTGAAAAGAGCGCAATTGCAGGAAATTTTGAATTGTTTCCGGCAAATGGCCCCGAAGCCCCAGATGGTAAAGGTCCCTAATAATACCATGACGCCATGTTGTATCAAATGCCTTTTCAAGATCTAAATTGACCATGACTAGATGTTGTTTCATGACAAAGGCATTGCGGATATGAGATTCGGCTTTGATAAGCACGTCCAGTGTTGATCTATTTTTCCGAAAGCCATATTGTTGTTCTGGAAGGAGATTCTCTGACTCCAGGATGTAGGTGAGCCTAGTATGAACCATCCTTTCGAAAATTTTTCCCATGCAGCTCGTAAGAGATATTGGCCTGTAATTTTCAACACAGGAAGGATCTTTTCCTGGTTTTGGTAAGGCGATAACGAACGAATGGCGCCATGAAGAAGGATAGGCATTTTCGGTGAAGATCCGATTATAAAAAATTAATAGAGTTCTCAAGTCTTCATCAAGTAAATGCTTTAGCATAATGTAATGAACTCCATCTGGACCTGCAGCGCTATTGGAAGATCTGTTTAATGATTCTTGAAGTTCTATTAATGTAAACGGTTGGTTGTACGGCAGTGAGCGGCGCGTGAAGAAGTTGATTTTATATCGTTCCGCACCTGCTTTGATGTTCTGGAAGGTGGACGCATAGGTGGCAGAAGCTGATATTTTTGCAAATGATTCTGCTAATGCATTTGCAACTTCTTCAGGAGTAGAAATGTCTTTCCCTCTCCAATGAAGTATCGGAGAGGGCAGCCGAGTAAATTTGCCATTTAATGCCTGTATTCTTTTCCAGATGACTCGTGTATCCGTGTCTTTGGTAATGGTTGAGGCAAAAGCAATCCAAGAATCCCGTTTCGCTTTCCGCCTAACTTGTCTAGCTTTCGCTTTGAGTTTTTTATAAGCAATTAGGTTACTAGTGGTGGGATACTTGCGGAAATTATTCCAAGCACGGTTTTTTTCCTGTTTGGCAATTGAACACTCTGTATTCCACCAGTTATTTCTGTGTTTGTGATAAAGCGTGGATTTTGGAATGGAACCATTAGCTGCAGTGAGAATCTGATTGATTATATAAGTATTTACTTCATCAATATGTTGCCTTTGAACATAACATCTGTCTAAGAGTATTTTTGCAGAATACCCTCCCCAGTTTGCCTTTTTAAACTGCCAGTTGGATCGTTGAACAGGATTCGGAGTTACTCTTGTTTGTAGTGAGCAAATAATTGGAAAGTGATCACTGTTAAAGGGATCGGTTAAAACTGACCATGTCATGATTGGAAAGATAGATGGTGAACAAATTGACAAGTCTATTGCAGAAACAGATCCTGTTGCTAGGTGTATGTAAGTAGGAGATCCAGAATTTAATAAATTAAGATCATTATTGTTCATGAATTCCTCCATCAATTTGCCTCTTCTATCCATTGTAGTAGACCCCCACAATGGATGATGTCCATTAAAGTCACCAAAGAGACAAATTGGAGTTGGGAGTTGTGAAATCAGGCTGTCAAGTTCTGAATGCGGAAATGGTAGAGATGGTGAAATATAGATGGAAACAAGGGTAACTGAAATACCAACTGCAATACGAGCTGCGACAACTTCTAAAGTGGTTCTCAATTGGATCGGCCTGGATGGAATGTCGGAGTTAACAAGAATAGCTACTCCGCCACGAGCAGGAGAGTTTGAACTCCTATCTCGTCTGTACATCACATAATTTGAAAATTTTGGTGAAATTTGGGGTGACAAGAAAGTTTCCTGTAGGCATACACCTATGGGATTGAATTGAGCTAGTAAATCCCTTAAGTCATCAGAATGACTACTTAGTCCTCTGCAGTTCCATTGTATGATGTTATACATTATTTAGATTTAGCTGAGGATGATTCGTCTGACTGTTTTTTGTTCGTGGGACATTTCTTCCGGTCTTTTTTTGGGAATGTGGGGCGTCCAATATCCATGGTGTCATCTGCATGGAGTTCTAGAATGGGCTCCTCGTTACTTAGCAGCTCATCTACATCCATATTATTGGTAGGCGATTCCATTTTTTTTGAGACTGAGTGAGATTTTAATTGTTCTTTTTCAACTGAGACTAATGGGGTATGAGTAGGAATACTGATTGGAGTATTTGTGGCTTCGCTAGTTTTTTTCGGAGGATTATCTTTTTTAGAGGTTGAAAGTGTAACTTTAAGCCAATTCGCTAGAGAGGTATTAGGCGGAACTGATACATCCGTTTGAGCTGCAGTAGAAACAAAGTTTCTAGTTCGAGCTGCATAAGAACGACCACTAGGCATGGTCGACATAACTTGTCTACGTGCCTCAGGAAACGTGACTTTATTTTCAATTTTGTATTTTTGTATTTTCTTTCCTGTTATCCATAGCTCACAAGTTTTGGAAAAGGCTGGATGGCTTCCTTTGCAATTTGGACAAACAGGAGTTTTGACTGAACAATCCGCTTGGGTGTGATCTTTAGAGCCACAGATGGGACATGTGGCTTCCCCGCGACAAGCCTGCTGGGAATGGCCGTATTTCTGACATTTAAAGCAACGAACAGGATTCGGGATGTATGGTCGAATCCGGCAGTTTAAATAACCAGCTTTAATAGAGGATGGTAAGTCTGGAGTGCTAAATGTCAGAATGATGGATCTTGTTGGAGTAAGATTTCCATCTTTTTTCGTCATGATCCGTTTTACATTTACTACTTTCTGACTGCTGAGTTCTTGGAGTAGTTCTTCTTCGGAGACTGTAATTAGGTCCCACTCGCTGATGACACCTTTTGATGAATTTAGTGTTTTGTGGGGAGTAATTTCTACTGTCAACCCACCAAATGTTGTTGTTTTTAAGAGCCGCTCAGAATGTTTTGAGGTGGCTGTTTCTATCAGAAGGTCTCCGGATTGCAGTCTTTTAACCATTTTTGGTGATCCAGCAATTGACTCCAAGATTTTCTGAATTAAGAATGGTGACAACTTACCCACAGGTTGGGCAGATAGGGAATGAATCACCAGGAAGTTTGGGCAATCGTCATGACATTCTGCTTCTCTTCGCAGTCTTTTAGGTTGACTTGAGTCATGGTCAGGTTTAGAATCTTCCGCTCTTGAGCTCAAAGGCTCTAAGTTTGGATAATGATTTTTATCCATGATCGCTCCTTTTTGCCCTGGGGGTTTGCCTTTACCTCCCAGGTTACCGGCCCCGCCACGGGGAGGCAGGAGCAGTGCCGCTTGGTGGCCAAGCGTAGAGTTAGTAAGTTAGTACAGCTAGCAAAATTAAAGAAAAAGGTACTTGCCTTCTTCTGGGCTCTCTTCTTAGTGTTTTTAAGTAAGTAGAGCTACTTAACAGAAAATATTAATTCTAAGAGAAAAACAAGGAAAACTCTGTCACTTGGAGGAAAAACGCTTTATAAACTCGCAAGAATCGCTTGGCCACGGAAACGCTTGGCACCCGGGGCCGCTAAATACGGTGCTGTTTCCTGTATTCCCTCTATCTTTTTACCTCCTCTGACCGTGTGGTTGTCGTGGAGTATAAATTTATTTCTTTTTGCAGTAATGAATTTTCGATTCCATATATTTAGTGATCTTCATTTTATTTATTTATTTTTTTAATATAGCAATCTGAACGCGCTTCAGAAAATAGTTTAAGATTCTCTGCTTAACTGCAGTGGCAAATATAAATCATTGACTTTAACAAATGTAAATTTAAAACTCCATATATATATATTTTTAAAAGTTAAACCGAGATTAAGATTTTTTTTTAATATTTAAACTTAAAAATAAATAAATAAGATTAAAATAATTCTGGTCTTCCACGATTTTACAATTTCCCAAAAGTGACTAATTTTTATCTACAGGTGTGCAGTGACAGATATAAGGACAACGTACTATAGACATTGGGGGATGGTAAAATTAGATTAAAATACAAAGGAAAATTAAAGGAAAAAGAAAAGAGAGAAAGCAAAAACGACAAATAAAAATAACAAGAAACTTAAAAAAAAAATGAAAAGAAACTTAAAAATAAATAAATAAAAATAAAAAATATTAAAAATAACAAAAATAAAAAATAAACTTAAAAATAAAAATAACAAGGAACTTTAAAAAAAATAAAAATAAAATAACAAAAATAAAAATAAAAGTAAACTTAAAATTAAAAAAACAAAATAAATAAATAATAAAAAGACACTTGAAAGATTTAATTGGCTAGATGCTCTTTTTCATAATCGAGAAGAACACCAAGTTTTTTTTTATTAAAATTGATTGAATTGTTATGACAAGCTACCTGTAGTCAGTTAAATGTCCTGTTGTCAGTTAAATGTCCTTGAAAATGTCCCTGAACTGAGCACGTGAAATTAGACAAAACTGCAGTAGCAATTTTACAAACGAGCGTGCGCAGTCGTCATGCTTTGACTCCAGCCGCTTACAGGGTTCGTTAGTGGAGGAACCAAAAGGTACTGTATATTAAGTTTTAGCAAGACTGTCAGTTGACTGTTTCTGTACTGTTAAAAATTATAACTTAAAGCTGCTCCACCATTGGTTATAGTTGGATCACTTGAACGAGATGGGAACACACCATTTCTTTTAATCACTCTTCGCAATTATCCACGTGAGCGAATTCTAAATGGAGGTCATTTGGTCGCTGCTTAGCTATTTCAGCTCTCAACATTTATGGTTGGTGCTAATTACAACTGCAGCCAGTATTCTATGGCTAAAAACACGAAAAAGGCATTATGCTAACCGTGTACTTTCCAACGTTGTTCCTCATCCGCTGTTGGGTAACCTTGACAGAATCTTAAAACGTTTTCAGAAGAAAGGAGCCATTTCAGCCAACGCCAGTAAGTATATTAATCTCTATTTTAAAATAACGTATTCAAACAAGAATAGTTTATACACTACTAGACAAAATTAACAGAACACGTAGAAAACTTGGTGTAGTTGTGTTCTGTGATGAGTTCCGTTTTAGCCTACAAACTGATCTAGACGTTATTTCATCTGAAGACAACGAGGAATGCAGTACCATCCCGCCAATATTAGAGAAAGGGATACTTACAGTGGAGGCGGTGTTTTCGTGTGGAGTGGAATAATGATCAACGGCCGCACTCTCTTCATGTTTTTGATAGGGGTAACCTGCGCAGAGGTACCGAGAACAGATCCTCGAGTCCCATGTGCGACTTTTTAGGGGTGCGGTTGGCCCAGATTTTCTTTTCATGCTTGACAACGCCACTGCACGTAAAGCTCAAGTGGTGGAAAAATATCTTGAAACTGAAGATTTCCAAAGACTGCCTAACCAGCACGATCACCAGACTTAAATCCCATAGAACATGTGTGGAACGCCCTTGGACAATGCATTGCACAACGACAGCCACTTGGTGAATCAAGGTCTGCGCTAGTGGAAGAATGGTATAACAAATACTATTCCACAGAATCTTATAGACACCCTTGTATCATCGAGCATGGTTCCCGTTCTCAGGTCTGTTTAGCCATTGGAGGGATCATGTGACCATTCGAGCATCTTGTATCGACTTCTATAATGTGACCTACTTGGTAATTCTTATACAACCCCTATAAAAGTCCCTTATACCTATCCGAAGTTTTTCGCTGTCTCCCCATTTCATCGTTATTCTATGGTACACCACCATGCCCCTCTTCATTGCAAGCTGCACGAGTTACACCACGCTTTCTACGTGTCCTGTAAATTTTGTCGAGTAGTGTAGTACGCGTTAAGAATAGTGTATGGTAAAGGTTATTTCGTGGAATTTTCAAATCCCTACGTCTATTCAATTGTGCGTATAATTACAGTGGAGCACACACGCAAAACAGTCATTTATTTATTCATTTTTAAATCTTCATTCTCCCTGCTTTGATGTACAAGGTTAGATCAAAACGTTCGGGGAATGTTGCGAAAAAATTAATTTTGCTATTACTAATAATTAATTAATCGCGCTTGCCAATAACTAAAACACTTTTGGAGGCTTCTTTTGTGAATGATTTCTGGCACGATTTATTTGATTGGATTCTTGAATTGACTTATGTTGTTGAATTTCGTGCCCTTGATTTTATTTTGGGGAAGCCAAAAAAGGTGGGGCAGCACGAAAGGAATGTTTTTGTAGGACAAAAATTGCTTGACAGCAAGTGACGTATGATATAGAGTATTGTCATGGAGAAGGAGCCAATCATTTTTCAGGTTCATTTACGTTGGATTGCGTCTCTAAACCATTTTAAACCTTCTCGATAGGCGTCTGCATTAACAGTGATATCTAGCGGATTGAATTCTATAACCCTATTACCTCGTCAAAAAATGCAATTAGCGTGACCTCCACGTGTTATTTTGACTGCCGTGCCAGCTGCATCATTGCTGAAGACATTCCATGCGCCAAAGACTAATTTCGTCTTATAATTTTTGTTGAAAATGCAGGATCAAACAGCTTTCTTGAACAATTCAGATGAAATGAGGACTTAATGCTGACTTTCAGGCTGCATTTTGACTAAAGATTTGGGCCTTATGCCCAAATCCTCAGTCAAGATGGCCGGAACCAAACCAAATGAAAGACATGTCTCATCAGATTATCGAATTTAACCTTTCATCTTTAAAAAAAAAAAAAAAAGAATCTTTGGTGGCTTTTACAACTAATTTTGAAAAACTATAATCCGATAATGACTCATACGGATTAATTAACCTTTTGAATCTAACCAACAAATATGACAATAGCTTTAGCAGAAACCAAAGACTAATTAATATTAGCATTAGGTTTTTCATGGTAACTTACGCTTTTGCAAGGGTAAGTTTATACAGCCGGTTTCCTGTTTTTCGTGATGAAACAAAACGGTGCACCCCTCTCCAGAGACCAGCTGTTTCCATATTCACACAAGCTGAACTGATTATACAGTGGTAGATTTAGAATATTCCGAAATGGCAGAAATAAAACAAGAAGATATAATCGCATTTATGTTGGAAAATAATTTGGATGTAGTGTATAATAATTTATTAATATTATGTAAAAATGATTCAAAAATCATTAATATATTGGACATTATTAGCTGGAGATTGAGAGAGGACGAGTGATCATGCGCCACCTCACTGAAGATTAAAAAAAATAATAATAATAATCGGTAGCACTAAGTGGGGCTTTGCTGTAGTCACCTTTTCTCTTCAAGAGGATCTCGTGGAATGCAAGATGATTAAAGTCGACTTTCAAAATCGGCCATGTGGTAGGCAATGGCATACCACCACATTTGATGCCACAGAGACCATAAAAAAATCAACTCGAAAAACTGCTGTTTAGGAAGACCTGCAACTAGGTGGAAGATGGGATCAGTGAACTTTTGGGCGTGTCGTTTTGCGATATAGCCTATGGTCGATGCAGTTGGAGGATTTTGTTGATGGCCACAACAGCTCCTCAGGGAACTATGTGACTGGAAGAAGAAGACAGTTACGAAATGGCCCAATATGTTTCAGCTACTCTTCTGGATCAGAAGGAAGTGGCTGATTGAAACCAAGTGCGGTGAATAGCCGAGTGGTCAACGCGAGGAACCATAAATACACGTGATTTGAATGACTAGGGTTCAACCCGTGACTGCTAAATACGGTGCTGTTTCCTGTATTCCCTCTATCTTTTTACCTCCTCTGACCGTGTGGTTGTCGTGGAGTATAAATTTATTTCTTTTTGCAGTAATGAATTTTCGATTCCATATATTTAGTGATCTTCATTTTATTTATTTATTTTTTTAATATAGCAATCCGAACGCGCTTCAGAAAATAGTTTAAGATTCTCTGCTTAACTGCAGTGGCAAATATAAATCATTGACTTTAAAAAATGTAAATTTAAAACTCCATATATATATTTTTAAAATTTAAACCGAGATTAAGATTTTTTTTAATATTTAAACTTAAAAATAAATAAATAAGATTAAAATAATTATGGTCTTCCACGATTTTACAATTTCCCAAAAGTGACTAATTTTTATCTACAGGTGTGCAGTGACAGATATAAGGACAACGTACTATAGACATTGGGGGATGGTAAAATCAGATTAAAATACAAAGGAAAATTGAAGGAAAAAGAAAAGAGAGAAAGAGAAAAATAAAGCAAAAACGACAAATAAAAATAACAAGAAACTTAAAAAAAATGAAAAGAAACTTAAAAATAAATAAATAAAAATAAAAAAATCTTAAAAATAACAAAAATAAAAAATAAACTTAAAAATAAAAATAACAAGAAACTTAAAAAAAATGAAAAGAAAATAAACTTAAAAAAATAAATAAAAATAAAAAAATCTTAAAAATAACAAAAATAAAAAATAAACTTAAAAATAAAAATAACAAGGAACTTTAAAAAAAATAAAAATAAAAATAAAATAACAAAAATAAAAATAAAATAACAAAAATAAAATAACAAAAATAAAAATAAAAGTAAACTTAAAAATAAAAAAACAAAGTAAATAAATAATAAAAAGAAACTTGAAAGATTTAATTGGCTAGATGCTCTTTTTCATAATCGAGAACACCAAGTTTTTTATTAAAATTGATTGAATTGTTATGACAAGCTACCTGTTGTCAGTTAAATGTCCTTGAAAATGTCCCTGAAGTGAGCACGTGAAATTAGACAAAACTGCAGTAGCAATTTCACAAACGAGCGTGCGCAGTCGTCATGCTTTGACTCCAGCCGCTTAGAGGGTTGGTTAGTGGAGGAACCAAAAGGTACTGTATATTAAGTTTTAGCAAGACTGTCAGTTGACTGTTTCTGTACTGTTAAAAATTATAACTTAAAGCTGCTCCACCATTGGTTATAGTTGGATCACTTGAACGAGATGGGAACCCACCATTTCTTTTAATCACTCTTCGCAATTATCCACGTGAGTGAGTGAATTCTAAATGGAGGTCATTTGGTCGCTGCTTAGCTATTTCAGCTCTCAACATTTATGGTTGGTGCTAATTACAACTGCAGCCAGTATTCTATGGCTAAAAACACGCAAAAGGCATTATGCTAACCGTGTACTTTCCAACGTTGTTCCTCATCCGCTGTTCGGTAACCTTGACAGGATCTTAAAACGTTTTCAGAAGAAAGGAGCCATTTCAGCCAACGCCAGTAAGTATATTAATCTCTATTTTAAAATAACGTATTCAAACAAGAATAGTTTATACACTACTAGACAAAATTAACAGAACACGTAGAAAACTTGGTGTAGTTGTGTTCTCTGATGAGTTCCGTTTTAGCCTACAAACTGATCTAGACGTTATTTCATCTGAAGACAACGAGGAATGCAGTACCATCCCGCCAATATTAGAGAAAGGGATACTTACAGTGGAGGCGGTGTTTTCGTGTGGAGTGGAATAATGATCAACAGCCGCACTCTCTTCATGTTTTTGATAGGGGTAAACTGCGCAGAGGTACCGAGAACAGATCCTCGAGTCCCATGTGCGACTTTTTAGGGGTGCGGTTGGCCCAGATTTTCTTTTCATGCTTGACAACGCCACTGCACGTAGAGCTCAAGTGGTGGAAAAATATCTTGAAACTGAAGATTTCCAAAGACTGCCTAACCAGCACGATCACCAGACTTAAATCCGATAAAACATGTGTGGAACGCCCTTGGACAATGCATTGCACAACGACAGCCACTTGGTGAATCAAGGTCTGCGCTGGTGGAAGAATGGTATAACAAATACTATTCCACAGAATCTTATAGACACCCTTGTATCATCGAGCATGGTTCCCGTTCTCAGGTCTGTTTAGCCATTGGTGGGATTATGTGCCGTTCTCCCGTTCTCAGGTCTGTTTAGCCATTGGTGGGATTATGTGCCGTACTGATATCATGTGACCATTCGAGCATCTTGTATCGACTTCTATAATGTGACCTACTTGGTAATTCTTATACAACCCCTATAAAAGTCCCTTATACCTATCCGAAGTTTTTCGCTGTCTCCCCATTTCATCGTTATTCTTTGGTACACCACCATGCCCCTCTTCATTGCAAGCTGCACGAGTTACACCACATTTTCTCCGTGTCCTGTGAATTTTGTCGAGTAGTGTAGTACGCGTTAAGAATAGTGTATGGTAAAGGTTATTTCGTGGAATTTTCAAATCCCTACGTCTGTTCAATTGTGCGTATAATTACAGTGGAGCACACACGCAAAACAGTCATTTATTTGTTCATTTTTAAATATTCATTCTCCCTGCTTTGATGTACAAGGTTAGATCAAAAAGTTCGGGGAATGATGCGAAAAAATTAATTTTGCTATTACTAATAATTAATTAATCGCGCTTGCCAATAACTAAAACACTTTTGGAGGCTTCTTTTGTGAATGATTTCTGGCACGATTTATTTGATTGGATTCTTGAATTGACTTATGTTGTTGAATTTCGTGCCCTTGATTTTATTTTGGGGAAGACAAAAAAGGTGGGGCAGCACGAAAGGAATGTTTTTGTCGACAAAAATTGCTTGACAGCAAGTAGCGTATGATATAGAGTATTGTCATGGAGAAGGAGCCAACCATTTTTCAGGTTCATTTACGTTGGATTGCGTCTCTAAACCATTTTAAAACTTCTCGATAGGCGTCTGCATTAACAGTGATATCTAGCGGATTGAATTCTATAACCCTAATTACCTCGTCAAAAAATGCAATTAG
Source organism: Mastigoproctus giganteus (assembly GCF_048544385.1). Lineage (NCBI taxonomy): Eukaryota > Metazoa > Arthropoda > Arachnida > Uropygi > Thelyphonidae > Mastigoproctus > Mastigoproctus giganteus. The sequence goes on along the minus strand of NC_143581.1, from coordinate 202,732,315 downwards.
CGTGACCTCCACGTGTTATTTTGACTGCCGTGCCAGCTGCATCATTGCTGAAGACATTCCATGCGCCAAAGACTCATTTCGTCTTATAATTTTTGTTGAAAATGCAGGATCAAACAGCTTTCTTGAACAATTCAGATGAAATGAGGACTTAATGCTGGCTTTCAGGCTTCATTTTGACTAAAGATTTGGGCCTTATGCCCAAATCCTCAGTCAAGATGACCGGAACCAAACCAAATGAAAGACATGTCTCATCAGATTATCGAATTTAACCTTTCTTCTTTAAAAAAAAAAAAAAAAAATTTGATGGCTTTTACAACTAATTTTGAAAAACTATAATCCGATAATGACTCATATGAATTAATTAACCTTTTGAATCTAACCAACAAATATGACAATAGCTTTAGCAGAAACCAATAATATTAGCATTAGGTTTTTCATGGTAACTTACGCTTTTGCAAGGGTAAGTTTATACAGTCGGTTTCCTTTTTTTCGTGATGGAAACAAAACCGTGCACCCGTCTCCAGAGACCAGCTGTTTCCATATTCACACAAGCTGAACTGATTATACAGTGGTAGATTTAGAATATTTCGAAATGGCAGAAATTAAACAAGAAGATATAATCGCATTTATGTTGGAAAATAATTTGGATGTAGTGTATAATAATTTATTAATATTATGTAAAAACTTTCTAACAATTCCTGTCACGAGTGCATCAGCTGAAAGAATTTTCAGGAGGTCGAAAGATTCAAAAACAATAGAAGACAAATTATCTTTCTTAGATCTTTTAAATATCTTTGGCGCCATCTACTAAATTTTTCAGTCTGAAGTAAACACAATTGGTAACGAAAATGCGAGACGGAAAATGACGCAAATGACGTCATAACCAAAACTCAGTTACTAACGTTAATTCGGTAGAATAAGTAGTGGGCATGAGCATAAAACGTTACATCGTTCATACTAAATACTACCCTTCTACGTTTTGTATATCTATAAAGTTATTTTACAGAGTTATTTTAAAATATTAAAATAACTCTGTATTAAAATAATACTATTTTAGTCATCACAGACCAATACTTTCACTAACCGATATGTAATTATTATTATTAATAAAATAAAAGAATTGTTATTATTATCCATGAATTTTATTAATATTTGAGAACCGAAACGTTTTTAACGCCTGCCGATGACTCATAAATGTGAAAAAAGTTAAATATGCTAGCAGCAGAACACATTATGTACCTGGTACAAAATTTTTAATCAACTTTTCCTGCTTAGGATATAATCCGTTAGCTTATTCAGTGTATAATTGGCCTTGGCAAGAGAAGTTACGAAAGAAAGAAGAAGAATGCAACACGGAAATCGAAGACGTTGTTTTCTCTTCTTTCTTTCTTTCGTAACTTATGTGAATTCCGCAAAACATGCCCCCGTGGGTAGCACAGTTGGTAAAATCGCTGTCCTCCCCACACCGAGTGGAAAAGATCTCAGTTCGAGTCCTCGTCCATGACAAGAAGAATTTGTATGAACCTTTTTCACAACGTGGCTGAGTTAGTCAGTCTCAGGCGAGGATAGCGTGGTTTTTTTCTCACGAAAAGTCGGGTTTTTCATCCAGGAAACAGAAAATCGACTACAGAACAGGCAATATGCCTACTACAACAACAAAGTATGTATGATTTTTTTTTCTCTCTGCAAATCAGTTTGTCGAATAGTGATAGGATAACTAGTAGTAGTCTAGAATCTTTTCTAAACTTTTCTTATTTTTGTTTTCTTTGTAGATATCTTCCAGGAAATAACTGCGATCTGTTACTTGTTTCTTGATGAGGGAGCAGCACTCTTTTGGTTTCCTACCGAAGCAGTGGTTTTACTTTATAGGTCAGACTTTATGGAGGTTGGTAATCAACAAAATACGAATACGTATAAAACAAAATAAATATTACTTTATATTTGTAATACATACACTAGCTCGATAACAGTTCAGGATCATATGTTTATATGAAATTTTTCCATTGTGACCCACCATGTTTAAAGTGTTAAAGCACCTTGCACTGGTATCATAAATATATGGACACCATAAAAAAGATTCTGTTTATACCCGAGGACGGTGACATAAGGACAGAAGAGTTTGCAAGATACAAACAGAAAATATAAGAGCATCATAAATCAAATGCGTGTGCTACTGTACGAAACAGACCTTTTAGTCTCGTAAAATTTAATTTCAGGCAAAGACGGGCTCTAACTTTCTCTTATTTGTTTTCCTATTTTCCAGATTTATTGAATTGTATCAATTATTTTACAAACTATTGCAGTTGTAATTTATATTTCAACTTTTCTCTACCCTTGCAAAAGTGGCCAGTGACAGTCAGCAATGTACGGGGTGCTAATATCACTGTGGATACCTTAAGGGTTCAGGGAAACTGATAGGGGAGAAGGATAATATAGACCCGTTTATCTGGTGATATAGGACAAAGTAATGCTTGCAAGAATTCTCGTTTGTTGCTGCAACAGCCGATGCTGGAATTATGTTTTGAGAGTGATAACGTTTCAAATGAGCTGAGGATAAACCAAGTCGAAATAATTCAAGGGGAGTGATCTACTGAACAGAAGATTGTGAAGGGTATGATGAGAGTCTCTACATGTAGATGGAATGGGCGAGCAAGTGTGAATGATTTAAATTCGTCCCTAATTGATTGGAAAATGTGGGAGAGAAACACACCATAGGAAACAAAATTTTTAAATAACCTCCATGATTATTATTTGTACCAGTATGTTAAAGGAAATACAAGGGGTAGGAGTATTCTTGACCTCATTATTACTCACGAATCAAATGACATCACAGGGCTTAAAGTACAGTAACCATTGGTAGGTGGTGATCACGCAATCATTAGTTGGAAGACCAGGAAAGGGGGTTTTAATTTCAGAATATTGAACAGTGACATTGTTATTACTGAACATTGCAGATATTTACAATATTAAATTATTCATTTACAATTTGCAGGTTGTGCTTGGCAGCAGCAAAACTTTGAGTAAAGGAGCAGAATACAAACTGTTAAAGCCATGGCTTGGCTTAGGTCTACTGACGAGGTAAGTCAAATATGAATTTATATTATCTGGTGAGACCAGATCGAGCCTTAACTAGAAAATGTTCATGGAATTATAGAGTATAATAAACAATATAATAACTGTTGTAATAAAAATAATGACAGAAAGCTTAATATACTGTATGTTACTGTTAGATAGTTATTCTTATTTTATGATTCGTAAAAACAGGCGATTTAAAAACAAAACAATAAATAATAAATTTTCTTCTTCCAGCACCGGTTCCAAGTGGAAAATGAGAAGGAAAATTTTGACGCCTACATTCCATTTTCGCATAGTGGAAAATTTTGTACCTGCATTCAACAAACATTCACTAGTCCTCGTAGATAATTTGAACTCTATGACAACGAACGATTGGATAAATGTGGTACCATTGACTTCTTTGTGTACTTTGGATATTCTCTGTGGTAAGTACATATTTCCAGTAACTGCACTATTTTTCAAGAGTGCCTAATTTACTGAGGATTTGACAAACAAGAAGTGACAGCTCAAATTTTCCTCTCCTTGGCTCCTAAACTGTTTTTAATCCGGCTAAAGATGCTTTCCAAAATTCAACTTTTTTTTACAAATAATTATTCTTCTTAATCAGTGAAACACGTGAAAGTCTTCCAGACCTTGAAATCTCTGTCAACTCAAGTTGACAGAGATTTCAAGGTCTCTTCATCAATATCCTATTTTAGAATAAGGTGGAGATTCAGGAAGATAACAGCGAAAAATACGCGGAATATCGTATCCGAATTTATTTTAATATTAATATATTAAAATAAAACAAGGAACTGTCTCGTTTACAACGTGTGCGATCTGGACAGGTACAGCTGTGATTTGTGTAAAGGATAATGTCAGCTTAATTAATAGGACATGCCATCTCAGTTAGGGACCAACTTTTCTAGAATGTAGCCTAAAGGAGTAAAATACTATTATCCTGTTTACTTTAACATTAAGCTGGACTCTGTAAGAAAAGAAGACTATAGGACTGTGTAGATAAAATTTACTAGAACATTCCTCAATTCACGAACAAGCTTATCCGGTTTTTTCAAGGTTCTAGGATACAGATACTGTGCTGTGTTATTTGTTTTTTGTGCGAAGTTGTAATTAATCGGGCTAGTTTTGAATAGTGCCCAATAGCGACAATTCAAGGACATATGACACAATACAAACCTTGAGGATGACATAATTTATGACAGTTTCTCTTTGATCATTTGAGATATTAGGATCACTTCGATGCTTGATTGATATTTTAATGATTGGATGTGTGTTAATTTGTGTGTTACTGTGTATCACAGTAACACACAAATTAACATTCCTGGACTGGTTCCAGGAATGTTGCAACGTTTATGGAGGACATTTTGTGCACCTAAGAGACTAAACATGACCCGATCAGTACTGTATACCTACTTTTGGCCCACCCTATATTAATAATGTGCAAAATTAAATGCTATCATACCAATTTATATTCTGCTGACTGCTACAAATAGGTGACAATTACAATTAGCATGCAAGCGCAAAAAACTAATTCTAAACTACATAATGGCAAAAAAGAAATAAATAAGAATACCAAAGCTAACAAGCTGGGGACAGCATTACATAGGGATGGACAGCGGCACGAATCCTGCGAAGATAAGGCGCAACTACTGCTCGAAATGATCGAATACTAACGCGTACTAAAAAGGGAAATGTTTTTGGGAAACACAGTGGAATCTTCAACAGGAGTTAATAAAAATAAAATAAATCGTAAAAAAGGAAGGAACAGCATCACTGTATCACACAAATGATCCAAACCGTTTTGTACATTAATTAATTCTGTCGAATTAAACACGACTAAAACTCCTGGGAAAGGAAACTCTATGAGTAAATACGGTAAACACAAAAACAAATAAAAATAGAATACTGCTGTGCCATATCGTTAATATTTGTTTGGTAAGTAAACCTGAAAATATATCACTTTGAAGTTGAAGTTTTAATCCATTATTTGTGCCAATTCTGACCTCTTGCCTTAAATATTCCTTTAGAATCTGTGATGGGTGTGCTAATACATGCTCAGAGGGATGGCAGCAACGAATATTTGGAAACTTTAAAGAGGTATGCACGTTATTTTTTCTCTACTTCAAACTTTAGTGTAATAATTCCACAATTCAGTGATATATCGCCTTTTCTGATGACATGAATATTTCGAAACTACTCGTATAATCTTCAGGCGAATATAGTTTCGAAACACCTTAAATATCCTGTTGGAATTTATTAATGAATTGACAGGCGGTTTCCAAGTTACTTTGCTTATTATTTATGCTAATTATTCTGGATGTATGTCAGGGCGTATTTATTAGATAGCAGTAAATCAAGAGCAATTATCTAGTAACAGGGAAATCCGGGTGTTTTTCTCCGAAACGCTATAAGTAGTCATTAATTATATCACTGCATAAATGCACAATAAATAATGACAGTATTTTGGATTTGTCTTTCTTAGTACTCGTTGTTATTGGTTTAACTACAAAAACTTCCTGAACTGAAGGGAGGAAAAGTTCGTAAACGTTCCTGTGCATTCATCTCTTTTACTACTTTACAAGGTAAAAGGATCTGACTATTATTTATAGGCTATAAATAATAGTCAGCCCATTTCAAGTCCACAATGTCTGTGGAATTGCTTTCCACAGACGCTGAATAAGTAAGTCCTCATGACTTCAAAGAAGTCTTCGAGAAGCTACACTCAGAGTCTGTTGGCACCAAGTACTTTGCTATACCAGAAGGTTCTGTCCAGAACAGAACTGCCAGCATAGCAGTGGGGCTCTGTAGGTCTCACGAACCGGCACAAGGAGCTGCACCTGACAATCACAACGATGCTGACAGCACCATAGACTGCCATAGGTGCTTGTTGTTGTAAGGTTTTAGGCGCATCGGCAACTTAGGTCATATTGCGCCGTATACATCTGAAAAATTCGTGTGTTCTATCGTCAATTTGCTGTTTGCTGTTTTTCTCCTCACATAAAGTGGTAAAGATCTGAGTTCAAGTCCCATCGATGATGAGAGGAATTGTTATGGGCCTTTTCCACAACGTGGCTTAGTTAGTCGGTTTCAGGCGAGAGAAGTATGGTTTTTACTCCCGGAAACTCGTGTTTTTCGTCCAGCAAACAGAAAATCGACCACAGAACACACACAATTTAGTCGCTGATGCTCCAAAAACCCTACCACAACAACCTTCTCACTGCTTGCAATGGCCCTATAAATTATAACTTTCCATCGAAATTGTCATTACTGGATTCTGCGTTTGTCTCCATTTCCGGAAATCATATTGTTCTTTTCCTACGTTTACTCCATTTTTTCTCTCAATCTTCAGTTCATTACCCATCAAATGAAACAGATTGAAACATTGTGCTGGATTTCCATCTCATGCACAGCTTATAATGAGCAATGTTCAAACTAAAAGTTCTAATATTTATGATCAATAGCAGCAGCAGTCATTTGGCTCTTATATATAGAGAGATAATGTATATACTCCACACTGATTCGTCCTTCTAACTGATTCAGTTATTTTCTACATATTGCACATTTTATGCTGTATAATATAATGCGCACTAAATCAAATATTTTGATTTTCATTATCGAATGTAATTTGACATTTGAATTCTGCATAGAGTACAAGACGAATTGCTCAGGCGGATGCTAACACCTTGGTTATGGAACGATTTCTTATATTTTAACTTCTTGCCCAGTGGCCGGCAGTTCATGAAAGATGTGAAAAAGATGCAAAATTTTACCAAACAAGTAAGTTACTATGTTTTGGCCTCCCAATTACAATATAAGATTTTAGCTGATTTTTGATATCCTCTTGATAATACCAGTAAATTAAATATTCAGTCGTCTTTATTTAAGGATTATTAAAATAGTCATAATTTCAATTTTTGCTCTTTCACCATATTAATGCTATCATTTATCCAAAGGGGAAAGCCTATGTTTACTTTAATTACAACTTTAGTTTGGGATGCTGTGTCATTTTTTGCTTTTCTGAAACATGAGTACTCATATCGACAAATCTGCTTACTGCTAGCCTATTAGAAGAAGAGTAGCCTAATGTAACATACAGTCACTCGAAAACAAATAATAAGAAAAAAAAATATTCAGTATCTAGCAGGACCATCTTTTGCCCGTACACGACGTGTCATGGATTCCACTAGGTGTCTAGCTCCAGATTTGACCATTCTACAATCGGGATATTTATCAACTGCTGTATTATGGTCTGGAAAGAACTGCGAAGCCTAATTGTCTTTTCCACCATATCTCAGACATTCTCAACTGGATTCAGCTATGGAGAATCAGGCGACCATGATAAATGTTTAAAATCTTGGGAATGTTCCTCGAACCATTCAGTTACAATTTGTGCACGGCGGATAGTTGTGTTGTTGTCTTGAAAGAATTCATCGCAATTCGGGTAAAAATGAAGCACTGCAGGGTGATGCTGGTCCGATACGACAGAAAGGCATTCAATGGAGATAACGTGACCGTCCAACGGTATGAGCGGACTTAGTCTATACCAACAGAATATCCCTAGCTACCACACTTTCGACCTACCATTGATGAAGAAAAGTGTATATCGAAACTCGTTAGAGCGCACGAAATTTTTCCACTGTTCCACAGTCCAATCTTGAAATTCGAGGCATCAACACCAGTTGAATCTTTAAATTCTTTGCAGAAATATGTGGCTTTCCTACAGGCCCACGACTAGCAAATCCCAGTTTCTTCAACTCGTTCTTCATAGTTCGGTTAGAAATGGTCCCTTCTTTGCATAAATTGAATTTTTCAGTCTGCACACACTGGACCTTCTATTCTCATGCACAATTCGCTTTACAATGTTGCTGTCTCGTTCTTAGATCACCGACTCCCTGCTACTGTTGTTGTTGTAGGCACATCAGCAACTTAGAATGTATTACGCCACGTATAATATGTCTCTAAACTGCATGTATTCTGTGGTCGATTGCTCTTTGCTGGACAAAAAAAAAACAAAAAAAACCGAGTTTCCAGGAGAAAAAACCACGTACCCTCACTTGAAACCGTCTAACTCAGCCACGTTGTGAAAAGTACCCATAAAAATTTCTGCCGTTATTGACGGCATCCCAACTCAGGTCTTTTCTAGTCGTTGTTGGTGGACGGTGATTATCCAAGAGTACCCAATAACTGTACTACCTAAGAGGGTCCCTCCGCCGCATTTATCTCTTTTAGAATTTCACTCAACTTTTGTCTCCTTGTATACTTCAAAGATGGTTGCTTTCGGCACATCAGTGATTTCCTTTGTTTTGTCAAATGTGGCTCCTGTTAAACGTGCATCAACAATAACACCTAACCTTTCTCAAAATCGGAAAAATCACATTTTTTCCCCATGATCGGATCGGTTGAGAAGTCCATAAAAGCGTACAGTGTTTATTTAATACCAAGGACATTGTGATCATGCCCTATGACAATATATGTTACGAGTTTGAATCCCGTCAATGATGCTGCAATTTTTATGGCCTTTTTCACAAAGTGGCTGAGTTAGTCGGTCTCAGGCGAAGGTTGTGTGGCTTTTTTTTCCAGATAGCTCTGGTTTTTCATCCAGCGAACAGCAAAGCGACCGAAGAGCACACGCCATGACAGACTCCTCATAGCCTTCGATGCTTTGGTGCTTAACACACGCCTAATCTATGATTTTTTTTTTTTTTTTTCATCTCATCGAAGCTCTTATTGAATATTTCAAGCGCACTATTTTAAAATTTATGTCACGTCTAGGCAGTTTTTGTTGATGGTCAATACTGTTCTTCAAAACCATTACATGTCTTTAACGGGCATAACAAGCAATAGTAATGAATCTTGCATCGCCTCGTACCAGGGTTCCCACTCACAAATTTAAAAAAAACTTAGATTGCAACTTAAATAAACCCAAAAAAAACCTAGTTTTCATCATATAGTATAGCAACACAAATAAGATAAAACTTACCATGCAAAAATATCTTTTATTTAATTGTAATCAGAATTTTCATCCCATTCAGTTCCCTCCACATTTATTTTTTGAAGTTCTTTCATTTTTTTCAAACGTTCTTCGTATCTTTTATGACAAGTTCCGTGTATGACTTCTTTTTCCAATTCTGATTTAGGTTTCCATGTATAGCAATTTTGATTAGATCTATTTATCGCCTGTTTTGCCATTAGTCGATTTTTCACAGTTTCTGGTTTAAGGGAGTTTGTGGCTTTTGTTTTTATAGGGTTTACTTGGGAGAAGATTCTTTCTATGCTTGCCGAAGAGTGAGGTAAAATAGTTAGACTAGTCATAAAGTTAGATAAAATCTCATATTTAGAATTATTAAAGCCATCTTTTACATTACGTAACAGATACCAAAACTCAGGGATGGTTTTGTAAGAGAAATCTAAATCTTGATTTAAACGAAATGATCTCCATTCATCATCTAGAAGATCTAGTTGTCTTCAGAAACAAGGTGAGGGAACTGCATTGCTAAATGGAAAATTGAGTGTGGCGAATTGGCACGATCATGTATCACTGCTGGGTCAAGAACATTGAGACTGGCGATAATTCCATCATCATTTAGAGGAAATCTTTTTCTGATTTCCATACAAAGTTCAACAAGAAATTTTAAACAATCATTTTTAAACCTGCTTTCACTGTCACCAAGCGGTGTTGAATTTAATAAGGCCATACAACGGCCTCCCAAATATATTTTATTCAGAGGCTTATGATTTATTGCATTGCTTGGATCAATTTCGACCAGCTTGCACGAAGTAATGACTTCTTTTATGAAAAATCTAAGAATATTTTTATACTCAATTGAAACCATTGAATGAAGTAAGTGCAATCTGAAATGCTCAGATTGAAATTCAATATTCAGGCAGTTTATTTTCTCCAGTACATATCCTAAAAACAACAACATATGCTTAGTTCCTTTGGTGATCATAGTATTGTAAATATTCCCTGCACCATCGATTTTATCAATTTTTGATTGAGACTGAAAATAAAGAACTAACGCATCCCACTGCTCAATAATAATTTTTATTACATTGCCACGGGATAACCAACGTGTTTGTGCTAATTTGGGGATTTTATGCTTAGCAGTATCTACAACATCTTGAATCATTTTGAACTCGTTTAATCTTTTACTACTACGGAAAAAATAACAAGAGATATCTTTTATAAATATTTCTAGATATGATGGTAGTACCTTGACTGAATGACTAGCGCATAATGCAAAAGAATGGCAAACACATCCCATTATAAATACTGATGGTACATCCTTTTTTAGCAATGACTGGAACCCACTCTTAGTATTCATCATAGTGGCACATTTATCACTATCAAAGCCAACGAGATTACTTATTTGAATGTTTTTTCCTATGAAAAGATCTTTTGCAGCTTGATAAAGCCCTTCTGAAATACCATTTTCAACACAAACAGTGTCAAGTAACACATCTACAACATCAAGTTTTTGAATATCAAAATATCTAACAACAACAGCTAGAACTTGCGATGAAGATAAATCTGTACTTTCATCTATTATCATTGAAAACTTGTTGTTTCTGCATATGTTAGAAATGTATAATTTTTCATGATAGGCTATGCCATATTGTATAAGATAAGAGACTTTAGTCGCCTTCATCTGAACTTGTTTTGCAATATTGCTATTATGAAATGCTTTCTTACATGCTTCTATAAGGTGATCACATTGCGCAAATGGAACATTATTCTCAGAAATGAGTGCAGCAATTGTTAACTCTGCCTTTGCTACTTCTTCATTCTCCGTAGGTTTACGTTTTGTGAAGAACGTGTCTAACGTTGAACTTGTCTTAGCAATATTTGCACTTTTTTTTATGTTTAACTGTATTTTTATGCGCTAGTAACATCGATTTATTGGCATTCTTTAATTTCATATCACAACAAATACAGTAAGATGCACCTTTTCATTACTGTCTTCTTTCAACCAATCCTTTAATTCCAGATCTTCTAACCATTCATTTCTAAAATTTTGAGTATACCACCGTTTACGCAAAACATAAGCCTTTCTTCTTACGAAGAAAGGCTTAAGTTTTGCAAATTACAGTGTCTGGAGACTAGGCACCAGTGAGGTGATCTGATAGAGGTGTATAAAGCCTTGAATGGTTTAAGCATGCTCAATGCTGATGGGATTCTTCCTCTAGATCAGAGGAATCACCTGAGAGGGCATAAATTCAAATTGAGGAAAGACAGATGTAGGATAGACGTGCGGAAATTTGCCTTTAGCCAGAGGGTGGTTGGTTGGTGGAACAGACTTCCATCCCTTGTGGTGGAGATTGATAGCCTAAATAAGTTTAAGGCTCAGCTGGACAGGTATTTCGAACGAACAGAGGGGTGAAGTGGAAGTGGTTTTTTTTTTTGGCTGATGCTGCATAAGCTTGCTTTCTTGCATCAAATGCCTCTACTAATGCTAATGCTAATGTTTACTCATCTTTCTCTGTGGGGAACAAGTTTCAGACATTGTGGGCAATTTGTGGGTATGGCTAATTAGCGATTATCTTATTTAAAATGTTCTATAAAATAAAAAATAAATCACTAATCCATTAACATAAAATAGAAATAGTCACTACAATTTAAATTTATTATATCACTGTATGTAGTATACGCATAAATGTAAAAATCACCCCAAATAATGCAATAATACCACGAACGATCACAAAAGACTGTGCAGTAAAGACCGCCTTCCGCCTGCTCAATAGGCTGTACATACATGTTAGTAGCACGATCATGTATGCTTACATGTATGAACATGTAAGCGTAATTTCATAGTGTAGAACCCTGCGAAAAGTTTGAAATCCTTTTACATTTGTAGTATTTTGTACAAGCACTTGAGATATTACAAATTATGATTAGAATATAAAATTAAGAAAATTGTAAACTGTTATTAAATGTATTAAATTTTATTGTATTTACAAGAAATAAAAATAAATTTTGACTTAAAATTAAAAATTACCGAAAAAACCCAGATAATGAGATATTTTTGTGAAAAAAACCTATCAACCCAGATGACAATCAAAAAACCCAGATCTGGGTGGAAAAACCCAGGAGTGGGAGCCCTGCCTCGTACTGCTTCTCTTATTTGAGTCTCAATCAACGTTGTCAGTTGAGAGGTCAGGCATTAAGTTATCTTTCATGTCTTGAAGGGGCAAGATGTTATCGTGGGGTTTTTACCTTGTAATATTTTTTATGCAGCAGCTTTTGCGCTTGCCAGACATAAGATTATTTATAAGAAATAATACACAATAAAGCTAACACTAAACTTACAAAAAATGCATATTTGCAGGTAATTAAAGAGAGGGCGTCTCTTAAAAGTTCTTGCAGTAATTCAACTTCTGAATTTCCATCCACTGAGGAAACAACTGGAGTTAAGAAAAAGATGGCTTTCTTAGATCTCTTGCTGGAACTACACTTTAAGGACAACCTGATAACCATGGAAGGTATCCAAGAGGAAGTGGACACTTTCATGTTTGAGGTAAGGTATTTTCGTTGTATTAACAAACCACTGATAAGGAGGTCATAGTCTGTCAGTCATTGCTGTGCTAAGACAATTCAGGAAAGGCAAATTTTAAGTAGGAGGCGCTTATAATAAAGAAGTCTGGATGATAGATTACATAAAGATTGTGTCAGTTGTATAACTGAAGAATGTCTTAAAATATTTCAAACAGCTGAAGACATTTCTTTGACATCAACTTCAGGGCTTTGTAGTGCCAGGAACGTTGCTCGATGTTTCAAAAGTAATGAGGCAAACTGTAAATTATATCCATAAAGATTAGTGAGAAAATCTGTTCAATCAATGACTCTGAATATTCATGTGAGAAAGTGCCAAGGGAAGATGAAACTCAGATTGGCTAACTAAGGTGCTGAAGGCAGACGAATCTCATTTCTTCCTTCATGACGCTGACACTGAAACTCCTTAGCATGACGAAAACGATATAGTGTGGTTTTACATTAATTTTTTTTGATTGGTCCTTATTTCTCTGAGGAATAAGTCAATGGAAATGGTCCGGGATGTTGTCAGGAACTGTTTTGCTTGAAATTAGGTGAACGAGATATTTTTAAAAAACCATATTCCAGCAAGATGAAGAAAGGCAACCTCATTTCCACAGAAGTATAACAAGATTTCTCAAAATAATGCATCCGGCAATAATCCTACTGGACGGAGTTTGAACAATAAATGATCTCCTGCTTAATCATTTTTACATTTCACTGTTCCCCTTTTTTTTCTTAAATAAATTACCATTTAAATAAATGGTAATTTATTTCCATCACCACTCACTAAGGCGTATCTATACAATTATGTCGTTCAGATGCAGCCTGTCAACCAACACACAGGAGCTCTATAAGCAAACAACAGGACTATAACTCAATAACGAATTAAAGTAATAGGGTGTTCATTCACTCGCTGATGAGATCGCAATAACTCTCAAAATGGTTCTCTTGTAATCGCCTAGTATTACAAATAAGTTGACCTAACCCGCTGTACCTCCGATAAGATTTAAAGTACAGCCTTGTGACGGTTTCATTTGATAATAAATGTTTTTTAAAAGTGGACTCTGTTTAAAGTTGTTTGAGAATGTGTGCTATAAATTAAAGATTAATACGCTGATCGACAAGATTAACAGAAAAAAATGTTTTTCGTGAATATTTTGTTGTGAACGGTGTCTCCGAAGGCGAATATTTGATACAGTAGGCATCCTGGCATGCAAATTCCGAGAATCCAATAGAAATCGATCTACCACCTTACAGAGACCACATTATACAAATTATTCATGCCTGTAAAAACATGGGTTGCAACCACATCACTTCATTCCCATTTTCTGGCTGTTTGGCAGTGGGATAGCCACCTCTCTACTATTCAGGATGGCAAGTCATCGTCGTTTAGATGATCCTTTGAGATGGCGGGGGTCATTGGATGACTTGAAGCCGGGTAGTCGCAGGCGGCGGTGGCACGTTGGTTTAATGTGTCACGCAGTGTTGTTTCGCACTATGGAAGCAGTCTCGGGAGACAGGAACCAATTACAAGATGAGCTGGCCAAGGTCGCCCGAGGTAAACCAGAACAGATCTTGCTCAAGCAGCAAGACGGAACCCTAAGATGTGTTGCTGCCATCAACTGTCTCTTGAGGTTGCCACGGCCATATTTAAAAACATTTCCAACCGGACTGTGTTAAGAAGGCTCAATTCAAGTGGTCTCTATGCAAGGAAGCCAGTGGTTTCTATCTCATTAACCCAAAACCACCTCAGAATTCAATGAAACTGTTGCCACTGTTCGTGGCAACAGTTTCGATGTGACTTGGAGCCCTGACAAATGGAGTACAGCTCTGTTCTCTGATAAGTCTGATGTTTAAGCCTACAGATAGATTCTTGACGTTATTTCATCTAGCGGTACCATCCCTTCCAACATCACAGAAAGGAACACTTTCGGTGGAGGTGGTGTTTTCGTGTTTCTAATTAAATAAACTAACCACTGAGCGGTTAGTTTATTTAATTAAGAATTCACTTCCTGGTAACATGCTCTTTTATTTATACTTCGCATTTGTATCATTTCGTGCAATTTTGTTTGGGAAAAGAATGAAGGAATAGTTAAAGGAGAAAAAAAAAAACCTGATTTGATCACGTATGCCTGAAGTAATAAAACTACATGTGCCACTCTTCTATCCTTTATAGTAATGATTCAACTTAAATTCTTATTTAAAAATCAACTTATTAAATTCTGGTTAATATCATAAACTGAATCCCGGATTGAGTTTATGATATTAACGAGAATGAAATATCATTTGTTTTTGTAGATGCAAAATTGCAAGCCAATATCGTGAACAAAACATATATTCAAGAACCTTTTTGATAATGTATAATAGATTGCCAAGCTGCTGATTTGAGTGAAGATATACATATTGAGCGATGAGTTGCTGAAAATAACATGATTCCTAGAATTAAGTTGATTGTCTACACACAAGATAGCACTCATTGGCGTTGTCATTGTATTAATGTTGTCATTAATTTTCCGGATGGAAATTTAATTTTTTAAATATTGAACTTCGCATTGCAGGGCCATGACACCACAGCAGTTGGGCTCATTTGGGCCCTGCATAACATCGGTTTGGAAGAAGAAGTCCAGAAACAAATTCACGAAGAACTGGACTATATTTTTGCTGACGATCCCAATCGAGACATTTCTCCTGATGACCTCAAGCAGATGAAATACTTAGAGTGCGCTCTTAAAGTAAGATTTTATTATAAATATAAAATAAACAGATGTATTATTTGTTTAAATAAATATGGTATCGATATATTTCTTGAGACTGGGATGTAGCTAGCATGCTCCGTCCCACTAAACATTATTTATATTAATTAATCTCAAAATATTGGACAAGAAACCAAAATTAAATTGCTCATAATACAAAATAACAGTAACCAAAGTTGGCTGCTTAAACAACAGGTTAATTATCAATTGGCTTAAAAGTGACAACTAATACGCGATATTCAAGGATTAATATATTTTAATTTTTATTGGATAATAAAAAATGCTTATGTTACCACTTTGGAAGCAATAAAATTACTTAGGAGTAATTATAAAATGCAACAGGAAGTTCTCTCAACATTCAGCACAGTTGAAATGTTTTTTCTCTGATGTGCAGAAAATTTCCCTGTAAGGACAAAGAGGTAATTATTTAATTATACACTTAATGGCCAATTTATTGGCTAAACTCCCTATTATCCAAGGAATATATTAAAAATATTAATAATTTTAATAGGCAGAATTAATTTTTGAAAACAGCAGCGTGATCAATAACTGTTTCAGTTCTTTATGTCTATCGTGAAAGATGTTATTTAATTGAGCAGTATATTTTTTTGTATTGAAAATCTTTTAAGAAAATAGAATGGCTCTATTTACGTAGCTAGATCTCATTTATTTCGATCTATTTTGGTCTGTTGTACCATCTGTTTTTCTTACAGGAGTCTCATCGACTTTGTCCACCAGTTCCGGTTATTGGAAGATTATTAGATGAAGAAATTATTGTCAGTAAGTGTTTTAACGTAATTTTGATGATAAATTCTTAAAATATAAAAATATTTTTTCATTAAAAACATAAATAAATTGTGTAAAATATTAATATAGTGTTTTATTTTGAAAAATTATAAAAAAATATAATAAACTTTTTCAACTCACGTGTCTAACTTGGCAAAATCATGGATTAAACGATTTTATTTTACATATGAAATGATCGCTTTATGCAAATAGCCCGTATGAGCATTGCAAAAGAAATTCGTTGACTGTATTTACTTCCTTCGCATGCATCCAACACACCTATACGAGGGGGTATCAAAAAGTTCGCACCCTTACCTAGAAATAGCCCTAGAAAGGTGGAACTTCCCAGGAACTTTAATCCTTTTCTATGTACTCTCAATGTATAATAACACATTTCTCCATCTATGGATCAGTTGTTTAATGCCTTGATCATAGAAGTCCACACTTTTTGCCTAAAACCACGATTCTGCTTCATTGATCGCTTCCTGAGACGAATCAAAGCGGCGTCCATGCAATGGTTTCTTCATTGTACACCTAGCATTCGTCATTTGTCATCAACCGATCAAAAAAGCTCTCAATATCCGCATTACACAAATCCAACAGTTGGCGAGAACATTGCATTCGACATTGCTTCTGCAAAGGCGTCAGCAATCTTGGAGCCCATTATGCAGACCCTTAGACATGTGCAGATGGTCATATAAAATGCTATGGGCAGACCGATAACTAATTTCCACTGCATTTGGGATGAAATGAATTGTCACACGTCCGTCATTCAGCACCGGCTGTTCAGCCTTTGCGACCGTCTCACTGTCTGTGGATGTTGATGGTCTTCCTTTTCTTGGCTCATCAATGACACTTGTACGACCGCACTGGAACTCCCGTTTCCACTTTTTTACAGAGTCATAGGTTGAACAATTATGCCCCTACACAGCTTTCATTTCTTCGTCAATTTCCTGGGCTTTCTTGCCCTGCAAATGCAGGAACTTGATCAGTGCTCAATACTCCACCACGGTCAACCATAGCGCCCTTCCTCAGATTCTCGGCTCCACGTCTGGTGTACATTGATGGCCTTCCTTCTGGTGTATGATCACCTACGGGAATGAAATTTCACAAGTTAGTTATTGAATATGTAGACAACTTATATTAAAAACAGCATCTTTATACTGATGTTTTATCTAGGTCAGGGTATGAACTTTTTAATACCCCCTCATAGTGCATTTCTTAAAAAAAGATCATTTTTATTTTTCAATTATTATAAGCTCTACATAACGTAGAATGTTTCAGTTAAATTTATTTCTAATTTTAGAACGTTATATTTAAAGGTAGATACATTTTATGAGGATATTCTGAAATATTTGCTTGCTGTTGTAGATGGATGTACCATTCCTAAAGGAACCACCTGTTACTGCCATATATATATGCTGCATAGAGATCCAAAAATGTTCCCTAATCCAGAGATATTTGATCCTGAGAGGTTTCTCCTGGAAAATTACAAAACTCGTCACCCTTATGCCTACGTTCCATTTTCTGCTGGACCAAGGAATTGTATCGGTAAATGCAAATATTTTTCTTTCTCGCCTACAATTTTACAAAAAAAACAAAAAAAAAACAAACAACTCTTGATATTTGAAATTATTCACTTGAGCAGTAACACTCTTGTCAGATTGCCAATAAGAAGCCTTGGAAACATTTTAAAACGAATTTGAACTGTTCGTCACCAATTACAAGGACCAATGAAATAATGCTATTCGGTGGGTGCTACTCTAATATTCCCCATATCCCCCATTGTTAAAAAATCGGAAAATGTGTCATCTTAGTTTTATGTGGTTTCTGGAAGGCAGATTTCTGAGTGCTTGCTTTGTTAGGTTTCTCTTTCCAAGAAATGGAACATTGCTTCAGTAACATCGTGCCATAAAGATGGTGGACAGATACCTAGGGATGCCGTATGTGAACATTAAGTCACTTTGAATGTGGCATGGTACTCGGTGCCACACGCACTGGTATGAATATCTTGGAAACTGCAATCCTGTTGGAGTTTTCACGTGCGACTATGTCTTGGGTGTATCGATATGGGCCCAGTAACCAAATAAAAATTTTCAGGTTTAATGTCAAAGTTTTCAGATGATACAAAGGTTGACAGGGTGGTTAATGATGGTGTGCTGCTGCAACAGGATCCATAAAAGTTAGACAGATCGGCTGAGAAATGGCAACTGAAGTTGAACATTCACAAAGGCAAAGTACTACAAATGGATAGCACTAATCTCAGATTAACGTACCAACTGTGTGGTACTACACTCATGGTAATGGAAAATAAAAAGGACCTGGAGGTAATTATGCAATCAGATATGAAGTTCTCAGAGTAGTGCAGACAGGCTGGAAGTGCAGGTCATGGGGTTTTGTCAGTGATATACAGGAACTTTGGTAGCAGGGATAAGCAGGCGATTATCCTTTTGTATGAGGCAATGATCAGGCTACATCTTACTTCAGTACTTCACATACAGGTGTAGTACTGAAGTAATGGGTTCATTTTAGGAAGGATGTAGAGCCGCTGGAACAGGGACAGAGAAGGGCAACGAGATTTGCCGGGGGAACAAAGGGATGCTCTTACCAAGAATGGCTTCAGTCCTGCAAATTTCAGCGTCTGGAGACTAGCACCTGCGAGGTGATCTGATTGAAGTGTTTAAGGCTTTGAATGGATTGAGCAAGCTCAGTCTTTCTCTTGCTCAGACTATGCACATGAGGGGGCATAAATTCCAATTGAAGAGGGTTGGTTACAGAACAGGTGTGTGGAAGTTTTACTTTAGCTAGCGGGTTCCTGGAAAAACCTTGCATCTGCTTTTAGGAAGTGGACAGCGTGAATAAATTCAAGGAAGAACTAAACAAACTATTGGAAGGGATGAATAGGTGAATTTTTTTTTGTATAAACTCTTTCTTGCATCATTTGCCAATACTAAAATTAATAATACTAATTCTAGCATCCAATAAGTCAGGCTGTGCTGGGGATTAAAGGAGAACCTATTAACATTGACAAATGCTGATAGGTTCTCCTTTAGATGGTAGATGAACCTAATAAAGCGACTGCTCAGTGTAGTTTACAAGGGAAATGATGTAAAACGGACAAAAATGTAGTTTTTAAATGGAAGGTACCAGTTTATAATTTAAAGAAGTTGTTTTTTTTTATTGAATATTATTTATTTATTTTTTTTTCTATAGGGCAAAAATTCGCAATGATGGAAGAGAAGACAATAATAGCTAATATCCTGCGACACTTCGAAATCCGCTCGAAAACTCCGAGGGATAAAATACATTTTATGTTGAATGTGACACTAAACCCAGATAGCGCGGTTTACATAAAGTTCATTCCGAGGAAGAGACCGAATGTGGAGGAACCAGAAACGAAGTAATGAGTGCTAAATGAAGTGAACTACTCTGTAAAACAAAGTGTAATGTTCTTAAAGGTGATGAATTAATATTCAAGGATATGATGGGTTAATTCAATATTAGCCCAAATGTAGTATTTCTTCGGATATACTGAAAAAACAAATGAAATGTCCAGTCTTCCCAAAATGTCGAGGTGGTTTATATCTTGATCCTTCTCCTCAGTCTGCAAAGCTGAGTTAATTGTAATCCTCTAAAAATCTCCTAAGTTCGGATTTAGAACAGGAGAATCAGTTATAACAAATTTCGCATCTTTCTTAGTGTGTGTTACGACAGACATGGAAAAGGGTTTTCAACTTTATGAAGTTAAATGGACTTAACAACACCAGCTGAATGTTCAGTACTGTCTTACTGAAATGATAATTGAGAAATGAATTGAAACGATAATTTCTCACAGAAATCATATCTTTAGCGTTCTCTTAAACTGGTGTACCCTGAGGATCTTCACTAGGTCCGCTTTTATTTCTAATTCATATAAATGATAAAATAATTCAAAATTTAGCATTTATGATTTTAATTTATGCCAGTGACATCAAAATTCTCAGAAAAACGCGCAGCATCAGAGTAAAATCCAGTTCAATGTTTCTTCCAATGCAAAATTCTCGATTTTGTTCATTATTACTTCAGAGGCAGTGGCAGAGGCAGCAACGTTACGCCATATGAACTACTTTAAAAATAAAAGAAGTCTCCAGATCGAGATCTCAGTCTTAAATAAAATACACTTGTACAATTAATGTAATTTTGTTTAATTATAAAAGAATATTAGGGAAGTATATAAAAATTTGAAATAAATTTAAATACTAAATTACCCAAGCTTAAGCGATGTTACGTATGATGAGTCCATGGACCCATCCTTGGATACCAATGGAGCAGCATTTGGATGCCATAGATTATTCGGAATATTTTCGCCCTGGAGCATCCCTTAATGGCTTCAGTGTATCCCTCGGTGAATGGGTTCTTCTTACAGAATAATGCGCCATTTCATATGACCAGAATTGTAGAGAATTGGTTACAACATCAAGTGAATGCAGCCTATTGCGATGGCGTCTTCAAGTTAGTAGATGTGAGTCCCACTGAGCGCCTATGGAATGATCTGTTCGGAGCAGATTATTCAATCTGAAAAACTGTGGGAATTGTTGCATCAACATTGTTGACGAAATGTTGAGTCCATGCCATGACGAATCCGGGATGTTCTGAAGGCTAAAGGGAATTTACTCGATATTACGTAGATATACTTATTGAAGTGTCCGCACAGTACAGTATAATTGTATTTATTGAATGTATAAATATGTGTTGATGAGCATTTTTATTGGAGCTTTTTGCCCTGTTTTGTATGTTATATGGTTAATAAAATAAAGAAAAATGTTAACACAGACATTGCGGATAATTATTTGTATTCCTGAATTTCTGTGTTGATAAAACTGGTGCGATTTCTTCCCAAAGAGCAACAAATATGTTCCTGTTTTGAGAAAACAAAACTTTTACTTTACGAGTACTTATTAGAGCTGAGCCACCACAAAAGGCACATAGGGCTAATTGAAGTGCCTATTCATTTAGAGGGCCTAAACGAGGACCTAAATGAACGAGCAGTGTTCATTCTCCTAAATTCTCCTCCACCGCTCGTTTAATCTGCTTCAGCATGTCCGTCTGTTCCTCCACAAGCAACAACTGGATTCTCAGTGAACGGATTTTAGAAGAAAAGCTGTTCAGACATAATAAAAAATAATAAAAAGAAGTTTTTATTTCTGTGGAACGGATATTGTTAATTAATTGGTGAAACGTTAGTTACTTACGTACTTTTCATTTCTATTAATCATTTCGTTTAATTAAACAAAATGGAATGTGGTTGGTGTCTGAAACGTAACTTAAAGAAAACTGACTACACCCAAAGAATATTGGATGTTTTGTTTTTTTTAAGGAAATAACACGGAGGGGCCATATCTGAGCACAACAAGGAGGTTAAAACGATATGTACGGTAGTGAAACTTCTAGAATACATGTTTATACGTAAATGTAAGCAATGGATAATTATAGTTCAGCAAAACCTTAAGTGACTTTAGGTTAATCTCTAATTCACGTGTCTGCCTTCTATCTCCAGATTATCATGGATTATCTTAAACATTTTTCTAATCATATTAATGTAGACGTCCTAAAATTTTGTTTATCGTATTAGTCCTGGAACTTTGGAAGGCGCGTGTATAGTTTACTATCGCACTCTGTTCTGATGAACGTTTATCAACGGAAGATGAAACCTTGAGTTCATTACAATATCAGTTTACAGAAACTAAATAATCACCAAATAATAAAATTTTAGTTGGAAATACGTGTTTATCAAGACTCATAAATGAATTCAAATTTAAACATTTATTTAAAAGAATATCAACAGATGTTTCGAAGGAAACTGTAAAAGGGAAGTGGTCAGATATCCGATTATGGAAATAAAATCTAGAATTATTTTCTGGATTTGAAGCTTTAGTGGTATGTGTGGACATGTACACTGGTGTTCAAAGAAAGTGCATCACCCCTTAAAATTGCAATTTTTGTCCGAATGACGTAAGTATACGGCAATATTTCTTACAGATTGCATCAGATAAGATTGACACACGTAGGTGATGACGTAATATTGCATCAGCTGTTACTTTCAGCTATATAAGCACGCTCTGCAAGAATTGCAGTCATTCCTTGCTTGCGTCAGGATGGCGAGTTCCGTGCAGTTGACACCACGAAGAAAGAGTACTATTGTTGCTTTACGTGAGGAAGGATGTTCTTCCCGTCATATTGCTTATAGAGTGTCTTGTAATCAGTCGACAGTGAGTAGATTTCTTTCCAAACTCAACAATACTGGTTCTGCTGATAGGAAAAAAAAGGAACCAGTCGCAAACGAATTTCTACGCCAAAACAGGACCGCGTTTTGAAGCGCTTATGCCTTAAAAACCGTAAAGCTTTTCATCTGAGCTGGAAAGAGAATGGGAAGAATATACAGGGGTGGTAGCACGTGCAGTAACAGTCAGAAGACGCCTCTTCAAAAATGGACTTGTAGCCCGTCGTCCTAAGAAGAAGAAGCCCCTCCTCACACAAAAAATGAAAAGAGCTCGAATAATTTGGTGTAAGGAGCATGTCAAATGGACCCCCGAGCAGTGGAAGTCAGTTATTTTCTCGGATGAGAAGAAATTCAATCTGCATGGCTCTGATGGGAGACAAACGATTCGCTGTAGACGTGGTGAACAGTGCCATCCAAACTGTATGGTACCTACAGTGAAATTCCCTACCAGCCAAATGATATGGGGGTGCATTTCGTATCACGGTCACCTACAGTTGATAAAAGATTCCGTAAATGCCAATGGATACCTGGCTATATTGGAAGGCAAATTGCTGCCAACCATTAGAGACCCTTTCAACCTGCCAAGTAACTGCATCTTTCAGGACGACTCTGCTCCTTGTCATTGGGCGAAAAGTGTAAGTAGGCACTTCTGTAGTTACTTTAGCTTCATTTCTGCCTTAGAGGTTCGACAGTAATGTGTTTACATTTGTTACAGGTGAAAAAATGGTTGGAAGAACGGTCCATTACAACTGTTAGCTGGTCAGGAAACTGTTCGGACCCGAATCGTATAGAGAACTGTTGGCATCGTGTGGAATCTGCAGTTGCCAGAAAGAAACCAAAAACCCTTCGTGAACTTCAGGAAGCTATAATTGGTGTTTGGAACCACGAACTATCAGTTGATTATCTTCAGAAATTGATTTTGTCAATGCCTCGACGGTGTGCTGCTGTCATCAGGGCCAGAGGCGGTACAACTAAATATTAGTTTGCACCTGGTGAACTTTTCATTTTGTTTTCCATTTAAAATGATAAACTGAAGCAAACTGAGGGCATCTCATCTGATAACATTTGAGCCATAATTGTCATGTTTACCAAAACTGTTGTATAAAGGCTGCAAATGCTCATTTTGGACTATTTTGAGAAAATAGTAATATAAGTAATAGTAATAGTAATTAAGTAATATTTGACCTGTCAAATATTACTTAACTTTGCCTTAACTATTAATAAATATCTTTTGTTTATATTTCTATTTGTGATTAATGTAACTACATTAATCACAAATTTGTGATTAATGTAATTACACTAATCATTAATATTACATTAATGTAATATACCATCGCGAAAAAGGGATAGAAATGTGAAATTCCTAGGTGATGTTCAACTCCGCCTCCTATCTCTGTGAAGAACAATATCACTACAAAAGGGCCAGAAAAGTGATTGGTATAGGTTTGTGTGTATTATATGTGTGTTCTGTTGTTCTGTTCTGGCTGCTTGACTACCCAGAAGCATCAATCACCTGGACAGATGATTCTCGGTACTCTTCCACACCACGGGAAGGTGGGACAGTCCATGTAAAGCACTTACTGTCTCAAAAGAGACCCTGACCCACCTGGTGTTGCCAGAAAGTAGGCCAGGATCCTCTGGGGGCACATACCAGAGGGGGGAAAACCCACCCATGGTGCTGGATATGGAAAAGAAATGAATAAAAATGAAATAATAAATTAAGTAGAATAAAATAAAATAAAATATGTATAATAAAAATAAGATAAAAAGAAAAAAGAAAGAATGTAGTGGTGCTGCTAAAATAAAAATTTGATAAATAAATAAAAGAAAGGTGCTTGCTGCTAAAAATAAAATAAAATAATAATAATAATAAAAAAGAAAGAATAAAAGTAGTGGTGCTGCTAAAAAAAAAAAAAAGCTGGCAACGCTGATAGAAAAAAATAAATAATTTTGTCTGCGCGCCTAATACAGAGGAAAAATTACACTTCTTAACGATTTGAGTTCACATATTCGACAATTATTAAAGGAGATCTAACCAGCTATGTATCAGCAGGGTCATTGTGCTACATCCTGTTGAGATCTCAACAGGATGCAGAAATACTCCTTGAGCGAAAGCCTGAAGAATCTGATACGACTCCGAGCTTTGAAGCAGAGACGACTCCTGTCCTGGTTGAAAATTAGTAAGTGCATGAAGAGGAAGTCTGAGATCGTCATACACGGAGCAATGATACAAGATGTGATCATAACTTCCTCGCGATCCACACGAACAGAGGTCTGTTTGTGATAAATTGATCCTAAAAAGACTGGTTCATCGATCCATGTCCTTCCAACAGGTAAGACGTGAATATATTCATGCAGAACCACAATTGAGTCTGTTTATCCAGGAGAAATGAAAACTTCTGCTATAAATTTTCTCGTTGTTGCATCAACAGGAGCTGTATCCCATTGAGACTGCCAGATATTAACTAACTCGTTCCACAGCCTCCTTCTTTCTCTTTTAGTATCATCTTGAAGGTTGATGGTTATTCTCAGAAATTCAGTCGCAATCTGTTTTTTCAGTCTGTATAAAAATCCTCTACAAGTAACTTGCAAGTCTAAAGGTAATGTTCTGGCCAGTACCTGCAGAGTTTGGATCCTGCATGCCTTAACTATACATCGCAAGATGGTTCTTTGCAAGGAGGCGAGTTTAGATTTGAAGTGATTGAACCGTGCCCTGTGAAGCCACGCACCGGCAACATACGTGACCAGGTGGAGGAAAACTGCATTATAATAGATCCTTAAAGTTTTTCTAGAGAGACCCATTCAACATGGGACACCCTAACAATTGCACCAGTAAATCTACGTATTTTAGATGATAAGTTTGTTAAGTGAGGAATAAAATTAAGACTGGAGTCAATTACCACTCCTAGAACCTTGTTCTCTTTAACTATGGGAAGGCGAATGTTGTTGATCTTGACCAACGAAGGACAAGAGATATCCAACTTTGATCCAAGAATCATCATCTTTGTTTTTGACAAGCTGATTTTAAGCTTATTGGTGGAAAGCCGCTAGGTGACCACGTGTGTCGGTCGACTAAATTTGGTCTCTTCAAATTTTGCTTATTAATATAGTACTAATGGATTATTTTGGATTTCCCTTGGATCTACAGGTTTCTATCTGTGATGGTGAGTCTATCCATGTCTTTTTTACGGCAAACTTCTAAGGCGTCGCCGATTTCTGAGCGTTTTTAATTTTTGCTTTGTCTTGCTCTACTGACGAACGTTCACAATGGCTACGCCATATAGGTCTGACCGTTGATTATTGTCTATTGGTTTTTGATTTGTAATCTTAATTGTCTCCCTGCAATTATAGTTGTAATTTAGTGTTCCCAGAATGGCCTGCATTATTTTATCTTAGAAGAAGTTAAATTCTGATAGATTCGCTGCAGTATTATATAAAGAATTGTGTGGGTTTTTATTTTTACAGCGATAAAATAAAATATTTTCTGCCGTGGCAGTCTTTGCTTCTTCTCCGCCCTGCTGAATACAAGCCTTCGTTTACTACGTCAGGTCACGTGGTACACGTTGCCACTCCGCTATTGGCCTTTGCCTTCGAAAGGTGGACACAGCTGCTCACATTTGGATTAATTGCATTTCTAATTCAACATTCTTTATTATTATTATTATTCATCTGGTTATTAATGATTGCTTATGACGTCACAGTATTTATTAATGATTTTATTGATATGCAAATTTAATTCTTCATCACGTGGTCCTTATAGCTGTATATTCTGCTGAACTTAGTAGTGTGATTTTTCTGTCTTGCTCCCTAGTGGCAATAGTTGGAATTACAATTTTCGGTCGATTGTGATTTTCTTCAGTAGACCAGTTTCAGGAGATTGACTATTATATCGGTAGACAGTTATATCAGTAGACTATTATATCAATAGACTATTCTCAGCACACTGATACATCCCGAACGACAGATAACGCGTATCCGACATGAGTTCCCGCGAGGAATCTAGCTCCGCCGCTGGAGAGGACTCGGATCCAACTAACCTCCTCCCCCTTAAGGCAAACAGCCGATCTCGGAAAAAGAAAAGTAAACAGAGATCCAGGGTCCGTCCATTTTGCGCCACTAACAATCCATCCCCAGTTGATGATAATGGAAGATCACCCTCTGTTGATCCTGAACAATCAATTGCAGCTAAACTAGACTTCAGCATCTCTACTCCAGTTGCTGCCGCCATCCTGGAATCGCTTGCCCACGCTTCTCCTGCTCCCCCTTCTGCACAACCAGCTCTACCTTCATCAATCCAACCAGCTGCCCCTGTTTCTCCTACCCCAGCTCATCCTGCAGTCTCTTCCTCTGCTTTTTCGAATCTGGCTACCCCAGCTCCATCAAGCACATCAGTTTCAAAATCTACTCCGTCACTTTCTGCCCTTGAGCGGACTGTTGCATCAGGGCTCCCATCCTCGATCAGACTTGCTATCCCTGTCTCCTCTGCTCCTGCTGTCACTGCTTCTGCTGACTCCTCATCCCCTCATCAAGTAATATCTACGCTGCATAAAAATCTAGTTGCATTCCTAAACCACGACAATAACAGATTTACTAGGTCGGCAGCAAATACTGTGCAGGAACTGTCGGCTAGACTGGAGACTATCTCTACAGCTCTCCTGATTGACAATGAAAAGCTCCGGGCAATTAATGAAGAGCTCAGGTCCCGGACAAGCATCCTTGAAAGAGTGCTTGATACCTTATCCAAGCTCCCTCCAACCGCAACTCTTCCTGCACTGGAAGCCCCCTCACAGAATAAAGAACTACCACTCAGATCCTATGCCTCGGCAGCTAAGACGGCATCTGCTACACCATCTCAAGGACTGTCCCACCTCCCACAACTAGCCAAAGCTGACACCCAAAAACCTCAGCATCTTCTCCTGGTCCGTGCATCTGAACAGTCAGAACTGAAGACTAGTGGAGAGGTGAAAGAAATAGTACAGAATACGCTAAAGAACGACTTCAAGACAGTTAAGATCAAGTCATTGAGAGCAATTAGGAACCGGGGAGTTCTTCTTGAAACCACAACCAAGGAGGATCTAGACAACATCGCAGCTGCCAGCCCATTTCACTCTGCTGGAGTCACTGTGAATCCCCCCAAGCGCACCAATCCATCTATACTGGTGTACGATCTTCCCACAAGTGTTACCAAAGATGAGATGCTTGAGGACTTGTTCTACAAAAATCTTGCTGACCATGGCGTCACCCTTGAGGAAATAAAACAGGATATCAACCTCAGGTTCACAATCAAAGCTAATTCCAGTTGTGCAGCTCACCACGTCATCACACTATCACCTAGAATCTTCAGAATGATCATGTCACTTGACAGGATTTTTCTTGGGTGTAGTTCTCACAAGTTCCGCCCGTTCACCGTGGTGACTAAATGCTTTTTGTGTCTTGGATATGGACATACATCCCAGCACTGTACGCAATCATCCCCTACGTGTGGACACTGCGCCCGTAGTGGCCACGTTCATGCAGAATGTCCAAACAAGGATGAGAAACCTAGCTGCGCGAACTGCAAGAGAAGACATCGTGAACATGGGCACTCGGTGCGGGATGTAGCCTGTCCTGAATACCAGCAAGCATTAGAACAAGTAAGACTAAGGACCGCCAATGAATAACCCCCAAACTATTCAACCACAGCTCCTAGCTGGACAGGGCAATTCCTCTCCTTCCAATCCACAAATCCACAGTCTCACCAGCAACAGCCATAATGCCAAACTTAAAGTCATGCAGATCAATGGTCACAGATCCCGCAATGTCGCTGATGAAATCCGACGTGCAGCGGAGGAGCACTCTATAGATATAATATCAATCCAGGAACCCTATGCCTCCAAGATGAAACTTGGTAACTCATTTAAAGTCATGGGATTCTCCATCCACACTCGGGTAATTCAGCCTACCCTCGATGACCCAAAGAGCTGTATTGTGATCCTCAACAGCCAGTTGGATGTCCTAGTCATCCATGGCCTTTGCAATAAGTATGCAACCTGTGTTCAAATCACCCATGCCTCATCTATGTTTTATCTAATTTCCCTCTACTGTCCACCTTCCAAGGACATAGAAGAATCTCTCAACTACCTTGAGTTTGCATTGGACTTTTTGGGTTCTAAATCAGTACTTATAACCTCGGATGTCAATGCAAAATCCCAATTCTGGCACAGCTCTTCCTCAGATCCTCGTGGGCTTCTCCTGGAGGACCTCATTCTCACCCGCAATCTGGCAGTCCACAACCAACCCAACCAACTCTCCACATACTGTAGTTCTACTGGACAATCTAACATAGATATTACTATCACCACCAATGACCTGAGGTCCCAGATCACTGACTGGACCACTATCCCTGATTGGACACTGAGTGATCATAGGGTCATCCTATTTCATGTTGCTCCTGACAGTTCCATCCGTCCCTGTCATTCCAGAATGCCTGACTTTGTCCGTTTCTCCACAAAATCAATTGACTGGGCAGCCTTTGATGGATCAATTGAACATGACTTCCCACTTTCCATGCTGGACCACCTTGACACAGCTTTGGCCACCGAACTATGTGATCTCGTTCAGCAATCCATAACTAAAGCCTCATACATATCAGCCAAGAAGAAGACATTCACTCCCAGGATCTGCTCTTGGTGGACAGTGGAACTCAGTAAACTTCGTAAAGATGTCCATCACGCCCGTAAACAGTACCAGCGGCATCGTGGATGGCCTCCTCCAGATGTTGCCCGACTCTATAATGACTACATCACTAAAAAGAAGCAATAGCAAACAGGAAAAAAGAAACGTGGACCAACTTTGTTAAGGACTCTGGCAACGCAAATCCCTGGGGGCTCTTCTACAAAATTACAAGGGGGAAGACTTTCACCTCAGACATCTTAGGGTCTGTGGTCGTAGGAACGAATGAATCAACTAATTGGCACGACTCGGTCAATCTCATTCTGGACAATCTTTTCCCAACTGATGACCCCTTGGAAGACCTTCCCGAACATGCTGATCTTCGAGCACAAAATGCTAATTACTGTTCTCAGTCCTTAGCTGACCCCTTTACCATGCTGGAGCTGGATACAATACTGAAAAAAATCAATCCCAGGAAATGTCCGGGCATGGACCTTATTGAATATGTTTTCATCCTCAGGTTCTACAAATTAAGACCATCACACCTTTTGCTGCTGTTTAACAAGTGTCTACGAGAGAGCCAGTTCCCTAAGTGTTGGAAAGAGGCACTGCTCCGGCTGATTAAAAAACCAAATAAGCCTTCAACTGAACCACGGTCCTTCAGGCCTATTGCACTATTGGCTAACCTTAGAAAAATATTAGAGCGGCTAATGGCCCAAAGAGTTACCACTTTGTTCCTTTCACAGGATTTAATCTCCCCATCCCAGTATGGCTTCACACCGCCGTTGTGAACAGACGTGTGTTTCATCGCTCCGCGAAATTTCAGTTTAAAAAATGTGTTTTACTTCTGTCAGTGCCATGAAATGTATCCTCACTTGAAGACAAACTGGACTGGATTCTACTGGTGAGAAAATTTTGCCTATATATTGGGAATTTGGTCAGGTTGAAGCGTTATTTATCTGTATCCTTTGTTGCCAGACCGCATGGTCACCATGTCGCTGACAACAGGGCTATAGAGAGGCTGCCGATATAACACTGCGGCCGCGTTTCCACTTGACACCTTGACTGGGGAGGTGCCCCAACTAGTGCAAACTGAGCAGTTGTTGTGCTCTATCAATCTGTGCCTTTACCGAATAATATCACCAAAGAAATATGAATTTAATGTGTCCCCCCCCCACCATAAACTCTCCATGGAGAGAGAGAGAGGCTATCTTCGCACCTGTGCTTCTACCAGAAACCTGAATGCCATGAACGTCTTCGCCGCTACTAGATATCCCGCTGGGAATGTAATCCCGTCCTTTTAGGAGAATTTATATATCCGGCGTTTCTCCCCCGCTCAAAGTGCTGTGGGGAGACCCAAAACTTCCACAGTCCACTGTGTGCCTTCAAATACACCCACGAACTTGTGGTTGGCATCAATCGCCATCATTTTTAACAAACCATCTAACTCCAACATTGTGAACCCGATTAACCGAACAGTCCCGGTAATCCGGAATCCACGGATATGGAGGGGAAAGACAAGCACAAACATTCCCTGACAGAGACACAAAATGATGATCCCATCATTATTGATCAACTGGAGGATATAGAGGACACCCGACCTGGGACCCCCCCAACCAAGCGGAAAACCCGCAAGCGATTGGTTCCCGAACCGGAACGCGAAACACGATCTCGGGTTGAAACAAAGGAACAGCCAGAAGCCAATGCATCGCAAAAAGAAAGAAATGATGAAAAACAACAAGAACTATGTCTGGACCATACCATACCAGAAGGCTCCGTATACGAGAAAACTCTCTTTCTGAAAACGGCCCTCGAAACCATTTTTAAGGAGAATCCCAGTAGGATATCGTCTGGCCTGAGATCACAGATTGTCACCATCTTTCACAAGATGGAGACAATCCTGCATGACACACATGTTGAAAACGAGAGAGCCATCACACGGCTACACGCCTACATCGAATGCGGGGCAAGACAAATGCCACAGCGCGCCCCGACATATTCAGAAGCGCTGAGGACCCCAACGGAAACGCAACAGACAACAACGCACCAGACAATAACAACGCACCAGAAGAGGAAGACGCTCCTACCAACACCAAACCTGGTGATACTTAGACCGAAACAAACAGGAAAAATTCCCACAAGCGAAGACCTCAAAGCAAAAGTAATAAATAACATGAGGAGGACCTGAAGCTAACACGAATAAAAGGGATGAGAAAGATGAGAGACGTAGGGCTGGTAATAGAGACAGAGACGAGGCAAGAAATCCAGAGCATCATTGAAAACCCCAAGATTGAAGCCCTTGGATTAACGGCCCAGCCGCCCAAAAGGAAGGAACCAAATATATTAATTTATGACGTTAGCCCAGAAATTACAGCCACCCAGATAGCTGAAGAACTTTACCACAGAAACCTCCAACGCGAGATCCCGGACAAGCAGCCACAAGAAGTGATAACACCAAAGTTCCACATAGAGGCGAGAGGAGGCTTAAAAAACAGCTGGAGTGTGGAACTAATCCCGGAAGCGTGGCAAGTCCTAAAGGACCGGACAAGGGTCTACATAGAATGGGGAAGCTATCGTTTTCGTGAGCGGGTGGCAGTACCGAAATGCTTTAGATGCTGTAAGTTCGGCCACTCCAGCCACGTCTGTTCCCAGACAGTCCCAACATGCGGACATTGCACTGAAAAGGGCCACGAATATAAAGAATGCCCACACAAAGACAAGGAAGCCACATGTGCGAATTGTAAAACAATGAAACTCGAATATACACATTCAATCAGGGATCCTAACTGCCCAATCTATATAAAAGCCAAGAGCACCTACCAAAACAGAATCGATTATGGGTACAAAAATTAAGAAATATAACACAACCATGATCAAAATAATACAAACAAATGCCCAGCGAGCAAAAGCGGTGGCTGACCAGATTCGGGTCAAGGCCGATGAAGAGAACATAGACGTTATTATATTACAGGAGCCGTATGTCCATGCAAAGCGGGTGGCGGGCTACCCATTACAATATAAAGTGATCCACACAGAAGAAGACACCCCGTGGGCGGCGGTATTGGTCAGAAACAAGAATATTACTGCAACAAGAATAACGCAACTCTGCACGGCTTGGGCAGCCTGTGCCCAACTCATCACAGCACTGGGTTCCCTCTACGTGGTGGCTCTATACAGTAGACCGGGACAAGAAATAGAGATCGCCATCAACTACCTACGCTACCTACAGAACATCCTGCCAAACGAAAGAATCATAATAGGCGCGGATGTAAACTGCCGCTCCCCGCTATGGTATAGCGCTACAGATGATAGAAAAGGGACAGCAAACGGACAGCAGCTTGAGAATTACCTGACAGGATCACAGTTAGCGGTCCTAAACCAGCCACACCAGTTACCGACATTCTGTAACACCCTCTGGGAGGCCACAATCGACATATCCTTAGCCACTAGGAACCTGGCGAACCACGTGGCCGACTGGAGGGTGGAGGAAGCCTGGACCACCTCGGATCACCGAGTTATAACTTGCACAATAACAAGAACAATGACAAGAGCAACAACAATCAACCAACGATGCCATAGATATGCAGTTGCCAAAGCGGACTGGCCACTATTCAAAGAACTACTGACCACAGCGATCAACAGTAACCCACTAACCCTGAACCCATTGAACAGCCCAGACGACCTGCAGAAAGTTACTACGGAACTGATGACAACTATCAGTAACCAAGCAATAAGAAAAAAACACCCCCAACTGGGGGCAGTACCCTGGTGGACTCGAGAAATTGCCATGCTCCGGCGGCAAACGATAAAAGCAAGGAAGGACTTTCAGAGGGCCCGCAGATCATGGCCTGCAAACGAAGTCGAAGTCCTGAGACAACAATATAGGGAGATAAGAAACCGCTATACTGATGCCATTAAGAAGAGCAAAAGACGCTCTTGGGAGCTCTTAGTATCCACAGAAGGAAACACTAACCCCTGGGGCCTAGTCTATAAGGTAACCACCAACAAAATGCCCAGAGGGGAGGTGAATGCCACCACCAGGACCCGGCAGGGAAACCTTACCACAACCTGGGAGCAGTCGATGGACAATATACTGGACACAATCTACCAGAAACCAGCGATGCCGATACTAACAGCACAGAGAGAAATATGCGAGAGCAATGCCAGTTACACCAATCAGGCAATGGAACCCCCCTTTACCAATGACGAGCTCAGCGTGGCAGCTAGTCGAGTAAGAAGCAAGAAATGCCCAGGTCTCGACATGATTGAGCCTGAAATCTTAAAGAAAACTGTTGAATACGCACCGTACCTATTGCTCACCCTATACAACAGATGCCTGGAAGCCGGCCACTTTCCAAAAGCATGGAAAACGGCCAACTTAAAACTAATTCCAAAAAAACCCCAAAAAAACCCAGAAAGCCCAGATGCATATCGACCAATCGCACTGCTCTCGGTGGTAAGTAAAGTATTCGAAAGACTACTTCACAGAAGAATAATTGCTCACTACGGAAAAGCTGGACTCCATGCCGCTAATCAGTATGGCTTCAAGCCAGGGACCTCGACAGTGGACGCACTGGGAAACCTACTCAGGACGGTACAAGAATGTAGAAACAAGTACCTGCTTCTCATCTCGGTTGACTTTGCTGGGGCGTTTGACTCACTTTGGTGGCCAAGCGTCCTGGCGAGGTTGAGGGAGGCACGGGTGCCAACAAACCTATTCAAGGTCATGGAAAACTATTTATCACATAGAAGAGTGGAGATCAATGTAGAATACCATAAGGTTACAAGAGAAGTACACAGAGGCTGTCCGCAAGGGTCGGTGCTGGGACCACTCCTGTGTTAGATGAGTTCTTAGTGATGGATCTGGGACCCGTCAGGACACAAGCATTCGCTGATGATCTGATATTGACAGTGGGAGCGGATTCCCGGGCCCAGTTGGAAACCCACGCAAACCAAGCACTGCAGCAACTCCAGCAATGGGCCGCAAAACACCAGCTAACAATTTCACCCACAAAGACCTCTTCAATCCTGCTTAAAGGAACCCTGCAATTGCGACGACCACCGCAAATAAAAATTAACAATGTCACCATTAAGTTTGTAAACCAACTTAAGTACCTAGGCGTGGTACTGGACAACAACCTCTCGTTCCAGCTGCACCTAAAGTACATAAGAAAAAAAATCAGGAGCTATTCTGCACTGGTAGCCAGAGTTACTAGGAAAGATTGGGGACTCAAAAAAAGAGCCCTGACGCTATATTACAGGACAACGTTTCTCCCAGCAATTACTTACGCCTCAGCAATTTGGTTCCCAAAAACTGCACTGGCAGTGAATAGAAGAATTCTGGACATGATCCAAAGGACCATACTCTTAACTACGACGCGTGCGTGTAGTACAGTGAGTACTCCAGCACTACAGGTACTCGCTGGAGCGCTTCCTTTGGACCTGGAGGTCGTTCGCACAGGTCTGCTATACTTGCTATCCAGGGGAGTGGCGGCCACACATCTGGACTACACAACTGACCCAGCGAACAACCTAAAAACGGAAAAAACTAGATTACAGAACCACCTGCTAAAATTATGGCAGAGAAGATGGACGGAGACCACCAAGGGTGAGATAACCAGAAGATACCTACCTGACCTCCAGAAAATCTACCCAAAACAGCCGACCTGGTACTTCCCAGGGTACCATTTGACATCTCTTATAACAGGACACGGACCCTACAATGAGAAGCTGCACGGATTCGGACTCACTGAGGACCCAAACTGTACGTGCGGCGAGACAGAAAGCTGGAATCACATAGTATACGAGTGCCCACAATATGAAGATCTCAGAGGGGTACCTATAACAAAAATAAGATACCTACCAAAAGGATTGGAATCCCATTTCATAGATACTGAGGATGAATATAGAGCATTATCCCAGTTCGCACAAGACCTCTTCATCAGGAGAAGGACATTAATCACCATCTACAATGACTGACATCAAGTACCACTATTGAGACACCAGCCAGCACAATGTAAAGGCTGCAACTAAAGATGAGGGACACAAGCACAAGGACGGAGCTTGCCCCATGAGTAAAGAAACTTGAAACAATAGCTGCCAATAGCCATATGGCGATCTGAAGAGGGCACTCTAGCCCCCTTCACCTTTAAACCTACTTCCCTGGGGGGAGGGGGGACATTTTCATCCTCCTCTCCTCTCCACCCTATATCTTCTACTCTGGTGGGACATGGGCATGTCCCACTGAAAACTGGGGCTACCTACTCTATTGGCCCCATATTTCTGTCTTTCTCCCCCCAGCCTTCTGCCTCCCCCCCTCTCTATCTATAAGCTAGCGAAAGCCCTACCCAAAAACTTAACATATCTAAATTACCTTACGCCCATAACTTGGCCTAGCAAAACTAAGCGATTCTACCCCTACGTCGACGCGTTTTTTTTTTTTTTTTTTTTTTTTTTAAGGTCCTAGCCGCCGAAATCTCAGGAAATTAAGTGGCAGGACCTGCCAGAGTGAAACAGACTACTGGGTTCCTGGTCTGCCTCCACGGGGCGTAAGTGGGGCAACGTTGGGCCTCAGTAGGGGCCCAGCGGCTAAATGACCAGATGAACAACGGTACAAGGCATCACACATATACAAAGTCCATACACTTTTAAATCTCTGGCTTTTCCAGTAAACTGGTTCACCCACAATGTAAACTACGCGGAGATGGGGGGAACCCCTTGTGCCGTTTGACCCTAAATACACTTACACTTACACTTACTATGGCTTCACACCAGGCCGCTCCTGTGAAGAAGCCCTATTTGATCTGGTCTTGCACCTGGAGAACTCAACCTCCAAATATGAATTAGCTATTTTTGTCGACTTCGAAGGAGCCTTCGACACTGTATGGTGGGAAAGTGCCCTTGAACGTCTCCGTGCCGCCAGATGCCCTTCCAATTTATACAAGCTGTTCCAGAACTACTTTTCAGAGCGTTTTGTAGTAGTTAAATCAAAATTTCTTCAGATCACAAGGCCTGTCTACCGGGGTTGTCCTCAGGGCTCTGTCCTGGGGCCTCTGGTCTGGAACATGGTTCTCCAAAATTGGCTTGGTAACTCCTTTGACAACACAAAAATTGTAGCATTTGCGGACGATCTCACCATTATCGTGTCTGGAAACTCACGCTCTGCTCTGGAAGCTAATGCTCAGCACGTTTTGTCCAATCTCTCCATCTGGACCAGGTTAAACAAACAAGCTGCACATAAATCCAACTAAATCCAAAATGATGATCTTCAAGAACAAGCTTGACCTGCGGAGACCCCCGCAAATCAAGATCTCTGGTGTGCAACTGCCTTTAGTTATGCAAGCAAGGGTCCTAGGAGTCACTATAGACCACAAACTCTGCTTCTTCCCACACCTCCAACACCTCAGCACCAAAGTTAAAGGTTTTTCTGCCTCCATCCTCAGAGTCTCTCGAAGTGATTGGGGTTTGTCTAAGAGAACGTTATCGCTATACTACAAAGCAGTATTCCTACCCATTGTAACTTATGCTGCCGGAGTGTGGTTCCACCGTGCAGTTATCATAAAAGTGAGAAACAAACTGAACTCCATCCAAAGAGGAATGATTCTGGCCACTCACCGTATATGCAGGACTGTCTCCACGGCAGCTATTCAGGTAATTGCGGGAACTCTCCCGCTTGATTTGTTTACAATCTTCCGTGGGCTCTGCTTCAGAATCAGAAAAAAAAATACCAACCTGTATTCTGGATATTGAGCCTAATCTCACTGCAGATGATAAACGTGAAAAATCAAGATGTTACAATGAACTGATCAACATCTGGCAAACCAGGTGGAATACATCGCCACAAGGCGCAGTAACCAAAAGATTCCTCCCCGAGGTAAAGTTTGCGATGACTAAAACTACAAGATCCTGGTTCTCTCTCAGCCTTGAAACGTCCTTCTTGGTGACCGGCCACGGCTCCCTGAATGAAAAGCTGCACCAACTGGGGCTTCTCGCTACCGACCTATGCTTTTGTGGAGGCAAGGAAAACTGGTACCACCTTCTTTTCGACTGTGACCTGTATGAGGATCTCAGAGACCAACTTCGGATAAAAATTCTGAACTTCTCCCCAACCAACGTGGATCAACTAATCCAGACTCCAGACAATCTTTCCTCCCTGCAGGCCTTTGCATCCGGCATCTTTACCCGGCGAAAGACCTTGTATGCCAATGCCAATCAAAACCAGATAAGCAATTCTGCAGCCTAGATTTCACTCTTGTGAAGGGAAAGGCTAAATTCTAATTTTTTTTTTCTTTTTCTTTTTTTCTTTATTTTACTTTGTTTATTTCTTTTTTGCTAAATTTGCCATACTATCAATTCTTATTTTATTTTATTTATTTATTTTTTTTCTCATACATAAATATATTACTGTATTATTATAATATATTACAATGGATTACTTTTATTATTATTATTATTATTATTTTTTTTTATTTTTTTTTTTTTACAACTTGCACCACGGGTATTTTTTTTTTTTTTTTCTCTTTCCTCTCTTCCCTCTGGAATGGGCCCCCAGAGGTTCCTGGCCCACCTGCTGACAACAGCAGGTGGGTCAGAGTCTCTTTCGAGACGGTACGTGTTTTACTGGGACTGGCCCACCTTCCCGTGGTGTGGACGAGTACCCAGAATCATCTGTCCAGGTGACTGATGCTTCTGGGTAGCCAAGCGGCCAGAACAGAACAACAGAACACACACATAATACACACAAACCGACGTCACACACATCTGGCCCATCTGTAGTGATACTGTTCTTCACAGAGATACGAGGCGGAGTTGAACAAACGTTCTAGGTGCCGCCCTTACATATACACATGTCCACATGTTTAAGCTTATTGGTAACAATCCAATCGTAGAGATCCCGGAGAACAAAATTTGCGGCAGTTTCAAGAGCGGCCCTAGAGTTACCATTGACCAAGATGATGAGATCGTCTGCGTACACTATTATTTTGACGTTATCGAAAGATCGGAAGATCCACTGCTGCAGCACCATATTCCACATAAAAGTACCCAATATGGGCACCTTCTAGATACTGATCTTGATACTTGGCTATGTTTAGCCTTTACTATTATGGTTCTATTGGCAAAGTAATTACGGATTAAAAATATAAAGGTGGTTGGAGCACCTAGCCGATCGCAGACGCTTGAGCATTCTCTCCCGCCAAATGTAGTCGAAGGCGCCCTCGAAGTCGATGAAAACAGCCAGGGTATATTTATGTATCGAGTTTTGAAATGAAGAGACAAAGTCCACAAGAGCCTCCTCGCAGGAACGTCCGGGACAGAACCCATATTGTCTTCTTGAAAGCAGATCCTGTTCTACCAGTAGGTTATTCAATGTAATGGCCATTAGTCGCTTTAGAAATTTGCCCCAGTTAGAAAGCAGAGCGATCGGCCAGTACGATCTAGCCGCTCCAGAAGGCTCATCCAGTTTTTTGATCAACTTAACGAGAGCGACCTTCCAAATTTCCTGAAAGTTTCTTCCTGAAGGCATCTGTTGAATAAGTTTAGAAGAATATAAGGTTTTAATTTCACTATTCTGATAATAAAAATGTTTTCTACAAGATCTAGTCCTGGGCACTTCTGTACATTAACTTTATGCGAGACAGCCTGAAGTTCATCAAATAAAAGGTTTGATGGTTGTTGAGGTCAAATAAGATTCATTGTCTAATCGGATTTTAGAATGAACAGCAAAGTCTGAGGTAGGATCATTCAATGGCAAAAGAGCATCTAAGATTGCATTTGCTGAATCATGCCAATTCAGTGTTTCCACGGAGTCCGCCACAATTGAGCCAAATATGTTAGAATCAAATGTCTTTCCTCTAACATTCTTGTATAGAAGACCCCATTTCCAGAGGTGTGCACGAAATTCTTCCATATTTCACACTTTCGAGAGGCAATGGCCTTCACGTAGCTTTGAAGAATGAAGAACACTGCTGGTAAAAACGATTACCGTCGGCTTGGAGCCAGTCTCTATGCCTTTGGTAGTACCTACGGGCTAGACGAACTTGCCTTCTTAACTGGGATAACTCCTGCGTCCACCATGAACACGTCTTCTGATTAACCCTCTTTTTTCTAGAAGACTTATATGACCCTTTTATTATAGAATTTTGAATATACATTTTCATTTTATGATTTTTTAAAAAATCATAACATTTTTAGTTCTTTTTAGGTTTGCAATTTTTTGTGTTTATCTTACAGGTAACCCTTGGAGAATTTAATTTTGGAGAGGTACAGAATTGCTCAGCGGACCAAAATAGTCAATGTTCTTGGAAAACGGTCTTGGAAAACGGAAAATAGTCAATGTTCTTGGAAATTGGTCAGTCGTTCTAACGCAACGAGCATATAGACAATTTTATAACGTTCGCGAGGCAACGAGTAGGAACACAATTTACACTGCTGTTCGAAATTTTGAAGAAAGGGGAACTGTTGCTGATGCCAGACACACTGGAAGACCTCGTAGTGGTCGATCAATGGAAAACATTGCATGTGTACGAGAGTATTGCAGATCAACCCCAAACGTCGACCAGAAGACGCTCTGCTCAATTGAATCTCTCGTCTCTCGCTGCAGCGAATTTTGCGTAAGGACTTGCACCACTTTCCGTACAAGATTCAATTAGTCCAAGCCCTTCATTCCGAAGACAA
Organism: Mastigoproctus giganteus; assembly: GCF_048544385.1. Lineage (NCBI taxonomy): Eukaryota > Metazoa > Arthropoda > Arachnida > Uropygi > Thelyphonidae > Mastigoproctus > Mastigoproctus giganteus. The sequence goes on along the minus strand of NC_143581.1, from coordinate 202,692,585 downwards.
GCAAGCTCGTCTGCAATGCACCCATGCCTTCATAAACCTCGCAAAAAATGATGAGAATTTCATAATGAGCGACGAAGCACATTTTCAGTTAAGTGGCTTTATTTAATAAACAAAACTGTCGATTTTGGGGCAGTGCGACCCCAAGAATAACTCATCAGAGATCACTGCATCGAGCTAAAGTAACGGTTTGGTGTGCTGTAACAGCCGAACGCATCATTGGACCTTATTTCTTCTTGTTCAGACGGTCAATAGAGAGCGCTATAGGACAATGGTTGAAAGTTTTTTGATGCCACAGCTACCAGAAGACCACAATATGTGGTTCCAACAAGATGGCGCCACGGCTAACACCGCTCGAGCCACAATGGACCTCCTAAGGTAGCATTTTCCCAATCGCATTATTTCGAAAAATGGTGGTGTGAGATGTCCGCCCCAGACTTTTTTCTTTGGGGCTATCTCAAAGAGAAAGTGTATGCCAATAACCCTAAAACCATTGAGGCCCTAAAAGAGAACATCTGGCACGAGATAGCGCAATATCTTCTGAAACTCTGAGAAATGCCATGGAAAACCCCTTGAGAAGAGCACATGTTTGCGAGCAAGAAGGGGAGGGGGGTACTTATTTGGCCGGTATTATTTTTCACATATGATGTAAAAATTTCCAAGAATACAGCTTTCATTCAGCGTTTAGATAGTTCGTTTATTACATTTCGTTCTAAAGTTACAGAGAAAAAAAACGGTTCAGCTTATTTTGCGCCACCTGGTAGTTCACTTGATGAGAAATAGGTGAGATTTCAAAAGCAGCAAGTTTCTGATCGTCAAGGTCCAGAAGAACAGAAGGGTCAAAAGCATTCCAGTCAATATTTCTGATGGAAAATCTTATTAAAACTGTAAGAATGGTTGTGAGAAAGTGTATGAAGATGGAACGGCAGAATCAGGGGAAAGCACATAATAGTTGACTCTACGGTCACTAGTACACCAATCCGAATACACAGTCCAGTCAGTAAGCCACAAATCGAAGTGAGAGTTTGTCATCGTTATATCTATATTAGATTCTCCTGAATAACTTGAAAAAGTATGAGGGTGATTAGGCTTGTTGTGAATTGAAAAACAATGATTAATTATAAACTCCTCCAAGAGAAGGCCACGTGCATCTTTAGAAGAGCTGTGCCAAAAGTTTGATTTTGCGTTGACGTCCAATGAGATCAATATATTATTATTCGGTCCCAAAATATTTATCACAGTCTCAAGGTAAGCAAGAGATGATTAAAGTCTTCCGATGGAGGGCAGTAGAGAGAAATTAAGTAAAAATTCATTAAGGAACGAGACAAGAACGCGGGTAAAGAACTGAGTGCAAAATCCACGAAGAGCCATGACGTCTAAAGAGTCATTAAAAATTAATACAAAAGTTTAGGATTCTGGTCAACAGGTTGTATTATTCTCGTTTTTAACGAGTAACACAGGATTTTAGACTGTGGTCCAGACTGGACGCATGCAAAATAAGGCTTCTGTATAGTGGCAATGTCAATAAAATTTGTCTCGGCAGAAAGTCTAATCTCGTCAGCTACTGCCCGTTTATCTGCATAATCCTCAGACCGCCTGTCTCCCTCACAGATGAAACAGGCGTAGATCCATTAAGAGAAGTAGTGTTGTTAACATTATGTACAGAGTGATGAGCCAACTTACTCATAAGTGGTCCTTATTCTTGCGGCTTCTTATTATCTTTTATATTCAGGACATTCACTGTCCTTTATAGAATGGCTGTAAGTTTACGTCGCTTGCAGTTTACGCAGCAAGCCGTCTCTTCCTTATGAGGGCGCACAGAGAAAACATGACCACTGAGGGCACACAGAGAAAACATGACCACTGAGGGCACAGTGACCGCACGAAGGGGATTTCGTGGGAACAAAACTGTGTAGTGTGCCCATATCCTAAGCAGAGGTAACACTTTGTTACGATTGTAAACCAACGAAAGTTGTTAGAACTCCAAGATAAGAAAATCCTTTCTTCTGACAGAAGGAGTTTGTACATTCTTGGCGAGAAGCTTATTATCCAATTCACAAGTGACGACGATCTTTCACGGGTAGTAAATCTGAGAGCAATTTCCTGTTTACATTCCTCTAAGGAAAATCCATTGTCAGCCCAGTTTTTCACATGAAGATTTTCGATTATTTCGTCTTTAGTTAAATCCTTTGGAACGTCGTAAAGAAGCAAAGATGGGTTTCCCATGCAAGGGGTCCGAGAGAGACGCCAATCTAAGTAAGAGACTCAGAAGCAGATAAGCAGATAAATTTTCTAAAGCTTTAGTGAGATATCTTATTCGATCTAGGTCGGTTTATATTTTACCTGATGATCTTATGGGCTGTAATAGATATCCCATCACTTTAATGGAAGGACGCCTGAGAAGTCTTTCCTGAGTTTACATCACTGAATAAACATATCTGATTGAAACTGTTGAACAGTTCGATTTATTGAAGGCTCAGTGACGCAGATTGTCCACTGTCCCAACTTCACGGTGGTACTAGATTAATAGGATCGGTCTACAGAACCCGGCGATCTTATTTTAGTGCTTCTAAAAATCTACGAGCCCCATGCTACTTAAATGTTGCCCTCGCATAGCAAATTTTCTAACACTGACAAGCATAATAAGTAGGCGTGGGTGAAAGCAGATTTAAAATACCCCAGTTCTGTAACAGGTTCATAACTTATCTTCTGTTAAACTTCATTTTCGTCTTTAAGATCACAGGTTGGCTCATCGCGAGAAAACAATTTTTTTGGAGTAACTTTTGTTGTGGGTACAAAACTAACTTCAGTATATTTTTTTAATAATTTCAGTGTCATGAACAAGAAATGGTGTGTTTTTCTTTGTTTTGTTTTATTACAGAAATGTTTTGGAATTATATTCAACATGAGCTCTGCTGACTCCACAATCTTGATGTCAATGACTGACAAGTCCTACCCAAAATGGTTGTAGGAATATTCTCTGTTATAACGATATTTAAATTTTCAGATCCTCAGTGGTTGGTGATATTGTTTTGCAGTCCTTTTCAAGAATTCTTTGATGATTTTCTTTGTGTCCAAGTAATGATTTCAAACTTAAAACAGCCTAAGCGATAAGCACTCTGTTTTACTGTGTTGTGAGCGATATTGCCAATTTAGTCAACGTGCCCAACAAACAAAATAATGAACTACTTTCCAAAAAATATCCCGAGACCAGCCTGCCCTCCCCACACCGGTGGAAAAGACCTCAGTTCGAGTCCCGTCGATGATGGCAGGAATTTTTATGGGCCTTTTTCATAACGTGGCTGAGTTAGTCGATCTCAGGCCACAGTCTCGTAGCTTTTTAACCCGGAAACTCTGGTTTTCATCCCGAAAGCTGCAAATCGACCGAAGAACACGCTCAATAACACCACGATGCACTCACTCCTAGCCTTGGTTGCTTTACAGCTTAACACAGACAGAAACACGCCCACTCACGCACTTCCGCAGCATGCATATGCCTATAACGAACTTTTATTTTATCGGACGAATGGCTGTTCAAGGACAAAAGGGAGATAAGCAACGCAGCTGATATGTGTCAGAGTTTCTCTGGTGGGTATCAAGTTATACACGCTTGCTTGCTTGACAAAAATACGGATTTGCTAATAATGGCTACGGTTTCATTATTTTGGACCGATCCATCTATCACCCCTGTGTGTTTGGGTGTTGTTATTATCCTGCTTACGTTCTGGTGGGTTAGGCGGCGAAAAATGATTTCAGCGCTGAACCAAATACCGGGAGTACCTGCTCACTTCTTGTTTGGAAATTTAGCTCAAGCTGGGGATCTATTCGGTATCAAAACAATGGTGCTTACTGTGGAAGGTAAGTGAGCAATGCAACAAGCATCATTTTTTGTCTGTTTAATCTACAGAGATATTCTTTATAAAAGCCATTCTGATTCTCCTTAAAATATTAATTCTTCCGTTGCAATTGGGCAGACTCGAGTAGTAATTGAACAGCGAAGAAGCATCTCCATAGTAGATAGTTGAAATAATTTCAAATCCGTTGAATTTTATAAATCTATCTTGGGATCTAACTTGTTTGGTTGGAGGGTTTACGCATTATTGCATCTATATAATGTCTCTAAATTGCGTGTGTTCTTTGGTCAATTTGCTGTTGACCAAAGAACAAGAACGTGCAAAGAGCAAGTCGACAAGAACCAAATGACTGAAAGTAAAATGCAATTAAAACTGAATGGTTTACCGCTTATAATTGAATGTTTTTTTTTTTATCCATGTACTTCAAACATATCTCTCTATGAGCACGAGTAAGTTTTCATATCGAAATACAAGAGAAGATTTATCTATGTAATCAGAGCCGTCTTGTGCTATTGGGCACTGTCCTTGCTGCGTTTGAAAGGCAAATATGTCCCACATTCCAAATGTAATACACAACAGAGCGCTACAGAATTGCAGGAGGAGTACTTCAACGCAGTGATGGAAAAAAAATAGAAATTCATCTTTAAGTTGAGCATAGACGGAATCATAAGATCCAATATTCGATGTTCAGTGAGAGCCTTTTCGCACTCGAGGGCGAAAGATGGACGGAGAGAAAGATCATTTATTGATCTTTCATCACCGCCCTCCCATACCAAGTGGAAAGCCTCGGTTCAAATCCCGTCAATAATGCCAGGAATTTTTCTGGTCTTTATCACAGGGAGCTGAGTTAGTCGATTGTATGGTTTTATCTCCGGGCAAATCGGGTTTTTCGTCCAGCAAACAACAAAACCATCTGAAGAATATATGCAACCACAGACACAATGCAAACTCTTCATAGCCCTAGTGGCTTTAGCTCTTAGCACAAAAACGGCAAAGGAAATTTAAAACTTTTATTGCATTAATTTTTGAAACCTATTATTAGTATTTAAATTGCCTTAAAGGACTTTTACAATCTTCTCTATCCAACATCTTGTTAGAACAAATAATGTTAATGTTTCAGATATATTCAGATTGGTCTGCATCTCGATTCGTACGTTTCAGAAAGAAGGTTTGATGGTATTCTGGGGAGGTCCATCTCCTGTGGTGGTCGTCTATAAGGCCGATGCTGTGGAGGTAATTTTTTGTTAAACTACATCCTTAATGTTTCTATAATGTACATCTCATTGGTAGTTTCAGTAATGTTTAGATGTTTTTCGAACTTGATCTGTTCATTCGGACACTGAACAGCAACTTTATTAAGTATCTACATAAGAGCGAGTATATGCCAGCTTTTAGGCCCAGAACAGCATGGATTTCATAGTGGCATGGACTCAACAAGCTGCCAAAAGTATGCCATGGGAATGTTGATCCATTTTGACTTAATTGTTTCTACATGAGAACGAGTTTAGCTGGTTGAATCCACTCTCCTGCTCCCGGAACTAGTTATCTACACTTCAGACCTTGTTATCTGACTGACTGCATCCTTTATGTTACTCTGCATAAGTGTTATCAGTTCCGAAGGCTTTTCACATCAACGAAACTGTTTCTAAGTACAGTATCTTTGGTTGGATGTCATTTGGTTATTTGACCAGTATCAACTAAGTTGCACACATACATCCTCCATATGTATCTGCTGAGCTGCGTGGCGCGCACATGATGTTGTTACCAAAGGAAGCCCCATTTCACGAGAAGGTAGTTATACGTAATAAAGTGCCACTCAGTGTATGTGAGTTCATCGAGTTTGAGAAACTGTGACCAATTCTGACACGGCAACTTTGGTTCTGAGTGCTATTTTCAGTGCTAAAATGCAATGATGTTTTAAAGGGTATAACTTAAAAAGGCTCTTTCCTTTCATCTGCATTCGCTGATATTACTAATAAAAATTACTTACCTAAAACTACCAATTTAGGGATGTATGAAAAGTATTAATAAAACTTTCGAATCCTTTTATAGAGCATATTTTATTTATTAAATATAATGGATGTACACAACAAGAGTTGCTTTTTTCAAAAAAGTTTTCAATACATTGCAGATTGTTACTGTGCACAGTTGCCCAAAGCTTCATTTGTGGCTAAGAGCCAGGTTTGCTAAAAGTTAACTCATTTTGAAGTGTGTGCAGCTTTTGAGCAACAGCGCTCAAATCAAAATTTAGATGATACTCTTGGGGCAGAAATAAGGAAAGAAGCGAAATTATACTTAAGGTTCCTCTTAGGAACTTGTTAAATTAAAATGCCACTGATTACTTAATGTGACAACTACTTCTAACATGGCTTTTTAGCACCAATGAATTTTTGAATGCGAAGGGGAGGAAAAGGATGATTAGGGGTAACTTCTTGGCCATTATAGGTCTATTGAGCATGAATGAACACATTCTCGAAGAACTGCTGAAAACCCAAAAGTAGTGAATGCTTACTAAATAATGTTATTGAACAAATACTCAGTGTTAAACCATTTCTATTTTATTCTATCATTTTCGGCTCTGTACACGACTTATCTAAGTCGTGTACAGTGCTAATTAATTAATTACTAAGCTAATTAATTGTCTTGTATAAGTGTCGAAATGGACGTTGGTTAAGGATTAATGAATCCTTAACCAACTAGGAACTAATTTTAAAGTGACTGTATTCTGTACAGTCCAACTGCGAAACTGTAGATATAATCAGTAATCAACTGGAAACCTGTTTTGAAGACCTGAAAAGTACAGTAGACCTTTTGGAGTTTCTGGTTACTCGAGAACTTTTAAACATGAGAGATAATAAAATTTTTAAATGGAGAAGCACTGGAGAATGCTCATTCTGATAACGTTGCATCATCTTTACCGGTCTAATTACTTTCTTTAAGAGATTCATGAAAACTGAAATCACAAAGATTCAATAAGTGCCAATCTTCTAAAGGTTGACAATCACATAGTGTCCTCTATACTCTCTGCAGGGAAGATGTCATAGATCGATTTGCAAAAATATTATCATCACAATGTAAAGATTTTCGAACTCATTCGTATCCCCAGAGGTTCACATCTGGTGTGTATGGTCTTGGCACACCCAGGGTCCTGAGTGTGCCAAGACCATACTCACCAGATGTGAGTATGGTCCTTTATAATGATATTCCACCTTTATAATGAGTATAAAGGTGGAATTATCAACTCCCAGTTGTTCATGTGATCCAAGAAAGTTCACTTAATAAGCAACCCAGCAGAGATTTTGTGATGCTTTATTAATAAAAGTAATTATCATGGTGTCTTAATTAACAGTTATTACAGTTATGGAACTAACCCGTAAACTAGATAATTCATTCGAAGTCATGATTACTTCAGAATATTATGAAAAGTTAATTTCGGACATTCTTCCTGTGATGGTAAAATCGCTGTGTTCGGTGCATGAAATTATTACGTGGGATGTAATACTTTGAAACGATGTCAGATAAAATTAGATAACCCATTTGGAAAATTAATGAAACTTTGTTTGCAAATACATGCTAATTTATCAATTTAATTCGACATATACACGTATATCATCAATTTTAGGCGTTACTATCGAGTAAAACCCAACTGGACAAGACAAAAGAATATGGATTTCTGGATCTCTGGCTCAAAGATGGACTTCTTACTGGGTATGTCTTAAACTAGGCCATTTATGTTATTTATCGATATTATTGTGAAGAGAAACAGATTCCCATTTTTTAAATTTAAAATACTGTAAAGATGATTACATGTTCAGGAATTACTTTTAATTTTGTATTTTTATGTTAGGTACCATAAGTTCCATTAATGTTAGAAACGAAGACAAAATGAAGCCAATAAACTTCACTTCTTCCACTGATTAAGATGAAGATAACCAATGTTGCCGTCATCGAATATTATTGAAGAGAAAGTATTGTGTACAGTTTTGTTTACAAAGTGTCCCTTTCTGTGATGTTGGAGGGATGGTATCGTTGTTCTTCGTTGTCTTCGTTGTAACATCTAGAATTTGTGTGTGGGCTAAAAGAAGACTCATCAGGGAACAGAACTGTACCCTCTTTGTCAGGGCTCCACGTTACATGTCCATTGCACCAGTTTCGACGAGCTCTACTGTGGTTTGGGGTTAATGGGATACAAATCACTGGCTTCCTTGCGTAGAGTCCACTTAAATTGAGCCTTCTTAACACAGTTCGGTTTGGAATGTTTTCACCTGTGGCCGCAGCAACCTCAAGAGACAGTTGATGACACAACATCGCAGGGTTCCGTCTTGCTGTTACAGCCAGATAACAGTCTGTTCTGGTTGACATAACCCTCGGGTGACGTTGGCCAACTCTTCTTGTAATGGCTCTTGTCTCCTGAAACTGCACTGAGACCACACTGAGCGACACATTAAGCTAACGTGCCACCTTCGCCTGCGACTGCTCGGCTTCAAGTCGTACAATAGCCCACCATCTGAAAGAATCATCTAATCGACGATGGCTTGCTATCCTGAGTACTGGAAATGTGTCTGTCCCACTGAGCAAGCCAAAAAATGGAAATGAAGTTATGTGGTCGCAACCTGTGTTTTTATAGGCATGAATAATTTTCATAATATGCGGCTCTGTAAGGTGGTAGATCGATTTCTATTGGATACTCGGAAATTTGCATGCCAGGATGCCTGTTATATCATATATTCGCTTTCGGCGACACTGCTCACAATAAAGTATTCATGAAAAGCATTTTGTTCCATTAATTTTGTCGAGGAGTGTAGCTTAATTTGATAACCGTAGAACAACTGTTATATGTTGTAGCTTTGCACAAATTCTTCAGTAGTATTCCTGCAATCTGCGTCCACTAAACTTGTAGGTCTTCGATGTTGAACCTGAGTAGGTTGAATAGAACGAGATGAACTGGGAGATCAAAGTTTACAGGCTGGTACATTCAAAGCCATCGTTGACACGTCATTTTAAGTCAGCTTCTCCATAAATTGCACAAGATTTTAGTTGCACTAGTGGCTATTGAATTCCTTCTGAACACACAGGCTATTCGTCCACGTACTGATTTCTTTTCCACTTAGACTTTATGTCATAATCTCAATTCTTTGTGTTGTTCGTTCTGTAAAAGTTAAATGTGAAAATGAAACTCTTCAACCATCTGCAAGTGAGAACTTTTAACTTCTTCGTATATCTTCTTATTTTATAAACAGAAAATTTATTTCAATTAATTTTATGAATTTTACATTAATATAAAAGGACACAAATATGGCATTAAGATAAATAAATAACATTAAAAGTTGAATAATATTATTCAACTCTTTACTATCAGTACTGGAAAAGTATGGAAACCATGGAGGAAACGCCTCATCCCTGCTTTCCACTTCAGTATACTGGAAACGTTTCTACCAATTATGAACGAACAATCTAATATTTTAGTTGAGAAACTCATGGATTGCAAAGAAGAAATTTTGAATATTGAACCTCTGGTTACTCGATGTACCCTTGATATTATCTGTGGTAAGTATCCTTTTGAAAATCTTTTTAATTGAGTTCACGAATCGATGCATACTTTGAGCTAATATTTGATTGTAATAAAAAAATTATAATATAACTTATAAGAACATAATGATATAAATATATTTTATTACAGAAGCTGCGCTGGGAGTCAAAATCGATGCTCAAAAGAATAGTGGATGTGAATATTTGGAAGTTCTTACGAGGTATTGGAAAAAAGGGTTAAAATATTGAGTTTGCTTCAACCATCGTCAAATTATTTTAAAAATTAGATAAAATAAAAAAAAAAACATAATGCTCTTTAGAGTCGATTGATTGTCTGGAGGGATGTTTGGGTCTACACAAGTCGCTAATACTAAGTCGCCAACTTTTTATATTAAAATAATTTATTTAAACTTTAAACGCTTATATAAAAGGACTGTAAATATTATACACTCGGTGATCACTGAATTGGGACCACCCCACGCAATGGGCTATGCCGTGCAGCTTGCTGTTTAAAAAGCTTGGTGCGTTGCAGCAATGGCAAACTGCATCTGGTTGTGCGAGTCAAAGTGATAAAGTAGAGTTGTGGGATAGTAAAGATATCACAGAGGTTCAAAAGGGCATGATTGTGGAAGCTCGTGCATCGGGTGCTTCCATCAAATCATTATATTTGATGGATGCCTCGTGAGGCTACAATTTCTGTCCCTTTAGCAGCTGTGGAGAAAAAAAAATAAAATTCCGATACATGGAAGGAGAAGGAAAGTTCGTATTGTCAGGTAAATGCAGCCCAATCAGGTCCAGTCAGGTAAAGTCCAATCAGGTAGTCCAATCAGGTGAGTCCTATCGTAAAGTCATTCTGGTTTGAAATCAGCTGTTCTGGGAAAAAGAGAAATTTCGTAGCAAGTATTCTATCTAGGAAGTACGTGCTGTCAGGTAAAAGGTCTATTTTATAATTTTGATATGATAACCGTGATAGGTGCGCAGAATACGCAAGTATTAATTTCAATAGAATCCAAAAGCCTAGTCAAGTATCATCATTTTTTTGCCTACTCTTCTCCATTGTTTGAAGTTTAGGATACATTTCTAGATCAATGCAAACAGCTTGTTGTACAGTTAACATTCAAGTAAAGTAGTGGTCGGAAGTTTAAGAGTTCGTTGTAGATGGAGTAGGTGTAATTGCCAGCGGTTCGACAATTGAAGAAGAATCCAAAATGACATTATCGGTTGCACAAGGCCCATCGTGGCTAATGTGTACAAGAATGGTTTCGAAGGGGTCAAACGACCTCCCACCGACAGAACTGTAAACTGTAAGGAGTAGTACAACGAACCTTACAGAATTGTAAGGAGTAGTACAAAGGAACAATAGAGTTTTAATTGTGATAAATAAGTAGTTCGAAGGTTCTAATCACTTGTTTAGCACATATTTTTTGTGTTTAGTTAAGGCATTTTAATTTTTAGTAAGGATATAATTAATTTAACAGTGCGATCGTAACTGTATAGCGTAACGTATATCTTGAACTTGATAGCGTAAGGTATAATGTACAACTTCATAGCGTAATAAGTATCACTGCATTTAGGAATCTATTAGCTTAGTGTGGTATTGTCTATTAATCAATTAAATTTATAAATCTTATTAATTTTCATTGTTGATTAAATTGCATTTAAACAGAAATCATGTCCCAGACTAGAGCAGCAAAGCAAAGGCCACAAAGTAGTGGGGGTGTTGTGGCTCAGAGATGAACCGAAGGGGAAGATTCGCCAACTTATCACAGCCTAACAAAATGTGCAATTCGTGAAATGTTTGCGGTTCTATCTGGAACAAGACGTAATCCAGCCAAAGGGGATGCCTTTATGTGTGCTAGATGCAGGGAGTGTGAAGAAATTAGCCACCAACTCAACGTGCTGATAGGCGTTTAGGAGAGTTTGAAGAGTAGGGTAGATGCTAAGGAATTAAAATGGAGGCCCATCAAGATCTCAGCTGCCCAACTCAACGCCAGAACTCACACTTGTACATCAGACAACACAGCGGCAGTTTCCAAGGCAGAATGCGCTGGTCCCACAGGAACTAGTTATTGTTGGTGACTCTATTGTCAGGGAGACGTAATATATTGGGCAAAAAGATAGATGTAATAGGACCAGGGCATGTCTGCTAGGGACAAAAGTAAATGATATTGTAGGGCAGATATCATCTTTTAAGGGCACAAAAGGTGATATTTTTGTAGACGTTGGCACTAACGATATTAAGAGTAGGAGATCGGATGACTTGTTTAACAAGTAGAGGGCAATTTGGGAAAAGGTAGTGAGTTCAGTTTAAATTTGAAAGTGTCTGCAATTCTGCCCAGACACGATAGGAGGGAGTATATGATGACAGCCTTGTCGAACAATTCGGCCCTGGAAAGATTGCGCAAGGCTCAAGGGGTAAATGTTTTTAGCATGGTCTCTGCTTGTATCCCATCCCTGTAAAGGGATGAGATGCACTTCAATAGAAAATGTGCAAGAATATCTACTGAGGCTGTCGAGGCAGCGATAGGTAGGTAGGAAAATTGCTAGCTTGGGGAACTACTGAAACTATCAGTTTAACTAGAGCCGCAGGCAGAGGTGAAAGTGATTCTTGAACTGCGTCTATTGGAAAATGCAGCAACCTGGAAAGAAAGATGTCGGAGTTTCAGGCCTTGCTGTGGATCATTGTGGAACAAAGAAATACATGGGCTGTTTTAGGGTAACTAAGGGTAAGAACATGTACACATATACTTGCATGTACACCAATGCTAGGAGCATAGTAAATAAATTTGATGAAAATGAAGTACTGATTAAATCATCGAATGCAGATATAGCGGAGGCATGATGTCACTCAGACATAAGGGATACTGAATTTGAATATGGGGAGTACAACATATACAGAAAGGACAAACAGCACAGGAGGGGTGGTGAGGGATTATGCTCTTAGTTAAGAAGCATATTAAATCTAAGGCAGTTCATCCAGTTGACATGAGTGACGAGTGCAATGTTGCGTCAGTTTGGTGTGATATAAGCACTGGGAAAACAAAATTGAGAGTAGGAATGTGTTATGGACTTAACGACTGTGATGAGTAAACCAAACAGCTATACAGGGAAATAGAGTGGGCCTGCAAATTAGAATGTCACGTATCACCCACTTTGATTGGCCTCCAAATTCTTCCGATCTCAATCGAATTGAACATCTGCAGGATGTTTTGGAACGGAAAGTGAGGTGTATGGAAACCAACCGTTAGCTGTTCCTGCTGTGTGGAAAGCCTTGCGGGCAGCATTGCTGCAGATTCATACGGACGTCTTCAGACATCAAGTGGAGTCAATGTCTAAGTTAGATAACAGCTGCTGTTATCCGTGCGAACGGTGGTCCAACATGGTATTTGGTCGGTGGTGACAATTCGGTGATCACTTAGTGTATACACAAGCGATACAGAGAGAGCAAATTTGCTCACACACATTCCATTATTGTAAGCAGAAAAAGGTCTTTGACATCAAGTGTTTTACCTTTGGATAAAACACTTTAATGTTTAGTCAATTAAAAATTGACGTGTTTGGAACGTAGACATCCCCCACACTTCCTCTAAAATTGCAAGAAAACATTTTCCGATTTTCATATTCCATTTTAAATTTCAACTTTGAATATTCTTTCAGGGTGAAAAATATAGTTGTGGAAAGAGCAATGAGGCCTTGGTTCTGGCCAGATTTTATGTTTTTTCGAACCTCCGCTGGAAAAGAATTCACGGAAAAAGTGAAAATTTTGAAAGATTACGTGAAGAAGGTGAGTGAGTAGAGTGTTATTCTTTACAAGACATATATCGGTATTTTAAATGCTTACTTCTAAGTTTTCATATGGAATGTTTAGGATAAAAATTCCGTTTATGAGTAGGATAATGATGAAACGCAAAATTGAAACTTTGGAATAAACATCACCAAACATGCTGGTTAATTAGCGGATAGTTCTAAATACTCTAACAGCAAAGCCGTGTTAAATGTTAATGCCTCCCATTGGAGCAATTATGAAGACGCAGCCAATACAAGATATCACGCATTATCTGAAAACTGTCTTCGACATGGTGCATCCCTCTAGCTGCAGTGTTTCCATCTGCAAATGGGTTCTTCTAACAGGATAATGCGATGTTTCAGAAGGCCGGAACTGTAGGCACATGACGGAAAATTCAACCTACTGTGGTGGTTTCCCCAGTCATGGATTAGCCTCCCTGTGGTACGCTTTCGACACCTCGTTCAGATGTCTCGACAACATGTTAGATACGAGGGGTGTTGGAAAAGTTCGTGGCCTGAATATAAACAGATTATTTGAGGAGTCTGGTAACATGTTACTTTTCAACATACTCTTCTTTGGAGTCAATGCACTTTTGCCACTGATGCTGCAATGCGTTGATTCCAGCTGCGAAGAGTTTTTTTGGGCCTTCGAGAATGCAAGTCCGTGGTAAGTCCGATGGTGTTAGATCTAGTTAAATATGGAAGATGGATCAAGATTTCAAATTTGAATTCGTTCAGTGCAGGCATGGCAATGACAGATTTGTGTTCAGGCGCGTTGTCCTGGTGGAACAAGACTCCTTTGATGAGTTTCCTCGACGTTTATCTTTGATGTTTACAGACAAACACCTTGTAAGGTCTGCTTATAGTTATGAAGGACGTGATGTGGTTGTTTTCCCTTAAGATTATTACTATATTTAATACCACTCTTATACCAAGTGAAATTAATAATATAGTTTATTAAGCTATTCGCCTAAATTACTATATATTAAGGTGACGTTTCAGGTATCTTATCGATACCCATCATGCTGTTGGGGGAACAAAAAATAGAAAGGGTTACAAATTTGAATATATTACAAATATAATTACCAATATTACCAAAAATAATTACCAAATTTTCAATGTTAGTCATGTTGATGACCTGGACTGCCTCGATCGAACATCTAATGTGAAGAATTAACTGAATTAAAGAATTATTTCATTTAATTTTCATAATTTCTTAATTTTCTTATTTTATTTGTATTATTGAGACAAATTGAATTTTCTGATTAAATTCATTTTTTTGAATATATTGTTTCATATATTGACAGAAACATTTACTTCATTCAATTCATATGATGCTGATATGAAATAATGTCGCAAAATTTCCAAGCAAATTTATTTAATTAATGGCATTCTCTTTTGTTTGTAAGATTGGTGGTAATCAAAAATCCCAAAATATTTTAAGAAGGCACAATTGATCTGAACATTGAATGTGAATAATCAATTGATTTAACGCTTTCTTTCATTTATTTTACCCTATTTCATTGGCATTAATTAATATTTAACCCCAGGGCATAATTCAGGCTTCCTTGCACCATATGGATAATAATAATAATAATAATAATAATATGAGAGATTATAATTATTAAATCTCAACTTAAAACTTCTCTAATTTACGGCCATGAAATATAAAGTTATCCTTCACCTATCTTCGCCTGTTGGTCAAGTAACACTTACAGCGCCCTCTACCGTTTAAAATGTAATGGCATTTAATTAATGCAGGAATCAATCGATAATAGTGCTATTAGAAATGAAAAAATGAAATGATTACAGAAAGGATTTAAAGCCTTTAAAAGGGGGAAAAAACACGTTATTTTATTATTATGTATTAAAATTTAAACATAAGATTAATACAGTAAAATGTCCTTTGTTATTTAAAGATACAAAGTTACTTAACGGTACATTGAAAATAAATAATTTAATATATAATTAATTTACATTTATCAGCAACATTGAAATACGAATTCTGTTCATTTGTTAGTCACAGCTCCAACTTACATCTTCCGTTGTTGGAACTGTGACAAGAAAATCGCTATTTCGCTGAACTGTGCTTCACGATTATGCATTATAGCTTAATTATTCGATTTGCCAGATGTTTGATGTCTTTCATTCACTTTCTAAATTAGCATTATTTATAACTAATGTCTATTATTTCGGATTTCCTTTCAGAAATAAACATTTCTTTTTTGGTAGATTATTGAAGAAAAGAAGAAAAGAATTTCGAACTCACAGACTGGAATATCAAGTACAATAGCCGATGAAGAGACCGAAATACCCAAGAAGAAGAAGCAGGCATTTCTAGATCTCCTTCTAAACTTGCAAATGAAAGATGAGTCGATCAGTGATCTAGATATTCACCAGCAGGTGGACACGTTTACTTTTGCAGTGAGTATATTAATTTCTTTTTTGTCATTAAACATTTATTTATCTGCTTTCCTTACTATCGTGGACAAAAAACTTTTACATAAATAAATAATTAATGCAAAAGTAAATTAATTAATGCTGATTATTAAATAATTAAAATTAGAATAGGAGTAAATGCAGTGAATGTGATATTTTAATATTTATTTTCTTTAGGGTCATGATACCACGGCAGCTTCCATTTCTTGGGCTATTTTTAATATAGGCAGTCACCCTGGAGTACAGGAAAGGATACACGAAGAATTGGATGGCATATTCGGGGATGACATCTCCCGACCGGTAACTTCAGAGGATCTTCACAACATGAAATACATGGATCGTGTGTTAAAGGTGTGTCACTTTATCGGTGCTCTTAGTGATTTGAAACGATGTGCACTCAGTGCTCACTTTGGTACACCTGCTTAACATCGTGTTGGACTCCTGTTTTGCCTGCGGTTCACGTAGTGACGAATTCAGAACGTTTTCAGCATGGACTCCGCTAACTTAGATAACATTCTAGTGGTATACAGGTTCCTGCACATTGGGTGGCATCTATATAGTGGTTCTGATGCTCCCTATCGATGTTATTCAGAACATTTCTCTAGGAGATTGAGATTCGGTATCTGTTAGGGACACGGAAGAAGGAGAAGTCCCAAATTTGTTCCTGGGACTTCCCAACTCTGTAGTATTGTAGCCGTGGATGATGGGTCGTCGAATTTATGTTGTTCTCACTATACCCTAATGGGGAGGAACCCCTGGTGCTGCTTGACACCAAACACACTTTACACTTTATACCCTACTCCCGTCATCACCATGCAGCTTGATGTAGGATTCTTCAGACTATAAGACCCATTTCCAGTAAGTGTCCAGTTCTGATGATCCGTAGTCCAATTGTAGGCGTTTATTCTTATTCTATGTACACAACAATGGAGTACGGTAATTGAGGTCATCAACTGCTGTATCTTCTCAGCATAATGCTGATGTATGACATGTTATTCTTTCATGGCATCTGTTTACCAAAGGTGTTCGAAATCCTTTGCTTTCCCCTGATATCAACTACTGGTGTTCAAGTAAAATTTTAGCAATAACATATTTTGTAGTCTTTGTTTATCCTTTATATCATCGTCATAATTATGTGGTTGTGACTCAGGTTATACATCTCACTGAGATACATAATCTGAGTCAAGTGTCACAATCACGGATTTATCACCTGTTTGCATGCGACCTTGTGGTGTACCTTTAACATGAACTGGTAGACACGCAGTGAGCACTGCGTGTCTACCAGTTCATGTTAAACGGACTTATATTAGAGATCACGTGTATTATAACCCCTATACTTGAAGATCTTCTAAAGAGACGGTCTTCGTAGTTAGTACGCTGAATAACCGCGGTTCTTTCATACCGTCTGGAAAAAGCCTAGATTTGAATTCCGTCTGAATCGTGAGAATTTTAAATTGTTTTTTCCCACAACGTGCCCCAGCAAGTCGGTCTCGATTGAAGGTTGCTTTACTTGTTTTCTGGAAATTCGGATTTTCTACAAACGCGATATACTAAAGTCTCATGGCCTTAGTCACATGGGTGCGAATTTAAAGCAATAGTACGGTTTGAAGGTTTCTTCAAGTCCAATAATAGCGTAGAAGGAGTTTGTTGTAGGGTTTTGGGCGTATCAGTAACTTAGGCCATATTGCGCTTATATAATGTGCCTGTAAATTGCATGTGTTCTGTGGTCTATTTGCTGTTTGCTGGACGAAAAACCATGCTGCACTCGCCTGAGACCGACTAACTCAGCCACGTTGTGAAAAAGATCCTGAAAAATTGAAAATTACTGGCGCCATTGACGGGATTCGAACTCTGGTTTTTCGCACCCGGTGTGGGAACGACTGTAATTATACCAACGGTGCTACCCACAAGAGCAAGAGCAAGAGCAAGAGAGAGAGAGAGAGAGAGAGAGAGAGAGAGAGAGAGAGAGAGAGAGAGAGAGAGAGATTCATTTAGACATGTTTGGCTATGTCTCTTGCATGTTTGTCAACGAAGGAACAAACTGAGTGAACATAAAAACAAAATTAATTAAAATATGTTTAATGTATTGTTGGGCCTTTTCGTTTAGTTCCTGAATTATGAAACATTCTTATTTTAAATTTACAGGAAACACTGAGATTGTTTCCTCCTGTTCCAACCTTTGGCCGGTCGATAGATGAAGATATCGCTGTTAGTAAGTGAATGCTGTTCAGAGTAATTTCTATCATTGCATTACTCTAATCCACAATTGCATTTTTTGATGTTTTAAACGTTATTTTGTAAACAGGAGAGTACACCATTCCGAAGGGCACAATGTGTTATGCCATGATCTACATGCTCCACCGGGATCCAGAAGTGTTCGAGAACCCTGAAGTTTTCGATCCAGACAGATTCCTGACAGAAAACTGTAGTCAATTTCCACCGTTTTCTTATGTCCCTTTCTCAGCTGGACCAAGGAATTGCATAGGTAAGTTATGTTATTTAAGAATAAAGAAGAAAATTAGCTCAGTTTACTTTTCTTATTTTAGAAGCCATCTTGAGTAATTCCAGATAATCCTACTGGAAGAACGATTTTTAGGTCTGAATATAAAAAGGACGGTAACTCTTTGGGTCCAACCAGGAGGCTCTATTTCAGCCAAAATCCTAATCTTTAACGCTTATTATTTTTGCCAACAAAAAAAATCTTCATAAGTCAGTGATTTATTGTAAGTTGAATATGAGTACGTTGAAGGACAATATGGTTTATGCTTTTTTTTTCTTTACCCTCATTATAGGTCAAAGGTTAGCTATGATGGAACAGAAGACTGTTTTGGCCAATATACTACGGAAATTTCATATCGAATCAGTGGATAGATTGGATCAGCTGACTCTAATTCCCGAGATTATACTTCTAGCAAAGGAAGGCCATCGAATTAGAATAAGAAGACGTTGGTAGAAATAAAAAAAAAAAAAAAAAAAAAACAATATAGCCGAATGTTTCTTATGGAATTCAATCACTAAGATTCAGCTACATTAACTGATGATTTAGAATTATTTTAAAGTGAGTGCAAAGAATCAAGGAGGATTTTTCAAAAAATGATGGACGCCTATTCGAACGAAAATTTTGGTATTTTCCAACAAACAGCTGTTCAGTTACCTGTGATAAGTATTATGTGATATTGTACATTGAAATACTAAAACTCGAATTATTATATTGTTTTAAGTTATGTTAGATTGACAATTGTTATTGTTTTTCTGCGAAAACATTCATAATTTTTCTAACGTATGTAATTGCATTATGAGATTGATTTCAATCAAAATACGTAATGTCTTTCTTTACAAAATGTTATTAATGACATTTATAATGATAATAAGAATCCAATCCGATTCTACCAACTGTCCTATCTACATAACAAGAATCCTGTGCTACAAGAAATCCATAGTTTCGTGAACGAACTTCCAAATAACGAAATGCATAATTAGATAAATGTAAATATAAATATTAATATGATGCTATTATACTCCCAGACCCGAATACTTCAAAGGGGTTGATTTTTAATGATTTTAAGTGTTTTTCTACGTAAAATACCAAATATAAATAACAGATGCTGGACCTGTCCTTGTTGATGTTTTTCACAACGCTACTTCTTGTACCCGTGTCTGGGATCGGACCTCAATAGAGCCAATAGATGTGTTTCGGATGCCGGCTGCTTCTATTATGTTTCAAAAATTGAGACCCCTATTCTTAAGTTATTAAATACCGAGGCTAGCTAAATTTTTTGCTCACATTGCGGTTGTTTGATATAGGTTTTTAGAGTGCGGTAGCGCACGCTCTTTGAGTAGAGCGAGGTTCAAGCCTCTGACTGCTAAATACGGTTGATTTGCCAACCCGCACTGGACCAGCGTGACAGATTATGGTCCATTTTCCCTCAACATGAATCGTTCAGGAGGCTTCCATCCTGCAATGGATGGGTAATAACTTACCTTTTTTTTTTAGGCGCGTCACCAACTTAGGCTATATTGCGCCGTATAATATGTCTATAAAATGCATGTGTTCTGGGGTCGATTTGCTGTTCGCTGGACGAAAAACCCAAGTTTCCGGGAATAAAATCCAGATATTCTCCACTGACAACGACTAACAGGGTCGCCTTGTGAAAAGACCCATAAAAATTCCTCGCATCATGGACGGAATTCGAATTCAGCTCTTTTCCATCCAGTGTAGGGAGGACGGTGGTTATACCAACTGTACTACCCACGAAGGAAACTCAGTGTGTTTTGCTCACAATGGTTGCAGCGATGTTGAAAATTGAGTAGTAGCTGAGATTTAATCCCCTTTAATCTTAAAATAGCCATTGAAAGTATTAATGAATGCCACCATTGATACTCCATAATCGAATTTAGTCTAAAATGATAACATCTTTAGGATTCTTTATTTCTGTGATTGGTTTCACCCAATACTCGTTCCAAATTTTCGGTTACGTGTCCTCTTTTAGAATTCTTTGGAATATGGTGCGGATTATAAAAACATTGAACGGACTGCATATCTTTAAAATAAATGTTAGGAAGTTATCTGGTCCCACTGTTGAAATATTTGGCTATCCATTGCAGTCTCTGGCTTCTTCTGTGGTGATTGTTATATTTGATAAACTCCCTCTAGACCCTTTATAGCTGCCGTCGTTTCTTTATCGCGTTTGAAACGGGAGGGCATCCCTTTCAACCCCTATTTCTTGATAACTGTTGTTATAAAATTTCCATTAATCTATTTAGAGAAGAGTACTTCATTCATTTCGACCTTTTGGTTTTTCTTGTTAACTAATCGTTTTGATCAGCATAGTTTACCTTCAGTGTCTTTTAATTTTTAAGAACTGGGTTTCGCTTCTTTTTGAATGCTAATGCGATCTCACAATAAGACATATGGAACTTCCAAGTTCTGTATGCAAAGTCCAGGCCTTTTTCAACATAATTTGCACTCCTTCGTTTTGGAAGACATATTTCGATAACCAGTGGAAAACTCATAAAAGTGAAATATAAACTGCGGTTAAAAGGGATTTACGACATTAACTTTTTCCCAAAAAAAGGTATTAAAAAAAAAAACAACATATATTTTTATGATTGGTCTGAGACAGTCTCAAGACGAAAGTTCAGTCACTTGCTTCAGGCAGTCTCTCATTTCCGTTGAGAGACACATCTAAAAACACGTCTTGAAAGTATCAT
The DNA here is from genome assembly GCF_048544385.1 of Mastigoproctus giganteus. Classification (NCBI taxonomy): domain Eukaryota; kingdom Metazoa; phylum Arthropoda; class Arachnida; order Uropygi; family Thelyphonidae; genus Mastigoproctus; species Mastigoproctus giganteus. The sequence continues at coordinate 202,671,769 of NC_143581.1, read as the reverse complement.
GTCTGTTGTTAACGTTTAATAGAGAAAACAATAAAACAACATGGAATTATGTTGTCAAGATTTACAACTTTAAATCCTCATCGCAATGATGATGAATTACCACTTATTAAGTCTTGATCAATCATTCCGAGATGACAGTCCAAGGTCATGATGTAAAGGTGAACTGTGCTTTACTGAAGGTGATCAGGAAGTGTTCACACAACGCAGTAAACAGAGCAGCAGCAACGCACTTGGCAATTAAATTATGATATTAGGGTAGTGCCCCCTAAATGATCATCTACCCATATATTTATTTGGTCTGTAAGTTGTGTGTGTGCTCTGGTCGATTTTCCTGTTTGCTGGACGAAAAAACCCCAGTTTCTGGGGGCGGACCTTGCTATCTACTCCTGAGACCGACTAACTGAGCCACGGAGTGAAAAAAGCCCATTAAAGTTCCTCGCGTCATCGACGGGATTCCAACCCGGGCCTTTTCCACCCAGTGTGGGGAGGACGATGACGATACCACTGTGCGGCACGCACAGACATGGCATTTAGCAATGGCTGAGGAGTTTCATAAGGTACGTGTTTATAATCGCTGTCCTCTCATGCTGGATGCAAAAAGGTCTTTTTGATGACAACAGGAATTTTTAAGAGCTTTCTTCACAACATGACCGAGTTAGTTGCTCGCAGGTGAGTGTTACATATTTTTATTTTTAACCGGAAGCTATGTTTTTTGTCTAGCAACAAACAAATCGATCACATATGCAAGGGCACACTCTGGCCAAAAAATAATTCTTCCACCAAAGTATTGCTTATCTCCGACAAAGTTGAGAGAAAACAACTTCATTGCCGAATAGCTCTCTCCAGCATATCCCACACATTCCCAACAGGAATGCGATCAGATGAATGTGGTGGCAGAGAAGATGAAGGAAACAGGTGTCATGTTCTCCGAACCATTCTCACGATTCTGGCACGATGCGCTGTGCATCGTCATTCACAGCGCATGTGGCCATCACCTTCGGGATAAAAGGTATAGTAGATCTGATACAAAATTTAGGTACTCCCTGGATGACGTTCGACCTTCCACCGGTATCAACAGACCCAGTCCGTGCCAACAAAACATTCCACGTACTATGATATCACCACCACATGTTTGGATTATCATAACAAGGGTCCATCGCTTCGTGTGGTTATCGCCACACTTTCTGCCTACCATTAGTGCAAGACAAAGTATATTCTGAATTGTCTGACCACATGGCAATCATGACTTTCTCGGAACCATTTCAAGCGGATTTTTCTGTTAGTCTCTGAAATAAGTGACTTCCGAATAGGCATGCGCCTGCCAATACCAAATTAAAATTCCCTGCGCATGGCACGGGTTGAAACAGGGAGTTCTAGGCTTGATTGAATTCACCTATTATCTGCTGCACACTTGATGTCCTATTCTTCCGTACAGCCTACCACCCACGAGTACGACGGTTTCGCTCTTGAAGTATTGTTTTTCTGCCACACGTACGCCTTTGAGATGTGGAAGAACTGCTTGCTTTCCAGTCAATAAAAATCTTTGAGATGGATGCTTTTGAGAACAGGGAAATATTTTTCCAACTCTCCTGGTACTAACTCAGATCATTATTACATCAGAATTGACGCTGTTCACAAAGTCATTAGCGAATTGCGTTGAACAGCGTTTTCTATTTGTTTTTTGTAAATATAAATTGTGAATACATTCAAGGAAATCAAAAAAGAAAGAAATTAGGAAAGAGTTAACAGATACGAGGAATCTTACAAAAAAGGTTTACTTAAAAATATTTAATGGTTATATTTCACTCGGGGGTCGTCTGAAACCTCCGAGTGGCTCCATCTTTTGAAACAAATCGAAATCAGAAGAATTCGTGTCCAAAGAAAGAGGAGACCTCAATAATTTCCCAATGTAGCCGTGCTTAGCCTTCACAGCACTAGACACAAAGCCTTCATGGCTACACGCAACTGAAATAGGAGCATTGGAAAATATTTGCCACGACAGGATCTCGTCGTCATTGAGGGAAGTAAACCATTCTGGTCTATCTGAAACTTTTTGCCTTTATTATAACCCTGATGGTTGGTCCAGTTACCCTTGTGTGGAAAAGGGCATAGTTCAATTCCATCGCGATGGGAAAAGATTTATTGGCTTTTTAAAATCGCCATGGCAGACTATGCTTTTTTTTTTACTCTTTTCTGCTGTAAACTCTGGTTTCTCGTGGTGAAAAACATACAAACCAACTTTACAATGTATGCAGTTTACAGACCGCGTACTGAACCATCTTAATCTAAACAAACTCAAACACCAAGCTGAATGATTTTGTAATAATTGAGAGGAAAGCGGAAGAGAAACAGTCGAAGTTAAACATAAAAAAGGCACTTGGGGTGGTTGAGATCTATTCAGATATATTATGGAAGCCAGGTAAGGAACACCGTTAGCATTAATTATGAGAGCATCTTTGGATTCAGGGGAAGTCAAAAACAAAAACAATTAAGCCGACCATAAAATACATGCAATTCACAGACGACATACTGAATCATCTTAATTAACAATTAAGATGATTTTCGCCACATTGGGATTGGACGGAATTACAATGGGCAGGATCTGTGCATCTCTCAACAGGAGGTATCCGATATTAATAGTAGGTACCGCATTACAATGACAAGTGAAGCAACTCGTGGCAATAGTCTCACAGTTAATGTAGTTGATGCCAATTAATTTACTTCCATCCTTTCTTTCATAAACTTCATAAACTTCGCTTTACTTGCACTGAGATCACTCCAATAGTAATATCCCAAACCATATTACTTTTTTAATAAAGCTATACACACCGAGTGGCCACTTATATTAGTTAAGAACACCTACTTAATAGCGAGTGAGTACCTTTAGCCTTCACAATTATCTGGATTTGTCGTGACATGAACTTATGGAGATGCGGAGCACATGCCAGTAGGATGTTTCTGATGTGAACTCAACTACTTCCCACAGTTGTTACATATTGAATGGTTAAGGATGTGTATTCAGAAGAGTTCGTCCCAACTCATTCCTCAGGTGTTCAAGCGGGTTGACATCTGACGACTGAAGAGGCCACCACATGGGTTGAATTCATTCTTGGAACCAGTTCTGGCCAATTTTATCTTTGTGACATGGAGCATTCTCCTTTTGGTTGGAAGAACCCTTTCGCAGATGAAACCAGGAAGAGATACGGCTGGTTGAAAGCAATTTCCAGATAACCTGTGTCATTGAAATATTTCTCATCTGATAGCAAGGGGCACTATTCGTCAAGAAAACACCTTCCACACCACTAAACTCCATTAAGAACCTACCCTATTGGGTGTCCAGAAAGCAACCTGCATTGTTGATACCTAGTAAGATAGATCCATGTATAGTTGCTATTTTTCGCCACATTGTCTGCCTATCAGGGTGAAACTATAAGAACCCGGGAGGAATCTTTGGATTCAGGGGAAGTCAAAGACAAAAACAAGTAAGCCGACCATAAAATACATGCAATTTACAGACGACGTACTGAATCATCTTAATTAACAATTAAGATGATTTTCGCCACATTGGGATTGGAACGGAATTACAATGGGCAGAATCTGTGCCACTGTCAACAGGAGGTATCCGATATTCAGATCAGGCAACGTTTTGGAGTATAAGCCTGTTCGGTTTGTCTACGTCAACTCCTCCGTGATAAGAATTGTGAGTTCTGAAATACATCATTGGTCTTTCCCCACCTTGCACAAATCTTGTCGACCTCCGTAACCCTCTCGCATCAACGATCCCAGGAGCGTCTTTAGCTGCGTGTTATTTTGAAATTGAATCCAATTTCAATACACCCGAGATATAGCCGTACGTGAAATCTCCAGCAGGACTGCAGTTTCCGAGTTGCTCATTCCAGGACCTCTGGTACCTTGAGAACGTCATCTGGGAACGATTTAGAGTGTAATTTGTTTCATTATTTTTAAATGAAGACAATGATAGCTGGTGATTAAATTTTTCCTGAACTTCTTCCCTATATGTTCGTGTTATACAGTATTTTGTCCTTCGTATTTTCTGTTGTAGATCTCTATCAATTAATTGATAGAGATCTACGTATATATAATGGTAGTTAGCGGGAAAATAGGAAGGGGGTTGCAGTTGTTCAACCGAGTCTTACAAACTTCCATTGTACATTCCTTTGGCTTTCATCCTCTGCGTGGTTAAAAACGTATTTGAAAGATAGACGAAGATCCAGTGGGGCTATTCTACGTGATGGGAAATATTTCCCGATTCGACTCGAATTCGGGTCTTTTTGCCATGATGTAGAAACCAAAATTTGTAATCAATGCGCAAGAGGCGATGGATGTCGAAGGTTACTTTTCATGTCAAGATTAAGCGTTTTAGATCAAAATAATCGGTAGGTTAAAAGCCAACTCAGGAATATTTTAATGGGATTCAAACAAGTATCAAAATACCAAAATATTCAAACGAAAAATTTTGCGAGAAGCAGTACGACTACATCAAATACTCCGTGGATATTTCTGCCTAAGATTCAACACAACGAAGAGCGAAATCCTGTCTGATGCTGAAATGGAACAAGTGTTTGAAATCGAAATAATTTCAGTTCTCGCTTTGTAAAATCCGACAAAAGAGCTGATCAGAAAATATAGTGATGTGAGCTTTTTCTGGAGAAGCAGAAAGATTTTGGCATTCGACTTTATCTCATTACCACAGATACTGCTTTTTTTATTGAAAGACCTTACAATTTAAGTTACCAGTCGATTACTAATACAGAAAAATGATTAGCCATTATTTTGCATTATTTGTAATATTTATCGGAGGACGAGTGTTAGAAGTACAATGCAGAGGGCAGCACCAGCTTAACCGTATCACAGAATACAGTAGATAACAATTGATTGCTAACTTCTGCCTTGGTAGAACAAAAGAGATCTCAGCGTCCTCAAAAGAATCATAAAATGGAATAGCACAATGCAACAGGACCTAGATAATTCGGGCAGATGGGCTAAGAAGTGGCAACTGAAGTTCAACCTTGACAAATGCAAAGTACTGCATATGGGTAGAAGTAACCCCAGAGAAACGTACCAACTGTGTGGTACTACACTTAAGGTGGTAGAAAATGAAAAAGACCTGGGAGTAATTGTGCAGGCAGATATGAAGTTTTCTGAGCAATGCAGACAGGCTGCCAGGGCAGGTCATGGGGTTTTGTCAATGATATATAGGAATTTTGCTAGCAGGGAAAAGGAGGTGATTGTCCCTCTGTATAAGGCAATGGTCAGGCCACGCCTTGAGTACTGCGTACGGGTCTGGAGGCCTCTCAGGTCTCGCCTTGTATATTTGCTTTGAGCGTGCACAGAGAAGGGCAACAAGATTGGTGAGGGGAATGAAGGGATCCTCTTACCAAGAAAGGCTTAAGTTCTGCAAATTGCAGTGGCTGGAGACTAGGCACCTGCGCGGTGATCTGATTGAGGTCTATAAGGCCTTGAATGGGTTGAGCACGCTGAATTCTGATGCGATTCAGAATTCAGCGTGCTCAATCCATTCAAGGCGTTATACACATTAATCAGATCACCGCACAGGGCTCTGATTTCTGAAGGAATTCTTCGACTTACTCAGATTAAGAACCTGAGGGGACATAAATTCAAATTGAGGAAAGAGTTGTAGAATAGATGTGCAGAAATTTGCCTTTAGCCAGCGGGTTGTTGATTGGTGGAACAAACTTCCATCTGTCGTTGTGGAAGTTGATAGTTTAAATAAATTTAAGGAGAAACTGGACAATCTTTTAGAGGGATGGTTGTGTGAATTTTTTTTTTTTTGTCTGATGTTATATAAGTTCATATTATGCATTACTACTAGTAGTAGTAACAGATCTATTCAATTTGGTAGTTTCCCTCCCTTGCTTACACCATTTGGGATGTTCAAGATGAGACCCAGCCTAATAACTACGTTGTTTAATAAACAATCAACATGTTTTATTTATGAAATTCTAATATATTTGCACTGCAAATCCTAAAATGAAATAAATAAATTTTTGTTTTATATTCCCAGCAGGTCACATCGGATTTGTTATAGGATTATTAGGAGCATCAGCGACTAAGGCTTTATGCTCCTTATATATTGTCTGTAAATTGCGTGTTCTGTGGTACATTTTCTGTTTTTTCTGAAAAAAATAACAGAATTTCCGGGAGAAAAAACTATGCTTCCTTAGCCTGAGACCGACTAACTCAGCCACGTTGTGAAAAAGGCCCATAAAAATTGCTCAAGTCATCGATGGGACTCCAACTTAAGTTTTTTCCATCCGGTGTTGGGGAGGATGCCGATTCTACCAACTGAGGTACTCACGAGGGAGGATCACATCGAATCAGAAGAGTGAACAAGAATACTATGAAATATAAAGAGATTTTTATCTCCGAAAAATCGTTTTATAAAATATTCTGAAAATCGCTTTACGAAATATATTTGATTATTAAAGAAATTATTAGTCCACTTTCTAAGAATAAAGAACTCTGATATGAAAAATTATTGGTAAAAAAGGCATGCCACGTATAATGCTCATTAAAAGAAAAAAATTTAAAAAAAGCAAGAAACTGAACAAAACTATTTGAAATATTTACGATTCAAAGAGTCAGTCATTTTTTGATAAAATTAATTTTTGAGTACATTTTATTAAAATTTATATTTTTTCTAAATGTTTTAGTGCACTTCGGTTAAAACCTCTGTTAGAATATTTTATTTGAAGTGTTTGTTGGGATGCAACCCAAAAGAGACACAGCAGAACTATACACACTAGAAATGACAATAAAATAGTGAAGGCTATATTGTTTTTATCCCGTATCATAAGCGGCGATTTCAATCTACCATCACAAATACACCACCTTGAAAATGTGCTTATTCAATTACTCTCAACAGCCTCGATACTAACAATATCAACCATCAATACCAACCACTATGCTTGTACTCCTAGAAACATTCTTTCCTTCAGATCATTTTCCAATTATATTTCTCCTCCCCCCACCACCTTGCACAACTTTAATCTGCCTCTGAAGCCTCAAACTAAAGTGAACATTGGAACGGCGCATTTCAATATTCAAAAAGCAATTTTAACGGCCTCGAATATTCCATTGGAGGCCCTGAATGACTGTAACCATGACCTCTCCAGTGATCTGCTTACTAGATGGCTGAATATAGTTAAGCCATACGCAACCAAGGAAATAACCACCACCGCCACCACCACCACAAGATTTAGGAGTTATATTTGAACCAAAGATGCAGTTCCACAGATATCTTGAAGCCCTTCATATCAAAATGTGTAGATTGAGATGGAGAGCAAAGCAGCATTTACTTTTTGATCTAAACTCTTCAACTTCCGACAAATAAGTTTATAGAATGAGTCATTCCTTAGTCTTGTATGCATCAGAAATATGAGCTTCAGTTTCCGAATCCACACTCCGCATCATTCAATCCGAAGAATATTGGATGGTCAGGTAGCTTGTACGCAGACATGATATCACAAATGACATTCACACTATCACCATTACAGCATCCCTCAATTACACAACTATGAAATCAAAGGTTGAAGAAAGAAGACTAACTACAGCGATAACACTGATTACAGACTAAATCAGCTCTCCTGATTTCTAGAACATTTGCTATTGGAGGGTCTCACATCAAACCCTCGAAAAGTACAGAAAGGATACCATTCGAAGCATAACATTTTATGACAGAAGGTAACGTCACAGATGGTATCACTGGAAGTCCAGTTGGAAGGGTCATCTGCTGACACCTTTTTCTAAATTTCGTTTCATTTTTATCTCACTTTATTCTTTGTAGTAATCTAATTTATCCAATATTTTAACAAATTACACCAGAATCTTGCGTGACCTTGAAGATTTCAATATGAGCCATCTAGCCTTATTTCTGTTTTCGATGTAAAACTCCTGGCTGTTGGCGGTGAAGGGTTGTATTATTGCAATGCAATAAAGATTTTATTATGATTTCGAGTGCGAGTATCAGTTATCAAACTGGATTTAAACTTCTTAGAAAAGCTCTCCTATGATCACCAAGGTATGTTATAGGCTCTTTTATGAATATTGAAGCTCTGTCATGCGTTTCAATTGAAGTAGTGTCTTCAAGGTTACAAAAGCGAAACATGTATCTTTATATAAGGAAATTTTCTTTGACATATAAAATTTTATTCTCATTATGAAAGGTTTCGTCCATTTAAAGTTGTTTTCTTTTGAAGAGCTGCGCAGTTCTTCGAGGTATTCAATGGAAACCAACGTCAAGCACACCGCACTGGTGTGGGTTGTTCTTGAAACGTTAACTGTCACGGTGTCCATCCTCCTATTATATGTAGCGACACGGCTTTGCCACAGTCGATATCGACGCAACCATTTGCTTTCTGATCTACCAGGTTCTCGTCCTCGTATCATTATAGGAAACATGGATCTTGTGTACAGAAGTTATAGAAACAGAGGGAAACTCAGTGCCCATGTGTGTAAGTATGAGTACGTTGGCGTATGTTGTTATTGTTATGAATCCATTGGCTCTCACGTTACCACTTTGATTAATCAATTAATTTTTTTGTAAATCCTAAACACCACTTCACGCTTTATACCCTGAAAGTTTCGAACAATAATGTTAAGAATTACTGACCGGAAGGGAATCATCCAGTCAGCAAAACCGACCTCATCAAACTTAGGCAGTGTAGTCAGGAGACTTCGATAGTTGGATACGCCTGTGATTTTCTAACCACATACTGAGATTCAGTGATTTGTTTGAGTTGAATATATATCACCATCACGCCAATGATACTTATTTTTTGAGTCCATAACTCCTTATTTTTCATATTTTGCGTTGATTATATTATAGTCTTAAAAAGCCACCTAAATGTTGAATTCTATACTGCAGTTTATTGTACATACTACACTCTGTAGAACACGTTAAGCATTTTTTAAAAAGAATGGGAACCAAATACAGTGCTGATGAAGGATGGTACTTTGTACCAATTTTGTATTCACTTTACATTGCCAGTCCCTGGGGGCCTCAGGTGGATACAGCCCGAAGACCCACAATCGAATATGGTGGAGAGAGAAAGTCCCCGCAAAGAGGATGTGGTATCCTCAATATTAATTTTTCCACATGGACCCCACGAACTCCAGGACCGGTCCTGAATAAATATACTTATTATATGGTACTATACAAGTAAAAATTATTCCCCTTCAAATATATTGCAATGAGGAGTACGGTTTATTTTGGAAGGAGAAAGAGGAATAATTTCTGTTTCGAGCGAGACTGTAACCACATGCTTTTACCACAATAGATATGGACCAGTGTATATGTTCTGAAAGTCAATAATCTTTTGCACCCTTTAATTTCTTTTTATGGTAAAAATAAACATAAAAATTGAAGTGATGTCTTTGCAATCCACAGTCTAAAAGTTCTAAAAACAATCAACATGTTCAGTGAATGATGAACTCAGTCAAATTTGAATTTCAGTGAATGCTGAAATTCAAATTTGACTGATCCGTCGCTTATTATTAATGGGTCTCAAATCTTGTTGGCCAAGGGCAATTAGACAAACCTACAAAATAAAAATTCCTTGATGGTTGGATAACGTTGGAACGGGGAGTGCCGCAGCTTTGGCGAATTATCAATTGTAGAAGTATCTGGTTTGCTGGATTATCCCATTATTTCTAAATATAGCCGAAAAAGGTGGTCAAATATATATTAGAAGTTCTATTTCTAATATATATCGGACGATGTGGATGCTGAAAAGTCTGAACAATTAAAAAAAAAAACACACACGGATTTTAATGAACAAATTAGTAAGGTGTATCATCAATTTGGCCCCAAGGCAGCATCGATCCGCCATTGGACCCGTTTGGTAAATTTCTTGTAACAGGTAGTAGAAATTTGTGTCGATTCTCCAACGTCCGTTCGCCCATTCAGCTGTGGAAGGGAGACTTTCTGGTTTTTCCCGAATTCGGCGATCCAAGTTGTTGGACTTCATTTTATTCAAAGGAGGATTTAACACTGCTTGTATGGATTGAAATATGATCCTGCTGAACATGAAGGACCAATTTCTATATAATTGCCAAAACAGAATTGTAAACCAGAATTGTCCAAGTCTGTGTTCGATTCGAAATTTCATTTTTTTAGCACTGCAAACAACAGTTCGATTCTAACCACAAGAAGCAGGTCCACACTATGAACTGTCCTCCTTCATTACTGCTACAATGCGCTGGAGTAGATAATGCGCTCTATAGATTCTCTCTGCCTACGTAATTCTTAATTGGAATAAGGAATGGTGAATCTCGACCAGTTTGAAGGACCGTATGATCTGGAGAGGAAGTTACGCGAAATTAGCGTACAAAAACATAGGATCTGTTTACTCTATCTCATGGTTTAAGAACGATGGGTGAGGAACCACTAAAATGACGTCTGGCGTTAGCGAGCGTGATGGGAAATCCGCTGAGATCAGCACTCACCTGCTGAAAAATCAATCATCTACATTGTGGTGAATCTTTCTAAATATGAAGTCACTAATTAATTGGAACGAGGGATGGTAAATCTGTACCAGTGTAAATGGTTGTCTTTCTTGGAGTTGGACACAACTTCAAGCTGGAAGCGACTTCCTCTATTTGCTAAGGAAATAGCCTTCAAAATAGTTCTCTTCCACCATCATTTGGCAATCACACTCGCTCTGATTTCCATATTCAAACTGTTTGGTATTTTTCTTTATCTATCTTAGCATCTAGAATTCGTTAATAAACAAGCGAGTGAGGTTTGTTGAGAGTGCCAAAATCCACATTTCAGCGCCATACATCAGGGAAGAGTAAGTCGTACTCGCATGATTCCCAGCCAGACCAGAGCGTAACGTTTCATATATGAAGATTTTTGTTGTAGTAGGGTTTTAAGAGCATCAGCGACTAAGGCCATATTGCTCTGTGTGTACTGTCTATAAATTGGGTATGTTCTGAGGTCGACTTCCTGTTTTCTGGACTAAACACCCGAGTTTCCTGGAGAGAAAACCATGCTGTCCTGGTCTGGAACCGGATAACTCAGGCACGTTGTGAAAAAGGCTCATACAAATTCTTCCTGTCATGGACGGGACTCGAACTCAGGTTTTTTCTACCAGGTGTGGAGAGGACGGCGATCCTACCAACCATGCTAAATCCTGCTGAAATGGTTGAATATATTCTCCTTCCCAACCTAGTTAGATATTTTACAATGACTTACCAATACTTCTTAACAGGAGATAAACCTCGATGGTTTAATCGAGGTTTTCCGTGATGTATAATTGCATTATTCTTTAAATATGGTCATTCATTCAGGTATGGAATAGCAGAAGCACAGTTAAAGGCCAGATAGCATGCCACCCTTGGGTCCCTGCACAGTAGTTTATCGGCGCAATTCGTTAACCTCAAAAATGGGAAGAATGGCATTGGGAGTCTAGGGCAGATGCACTTTTTCTCTGCACCGCGAAAATAAAATGGTGGCTGGGCAAATACTAATCATTTCACTCCATAATCTTTTCCGTTCTGTCTTTAATCAGGTTCCAGATCTAGCTGAGGACAACGTGAAAATACTAGTTGAGAACAAAACAAACAAAACACACACACACACGTGTTCATTTATAATATAGTATATATATAGGTATAATGAGAATGATAATGCTAATGTATATAAAATTGTATATATATCTTCTCTGTAAGTTCTTGTATATAAAATGTAAAGAATTGTGTGTACAAATAAATGGAAAAAAAAATGGAAAAATGGTGGCTGGGCAAAAAGGTAATGGGCAAAGAGTGGCAGAACGCTTTTTTTCACTGTATTATGCAGAGCTTAAAAATAGATAAATATTTAAACATATTTGAAATATTGATATTGTGTTTCAGGCTCCTAATTTCGATCAGTTATTACTGCCATTAGACATATGAAGAAAACTTTTTAAAATCTAAAAATAAATCAAATCAAATAGTGTTATTTATTACTTTGTTGTTGTCGTAAAAATTTAGAGGCATCATAAAATGCATCGTAAGGAAATTTCAATAAAATAAGGATTTTAAAATTAAAAAGGAAAACAGCAGGATTTCCTTAATACAAAACAAAAGTAAATTTAGGTGCAGTACTCAAATCATTCCTGGAGTTCGCTTGATTCTGGTGACAAATCTTCATCGTCCTATCCTTCGTACTTCCAGTATTTCAATATTGTATTGATATTTACACTCGTCATAAAAAGTATTGGGACACCTCCAAATGTCCTCGTGGGTAGCATAATTGGTATAATCACAGTCCTCCCTCACATCGAGTTTAAAAGACCTAGTCTAACATCATAATGATGCCGAGGCCGTTATAATAGCCCATCGATATAAGTAATAGTATTAGCCCCTGGATAATTTCAAATAATATTGTAATCCCTTCTTTATCACGTATCACTTAACAAATTCTCGTTGGTAAGGATTCAACTGACCCTTTAAATCAATATATCAATATTAGGCCATTCTCAAATCAATTGAGACCGAAATTCACTCGGGTTTCGTAGATGCTGTTGTGTTTTCAATTTCTGTTCAGGTCAATCCCATACATTCTCCAGAGATTTAAAATTTGATCACTTATCTGGACAATTTACATTAAATTTTAAATCGTGTTCCTCATGCCAGTTTAAAGCAGTAGAGGGTCTCTAAACAGGATAGTTCTTATGTAGTCCGGAACGACCACCAGCTCAGTGAAGTTTACAATAAATCGTTAAACCATAAAACGTTAAACCAATGACTTTGACCGCCATCAGCTTTCCATCATTAAATCCAGACATAGTCTGGATTTAATGGTGGCAAGCTGATGGCAGTCAAAGAATTGCATAACATGCAATTCTCTTCGCAGTTTTTGCTGAGAAATCAGCTGAGATAAGTCCTTGGTTAACAGTTTGCAGCTGCTCTTCTTGTCTTGGTTGAAATTGTTTTCGTTTGTAGCCAATGCTTGAGGGTTTTCATTCAGTTCACGTGAGCTGGTAAATTGAAAATGGTTAATTCTTCTAGTTATTTGTTTTTATTAACTGGTCAATTAGCTACTACGAAGTTGCGATCACTTGGAAGACTCATGTGGTCGATGATGAACCCGGCCTCGCGGGTACCACAGCGCATATATGTACCATCCTCGCCACACCGGGTGAAAAAGGCACAGTTCGCGTCACTGAAACCATCCTGTTGTGTACTGAAATTACAGGCTCTTGTAACTGTTGGAAGAACACACCACTCATCATTAAAAGCAGAGCAGCAATTTCTAGTCAATTCTTTGTCTTCTGATCCTACTGGAGGACTCTTGAATTCCAGAATATATCTGAAAATTATTGAGGATAGGTACACCCAGCAATTTTGAGTATCTACCCCTGTGGACAGGGGTGCTTTCAAGATGACAATGCAACCCTTCCCATGTCAAAATGCGTGAAAGAATACTTTAAGCATGAAACGCTTCACGTATCTGCTCTGCTGAAGAAAATCCATGGGACTCAATCAATTCAATCATCTGTGGGATTAAGTGGGAACGAATGCTCGCCACGACAATTCTCTGTTCATAACAGACAAGAAACTGGTTGGATGGTTTGTTGTTATTTTAGGATTTAAATTGCGACTTAGGCCATATTGAGTCGTATATATGTTTGTAAATCTCATACGTTCTATGGTCGATTCGCTGTTGTTTGCTGAGAGATAAACCTGAGTTTCTGGTGCAAAAACTATATCACCATCGCCTGAGACCGACTAACTCAGCCACGATTTGTAGAACATCCATAAAAATTCATTGCGTCATTGACAGTATTTGGATTCAGCTCTTTTCTACCCGGTGTGGTGGAGAACGGCGATTGTACAACTGTGCTATTGACGAGGACTCACCAGGAACTGAACTGAAGATATTTTTGTTACATTAATAGTCTAATGTTCTTCACCATTTTTGAACACCTTGTTGATTGTATGCCACGTTGTGTGCGAGCAGTGACTCGTGCGAAAGGTGGTTCAATGCGTTTTGAACTTATGGCCCTGAATTTTATGTTAAAGAAAAGTTTAAATTAAAATAATTCTTTAGTAATTCCTAAATTGAATAATTATAATTTACTGAAGTTACACAATTTTGCAATTTGCATTAACAAAATTTGTAAATTTTAAATGTTCTGTACTAACCATTGTGTCTGTGATTTTACCATCCATCAAAGAATGTAATCCCCTTTAGCAACTACCTTTTCAGGGGCAAATAAACCATTTGGTTAAATAAATAAATAATTTTTAATAAGTTTTTATAATCCGCAGTGATAACTCAGGAACTGATAGCATGGACTCATTTGTTGGCAAAAGAAAATTTAATAGTTCTATGGCTGTTCTCCAATCCTGTTGTCTTCGTAAATAACTGGAAAATCGCTAAGGTGAGTCTCCTAGTGCAATTCAATTACACCGTTTTTACATAGGGATAAAATAAATAAATTTTACCCATTCCTTCTAAACCTTTCTTAATTTTTCAAAGATCACGAAGTCACCACGCACAGCTCCTTAAGCGATTTTCAGGTATTCATCAAACTTTAAATTTTAATAACTAATTTTAATATAAAGTTTTGTGGGCTTTTCTCAAGGATTCATTTATCTGTTAAACTATGTGGGAGTACCTACAGTTTTCGGTTCTACCTACACATCAAGACAAGTTTCAATAAATCCTTAATTATGGTTCTAATGATTAAACACAACGGGCTATCGGAATTAAAGATTGTTCGGGATGAGAAAGATTCAGTAGTTACGACACAACAGAGCCAGTGTGATTAAAGCAGCAGAAACACTGATTGCCAAACCACAGTATATTAAAATACACGCGTCTCTGGATTAGATAAAGTCTCTGCAGATTAGAGAGGTGAAAGTGTCCTTACAATTTTCAGAGGAGGTCCCCACGTACTGGAGATGTGCAAATATATCCCTAATTCACAAAGGGGGATCGAAGGGTGACATGGGTAATTACAGACCACTTAATTTAACTTCTGTTTCGTGGAAAATAATGGAGTCGATGGTTAAAGATTCAGACAGCAATAATTCAGACACAGCATGAGCTTCTTAAGGGAAAGTCTTGTGTGACAAATTTGATAGGATATTATGATCTGGTTATATATGAACTGGATGCAAAAAATAATTTTGATATCATATATTCGGATTTCAGGAAAGCTTTTGACACTGTTGCACATGGAAGACTACTGTACAAATTGGAGCAGAATGGTATTAACGGTAAGTTGCTACAATGGATAAAAGGATGGTTAAGTGGGAGAAGACAGAGGGTGGTAATCAATGGGTGCTGCTCTTCATGGACTAATGTTATTAGTGGAGTCCCACAGGGTTCGGTGTTAGGTCCACTGTTGTTTTGTGTATTTATCAATGATATTGATGAAGGTACATCAGGCCTAATGTCGAAGTTTGCAGATGCTACAAAGGTTGACAGGGTTGTTAATGACAGTAATGGCAGTGTGCTACTGCAACAGGATCTAAATAATTAGGCAGATGGCCTATGAAGTGGCAACTGAAGTTTTAACCTTGACAAATGCAAACTACTGCATATGGGTAGAAGTAACAACAGAGAAACGTACCAACTGTGTGGTACTACCCTTAAGGTGGTAGAAAATGAAAAAGACCTGGGAGTAATTGTGCAGTCAGATATGAAGTTTTCTGAGCAATGCAGACAGGCTGCCAGGGCAGGTCATGGGGTTTTGTCAATGATATATAGGAATTTTGCTAGCAGGGAGAAGGAGGTGATTGTCCCTCTGTATAAGGCAATGGTCAGGCCACGCCTTGAGTACTGCGCACAGGTCTGGAGGCCTCATTTTAAAAAGGATGTAGAGCTGTTGGAACAAATACAGAAATGGGTAACAAGATTAGTGAATGGAACGAAGGGTTGCTCTTACGTAGGAAGGCTTAAGTTTTGCAGATTACAGTGTCTGGAGACTAGATACCTGCGAGATGATCTGATTGAGGTGTATAAGGCCTTGAATGGGTTAAGCACGCTGAATTCTGATGGGATTCTTCCACTTGCTCAGATTCCGAACCTAAGGGGGCATAAATTGAAATTGAGGAAAGACAGTTGTAGAACGGATGTGCGGAAATTTGCCTTTAGCCAGCGGGTGGTTAATTGCTGGAACAAACTTTCATCTGTCGTTGTGGAAGTTGATAGGTTAAATAAATTTAAGGAGGAACTGGACAAACATGTAGAAGGAATGATTGTGTGAATTTTTTTTTTTTTTTGGCTGATGCTACATAAGCTCATACACTTGCTTTCTTGCATCACATGCCACAATTATTATTACTATTACTATTTGCAAAGGTAGTTACAAAGATAAAATGAGCAACTACAGACCAATAAGTTTTAACCTCAGTGATATGGAAAATTATGGAATCCATGATTAATGATGTATTGACAGATTGCTTGGACAGAAATGGAACTGTGAACTCAGTATGGGTTTGTTATTGGGAGATCGTGCTTCATCAACATGATTAGCTCTTATGAGATTGCCACTAAAGGAACTGATGTCAAAAATACATTTGATGTACTGTATTATCCAAATGTATATAACATTTATAATTTTATTCAGACCTTTTACTCAAGTTTTGTCTTACATGAATGCCTCTTGAATAAATTTATCATTGGTGGGAGATGATGAATGAAACTTGAGTTAATTGGTAGAAGAGAGAACGGGACAACAGCATCTGCTGGCGTTCCTCATAAGACTAGCACATAAACAAATGGACTCTGTTGGGGTTATTAAAAAAAATTGAAAAGTGTTGGCTCTCAATAAATGACAATATTACAGAGGACTAAGAAATATCCTTCCACTATAGAATCTAAGGCAGGATACCCAACTCGAAGCAGGTTGCAAGGATAACATTGAGTCAGTTTGGTGGTGTGAAATAATCATTAGAATTCCAGAAATGAGAGCAGAAGTGTGTTAAAAGGACTGTGATCAGAATAATAACAGCTATATAGACAAATAGAGTGGGCCAGTAAATCAGAATATCTTATAATCGGAGAATTTTAACTTTGATGTCGACTGGAACTTGTTGATTTGTTACTCACACACTAGCAAGAAGTTTGTGGATTTATTGGATGAGCTCCTTTCTATACTAGCATGTGTGAGAGATGCAAAAAAAAAGCAATATTAGGTGGCAGCAATCACAATGTAGGCTTTGGCTTGGTTTGTTGAAGGGTTTTAGACACATCAGCGACTTAGGCCATATTGTGCCGTATGTATTATGTCTATAAATTGCATGTCGAGTTGTCTGTTTGCTGGATGAAAAGCACAAGTTTCCATGCTACCCTTTCCCGAGATCGACTAACTCGGCCACGTTATAAAAGAGGCCGTAAAAATTCCTCACATCATCGACAGGATTCGATCTCGGGCCTTTTCCACCTGGTGTGGGGACACAATTTATGTGGGATTTAGTTAAAGACATATTTATATCTTTAAGTGAATACATCGGTTATAGCTTTTAATTCCTTTCCGTGGGACCAACTGATGACGGTATTAAATGAGAACTGATGATGTTATTAAATTCTAAATGAGGACAGTTCAGGAATTTACTGCTGGTAGCAAGCGGAAATAATTACCGTCCTCCTACACTGAGTGGGAAAAACTGAGTTCGAATCCCATCAATGACAAGGGGAATTTCTGTGGGTTTTTTTATATTTTTTTCAAAGCGGTTGAGTTAGTCTGCCTCAGGTAAGAGTCACAAAGTTTTTTCTTACATAAACTCGTGTCTCGGGAAGCAAAGGGAGATTTCCAAATGCAGCAGGCGCTGGATCACCACGGTTTACGCCCCGCGTTCAGCAAACCGACCGAACACATGAACGACATCATATACTGACGCCTCATAACCTCAGTTGCTTTCACAACATATCTAACCAAACCCAACGTGTAGCCAACCAGGAAAGTAATCGTGAAAGCGATTAGGCTTTTCATACCAAGAGATATCGTTCATGGTTTAGACCAAAACGAATTACAGATGAACTAGTGAGACTAGTTATCGTTGTTGTTGGGTTTTAGGCGCATCAGCGACTAGGGGCCATATTGCTCCCTGTATACTGTCTGTAAATTGCGTATGTTCTGTGGTCGATTTTCTGTTTGCTGGACGTAAAACCAAAATGTTCAGGAGAAAAGACCGTGGTACCCTCGTTTGAGAACGACTAACTCAGCCACGTTATGAAAAAGACCCATGAAAATTCCTCCCATAATCGACGGGATTCGAACCAGCTTTTTCCACCCGTTTTGGGGAGGATGGCGATTCTACCAACTATGCTACCCACGGTGGCTAGTTATGAGATCATCCTTAAATTTAAGGGAAGTCCTTTCCGATGACAATTGCAAATGTGTCCCCCATTCGCAAAGGGTGATATAAGTAATTAAATGCCAGTAAACCTGACTTCTGTTTCAGAAAATTAATGGAGTAGATGGTTGAAGAATTAATCCAGGATCATCTCGATAGGAATGCAATTACGAGTATATGGCAGATTTGTTGAGGGGAGATCTCGAATAATCTGATTAGCTATTATGACCTAGGCAGAAAGTAACTGGATGAAAAAATAATAATTTTGGTATCATATATATTTCGATTTCGATAACGCGTTTGATACTGAAACGTACCTGTAAGGTAGTTCCATGAATTTAAGCAATGTGGCACTAGAGGAAAGTTACTGCTATAGATAGTAATAATTCCAGAATTCATTTCTGTAAATTGCAGCGTCTGAAACCAAGTACCTGGCAGGAGACCTGATTGAAATGATTAGAGCATTAAATGGATTGAGAAAATTAAATGCTAATGACATCTTCACCCTCGAATGACACACCTAAGGGGAAAATGGATGGTTACAGAATGGGTATACGAAAAGTTGCTTTCATTAATCAATTTTGGGACGAACCTCAAACTGGAGCTGTGGAAGTGGGTAGTTTGAATAAATATAAGGAAGAATTAGACAAATTATAAGAGGGAATGTATAGATGAGGCAGATAAGTTTTTTTCTCTCTTGCTGTTGTATAGGCTAGCTTCCTTATACCATATTCCACCACTAATTCTAAAAGATGAATTATTCAGTTGGTCTGAAAAATGGCGTTTAAAGTACAATATTGGGAAATGTGTGGTTATACAGTTGGGTTTGAGTAATCTTGGATTATCTAGTTTTTAGGAATCAACACACCTAAGCATGTGTACAAGAGTAAAGGCCCTGGGAATAAATTTCAATTCTGGTTGAAATTACCTATCCTTGATCATCTTCAGCTATTCCATCCACTCCTACTGATGATTCATGCGAACTGTGTGCTGAAATGAAAATAAGGCTATTGAAATACATTTTTGAAATTTAATTTTCAAAATCCAGGGTTGGTTTTTAATATCGTGAGAGGAAAACTTGAAAAAATCCACAAATTAAAACTGGTAATTAGGTCAGCTCTAATTTTCTTACCGTTGCAGATCCTGCTAAAAGACAAACTTCCTCTGACAAGATCATCAGATTACAAGTTCTTCGACAAATCATTGAAGGAAGATTTGTTGTCCAGGTGAGAATTCGCTTATGTTACATAAAGAGCTAATTCAAAAATAACATCGATTTATATTGATAACGTATAATGTTTTGCACGAACTCAAGTACTTTTTTAAGCGTTATATATACGTATATTGTGACAAAAATTATTCGGACACATAAAGGTAATTTCTAAAAGAGTTTTTTTATTCAAAAGCAGAATATGTAGGGTAGTTTTAGCTTGTATGACAGCCGCAATCCTTCTGGGCATCCTGTAGATAAACGTCTGATAAGTACTCACTGGAATTTGCTTCCATTGATTCTGAAAAGCATTCGGCTATTCATTCCTCCAATCAGCCCACGTCAAGAAAAATAACAGGCAGTTCTTTAGTTACAATAGCCGGTAAATTTCCAGATTGACATTTGCTCGATTTTAGTGAAACTTTGAAAAGGTGAGATAAATCATTCTAAAAGACTTGGATATAAAATTTCACGAAAATCCGCCCACTGAGAGTCCAGTTATTATGCGTGGACCAACAGAGGAATGGACTTGATAAAGACACCAGCTGCTGTCTGCATCTATGAAATCGAATAAAAAAACATCGAAACGTGATTGCTTATCAGTTGTGCATAGTACTACATAAAACCATGTTTGAATCAATCTTATCTTCTGCAATTATGATTTAATTTCAGCCATTTTACTGGATAGAATGATTAATAACGAATTTCTTACAGTCAAGAAATGTGGAAGAACAGGAGAAAGTTGCGGACCTTAGCTTTCCACTCCAACATACTGGAAGAATTTGTGCAGGTGTTTAACGAGCAGTCCAGGATACTTGTGGACAAATTAAAATGCGCAGTTGATAAACAGTGGATTGATATTGTCCCCATGGCGATATCATTTGCCTTAGATGTCATCTGTGGTAAGTGTCCATGTTTTGAAAACAGTTGGCTATCATAGTCAGAGTTCAAAGATTTTATGTTTAAAATAAGTTGAATTATTTAGATGATAACATTTATAAAGCCATATCGATGGTCAAGTTTATGTAAATTGAAAATAATTTTATTTTTTCAATGCAATGAAATCTGATCTGCGAAATTGAGATCAAACATATTGTTGTAGAACTTAAAAAATTCAAATTTATGTTTTAATTTTACCAATTCGTTGCACAGAGACCACGATGGGAATCAAGGTGAAAGCTCAGTCTGGCAATAATCAAGATTTGTAGAAAAGCAATGCGTGTCAAGGTATTGCACGTAATATTTTACACAGAAATGCAATCAGTATAAATGTTGTGAACTCCCTAACGTTTAATAATAATCTATGAAAACACAAACAATGAAAGCCATCTTGAAATGTTGGTAACTGCAGAAGACAACGATGTATGCTATTAAATATAAGAAAAATAAAAGAAGAAAAGCACAAATTTCTAGGTAAAAATATTTAGCATTTTTAATCCCATCAATATTTAAATACCCTGGTGTGCAAAACTTAAGGACCAGTCAGGTTTTCACCTGAAGCCTCTCATAGGATTGGCCTGGATATGGGAAAAGCATACCAAAAAAGAACCTAATGAGGTACAGAAATGATGTTTCCGTTGTTGAAGGAAACAACAACGGAAACAAAACGGTACAGAAGGACTTTATTCAAAAATGGCAAAATAGCACTGACTGCCATGATACAGATGCATCACTGCCAAAGATTGAACAAAGGGAAGGTGGTCCTCAGTAGGAGATATGACCACCCCTAATGTCGAAGCAGGCTTTGCACCGCCTGCCCATACTTAGAACAACGTTGTTGATAAGTTCTTGAGGTAACATCGTCCATTCCTCTGTCAGCGCCATCTTCAGCTGGTGAACATTTTCTGGTGGGTGCGGACGAACACACAGAGCGTCCCATGTGTGTTCGATGGGAATTAAAATGGCGGAACGGACAGGCCAATTCATACGAACAATGTTCTCACTTTCCAAAAGCATATCAACAGCTGCAGTGCGATGGGGTGTGGCGTTACCATCCATAAACACGAACTCGGAGCCAATGGAACCTCGGAACAGATGCACATGGGGAAGGATTACCTCAATACAATAGAGTGCACCGGTTACAGTACCGCCTTCCAGTATCTGAAGCTGTGTACGTCCATCGAAGATAACGCCTCCTCAGACGAGAACACCTCGACCGCCATATCGATCCCTTTCAGTGATGTTTGCGGGGTGATACCGTGTGCCAACCTCTTGCCAGATTAGCTGACGTCCAGGATCACTGCTGAGACTGAATCTACTCTCATCAGTAGTAAAGAGTACCTTAAGTAAATATTTTGTGGTTGTAACTTTTAGAAATAGTGTTGGTCGTTAAGTTTTGCTTACCAGTGTACTATTCAAGTACTTAAGTGAAATATTAACACGATATCCTGAAAACAAAAGACTTCCACCGCAGCAGAGATCCCTGGTCCCACAGAAAGTAGCTATAGTTGGTGATCGGCTGTCAGGGAAGTGAGAAATATATTGTGCAAAATGGACAGGTGGAATGGGACCTGAGTTTGTCGGCCAGGAACTAAAGTAGATTACGTTATACAGAAGCAATCATCTACTAAGGGCACAAAAGGTGATAATTTTTTACATTAATACGAATGCTATTAAGAGTTGGAGATGTGAGGATTTCATTACAAAGCAGAGTGCAATGTTGAGAAAAAGTAGCGGATTAGGATTGAAATTGAAAGTGTCTACAATTCTGCACAGACACGATAGGTGGGAGCGCATGATGAGAGCCTTGCAAGGTTCGTGGGGTGGAATTTTCCTCTAACGGTCCAAAAACGCTTTTTGTAATGGTCCAAAAACGCTTTTGAAAAAGCGTTTTTGGACCATTACACGACCATGAAGTCCTGCTTGTTTAAGACAAAGTTTTACAATGGATGGAGACACCGGCGCTTCTCTGCTTTTAATGAACTCAGGTCAGATTTGAGGTGCTGTAAGTGGTCAATTGTGTTTAGAAATCAGTGTTATGGTCTTATCTTGTGCTTCCATTGTTACGCGCAGTCGACCTCATCGTGGTTTGTTGTTTAAGTGTCATTGAAATCGTCGAATTGTAATTTCTACTAGTGTCATTGAAATGCTACTAGTGTCATTGAAATCGTCGAATTGTAATTTGTCTTCCTTTAAGTGAAACATCTATTTTTTTTCCCGAACACTCCTCTTGGAATAAATTTCTTTATATAGAGTTATAATATCACTTATTTTTTCAATACTCCCCTTATCTAGAATGTTCTAGAATAATCTACAGCATTCATCAAAATTCAGGAGTCTTGTACAACGTTCTTCTAAATTCAGGAATTTCTACAATGTTCTACCACATTCAGCAGTCTTCTACACCTTTCTGGAAAGGTGTAGAAGACTTCCGAATCTCCTGGAGTCTCCAGAAAACTGTAGGAGACTCCCGAATCTCCAGAGAGGTGTAGGAAGATTCCAGAGAGGTGCAGGAGACTTCTACACCTTTCTGGAATCTTTTACAAAATTCTAGAAATTTCTTAAATATTTCTTAAATATTATTTAAGCTTTTGGATTTTTATACACAATAGAAAATATTTTAAAAGATTGGTGAACAAGTTGGCTCTATATTAAAAAAAACTTTTAAAATTATTAAAAATGAAATGTGAATCCAAACTTTTAGGTGGGAGTGTACTAAATGGATCAATTATGTACGCGCACATCCGTTTTTATTAATGAAGAGTAAATTTGTTTCATTAACATTATACTGATGTTATCTTTGCATTTTTGTTCGTGGAACTAATTCATAACAGAAATATATTTTTAGAACGTTTCAGAAGTGATTATTCTTCCAATTTCCAACTGAATCTTGCTTTGCTTCCAATTTATTTTATAAAGATGAATTTGTAATTTCGCAACCTCAATAAATTTATTTGTTTTATTTAGATAATTTTTTAAATAAAAACAAGCAGTCTTTAACTCGTTTCAATGATTCCTGTTTTTTCTTTTAGTATAACAAAAACTATTTTCCAGCGCATGTTCTTTCCTTGGCTGTGGTTGGATTTTTTATTCTTCAATGTTTCCTCCTCGGGGCGACAACTGAAGAAAGACGTGCAAACAGTGCACAGTTTTACTCGCAAGGTTAGCACAAAATTAGATGATTATCCTATATTTATCTGTGAACGATGAAAATCTTAAATTGATACTTCAATTAAAGCGCACTTCTGGTATTTTGTTCAAGTTTTCAACATTCAAAATTGCACAATAACGTATAATTGGTTAAATTATGAAAACTTTTAACAATGTTTCATCATTCGGTTGTGCAATTTAATAAATTACAAATGGTATTATCTTTTCTGCTTCAGATTATCAAGGAAAGAAAAATATCTGCTCTGCAAAACCACATTTCCGTGGAGGAGGACGATCCTGATGACTTTGGACATCACCAAAAGAAAAGTGTGACTCTTCTGGACCTGTTATTTTGCCAACATTTAACCGATCCCTTGTTGACTGAACAGAGAAGAGGTTGACCTGTTCGTGTTTGCGGTAAGTCTTGATATTTCTAATTCCCAAATGAAAGGACAAAAGGGTCCTCTTTATTTTAGAAAGAAAACGTCGGTCTTCTGGAGTTATTGGTTGTGTCAATGGCATAAATCAATGTAATATCAATATCAGTAAACTTCACGTGCATATATTAATAGTATTTGAGCATATTCATCATTTAAAACAAATTTTTCTCTTATATATTTATTTTATTTTTTGTTCAGGGCCATGACACCACAGCAGTTTCTCTGTCTTGGTCTCTCTACTGCATTGGGTTGTATTCGCATGTGCAGAAGAAGATCCAAGAGGAACTCGATTCAATCTTTGGGGAAGACGTCGATCGTGTCGTAACCACAGATGATATGAAAGAAATGAAATATCTGGAATGTGTGGTGAAGGTAAATAATGCTAAGTTGGAGGAAATGTTAAGTTATACTAAAGATGTTGAATTTCAGTGGTTTTTATACTCAAGAAATACATTAGTGGAAAAATTTTAAGGTCCAATTTGCACCTAACCATTTGTGAATTCATTGGATGTTGTTGTAGGGTTTTAGGCGCATCAACAACTCAGGCCATATTAGACTTATATTATTATTAGTTTTAGTAATGGCCATATGGTGTTAAGAAGCCTAAGGCTTATGCTACACTAGCCAAAAAAAAAAAAAGCAAAGCAAATTAGTATATCAAATAAATATTTAATAAATAATAAAAGAAATGGAAATAAACAACCTATGCATTTCCCTCCTCCCGTAAGTAACTATCCAGCTGACCTTTGAATTTCCCCAAACTGTCAGTCTCTACCACCCATGTAGGTAACTTATTCCAGTAATTTTCAGCCCGCTGGTTAAATAAAACTTCCTGCAATCTAGTCTAAACAACTCCTCCCGTAATTTCAAGTTATGGCCCTTAGTTCTAGAATCATTTATAACTGTGAAAATATTGCCCTCATTTATTTTACCTTTGCCGCCTCAATCAGGTCTCCTCTAAGGGGCCTAGTTTCCAAGTTGTCTGTAAATTAATAATATGTATTAAATTGCGTGTATTCTGTAGTCGATTTGCTATTTGCTGGAATTAACCTTTCCGGGAGGAAAAACCATGTTTCGCACTCTTGAGAACAAATAACTCAGCTCCATTGGGCAAAAAGCCCACAATAATTCCTCGCGTCATTAACGGGATTCACAAAGGCTACTCACAAGAGCTTCTGAACTTGAATGGAACACATAAATCAAGTAGCAGATGCATATGAACACACGCACTCGTCCATCTCATACTGAAATATGGATGATTTTAAATAGGCTGACAATGATGCCTCATTCATGTCGCGTGTATGTTTATGAATGTCAAAGGTAATTTTTCATAACCCACTGTCTTGGATAACTGTATAAGGACTCATTGTGGTAGAGAATGAGAATCAGAGTTAGGAGGTAGCAAGTGTCCTGAATTATGTCCCATTGGAACATCATTCGAAATGATGTTCCAATTCGGAGAAAGTTGTGGAAGGCGGATAAGCACTGAACAGAGTTGTGCAAGGTCAACGAAGAATCGCACCAGCAGTATGACCACTGACTAACCCTAACTAGTAGAAAATACTGGACAGCAATTTCTTCCGAGTTTTCTGCACTTAAAAACAAAATATTATCCACCACACCAATGCATCTCATAAATTGTTGAGGGAAAGAGAGAGATCCCTAAATTCAAGGTAAACCATTTGTTCACGGAATTCCATATTCAGCCTACAGTCAGATTGTGTATTCTTATTTGGAGACAACCAGATTTAGTTCATAAACATAGAGTAATGGAAGTGGCATGTGAGGACTCGTTAAATTGCTTGAACAGGCACGTGTAATATGGATATGAAATATACTCTTATGCACTGTCCTTGTGAAGCTATACATCGATGAGAGAGAAGGTATAACTGATGTTAGGGAATACCGATAAAGTCCTTTAACGTGTGCCAGACTTTTTATTGGTACAGCTTGCCCCGTTACTTCTATTAGAAGATAACCTTCCCAAATCCCATATAGAGCAAAACCAGTGAAAGGTTTCTTCAGAATGATGATATTTGCGGATTCTACTCACACTTTCAATTTAATATTCACCACTAGATCAGACAAGTTTACAATTAATCATTTTGACGATGAATCCAATCGTTAAGAGATTTAGCATTCACGGGACCTCACGGGACCTTGAACCTCTGTCTACTGTTCAAACGCATTGTAGCTATTGAGGTCTCCAGAACTTGAATTTTATGTACCATCAAAGACGTTTAAAAGTTGAATGAAATTATTGAGATGATAAATTAAATTTCTGTTCTATTTGATGTATTTCTAAGAATTAAAGAAAAATTCAAAGAAAATATAAATTTAAATGAAATCAAATTAGGAAACCTAAATTCGACAGTTTTGTTTGTTAATTTTCTATCGTTGAACAGGAGGTACTCCGTTTATATCCTTCTGCTCCAATACTTGGCCGGAACTGTGCAGAAGATATCATTCTTGGTAAGAAACATTTCTTCAAGGAATTTCCTTTTTCTTAAAGTCTTTTTCCTCGTTTTTAACTGATAGCGAATTATCGAACCATCTCTTCTGTATATGTTTCTGTGGCTACCCTATTTACAGGTTGTAATTGCATGAAGGGGTGAACTTTGAAAAATGTACGAATTGTACTATATAAAAGAAATTTAGAACAAAATTTAAATGAAAGAAAGAAAAATGTTTAGAACTATAATATTCTATTGGATATGACCCCTTTAAAAGCGAACAATTTCATTCCAGATGGCCATGTTATTCCTAAAGGTACAACGATGTACATACCAATTCTTTTTCTCCATCGTAATGAAGAAGAATTTTCCAATGCAGAGGTCTTCGACCCGGAGAGGTTCTCATCAGAAGAAGGGAATAAATTTGATTCTTACAGTTACCTTCCTTTCTCAGTTGGTCCAAGGAGTTGCATCGGTAATCTATATCTTCTGAATAATTATAAAACTTGTTAGTCCTATCAATAATCTATAAACGAAAGCATATAATGGAAATTTTGATATTCAAGTAAAATCTCATTTTAACAGTTTTTTAAACTTGAAAATGGTAGTGACCAATAGGTTATAAAATCAGCCCACAGCAATAAGAATAAAGTCTAGTGTTTCTGCTATAATATGCAATGTAGCCTATGGGATATGTATGAAAAAAGAAATAATAATTTTCGTATTTAATCACTCCGATTTTAATAAAATTTGCCCTGGTTAGATAACTATTTCTAAAAGAGACAAAGATAAATTATGATGAAAATATATCCACTAAGAGTCGAGTTATTACATGCGGACGGGCAGATAGACATAGACATTGAAATTGTTTTGATTTAAATAGATATGAAATAACAGCGTTAACTATAAAGGATTGCTGAACTGATTTTTTTTCATTTAATTTTCCAGGTCAGAAGTACGCTATGTTGGAATTAAAGGTGACTTTAGCAAATATTCTCCGTAAGTTCAACATTCATTCTATCAATCCCAGGGATAAGGTCCTTTTTGTACCAGAAGTGGTTCTTCGACCAGCTGATAAACTTCGCATACAGTTCAGGACAATTAAATAGTTCATTTTAATGAAGCGCCTTCCTCAACAGACTTTGAAGATTCATCTTAGGAATCAATAAAGATCATTATAATTTAATGCTTGCATGAGCAATGATTTATGGATTAACAGTGTTCTAAATACTGTAAAATACTATAGTATGGGTATGTTATAGACTCACAGGCGAAAATATTAGAATCCTTTATTTAATATCTCAGTCAAATTCTTCAAATGAGGAAGTCCAGCTCCACATATTTATGTTCACGCATGCACAGAAGAATACGGGAAAGGGCACTGCGTCGTTCTTAAGTTTTTATTTATTATTTTTTCTTTACTTGACATTATGATTGTACCCCGTATGTACAACTTTAACATGTATATAATATAAAATTTTGCATCTTTATCACATAATGCTTTGAGGGGGTTTCCCCACATTATTTTTATACAAAAAAAACAAAATAATAAATCAAAAATGACTTACGATTTTCCAATAATAAATCAGCGATGGTGAACTTACCGACGAAGAGCTTTGAGATATTCTTGATTATTTCCAGATTGGGCATCGACCTTAATCCCTATGGCAGTCTCTGCAGAGTGAACCATAAAATTAGGGGTCAAAAGATGAATTCTGCTTCATAATATACTCCTAACTTATTTTTAGAGTTCTCAGTCCCTTATCGTTAAAAAAATGAGATTAAGTTTTATTTAACCACATCAAGGGTTAGAAGCCTAGATGTGGTTAAATAAAACTTAAGAATATGGCTTTCTGAATTCTTTATGAAGTTTCAAACAATAGTTTCAAGCGCTATCATTCGGTTAACGACATTCATTTATTAGTTAGCCTGCTTTTAGTAAACACAGAACTCTACTGGTTCTGGCCACATCCAGAGCAAATGAGTTTGCAGTGGGAACGATATCAATCAAATATCAAATTGGCCATGAGCAGAATCTATCCACACGTTAATGCGTAGAAGATTTCATACTATTTTATATTTCTTCTTAATGTAACTTAAGGACTCATGATCAGATTAATAGCACAAGAAAGTTGAACATCATTTTTTTTTATCATTAGATGATCCTGCTGCTGCCACAATCTGTTTCTCTGATTAGAGCATAAGTCCTCCGTGACATTTCTTCATTTTAATTTGAGCAGTTCCAGATGTCGGAAGATGGAATGGACTTTGACAAATATTTGCCAAAAACAGTTGGTTATTTGGCCCATTCTTAATAGTGGTAGTCGATTTCCCTTCAGCAAAGTTGGATTTTCATCCCGAAAACAAGAACCACACGTGGTATTCACAACTTACAGATATAACATACAAAGACTTCATAGCTTGGTTGCCTGGAGGCTTACTTTATAACAACAGGACCCTTCTAACAGAGCGTACTTCATTAAAATATGTTTGAAAATAATAAAATCATTTTGCAAAGATTGACCGATGGTTGAAATCACATGAGGCTTTTGGGAAGTGCTTATTAACTGCTTTTTGCAGTATTATATAAGCGTATATCTCTATAAGTGTATACCTCTGAACTCGCCTAGTCTGATAACAGGGAACCAGTTCAGAGGTTTACAGTATTATGTCTATATCTTGGATTTTGGTCTTGGAGGATCTTGGTCTTGGAGATAACAGTTATAGTTAAAAAATAAAACTTTAGGGTTTTTTCAAATATCAAAGGCATTTTATGGAAATATCAAGAGTTTTAAGGGATTGTGATATTCTAAATAATCATGATGCACATATTAAATTCGTATTTATTTTGTTCTTTAAAATAAAGAATGAAAAAATACTATTTTTGAAATTATTTTTACACTGTAGGCCTAAATAAAAAATATATCTTTTCAAGAAATATATGAGTTCGATTCTTTCTTTATAAACGTCGAAATGTTTTGTGCATTGTCTCCAAATTACTACCAATGAACTAAATTCTTATTGACCAATTATAGAGCTATTTTGAACCCAACAGATTCATTGAATTCATGCGATTAATGTTCAGAATATCGAGACTTACCACAAATGACATCCAGGGTGAATGAGGTTACAGAGGGAACGACATCAATCCACTCTTCATGATCTGCGCATTTTAATTTTTCCACAAGGATCGAAGACTGCTCGTTAAACATGTGCACAAATTCTTTCAGTATACTGAAGTGGAATTCCGAAGTCAGCAACTTCCTCCTGCTCTTCCACTTTTCGCCAGAACTGTAAGAACACGCTTTAGCCATTCCATCCAGTAATAACCGAAATTGCATCATAATATTATATTAATCATATATTATATACATAAAATGTTATTATATCAGAACTTAATCTTTGCATTAGGTTGTTTAGCTTTTTGAATCAAACAACCAGTCTGTGGTCATACTATTATGATGTGGAAAATTGATGTAATAGGTTATTAAACAAGCAGACAAGTCTACTTAAATCTACCGAAAAATTAAAGAATTATAATTTCATCAAACAACAAAAAAAGAAGTACAGGTCAACCCTGGAATTCTACCATATCTGCATTCTCTCGAGTCCGCATGTAACAAACATCCCAAGTCTTTCTTTATAGTGTCCATCTTGATGTATTTTATTTTTCCTCCTTAATTTATAGGTGACCCTTAGATAACTATTTATTTAATCATTTCAATGGCAGTTCCGGCAGTAAACGATACAAGGGCTATAGCATCCTGGAATACTGTAATTCTTAGCCAACTTCAAACTGTTCTTTGAGGTACCTCCCTCTCTTCACTCTCGATGTTCTTTCCACAACTTTTAAGTTACCATTTTTGACATTCTTACGGCTCTTACCACCTCATTTTGCGATTGACTTGCTGACCATCACTTCCTTCTAACAAACGTATCAAGGGCTACGTGCATTCTATACAAAGAGAAGCCTCTAATAAGATGTGCTCTCGGCCGCGTTAGACTCGAAAGTATACAGAATATCCTCATATTATATTTTACTTATTTCATTAAAATCATACCAGGCCACGAGTATTTAAACGTTGGGAAAGTTTTAGAAACTCCCAGTTAGCACAGTCAGTAAAATCGTCATCCTCTTCACATCGAGTAGAAAAGTCTCTGAATTCTAATCCTGTCGAAAACGTGAGGAATTTGTATTGGCCTTTTTCACAATATAGTTGAGTTAGTCGGTGTCAAGCGAGCGATGCATGGTTTTTTATCCCGGCAACTCACAGGAGAACACTTTCCAGAACTCTTTCAAGGGATGGAAGGACCGCTGGAGATGATGACAACATACCGACGGAAACCTATTTTGAGGAGAGAAACTTTAATTGTAACAATTTTACATTTTTTTTTTTTTTATAAAATCAGTCTCATTAATTTTTGGCAGACCTCGTGCTGCATTTCCCATTAAGCATACTACTCGTTGGTTCCTATGAATGTGGCACATAAAGCTGATGCAAACCGACACAATTTTCGCACTTTTAATTAATTAACTTAGCCTAAATTCTTACCTGAGCAATAATCCTTCATGCAGGGTATAGGCTTGAGAAACCTATACCCTCTTGACTTCGTGATATGCGATTTATTTGCTAGAAGAATCTGTAACAGGAACAAAAAACGGACATTTTATCGGCAATTTTATCTTCGAAAAGACTATAAAGTTTCTTGTCATTTGAAATTCTATCCACATTTGAAACACATCAAAATTTCTTTCTTTCTCATTAGACAATGAGTATCAAATAACAATTTTGTTAAAAAAAAAGTCCATGCGTGTCTTTCAGGTAGATTCATTCGCCTTTCAAACTTACTGCATAAACACTAAAGAACAGATAATTGATAGATCACCCACAGAAAGATCATACTCAGCGTACTCAATAGCCAGATGCAGTTCCAGAAATCCAAGAAGTAGACTATTAACTCGTTTATGGAGAAGAAAATATCGTGTGGCCAGCGATCATGTCGGCCAATCACGTCAGGTCACCAGAATCGTTAGACCTGGCCAAATGTAGCGATCATGTAACCGGTTCGTCAAAACAGACAGTGCAGCTGTGGACTTCCCCTGGATCAGTGCCCACTACGACATAATCTCACTAACGTGATGATTTGCGAAGAGGAGCTAATCAAGGCCATCAACGTCCTGTCCAATAAGAAAACAATGGGAAGTGACTCTATTCCCACCTTTTGCCTAAAAGTTGCCTCCTACTTCATCAGAGATCATTTGACGAATTTGTTTAACAGAATTTTACAACAGGGAGTCGTCCCAAACGCTTGGCTAAATTGTAGAGTCATCCCAGTTCCAAAGGTACAAATCCGGCCTCAACTGCTGATTATAGGCCTATTTCAATCTCTTCCCCTTTTCCCAAATGCCTGGAAAAGTGCATGTTTAGAGTGGTTGCCAATCAGATCCTTTCCCAGTGACCTTCAATCACCAATAACATGCAAACAGGCCTGAATTTGAAAACCATTCAAGCCTGGGAGCAAGACTATGTTATTCATGCTGTTTTTCTGGATCTGAAAGCCGCGTTTGACTCAGTGCAAGTTAAGCCACTTATGTGCCTCCTGGAGAACTACTACGGTTTCACGGGTAATGTCTCGAAGCTCCTCAGGAATCTGCTAACCAAGACGTGCCTTACCTTCCAGCAAGGGAATAACTGCATCACAAAACAGGTGGAAGTCGGTATACCCCAAGGTGGATTGTTGTCAGCATTGCATTTTTCTGCGATATTTATTCCGCTAATGAATGAGATACCTGCGTTTATGGCCTACGCCGACGACATTGTATGTTACCTCTCAAGCCCGGCTAACATCTCACCAGACCAGGCAGAGGAATTATCGAATTCTGTCATCCTGAACAAATATCTCTCCTCTTTCTGTGAATACGCTACCTATTTTGGGCTTAACGTAAACCCTAAAAAAATCCAAAATGTCATCTTCTCACCTAGAACACAAGTAGACCTCAATCCAGCAGCCTATCTGCAGTCCCACATTGCGGGGCATATTCTCGTCGCGTCCATTCCGTAAATTCTTAGGAGTGGTAATGGACGAAAACCTAACGTATAAGGCACAAATTCAGCAACTGCATTCAAGAGCATTACGGGCTTTCTGGGGTATGAAACTTGATCTTTGTAGAGCGCACAACAAGGAAACAGAAAATTTCTCCTCTACTACTTTAGTTCTATCATCAGTTATGGTATTGAAGTTTGGTCGGCTGCTCCTATGTCCAGTCTGAAGATACTCTAGGGTCTGGAATTCTGGATCCTAAAGTGAGATGAAGCACGATCTCCCAATAGCGAACCCATGCTGAGATTACAATTCCATTTTTGTCCAACAAAAACACACCCTTAATCATAGATTTCCAGAAGTTTAACCTCACACTGAGGTTAAACTTACTATACGTTTTTTCGCCATTTCACCTTAGGAAATACCTTTGTATTTCCTAAGGTGAAATGGCGTAAGGGGAGGCATTTGCACCTCTGTAATCTGCTGAGACTTCGTCTGTCTAATCCAGAGACGTATGAATTAGTAATACACTGAGGTTCAGCAATCTGTGCTTCTGCTGCTTTAGTCTCTTTGGCTCGGTTGTGTCATAACTGCTGAATCTTTCTTATCCTGAACAATCGTTAATTCCAATAGCCTGTGTGTATCAAACACAACATGATCATTAGTCCATAATTAAGGATTTATTGAAACTGGAGTTGAGGTGTACGTAGAATAGAAAATTGTAGACACCCCCGCAGAGTTTGACAGATAATTGGATCCTTGAGAAAGGCGCACAAAATTTATATTAAAATTAGTTATTAAAATTTAAAGTTTGATGAATCCCTGAAAATCCCTTAAGGAGATGGGCGTGGTGACTCCATGATCTTCGAAAAAGTACAGATAGGATTAGAGGTCATCAGTAAGACTGCGCTTAAAGTTTGTTTATTTTATCCCTAAGGAAATAAACTTGTAATTGAACAGCACTGGGTGACTCACCTTAGCGATTTTCCAGTTATTTACGAGGACAACTGGAATGGAGAACAGCCATAGCACTATTAACTTTTCTTTCGCCAACAAATGAGTCCATGCCATCAGTTCTTGAGTTAACACTGCAAATTATAAAAACTTATTAAAACATTATTTATTTATTAACCAAATGGTGTTTTTGCCTCTGAAAAGGTAGTTGCTAAAGGGGCTAACATTCTGTTATGGATGGTAAAATCACAAACACAATGGTTGCTACAGAACATTTAAAATTTATAATTTTTAAACTGAAATATTGTGCGATTTCAGCAATTATAATTTATATAATTATTTAATTTAGAAATTACTAAAGAATTATTTTAATTTAAACTTTTATTTAACATAAAATTAATATTAATACTTTTTCTTATCCTAATAATCAGGTTTACAATCATTTCATTCGCTCATCAGACATTAAAAACGTTCTTCACAGCTGGGGGAGTTTAAAGCCATTCTACACTGGTGTGCAAAACCTAAGAACCAACACTATTTCTAAAGGTTAAAACCACAAAATCTTTACTTAAGGTGCTCTTTAGTGATGAGAGTAGATTCAGTCTTAGCAGAGATTCTGGACGTCAGCTAATCTGGAGACACTCCTCTACATGATTTCAGTAATATAAAAGCCGAGCTTCACTTGCCAGTGGTACACGTCATTTCCCTTTTGTTTTCTATTAAGGAAATCCCGTTGTTTTCCTTAAGGAATACTTTCTAAAATCTAAAAACAACATTATTTATTACACAAGTGATAAAGAATTAATGGTGATCACTTTTGTGCGCAACATAAAATTTTATTAGTTTCCTTACGATGCATTTTATGATGTCTCTAAATCTTCACAACACATTAATAAAAAAAGTTATTCGTATTGATTTATTTTTAGATTCAAAAATATTTATTCATGTTCCCCATGGCAGTAATGACTTAATTTAGCAAGGAAACTGAAACACAATATCAATACTTCAAAATAATTTTAAATATTTATCTATTTTGAAGCTCTGAATAATACAGTTAAAAAAGCCGTTCTGCCACTCTTTGCCCATCACCTTCTAGATAAGCCACCATTTTATTTTCGCGGCTGACAGAAAAAGGGCCCCTTCTGTATACTATTAATGGCATTCTTTCTATTTTTAAGGTTAATGAATTGCCCCGGTAAACTACGGCGAAGGGTCTCTCTAGTGTGGTATGCTGCCCGGCCTTCGGTTAACTGTGCTGATGCCATTCCTGAATGAATGGCCCAATTTAATGCACAATGCAATTATAAATCACTGATCACCTCAATTAAACCATCGAGATTTGTTCCCTGTGAAGAAGTATTGGTAAGTCATTGAGCATCTTTGTAAAATACCTAAATGCTTGGGAATGAAAATATATTCAGCCAATTCAGCAGGGCTTATCTTCATATACGGGCCCTCGTGGTTAGCATTGTTGGTAGGATCGCCTTCCTTCTCACAATCCGGTGGAAAAGACCTGAGTTCGATCGATAACAGGAAGATTTTTTGGGCCTTCTTCACAAAGTGGCTGATAGCCGGTTTTAGGTAGCGTGGAATCTTTTCTCCCGAAAACCCGGGACTTTTTCTCCTCATCATGAGGAGAAAAAGGTAGGGCTTGGTCTTGGAGGTAGGTCTTGGAGCTGTAACCACTTGAACCCCCCAGGACCGAGAATGTAGATCCCTGTATTTGGTTCCCATTCTGTTGACAAAATGCTGCACGTGTTCTACAGTGTGTAGTATGTACAATCAATAACAGAAATTCAATATTTTTTGCACCTTTATAAGATTATAATATCACAATCTCAAAATATGGAACATTGAGAGTTATAGAGGTTGCCAGATTTCAGAGGTTCTACAAGTATTTATATTTATTCATTTAAATCAATATAAGTGCCACTACTAGTCAACGTTCTGTTAGTGGATGATAGGTGATAATCAATTAAAGTATTGGTAGGAATGGAACCACTCAACTATCGGGGACAAATTTTTTTCTAAGATGCTGAGTGGATTTTTTCAAGGTTTAGCCAGGTTCAAAGGAAGTATCATTGGTGTGATCGTGATAAATATTTAACTAAAATAAAAATCACTGAATCTCAGTATGCGATCAGGAACCACAGGTGTATCCAAGTATCCGAATTTCCTGACTACACTGCCTAAGTTAGATGAGGCCGGTTTTGCTGACTGGGTGATTCACCCAGTAATGTTAGGAACTACTGACCTTCCGGTCAGTAGTTCCTAACATTATTATTCAAAAATTTTCAGAGTATAAAGCGCAAAGTGCTCTTTGGGATAAGACAACTATCTTCATTTACAAAAAAAGAGAATGAATTAATTAAAGTGGCAACGTGAGGTCAAGGGATTCATAACAATAACAACATACGCCAACGTGCTCATACTTACACACATGAGGACTGAGTTTCCCTCTGTTTCTGTAACTTCTGTACACAAGATCCATGTTTCCTATAATGATACGCGGACGAGGACCTGGTAGATCAGAAAGCAAATGGTTGCGTCGATATCGACTGAGGCAAAGCCGTGTCACTACATATAATAGAAGGAGGGACACCGAGACAGTTAACGTTTCAAGAACAACCCACACCAGTTCGATGTGCTCGACGTTGCTTTCCATTGAATGCCTTGAAACACTGCGCTGCTCTTCAAAAGAAAACAACTTTAAATGGACGATGTATTTTATACATAGAATAAAATTTTATATGCTAAAGAAAATTTCCTTATGAAAGATACATGAACGTCAATATTCTTAGAAGAGCCTACGACATATCTTGGTGATTACAGAGGAGCCTTTGTAGGAATTTTATAACCAGTTGGATACCAGATGCACGCGCTCGAAATAATAATAAAATCTTTATTGAATTGCAATAGTACGCCCCTTCACCGTTAATAGATGAGGGTTTTGCCTCGTAAACTGAAATAAGGCTTAGAGGGTTCCCATCGAGATGTTCAATAAAATCTTCACAAAAGCGTCTGCTGTAATTTGGAAAAAAATATTACATAAATTTCAGAGATAAATTAGAAGAAAGAATAAAATAATATAAAATTATACGAAATTTAGAAAAAAGGTGTCAGCAGATGACCCTTTCGAATTAGACTTCCGATGATATCACACTGGCATTACTTTCTGTCATAAAATGTTACTCTCGCTTATAATGACATCTTTTCTGTACTTTTTGTTACGTATAAATTAATGGAGATCTGCTGGCATTTATGATATTTATGAGCCATTATCTCCAGATATGAATGTTTATCAGGAGAAGTATGTCCGCACCATTCTCCAAATGTGAATTATTCTTTGCTTTGAATCTGGTGACATGCTCAAAGCAGGCTGTAAGGTTAAGATGAGTAGGATATTTCTCTGTGGCCTGTGTATAACCTTATAAATGCCATCAATCCTTTACCAATTCTTTTCTAGAAATTTCTGGAGAAGATAAAATGCCCTAGTTTCTGAAATAACTGAGCCCTTTAATCATGGGTGTTAACATATATAATGGAATTTCAAAAGAAAACTACTTTCCCACTCAGTGGAGTGTATACTGAGTCACGCCAGTTGCAAGAGTCAATGTACCAAATGACATAAACTATTTTTGGCAGATTGTCAAAGCCTTAACACTACTCAAACTCACTGAGAATGTTTTACTCCCAATCTTAACCAGACAAATGATACCACACAGCCCTCATCAGGGACATTATGCACTGAACGACGAATAACTATAAGAAACTCAGTGTTATATGAGTTCCAAGAAAATTCCGAGCCCGCATTTATCTATCTGAGTGTTCAGGCAGCTTTTGACTGCCAGCATCTCTAGCTTCTTCCAACTCTGTGAGAGATATATCTAATCAAAGGAAAATTACTCCTTTTATTCTGTCCAACAGAATCCTTCCTCTTAAAGTCACATTCACTCGCAAATAACCATTGACGCCTCACAAGGTTGTATACTTCCCGGCTTACTCCTCACAGCCATCCTCATCTTATTCGTCGCCACCAGATCAGACATATACTGTGTTTGTGCAGATCACAGAAAAATATCAACGGAAGTCCACCTAACAGATAACCACAAACAAATCACTGAAGGAATCAATTTAAGACTCCTCCATCTCTCTCAATATCTATTAAACTTAGATATGCAAATAAATCCATCAAAATCCGCAATGATGACCTTCTTAACGAAGCCAAGCCAACCACACCTTCCAGTGATACTAAACGGTTCCTTAATCTCGAGGAGCTGCCACCGCACAGATTTAGAGTTATATTTGAACCAAAGATGCAGTTTCACAGATATCTTGAAGCCAATCATATCAAAATGTGTAGATTGAGATGGACAGAAAAGCAACATTTACTTCATGTTCGAGATTCTTCCTTCAAATACGTTTTTAGGACGGTTCATCCCTGTTTGCATCAGAGATCTGGGTTTCAGCTTCCGTATCCACGCTTTGCAGCATTCAATCCGACGAATATTGGATGGTCAGGTAACTTGCTCGCCTCGCACACATAACCTCACAAATGACATCAACGCTACCACCATTACAGAATCCCTCAATTACACAACTATGAAATCAAAAGTTGAAGAAAGAAGACTAACTAGCAGTACAAAACAGATTATAGGCTAGATCAACCCGAATATATAGGATACTTGTCATTAGATGGGCCCACATCAAACTCTCAGAGCCGTTCCCTCTATCCGCAAGATCTGTAATCGGTTCCACCTAGCTGACCGCTCCATTCCTATCGCCATGCCTCGGACTGTCCAGAACCCGGATGCCGATCTCCATTAATTTATACGTAACAAAAAGTACAGAAAAGATGTCATTATAAACGAGCGTAACATTTTATGACAGAAAGTAATGCCAGTGTGATATCATCGGAAGTCTAATTCGAAAGGGTCATCTGTTGACACCTTTTTTCTAAATTTCGTATAATTTTATATTATTTTATTCTTTCTTCTAATTCATCTCTGAAATTTATGTAATATTTTTTTCCAAATTACAGCAGAAGCTTTTGTGAAGATTTTATTGAACATCTCGATGGGAACCCTCTAAGCCTTATTTCAGTTCACGAGGTAAAACCCCCATCT
The DNA here is from genome assembly GCF_048544385.1 of Mastigoproctus giganteus. NCBI lineage: Eukaryota > Metazoa > Arthropoda > Arachnida > Uropygi > Thelyphonidae > Mastigoproctus > Mastigoproctus giganteus. Next base: position 202,633,116 of record NC_143581.1, on the reverse strand, counting down.
ATTAACGGTGAAGGGGCGTATTATTGCAATTCAATAAAGATTTTATTATTATTTCGAGCGCGTGCATCTGGTATCCAACTGGTTATAAAATTCCTACAAAGGCTCCTCTGTAATCACCAAGATATGTCGTAGGCTCTTCTAAGAATATTGACGTTCATGTATCTTTCATAAGGAAATTTTCTTTAGCATATAAAATTTTATTCTATGTATAAAATACATCGTCCATTTAAAGTTGTTTTCTTTTGAAGAGCAGCGCAGTGTTTCAAGGCATTCAATGGAAAGCAACGTCGAGCACATCGAACTGGTGTGGGTTGTTCTTGAAACGTTAACTGTCTCGGTGTCCCTCCTTCTATTATATGTAGTGACACGGCTTTGCCTCAGTCGATATCGACGCAACCATTTGCTTTCTGATCTACCAGGTCCTCGTCCGCGTATCATTATAGGAAACATGGATCTTGTGTACAGAAGTTACAGAAACAGAGGGAAACTCAGTCCTCATGTGTGTAAGTATGAGCACGTTGGCGTATGTTGTTATTGTTATGAATCCCTTGACCTCACGTTGCCACTTTAATTAATTCATTCTCTTTTTTTGTAAATGAAGATAGTTGTCTTATCCCAAAGAGCACTTTGCGCTTTATACTCTGAAAATTTTTGAATAATAATGTTAGGAACTACTGATTGGAAATGAATCACCCAGTCAGCAAAACCGGCCTCATCAAACTTAGGCAGTGTAGTCAGGAAATTCGGATACTTGGATACACCTGTGGTTCCTGACTTCATACTGAGATTCAGTGATTTTTATTTGAGTTAAATATTTATCACGATCACACCAATGATACTTCCTTTGAACCTGGCTAACCCTCGAAAAAATCCACTCAGCAACTTAGAAAAAAATTTGTCCCAGATAGTTGAGAGGTTCCATTCCTACCAATACTTTAATTGATTATCACCTATCATCCACTAACAGAACGTTGACTAGTAGTGGCACTTATATTGAATTATGTGAATAAATATAAATACTTGTAGAACCTCTGAAATCTGGCAACCTCTATAACTCTCAATGTTCCATATTTTGAGATTGTGATATTATAATCTTATAAAGGTGCAAAAAATATTGAATTTCTGTTATTGATTGTACATACTACACACTGTAGAACACGTGCAGCATTTTGTCAACAGAATGGGAACCAAATACAGTGATCTACATTCTCGGTCCTGGGGGCTTCAAGTGGTTACAGCTCCAAGACCTACCTCCAAGACCAAGCCCTACCTTTTTCTCCTCATGATGAGGAGAAAAAATCCGGGTTTTCGGGAGAAAAAATTCCACGCTACCTGAAACCGGCTATCAGCCACTTTGTGAAGAAGGCCCAAAAAAATCTTCCTGTTATCGATCGAACTCAGGTCTTTTCCACCGGATTGTGGGAAGGAAGGCGATCCTACCAACAATGCTAACCACGAGGGCCCGTATATGAAGATCAGCGCTGCTCGATTGGCTGGATATATTTTCATTCCCAAGCATTTAGGTATTTTACAAAGATGCTCAATGACTTACCAATACTTCTTCACAGGGAACAAATCTCGATGGTTTAATTGAGGTGATCAGTGATTTATAATTGCATTGTGCATTAAATTGGGCCATTCATTCAGGAATGGCATCAGCACAGTTAACCGAAGGCCGGGCAGCATACCACACTAGAGAGACCCTTCGCCGTAGTTTACCGGGGCAATTCATTAACCTTAAAAATAGAAAGAATGTCATTAATAGTATACAGAAGGGGCCCTTTTTCTGTCAGCCGCGAAAACAAAATGGTCGCTTATCTAGAAGGTGATGGGCAAAAAGTGGCAGAACGGCTTTTTTAACTGTATTATTCAGAGCTTCAAAATAGATAAATATTTAAAATTATTTTGAAGTATTGATATTGTGTTGCAGGTTCCTTACTAAATTAAGTCATTACTGCCATGGGGAACATGAATAAAATTTTTTGAATCTAAAAATAAATCAATACGAATAACTTTTTTTATTAATGTGTTGTGAAGATTTAGAGACATCATAAAATGCATCGTAAGGAAACTTTAATAAAATTTTATGTTGCGCAAAAAAGTGATCACCATTAATTCTTTATCACTTGTGTAATAAATAATGTTGTTTTTAGATTTTAGAAAGTATTCCTTAAGGAAAACAACGGGATATCCTTAATAGAAAACAAAAGGAAAATGACGTGTACCACTGGCAAGTGAAGCTCGGCTTTTATATTACTGAAATCATGTAGAGGAGGCCACCTTCGTCTTGCTTAGGCGAAGTGGGATAAACCTATTATAATAACGGACAGGAGACGTGGATGCGTCTGGAATAACCCACGTGGTCGATGATGATCCCGGCGTCATGAGTACCACAGTGCACAAATGTACCTTGCTCTCCCACACTGGGTGAAAATGGCGTCGGTTCGAAACGTATCAATGTCGCGAGGAATTTTGTATGGAGTTTTTCACAACTTGCCTGAGTGTCACAGACGAGCATTGCTCATCCGTGACCTATTCGCTCCAGGAAACTCGAGTTCTTCGTCCAGAAAACAGCAAATCGACCACACATGAAATTTCAAGACATATACGGCGAGATATGGTCTAATTCTCTGATGTTTTTAAAATCCTACCACAACAACCGATGTTCCCGATTTACGCTTTCAGCATCAATGGAAGAGTTTAGGTATGGAAGAAATCACACGAGGTACTGAAATCATGCCATATAGAACTCAAATTACAGGTTGTTGGAACTGTTGGAAGAACATACCATTCACCATAACAGGAGGCGCAATGTTGTGTGTGGCACGTTTTTCTAGCCAACTATTTATCTTCTTATCCCACTGGAAACTTCTTGAATTCTAGAATGTATCTGAAAATTATTGAGGATAGGTACACCCAGCAATTTTGAGTATCTACCCCTGGGGTTCTTTGAAGATGACAATGCAACCATTCCCACCTCATATGGGAATGGTTGCATTTCACACAATGAAAAGTTTCTTAAACTATTCTTTCACTCTAATGTGTGGAAGAATAGCTTAAGAAACTTAAGAACGCTTCATGCATCTGTTCTGGTCAAGGAAATCCTCGGGATTCAATCTTGATCATCTGTGGGATTAAAGGGACACGAATGTTCATCACCACAATTCTTCGCTCATAACCTACCAGCAACTGGTTGGTTAGTTCCATGTTGTTGTAGGAGTTTAATCAGAACTTAGGCCATATTGCATTGTACATAATATATCTTTAAATCTCATGTGTTTTATGGTCGATTTTACTGTTGTTTCCTGGACAAGAAACCCGAGTTTAAAGGAGAAAAAAAACAATTACCTCGTTTGAGTCCGACTAACTCAGCCAATCTGTGTAAAAAGTCCATAAAAATTCCTTGCATCATTGACAGTATCGAATTCAGCTCTTTTCCACCCGGTGTGGTTGAGGACGAAGATTCTACAACTGTGCTAAACGACGAAGGATTACCAGGAACTGAAGATAGATATTTTTGTTACGTCAATAGTCTCATATTCTTCATCACTTTTGAACAACTTGTTCACTGTATACCCTGTTATGGAGGAGCAGCGACTCTTGCCAGACGTGGTTCAATGCGTTCTAAACTTATGGTCCTAATGAAGTGTTTGGGGAATGTCCAAGTGTACAAATACAGTAATTATTGGAATTTACAGCGTAGATGGTCAAGTTCCATCGGTTTACCCGTATATCTTATAAAATGAAAATGTGGCCAGTAAATTAGCAGTATTCAATGACATGAGGGTCGATCTCTATGTGTATGCAGAGCACAAGAAACACAGAAATGAAATGCAGGAAAATATGTACAAATACAGAGTGCAAAATTTAAGGACCAGTCAGGTTTTTCACCTGTACCTTCTCATAGGAGTGGCCTGGATATGGGAAAAGCATACCAAAGGAACCTCGTGAGGTACAGAAATGACGAAGGAAACAACACCGACACAACAACGGAAACAAAACGGTACAGAGGGACTTTATTCAAAAATAGCAATACAGCACTGGTTGCCATGATACAGATGCATCACTACCAAAGATGGAACAAAGGGAAGAGGTGGTCCTCAGTAGGAGATATGACCACCCCTAATGTCGATCCAGACTTTGCACTGCCTGTGCATACTTAGAACAATGATGTTGATAATTCTTGCTTTCTGGTGGGTGTGGACATGCCGCTAGGCGTCTCCACAGAGCGTCCCATATGTGTTCGATGGGATTTAGATCGATGGAACGGGCAGTTCAATCCATGCGATCAATGTCCTCACTTTCCCAAAGCATATCAATAACTGCAGTGCGATGGGATGTGGCGTTATCATCCATAAACACGAACTCGGGGCCAATTGCACTTCGGAACAGACGCACATGGGGAAGGATTACCTCAGTACAGTAGAGTGCAACGGTTACAGTACCGCCTTCCAGTAACTGGAGTTGTGTACGTCCATCCAAGATAACGCCTCCCCAGACGAGAACACCTCGACCGCCATATCGATCCCTTTCAGTGATGTTTGCGGTGTGCCAAACTCTCTCCAGATTAGTTGACGTCCAGAATCGCTGCTGAGACTGAATCTACTCTCATCACTAAAGAGTACCTTAAGTAAAGGTTTTGTGGTTGTATCCTTTAGAAATAGTGTTGGTCCTTAGGTTTCGCACACCAGTGTAGTATGGCTTTAAACTCCCCCAGCTGTGAAGAACGTTTTTAATGTCTGATGAGCGAATGAAATGATCGTAAACCTGATTATCAGGATAAGAAAAAGTATTAATATTAATTTTATGTTAAATAAAAGTTTAAATTAAAATAATTCTTTAGCAATTATTAAATTAAATAATTATATAAATTATAATTGCTGAAATCACACAATATTTCAGTTTAAAAATTATAAATTTAAAATGTTCTGTAGCAACCATTGTGTTTGTGATTTTACCATCCATAACAGAATGTTAGCCCCTTTAGCAACTATCTTTTCAGGGGCAAAAAAACCATTTGGTTAATAAATAAATAATGTTTTAATAAGTTTTTATAATCTGCAGTGATAACTCAGGAACTGATGGCATGGACTCATTTGTTGGCGAAAGAAAAGTTAATAGTTCTATGGCTGTTCTCCATTCCAGTTGTCCTCGTAAATAACTGGAAAATCGCTAAGGTGAGTCACCCAGTGCTGTTCAATTACAAGTTTATTTCCATAGAGATAAAATAAACAAACTTTAAGCGGTGTCTTACCGATGTCCTCTAATCCTATCTGTACTTTTTCGAAGATCATGGAGTCACCACGCCCATCTCCTTAAGGGATTTTCAGGGATTCATCAAACTTTAAATTTTAATAACTAATTTTAATATAAATTTTGTGAGCCTTTCTCAAGGATCCATTTATCTGTTAAACTATGCGGGGGTGTCTACAATTTTGGATTCTACGTACACCTCAACACCAGTTTCAATAAATTCTTAATTATGGACTAATGATCATGTTGTGTTTGAAACACACAGGCTATTGGAATTAACGATTGTTCAGGTTAAGAAAGATTCAGCAGTTATGACACAACCGAGCCAAAGAGGCTGAAGACAGATTGCTGAACCTCAGTTTATTACAATTCACACGTCTCTGGATTAGGCGAAGTCTCAGCAGATTAGAGAGGTACAAATATCTCCCCACAAAAAATACCACAAAGGTATTTCCTAAGGTGAAATGTCGAAAAAAAGACTAGTGAGTTTAACCTCAGTGTGACATGGAAAATTATGGAAATCTTTGATTAAGGGTGTGTTGCAGAATTTGTTGGACAAAAATGAAATTGTAATCTCAGCATGGAATGTATCTCAGATTTACGCAGAGCTGTGATTTTGATGTTCTATAGGGTAGGTGAGCCCAATTGTTGGCCCACTTTAGGACCCAGAATTCCAGACGCCAGAGTATCTTCAGACTGGACATAGGAGCAGCCGACCAAACTTCAGTACCATAACTGATGATAGAACTAAAGTAGTAGAGGAGAAATTTTCTGACTGCTTCCTTGTTGAGCACTCTATAGAGATCAAGTTTCACACCCCAGAAAGCCCGTAATGCTCTTGAACGCAGTGCTGCATTTGTTCCTTATACGTTAGGTTGGCGTCCATTACCACTCCTAGGAATTTTACGGAATGAGTGGCGACGAGAACATGCCCCGCAATGGGGGACTGCAGATAGGCTGCTGGATTGAGGTCTGCTTGTGCTCTAGGTGAGAATATGACATATTTGGATTTTTTTAGGGTTTACTTTAAGCCCAAAATAAGTAGCGTATTCACAGAAAGAGGAGAGATATTTGTTCAGGATGACAGAATTCGATAATTCCTTTGCCTGGTCTGATGAGGTGTTAGCCGGGCTTGAGAGGTAACATACAATGTCGTCGGCGTAGGCCATAAACGCAGGTATCTCATTCATTAGCGGAATAAATATCGCAGAAAAATGCAATGCTGACAACGATCCACCTTGGGGTATACCGACGTCCACCTGTTTTGTGATGCAGTTATTCCCTTGCTGGAAGGCAAAGCACCTCTTGGTTAGCAGATTCCTGAGGAGCTTCGGGACATTACCCGTGAAACCGTAGTAGTTCTTCAGGAGACACATAAGTGGCTTAACTTGCATTGAGTCAAAGGCTGCTTTCAGATCCAGAAAAAAACAGCATGAATAACATAGCCTTGCTCCCAGGCTTGAAGGGTTTTCAAATTCAGAGCCTGTATGCATGTTATCGGCGATCTTTGTGAGAGCGCGTAATGTGTATGCTGAAGTCACTGGGAAAGGACCTGATTGGCAACCACTCTAAACATGTACCCTTCCAGACATTTGAGAAAAGGGGAGGGGATTGAAATAGGACTATAGTCAGCAGTAGAGGTCGGATTTTGTACCTTTGGAACTGGGATGACTATAATTTAGCCAAGCGTTTGGGACGACTCCCTGTTGTAAAATTCTGTTAAACAACTTCGTCAACTGATCCCTGAGGAAGTAGGAGGCAACTTTTAGGCAAACGGTGGGAATAGAGTCACTTCCCATTGATTTCTTATTGGACAGGACGTTGGTGGCCTTGATTATCTCCTCTTCACAAATCGTCACGTTAGTGAGATTAATTCTGTCGTAGTGGGCACTGTTCCAGGGGAAGTCCACAGCTGCACTGTCTGTATTCACGAACCGGTTACATAATCCCTCCATTTGGCCAGGTCTAACGATTCTGCTGACCTGTCGTGATTGGCCGACCATGATCGCTGGCCACACGATATTTTCTTCTCCATAAACGAGTTAATAGTCTACTTCTTGGATTTCTGGAAACTGCTGAGTATAATCTTTCTGTGGGTGATCTATCATTTATCTGTTCTTTAGTGTTTATGCAGTAAGTTTGAAAGGCGAATGAATCTACCTGAAAGACACGCATGGACTTTTTTTTTTAACAAAATTGTTATTCGATACCCATTGGCTAATGAGAAAGAAAGAAATTTTGAGGTGTTTCAAATGTGGATAGAGTTTCAAATGACAAGAAACTTTATAGTCTTTTTCGAAGATAAAATTGCCGATAAAATATCAGTTTTTTGTTCCTGTTACAGATTCTTCTAGCAAATAAATCGCATATCACGAAATCAGGAGGGTACAGGTTTCTCAAGCCATGGCTGCATGAAGGATTATTGCTCAGGTAAGAATTTAGGCTAAGTTAATTAATTAAAAGTGCGAAAATTGTGTCGGTTTGCATCAGCTTTATGTGCCACATTCATAGGAACCAACGAGTAGTATGCTGAATGGGGAATGCAGCACGAGGTCTGCCACAAATTAATGAGATTGATTTTATTAAAAAATATATAAATTTTTTACAACTAAAGTTTCTCTTCTCAAAATAGGCTTCCGTAGATAGATTGTCATCATCTCCAGCGGTTCTTCCATGCCTTGAAAGAGTTCTGGAAAGTGTTCTCCTGTGAGTTGCCGGGATAAAAAACCATGCATCGCTCGCTTGACACCGACTAACTCAACTATACTGTGAAAAAGGCCAATAAAAATTCCTCACGTTATCGACAGGATTAGAACTCAGAGACTTTCTACTCGATGTGAAGAGGATGACGATTTTACCAACTGTGCTAACTGGGAGTTTATAAAACTTCCCCAACGTTTAAATACTCGTGTTCCGGTGTTATTTTAATGAAATAAGTCCAAATATTGTTGTTGTTGTTATGGAGGCTTAATGGCACATAAGCATCTATGGCTATAATGTGCCTAAGTCCAAATATGATATGAGGATATTCTGTATACTTTCGAGTCTAACGCGGCCGAGAGCACATCTTATTAGAGGCTTCTCTTTGTATAGAATGCACGTAGACCTTGATAGGTTTGTTAGAAGGAAGTGATGGTCAGCAAGTCAATTGCAAAATGAGGTGGTCAGAGCCTAAGTGTGTCAAAAATGGTAATTTAAAAGTTGTGGAAAGAACATCGAGAGTGAAGAGAGGGAGGTACCTCAAAGAACAGTTTGAAGTTGGCTAAGAATGACAGCATTCCAGGATGCTGTATCCCTTGCATCTTTAGCTGCCGGAAATACCATTGAAATGATTAAATAAATAGTTATCTAAGGGTCATCTATAAATTAAGGAGGAAAAATAAAATACATCAAGATGGACACTATAAAGAAAGACTTCGGATGTTTGTTATATGCGGACTCGAGAGAATGCAGATATGGTAGAAATCCAGGGTTAATCTGTACTTATTTTTCTGTTGTTTGATGAAATTATAATACTTTAATTTTTCGGTTGATTTAAGTAGACTTGTCTGCTAGTTTAATAACCTATTACATCAATTTTCCACATCATAATAGTATGACCACAGACTGGTTGTTTGATTCAAAAAGCTAAACAACATAATGCAAAGATTAAGTTCTGATATAATAACATTTTATGTATATAATATATGATTAATATAATATTATGATGCAATTTCGGTTATTACTGGATGGGATGGCTAAAGCGTGTTTCTTACAGTTCTGGCGAAAAGTGGAAGAGCAGGAGGAAGTTGCTGACTTCGGCATTTCACTTCAGTATACTGAACGAATTTGTGCACGTGTTTAACGAGCAGTCTTCGATCCTTGTGGAAAAATTGAAATGCGCAGTTGATGAAGAGTGGATTGATATCGTTCCCACTGTAACTTCATTCACCCTGGATGTCATTTGTGGTAAGTCTCGATATTCTGAACATTAATCGCATGAATTCAATGATTCTGTTGTGTTCAAAATAGCTCTATAATTGTTCAATAAGCATTTAGTTCCTTGGGAGTAATTTGGAGACAATGCACAAAACATTTCGACGTTTATAAAGAAAGAATCGAACTCATATATTTCTTGAAAAAATATATATTTTTTATTTAGGCCTATAGTGTAAAAATAATTTCAAAAATAGTATTTTTTCATTCTTTATTTTAAAGAACAAAATAAATACGAATTTAATATGTGCCTCATGATTATTTAGAATATCACAATCCCTTAAAACTCTTGATATTTCCATAAAATGCCTTTGATATTTGAATAAACCCTAATGTTTTATTTTTTAACTATAACTGTTATCTCCAAGACCAAGATCCTCCAAGACCAAAATCCAAGATATAGACATAATACTGTAAACCTAGGAACTGGTCCCCTGTTATCAGACTAGGCCAGTTCAGAGGTATACACTTATAGAGATATACGCTTATATAATACTGCAAAAAGCAGTTAATAAGCACTTCCCAAAAGCCTCATGTGATTTCAATCTTTGCAAAATGATTTTATTATTTTCAAACATATTTTAATGAAGTACGCTCTGCTAGAAGGCTCCTGTTGTTATAAAGTAAGCCTCCAGGCAACCAAGCTATAAAGTCTTTTGTATGTTATATCTGTAAGTTGTAAATACCACGCGTGGTTCTTGTTTTCGGGATGAAAGTCCAACTTTGCTGAAGGGAAATCGACTACCACTATTAAGAATGGGCCAAATAACCAACTGCTTTTGTCAGAAATTTGTCAAAGTCCATTCCATCTTCCGACATCTGGAACTGCTCAAATTAAAATGAAGAAATGTCACGGAGGACTTATGCTCTAATCAGAGAAACAGATTGCGGCAGCAGCAGGATCACCTAATGATAAAAAAATGATGTTCAACTTTCTTGTGCTATTAATCTGATCATGAGTCCTTAAGTTACATTAAGAAGAAATATAAAATAGTATGAAATCTTCTACGCATTAACGTGTGGATAGATTCTGCTCATGGCCAATTTGATATTTGATTGATATCGTTCCCACTGCAACCACATTTGCCTTGGATGTGGCCAGAACCAGTAGAGTTCTGCGTTTACGAAAAGCAGGCTAACTAATAAATGAATGTCGTTAACCGATTGAGACAGCTTGAAACTATTGATTGAAACTTCATAAAGAATTCAGAAAGCCATATTCTTAAGTTTTATTTAACCAAATCTAGGCTTCTAACCCTAGAGATATGGTTAAATAAAACGTAATTTCATTTTCTTAACGATAAGGGAGTGTGAACTCTAAAAATAAGTTAGGAGTATATTATGAAGCAGAATTCATATTTATGACACCTAATTTTATGGTTCACTCTGCAGAGACTGCCATGGGGATTAAGGTCGATGCTCAATCTGGAAATAATCAAGAATATCTCAAAGCTCTTCGCCGGTAAGTTCACCATCGCTGATTTATTTATTATTGGACAATCGTATGTCATTTTTCATTTATTGTTTTGTTTTATTAGAATAAAAATAATGTGGGGAAACCCGCTCAAAGCATTATGTGATAAAGATGCAAAATTTTATATTATACACGAAATGTTCAAGTTGTACATACGGGATACAATCATAATGTCATGTAAATAAAAAATAATAAATAAAAACTTAAGAAAGACGCAGTGCCGTTTCCCATATTCTTCTGTGCATGCGTGAACTTAAATATATGCAGAAACATGTTGTTTCCAGCATCCCTTGTGGGTAGCACAGTTGGTATAATCATTGTCCTCCCCACACCGGCTGAAAAACACCTGAGTTCAAATCTCCTCAACAACGGGACTAATTGTTTTGGAACTTTTTCACAACGTGGCTCAATTAGTCCGTCTCAGGAGTGGTACATGGTGAAATATGGCCTAAGTCACTGACCGCGTAAAACCTATAAGGGACTTCGAGGGGTAAAACACTACAAGGGACTTTGTGAGGAACTTCGAAGAAGGGATGATTGTGGTGGATGAAGTGTAGCAGTATTATGGAAACTGCCCCTTTCCGGGTGGAAATGGTGGGGGTTCGAATCAATGACGCGGGGAATTTTTATGGACACTTTTCAGCCTGGAACAATTAATCGGAACCTCGTCCTGGAATACATACATTTTATTGACATATACTTTAACTGGACTTTAACCAAGGGAAGACCAGTGGTGTTTACAAGACCATAATCCAACGAACCCTCCTCTGTATGGGCCACCGGAGTAGGCTCCCTATGAAGATGTATGCCGTTTTCCCAGCCACCGATCGCCAACGATGCATAAAGTCTGCATCTGAAAGGCATCATTTGACCGTTAACGACAGGGAAAAAAAGTTGCCTTTTGTGATGTTGAGTAAGGATAGGCAACAGGGTGTGTGTGTGTACGGGTATCATGGTGGCTCCAAGCCCATGTCCACCTTTGTTCTCTGTGTTGGTGTAGAAACTCTAGGACACTTCGCCACCAGGGACAGCGAACACCTGGGGCCCGTTCCCAGGCAAGATGAAACCGGCCCGGGTCTACTGTCCTACATGTGTTTATGCGCACAAAATCCCGCACCCACCGGAGACAGTGCAATACCGGTGGGTGCCAGCAGTTCAACTCCCAGGTTGTCCAGACCTGGAAGCAAGCAAAAATAAAACAATTAATTAAAAATAAATAAATAAGAATAATAAAAATAAAAAATAAAGTGGCATAGTTGCCAATAGTAGTACCATTACATAATTTTAGCAAACATGGCACCCAATGCTTAAATTATAGCAATTTAATATTTATCACTACTTAATTAAGTTTACTGATAATAGTAAATTTTATTAAGCCCCACTGGTGCCGAATAACCAAAAAAATCATCTCCTACGCAGATGACCTTAAGATTCTTACCCCAATCGGGCCCTGCCACTTAAAGCCACAACCACTTCACTAGACTACAGCGGTCGTACATAGTGGTTCCTTTATCTGCAAATTCTTGATGCACGAATGATCACTGCTGATAATCACATCAAGAGTATTGTTCCCTCTGATTGCCTCTCAAACATGCTGCTGCTGCAGAAAACAATCATCCAATAAATACCCAAAGTCTTGTAGTGTGTGAGTGACCAACCCACAAGTTCCAGTCAATATCTAGAAAGTTAATATCCTCCATTAAAAGACATTCTGATTTACTGGCCCAATCTATTTCTCTGTAAAATTGTTCGTTGTACTCATCAGAGTCATTAAGCCTATAACGCACGCCTACTCTCATTTTCCCTTTCCCAGTGTTTATGTCACACCAACTGATTCAACATTGCAGTGTCCACTCATGTCAACTGGATGCACGTCCTTAACTTTTATGTGTCTCTTATCTAACAGTATAACCTGTCCTCCTTTCCTGTCAACCTTTCATTGCACACATTGTACTCCCCAATTCCAATTCTGCACTGCTTATATCTTGTGACACCACGTCTCTGATATCCCAACAACATCAGATTTGATGATGCCTTTGACGTCGTGACCAGCACTTCAAATTCATTAAATTTATTAACTATACTCCTAGCATTGGTGTACATGCAAATATACATGTATCTTATCTTACTCTTAGTTAGCCTAACACAACCCATATATTTACTTGTTCCATGACGACTCCCAGCACTTTGCTTTCCAGGCTGCTGCTCATTCCAATAGAAGCAGTGCAAGAATCCCTTTCATCTCTGCCTGCGGCTACTGTTAATCTATGTCTGTATTATAGAGGCAATAAAAATTGGTTGATTTATTAACTACAGTACAAGTAGAGTCGATATCCTCCTGGGTTGGAATCCAGTCAAGATGGAAACATTATTATGGGCATTTTCACGCCCTCAATCTAAGTAGTTGGTCTCAATCGAGCCTTGCATGGTTTCCACCCGAAACATGGATTTTCATCCAGCAATACAGGCAACGTGTCCACAGAACAAACATGCACACTACAGACGCAATGCATCGCAATACCTGCAGTTTACAGACGCCTCTTTGCCTTAGGTGCTTTGATAGAAATAAATGAACTGCGGTTAGTCAATTAAAAATTGCGATTATGGAAATTGCTTTTTTCTCCATTATATTGTATACGCATTTGTTGTGTTTTTGTTGAAGGAGGTGTGTCTAAAGTCCAGAGACTGACTTCGGTGCCTCCCTGCCATCAGTCTGAATTAGCGAACGTTTAATACATGGCGTTGTGTTTGATGTGTTTTGGAGCATTTAAAAATTTGTAATTTTGATGAGCAGAATTTTCTTTCAAACAAAACTAATTTTATTGCCTTTCAAAAACTCTGCTTCTTCCACTTCTCGTCGTCGGAAGTCACCCCTGGGAAGCCAGTGGTGGTTTTGACATCCTATAAGGACACAGTCTTATTTTTATTTATTTTATTATTAGTTATTTTTCTAGATGTCCTGAGTTTGGGCCACTCGGGATGCTGGATTTATTGCTGGTTCCCACCACCTCCAGTCGGCGCGGGATTTTTCCGTTTAGGGCTGACAGTGATTTTACTGACAATGATTTAAGGTTCACCAGGTTTTGGTGGACTTCAACTTAGTTCTGGCCTACCTCTTCGTAGGGTAGACAGGCACAGGGCAAGCTTTCCAGGTGATCGATTTCCTGGTGGCCAGAAACAAATAAACAACACAGCAACACCAACATACACTGAACAAACATAACATCACACACATTTCTGGATTTTTACAGAATTCTGTATTCATCTCAGTGTATCAAGGTGGAGTGTTAAACTGATGTTCAGGTGCCCTACATAAGATACTATACATGTCTATATGTCCATGGAATTGGCGCTGGCTTCATGACAATGTCCCTTTCTTTCTATTCAAGAATTTTTTGAGTAGCACTCCATCATTGTGGTTTCTTTACCACTCATCTGATTTAGCTCCCTAAATTGTTTGTTGTTTGCTAAGCTTAAAGTCTCCTTGAAAGGTCACAGATTCGTTCAGTTAAAGAACTCTTTCATCATAACTCATAATTACAAGAAAACATCGATTTTAATCTATATTACAGAACTAAGAACACTGTGACATTCCCTCGCAGTTCATTTTAATGTTAAAATAATTTATTGAAAACTTGAGTTTCTCAGAGGCGCATGCAGAAGAACATTTACCGATCGTTAAGTTTGACATCAGTTTTGGGCAGTTAACACCTCACCAGACCAGGCAGAGGAATAATCGAATTCTGTCATACTGAACAAATATCTCTCCTCTTCCTGTGAATACGCTACATATTTTGGGCTTCAAATAAACCGTGAAAAAATCCAAATATGTCATCTTCTCACCTAGAGCACAAGCAGACCTCAATCCAGCAGCCGATCTGCAGTCCCCCATTGCGAGGCATGTTCTCGTCGCCACTCATTCCGTAAAATTCCTAAGAGTGGTAATGGACGAAAACCTAACGTATAAGGAACAAATCCAGCAACTGCATTCAAGAGCATTACGGGCTTTCTGGGGTATGAAACGTGATCTTTGTAGAGCGCACAACAAGGAAACAGAAAATTTCTCCTCTACTACTTTAGTTCTATCATCAGTTATGGTATTAAAGTTTGGTCGGCCGTTCGTATGTCCAGTTTGAAGGTGCTCTGTGGTCTGGAATTCTGGGTCCTGAAGTGGACTCACCTACCCCATACAACATCAAAATCAGAGCTCTGCATAAATCTGAGATACACCCCGGTCCAGCACCTGGCATATGCGAGGAAGCTCACAATGGCGCTTCATCTGTGCTCCGCTGCTCTCGACTTCGTTAATATCTGGGAAATCGTGGGCTGGAAAATCCCTGGTAGAGCCCTCAGAAACCGTCCAGTGCTCTATTCTAACCTGCAGAAGCTCTCGACCTTTAAGCGGCACTTTCCGAATAGCACCATCGGCCCGCTGAACTCCGCAAACATTGATTTGGACGTGTGGTCCAGAGATTCTGTCTACAGAAGAGAAAAGCGCAAATCCATATTGAAGTGCAGTCAGCATTCCTGCAAGTATCAGGGAATAACTCCCAATGAAAGTCTCCAGGCTGTCTCAATGTGTTGCAGCTTGGATATAATAACTATAAAATCTGTGTACTATAATGGAATATAAGCTCTGTATAATCAATCTATTATAATAACTATAAAATACATTTATTGCAATATTAGCTGTGTATATTGCACTGTCTATGTATTCTATGTATTTGTTGTGTACCCACGTAGTTTTTATGTACTGAATGTAATGTGTCCAGTTAATTGTGAGATTCCTCTGGTTGCCTGTAGAGGGAATCGTGTCCTGCATTTCTATGAATAAAGAATTTTATTATTATATATATATATATATATATATATATATATGAAAACCCCAAACACGAGAGGTATTAGAACCTATAGTACTTAGAACCGTGCTTGGGGTGGAGGTTGAGAAGACGAAAGAAGATATCTGTTGATATTGGACTTGAACTTCTGTGGACTGTAATTTTCATGAAATACGTATGAAGGAAGGTTGTTCCAGAAAACGGCACGTGTTCGGACTGTTTTGAAAGAGAGAGCGGGAATTATAGAAGCCAATCCAGAAGAACAGTGCCCATGGAAGTATCTGTAGAAGAGGCATGCAGCAGAAACAGTGCGTCTATGAGACAGCGAGTGGAGAGACTCTGTTAGAGATGAATCATTAATTAACCTAACTGCCCTCTTCTGAATGGAATCAACAAGCCTGAGAGAGGTTTTGAGGGCAACACCCGAGATGTGGGAACAATATTCCATAGCAGGGCGGATTTGCGATTTATACAGAGTGAGCAGCTGTTTGGAAGAAAAGTAACGCCGAGAGCGAAAGAGAAAACCGAGTTTTTTAGATGCAGAGGAAGCAATATTAGTAATGTGCTTGTGCCAAAAGAGATTAGAAGTCAGGGTAATCCCCAAAAGACATATATCATCTTGCCTAGAAACCGGAGTGTCACTAAAGATAAGCAAAGGAGGAGAAGAATCCTTTTTGCGAGATATAAGACAAGACTGAGTTTTAAGGAATTGGTAGCGGATTTTCGAGAAGTTGAAGTTGATTGAGCAGGGCAAGGTTTCTCAAAATGGAAAGTGAAATGCAATGTGCTATCATCGGCAAAACTATGGATAGGATTTCCAGTCAATGGAAGAAGGTCATTAATATACAAGAGGAAAAGAGTGGAGGAAAGAACTGAACCTTGGGGGACACCGGCATTAATGGAGAAGTTAGAAGACAGAGAGCCATCTACCATCACCCACAGTGAGCGATCAGAGAGAAAACTGGATAACCAATTACTAAAAACAGTTGGCAAACCATGAGATGGAAGCTTGTTTAGAAGACCTTTATGCCAAACACGATCAAAAGCCTTTGAGATGTCAAGAGCAACTACTTGTGTTTCACCGAACCTTTCCATTGAATTAGTCCATAAATGGGTAACATAAGCCAGGATATCACCAGTGGATCGACACTGACGGAATCCATACTGGCGATCGTTGATCAGATGGAAGGTTTCTAGGTAGTTTAAGAGTTGGCGGTTAATTGATTTCTCCTTTACTTTAGAAAGAGTAGAAGTAATTGCAATGGGACGATAATTGGATGGGAGGGATTTGTCACCCTTTTTAGGAACCGGCTGGATATGAGAAAATTTTCAAGCAGAAGGAAAAGCACCTTTGGAATAAGAGAGTGAAAAAAGGTAGCAAACAACAGGAGTAAGTTCAGGAGCACAAGTTTTAAGAACAAGTGGAGAAATACATCGGGACCTGGAGCTTTCTTAGCATCAAGATTCGTCAAAATCCCTCTGACATCCTTTTGACGGAAGACCACAGGAGGCATTGAATGGAGCATGTTGGGAATGATGGGAGGTGTTTTACCAAGATCATTAATACATGAGCTGGAAGAAAAATGGGATGCTAGCAGGTCAGCTTTATCCGTTGCTGTAGTGACAATAGAACCATCTGGTTTTGACAGAGGTCGGAGCAGAGATGGGCAAAAGTTGCGACCAATAACTTTGGCAAGAGAGCAGAATGCTCGGCTATAATTAGGGCAAGAAAATTGCGAGCTCTGGTGTAGGCAGAAAATGAAACTGAAGAATTAAAAACAAGCCAATTACGATCTGCAACGTTCTTCTCCTGAACGGCCTTAGCACATTTATTGGAAAACCAAGGTTTAGATAAAGGATGAGATATGACTTTTAAATATTTTAAACGCTGAATACAAGTAGATGAATTTTCTTCTGCACAAAAAACACTTTCCACCAATTAAAATTTTACAACAAATTTTTGTCATTGTGCTGAAGTACTTTAGCTGACCAGCTTAGGGACTTGAAAATGGCAACTACTGCGATGCTCTCTGTAAATTCACGAAACAGTAGTACTTGTAAATGCCTCAACAACTTAGACCATATTGCAACGCATGTTGTGAGTCAAGTACCTATATTCTGTGGTCCATTTTTAGATGAAAAAGCAAGTGAAGCATATTTGTTTATTCAATTTTCCGGGAGGAAAAATAAACATACTTCGCTTACATGAGACCGACTGAAAAAAGACCTTAAGTACCTATATCTGTTGATATTGGACTTGGGGTCATTTTCATCCAGGGGTCATTTTCATCCAATTTTGAAAAGATGGTGATCATGTCCACCGTGTTATATGCGAGGGCTTCATGAAATGCAATCAATTAAAGATTTTTATCCAGTTCTTTTGCACAATATAATGATTTATGTATTTATAAATATTTTGTTTTAAACTGAAAGTAATATAAGAGTATATTCCTAATGTTCTATTCCAATTTATTATAACATTCCTTCCAATTTATTTCGGTTTTGATGTTTTAAGTCGAACTACTTAACTTTAAAAAAAGGAGAAATTTTTATTAGTAAACAGAGGAATATTTTTGTTTATGTTTAGTATGACAGAACAGATTTACCCCCGGATATTCTCTCCTTGGCTGTGGTCGGATTTTCTGTTCTTCAAGGTTTTTCCTTCAGGGAGGCAGTTCAAGAAGGACATGCACACAGTGCACACTTTCACTAGGAAGGTCAGTACAAGAAATGATTATGTACTTTATACTTATATTCATTTCTTACCATCTCAAGACAAAACACAATAAAAATATTTGTTTTATTTTAAACGAACGTATTCTTTTGCAGTGTTTGATATTCACACGTATCCAAAGAGGATGTCCTTGTAAACTGCGATTATTTTTGGACATTTTTCTTGTTTATTGATGAATAATCCGAGATTTATGGGATAAAATAAACAATCCTCTACTGAGACTACTCAACTCAAACGCCTCTGCGGGGTTGCACAGTGGTTAAATGATGACTTGTGTAAGCCAGCTTCTGGAGGTTAGTTCAACTCCATCATGGTTCTTTGCGATGTTATCATGCTCTAAAATGGCCGGAAGTGCAAAAGAAGTGTCATATTAGAGCCATTCGAAAACTAATTCATCTGCTATGTCCATAAATGTAGTGTGTTCGTTGACCAGTTTTCTGTTACTCGTGAGTATAACCTCTCTAGACTCTGAGACTATATTACAGAACATAATTTATACTTCACTATTTAAAATGTCACGCAAGGATACAACCAAGTGCTGGCAATGTCACTCAGTACTAGGATGGCACTATGTAGTAAAATTTGCATTTGCACCAAGAAGTTGGTGCCATGAGTCCTAGAGAGGTGGCCAAAAGAGGAGAAGTAGTAGTAGTATCAGAAGATGTAAATGTATCAGGTAAAGGAACACAGTGTGCAAAGTTTGAAGGTTGTAAATTATATGCGTGAGCACCAGAAGAATTTGTATATCCAAAAAACGGATAGCAGTTAAAACATTGATGCAGAGAAGCTGGATGCTATATCTTTCATGCGAAAGTTAACTTGCATAGCTTTGAAAAACTGAGATTCCTTTGCAATTGACGTTCAGTGGCAGAAACAAAATTTGGAACCATCATTGTGAGAGGTTACCTGATTGTCACAAAATGTAGGTAAGAAAACCTGGTAAATATTAATAAAAGGTTTATTAAATTAATAAATATTAATAATCAAACGTTACCTGCAAAGCAGGAGTAGAAACAGTCCTGCATGTATGAAAATGACAAGTAATAAAGCCTGTAGCCGAGTGATCCAAGCAAGAGTGTAATAGCACACGCTCTTTGAGTAGACCGGGGTTCCAGCCCTTGACTGCTAAATGTGGTCAATCTGCCAACCCGCACTGGACCAGCGTGGCAGATTGTGGTCAATTTCCCTCAACATGAATTGTTGAGGAGGCTTCCATCCTGCAGTCGGTTGATAATGGCTGCACTTTACTTTACTTTAATAAAGCTGTCTAGATGGAGGCTGGCTGTGTTTTAACAGTTAATAATTGAACTCACTTGGAACAAAAAGCTGTATCAAAGGTAACAAAGCGCATAGACACAGATTTACGAATTAGATGCAAATTTTTAATGTCTAAGCCCGTGCAAGACATTTTGTAAACTTTACATGTTTTCATTTCGACTTAATTATAAATGGTCTCTTGTAGTCTAATCTGCCTTTACAAATCAGCAATTTTGACTTGGCAAAAGCAGATATAGGTTTGTTCTCAACACTTCGCGAGAGAAGACTGGAAATAACGATGTTTGCTGTACCTCTAAGTCAGCTCAAGAATCGACACTGGCGAAGTGGTAAGGCCGTCAGTACGTGCAAACTGTTGGATGTTGTCGAAGTTAGGAAGAGGAGGTGCCAAACCCAAAAGCGGTCCATGGTCTTTCTCTTTTCCTCGCGAGTAATAAAGACTCAAAATGGTCACGAATCACCCTCCTACAACAGATGGTGAAAAATGCTCGAGTTCAAATCCCCCCCAAAGAAGAGGGTATAGTTAAGGGATTTTTCTTAGCCAATTTGGTGAATTGTGGGTATTGTTAATTTAGTTATATTTAACAAGAAACTCCATTATTTCATCTAGCAAAAACATTTACTCTGATGCTTCATAATCATGGTTTCAATGACGCAAAGCAACAACAACAAAAAAGAGAAAATAAATCAATATAAAGTAATCTCAAATGAAAAAAAGCAGACCTGTTCATTATCTGTATTTAGAATGACAATAAGGATCTACTAGAACTAGTGAAAATATTAAGCACAATACACCAAACAGAATTCAGTAATAATATTCAATTTAAGCAATTGCAAATGTCTTAAAAGCATTACCTTTCTCTCTCCAGGTTATCAAGGAAAGAAAAATATCATATCTACAAAACCCCATATCATTACAAGAGGACGATCTCCACCAAGGTGGATATCTGAAAATGACAAAGAGATTGGCTCTCCTGGACTTGTTATTTCATCAACACTTCTCCGATCCTTCGTTCACTGAAGAAGATATCAAAGAAGAGGTGGACACGTTCATGTTTGAGGTGAGCTCTTCATTCGCTCCTTTTCGCCAACTGTAATATCTCAAAAAAAGGACAACGTAGTCCTTTTGAAATTTATGAATTACTTTAGTAAGAAAACGAAGCCCGTCTGAAATTATTGTAATCTAATGATGTAATTTCGATACATTTCACTTATTTTGTTTGACCACATACTGTTCTACCACAAAACCTGTTTGAAATCGAGTGTTCTTCTTATAATTGCTTTGTTTAGGGCCATGATACAACAGCAGTTGCCTTAGGTTGGGCTCTTTACTGCATTGGCTTAGATCCTCGCATACAAAAGAAGATTCAAGAGGAACTAGATTCGATCTTTGTTTATAATATGGATCGTGTTGTAACCACAGATGATTTGAAAGATATGAAGTACTTGGAATGTGTAATAAAGGTAAAACGTAATTTTATTTTCAATACAATGTTTGTTAACGCCGAGAGAATTGAGCTACTCTGGTTTGTATATACTCCATAAATACACCTTTTAGTGAAACCCCCAAAACGAAAGATATATTATAACACGTAGTTCTTAGTATGGCATTTGGGTTGAAGACCGAGAAGACAGAAGTTACTTGTTGACATGAATTTCTGTGGCACGTAATTTTCGAGAGATACAGAGGAAGGAAGGTTGTTCCAAAAAACAGCAGTAGAAAGAATAAACGAGGAAGTGAAAAATGTCATTTTGTGATTTTGCAGTTGGACAGTGAATGGATTCTTACTGGTTGTGTCACGTGTTCCGACTGGTTTGGAAATGAGTGGGAGAATTGCAGATGCCAATTCAGAAGAACCGTGTCCAATGACGTATCTGTACAAAAGGAATGCAGCATAAATAGAACATCTATGAGACAGGGAGTGGGTGTACCGTGGAGGTTGTGTGTGAATCATAGCACATAATTATAGCCTCTAAATCTTAATCGGTAACTTCTGGTTCAATGTTGGGCAACAGTAATGTTGTACTTCACTTTGCACACAGTAACCGTTTCGAACTGAAATTTTGCACATAAATAATTGATGTGTATCATTTCGGGCAACAGTAATTTAAACTATTTAAACATCGATGGTTTTTAAATAAGGCGGTGTAACCTTTTGTCACTCATTTTGATTTTTCGTGGATACAAAGGGTAAAATTTCATTGTTCAATAAGCACAAACTGTATGAATTATTTATTGCGGTACGCTTAAAAGAAGAATTGGTTTCTTTCAACCAGATTTCTGTTATTTATTCTCTCAAAAGGATCGAAATGGGGAAGGTGCGTATTAACCACCTTCACGAAGTACACGTGATTTATGAAATCCTAGTCAATAATCGTTAACTTTTGATTCATGCAGTCAACAACCAGGACTGATATTTGATTGGTGTGGCTTGGTTGATTGGAAGGTTTGGCTTTTTTAAAAATGAAACATTACACTAAAATCCTATCAGCAAATAACAGTGGATAAACAAGCAACTAAAACAATCCTCCATTTATTGGAGGATTGTTTTAGTTAAGTGTGAATCGTAATCTTGGATGTGATTGGTTTTGGCCATGAACAGCTCTCAGTCTTTGGTGATTCATATGCTTCGTCCCTTTGGAATGCAGAGACCAGATAACTATGTGGGTTTCTTCATTTATCCATATCTGAAGGGCAATCATTTTCGAACGGTCGCTTAATGTCAAAGATGTGCTGCATTATGCAACAAAAAGAAAAGAAACATCATACTCTACTGTACCATTAATGTATTAACATTCAGATTCGTTTCCTTTAATAGTTAGGCACATCCTACCCAAGCACCGCTTTTTGGAAACACGTATAAATATACTCAAGGAACTTCGAGGAGATATAACAAGATTTGAATGCTTTCGTGCTACTAGTGGAAAAGCAACTGAGTACAATGTTGCACAAGCCGGAGCCACAATCTTAAATAACCATTATTTATTCTGTTTCGAATTGTTATGAAATTGGACTCTCGCCGAGTTGAGTTGACCCAGGTGTAGCCCTGCACATGTAAATCTCGTATTGTTGCCAATGGCACCATTTATCCTCCTGTCTCAAGCAGAAGAAATGTAATACATTGAGTATGTTGTGTTTTAGGGGCATCAGCAACTTAGACCATACTGCGATTGTGGTCTATGGTCCATTTGCATGTTTGCTGGACCAAGAAATATGCTCCCCGTGTACGAGACCGATTAACTCAGCTACGTTGTGAAAAAGGCCCACAAGAATTCCTCCCATCATTGACTCGATTAGAATTGAGGAGCAGACATGAGTAATAGAAAAAGCAAAAGGTACATATGACTCATAGGTGTTACAAAGTACGGTATATTAATACTTTTTTAAATCCCTCTTTAGAGGCAAATTACTGTTAATTCGGTTCAGCTTCTCTGCTCTCAGGATTCTTCGTTCTAGATTAGTAACAAATAATGAAGTGAAAGCCAAAAAAGAGTTAGATGATGTTTCTTCCAGTTTACTCACAATCAGAATTAATCTTTTGCAGCCAAAGTACTTTACAATAGAGAGAAAGAATCAAATGCATTATTGAAGGTTTTTAAAAGTTGGGTGAAATAATTGGAACGATAAAATAAATGTCTTAATGTATATATTTATTAATATTAATTTATTTATTAATATATAAATGTATGTTTCAATTTTCCCGTTCTTTTTATTGAATAGGAGGTACTCCGTTTATACCCTTCGGCTCCATTACTTGGCCGATGCTGTGAAGAAGATATCTTTCTTGGTAAGCAAGATTTGATGAAAATTAAACATGGAATTTACCTTTTTAAAAAAAACATGGCAATAAAAAGTTAAATTTGGTAAAGGGAAGTCAATTCTATGGCATATTAATTATCCAGTTGCAGATGAATTTTCTTGGAGAGCGGGCATCGGACTTCTTAGATCTTTTAGCAAAGATCTACTTGATATCTGCTAACCAAAAAGAAGACGGAGGTGGTGTGCAGTTCATCGATTCATAACACTGTTTGTCCAATTTAGAGATTCCCAGTGGGTCGATATGGATCCTTTAGGGTCAATTGTCTTTAGAGAATGGTCGATACATGTCAAGGGGTTGAATGGGGGTCGATGGGATAATTATATAATAATAAATATGAAGAAAATAGTAATGCACGATTTAAAAATATAACTGTGAACATTGGCCTTCTTAATGAAAGGATACTTGAAACAAATGTCCTAAATTACAAACTGTGGCAGAAACGCAAAGTTAATTAGGATTAATTGTTAATGAGACAGTTTTAGCTAATCACAAATTGATTGTTACTTAGCTATGTATTATAATTATTTTATATTAACAGATTTTGGTCCATTTGATTCATCCATTAAAACCTGTGCGTGTTTTTGGATGATGGGTCAATAAGGAAAAATTCCTTTTTCAAATGGGTCGCCAGATAAAAAAGGTTGGAGAACTCTAGACAAACTTTCCATTTAAAACAAATTTATCGAAGAAATTTAAAAAATTCACTCATAATACATCTCATGATGTACTTAAAACTAGATCGCACGATGGAGTTAAAAGCCAATCGTTTCATTCCAGACGGCCATCTTATTCCTAAGGGTACGACGGTGTTCCTACCAATCGTTGCTCTGCATCGTGATGAAGCAGTTTTCCCCAATGCAGAGGTCTTCGATCCCGACAGGTTCTCCTCAGAAGAAATGAATAAACGTCATCCTTTCAGCTACATTCCTTTCTCAGTTGGTCCAAGGAATTGCATCGGTAACGTATAATTTTCAATATTAAATGTTTGAAGATTTTAAACCAAAGAAGGTAATTGATTTCCTCCAAGTCATTGTGTTATTTCGCTCATCAGGGTGCCACGATAATTGAATCTATCCACAGCTGGTGAACCTTAATAAACCTTCTTTGTTCATTACAAGAAAAGTTTAAATTTATGTCTTTTAGTATTATTATTATTATTATTAATAGTACTAATATTGCACGGAAGACAAAGGGTTTTGCCGCACGAGCCAGAAAAGAAGATTTATGCCTGTAAATTGGCCTATTTTGTGATTCTTTCACTTGTTTGCTGGATGAAAAATCATGCTACCCTTGCATGAAACCAATTAACTCAGCCATATTGTGAAAAAATTCCTGGCGTCGTTGATCGAATTCGAATCCATGTCTTTTGCACTCGTTAGGGGAGGGGTACGGGCTCATATGCACTGTGGTACACATGAGAGGACGTCCAAATCATGTTAGTAAACTAGGACAACAACGTACTGGTTGTGGCCTGGATCATCACAGCAGCGTTCAAAAATTGCATTCTTCTCATAGACGAGAAGTCCATAGTTTAGGATTAAGCAATAACTACTGAGTATTATAACTCACCTCATAACTTTTTTCTTAACTTTGTTTCTTTGTTTTTCTTTTCTTTTCCAGGCCAGAAGTATGCTGTATTAGAATTAAAGGTGACTTTAGCAAGTATTCTTCGAAGGTTCAACATTCGTTCTATCGATCCAAGAGATAAAGTCTTCTTTGTACCAGAAGTCGTTCTTCGACCAACTGATAAGCTTCGTATGCAGTTCAGACTAAGAAAGAAGGATTGCACGTGATCAGCCAGCACTCGGACAATCCAATTTATCCAAGCTCCGTCCATATTCGAACTAATCGCTCTTTTTGTAAGACTCAATAAAGACCATCCACAATAATTGAGTACATTTCGAACAGAAATAAAATACACCCAAAGTCGCCCAAAAACACCAGAACTGATTTACAAAATGAATACATTAAATTAGTAATTAAAACGTTAACAGTAAATGTGCTAACATGAAAGAAAAGCGAAGAATATCTTATAAAGGTTCTTAGTTATGTGTACGAAGGACACGTTGGTAAATTCATGTTATGGTTTTTTAAATATATACAAGATCATATACAAAATGTCCATCTTTGTATACATACAATTTGTGTGACTTTTTCAGGGGTGAACAACCCACATTGAAAGCAGAAATGACGATAACGGGTTTCTCTTTTCCAGTGGAAAGGTCTAAATTATTCAGAGGATTTACATTACCGATGAAATTCTTTGGACTTACTGAGAAAGGAAGGTAACTATAAAGATGGCATCTATTCTGAATTCATTAATTTTTTTTCAAGTTAAGCCTAATACCCTATTGGTACTTTATCATAAAATATCTTCAAGAAACTATCTTTCCAGATATTTGGAAAGAAAAATGCTCTCCTGAAATTTATCCCCAAATTCTTCAGACCAGACCTTCCTGTTCAGAAAACCTTTGAAGAGATTCTAGGCTGAAATATTTACCGCTTTCAAGCCCCTGGTTCTTCCTCCTAATGACAATATGGTTTTACTCCTGGAAAGGGATGAGAGGCCCTTGTTGAACTATGTCACTAAATCTGAAACGACTTCAAATATGCCACGACAATCTTTACAGTTTTTCGAGCAGCTTTTGACGCCTTGTGGTGGGAGATTCTTCTCTGTTGTCTTCGCTTTGTTAATTCGCATTATAATTTTTATTTTATTGTACCCAACTATTTTTCTGGAAGAAGCATTATTGTTGCAGCAGACTTCTATCTATCTGAAGAACTCCAAATCTGTGGCAGTGCTTAAGGAGGGGAGTTCTGTGCGAGTGCTTAAGGAACTGTCCTCGGACCATTGGAATGCAACATAGTGTATAGTGTTGATGGTAACAGGCCACCGGTGATTTCCCACAACTGCGCCATCAGTTCCCTTGTGGTGAGAAACAGAACTCTGAGAATTGCAGGAATGTGAGTAGTATGTGGTCTATATAGCGTAGTGTGGTGGTGGTGGTGGTAGTGGTATGTTGTTGTGTTGTTCTTCTGGCACTTGGTCGCAGGACACCTGTTGGGACCCCATGTTACCGTCCACAGCAAACGGAGAGGCAGCCAGGCAATCGGGATATAACATACTCTGACTAGTTTCCTCCAGAGTCGCCTCAGCTTCCTGGATGGAGACCATGTACAAAAAAAATAAAATTAAGGGCAAGGAAAGGAAGCCCCATGTTACCAAAGAGAGAGAGAGAGAGAGAGAGAGAGAGAGAGAGAGAGAGAGGTTGTACCATTTAATCTTCAATCCGCCCTATTGGTGCGGTGTTCCACACTGCAGCAAGTTGTCGCGGTGTCAGCAACCCTATCCCACCAGGTTTTTTTAGGAGCATCTGCGACTAAGACCATATACTCCGTGCATGCTATCTGTAAATTGCGTAATGTGATTTTCTATTTGTTGGACGACAAACCTTAGTTTCCGGGAGAAAAATCATGCTACCCTCGCTTGACACCGATTTCAGCCACGTTGTGAAAACGGCCCATAAAAATTCCTCTTGTTATCGACGGTTCTCGAAGTCAGGTCTTTTCCATCCGGTGTGGGGAGGACGGCGATCCTACAAAGTGTACTACTCACGAGGGCAGAGATGGAGGGAGATCCCACACGAGATATAGTGTCAGAAAAGTAATCCTTCCCCAGCAATCCGAACTATCCTAAACTCACAAAACCTTTCATCTAACTCGGAGTATGGCTTCAAGAAAGGATCCTCCGCTGAAGATGCCATAGCAGCCCTTGTAAAACACTGTACACATTCCACAGCAGTCTATGAAATGGCCATCTTTGTGGTTTTTGAGGGTGCCTTTGATACCCTTTGGTGGGAGAGTTCCCTCAGGTCCCTTAGACTGGCAAACTGCAATCAATATCTTTACAAAGTCATAAGATCCTACTTCAGTAACAGATCAATTCAGGTCACTGCCCAACACCTGTCATATTCAAAATTTATAAACAGAGGTTGCCCACACGGGTCAGTGCTAGGACCACTGCTTTGGAACTCTATACTTGACCAGTGGCTCATCAGAAGATTTGACAACTGCGACAATTTCGCCTATGCAGACGAATTGGTTATTTGCGTTCCAGGAAGATCCAGGAGAACCCTTGAGGACCGTGCAAAGATTGTCCTGGATGACCTGGTGAACTGGACCCTCACAAATAAATTAAAAATATCAAACACAAAAACAATGCTAATGATCTTCAAAAACAGGTTGGATTACCACAGACCCCTAAAGTGCTTATTCACGGGAAGCAAATTCCATATGTGGCACAAGCAAATCACCTTGGCATAATATTGGACGACAGGCTCAGTTTCCAACCACACGTGAACAGTTTAGCAAACAAAACCAAAGTCTTTACTGCAGCCGTCATCAATCTCCCGTTCGGACTGGGGACTCACCTAAAGAATCCTATCTCTCTACTATAAAGCTGTGTTCTTGCCTTCTATGCTGCTGTGGTCTGGTTCCATAGGGTCACTAACAGTAAAAGGTTTACCAGGTCATTCAGGACTATTACTGTTAGTTACCCCTGGCATTGCTGCTGTGAAGGGTCTATTGTATATACCACGTTTGTATACAAAAAGATTAGATTATATATAAAATCCGGGCCAAACTCATTTCCATGCAAAGAACTATGCTGCTTGCAACACACCCGAGTACCAAGAACAACATCAACTAATGCAATGCAGGTTCTGTCTAGGGCCCTTCCCCTGACCTGTATATAGCTTATAGAAAGGAATGTGAACTGCATAGGAACCCATAACAGGAAACGTCTCCGTAAGTCGGTACACGGCGCTGTTCATCAGTTCGCGAGAGGGACAATTTCTGGTTTACTCATTCAAGCAGTAATCGCCGCACGAAGAGCATGCATCGATATACGAACTGTGAGCTGGCAGACATGCACCTAGTGTATGGATTAGCAGAGGACAATGGACGAGCCGCTCAACGAATTTATGGAGAACGTTTCCCAGACAGACATGTATCGGACCACCGTTTGTTGGCGCGTGTGCATCAAAATTTG
The DNA here is from genome assembly GCF_048544385.1 of Mastigoproctus giganteus. Taxonomy (NCBI): domain Eukaryota; kingdom Metazoa; phylum Arthropoda; class Arachnida; order Uropygi; family Thelyphonidae; genus Mastigoproctus; species Mastigoproctus giganteus. The sequence goes on along the minus strand of NC_143581.1, from coordinate 202,604,696 downwards.
TGCGATTATGGGTCATTTAGAGATAACAGGAATAGTGCGGGCAGACCATGTTCAACGCGAACTCCCGCCATGGAAGAAAGTGTGCTGAATGCCCTCCAGAATTATCTTACTACCAGCACACGTGCCATTGCCTCTGCCTTAGGAATGTCTCGTTGCAGTGTACAGCGTGTCTGGCACGACGATTCCTTACACCCCTTTCATCTCCAAAGGGTTCGGTTACTGCTCCCCCAAGATCATCCTGCACGTGTGGCTTTTGCACAGTGGTTTCTCCAAGAAAGTGTTCAAGACTTGGATTTTCCAGCCTATGTTTTATTCACGGATGAGGCTTATGTCACTCGGGAAGGCTGATTCAATCAGCACAATGCTCATGTGTGGGCTCAGGACAACCCACACGGTGTGCGCCCCCATGCGGCACAACATCGCTTCGCAATAAATGTGTGGGCAGGTATGGTCGGTGACTGCTTAGTCGGCCCATACCTGTTACCATCCCGCATGAACTCCGCTAAATATCGGATCTTTCTTGAACAAGGCGCCTGCCTTTTATGGAAGGCGTGTTCGTGACCATTTGTACAGGCGTTTTGGGCCTCGATGGATTGGCCGTGGTGGACCCGTTGCCTGGCCCCCATGCTCACCTGATTTATCGAGCCTTGATTTCTTTCTGTGGGGGGCCCTCATATCTATCGTGTATGAATTGCCTGTGGAGACGGAACTGGATCTCGTGGCTAGACTCGTCTGCGCTGCTGCTACTGTCAAAGAAATTCCAGGTGTGTTCGACCGTGTCCGCCAATCCATGCTGCGTCGGTGTCACGCATGCATCGCGTCTCGTGGTGGAACCTTCGAGCATCTGTTGTAACATCATGAAATGCATCCATCTCGTACTCCATTGTTAATATTATGTCAAATAAATGTTTGCCACTAATTACTGTCTTGTGTCATTTCTGCTTCTTGTGCCTCTTCTACTACTTTCCCGTGACGTTTCCGGTTATGGGTTCCTATGCGATTCACATTCCTCCTTTAGATGTTAGCTACCTCCCCAAAACGTTTGTACCAATATTTTTGAGGCACCCTGTATCTCATAAACTCCTTCTAGGCTCTTAATTATTATCTACCATCTTTTCAACATCGTATTTGAACTGAGAGAGTACCCCTTTCATTTCCTGTTGCTTTTATTCACATTTCTTGATAACTATTGTTATGAAAAGTTTCATTTAACTATTTAGAGAAGAATAATTCATTCACTTCAACTTTTTGGTTCTTCTTGTTAACTATTGGTTTTAACTACGTTGTATTCTCGTCTGTCCATTTTTAAGAACTGAGTTCGCTTCTTTTTGAATGCTAATGCTGGTCTAAAACTGAGAAAAGCTAAACAAAAACTGCAGTTAAAAGAGATTTACTTTAACTTCTGCCAAAAAGGTATTAAACGTTTTTGGCAAAATTGCAAAGTGTGTTTCTAGTTTGCTTTTTAGCGATCTTGTTTTGAAAATAAATGAACGCATTTACTGAATTTCAAAATAGAAAAATATAAAAACACATACATTTTATGATTGGTCTGAGGAGTGTCAAGGGAAGAATGGTCGTTCACCGAGATACTTGCCTCTGGCGAAGAAAAACCACTGCGGCCTTCACATCTGTAAGCAAGTTTTGAAAGTAGCGTGTCTGTTGTTGAAGATTCAGTTCAACTGAGAAAACAATGAAAGTGCATGGAATTATGTTCAAGAATGTGTCTTTAAATATTCTCATAAACTTTTCAAAACGAGATGGCAAATTGATAAAAGTATTGTATTTCAAAATTACCTTATTGCGCCATCAATCATACCGAGGTGGTGTTCCAAGAGGAAGTTCCTCTGAATATGAACTGCATTTCGTTGAAGGTCATCAGGAATTGTCAAACGCTGTAAACGGAACAGGAGCAGGGCCTGGCAGTGACTGAGTTTCCTAAGGTACTTTCAATTTTTATTGTAGAAGTTGGTCCTCGTGGGTAGTCGGTGGTTATAATCGCAGTCCTCTGAAGTTGGGTGCAAAAAGGCCTGAGTTCGAATTTCTCAATGACAACAGAAATTTTTATGAGCTTTCTTCACAACATAGCAGAGTTAATTAGTCTCAGGCGAGGGTTACATACTTTCTTAACCCACGGAAACTCGATTTTTCATCCAGCAATAAGTACAAACACAATATTACGTCTAATGGAATTAGTTTCTTTGGTGCTTATACGCAAATAATCTAATCTCTCTATATACATATCTATCTCTCTCTCTCTCTGTCTGTCTCTGTCTCTCTAACAGTATCGAAAGAAAACAAAGGTATACATTGTGTTTGAAAATTCGTGTATTCTGTGATCAATTTTCTCCTTTTGAAGGATGAAAAATCTGAGTGTTCTAGTGTAGTAGAAGTACGCAGTAATTTTTCTAGTCTGACTAACAAATCCCAATATGTTAAAAAGCCTATAAAAAGTTGCCTCTCCTACCGACTGGATATATTTTTCCAACTTTACTGGATCCAACTCAGACCTTACCACACTGTCTTAGAATTGGTGCTGTCCACAAAGGAACCAGCAAATTGCGTTGACCAATGTGTTCTGTATTTTTGTAAATGAAAATTGTGAATACATGGAGGAAATCAGAAAAGAAACAATAAAATTAGAAAACATTTAACAGATACGATAGATGTTGCTTTGGAGTTGCTTGTTTGAGTATTCTTCAGCTTACAGATCAAGTTACTAAGCGAGCAGAAATTATTCGAAGATTTTCCCTTCTGTTTAAAAATGTAACGGTACTTAGTTACACATTTTTAGTTGTCTATTTAATCCCCAGGTGGCATTACCAAAATTCAAGTTCTGGAGGGGACACCATGGAGATGACCGTACCTTTAATAAGATTTTATCCACCTTACAAACATTTTCTTTCTGGCCTTTGTAGAACAGATGTGTTTTATTAAATTAAGGTTTTTATATACCAGGGGTGTTGAAAAAGATCTTTATTCACCAGAAGTAGTAGTGATAGAAAGATGATTTTTTTTCTGTTAGATACCTTGAAATCTTTATAGTAACCACACCAACTTTTATTTCGATCTGGCAATTCATTTTGTTTCTTTACAGCTCTAAATGAAGTGAAGTATCACAATGGATGGAGTGGAATACAGATTAGTGATTCGGTTCCACTTTCCACAACGGAAAACACCCAAAACAATCCACCAAGAAATGGTTGCTCTTTATGGAGAAGACTGCCCAGGTTATTGCACATTGCTGTAAACAATTCAAATGTGGAAGAACCTCACTGCCTAATGAAGACTTCATCCCAGGTCTCCCAGCAACTGCTGTAACAGAAAAGAGTGTTGCAAACATTGAGGCATTAATCCTGGAAGATCGCCATATTAGCGTCAAAGAACTAGCCGCAGAGCTAGTTCTTTGCATATGTCCAAATTAGTGTATGGTCTGTGAATAATATCGTCCATCAACAGTTGCATTAGAATAGAGTATCTGCTCGATAGGTTCCCAGACTTCTGCCCCATACGAGAAGGAGCATAATATGCACATGATATGCTTTCGGTGAGCCAGGAAAAGCAAGAGGAATTTTTTCACGGCTAGTCACCATGGGTGAAACTTGGATCCATCACTATGATCCCGAAAGTAAACAAACGGAAAAACAATTGAGGCATTCGAATCACCAACCCTCAAACAGTCAGCGATGCACTCAAATGTTGGCAAGGTGATGCTGTCAATATTTTTAGATCGGCATGGTGTAATACTAACAGATTACCTTCAAAAGGGTTGTAAGATTTTTCCCCAAGAAACTGGGGTTTTCGTCCAGCAAAACAGACAAATCGACCTCTTTCTTGCCCTGAAATCCTTTCTTTCTTTCTTGCCTTTTCAATCCTTTCATTATCAGCAGTGTTTCGGCCTTGAAACAATTTGCTGCTTACGATGACTTCATTTCTACTGTCAAGTTGTGGATTGAAAAACATTTTGAGTACTCCTACAAAACTGGCCTGCGAAAGTGTACTGAGGGGTGGAAAAAATGTGTAATTTTGTCTGGTGACTGTTTAGAAAAAAGCGTACTATATGTAGTTTGCTTCAACATTCTATCATCATAACTAGTCCCTGAAAAATACAATTTTTTAAACCCCCCCCTCGTATATAAATTGCTGCTAAATTGCAATACGATAGAAGTTAGACATACAGAAGACAATTTTTAACAAAAACTAAACCACAAAAACCTTCCATAAATCTTATCAAAATTTAAAATAAATCCGCCCGTTCTTTTAAGTGGAGAAGTTTCAATGTAGTGCAGGGGGCAGCACAATCGCTACACGCAGACGAATCATCGTATCCAGAGTCAGGTACAGTGTAGTCTTTAAAATACACACGCTACTGCAAGAGGAAGGTTTATTGATTTTTGGTGCACACGCCCAGGTGTGCAACCAGTGCTAGACTTCTTATTGAGAGCTGTCCTTTGAAATTTCAGACTAGAAACGCTGTTGTCGGTCTTCTTCGACGCTCGTGACTTCAAGGTCAGAACACTGAACAGCGGCGTACGTAATTTTAACATTTTCGCGCTTTCTGAAGAACTGTGAAGCGTTTCAAGATATTCAATGGACAACCACACAAACGTAGAGGACATGGAGCTGATGAGGATTATTCTCGATAAGATTTACGTGCCCGAGGTAAATGTTGCTGTTTCATTCCTCCTGTTATTTATAACGCTAACGTTGTGTCACTATCGATATCAATTCCATCACGTGCTTTCTGATCTACCGGGCCCTCGTCCTCATCTCTTTATAGGGAACTTGGATCTCGTATACAAATGTTACAGGAAAAGAGAAAAGCACAGTTTCCATGTGGGTACGTACAATTTCCGATTTTAATACAACCATTAATCTCATTTCTACATTTATTTTGAAATATAATCGATGGAGTAATCTAAAACTGCATCAACCAATGTAAAATATACAGGGTGTCACAGCAAAAAGTGCAGTACATTGGAGAATATGACCAATTGACCAAAATAATACAAAAATGTTATATAAATATTGCTCTGGAAATGTTCTTCGTGTATAATCTGCTGTTATTTGAAAATTTTCTTCGAATAACAGGTTAATAGAAATTCGTTTTTCTTAAGTACGAGTTCCTACCTTTTGATAGGACTCAGTAAGAAAATTAAGGTCACTACTTTATCAGAATTATCAACAGTTTAACTTCTGTAAAGAACAGCTACAAGTAAACAGGAAGCCGAAAAATCACAAATTAAAAAGTAGAAATCCTCCTCAATTCAGTCAAATAAACTTCTTTAAAATATACATTTTAACGTCACGTTCTTTTGTGATCATCTCGAACCATAGTACCAGAGATAGTCTCTCATGAAAGCTTCAGCCACCTTTCTTAAAATCCCTTCTCCATTGATTGTATGTTCTGGTCGAATCGTTCCTCATGCTCTTCACTAACATCCATCTCAGATTTGGTCTGAAAAAAAAAAAAAAAAAAGAAATCCAGGGTGGGTATCCAAGTCATCGAACTTGGTTCATATTCCTCATCCCATTTTTCCGTAATTTTAAATGAATTTGCCCACTAGTTCTTTTGAAATTTTCGCTCTTAATGTTACAAAGTAAATGTCTATGAGAAGAATGGCTTTGTTTCAAGATAATAAAGCCTTAATATTTGCAAGTCTTGCAGATGGAATCCAGTAGATTCCATTCTTTAACGCGATACGTAAGAAAGTCTGCATTGAATTGGTTAGACCCATGTCCCTCACTTAGTCATCCAGTCCTATTTCTATATTGCTCATGGCTACGATACTTTCTCATAATTGAGATTAGGTGCGTTCTACAATTTGAACCCTCCTTTAAGGAGTTTGTGAGAATCAAGGATTAGAGAGAACTCACTTGGGTGTATGTAGGCCGAAGAAGCGGATGTTGCCCGTCGAAATCTCTTGGACTGAGTCTGGTCTACTAACTGCATACAGGTGGTGCATCCATCCGACAGGAAAGAAGTTGATCAAGGATGTAATGCTTCTTTCTGTTAGAATTTATTTCCAAGGGGATTCGTGTTGATCATTTCAAATAGGACGGACTTCGAGGTGGTAAAGGGACTGTTATGCTTCAACCAACAATGTTCTGTTTCACCTGCTTCGGACCAATATAATATCCAGAAGCATAGTAGAATGAGTTTGGAGATGAGTTACACACTCACCCCTTGTGGCAGCATAGTTGGCATGATACATTGCTGTCTGTCACTCATTTGGAGAGGGTATATGGTTTCTCCGCGAGTTATTTCTGGTCTTTCAGCCCCCACAATATGCAATTCGGCCCATGAACATACACTTCTACAGACATGATATCATAAATCCTGAGGTGATATTCTTATTATTGTTTATAAGTTAAGTTACCCATTTCCATCTGTTTTCCCTTTTTTCTTGTTAACGATGTTCTTTTATAATCCACAGCGTTAACTCATGAACTTCTGGCATGGATGCATTTGTTCATGAAAGAAGCACCGGGAGTGTTGTGGATTTTCTCCAAGCCTTTGGTCTTCATAGTTAACTGGAAAATGGCTGAGGTGAGTCACTCTTCGTAATTTCTTATAAAGGCAATCTCTAATTTATCTGTTTGAACCGCTTCATTTCGACAAAACTCCATTTTAATTTCTAAATATAAAAACTTTCGTTTCTTCTCTCCTTTAATCACGAACAAATATAAGGAACAAAATCACAAACAGAGCCAACGTTAAATTAGACCTTCTTCTTCTTAGCAAGAGAAGAAGCAAAATTCGGCAGACATTTATACTTGGAAACGTTCTTCCGTTTATTATCTGGTCTGAAACTTGACGATTATACAAAGACAGGAATTGTACTGTATTGTAGTTTTTCCTTGCAATGAAGCTGCTTCCATTGAAGGGAAAACCTGTTCCCTTCTTTCAATTTATACGTAAGTTTCTTTAAATGTAGGCGAGCCTACCAAAAGCCTTAGGATACCCCTCTGGTTACAGAAAACTGTAACTAGACGGGTAGCATGGTTATGGAGCGTTTCTCGTGGTAGGGACTGTACTAAATGCATTCATCGCAGTGGGGTGAACCATGGATTCTGTCTCCTGCATTGGCGTCTGTGTCTGGTCCGTGTTCCCTACATTGTGGTAGTTTCCAGCAGTGGCCCGTACGTCTTCTGACACGACAACCTGCATGTCAGATAAAAAATATTGCGAACGAGTGGTTTGAAGAGCTTAACGTTAGAATATTGCAGTGCCCAGCACAGAACACCGATCTGAACTCAGCTGAATATCTTCGAGATGAATTTAAATGGAAAATTAGGAGAAAGCCACTTCAGTCCTCTTCATTAGTTGGTTTTATGAATGCCAGCAGGAGTAGAGCATAATATCGCCAGTTTTCTACTAGAAATTAGTAGAAAATCATACGACGCATCAAAGCAATTACAAAAGACTTTCCAAGATATTCATTTCGTTGAATAAATACTTATTTTTATAAAAATTACAATTGTCCTTTGACTTTCTTAGGACAGTGTAGGTCTGTAAGCAGGCTGAAGCCGACTAATGATGACATTAAAGTCGAAAAAAATTCTTAACTTTGTTAGATTTTGATTAAAAGTAAGTGTGGTGCTTTATCACAGCATAATCACAAGTTTTCATAAATAGATTTGTTATTAAATATTCAAATCATGAACTTGAGGAAGGTAAATGCAGCTCATTCTCTCAGGAAAAATGCACATCACGTAAACATCATAAAAATTAACAATAGACAATTTATTCTTTCCTCATCTCCAGAATTCAAGGAGATATTTGCTATTTCATCTTCTGACTAAACTTCAAGAAGAGATTTAAATTATTGCGTAATTCTGCATGGTTTTTTTGGTTAAGTGTAATTAGCTCCACGGCTTTATTATTTGTCTAGTAGCTTTATTAAATGGCTAAAATGATGTTCTGAAAATTGTGTTTACTAGATGAAGGGCACAAATTTCCGAGAGAGAAGAACGATTCTACTCCCAGCCGTGACCGATTAACTTGGCCACAGTTTGAAAACTAAAATTATTTGATAAGTTTGTAGTATTGGTTAGCCATCAAATGGTGAATATTATAAATATAACAGGAAGATGACTTCTCTCTGATATTGGGGACGCAGAATTTAAATATGGTGGTTATAATGCTTGCAGATGTTCTCGCTAAACACATACACACACCTCTGCAACTAAGAGCGACAGCATGTGTCTGTAATTTTGCATTTAAACTCTGTTACCCTTATAATCAAGTTATAGACTTCGCCTGAACACAAAATGCAGTCCCGAAGATGAATTTTAACGTAGAAATTCGAAACGTAGTCTATTTTATTTTGGTTTTGGGACTTTGGGTTTAATTGTATCCATCTGTCGTTTTCATTCCAATAAACTAATTAAACATGTTATGTGGTAACACGCCTTGAAGAAAATTTCTTATTGAATAGTATGTTCAGTGTCCTTCTTGAGTTCATTGAGGTTTTGCTGGCAATTCCGGATGCATAGTTAATTCTTTCTTCAGAGGTACAGACGACGAACCCAAAGGAGAATATTCAAAATTAATGGCTAATGCCATTATCGGAACAGTCACTTCATTTCCAGCACAAAAGGTTACAGATATTTAGGAACTGGATAGTTTGTCTTTAGGTACTTGTCCCTTCATTTATCTGCTCTTTAGTTTTTATTCAGTAAGTTTGAAAGGCGAATGAATCTACATGAAAGATACTCATAGACTTTTTGTTTACAAAATTGTTATTCGATACTTATTAGCTAATGAGAAATAAATAAATTTTGAGGTGTTTCAAATCTGGATAGAGTTTTAAAAGACAAGAAACTCTATTGTTTTTTTCTGTTACAGATTCTTCTAGCAACTAAATCTCCTACCACGAAGTCCACAGAGTACAGGTTTTTCAAGCCATGGCTGCATGAAGGATTATTGCTCAGGTAAGAATTTAGCCTAAGTTAATTAATTAAAAGTGCGAAAATTGCGCAGGTTTGCAACAGCTTTATGTTCCACATTCATAGGAACCAACGAGTAGTATGCTTAATGAGAAATGCAGTGCGAGGTCTGTCACAAGATTAATGAGACTGATTTTATAAAAAAACAAATGTAAAATTTTTACAATTAAAGTTTCTCTCCTCAAAATAGGCTTCCATGGGTAGATTGTCATCTCCAGCGGTCATTCCATCCCTTGAAAGAGTTCTGGAAAGTCTTCTCCAGTGAGTTGCCGGGAGAAAAAAACATGCGACGCTTGCTTGACATCTACAAACTTAACTATGTGCGAAAAAGGCCCATAAAAATTCCTCACGTCATCGACAGGATTCGAACTTATCGACTTTTCTATTCGATGTGAAGATGATGGCGATTTTATCAACTGTGCTAACTGGGAGTTTCTAAAACTTTCTCAACATTTAAATACTCGTGGTCTAGTATGATTTTAATCAAATAAGTCAAAATATGATACAGGGATATTCTGTATAGTTTCGAGTCTAACGCGGCAGAGAGCGCATCTTATCAGAGGCTTCTCTTTGTATAGAATGCACGTAGACCTCGTAGACCTTGATAGGTTTGTTAGAAGGAAGTTACTGTCAGCAAGTCAATTGCAAAATGAGGTGGTCAGAGCCATAAGTGTGTCAAAAATGTTAACTTAAAAGTTGTGAAAAGAACATCGAGAGTGAAGAGAGGGGGAGGTGCCTCAAAGACCAGTTTGAAGTTGGCTAAGAGTGACAGCATTCCAGGACGCTGTAGTCCTTGTATCTTTTGCCGCCAGAACTGCCATTGAAATGATTAAATAAATAATTATCTAAGGGTCACCTATAAATCAAGGAGGAAAAATAAAATACTCAAGATCGACACTGACAAGAAAGACTTGGGATGTTTGTTACATGCGGACTCGAGAGAATGCAGATATGGTAGAATTCCAGGGTTCATCTTCTTTTTTTGTTGTTTGATAAAATATGGATTAAATTATAATACTTTAATTTTTCGTTTGATTTAAGTAGATTTGTTTGCTATTTTAATAACCTATTATATCAATTTTCCACATCATAATAGTATGACCACAGACTGGGTGTTTGATTCAAAAAACTAAACAACCTAATGCAAAGATTAAGTTCTCATATAATGACACAACATTTTATGTATATAATATATGATTAATATAATATTATGATGCAATTTCGGTTATTACTGGATGGAATGGCTAAAGCGTGTTTCTTACAGTTCTGGCGAAAAGTGGAAAAGCAGGAGAAAGTTGCTGACTTCGGCATTCCACTTCAGTATACTGAAAGAATTTGTGCACGTGTTTAACGAGCAGTCTTCGATCCTTGTGGAAAAATTGAAATGCGCAGTTGATGAAGAGTGGATTGATATCGTTCCCACTGCAACCTCATTCACCCTGGATGTCATTTGTGGTAAGTCTCGATATTCTGAACATTAATCGCATGAATTCAATGATTCTGTTGGGGTCAAAACAGCTCTATAATTGTTAAATAAGATTTAGTTCATTGGGAGTAATTTAGAGACAATGCACAAAACATTTAGACGTATATGAAGAATCGGACTCATATATTTTTGAAAAAATATATTTTTTTATTTAGGCCTACAGTGTAAAAATAATTTCAAAAATGGTGTTTTTTTCAGTCTTTATTTTAAAGAACAAAATAGAAATGAATTTAAAATGTGAGTCATGGTTTTTTAGAATATCACAATCCCTTAAAACTTTTGATATTTACATAAAATGCCTCTGATATTTGAAAAAGCCCTAAAGTTTTATTTTTTAACTATGACTGTTATCTCCAAGATTAAGGTCCTCCAAGACCAAGATTCAAGATAGAGACATAATACTACAAGCCTATGAACTGGTCCCCTTTTTTTAGCTTATATAATACTGCAAAACGTAGTGAATAGAGTAGTCTCCAAAAGCCGTATGAGATTTCAAGGATCGATCAATCTTTGCAAAATGACTTTATTATTTTGAAACATAATTTTAATGAAGTACGCTCTGCTAGAAGGGTCCTGTTGTTATAAAGTAAGTCTCCAGGCAACCAAGCTATGAAGTCTTTGTATGTTATATCTGTAAGTTGCGAATATCACGTGTTGTTTCTTGTTCTTGGGATGAAATCCAACTTTGCTGAAGGGAAATCGACTGCCACTATTAAGAAGGGGCCAAATAACCAACTGTTTTAGGCAGAAATTTGTCAAAGTCCATTCCACATTCCGACATCTGGGACCGCTCACAATAAAATGAAGAAATGTCAAGGAGGACTTATGTTCTAATCAGAGAAACAGATTGAGGCAGCAGCAGGATCATCTAATGATAAAAAAAATGACGTTCAACTTTCTTGTGCTATTAATCTGATCATGAGTCCTTAAGTTACATTAAGAAGAAATATAAAATAGTATGAAATCTTCTACGCATTAACGTGTGGATAGATTTTGCTCATGGCCAATTTCATATTTGATTCATACCGTTCCCACTGCAACCTCATTTGCTGTGGATGTGGCCAGAACCAGTAGAGTTCTGTGTTTACTAAAAGCAGGCTAACTAATAAATGAATGTCGTTAACTGAATGATAGCACTTGAAACTATTGATTTAAACTTCATAAAGAATTCAGAAAGCCATATTCTTAAGTTTTATTTAACTACATCTAGGCTTCTAACCCTAGAGATGTAGTTAAATAAAACTTAATCTCATTTTCTTAACGATAAGGGACTGTGAACTCTAAAAATAAGTTAGGAGTATATTTTGAAGCAGAATTCATATTTATGACACCTAATTTTATGGTTCACTATGCAGAGACTGCCATGGGGATTAAGGTCGATGCCCAATCTGGAAATAATCAAGAATATCTCAAAGCTCTTCGTCGGTAAGTTCACCATCGCTGATTTATTATTGGAAAATCGTATGTCATTTTTCATTTATTGTTTTGTTTTATTAGAATAAAAATAATGTGGGGAAACCCCATCAAAGCATTATGTGATAAAGGTGCAAAATTTAATATTATACACGAAATGTTCAAGTTGTACATACGGGGTACAATCATAATGTCATGTAAATAAAACATAATTAATAAAAACTTAAGAAAGACGCAGTGCCCTTTTTCATATTCTTCTGTGGATGTGCGAACATAAATATATGCAGAAACATGTTCTTTCCAGTATCTCTAGTGGGTAGCACAGTTAGTATAATCATTGTCCTTTCCACACCGGCTGAAAAACGCCTGAGTTCAAATCTCTTCAACAACGGGGCTAATTCTTTTGGACCTTTTTCACAACGTGGCTGAGTTAGTACGTCTCAGGAGTGGGTAAAATATGGTCTAAGTCGCTAACAGCGTAAATCCCTATAAGGGACTTTGTGAGGGACTTCGAAGAAGGGATGATTGTGCTGGATGAAGTGTAGCAGTATTACTGAAACTGCGCGTTACCAGGTGGAAACGGTGTGGGTTTGAATCACATCAATGACGCGAGGAATTTTTATGGACACTTTTCAACCTGGAACAATTAATCGGAACCTCATCCTGGAACACATACATTTTATGGACATATACTTTAACTGGACTTTAACCAAGGGAGGGCTAGTGGTGTTTACCTGACCATAATCCAACGAACCCTACTCTATGAGTCAATGAAGATGTGTGTCGTTTTCCCAGCCAACCATCCCCCAACAATGCATAAAGTCTGCATCTGAAAGGCATCATTCGACCATTAACGACAGGGAAAAAAAGTTGCCTTTTGTGATGTTGAGTAAGGATAGGCATCAGGGTATTTCTTTAATACTCGAGGCATTAGAAATCAGTCGCATGTTTTTTACATCATCTGTATTTCGAACCTCTCTATAAGATCTCGTTTTGTAGGTAAGCATTGTTGGTGTAGAAACTCTAGGCCACTTCGCCACCAGGGAGCAGCTAACACCTGGTTAACTGCCGCCTGGTGCCCATCCCCAGGCAAGATGAAACCGGCCTGGGTCTACTGTCCTATATGTGCTTATGTGCACAAAATCCCACACCCTCTGGACTTTAACATTTATCACTACTTAATTAAGTTTACTGATAATAGCAAACTTCATTAGGCCTCACTGGTGCGTAAAAACCAAAAAATCATCTCCAGATGACCTTAAAATTCTTACCCCAATCGGGCTCAGCCACTGAAAGCCACAACTCCATCACTACCACTAACTATATTAATAATAGTCTTTTGGAAATCGCATCTTTTCTACAGCACTTTGGCCTGACCATCAATCCCGGGAAGACCAAGATAATGATGTTCTCTCAGAAGAGCAACCCTTCTGTGATTGCTCCCATTTTTGGAAACACCCAAATTTCTGTTGTTATTTCATCTTTATTTCATTTCTGTTGTTATCTGTGCCTTGGGAACTACTCCAAGTCTGGCCTCCAGGAATTCTAGACTGTTCCTGACGGATCGATTCCTTTCTTTTTAGAAGCTCTCCAAGTCTACAAACTTGATGCTGGTCTCAACAAACTCGCATGTGATAAAAGATATCGAAAGAAGGTGCTTTCCATGCAATGACGTCAGTTGGACTGTTTTTTTTTTGTTTTTTTATAACTTCACTTCGTATCACCGTTGGCCCCTGGCCTGCTTGCCGTCACGGGTCGATTGCAACATTGAGTTCCCTCTAACCACCTTTTCTTTTTCTTTTTTTTAAAGTTGCAATAAGGGTTCTCTCTCTCTCTTACTTAAATCGAATGCCATTTTTAAGATTTCATTCCCATTCTTTGGAGTATGACGTGATGCTTATTTGAATTTTTTGGGGGAATATTGGGTTATTGTTGTGTTTTATGATGGGAGGATTTTCACTACTCAAATTGGTTCTTATTCTTCTAGAACATTCCACAGAAAAATCATATTCACGTCCATACATTTACACATTAAAGAAGCTTGAGCGGATAATTGTTCTTACATCGTTGAGGGTTAGGCTTTCTCTCAATTAAAGATAAAAATCTAAAAATGCTTCTGCCTGTACAATGTAGAGGTTTGCTTGAAACAACTGTAACACCTTGCAAACATCACCCTTTTAATGTTAAAAAGAGAAATAAAAATAAAATTTTATGAAATAGTAACAGACTAAACTTATATTTGTGGTATACCATGTTGTGAAGATTCAAATTTTGTCCATTCTTAAGATAACGTTGCGATCTGTTGCAACTTGTAGAAATCACCAAACTTCGAAACCGTTGTCCCAAGTAAAGAATACTCTACCAGCGCCCTAAGAAAAAACTTTCAAAGAATGTTTTTCCCCTATGGCCAAGTTAGTCGGTCTCGGAATAATGATTATAAACATAACATACAAGGTACAATATGGGCAAAGTCTCTGATGCGTCTAAAATAATCCACCAATCAAAGCCCAATGTCTTTTCTCCTTAGTCTGTCCAGATTGCTACTGTACTTGGCCATTTTTATACTTTCTCTGGTTAATTTTAATCATTTACAAGCTCATGGTGGTGTAGGGTACACTGTTGTATTTACAAGAATTAATCCCCTTTGTAGTCACTTTTATAAATGTACTGTAGGCAAATCTCCTTCGTGTTTTTATGATGGAGACAATGAAAACCAATGAAAAGAAGGAAGAAACTGAATATTACCATTGTGAGGCAAAAGTGACAGTTAATCCCTCTTTGAATTTTCGCGAAATGCTTCGCGCAATTTGCTGAAAATTAAGTTTGTTATTTATGATTGCTAATTAAATGGTACTTGTCTAGAACAGAAAATACAGATGGAAAGATGCAACACTAGCACACAAGCGATAAATTCCAGGAAAAATTATAAATAAATGTCACGCTACCTGTCCTTGAGCTTTAAAGATCGTTCTCAAGGTGATTTTCTCGAAGGGAATCCTGTACATCCATCAGCTGTCAGCTTATGTCAGAATAAACACAATTACGTAATCGCTTGCAACCAATTAAGGAAAGGTAACGCCTATTGTGATGAGTGTTCGGGTGAGTTGTTTAGAATACGTGCAAGGACACCATACAACGGTGAAGTTTCTGTATGTCGTGTCTATAAATTATATGTATTCGCTAGATACTGTACTTTACTTTTTTCCCGTTTCAAAACCGGACCTTTTAATACAAAAACAATGTCACTATATGTTAAAAGATTTGTTTTCTTTGAGCAAGAAGTGTAAACAAAGTTAAAAGAATTTTTCATGATGCTAAGAAACGATAAGAAAAATTTCCGCAGATCTATTTCAAAATTGTCTTTCCTCAATTTGAATCTATACCTCCTGAGGTTCGGAATCTGAGCAAGAGGAAGAATCCCATCAGTAGTTAGCATGCTCAATCCATTCAAGGCCTTATACGCTTTAATCAGATCACATCGCATGTGCCTAATCTCCAGAAGCAGCAATTTGCAGAACTTCAGCCTTTCTCGGTAAGAAGACCCCTTTGTTCTCCTCATCAGTCGTGTTGCCCTTTTCTATACTTGTCCAGCAACTCTACATCCTTCTTAAAATAAGGCCTCCAGACCTGTGTACAGTGCTCACGTGGGGTCTGACCATTGCCTTATACAAAGGGATAATCACCTCCTCATCCCTACTAGCAAAATTTCCATATACCATTGACACCTCATGAGCTACACTTTCAATCTGTCTGCACTGCTCAGAAAACTTCATATCTGACTGCACAATTACTCCCGGGTCTCTTTCATTCTCTACTACCCTCAGTGTAGTACTCCACATTTGATACGTTATTGTGGGGTTAATGCTACCCATATGCAGTAGTTTGCACTGGTCAAGGTTAAACTTTAGTTGCCACCTCTCAGCCCATCTGCTCAAATTTTAAGGATCCTTTTGCAGTAGCGTACCGTCCTTACTGTCATTAACAACAGTGGCAACCTTCGTATCGTCTGCAAACTTGGATATTAAGCCTAGTATATCTTCATCAATATCATTGATAAATACCGAAAAGAACAACGGCCCGACCCGGACCCTTGGAAAACTCCACTAATAACATTAGTCCAGGAACAGTAGTGTCCATTGATTACCACTCTCCGTCTGGTCCCACTCAACCATCCCTTTATCCAGAGCAGCAACTTGCCCTTCAAGCAAAAACCCTTCCATTTACTCCTGATGGTAGTTACATCTTTAAGTAAATTCCACATCAGTACATTGTGATCACTGTCACCTAAAATTAAATTTTCTGTTTGTACTCCAGGACGACCAAACGGTCAGGGGGGGGGGTGTTCACAAGATAGACAGAATACAAGAAACAGCACCGTATTCAGTAGTCACGGGCTGGAACGTGTGATGTCGCGGGTGTACCATTAGACTACAGCTTCATTGGCATTTGCATTTGCAGATAAAGGTACCACTTGCAGATAAAAGAACCACTATGTACGACCGTACATAGTGGTTCTTTTATCTGCAAATTCTTAATGTACGAATAATCACTGCTGATAATCACATCAAGAGTATTTGCTCCTTCTGATTGCCTCTCAAATATGCTGCTGCAGAAAACAATCATCCAATAAATTCACAAAAGTCTTGTAGTGTGTGAGTGACAAACCCACAAGTTCCAGTCTATATCTAGAAAGATAAAATCCCCATTAAAAGACATTTTGATTTACTGGCCCAATCTATTTCTCTCTAGAATTGTTTGTTGTACTCATCAGAGTCATTAGGCCTATAACGCACGCCTGTTCTCATTTTCCCTTTCCCAGTGTTTATGTCACACCAAACAGAGTCAACATTGCAGTGTCCACTCGTGTCAACTGGATGCACGTCCTTAAATTTTGTGTTTCTTATCTAACAGTATAACCTGTCTTCGTTTCCTGTCTATCCTTTCGTTGTACACATTGCACTCCCCAATTCCAATTCTGTACTGCTTATATTTGTGTGAGACCACATCTCTGATATCCCAACAATATCAGATTTGATGATGCCTTTGATGTCCTGACCAGCACTTCAAATTCATTAAATTTATTTACTATACTCCTAGCATTGGTGTACATGCAAGTATACATGCATCTTATCTTACACTTAGCTACCTTAACACAACCCATATATTTACTTGTTCGATTACGACTCCCAGCAGTCCTTGGAAACCCAGCCACCTTGCTTTCCAGGCTGCTGCTCATTCCAATAGAAGCATTGCAAGAAACACTTTCACCTCTGCGGCCACTGTTAAACTATGTCTGTATTATAGAGGCAATGAAAATTGGTTGATTTATTAACTACAGCACAAGTAGAGTCGATATCCTCCTGGGTTGGAATCCGGTCAAGATGGAAAGATTTTATGGGCATTTTCACACCCTCAATCTAAGTAGTTGGTCTCAATCGAACAGAGAAGAAAAGCGCAAATCCATAGTGAAGTGCAGTCAGCATTCCTGCAATTGGCAGCGGAACTAATCAACTCCCAGTGAAAGTCTCCAGACTGCCTCAATGTGTTGCAGCTTGGATATAATAACTATAAAATACATTTATTGCAATATTAGCTGTGTATATTGCACTGTCTTTGTATTCTATGTATTTGCTGTGTACCCACGTAGTTTTTATGTACTGAATATAATGTGTACAGTTAATTGTGAGATTCCTCTGGTTGCCTGTAGAGGGAATCGTGTCCTACATTTCTATGAATAAAGAATTTTATTATTATATATATATTTATGAAAACCCCAAAAACGAGAGGTATTAGAACTCATAGTACTTAGTACCGTGCATTGATTGGAGGTTGAGAAGACGAAAGAAGATATTTGTTGACATTGGGCTTGTTGATTGTAATTTTCAGGAAATACGTAAGAAGGAAGGTTGTAACAGAAAACGGCAGTTTAATGAATAAATGAGGAAGATGAAAAGTTGGTTCTGTGAGTTTGAAGTTGGACAGTAAATGGATGTTGGCTGGTGGCGGCACGTGTTCGGACTGTTTTGAAAGAGAGAGTGGGAATTATAGAAGCCAATTCAGAAGAACAGTGCCCATGGAAGTATCTGTAGAAGTGGCATGCAGCAGAAACAGTACGTCTATGAGAAAGCGAGTGGAGAGACTCTGTTAGAGATGAATCATTAATTAACCTAACTGCCCTCTTCTGAATGGAATCAAGAAGCCTGAGAGAGGTTTTGGGAGCACCACCCCAGAGGTGGGAACAATATTCCATGGCAGGGCGGATTTGCGATTTATACAGAGTGAGCAGCTGTTTGGAAGAAAAGTAACGCCGAGAGCGAAAGAGAAAACCAAGTTTTTTAGATGCAGAGGAAGCAATATTTGTAATGTGCTTGTGCCAAGAGAGATTAGAAGTCATGATAATCCCCAAAAGAGATATATCATTTTGCCTAGAAATCGGAGTGTCACTAAAGATAACCATAGTAGCAGAAGAATCCTTTTTGGAAGATATAAGACGAGACTGAGTTTTAGAAGGATTGAAATCAATTAAGTTGTCTTTGCACCAACTGGAGAATTACTTGAAGATCCGCATTTAAGGAATTGGTAGCAGATTTTTGAGAAGTTGAAGCTGATTGAGCAGGACAAGGTTTCTCAAAATGGAAAGTGGAATGCAATATGCTATCATCGGCAAAACTACGGATTGGATTCCAGTCAGTGGAAGGAGGTCATTAATATACAAGAGGAAAAGAGTGGTGGAAAGAACTGAACCTTGGGGATACTGGCATTAGTGGAGAAGTTAGAAGACAGAGAGCCAGCTACCATCACCCTCAGTGAGCGATCAGAGAGAAAACTGGATAAAAAATTACAAAAAACAGTTGGCAAACCATAAGATGGAAGCTTGTTTAGAAGACCTTTATGCCAAACACGATCGAAAGCCTTTGAGATGTCAAGAGCAACTACTTGTGTTTCACCGAACCTTTCCATTGAATTAGTCCATAAATGGGTAACATAAGCCAGAATATCACCTGTGGATCGACACTGACGGAATCCATACTGGCGATCGTTGATCAGACGGAAGGTTTCTAGGTAGTTTAAGAGTTGGCGGTTAATTGATTTCTCCATTATTTTAGAAAGAGTAGAAGTAATTGCAATGGAACGATAATTGGATGGGAGGGATTTGTCGTCCTTTTTAGGAACTGGCTGGATATGAGCAAATTTCCAAACAGAAGGAAAAATACCTTTGGAATAAGAAAGTAAAAAAAGGTGAGGAAAAAGAACAGGAGTAAGTTCAGGAGCACAGGTTTTAAGAACAAGTGGAGAAATATCAGCTGGACCTGGAGCTTTCTTAGTATCAAGATTCGTCAAAATCCTTCTGGCATCGTTTTGACGGAAGACCACAGGAGGCATTGAATGGACCGTGTTGGAATGGTGGGAGGTGTTTTACCAAGATCATTAATACATGAGCTGGAAGAAAAATGGGATGCTAGCAGGTCAGCTTTATCCTTTGCTGAAGTGACAACAGAACCATCTGATTTTGACAGATGTGGGAGCAGAGATGGGCAAAAGTTGTGGCTAATAACTTTGGCAAGAGACCAGAATGCTCGACTATAATTAGGGCAAGAAAATTGCGAGCTTTGGTGTAGGCAGAAAATGAAACTGAAGAATTAGAAACAAGCCAATTACGATATGCAACGTTCTTCTCTTGAACAGCCTTAGCACATTTATTGGAAAACCAAGGTTTAGATAAAGGACGAGATATGACTTTAAAGATTTTAAACGCTGAATACAAATAGATGAATTTTCTTCTGCACAAAAAAAACTTTCCACCAATTAAAATTTTACAACAAATTTTTGGCATTGTGCTGAAATATTTATAGCCCATCAGCTAAGGGAATTAAAAATGGCAACTACTGTGATGCCCTCAGTAAATTCACGAAACAGTAGTACTTGTAAATGCCACAACAACTTAGACCATATTGCAACAAATATTGTGTGAGTCGAGTACGTGTATTCTCTGATCCATTTTTAGATGAAAAAGCAAGTGAAGCATATTTATTTATTTATTTTTCCCGGAGGAAAAATAAACATATTTCGCTCACCTGAGACCGACTGAAAAATGCTCCTAAAAATTCCTCCTTCTTCGACGGATTCGAACTGGGGTCATTTTCACCCACTTTGGGAAAGATGGTGATCATGTCCACCGTGATCACCATCACGAGGGTTTCATGAAATGCGAGGGCTTCATGAAATGCAATCAATTAAAGATGTTTATTGAGTACATTTGCACAATATAATGAATATGTACTTATAAGTTGTTGTTTTTTTAATTGAAATAATATACGAGAATATTCCTAATATTTTATTCTAACATTTCTTCTAATTTATTTCGGTTTTGATGTTTTAAGTGGAACTATTTAACTTTAAAAAAAGGAGCAATTTTTATTATTAAACTGAGAAATATTCTTGTTTATGTTTAGTATGACTGAGCAGATTTTCACCCGGATATTCTCTCCTTGGCTGTGGTCGGATTTTCTGTTCTTCAACGTTTTTCCTTCAGGGAGGCAGTTCAAGAAGGACATGCACACAGTGCACACTTTCACTAGGAAGGTCAGTACAAGAAATGATTATGCACTTTATACTTATATTCATTTCTTACCATCTCAAGACGAAACACAATAAAAATATTTGTTTTATTTTAAGCGAACGTATTCTTTTGCAGTGTTTGATATTCACAGGTATCCAAAGAGGATGGTCTTGTAAACTGCGATTATTTTTGGGCAGTTTTCTTGTTTATTGATGAATAATCCGAGATTTAGGGGATAAAATAAACAATCCTCTACTGAGACTACTCAACTCAAATGGCTGTGCGAGGTAGCGCAGTGGTTATAATCGCTTTAATCCTCACACGTGGTAGAGAAGATTCTGGTTCGAATCCCTTTAATGAGGCCAGGAACTTTTATGGTCTTTTTCATTCAGTCGGTCTTAGGATACGGACAACAGGACTGTTTCTCCCGGTAAGTCTTGTCTTTTATCCAACAAAACAGGCAAATAAACCAGAGAACACACGCAATTTGAAGTGCTCAAATACGGAAGTGTTTGAGGACTTCAAATAAATTAATTCAGATTTTGAAGTCGTGTCAGTCATCAGTTTCCCCAAATTCGGCTTTTATTTTCTACTTTTTTAAATAACAAATATACCTCCTGGCTACGTTATCAGTACTGTGAGCTAAATGTTTTTGTCCACCTTTGGACATGAACATATATGGACATACATGTCAATGTCCAAAAATGCTTCTTGCCACGCAGTGCGCACCTTTTCGGCATTTTCTGTCTTCCAATATTGCTTCAGAATCCACTTTCTTTGTTCTTCAACCAGCTTCACTCCCTGCCATCGTTTTGAATACCTGTAAAATAAAAGAAATCATAATGAAAAATACAAATACCATCACCCGATCAGTACTGTATACCTACTTTTGGCCCACCTAGTGTTATGCCTTGTGTGGGCCGGCTTCTGGAGGTTAGTTCAACTCCATCATGGTTCTTTGCGATGTTATCATGCCCTAAAATGGACAGAAGTGCAAAAGAAGTGTCATATTAGGGCCATTCGAAAACGAATTCATCAGCTACGTCCATAAATGTAATGTGTTCGCTGACTGGTTTTCCTGTGTTACTAGCGAGTATAACCTGTTCAGACTCTGTGACCGTATTACAGAGGATAATTCATTCTTCAGTATTTAAAATGTCACGCAAGGATACAACCAAGTGTTGGCAATGTCACTCAGTATCCGGATGGCACTATGCCAGTAAAATTTGCATTTGTAGCAGGAAGTTGGTGCCATGAGTTCCTAGAGTTTTTGCCGAAAGAGGAAAAGTAGTAGCAGTGTCAGAAGATGTAAATGCATCAAGTAAAGGAACACAGTGTGCAAAGGTCGAGGGTTGTAAATTAAATGCGTGAGCACCAGAAGAATTTGTACATCAAAAAAACGGATAGCACTTAAAAAGTTGATGCTTGATGATATATTTTTCAGGCGAAAGCTAGCTTGCATAACTTTGAAAAACTGAGATTCAGTTTTAAAAAAGTGAATAATTGAACTCACTTGGAACAAAAAGCAGTAGCAAAGGTAACAAAGGACGTAGACACAGATTTACAAATTGGATGCAAAGTTTTAATGTCTAAGCCCGTGCAAGACATTTTGTAAACTTGACATATTTTCATTTCGACTTAATTATAAATGGTCTATTGTAGTCTAATCTGCCTTTACAAATCAGCATTTTTGACTTGGCAAAAGCGTTATAAATTTGTTCTGAACACTTCGCTAGAGAAGATTGGAAATAACAATGTTTGCTGTATCTCTAAGTCAGCTCAAGAATTTCCACTGGCGAAGGGGTAAGGCCTTCAGTACATGCAAACTGTTGGATGTTGTCGAAGTTAGGAAGAGGAGTTTCCAAACCCAAAGGCAGTCCATGGTCTTTCTCTTTTCCACGCGAGTAACGAGGACTCAAGATGGTCAGGAATCACCCTTCTACAACAGCTGGTGAAAAATGCCCGAGTTCAAATCCCCCCAAAGAAGCGGGTATATTTAAGGGATTTTTCTTAGCCAATTTGGTGAATTGTGGGTAGGGTTAATTTGGTTATATTTATCAAGAAACTCCAGAATTTCATATAGCAAATAAATTTACTCTGATGCTTCATAATCATGGTTTCAATGACGCAAAGCAACAACAACAACAAAAAAGAGAAAATAAATCAATATAAAGTAATCTAAAATGAAAAAAAGCAGACCTGTTCATTATCTCTATTTAGAATGACAATAAGGATCTACTAGAACTAGTGAAAATATTAAGCACAATACACCAAACAGAATTCAGTAATAATATCCAATTTCAGAAATTGCAAATGTCTTAAAAGCATTACCTTTCTCTCTCCAGGTTATCAAGGAAAGAAAAATATCATATCTACAAAACCCCATATCATTACAAGAGGACGTTCTCAACCAAGATGGATATCTGAAAATGACAAAGAGATTGGCTCTGCTGGACCTGTTATTTCACCAACACTTCTCTGATCCCTCCTTCACTGAAGAAGATATCAAAGAAGAGGTGGATATGTTCATGTTTGCGGTGAGTTCGCTCTTCATTCTCTCTTTTTCGCCAACTGTAATATCTCAAAAAAAGGACAACGTAGTCCTTTTGAAATTTATGAATTACTTTCGTAAGGAAACGAAGCCCGTCTGAAATTATTGTAACAATCTAATGATGTTATTTCGAAACATTTCACTTATTGTGTTTGAGCGCATACAGTTCTACCACAAATCTTCTTCTTATTGCTTTGTTTAGGGCCATGATACAACAGCAGTTGCCTTAGGTTGGGCTCTTTATTGCATCGGCTTAGATCATCGCATACAAAAGAAGATTCAAGAGGAACTAGATTCGATCTTTGTTTATAATATGGATCGTGTTGTAACCACAGATGATTTGAAAGATATGAAGTACTTGGAATGTGTAATAAAGGTAAAACGTAATTTTATTTTCAATACAATGTTTGTTAACGCCGAGAGAATTGAGCTACTCTGGTTTGTATATACTCCATAAATACACCTTTTAGTGAAACCCCCAAAACGAAAGATATATTATAACACATAGTTCTTAGCATGGCATTTGGGTTGAAGACCGAGAAGACAGAAGATACTTGTTGACATGAATTTCTGTGGCACGTAATTTTCGAGAGATACTCAGGAAGGAAGGTTGTTCCAAAAAACAGCAGTAGAAAGAATAAACGAGGAAGAGAAAAATGTCATTTTGTGATTTTGCAGTTGGACAGTGAATGGATTTTACTGGTTGTGTCACGTGTTCCGACTGGTTTGGAAAAGAGTGGGAGAATTGCAGATGCCAATTTAGAAGAACCGTGTCCAATGACATATCTGTAGAAAAGGAATTCAGCATAAATAAAACATCTATGAGACAGAGAGTGGATGGACTGTGGAGGTTGTGTGTAAATCATGGCACATAATTATAGCCTCTAAATTAAATCTTAATCTGTAACTTCTGGTTCAATGGCGGGCAACAGAATGGTGTACTTCACTTTGCGCACAGTAGCCGTTTCGAACTGAAGTTCTGCACATAAATAATTGATGTGTATCATTTCGCTATTTAAACATCGATGGTTTTTAAATAAGGCGGTGTAACCTTTTGTCACTCATTTCGATTTTCCTCAGATACAAAGGGTAAAATTTCATGGTTCAATAAGCACAAACTGTATGAATTAATTATTGCGGCACGCTTAAACGAAGAGTTGGTTTCAACCAAATTTCTGTAATTTATTCTCTCAAAAGGATCGAAATGGGGAAGGTGCGTATTAACTATAAACACGTGATTTATGAAAACCTAGTCAATAATCTTTAACTTTTGATTCATGCAGTCAGCAGCCAGGAGTGATATTTGATTGGTGTGGCTTCGTTGATTGGAAGGTTTGGGGATTTATAAAAATGAAACATTACACTAAAACCCTATCAGTAAATAACAATCGATAAACGAGCAACTAAAATAATCCTCCATTTATTGGAGGATTATTTTAGTTAAGTGTGAATCGTAATCTTGGATGTGATTGTTTTTGGCCATGAACAGCTCTCAGTCTTTAGTGATTTATGTGCTTCGTCCCGTTGGAATGCAGAAACCGGAAAACTATGTAACGTTCTTCATTTATCCATATTTGAAAGACAATCATTTTGGAAAGGTCGCTTAATGTCAAAGATGTACTGCATTATGTAACAAAAAGAAAAGAAACATCATACTCTACTGTACCATTAATATCCAGATTTCTCTCCGCACATCCTACCCAAACACCGGTTTTCCGAAACACATAAATATGCTCAAGGAACTTCGAGGAGATATAACAAGATTATGAATGCATTCGTGGTACTGGTGGAAAAGCAACTAAGTACAATGTTGCACAAGCCGGAGCCACAAAGTTAAATAACAATTATTTATTCTGTTTCGAATTGTTTTGAAATTGGACTCTCGCCGAGTTGAATTGACCCAGGTGACAAACTACTGCTAATTCGGTTCAGCTTCTCTGCTCTCAGGATTCTTCGTCTAGTTTCGTGACAAATAATGAAGTGAAAGTCAAAAAAGAGTTGGATGATGTTTCTTCCGGTTTACTCACAACCAGAATTAATCTTTTGCAGCCAAAGTACTTGACAACAGAGAGAAAGAATCAAATGCATTATTGAACGTGTTTAAAAGTTGGGTGAAATAATTGGAACGATAAAATAATTGTTTTAATGTATATATTTATTAATATTAATTTATTTATTAATATATAAATGTATGTTTTAATCTTCTTGTTCTTTTTATCGAATAGGAGGTACTCCGTTTGTACCCTTCGGCTCCATTAATTGGCCGATGCTGTGAAGAAGATATCTTTCTTGGTAAGCAAGATTTCGTGAAAATTAAACATGGAATTTACCTTTTTAAAAAAAATTAAAATAATAACACAACCCGTGTATTTAAAGTTGTGACATGTAGTTTATTATTAATATATGCAACAGGGAATATCCAACTGAAATTATACAGGCATGACGAAAAAACATGGCAATAAAAAGTTAAATTGGGTGAAGGGAAGGACCATGGTATATTATTTATCCAGTTGCAGATGGATTTTCTTGTGGAGTGGGCATCGGACTTCTTAGTTCTTTTAGAAAAGATCTACTTGATATCTGCTAACCAAAAAGGAGAGACGGACGTGGTGTGCAGTTCATCGATTCATAACACTGTTTCGCCGATATTGAACCTTTAGGGTCAATTGTCTTTAGAGAATGGTCGATACATATCAAGGGGTTGAATGGGGGTCCATGGGAAAATTATATAATAATAAATATAAATTAAATAGTAATGCATGATTTAAAAATATAATTGTGAACATTGGCCTTCTTAATGAAAAGATACCTGAAATAAATGTCCTAAATTACAAACTGTGGCAGAAACGCTATTGTTAACTTTGCCCAAAAGTCATTAATGGAAAATGGATTCAGTCATATTAATAGTTTACTGAGAAAAACAAGAAACAGGCTGAAATTATGGTTGAACTTGGCCCACACGTTCGCTTAGGCCTTCATGTTCAAGTTGAACGTGGGGACCTAAGGATCAAATTAAGTAATTTTACTGAACAGCTTATTGCAAACCATCAGCCACAACTGTCGCATTAACAAAGCTAATATGGCAGTAATAAACCTTAGCTAAGTATTATAATTATTTTATATTTTTAATAAATACTTAACTATCATTAACAGATTTTTGTTGTAATCAAACCATTAAAATGCGCGCGTGTTTTTGGATGAGGGGTCGATGACGGAAATATTCCTTTTTCAGTGGGGTCGCCAGGTGAAAAAGGTTGGGGAACTCTACCCTAATTTTTCATTTAAAACAAACTTATAATAAAATTTATCGAAGAAATTTAAATAATTCAGTCATAATAGATCCCATGATGTACTTAAAATTAGATCGCGTGATGGAGTTAAAAGCCAATCGTTTCATTCCAGACGGCCATCTTATTCCTAAGGGTACGACGGTGTTTCTACCAATCGTTGCTCTGCATCGTGATGAAGCAGTTTTCCCCAATGCAGAGGTGTTCGATCCCGACAGGTTCTCCTCAGAAGAAAAGAATAAATGTCATCCTTACAGCTACATTCCTTTCTCAGTTGGTCCAAGGAATTGCATCGGTAACGTATAATTTTCAATATTAAACGTCTCGTTTAAATGTTTGAAGATTTTAAACCAAAGAAGGTAATTGATTTCCTCGAAGTCATGGTGTTATTTCGCTCATCAGGGTGCCAGGATAATTGAATCTGTCTATAGTTGGTGAACCTTAATAAATCTTCTTCGTTCATTACAAGAAAATTTTAAATTTATGTCTTTTAGTATTATTTTTATTATTATTAATAGTATTAGTATTGCAGGGAAGCCACAGGGTTTTGCTGCACGAGCCAGAAAAGAAGATTTATATCTGCAAATTGGTTTGTTTCGTGATTCTTTCACTTGTTTGCTGGATGAAAAATCATGCTACCCTTGCATGAAACCAATTAACTCAGCCATATTGCGAAAAAATCAATTAAAAATTCCTGGCGTCATTGATCGAATTCGAATCCAGGTTTTTTGCACTCGTTGGGGGAGAGGTACGGGCTCATATATACTGTGGTACACATGCAAGGACGTCCAAATCATGTTAGTAAACTAGGACCACAACGTCCTGGTTCTGGCCTGGATCATCACAGCAGCGTTCAAAAATTGCATTCTTCTCATAGACGTGTAGTCCATAGTTTAGGATTAAGCAATAACTATTGAGTAGTATAACTGCCCTCATAACTTTTTTCTTAACTTTGTTTCTTTGTTTTTCTTTTCTTTTCCAGGCCAGAAGTATGCTGTATTAGAATTAAAGGTGACTTTAGCAAATATTCTTCGAAGGTTCAACATTCGTTCTATTGATCCAAGAGATAAAGTCTTCTTTGTACCAGAAGTCGTTCTTCGTCCAGCTGATAAGCTTCGTATACAGTTCAGACTAAGAAGGAAGGATTGCACGTGATCAGCCAGCACTCGGACAATCCAATTTATCCAAACTCCGTCCATATTCGAACTAATCGCTCTTTTTGTAAGACTCAATAAAGACCATCCACAATAACTGAGTAAATTACGAACAGAAATGAAATACTCCCAAAGTCGTCCAGAGACACCAGAACTGATTTATAAAATGAATACATTTATTTAGTAATTGAAACGTTAGAGTAAATGTGTTAACATGAATGAAAAGTGAAGAATATCTCATAAAGATTCTTAATTATGTCTACGAAGGACACGTTGGTAAATTCATGTTATGGTTTTTTAAATATATACAAGATCATATGCAAAATGTATGTCTTTGTATATATACAATTTGTGTGACTTTTTCAGGGGTGAATAACCCACATTGAAAGCAGAAATGACGATAACGGGTTTCTCTTTTCCAGTGAAAAGGTCTAAATTATTCAGAGGATTTACATTACCGATGAAATTCCTTGGACTAACTGAGAAAGGAATATAACTATAAAGATAGCATTTATTCTGAAGAGGACCTTTCAGGGTCGAAGATATCTGCATCTGGAAAGAAATGGTTGGCTTTTAACAAGATTATGCAATGGAATATTCTACATCTGAAGGATGTAATATTGGTCTTACTGTAACCACTCCCACACTTCCATCAAATATGTATATTTTGATCATTTTCACAGACTGGACTTTAAGTGACCAACGTGATTGATTTTAATTCGTCCCTACCTCTTTTATCAAGGTACCTCCAAATGCAAACATCAAACCTTCAATGCCAAAACATCAGCGAAACAAAAAAATAGTTAAAACGTCAGGAAATGATAATCCCTGTGGTGTAGTGCACAAACGAATTTGGAATTGATTTCCAAATTTACTCCAGGATCAGTAATGGCCTGAATAATATTCTCATTACTGATTCTGGAGAAATTTCAAAATTGTCTCAAATATTTAATTAAATTTTAGAAAATTAACTTGACCTAACCTAACCTGGTCCTGATCTCATTAAAAGGGAATTCATTAAATTTTTTTTCAAGTTGAGCCTAATACCCTATTATTACTTTATCATAAAATATCTTCAAAAACTATCTTTCCAGATATTTGGAAAGAAAAATGCCCTCCTGAAATTTATCCCCAAATTCTTCAGACCAGACCTTCCTGTTCAGAAAAACCTTTGAAGAGATTCTAGGCTGAAATATTTACCTGTTTCAAGCCCCTGGTTATTCCTCTTAATGACAATATGGTTTTACTCCTGGAAAGGGATGAGAGGCCCTTGTTGAACTTTGTCACTAAATTTGGAACGACTTCAAATATGCCACAATCATCTTTACAGTTTTCGAAGCGGCTTTTGATGCCTTCTGGTGGGAGATTCTTCTCTGTTGTCTTCGCTTTGCTAATTCGCCTTATAATTTATACTTTATTGTACCCAACTATTTTTCTGGAAGATATAGTTGCACCAGATTTCTATATCTCTCTGACGAACTCCAAATCTGTGGTAGTGCTTAAGGAACTGTCCTCGGACAATTGGAATGCAACATAGTGTTGATGGTAAGAGGACAGCGGTGATTTCCCACCACTGCGCCATCAGTTCAGAGAAACAGTACCCTGAGAACGTGAGGAATGTGAGTAGTATGTGGTCTCTATAGCGTAGTGTGGTGATGGTGTGTTGTTATGTTCTTCTTCTGGCACTTGGTCGCAGGGCACATTTTGGGGCCCCATGTTACCGTCCACAGCAAACGGGGAGGCAGCCATGGAGGAGGGATATAACATACTCTGGCTAGTCTCCGCCAGAGTCGCCTCAGCTTCCTGGACGGGGACCATGTAAAAAAAAGTAAAATGAAGGGTAGGGAAAGTAAGCTCAATGTTACCAAGGAGAGAGAGAGAGAGAGAGAGAGAGAAGGTCGTGTGTGAGACAAGTTCTACCAATTTGATCTCTGATCAGTCCTTTGGCAAGGTGTTCCACACCGTAGCAAATTGCTGCAGTGTCAGCAATCCTATACCATCAGGTTTTTTTGTTAGGAACATCAGCGACTAAGGCCATATACTCCGTGTATCCTATCTGCAATTTGCGTGATTGGCTTTTCTGTTTGTTGGACAAAAAACCCTAGTTTCCGGGAGAAAAACCATACTACCCTCGCCTGACACCGACTTCAGCCACGTTGTGAAAACGGCCCATAAAAATTTCTCTCGTTATCAACGGTTCTTGAACTCACGTCTTTTCCATTCCGTGTGGGGAGGACGGCGATCCTACAAAGTGTGCTACTCACGAGGGCAGAGGTGGAGGGAGATCCCACAAGGGATATAGTGTCAGCAAAGTAATCCTTCCCCAGTCAAGGTGTTAGCGGTAATCCCGCACCAGAGGGTGGTGCCAGCAAGAATGCAGAGACGATCCCAAATGAAGGTTGGTATCATGAAAGGTTGTAGAAATCGTAGTAGCGACGGAAGCTTAAAATGATGCCGGAAATTTAGGTGTCTTGCAAAGTTTGGTTTCAATTTGTAGGTTGGATGTTTCTTGAAACGACCGCTCCTCCTCTGGAAGATTGATCGTACAAAATCGGTTAGAACTGGACAGTAATGTTCTTGAGTAATGAAGCAGGTCTGAGTTCTGTGAGTTGCCTGGATTTGGGCAAATAGCCGAGTTGCCGAGTTTGCAAATAACAGTTGGTACATATAATGGAAAATCAGACCTCATTCCAGAAAACTGATCAGGAGATATGTTTTAAGAGAAATTATACACTATTGTATCATTAATCTTATACATTTTTATTATAATAACACAACCCTATTTCCCTCGTGGGTAGGACAATTCGTAGAATCGCCGTGCTCCCCACACTGGGTGGAAAAGACGTTTTATGGCAAAGTAAGTCGGTCTCAGGGGTGCGAAGCATGGTGTTTTCTCCCGAAAAGGCGGGTTTTTCGTCCAGAAAACAGGAAATCGAACTCAGCACACAGGCAATTTGCAGACAATATACACGGAGCAATATGGTCTTAGTTGCCGGTGCTCCTAAAACCCTACTAGTACAACAGCGATCACCGGTAATAATGCGGAACTTAATTAAAGACATATCTACTGTCAAGTGTAAAGGGAAAGGCTTTTGCTTTCTTAAGGGATGAATACAGTGGTCTTACACGGTTTTTAAATTCTGTGCACTAGGACCAACTAATGACGTTTCCAACTGCAAATTCTAAATGGGAAGTATTCAGAGAAGTAATCATAGAAGATACCAGGCTTTTCATACAACTGAGAAATATTGTTCAAAGTTTAGGCGTAAATGGATGTCAGATGAACTAATGAGACTCGTGGCAGGGAAGAAAATTGCACGGAAAGCATATGAATTATCAGCTGATACAGAAGCCCATGGTCCAAATCAGCAAGGAGGCTTGGCTAGCAAAGACAGACTATGAGAAGCTTCTGGCAAAGAATGCAAAGAAAAGAAGCAAAGACTTCTATAGTTATATTAACAGCAGAAGGAAGTGGTTGAATCACATTGGGCCACTTGATTGTAATGCGTTAACTGTTGATGACCCTGCTCAGGTTGCTACCTAAGTTTACCAAACTCCAGCGGGGATCTAAAAGACTTTGTGGTAACTGAAAGGAAAGTGGAAGAAAAATTGTTGAAGCTGAACATAAAATAGGCATTTGAGGTGGATGGGATCTTTCCGATCATATTAAGGGAGCAGCAAAAGAGGTAAGCAAACATTTAGCCATAAGTATGGACCGGAGATGTGCGAATGTATCCCAAATTCATGAAGGAGGATCAAAAGGTGACTACAGACCTGTTAGCTCAACATCTGTTCCAGGAAAAACAATGGCGTCACTGGTTAGACCATCTGGACAGAACTACAATTACTGTATACTGCAGTCGCATGGGTTTGTTACGGGGTCATCTTTTCTGGCCAATCTAATATGTTATTATGATGCAGTGACCAAGGAACGAGATACAAAAAAATAATTTTGATATGATATAATTGGGATTTCAGGAAGGCTTTTAATACTCTTTCACATAAAAGACTGTTGTATAAACTGGTGCAATGTGGCATTAAGGGCAAGTTACTGCTATGGATAAAGGGATGGTTGAGTGGGAGATTTTCAACACTTCCTGCTATTGTTTTCCAAGTGGACTACAGATGAAACATTTTCGTACTAATTGCTCTTTATTTTTCTTACATTAGATATTTTAATTTACTCTTATTGCTTTATATTTATTTTATTCTCAATTTTTGTAAATTCATACAAAAGTTGGAAAACAGTTGGAAACAGTTAGAACCGAGCCTCACGGAAAGCATTTCGTTGTAAGGCTTGTAGAACTCAAATCCACCTTCTTTTCTTTCTATCTCCCTCTGCAGAGAATAATGCCTTATACCCTCCAAAGAACAACGAAGGACCATCAGATACGGATGATTACTTGGCTGTTGTTAATGGTTTGGCCTGTGACCAATGGTTGTTTTGGACAAAACCATCAATGCTGAGGTCTCCCTACACGTCTTGGACAATCATGCTCAAGGAGAGAATCCTGGAAAAGCAGAGCTGAACGGGTTGCAGCAGATTTGAAGGCTAAATGGAGGAAAATATGGTGGGGCTTTATAAAACACTGGTGGGGTGTGTTAGATGTTATGCCTTAACCACTGACTACAATAATAAAGGCTACCGTACAGAAAAGGGATGGTTTATTTACAACAGGACTTTGCAACACGTCATTTGCGCGATTTGGAAAAGTAAATCTAAAAGAGATCGCTAAAAACTGTGAGCAGAGAAACATTTAGTAAAATTGATTGCACCTTCAGCGATTTTGTATATATTAATAACATTGAATATACTTATAAGAACGTTTTGTCTTATAATGAACAATATCAGTATCTGATAGGCATAGTTAAACTATGAAGTACAGGCTCCGCAAAAACGATAAGTGTTTGCCTTTTATTTACATGATTGTTATTTTATATTGTACTTAATACGTAGTCATATAGTTATAGTTACGCTGGTTATTTTTTATTTTAATTTAGATAAAGAGTTTTGTGGATTTTACTTACGATAGGTAAAACCGTTATTTCGTTCCATTTTTGTAGCCATTGTTTTTGTATAGAGTGGTAGGGAATTCAAATTTTTTAATTGAGGTAGCTAGGTAGCTCTAACGCATAATTATATAGTAATACGCTTCACTGTTTCTATTTCATAGTTTATATTCAAATACTATTGATATTTAATTTATTGATTTTATTAATTTAAACTACCATGCCCCAGACTAGAGCAGCAAAGCAACGGGCACAAAGTGCCAGGAGTGCTGTGACTCGGGGGAGAACTGAGAGGGGCAATTCTCCAACGCATCACAGCCTAAAAAAATGTGCAACTTGTGAAATGTTTGCCGAACTCTCTGGAACGGAACATGATATTGCCATGGGGGATGTCTTTGTGTGTGCGCGATGTAAGGAGTGTAAGGAAATCAGGCGACAACTCAGCGTTGTTATGGGCCTATATGAGAGTTTGAAGGACAGGGTGGATGCCCTCGAAAGATCTAAATTGAGGGGCCCATCAGGCTCTCAGCTGCCCAACTCAACGCCAGAGCAAACTCCTGGGCATCAGGCAACACAGCGGCAATCTCCAAAGCAGAATGCGCTGGTCGAAAGGAACTAGTTATTGTGGGTGACTCTATTGTCAGGGAGACGGGGAATATATTTTGTAAAAAGGATAGGTGGAACAGGACCAGGATATGTCTGCCAGGGGCAAAGGTTGATGACGTTGTAGAGCGGATATCATCTTTCAAGGGCACAAAAGGTGATACAGTTGTATACGTTGGCACTAATGATATTAAGTGTAGGAGACCGGCGGAATTACTCAACAAGTACAGGTCACTGTTGAAAAAAAGCCATGAATTAGGGTTGAATTTGAAAGTGTCTGCAATTCTGCCCAGACACGATAGGAGGGAGTATATGATAAGAGCCCTGTAGATCAATTCGGCCCTGGAAAGATTGTGCAGGGCTCAAGGGGTAGAATTTTTTTCAGCCTGGACTGTACTTGTTAACAGGAGAGACTGCTTCTACAGGGATGGGATACACTTAAATAGAAAGGGTGCAAGAATATTTGCTGATGCTATCGAGGCAGTGTTAGGTGGGTCGGAAAACTGCTAGCTTGGGGGGATACAAAGACTAATAGTTTAACAGTAACCGCAGGCAGAGGTGAAGGTGATTCTTGCACAACTTCTATTAGAATAAGAAGCGACCTGGAGCGAGGGGTGTTGGGGGTTTCAGGGACGGATGGCAGTCATCATGGAATAGTTGGGTATATGGGATGTGTTAGGGTAACAAGGAATAGGCATAGGAGCATGTATGCTTGCATGTATACCAATGCTAGAAGTATAGTAAATAAATTTGATGAATTTGAAGTGTTGATCAAGACATCAAAGGCGGATATTGTTGGGATAGCAAAGACGTGGTGTCACACAGATATGAGGAATGCAGAACTGGAATTTGGGGAGTACAATGTGTACAGAAAGGGTGGACAGGATAGGAAGGGAGGAGGTGTTATGCTGTTAATTAAGAAAAACATAAAATCAAAGGAAGTGCACCCAGTTAATATAGATGAACAGTGCTCTGTTGAGTCAGTTTGGTGTGAGATAAGCACTGCGAAAGCAAAAATAAGAGTAGGAGTGTGTTATGGGCCTAATGACTTGAATGAGTACAATGAACAATTGTACAGAGAAATAGAGTGGGCCACTAAATCAGAATGTCTTATAATGGGGGATTTTAACTTCCCAGATATTGACTGGAACTTGTGGATTGGTCACTCACACACTAGTCAGACTTTTGTGGATTTATTGGATGATTGTTTTCTGCAGCAGCATGTTCGAGAGGCAACCAGAGAAAGTAATACTCTTGATCTGGTTATCAGCAGTGATCATTCGTGTATTAAGAATTTGCAGATAAAGGAACCACTAGGTGGCAGTGATCACAGTGTGCTGAAGTGGGATTTACTCAAAGAGGTAACTACCGTCAGGGGTAAAGGAAAGGGTTTTTGCTTCCGTAAAGGCGAGTACAGTGGTCTCCGACAGTTTTTAAATTCTGTACAGTGGGATCAACTGACGATGTTACAAACAGAAAATTCTAAGTGGGAAGCATTCAAAGAACTTATCTTGGAAGCTACGAGGCTTTTCATACCAACTAAGAAATATCGTTCAAGGTTTAGGCCTAAATGGTTATCAAATGAACTAATGAGACTCGTGACAGAGAAGAAAAATGCATGGGATGCATATAAATTATCAGGCGACGCAGAAGCCTGTGGCAGATATAAGCTAATCTGTAATCAGGTCACAAAGGAGGTTCGGCAGGCGAAGGCGGATTACGAGAAATCCTTGGCAAAAGATGCTAAGAAAAACAGCAAGGATTTCTTTACTTATATAAACTCTAAAAGGAAGGGGCTGAATATGATTGGTCCACTTGACATCGATGGTTCGACTGTTGATGATCCTGCTCAGATAGCAAACAAACTGAATGAGTATTTTGCATCTACATTCACACGTGAGGAATTATTAAGCTTTGAAAATGGCAGAAGGTTATCAAATTGTAGCAGGATACTTAATGATTTTGTAATAACTGAGAGCAAAGTGGAGGAGAAATTGTTGAAGTTAAACATAAGAAAGGCACCTGGGGTGGTTGGGATCTATCCGGTTATTTTAAAGGAGGCGGCAAAGCAACTAAGCAAACCCTTAGCCATAATTATGAGAGCATCCTTGGACTCAGGGGAGGTTCCCACGGACTGGAGATGTGCAAATGTATCCCCAATTCACAAAGGGGGATCGAAGAGTGACACGAGTAATTACAGACCAGTTAGTTTAACTTCTGTTCCGGGTAAAATAATGGAGTCGCTGGTTAAAGATGCATTGCAGGATCATCTAGACAAGACTGCAGCAATAATTCAGACACAGCATGGGTTTGTTAAGGGAAAGTCTTGTCTGACAAATTTGATTGGTTATTATGATGTGGTCACAAAGGAACTGGATGCAAAAAATAATTTTGATATCATATATTTGGATTTCAGGAAAGCTTTTGACACTGTTGCGCATGGAAGACTATTGTACAAATTGGAGCAGAATGGTATTAAGGGTAAGTTGCTACAATGGATAAAAGGATGGTTAAGTGGGAGAAGACAGAGGGTGGTAATCAATGGGTGCTGCTCTTCGTGGACTAATGTTATTAGTGGAGTCCCACAGGGTTCGGTGTTGGGTCCACTGTTGTTTTGTGTATTTATCAATGATATTGATGAAGGTATATCAGGCTTAATGTCGAAGTTTGCAGATGACACAAAGGTTGGCAGGGTTGTTAATGACAGTAATGGCAGTGTGCTACTGCAACAGGATCTAGATAATTTGGGCAGATGGGCTAAGAAGTGGCAACTGAAGTTTAACCTTGACAAATGCAAAGTACTGCATATGGGTAGAAGTAACCCCAGAGAAACGTACCAACTGTGTGGTACTACACTTAAGGTGGTAGAAAATGAAAAAGACCTGGGAGTAATTGTGCAGTCAGATATGAAGTTTTCTGAGCAGTGCAGACAGGCTGCCAGGGCAGGTCATGGGGTTTTGTCAATGATATATAGGAATTTTGCTAGCAGGGAAAAGGAGGTGATTGTCCCTCTGTATAAGGCAATGGTCAGGCCACGCCTTGAGTACTGCGTACAGGTCTGGAGGCCTCATTTTAGGAAGGATGTAGATTTGCTTGAGCGTGTACAGAGAAGAGCAACACGATTGGTGAGGGGAATGAAGGGATTCTCTTACCAAGAGAGGCTTAAGTTCTGCAAATTGCAGTGGCTGGAGACCAGGCACCTGCGTGGTGATCTGATTGAGGTGTATAGGGCCTTGAATGGGTTGAGCACGCTGAATTCTGATGGGATCCTTCCACTTGTTCAGATTATGAACCTACGGGGACATAAGTTCAAATTAAGAAAGGACAGATGTAGAATAGATGTGCGGAAATTTGCCTTTAGCCAGCGGGTGGTTAATTGCTGGAACAAACTTCCATCTGTCGTTGTAGAAGTTGATAGGTTAAATAAATTTAAGGAGGAACTGGACAGGCGTTTGGAGGGAATGGTGTGATTTTTTTTTTTTTTTTTTTTTTGGCTGATGCTGCATAAGCTCCTACACTTGCTTTCTTGCATCATGTGCCACTACTACTACTACTACTACTACTACTACTACGTTAGTAATTTCATGTTTGAGATTGTTAAAATATATACAAGATGATATACAAAATACCTATCGAAAAAATCTAATTTTTATTTCTCTGAATTTATTATTAAAAATTATTGGAGTTTTAATCTTAATGTTTGATTAATTCATATATTTGTTATCGCTGTGCTGTTGATTGATTATAACAGAAACAGAGGAAATTCTTGTCGTGATTTTCTTTTCAATCTGAGCAGTTGACCCCTGAAGAAGTCACACGGATTGCAGGTATGCAATGCTACAAATTTTGTATATCTTGTGATAAGAGGTGCGGCTATTAACTGACGAGTCTATCGCAATAAAATAAATATAACGAAATATTTCGTAGATCAAATACAAGTTATTCTCACCAAATTGCCTTGGGCTTGCACGCACGCTGTTTTATGCGTTTCTTCCAAATACAGAAACATCATATCTGAAATTCGTCTTCTCTAAACCCTTTTAACACTTTGGTCGTATTTAAAGTCTTCAATGGACTGAACATGGGTTGCCTTAAGTACACTTTTCAATTTGGTGAAGGGAACAGTCACAAGGGGCTAGTTTGGCAAGTACAATGCATGTTCACACACAGATGGCCAGAAACTGGCGAACAAAGAGCGAGTTGTGTGTTGGAGCATTGTCTTGATGGATCATTCAACCATCATTCAGAGTTTAGGTCCCTTCCTTAGAAATTTTCAGGCAATAATTCCTTTAGTATCGAAGAAAACAAGAAGCATGATTTACGTTTTTGATTTTGACACCCTTGCTCTTTTGTTCTGGGAGATTGTCTTCCATTGCATTGTAGTTTCTACGTCGTACTGGAACAGGCAACTTTCATTGCAAGGATTTTCTTCCATTTTTTTTCAAAACATCTTCACAAACCTGAAGTCATCTCATTCTTTGATCTTCACTCAAAAGTTTTGCCACCACCTTGGCACACACAATCTTTCGTGTCTAAATTTTCAATTACTGTTTCTTTGTCCATATTGAGTTCTGATGCAACCATTCTAATGCTTAAATGACTATCACTTCTAATCAATGTCCTCACCCAGTCAACATTTTCATCAGATTTCGTGGAAACCAGACGGCCTAGTCATTCATCGTCTTCCACATTCTCTCTTCCTCCTAAAAATCTTTTCTGCCATTTCAAACACCCCATCTCTTCACATGGTTTCTTGCCCATAAACTTCAGTAACAATTCCTAATTTTTTCACTCGGTGTTTTCTTTAGTTTTTTTTTAAATTTTGATTCGTTGTTCCTTTCTTTTGTCTGCCATCTTTCTGACCAACTGCAAAAACAGAAGGTAATGAAAAACCGTCTCACTTCAAAGCGAATGAGCGAGTCAGAACGTGGATCTTGGCGGACAACTGAGGAAAGGATCAATGAGATCTCCTCGTTGTTTCACAGGTGGCGCTACACCTCATATTTTAACATGCCCTACCATGAATTTACCAACGTGTACTCCGTGGGTTTAACTAGATACCTCTATGAGATATTCTCTACTTTTCACTCGTGCCAACAAATATAATCTAACAGTTAGACTCTAATATTAACAAATACATTTAATACAGCAAATACATTTAATACAGCTTGGTTGTGAACAGAGCTTGATTATCCTTTGGATAAATTGGGTTGTC
Source organism: Mastigoproctus giganteus (assembly GCF_048544385.1). Taxonomy (NCBI): domain Eukaryota; kingdom Metazoa; phylum Arthropoda; class Arachnida; order Uropygi; family Thelyphonidae; genus Mastigoproctus; species Mastigoproctus giganteus. The sequence goes on along the minus strand of NC_143581.1, from coordinate 202,566,468 downwards.
TGAGTGCTGGATGATCAGATCACGTGCAATCCTTCTTTCTTAGTCTGAACCGTATTCGAAGCTCATCAGCTGGTCGAAGAACCGCTTCTGGTACGAAGAAGACTTTGTCTCGTGGATCGATAGAACAGATGATGAATCTTCGAAGAATATTTGCTAAAATCACCTTTAATACCAACACAGCGTACTTCTGGCCTGGAAAAGAAAAGAAAAACAAAGAAGCAAAGGTTATGTAGGAAGTTATCAGTTCAGTTATCTTTCACAATATATTATTAAAAACTTAAGTTGTTGAATTTTATACTTTGAAATTATCCTCTTCTGTTAAAAATCTTCAAATATTGCAACCATATGGTTAATATTGGAAACTATACATTACCAATGCAATTCCTGGGACCAGCTGAGAAAGGAATGTAGCTGTAAGGATGGCGTTTATTCTTTTCTTCTGATGAGAACCTGTCAGGATCGAAGACCTCTGCATTGGGAACACTTTTTCATCACGATGAAAAGCGAAAATTGGTATGAACACTGTCGTACCTTTTGGAATAACATGGCCGTCTGGAATGAAACGATTGGCTTTTACATCATGCGAGGAATCTTTTATATCTGAATATTTTATTTACTTCGATAAATTTAATTCTAAATTTGTTTTAAATAATTAAACCAAATTTAGCGTGTGTAAAATTCGACCTCCGAGTTTTCAATTCGTCCAAGACTAGAGTACGATACCCTTCAGCAAGGTTTGGTGTTGAAGCAAAAGGTAAACTGCAGCCATTATCAACCCACTGCAGGATGGAAGCATCCTCAACAATTCATGCTGAGGGAAAAGGATCATAATCTGCCACGCTGGTCCAGTGCGGGTTGGCAGATCGACCGTATTCAGCAGTCAGGGGCTTGAACCTCAGTCTACTCAAAGAGCGTGTGCTACTGCACTCCCGCTCCTGACCACTCGGCTACGGTGTTGGAGTATGACCATGCAAAAAGAAATTGTCCTCTATGCGTGCAACCAATCATGACATAATACGAAGACTCGGAATATTTGTTAAATGGTTACAACAAACGGTTAAGGACTACGCCTAAATCAACCATGCCCCTGGCCTCAGGATACAATTGCCCTTTCCTAAATCACCTAAAACAAATTTACCTGCTTATATTAATCGCTCTAAACATTTTGTAATTCGTGTCTAAATTAATTCCGATGCTGAGGTTATCTTTGGCAACTTGAATCTTAAATTCAATTGGCATAGACCTCTGTATGTATCGCATAAGATTGGTCGCACCATAAGCCCTTAAATTGTATAGTTAATGGAAACTAAACTGAATAGGAGTGTTGGAGGAAAGTATTTCCTGGTTAGATAACCAGTGATCTGTGGAATGCTAGATATCTTCCCCTTCCCAATCCTCAATGCGTCCATGATACTCTGTAGCATAAATTGTGAAAACTTTCTTCGATTATTACCTTAGTTGTAAGCCATCGTGCATCATGCAAATGAGAAAATGTCTGGAGGTACGTCTTATTCTTTCTACACGTTTTAAAATCGGCTTTTTTTAAACATTATAGCCATGCTCAGTATGCAGCAACACACGACCTTCTAGATTTCGGCCAATTACTGGGAGTGTCTGCGTCAAACCCATCCAGCTGGTGATCCTGGTAAAACTGAAGAATGCAGGGACACGACGCCAATTTTAAAAATTAATGGAGGTATTTGCCCTTGCTTAACTACAAGGAAAAGGAGAAATACTTAATATCACGGCAACTACATATCATAATCTAAATATACAGGTGATGGTATTATTTTAATTTTTTTTAAAAAAAAGTAAGTTCCTCGCTTAATTTTCATGAAGTCTCACTAACCAAGGGTGATGTCTTCTTCACAGCACCGGACAATTACTGGAACCGAAGGGTATAGGCGAAGTACCTCCTATTCAATAAAACCAAGAAAACAAATATATAATATATTTTAATTCTTAAAATAGTCATTAAAAGTTGTTGAAAGTATGAACCAGGTAATCTATTATTCAAAAAGGTAACATCCAGCATCATTTCAATGTACTGTATTAACAAAATGTGTTAAAGCTCGCATTATTATTTTGGGTTGATATAAATTTCAAAGGGTACCTTGAAATTTTGTTAAATCGTTATAAAATATATTACATTAGAAAAGATATTCAATTTATCATTCGAGTATTTCATTAACCTTTTACATATCTTCATCAGAAATTACTTTCTTTCTCTCTGAGGTCAAATATTTTGTCTTCAATCGGATCAATTTTGATTGTGGGTAAAGAACATTATCTAACTTTCTCTTCATCATTTTCCACAAAAATGGGCCTTCGTGGGTATCGCAGTTGGAAGCACAGTTCGCCGTCCTCCCTGCACCGGAAAAGACATGAGTTCGAATTTGAATTATACGAGAGGATCTGAAGGTTAAGGGATAACACCCTAGTAAACCTATCCCAGTTTAGACTCTTTGTAGAAAACTTTTGAGAGAATTGACAGGTTGTGTTTGTGAATCGTTAATAATACCTAAGAGGATTAGAATAACCCAATGACCAGAAGAGGTTTTGTCATCAAGAACTTTCCACGAAGCAACAAAAGAGCTTAAAGAAAGAGAAATCCATATTGGAGGAACCTTGAGTTGTGACAATAGTTGAAGGCGAGAAGAATAAATTCATCTAAAAATCTCTATGATCCATGCAAGAGCTCTGCTACTAATTACATTTCCCATTAAAGTTACCACCAATAAAAATTTTAGATGTTGACCAGTCTTAGAGCATGGTCCAAAGTATCTTCCAAGTAAGCAGCAAGGAAACAATAGTTGGAGAAAAAGTAGGCAAACCAAAGAAGCCACTGACTAACGTGCAGGTAATATAGTATTGTGGGCACAGACCAAAAAATCATTGTAATATCCAGTTGTCAGTTGAAGATAATTATTTCCGAAGACGAGTGATCAGCAACAATAATCCTGGGAGATATACGATAGCCAATAACTTTACCGTGATGGAAACAGAGCTCTTGGACTAGAGCTAGATCAACAGATTCATTAAGTGAAACTGTCAGCAGCAATATGAGTTTTATGACCACTTATCTATATAATTTTCATGTAGAGATAGCAGAATTCAATGAATTAAATAGGATGGAAGGCCTTCAATAACACTCTTAAGTATTCGGGGCAGTTAGAGTCCGTCAGTGAATGTTTTATGTTTTTCTTTTTTCTTTTACAATACAACGGGCCGGTGGTTGGCCTTTGTTCATTGACTTCGGTGTTCATTGTATTTAAATTAAAATTAAGTTTTACCTTTATTACACAATCCAAGTACTTCATATCTTTCATATCATCTGTGGTTACAACACGATCGATATTATCCACGAAGATCGAATCTAGTTCCTCTTGAATCTTCTTTTGTACGTGAGGATATAATCCAGTGCAGTAAAGAGCCCAGCCTAAGGCAACTGCTGTTGTGTCATGGCCCTGAAAAAAACAATAATACGAAGAAAACAACATTTTACATTCGAACATCGGAATTACAACATCATTAAATTATTTCAATAATTTCAGATGGGTCTTCTTTCCTTCATAAAGTAATTCACATGTTTCAAAAGGACTATGTCGTCCTTTTGAAAGATATTACAGTTGGTGAAAAGGAGAGAATGACGAGCTCACCGCAAACATGAACGTGTCCACTTCTTCTTTGATATCTTCTTCGGTGAACGAAGGATCGGAGAAGTGTTGGTGAAAGAACAGGTCCAGCAGAGCCAATCTCTTTGTCTTTTTCAGATACCCATCTTGGAGGGGATCGTCCCCTTGTAACGATATGGGGTCTTGCAGATATGCTATCTTTCTTTCCTTGATAACCTGGATCGATAAAGATAATGCTCATTACATTTTATCTTTTTTTGTTGTTACTTTGTTTCAGTGAAACCAAAAATACACATTCGTTTAAAATAAAACAAATATTTTCATTGAGTTTCACCCCGACATGAAAGAAATGAAAGTAAGTATTAAAATGCGTGATAATTTCATGTATTGACCTTCCTAGTGAAAGTGTGCACTGTATGCATGTCCTTCTTGAACTGCCTCCCTGAAGGAAAAACGTTGAAGAACAGAAAATCCGACCACAGCCAAGGAGAGAATATCCGGGTGAAAATCTGCTCTGTCATACTAAACATAAACAAGAATATTTCTTGGTTTTTTAATAAAACTTTCTCTCTTTGATAGGAAAAAAAAAAAAAAAAAAAGAAATGTAATTTAATTTAAAAACAAAAAAGCAGCTGATAAAAATGTGAAAAATAAATATTAATAAAACAGTGCAATCACGACATTAACTTTTCGAAAACACTGCAAAAATTGAAAGGTCAGATGAACAACATGATATGTTGACACCCCTAGCACACAACATATGACGCATACACTACTCCAAAAGGCTACATTCTAGCCTTTGTATACGTCACAGCGACACTATCTTGGAGTTGGGGAACCCCCAGTACCACCGAAAAAATTGCACTACCCACTACGTCTAGTAAAAATGTCACGCGTATAGCACAGTAGTTACAAACATGGTCCTCCAAACACCGAGTGGAAAAGGGCCTGGTTCGAATCCCGTCAATGACGCTAGGAGACATTTTGCACTTCCTGATTGAGTTAGTCGATCTGAGCGTTGGAGAGTAGCTCCCCTCCCCCGAATCTCAGGTGTTTCGGCCAAAATAACAGGCAAACCAAACAGAGAAAACACACCATATATGGACATAACAAACAGTGCTAAATGAATTAGTTTTCGGATGACACCTTTATGTAAATACTCTTAGCTTTTAGGTCCAGTCAAAAAATTGTGACCACCTACCTACCTACCTAACAGTGGATATATCCACTTGTCAGCAGCAACCCTGCTTCACAGCGAGGCATGAACTGTATGAGGCCCTTGAAAGTTTCAGAAGATGTGTGCGATGTCGCCAAGAATGCGTCTACATCTGTGATAGCCGTGGTGGAAAATCCAAATACTGGTTCCATCGATGCACGTAACCCAAGGGGTGTTGTATCGGATTCCTTGGTCATTGAAAACATATGGTCCATTTCAGTTGAGTTGAGTCTAGCTTGTGCTATCTTCTCCGCGATGAAGTACCAGAGTTCAGAGGAATGAAGGCAGCTTTATAAGAAGAGAGCCAGGGTCTTAAAATTAAGACTCCAGTCCTGTCTAGCTACTTGAATCAGTTGAGCAACGATTTGTTTCACTTTTTGAGAATCCGGAGATTTCGGTAGCGGTCAAAGTAGCACATCCACATGACACATAAAATAGGATATAGTTTTGCGTTTAAGGAGCCATGTCCGGTAATCTAGTAAGAAGACAAGAGCCCAGGAGGGAATCACGTAATGAAACTGACGTTTGAGATAAATACTTTTGTGACCTCTCCCTTAGTGAAATTCTCCCAGCATCTTTTCATTTAAAGTTTAGAGCTAACATCATTATTGATGAGGATTCCCAGGATACTACACGAAAGGCTTTCACAAACGTGACAACAGAGGACTTTAAAGATGATATATAGGTCTAACCGGAGGGAACCAGTGAGAATATGTAGAGTCGATACAGTGCGGCAAGCCCTAGTTTCAGTTGAGTTGAGTCTTGCTTCTTCGTAGTGATGAAGTTCCAGAGTCCAGCCACACGGATAGTGAGAAGAATTAAAGCAGCTTTATAAAGGAGAGTCAGGGTCTTATATTTAAGACTCCAGTCCAGTTTAGCTGCTCGAATCAGCTGAGCAACGATTTGTTTTACTTTTTGAGAAATGTAAATAAGATGCTGGTTGAAAATTAAAGTATTGTCAAAAACGACTCCAACACGGTTGGTAGAGGAATAGAGACGTTATTATGTGTAATGGCATGTTGGCTGAGCGTTTCCTTTTAAAAACCATAGTTTTAGATTTATTGCTGCAGACTTTCATTTAATTAGCAGATGTTCAGTGGAAGAGTATGAGTTTGTTCCTCCAAAATAGTATGAGAATATTTTTCTAGTGCAGCACATGAATTTCCGTAGATAAAGAGAGATACGTCATCAGCGTATGGGATGGGTTTGCTGTCGTTAAAGTTTCTGAAGAGCCACCCATCCAGGACAACACTACAGACAAGTGGTCCCAGATTAGAACCCTGCGGGCATCCTCTTAAAATCGGCCTGGAGATAGATTGATATTTTGTAGGAAGAGAAATGCTCTTTCCAGAATAGCAGCTATGAAGAATGTTGTACATATTTAAGGTGATTTAGCGAGTAGTTGAAGGAGGCTGTTCCACCATAAAGCATTGAACGTTCCTTCAAAGTCATTGAAGATGGGCTAAGGCATTGTTGTAGTTATTTCAGTGATAGAATGGTAAAGCTTGACAATGACATCTTCACAGCTTTTGTCGGGAGTAAAGCCAAACTGTTTATTCGTTTTTAAGCCGGAAATTTGAAATGATGTAATGATTCTGTTTGCCAGAATCTTTCTAGTAGTTTAGCAAGACAATCAAGAAGAACGCGAATAATATTTATCAGGGCAGTTTTTCAACTCTCTCTCTCTCTCTGGAAGGTGAGCCTCCTCAAGGTACTTGTTATATAACAGTAGCAGAATATTTGGCTTCAGCTGGAAGAATTTTTTAATGATCTTCCTTCAACAAAGTCTGAAGCTAGACAATTATTGTTGTTGATTTTATTAACAGCTGCTTACTACTCAGAAGTAGAGAAAGGCAGCACATTATCATGAGGTGAACAGGACAACCTTTTTCATCTCTTTGATAAGAGTTCATTGAATTATTTATTGATAGTTTCGGTCCTAGAGGTTGTTTCACCTGAATTAGTTGCAATGGTATTGTAAACTTTTCCAGAGTGAATTTATTGATCACGCACCAAGCCTCATTATTTCCATAACATTTGGCAATCTGTTGCCATGAAGTTATTTTGGCTTTTAGGATTGGTTTCTGATACCGATTTCTAAAGTCTTCATGAATATGCTTGAGAGGTTGTCCGTCTTCTTTGGAGTACCTTCCTCACGAGAGAACCTGTCTACGAAGAGAAGTCAGATCGTCATTCCACCAGGGGACAGGATTATGCTTTGGGAACTTTCTTCTTGTCTAGTGGCAGTAGAGGCAGCTTTGATAATAGGATCTCGAAGGAGAGAGCGAGAGGCTAAATCGTGGGCAGTCATAGCCACAAGTGGAGAAGGTAGATCAGCGAAATCAGAATTTATAGATCTTTCAAAATTGTTTCATTTGATATGCTTGAGGGAGTATCGTATTAAGTGATTGGGAGGTGAGAGATGAGGTGGGAATATATTCAAATCAAACAATACGGTGATCGCTAAGAGTCCACTCTGGCTATGCGGTACAATTATATATATGCGAGGCTAATGTATGAGAAATTATAGTGAGATCTATATTTGAGTTTCCTGCGCTGCTTGAGTAAGTAGCAGTATGACCTGATTCATTTAGGATAGCGAGATGATTTGCATGCAAGAAGTCTTCAAAGAACTTGTGTGATCACTAATTGCCATAAGGTCCATTTACTGTTGGAATCAATCATAATGATGAGACAGGATCAATGACTTTTGCTAGTAATTATAGAAAAGGGGAAGGGTCTGCTGCTGTTAGAGGCAGACAAGCGACAGTAGACAGCGATTACAGGATGGTTCACCGAGGTCGAGGCATGTTCCATACTGGTGACAGAGACCGTTGATTTTTTTTGTCTGTCCGCGCCGGTGGTACAGTAGTTATAATCATCTTCTTAGCCACACTGGGTGGAAAAGGCCCGTGCTCAAATCCTTTCAATGATGCTAGGAATTTTTATGGGCATTTTCACTTCTCAGGAGTGGATGGCAAGATTCTTCACCCCACTAGAAACACGGGTTTTTTGTCAACAAAATGGCCAAATCGACCAGCGAACACATGCAAGTTGGAGACATCATAAACCAAGCAGATGAGATAGTTCTCGAATGTCCGTAATATGATACTTTTTATGGTGTCTTATACTTTATTGAGGCTAATGACAGCTGTGCAAGGTTCGCCATGATCCTGTTGTATAACCAGGGAAAACAGAGGATAGTAAACAATCTTGCCACGAAGATAGATAGGCTCCTGTACACAAGCAATGTCCACTCGATTTTCCTCAATAGATTGATACAAATCGTCTGGAACAGATCTGAACTTTTGAGCATTGTGTTAAGCTATTTTTTGAGAGCGAACAAGATAACAATTGGACATTAGGAGTGACATTAGGTACAGTTGTACTAGCCATATACTGTTTTATTCCTTACCACCTTCGGGATTCTCAAATTCAGTGCATTCCCGATCACGCGCTAATTGATTATGAGCTTTTCTTCTCCGCAAACAATTAGAGAATTGGTTTTGTCAGGACACTCAACAAAAGTAAATCCTGTTTTGGCGCAGGTTCCAGTTTACAAGATTAGGAGGTGTGCCCGTAGCATAAGAAACTGAATCATTTAAATTTATGAAAGGCCCGGCCGATGAAAAACCTGCATTTTACCTGAGAAACCGTGCAAAGCTCGCCTGAAACCTATTAACTCGACCACGAGTGTGGAAAATGTCCATCAAAATCTTTCCATCCCAATAGGATGTCGACTGTATTTGTATTTAATAAATGAATTATTTTATAATACTTGTGTGCTACAATAAGTTGTGAAAGCAGGTTTGACAAGTAAATGTCAAACTCGCAAAGTAAACGTAGTTACACCTTAGCCAACCATTTGAAATAAAACGGCAAAGAGGTAAACCATCTGGCGAATACACACCGAAGTTCATTTTAAATAACTCGCCCGGACTACGCACTGCCTTTCCTTAATTAATTGGCATCATGCGAGTACATAATTACGTTCAGTGATTACTCTGATATAATCTGACATCTGTCAAAATGAAGAAGTGGAAATACACGCTTCTCTTCAAGGAAGTCACCTTGGGGACCGATTTTCTTTTTAAGCTGAGCGGTTGACTGCTTGAAAATTTACTTAATTTTTCCTGGAATTCTTCCGTGCCAGTATAACGTCTTTTTAACCAAATTTATATTTTCAAGACACGTACAAATTAATTAACAATCATGTTTAACAATCTTAATTTTTCAGAGAAATGGCCAACCCATTTCGCGAGAAAAATTATGCAGGATTTAATCGACATTTAATCGCACAAAGAGGAAACGTCCTTCAGAATTCCTTTGGTCTTCATTCTCTGCATCTTGAAAACACGAACAAAATATGCATTACAAAAATACAACAGTAATTTTTTTCTAGTTTTATATATAGGGTCATCGAGAAAGGTGTCCGTAAGTTCCCTTTTAATGGAGCATTGTCTCATTTTTATGCTATCAAGATCACTTTGGATTGAAAAATCGATCCATCCAAATTCCCTTTAATGATCTTCTCGCGAAAGCCTACCCCCATCTCTCATTTCACCTGCTGTTAACAGTGGTGAGATTTCTCAGGTTACAGCTCCTTCAAACTTTGATGTAACATTCGACGCCAAACTGTGGATCCATCTGCAATTCTAAAAGCTGTCCTCCCTGCTGCCGACTGAGTAACGGATCGCTTGGTTCGACTGTAGATTTACATCACAAAAACAGTTTCTTGAACTTAAACTTCGCCATCACTTCAGTATAAACAGCTTCCCACACTCTTTCCCATTCTCCACAGCAGCAGTAGTTGAGTTCTCATATCCGTATGTCTCCACACACACATATTTGTCCTGGTCTCGCAGATGAATTTGAGCAAAAGCGCGTCTTTCTGCCTGTTTCAAACTTTACCAAACTTGTAATTCTACCGAGTATGTGCAACTCTCACATTTCACGCATAACATAAAATTTGGATCTTTATCACACAAGGCTTTGGAGGAAAGGGATTGCCCACATTATTTTTATATAAATAAATCAAAATTATACATCAAAGTTGACATTTTGTAAACGATTTTCCAATAAAATAGCAATGGTAACTTACCGGCGAAGTGCTTTGAAGTATTCTTGATTATTTCCAGATTGAGCATGGATCTTAATTCCCATGGCCGTCTCTGCATAGAAAATCAAAATTAAGGGTCAAAACATGAATTCTGCTTAAAAATATACTTCTAACTTATTTTTATAGTTCATACACCCATTAAGAAAATGAAATTAGTTTTTATATAACCACATCTACGGCCAGTTAACCCTGCATATCGATTTCTAAATTCTGTTCGATGGTTTAATCAACAATTTCAAGCTCTTTCATCCAGTTAGTGATATTCCCCTATTAATTAAATAGGCTGCTTTTCGTAAACACCATATGCAACTGTTGGTGTATGATGTTCTCCACAAGACCCTACACTAATTAGGAGTCTTGCAGATAGATTCTTGGACGCTAATATGGCGATCTTCCAGGATTAATTCCTCAATATTTGCTACACCCCTCTTCTGTTACAGCAGTTGCTGAGCTTCTTGGGATCATTTCTTCATCATGAACTGAGTTTCTTCCACATTTGAATTGTTTATACCAATGTAACCTGGACAGTGTTCTCCATAAACAGCGACCATTTTTTCATGGATTGTTTTGGGTATTTTCCTTTTCAGAAAGAGAAAAGGAAAACAGCCAAACAATCTCAACTGCTTCAGGTTGAATATAAATCTTTTTGGAAGCCCCTTCTTGTAGAAGAAGGGGCTTGCGAAGTGAACTTGCGAATGTGGGTTGCGAAGTGAACTTAGAATAGGTTAATCGTATTATGTCTTCGCTGTTATCTCTAAGGTGTTCCTTGCATCTTGGAGATAACAGTGAAAGTTTAGAAATAAAACTGAAATGCGGTTTCAAACAAAAACGCAATTTATTATTAAACAATTGAAAATCTTGACTCACCACAAATGACATCCAGGGTAAACTGAGTTACAGTAGGTACGACATCAATCCACTCTTCATCAACTGCGCCTTTTAATTTTTCCACAAGGATCGAAGACTGCTCGTTAAACACGTGCACAAATTCTTTCAGTATACTGAAGTGGAATGCCGAAGTCAGCAACTTTCTCCTACTCCTCCACTTTTCGCCAGAACTGTAAGAGACAAGTTGTTAATTAGTCCATCGAGGGATAACGAAATCATATAATTAGGGATAATAAAATTTCCATAAATATGTAATCTTTGAATGATTATTTCTAAATCTTTGATTCAATTAATTAGACCGTGGTTATTTGATGTCAACTATTGGTACGATTGAAATATAAACTATTTCATCGGTACATAAGGGACAGCCCAGTTGGTACAATCACCGTCCTTCAACACCGGGTGAAAAAGACCTGAGTTCGAGTCTCGTCGATGGCTTGAGGATTTTTATGGGTCTTTTTCACAACATGGCTGAATTAGTCTGTCTCAGGCGAGTTTAGCATGGTTTTTTCTCCCGGAAACTCGGGTTTTTCGTCCAGCAAACAGAAAATCGACCTCAGAACACAGGCAATTTCAGACAGTATACATGGAACAATATGGGCTTAGTCGCTGATGCTCTTAAAACCCTACTACAACAATATCCTCTTTTCCCCATTAAGAACACGCCATTCGCTACCTTTTATATCATTTAACTTAAGTGAAATTCTTACCTGAACAATAATCCTTCGTTCAGCCATGGCTGGAAGAACTTGTAAATTGTGGACTTTTTGGTAGGAGAGTTAGATGCGAGAAGGATCTGTAACAGTAACGAAAAATGGAAGTGACAAATCCAAAATTCCCGACTTACTTTATCGATAAAGACAATAAAGTTTCATGTCATTTGAAACTTGATTAACATTTGAAATTCAATTATTACATTTTTTGAAATAATCTTGAAATTTCGGTCTTTCTGGTTATCCAAGAAGTCCAAATTACAATTTTGGAATAAACCCACTCGTCTTTTAATGTCATGCATTCGTCTTTCTAGCTTAAATCGATTACGAGTACAACTGTCCTGCCTGTGGAGGAGAAAAATGAGGGGGCAAATAGCTGAAGAAAAACCATCCAGTCGATTGATATTCGTAACTGGGAAATCTTAACTTTTTATTTCATGAAGTGAAGTGACTATTTGGATAATGGTCTCAGTCATTAATTTGCAAAATTTTTTTTGGGGTTCCTCGTATGTCCTGAAGAATGAATTAACAAGACATTTGGAATTACTAGAATTTCATCGAAACTCGAGAAAGACACTAAAGGTGCTACTAAATAAGAAAATTTATATAAGACATAACAGTCCCAAAACCTAAATTAAATTGAGTATGAGTAGATAAGTTGGGGGTTTAAATACATTTGCATAAAGTCTGGAGGGATTTAAACACATTTGCATATTGTGCCACGAGCGCTGGTGAGAAAATTATATTTAGTTCTTATTCGTACCATAGGCGGCGCCACGTATATTTCTCTATTTTATTTTATTTATTTATTTTTCTCTCACATTCAGCATTACTGGTGGCAAAACACCATGTCCTGTCATAGTTCATTGAGTATTATTGTATATTTTCTTTGGCATGTGTCTTCTCATAGTTTTTAAACCTTTATTGATCCTTCGATAAAAAGAAAGTTCCTTGTCTTGTCATAGTATTTATTAACTAATCCACCAGAGTCTTTTTTCTTGTGCGTGTGTAAACCTTTTTAAAGGTTCGTTTCCTTAGAGATTCAATCTGAAAATACATTTTTTTTAATTAGAGCCTTTTTATTATTGTAAATCTTCTCATATTTTTTATTATTGTTTTTGTGTGTGTGTGTAAACTCTTTTTATAGTATATCTTCTCATATTTTTTAACCCTTTATTATTGTCTTAACCTATGTGTGTAAACCATTTTATTGACTCATTTCCTAAAATCAAAAAAAAAAACTCTAACACCAAAGAAAATTTCTGCTCTTTAATGAACATTTTTAAAAAAGGTACATCTATGAACAAAAAGTAACATTTTCAGATGTGTGGAAGCACTCCATCCTCCAATCCTCATGCTGCTGTTCCGAGATAATAATAATCACTATCAGGATATAAGTATCACAAATATAAGTAGTGCGATGTCTTCGACACTGTCCATTCCTACTTGTGGAGATAGAGAAATGTTAGCAGACTATTATAATCCTAAAGTAATAGGTAGTTTCAGTTCTATTGATGCTCTTCAAAAACATACTAAATTACCAAGACATGTTGTGCGCGAATTCCTAGCTAGTCAACCTACTTACATGAGACATCGACAGCAAAGAATTAATTTTCGGAGGAACCAAATTATAGTTCCCGGACTTAATCACACTTTTCAATGTGACCTGGTTGACCTGTCGGCTCTCGCCGACTCAAACGATGGATATCGTTACCTTCTGGTTTGTGTGGATTGCTTCTCGCGATATTCTTGGGTCAGAAAACTGAAAAGCAAAAATTCCAATGAGGTGGTGCAAGCATTCAAATCTATTTTCGAAGAAGAAACACTATTTTGTGTTAACACCGACCAAGGAAAAGAATTCACTAATGCTCCTCTTCATCGGTTATTCCTTTCCCTTGGTATCAATTTCTATACAACAAGATCAGAAAAGAAGGCAGCTATTGCCGAACGGCTCATTCGGACACTGAAAGAAAAAATTTATAAGTGGATTTCTTATTCCAAAAGTCAGAAATATATTCACGTACTCGACGATATTGTGGCTACGTATAATCGTACTACCCATCGTTCTATAGGTATGGCCCCTGTAAACGTCACTTTTGCTAACGAAGAAGAAGTGTATAATAGACTCTACCACAGCCATACCAAAACCCTGAAACCGAAATTTAAAATCGGAGATAGAGTTGTTTTGAGCAACGGGCCTCACCCTTTTCGCAAAGGTTACTGGGGGAATTGGACGAGAGAAGTGTTTACTATTACACGTGTTTTGAAGCGTAACCCTGTTGTGTACAGTGTGGCAGGCCGTGATGGTGAGCAGATAGAAGGAACATTTTACGAAACACAGTTACAGAAAGTTAACTTTGACGATAATCTTCCCCCTGAAGTCTACCCCATCGAAAAGGTACTTAAACAAAAGACAATTAGAGGACAACGTCAGTTATTAGACAAATGGTTAGGCTACCCACAAAGCTTCAACAGTTGGGTCAGCTCACAAGATGTTTTTCCTTACACTACCCAGTAATGCTAGTATGGATCTGCATCCCAGAAATTCTCAGTCACAATTCACAGTGGAACTGCCTAATGTTGTTTCTCTCTCGGGTAAATGGGAAGTAGCACTAGCCGAAGTACATTTCCCTCTTTCATGGGATAATATCTCTGATGGATGGAACATATTCTCACTGTACCCCAAAAAGAAAAAAGAAGTCAGAGCGATGACAGTATTAAAAGAAAAGTATACCACTTCCTCGAAACTTATCGATGATGTTAATTCTGTCGACAGTGACATTCAACTGAAAGTGAAAACAGACGGAACGAAAGAACAGTTCACGTTAAGGGTGAAGAATGAGGGAATGGTGAAAATCCCTAAAGTTTTTACACGGGTTATAGGTCTCGATAAGACATTTAATGAGGATCAATGAGGGTTACATATTTTCAGAAATTATCATGTCGGCGAGTGGGCTTCCAAGAAGAAAATCACAATGCCTAAAGAAACATCCAATAGAACGATCACATATTGGGGTGTGAAAGCAGAAGTTGTTCATGTCTGTAAACTACCACGAGGGAGCTACAAAAGTATATCCCAGGTGCTTAACGCCATGATGAAACTGGCCCCCCAACTCGACGCAAAAGTGAACTCCATAGGTATAGTGTCTATCGAAATCGATCCTTCAGTTTACCTTCGCTTCCCAAAAACAGGGCTCGGTCAGATGTTAGGTTTCGAAAAACTAGGCAGAGACTTAGAAGGTAGAGTTTACGCTAAGTACCAGGCAGATATATATAGAGGCGTCAGTTCCTATTTCATCTATTGTAACTTAATCGAGGATCAGATTGTGGGCGATACAAAAGCACCACTGTTATGTGTCGTATCGTTTTCCAATAACGGAGAGTTCCCACATTTAGATTATTATCCCCTCCAGTTAAGCACGTTCCATACCATTACCATCCAAGTGCGTACAGATAGCGGTGAATTCGTGCCGTTCAGTGACGGAAAGACTACAATTAAACTCCATTTCCGTGAACGATGAATGTGTATGACCATTACTATACAATGCAAGCAGGGGGGAACCCCTACTTCGCTGGGCCCTCTATCCAGAGAGGTTATGGTTTAGGAAGCATCTTCCAAACAGCATTCCGTTTTCTCACACCGATACTGAAACCTGCAGCAGCTTTCATCGGTCGAGAAGTACTGTCGGCAGGACGTAATATTGTTGATGATGTCATATCAGGTGTTCCACCTAAACGTTCGTTTTTAAATCGTGTATCAGAAGTTGGGCAAGCCATTAAAGACAAGGTGCATAATCAGCGAGGTGGTAAACGTAGACGCCGCGATATTTTCGATGGAGGTTATGATGTCTGAGTTGGATCTTTTCAGTAAACCTGCCACTAATATGTGTGTCGAACGGTCGTTGTATATTACTTTCCTTCCTCTGGCATCTCTAGATAGTGTAGGCCCGATCGAATTCTATATTCCGGGGACTCCAGAAGAATATCTAGACCTCGGGAAAAGTTATTTGCGGTTGAAGGTGCGAATCACGAGAAGCGATGGAAAAGATCTGGAAGAAAATGATAAAGTAGGAGTCGTTAACAATTTCTTTCACTCTCTATTCAGTCAAGTCGATCTCTTTGTACAAGACAAACTGATTAACCCATCGTTGAATACGTACCCTTATCGTGCATACCTGGAAATGCTTCTTAACTATGGACGGGAAGCCAAGAATTTGCAACTGACAACAGAGATGTACGTCAAAGATCAGCGTCAAAGATCAGTACCCCGATGTTAAACAGATGTTCGAGAAGGACGACAGTGGTATGTGCCAACGATCGAAATCCTTCTCAAAATCGAAAACTGCAGAGATGTTAGGAAGACTTCGACTCAATCTGTGTCACCAGTCTAAATACATAGTGAATAACGTCTCCCTCCATTTACGACTGGTAAGAAGCCCCCGAATTTTGTTTGCTTTCCAATGATTCGTCAACTGCCAAGTTGAACATTATGGAAGCAACGTTATTCGTACGTAAAGTGAAATTGAATCCTCAGATCCATCTCGCTCACATCAGTGTTTTAGAGAAGAACCCGCTCGTGTACCCGATTAATCGCATGAACGTGACATACTTTTCTATTCCCAAAGGAATGGTAGATTCCGCACGTGATAATATATTCCTGGGACAAATTCCATCGCGTGTGATTGTGGGTTTGGTGTCGAGTGAAGATTTCAATGGATCGTACGCTCATAACCCTTTTAACTTCTCTCACTTCAACCTGTGTTACTTACAAGTGATGGCCGATGGAATTCATTACCCGTCAATACCTCTGACTCCCGACTTCAACACAGGACAGTATACGAGATCGTATCTGTCGCTCTTCTCTTCATTAAATAAACGGATGGAAGACACTGGAAACGATTTGTCATATTCCGAGTATTCAGTCGGTAATGTATTGTACGGTTTTGACCTATGACCGGACGAAAACGCCATCGGTGAACACGTTAGTGCACTGAGACGGGGAGCATACGTCTCGAATTTAAATTTTCCTCACCATTGCCTGAAAACGCCACGTGCGTCTTGTACAGTGAATTCGAGAACGTGGTTTCGCTGACAAAAGACAGATCTGTTCTTCTTGATTATGAACACTAAAGAAATAGCACGTTTGTTGGAAAGTGTTGTTAAAGATTACCCCATAAGTGTATGTGCTCGCGACGAACTGCCTACGAACATTCTTAGTAAACCTGTTCTTCTAGTTGTCAACACCGATCCCTCCGACAGACCAGGAACCCATTGGATAGCTATTTACCTCGGAGAAGAAGAAGCCGATTACTTCGACATGTTTGCCAGCCCCCCCGCCCGAAGAATTTGCGGCGTTTCTGAAAAGGCAAAGTCGCAAGTGGACTCATAACAAGACTGTAATACAACATCGGGAATCTATAGCTTGTGGACTGCATTGTGTTTTCTTTTTAACCCATAGATGTCGCGGTATTCCTATGAGACAGGTTGTTAACGAATGTTATTGTAAAAATTTGTGGGGCAATGATATTATTGCCACTTTAGATGTAATCGATCATTTAAATAAACAAATTTAAAAAAAAAATTGTCTACTTACATGCTTACCCACTGTATTTTCCTTCCTCTCAAGCGACGGGGAGACGTCAGAATCGACGGTTTCTTCCTTGTCCATTTGGGTGCACGCTTTTCCCCGGCCGCCGAGGGAGGGAGCACGATTGCCTCCTCCGGAGGTCCTCTTTTCTTCTTCAGCCCCAGAAAAGCCTGCAATGTTTGAAGGTAGGCCTTCACCTTGGATTCGATCGACATGTCCTGTCTCTTCAGAATTTCGGACATCTCTTCATCCAGAGAAATTATACGTTGGTGTTCTGGTGGTGCCAGTAGTAAATATTTTTTGAACGAGTCGTTCATTTTCTTATTAGCGATGTTATCAGTTGAATTATCAGACTGCCTAGTAAGGGAAACAGTGCTCCTCCTTGCTGGGTAATAAGTCTCCGTCGCCGTGTGAGGGGGACCGTTTTATCTGCTAGAACACGCAGCAGTTTCTTTTTGCGCTGCAGTCTAAGACGTTCTTGGAGGTGAGCGGTATGTTACCTCTTAATAAATTCTTACACAGTTCGCAAAAAACCGTGACCTGAGAATGTGATGCCTGTCTCAAAATTGTGTTTGCTTGCTTGGGGCTGGCACCAGACAAAAACCTGATGAAGTCACTATGTTTTCGGAGCCTTTTAGCCATGTAGGTACATATGCGATTGACAGACGGTACTCCGGTAATATGCACGAGCGCAGACGTAATTGTTCTGGCATAACTTGTCGAAAGTCCAGTAACAAATATGAGAACGGTTTTTCTGTGGCCTCCTTATAAATATCGACTAGAACACTCGAACGCCCTGGAAATACTTGCGAGGCTAGGTGAGATATTTGTCGGGAATCTCTGTGGTTTTTAAAAACGATTAAATAGTGTGAGTTAAGACTGATGGTCCTATATTGACTACCCTGACAGAACAAATTTTGGGAGAGAAGACATATACTTGTGTTCCAGTGATGGCTTCCTTTAATGAATATTTCAGCGATTTCGGAACTGTCTTTCGCAACGTGTAGGAGATCGTCGATTATAATTAGATTTCTGACACGTCTATTGCCTTCGAGCAGTTTCAAGCCTGTTACGAATTCAACGTGCGGAAACTGTAAGAACGGGTCCTGCTCTTTCGAGTAGCAGTAAATTATTCTCTCCGGAGGGGGTGAAATTAGCTGTTTGCTGTTTTTAATAAGGGACAGAATGAAGGTTGTTTTACCACTTTGAGTACCACTGACCGCGACACATGTGAAGGGGTGGATAAAGGAACACATAGTGACAGAGTTATAACCGACGAATCATTTTTGATTGTGTTTTTCATGGAAGTATCCATATGGGAATGTACGGGTGCCCTCTCCAACTATGCGCTTCCTAAATGTGAAACCATACCGCCTAGTTAACGATGTATGGAGTAGCTTGCACTGCCATTTGTCACGCTTCACGTTGAACGGTACAGGAACTGTCACTTCAACCTGTTCACCCATCGCTGCTGATCGCATTACATCCAAGTTTACGAGTCGGCTGTTGTTCTCGTTTAGGGTAATGCCTTTACATTTTGTTACAGATTTGCCCGAGCGTGTTCTGTACGAATACGATTTGGGTCCTGAAGTAGTGAATTCTAAAATAATGTCACCTTCCAATTCATCTACTAGTTCACCTAGTGAGTGGCCTGTAGATGGAAGTGTATCGCCTGGCTTATTTGAGAATACCATACTATCAGTATCTGCATAAATTAAACGCTCTCCTAGAGGTGCGATGGCTTTATACAGTTTAATTCGTCCGTATGAAGCAACAAAGGACCCTATTACAGCGTTTCCTTTGCGATATGGGGTTTCTGTACCTTCAAGAACGCTGTATGCTATCAGCATTTTTTCTTCAGTGACTAGTCGCGCATCGTGAATAATTTTACCATCATCCATGAAGTGTTCAACTATGCTTGAGTAGGACGAGCATAGAACAGTATATACACGATTTGTTCGCATGGCAAGCCTACCCCACAAAGAATTCATACACAGCTTTCCCAGAGCGCGTTTGGACGTGTTTTTTTTAATTTGTGCAGGAACAAGTGTAATACCTTTCTTCTGATTTAATTCTTGGATGCAGGTGTCACGATCGATACCCTGAGGCCACCCCGAAGCCTCTTGTTTAATTTTCAAGAAGGAATCGATATACCCACCAAACAACGATTCGTGTGTTTCATCAAAGTGCCACACTTCGTAGAATTCGACAACTTTGTAGCCATAGTCACGTGCCAAATCCAGTTCTGGAGTTGTCCATACGCCTTTTATGGTCGTATCTTCGTGATTACAGAGAGTTGATTCCTCCTGAGCACATTTTGCACACAGAGGAAAAATTAACTTTCCATTACACGTTATCGGTAATATTGGAAGAAACAACTTCTCTGGTGCTTGCACACGTGCACTAGCAATGCCAAAGTATGCTCTGTTGCTGTAATCGAAATCTCTCAGAATAACATTTGGATGGCCACGAGGATACACTCCTTATTTACACACCCAGGGGTATAGGGAGCAAAAATCCACATAATGTATCTGTTCGTTTTCATCCGCTTTGTGGTACAGTTTAAAACAATCCACACGACCACCTCTGAGGGCACTTCTAGGAGTAATCGGTTCTGTTATATTAAAACTGGCTACAAAGGCGTTCAAGACGGGGTTATTTTTTCTCATTTCATCGAATTGACATTCCCATATGGAAACCAAGTTGTAGCCTTGGTTTTTCAGAAACGTTTCGCGATCCAACGTTTCTTCATAGAGAGCTGACATGGGTAGATTTCTGTTTGTCTGTAGCGTATTACCTCGATAACAGATCCAACATCCGTGAAAATAACAACCATGAAATTCGTAAACTGTTTTATCTCGGATCCCATCGACGAAAAAGGGCCCAATCCGAGCCTCACCCCCCACCGAACGGGCATGTCGTATCGGTGCGTTCTCTTGTTGTTCTAGCCACGACAGCCATGCAATTGCTTTTCGACTTTGGACGTTCGACCCGCGATACTCCCCTGGGGGGAGGATAGCCATCGTGTTTTGGGATAGAAAGTTATTAGCGAAAATTCTACTACACGTTCCTGTAATGGTGATATCTTGGTTGAACGGATCGACGTCGGAGATTTCGATTAGGAGAGATCTGAACTTATTACAATTATCACGTAATACCCATACATCGTCAAGTGTATAGGCAATGAGCTCCGCCTTTAAGTCGTACGATTGGTCTTTCTTCTGACAGTACCATGTTTGGAACTCTACACTATCCTCCTTCGACATAAATTCAGATTTGAAATATTTTTTGTCTGGAATAGGACCTACATAATCTGTAGTTTGTAGAGTATGGAATGCATGTGGAAAGAATCCTTTTCGAACCTCAGGTAATTCGAACATTGCAGGTAACCTCCTAAGGGGAACTGATAAGTACGAATAAGAATCTAAGAAGATGAGATTTAGTTTCAAATGATAAATTCCTAATATTTTAGAGCCATCAAAAATAACTCGAGGTTCGAAGTTCTTACCGTAGAGGTATGTCAGTACAAAGTAACCATCGAAGCCTCGGAAATTGTGTGCTATTATCCGCACATCTTTGTATTTGGGTTCGATGTGGCTAATGTTTCGACCATCGCGACCATGTTTTGACAATTCACGAACTCCAAAAATCTCGTCCATGAATGCTGTGACACAGTTGGGTCCCTCATATGAACGCAGTTCTTCTCCAAAGCTTACTACACAGAGCACTGGTATATGCTCACCCTGATGCAACACCGTCTCGGTGTCGAAATAAATTATAGATACGTTTTTTTTAGGGTCTGCTGGTTTCTGAACATAGCAGTGCTATGGCATGTGAACTATCTTACATTTTTCGCAATAATCCAGGGGTTTGCATTTGTGTTGTTTCCATGTGTGGAATGTTCGCAAACACTCACGACAGTGGTGATATGTCGAGCAGTGGTTGTTTTTTTTTATGAGCGTCGAAACAGATATTTTCTCTGTAATACCAAAAACAATCACTACACAGCGCCAAATCGCCACTATGATACTCACGTGTTCGACATCTATTGCATGAATAGGGACAAGAATGAGTATGAAATCTTTCATTGTTTTGGAATGTTTTAAAACACAGTGAGCAGTAATAATCTGCTCCAAATAACGCTTTCACAGACCGTACTACATCGTAGTGTTTGCCAATACACAGTAGAAATATTTGTTTCTCTGCTTCAGGACCCCTGAAAATAACATCAAACTCGTTGTCAGCTGACAGTACAAGTATCTGAAACTTGGGAGTAAGAACCCATTGGAATTTTTGTAGTTCTTCCATTCCATACACTGTCTCGGAAACGCCTGCTTTTTCATGCAATTGCTTGGCTCTCGAAGTCTGCAAACCATTTCTGTCTTCGCGAACTTTTCTGTACGTAATAACGTCGTCTTGTTTGGCTGAAATAGCTGTTACTATTGCACATCCCATGCATATATTATCATTATTCCTAATTTTGACAACGCACTTCTTCTTTTCTAAGAAACTGTTTAGATGTACAATAGTTCTTTTTTTTATATTTTTAGAATGACCAGCACCACCTTTATTTGATATGTTTATTAGAACTAGATCGATTGAGAGAGAGTCTGTTATCAGAAAGCCACTTCGCGACTGATCTACATTGAAAAATGCATCCATAATTCTATCTAATGTCAGTTCTGATATCTTCATAAATGGAAGATTAATCTGTGTTTTTAGGGAGTCGGCGTTTACACATAAACGAACATGGCTAAATTCTCCTCCCTTGTTTACATGCCCGATAATTTGCTTAAACATTTGTTTGAACAATAGAAAAAATTGTTCCCCTGCAAGCAAATGTAGGTCTCGGTATTTGCACTTGTAAGTTTTATACTTAGTTTTATATTTAGAGGAAAACTTCTCTGATCCTTCACTGATTTCGTAGAATTGTTCGTATGTTTCCTCACCCCCACCAATTTGAATCTGAAAAGAAATGAAAAAAAAAAAAAAATACTTAACGTTTTTGGAATTCGGATTGTAATTCTACATATGAAATTCTGAATAAGACTTATAGGCCCTTTGTTTGATCCTCCTGCCCTCCCCTCGGCACGTTGAGACAATGAAAAGAATTCTGCATTCTGAAAATGAATATTAAACATTGTTATAAAAACTGTATTTTTATCACTTTTAAAAATAAAAAGTGATAAAATAGGAGGAAATTCACTCACCTCTGTATACTGTACACTATTCATATACAGTATTTCAGCTTCAATAACTTCAGCAAGACTAACAGCTTCAGTCTCCAAGGAATCATCATCACACATCCAAGTGTCCAATTTTTTCTTTAACGATTCTGTGACTGGGGTCGCCTTTTAAAGTTTCTCCAGTAGCATTACGACATTCTCGGTCATCGATCCGACTATTTTTGTCAAAAGGAAACTTGTTCTGAAAGAGTACGACATCCAGTAAGAGCTCCTTATTAGGCATTTTTCGATGACACAAGTCTTCTTGAGTAATATTATTAGTCGCATATCCGGGTTGGGGACTGCTTTATATATGACTGTTATACGTTCTTTCGTTACATTTGCCATTTTTCCGCAACTGTTAAGATGAGTACTGCTCCAAAGAAGAACTATGTGTTTTTTCGTCGCCTCATCTCGAGCACTATTCTACGAGTTCTCCTGCTTGATTTCGAAGTATCGATCGTTTTGGAATGTGTCTCGAGTTATCTAAAACTAACGGCAGATCAATGGAGTAAGATAACGTTAAAATGGCCTGAAGTATTACTATTTGTTCGGGGTCATGCACATGAAACTATTACATTTACAGGCGGCTTGGAGATTGAGACAGAAGCTGGTCGTACTACAATTTCCAATGGTGAATTGTGCGATTTTATATTCGACTTGAATGTGAGTCTCTTTCATATAAAATACTCTATGTTGACGAGTTTGTATCTGTGCTTGGGAATGAAACTAAGCTATTCACTTTGATGCAAGAATCTGTGATGAAAGTACTGGACTCCACTCGCGAATGTTTGCGACAGCGTCGGCAGTTCACCTCCAGTGATATCACATTTCAAGAAGCCTACGAGTATATGGTTCGACATCTGATTCCGTATAACGTGGTAACAGACTTTATGGCTAGATGTACTTTGCAGCAGAAAGAAGCAGAAATTAATCCTTATAATATTCTGCAGGCAGTACTTGGGATGATATCAGAGTTAAGGAAGAGTTATATTGAACGTTATGCTCATTTATTCCCATTTCATTAGACTGTGCCTTTTTGATTATTAAAAAGGCTGTTTGTGTTTTTCTTTAATTATATGCATGTCTAATTAAAAATGAATTTCGGAAGAGCTGTATGAGGATGGAAAATATTACTATTTGCTCGTAAATGTACCTTTTAAAACTGTTCATTAAAAGACAGGAATTTTCTTTTGAGTTTGTGTTTTTTATCTAAGGAAATCAGTCAATAAAATGATTTACACACATAAGTTAAGACAATAATAAAGGGTTAAAAATATGAGAAGATATACAATAATAAAAGGTTCTATTAAAAATGTATTTTCTGTTTGAATCTCTAAGGAAACGAACGTATAAAAAACAGGTTAACACGCACACAAGAAAAAAGACTCTGGTGGATTAGTTAATAAATACTATGACAAGACAATGAATTTTCTTTTTATCAAAGGATCAATAAAGGGTTAAAAACTATGAAAAGACACACGCCAAAAAAAATATACAATAACACACAATGAACTATGAGAAGACATGGTGTTTTGCCACCCGTAATGCTGAATGTGAGAGGAAAAAAAAAAAAATTAAAATAGAGAAATGTACGTGGCGCCATCTAGGGAATAAAATGCGAACAAAAAAAGAATTCGGTATGCCTGTGGCGCCATCTAGGTTACGAAATAAGAACTAAATATAATTTTCTCACCAGCGCTCATGGCACAGTATGCAAATGTGTTTAAAGCCCTCCAGACTTTATGCAAATGTCTTTAAACCCCCAACTTATCTACCAGTATGTTTCGAATTTCATTGTTGAAATCCATCTTTTTCTCACTGGATTTTGGGTTTAGGCAAAGTCTGCCAACTTGATTTCAAAAGAAGGAGAACTGTGTCATACTAAAGAACGCTTATAAATTGAACTGTTGCCTATTCCTGTCACTTCTTAACTAAAAGCATCACCACCAACCCTTTCTGGCGTTTGTCCTTTCACTACACATGGCCCTCGCAGATGGCATAGTGGTTATAATCATCATTATCGACCGCCATGTGGAAGGATCCCGAGTTCAAATTCTTTCAATAACGCCAGAAATTTTTGAGCTTTTTTTTGACAACGTGGCTGAGTTATTCGTTTCCAAACGAGAGTTGTATTGCCTCTTCTCTCAGGAACTCGGTTTTTTTTTTATGTTGTCTAACATGCATCAAATCCACCGAAGAATATATGCAATTACAGACACAGTATGCATAGGAATGAAAGTCTTAATTACTTTGGTCCTTAACTGCTTTGGTCCTTTTTTTTAATTCAACTAAATAACCAACTACAGATTATAATCACAAGGTTTAAATCCTGCGTTACCAATATCATAGCAAATCCATGAGTTAATCAATACTACAAACCCATCAAATTATTTTTAAGTTATTTTTCAAACTGTGGCCCAGTTAATCAGTCTCGGTATTGGAGAAGCATAATTCTTCTTTCTCTAAAATTTTGGTTCCCCTTCCAACAAAACATGCAAACCGACCATAATCATGTTATGGTAGTTGGCAGACAAATAACTCTTCGAAGGTACTTCAATTATCCGAAAAATGAGTTTTTACCCATAATTATGTATTTATTGAAACCTGTTCTTTAAGTGTAGACAGAATAGAAAGTAGAAAAAATCTGAAAGAATGTGTTTTATTTACAGCTGAATCCTAGAGAGATGATGAATGATTTCTCAGACTGAAGGAAATTATCATTTCCAAAGAACAGTGATTACGTTATGTGCATATTTTCCTGGAAAAAGCTACATTTACCCTCTGCAAGTTCGTGATTTGAATATTTATCAGATCTCTCAAGTCATAATATAGTAAAAATAAAAAATCTAATCTGTTTTTTTGAAAATTGAGTATTGTGATTATGTTCTGATAAGGCAATACGTTTTCTTTGTTTAAACCAGAAGCTAGCAAAGTTAAGAACTGTTTTCCGATGTAATTTTAACGTTATCATTGAAGCTGTTCACAGACCCACACAGCCCACTGAAGATCATGGGCACTTGAAACTTTCAGCAAAATATGTATTTATTCAAATAAATGAATATCTGTTGGAAAACCTTTTGTTTAACCATTGCTTCGCATTTTTAGCAGAAAACTGGAGATATTATGCTTTACTCCTGTTTTAAAGCATGCATGCGATAAACTTATGAAGAGGACCTTCTTGGCTTTCTCCTAATTTTGCATTTAAATTCATCTCGAAGATATTCAGCTGGGTTCAGATCGGCGCTCTGTGCTGGCCATTGCAATGTTCCTACTGCTTGTGATAGGAAAATTGTCGTGTGATGCAAATGAATTTTGGGTAGATTTGAATTTTAAGGCCGCTGCCTTAAACTACCATAATATAGGGCACATGGAAGTGCAGCATCATCTATGGTTCTGTGCACTGCGATCATTGAATTGTAGTCCAGTCCATACCACCAGAAACACTCTATGACCATGCCACATTTCCAATTACAGTTTCTATAAAAAGTGAGATGTCCTAAGACTTTTGGCAGGACAGTCTAAGTTTTGGAAATTGAAAGAAGGGCACAGTTTATCACACCAAATGAAGCAGCTTCATTGCAAGGAAAAACTACAATACAATACAATTCTCAAGTTCCAGAGGCTGATAAACATCAAATAGACCAGGATAATCAATATGACTGTTGACAAAGTTAGGGAAACCTAACTTAAAAGAAGGAAAGAGGATAGAATTAAAGCCCCTGAGCATCCTAGTGGCGTGAGAAGTGTAAAACAATAAGGTAGATGAAGCTAATTTATCTACTTATTATAACAAAAATTAAACAATTTGAATATTAACCTGGCTGCGCTAGCGCTGCTATTTGTAACAGAAATGGTTGCGCTGGACCTGACCGGTCCAATCTTTCTGTTTAAAACAGGAAAGCAGTAAAACTATACATAAGTATTATACGCCATTCATAAACATTCAATATTTACTTATTGTATTTTTAGACGAGTTAGCGAAGTTTTAAGAAGTCAAGGATAAACGTCTTGAAGAATACTCCCGAATATTTTGCTTCTTCTCTTGCTAAGTAGAAGAAGAAGGTGCTTAACTTAAAGTCAACGATGGCCCTGCTTGACATTTTGTTCCTTATGGTTCTTCGAGACAAAGGACGATAAGAATTTTTTTTTTAAATTCAGAATTGACAATTTCAATAAGAATTAGAAAAAAACAAAACAGGACTCACCTCAGCCGGTTTCCGTTTAAGTATAAAGACGAAAGGCGTCAAGAAAAGCCACACCACTCCCATTGTTTCCTTTGCGAGCAAATGCCTCCACCCGAGGACTTCATGAACTATCACTGTGTAATATAAAAGCATATCATCAACAAGAAATAAGGGAAAACGGGTGGAAAGGGGTAACTTAAGCAATAAATACTATTAAGAAAGTCTTTTTGGAACTTAGTCATAGACCTCAGCTGGTCAATGGTTAGAACAGTTCTAATTCTGGTCGAATGAATGCATCTACTAACTGTAGATCAAGCTCAGTGCAGGAGAATTTTAAGGCCGGAGACGTGGAAAATATCTGCTTCTTCGGTTTGAACACACCCAAATGAGTTCTTTAGAAAGATCTTTCTCACAAATACCTTAAAATAGTAGGACGCAGGTAACCTAGATTATAAAAACCTTGTAGTGATGAGCATGCATAGAAATATGGTAATGACAGAAATATATAAGAATTTTGGATCTCCACGAGTCTCTCTTAGAAATTCTGCAGTTGGGGGCAGACTAGATAAATTTTCAACCTTCCTTGAAAAAAGGTGACGCGTATTCAGAACTAAGACTGGAAGTGGAACTTAATTAGTATTTAAGATCTGTTAAGAAAATAAGTAGCTTAAATTAATTTACTGTTCCTGGTGTCGGAGATTAGCTTGCATTTTGGTTACGAGTCTAATCCGGAAGTCGTCGTAGAGGAAGCAGGTGTACATCACATGCTCCCAAGTCTTTGGTTCTGCATAAATGCAATGAAAATCCTGCTCTATCGCTAAATCCACTAGTTTTTGCTTGAAAGGACCATGTTCAGCGAGGATGAAGGTTACTTGAAGTCCCGGTGAAAACCAGGAACGAGGCTTTGGGTAGGTGATAGTAACGGATGGAAGAAAGAGCTTGGTTATAGCGCCTTTGATGGCATTGGTTCAGGAGTCTTGCCAGATTACGAGAAGTTTGTCAGTAATGCACTTTTGCCTTAGGATCATTTTCCAAGTCAAGATGGAAGTCAAGGATTTTTGTTGGTGTTCCTTTCTTTAAGTTGTGGAAGAGACCTCTCTTAATAACCTCAAGGTAGAGGGGCATGAGTCCAGCTAGCTGCTACGACATGAAGGGCTGGCGTTCTCAAGGTATGGCAGGCCCTGGTAACTGTGAGGAGTATGGTTGTTTGGATCAAATCAAACTTTGTCTTGTTACGTTGGATGGACAAATGATTAGTGCACAACAGTGAAGTTTCGTAACACCCATTGGGCAAGAAAATTGAGTTGTATATTAACACAGTCTGACGTTATTGGGAACTGGGGAAATCCTTTAAGAAAGATTGACTTAGTTTTCTCACCAGATATGAGAAGCCTTTGGGTTGCTTGTCCACGCTCGCAGTTTTCTAAGCTAGGTTTATCCTGTCCTCCTGCAAGGCCCTGGAGTCGGCGTGGACTACCATAACCATATCATCGGCGAAGGCAAGGAATTTAGTGTACCCGCGGTCCATCCCAAGAAACTCGTCCAAGAAGTGTCCAAGGACAGCCTTGAGAACAATCAAACGGCGTACGGAAGTTATTCAATTAAATTCACATGTGTGTTCTTAATCCCTAAAAAAGGCCCGCATTTGCCCAACGCTGTATAAGAGGGACACTCCAATGCAGTAGTCGAAATGGATTCAAATAAAACGCTAATCCTCTTACATTCCACCATTTGATAAGCATTCTACCCATTAGCTACTGTAAATCTGTCTATTCCATTAGCAGAGTCAATATCTTGCATGTTGTGTGATTATCTCATAACAGAAAAATCTCCCTCTCACCAATTCAACTTTTTTGTTAAGGAAATGATTATTGATTGTCACTGGGCATTGAATAATTTCCCTACTCTAAAAATAAATTGATAAAATATATTGTTCTTTATTACGCGAATAATAACGAAATGAATGCTGATCAGTGTTGAGCAAAATTTTAAAATTTCAGGGTCTTATGAAAATCCAATGAATCCAACTTTAAGTCCACGGCTTATCTTTTGGTTTACCAGTTTTGCTGATTGGCTGATTCCCTTCTGGTTTGTGATTTAAAACTAAACACGGCAGGTCTGAACTTTTGGGGTTATCGGCTGACAGTTTAACTCAGTTCAAAGTGTAGGTTCTCCTTAGGATAAATCAGACAACTCCATTACGAAATAAATCAAATAAAAATAAGCTGGCTCGATTATTGCACAAACTGTGGCATACATACCCACATTAAGACTATGCTTTCCACTCTTCCTGTAACATTTGTACAAACGATCTATGTTTCCTATAAAGAGATGCGGACGAGGGCCCGGTAGATCAGAAAGCACGTGGTGGAACTGATATCGATAGTGGCATAACGATGTCGTTACAAACAACAGGAGGATGAAAAGAGCAACATTTACCGGGGACCCGTAAATCCGACCGAGAATAATCCTCATCAATGCGGTGTCCTCTACGCTAGTGTGGGTTTCCATTGAATATCTTGAAACACTGCGCAGTTCTTCACAAGGCGACCAATTTTGTATGTACGCTGAGTTAAAATCGCCTTAATTATACAAATACTCCACTGTTGTGTGTTCTGACCTTGAAGAACGTCACAGAAAACAAACAGCAGCGCTCCAGTCTAAAAAAGACGGATTCCAGCTCTTAGAAGGAAGTTTCACACTATTTGCCCATCTGAGTGCGTGCACAAAAACTCAGTTACAACCTTCGCCTTTGTACTGACATCTGTATTTCAAGAATCACACTTCCACTGTATGTGACATTACGATTCATGGCGCATAACGACGGTCCTGCCCTCTGCATTACGCCAATAATCCTCTTCGTTATTGAAAATTCCCTTCGGATTTATCTGAAAATTTGCGCGGATAACTGTGAAATATATGGACGTGAGCGATTTTACGATTGATGATGCATGCAGTAGAATGTCCCATGATGTGTCTGCTACCCCTATGAAGTAGGAATCTGAGGATTCTTTTTAAAATGTATTATTTACAATTCACTTGAAAAAGAAAGGTAAATGGTTAGCAGCAGCCATTATCGATCCACTGCAGGATGGAAGCCTCCTCAATAACTCATGTTGAGGGAAATGGACCATAATCAGATCTACCGTATTTAGCAGTCACGGGCTTGAACCCAGGTCTAGTCAATGAGCGTGTTACTACACTCCTGACCTCTCGGCTACGGATGCCTCAGTTCTTTCAATCTAATCGATTGAACTTAAACGCAAGCATGGAATCCGGGCTTGTATTGTGTCTTTTGTAGTGTTTCTTATCTTGTATCTTGTATTGCAGCTTGTGTCTTTTAAATTAAAAAGATTTTTATGTAAATTGGCGATGAAGAAACTATTTGCGAGATTCATATAAACTTATAAACTAAAATCTAAAATCATAAAACATAAAATCTATAAACTTTTCTATACTTCATCAATTTTTAGTTAAACTCGAAAACATTTTTGTGGTATCCTGCCAATAACTTTGAATTATGGAGTGCCATCTGAGGATTAAAAAGACAACCAGAGTTGCGTATAGGTAACAGATAATGGTTACGTTCTTAAACAGAACTTAAACAGAACTGAAAATCTTCTAAAAAAGCCTTACCTTCTGCAGGGATGTGGTAATTTGTGGAAAGTGACCACTGAAAGAAACATTAGAGCTGGACAGAATCCCTGAATCTGCTAGCTTAGAAACCAGACCTATAATAAAGTTCCTAAATGCCTAAATTCGAATTCAAGCCTTTTTGCACCCAACTTCAGAGGACGGCGATTATAAACCGTACCACCCACGAGGACCAACTTCGAGAATAAAAGTTTAAAGTACCGTAGGAAACTCAGCCATTTCCAAGTGTCCTGCTGTTGTTTGCTACGTTGTATGGACGATTCCTAATG
Source organism: Mastigoproctus giganteus (assembly GCF_048544385.1). Classification (NCBI taxonomy): domain Eukaryota; kingdom Metazoa; phylum Arthropoda; class Arachnida; order Uropygi; family Thelyphonidae; genus Mastigoproctus; species Mastigoproctus giganteus. The sequence continues at coordinate 202,535,975 of NC_143581.1, read as the reverse complement.
GCATTCAGTGAAGTGTAGTCCACCTTCAGAGCATACCCCTGGAATACCACTTTGGAATGATTGACCAAGACATAATAAGTAGTAATTTGGTTGAAATATGTTGAATTCGTCATCTCGTTGCGAACAAGTTATTAGAATCTTCCAAGACACTTTCTTGAACATAATTCCATGCAGTTTCATTGTTTTCTCAGTTAAACTGAATCTTTAACAACAGACATGTTACTTTCAAGGCGTGCTTTCAGTTATGAATCTCTCCACTGGATGAAAAACTCTAAACTTTCGTCTTGACACTGCATCAAACCAATCATAAAAATATGAATTTTTTCTTAATTAGACTCGTTTTCTTAATTACGACTTCCAAAATTTTCTGAAAACAAAGGGCTGCTTATTATTTTGAAAACAGCCTGGACTTTGCGTTCAGAACTTGAAAGTTCCATAGTGTTCTTATTGTCAGATAGCATTGGCATTCAAAAAGAAGCGAACTCAGTTATTAAAAGTACGAGCACAGAACATAACGCTGAAGGTAAACTGTGCTGATCAAAATGAATAGTTAACATGAACAACAAAAAGGTCAAAATGGACGAATCACTCTTCTATAAATAGCTAAATGAAACCTTTCATAACAACGATCATCAAGACATAGAAGAGCAACAAGGATTGAAAATAACCTCCTTCAAACAGTCTCCACAACCAGATATTGCACTTCGATGGACATTCATGCCCTTACTTCTTCTGCCTATGATTCACCAACTTATGCGACGACTCTCCAACGCAACGAATCACTTGTAGATGAACTCCGATCTTTAATAATCTGGGACAGAACGAAGTTAACACAAAAATACTAGAAATTCTGGGGTCCTTAAAATTAATTCCTCACGTCATCGATGGGTTTCGAACTCGGGTCTTTTCCTCCCGGCTATGGGAGGAGCAATTTACAGACAGCATACACGGAGCATTATGGCCTTAGTCGCCGATGCTTTTAAAACCCAGCAACAACCACAATTCATGTGACATGACCAGGAAAAAGAAATTGGTAATAAAAGAAAGGAAGCCTGATCCGAGGAAAGGTACCCGTACGGCTCAACTGTTCTTGATGGGATTGCAGAGGAGTAATGAACATCGACTTGTTGGGGGTGGGATGGACAATGTCTAATATTCTGACATTGGAACGAAGAGTCAATACGCAGGGGGGTATCAGATTTTAAATGGGTATCGGGGGACCCTAATATCAATTTTTCATTTAACATTTTATAATTAAATTTAATTCGTAATTAGACCCCTGCATTTTCGCCTTTCCACGAAGGAATTCTCAGTGTCCTCAGGGATTCATTTCGATGAAATTAGAAATGAAATTAAGTACCAAAACGTACAGTTTTAACGAACACATTATGTACGTAAGGTGCTGCCCTCTCTTGTCAAAAGGTAACATTAAAAATGGCATTGACAAAATCTAAAATTCCCATTCTTAAATTTTTTTCTCACAAAGTTGCTGGAATTTAGGAATTCCTCAAAGGGTTAGTCGGCTTGCTTCAAAACATTTTAGGGTATTGCAAACGCGTGTGCAGCCGAGGATCTTCACTAAAATGACCCTCGTAAATGTTTTTGAAACCCTTTCGTGATTCTTCTGTAATAATTACGTCTCACTTAACGTGGAATGACAAGCAGGGCCGGTCCTAGGATTCAGGTGACCCGGGTTCGTGAATGAATTATAGAGAAAAGTACAGCGAGAGTAACTTTTCTTGCCCTAACCGAGGGTGCCCCTTTGTTTCTGATATACTGTAGTTGTAATTGGTTTTGCGCTCTCGTACACCCTCCTCAGGTCCGGCACACATGACAGAAAGTCACAACTGTTCTGCCCGCAAGAGTACATTCTGCAGTACGAAAGTTAACAATAATTGGACGTTCCCTTAACTATGAACGCCATTAGCCATCTGCTGATAGTTCACGGTCAGTCCACGTATTTGTGTGGAATGATAGCTATGGAAGCGGCCAAAGGGAGTACTGAACCATTGAGTTATGAGGCTATCTTTGGGTCGGGAGAGATTCCTTTGGATTGGAGCAGTGCCATCGTATAACCAATACGTAAATGCGGTTCCAAGAGTGACGTCTGTAACTAGAGACCGGTTATCCGACTTCATTTGTAGGGTAAATCTTAGAAGAAATGATGAACAGTGCAGTCCAAGTACATTTAGATAGAAATTGTATTCCTGATGGACGCACAATATGGTTTTGTTTAGCGAAAATCATGTTTCACTAACCTCTTTAGCAATTTTGAGTCAGTTGACCACGAGACAGATGTAGAAAATAATTTCGACGTTGTTTATTCGTATAAACGGATTTTAGAAATGCATTTGACTCAAGAAGGTTTACTCTACAAGTTGGAACATGTTGGGATTACAGGAAAGATTTTAGGATGGATTACAGGATTGAAAGCAGAGGGTTGTGATTAACGGATATTCTTCAGATTGGTGTAACTCAAGAGTGATACCCCCAAGGATCGGTTCTTGAACTACTATTGTTTCTGATTTTCGTAAATGACATCGACGAAGAGATAAACGGCGTGATGTCAAAATCTGCAGACGATGTAAAGATTGGGTGAGTCGTTAATGATCAGTGACGAGCAGCGCTTCTTCAGGATGACTGTACAGCTACCACAACTGAAGGGAATGACCACACAGCCCAACCAACTATGCTTCTTTGCGAGACTACGTTATGACTACCCAAAAAGGAAGAAGTCAACAATTGAAGGAGCATCGGAATAAACACATTTATTTTTTCAGTTTTTCAGTAAAACACATTTTGCAGTCTTCCAAACCCCATGTACTTTTTCTGACTGAATCTCAGTTATCGGTTGATTCAACTACTGCTCATCTCAGATGTCCAAATTATTTGCTGTATGATTCCTTTCGCCTCAAAGTTGGTACTTCTGCATATGTCCGTTCTGATATTCCCTGTCAAAAACTTGGCAATTTGGAATCTCCTCTCTTTGATCTTCTCTGGCTTAAAATCTCTCTACCTCATTGTGTCAAATTCATCTGTTGTCTCTACCGTTCTCCCAACTCCACTACTCACTTGGAGCTCTTTGACTTCCTCTCTTTGCAACTTGACTTTCTCCAGTCCAACTTTCCTAACAGTGAGGTAATTTTCCTTGGTGATTTTAACGTTCACAACTCCAGCTGGCTTCCGTTTTCTAGTCACGCCGCCAAGCAGGTCGAGATGCTGAGGCTTTTGCAATTACTAATGACCTAGCACAGATTGTTCATTTACCTACAAGAATACCGGACAATCCTAATCATACAGCCAATACGCTTGATCTCTTTCTCACAAACAACCCTTCTAAGTACACGGTCGAAGCGAGAGCTCCTTTAGCCACTTCAGATCACAACTCGGTGATTGTCTCTCCTCCAATGGAACCTTTATCTCATGGCTATTCCCAACCTCGTATTGTTTGGCATTACAAGAATGCAAAATGGGATGACCTGCGAGACTTCTTTTCTTCTTTTCCTTGGTCTGATTACTGTTTCAGACCTTCTGATGTCAATGTTTTCTGAGATCGTGTCAGTGAAATTATTCTTGCAGGAATGGAATCCTTTATCCCACACTCCACTTTAAAATCTCGTCCTTTATCTAAACTTTGGTTTTCCAATAAATGTGCTAAGGCTGTCCAAGAGAAGAACGTTGCATATCGTAATTGGCTTGTTTCTAATTCTTCAGTTTCATTTTCTGAGTACACCAAAGCTCGCAACAATTGTAAAGCAGTTATTAATCAGTCCAAACTAGAGTTTGAACAGGCTACGAGTAGAAAACTTGCTTCTTGCCCTAATGGTAGCCGAGCATTCTGGTCTCTTGCCAAAGTTATTGGCCGCAACTTTTGCCCATCTCTGCTCCCACCTCTGTCCAAACCAGATGGTTCTGTTGTCACTTCAGCCAAGGATAAAGCTGACCTGCTAGCATCCCATTTTTCTTCCAGCTCATGTATTAATGAACTTGGTAAAACACCTCCCACCATTCCCAACACGCTCAATTCAATGCCTCCTGTGGTCTTCCGTCAAAAGGATATCAGAAGGATTTTGATGAATCTTGATGCTAAGAAAGCTCCAGGTCCTGATGGTATTTCTCCACTTGTTCTCAAAACCCGTGCTCCTGAACTTACTCCTATTCTTTGCCGCCTTTTTTCACTTTCTTATTCCAAAAGTGTTTTTCCTTCTGCTCGGAAATTTGCTCATATCCAGCCAGTTCCTAAAAAGGGTGACAAATCCCTCCCATCCAATTATCGTCCCATTGCAATTACTTCTACTCTTTCTAAAGTAATGGAGAATCAATTAACCGCCACTCTTAAACTACGTAGAAACCTTCCATCTGATCAACGATCGCCAGTATGGATTCCGTCAGTGTCGATCCACTGGGGACATTCTGGCTTATGTTACCCATTTATGGACTAATTCAATGGAAAGGTTTGGTGAAACACAAGTTTCACCAAATAAATAAGCTTCCATCTTATGGTTTCCCACCTGTTTTTAGTAATTGGTTATCCGGTTTTCTCTCTGATCGCTCACTGAGGGTGATGGTAGATGGCTCTGTCTTCTAACTTCTCCACTAATCCTGGTGTCCCCCAAGGTTCAGTTCTTTCCGCCACTCTTTTCCTCTTGTATATTAAAGACTTTCTTCCATTGAAATTCTATCCATAGTTATGCCGATGATAGCACATTGCATTCCACTTTCCATTTTGAGAAACCTTGTCCAGCTCAATCAGCTTCAACTTCTCGAAAATCTGCTACCAATGCCTTAAATACCGATCTTCAGGTAATTCTCCAGTGGGGCAAAGACAACTTAGTTGATTTCAATCCTTCTAAAACTCAGTGTTGTCTTATATCACGCAAAAAGCATTCTTCTGCTCCTATGCTTATCTTTGATAACACTCCGATTTCTAGGCAAAATGATATATCTCTTTTGGGGATTACCCTGACTTCTAATCTCTCTTGGCACGAGCACATTACAAATATTGCTTCCTCTGCATCTAAAAAACTTGGTTTTCTCTTTCGCTCTCGGCGTTACTTTTCTTCCAAACAGCGGCTCATTCTGTATAAATCGCAAATCCGCCCTGCCATGGAATATTGTTCCCACATCTGGGGTGGTGCCCCCCAAACCTCTCTCAGGCTTCTAGATTCCATTCAGAAGAGGGCAGTTAGGTTAATTAATGATTCATCTCTAACAGAGTCTCTCCACTCGCTTTCTCATAGACGTACTGTTTCTGCTGCATGCCTCTTCTACAGATACTTCCATGGGCACTGTTCTTCTGAATTAGCTTCTATAATTCCCGCTCTCTCTCTTTCAAAACAGTCCGAACACGTGCCGCCACCAGCCAACATCCATTTACTGTCCAACTTCAAACTCACAGAACCAACCTTTCATCTTCCTCGTTTATTCATTCAACTGCCGTTTTCTGGAACAACTTTCCTTCATACGTATTTCCTGAAAATTACAACCTACAGAAGTTCAAGTCCAATATCAACAAATATCTTCTTTCGTCTTCTCAACCTCCACCCGAAGTACGGTACTAAGTACTATAGGTTATAATACCTCTCGTGTTTGGGGTTCTCATAAAAAAAAAAAATTTTTTTTTGCAAAGACAACACGCAGTAACGAAGCTAGGAACATACGCGACAATCTACAGGACGAAAACAGAGACCAAGTGATTGGAACGGTTCCCGACTGCACAGATCAGAGAAGAGCAGAACAGAGACGACCATTGTCAAGAAGAATCTGACAACTCCTACCAATCTTGAAAAAATAAATAAATAAAGCATGGTGTGAGGCTCAACTACAAAGAACAACTAATACGGATACAACCGAACCAGAAGCGGAGGAACGCCAAGAACCCAGAGCAACCAAAGTGAAAACAGACGAGATCACGGTATCTAGAATAGAAGAGTGGAAGAAAGCGCTAGCACAATTGGAGGCAATGGACCCCACAAAGACCCACACAATGCCGAAACAGAGACCGAACAGAATCCTGTGGCAAGTCACACACCACCTCAATCGGTGAATAATACCGAATTTCCTTAACAACAACGAAGCAACACTAGACACCATCCACACAGTCATTTACTATACCGCTGTAGAAGCAATCAGGATGAACGGGAGAGAAATCAGTGCTGGGGAAAGAAGGCAGAAGAAAGAAGATAAGCCAACTAACCCAGTACTAACTGGGTAACAGAAGTAAGAAGCACATAATAAAAGTAAAAGACATCCTCAAAAAAGACAACATCCACAGCAAAAAACATGAGACCTATAATCAGAGAATCGAAGAATACCTTGACATCCTCAAACAGAAACGCCTGGCACTCAGCAAGGGACTTCACCGTTACAGGAAGTTTCCCCAGAAAAAAAAAACAGGATATTTCAAGGAATCCAGACAGCCTTCTAGAGGAAAATTGGACAGGAAGAGAAGGAAGACAACGGACCCCACAACCAACCAGAAGGCACTTGAGGGGATCTAGGGTAACCTGTGGAGCAGCGAAGTTAAACATAACGACTACCGTGTTCCCTGGATAGATCTAGAAAGGAAGAAAACTAAAGATGTACAAAGATACATTATGGGAGATTGGGGAGAAAGACGTTCAACAATCGATCAGAAAGTCCCACAACTAGCCAACCCCAGGAACAGATAACATCCACAACTACTGGTACAAGAAGTTCAGCTTCACACACAGGCACACAGCGGAGCGATTCACCCAGATAACAAGGCACCCTGACAGAGTCTCCGACTTTCTTATTCAAAGAATCACATACCTGAAGGCTAAGGACCCAAATACAAGAACCCCAATGAAATACAGACCGATTGCCTGCTTCCCAACTATGTACAAGATCTTGAGCAGCTGCATAACTAAGAAATCAGACCACTTGGAGGGCTAGAACATCATGACCGAACAATAGAAGGGATGCAAGCGGATGAAGGAAGAATACATGGAGAAATTAACAATTGACACTGCAGTTATGAAGCAAGACAACAAGAAGCGCTGCCACCAGTACATGGCCCACCTCGATCATCTCAAGGCGTTTGACTACCTGCTCACAGCTGGCTGATAGAAACACTGAAGGTCTTCGAAATCAACCCAACACTGACACGCTTCCTGGAAGCAACCATGGCAAAATGGAGCACCATCAATGTCAAAAATCACGACGAGACCTTGGAGGAAACTTCCAAGGAGATGCAATGAGCTGTCTACAGTTCTGTCTAGTCCTCAACCCACTATCCACCATGCTCAAGAACAGCAAGTACTGATATACCCTAAAAGAAGGGAGGAAGAACCTGTGTACCCTCTCCCACCTGATGTAAATGGACGACATCAAACACCATGCTCCAACCGAAAATCAAATCCAACAGCTTTTCCGGATAACCGAAGAGTTCAGAACTGTCGTCAGGATGTAATTTGGTCAAGACAAATGAAAGAGCTATAAACTGCATCAAGAACATCCAGTCGGACGAAACTACAGCTGAAAACCGTTGAAGAGATTGAAGGCATGAGGGAAGGAGAGACCTACGGCAGCTTCAACATGGCGTGCTTTCTCTTGACGAACAAGCTCCGATCAGTTCAAAAGTTCTAATCTGGGAATGATGCAGGCTCAGTCAAACAAGGAGATCAAGGCCAGCCTGAGTGAGAAATATCATCAAGGCTATGAAGCCTGCTAAAATCAAATCTAAATGGCAGAAACATGGGCCCAGCTATTTCGCAGTCCCAATACGAACGTACTTCTTCGGGATCATAAACTGGATCAACACTGAACTGGAGGAGATTATGAGATTGACCAGTATAATGAAAGTCAAAAACTGGTAACACCACCCAAGTCGGCCATCGAGAGACTGATCACAGCCTGGAAAGAAGGAAAAGAAGGGCTTGACTGACCTCTTTGAACAAGAGAAGAAGGCGATTAAGAAACTGCGGGATTACTTCCAGGAAAACTGAGCACCAATCTACCAAGCCATAAGAAAGATAGACAAACGGCACATAACATTCAACCTTAACAAGGAGATCCTATTCACACAGACAGAAGAAACAAAGACAAAACGATGGGCAAAGAAGGCATCCCACGGTACACTACAATGACTTTCATCCAAATTATTATATTAGGGTCACCCGTAATTTCTTACATAATCTGCATTTGTGTCTGTAAATCCTGTCTGTTCTCTGGTCAATTTCACTGACTTGCTGGACGAAAAAACTTTCCTACCTAAGCCTGAATGACCTTCATCAAGACTACATATATAAAAGATGTCTTCAAACGAATGGCTTACGAACGGAAAGCCCTTTCATTCCAGAAACCGCAGGATTCATGCTCGCCATCCAAGACCAGTTCACCAATTTCAGGAATTACAGGAAACGCATCGCAAAGGATCGCAGATTGACAGATGACATATCTTGACGACGCCATCTAGCCCAAGACACAATTCAGCACATCACCAAGGAATGTAGGGTGATCACCAAGACGGAGTACACTCACAGACACGACCAGGTCTCCAGAATAATACACCAGAAAGCTAGTGTAAAAATACCAGTTGTTCAAAGAAAGCATTACAAGTATGAACCTCAGGCTGTACTAGAGACCCTACTCACAAACTACATTGGGACTGTGCCATGATAACGGACAAGTCGATCTCACGCAAGAGACCAGACATAACCCTTATCGACCAGGAGGAAAGACTACCTGCCTGATCGACATGGCGGTGCTGTTGTTGTTGTTGTTGGAGGATTTTAAGATCATCGGCGAATAAATCCATATTGCTCTGCGTATATTGTCTGTAAATTTCGATTCTGGGTTCAATTTTCTGTTTGCTGGACGAAAAACCCGAATTTCGGTGAGAAAACACCACGCTACTTTCGCCTGAAACCGACTAACTCAGCCACGTTATGAAAAAGGCTCATAGAGGATAATAAAAGTTTTATAATAATAATATAAGGAAGCCTTCCAATTCCTTCCCCTACTATTTTTCTCCATCTCCTACTATACCTTCAACAATCTACTACTGTATTTCCTTGTTGACCCCCTCACTTTTCAGGGGTGAAATACTTTCCCTTCCCACTCTTCGGACTCTCCTCTATTTTCCAAGTTTCCTTAGATGTCCTTCCTTGTAACCTTGTAAGCAGGCAGCAACGTGAGGGCTAGTGGCCTTGGCCAGCCTTCTCGCCTTAAGCCAGAGGAACCAGGAAAGACTTCCTCTGTCTTAGGGAAACTCCTCGCTAAGAGGGGTTCCCCCAAATACCGCTCCGATGAAAGATACAATACAATATACGATTATTCATTTGTGTCAACCTTTTAAATTGCATTTCTTAATGAGGTAGACTTATGGTCAAGAGGAGAAAGAAACAAAAGTGATAAATAGATAGAGGAAATGTTGGTTGCTCTTAATATACAAAGTTCCTTGTAAACATTGACATAGCAGGAAGAGAACGCCAAAAATACTTGTGAAAGACACATGATTTTGTCTCATTAACCTGCGTAGTGGAACTTTTGAACTGACCAGGGCTTGTTTGTCCAAAATAAAGCAGCCCATGTTGAAGTTACAGTCTGCTACATGTGATTTATGTGAAATATCGGACATTGGACCATGCCTTGCATTCAAGTTTGGTGATTTATACTAATACGAAGCTATTGCTTTGCTTGAGTGACGTTAATCGTGGAAGAAAGCAAATCCCTGCCAATTTCAACCCTTGAGTTTTACTGGATATATATCGATGTCACCCTATGCCATAATGGTTGATCAATTTGAGAGATTGTTAAGAGATTGGTCGCCTGTTAAGCATGGATGCACAGAGATCCTTGCTTTTTAATTAATCTTTGTATGGTGCTGCTTTTATGATTGTTGTTAGATTGGAGACTCAGTTGTGCAGCAATTATTTTGGAAAAGAATGTGATATTTGTTTCCTTTATCTGGAGATTCATTTCTTCAGTATTTTATTGTTCCACACCAAATTTCAGCTCCATACATTCGGATGAGATATCTGTTAAAATCTCCAGGACACGCATCTCTGAACACGCTTTAGTAATAATGATTTGTTTACAAGGGTGGCAGTTAACCGCTCGATGGCCCATCCAGCTTAATGGATTTTTCTCTGAGAAAGAAGCATTTAATGGTTGTCGAAGGATTTCTATAATTGTCCCTCAAATTACTGAGAGAAAATTACAGCAACCATCTTTTATTAGTTCCGCATTACATTACTAAATAGTTTTACAATAATTTTAAATGTTTTTCCGCGTGAAACACGTCAGACATTTTCCTCCTGGAAGGTTCTATACTTTCACCAAACACCAAAATTGGTCCAATTCTTGCGATTTTCCCAATCTATTAAGTAAGATCGTTAAACATTGCATGCGCTTCTGATTTTCCAAATGTATCCGCATTGTAATATTCCCTCATTTTCGGTTACTGTCTAATTCCCTCTAACATTTCATTGAAAAAAAACCATTTCCTCATCTGTCAAAAAAGAGTTGAACCGTATCATTACGAAAATAGACTCCAGCTCATGATCTGTCATTTTGTCTCCAGTTTTGCTAATTGCTGGTAAAATATCCAAAGACTTCATTGCAGAGTTCATTGAACTGTACAGAGAAAATCCTTGTTTTGTAAAAAGTTAAATCGACCTACTACACGGGTAAACATTTAAAGAGTAAGATGTAACAATTCGGATAACTCGAATTCTACGAATTCGGATAACTCGAATTCTCGTAGAATTCGAGTTATCCGAATGCAGCATTAGTCAATAGAACTTTTGCAATTTTATCTTGTGTATATAATGAGAATGGTATTTTTTTATAATTATTTTAACTTAAAATTTTAAATTAGAAATTTTAAAATGTCGATTCAAATGAGCATTTCTAGACCCCCCTCCGTACTAATGTTACAGGGGAGAAACTTTTCACAGAATCCCTCATCCAGCTCAAGGCGAGTCTCGAAAATTCGTGCAATTGTACGCGCTCAATAGACCAGAAGCTCATATTGCGTGCGTGCGTGACTTAGATTTACAGTTGGTCCTCCTGGGGGCGGATTTTCACACTAGTTTTTCCTGTCATTTTACGCCCGGCTATGCACTAGCGGCTACGATAATTGACGATGTGTGCGTGTGTGTGGCTGAAGTACACGAGATTGATATCGGGTCAATTAAGCGTTTTCTGTAATGCCACTGTAGATCCTTCGTTTCATTCACTTCTGTTTGGAATTCAATTAGATTCAATAAGATACACAATGTGAAGTCCTACAATTTATCTTATCATTTTAACGCATATCCGGAAAGGATTCTAAAAGCGGAAGTAGATCCCATTTGAGCTACAGTACCTGTTTCCACAGTTATTTCCATCTGCAGTTAATTTTGCTGCTTGGGATAATTGTCTTCCTTAGGGCGAGTTTCTTTTCTTGGCACAGATCTGCTCGAAGGAAATAAGAGACTTCAATAGCTCACATTACTGACCCATATCATCAGATAAACGTGTACCAATGTTATCTCTCCTCCGATTGGAAGTTTCCTCAATCGTTAAGGTATACTCAGTGATACTGGCAACAACCCTTGCACCACCTTTTTTCAAATATATATCGCCTCTACCAAATAGTTTCCTTCTTCCTACAACTGCAGACCATGTTGATAAAAATATCCCTCCACCCAAAAAACGCCTTGTAAAGTAGTACTCACAGTACCACTTAAATTTTTTAAACTTACAATAAAAGAAATAAAGTTTAATAATCTGATTTTAATATAATAGCTTTAATAAAACCAAAAGAAAATTCGGAGTAACTTTTGCACTCAATTTCTTGAATTATTTTTGATCTGTACACTTACCCATGCATTGTCAGTTTAACGTTGAGTTTATAATTCCTGTCGTGCAGTCTACTTGCTCCCATTAAGACAAATGATCCACTTTCAGAGTCCTTTCATAACACGACAAAATCGAAAGAATAACGCCAAGCGCAAAAGATATGTCCTCTTTGGAAAGACGCAATAGCCAGTTCAGTGTCAGAGTCACCTTCCTCCAGGTTATTTATCCCTTTCCTTCAAGCATTAATCCATTCTCTCCTGGAATGTAGAAAAGCCCTCCAACCTCCCCAAGGAGACTTCATTTCAACATGTTCTGAAAGTCAATTAACACTGATAGTCATGTCCGGTTTTTGGCCATAATGACTGCTTCAATGGTGTTGGTGGCATTTTCCTCCATGCCTGTCTAATGTATTCCTGAACTTCGCTAATAACTCCAAGGGAGCTCCACTTTGTCGTAATTGTGCCTTCCGGTTAATTCCAAAGTTGATCACTTGGGTTGAGATCTGCATTTGTAATGTCCAAGGCAATATACCCATGTAATATTCTACAAACCATGGTTCCAATCCTTGCTTTGTGCTCGAAACCTTGCTGTGTTAGAAGATGTAATCGCTATTTCCTTAAATTAGCACAGAATTGATCCCAATGTAGGACCACGAGAAACATTCTCAGCCAACCACTCCTTCCAACTGCACAGTTGGGACCAATAAGGGGAAGTAGGATTGATGTAGAGGCCTTAGGCAACCCAGAAAAGAAGTGTATGCAGACCGGCACAAGTTATTCCTTTATCAGACATACCAGCGAGTCGAATTTCTTTGACCAAAAAGATTTAAACACTTTTGATTCCATACTCTACTATTGTTTTTGTGATGGTTTAGGCGCATCAGCGAAGTAGGCCATATTGCCTCGTATATAATATGTCTGTAAATTGTGTGTGTTTTGTGGTCGGTTTGCTGTTTGTTGGATGAAAAACCTTTCTGGGAGAAAAAACCAAATTACCCACGCCTGAGACCAACTGACCCAGCCACGTTGTGAAAAGTGCCCATAAAAATTCTTCCTGCCATCGACAGAACCCGAACTCAGGTCTCTTCCACCCGGTGTGGGGAGGACAGCGAATCTACCAACTGTAGAACCTACGAGGACAGGTTCAAATTGAAAACAACTCAATCCCAACTTACATGCAACATGGATTCTAGTAACAATAGACAACAGTGTTGTTGTGGGGATTCGCGTTTAAACATAAAGCAATATTAAATACTTTTTCTATCGAGATTACAAAATTACACCTTCAAACGGTGGATAATTACATTCTTCATAACTCAGAGCGTCTTGAGGAAAAATATGGTAAAAAAATTTTGTGCTTAAACAGAGAAAATGAGAGGAATGGACTTCCTTGTCATTCAAGTAAAATGACAATATTTTTAGTTTTTTTTATTTATATTTAGATTAAGGAAAGTTTCTCGTATTACATTAAGGAAATTTTCGAGCTTTAAATCAGACCTTGAGTTACTATTTGTCATATTTCAAAATAGGTCAGAAATCTGCCGCTGGTGATGATGAATTTCGATACACGGAAGACGGAAGTGACTGAAGGATTACTTCCTTTAAAAACCTCATAGTTTTCGCTGTCTGGCAGGAACCAACAAAAAACAAAAAATGCTAATTTGCCTCAAATAGCTTAGAGCATGGGGGGACCCTTCCTTCTCCATTCCGCGCTGGACAAGTTCGGGTCAATGACTCTCCCCCCTCTCATCATGGACATCACATTTTGGTATGCTAAGTGGAAATTTCCCTTTCTGTTGAATACATGACATCAGCGCAATTTGCCCTAGAAATACTCCACAGCACGTGCTTTGGTTGATCTTCTGCACTCTGCCACGAAATAAGACAGGTCTAAGTTAAATGTGGAAGTTGGAGGAGAGAAAATAGAACAGATGAAGAGTGTAGGTATTTGAGAAGCCTATTGATGGTAGAAACAATGAAAAACAGAGGAACAAGAATAGCAGTGGGTGAAAAAAAAAAGATTTTGAAAATGGAAGAAGAATATTATGTGGGAGATTGGGAATTGATCTAAAGGAAAGATTAGTACGATGTCTGATATGGAGTGTGGTATTCATGGAACACAAACGTGGACATTGAGAATGGAAGATGATGGTAAAAGATCCTTCTCCACACCACACATCTGACAGTATTCAGATGTGGGTGTGGAGAAGGATCTAAAAGAAAAGATGGGTAAGAAATGAGGAATGAGGAGGCGTTGTGAAGGTTGGAAAAGAAGAAATGTTTATTGAAATAATCAGAAGGCAGAAGAGAAATTGGATTGGAACATCTGTGTTGCGAGGTGAATCGTTGTGGATGTGGTGAGGAATTTTAAGGGAAAGAGTCCTAGCGAGAGATTGAGAAAAAGAAAAACTATGATAGATGAACTGAGAGGGAGAGGCTGATATGGAGAAGTCAAGAGGCGGACTGAGGATAGTGAAGAATGGCCTGCCTTGCCAGGTGGTGATGATAAACATTGATGATGGTGGTGATGAAATTAAAATGGATGATAATGATTACGATTAAAATTGAGGATGATAACACTCATTATTAAAACTGATAATGATAACACTGGTGATAGAGATGATTAAAATTGTATTAACTTTTAGATTTTAGATTAAATAATTATAGTTTTGCCTAAATCAGCTAAGTTTTTCTCAATGGGGCAACACCCTGTCCTCAACTTAGTCTAAAAAATCGCCAGTATACATCTGAAACGAACGTGAGCCGATGTTATGAAACAAAAACAGGACAAACAACGGTTGTATGTGTTTTTGGCTCTTCAGTACGCGTGTTTGGTGTATGAAGACAGTAGCGCATCTGACTCCTCATGCCTAAGACGAATTTTACTCCATAATTGCTTTGTGCACTCTACCATCCAAAGAATCTTTTCTCTCGTTGCGTTGATGACCTCAGAGAATCGACATTCGTTTCCGGTTTCAATGTTCGCAAGAGATTACATCATGCTTTCTAAATTTAATCCTTTTTTATTACTGCCTGAAGTAGTTCTATTTTGAATTTAACTTCTCGCTTTCCGTTCTCCTTTTGCCTTTTAATTTCTTCTAAATGTAGACCCACGCGAGAATAGTATTTCCCTATTGCTTTTCTATTATATAGAAACAATAATTTGTAAGACGAGAAGATTTACAGCATTCATTCATTCTTTGTTTGTCAATACGTACATAAAAGCAATCAGCGCCACAAAAAATACTCGAAAATGCTTTATGGCTGCTATAAAGCTCGTGTTCTATTAACTCAAGCACCGTTTCAAGTAGGACAGTGGTGGATTTATCTCTAAGTCGCCTATAGGCAAACTCTTTTAAAGGCGTTTTCCTCACGATGGACAAAACCTGCAGTCGTGGTCAGAAAAGAGAGAGAGAGAGAGAGAGAGAGAGAGAGAGAGAGAGAGAGAGAGAGAGAGAGAGATACCCATGGATAAATTTCAGATTAAGTTAGCTATTCTTAGGAGAAAATAATCAGCTAGATTAAAAGCAAACACTTGGAATATTTTATGAAAATTTGGTACCTCACTATTCAAATAACTTAAATCCTTCAGTTGACAAAAATTCTTTAAAAGAATTCCGGATCAGATCCGGATAATGGCTCCTTTGAAATAATATTAAGAGATATTCAATTTAGAATGGTTTCCGTACAACGAAATGATTCATACACCCCTGAGAAGTTCGTTGTAAAAGGATTTTACTGTATTACTGGAAGATTTAAACCCACCCATATTTAAATCAAAGATTTTTCATTTGATCTTCGATGCTTATTTCAAATACTTGCAAAAACAGGACATTCATTTCGAAATCCTAAGATAGTTCCACCCTACAGAAACAAGGCATCGCTCCAAAGATTTTTCACAAACTATTCGGTAACACTGGAAGCCGGTACATTTTTTGAAACGTTTATCTCAGATCATAAATGGATTGCAATGAGAATCTCTCCAAATCCAAAGATTATCAACAATGCTGGAAGCAACAAAACCAAAAGCGTGATTAGGACTTATAATCCACATACACCAATTTTATGACTTAGGTTCAACACTTTCCCTTGGTGCACTGAATGATGTAGAATTGGATCCTGCTGCTTGTTGAATCCCACTGTGGATATCTCTTATTGCCAGAGAAGCGATGTCAGAAGACACCTTCTGAAGAAGCAATGGCAAACCCTGGAAGTTTGCAGTTTACTAAATGAAACTGCCACCGTGGTATTTTCTTCAAACTTGTCATTCACATTAAACTGTTAATACACTGATCTGTCTTCATATCGTCAAAGTTTTCTTCATATCTTCCAGGACAAAGGCGTGGTAGAAACCGTACTCTAGCCACTGCAATTAAGGGAAGATCCATACGCTCCACTGCAACTTAGGTTTCCACCATACCCATCCCCAACAGAATGGATGCAAAGCCAAGAACCGCCCTTCAAATTAAAAGGCCATCATTATTACCAAACAGCAACACCGCAGGATTTGATGATACGTCACAATCAAATGTCTCAGACCATTTCCTCTACATCCTCTTCTGCGTGGATAATTGCACTTTTCTGAACTCGTCTTCCCTAACCAACAGATTCAACGCTCAGTTGTTCCTTCCAAAGTTAAATGCACCCATCCGAATATAGGCCAATTTCAACTAGTGTCAGCAATACACTGCAGGGGGCAGCACCACTTCTCAGTAGTAACACAAGATAAACAGAACGTGCGTCCTGCCAGTCTCGCTGTCGCGGCCGCTGCGGTCGCAGTTAATGAACTGTGCGTCTTCACCGCTCTGGGATGGAGAAGTTATGAGAGCGTGAAAGAGGTTGTAAGCGGTTGCCAAGGTTACAGTTTGTTATTTTCAGTGCTGTTTCTCAAGCTGGACGATGCAGAACTACACTGACAAGGAGGATGCTGCCTTAGTGTGGATTTTTATTGACAAGATTTACGTTCCCGAGTTAAACATTCCCATTTGCATCCTCCTCTTATTTTTAACGACTTCACTGTGCCACTATCGATATCAGTTCCACCACGCGCTTGCTAATCTACCCGGCCCTCGTCCGCATATTTTGATAGGCAACTTCGATCTTGTGTTCAAGAGTTTCCGAAGAAGTGGAAAGATCTGTTTCCATACACGTAAGTGGAATCTTTTCGTATTTATATAAATGGGAAAAAAATTTATTTTCTTTCTGCTTCTCTTTCGTTTCAAATTTCATTGATGACGTGATGCAACTCCACGTCGTCAATTTTTCCCCCTCTTCATCACCAGCTTCAGAGCTGGTGATGAAGAGGTCTTTGCTGCATGGAGTATTTCTTTTTAACCGCGTGTATAATCTACTGTACTTATGGATCTTTTCGCGTATGACATTAATGCAAATACAAAATAATTAAATACCTTTTTGCCCTACATGGATTTTGGTCCAAGAGAGGATTCTTTTAAATTCCAGTCTGGTTACTGAACTGGATCCATAAATCTTGTCCATTCTTTATTTATTTAAAGATAACTTTGTATAATTTAATACACATGAAACCAAACAACTGTTTGCTTTTCTTGAGATATAAGTTCCCTTTTCAATTTTATCCGCCATTGTTGAACTTCTCTGGCTTAAATTCTATCAGATTCATCTGTTGCCTCTATCGTTCTCACAGCTCCACTAATCACTTGGAACTCTTTGACCTCCTCTCTTTGAAACTCGGCTTGCTCCAGTCCAATTTTCCTAATCGTGAGGTAATTTTATTCGGTGATTTTAATATCCACGAGCCCAGGTGGTCGAGATATTTAACTTTTAGCAATTACTGAAGATCTTAAGGGTGGGAAATTTGTTCATCTACCTTCCAGTACACTCTGTGCAAAGTAATAAAGAAATCCATAAAGCACCAATTCTTTAACTACCTCTAAACCTTCCCTCTGATCAATGATCGCCAATATGGTTCCGTAATATATTGGCTTATGTTACTCATTTTTGTACCAATTCCATTTAAAAAATTAGGTGAAACTCAAGCAGTTGCTCTTGACATTGCAAAGGCTTTTGATCGTGTTTGGCATAAAGATCTTCTAAACAAGCTTCCATCTTATGGATTTCCGACTAGTTTTTGTAATTGGGTATCCAGGTTTCTCCCTGAGATTGGGTATCCAGGTTTCTCTCAGGTTTCTCAGCGTATTTTACATAGATAAAATATTCTACTAAAATAGTATGAACATAAAAGTTGAGTGACGAATCTCACAGCTGATAATCAGAATTTAATCAGTAATCCTTGCCTATGAAACCTGAATTTATAAGGCCTAAGGCAAACCGAATCCGAAGAGTATCACGCTGTTCCTTCGACTACACTTCGTGCAAACCAGTTAGTACATAGACTTTCCAAAGGACTGTTTGGGGATGTAGATCGACGGGTCACTGGTAATGAATTTATCCTCCTCGGCCGAAGATCACGGAATATTCTTTGTATACTCGATACTGACCAAACTTCTTAGGTCAATGTCCTGATGCGTGGTAGCAAACGCAGTGGGAGAGCCGTCGGACAACAAAAAAAAAATGTTTCAGCCATGCGCAGAAAGATCCGGGTGTATATTTCACTTGGACCGACAAATTCTTGCAGGAAATATGTTTAAAAACTCAGATACGTGCTTGAAAATATCTCATCACCCTCAGTTTTCAAATATCGCAGGGTAATAACCGAAAACTAAGACCTGTAGTTGGTTTAATCATATTTTCCATCTATTTTATCTCTTTTTTTTCTTCTAGAGGATTTTGGAGATTTCTGCAACATTCGAGAATGTTCCAGAACGTTTTAGAATATTGTTACGTGCAAAAGAAAGGTCAAGGTGTTTCTTGATAGAAC
Organism: Mastigoproctus giganteus; assembly: GCF_048544385.1. Taxonomy (NCBI): domain Eukaryota; kingdom Metazoa; phylum Arthropoda; class Arachnida; order Uropygi; family Thelyphonidae; genus Mastigoproctus; species Mastigoproctus giganteus. The sequence continues at coordinate 202,517,312 of NC_143581.1, read as the reverse complement.
TTTCGACGGAGTTCTCTAGAAACTTGTGTTTCAGAGGGTGAGTTGTGAACAAAGCAAACAAGTGTTTTAGTGAATTAGTGTTTATAAACAAGTGTTTTGCGCATTAGTGTAAATCGAGAACTGTGTTTAGATTAGAAATAAAAATCTACAGTTTCTTAATTGTGTTCTTATGAACGCGTATCTCAACTGTACATGAAATATGTCGTGTTCTTGCCGAAATAAGCCTGATAGCTCTTTCTTCATTTGCGGAAGCCACTGTCACGACTTGAGAGAAAAGCCTATTCACTCTATTTTAGATGTAATGTTGAAAATCAAGAAAAAGTATTGGCTCCAAAGATTTCCTGTAGCTCGTGTTCAAGGACATTAACAGGCTGGCTTAGAGGTAGTCATAAATCTATGTTTTTTGCTCTTCCGGTGATAAGGTGGAAACCTCGAGACCAGATAAACGATTGCTACTTTTGCTTGACCAATATTTCTGGTTTTTTTGGGTAACCCAAGCATAAAGTAGAGTATCCCAACATACCGTCTACTCTAAGGCCGTTTCTTCACAATGATACAATGCAAGTGCGAAAGCTACCAGAAACTTATGGACTTAACTCTTATTCTGGACGGAAAAGGAGTCTCAAGAAAATGTGGAACCCAGAACGAGTACAGATCCACATTTCAACTCTTGATACACCAAAGCTACGTCTAACCACTCAGGCAGAATCAAATGACTTGGTCAGAGATTTGAACCTCTCCAAAACCAAGGCTCAATTACTAGGATCACGGCTTCAGCAGTGAAATCTTCTTGAAAAGGGTGTCGTTTTATAGGAAGAAGCAATTTGACATAACGACCTATTACTGTCCCACTCTTTGGGTTATTGTAACGATGTCCAGGAATTATTGAAAGAGCTATATCTGGAGAACGTCCCCGAGTAGTGGAAGCTTTTCATTGATTCATCCAAAGTCAGTTTGAAAGCAGTTTTACTCCATATACTTATTTCCATTATGGAATACTCCATAATGGAAATAAGTATCCATGTATACATCACATGAAGGAGACGTACAAGAACCTACAGGTTATTTTTCCAAAAATGTGCCATCAAGAATACAAATGGAATATCTGTGCCGACCTAAAAGTGGTAGCTTTGCTGATTGAGTTGCAAGGGATGAATACACCAAATACTGCGAGTGGGACAGCCGAGCGAAGGATTGTCACTACAGGGTATAGCATGGGTGTTAGGAAAAAATGCCCATTCTTTTGTTTTTCTGTGGTATTTTGACGTCCGCATAAAAATTAATTATCCTGAGTAAATCTATTCGATTTGTATGATTTTTATGAAACTTAGACTGGCTCGGCAACCTTTTCTAAAATAGCCATGTTTTTCTATGAAATTCATGCTGTTCGTGGGTGCATATTGTCTGTAAATTGCGTGTTCTGTGGGCGATTTTCTGTTTGCTGGACGAAAAACTCGAGTTTACGGGAGAAAAAACCATGCCACCCTCACCTAAGACCGACTAACTCAGCTACGTTGTAAAAAAGGCCCATAAAAAGCCCGTCGTTCATTGACAGGACTCGAACTCAGGTGTTTTCCACCCTGTGTGAGGGAGTGCGGCTATCCTACCTACCCACGAGGGCTCAGTAGAAGTTAAAACCCAATTTCACACAACCCTTTCTTTCTATAGCTTGTAGAAATCAAAATCTACCTCTGGAAAGAATAATACCTTAGATTCTCCAAAGAACAAGTAAGGATCTTCAGATACAGATGATTTCTTAGATAAAACTAGCTTTAACCCTAATTCCTAAAAGTAAGATGATCACATCAAATTCAAATTAATCAATCTCATGTTCTTCATGGATTCAATCTTATTCAAGGATTTTAGGATCACGTACGTGTACAACGAAGAAAAACACTAAATTGTGCTTCTCATTCAACACATCTTCCAATTAAATTAAATTACTGAAAACGGATAGAAGTGGGTACCCACTTCTATCCATTTTCACTTATTTCTTGTTAATTGTGTGCTTTTATAATCCACAGTTCTAACTCAGGAAATGATGGCATGGATGCATTTGTTCGCCAAGGAAAAGTTATTTGTTACGTGGACTCCCTTTAAGCCTATTGTCACGTTAAAAAACGGTGATGCTATTGAGGTAAGTCAATATCTTTTAATTATTAATAAATAAATAAAAAATTTAATTGTAAATATAAACGTTGATCAACTCAAATTAAAACCATTTTTCAAAATTGGTTTTAATTTCTGATGTTTTAATTAGAGATAAGAAACTGTTCTTGCAGCCTTTGACCCGCAGCTCACGAGAATCCATGCAGTTGGTCAATTTAGCATTTTATACGTTTTGGCCCTTGCCAAAAATCGTTGGACGCCCTGTACGAATAACCACTATGCTATCCGAGCAGACAAAGGACAATGGACATCGTTAATAGTGTAGCAGCTTGACCTGCAACACTAGTAACGATAAAACATTCCATCTTCAGCACAATGGGTGGAAAAACTTAACTTTCAAAGCTTGTCAATGACGCGAGGAACTGTTATGCATTTTTGTACTTCGTGGCTGAGCTAGTCAGTCCTCAGGATGGGCAGCAAGGATTTCTCCCAGGAAACTCTCGTTTTTTTTCAGTAAAACAAGCAAATCGAGCAGAGAACCATGCAAATTACATTCATAATATACATGTGCATTAGTCCTTTGGTCCATATGACAGTTTTTTGTCCAGCGACATTGACCTCATTTCATTTACGGATGCTCCAAGTGCCTTCATTGACGCATGCAGTCTTTTACAGATCTATCCTCTTCAAGTAAAGCTGCAACACTATTAACGATGTCCATTGGCCTTTGCCTTTGTGGGTAGCGTAGGGGTTATCCGCACAGGGCATCCAACGATTTTTGGCAAGAGCCAAAACATATACAATGTTAAATTCGTCGAACAGAAAACCAATGACATAGATGCAAACTTAAATAACTTCAAGGGATGTGTCAGGGTACCAAACTTTCCTGGAAAAATTATTCGTAATTATGTGTGGCAAAATTTATGAATTCATCATCCTCCCACACTCCGCGGAAAGGTCTAAGTTCAACTTCCGTTAGTGACGCGAGCAATTTTTATGGACTGTTTTCACAACGTGCTGAAAGCTCCGATCTTCTGTTTTTCATTGCCAATTCTGAACAATAGGGTCCTTGTTATAAACCAACTTTGACTCAATATTTCTGAAGAGGACTAAGTCTCCAAGAGATTTGCCTAAACAATCATAATCGTATTGAGACTGAATTCTTAAAAAAAAATCTAATGCTTAAAAAATCTAATCTAATCTAATCTAATCTTTAAAAAAATCTAAAATGTTGCGAACAGCTTATGGAGGATGAGGACCTGTTCCACGACTGGATGCTTGCAGAGCTCATCCACCCTCCTTATTCCTCTGACTTGGTTCCAGCAGACTTTTTCTGTTTCCCAAGGACTATCACCATCACAGTAGACGACTTTTCCAAGTACTTTTAAAATATATATGGACGATGTAAAAGAATATTTGGTCCCTTGAGGACTATTTTGAGGGAGTAGATTAACAAAATATATTTATAATCCAAATTTGAATTCAATATTATTCCTTTTTTGGCCATCAGTACGTTTGAATAATCCTACGGCTGAATCTTATTATAAAATGAATATTTTTATCGGTGGAATTCAACTGTGAATTCAAAGTCTGGATTGAGAAAATCTCCAGCTTTCCACCCACTTTTTACTTAATTACAAAACTTCTTGCCCTGCAAAAACCCAAGGTTCGCAGCAATGTACTTTATCTTAACAGGGAATTTCCATGGTGTTGCAAGCGCTTTTAAATACATTTCTTTGATAGAGCGCAATTGGCAGATTAACCTTTTGGTGATGTTGTTACGTCACCAAAAGGTTAATCTGCGAATTATATCGTCAAAAAGTTAATCCGCCATTTTGCCATTGCCTCAACTTTTAAATAAAGTGAATATGAACCTTTTTGGTGATGTCATTTTTGAAGGTAGCGTAATACCAGGGGGAGTCGTTATCAAGGCGAAGTTTGTTCTGCTTCTAGATTTACAATAAATACCACTTAACTAAGCAGTTTAAATCTTGCTTGCGATTGGAAAACTTAAGAAAGGACAAGATACCCCTCTTAGCTTCATATACATGTAATCAATGAATATTAAATTCTGATTTAATGTCAACCTTGCATAACTGGAAGCACTGTATCATCTCCATTTTTTTCTTACTGTTGCAGATGATTCTGCGTAACACCTCTCAAACTAATAAGTCAGCAGAATACAGATTCCTCACACCATTGCTAAGAGAAGGATTATTGCTGAGGTGAGAATTTCACTTAAGTTATTTGATGAAAAGTGCCCAAATAAATTATATTGATTTTTAACATTTTTTATCTCATAGACATTTTAAAGTAGGTTTTGTTGTTGTTGATGATGTAGTTAGGTTTCAGGAGAATCAGTGAATAAGGCCATATTGCTCTGTGTATATTGTCTGTAAATTGCGTGTTTTATGAGATCGATTTTCTGTTTGCTGGACGAAAAACCCGAGTTTCCGGGAGAAAAAACCATGGTACCATCGCTTGAGACTAACTCAGCTACGTTGTGAAAAAGGCCCATAAAAATTCCTCGCTTCATGGATGGGACCCGAACTCAGCTCTTTTCCACCCGGTGTGGGCAAGATGGCGATTCTACTAACTGTACTACACCTGTCGCATCTTGGTAGCTGCGATCTCTCGAATGTTTAGGCTCAATATGGTCTAAATCTCTGATTCACCTTAAATCTTAAACTAGGTTTTTCCAATTTATGTCCTTTTATGTGTGTTGTCTGAGAAAGAGTAAGAATATCATCACAATTTAGTTTATTTAATCCACTGAAAGCCTTAAACCTTATTCTATTTCAAAACATGTTCACAAAAATCTTCCCTCCAGCCAATTATGATATAATTTCAGCCATTCCTGGATGGAAAAACTGATAACGTGTCTTTTACAGTTCTGGCGAAAAATGGAAGAGCAGAAGAAAGTTGCTGACTAAGGCATTCCACTTCAGTATACTGGAAGAATATATGCACGTGTTTAACGAGCAGAGTTGCATTCTTGCTGAGAAATTAAAATCCACATTCGATAAAGAATGGATCGATGTCGTTCCCATTGTCTCTGCATATGTCTTTGATGTCATCTGTGGTGAGTGAATGAACTGAAAACAGTTACTTTTATCATTAGAAGTGGAAGTATTAGTATTATTATTATCATGAATCAGTTTATTGAAGTATATCAACGTCCTGGAAGGCCAAGCTTGCTTGGAGGTCGCGCAGGTGGAGTAAAAATTATCACATAGCTGCCATTCTCCATATTTACGACGGAGACTCAATTTTTATCCCTTTTTATCCGTCTTTCAGTCATAATATAGTTTTGATCAGTCTCTTTCGCACATGAATAATAACTAAACTAAATATGAATCTGTAATAGACCAGTAATATAAGCCAGAAGTTTCAATGCTATATTTCTTATGTTTTTTTCTTACAGAGTTGAATACGTGATACCATGGATAAAGTTGAATATCGTGCATTATCAAATTCCTGTTTTTGCTAGGCAAACAACCAAGGAATATCCATGAAGATGTCTACGGTTTATAAGGACATCTGTTCATCTCAATACATTGAAAAACACTGGTAGAGACAATCATTTATGGCCGAGAGAGCGTTCGTGATGAGGAAAAAAGTAGGCTGTCATCCACATTTAACCCTGCTGAATTCGTGTAGAAAATTTAACAGCTGATCATTAATGACTACCGGATAACAAATAAACCACAGCTGAGACTGGGATAAGCTGTGGATTAGTAGAGCAGAATTCACAATTATTTGAATATGAATAAGGTCTTAATACGCTTGCTCACCGTCTTCAGACAGAAGAAAGGCAGACCTGTTCTGCTGAATTAATCGCCATGTCTGACAGCGATCCTGAGCTGTTTCCTTTTCCGATTGGTGATTATGGATGAATCGTGGATACATCGCTTCTACTCAGGTCCACAACGGTTTCAAAACAATGGAAACATCCATCATCACCAACTTCCAAAAAGGCCAGAGTGCAACCATCTGCAGGGAAGGATGAGATGGGCATTGTTCTCAAATAGTACCTGGAGTAGGGTTCCACCATCAATGCACATTAATACAGTAATTGTGTGAAGCAATGCTCGGTAATGGCATGCTGGTACTTCACGACAACACACCAACCCACACTTCTCTCTCAACCACTGATCTTGCTCGGAAGTTAGAACTTCGTATCTTTCCCCACCTACCTTATTCCCATGACTTGGCACTTTCTGACATCTTCCTCTTTCTGCAGCTGAATCGTTTTTGCGTGGAATGCATATTTTTGGCAATGCAAGGGTAATTTCTGCAACAGAAGCATGGTTTCAAGAGCAAAGTTAGACCTTCAAAAATGGCATAAGGAAGCTCGGCGAAGGCCGGGAGAGATGTGTTGCTTTGGGTAGTGACTACATAAAGAAAGAGTAATATATATTCCAAATCTCAACCTCCTGGGACACGTAGAACATGGTCAGGAGAAAAACTTTATGATATCCCCTCGTATATATGGTGCAAAGCTAAATTTAATTTAACGATGCCCCTCAATAAGATGCCAAAGAAATACGATTTCTCGTAGTTTTTCGAACACTGGGAAAGGTAGCCCGATTGTTTTGTATGTCGATGAGATTTTTCAGTTTCAAAGGGTGGGAAGGATGCAATTTAATCAAACATCGTCCATCGTGCCCGCTTTTTTCAGATAAAAAATAGGTAATGTCCTGCTTTGCAAAGGGCAAAGGTTGCCAGTTGCATATTACAGTTGAAATTTTTTGATCACACCAGAGTTCGCCTCAGGTAAGTTTGGGATCATCAAATTCGTTCTTTGAAGGAAAGTTAAATTCATTACTTGATTAATAAAATCAAGACTGGTGGTGGTGGGTTGGAGACCCGAATCTGCAATTGACCACCAGTATTCCCTGTACTTTTAATCAGTGGTTTTCAAGCAATGGCCTATTTAATAAGCAGAGTATGTCAATGGTTTGCTGAAAGTCTGAAAATATTAATTATAATTTATACTTAGAGAAGATCATATTTAGAAATATAATATAAAAACAAAATTTCATTTTCTTAATGTTAATTACTTCTGAATTCCATAAACAATTTATGAAATTATGCAGTAGAATTAAAGAATGTATATTTTGAGGTCTAATTTATGTATAATTTATTGTGCAGAGGCTACCATGGGAATTAAAATCGGTGCTCAATCTGGCAATACAGATTATCCCAAAGCACTTCATTAGTAAGTTTCAAATTTTGCTTTATTTTTGGTTAAAACATTTACAAAAGTTCAACCTCATTAATGGTTTTATTTATGTATTTATAAACAGTATTGGGCGAGCCTCGAAAGTTCTTATGTGATTCACATTTTTCATTATTCACAAAACGAACACAACTGCAGTATATGTCAAATGTTTTATATTTTATAAGTGTGGAGAACACGAAATTCATTTATGGATAGTAAAAGTGAATAATATATGCATAAAATAAACTGTTGTTGGAATTACTTCTGTAAATTACCTCTATTTTTTACAATTGCACTTCATTGGAGTAACTTAGACCGAATAAGTGGGCCACGATGCGAAAAATCACCAATAAAAATTGCTGTCATGCAGAAAACTTTGTGACACCAGGAATTTCCTGTTGTCATCACGTTAATTAGCCACCCATGTCAATATTATAACGAGATGCTGTTATTAACTCAATTTTCGTAACTGTTTCTTATCAGAAATTGTCAACTCATAACTTATTTTTGTTTAGCGTAACTCAAACTACATTTTATCGGACATTTTCTCCCTGGATGTGGCCAGATTTCCTGTTCTTCAACTTTTTTCCTTCAGGAAGGCAGTTTAAGAGCGCTCTTCATACAGTGCACAGTCTCAGTCGGAAGGTGAGTACAAATTGGGATTCAATTTTACGTTTTTTATATCGAGCTGAGCAAAACATGTTTTTTATGAATCCCATTTCTCTCATTTTTGTAAAGGATTCGATTAATAAAATTAACGGTAGATTAACGGTAGATTAATGGTAAGATTAACGGTAGTCTTTAGCAGAAAAGTTTGGAATCACATTTCATTTTTCTTAATTTTTAAAGATTATATTAAAAATGAACCAATCTGTTTTCGAATTTTTCTTAAAATGCTTTCTATTATATAGAAAAATCAAAAAACAAATAATATTTAAGGAATTTCTAGAATATTCTCGAATATTCTAGAAACGTGTAGAAGGTTCCTGATTATGGTAGAACACTGTAGAAGATTCCTAAATGTTGAAGTTGATTCTAGAAAGTGGGAATATTGTTTCAATATTATAGAAGCTTATAAATGATTCTAGAGTGTTTTGAAGAGTAAAAGCTGTGACTTATAAAATCGAAGACCCGTCATTCAGAAAGAGGGTTTGGTGCAAGTTTTGCGTGTATCTGATAAACATGGCAAGAAATAAGGAACTGAGTGTTGAAAGAAGAAGTGTTATTATAACTCTGTATAAAGAAAGTTATTCCATGAAAAGTGTTGGTATTGGAAATGAACTAGGTGCTTAATTTAAAAGAGTAAAAACTACCATTCGACGATTCAACGAGACTGGCAGTTTAAAGAACAAACCAAGATCAGGACTACCGCGCGAAACAATGGAAGTACAAGATAAAACCATACACTGATTTCTAAATGCAATCCTCGAATTACTGCACCCGAAATCCGAGCTGAATTCAATACCAACAGAGAAACTCCCGTGTCTACATCCATTGTAAAACTTCGTCTTAAACAATCAGGACTTCATGGTCTTGTAGAGGTCTAAAAACCCTTATTAAAACAGGAATATCGAAAGAAACGGTTGATTTGGGCTAGGAGCTATCGATATTGGACAATTGAAGAGTGGGAAAACATATTGTGGACGGATGAATCCAAATTTGAAAATTTTTGATTGAAGCGTAGAGTTTATGTGAAACGATCAACTGAAGAAAACATTGTGTCACTTGTTTAGTTCGAACAGTTAAGCACGGTGGTGGTTCCATCATGAACTGGAGTTGCTTCTGCTTTTCTGGAGTGGGTGACATCGTTAGAATTAAAGGAATTTTAAGAAAAGAGGGCTATATAAACATTCTTGAACATTTTGCAATACCCTCTGGACATTGTGGAATAAATTTTATATTGCAACAAAACAATGAACCGAAGCATAGCTGTGCAAGAACTTTCTAGCAACTAAACTACAGTGGAGGGAGTGGGAGATATTGCAAACTATGGTGTGGCTACACCAATCGCCTGTCTTAGACCCAATACAGCTTTTATGGGATAATCTGGACCGCCAAGTCCGTGAAGTCTGCCCATCTTCACAAAATTTATTAGAAACTCTGCTGCAGATAGCTTGGAATAATGTTAGTGAAGACACTATTCAGAATTAATCGCCAGAATGCCACGTCTCTGTAAGACGGTGATAAAATCTCGTGGAGGATATTTTGATGAAAAACCACTGCTGTTAATATTAATCATTTCAATTTTATTTTGCAGTAAATTTTTCAGTGCTTAATAAAAACACATCTTAAAATAGTTTGTAGTATGTTGTTTTTTATATTAAACCTTACATTATCATAGCTAAATTCAAGAAAATGTACGAAAACTGTTGTCATATGTCGTGATTCCAAACTTTTAGCCGGGAGTGTAAGTGGAGTGAAAATGGTGTTGTCTTCCTTATTCCAGGTTATCGAGGACAAAAAAATCTCATATCTACAAAACTCCACATCCATTGAAGAGGAGGATCCTAACCAAAATGGATATCTCAAAAAGAAGAAAATTTCCCTGCTGGATCTGCTGTTTCAGCAACACTTCTCCGATCCATCGTTCACTGAAGCAGATATCAGCGAAGAGGTGAACCAGTTCATAATTGCGGTAAGTCTTGATATCTTCTAAGAAAACAGAGTCCTCACTACTTTAAGAGGAAAAATTGGGGCCTGCGAAGCAATTGGGATAAAAAGCATAAATATAATGTTGTAAAAAACAATTCCAATGAATTTTTTGTATTTATCTTTGAATGTCAATGTTACTTGAATTCAAAACTTATTTTAACTTAAGTTTTCGTTTTTTATTATTGCTTTTTTCAGGGCCATGACACAACAACATTTGCCTTGTCTTGGGGTCTCCACTGCATCGGACTCTACCCTCATATACAGAAAAAAATTCAAGAGGAACTGGACTCACTATTTGCGGATGATATCGATCGTGATGTAACAATATATGATATTAAAGCCATGAAGTACCTAGAATGTGTGGTGAAGGTAAATTTGAACGTTAAGTAAAACAACAGGGTTGAGTTTTTTGAATGTTACACTCAGAAAGCAAAGTGGGTATAGACTTGTAGACAAACGTTCAGGTAGAGACCACTTTGCGCACTGTCTATTAAATTGAATTCAAAGTGCAAATGAGTAATCAAACCATAAATAATCTATATTTGAATATGAGAATGATATATCTGCTATTTTTTTTATGTGAACCCCAAACACAAGAGGTATTAGAACCTATAGTACTTAGTACTGTGCTTGGGTTGGAGGTTGCGAAGACGAAAGAAGATATTTGTTGACATTGGACTTGAACTTCTGTCGAATGTAATTTTCAGGAAATACGTACGAAGGAAGGTTGTTCCAGAAAACGGCAGTTGAATGAATAAATGAGGAAGATGACAAGTTGGTTCTGTGAGATTGAAGTTGGACAGTAAATGGATGTTGGCTGGTGGCGGCACGTATTCGGACTGTTTTGAAAGAGAGAGCGGGAATTATAGAAGCCAATTCAGAAGAACAGTGCCCATGGAAGTATCTGTAGAAGAGGCATGCAGCAGAAACAGTGCGTCTATGAGACAGCGAGTGGAGAGACTCTGTTAGAGATGAATCATTAATTAACCTAACTGCCCTCTTCTGAATGGAATCAAGAAGCCTGAGAGACGTTTTGGGGGCACCACCCCAGTTGTGGGAACAATATTCCATTGCAGGGCGGATTTGCGATTTGTACAGAGTGAACAGCTGTTTGGAAGAAAAGTAACGCCGAGAGCGAAAGAGAAAACGAAGTTTTTTAGATGCAGAGGAAGCAATATTTGTAATGTGCTTGTGCCAAGAGAGATTAGAAGTCAGGGTAATCCCCAAAAGAGATATATCATTTTGCCTAGAAATCGGAGTGTCACTAAAGATAAGCATAGGAGCAGAAGAATCCTTTTTGCGAGATATAAGACAAGACTGAGTTTCAGAAGGGTTGAAATCAACTAAGTTGTCTTTGCCCCACTGGAGAATTACCTGAAGATCGGCATTTAAGGAATTGGTAGCATATTTTCGGGCATTTGAAACTGATTGAACAGGACAAGGTTTCTCAAAATGGAAAGTGGAATGCAATGTGCTATCATCAGCAAATCTATGGATAGGATTTCCAGTCAATGGAAGAAGGTCATTAATATAAAAGAGGAAAAGAACTGAACCTTGGAGGACACCGGCATTAGCGGAGAAGTTAGAAGACAGAGAGCCATCTACCATCACCCTCAGTGAGCGATCAGAGAGAAAACTGGATAACCAATTACTAAACACAGTTGGCAAACCATAAGATGGAAGCTTGTTTAGAAGACCTTTATGCAAACACGATCGAAAGCCTTTGAGATGTCAAGAGCAACTACTTGTGTTTCACCGAACCTTTCCATTGAATTAGTCCATAAATGGGTAACATAAGCCAGAATATCACCAGTGGATCGACACTGACGGAATCCATACTGGCGATCGTTGATCAGACGGAAGGTTTCTAGGTAGTTTAAGAGTTGGCGGTTAATTGATTTCTCCATTACTTTAGAAAGAGTAGAAGTAATTGCAATGGGACGATAATTGGATGGGAGGGATTTGTCACCCTTTTTAGGAACTGGCTGAATATCAGCAAATTTCCAAGCAGAAGGAAAACACCTTTGGAATGAGAAAGAGAAAAAAGGCGGCAAAGAATAGGAGTAAGTTCAAGAGCGCAGGTTTTGAGAACAATTGGAAAAATACCATCGGGACCTGGAGCTTTCTTAGCATCAACATTCGTAAAAACCCTTCTGACATTCTTTTGACGGAAGACCACAGGAGGCATTGAATGGAGCGTGTTGGGAATGGCGGGAGGTGTTTTACGAAGATCATTAATACATGAGTTCGAAGAAAAATGGGATGCTAGCAGATCAGCTTTATTCTTGGCTGAAGTGACAACACAACCATCTAGTTTTGACAGAGGTGGGAGCAGAGATGGGCAAAAGTTGCGGCCAGTAGCTTTGGCAAGAGACCAGAATGCTCGGCTACCATTAGGGCAAGAAGCAAGTTTTCTACTCTTAGCCTGTTCAAACTCTAGATTGGACTGATTAATAACTGCTTTACAATTGTTGCGAGCTTTGGTGTAGGCAGAAAATGAAACTGAAGAATTAGAAACAAGCTAATTACGATATGCAACATTCTTCTCTTGAACAGCCTTAGCACATTTATTGGAAAACCAAGGTTTAGATAAAGGACGAGATTTTAAAGTAGAGTGTGGGATAAAGGATTTCATTCCTGCAAGAATATGTGCACATGTGTTTATGTAAGGGGCGGCTCCTAGAACGTCAGTACAACTCCGCCTCGTATCTCCGTGAAGAACAGTATCACTACAAATGGGCCAGATATGTGTGTGACAGAGGTTTGCGTGTATTCTGTGTGTTCTGTTGTTATGTTCTGGCCACTTGGCTACCCAGAAGCATCAATCATCTGGACAGATGATTCTGGGTACTCGTCCACACCACGGGAAAGTGGGCCAGTTCCAGTAGATGGGAAACCTATGGTCCCAGAGTATGAGACAAAAGACAAAAAAAATCCTTCTCTGGAGCCCACTTCAGAGGGGAAAAAAAGAGAGAGAGAGAGAGATAAAGAAAATAAGAGTAGATCTTCCAGTTGTGCACCCATTAAGAACGGCAGCATCAAAATACTTCGATGCCTCCAGCCAGATGGATTTGATCAACCTCGTATCACTGGAATCATACTTTTCTTTAGTTCAAATACTTCTTTAGCAAATACCTGGAGCATCTGAAACTTACTACAGTCTCTTAAAAATATGGCTTCTTCTCCTGGAGCTATACTCTCAAGAATTTCACGTATCTCTGTCCTGGCATTGTCATATATTCGACAATCAAATTGTATGTGCTGCCAGCCTTCCCTGGCCCCCTCAAAAACAAAAGTTACTTAGTCCTAATGCATATAATTTCTCATTCATCGACCCGTGCCCTGTTAACAAAAATGACGACTGTAAACTAGGCGTAAACCAATTGCGAACTTTTTTATCATTGAGAAAAGTCACGTTCGGGATAAACAAGTTGGTCACTCTTCCAGTAGATATGGTATCCCATCTTGTCTGCCATAAATTGATTACTTCGTTCATACATCTTTTATTTTCGCTTCTACAGTCAGAGCGAATATTAATCTCCATACCAAAAAATTCTATAGGAATTTCCCTCTTAATACGGTAGCAAAAACCACGATACAACAAATGTAGATCCAAGGGTAGCGCTCCGGCCTACACCTGTAGCGCTGCAGTGGACACCGTTCTGCACACTCTTAGAATACCAAGAAGCATGATGCGCTGTATCGAATTTAGTTTAGCCCGAAACCTAGCTATTTTAACTCTATGGAACCAGGCTCCTGCAGCGTACTTAGTTATAGGAAGGAATACTGCCTTGTAATACAGAAACAGTGTTTTATGTGATAGGCCCCAGTCAGATTTTGAAATTCTAATGATAGCACAAGAAAATTTCCTGATTTTATTGCTTAAATATAATAAGTGCCGGTGAAATGATAACTTACTGTCAACAATAATTCCAAGGTATTTGCTGTCAAGGATCATAGGTAACTGTACACCATTCAACTTGATCTGAGGAGGTCGATTTATATCCAAAGCTGTTTTAAATAAAATCATTTTAGTTTTGTAAGGACTAATGGCAAGCTTATAGCTCTGAGACCAAGAACTTAAGTCTGTCAGCACACTACTAGCTCTCTGTTCTAAGAGTGATCGAGATCATCCTGCAATTATAATTGTCAGATCAAATGCCAGCACCTTACAATTAGGGAACGTGCGAACCAACCAATTCTGTAAGACTAGGTTTCAAATAAGGGGTCCCAAGACGGAGCCTTGAGGACACCCTCTCACAACCCCGTCTTCGTAGCTCAAAGTGGTTGGACTTCACTAGCACACATCTGTTTGAAAAGTAACTGTTGAAAAGCATATATAATTCCTTGGAACAATCAGCGTTTCTTAAGTGAGCCATCGCTGCCTCCCACCAAACTGTATCAAATGCCCCTTAGAAATCCACGTACATTGCTAATTCATATTTGGATGTAGAATTCTCAATATACGTTCGAAATGCCACTAGATAATCTTCACAGGATTTCCCAGGAGTGAACCCATATTGCTGAGGCGATATCATATCCTGTTGCACTAGCAGTTCGATTACCCGTAATGCCATTAACCCTTCAAGGATTTTACCAAGGTTTGCCAAAAGAGCGATCGGGCGATATGATTTAGGTTCAGATAGTGGCTTCCCAGGTTTTCTAACTAACTTGAATAGTGCAATCTTCCACTGCGTTGGAAACAGCCCTTCTGTTAGACATTTGTTATACATTAATAAAAGGATATTAGGTAACGACTTATAGAATCTCGTCATAAATATATTCTCGACTAAATCAATTCCAGGACATTTTGTGAGATTAAGCTTCTATAAACTCCTGTAAGTTCATCCATCGTTAACACCGCAGTATGTTCTCTAGCTACATAGAGCCGATTATCTCTACGTATACCAGTTTGATACTCAGTATCTTCCTGAGGATCGTCAGTTGGCAATAGCTTACTTAAGATTATCTCAACGGAGTCCTGAAAGAATTCCTGCAAGAATAATTTCACTGACACGATCTGAGCAAACGTTGACATCAGAACTTTTGAAACAGTAATCCGACCAAGGAAAAGAAGAAAAGAAGTCTCGCAGGTCATCCCATTTTGCATTCTTGTAATGTCAAACACGAGGTTGGGAATAGCCATGAGATAAAGGCTCCAATGGAGAAGAGACAATCACCAAGTTGTGATCTGAGGTGCCTAAAGGACCTCTCACTTCGACCGTGTACTTAGAAGGGTTGTTTGTGAGAAAAAGATCAAGCGTATTGGCTGTATGATTCGGATTGTCCGGTATTCTTGTAGGTAAATGAACAATCTGTGCTAGGTCATTGGTAATTGCAAAGTCTCAGCATCTCGACCAGCTGGGTCGGTGTGACTAGAAAACGGAAGCCAGCTAGAGTTGTGAACATTAAAATCACCAAGGAAAATTACCTCACTGTTAGGAGAGTTGGACTGGAGAAAGTCAAGTTGCAAAGAGAGGAAGTCAAAGAGCTCCAAGTGATTAGTGGAGTTGGGAGAACGGTAGAGACAACAGATGAATTTGACACAATGAGGTAGAGAGATTTTAAGCCAGAGAAGATCGAAAAGAGGAGATTCCAAATTACCAAGTCTCTGACAGGGAATATCAGAACGAACATATGCACAAGTACCACCTTTGAGGCGAAAGGAATCATACAGCGCATAATTTGGGCATCTGAGATGAGCAGTAGTTGAATCAACCGATAACTGAGATTCTGTCAGAAAAAGTACATGGGGTTTGGTAGACTGCAAGTGGAAATGGACATCGTTGAAATTAGAATTGAGACCAATCAAATGAGCAAATGTATCTATTCTTTCAAATAGAGATATTGATTCTTCACGGATGCCAAGCATCTTTGGGTAAAGTTTTATGGTGATATAGCAGAGACACCGCATGAGGTAGAGAACAGTGGGCAGCATGAAAGGGGAACCAGTCAGGGTTAGGAGAGTTCTTGAATGTTCATCCAAACACGTCCCAAAACAGGACAACTATTTCGTAATAGTTCAGGATGGCCCAAAGCCCAGAATCGGTGAACAGTCAGAATTGGAATAAGTATATCAGTATATCATGCACTACTGCATGATACACTGCCAAAATTGTTAAACTCTGTGTCAACTTTGTAGGGGTATAGTTGGTCCTCAGTTACGTCCATTAGATGCTAGTTCCTCATTCTCCATCGAGCAACACTGATGGAGAATTTTCTTCAGAGAGGAAAGCTTGAATAAGTGTAAGATGCCCCTGGCATTCAAGTTTCTCAAATCGTTTAAGGCCTTAGACACCTTGATAAGATTAGCGGGTGTCTGGCTTCCAAACACTAACTTAAAAATCTCAAGTTTTGTAAGTTAGTTACTAGCAGGAGTAAGCCAAATCTGTTATAATACTTTTCAAACACCCCTTAAATGTTAAAGTCTCTGATAACTGTGATTGATATTTTCTAATACTGAGCGATACTGTTAAGGCTAGTTATAATGGCAATTAATTTATGTGCAAATTAATTGTCATTATAGTTTAGGTGTTTGAGTTTAGGGTGGATGTCATGCAGTGTCGAAGAAGTTTAAAAGGCAAATGAAATAATATTAAATTAATTAAATTTCTTTTCTAGTGTGACGAATGAATAAAAATTTAAGGTGGCTTCTGAGATGATTTTCGATTGTGATTAATTTTAAATTTTAACCAAGCGAAAATAGTGATTTTTGATCATGGTTTTCAATAGAAGAGTGGTTTGTTGATGTGGTTTCATTCAACAGGAGGTACTTCGCTTATACCCTTCGGCTCCAGTAATTTTCCGTTGCTGTGCAGAAGATATCAATATTGGTAAGAAAGATTTCATCAAAGTTATTTGAGGAATTTACAATTTGTTTAGTTGATAACAATTATCAGCTTTGCAGTTAAACTTAGTGAGATCCAATTTATTCACTGCTATGTTATTAAGTATTTCTACATTTACTTTTATTTAAACTTATAGAATTACTTCGACAACTTTTTAAATGATATTTTTGTCCTTGTGCTGTTCAGTTATACCAGAAACATTTTAAAAGATTAAGTCCAGTAATCTGTTAAAATGCTTAGAGAGCGGATCCATCACTGTTGAACCAAGTGACTCCTTCGAGACTCTCCTATAAGTATCGATGGTAAAAGAATATTTCCTAACCACTGATTTTGCTTCATTTATAGTTATAGCTACAAGTTTTGTAGGAGTATTTCGGCAATTAGTTATGTTAGAGCCACAATCACAGCAAATGTTCACATCCTGATGGGGAGTTGTCCAGTGAATAAGACAGCCCATAAACAGAACTTTTGAGGTAACAGCTCCTTGTTACCTCAAATAAGGATAAGATAAGGATGGAGTTTCCTTATAGTTCAGTCAGTTGGAGAGGTCCTTAAACAGGTAAGTTTTCTTTCAAATAGCCTTCTTGGAAGTAGATTGAAACTGAAGGTGTCATCATACAAAAGAAGCGATGGGATACGTCAATCATAATAATATAGACATTAAATTCAACAGAGATATTTTACCAAAACCAATAAAGAGTGATATTATCGATTTTAATTCAGCTACAAGACACGATATTCACAGGCCATGTAATTCTAACGAAGGTTTAAAATATCAAAAGTACTTTGACTGAATTTGTTTTTCTTCAGGAGAAAAAAGAAAAGATTAAAATTATCTAAGAACATCGAATAAGGAAATAAAATATAAATCAGGTCAGCTTTAAAGATAAATTCGGTTTCGTGGTTGTTATTGAACGAAGTATGTTAAAAAGAGAATTGATAATTAATCACTAATTGGGGTTAAGCTAACACTTTCCTTTAAATTATGTTCCTCGCTGCATAAGCCTGCCCAACCGGAATCCGGGATAATTTAAAGTTTAACTTCGACATTAGTGGACTTCAAATAGAGTTCCTGCATAATAATATGTGTAGAGACTTTTAAAAATGAATGGTTATACTGCTTTAGGTCAGATTACAACGCTCTCGTAGGTACTACAGCTGGTGGAATCCCCGTCCTCCTCCCACCGAGTGGAAAAGACCTGAGTTCGAATCCCGTTGATGATGAAGAAATTTTATGGGCCTTTTTCACAACGTGGCTGAGTTAGCTAGTCTCAGGCGTGTGTAGTGTGGTTTTTCATCCAGCAAAAACAGACAAATGGACCAGAGAATACACGCAATTCACGAACATATTACACTTGGGTTGTTGAACTAATGTTCCGGGTGACCGTAGTGTGACATTTATTTTATATATATTTGTAAAATAGTTTACTGATGTATACACACCATCGAAAAAATAGGAACCTTTATTCAGTATCGAATCGAGCCGCCTTTGTTTCGAATACGGCGCGGCATGGATTCTATAGGGTTTTAGTGCATTTTGGTCTAACTGTCACCATTCTTCCAGCAAAATATCGCTCAAGCGCAACAAAGTTGAAGGAAAAGTCCTTCGTCGCCGAATAGCTCTCTCCAGCATATCCCACACATTCTCAATAGGATTGAAATCAGGCAAATGTAGGGGCTAGGGAAGATTTTGGAAATCGGTGTCATGTTCTCTCAACCATTCTTTACGATTCTGGCAAGATGTGCTGTTGCATTGTCATCCATCGCGTGGTCATACCTTCGGAATAAAAGTGTAACATTGCAAGGTGCGGTAGATCTGATACAAAATTCAGGTATTCCCTGGACGACATTCGACTCTCCAACAGTATCAACGGATTCAGTCCGCGCCAACAAATCATTCCCCATACCATGATATCATCTCTAGATGCTTGAATTTTCTTAACAAGGCAAGCAGGATTCATCAAGGTTTTCGTTTCGTGGGATTCTCACTGCACTCTCTGCCTACCATCAGTGCAAAACAAAGTGTATCGTGATTCGTATGACCACATGACTTTCTTCCATCGTTCCACTGTACTATCGCAAAGTTCTGGGCACCATTTCTAGTGGATTTTTCTGTTTTGCCTAAAACAAGCGGCTTCCGAATAGGCAAGCGACTGCCAGAACCAAATGTCTTCAATTCCCTACGCATGGTACGGGTTCAAATAGGACAGTTCTCGGATTGGTTCAATTCAGATGTTATTTGCTGCATACTGGATTTCCTATTTTCCCTTAGAGTCCTCCTCAGAGTAAGACGGCTTTGCTCTTGAAGTATTGTTTCTCTGCCACATTTATGCCTTTGAGATGCGCAAGAATCACTTGCTTTCCAGTCATTAAAAAGATGGATGCTTTTAAGGAACCAGTTATGTCTTTCGTTTCTTGAATCGTGGCTCCTGCTTAAAGTGCCTCCACGATAAGAACATTTCAAGGTCTCATAGATCACGCGTTTTCCCCATTCTGGTTTCGGATTACTGAAGTTGAACAGCCTGCGCACTCTTCATACTCAAGGAGGAAACACGTCATCCCCCCACGTCACGCGATGTATTTATAAAATACATGTGTTTCAGCGTGCCACAATACCGAGGCAACTCGTTGCAAAGGCAAGTTTATTCTGCTGTGAGGATTAAGGCCATTTTGATGCAGTTTAAATTCTTCTCGCAGCACAATCAGATTAAAGGACAAGATAGTCTGTAAGAAAAAAAGTCACTGTTTTGATCCTTAAAGACCAATTCGATCGTTGATATGAGTGTCAGATTACTTTAGTAATATTGTAATAAATTTTGGTTTTTTGTAAAACGTACCAAACTTTAAAACTTCCGGATTTGAAGGCGTGTTTTACAAAGATTACACCTTATCATTCCAGACGGCCATCTTATTCCTAAAGGTACAACGTTGTTCATACCAATTTTCGCTTTACATCGTGATGAAGAAGCTTTCCCCAATGCAGAGGTCTTCGATCCCAACAGATTTTCACCACAACCAAACAATAAACGCCATCCTTATAGCTACATTCCTTTCTCAGCTGGTCCTAGGAATTGCATTGGTAAAGTATAGTTTTAAATATTAAAAATAAAGGTAGTTTTGATACTTTAACTTAAATAAGAGGTGTTCCAAAAAGACAGCCACAGTTCTTACTTATTAAATAACAAGAGAAGTAGTACAAGTATAGGTAGGATGGAATTTCGTAATTTTATTGATTCATGCCTAAATATCCATTTCTGTTTCACAAAAGGTATTTCATAACATGTCGGAAGTTATGAAGCATCCTTTACTTCATAGATATAATATGCCAACGCCTCATGGCCTGATACTGCCTCAGCACTTTTGCCTTAAGAAAAACGTCTGTCTGTGGTGCCACTCAACCTTATTTCTGGATTATCAAAGCTGGTTCACCGCAAGAGTGGTCTGGACTGTTTATGTGGTGCAGACCATAATGGCTAGTCAGCCACAAAGAAACTCCGGACCCCCACACAAAAGGTCTTTCATCACAAAAGACGATCTGATAATGGAAGGAGATGTTTATGGAGACCGAAGATGTGCCCTCACGAGGTGGTTCTAATCTCCCATCTCACCACAATTTCCACAATTGGGTGGAAATGGCCTGAGTTCGAATCTCCTCAATGACGTGAGAAATTTTTATCGGTTCTTTATAAAACACAACGTGGCTCAGTTAGTCGGTCTCAGGCGAGAGTAAAATGGTTTTTTCTCCAGGAAACTTAGGTATTTCCCCAAGCAATCAGTACAGTTTGGAGACTGATTTTCTTTTTTGAAAATCTAAGAGTGCTAAAAACATCTAAATCCCTCTCGTATTGGGAACATTTAACTACAAGAAATCAGTTTTACAAAGAGGGACAAATTCTGGCATCTTTTAAATTTGTTCAATAAATTATTGCTTTTAATTTTAAATTTTAAAAATGAAAGCTCCATTAAGATGTCTTCTTGTGTTCAGACAGATTGGTTCATGAAAGAAAGTCAAATCCGTCTCTGAAACTGTTTGTAGAAACTGGATAGAACTTTGTTAGCTGGAAAGGTTTTAATGAATCTTTTTATCAGCCCATGAATCCTTGTGGCATGAGAGACATTGCTGAATATATGGGCTACCGGATGGCTTAAACTAACGATTTAATAACGAAGTGAAATTAGGCAAACAGGTAGTTATGAAGGATAACTGAAAATTTTGTTTTTCTCCAACCTTGTTTTGATTTTTGTTTTTAATTTTGCAGGCCAGAGGTTCGCCATGATGGAAATCAAAGCGACGTTAGCAGCCATTCTTCTCAGGTTCAACATCCGTTCTATCGATCCCAGAGATAAAGTTTATTTCTTACCCGAAGTGGTTCTTCGACCGGCTGATAAGCTTCGCATACAGTTCAGACCAAGAAAAGAATGCACGTGAAATAAAACTCGGACAACACATTCAAGTTTCTTCTATAACCCAATTCATCCATCATTTTGTACTTCATGAATTAATAAAGATCATTGTAATAACTTAGTGCGTGAGGACAATACAGCCAACAAAGCAGAAACACGTGAACATCTTTAAAAAAATAATAATTCAAAATGGTGGCGTTTTTGAAACGCTTTAACAGAGAGGGGGCGCTAGTAGTATGTTCAGTCTATAAGCAGAAAGAAACGGCCATTGTTATACTGTTGGTGGTATTACAATATTGTAAACTATCGAATTTATCTCATGTAAGAATGTTTACAATTTAACAAGACATATTTTATTTTTTGAACTTCAAGAAACGATTTTAACACATTTTATTTTTTATACCACGCATGCGTGGATTTCATAATCAGATATTTTAGATTATAAATTATCTTTTAAAAATATCAGTTGTCCTAATGGACAACTGATATTTTAAAAATCTAATTAACTAAAGATGAACAGAAGAGGTGCAAGGTTTCTTGCTAATATCATTGAAGGTTAATTAAGGGTTCAGGAAAACTGCTAATTCGGAAGGCTAGGGAAGTTGTAGGATTTATTTAGATAGAATAAATCTATCTAAATAAACTAAATTAATTAAATTATAAATCGTTTGATTAATTAGGAGTAATTAATATAATAATTTCACATCAGTAATATTTTGCCTTTACCATGAGTTGCCTCGGTATTTCACTACTTTCAAAAATAAAAATCTCCAAAGAGATTAATCCATTTATTTAAAAAGATTAAACAATTATTAGATAATAATTTAATAATTAAGCAAATCAATAAATAGTTAATTAAATAAAAAATAGAAATTAATTAAATAGTAAATTAAATAGTATTTAATTAGTTAATTACCGTTAATAAATAATTAATGGTAATAAAGGGTGATTTTGTCGATTGCCTTATTTTCAAATAACTGTTTATTTATTAAAAGTAGTGCAATGCCAAGGCAGCTGATTAAGAAGATAATGTTTCCTTTGAGCATTGAAACTAATCCATTAACTAATCTTTTGAAATCATCCCTCTGGCTGCAAAAAGACAAAAGTGAGGACAGGATATCCCTTCTAACTTGGTATAATTTTAATAAAACCAAATATCATCTCCTATTTTATTTTAAAATTATTAAATTCGTATCCAAACATTATCCAAACTGTAGCTTTGATAAAAGGAACTACAGACTTTCATAATAATTTATTCAGATAATAAAAATAGTTGCCATTTTTTAAAAATAAATCATGAATTCTATTGTTCTGTCTTTTCTAACTCCATTCTGTACAGAGACCTCATTTTCGTCCCCTATTTATTCTACTGACGTCACACCAACACAGCCATAGTGGTGATAAGCGAATAAGACGTCACTGACAATTTTTAGAGAGCTCGTGATGTTAGGTTGGATATAAGTTAAGTGTCAAAGAAACTAAGGTTACGAGGCGTCAGTACATACCTGTAAATGCGAGTATTCTCCGATCTGCATGTTGTTGCTGGATGAAAAACCATAGTTTCCGGAAGGAAAAGCCATGCTACACTTGTCAGAGACTGACTAACTCAGCCACAGTGTGAAAAGGCTCATTAAAATTCTGTGCGTTAATAAAGGGATTCGAACTCGGTATTTCTCACACGATATGGGACATCGGTGATTATAACTACTACTCTACCCGTGGGGTCGCGATAGGGGAAAGTTATATTGATTGGGGAAATTCGGGGTACTGTCTTTGAAAACCGAAGACGCCTGGTAACTGTACATTTGAGGAGCTTAGAAAAGCTTATAAGGGGAAAGCTTTTATTTTCTCGGCCTATTCTGTACTAGTTAATTGAATAAATTCGTTTTTTTAAAGATGAACAGAAGAGGTGCAAGGTTTCTTGCTAATATCATTGAAGGGTTATTAAGGGTTCAGGAAAGGGAATTCGTAGGAACCATCCGTAAAAGCGTTATTTCAACAGCTATCAGAGTGGTATGATGTTTGTAGAAATCCACTAAAGAAAAAAACTTCTTTTAGTTCGTGAAAGAACTGAAACTGGTTTCTGTCTAATTTCTAAAATTATTTTTTTGACAAATGCCAAAATCCATAGTAAAATGTCCATCGAACACAATATCTAGTATTACTTTTCGACAAGAGAGGGCATTACCATACAATGACGCTACGCCAGCTGTTAACGTATAACAGGATTGCATTTTCACGTGATAAGTCAACCGGAAGAAGAATACCTGTTTCTTTCCCATATCACAAGGCCACGGCCGGATGCTGCCATTGTTGAAAAAAGCGCAAGTTAACTGAGCGTTTAAAAAACACAACTTATTTCCACCAACATTGTTTTCAATTCAGTTATTATATTGCCTAACATATTTGTTAGCAATAGAATTGTTTTCTTGGGCAAAACAAGTCTCCAAATTAATAAGAAGCTAGAGGAAGTTAATTATTGTTATTATATAGATCCGGAACTTGAAAGTACATCTCAGCCTTGTACACGCGAAGAATTAAACATGTCTGGAGAATATTTTTGAAGGTTGCGGTCGTTGTGAGAGATCTCCAAAAGCTGAGAAGTCGAAGTCACTGAAAGCCAGTTGTAGGGTGAAATAATTCTTCTTTAATGGTAACTTAAAAATAATTAAAATTTTCTTTTATTACTTCTACTACCAGAGGTGTAAATGTCCTTGACGTGACCCTCACTATGGATCTAAGTATTATCAAAGATTTGACATTGTGGGAACCACTAGCTGGTAGGGCCCATACTGTTATAAAATAGGGAGTGGGGGTGTCCAGGACAGTTTGGTATTGAGTATCAATGTCGCTTTCAAAAATAGAATCAATTTTTTGGTGAAGCTTCCTTTGCAATTCGGGATGTAAACTAATATTATGCGTGGCCCAACTAATGCTCATTGCCATGGTGTCTTACTGTATTTAGTTAAATGGCACAGGTTGAGAAAAATACGTTTTTTATGTCTTAACTTGAAAGTATTTGGAATTTTGGTCAGGCACGAGGAGGGAAACACGATGAGGTCCTTATAGATCAGTTCAGCTCTGCAGCAACTGTGCAAGGCTCGTGGGGCAGGATTTTTCTCAACATGGCCTGTTCTCGTTAACAGAAGATACTATTTTACAGCGTTGGATTACAATTAAATAGTTGGGGGTGCAAGAACTCCTCCATTACTGCACTTCTGGGCTGGCTACTCAGCTACATAGTTATGACAGAGTTTATAATAAGTTTTATTTCTATTATTATTACTACTAAAATAATTATTACAGAGATTGCAATAAATATTGAACGACTCGTCCTTGTCAAACTGCTACAAAAGATAAAATTCAGAGATTGCGTTTGTTCAATTATGAACACGTGCTGTCTTCGTTGTAAACGAGTAAACACGACAGGTCAGTGACTGACTGAAAGTTGACATACAAGGTGCGGCTAAAATGAAACGAGAATCGTTGCTAACCAACGCCTTACTACTGAGCATATTCACATTCACATCGTGCTGGAGATTGTTTTTTCCTGTACAGATCAGTTTTTGTTTCGTTGTCATTGGGTTAAGTTTTGATTAAACTGGGTATCTTTAAGTGAATCAGGGTTTTAATCCATGGGCGGAAAAAAATTAGTGATCGTAATGTAGAGCAAAGAATTGTTATTAAATTTTTAGCCAAACATGATAAAAACAGTGGAGAAAGGTTGGAGATGTTATGATAAGTGTTCAGTGATGGGAGATGAATTTTGAGTCTTTCAATATGATCAACAAACGAAGTGTCAAAGCATGCAGTGGCAAATTCTCTTTTCTCCCAGTTTAAAGAAAATTCAAATTATTATATTAGGACCACCCGCAATTTCTTACATATTTCCTTTTGTGTAATGTGTCTATAAATTGCATGTGTTCTCTGGTCGATTTGTTTGCTTTGTTAAACTTAAAACGCCCAATCTCTGAAGATCTAGCTATCTACTCCTGAGACCGGTTAACTCGGCCACGAAGTGAAAAAATCCCACTAAAGTTCCTCGCGTCATCTACAGGATTCGAATCCGGGCCTTTTCCATCCCGTGTGGGACGGTGAAGATACCAGTGTGCTACTGCGCAGACCCAGTTTAAAGAAAGCAAGAATGTCTCGATCAAAGATCAAGTCCATGCTTGTCGTAGGCACTTTAAAGAGGATAAACATTGAAATTGTTGTATTTAAATGCTATTTGTCGTTTCGTTTTAGCCACACCTTGAATAAACAACATCTGAGGACGACCACCACCAGTGCGTCTACCGTAGTAGGCGAAATCATTCCATCAACTTCACTGGATCATTAACACTTACATTTTGGGTCCGATTTTCAGACACCTTGTAATATTCTGAAGATGGTAAACGAACCTCGCAAATGAATGTTTACTTAGAAAGATATGATGGCTACTTTTAATCTCTGCTAGGTAAGCTTTGGCCACCTTTACAAAGTAACAAGGACTTGCGTCCAGAGAAAAAGAGTCAAAAGGTTCCCATTTCCATCAGTGTGTTAACAGAACCGGCAATACCACACCCTCATTGCTTTATGCAGTTTGAATAGCAGCACTGAGAAACAATATCATCACGAGAGGATCTTGTCGTCGGTGGTGGAACTAAATCATTCCAGTGACAAGAATCCAATTCAGACCATTTCAAAGATTAGTGAGCACAATGAAAGGGTTAACAGAATTTCAGAGGGGAATCATAATTGGGTGAGACACGAGGAAAAGGTGTGTGTGATATTGATCACAAATGAAACGTATCCTAGTCGACAACTGAAATGGAGGTCCAGGAGTGACGTGGAGTTCGATTGAGAATTTGGAGCTGTGACGAGCCACAGGCAAAGCTGAAAGTGTTTTCACAATAAGTAGGTAACTGCATGAAATGGAAACGCGAATGCTCTTCCTACACCGAGAATAGAACACTCGGGTCCTGTGTGACCTACATCGAGACACTCTGTACACAACGGAAGGCTGTAAAACAGGCTATGCTCACTCAAACAGACGGTCAAGTCTGGTAATTAACAGATTGGTTCCGGTTAGGAGTTGCACTCCCTCAAACATAGGGAGGCGTGGGAACACCACTGAATGCAAGTGTGGATATTCCAACTGAAGAATTTTCGACATCAATTGAGGTCAGATTTTATAACTGCGTCCCGAAAAGCGAGTAATAAAATCTAACCGGAAGTCGATCATCTTGTAACATCCCTCTAAATAATTAAAAATATAATTGTTAATAGTCCATTTTAAAAATCTGTAATACACATCTGTAGGTAAAAGCAAAAGTAAATGATTTTAACTTTAAAATACAAGTAGAATTTAATGAACGATGTGTGAAAATTAAAAATAAACGACACGCAGTCATAAAAATTGTGTGTATTTAAGGAATGTTGTCATTTACTTAATTCTGGAAACCTAGATTCGAAGTTTAAAATGTTTTATAAGCAAAAGACAGATTGATAATAAAATGAAATAGATTTATTGTTTGCATCTAAAACTCCAAGTTTCCGGAAATAAAATCATGCTGTCCTAGTCTAAAACCGGCTAACTTGGCCACCTTGTAAAAAAGACCCATACGAAAGCTGCCTCTTTCTGTAGAAACCGACAGATTCGAGTGGAGTGGTGCCACCACTTTAAGACTGGACTGTGGAGCAGTGGAAAAAAGATCATGTGATCTGAGGAGCCTCAATTCGTATCTTTTTGCACCAATAGTAGAGTTTAAGTGTTGCATGAATCTCAAGAAGCATCCAGCATGTCTCCTGTCTCCTGCCCACCACTTTAAGTAGCTGGAAGTGGTATCATGGCATAGTATATCTTCTGTCGGTACAGATTATATCCGCTCATCGTTTGTGGTCGAATTATCTCCAGTGGATATCCCTCTGTCACGTGGAACCAACTTTGCTCCTCAGTGCTTCATCTGTACTCGGCAGCGATGGATTTTTTCAAGATGGCAACGCAACTCTCCACCTTGCAAAAAGTGCAACTAAATAGTTCTATAAACATAAGCAAGATTTCCACCATCTGCCCTGGCTGCCTAATTTCGAACACAAAAAAGTATACATGAACTTCCTCATAAGTTTAGGGGAAGCCACTTTAAATTCAATTGGACTAAAATGGCCTCGTAGCGTTAATGAAAAGTGTCGTGGTAACAGTATACGTATTACAAAGTTATTTTCTGCAGCGCCATATCTTGTTGTTGTAGTTGGGTTTTAAGAGCAATATGGCCTTAGTCCCTGATGGTGCCGGATAAAAAATTCATTCACCCTGGCTTTTACAGGGTACTGTCACCGATCCATAGAACTAAGCACAGAACTTAAATACTTGGGAGTCATACTGGATACCCACTTATCGTTCAAACGTCGCCTCAATTATCTCAGAAGAAAAATATGGAGCTGAACCGCCATGATAAACGGGATTGCCCGGGGAAGACTGGGGACTAAAACAACGAGCAATGATGCTCTATTACGAAGCAGCATTTCTACCAATTGTAACCTACGCAGCCGGTGCAGGGTACAAAAAGGCCATCTGCGTCGGTGGCAGCATGATCCCCCTCCCCACACTGGTTGTAAACGGCCCGGGTTCGAATCCCGTCGAACCATACAATCTCAACAAATGAATCCGCGACCCAATCAAAACGTGAATGAAGACTCAGAGACTGAAACTGGATAACATGAAAGAAAACTGCAGATGAGTACCAAAGCAACACTGTATTATGATAAGACTAAGGATGGAGACCAGAATTAAGCCCACCTGATCACGGAAGCTGAAACACCACCACAAAATGTGACTACGCACTTCTAACAAAGAACAACATCTACATCTGAATCTAGAGAAACGGACGCGGAATTCAACTGCGTGAAAGACCACAATCCTGGACTGAACCAGTGACCGGATTGGACCACACCGACCTAGACCACGCAGCCTCGCTGCCGACGCGCCTTGTTGGCGATCTGAATCTGACTTGATTCCTTTTTAATTCCCTTCCCCAGCGGGGTAGGGAAGAGACACTCTGTCTCCTCCAGATGATCAGTGGGGCATGCCCCACTGATCATCTGGGGACACCTCCCTATCGTCCCCATACTTCTACCTTTACCCCCAGTCATCAATCATTTTCCCCAGACATCAATCCCATCTTGCATCTGCGGTTTGTGTTGGAACAGCAACTCCGATCTGCAGCGTCTCAACCACAGACCTTACAGGAGTTGAAGGATCTTCTGGTTACGGGTTGGTACCAGATATCAGAAGACACATTTAGAAATCTTGTAGCGTCCATGCCTCGCCTGGTACGAGCTGTTTTGGCTGCACGTGGAGAACCAACATCATTTTAGGTAGGTGGTCATATTGTTTTGGCTCATCGGTGTATACGAATGAAGCGCCAGTAGTTTGCCTTGAGAAAATCATCTTGGTAAGATAATTGGGTCTGTTTTGTTTTTCTTTTCTCCCTCTCTCTTTTCTGAGCTAAGCTGAACGTTGTCTAACATTTAATTTTCTCTTTGCAGTTGGGTCTTTTGTTTCCGAGTTGTTTGTCAAGTCAATTATGTCTTCTTCACATCGAACGATCACTTGACAATCACATGTCTGTCTGTAGATGCGTTTAGAGGACACGATTATGAAATTTGCAATCGTCCTACGTGGAAATAAACACTGCCTTCCATCATTCCTTCATCTCTGCGTGGTAGAAAGTGCACGAAGATCCTTTAGGGCTGTTACAAACTTCGCGTTCTAGTCATGCAAGAGACAATTTGATGTAGCACAAGGGCGGGTTAAACTGCCAGTTGCCCTCAGGCAAGTTTCTTTCTTCGTGGACACATTTTCAATAAAAGGTGTAGAAAATCTGATACTTCCAACAGACAGTTCGATTTAGGGGTAAGGTTAGGGGATAAGGTCAGTCTATTTCTTGACTGAATATAACAGCTTTGATTAAACACTCTCCTGGGATATTTCTGATCCAAAACAATTTTATGCCAATAAATTGGAAAGTGAAGCAACTGCGTTCAAAGATTTCTTTAAGAAGGAAATCTTTCGACACAGGTGTGCGTAGAGGTGAGCTTCGCAAAACAGGTCGGTTACTCACTCACCTCCTGCAATTCGTCTGACAGATGCTCAATGGGTTAAGGTTGGACAGCAGGAAGTGGCCATGACGTCACAGTACAGTTTTATCGCTGAGGGGAAGTACTGGGTTTTCTTGAACTCAGGTGGCAGGCCCTAGAGAGCCACATTTGGTCTTCCACCTTTATGACGCTATGCTCGTGACTGCGGATGAACAAAAGATCAACACAGCCTTCACTAACACTACCAAAAACTCACCAATCCACTCTGTCTGGCCTCAACACAGTTCTGCATCCGACGCAAAATTAACGCGCTGAGTTGGCGGAGCTCCCTGTGGGGCATGGCAAGACAGGCTTTCAGTTAGATGCACTTACACTTATTATAAATAGAAAAATTGTTTTGGTGAGCGTCGATAATCATTGCATTTTTAGAGATAAATCCACTGGAGAAAAAATAGCAATGGCATACTGTACATCCCCTAGTAACCCATCCATCAACATGCGCGCTTCTTCCAGGATTAATGGTGGGTTAGATCCTAAGGCTGAAAGGTTGCCCCTACTCTATAGATGTTTAATTTTAGTGATGTTTTACCAATTAACAAAAATTTCCAGGGGCAATGCGCATCTAAATTATTCTGATCAAACTAAATTTAAAACTTCATAAACAAATTCTTTATTCAAGTCGATGTTGAGGAGGATACAGTACTCAAATTTGAGAATAATATACAGTCATTCATTTGATAACTATCGAGTTAAACACATAATATCCTTTTAATTCGGTTCCAGTGGAACTCGTCAATTTAGATTTAATTTATCTCTGACCAAAAGTGATGTCGATAGAAAATTATCTTAACATTCCCTTTTGGTATGGTGTTTAAAAATTATTTACTGCAATATGGGGTGTTTAACAAAATTTCTGTTTATACATACCAGATGAAGAATTATTTACTGTAAAACTATTTTTCAATTCACACCTGTCCATCTTCGACATCTGAGACTCAAAGCTCCTCTTCTAATTTGGTCATTTTCGCAGAAACCTCCCACAACTCACGTGCTAATTTTGAATTCCTGGCTTTTGGAGATCTCGCAGCCAGACTGCATTCCGCGAAGTATTTGCCAGACACGTTTTCTAGGCTTTCCTCTACAGCCAAGTGAAGGGTTGTTTGGGCCCCGTCCCAACAGCTCTTCGCGAAAGGATACAACACGGGAACGACCACACATTTAACGAGTCCCTTACAGTCACGAGCGATGGACGTTTTCACTACTCCAGGATGCAGAGCGTTCGCTGTAACTCCCGACCCACGAAGTCTTCGACTAAGTTCAGAAGTAAACAACAAATTGGCCAGTTTGGTGCTGCAGTATATCCAGGATGGATCCCGACTGTGCTTCTCCAATTTCAAATTTCCAAGGTCCAAAGTGGCGCCCCAATGCGCAATGGATGAAACGACAATGATACGAGAGGGAGCACTTTTCTTCAGCAGGTCCAGCAGGAGATTCGTTAGTAGAAACGGTCCAAAATGGTTGGTAGCGAACATCACTTCGAGACCTTCTTCTGTCATCCGCGACCCGGATGGAGCAGTAATCCCGGCATTGTTGATCAGGACATCGAGACGATCCTCAGTTTTTTTGAAGTCTTCGACGAAAGCGCGCACCGATTTCAATGAACTGACATCCAGCTGTTTGATGACCACATTGTCCTTCCCAGTCGACCTAGCGATGTCGAGAGCAGCCTCACTTGCGCGTTCCATACTTCTACAAGCCATAATGACCCGTGCATTCCTCTTTACAAGTTCCCTCGCTGTCTCCTTTCCAATACCCGAGTTCGCACCCGTAATGATTACAGTTTTTCCCTTCATGTCTCGCGTGCTCTTGCATTTCCCCGTTGTCAGCATAAAATAAGATTTGACAACGACAAAGACTAACAGTACAACAAGAAGAACATTTCCAACTACAGGAAACAGTATGGACATCATTTCCGGTTTTGAATGCGTAGTAAATGAAGATCCACAGTTAATCCTTTCCTTCCAACAACAATCGTTCAAAGATTCTAATTCTTATTCGGAAACTAAAAACCTGTTTTCACAAAAGTAAACTATTTTAGTGCTAACTTACGATTTAAGGAGCATTCATTGATGATACCCGGGCAAGGAAAACTTGCTTCTTGTCTTCTTTCTATCTTGTGAATTCCTTTCCCGGAGCATCAACAGAAAATTCCCTCAAAAAAAAAAAAAAAACAACAAAAATCAAAGAGCGTTGGTTGGAAATCAAGTCTTAAAAAGGTACCACAGAACAAAACTCTTTTCAAGCATTCACTCAACATCCGGCCTCGGCTGTTGTGAGAGAGAGAGAATGAAAGTTTTCTGCACGTGGGTGGCGTTTCTTCCTGGGTTAAATCTCGCACGGTTGACGTCACGTGCGTCCCTGGAGAACTCTGCCGCGTGCCAGATTGGTTCGCACATGTTCGACGAGATTCATTCTTTCACCTGGCTGCGCGTCACCAAATAAATCTGCACCAATGACGTAGTTGTGACGTAATAAATGGATTCGTATTTTGATTTAACAAATGTTTGGATTAAAAACGCTCTTCGGTTAAAATGTAGATTTATTTTTGTACAGTTGATGCACTCAACGCGTGCTCAGTGAGCTGTCTGCGTATTGCGCTATTTTAAATACCAGAAAATGAAAATAGTAAGAAAGGGTGTTCCAGTATTGGTGGTGGATGACATTTTTGCCTGCAGGTGTCCCTGATCACCATCGAAGTACCGCTGCATTTATTCCACACAAACTTATAATCGCTTAAAAGTTTTAAATATATCTTCTTAATTATAAACATAATAATAATAGGAATTTCATTATTAGCGAACCCTTTCTTTGGAATTAGAAGGACCAGATGCATATTCCTATGGTGTCCCAGACATGTAACCCAAGAGGGCACAAGGTGTGCCCTCTGGGGTTGAGTGCTAGCTGCGTGCGGTTTGGATCCTACGCTTGATGATGTGAATAGCATCGTAGAAACTAACGGAACTCCACCAGCAATCCACCTCCACCCAATCGACTACATTTGGGTGATTATGAGGTTGTTTAGGGTTTATCGTTCACCACACACGCTAGGATCCAAAGAGATACTGATGGCAGGATGTACCTGGACTCATCTGTGAAGAAAGTCCATATCTGTGCAGAAATTTCGGATAGTTTGGGTTGGCAGTCGTGTGCCTGACCATTTCTGCAAAACTGGGTTTTTTGGAACCGATTCAACAACCTGCTCGTGATCCTTTTGCAACACTTGGTGTTTTGACTACGCTTCTGAGGACTTTTCAAGTGGTAGATCCTGGTACTCGTCCGAAATGGTATTTTCAAGTACTTCAGTACGATAATAGGTAGGTGTGTATTGTATTTTCAGAGAGAGAGAGAGAGCCATGAATCACTCTGTGGCTTTATCACTTTGTGATAAAGTCAATAAAAAGACGTTGTAACTGCTAACCATTTTGTTAGCAGCCATTCTAAACTTCTTGACTCCCCCTTCCCTCTATCGCGTCTTGTAATTCTAGTTTTTCTAACAAGAAATATTCGTGCAATATCGCGGTTCTCTTTAAACGTCAGCAGTTTAGAGTTCACTGCTGCGTGAACTCTAAACTGCTTTACGTGAGTCTAAACTCTAAACTCACACAAAGCATTTCATGGCAACACTAAAAGATTCTCGACATCAGAGTGGTTTTTATTTAAGATTTAAGTTAGGATTTAAAACAGAATTAAAATGTGCTCAAGGAAGTAGAAGCGCACGTCTTCGTCCTTGGTTGTCAATGTTGAAATTGGAACAATTGAAGTTATATGGTTGGAAACCGAAGGCCAATAGCCATAACAAGTGGCTTTCGTTTTACAAGTCTTCAGTTGGCAATGGTAGGATGAGGGTGACGTGTGTATTTAAGAAGACTAAGTTTGCTATTAACTGAGAGGGAAGTGCAATTGGGTAAGGTCTTGGGTAAGGTTTGTAATGTTGACGGTAAATGTACATTAGTGTACAATGAGACTACGTCAAAAGAAGCAAGGATGTCATCATTGGTTATTGTGATAGAATTTATTTTTCCCAATTTATTGGGAGGTATTGTTTACTTTGAATTTCGAAAATCAGGTGAGGGGGGAGATAATTTTGACCAGGAAAGAAGATAAATTAGTGAAAGCTGATTTGCTGAAGGATATTATGGGTCTTAGTGGGTGGTTGGGTTTATGGAGTTTGGTAATACCAAACGTATGTGGTAGAATATTGTTTCGGATGGCAATCTGTTGAAGGGTGTATAAATTAATTTCATTTTTGGACCTTAATTTCCTTTCGGATGCCACAATTGGCATCCGAAAGGAAAGGAGACTTCTTTTCATAATGGAAGTATTGCTCAACTTTAGCAGTGTACCCAACTTAAGCCTTTTCCACACGATGCGAGAGAAAGTACGCTGCCCACTGAGCTGCTCAGGTGGGCTGAGGAGCGCGTGTTGGTGAAAATACCATTTTGCAGATAATGAATACAACATGACTGGATTATTGTAAGCTTTACCTTGGTTGGAAAAGAATTTGTTTTCTCATTGTTTGCCCATTTTCGCACTTCAAATGCATTTATCTTTCTCAGTACAACCTCCCTTTATCAACTGTAATGGACTCATTGGATTATTAAGTAATTCGATTGAAGTTCGACCGTTAAAACAAAAGAAATTTGTTTCTTCCTTTTCTTGTGGTCTGTCAACAGAGACGGTTACGTTCCGGCATACTTTTGTACTGCGAATATCTCACGTTCTTGGATGAGCATAACTACAGTGGTCAAAGCAATTTGTCAATGACTGCGCAATCATTTGGACAGTCTATCTGGTTTGGTAACAATCACAACATAAGTCCACAGACTGACTAAATTCTCCAAGGAATACAGGCTGAAAATATGTAAATTGGCACGTGGCCACTGCTTCAAATTGACCATGATCTTTAAATACTTGACCAAAGACAACACATCTGTCAATTAGCGCTTCCGATGCATCGTTAAGAAGCACCAGCAGTGTTACAAAGTGTTATCTGAAAGCTTTGGAATCGGTAAGGTAAAAAGTGGTAAAAAGCTGGATCGTAAGGTGTTCAAGAGTTTATCGGCATTGCCATCAGCTGTTGAACACCTCCGAGCTACTCGGAACTCTTTCCAGCTTTTTTACCTTTGAAACAGCAACAGAGACAGTGGCGTCAACGCAAACCATTAGAAATCATCTTCACTGACACGCACTTTATTGGAGACCGTTGAGTGCCCAACGCCGTAGCGCCAGAAGAATGTGCACTTGGACATCGTAATGGATGTAACTGGATTCATCTGTGAAGATGAGTCCAGGTACATCTCGCAGTCGAATTTTCATCGGATGTTAGTGTGGCGGGAAGGTGAAACCCTAAACAACCCTGTGTATATACAGGAACACAGTCAGTTCGATGGAGGTGGACTGAATGTATCGGGTAGTATTAGTTTCTCTGGTCGTAGAGGAACCACATTATCAGAAACGGGGTGATGGCTGCACACAGGTATAGGGACCAGATAAGCAGGCCTTGAGTCATCGCTGTGCTGGTGCTGTAGGCAAAGTAGAAGAATTCGTTCTAATAGTGCACAGCTCGAAAACACAACACGTTGGAAGATTGGACATCGTCCGTATGGACTGGTCTGCCTGCTAATCCACCTTGAATCTCATGAGCACGTCTGGTTACTATATGAAGACAAGCACTGAAGACTGGCTAATTCCTCGACTCCATTGACCTTGATTTTATCGATGCATGCAGGTGGAAGTCCTGTTTGGAGGTTGCTAGGGGCTATACATTATAGTAAGTTTGTTGAACGTGCACATACCATCCTCCATGGTGACAGAAAAACGCCCTAGGCAGTGCATATAAGACAACTATCTTTTGAGAGCTCCCTCGTGCGTGTGCTGACGCAATTGCTGATTCCTTTTCCTATGCGGCTTGGCATCGGATGCTGACGTTGGTTTCAGCTGATCTGGTCAGGGTGGAAATGTCGCTCGCCAAGACGAACAAGGAAAATCCTCTCACATATGGTACTCTACCCCTATGACATTTATTCCCCACCTTCCAAGGTCCCTGCCCATTTCCTCCCCATCTCTCCTTCC
Source organism: Mastigoproctus giganteus (assembly GCF_048544385.1). Classification (NCBI taxonomy): domain Eukaryota; kingdom Metazoa; phylum Arthropoda; class Arachnida; order Uropygi; family Thelyphonidae; genus Mastigoproctus; species Mastigoproctus giganteus. Next base: position 202,481,864 of record NC_143581.1, on the reverse strand, counting down.
ATACTTTTCACCTGGTGAGTCCTACCACCCTAATTCTATGCCTGCCTCTTAACATTGCCCCCAAGAAAGAAGATGGATGGCTTCTGCAGAGGTGCCCTTCTACCCACTTCTGCTTCCTATTTTCAGGTGAACGTCTTCCTATCATCCACCTCCTGTGCCCTTCGCTTTTGTCCTAAACTCAAACTGTCACACCCACGCTCCCTTTTAATTTTTTCCCCCACTTTTACCCTTCCTTTCATTTCCTCCTGTTTCTTCTAGTTTTTTTTGTGCCTACTGTCCTGGCCCATCTCTCCGAAGTTGTGACGGGCAACGGGGAATGCCTTGTTTCCAAGCGTCCCGCGGCTAAGAGGCTAGATGAACATAACAACACAACCCTACACTTAAACAAACAGAATCTGGTCTTTGCAGTGAACTGCATGTATCACAGAGGTACTAACACGGAAAAGCTGGAGTTCCAATCTCGTTAATTACGCGCGAATTTTTCAGGCTTTTTATACAACACGACTGAACCTTAGACTGTCTCAAACTGGGGCTGCATGGTTTTTCCTCCCGGAAACAGTTTTTCATCCAGCAAAAAGGCAAATTCACAGGCATAAATATAAACGGATAATCCTTGCTTCTAACGTGCCACATTCCAATAAAGCTGCAATTGGTGTTCATCCTGGAGTCGGTTTGAATTTATTTCTAGAATTTATTTGTTATTTAAAAAAATATATACTTTGTTATATGGAACCAAAATACTTTGTTTTCTACTCTAGCTTTAGAGAAAGCTTGCTCTTTTAGCGAGTTAGCACGTGTATGCATAAGCGCCTATTGTTTTCACCATGCCCGTCCGTCCGCACGTAATAACTTTACTCCCAAAGATCTAAATTTATATTTAGATCTTTTAGAAAGATTTTTCGAGCAGCCCCAAATTTTATTAAAATAGAGACCAGTCATTTATTTTTTTTCCCCATACATATCATATAGGTTATTCATATATCTCGTATTTTAGCTGACGCACTCGATATTATTCTTCGTTGTCATGCGTTGGAGGGGAAATATGGTTCTAGGTTTGCCCATAAAAGTCGTTACAGTTTGAGAAATTCGTTTTTTTTGTTATCAATTTACTAAATACATAAACCGTGAAGCATTTCTACTTATTATATTTATATTAATCACTACAGAAACGTTAAATACGATTTCAGATATTAAAATCCAAGAATAAATAAATAAAGTGCATTACGAAAGCGTTATCTCAAAATTACTCCACTTTTATGGAATTTAGACTGTAAATAGGGGACTTTCTTGTCCAAAAAATATCCAGACATCCCCGTTTTCATAATTCATCGGATCTTTCCGAATGGTCCAGTGGGTGAGTCAGTTTCATAGGGGAGTTGCACGAGTCACGCCGTTCTCATCGTGGCACCAAACAGCTCAGTTGACCCACTTCGAGAAGGCTATGATTGCTGACATCGAATGGCGCAATTCTTGGACGAATCCATTTGTTTGACTGTCCAACGTTAAATGAAATTTAACGGCCCAAATGTGTTTTTTTCGAAAACGCTGTTGGCAAAGCATGATCGTATAGTGCTGCCCTCTCATGTCAAAAGACAATACTAGAGGATGGCGTTTAATTATTAAGAGCAATACAACAGTGTCATGTGTTGCAAGAACCACGAAACGAAAAAAAAAAAAAAAACTAACGTACCATCCATCTGTCCATCCCCCTCCAATAATCTGTCTAGTTCTTCCATGAATTGATTAAAAACATCCATTCTACAACAACTGATTAAAGTTTGTTCCAATAATCAACAATCGATCACTGAAAGCCAACCTCCCCGCATCTATCCTGCAACCATTCCTTCCTCAATTTGAATTTATGCTCCCTCATGAAGCGGGAGGAACAATTCCATCAGCAATGGGCTTCCTCAATCCATTCAAGGCTTTAAACGCCTCAATGAGATCTTCCAGCAAGTCTGCAGATGCTGCAATTTGCAGAACTTAAACCTTTTTGAGGAGACCTCCCTTATTCCTGCTAGCCAAGTTCCTGTATATCATTGAGAAAACCCAATGAGTTGTCCTTTCAGTCTATCTGCATTTCTCAGAGAACTTCATATCTGACTGCACAATTACCCTAGATCTTTATGTCCCACTAACCTGAGTGTAGTACCACGCACCTGGGACCTTAATCTGGGATTTCTGCAACCCAACATGCAGTACCTTGCATTTGCCAATAACAAACTTCAACTGCCATTTCTCAGTCATCTGCGTAATTTTTTAGATCTTTTTTGCGGTAGTATCATCTAAAAACTTGGACTTTAAGCTCTATTTTCTTTCATTAATGTTATTAATAGATACAGAAAACAACGAACAGTGGACTGAACCCTGGGGGACTCTACTAATAACATTAGCCCACAAAAAGCAATATACATCGATTGCCACTCTCTTTCTTCGACCTCCCTTTAGTAGTTACATCTTTGAGTAATCCCACATCAGTACACTGCGATCACTGCTACCTAGTGGTTCCTTTACCTGCAAATACTTAATGCATGAATAATCACCCCTGATAATCAGATCAAGAGTATTGCTCTTTCTTTCTAGTTGTCCCTCTGACATGCTGACCAACCCACAAATTCCAATCAACACCTGAAAAGTTAAACTTCCCCATTATGAGACATTCTGATTTACTGGCCAACTCTATTCCTCCATGTAGCTCTTTGTCATACTGATCACAGTCATTTGGGCTATAACGCTCTCTTACTGTCAATTTTGTTTACCCAATGCTTATGCCACACCTGACTGAACGTTGCAGTAGCCAGTAATGAAGACTGGATGATACTTTGAACACTGACTTAGATTTAAAATGCTTCTTAACTAAGAGCATAATCTCCATCCTCTCGGTCCTTTCTGTACAGATTGTGCTCCCATATTAAAATTCTGCATTGCAAAGTGACACCATGTTTCCATTGTCCTTGAAATGTCTACATTTGATGCGTTGACCAGCACTTCAAATTCATCAAATTTATTTACTATACTTCTAGCATTAGTATATATGCACCTGTTCTTACTTTTGGTCACCCTAACACAACCCATGTATCTTCTTGTTCCATGATGACTCCCAGCAGCTCTTGAAATCCCCAGTAACTTGCCTTCCAGTCTGCTGCTCCACCTCTGGCAGCAGCCACTGTTAATCTATTAGTCCTTGTATCCCTCCCCGAGCTAGCAGTTATCCGACTCACCTAACACTGCCTCGATAGCATCAGCAAATACTCTTGCACCCTTTCTATTTAAGTGTATCCCATCCCTGTAGAAGCAGTCTCTTCTGTTAAGAAGCACAGACCATACTGAGAAATATTCTACCCCTTCAGCTTTGCACAATCTCTCCAGGGGCGAATTGATCGACAAGGCTCTCATCATGTACTCCCTCCTATCGTGTCTGGGCAGAATTGCAGACGCTTTCTCATACAACCCTAACTCCCGACCTTTTTTTAACATTTCCCTCTTATATCTGCTATTCTAATAAGTTTCAATGTGTACAACAATACCACATTTCATGCACTTAAAAGATATCTGCTCTACAACGTGATCTTGCACATACCTTAAGAGTTCTTATCTGTTACCCCAACTGGACGTATTATCTAGATGTTCTGGGGGCAAAGACGTTTCACGTGAGCGGGTAGCTAATATCAGGGAAGAGAGCCTAAAAAACTTCAAGGGTTGTGTTAGGGTTGTTAAATATACAAGAACAGTAAATCTTAATTGTTTATACAGTAACGTTAGAAGTGTCGTCAATAAAATGAGCGAATTCGAACTGCTGGTTAAAACAAGTAACGCGGACATAATAGGGCTTACAGAGACGTGGTGCCACCCGCAAATTGGGGATGATGAGTTTCAGTACGGCTTGTATAATGTATTTAGGAAGGATAGGGTAGATAGAAGGGGTGGTGGGATAATGCTTCTTATCAGAAGCAGCCTGAGTGCGACGATAGCTTTCCCGGATTCAGACATTTCACATGCTAGTATAGAGTCTGTATGGTGTGAGATAGTTGGAAACAAAGGTATAATGCGAGTAGGAGTAATCTACAGACTAGGTGATTGTGACGATTATGACAAAAGCCTCTACATGCAAATGGAATGGGCAAGTAAGCGTCAATGCCTTATTATGGGTGATTTCAATCTGACTCTAATTGATTGGAGTAAATGGGAAGGAAACTCGACATGGGGAACAAAATTTTTAAATCAACTAGATGACTGTTATTTGTATCAACATGTCAGAGAAAGTACTAGAGAAAAGAATATCCTAGACCTCATCATCACACATGAATCAGATGACATAACAGGGCTGACGGTAGAGGAACCAGTAGCAGGAAGTGATCACGGAGTTCTACGGTGCATGATGACGAGAGAGGTAGCAGAAGTAAAAGGCAAAGGAATGGGTTTTAATTTCAGAAAAGGAAATTACGATGCCTTAAGGTACTACATGGCCTCTATTAACTGGGTAGATATCGTGCAGAGAATGAATACAATTGAACTGTGGTACGCTTTTAAAACATTAATCACAGATGCCTTGAATGCGTATATACCATTAAAAAAATACTCCACGAGAAGGGTTCCAAGTTGGATGAATAGTGAAGTTGCCGCATTACTTGAGCAGAAAAAGGTGGCATGGAAAAGTTACAGAGCAATAAAAAGTACTGAAGCCTATAACAGCTACAAGGTGATGTGTAATAGAGCCACAGAAAAGGTTCGACAGGCAAAGGCAGTTTATGAGAAATCACTAGCAAACGGAGCAAAGAGGGGGGATAAAGAATTCTTCACATATATAAATGCCAAGAAGAGCACGACAAACCAGATCGGACCTTTACGTAAGGGAAAGGGGATAGTAATAAATACACCAGCTGCCGTTGCAGATGAACTCAACAGTTATTTTGCATCGATATTTACAAATGAAAAGCCTTTTGTGGCAATGGGAAATTGTGGGAGCGAAGTTAAAAAATATGTAATTAATGATATTGTAATTTCGCAAGATTATTTAATGAAAAAACTTTCGAGCCTACAGACCAGTAAGGCTCCTGGAGTTGATGGAATATACCCTATAATCTTAAGGGAGGCGGCAAGCGAGTGCATTGAACCATTGAGGCTAATTATGCGAGCATCACTAGGCTCTGGGGAGATTCCCTTGGATTGGAAAAGTGCAAATGTATCTCCCATACATAAGGGTGGCTCTAAAAGTAAAGTGGGAAATTATCGACCTGTCAGCCTGACTTCAGTAGTAGGGAAAATCATGGAGGCAATGATCAAGGGTGGAATTCAGGATCATTTGGATCGAATTGAAATTCTCAAGGATACTCAGCATGGTTTTGTAAAGGGAAAATCATGTTTAACAAATCTGATTCACTATTTCGAAAGGATCACTCACGAGCTGGATTTAGGGAATAACTTTGACATTGTTTATTTAGATTTCAGCAAAGCTTTTGACTCAGTCCCACATGAGCGGTTGCTGTATAAGCTGGAACAGGTTGGAATCACTGGGAAAATCCTTAGATGGATAGAAGGATGGCTTCAGGGCAGGAGGCAGAGGGTTGTGATAAATGGCTATTCCTCAGATTAGGTTGATGTAAGAAGTGGGGTTCCCCAAGGATCAGTATTAGGACCACTGTTGTTTTTAATTTTCATAAACGACATTGATGAAGGGATATAGGGCGTGATGTCTAAATTTGCAGATGATATTAAAATTGGTAGAGTAGTTAATGATCACTGTCAAGCTGAGCTTCTTCAGAGAGACCTAGATAGACTTCAAGAATGGTCAGAAAAATGGCAGCTGTGCTTTAATCCAACAAGGTGTAAGGTATTACACCTGGGAAACAGTAATTCCAAAAAAACTTATTCACTTGGTGGAGTCCAACTAAACGTAGTACTGGAGGAAAGGGACTTGGGTGTTACGATACGGTCAGACATGAAATTCTCTGAGCATTGTAAACAGGTTGCAAGGAAGGCCCATGGTGTCCTATCAATGATCTACCGAACTTTTGCAAGTAGAGATAGGGACGTGATAATCCCATTATATAAGGCTTGTGTTAGACCACACTTGGAATACTGTGTTCAAGTATGGAGACCGCACCTGAAGAAAGACATCGAGCTTCTTGAAAGGGTGCAAAGAAGGGTAACTCGCCTGGTGAGATCGGCAAAAGGGCGTCCTTATGAAGAAAGACTTCGAATATGTGGGTTGCAGAGTTTGGAAACTAGACACCTTAGGGGAGATTTGATTGAGGTGTTTAAGGCTCTGAGAGGCATCAGTAAAATGAACGAGGACAAAATTTTAAAGATTATAAATGATGCTAGAACTAGGGGACATAAATTCAAGTTACGGGGGGAAATGTTTAGATTGGACTGCAGGAAGTTTTATTTTAGCCAGCGAGTTATAAATTACTGGAATAAGTTGCCTTCATGGGTGGTAGAGGCCGACAGTTTTGGGAAATTCAAAGGTCATCTGGATAGTACTTTCGGGTAAGGGAAGCGCATAGGATGATAGGTTTAATTTCCTTTTTATTTATTTTTTATTTATTTATTTTTTTATTTATTAATTATTATTATTTAGTTATTTATTTTATTTATTTATTTATTTTTTGTTTTGTTCGGATTTTATTTTTTTTATTTATTTATTTATTTATTATTTTTTTTTTTTGGCTGGTGCAGCATAAGCCATAGGCTTTCTTGCACCATGCGGCCGTTACTAATACTAATACTAATCTACTTTTGCCCCCTACCCCTGGTCCTCTTCCACCTATTATCCTGTTTTCTCAACGCATTTCCAGTGTCCTTAACAATAGAATCACTGACAATAAGTTCCTCCTCAGGGACCAGTGTATTCTTCCTTGGTGGTTGCCACTGTGTTTCTGCATGCACAAGTAAGGACTCACATGTTGAGATGGGCAGCTGAGAGCTTGATCGCCTACCATTTTAATTTCTTCCAGGGCATCTACCTTACTCTTCAAACTCTCATAGGCGCCCATCTGAACGCTGAGTTAGTAATAGTAATCGTCATATAGTGGAAGGAAGCCACGCGCTTTTGCTGTACGGGAGAAAAAAAAGTAGATAAAAAAAAATACAAATTATATGCTTCCCTCCTCACACAGGTAACTGTCCAATTTACCTCTGAATCTCCACTACTTGCGAGGACAACTTGTTCCAACGATTCGTTGGCTAAAAGAAAACTGTTGACAATCTAATCTAAATATCAACCTCTGTAATTTCATTTTATGACCTCCTAGTTGTGGAACTCTTAATAGTAGTGAGAATTCCACCTTCATTCATTTTGCTAATCCGTCTAAGAGCCTTAAAACCCTCAATCACGTCACTTCTGAGGTGCCTGGTTGTCAATCTCTGTAGCCCACATAACGAAGTCTTTCCTCGTCCGGTCTTCCTTTTACCAATCTCACTATTCGAGTTGCCCATCTTTGAATCCTTTCAAGAAACTCAATGTTTTTTTTCAGATGAGGTCTCCATACTTGAACACCGTACCCTAAATGGGGTCTTACAATTGTCTTATTACCTCTGACAGTGCCGTTAAGGTTTTGTAAAGTCAGGGTACTTTGCGCATATGTTTCCACCTTACAATAAAGATCATATTTATTTATAATTTATACAGTGGGCTTATAATCTCCCTATCTATACAGGATAACGTTCGATAAATCATCGATAGGACACCATAGGCATTGTAACTCCCAAGTCCCTTTCCTTCTCAACTGTTTTTAATTAAACCCCCACCAAGTAGGTTGAATTAAATTTATTTGTGGGTTGCTACACCAAGTATAAGACCTCGCATTTTGCAGCATTAAAACATAGTTGCCAATCCGCTGACCATCTCTAAAGTCTGTTCAAGTCTTCCTGAAGGAGCGTTGCTTGGCACTGATGATTAACAACTCTACTAATCTAAATTTTGCCATCACGCCTTTTATCCTTTTGTCGAAGTCATTTATGAAAACAACAGTGGTCCAAGAACCGATCCTTGAGAGATACTACTCCTGATGTTACCCCAATCTTAAGATTATCAATTAATCACAACCATCCGCCTTTTGTTTTGCAGCCACCCAGCAGTCCATCTTATAATCCTTTTAGTAATCCCAACCTGTTCTAGCTTAGTAAGGGACCGAATCAAATGCTTCGCAAAAGTCGAAACAGACTGTGTTGAATTTGTTCCCTAAATCCAGCTCATCAGTAACTGTCTTAACAGCCGACTAAGTTAGTCAAACATGATTTTCCCTTAACAAAACTGATTTGCTGTCCTTCAGAATGACATATCTGTCTAAATGTCACTGGACTGCACTTTTAATCATTGCCTCAAAGATTTTTCCTACCATTGAAGTCAGAATAATCGGTCTGTACATACCAACTTCACTCTTAGAACGGCCTTTATAGATTGCAATACATTGGCACTTCTCCAATCCAATGGTATCTTCTAATGGTCTGAGGAAGCCCTCATAATTAGCCTCAATGCACTCTCTGGTGGTTCCCTCAAAACTACCTGAAATATGACATCAACTCCGCGCGAAAGCCATGAGTTGGGGTTGAATTTGAAAGTGTCTGCAATTCTGCCCAGACACGATAGGAGGGAGTATATGATAAGAGCCCTGTCGATCAATTCTGCCCTGGAGAGATTTAGGCTCAAGGAGTAGAATTTTTCTCAGCCTTGTCTGTGCTTGTTGACAGGAGAGACTGCTTCTACAGGGATGGGATACACTTAAATAGAAAGGGTGCAAGAATATTTGCTGATGCTATCGAGGCAGTGTTAGGTGGGTCGGAAAACTGCTAGCTTCGAGGGATACACGGACTAATAAATTAACAGTAGCCATAGGCAGAGGTAAAAGTGATTCTTGCACTACTTCTATTGAAATGCAATTGAGCAGCAGCCTGAAAAGCAAGGCAACGGGGATTTCCTGAACTGTTGGGAGTCATGGTGGAACAAGGTAATACACGGGTTGTGTTAGGGTAACTAAGAATAACATTGGCTGTGTTAGGAACATGTTCATGTATACTTGCATGTACACCAATCCTGGAAGTATAGTAGTATAGTTAATAAATTTGATGAGCTTGAAGTGATAGTCAAGACATTAAAGGCAGATGTTGTTGGGATATCAGAGACGGGGTCTCGCACAGACATAAGCAGTGCAGAACTGGAATTTGGGGAGTACAATGTGTACAGAAAGGATAGACAGGACAGGAAGGGAGGAGTGGTTATGCCGTTAGTTAAGAAACACATAAAATCTAAGGAAGTGCATCCAATTGATGTGTGTGGACAATACAATGTTGAGTCAGTTTGGTGTGACATAAGCATTGGGAGATCAAAATTGAGAGAAGGAGTGTGCTATAGGCCTAATGACTCTGATGAGTATAATAAGGAACTGTACAGGGAAATAGAGTGGGCCAGTAAATCAGAGAGTCTTATAATGGGAGATTTTAATTTCCCAGATATTGACTGGAATTTGGGGGCTGGTTACTCACACACTAGCAGGGCTTTTGTGGATTTATTGGATGATTGTTTTCTACATCAGCATGTTCAGGAGGCAACTAGAGGGAGTAATACTCTTGATTTGATTATCAGCAGTGATTCTTCATGCATTAAGAATCTGCAGATAAATGAACCACTAGGTGGCAGTGATCACAGTGTGCTGAAGTGGGATTTACTCAAAGAGGTAGTATTTACGATGGACTGAGACAGTATTTAAATTCTATACAGTGGGACCAACTGATGATGTTACCAACAGCAAACTCAAAATGGGAAGCATTCAAAGAACTTATCTTGGAAGCTACTAGGCTTTACATACCAACTAAGAAATATTGTTCAAGGTTTAGGCCAAAATGGATGTCAGATGAACTAATGAGACATATGGCAGAGAAGAAAAATGCATGGGATACATACAAATTAACACGTGACACAGAAGCCTATGATAGAGACAAGTTGATCTGTAACCAAGCTACAAAGGAGGTTAGGCAGGAGAAGGCAAATTACGAGAAATCTTTGGCAAGGGATGCAAAGAAACACAGCAAAGAGTTCTTTACTTATGTAAACTCTAGAAGGAAGGGGATGAATCAGATTGGTCCACTTGATATCGATGGGTCAACTGTTGATGATCCTGCTCAGGTAGCTAACAAACTAAATGAATATTTTGTATCGACATTCACACATGAGGAGTTATTCAGCGAGGGGAATGCCAGAGGTGTATTCAACTCTAGCAGTAAGCTACAGAATCTTGAAATAACTGGGAGTAAAGTGGAGGAGAAACTGTTGAAGATAAACACAAGAAAGGCACCCGGGGTGGATGGGATCTATCCAGTTATATTAAAGGAGGCAGCAAAGGAAGTAAGCAAACCCTTAGCCATAATTATGAGAGCTTCCTTGGACTCAGGGGAGGTACCCATGGACTGGAAATGTGCAAATGTGACCCCAATTCACAAAGGAGGATCAAAGGCTGACACAAGTAATTATAGACCTGTTAGTTTAACTTCTGTTCCCGGAAAATTAATGGAGGCACTGGTTAAAGAAGCACTGCAGGATCATCTAGACAAGACTTCAGTTATAGCTCGGACACAGCATGGTTTTGTTAAGGGGAAGTCTTGCCTGACCAACTTGATTGGATACTATGATGCAGTCACAAAAGAACTGGATGCAGGGAATAACTTTGATATTATATACTTGGATCTTAGAAAGGCTTTTGATACTGTTGCACATGGAAGACTGCTGCACAAATTGGAGCAGTGTGGCATTGAAGGCAAATTGCTGCTGTGGATAAAGGGGTGGATGAGGGGGAGAAGACAGAGAGTGGTAATAAATGGACACTGCTCATCATGGACTAATGTTATTAGTGGAGTCCCTCCGGGTTCAAGTGTTGGGTTCATTGTTGTTTTCTGTATTTATAAATGATATTGATGATGGTATATCTAGCTTAGTGTCCAAGTTTGGAGACGATACAAATTTTGACAGGGTTGTTATGGACACTACTGACACTATGCTGCTGCAACAGGATCTGGAAAGGTTGAGCAGATGGGCTGAGAGGTGGCAAATGAAGTTTAACATTGACAAATGTAAAGTACTACACATGGGAAACAGCAACCCCAGAGCAACGTATCAACTGTGTGGTACTACACTGACAGTGGTAGAGAATGAAAAATACCCGGGGGTTATTGTGCTGACGGATATGAAGTTTTCTGAGCAGTGCAGACGGTCTGCAAGAGTAGCCCATGGTGTCTTGTCAATGATATATAGGAATTTTTCTAGCAGGGATAAGGAGGTGATTATCCCCTTGTATAAGGCGAAGGTGAGGCCACACCTAGAGTACTGTATACAGGTCTGGAGGCCTCATTTCAAGAAGGATGTACAGCTGCTGGAACGAGTACAGAGAAGGGCAACAAGATTGGTGAATGGAATAAAGGGGTGCTCTTACGAAGAAAGGCTTAAGTTTTGCAAATTACAGTGTCTGGAGACTAGGCACCAGCGAGGTGATCTGATAGAGGTGTATAAAACTTTGAATGGTTTGAGCATGCTCAATGCTGATGGGATTCTTCCTCTTGGTCAGAATAATCACCTGAGAGGGCATAAATTCAAATTGAGGAAAGACAGATGTAGGATAGACGTGAGGAAATTTGCCTTTAGCCAGCGGGTGGTTGGTTGGTGGAACAGAATTCCATCTGTCGTTGTGGAAGTTGATAGCCTAAATAAATTTAAGGCAGAACTTGACAAACATTTGTAGCGAGTGGATTGGTGAAATAAGAGTTTTTTTTGGCTGATGCTATATAAGCTTGCTTTCTTGTTTCATGTTCCTTTGCTAATGCTAACTCCAGGAGCCGTACTTGTCTTTATGCTGAAAGGTTTTTCTCTTTAACAGTCATCAGTTTGCGCCTAATTTCCTCATACTCTTTGCACTGAATACACACAAAGACCTCTGCTCTTTGGGACAAACAGTCACAAACGAGGAAATATGGCCTTAGTTGCTAATGCTCAAAAAAAAAAAAAATAAATAATAATAATAAATAATAATAATTAACAAAGTCTCAAGAATTCGTAATCGGGGAATAAGTGTGTGGAAGTATTCAAGAATTTTTCACTAGTACTGCCTCAGTTTACAGCACGTGCAGCACACTCACACTTTCCATCTCGTTAAATGGTTTTACCATTCATGTACTCTCACAAAATTCCTCTACTACTCTGCATTGTTCTTTTATACGTGGACTGCGCCAAATTATTGCAGCTTACTACTTTTGAACAACTATTGTTGTTTACATATCTCTCATGCCTGGTCAACACACTTCTGTCCACACTATTTTAGTACGCCTTGTTGTCCTTGAAGATAATTACGTTTTAAAGGAAACTAAACGTTACCTGGAAAGAGACTGAGAACGAAGCTGTTAGTTTCAATGTCAAAGTCCTCTTAGTTTCAATGTCAAGTGAACTGGCAACAACAGTACGGTTATATGGGTCACAGATGTCATAAATGCGTCAAACTACCACAATTACGCTTTTGAAACGACCAATAAAAAGGAACTCTGGAAATAAAAGAGCAATTGTAGGTCATTCAGAAAATTGAAGGACTGAGACATGGAATGAGAAAAGAAAAGAATTGAATTGGCGTCAAGAGAGACAGAACGAGTTACTAGGCAAGAGGGCTGAGGGATTTGAACGCTTATAATAAGGTTAATAACCCTCATTGTGACAGTTCTCAATTAACATAATGCGGGAACTGTGTTTGACGTCTCTCGTGGGTAGCCGTTTCGAGGGTTATTGCGATCTCATCAGCGAGTGGATAGAGTATCTATTCGCCTGGTACTGACGAGTAGGGTTTAAAGGACTATTTCGTATTTTAAAATTAACTTCAATAAAGTTAATTAAAGATGGAAAACAAACGTTTTGTTTATATTGGTACTACTTCGTCAGCGACTGTTGTCTTTGTCACTGATCAACCCAACAACGTGTCTCTTAAACACGAGACAATAATGTAATGCGAAATAATTGGTATTTAGATAGGTGGGCGCATACCTAGAAATATAAAATTTCCTAAGGAAATATAAAATTAGTGGATGAGCCCTAAATGCTTTAGAATCAGTTATAAAGTGATTTAATAATAAATAAATAAATTAGATTACAATTTATATATTATTCATGATCCTTAGAGAGACGCGATACATTAACTCAGTCCTGGTCTCATTAACCACAATCCAAATGCCCTCTAACTTAATCTTCTTACTATACTTATTCTTTTTTTAGTATTCAAATTATACTGAAGACCTCGATTACACCACCATTAACGATTTCCTTTGAAGATCTTTAGTAATTCTTAAAAACCTGTTTTGAGACGAGTTCTATGTGTCATGTCTCTTGCGCATTTTCAAGGACTATCATTTGAAAGACCTTGGAGGAAAAACATTCAATGCACGCGTGTACACTATTTGTCTAGAATAACTTCACGAAAGAGATCTAAATTATAGATTTAAGAGGAAGAAACCTGAGCTCTGGCCGCAACATTTTGAATAAGTTGCCGAACTGTGGAGATGGTGTTGGAGAAGATTGTCACGCTGCTCGTGTCTGAATTACATATCGGTATTCTTGGTGTGGTAATGGTATTTGCCTATCTTATACGTTGTAGATGCAATCATAACTTATCTAAGGCGCCAGGGCTGCGCCCTAATATTCTTTTTGGACACCTGGATTTTCTATTCAGAATTTTCAGGCAGAGTGGTAAACACAGCATGCAAGTATGTAAGTAGCTCTTTTAAGTTCAAATTACTTGTCTTTCATTTTGAATATTGTGATGAATATTAGTTAATCTATGCAGTGCATTAAATTTCAGCCGATTTAGCAAATAGTATATCTATATTACATGTAGACGAACAGACGGACAGTCAAAGAAATAATAATTTCCTTTCTGTTGATCTGAATGTAATGACATTTCGAAGTCTACATATCTCTCTAACGATGTTAAGTGTAAAATTTCATTAAAATCCAACGATGGGAATCGAGTTATTACATGCGGATGGACGAACGGACATGGTGAAAACTATACAAATATGCTAACGCGCCTAGAAATATTTTCGGGTAGTTTTCAATCTGTTATTTCAATTGAATACAGCATTAAATTAGCTTAGAAACGATGGGTTTGAGGGTATCATTCTTCATTAAAATAGTGGGCAAAAGAGAAGTTGTAGCCAATGTGCTGGCAGTGAGGATTGCTTATATGTTGAAGTCCTGTATGATCCGTTCTAAAAATTGCAGTAGTATTTCTGTTCCCTCCAACTCTTGTCTTATTGAAGCGAAAACAGAAATTGCATAATTTTGGTCTTTTAAATTGCTCAATCATTCTTCAATTTACTCCATAAATCCTTCGAGACTATCACGTTCTCGCACTGAAGCAGAACCACAAAGTTAGCAGCTTTCTTATGAGAAATATAAGGAAAACCTTTACATTTCTTTACGCATTTAGCAAAAAAGAAAAAAATGCAGTAAGAGGGACGATTGCAATTGACATCGTGATCATCTATGTAGTCCTTGAAGCAGCTTTCGGCTCTATAAACATTCCTACAATTCTAAATCTACGTTCAGACCATTACCAGATCAAAGGAGACATTCTTCAATTCCTCACGTCACTCCTTTAAAATATATAATCCACCTTATTGTCCATGGGCAAACATACGTCGATATATCACTTCAGTTGTTCCACATGGTGGTGTGTTATCTGATCTTTTCTTTACAGCGCTCATCTGCCCACTTGTTGAGTTCAGGCATGATAGTTTATCTTATGATGATATGAAGTTGCTCACGCTTAATGCATGCGCAACATTGTAATCTTGCTGTGATAATTGCATCATTTAATAAAACCCTCCTGGAATTTGCGAACTACCTCAACCAGTTCGGAACAAAAATGAACCCTGTAAAGACTGAACTTAAGGTATTCTGCTTAAAGAAAATGCCTTCCTATATTCAGCCAACACTGAGTAATGCTTCTATCTCCTTGTTAACAAGCATACAGATCTTGTAGTTGTGTTCGGCCCTAATCTGTGTTTCAGTAATCGCCTGAATTAATTGCTAATCAGAGCAACTCGACTTCGATGGATTGACAAACAATATTTATAGTTTGGTTGTCACAGCCGCCAGAAACTGTATAAAAACCATTGTGTTCTCGCCACTTCTATATGTCGTTTAATTCTGGTATGGGCATCTGCTGCTCCTACCAAAACGAAGCCACTTTTCCGCTGCTGAGTTTTGTCTCTTAAAATAGGCCATAAGCAAACATAAGTTTCTCCCACAGTTAAAAACAACTGAGATGGCCAGTTCGCTAAAAATTCAAAGACTGCCCACAGTGACCAGTGAAGAGTCGTCTTCACTAAATAATGATTCTGTCTTCTCGCTTCCAGAGTCATCTATAGCTACATAACGATTCTTTAATGACTGATTAGATTATGATTTGTTTATTGTTCGTAATTATTAGAGACTCGATATATTGGCCCAGTCCTGGTCTCTTTGGCTTTACTCCAAAAATCTAACTTAATTCTTAATCTCCTTACTATACTAGTTTTTCTTTTCATCATAAATGACCATGAAATTATTAAATTCTACCGAAGACCTTGATCGCACCATCATTTATGGCTTACTTTAAAAATGTTCAGAATTTTTCTCCCAAACCTGTTTCGTAATTAAATGAATAAACAACCAAATGTCCCGGAAGGCATTTACAATGCTCGCGTGTTTTGAAAATTCAGAGAAATGATAGAATTAATCGATTAACCATAAAAAGGAAAAACCCGAGCTCGTTGGAGTATTTTGAATGTGCAGAACTGTGGAGATTGTGTTGAAAAACCAGAGCTCTTCGAAATATTTTGAATTAGTTGCCCAACTGTGGAGATGGTGTTGGAAAAGATTCTCACGCTGCCCGTGTCTGAATTGTACATCGGTATTCTTGTTGTGGTAATGGTACTTGCCTATCTTATACGTTGTAGATGCAATCATAGTTTATCTAACGCGCCAGGACTGCGCCCTAATATTCTTTTTGGACATCTGCATTTCCTTTTCAGAATTTTCAGGCAGAGTGGTAAACACAGCATGCATGTTTGTAAGTAGCTCTTTTAAGCAGTTTGTTACAATTATTTTTTTTTATCAGTTTACTAAATACATAAATCACGAATTAATGCTACTTGCTTGTATTAATCGCGACAGAAATACGCGTTATATTTCAATTATTAAATTATGATTTCCACGCAGATGTAACGCAAGAATTTCTGGCTTGGCATCGATTGTTTTCTAAGGAGATGTTCGTGGTGAGCTGGTTCTTTTGGTACCCGTATGTTATTGTGTACAAATCAAAAGCAGCAGAGGTAAGTGATGATTTATGGCTAGAAATCAAGGCCAAGTTCGTTAATGTGCTATTTGTCTATTTATTTATATGGAGCACGGTATATTCCACCACTTTATTTTTTTGCCGATATGTACAAGGTGGCAACCAATCGTTCCTGGATTTGGCTGCGGGATTACCGATTATAACACTACGTTCTGCAGCAGATGGTGAGTGTATACCGATGTAAAAGATGCAGAACGATCATGGAATCCATCATGGAGTCCAAAGAAGCACTACACGATCATCTAGACAAGACTGCAGTAATAATTCGGACATAGAATGGGTTTGGTAAGGGGAACTCTTGTCTGACCAATTTGATTGGATACTATGATGTGGTCACCAAGGAACTGGATGCAAAATATAATTTGGATATCATATACTTGGATCTTAGAAAAGCTTTTGATACTGTTGCACATGGAAGACTGCTGAACAAATTGGAGCGGTATGGCATTGGAGGAAAATTGCTGCTATGGATAAAGGCATGGTTGAGTGGGTGAAGACATAAAGTGGTAATCAATGGACACTTCTCTTCGTGGACTATTTTTTTATGTGGAGTCCCTCAGGGTTCAGTGTTGGATCCATTGTTGTTTTCTGTATTCATTAATAATATTGATGAAGGTACATCAGGCTTAATGTCCAAGTTTGCAGACGATACGAAGGTTGACAGGGTTGTTAAGGACACTGCTGACACTATGATGCTGCAACAGGATCTGGAAGGGTTGAGCAGATGGGCTGAGAGGTGGCAAATGAAGTTTAACATTGACAAATGTAAAGTACTACATATGGGAAACAGCAACCCCAGAGAAATGTACCAATTGTAGTGGAGAAAGAGAACGACCTGGGAGTAATTGCACAATCAGATATAAAGTTTTCTGAGCAGTGCATACGGTCTGCAAGGATAGCTCATGGGGTCTTGTCAATGAGATACAGGAATTTTTCTAGCAGAGATAAGGAGGCGATTATTCCCTTGTATAAGTCAATGTTTAGGCCATGCCTTGAGTACTGCGTACAAGGCTGGAGGCCTCATTTTAGGAAGGATGTAGAATTGCTTGAGCGTATACAGAGAAGGGCAATAAGATTGGTGACGGGAACGAAGGGGTTCTCTTACCAAGAAAGGCTTAAGTTCTGCAAATTGCAGTGTCTGGAGACTAGGCACCTGCGCGGTGATCTGATTGAGGTGTATAAAGCCTTGAATGGGTTGAGCACGCTGAATTCTGATGGGATTCTTCCGCTTGCTCAAATTAAGAACCTGAAGGGGCATAGATTGAAATTGAGGAAAGACAGTTGGAGAAGAGATGTGTGGAAGTTTGCCTTTAGCCAGCGGGTAGTTGATTGCTGGAACTAAATAGCTTAAATAAATTCAAGGAGGAACTGGACAAACTTTTGGAGTGAATGGATGGGTGAAATGGGAAGGGTTTTTTTTTTTTTTTTTTTTTTTTGACCGATGCTACATAAGCTTACTTTCTTGTAACATATGCCTCTAGCAAAGGCTGTAGTTGAGTGGTATGCATACTAGAGGTATGCATACATACATACCTCTAGTAATGCCTAATTTACAGTCAGACCAGGAGAAAATACTGAAAATAATTCACCAAAAAAATAAGGCTTTTCACAGCCATCCATGATTTGGCAGAATAACTACGAAAATACCACAGAATCTTCTCAAGATCGTGCTTTTTCCTCTATAATAATCATTTATAACTTCTATTCTTCCTTGATTTAACTCAGCTCTTATATGTTTCGCTACCACAGGTTTATAATGTAAATGCTTTATTACACACGTTATAACGTAATCCATATTAGAACTCAAAAGAATTTCCTCATATAATTTTCTTTTTATTTATTTAAAGTAATCCAAGATAACATACTTAGTTGCCCGATTCATTAAGTGAATTTCTCAACCTTTTATATAAATATCTGAGTCCAATATTATAGTGGATCCCGAATTCTGTATTCTAGAAGTATCTGAAATAATTGACTGTTTGAATGAATCATATTTTCCAATAGAATTTGCAAAAACTAATATGAAAACACTTGAACGTGTTTGGAGTTCGTTATGAAAGATCTTTCCAAAAAAAAGTGAAAATATGGTAAAACTGAACCATTACAATTGAAGCCATTGTCAACGTGCAAAGTTATTTTTTAACTTTTTAACAGATTGGATGAATAAATCCAAATTTTCAATGACGGGTACCTGAGGTCAAAAAGCTTAAAGTTCTCCTTTCCATATGGTAACTTGAATTCCATCTTGTCCTTCAGATAGACCCTGTTTTTTAAGTGGGTAATAGTTTCTAAAACGTGCTTATGATTACCAGTTCTTAATGAGAAATTGTTGAAATGCTCAAAGAGGGAAATTTCACAGTTAAGAAACTGCACAATGTTTTCTAGTGATTTAAAATCTTAGACGAATGCTTTTGCATTCCTTTGTAAACAAGAGTTTTACTAGACAGAAGCATTCGCGAAATTACAAAAGAATAAGCCAACAAGGAATAAAATAAGAATTGAATATTTAAGGATGTAATTTTAAGATGTTACGAGATCAAATTTAAATGGATTTGGAGATTACCATCTTCATTAGAGGAGAAAGATCAAAATACGAGCAGCATGTGAAACCAGTTAAATGGAGACAAATTATATTTCTCCATTATATCTTGCTTGTTTTCTTGAGTCTGACTAACCCTCGGACAGTTTTCCCTTAGATTATGGAAAACTTTCACCCAAACTTTCAAGAAGAGTGCAAGTTTTACCTTAACATGCCAATAACTAATTGAATCACTACCATACAAACGTACGTGGACACACGTCAGTTTCACATAGACTCAATGCCACCCTTCCATGCTGTATCGATCCCCTTTGCGACTAGCTGAGCTACCGATGTGGGACATGTTGGTCTCACTCTCCCTCAGCTTTCAACAGGATTCAAATAAAAACTTTTGTTTTGCATGGATGGTACCTCATACCACCTTTCAGTTAAACAAGTGGGTTCCTCAAGGTTCTGCCTTAGGTCCACTTTTGTTTTGAATTTTTTTTTAATAATATTTTCTTGAACTGAAAGCATCCGCATGCCTCACCCTTCATGCTTATGCCGATGACACCAAATTTTTCTCCCCTATGTCTACCTAGTCGGACTGCATGAATCTTCAGTTGGCTAGTGAGCGTGTGTTCAACTGGGAGACCTCCAATGAGCTTAATAAAAATCATTTTCCTTTAAGATATGTGTTTTGAGCTATGAGTGTTACTTAAGTTTTCTCTTTTTGAATTGCAGATTTTTCTTAACAACAAATCCAATCTTTCCAAAACAGATGAGTATAAGTTTACAAAGTTGTGGTTGAACGACGGACTACTACTGAGGTAAATATTTTATTTTCAACCGAAATGAATGATTAAAAAATATTTTGATCCAAATGTTTAGCATTTAATCGTAAAAATTGAGTTATCTAACAAACAGATTTTCATCCAAAAAGCTAACATGAACTAAAATTATATGCGTACTGTATATTGTAGAACTGCACATTAAAACCTTGAGATAGACTGAAATTAAAGACACAGTGATCCACATTAACAAACTGCACTGAAACAAAAATTCCTGATTCCGACAGTGAATCCAATCCTTAAAAAATAAATCCTTCTATTAACTAGGGCAGGCCGAGCTGAGAAAAGCTTTGCAAAGGCTCCGAACTACTGAATTCATCCACAAGGCTTTCATTAAATAAACCTTCCTGTCATATCTGGGCAGATTTCCAGACACAAGAACTTTCTGATCAATCTCGAGGCATTTTGAGTCATCGATTCTCGAAGAATCCGACTGTCACCATCTGTCAGTCCCTAAGAACTGATAACCGACTAGTAAAATAATCACTTTGAGCACTTGTAGACATGGCCCGGATCTATTCCACCTGTCTCAGTTACAGAATACATTTCCGGTTTTCCTGAAAATTGAATCAATAGCTTGCGAACATTTGCTGACTTGGGACCAAAGAACTCGCCATCTGATGATCTTTCTAATGCCCGATCCCTCAGCAATTTACAAAGTTCTGGTTGAATGACGGTAGTAAGAGAGAACATAATATGGTAAATGATAAAAATAACATCACTTATTTGAACATTTTTTCTTCCCACAATTTCGAGACCTCAACCAAATATTTGGTTCCAACAGGATGGAGTTCTCCGAAGTATGGCTTGATAGTACGCGACTGTCTTGACACACATTTTGAATCTATAAATTGAGCAATATATAAGTATTTATTTTGTAAAAACAATTATGAAATTGTAATTAAAGAAATTTATTGCACCCATTCCACACTTCCAATAAATATTTTGCTTTCCAGCAATGGCCAAAAATGGAAGAACAGAAGAAAACTTTTGGTGCCAGTATTTCATATTAGTTTACTGGAAGGATTTCTACCGATTTTCAATGAACAGTCTTCAATTTGCGTTCAGAAACTGATGTCCAAAATCGACGATGAGTGGATTGATATCATTCCTTTGACGAGGTTATTCAGCATGGATGTAACCTGTGGTGAGAAGGTTTCTCTTAATCAACGAAAAAAAAGTTTCCAAAATTAATCGGTATATTTTACTTTCAGCGTACAGCAGCGAACACAAAAATTCCATCACCCCTTAAAGATTTTTATTTCCTCTGACCCCCCTGTACACCTTTAAATTATGTCACCCGAAAACAACATAATTTTTATATTTCTATAATAGAAGCAGGCTACTGTTTTATGCTGGGTGTTTCTCCTTTAAAGAATACGTATAATAGAGGCAATAAATGAGGTCAATTTGCTGTTTGTTAGACAAAAAAACCAGAGTTTCCAGGAGAAAAATCATTCTACCCAAGCCTGAGACCGACTAACTGGGCCACATTGTTAAAAAGTTCCATAAAAATTCCTCACGACCTCGACGGGACCCGATCTCTGATCTTTTTCACCTTGTGTGGGAGGACGGCAAGTCTAGCAACTGTGCTTCCCACGAGGGCAATAAAGAGCTACTACTCCACAACAAGTTCTTTGATCTGCAAAAAATATTACGAACAACTATATATAATTTTATACGTACATCTTGGCTCGAAGTTGAAGGTTGTCCTCGACAAGTTCTCAGCTATTTGGGACACATTTCATCCATTAATAAAAATATCTTTGCTTAAACGAGCATCACCAAATATCTTTCTTAATATTGGGAGGATTTCCTCTCCTTTTTTTCCCGTTCTTCACGCAAAACTTGTGGACATGTTTTCATTTTGCCTTTCGTGTCCATTACGATTGTAACAGATACTTAAGGCACGTTTGGTTACTGGTTTGGTTGAGCAGGAATCTGCTGGAACCAGTAATGTCGTGACTCTTCCCCTACGGTTACTTACCATCTTGGCTCTATCTTCGCAGCTTTGTTTTTAATAAATGCTCTCCCCATCCCATATGAAATTCCATTATGGTAGGTCCAGGTTTGATATCTGAGGATGTCCGCACTCTCCAGTCCTCTGCGACTTTGCATGACATGAAGAATAATATAAAGTATGTGACGGTTTTATAGAAATTAATTTTACTTAGAGGACAGTTTGATAACTTTGTTTTCCTTGTTCACTACAAACAACATACATCTGTGTATTTGCTTCAAACCTTTATAAACGTTCCACATTTTTACTGTCCACAGAGTCAGTCATGGGAGTCAAGGTCAATGCCCAGACTAAAGGTGAGAATCCATACGTCACTGCTGTCACACGGTAAGTCCTGTTTCTTTATACAGGGTTTGAAAATTAGGTTCCAGCACTCAATCCATTGAATCCATGTCAAACAGTGTGAAGGCAATGCACTTGTTCTTCTGTGAACATTTAAAATACAAAAATATATATGGAAAAAGGATCTGCACAACAACAACTCTCTTCCACATGACATCACAAAGCCCTAAGATGTATGGGTGTTTAAGGTCGGATCAGTTGACTTTTAAAAATATTAAAATGCTGGATCTTAATTGTCGAACCTTTTAACATTTAATTCAATAAATAAATTTCCATTTATTTTCAAGTCTAGAAAGGTTTATCAGTATATCATGATTGCATATATTATTGATTAAAGAAGGCTTTGCGCTTTTGAAAATAGATAGTGGATAGGCCATATTGTAGTGACCGCCCTGGAGGCTAATTTTCAAGTGGAAGTAATATATAGACTGCTCCCTACTGCGATCTTCTCTGGGCGTTCTTGATGGTCTATGACTCTGACTTGGAAGGCTACGAACAGTGTGGGTTCTTCAAACCGACTTCGCAGTCTGCTAATGATACTTTTTTGTCCATATGGTCAATGTAGATATCCAATATAATGTGCAGATCCCAGCTTATTTTGACCAGCTTTCACATTACCTAACAGGGCCGTGTTAAGATGGAAGCGACCACATCCAAGCACCAGCTCCCAGAAGAGGCAAATTTATTAGTATTACTGGGATTTCTTATTTGCGTCCGGGAGCGTGGAAGGTTTCTTTGAAATTGCATTGATTACATCTAGAAATGATGTCCATCCACACTTTGCAGCCATGGCCCTGTGATTTGAGTAAACATTTTATTATTTATAGTTGCATATGTTTCGATATGTATTTTAACGATTTTTCTTTCTGAAACAGGGTAACAAGAATTCTGCCATACCGCATCTTAAGACCGTGGCTATGGAATGATTTCGTCTTCCTGCATCTTACTCCCACAGGACATCAGTATAAGAAAGATGTGCAAATTTTGCGCAATTTTACTAAGAAGGTTAGTTGACCGTTTGTTCCTTTTATCAGAAATAGTATAAATTTTGTTTCTGACTAACTGTAGTACACCATCTTTAAGTGATTCCAATTAATTGGTCTTTCATCCTTAGTTTATTATTATTATTTATTCATTTTAAGTAAACTTATATTAATTTCTGGACAGCCTGATTGGTTGGCAAGCGATTGTGGAATCTAACAAAGAATGAGATCTTCAACTCCAACAGAGCATGGAGATCGCCAATTGCATACTATAGTACATGCTAGAATGATGCGATCCAATCTTCGGCTGATCTCATGATGCCATCGATGGCTGTAATTATCCTATAACTAGCCTGATTGACACAATGCTGTACTCTTCAGAAAGATGACAGAAGACATCTTTAGCGCTTAATTTTCACCCAGATCCCGAAAATTTTTTCCAAGACTACTCAACTAACTACCATGCAAAACTTGTATTTGAATGGTTCGAGGAACATTCCAGGAACATTCGAGAAAGATTTTCAACATCTATCATGGCCGCCTAATTCTTTAGATCTGAATTCCATTGAGAATGTCTGTATTTTGGAAAAGGCAGTTCGGCTTTGTCATTCTCTAGCGACCACAGCAGCTGACGAATATCCTGATGGAAAACGATCAAATCTGGATCTAGATTCCCTCAGGCATCTAATGAAATAAATGCCACGATGTGTATGGAATGTATTTTGGGCAAAAGGTTGTCTTTTAGCTGAATGAAGGACCATTGCTTTGAATGGTCCTTCGTTGAGCTAAACAAAGTCCTTCTAGATTTTTGAGTCAATTATGGTTTATTTGTATTTTTGGTGCTGTAGTTAGCTAAATAAAACATACTCTAATATGCAGTTGCTTACTTAATCATTCTAAAATCCATTTATGCATTTGCTGATTTGCCCATTGGGTTACACTTTTCAGGTTCTAGAAAAGAAAAAAGCCGCTTTCTTAAACCATTCGGTGTCTGATAACACTTGCAAAAATCCACTTGAAGAAACACCAAGGAAGAAACGAGCGTTTCTAGAACATCTCCTGTATCACCACATCCAGTACAATTCTTTGACAGAGGAAGACGTCATGGAAGAAGTGGATACTCTCATGTTTGCGGTAAGTCCATCAAGGTATTCCATGAATTTTTCTTTAATTGATTTGTTTATCACCGTTATTTATCAATTTAAACACCTGTTTCTGATTTCTAAATATGAATTTGATTTCATACGAAGGCTTTCATCAATTGGTTGAGAGTTGAAATTGCCCACTCACCCAGTGACGCCATCGATAGTCTTTGTTGTGAAATACAATTTAATCCATTAATTTGTTGTAGAAAATTAGATTTTAATTTATTTTAAATTTTCTTCAATTTTTGTGCGTATTTCAGTTGAGGTTGTAATTCTTTCCAACGATTTATAATAACATTTTCTTGTTTGGTACAGAGCTATGAAACCACTGCAATGAGCATTAGTTGGGCCTTGTATAACATTGGATTATATCCTGAAGTACAAAGGAAGGTCCACCAAGAAATGGATTCTATTTTTGAAGGAGTCGTTGACCGGCCAATAGTGTTGGATGACCTCAAAGAAATGAAATATCTGGAATGTGTTTTGATGGTAATTTGTTGACTTTTATTTGTTATCATATTTTGATAATCAATTTTTTGTTTTAATTCTGCAGTAAGAAGGTTACTTTGGACATCAATAAAAAGTTGGTTGGTATCCAAGTTATCGTTTATAAGATGGTTGAAATCAATGAAGGACCTTGTCAAGCTCAATGAACGACCATTCAACCCAATGGTCCTTCATTGATTTTTGAGTTAATGATGATTTTTTTGTGTTTTTGGTTATATAGTTAACTAAATTGGCATCTTGTAGAATGGTAGATGTTGGCAGTGAACTTAGGAATAACTAATGGATAAAATATATAAAGGCGTTTCTGTCTTTCTTCAAAGTTTTATTGACTGATCAATTAGTACATCTAATCAAAAATCTTAATGAAATTCATTCAACATTTTTAAACAGGAAACACTACGGTTATATCCTTCTGTTCCAGTAATCGGGCGCATCTGTCAGAAAGACACTAAGATAGGTAAGTTCGATTTCCAAGAATATCTATAAAAATGCATTTCATTCCATGGTATTAATTGTGACTTATAAAAGTCCTTCCCCTCAGGTTTAATTTGATATACCACGAATAAACGTATAAAATCGATTCTTTTATTTATTTTCAGATGGCTATGTCATCCCCAAAGGGACTCCATGCTACATTCCTATATTTCTCCTTCATCGAAATGAAGAACTATTTCCCATTTCTGAAGTTTTTCATCCCGAAAGGTTTCTTCCAGAAGAGAGTGCGAAACGTCCACCTCATTCCTACATACCTTTTTCAGCTGGTCCAAGAAACTGTATTGGTAAGTAACATAAATACATCCCATAAATCAATACTTTCATTTAGATATATAAAGTGGTAACGTGCAGTCCTTTGTTCAACGTTTTCATTTGAACTTTTATCTTTCAGGTCAAAAATTCTCTATGATGGAAGCAAAGATATTTTTAGCCCACATCCTTCGAAGGTTCACAATTCGATCGGTAGACCCAAAGGACAAGATACATCTAGTCTTCGAAGTTACCATAAGCCCAGTCGAAAAGCTTAGATTGCAATTTAAACCAAGAGAGTATACCTGCAGTTAGGGTTCTGTTGCCGTGTATATGTGTATGTATTTTTTGTGATTATTGTATATAGAAATACGACAGCTAGAGGAAACTGTACAGTATAAATAATAAAAAAATATATAATTTTGAAATCATAACCTCAATTTGTGCACAACTCCAGATGCAGACTGGATACTTCTTGGACTGTGTTGGCCACTGGCGTGTTTGTTGTTTTTTTTTACTGTCCCAAATACGAAAGGGTGATGAAATCTATAGTGCTGGTGGATGGGTTCAGGGCTGGAATCCAACTTTCCGATATCGTTGTCCACAAAGGAAGATGACATGCCTTAGCTAGAAGTACCTGATTTATGGTTTGCTTACCACACTTCTTTCCATGAGTTGGTGAAGACATCCAGACAATTTTCTATCAGTCATCCAGCCATAGCAGATATTTTCAAGAAATCCAAAAAAAAAAAAGGTCTTTCGGCCAGAGAAACCTTAAAGGTATTCTGGAACTTAGCATTCTTCGACAATCCACTGAGAAATTTTATCTAATTTTTGACTACTTGACAGCAAAGGCAAGCAAATTGGCTTTCTCAAAAAGGGAATTTTATTTTGCTGAATCTTCTCATCAGCCAAAAAACATTTAAAAAATAAGTACTACAAAATAATGTTAGTTAAAGGCACCAGACGTGGCGAGTACAGTTGGAGCACCATTAAACGCTTCAGACATACAGTTAGCCATAGCAAAACTCAAGAATGGTCTAGCTGAAGACCCAAGTCAATTTTCACTCAATTTTTTGAAGCAATGTTGCCAACACCCTGATCTCCATAATACTCCATCTCTTTAATGTCTCTCTCTGAGCACCAGACTTATCCACCTCATTTCAAAGTCAATGTACTTCCTATACATAAAGGCAACTCCGAGGATAACTACAGACTTAACAGCAATGTTTGCAGTACAAAGACACACCAGAGCGTTTAATCATTTTTCAACTGATTGTCATCATGGTTTTATAAAGGGAAGAAACTAGAGCACTTCTAGGTTAGCAGTGCCAATCTGGAGTGCTCTAGGATTTCGTGATAACAGTATTGACAAAGAAGAACAAATGGACTCCATCTACAAGGGCTGGCCTCATTGTCTCACATCATCCAAATTAAATAATTCGATTCTAAGCACCAGATTATGGTTATGGATCCAATTCACTCCTAAATAGTTAGCCACAGGGTTACAAAACAGATGCTAGCTCAAATAAATTCTCATATTTTAATCCTAACTCGTGACTTTTTTTCAACATTGCCCTATATCTTCTACGTAACTCCTTGGGCAGCCTGTTCTTGATTTCATTAGGTACCAATATGTAGAAAAAGCACTTTTTCCCCTTAAAAGATGATAACTGTTGTAGAACGTCTAACTTTTGCTCCTAACAGACATACCTTGTTCTATTCCATCCAACCTTTTTACACAATGTGTTGTGCGTTTCCTCTGACAAAAGCTACTTTTTGGGGGTTTTTTTTGCCCTTGCTTATCATTCCGTGCTGCTTGATGCAAAAGCCTATATCGGTGCATTGAGCAGCTGAGTGCTTGCTATGTACCAAAATTCAGTTTCTTCGAGAGCATCAACCTTTTTTTGCAAGAAATCAAATTCGCCCATCAAAAGGCCGAATTCTCGCTTAATGGTATGAATCCTCATACCATTTCCACTGAAAACATACAAACTCATCCCTTGTGGTGTTATTATGTCATACAACAAACATCTGCCAAAGTACTCAATTCTTACTGCTCTGAGCTCTGTTTTCCTGCTCTATTCTGAGATATGATTTTAGTGAAAATTTATATTAAAGGCTACACAACGATAGCTCAATATCACCATAATACTAAGAAATATATAAGTAGGGGATGGTTTATAAAAGTCCCTTCCCACTTTTAAATTAATGAAGATATCCGAAGATAATCTGAACAGTTCGATGAGATGAAAAATCTACAGATCCTGCTTTTATCTGAACAATTAACTAAATAATTTAAAAATCTTTAAATCGAAATTTTATTTCAAAAGAACTGTAAATATTATTTAAAAACTATAAACAATTATAAACAGTTTATAATTTTTCAACTTTGCTTTGTTTAGAACTATTGTTTACAACTTTGCCTGTGTAAAATTTCATTTGTCATAATTTCTTCAGTTATTTTTAGTCTATATTGCTAATATCTGTATAATGCAAGTCATTTCTTCCATATCCCTTTATACTTCTGTAAGTTATTCACTTTTAATTTTGCTTTCAAATATCTTTACATTAACTAGTATTAAGATAAAATGTTGTCTCTAGAAATTTCAGTTATTATTATTTCCTGTATTTTGCGTCTTCATTGTGTTAAATGTAAAGTTCACAAGACATTTTCTAAAAAATCCCCTTTTAATTTCTATTTTGCATCTTCAATTGCATTGGAAACTAACTTTTATTCTCATATCCATTTGTTAGGCTTTTTTACCCATTGACTTGTGGCTTATATCAGAAACGCAGACACGATGTTGCTGTTTTGTCTGAAATTCCAGCTGTTGACTCCTGATGAGAGGTCTTTTGTAAGTTACGTGGCAACACCTTCATTTAATCAAGTTTTATGTATTTTATTAGACTCTCACCAATTACTTTTACACCAATTACACCAATTATTTTCTCTTTTTCTCTCCTCTTAATTTTTCCTGCTCTATAACGTTCACTACGGTTTGTTGCCTTGCACTGCACTAGACTACGTCCCCATTTTCCTACTTTCTTGTTTCAACATTCATTTCTTCTTATTATTCTTAGACCTTGGAGAAAAAGGCTGAATAAACTACATAACGCGGTATTCGCTGTTATTTGACTTTCACAGTTGTTTCTACAATACAATGAAAAACGCACGCGTACACTTTCCAAGATATCAGGGTCGTTGGGTTTGAGGCGATTCAGTAAAATAGGTCACATTGCGTTATATATAATTGTGTGAAAATTGCGTGTGTTCACGGTAACGCTTCTTTGCTGTTTTCTCGACTTAAAACCTGAGTTTCTGGGAGAAAAAACCGTGCTACTCGCCTGAGATCGACTAAGACTGTAAGATTCTGCAACTACGATGTTTCAAAACTGAAATCTGCAGAATATTACTTCTAAATTTGAAAAATTTAAATTATAAACAAAAATAATTATTCTTAAACGTTGAAACGAGATCTTGGTTGTATTAGATATTTCAGTTGCCATTTTTAATGAAATTTTATAAATCAAATGGATAACAGAATCATAAAATAACTTGAATGTACTCGATATTTTTCTGATTTATCCAGAAAACTTTGGTTTAGAGATTTAGGACAACCCGCGAATAAAAAATGTCAAAAATTGTCTGCTCAGAATGCAGGTCGACGTTGTCGCAGCTCACCAACGTCAACATCAGGACGGTGCATGATCGTACAGACGTCCACAAGCCGTTGATCACCCTCATAATGTCAGTTACCTCCATTTAAATGGACCACCAGTTAGGTCCATTTAAAAGAGCATTTCAAAAAAGAGCTGTTATTTATTTATAATTACGTTATGAGACCGAATACATTTTGAATCCATTGTAATTCGCGTAAAACTGAAACCCTACACCCTGCAAAAGAGTTAATCGAGACTCGTCAGACCACATGATCTTTTCTACTCTTCCAGAGTCCAGCCTTGGCTATAGTGGCCCCACTCCAGTCGAGTCTTTCGATTTTTACACAAAGAAGACGGTTTCGTGTAGAACCACGACTACCAAATCCGAGATTCTTCAACTTCTGACGCATTGTTTGTTTTGCAGATGGGCCTTTCTAAAACGGTACTTAAAAAAAGCGTACAACTCGGGCAATACCTTGGGAAACTTTTTCGAACGGTGTTCTTCCTGCTCATGCTCATTCCAGCTTTGGTTTCGTGGATACCAAAGCAGGAAGCATCGTGTTACTTGATAATCTACACGCTGAAGATCACCAAGAAAGAGAGTAAAACAAGTTCCCCTCAGATCCATTTATAACATTAAACACTCACAGAATAATGGCAGCTCAAACTCAGCAAGACAAGGTCACCAGCAGCAAACTCAGTTCGTGCAGCCCCTCGCCAAACATGAGCTGTTCGTTTAAATAGTTGAAAAACGCTTTTTGTTCCACCTTTTAAACCACACAATTTATGACCACAGTATTGTTCTTATTTCTGATTTCCCATGCGTGTTTGTTTATTCTTTTAACTTATACAATACCAGTTAATTTTAACTGATACGTCAGAGTAAATTTAACGAAAGTGGTTGCGAAACTCCACTGGTGTTTGTACGTAAAAAACAGCAGGGGTGCTCTTCATTATTCGTACGGAAACAGAATAGAAAGAGAAATGATATCCATTGTAGATTTGGTTATCTGGTTACTGGTAGCTGTCGCTGTGAAACTTTATTCGAAACTGACAATGGGAATGTGCAACAGCACCACAGACATGAGGGGGAAAACTGTGATCATTACGAGTGCGAATTGTGGCATTGGGAAGGAGGCGGCTAGGCAACTTGTAAGGAGGAACGCAAGGGTCATTATGGCTTGCAGAAGTATGGAACGTGCAAAGGAAGCTGCTCTAGACATCGCCAGATCGACCGGGAAAGATAATGTGGTCATCAAACAGCTGGACGTCAGTTCCCTGAAGTCGGTGCGAGCTTTCGTTGAAGACTTCAAGAAAACTGAAGATCGTCTCGATGTTCTGATCAACAACGCCGGCATCAGCGCTCCATCTGGGCAGTGGATGACCGACGATGGCCTAGAAGTGATGTTCACAACTAACCATTTTGGTCCATTTCTGCTGACCAACCTCCTGCTGGACTTGCTGAAGAAAAGCGCCCCTTCTCGCATTGTTGTGGTGTCATCTGTTTTACACTGGATAGCCACCTTGGACCTTGGAAATTTGAACTTCGAAAAGCATCCTCGCGATCCCTCCTGGATATACTGCAGCACCAAACTGGCGAATCTGTTGTTCACTGCTGAACTGAGTCGAAGACTGCAGGGATCTGAAGTGACAGTGAATGCCTTGCATCCTGGATTAGTGGAAACATCCATCACTGATGATGGATCGCCAGGTGGCGCCTATTAGTACACCGTGTGTGTTTAGCTCTCTTATTCAAAAGTACTTTAAATGAATTATATTAAATGCTCGACCATAGAAGTGATCCAGTAACCATCGATGAACGCCTGTCTACTCGTGTATGAAGTTTCAGCTGCGCTGCTCCAGCAAAAGTTAAGTATTTTGTATATTTCTCCTTTTGGCTTGGGACAGACAATGCACTTCTTCAAGATGGACGCTAGCTTGTAGTAATTCTGTATAGCATAATTTGCAGTTGGTGGACACTAGCTTCGCTGAGCAATAACATTTTCCCTTCGCTCTCTCTCCGTTTCGTGTCACCTCCCTGCTTGCGGCGATACTCTACAGCAGGAGGTCCCGTTCACAATTGGAGAAAGCTTTGTTTTGCTGCAGTGACAAACAGGCTTAAGTTTTGTGTGACTACCAAACACGTTGACGTGCGGCTTCGAATCATCACACGGACCTGACACTGTTGACGTTCGGCAGCATTTTCAGACCTCTTTAAAACGTACAAAATTTCAACCCCGTTAAACCGGATATCCCGTTATAACGAAAGTTGAGCAAATGGAGGCAGATGAAACAGAAACGATGAATGGATACAACCCAACCCAACCATATAGTCAATTGGCACTGCAAGACGGGGAACAAGATATGAACATCAAAAATAGGGCAGAAGAACAAGACCCTAAACAAGGCGCAATAACCAGAAGCAAACAGAGGAAAAATACCATCGCAAGATATGACAGGGAAACCAGGAGTAACATTGAGGCTAATGAACCGCCAGAACCAACTAACGGAATAGAAGACTTGAAGCAAGGGGAAAAAGGACTCCCCCTCGACTCCACCCTGCCACAAGGCTCGGTGCTTGACCAAATGCTTGTGCTCAGAGCTGCGCTAGAGACCATAATGCGAGATAATAGCAGCAGAATTTCCTCTGAAATAAGAGCAAAGATAGTCCTGCAGTGGACAAAGCTAGAAACTATTCTACTTCAAACTAATGTAGAACACCAAAAAGCAATCGCAGCACTACAAATATACAAGACTGATGGAGGTATACAAATGCTACAGCGCACCCCATCATACGCTGACGCGCTGAGGAACACACTTCCTGAGGACACAAAAAAGACCAATGACCAAGGTCAGAAACAAAAAACATTGCTGCAGACACCAAATCTAGTAATCCTGAGACCAACAGAAGAAGGGAAAAATACAAGCGACCAAATAAAACAAAAGGTTAAACAAAATATGAAGAGTGACTTTGAAAACACAAGAATCAAGTCAATAAGGAAAACTAGAAACCCGGGAGTGGTGATAGAAACGGCTAGCAAAGAGGAAGCTGAGCAGATCTTGACAAACACCAAAATAACGACACTTGGGTTAAAGGCGGAAATCCCGCGAAGAAAGGGCCCCTCAGTTGTCGTGTTTGGTGTCGACTCTGACATAACACCAGAACAACTAGCCCAGGAAATCTTTAGAAAGAATCTCAAACAGGTCCTCCCACACAAGGAAGCAAAAAATATGGTTATGCCCAAATACAAAACAAAGGCAAGAAACGGAATAGATAGCAACTGGACGATAGAGTTAGCTCCGGTTGCTTGGCAAGTCATCAAGGGCCAATCTCAAATCTATGTCGAGTGGAGTAGTCTGCGCTTCAGAGAGCATGTGGTGATACCAAAATGCTTTCGCTGCTGCAAGCATGGCCACACAACGCATACATGCACACAGAAGGAATCTACCTGTGGCCACTGCTCGGGAAAAGGGCACGAATTTAAAAACTGCCCGAATAAAGCTAGCGAACCAAACTGCGCCAACTGCAAAAGCTTAAAATTAGATCATGCACACTCAATCAGAGATCCAAACTGCCCAACATACATCCACACAAAGAGTTTATACCAGGCCAGGATCGATTATGGGGACACTCTCTAAACGATCATACAACACCGGGATCCTAAAGATACAGCAACTAAACGCACAGCGAGCCCGAGCAGTGGTAGAGCAGATCCGAAAGAAAGCAGACGAGGAAAACACTGATATTGTAATAGTCCAGGAGCCATACACACATCAGAAGCGGGTGAGGGGATACCATATATCGTACAAAATCGTGCACTGTACAGAAGATACGCCTTGGGCGGCAATTATAGTAAGGAATCCAGACATAACTGTCACTAAAATCCAACAGCTCTGCACACCCTGGGCAGCCTGTGCCCAGCTGATCACATCCGTTGGAACCATCTATATAATCGCTCTATATTGTAGACCCGGCGTAGAAATTGACTTTGCTACAGCATATCTAGAAAACGTCCAGTCAATCCTAGCTGGAAACAAGATAATTATTGGTGCGGACGTAAATTGCCGGTCCCCACAGTGGCATAGCTATACCCCTGATCGACGAGCAACAGCAAATGGACAGAAGTTAGAAGACTTTCTATCAAATTCCATCTTTACTGTTATGAATCAACCTCATTGCCTTCCCACATTCTCAAACACACTGTGGGAATCGACCATAGATGTTACCCTGGTGACAAGGAATATTGAAAATTATATCTCCGACTGGACAGTGCAAAGTGATTGGACGACTTCAGACCACAGGACAATCACATACTCCATAAACAGAAGCTTGGAAAGGATACCTATTTTAAGACAGATGCAGAACAGATTCAACATCCACAAAGCTGACTGGGACAAATTCAAAAGGACACTAAGTAGCCAAGAACAGGCCTACATGGAAGCCCATAGAAATATACAATCGGAGATGGAAAATCCGGAAATCCTTCAAAGAGTCATGACTAAAATGATCACCACGGCGGCGGAAGCAAGCATGAAAAGGAGAACTCCGATTTCAAGGCCAATGCCTTGGTGGACCCCTGAGCTGCAAAGGCTAAGGAAAATGGTACAGGGAAAACGAAGAGAATTTCAAAGGGCAAGAAGAAGCTGGCCACAGGAAGAAGTCACGGAAATGAGAAACAGGTACCGCCAGCTTAGAAATCACTACATGGAGCAAATCAAAAAGAGCAAAAGGGAAAGCTGGCAGAGATTCGTCCAAACAACAGGAAACACCGATCCCTGGGGAGTGGTGTTGAAAATCATAACTAGCAAGCTCCCCAGAGGAGAAGTTATGGTGGCAACAAAAACGCCACAGGGCTCACTGACTACAACGTGGAGAAACTCAGTTGCAAATATTCTTGCAGCAATATTCGTGGAACCGCCAACAGAACTGACACTGGAGCAGGAGGAGATATGTCACGCAAATGAAAGTTACATAAACACCCACAAAGAACCGCCGTTTACTCTTGAGGAGCTCCAAGAAGCGTCGGGCAGAACAAAAAACAAAAAATGCCCAGGTTTAGATCTAATTGAACCAGAGATGATTAAAAAGACTGCTGAATGTGTCCCACAACTCCTACTACGACTGTACAATAGTTGCCTGGAGCAAGGTCACTTTCCAACACAATGGAAAAAAGCCATCTTAAAATTAATACCAAAAAGCCCTACAAAACTGCCGGAACTGC
This sequence comes from Mastigoproctus giganteus, assembly GCF_048544385.1. NCBI lineage: Eukaryota > Metazoa > Arthropoda > Arachnida > Uropygi > Thelyphonidae > Mastigoproctus > Mastigoproctus giganteus. The sequence goes on along the minus strand of NC_143581.1, from coordinate 202,447,505 downwards.
CAACATCCTATAGACCAATTGCCTTGCTATCGACGGTGAGCAAAATCCTGGAAAGACTACTACACAAGAGAATTGAACAGCACTATATGGAAGCAAACCTTAGCAACTCAAAACAATATGGGTTCAAATCTGGAACCTCTACTATTGATGCGATCCGAGATCTCCTTAACAGAGCTGCACAATGTACCAGCAAGTACTTCCTGGTGATCGCGGTGGACTTCGCTGGGGCGTTCGACACCCTTTGGTGGCCGAGCGTCCTGGCGAGGCTTCGTGCTGCAGCCCTTCCAAAAAATCTATTTGACTGTGTAAAGTCGTATCTCACTGACAGGGAAGTGCAGATCCTTGCGCCCTATTCCAGCCTATCACGTGCAGTTCGCAGGGGCTGCCCCCAGGGTTCTGTTCTGGGGCCACTCCTGTGGAACTTGGTCCTCGGTGACTTTCTCTGCAAGGACCTGGGGGAGGTTGAGGCGAAGGCCTTTGCCGATGATTTACTTTTAATCACAGCAGTTGATTCAAGAGCCAACCTTGAAAAACAAGCAAATGGAGCGCTGCAAATCCTACAGGATTGGGTTAAACTAAATAACCTAAAACTAGCACCGGAAAAAACCAACTCGGTCCTCTTGAAAGGGAAACTAAACTTAAACAGGCCACCACAAATCAAAGTAGAAGGAATAACAGTTAAATTATCAAACGAGATAAAATACTTAGGAATTATCATTGACAGCAATCTCTCATTTAAGTCCGCCAGTATGGATGACAAAAACCAGCAGAGTAACAAACAGGAAAATTCTTGAAACAATTCAGAGGAACATACTACTTACAATCACTAGAGCGAGTAGCACAGTTAGTACGGCGGCGCTCCAGGTCATTGCGGGTGCACTACCCCTTGACCTGGAAGTTGCTCGCGCGGGACTAGTGTATTATCACAAAAAAGCGATTCCAATTACAACCTGTGGCATAACCCTTGACGTGACTAGTGGCTGGAAGAGGGAAAAAAAAAAAGGATAGATGAATTCCTAACAGAAACCTGGCAAAGAAGGTGGAATGAAACCACCAAAGGAGCAATAACCCATAAATTTCTTCCACTGGTGACAAAAATGCACCCGAAAGCCCCACTGTGGTTTTTCCCGGGCCTTAACGCTACGTATCTACTAACGGGTCATGGTCCGTTTAAGGAAAAGCTAAACATGCTAGGCATAACAGAAGATAGAAATTGTACTTGCGGAGAACCCGAATCATGGACTCATATCATGCATGAATGTGAAAATTATGACGACATAAGAGCGAGCCTCATTAGAAACATCCAGTACAATCCAATTAACCAAGAATCCCGACTCCTGAATTCACAAGAGGAGTTTGTAGCTTTTACCAACTTTGCAACTCAACTATTTACAAGAAGGAAACCAATTATTGCAATACAATCTGTCCAACAGGAAGACAACAACACTCAATAGAAAAGCCTAAACTTAGAAGGAATGGATGAACCAGAACAACGGAGAAATTCAAACAAACCAGAAACAAAGAAGAAAATCCAACAGTTCAAAAAATGCACCTTTAGTGCCAATCAAAGCTGCTCACAGGAAAAGGAGAAAACAACTATCTTGAGGAAAACTACCACAGACAAGACAAATTCTCGTCACACTGATGAAATTCCTGAAAGAGACCAACACTGAAGCGTCCCAGAGCTAGAGTAGAGCGCCATCTGGCTCTCAGATCCTGCACCTGCAGGATTCTCTTTAAACCCCATTTTTTCGCAAGGGAAGAACCCTCTTCTCCCCTTGCCACCCTTCTTTCCCTCTGGTGGGGCATGGGCATGCTTCACTGAAAAACGGGGGGTCATCCTCTCTATCGACCCCTTTGCTTCCTATTTCCACCCCCAGTCTTCTGCCTCCCCACCCAAAACTGTCATCTTACATAGCGATCAGCCCAACATCAAAATTTAAGACACACCAAAATTTATGCCCGACCTTTTAGGCCTTACAGACTTTCAGTGTAAACCCCAAACGATGTTTAAAAGAACCTTAACTTACTAAACTATGCTCGCGACTTCTCCAATGTATTTTATTTTTATATACATTTTATTTTTTTTTTTTTTAGGTCCTTGCCACTGAAATCTCAGGAAAGTAAGTGGTAGGACCCGCCAGAGTAAAATAGCTTCATTGGGTACACCCGGCCAGCCTCCTCGTGGCAGGGTGTGAAAACGTCAGGTCCCACTAGGGGCCTGGCGGCTAATAGGCCGGATGAACAAAGGGCACAACACGCCACATAGCTCATGAACCATATATATTTAAAAAAAAAAAAAAAAAAAAAATCTCAGGCTTGCCCGAAACATAGAAACTACGCGGAGATGGGGGAAACCCCAGGAGCCGTTAGACCCCCAACACACCTTACACCTTACATCCATCACTCTTGACTGTCGGGGAATTGTTAAACTTGCGCTTGTGCCACTGGTGTACCCTTTCTTAAAGACCAGTCGGGAAGGGGCCCAGACAACCGTTTATTTGGCTGTAGAAGAAAGCTTAAAAAACGTGTCTGGGGAATATTTCGTAGATTGTAGTCCGGCTATGAGGTCTCCGAGAGCCAGGAACTCAAGGTTGGCACGTGAGTTGTGGGAGGTGTCTGTGAAAATGACAAAATTGGAAGAGCACAGATGCTGAAACTAAACAGGTATATTTTTAAATAATTAGAGATAATTATTTCTTTCTTACTTTGATTTTAAAAACTATACCGATATTGACATTAAAGGACATTAATTGCAACAGTGTACTTAATGACTTTTAATTATTAAGTTTCCTTAAAGAATTTAGTTAACTGACAGACAAGTTTACTTTCAAATTAATCTCGAATTTCTCTTTACGATTTGAGTTCTGTATTCTGGAAATATTGACATGAATAAAGAAATTTTTGAAGAGTGTGTCAACTTAAATTTGCTTGAAGAAATTAATAAGTAGAACTCACAGACCTTATGTTCCTGTTTGCCTATATCATCAGCCACGTTGCCTCTCTTCAGAGATCACATATTTAAGTACGTAATGCCTTTTTTTAGATGTAGCTTCCACACGTGGTCACAGGATCCCACGACCGGGGCAGAGAGCAGCGCAGAGTCAGTAATGAAAGTCTTGCACCGAGAGAATTGTGGGATCATCTGTATCATGGTGTTATTGAGACAGAAGATGGGCAGAAGCAAACTAGTACTGCGACATCGTTCGATTAATACAGTTGAGGAAGCAGTTTGAGTGGATGGAGTGGCGAGGAGTGTGTGTACTTTCTTGAAGAGTTCAGTGGAAAAGTCCATGAAAGCCGTGAAGGAGTCTTTGTCCTGAATGGGAACGTGGACAAGTTGGAGAGTTGTTCGGGACAGGGCAGTAAGTAGCTTAGTTCTTATATTCATATAGGTATTGCGGAAGGAAAATAGGTGGTTCCAGTCATCTGTATCGCTGCAGACACAAGAAGAGTCAGAAGTGAATCCCGATGAAAAAGACTGTGATCTACTTGATAGATAAGAACGAGGATTTCCGCCTGTTTGTTTCCACCTTGATTTCAGAGTGGACCCTAATATGATTGCGATGAAATTCCGCTTCTTGGTTCCTTCTAAGTTTGTGCAGGACTCCAAGATTTGTTACTTCTTACTACAAAGTTTGGGATGATCAGTGATCCACCGACCTCTGCATGTGAGCTCAGTGTTCGTGACGACCGATTACTTTGGTGTAGTGCTTATGACCGAATAAATTTATATTTGGAAACGATTGAAATTAAGGATATTGAATGTTTAAAAAGACAAATTTAAATTTTCAGGTTTTTATTTTTAAATTCTTGCCCAGTTTGTTTCCTAGGAGTTTTCTGTTTCACGTAAGGAATTTTTACAAGGACTAGTTTGAGGACATGAGCGTCGAATGTACTGGCCATCTGAGTGCCCTAACTTCCAGAGAATCCCCTCAAATGAATTGAATTGTTGGGTGCATATGAGGAGATGGTGCTCAAAAAGCAGAACTGAATTCGTCCCCCGCTTTGAAAGCCGAATTGGTGGAAAATATTGGAGTACATTTATAAAGGAGTGTTGGAGAATGTTCCAAGGAGACCGGAGGTTGTTCTGGATTATCGGGTTCAGCACACTTTATTAGTAAATGAAGGTTAATTGTTGATACCTTGTTGCTGTTGTAATAGTTTTAGGAGGATATGCGACTAAAGCCATATTGCTCCGAGTATCCTGTTTGTAAATTGCGCGTTCTGTTGTTAATTTTCTGTTTGTTGGATGAAAAACTCTAGTTTCTTGGAGAAAAAATGCTCCTTTCGCCTGATACCGACTAACTCAGCCACGTTTTGAAAAAAGGCCGATAAAAATTTCCCCTGTAATCGAGGGGACTCCAAATCAGTTCTTTGTTTTGATACCTGATTTCTCGAAAATAACCTATTGATCTTGGTTTTGTGATCGCTATTCATCACTTTATCTTCTTTGCCTCGGGATCATTCTAGAAGTGCGACTCTCGTTCCCAATAGTAATGCTGTTTAGAAAACCAGATTCGCTATTGGGTGTTTGAACAAAATCTTTGCCAGCTGCCGATCGTCTCAGTTTTAAGAAACACCGAAACATCCAAGCACAGTTTAAACGTACATTCTTGGATTGTGATTTCACTTCAGTCTGTTCCGTGTGTGATTGCCTTTGGTTCAAGAACGATGTGAAGATTGTAGCAGCTCGACTTCAGACTGTATTTTCAAATAAGGATGTAAGTCAAATGTCGGCCTGTAAAAGCTGTCGTGGCTCTCTCAAGAACAAAATGATTCTAACTCTATCGAATTCAAATGGTTTTAAATATCATCCTATTCCACAGCACTTTCCGAAACTATATTTGGTAACGGAACGTCTCATATGTCCGAGGCTTCAATTCATGCATATTCCTCGCCTGCAGCATTCATATGGTCAATACGGAATTCTCGGTCAAGTGATAAATGTTAGCCTAAAGAAGTTTCACTTAACTTCCGCTTTGCGTGCTCGTCACACACACACACAACTTTCTTTAACTTATACGACACCAGTACATATTGACTCATACGTCAGTGTTTACTTTATAAAAGTATTTGCGAAACACCACTTTTGCTCTTTTTTACATAAAACACAGCACACGTGCCTTCCTATTTCACAAGGAAGTGGAACAGAAGGAGAAATGATATCCACAGTACACTCTCTCTTTGCAGATTTGATTCTTGCCCTGTTGCTGGCAGCTGTCGTTGTGAAAATTTATTCGAAACTGACAACGGGAAAATGCAACAGCACCACAGACATGAGGGGGAAAACTGTGATCATTACGGGAGCGAATTGTGGCATTGGAAAGGAGGCGGCGAGGGAACTTGTAAGGAGGAACGCACGGGTCATTATGGCTTGCAGAAGTATCGAACGTGCAAAGGAGGCTGCTCTAGACATCGCCAGATCGACCGGGAAAGATAATGTGGTCATCAAACAGCTGGACGTCAGTTCCTTGAAATCAGTGCAGGCCTTCGTTGAAGACTTCAAGAAAACTGAAGATCGTCTCGATGTCCTGATCAACAACGCCGGGATCAGCGCTCCATCTGGGCAGTGGATGACCGAAGATGACCTAGAAGTGATGTTCGCTACTAACCATTTTGGTCCATTTCTGCTGACCAACCTCCTGCTGGACTTGCTCAAGAAAAGCGCCCCTTCTCGCATCGTTGTGGTGTCATCTGTTTTACACTGGATAGCCACCTTGGACCTTGGAAATTTGAACTCCGAGAAGCACCCTCGCGATCCCTCCTGGATATACTGCAGCACTAAACTGGCGAATCTGTTGTTTACTACTGAACTGAGTCGAAGACTGCAGGGATCGGGAGTAACAGTGAATGCTCTGCATCCAGGAGTAGTAAAAACCTCCATCGTTCGTGACTCTGGGGTAATTGTTAAACGGGTGCTGGTGCCACTGTTCTACCCTTTCTTAAAGACCAGCCGGGAAGGGGCCCAGACAACCGTTTATTTGGCTGTAGAAGAAAGCTTAGAAAACGTGTCTGGGGAATATTTCGTAGATTGTAGTCCGGCTATGAGGTCTCCGAGAGCCAGGAACTCAAGGTTGGCACGTGAGTTGTGGGAAGTGTCTGTGAAAATGACAAAATTGGAAGAGCACAGATGCTGAAACTAAACAGGTATATTTTTAAATAATTAGAGATAATTATTTCTTTCTTACTTTGATTGTAAAGAACTATACCGATATTGACATTGAAGGACATTAATGCAACAGTTGTACTTAATGACTTTTAATTATTAAGTTTCCTTAAAGAATTTAGTTAACTGACAGACAAGTTTACTTTCAAATTAATCTCGAATTTCTGTTTACGATTTGAGTTTTGTATTTTGGAAATATTGACATGAATAAAGAAATTTTTCAAGATTGTGTCAACTTAATTTTGCTTGAAGAAATTAATACGTAGAACTCACATACTTAATGTTCCTTTTTGAACTTCGAGATGTAGCTTCCACACGTGGTCCCAGTATTCCAAGTACAGTGTCCCAACTGCCTTATACAGTAGTGTTCCTATGACCCTCCTATCTCTACAAGAAAATTATCGATAAATCATCGACAGGACAGAACGGCTACTCCTCACAGCCTGCGTACAGTGCACGGAGAATTTCATGTCTGATTGTATGGTAACCACTCTTCCATCATAGTGTTTAATTCAATCACACCAAGTTATTTGTGGTTTATATGCTGTGTGTCCATTTGGGGGAAGTGGTCTAAGTTGTAGATAACAATCATACTCTGGAACGAATATACCCCAGTTCCAGTGATACCACACGAAGGCCGATGCTCTGGAAGCAATGTTCCCACTCCTGGACGTTCTAGAAGTCAACAAGTAGAAAAGGTTGTAGTCGTGGGTTCTCTAACAGGAATTAATGCAGCATGGAGGTAATATCCCTACAAGGGATCGTAGAGTGTTAGTGGTGCAATAGAATAAAAGCAAAGCCTTAGTTCTGACAGGGAAAGCGATGAAATCACACAGTGGAGATCAGAATCAACAGATCCCATCTGCCACCCATCTGCTGCACAGTTGGTAGGATCCCCGTCCTTCCTCCCCACACAGGGTGGGAGAGATGTGAGTTCGAGTCCTCAACGACGGGAGTAATTTTTATTGGCCTTTACCTTACAACAACAGCAACACAATCGTATTCAATGAAGTGCGCCATTTTCAAGACTGACAGGATCCAGCGGCTGGGACGGTGAGCATCCCACAGTCAGTAATGAAAGTCTTGCATTGAGAAAATGTTGTGAGCTCCTGTGTCATGATGTGATTGAGGTAGAAGATGGGCAGAATAAAACCAGTACTGCGAATCGTTCAGTTAATATAGTTGAGGAAGCACTTAGCCATTAGAAAGAGACTCAGAGAGGACATAAGATGATTTAACACAAGAAAAGTAGAACAAGCATTAAGGGAAAACAAAGGATTTAAATCAGCAGCCATGAGCAGTAATACAGAAAGACAAATGATACTGAAACTGAAGAATAGCGATGGTGTACTTATAAACAGCAGAGAAGGCATAATTCAAATAGCAGAAGACTACTATAGAGAACTATACAAGGAGCGAGGGAATAATGCCAGCAGTGGGGAAGATGGATTGCAAAGTAGCAACACATACGACATACCCAATATTCTTCCTGATGAGGTAGAACATGCATTGAAGAAAATGAAGAATCGGAAAGCCCCGGGGGAAGATGAAGTTACTGTAGAGTTGTTAAAATTGGGAGGAAGAGACATAACACAAAAACTGGCAAGGCTCTTCACAAAGTGCATTAGAAAAGGTGTGATGCCTATGCAGTGGAATAATGCAATCATAGTTTTGCTGCATAAGAAAGGAGATAAATCAGAAATTGGAAATTATAGACCGATTAGCTTGCTATCCCACATCTACAAGTTGTTCACAAGGGTCATTACTAACAGATTAGAAAGAATACTTGATGAGAATCAACCGAAAGAGCAAGCTGGCTTTAGGACAGGATTCTCAACTATGGATCACCTTCACGTAATATCACAACTAATGGAGAAAGCAAATGAATATAAAACACCATTATGCCTGGCATTTGTGGATTATGAAAAGGAATTTGACTCCATACAGCAAAGGGTACTAAAAAGACAAAGCACAGATACCCCACTTATTATGATTTTGAAGAAAATATATGAGAGTGCTACATCCTTTATTAGACTAGACAAAGACAGTAGCAAATTTAAAATCGAGAAAGGAGTTCGACAAGGAGACACAATATCTCCGAAGCTGTTTACTGCTGCCCTTGAGGAAGCTTTCGGAAGATTAGACTGGTCGCAGAAAGGAGTCAATGTGAACGGAGAGTACCTAAACCATTTACGATTTGCAGATGACATTGTGGTTATAAGCCACGATCCCAAAGAATTAGAGGAAAATCTTAATCAGTTATGCACAGTTAGTAAGGATTTAGGATTAAAGATAGGAAGGGAAATAATGATTGAAGGAGCAGTAATTGAAAAGGTGGAGTCATATACTTATCTGGGACAAGTTATTAGCTGTAATAATGATAAATGGCTGGAAGTCAAGAGAAGAATAAATTTTGGATGGATAGCATTCAGGAAATATAGTCACATACTGAAGAGCAATATCCCAGTTTGTCTGAAACGTCAAATAATGAATCAATGTATACTCCCCACCATGACTTATGGAAGTGAAACTTGGGCACTCACCAAAAGAATGGAAGAGAAGCTGAGAACTACACAGCGAAGAATGGAACGAATCATATTGGGAATCAGACTGTTAGATAAGAAGAGAAACACATGGATTAGGCAGCAAACTCAAGTAAAGGACATTCTTATCAAAACTAAAGAACTAAAATGGTCTTGGGCAGGACACATAGCTCGAAGACATGATGGCAGACAGATGGACTAAGAAAATAACAGAATGGTACCCAAGAGGAGCTAGAAGAAAACCTGGAACACAACGTTTGGAGATGGATAGATGAAATTCATGAGTTTGTGGGTAGTAAATGGATGTCCAGTGCTCAAAACAGAAGGAACTGGAAAGTTTCTGGGGAGACCTTCATCCTGCAGTGGGTTGAAAATGGCTGCTGCTGATGATGATGATGATGATAAAGACCGATGTCATTAAGAGAGGAGGAAACTGGAGTGAAATCAACGATGGAGAGAAGTACATGGACAGGGCATGGTGGCGAGGCTTCGGACGTCGACCCGTGGAATGGCGGAACGTGATAGAAAAGAAGGTTGAAGAGTGGCGCCATCTATTGGCAGAATCCCGAACGTTTACGAAACATTTCTGTAAAATAAAGAAACGTATTTTTAAATTCTGATTTATTTTATGAACTATTGCTTTTCCACAAAATAAAATATAGCGAAATTACAATGTTGCTCTTCTGAACTTCAGGCTGTGAATAAAGAAAACTTTTAACAATAGTTAAAGCCAACTTTTATATTAATTTTATATTCAAAATCAGTATAAATAACTCACACAAGAGAGAAAGAAAGTATTTCATTTCATATAAATAATTAATAAATAAAAATAACAAACTGAATAACGGTACTTACCGGGTTTAATTAAAAAAGGGAAACCCCGATCTTACAGTCCTCTAAATCACTTTATGCAACAAACAAACTTAAAATGTTTGAGAGAATGAATCAGTTTATGTGAACATGCGCAATTGAATCCATATCCATGTACATTAATTTTTCTTTCATTTCTAAGGCGTTTGATCGTGCTTGGCATAAGAATAGATATTGATAAACAGCGCCATCTACTAACAGAAATAGATATAAATGCCAGATTATACTGTCACTAGAGCTTTATTTTCTGAATTTTTGATTTTTAAGGATCTACTCATCACCTTTTCAAACAGCTGTCATTATTACTATCACTCAATAATAAATCCTTAATTTTCCATTTTTATCCTGGATCCCACTTCTAGAATTTCAAACCAAAATAGAATGCTGTCCTCAAAGTATTAAATAATAATATTACAATTAAATAATATATATATAGCATTATTTAAAAAGCTTTTGCATTGAAGCAAAACATCTTTTAAATTGTATAAAAAGAATAATTTCTGTTTTTCTTTCTAAATAATAATAGCAATAATAATTCCACATGATCCTGAACTATATACGTACTCGTAATTTACATCCGGGACATATTTCCTCCAAAAAAAAAATTAAATAATAATAATGAATGCAAAATCCATAATAATTATATAATATGATTATGCTGCAAACTTTCTCGAAAAATTATCAACACTGTATTAAACATTACGGGAAAAGTAATAATAATTGTAAAAATTGAAAAATAAATTTAAAAAATTATACAATTTCTTAGTTATTTAAATATTAGGTAATACACCACTCAGGAGCATTATGGTTTCTGTACAGAATTGATGCTTTGTCTTTCTCGTACTTAATATTAGTTTACTACTACACCAAGTGGCCAAAAAATTAGGAAAAGGTGCAACTGATAAAGACAGGTAATTAAACGAATGGTATGCAAATTAGAGTTTTCTCATACTATGATTACAAATGCAAGGAACTGCGTATGGGTAGCAGTAATCTCGGAGTAATTTATCAATCTTGTGGTCCTACACGTAGGGTTATAGAAAACGAAAAAGACTTGGGGTAATTGTGAAGTGAGACATAAAATTCTCTGAGCAGTGCAGAAATGTTGCCAGGACAGCTCGTGGAGTTTTGTAAATGATCTTCGGAAACTTTGTTAGTAGGGATTAGGAAGCAAATATCCCTTTTTAGAAGAGCATAGTTAGGCGCCATCTTGAGTACTGCATACAGGTCTGGAGGTCACACTTTAGGAAGGATGTAGATCTGTGAACGCATGCAGAGAAAAGCAACTAGATTGGTGAAGGGAACAAAAGGGTTTCTCTCATCAAGAAAGACTTCAATTCTGCCAATTGCAGTGTCTGCAGAGAAGACACTTGAGAGGTGATTTGATTGAGGTGCATAAGGCTTTGAATGGATTGAGCAGGTTCAATGCTGATGGGATTCGTCCTCTTGCTCACACCACATATATGAGGGCATAAATTTAGCATTGGTATTACTATTAGCAATGGCCACGTGGTGCAAGGAATCCAATGGCTTATGCTGCACCATCCAAAACAAAAAATAATAATAATAAACAAATAAATAATAAATAAAAATAAATTAAATTAAAAAATAATATAAAATAAAATAGAATAATAATAATAATTATTATTATTATTATTATTATTATTATTAACATTATTATTGCTGCTCTTATATTATATTATTTCTCCCTGATTGGAGGTTCCACCTCGTGACGGGTATTGCTACCAAGTACCCAGGGTGGTTGTTGTTGTTGTTGTTGTTATTATTATTATTAAGGAACCACCAGCATGGGAAAGAAGACTTCAGCAGAAGATAAAAGAATGAAGAGTCAAGATAGGCCAATTGACGCAGTACCAATGGGGCAATAGGAGTAAGAAATTAATTGGAAAAGTGAAGAGCATCTTCAAGAGAGACAACGTCCACAGCAAACATGAGACCAGAAATCAGAGAATAGGAGAGTACTTGGACACACTGAAGCAGAACCTACTCGCACTCAGCAAGAGACTACACCGATACAAAGAGAGCTCCCAGAGAAAAATAAATAACCGAAACTTCGATGAGGACCAAAGAGGTTTCTACAGGAGTCTCGGAGAAGACGGGAAAGAAGGGAACGGACCACCCGAGAAGAAGACGATCTAGGAGTTTTGGGGAAATTATATGGAGCAGTGAAGTAAGACATAACAGCCGAGTCCCCTGGATAGAACTAGAAAGCAAGAAAACCAAGGACGTACAAGAAATGAGAGGGTGGGAGATTCGGGAAGAAGTGAAACAGACGATCAACAACTCTCACAACTGGTGAATTCCAGCAATAGATACTGTCCACAACTATTGGTACAAGAAGTTCACTTGCACACACAAGCATCTAGCAGAGCAATTCACTCGAATAATGAGTCACCCAGAGACAATCGCGAAGTTTTTCACTCAAGGAATCATATATCTCAAGCCTAAAGACGAAAATAAAAGAAACCCGGCGAAATATAGGCCAACCACCTGCCTCCCAACAATGTACAAGAAGATCCTGACCAGCTGCATAATAATGGTCTGATATCTTCCTGCATAACCAGGAAGATATCAAACTAATTGGAGATCCAGAACATAATGGCCGAACAGCAGAAAGGTAGCAAGCGGCTGAGAAAATGATGCAAGGAGCAAATAACCATAGATGTCGCGGTTATGGAGCAAGCCTACAAGAAGCGCCGCAACATGTACACAGCCTACATTGATTACCTCAAGGCCTTCGACTCCGTGCCTCATGGCTGGCTAATAGAGGCGCTGAACATCTACAAAGTCAATCCGATAGTGACAAACTTCCTAGGAGAAACCTTGGCGAAATGGAGAACCACCATTAAGGTCGAAAACATCACAATCAGGCCAATCCTCATCAGGAGCGGAATCTTTCAGGGAAATGCCCTTAGCACATTGTGGTTTTTTCTAGTACTTAACCCGCTATCCACCATGCTCAACAGTAGCAAGTACGGATATAACCTCAAAGAAGGAAGGAAGAACCCGTACACCCTTACACACCTGATGTACATGGATGACACCAAGCTCTATGCAGGAACCGAGAAGCACCTCCAGCAACTACTCCAGATCACCGAAGAATTTAGCAATGATATTAGGATGGAATTTGGTCTGAACAAATGCAAGACCCACGGATTGCACCAGGGGAAATCAGTCGGCCTTAACTTCCAGATGCTGACTGGTAAAGAGATCGAAGCTATGACAGAAGGAGAGACCTACAAATACCTAGGGATGATGCAGGCTCAGCAGTTACAGCATAAGGATTTAAGGCCTGCCTGACCGAAAAATATCATCAGAGACCCAGAAGCCTGCAGAAAGCAAATCTGAACGGAGGGAAGACAGTTAAAGCCATGAACACCTATGCAGTCCCAGTGCTTCGGGGTCATAGATTGGACTAACACCGAGCTGGAGGATATCATGAGAAAGACAAGGACAATGATGACCAAGGGCCGCCAACACCACCCGAGAGCTGCCGTGGAGAGACTGACAATTGCCCGGAAAGAAGGAGGAAGGAGCCTGATAGACCTTATTGAGCAACAGAAGACAGCGATAGTGAACCTGAGGATTATTTACAGAAACACACAGCAGCACTCCACTAGGCCATAAGGAAGATAGACAAGCGGTGTATCCAACTCAACCTAAGCGAGGAGTCATCCCACAACCAGGAGGCACAAACGAAGCTAGAAAGATGGGCAGAGAAGACACTCCACGCAAGACACTACAATGATCTCTATCAAGATCACATAGATAACATTGCTTCCAGTGCATGGCTCACGAGCTGGACGCTCTTCCCCGAGAATGAAGGATTCATGCTCATCATCCAAGAAAGATGCAGTATGATGTATGATTGCAGTATGATTGATGAATTTTGAGGTTATGATGAATGTGTGGCTAGATTCAGTGTTCCTTACATTTCGAGGATACAGCTCTAAAACGGTGTTCGCAGGCCGGCCGCTAGTTAGTACACCAGACAGAACCTATTGGTAACTCTCTAGGAGGCTTCCGTATCAGCTAGTGTATAATCTTTTTACCTCTACTCTGCCAGATAGTGACTGAAGGGAGTCCGAGTAGTGTGTATGCGGGGAGCATTGTCGAGGCCACGTTATGTCAAGGATCTGGGTATATTCTTACCATGTGTACGCCCATATCCAAAAATTTCATTACTTCATACAGCATGTCCCACCCACTTTTTCTTACTATTGAATACACCATGAATTGTCAAACTAATAGAGCAAGCTTATCTGCGAAAAGATCTAAACCTCCCAAGCACGTCCTAATTCATTTCACAAATATACGTGGTCTCAATTCTAATCTCAACGATGTCCATTTCCACTTGCAGTCTGCCAAACCCCATGTACTTTTCTGACAGAATCACAGTTATCGGTTGATTCAACTACTTCTCATTTCAGTTGCCCAAATTATTCGCTATATGATTCCTTTCGACTCAAAGGTGGTACTTGTGCATATGTCCGTTCCTATATTCCCTGTCAGAGACTCGATAACTTGGAATCTCCTGTTTTCAATCTTTTCTGGCTTAATATCTCTCTACCTCATTGTGTCAAATTCATCTGTTGTCTCTACCGTTCTCCCAACTCGACTAATCACTTGGAGCTCTTTGACTTCCTCTCGTTGCAACTTCACTTTCTCCAGTCCAACTTTCCTGACAGTGAGGTAATTTTCCTTGGTGATTTTAATGTTCACAACCCCAGCTGGCTTCCGTTTTCTAGTCACACAGACCCAGCTAGTCAAGATGCCGAGGCCTTTGCAATTACTAATGACCCTAGCACAGATTGTTCATTTACCTACAAGAATACCGGACAATCCTAACCATACAGCCAATATGCTTGATCTTTTTCTCACAAACAACCCCTCTAAGTACACGGTCGAAGTGAGAGCTCCTTTAGCCACTTCAGATCACAACTTGGTGATTGCCTCTTCTCCAATGGAACCTTTATCTCATGGCTATTCCCAACCTCGTGTTGTTTGGCATTACAAGAATGCAAAATGGGATGACTTGCGAGACTTTTTTTCTTCTTTTGTTTGGTCGGATTACTGTTTCAAAACTTCTGATGTCAACGTTTGCTCAGATCGTGTCAGTGAAATTATTCTTGAAGGAATGGAATCCTTTATCCCACACTCCACTTTAAAATCTCGTCCTTTATCTAATCCTTGGTTTTCCAATAAATGTGCTAAGGCTGTTCAAGAGAAGAATGTTGCATATTGTAATTGGTTTCTAATTCTTCAGTTTCATTTTCTTCCTATACTAAAGCTCTAACCAATTGTAAAGCAGTTACTAATCAGTCCAAACTACAGTTTGAACAGGCTAAGAGTAGGAATCTTACTTCTTGCCCTAATGGTAGCCGAGCATTCTGGTCTCTTGCCAAAGCTATTGGCCGCAACTTTTGCCCATCGCTGCTCCCACCTCTGTCTAATCCAGATGGTTCTGTTGTCACTTCAGCCAAGGATAAAGCTGACCTGCTAGCATCCCATTTTTCTTCCAGCTCATGTATTAATAATCTTGGTAAAACACCTCCCACCATTCCCAACACGCTCCATTCAATGCCTCCTGTGGTCTTCCGTCAAAAGGATGTCAGAAGGATTTTGACAAATCTTGATGCTACGAAAGCTCCAGGTCCTGATGGTATTTCTCCACTTGTTCTCAAAACCTGTGCTCCTGAACTTTCTCCTGTTCTTTGCCGCCTTTTTTCACTTTCTTATTCCAAAGGTGTTTTTCCTTCTGTTTGGAAATTTAATCAAATCCAGCCAGTTCCTAAAAAGGGTGACAAATCGTTCCCATCCAATTATCATCCCAATGCAATTACTGTACTTCTAATTTTTCTAAATTAATGGAGAAATCAATTAACCGCCAACTCTTAAATTACCTAGAAACCTACCGTCTGATCAACGATCGCCAGTATGGATTCCGTCAGTGCCGATCCACTAGTGATATTCTGGCTTATGTTACCCATTTATGGACTAATTCAATGGAAAGGTTCGGTGAAACACAAGTAGTTGCTCTTGACATCTCAAAGGCTTTCGATCGTGTTTGGCATAAAGGTCTTCTAAACAAGCTTCCATCTTGTGGTTTTCCAACTGTTTTTAGTAATTGGTTATCCAGTTTTCTCTCTGATCGCTCACTGAGGGTGATGGTTGATGGCTCTCTGTCTTCTAACTTCTCCACTAATGCTGGTGTCCCCCAAGGTTCAGTTCTTTCCCCCACTCTTTTCCTCTTGTATATTAATGACCTTCTTCCATTGACTGGAAATCTTATCCATAGTTTTGCCGATGATAGCACATTGCATTCCACTTTCTATTTTCAGAAACCTTGTCCTGCTCAATCAGCTTCAACTTCTCGATAATCTGCTACCAATTCCTTAAATGCCGATCTTCAGGTAATTCTCCAGTGGGGCAAAGACAACTTAGTTGATTTCGATCTTTCTAAAACTCAGTCCTGTCTTTTCAGGTGGTAGATGACTTTCATCAACCGGTGAAATACCACCACTTTGCTTATTGGAGGCTTGAAGTGGTGAAACCCATGTTTAATCTCTAGAGCAAAGTTTCCGGCATCCCCCTCTCCCCATACTTCTCCTTCAACCCATGCACGGTACCAAGTACCATAGGTTTTGATACCTTTCGTGTTTGGGGTTCTCATAAAAAAAAAAAAAAAAAAAATCTCGCAAAAAGGATTCTTCTGCTCCGATGCTTATCTTTAGTGACACTCCGATTTCTAGGCAAGATGATAAATCTCTTTTGGGGATTACCCTGACTTCTAATCTCTCCTGGCACAAGCACATTACAAATTTTGCTTCCTCTGCATCTAAAAAACTTTGTTTTCTCTTTCGCTCTCGGCGTTACTTTTCTTCCAAACAGCTGCTCACTCTGTATAAATCGCAAATCCGCCCTGCCATGGAATATTGTTCCCACATCTGGGGTGGTGCCCCCAAAACCTCTCTCAGGCTTCTTGATTCCATTCAGAAGAGGGCAGTTAGGTTAATTAATGATTTAACTCTAAAATAGTCTCTCCACCACTCGCTTGCTCATAGACGTCCTGTTTCTGCTGCATGCCTCTTCTACAGATACTTCCAAGGGCACTGTTCTTCTGGATTGGCTTCTATAATTCCCGCTCTCTCTTTCAAAACAGTCCGAACACGTGCCGCCCTCAGCCAACATCCATTTACTGTCCAACTTCAAACTCACAGAACCAACTTTTTATCTTCTTCGTTTATTCATTCAACTGCCGTTTTCTGGAACAACCTTCCTTCATACGTATTTCCTGAAAATTACAATCTACAGAAGTTCAAGTCCAATGTCAACAAATATCTTCTTTCGTCTTCTCAACCTCCAACCCAAGCACGGTACTAAGTGCTATAGGTTCAAATACCTCTCGTGTTTGGGGTTCACATAAAAAAAAAAATTTTTTTTTAAATAATTGTTCGGAATAAACGCAATCTAGAAACAATTCAGCGGAGTATATTGCTCGCCATTACCAGGGCCTGCTGCACAGTAAGTTCTCCAGCCCTTCAGGTTCTTGCAGGTGTCCTCCCCCTTGACTTGGAGGTTATCCGTCGAGGATTGTACTACTGCTTGTCGCGGGGAATCCCAGCTGCCATCTTTGGATATACCATCGACGCCCGCACTGACTGTAAGCAAGAAAAGAAGAAACTAGCTGCCATGCTACTACAAATCTGGCAGACAAGATGGGAGGAGACGGACAAGGGCCTCATAACTAAGAAATTCATCCCGGATGTCAAACTAGTTTATCCAAAGTCGCCGCCTTGGTTCTCTCCTGGCCTCTACTGTACATAATAATAATAAGATTCTTTATTAACATAAATTTTATACAATAGTGATTCCTTACACAGAAAGCCAAAGGAATCTTACAATTTGTTGTTTATACAAGTGATTTTGATTTATGAAGCCGAAGTAGAGATCCCACAAGGTGGTTGTCTCTCAGCCTTGTTATTTGCAGCAATATTCGTTCCACTAATGGATCAAATTCCAGTCCTATCGTATGCTGATGATATTGTTTGCTACTTGCCATGCAAACGCCATATTGGTCATTCACAACAAAGACAAACCGCCTCTGAATCTGTAAACAGCTACCTAAATACATTCGGTAAGTATGCTAAATTTTTTGGGCTGTCAGTCAATCCAGAGAAGTCAAACTATGTCATTTTTACGCCAAGTCGGATCACTTCTACTGATACTGCATCTTCTCTACTTCCGAAATTGGCAGGAAATGTCCTGACTCCCACAGACAGTGTCAAATTCCTAGGAGTAATCCTTGATGCCACCTCACCTATAAAAAACAAACCCAATCTCAGTACAGTATTCCAAAGCCCTGAGAGCGTTATGAGGAATGAAAATTGATCTGTGCAAAACGCACAATAAGAAAATAATCAAGAAGTACCTCGCAACTTACTTCTGTAGTGTACTCTCCAATGCCGTAGAAGTTTGGTCGGCGGCACCACCCACCAGCCTCAGGTAACTATGGGGCCTCGAATTCTGGGTGCTGAAGTGGGCCAACTTGTGGTCGCACCAGATCTACACAACATCTAAATCTACTCTCTGCTGCAACCTGCAATATACGCCCATAGTCCACCAGCCCATGTGCTAAAAATAAAGTCATTCCTTCATCTGTACTCAACCAAGCAGAATCACATCAACATCTGGAACACGGTTGGTTGGCGTTTGCCAGGCAGACATCTCCGTAGTACCCCCTCCTTATGCTCAAGGCTCAGGCGGTTACAGAATTTCAAGAGACACTTCCCTAATGTGACTCTGGACACTCTCAACTCGCTCAACATCGACATCGACCTGTGGACGATAGACAAGGCATATCGAGATGGCATCTTGTCCCATCTTGCGGTTTGTAAAGGACATTTATGTAAGTGCCGATCTTAGTTAGCCGATGTCATTTCATGTTCTGCTCAACTTGTAGTCCTTTTTCGCTGTAATTACTACTTCACTTTATTTTTACTTCATTTCATTTTACTACTTCATATATTATAACTGGACACGGCTCTATAAATCATAAGTTGACTGCCTTGGGAATCATCAATAACCCTTACTGTACATGTGGAGAAATTGAAGATTGGGACCATCTTCTTTATAACTGCCCAATTTATGACGATCTTCGAGGAACACTGTACACCAGACTCCAACACATACCTCAAGGACAGGAGCACCTGTTCATTTGTAACGAACAATACTACAAATTATTAACGGAGTACGCACAGAACCTCTTTTCTAGGTGCAGGACTCTACAACCAACTCAAGCTAGGGATACAAACCTGTAAGGGACTTACTCAAACTTGAAATAAAAAATCTGTACTTGACCGTTTTATCATAATCGACTTGCTAACCCTGGAACATCCAGGGTAGGATGATTACCTGCTAACTTTCCACACGGTTGGGTAGGCTCCAGTGGTCTTGACCACTCCACCACAAAATATGTCACACTCAGCACTCTCACTGAGTGGCTTTTCTACCCTTCTGGAGTTATCCCCTCCCCCTTTTCTCCTGCTGGGACATACGCTCCACTGTCAATTTAGGGGATGGCCTCACCTACATCCCCTTACTCTTACTTTCATCCCCCATCTTCTTCCGTACACCCTGTACTACCGCACTCTACCTTATTTTTTATTTATTTTTATTTTTTTATTTTTTATTTATTTTTATTTTTTTATTTTTTATTTATTTTTATTTTTTTATTTTTTATTTATTTTTTAAAATTATTTATTTTATTTTTTAAATTATTTATTTTATTATATTATTATTTTAAATTTTTTTTAATTTTTTTATTTTTTATTTATTTTTTAAAATTATTTATTTATTTTTTTTAAATTATTTATTTTATTTTATTATTATTTTTTTAATTTTTTTAATTTTTTTTATTTTTTATTTATTTTTTAATTATTTATTTTATTTTATTATTATTTTTTAATTTATTTATTTTTTATTTTTATTTATTTTATTATTTATTTATTATTTATTTATTATTTTTTTTATTATTTTTATTATTGTTCTTTATTTTATTTTTATCGTTATTTTTTATTATTGTTATTTTTTAATTTATTTATTTTTTATTTTTATTTATTTTATTATTTATTTATTATTTATTTATTATTTTTTTTATTATTTTTATTATTGTTCTTTATTTTATTTTTATCGTTATTTTTTATTATTGTTATTTTTTTATTATTTAATTTTCGTTTTCATTTTTATTATTTAATTTATTTTTGTTTTTATTTTTTTATTTATTTTTTATTATTATTATTTTTTTTTTTTAATTGGTCTCCGTTCAGGAAGCTCAGGCGACCTTGACGGAGACCTGCCAGAGAATAATGGGCAGCCTGGCTGCCTCCTAGTGGTGCGTGCAGGCAAGGTGGGGTCCCATCAGGGATCCCGTGGCCAAATGCCAGGACACACAACAGAACCCAACACAACACTACACTTTTTTGGCTTTTACAGTGTTCTGTATTTCTTCACAGTGTACATATGGCGCAGATGTGGGAAACAACAGGTGGTGCCCGACCCTAACACTATGCACACTATATCTTGGATGGACGTACACATCTCCAGGTACTGGAAGTCGGTACTGTAACCGGTGCGCGCTACTGTACTGACGTAATCCTTCCCCATGTGCGTCTGTTACGAAGTGCCATTGGCCCCGAGTTCAGGTTTATGGATGATAACGCCACACCCCACCGCACTGCAGTTGTTGATATGCTTTTGGAGAGTGAGGACACTGTTCGTATGGATTGGCCTGCCCGTTCCCCCATTGATCTAAATCCCATTGAACACAAATTGGACACTCTGGGGCAACGCCTAGCGGCACGTCCGCACCCACCAGAAAATGTTCACCAGCTGAAGATGGCGCTGACAGAGGAATGAACGATGTTACCGCAAGAACTTATCAACAACATTGTTTAATTATGGACAGGCGGTGCAAAGGCTGCATCAACATTAGGGGTGGCCATATCTCCTACTGAGGACCACCTCTTTATGTTGCCATTTTTGAATAAAGTCCCTCTGTACAATTTTGTTTCCGTTGTTATGTCGGTGTTGTTTCCTTCATCATTTCTGTACCTCACGAGGTTCCTTTGGTATGCTCTTTCCATATCCAGGCCACTCCTATGAGAGGCTACAGGTGAAAATCTAACTGATCCTTAAATTTTGCACACCAATGTACAAGGGCATAATCACCTCTTTATCCCTGCTAGAAAAATTCTTTTATATCGTTCACAAGACACCATGAGCTACTCTTTTAGCCCTTCTGCACTGCTCAGAAACTTCATAGCTGCCTGCACAATTACCCCCAGGTCCTTTTCATTCTCTACCACTGTCAGTGTAGTACCACAGATTTGATACGTTTCTCTGGGGTTGCTGTTTCCCATATATGTAGTACTTTACATTTGTCAATGTTAAACTTCATTTGCCACCTCTCAGCCCATCTGCTCAACCTTTCCAGATCCTTTTGCAGCAACATAGCGTCAGTAGCGTCCTTAACGACCCTGCCAAGCTTTGTATCATCTGCAAACTTCGGCATTAAGCTTGATATACTTGATACCATCATCAATATCATTTATGAATACAGAAAACAATAATGGACCCAACACTGAACCTGAGGGACTCCACTAATAACATTAGTCCACGAAGAACAGTGTCCATTGATTACCACTCTCTCTGTCTTCTCCCAGTGAACCATCCCTTTATCCATAGGAGCAATTTGCCTCCAATGCCACACTGTTCCAATTTGTGCAGCAGTCTTCCATGTGCAACAGTATCAAATGCTCTTCTAAGATCCAAATATATAATATCAAAGTTATTCCCTGCATCCAGTTCTTCAGTGATTGCATCATAGTATCCAATCAAATTGGTCAGGCAAAATTTCCCTTAGTCCAAGCTATAACTGAAGTCTTGTCTAGATGATCCTGCAGTGCTTCTTTAACCAGTGCCTCCATTAATTTTCCTGGAACAGAAGTTAAACTCACAGGTCTATAATTACTTGTGTCAGCCTTTGATCCTCCTTTGTGAATTGGGGTCACATTTGCACAACTCCAGTCCATGGGTACCTCCCCTGAGTCCAAGGAAGCTCTCATAATTATGGCTAAGGGTTTGCTTACTTCCTTTGCTGCCTCCTTTAATGTAACTGGATAGATCCCATCCACCTCGGGTGCCTTTCTTGTGTTTATCTTCAACAATTTCTCCTCCACTTTACTCTCAGTTATTTCAAGATTCTGTAGCTTACTGCCAGAGTTGAATACACCTCTGGCATTCCCCTCGCTGAATAACTCTCCTCATGTGTGAATGTCGATGCAAAATATTCATTTAGTTTGTTAGCTACCTGAGCAGGATCAACAGTTGAACCATCGATATCAAGTGGACCAATCTGATTCATCCCCTTCCTTCTAGAGTTTACATAAGTAAAGAACTCTTTGCTGTTTTTCTTTGCATCCCTTGCCAAGGATTTCTCATAATCTGCCTTCGCCTGCCTAACCTCCTTTGTAACTTGCTTACAGATCAACTTGTATCTATCATAGGCTTCTGTGTCACGTGTTAATTTGTATGTATCCCATGCATTTTTCTTCTCTGCCATATGCCTCATTAGTTCATCTGACATCCATTTAGGCCTGAACCTTGAACAATATTTCTTAATTGGTATGTAAAGCCTAGTAGCTTCCAAGATAAGTTCTTTGAATGCTTCCCATTTTGAATTTGCTGTTGGTAACATCATCAGTTGGTCCCACTGTATAGAATTTAAATACTGTCTCAGTCCATCGTAATCGCCTTTACGGAAGCAATAACCCTTCCCTTTACCCCTAATGGTAGTTACCTCTTTGAGTAAATCCCACTTCAGCACAGTGTGATCACTGCCACCTAGTGGTTCGTTTATCTGCAGATTCTTAATGCATGAAGAATCACTGCTGATAATCAAATCAAGAGTATTACTCCCTCTAGTTGCCTCACGAACATGCTGATGTAGAAAACAATCATCCAATAAATCCGCAAAAGCCTTGCTAGTGTGTGAGTAACCAGCCCCCAAATTCCAGTCAATATCTGGGAAATTAAAATCTCCCATTATAAGACTCTCTGATTTACTGGCCCACTCTATTTCCCTGTACAGTTTCTTATTATACTCATCAGAGTCATTAGGCCTATAACACGCACCTACTCTCATTTTTCCTTTCGCAGTGCTTAAGTCACACCAAACAGACTCAACATTGCATTGTCCACCAACATCAATTGGAAGCATTTTCTTAAATTGTGTGTTTCGTTGTATAACGGTATAACCTATCCTCCTTTCCTGTCTATCCTTTCTGTAGACGTTGTACTCCCCAAATTCCAGTTCCGCATCCCTTATATCTGTGTGACACCACGTCTCTGATATCCCAACAATATCTGCCTTCGATGTTTTGAGCAATACCTCAAATTCATCAAATTTATTTACCAAACTCCTAGCATTGGTGTACACGCAAGTATACCTGCACCTGTTTCTATTCTTAGCTACCCTAACACAACCCATGTGTTTACTTGTACCACAATGATTCCCAGCAGTCTCTGAAATATCATGCATCTTGTTTTTCAGGCTTCTGCTCATTCTAATAGAAGCAGTGCAAGAATCTCTTTCACCTCTGCCAGTGGCTACTGTCAATCTATTGGTCTTTGTCTCCCCCCAAGCTAGCAGTTTTCCGACCCACCTAACACTGCCTCGATAGCATCAGCAAACATTCTTGCACCCTTTCTATTTAAGTGTATCCCATCCCTGTAGAAGCAATCTCTCCTGTTAACAAGTACAGTCCAGGCTGAAAAAAATTCTACCCCTTGAGCCCTGCACAATCTTTCCAGGGCCGAATTGATAGATTTGTTATCGCTTACATCAGTAATACCCATTCCAACTGTTATTATTTTATTAGATCCCTTAGCTTTGAACACATGAAATATATTACATCTGGTATCCTGTTACATCAGTAATATTCACTACAGATCACTCATTCTACTTTATTCACTCCCTTCATTCAAGAGGTTTCTAAATAAAATTTCTTTGTCTACAAACCGTATCTGTGAAGTTATCATTTGTCGACTCCTTGTCTAAATGAATGATCCGTGTTAACTTGTCCTCGTCTTACTACCCGTATGATTATATTTCTTTATTAATTCTTTTATTACCCCTTACGTTATTTCCTAATCATTAACATTCATAACAAATTGTCTGAACCTTAGTAACTAACTTGCCTATTTCAAATTGAATTTTCTTTAGAAGGATCAATTTCTTACAGAGTTTAGATTATGAGTCCATAAGTTCGGGGTTCAATAAAAAAAAAAAAAAAACAGGAACAGACTCACGTTCCAAAATGGCCGCTACCTCCAATTCCCTTGTGCTCAGACTTCCTTCGTAGCAGACAGGCTTAAGTTCCTTTCTTGGGACCTCTGATTTTTTTCTCTCCTTTCTTCGCTCTCTTATCTGCACAACTGGCCATTTCGGAGGTACAGCTTGCGATTACGTTGCCAGGGGACTCCAATCATCCTACCACTGCTTTCCGATGCTGGACAAAGCTTTCTTTCTTTTCTTGGGCACTTGCTTTTCTTAGTGGTGGACAGGCTATCTTTCTTTCACGTGTACCTTAACCTTAAACTCTTGACGCACGTTTCCCACTCTTCCATACTTCCAAAAAAGAACATCATTACTTTCAGTCCGCAGTTACTCGCGTCCTCTGTGCCTCACTTTCCCTTTCTCACACCCATTTTTTCTTCTTCATCTTGCTACCACGAGATGCGAACTACGATCACCAAAAAATCTATTCCCACTTCAATCAGCAAACTCACGTCCTTCTCCCCTAGACCACAGACAAGTCAGATACAGAGTGGACACTTGCTCAATTACTCCCACGAACTTTTCTTTTTCCCTCAAGTTTGGAACCCCTTCCCCAAGGACTCACAACTGATGCCCATACTCTGTTTAATTTTTAATTCCTTCTTATTTGCTAAACATCTTACCACAGCCGTCTCCCTAGCCCACAAACCAAACCTTCTCTAGAAATTTCTTATTTTTTTCACACGGCAGTATGACCTTTTCATGTTTGCCGGTCACCTCCAAAACACTCAGTTTCGTGTTCACACCTTCTCTGGAAAATATAACGAACTTACCCAAATATCAGTCATCCTGACGCCGTTTTCTTTTGATGCGAACACAGGACGTCCACTTGTTTCCTAGTTACTTCCTAACGGTGGCTTAGATCAAAAGAGACGCTTCATAATCCAGTTTCACGGTCCTATTGTTCTTGCCCTCAGCAATCCTTTCTCACCTGTTCACAAATGGCACCCTCCCTCCCTATTCCTGGCTGCTGTCCCTGTTAGCTCTCTTGTATTGTTCGAAATTACTTCTTTCCATTTAGCATGTTTATTGAACATTTAGTAGCACACTATAAACGCACTTCACTTAAGTTCTAAAAGAAAGTTCGAGTTCAAACACTCTTAAAAACATTTTTTATTCAACTCAATAAAAAAAAACGATAAATAAACAAAATAATAAACAAAAAGTTGTTTGTCAGCGTAACTATATCTCCAATAAGCATTAACTGCAACTTGTACGTATGACAACTTACAAAGTTAGGAAGGCTAGACTTATCTCTAACTGTAAATGACAACAGTAGAAAAATGTAAATATTAACCTTGACATAGTAATAGGATCATTCACAAGGGTTTGAACATTCTACATAACATCCAATTATCCACTGTATATACGACTAAATAGTGAGAAAGGGTTAATTTACCGTACAATTGACTTTCACAATACATCTGTTTAGTTTCAGCATCTGTACTCTTCCAATTTTGTCATTTTTGCAGACACCTCCCACAACTCACGTGCCAACCTTGAGTTCCTGGCTCTTGGAGACCTCAAACCCCGACTACAATCTACGAAATATTCTCCAGACACGTTTTCTAAGCTTTCTTCTACAGCCAAATAAACGGTTGTCTGGGCTCCTTCTCGGCTGGTCTTTAAGAAAGGGTACACCAGTGGCACAAGCGCAAGTTTAACAATTCCCCCACAGTCACGAGTGATGGACGTTTCTACTAATCCAGGGTGCAGAGCATTCACTGTCACTCCAGATCCCTGCAGTCTTCGACTCAGTTCAGCAGTGAACAACAGATTCGCCAGTTTGGTGCTGCAGTATATCCACGAGGGATCGCGAGGGTGCTTCTCGAAGTTCAAATTTCCAAGGTCCAAGGTGGCTATCCAGTGTAAAACAGATGACACCACAACGATGCGAGAAGGGGCGCTTTTCTTCAGCAAGTCCAGCAGGAGGTTCGTCAGCAGAAATGGACCAAAATGGTTAGTAGCGAACATCACTTCTAGGCCATCGTCGGTCATCCACTGCCCAGATGGAGCGCTGATCCCGGCGTTGTTGATCAGGACATCGAGACGATCTTCAGTTTTCTTGATATCTTCAACGAAAGCTCGCACCGACTTCAGGGAACTGACGTCTAGCTGTTTGATGACCACATTATCTTTCCCGGTCGATCTGGCGATGTCTAGAGCAGCTTCCTTTGCACGTTCTATGCTTCTGCAAGCCATAATGACCCGTGCGTTCCTCCTTACAAGTTCCTTTGCCGCTTCCTTTCCAATGCCACAATTGGCACCCGTAATGATCACAGTTTTCCCCCTCATGTCTGTGGTGCTGTTGCATTTCCCCGTTCTCAGTTTGAAATACATTTTCGCAACGACAGCAACCAGCAACAAGACAAGAACCAAATCTCCAAAAGGAGAGTGTACTGTGGATATCATTTCTCTTTCTGTTCTTCTTCCTCGTACGAATAATGAGAAGCACACCCGCTCTCTTTTATGTGAAACAGCAAGTGGTGTTTCGCAACCACCTTCCTTAAGAAAACGCTGACGTGGGAGTTTAAAGGAGTTGATAATCTATTGGTGCAAAACCGACGACTTAATACATGCGTAATGGATCTCTTTAGTTGGAAACTGTCTTCCTTATTAAGACGCAATAAGACAGTACTTTTTAAATATTTAATATCTGAGCTGTGGGGAGCGCATGCGTAATTTATTTTTAACTGTTGGCTGGTTTGTGGTGCTCAATTAGAGTTTCCATTGGACTGTAACTGTTTGATGTGATATGCCGACCTTGGGGTACCTGTTTTTCGTCTGTTGTTTTTTGGTTTTTTTGTTTACTTTTCTTAAATAATTGTTCTTAATGTAAAAAAAAAAAAAAAACTGAAATAGCACTAAGAAAGCCTCACTTCACAACGAGTTGCCTAAGTATAGCACTACTTACTATTAGCTACTTTTTTTTTTCAGTTTTTTTTCCTCCTTATAGCATATAAACTATCAATATTGACATATAACTGTAATAATATTGTCATCATAACTAGTACATTCAAAAATTAGAAATTGTTTTACTAATGTTTGATTTTTTTCCGGTAGAGTGCAATGCATATTAATTCCAGTTCTGCATTTTTTTAATAATAATCAAAAATTATTTAAAAAAAAAAACGCTTTGAAATTAACTATAAGATTCAGTGGCAACAAATCCCATTCTTCCACTAGCGCAGACCTTATCTAATCAAGTGACCAAGGAGTTGTCCTTTGGCTTACAATGCGACACCCAAGGGCGTGCCATACACTTCGATCGGATTTAAGTGTGGTGATTGTGCTGGTCACGACAGTTCTTGGATACTTTCAGTTTCAAGATATTCCTCCACCACTTCAGCTCTATATACAGTGGCTTGTCGTGCATAAAAAGAAAATCGGGGACAACCACACCCCTAAAAGTCGCACATAGGGTTCAAGGATCGTTCTTGGTAGCTCTGGCAGTTCCGGTACCTCATACATACCCCATACTCAACTGTACATTCATACTTACAGGCATGAACTAATATGTACCCATTCATGTACAAATACACCAACATAAAGCATGGAAACACGTAATGTGGTAGCACACTTGACATAAACACTCTTATTGGGTGGGAAACAAATTCTGACACGCCGGTCTCATCTGGGTTTGTCATTATCAGTGATTGCCACAGTCACGAGCAGTAGTCTAAGTAGGGGCATCTTACAGTCAAGCTGTCAGAGCATGGTTTTTCCTTCTGGTCTCAAAATCTTGAGGCAGTCATAAAGGAGTTGAGCCCAATCCTAATCGGATCACAGGTACAATTAGGGTCCAGTTGACATAACTCTACACTAACCGAACCATAGCCTCTCAGCAAGAAAGCGACTTCGAGTACTGGGGAAAACCAAGGTGGTTTGGGGAAGACATGAATGGAAGGAATCTTCTAGGAACTTCTCCTTTAGTTATTTGTCCCCATCTACTCTGCGATTGTCGGTAAAGAGTAGAGAGAACTCTCATCCTTTCTTCTTTTGCTCTTTTTCAAGATTACGTGTGATGCCCAAGTCGGTGGTTGGGATTTGCATCTTTATTCTGTAATTGAAGGCCCAGTTCTTATTATTTCCAGGTCAAGGGACAGTGTGCCTGTCAGGACTTGCAAACAAATGTATGCCTGTGCCATAAGTGGGAGGAAGATTGCCTTGTAGTTATGGCCAAATGTCTTCCTCTTTATGTCCCAACGTAGCTACTGATTTTTTTCAGTTAAGTGTAGAGGATGCGGGTAAAAAGTTAGCTTGTTATCAAATATAATACCTAAATATTTCAGCTCTGTTTGTATGGCTCTTGGCTTTCCTCAGGTTTTGATTTCTGGAGGTTTGCTTATTAGGTTACCTTTTAGGAGGATTGACTTTGTTTTGCTGCTGGATATTGTTAAATCGTGAGTATTTGTCAAGTGCTGGAAAGTATTCATTGCTAGGTTGACACGCTGTTCAAGAGCAGCCCTGGTGCCCTTGAACTTGAGTCCTTTTTCAAAGGATCCCCATATAAATCCCCTCATTATTGAATACCTGCAATTTGTTACTGCAGATCGATTTGTTTACCTACAGAGATTTTATCTTTTAGTTGCTAGGCAACAGCCCTGATTATGTAGTCACGAGAATCCGCCATAGGGCTTCGTTTGAAAAGTATAATGATGGCAGTTAGTTGAAATCGTGCCACCTTTGACCCCCACTGTGGCAGCTAATGCTTCTTATTCGGGAAATGGACACTGATATTAAGGAATTTGTTTACCAAAGAAAATCCCGTTTGTGTGGGTGACATTGAAACTAAGAACTTCCCTCTCAGTGGATTGCACTTCTTTCTCGGTTGGCCATTTATCCAGTTTGAGGAAGATTCCATAGCATCATTTGCAATAAGGAAATTGGTGCCCGTTTTTGTTTTGTTTAGTATGGCAGTGCAGCAGTTTCAAAGTCAATTCGGAGGCTTCAACATCGAAAAACAATGGTAATTTTGAAATTGGAAGATAATTCCATTAAGACAGAGTCTTATCTTTACTGGAAAAAACGAGATCTATGATCGAATCATCTTTTAACTTACAGAAAGTAACTATGATAGCGATTAAGAGAAGGAAATTTTGTCTTCGCTTAGCCTATCATAATGTTTTTTGGTTTTTTTTCAAAATTCCGTTCACATAATTACAGATTACTGAGAATGGCATGGCTATTTAGAAAAGAGTTACAAAAGAAAGCGCAGATGGGCGTTTTTCTAGCTGTTTGAATCAACTTTGACTGTTGTTAATAAGGAAACATTTTTCCTTCTACTAGAAAATTGTTACGATGCATCAAGAGGTATTCATAAACTTCGGTTAAAATTATTATTTCATAAAAGGTGTAAAAAAATTTACAGTTTTGATATCATACACATGCATATAATATTAAACTACAGTATACTGCATCATTGGTGCACTGGTGGGTGGCACAGTTGGTACAATCGCTGTCCTCTCCACACTGGATGGAAAAAACCTGAGTTGGAGTCCTGTCGATGACGAATCTACCGTACTACCAAAAATATTCGGTCATTTTGGACTTACACGAGTTTTAAAGAAGGTATGGACACCAGTTCCTTCTGCCCATTATAAGGAACCAGGGTGAAGTATTACACAACGGATAGATTCTGTCATTGCTGGCCAAGATTGATCTACACCTTATTCATGTCCATCAATGCAGAAGCAAATTCATATGTAGAAGTGGGGCTTATTGGTCACAGTATATCACGTACTTCAGGCATTCTCCAAATCCACTTTCGACAGTAATGTCAAACATGGTTACTAAATTGTTTTCTAATGAAATTGGACTTGTAATAGTTTTAGAAATTGATCTACAACAAGTATATCAATTTCTGTAACGAGTGAAGACAAAAAGCTCAAAGACGAGTCCTCAAATCAAAGCCACAATCCTCGCAAAATACTTAAATTCTCTGTATCATCGATAGTTTTCTCCAAGTAGTCGATGAATCTAGCTGTAGATCAACTTACAAAGGCAAGAAAAGAACTGAGGTGTCCCTCAAGAAATTGTTACGAAATTTCGACGACCATCAGAAACGATTCGAAGCCATGGGTTTGTTAAGCTGCAATCTTGTCTGACCAATCTGATACAGTACTGTGATGCAATTATAAAGGAAGTGGATGCACAAATTAATTTTGATAGTATATACTTGGAATCCAGGAGAGCTTTTAATACCGTTGCACATGAAAGACTACTCTACAAATTGCAGCAATGTGGCATTAAGGACAAATTGCTGCTATGGATAAAGCGATGGTTGTGTAGGAGAAAACAAATAGTGGTTATCAATGGACACTGCTCTTTGTGGACAAAGTATTATTAATGGAGATCCCTGGTTTCGGTGGTGCGTCCATTGTTGTTTTCTGTATTTATTAATGATATTGACCAAAGCATATCAAAGCCAACGTCTAAGTTCGCAGATGACACGAAAATTGGCACGGTGGTCAGTGATAGTAATTAGGATAAGCTACTGCAACAACACCTAGAAAAATCAGAAAGATGGCCCGAGAAATGGCAGTTGAAGTTTAATGTCGAACAATAAAGTTACCACATTTGAGTAGCAGTAATTGCAGATCAATGTACCATCTGTATGGTACTCCATGCAGATGGTACATTAATCTACAGTTACCATCTTTTTCATCTTTCATTAACCTGGTTAGCGATAGATGAAAAGGATCTGCAGTATTTGTGCGGTCAGAGATAAAGTTCTCCAAGTAGTGCATACAGGCTGCCACGGCAGCTCGTCCTCGTGGGTAGCACAGTTGGAATCGTCGTAATCCTCACACCGGGTGGAAGAGACCTGGGTTCGAGTCCTGTCGATGGCGTGAGGAATTTTATGGGCATTTTTCATCACTTTGCTGAGTTAGTCGGTTTCAGGCGAAGGTAGCATGGTTTTTTTCTCCCAGAAACTGGGATTTTTCGCAAATATAACCGAAAAGCAACCACAGGACACACTCAATTTACAGATAATATACACGAAACAATAAGGCCTTAGTCGCTGATGCTCCTAAAACAATAACAAGGCTGCTCTTGTGGTTTTTTTAATGATATACTTAAACTTTGCTAGCAGGGAGAGGGAAGTGATTATCCCATCTTGAGTACTGCATACAGATCTGGAGGCATCTTTGGAAGGATGTAGTAACGGGTACAGAGAAGGACCACGAGATTGGTGAGGGAACAAATGGGTGCTCTTACCAAGAAAGGTTTCAGTTCTTCAAATTGCTGCATCTGGAAACTAGGCACCTGCAAGGAGATTGATTGAGTTGTTTAAGGTCTTGAATGGATAGAGCAATATGAATGTTATTATTGGTATTAGTAGAGGCATCCAATGCAAAAAAGCAAGCGTATGCAACAACAGCCAAGGGGAAAAAAACGCACCCATTTCACCCCCTCCATTCGTTCCAAATGCCTGTTCAACACATCCTTAAATTTATTTACCCATCCTCATTGAGCATGCTAAAACCGTTCAAGGCCTTATACACCTCAATCAGATTACCTCGCATGTGCCTACTCTGCAGACACTGTAATTTGCAAAAATTAAGCCTTTCTTCATAAGAACAACCATTTGTTCCATTCACTAATCTTGTTTCCCTTCTCTGTACTCGTTCCAACAGCTCTACATCCTTCCTAAAATGAGTCCTCCAGACTTGTGTACAGTACTTAAGGTGTGGCCACCAGTGCCTTATACAAGGGGATAATCACCTCCTTATCCCTGCTAGAAAAATTCCTGTATATCATTGACAAGACACAATGAGCTACTCTTGCAGACCATCTGCTCTGAAAACTTCATATCTGACTGCACAATTACCCCCAGGTCCTTTTCGTTCTCTACCACTGTCAGTGTAGTACCACACAGTTGGCACGTTCCTCTGGAGTTACTTCTACCGATATGCAGTATTTTACATTTGTCAATGTTAAACTTCATTTGCCACTTCTCAGCCCATCTGCCCAATTTTTCAATGTCCAGTTGCAGCAGCACACTGTCATTAACAACCCTGCCAACATTCATATAGTCCGAAAACTTGGACATTAGACCTAATTACCATCATTAATATCATTTATAAATATACAAAACAACAATGGGCCCAACACTGAACCCTGGGGAACTCCACTAATAACATAAATCTACAAAGCTGTGTCCATTGATTACCACTCTGTCTACTGCCACTCAAACATTCCTTTATCCATAGCAGGAATTTGCCTCCAATGCCACACTGCTTCAATTTGTTCAGCAGCCTTCCATTTGCAACAGTATCAAACTCTTTTCTAAGGTCCAAATATATGATATCAAATTTATTCCCTGCATCCAGTTCCTTTGTGACCACATCATAGTATCCAATCAAATTGGTCAGGCAAGACTTCCCCTTAACAAAACCATGCTGTGTCTGAGCTATAACTGAATTCTTTTCTAGATGATCCTGCAGTGCTTCTTTAACCAGTGCCTCCATTAAATTCCCTGGAACAGAAGTTAAACTAACAGGTCTGTAATTACTTGTGTCTCCCCTTGATTCCACTTTGTGAACTCCAGTTCATGAGTACCTCACCTGAGTCCAAGGAAGCTCTCATAATTATGGCTAAGGGTTTGCTTACTTCCTTTGCTGCCTCCTTGAATATAATTGGATGGATCCCATCCACCTCGGCTGCATTTCTTGTGTTTGTCTTCAACAGTTTCTCCTCCACTTTACTCCCAGTTATTTCAAGATTCTCTAGCTTACTGCCAGAGTTGAATACACCTCTGGCATTCCCCTCGCTGAATAACTGCTCATGTGTTAATGTCGATGCAAAATACTCATTTAGTTTGTTAGCTACCTGAGCAGCATCATCAACAGTTGATTCATCAATATCCAGTGGACCAATCTGATTCATCCCTTTCCTTCTAGAGTTTACATGAGTAAAGAACTCTTTGCTGTTTTTCTTTGCATCCTTTGCCGAAGATTTCTCATAATCTGCCTTTGCCTGCCTAACCTCCATTGTGACTTGGTTACAGACCAGCACGTCACCCATTAATTTGTATGTATCCCATGCATTTTTCTTCTCTGCCATATGTCTCATTAGTTCATCTGACATCCATTTAGGCCTTTAACAATATTTCTTAATAGGTATGAAACTTTTAGTAGCTTCCAAGATAAGTTCTTTGAATGCTTTCCATTTTGAATTTGCTGTTGGTAACATCATCAGTTGGTCGCACTGTATAGAATTTAAATACTGTCTCTGACCACCTTTACGAAAGCAATAACCCTTCCCTTTACCCCTGATGGCTATAATATATTTTAAGTAAATCCTACATCAGCACACTGATCACTGCGTGATGCATGAAGAATCACTACTGATAATCAGATCAAGAGTTTGTTTGCTTGTTTGTTATTTGGTTTTTAGGAGCATTAGGTACTAAGGCCATATTGCTCCGGGATATGCGGTGGTCATTCCCTGACCTTTCCGATTCCTTCGTATTTGGTGGTGACGGGCTCGAACCCCCGTCTAATCAAGAAGCGTGTGCTATGCACTGCTGCTCCTTCCACCTGGCTACGGAGGCGCCCAGAGATCAAGAGTATTACTCCGTCTAATCGAATCACTAACATGCTGATGTAGAAAACAATCATCCAATAAATCCACAAAAGCCTTGCTAGTGTGTGTGAGTAACCAGCCCCCAAATTCCAGTCAATATGTGGGAAATTAAAATCCCCATTATAAGACTCTCTGATTTACTGGCCCACTCTATTTCGCTGTACAGTTTCTTATTATACTCATCAGAGTCATTAGGCCTATAGCACACTCCTACTCTCAATTTTGATCTCCCAGTGCACCAAACTGACTCGAAACTGCACTGTCCAAAGATTTCGACTGGCTGCACTTCCTTGGATTTTATGTTTCTTAACTAATAGCATAACACTTCCTCCCTCCCTACTCTGTCTATCCTTCCTGTACACATTGTTTGAGCGGTAGCACAGTGACATCGTCACAATCCTCCCGACACCGGGTGGAAAAGGCCCGGTTCAAATCCCGTCGATGATGCGAGGAACTTTAATGGGCTTTTTTCACTCCGTAGCTGAGGTAGTCGGTCTCAGGCGTAGATAGCAAGGTTTTCCCCCAGAAACTGTGGTTTTTCCTCCAGCAAAACAGACAAATCGACCGTAGAACACACGCAATTCACAGAAATAAGACACACAGAACGGCAGATGAATTTAATTATTCGGGGTAGTCTAAATATAATAGTAGTTCCTGTAGACATTGTACTCCCCAAATTCCAGTTCTGCGTTCCTTATATCTGTGGGACACCACGTCTCTGATATCCCAACAATATCTGCCTTTGATATTTTGACCAACAACAGTTCAAATTCATTTTCCAAACTCCTAACATTGGTGTACACGCTGCTGCTGCTCATTCCAATAGAAGCAGTGCAAGAATCTCTTTCACCTCTGCCAGTGGCTACTGTTAATCTATTGGTCTTTGTCTCCCCCCAAGCTATCAGTTTTCCGACTCACCTAACACTGCCTTGATAGCATCAGCAAATATTCTTGCACCCTTTCTATTTAAGTGTATCCCATCCCTGTAGAAGCAATCTCTTCTGTTAACAAGTACAGTCCAGGCTGAAAAAAATTCTACCCCTTGAGCCTTGCACAATCTCTTCTTGGCTGAATTGATCAACAAGGCTCTCATCATATACTTCCTCCTATCGTGTCTGAGCAGAACTGCAGACATTTTCAAATTCAACTCGTGGCTTTTTTTCAATACTGACTTTTGTTTGTGAAGTAATTCCGCCGGTCTACTGCTCTTAATATCATTAGTGCCAACGTGTACAACTATATCACCTTTTGTGCCCTTAAAAGATGATATCCGCTCTACAACGTCATCAACCTTTGCCCCTGGCAGACATACCCTGGTCCTGTTCCACCTATCCTTTTAACACAATATGTTCCCCGTTTCCCTGACAACTACTAGTTCCTGTGGGACCAGTTCATTCTGCCTTGGGGGTTGCCGCTGTGTTGCCTGATGCTCAAGTGCTAGCTCTGGCGTTGGTGTAAGCAGCTGAGAGCTTGATGGGTCCCTCTATTTAGATCCTTCGAGGGCATCCACCCTGTCCTTCAAGCTCTGATATAGGCCCATAAAAACGCTCAGTTGTCGCCTCATTTCCTCACACTCCTTGCATCGTGCACACACACAAAGACATTCCCTTGGCAATACCATGTCCTGTACCTGATTGTCCACAAACATCAAACAAGCAGAGCATTTTAAAAGGCTGTGATTCAGAGGACAACTTCCCCCCTCAGTTCTCCCCTGAGCCACAGCACTCCCATTAGCTTGAGCCTTTTGCTTTGCTGCTCTGGTCCGAGTCATGATTTCGATTCAATTTCAATAAAATTTAGTTTCAGTACAAAATTATAACCCTAAACTCATATATATATACTGTATATATATATATTTTTTTTTTTTCAGTATCGAGTATTATCTCTGAGTTTCGTTAGTTTTGTAAAATCTAAGTCGTTATTTAGTTAAAAAAGTACAATTTAATTGACAATGAAGATTAACAAGATTAATCAGTTTTACTGATTAATTGATAATACTATAGTAGATACAGAGTGGACACTCCCATAAGCGATAATGTTAATTCCTTTTACATGGTAAAGCGCATAGAAAGTGGCGCCATCTCTGTATGAACATGGAAACAGGACGGAACATTGCGAAGAGTTCCTGGAGAATTTTCTACAGTTTTGTAGTCGTGATGGACACTATATCGATTCACTGATTATTAGTATGAGATGTTTATAATTAATTATTATTACTATATATGAAAAAGACACAATGAAAGATGGCTGAATAGTAAAATGTAAATAGAAGCAAATAATCGTCCAAAAAGAAGTGTTTATGTTAGTCGTGTGGGAATGCTGTAGGTGTTAGTTTTCTTTTTCCTCAGTTCAAGTCCATTTATTTTTGCTCCTAATTTTTTCCCCCTCTCCATTTTTTCTCCTTCTTATATTTCATATTTATTTCTTCACTGTAATATGATAATTATGTTTACATATATAATAATTTAATAAGCGATTTTTTAAATATTTTAATGTTTTTTAATACAATGGCCACACATTGGCTAAAATGTAGCCTAGAAGGAGATTAAGATGACAGTCATATGTGCCAGTTGCAGTAAACATTAATAAATACAGAATTTTATGTACACACTACTAGGTTCAGGTACGTAATAATAAAAGGTTTCAGTACAGTGAGACTGGTCTCACTGTACTGAAACCTGCTATAAATACCCACAATTATATATATATATATATATATATATATATATATATATATATATATAAATTCTTTATTTATTAATGTTTATTGCAACTGGCACACATTTAACTGTCATCTTAATCTCCTTCTAGGCTGTACTTTAGCCAGGTCTGACCATTATATTTTAAAATATTACTCATTTGATCTTAACTCCATAAATCTACATCTGGTCACTTTGACTAACCTCAAATCTTGTTTTAGGTTATTTCTCGCTGATTGGGGGATTCCACTCCGTGACGGGTACTGCTACCAAGTACACAGGGTGGTTGTAATGTCTGGTGTTACTGTTGGTCCAGGAACTCTCTGACTGTCCTACAGGTGTTCAGGATTGCGACTTTCTGGAGTTCCTTGTAGGTGTTCTCTGGGAAACCTATTGCTGCTAGGCTGGTATGTAGAGTCTTTGATGCCATACCTGTGGTTGACACGATGATTGGGATGGTTGATACTTCTTGCATATGCCACATCTCCTTGATCTCATGTCTCAGGTTCGTGTACTTCCTAATTTTTTCCTCATGGGTTTTCTGGACATTGCTAGTGTTCGGCACTGCTATGTCAATCGGGTAGGTAGCCTTTTCCATCTTGTCCACAAGGGTTATGTCCGGTCTGTTGTGCGGAATGGTCTTATCCGTTATTATGTTATGGCCCGATCCCAGTACAACTTGCGGGTTCGGGTCTCTAGTATTGCCTAGGGTTCGTACTTGTAGTACGGTACACTTTCTTTGACCAACTGGTATTTCCTTGCTAGCTTCTGATGTATTATCCTGGCTACTTGGTCGTGTCTATGACTAAGTTCCAAAAAGACTATCTTAATAGTATTTATTGCTTAAGTTACCCATTTCCACCCGTTTTCCCTTATTTCTTGTTGACGATAATATGCTTTTATATTCCATAGTGATAATTCATGAAGTCCTCGGGTGGATGCATTTGCTCGCAAAGGAAACAATGGGAGTGGTGTGGCTTTTCTTGACGCCTTTCGTCTTTATACTTAAACGGAAACCGGCTGAGGTGAGTCCTGTTTTGTATTTTCTAATTGTTATTGCAATCGTCAATTCTGAATTAAAAAAAAAAAAAATTCTTATCGTCCTTTGTCCCGAAGAACCGTAAGGAACAAAATTTCAAGCAGGGCGATCGTTGACTTTAAGTTAAGCACTTTCTTCTTCTACTTACCAAGAGAAGAAGCAAAATATTCTGGGCTTTCCTTGAAGACATTTATCCTTGACTTCTTAAAACTTCGCTAACTCGTCTAAAAAATACAATAAGTAAATATTGAATGTTTATGAATACCGTATAGTACTTATGTATATTTTTACTGCTTTCCTGTTTTAAACAGAAAGATTGGACCTGTCAGGTCCATTTCTGTTACAAATAGGAGCGCTAGCGCAGCCAGGTTAATATTCAAATTGTTTAATTTTTGTTATAATAAGTAAATAAACTAGCTTCCTCTACCTTATTGTTTTACACTTCTCACGCTACTAGGATGCCCAGGAGCTTTAATTCTATCCTCCTTTCTTTCTTTTAAGTTAGGTTTCCATAACTTTGTCAACAGTCGTATTGATTATCCTGGTCTGTTTTGAGTTTATCAGCCTCTGGAACTTGAGAATTGTATTGTATTGTAGTTTTTCCTTGCAATGAAGCTGCTTCATTTGGTGTGAAAAACTGTTCCCTTCTTTCAATTTCCAAAATTTAGACTGTCCTGCGAAAAGTCTTAGACCATCTCACTTTTTATAGAAACTGTAACTAGAAAGGTGGCATGGTCATAGAGTGTTTCTGGTGGTATGGACTGGACTACAATTCAATGATTGCAGTGCACAGAACCATAGATGATGCTGCACTTCCATGTGCCCTATATTATGGTAGTTGAAGGCAGCGGCCTTAAAATTCAAATCTACCCAAAATTCATTTGCCCAACACGGCAATTTTCCTATCAGAAAGCAAATGTTGCGAAAGTGCGAAGAGCTTAGCGTAGGAACATTGCAGTAGCCAGCACAGAGCACAGACTTGAACCCAGCTGAATATCTTCGAGATGAATTTAAATTCATCTCGAAGATATTCAGCAATTGTTAAACAAAAGGTTTTCCAACAGATATTCATTTATTTGAATAAATACATATTTTGCTGAAAGCTTCAAGTGCCCATGATCTTCAGTGGGATGTGTGGGTCTGTGAGCAGCCTGAAGTCAATGATAACGTTAAAATTACAGTTGGAAAACAGTTCTTAACTTTGCTAGCTTCTGGTTTAAACAAAGAAAACGTAATAACTTATCAGAACATAATCACAATACTCAATTTTCCAAAAACAGATTAGATTTTTTATTTTTACTATATTATGACTTGAGAGATCTGATAAATATTCAAATCACGAACTTGCAGATGATAAATGTAGCTTTTTCCAGGAAAATATGCACATAACGTAATCACCGTTCTTTGGGAATGATAATTCCTTTAGTCTGAGAACTCATTCATCATCTCTCTGGATTCAGCTGTATATAAAACACATTCTTTCAGATTTTTTCTACTTTCTATTCTGTCTAGACTTAGAGAACAGGTTTGAATAAATGAATAATTATGGGTAAAAACTCATTTTTCTGATAACTGAAGTACCTTCGAAGCGTTATTTGTCTGCCAACTACCATAAAATGATTATGGTTGGTTTGCATGTTTTGTTGGAACGGGAACCAAAATTTTAGAAAAAGAAGAATTATGCTTCTCCAATCCCAAGACTGATTAACTCGGCCACAGTTTGAAAAATAACTTAAAAATAATTTGGTGGGTTTGTAGTATTGATTATCTCATGGATATAACAGAACATGGTTTCGCTATGATATTGGTAACGCAGAATTTAAATCTTGTGATTATAATCTGTAGTTGGTTATTTTAGTTGAATTAAAAGAAAGGACCAAAGTAATTAAGACTTTCATTCCTAAGCATACTGTGTAAGTC
This sequence comes from Mastigoproctus giganteus, assembly GCF_048544385.1. Lineage (NCBI taxonomy): Eukaryota > Metazoa > Arthropoda > Arachnida > Uropygi > Thelyphonidae > Mastigoproctus > Mastigoproctus giganteus. The sequence continues at coordinate 202,408,255 of NC_143581.1, read as the reverse complement.
ATTGCATATATTCTTCGGTGGATTTGATGCTTGTTAGACAACATAAAAAAAAACTCCGAGTTCCTGAGAGAAAAGGCAATGCAACTCTCGTTTGGAAACGACTAACTCAGCCACGTTGTCAAAAAAAGCTCATAAAAATATCTGGCGTTATTGAAGGAATTTGAACTCAGTATCCTTCCACATGGTGGTCGATAATGATGATTATAACCACTATGCCATCTGCGAGGGCCATGTGTAGTGAAAGGACAAACGCCAGAAAGGGTTGATGGTGATGCTTTTAGTTAAGAAGTGACAGGAACAGGAAACAGTTCAATTTAGCGTTCTTTAGTATGATACCGTTCTCCCTCTTTTGAAATCAAGTTGGCGGACTTCGCCTAAACCCAAAATCCAGTGGAAAAAGATGGATTTCAACGATGAAATTCGAAACATACTCAATTTAATTTAGGTTTTGGGACTGTTTGGGTTTAATTATATCCATTTGCCGATTTCATTCCAATAAACTAATTAAATATTTCACGTGATATTATGTCTTATATAAAATTTTCTTATTAAGTAGAACCTTTAGTGTCTTTCTCGAGTTTCGATGAAATTCTGCTAGTAATTCCAAATGTCTTGTTAATTCATTCTTCAGAACATACGAGGAACCCCAAAAAAATTTTGCAAATTAATGACTGAGACCATTATCCGAATAGTCACTTCACTTCATGAAATATAAAGGAAAGATTTCTCAGTTACAGATATCAATCGACTGGATGGTTCTTCTTCAGCTATTTGCCCCCTCATTTATCTACTCCACAGGCAGGACAGTTGTACTCGTATTCGATTTAAGCTAGAAAGACGAATGCCGAAATTGTAATTTGGACTTATTGGGTAACCAGAAAGACCGAAATTTCAAGATTATTTCAAAAAACGTAATAATTGAATTTAAAACGTGAATCAAGTTTCAATGACACGAAACTTTATTGTCTTTATCGATAAAGTCAGTCGGGAATTTTGGATTTGTCACTTCCATTTTTTGTTACTGTTACAGATCCTTTTCGCATCTAACTCTCCTACCAAAAAGTCCACAAATTACAAGTTCTTCCAGCCATGGCTGAACGAAGGATTATTGCTCAGGTAAGAATATCACTTAAGTTAAATGATATAAAAGGTAGCGAATGGCGTGTTCTTAATGGGGAAAAGAGGATATTGTTGTAGTAGGGTTTTAGGATCATCAGCGACTAAGTTCATATTGCTCCGTGTATACTGTCTGAAATTGCCTGTGTTCTGAGGTCGATTTTCTGTTTCCTGGACAAAAAACCCGAGTTTCCGGGAGAAAAAACCATGCTAAACTCGCCTGAGACAGACTAATTCAGCTATTGTGAAAAAGACCCATAAAAACTCCTCAAGCCATCGACGAGACTCGAACTCAGGTCTTTTTCACCCGGTGTGGGAGGACGGTGATTCTACCAACTGCGCTATCCCTTATGTACCGATGAAATAGTTTATATTTCAATCGTACCAATAGTTGACATCAAATAACCACGGTCTAATTAATTGAATCAAAAAAGTTTGAAATAATGATTCAAAGATTACATATTTATGGAAATTTTATTATCCCTAATTATATGATTTCGGTTATCCCTCGATGGACTAATTAACAACTTGTCTCTTACAGTTCTGGCGAAAGGTGGAGGAGTAGGAGAAAGTACGTGTTTAACGAGCAGTCTTCGATCCTTGTGGAAAAATTAAAATGTGCAGTTGATGAAGAGTGGATTGATGTCGTTCCTACTGTAACTCAGTTTACCCTGGATGTCATTTGTGGTGAGTCATGATGTTCAATTGTTTAATAAGAATTTCGTTCATTGTGAGTAATTTAGAGACAATATACACAAAATACGTACGTTTACAGTGATAGAACTCTTTTATATTTCTCGCAAATATGTTTTTTTTATTTAGGACTATTTTGTAAAAATAATTTCAAAAAATATTTTTACATTATTTTTAATCCTGGATACAATTCTGTTTCATATATTAACAATCAAATATGCTACTTTCATCATTCAGCTCTGTGTTCTCACCACTATATTACAATATACTTGTAGATCAATCTTAACTTTCTTAAAGTCTCTATTTGTTATTAGTCTTTCAGATAAACCAACAAATCTTCATCACTAAAAACACTATTTTCAGAGTGCTCATATAACTCAATTATCTTTCATTAAAACATATTCAGAATCCCTCTTTATAAACTTTACTACCCTTCTAACACATTATAGCTATTTGTACATCAATTTAATCTATTACTCATTCCTTCGTTTCCCTTGCATTATACATTAACCTTTTTTTAACTCTGTTAGTATATCTACCTCAGAGATAATTTATCTTTCATTTTACTTTCTAGTGCTATCCCCTTTTTAATTAATTACTATACTATTTCACTAACAGTCCTTGTTAACTTAGTGTACTTAATATATCGCTCACCTACTTCTATCTTGTTCCTTTCTTTTCCAGGGAGGTTTCAAGCTTCCATCTTAGGCTGTCCAAGCTGTCTTCTAAGGCTTTCCTTCATGTTATTTCTCCTGAATCTGCTTCAGATAATTTTTCCGGAACTCTTGGCTGCATGGGTCTGGCGTCCTTTCTCCACCTGATCGGGCTACTAATTTTTCGGCTTTGCTTCGTCTAATCGGGCTGGCACTTTGCCCTCATCACCTGTTAGTTTCGATACAGGGGCTGCTTCCTACTGTCTGGGACATCAGAACTCGATGCCTTCATCGAAAGGGCTTCCTCCTTTTCCAGGCACTTATGCCTTCGCTGATTTCTATCACTCCATTCCTTTAATTTCTCCATTACTTTTGTCTCTCCACCTTTTTAAAAACACATTCACAAAAAGAAACCTCACAGACTTTTTCTTTTCCACTTTTTTAAAACTCATTCACAAGGAGAAAGCTCACAGGGCGCTACCCTCGCTTCTGCGCCCCACCTTTTAATTAAAACTCGTTCACCAAAAAATATTTCACAGCGCTCGTTTGTATACGGGCCACTTTACCCTTGCCTTCCACCATGACGGATTAGACTTTTTGCATACGGCCACTGCCCTTGCCTTCCAATGACGGACAGGCTTATTCTCCTTACGCTCCATATATTCAAACACGTCAAAACTCAACTGTCAATATTACTAACACATATTTTCAACCACGACAAAACCCTCAACTGTGTCTCCCCTAACTCCTTTCCATAAACACCCACATAAAACTCAACTCTTGTCTACTAACTCATTTTTACTTACACCGACGAAAAAACTCAACTGTGTGTCCTTCTCCCTCCTTTCACTCACTTTTTGTTCATCTAAATTATGTACCGCCCCTATATTGAGGTCCTCCCTAGTTCTGAGTCTTAACCAATCTTCTCATTTCATCAAACTTTCACTCTGTCCTATTCGCCCATTTTATCTTTTCTCAAGCTGTCTCTTCAGTGCTCTATCCAACTTCTCATTTTAATAAATTTGTAATTTTTCCAGGCTGTCCATCGCTTTGAAGTCAGCCGCCCCTGGTTATACTTAGCAGGTTTATTTCACAAGATCTACAAGACTTGCCATCGCCGACAGCCGGACGCCAGTCTTAATTCTAATTCGAGCATTTGTCCCGTATTTACTTCCTTCCTGTCTCTTCTCCAGATGTCACCGATCAAAGAAATGTCCCGACAGTACCATGGTCCACCGCACCCTTGTTTTCCAGAGTTAATACCTGTTACCAGAGTTAATACCGTTGCTACCTGTTTCCATTGTTTTGGTTTATTTCTGTGTGCTGGGAACTGAAGTGCACCCCTATTGCCTTTCAGCTTACCGCTCCCTTCTATTAACCTTGTCTAATTTAATTCCTAGCGAGTGACTCATTATCTAAATAATATTCGTGACTTGTAAGGTTTCGCTGCCCCATATTGCTGTATCAGAAGCTTTATTCTTGATAGGCATATAAATGAGACGATGCTCCATTAAAAGGGAACTCACGGACACCTTTCTCGATGACCCTGTATATAAAACTAGAAAAAAACAACCGTTGTCTTTTTGTAATGCATATTTTGTTCGTGTTTTCCCGATGCAGAGAATGAAAACCAAAGGAATGCTGAAGGACGTTTCCTCCTTGTTCGATTAAATGTCGATTAAATCCTGCATAATTTTTCTCGCGAAATGGGTTGGCCATTTATCTGAAAAATTAAGATTGTTACAGATGATTGTGAATTAATTTGTACGTGTCTTGAGAAACCGAGCTTTGCACGGTTTCTCAGGTAAAATGCAGGTTTTTTTATCTGCCGGACCTTTCATAAATTTAAATGATTCAGTTTGTTATGATTAGGGCACACTTCCTAATCTTGTAAACTGGAATCTGCGCCAAAACAGGATCTACTTTTGTTGAGTGTCCTGACAAAACCAATTCTCTTTCACCCGCTAATTGTTTGCGGAGAAGAAAAGCTCATAATCAATCAGCGCGTGATCGGGAATACCCTGAATTTGAGAATCCCGAAGGAATATTGCAACCATATGCACTACCATACGGTTGCAAAATTTGAAGATTTTTAACAGAAGAGGTCATTTCAAAGATATTGAAATGACCTCGCTTCTAATCAAAGTGAGGACATTGATTAGAAGTGATAGTCGTTTAAGGATTAGAATGGTTGCATCAGAACTCAATATGGACAAAGAAACAGTAATTGAAATTTTGGACACGAAAGATTGTTTGTGCCAAGATGGTGGCAAAAATTTTGAATGAAGGACAAAGAATGAGATGACTTCAGGTTTGTGAAGATGTTTTGAAAAAAAATGGAAGAAAATCCTTGCAGTGAAAGTTGCCTGTTCCAGTACGACCTAGAAACTACAATGCAGTGGAAGAGAAACAATCTCCCAGAACAAAAGAGCAAGGGTGTCAAAATCAAAAACGTAAATCATGCTTCTTGTTTTCTTCGATACTAAAGGAATTATTGCGTGAAAATTTCTAAGGAAGAGACCTGAACTCTGAATGATGGTTGAATGATCCATCAAGACAATGCTCCAGCACACAATTCGCTCTTTGTTCGCCAGTTTCTGGCCATCTGTGTGAGAACATGCATTGTACTTGCCAAAATAGCCCCTTGTGACTGTTCTCTTCACCAAATTGAAAAGTGTACTTAAGGCAACCCATGTTCAGTCCATTTAAGACATTAAAAAAAACGACCGAAGTGTTAAAAGGGTTTACAGAAGAAGAATTTTAAAAATGATGTTTCTGTATTTGGAAGAAACACATAAAACAGCGTGTGTGCAAGCCCAAGACAATTTGGTGAGAATAACTTGTTGAAGCCGCACCTCATATCACAAGATATACAAAATTTGTAGCATTGCATACCTGCAATCCGTGTGACTTCTTCAGGGGTCAACTGCTCAGATTGAAAGGAAAAACACAAGAATTTCCTCTGTTTCTGTGATAATCAATCAGCAGCACGGCGATAACAAATATGAATTAATCAAACATTAAGATTAAAACTCCAATAATTTTTATAATAAATTCACAGAAATAAAAATTAGATTTTTTCGTTAAGTATTTTGTATGTCATCTTGTATATATTTTAACAATCTCTAACATGAAGTTACTAACGTGCACTTCATAATTTAACTATGCCTATCAGATATTGATATTGTCCATTATAAGACAAAACGTTCTTATAAGTATATTCAATGTTATTAATATACAAAATCACCGAAGGCGCAATCAATTTTACCAAATGTTTCTCTGCTCACAGTTTTTAGCAATCTCTTTTAGATTTACTTTTCCAAATCGCGCAAATGACGTGTTGCAAGGTCCTGTTGTAAATAAACCATCCCTTTTCTGTACGGCAGCCTTTATTATTGTAGTCAGTGGCTAACGCATGGCATCTAACGCACCCCACCAGTTTTTTGTAAAGCCCCACCATATTTTCCACCCTTTAGCCTTCAAATCTGCTGCAACCAGTTCAGCTCTGCTTTTTCAGCATTCTCTCCTTGAGCATGATTGTCCAAGACGTGTAGGGAGACCTCAGCATTGACGGTTTTGTCCAAAACAAACATTGGTCACAGGCCAAACCATTAACAACAGCCATCTGTATCTGAAGTTCCTTCCTTGTTCTTTGGAGGGTATAAGGAATTATTCTCTGAAGATGGAAATGGAAAGAAATAATGTAGATTTTGAGTTCTACAAACCATACAACGAAATGTTTTCCGTGAGGCTCTGTTCTAACTGTGTCTTTAATCTCAGGTTGTTGTTGTCTCATTCTGGATAGCCAAATGTTTGTGCAGTTTGCATTCAGTTACGAGTTACAATAATGAGATTATAAAATCCAAAGGATAATCTATGCCATAAAATAAGAGATTTTTGTGTGAATTTACAAAAATTGAGAATAAATAGAATAAAATAAATATAAAGCAACAAGAGCAAATTAAAATATCTAATGTAAGAAAAATAAACAGCAATTAGTACGAAAGTGTTTCATCTGTAGTCCACTTGGAAATCAATAGCAGGAAGCGATGAAAATCCCACGAAGAATGCAGTTCATTTTAAATAGGTCTTGCTGACTTCGGACCTGGAGTTTCTGTCATTGCGACCATTAGGTTAGTTTCTGCCACCATCTCTTTCTGTGTTAGAATTTAATTAAGGAGGAGGTATCAGCCAAGATTTTCATTCTGTAGTTCTTTTCAAAACATTCTGCAGTTCTTTTCAAAACATTCTGCAGTTCTTTTCAAAACATTCTGCAGTTCTTTTCAAAACAAGCTTATATAACATCAGCCAAAAAATAAATAAAGCCACTTCACACTTTATCTATCCATACCCTTCAAAAATTTTTCTACTTCCTTGAAGTTATTCAAACCTTCCCCTTCCACAAGAAAAGATGGCAGCATGCTCAAACAATCAAAATTCCGCTGGCTCAAGGCAAACTTCCGTACATCTATCGCGCAACCATCCTTCCGAAACTTAAATTTATGCCCCCCCTCATTTGTTCAGTCTGAGCAAGAGGAAGAATGCCATTCTCAAGGCCTTAAACACCTCAATCATATTACCCCCCCCCCAGATGTCTATTCTCCAGATGATGAGCCCTCGTGGGTAGCACAGTTGGTAGAATCGTCGTCCTCCCCACACCGGATGGAAAAGACCTGAGTTCAAGAACCGTCGATAACGGGAGGAATTGTTATGGGCCGTTTTCACAACGTGGCTGAAATTGGTGTCAGGCGAGGGTAGCATGGTTTTTCTCCCGGAAACTAGGGATTTTCATCCAACAAACAGAAAATCCAATCACGCAATTTACAGATAGCATACACGGAGTATATGGCCTTAGTCGCTTATGCTCCTAAAAAAACCCTGGTGGGATAGGATTGCTGACACTGCAGCAACTTGCTACGGTGTGGAACACCTCGCCAATAGGACCGATTGGAGATCAAATTGGTAGAACCTGTCTCTCTCTCTCTCTCTCTCTCTCTCTCTCTCTCTCTCTCTCTCTCTCTCTCTCTTTGGTAACATGGGGCTTCCTTTCCCTACCCTTCATTTCACTCTTTTTTACATGGTCCCCGTCCAAGAAGCTGAGGCAACTCTAGCGGAGACTAGCCAGAGTATGTTATATCCCTACTGCCTGGCTGCCTCCCCGTTTGCTGTGGATGGCAACATGGGGCCCCAAAAGGTGCCCTTCCACCAAGTGCCAGAAGAACAACATAACAACACACCACCACCACACTACGCTATAGAGACCACATACTACTCACATTCCTCACATTCTCAGGGTTCTGTTTCTCTGAACTGATGGCGCAGTGGTGGGAAATCAACGGTGGCCTGTTACCGTCAACACTATGTTGCATTCCAATGGTCCGAGGATAGTTCCTTAAGCACTGCCACAGATTTGGAGTTCGTCAAATAGATAGAAGTCTGGTGCAACAATAATGCTTCTTCCAGAATGCTTCTTCCAGAAAAATAGTTGGGTACAAAAAGTATAAATTATAAGGCGAATTAACAAAGCGAAGACAACAGAGAAGGATCTCCCACCATAGGGCGTTAAAAGCCGCCTCAAAAACTGTAAAGATGGTCGTGGAATATTTGAAGTCGTTTCAAATTTAGTGACAAAATTCAACAAGGGCCTCTCATCCCTTTCCAGGAGTAAAACCATATTGTCATTAAGAGGAATAACCAGGGGCTTGAAACAGGTAAATATTTCAGCCTAGAATCTCTTCAAAGGTTTTTCTGAACAGGAAGGTCTGGTCTGAAGAATTTGGGGATAAATTTCAGGAGAGCATTTTCTTTTCCAAATATCTGGAAAGATAGTTTTTGAAGATATTTTATGATAAAGTAATAATAGGGTATTAGGCTTACCTTGAAAAAAAATTTAATGAATTCCCTTTTAATGAGATCAGGACCAGGTTAGGTTAAGTCAAGTTAATTTCCTAAAATTTAATTAAATATTTGAGACCATTTTGAAATTTTTCCAGAATCAGTAATGAGAGTATTATTCAGGCCATTACTGATCCTGGAGTAAATTTGGAAATCAATTCCAAATAAATTCGTTTGTACACTACACCACAGGGATTATCATTTCCTGATGTTTTAAATAATTTTTTGTTTCGCTGATGTTTTAGCATTGAAGGTTTGATGTTTTGCATTTGGAGGTACATTGATAAAAGAGGTAGGGACGAATTAAAATCAATCACTTAAAGTCCAGTCTGTGAAAATGATCAAAATATAGATATTTGATGCGAGTGTGGGAGTGGTTACAGTAAGACCAATATTACATCCTTCAGATGTAGAATTTTCCATTGCATAATCTTGTTAAAAGCCAATCATTTCTTTCCAGATGCAGATGTCTTCGACCCTGCAAGGTTCTCTTCGGAACAGATGCCATCTTTATAGTTACATTCCTTTCTCAGTTAGTCCAAGGAATTTCATCGATAATGTAAATCCTCTGAATAATTTAGACCTTTCCACTGGAAAAGAGAAACCCGTTATCGTCATTTCTCCTTTCAGTGTGGGTTGTTCACCCCTGAAAAAGTCACACAAATTGTATGTATACAAAGACAGACATTTTGTATATGATCTTGTATATATTTAAAAAAAACCATAACATGAATTTACCAACGTGTTCTTCCTAGACATAATTAAGAACCTTTATGAGATGTTCTTCACTTTTCATTCATGTTAATTACTAATTAAATGTGTTCATTTTGTAAATCAGTTCTGGTGTCTTCCGTATGGGCTCTTTGTGCGTATTTTATTTCTGTTCGAAATGTACTCAGTTATTGTGGATGGTCTTTATTGAGTCTTACAAAAAGAGGGATTAGTTCGAATATGGACGGACCATGGATAAATTGGATTGTCAGAGTGCTGGCTGATCACGTGCAATCCTTCCTTCTTAGTCTGAACTGTATACGAAGCTTATCAGCTGGTCGAAGAACCACTTCTGGTACAAAGAAGACTTTATCTCTTGGATCGATAGAACGAATGTTGAACCTTCGAAGAATACTTGCTAAAGTCACCTTTAATTCTAATACAGCATACTTCTGGCCTGGAAAAGAAAAGAAAAACAAAGAAACAAAGTTAAGAAAAAAGTTATCAGGTCAGTTATACTACTAAGCAGTTATTTCTTAATCCTAAACTATGGACTTCTCGTCTATGAGAAGAATACAATTTTTAAACGCTGCTGTGATGATCCAGGCCACAACCAGGACTTTGTGGTCCTAGTTTACTAACATGATTTGGACGTCCTCGCATGTGTACCACAGTGCGTATGAGCCCGTACTCCTCCCCCAACGGGTGCAAAAGACCTGGATTCGAATCCGATCAATGAAGCCAAGAATTTTTATGGGATTTTTTCGCAAATGGCTGAGTTAATCGGTTTCATGCAAGGGTAGCATGATTTTTTATCCAGCAAACAAGTGAAAGAATCACAAAACAGGCCAATTTACAGACATAAATCTTCTTTTCTGGCTCGTGCAGCAAAACCCTGTGGCTTCCGTGTAATATTAATAATAAAAATAATACTAAAAGACATAAATTTAAAATTTTCTTGTAATGAACGAAGACGATTTATTAAAGTTCACCAGATATGGATAGATACAATTATCCTGGCACCCTGATATGCGAAATAACACAATGACTTGGAGGAAATCAATTACCTTCTTTGGTTTAAAATCTTCTAACATTTAAACTATACGTGTAATATTGAAAATTATTCTTTACCGATGCAATTCCTTGGACCAACTGAGAAAGGAATGTAGCTGTAAGGATGACGTTTATTCTTTTCTTCTGAAGAGAACCTGTCGGGATCGAAGACCTCTGCATTGGGGAAATTTGCTTCATCACGATGCAGAGCAACGATTGGTAAGAACACCGTCGTACCCTTAGGAATAACATGGCCGTCTGGAATGAAACGATTGGCTTTTAACTCCATCATGCGATCTAATTTTAAATACATCATGAGATGTATTACGAATGAATTTTTTAAATTTCTTCGAGAAATTTTATTATAAGTTTGTTTTAAATGGAAAATTAGTGTAGAGTTCCCCAACGTTTTTCACCTGGCGACCCCACTGAAAAAGGAATTTTTCCGTCATCGATCCCTCATCCAAAAACACGCACGCATTTTAATGGATTGATTACAACAAAAATCTGTTAATAATGGTGAAATATTTATTAAAAATATAAAATAATCATAATAAATGGCTAAGGTTTATTACTGTCATATTAATTTTGTTAATGCGACAGTTGTGGCTGATGGTTTGCAATAAGCTGTTCAGTGAAATTACTTAATTTGATCCTTAGGTCCCCACGTTCAACCTGAACGTGGAGGCCTAAGGGAAAGTGGGGGCCGCGCTCAACCATAATTTCAGCCTGTTTCTTGTTTTTCTCTGTAAACTATTAATATGACTGAATCCATCTTCCATTAATGACTTTTGGGCAAAGCTAACAATAGCGTTTCTGCCACAATTTGTAATTTAGGACATTTATTTCAAGTATCTCTTCATTAAGAAGACCAATTACAGGTCACAGTTATATTTTTAAATCGTGCATTACTATTTTCTTTATATTTATTGTTATATAATTTTCCCATCCATTCCCATTCAACCCCTTGACATGTATCGACCATTCTCTAAAGACAATTGACCCTAAAGGATCCATATGGGCCCATTGGGAATCCCAAAATTGGACAAACAATGTTATGAATCGATGAACTGCACACCACGTCCGTCTTCTTTTTGGTTAGCAGATATCAAGTAGATCTTTGCTAAAAGATCTAAGAAGTCCGATGCCCGCTCCCCAAGAAAATTCATCTGCAACTGGATAAATAATATGCCATGGACTTGACTTCCATTCACCAAATTTAACTTTTTATTGCCATGTTTTTTGTCATGCCCGTATAATTTAAGTTGGATATTCCCTGTTGCATATATTAATAATAAACTAAATCTCACAACTTTAAATACACGGGTGGTGGTATTATTTAAATTTTTTTTAAAAAGGTAAATTCCGTGTTTAATTTTCATGAAATCTTGCTTACCAAGAAAGATATCTTCTTCACAGCATCGGCCAATTAATGGAGCCGAAGGGTATAAACGGAGTACCTCCTATTCGATAAAAATAACGAGAAGAATAAAACATACATTTATATATTAATAAATAAATTAATATTAATAAATATATACATTAAGACATTTATTTTATCTTTTCAATTATTTCACCCAACTTTTAAACACCTTCAATAATGCATTTGATTCTTTCTCTCTATTGTCAAGTACTTTGGCTGCAAAAGATTAATTCTGGTTGTGAGTAAACTGGAAGAAACATCATCCAACTCTTCTTTGACTTTAACTTTATTTGTCACTAAATTAGAAAGAAGAATCCTGACAGCAGAAAAGCTGAACCGAATTAACAGTAGTTTGTCACCTGGGTCAACTCAACTCGGGGAGAGTTCAATTTCAAAGCAATTCGAAACACAATAAGTAATGGTTATTTAAGATGGTGGCTCCGGCTTGTGCAACATTGTACTCAGTTACTTTTCCACCAGTACCACGAATGCATTCATAATCTTGTTATGTCTCCTCGAAGTTCCTTGATCAGTGAAAAGCTGTGCTTGTGTAGGATGTGCCTAACTATTAACGGAGAGGAATCTGGATATTAATGGTACAGTAGTGCATTATGTTTCTTTTCTGTTTGTTACAAAATGCAGTACATCTTTGACATTAAGCGACCGTTCCAAAATGATATGGATAAATGAAGAAACCCACATAGTTATCTGGTTTCTGCATTCCAAAGGGACGAAGCACATGAATCACCAAAGACTGAGAGCTGTTCATGGCCAAAAACAATCACATACGTAACTAAAATAATCCTCCATTAAAATGGAGGATTGTTTTAGTTGCTTGTTTATCGACTGTTATTTGCTGATAGGGTTTTAGCATAATGTTTCATTTTTATAAAAGCCAAACCTTCCAATCAACCAAGCCATACCAATCAAATATCAGTCCTGGCTGCTGACTGCCTGAATCAAAAGTTAAAGGTTATGTTTGTGGTTAATACGCACCTTCCCCATTTCGATCCTTTTCAGAGAATAAATAACAGAAATTTGGTTGAAACCAATTCTTCTTTTAAGCCTGTCGAAATAAATCATTCATGCAGTCTGTGTTTATTGTACCATTACATTTTACCCTTTGTATCTACGAAAAATCAAAATGAGTGACAAAAGGTTACACCGCCTTATTTAAAAACCATCAGGCAGGCCTTAATTTCCTTGTGTTGTAACTGCTGAGCCTGCATCATCCCCAAGTATTTGCAGGTCTCTCCTTCTGTCATAGCTTCGATCTCTTTACCAGTCAAAGCTGGTAGTTTCGGCCAACTAATTTTCCCTAGTGCAGTGTTTGGGTCTTGCACTTTTGTAGACTAAATTCCATCCTGATGTCCTTGCTGAATTCTTCGGTTATCCGGAGTATTTGCTGGAGTTGCTTCTCGGTTGCCGCGTACAGCTTGATGTCATCCATGTACATGAGGTTTTTGGTCCTAATCGCTGTTCGGTGACCTGAATATCCGGGTATCGTTCCAACCACTTGGTAAGTAGTCGCGATCTGTACATTGTCATATCGGTCTCTAGCCTGGTTTTTTCGTAGTATGCTCGCATGATGTATGTATTCATTTCAATGCTCCACTTCATGCGTTGGCGTTTTTTTCTTCCTTTCTGGGTGGTCATAGTTGTTGCGCAGGAAACACTTCCAGTTGGTGGGGCTGGATGGTCTTGCCCTTCTCTTGTGGTAGCCTTAAGAGAGACAGTGTCACTCACTCCACTGTCTTGCTCGGGAGACTGTCTCCAACTTTTCGAACCGACCCCTCTGCCCAATGCCTGAACGCGAGTGACTTTATCCTGCGCCACACTCAATGCAGTATGAATAATATTTATCTGCGACATCATCCATCTATGGAGGTGGACTTTTTTAGCTTCGACTTATGTCCAGTGGTTTATTTATTTTATTATTATTATTATTATTATTGTTATTATTAGCCGTATGGTGCAAGGAGCCTGAGCCTTATGCTGCACCAGCCGAAAAAAAAATTCTGAATTACCCTGAGAGAGAGAGAGAGAGTCAGAAGTAGAAGGGAATCATCAAGAAAGAGAAGATGATGACATCCAGCTCAGACCCTGGGTGTGCCAAGCGCATGCTCGCCAGATGTAGCCCCCTGGGGGGGTATATATAAGTTGTATTGATGTATTGAATTAAATTTGCATAAATGGACGTGAAAGTTACACAAAGTGCCAGTGGGTGAGGATAGTTGAAAAATAATTGTAGTAAATATGTGAAATGAGTGTCCACTCTGTGGGTAAATCAACGGACACTTAAATATTAATTAACTTCCAAAATCTCGCTATCTGAATTCAGACTAAACCATGGATCTTGACTAGGTCTATAAGCTACTTACAGAAAATAATTGAATATAACAATTAAGTCAATAAAGACGAACTTAATTTATAATTAAGTCAATTGACGAACCAGGACTGTTAGTTTGAATGGACAAGGAAAAGTTGGAAACCATTTATGTAATTTATTATCCATAGCATTAGTAACAGCAGGTAGGAATTTCTTCAGTAACAGAACCCATATTTCTTGAGGAGAATCGTTGTTACCATCTGGAGAGTAGAATTTTCCAACAAACATGCTTTTATTAATTTATTTTATTATTATTATTTTTTTTTGACTCTTAAGGACATTGATAGGATTCACGATACAATCCTCGACTATGATGGAAATCCCTTGAAGGATAAAATAAATTTACCATTAATATTTGAACACCAATCCGTTGATAGATACAGGTCATGTTCTCAAGCTGTTTGTCGATGTTCATCCTGGGTTTATTGACTGTTTTATGCCAGATCTTCTAAGGTCTATCTAGATGGACGGGACAATAATGCGAGTGTCCAATTATTAATGGTAGAGCAGTATATAGGCATTTTTAGCGGTTATTTTCTTTCTGTTTAGTAGCACATTACATGTTTAATAAACGCGCTTCACTTATGAATGCTACACTTAAGTTCTTAAAGGAAAGTTTGAGTTCAAACACTCTTAAAAACATTTTTATTAAACTCAATAAAACAAAATCAACAAATAAACAGAATAATAAAGAAAAAGTTGTGTCGGCGCAACTATATCTCCAATAGTTATTAAAAAGAACTTGTACGTATGGCAACTTGCAATAAAAGTTAGAAACGATGTAGACTTTTCTTTAACTCTAAATAATGTCAGTAGAAAAAATGTAAACAACTTTTGCATATTAATAGAATCATTCACAAGGGTTTGAATATTCTACATAATATCCAATTATGCACTGTATATACGACTAAATAGTGAGAAAGAGTTAATTTACCGTATAAATGGCTTTCACATAACATCTGTTTAGTTTCAACATCTTTGCTCTTCCAATTTTGTCATTTTTGCAGACACCTCCCACAATTCACTTGCTAACTTTGAGTCCCTGGCTTTCGGAGATCTCATACCCCGACTACAATCTACGAAATATTCCCCTGACACGTTTTCTAACTTTTCTTCTACAGCCAAATAAACGGTTGTCTGGGCCCCTTCCTGACTGGTCTTTAAGAAAGGGTACGCCAGCGGCACAAGCAGACGTTTAACAATTCCCCCACAGTCACGAGTGATGGATGTTTCTGCTGTTCCAGGATGCAGAGCATTCACTGTCACTCCCGATCCCTGCAGTCTTCGACTCAGTTCAGCAGTAAACAACAAATTCGCCAGTTTGGTGCTGCAGTATATCCACGAGGGATCGCGAGGGTGCTTCTCGAAGTTCAAATTTCCAAGGTCCAAGGTGGCTATCCAGTGTAAAACAGATGACACCACAACAATGCGAGAAGGGGCGCTTTTCTTGAGCAAGTCCAGCAGGAGGTTGGTCAGCAGAAATGGACCAAAATGGTTAGTAGCGAACATCACTTCTAGGCCATCGTCGGTCATCCACTGCCCAGATGGAGCGCTGATCCCGGCGTTGTTGATCAGGACATCGAGACGATCTTCAGTTTTCTTGAAGTCTTGAACGAAGGCTCGCACCGATTTCAGGGAACTGACGTCCAGCTGTTTGATGACCACATTATCTTTCCCGGTCGATCTGGAGATGTCTAGAGCAGCTTCCTTTGCACGTTCCATACTTCTGCAAGCCATGATGACCCGTGCATTCCTGCTAACAAGTTCCCTCGCCGCTTCCTTTCCAATGCCGCAATTCGCACCCGTAATGATCACAGTTTTCCCCCTCATGTCTGTGGTGCTGTTGCATTTCCCCGTTGTCACTTTGAAATAAATTTTCGCAACGACAGCTACCAGCAACAAGACCAGAACGAAATCTCCAAAAGGAGAGTGTAGTGTGGATATCATTTCTCTTGCTGTTCCTCTTCCTTGTACGAATAATGAGAAGCACACCCTTGTCTTTTATGTAAAACAGCAAGCGGTGTTCCGCAACCACGTTCCTTAAGTAAACGCTGACGTGGGAGTTTAAAGGAGTCGATAATCTATTGGTGCAAAACCCACGACTTAATACACGCGTAATGTATCTCTTTAGTTGTAAACTGTCTTCCTTATTAAGACGCAATAAGACAGTGCTTTTTAAATATTTAATATCTGAGCTGTGGTGAGCGCATGCGTAATTTATTTTTAACTGTTGGATGGTTTGTGGTGCTCAATTAGAGTTGCCATTGGACTGTTACTGTTTGATATCAAATGCCGACCTTGGAGAACCTGTTCTTCTTCTGTTTTTTCTGTGATCTGCATAACACATTGCTTCCAGCTTTGGTGTCCATACCTTCTATTGATCATGGCACTCTTTCGAATCTATTGTTATTGCACAATTATGCGTATTTTGATTTTTTGTTTAATTCTTTTTTAAATAATTGGCTTTAATATTGAAAAAAAAAAAAAAAATTCTGAAATAGCATCAAGAAAGTCTGACTTCACAACGAGTTGCTTTGGTATAGCACTACTTACGACTAGCTACTTTTTCTCCGTTTTTTTCTTCTGATGGCATATAAACCATCAATACTAACGTATACACTGGTGTTCAAAGAAAGTGCATCACCTAGGAATTTCACATTTCTAACCCTTTTTCGCGATGGTATGTTACATTAATGACTAGCATCACAAATAGAAATATAAACAAAAGATATTTATTAATAGTTAAGGCAAAGCTAAGTAATATTTGACAGGTGCTCTCAAAATATTCCAAAATGAGCATTTGCAACCTTTATACAACAGTTTTGGTAAACACGACAATTATGGCTGAAATGTTATCAGAAGCCCTCAATTTGCTTAGTTTTATCATTTTAAAGGGAAAACAAAATGAAAAGTTCACCAGGTGCAAACTAATATTTAGTTGAACCGCCTGAAGGTGCTCTTCGTTCGTGGCGTCAACTGCACGTAACTCACCATCCTGACACACGCAAGGAATGACTGCAGCTCTTGCAGAGCGTGCTTATAATAATAATAAAGATAAATTTTTCAATGTATGCGACAAATACACTCAAATACACTTCTGGACAACATTAATAGAGTACGTGAAAAACTTCATCACAAGCTGTAACTCGTGCAGCTTGTGATGAAGTGGGACAAAATTTGGTATGGCCATGTACCATAAAATAAGGGTGAAATGAGGAGAAGCAAGAAACTTCCAACAGGTATAAGGGAGAGCTTCAATTCGTCCAACGACCTGCTACCCCAAAGAATCATCTAATAGGGGTTGTATAACAATTACCAATAAGGTCACATGGCATCAGTACGGCGTATGATCCCCTTCAATGGCTAAACAGGCCTGACAGCAGTGAACCATGCTCGATATAAGGGTGTCTATAAGATTCAGTGGCAACAAATCCCATTCTTCCACCAGCGCAGACCTTCGCTCATCAAGTGACCAAGGACTTGTCCGTCGGCTTGCAATGCG
The DNA here is from genome assembly GCF_048544385.1 of Mastigoproctus giganteus. NCBI lineage: Eukaryota > Metazoa > Arthropoda > Arachnida > Uropygi > Thelyphonidae > Mastigoproctus > Mastigoproctus giganteus. The sequence goes on along the minus strand of NC_143581.1, from coordinate 202,390,820 downwards.
TCACCCAAGGGCATCCCACGCAGTTCGATCGGATTTAAGTGGGGTGATTGTGCTGGTCACGACAGTTGTTGGATACTTTCAGTTTCAAGATATTCCTCCACCACTTCAGCTCTATGTACACAGTCGCTTGTGGTGCATAAAAAGAAAATCTGAGACAACCACACCCCTAAAAGTCGCACATAGGGTTCAAGATCGTTCTCGGTAGCTCTGGCAGTTCCGGTACCTCATACATACCCCATACTCAACTGTACATTCATACTTACACGCGTGAACTAATATGTACCCATTCGTATACAAATACATCAACATAAAGCATGGAAACACGTAATGTGGTAGCAGCTCTTGACATAAACACTCCTACTGGGTGGGAAACAAATTCTGACACGCTGGTCTCATCTGGGTTTGTCATTATCAGCGATTGCCACAGCCAGGAGCAGTAGTCTAAGTAGGGGCATCTTACAGTCAGGCTGTCAGAGTATGGTTTTTTTCTTCTAGACTCAAAAACTTGAGGCAGTCATAAAGGAGGTGAGCCCAATCCTAATCGGATCACAGGTACAATTAAGGTCATGAATCAGTCCCAGTTGACATAACTTTACACTCACGGAACCATAGCCTCTCAGCAAGAAAGCGACGTCGAGTCCTGGGGAAAACCAAGGAGGTTGTTTGGGGAAGACATGAATGGAAGGAACCTTCTAGTAACTTCTCCTTTAGTTATTTGTCCCCAGCTACTCTGCCATTTCTGGTAAAGAGCAGAGAGGGTTCTCATTCTTTCTTGTTTGGCGTCTATTTCAAGATTTCGTGTGATTCCCAAGTTGGTGGTTGGACTTTGCATTTTTATTCTGTAGTTGAGGCCCCCTTCTTATTATTTCGAGGTCAAGGGACAGTTTGCCTGTCAGGACCTACAAAGCAAATGTACGCCTGTGCTGTAAATGGGAGGAAGATTGCCTCGTAGATATGGCCAAGTCTTTAGGTCCCAACGTAGCTCCTGATTTTTTTCAGTTAAGTGTAGAGGATGCGGGTAAAAAGTTAGCTTGTTATCAAATATAATACCTAAATATTTCAGCTCTGTTTGTATGGCTATTGACTTTCTTCAGGTTTTGATTTGTGGAGGTCTGCTTATTAGGTTACCTTTTAAGAGGATTGACTTTGTTTTGCTGCTGGATATTGTTAGATCGTGAGTGTTTGTGAAGTGGTGGAAAGTATTCATTACTAGGTTGGCACGCTGTTCAAGATCAGCCGTTGTGCCCTTGAACTTGAGTCCTTTTTCAAAGGATCCCCATATCAATCCCCTCATTATTGAATACCTGCAATTTGTTACTGCAGATCGATTTGTTTACCTACGGGGGTTTTATCTTTTAGTTGCTAGGCAACGGCCCTGATTATGTAGTCACGAGGATCCGCCTTAGGGCTTCGTTTGAAAAATATAATGATGGCAGTTAGTTGAAATCCTGCCACCTTTGACCCTCACTGTGGCAGCTAATGCTTCTTTTTCTGGAAACGGAAACTGATATTCAGGAATTTGTTTACCAAGGAAAATCCCGTTTGTGTGAGTGACATTGAAACTAAGAACTTCCCTCTCAGTGGATTGCCATGTACGGTTTAAGCTTTAATTGTGCTTCAAGAACAATTGTGTACAAGAATAATGTGAATTGAAGGTTTTCGATTTATAAAACCAAAAGTGGGATGAAGGCACCTAAAACAGCACGAATTCTGAAAATATAAGAAGATCGATAAAACCAGCCATCTGACATTTTAACTGGATAGAAGTAAATAATTAATTAGTGACTTAGAGTATTCGACACTTATAAATCTGTATAAACAAAGAGACAGTAACAACAAGTAGAGGGGTGTGATTAAAAAGTTCGGGGACTGACTTCGCATCATGAAATTGTGGAATCATAGCGTGTTGCGACTTGTCTCAACATGTTCGGTAACTCACTTAGACGTATTAATGCACGAATCCCCAGTTTATTTGCAGCTAATCTGATTCAGTCCACGTCGAACAGAATGCGTTTTGTGTTTTTCGTCAACTTTTAGCATTAGAAGAGGTATATATGATGCAAGAAAGCAAGCATCATCCAAAAAGAAAAAACATTCCACTTCCACTTCATCCCCTCCTTTTGTTCGAAATACCTGTCCAGCTGAGCCTTAAATTTATTTAGGCTATCAACTTCCACGACAAGGGATGGAAGTCTATTCCATCAACCAACTACCCGCTGGCTAAAGGCAAATTTTCGCACATCTATCCTATATCTGTCTTTCTTCAATTTGAATTTATACCTCCTCAGGTGATTTTTCTGAGCAAGAGGAAGAATCCCATCAGCATTGAGCATGCTCAAACCATTCAAGACCTTTATACACCTCTCAAAGATCACCTCGCCGGTGCCTAGTCTCCAGACACTGTAATTTGCAAAACTTAAGCCTTTTTTCGTAAGAGCACCCCTTTGTTCCATTCACTAATCTTGTTGCCCTTCTCTGTACTCGTTCCAGCAGCTCTACATCCTTCTTGAAATGAGGCCTCCAGACCTGTATACAGTACTCAAGGTGTGGCCTGACCATTGCCTTATACAAGGGAATAATCACCTCCTTATCCCTGCTAGAAATATTCCTATATATCATTGACAATACACCATCAGCTACTCTTGTAGCCCATCTGCACTGCTCAGAGAACTTCATATCTGCCTGCAAAATTACCCCCAGGTCCTTTTCATTCTCTACAACTGTCAGTGTAGTACCACAGAGTTGATACGGATCCAATAAAGGATCCAATACTGAACCCAGAGGGGAACTCCACTAATAACATTAGTCCACGATGAGCAGTGTCCATTGATTGATTACCACTCTCTGTCTTCTCCCCCTCAATCACCCCTTTATCCATAGCAGCAATTTGCCTCCAATGCCACACTGCTCCAATTTGTGCAGCAGTCTTCCATGTGCAACAGGATCAAAAGCCTTTCTAAGATCCAAGTATATAATATCAATGTTATTCCCTGCATCCAGTTCTTTTGTGACTACATCATAGTATCCAATGAAATTGGTCAGACAAGACTTCCCCTTAACAAAACCATGCTGTGTCCGAGCTATAACTGAAGTCTTGTCTAAATGATCCTGCAGTGCTTCTTTAACCAGTGCCTCCATTAATTTTCCTGGAACAGAAGTTAAGCTCACAGGTCTATAATTACTTGTGTCAGCCTTTGATCCTCCTTTGTGAATTGAGGTCACATTTGCACATCTCCAGTCTGTGGGTACCTCCCTTGAGTCCAAGGAAGCTCTCATAATTATGGCTAAGGGTTTGCTTACTTCCTCTGCTGTCTCCTTTAATATAACTGGATAGATCCCATCCACCCCAGGTGCCTTTTTTATGTTTATCCTCAACAATTTCTCCTCCACTTTCCTCTCAGTTATTACAAAATCATCTAGCACACTGCCAGAGTTGAATACACCTCTGGCATTCCCCTTCCCTGAATAACTCCTCGTGTGTGAATGTAGATGCAAAATACTCGTTTAGTTTGTTAGCTATCTGAGCAGGATCCTCAACTGTTGAACCATCAATATGCAGTGGACCAATCTGATTTATCCCTTTCCTTCTTGAGTTTACATAAGAAAAGAACTTTTTCTTGTTTTTCTTTGCATCCTTTGCCAAGGATTTCTCATAATCCGCCTTCGCCTGCCTAACCTCCTTCGTAACTTGGTTGCATATCAACTTGTATCTATCATAGGCTTCTGTGTCACGTGTTAATTTGTAAGTATCCCATGCATTTTTCTTCTCTGCCATATGCCTCATTAGTTCATCTGACATCCATTTTGTCCTTAACCTTGAACAATATTTCTTAGTTGGTATGTAAAGCCTAGTAGCTTCCAAGATAAGTTCTTTGAATGCTTCCCATTTTGAATTTGCTGTTGGTAACATCATCAGTTGGTCCCACTGTATAGAATTTAAATACTGTCTCAGTCCATCGTAGTCGCCTTTACGGAAGCAATAACCCTTCCCTTTACCCCTAATGGTAGTTACCTCTTTGAGTAAATCCCACTTCAGCACACTGTGATCACTGCCACCAAGTGGTTCATTTATCTGCAGATTCTTAATGCATGAAGAATCACTACTGATAATCAAATCAAGAGTATTACTCCCTCTAGTTGCCTCCCGAACATGCTGATGTAGGAAACAATCATCCAATAAATCCACAAAAGCCCTGCTAGTGTGTGAGTGACCAGCCCCCAAATTCCAGTCAATATCTGGGAAATTAAAATCTCCCATTATAAGACTCTCTGATTTACTGGCCCACTCTATTTCCCTGTACAGTTTCTTATTATACTCATCAGACTCATTAGGCCTATAGCACACTCCTACTCTCAATTTTGATCTCCCAATGTTTATGTCACACCAAACTGACTCCACACTGCACTGTCCAGCAATGTCGACTGGCTTCACTTCCTTGGTTTTTATGTGTTTCTTAACTAATAGCATAACCCCTCCTCCCTTCCTATCCTGTCTATTCTTTTCTGTAGACGTTGTACTCCCCAAATTCCAGTTCTGCATCCCTTATATCTGTGTGACACCACGTCTCTGATATCCCAACAATATCTGCCTTTGATGTTTTGAGCAATACCTCAAATTCATCAAATTTATTTACTAAACTCCTAGCATTGGTGTACACGCAAGTATACATGAACCTGTTCTTTTTCTTAGCTACCCTAACACAACCCATGTGTTTACTTGTACCCCAATGACTCCCAGCAGTCTCTGAAATATCCTGCATCTTGTTTTCCAGGCTGCTGCTCATTCCAATAGAAGCAGTGCATGAATCTCTTTCACCTCTGCCAGTGGCTACTGTCAATCTATTGGTCTTTGTCTCCCCCCCAAGCTAGCAGTTTTCTGACCCACCTAACAGTGCCTCGATAGCATCAGCAAATATTCTTGCACCCTTTCTATTTAAGTGTATCCCATCCCTGTAGAAGCAGTCTCTCCTGTTAACAAGTACAGTCCAGGCTGAAAAAAATTCTACCCCTTGAGCCTTGCACAATCTTTCCAGGGCCGAATTGATCGACAGGGCTCTCATTATATACTCCCTCCTATCGTGTCTGGGCAGAATTGCAGACACTTTCAAATTCAACCCTAATTCTCGGCTTTTTTTCGTCAGTGACCTGTATTTGTTAAGTAATTCTGCTGGTCTCCTACTCTTAATATCATTAGTGCCAACTTGTACAACTATATCTCCTTTTGTGCCCTTAAAAGGTGATATCCGCTCTACAACGTCATCAACCTTTGCCCCTGGCAGATATACTCTGTTCCTATTCCACCTATCCTTTTTACAAAGCATGTTTCCCGTTCCCCTGACAATAGTCACCAACAACTACTAGTTCCTGTGGGACCAGCGCATTCTGCCTAGGGGGCTGCCTCTGTGTTGCCTGATGACCAAGTGCAAGCTCTGGCGTTGATGTGGGCAGCTGAGAGCTTGATGGGCCCCTCAATTTAGATCCTTTGAGGGCATCCACCCTGTCCTTCAAGCTCTCATATAGGCCCATAACAACTTTGAGTTATCACCTGATTTCCTAGCATCGCGCGCACACAAAGATATCCCCCATGGCACTATCATGTCCCGTACCCAATTGCTCCACAAACATCAAACAAGCAGTGCATTTTAAAAGGTTGTGATTCAGAGGGCAACTTCCCCCCTCAGTTCTCCCCTGAGCCACAGCACTCCCATTAGCTTGAGCCTTTTGCTTTGCTTCTGTGGTGCGAATCATGATTTCGATTTAATTTCAATTTAAGTATAAAATTAAAACCCTAAACTTGTATCCCAACACAGTTATAACGCTATATTTATGTTTCAGTATCGAGTGTTATCTACGAGTTCCCTTTATATAACTTCTGTAACAAGTTACGTATTAATTAATTATGTTACGTTTGTAATCTAAGTCGTTATATGTATTTAGTTAAAAAGAACAATTTAATTGACAAAGAAGTTTAACAAGATTAATAGATTTTACTGATTAATTGACAATATTATATTATATACTATACTATACTAAGCTTACTTTATCTAGTTCGGGATATAACGTGGTGTCGTATAACAATGGCGGTAAGTTTAAGATGAGTGGTTTTCTGAGCAGCGAATCTGCATCAAATTCTCCACCGAGTGCTGGTAAAGAACTTATTTCTCGGTTGGTCATTTATCAAGTTTGTGGGAAGATTCTATAGAATAATTTGCAATAAGGAAAATGGGGTCCATTTTTGTTTTGTGTAGTGTAGCAGTGCAGCAGCTTCAATGTCATTTCGAAGGCTTCAAGATCGAAAAAAAAGAAGAAAAAAATGGTAATTTTGGTTTTCCATTAAGTTTGGAAATACCTCCAAACTTACTCCATCTTAATCTTTACAGGAAAAACAAGATCTAAAATCGAATCATAAATTAAATTATAAAAAATAATTATGACAGGGAATAAGAAATTTTTTTCAGTACGGTAGAAGAGACAATTACTTGAATTACTTGAATAGCCTCGAGCCTCTTTCCAAATCCCAATACTTCCTCTTCCACTCTCCCCATCTATCCATCACTGCAGGTAGATGTAGCCCCCTTTCCAACCCTCCCCTATCTCTTTCCCCCTCAGAAGCATCTGTCCCAATTAAAAAAGCCGTGAATTAGGGTTGAAATTGAAAGTGTCTGCAATTCTGCCCAGACACGATAGGAGGGAGTATATGATGAGAGCCCTGTCAATCAATTCGGCCCTGGAAAGATTGTGCAAGGCTGAAGGGGTAGAATTTTTTTCAGCCTGGTCTGTACTTGTTAACAGGAGAGACTGCTTCTACAGGGATGGGATACACTTAAATAGAAAGGGTGCAAGAATGTTTGCTGATGCTATCGAGGCAATGTTAGGTGGGTCGGAAAACTGCTAGATTGGGGGATACAAGGACTAATAGATTAACAGTAGCCACTGGCAGAGGTGAAAGTGATTCTTGCACTGCTTCTATTGGAATGAGCCGCAGCCTGAAAAATAAGATGCAGGATATTTCAGAGACTGCTGGGAATCATGGGGGTACAAGTAAACACATGGGTTGTGTTAGGGTAGCTAAGAAAAAGAACAGGTGCATGTATACTTGTGTGTACACCAATGCTAGGAGTTTAGTAAATAAATTTGATGAATTTGAGGTATTGCTCAAAACATCAAAGGCAGATATTGTGGGGATTTCAGAGACGTGGTGTCACACAGATATAAGAAATGCAGAACTGGAATTTGGGGAGTACAATGTCTACAGAAAGGATAGACAGGATAGGAAGGGAGGAGGGGTTATGCTATTAGTTAAAAAACACATAAAATCCAAGGAAGTGAAGCCAGTCGACATCGCTGGACAGTGCAGTGTCGAGTCAGTTTGGTGTGACATAAGCATTGGGAGATCAAAATTGAGAGTAGGAGTGTGCTATAGGCCTAATGACTCTGATGAGTATAATAAGAAACTGTTCGGAGAAATAGAGTGGGCCAGTAAATCAGAGAGTCTTATAATGGGGGATTTTAATTTCCCAGATATTGACTGGAATTTGGGGGCTGGTCACTCACACAGTAGCAAGGCTTTTGTGGATTTATTGGATGATTGTTTTCTACATCAGCATATTCGGGAGGCAACTAGAGGAAGTAATACTCTTGATTTGATTATCAGTAGTGATTCTTCATGCATTAAGAATCTGCAGATAAATGAACCACTTGGTGGCAGTGATCACAGTGTGCTGAAGTGGGATTTACTCAAAGAGGTAACTACCATTAGGGGTAAAGGGAAGGGTTATTGCTTTCGTAAAGGCGACTACAATGGACTGAGACAGTATTTAAATTCTATACAGTGGGATCAACTGATGATATTGCCAACAGCAAATTCAAAATGGGAAGCATTCAAAGAACTTATCGTGGAAGCTACTAGGCTTTACATACCAACTAAGAAATATTGTTCAAGGTTTAGGCCTAAATGGTTGTCAGATGAACTAATGAGGCATATGGCAGAGAAGAAAAATGCATGGGATACATACAAATTAACACGTGACACGGACGCCTATGATAGATACAAGTTGATCTGTAACCAAGTTACAAAGGAGGTTAGGCAGGCGAAGGCAGATTACGAGAGATCCTTGGCAAGGGATGCGAAGAAAAACAGCAAAGAGTTCCTTACTTATGTAAACTCTAGAAGGAAGGGGATGAATCAGATTGGTCCACTTGAGATCGATGGGTCAACTGTTGATGACCCTGCTCGGGTAGCTAACAAACTAAATGAATATTTTGCATCGACATTCACACATGAGGAGTTATTCAGCGAGGGGAATGCCAGAGGTGTATTCAACTCTAGCAGTAAGCTAGAGAATCTTGTAATAACTGAGAGCAAAGTGGAGGAGAAATTGTTGAAGATAAACACAAGAAAGGCACCTGGGGTGGATGGGATCTATCCAGTTATATTAAAGGAGGCAGCAAAGGAGGTAAGCAAACCCTTAGCCATAATTATGAGAGCTTCCTTGGACTCAGGGGAGGTACCCATTGACTGGAGATGTGCAAATGTGACCCCAATTCACAAAGGGGGATCAAAGGCTGACACAAGTAATTATAGACCTGTGAGTTTAACTTCTGTTCCCGGAAAATTAATGGAGGCACTGGTGAAAGAAGCACTGCAGGATCATCTAGACAAGACTTCAGTTATAGCTAGGACACAGCATGGTTTTGTTAAGGGGAAATCTTGCCTGACCAATTTGATTGGATACTATGATGCAGTCACAAAAGAACTGGATGCAAGGAATAACTTTGATATTATATACTTGGATCTTAGAAAGGCTTTTGATACTGTTGCACATGGAAGACTGCTGCACAAATTGGAGCAGTGTGGCATTGGAGGCAAGTTGCTGCTATGGATAAAGGGGTGGTTGAGGGGGAGAAGACAGAGAGTGGTAATCAATGGACACTGCTCATCGTGGACTAATGTTATTAGTGGAGTCCCTCAGGGTTCAGTATTGGGGCCTTTATTGTTTTCTGTATTTATAAATGATATTGATGATGGTATATCAGGCTTAATGTCCAAGTTTGCAGACGATACGAAGGTTGGCAGGGTTGTCAAGGACACTACTGACACTATGCTGCTGCAACAGGATTTGGAAAGGTTGAGCAGATGGGCTTCGAGGTGGCAAATGAAGTTTAACATTGACAAATGTAAAGTACTACATATGGGAAACAGCAACCCCAGAGCAACGTATCAACTCTGTGGTACTACACTGACAGTGGTAGAGAATGAAAGGGACCTGGGGGTGGTGGTGCAGGCAGATATGAAGTTCTCTGAGCAGTGCAGACGAGCTGCAAGAGTAGCTCATGGTGTATTGTCAATGATATATAGGAATTTTTCTAGCAGGGATAAGGAGGTGATTATTCCCTTGTATAAGGCAATGGTCAGGCCACACCTAGAGTACTGTATACAGGCCTGGAGGCCTCATTTCAGGAAGGATGTAGAGCTGCTGGAACGAGTACAGAGAAGGGCAACTAGATTGGTGAATGGGACAAAGGGGTTCTCTTACGAAGAAAGGCTTAAGTTTTGCAAATTACAGTGTCTGGAAACTAGGCACCAGCGGGGTGATCTGATAGAGGTGTATAAAGCCTTGAATGGTTTGAGCATGCTCAATGCTGATGGGATTCTTCCTCTAGCTCAGAAAAATCACCTGAGAGGGCATAAATTCAAATTGAGGAAAGACAGATGTAGGATAGATGTGCGGAAATTTGCCTTTAGCCAGCGGGTGGTTGGTGGGTGGAACAGACTTCCATCCCTTGTCGTGGAAGTTGATAGCCTAAATAAGTTTAAGGCTCAGCTGGACAGGTATTTCGAACGAACAGAGGGGTGAAGTGGAAGTGGTTATTTTTATTTATTTATGTTACTTTTTTTTTTTTTTTTTTTTTTTTTTGGCTGATGCTGCATAAGCTTGCTTTCTTGCATCAAATGCCTCTACTAATGCTAATGCTAATGCTAATTACAACATCGACAGGTGCATTTTAAATAGACTCCATGTAGATCCTGTTTGGATTCAGTTTTTATGTATTGAAACTTGTAAATTCATGGTCTTTATTATTATGTTTTGTATAGTGAAACGCAAAAACTGATGGTAATCAACCTTTAAGAAGAGTAAATAGACTTCAGGTAGAACTTGTCCCTCTATAGCCTTAAGAATTCTGTGAAATGTAAAGAAAATCAACTTTTATCCATCATCTTTAAATAGACCTTAAGAAACACGTGTTTTCTTTTCATTATTCCCGATTGAGCCTCCCCCGCTCTGTCTTTCATTCAATATCTGTGCTGTTTATTCAGGGTATAGTGAAACTTGTGACATCTTTAATTTTAAAATTCAGACTCCGGATACAACTTGCTTGTATTGAAGTCCAGTGTTCTTCGGGGACTTAAAGAATGTCTATGTATAGTTTCTTAAGAAAAGATTGCTGTTTTAAAAGGTTGTTTTAATTTTAAAAAAATTATCTATGGAACAGAGTGAAAAATATGTAACAATTCCGTCTTGAACATCAAAAAGGGAGTTCTTCTGATCTCACTTTCTTAATAACGTCTCCTTTCGTTTTCTTTTTCACTTCCCTTTTCGCTAATATTTCCTCATGCATTTCTATATAAATAAACACAAAATAATGACAAAATGCTCTTTCTGAACATGTTATTAACGCTACTAAAGTTACTAAAGCTACTAAAGTACTCACAAATTGGCATTCACGTCTTAATACAAGTTCGAGTAACTGTTGACATCAAATTTTTCTCTTACTTAAATTCCTAAGTAAACTCAAGATCTCAGCAATCAAATGCACATACTCCTGTAATTCCTTTAAGTTTTACAGTGCCTTGGGGATTGATGCTGACATATTCCGTGAGGCCTATCATTCTCTGATCCCCTCTTTAACTTTCCATTAATGTGTACCCACTTGCTTGCGATCTGTCCAGGACTATTTTGATCTAATTGGACTTTCTCAACTTTTGAACTCAAACCTGACGTATAATATCGATGTCAGGTTAGTAATTTACTTCTGATCGAGAGCCCTTGCCCGCCTCAGCTGGATGGAACTGCCAGTCAGTTCTTGAACAGTGTGCCTGAATGATAGATTCCCAACAAACATCTAAGCTAAGCCATCAGCGCAGAATAATTCTGATTATTCTCTAACTGTCCACGCTCCCTCTTTCTGGCTAGCAAGCTTACTAACTCCCTTTGAACCTTGGCATCTTCCTAGTGCTATACTTCCTAAATGGAAGTAGTGTCCTCGTAGCTACAGTGATGAATGACTTCAAGATTCCCATAATTCAACTATACTTTCCATTCTGTTTAATTAAGCCCATGACTATCGAAATTCCATTTCTCTTCATCTGCCTTAAGACTCCATGGTCACTATAGTGGCGAGCATTACAATTGATATAGATCGGTAGTGATGACCAGACCAAGAGAATTCTTGTCCTTTATTGGTCACCCTCACCCAGGAAAGATTCATCAATTTGATTTAAAAAGTTATCCCAGTGTTCGAGTTACCAGTACATAATTTCCAGTCACAGACAGCTTTAAATCCGAGGTATAGCCCTCCACCAGTTCCCTTTTGTTCCTCCCTGTTCTAAAATCAAATTCATCATCCCCTATATTAGGGGACCAAGTTGCCGTCCTCTCCACACTGGATGGAAAAGACCTGAGTTGGAGTCCCATCGATGACGAATCTACCGTACTACCAAAAATATTGGGACACTACATTTTGGACTTATACAAGTTCTAAAGAAGGAATGGACACCAATTCCTGCTGCCCATTATAAGGAACCAGGGTGAAGTATTACACAACGGATAGATTCTGTCATTGCTGCCGAAGATTGGTCTACACCTGATTCATTTGTCCATTAATACAGAAGCAAATTCAGATGTAGAAGTGGAGCTTATTGGTCACAGTAGATGAGGTACTTCAGGCATTCTCCATATCCACCTTCGACAATATGATCAAACATGGTTACTAAATTCTTTTCTAATGAAATTGGATTTGTAATAGTTTTAAAAATTGATCTACAACAAGTATATCAATTTCTGTAACGAGTTAAGACAAAAAGCTCAAAAGAAGAGTCCTCAAATCAAAGCCACAATCCTCGCAAAATACTTAAATTCTCTGTATCATCGATAGTTTTCTCCAAGTAGTCGATGAATCTAGCTGTAGATCAACTTATAAAGACAAGAAAAGAACTGAGATGTCCCTCAAGAAATTGTTACGAAATTTCGACAAGTAGCTACTTCAGAGGTCACAAACTGGACCATCAGAAACGATTAAACCCTGAAATTTTAAAACCTTAAACCCTGAAAAGTGCTCCATTTCCTTCAGCGTACCCAGAAAACAAAAATTATTTAAAACCTTTTGGACCATGAAGCAAAATTATTAGCAAAAGCCAACAAAAAAAATGGCTCTATTAAATTTTAAAACTTGTTTCAGAAACCCATTCTCCATTCCTTTTCTATAGTTCTACAATTTCAGTAATTCTAGAATGAAGTATTTTAAAGTTCAAAGCTGAAAACAAAATGGAATCCAGAAGTTCAGTTATCTTAACTGAACCATAGTTTGCCGAATATATCACTTTTTCATTCTGAAGTATTTAATTATTTTTTCCCCAAATGTCCTTTCTCTTGTTAACATTTAACAGGCGCCCATTTTTTTTATCAATTTATTGAAAAATACCAAAAAAATTGAAAATAATTAGTTGCTTATTGCAATACAAATATCTATCCATAATAACACGTATATAACAATATTATTATTAATATTAATATATATTAATAATATATAATGCATATATACAATATCATAACTAAACATCTATATACTTTTACAAAAAAATAATAATAAATAAATAAATAATAATAATAATAATAATAATAATAATTGTTTATTTACCCACTTTAAAATTCTTGTGCTTTTCTTCACATCCGGGACATTTTTCCTTCAAGCAGAAAAAAAGTATTTAAAAAACTGTCACGTTTAGAGTACTATAATCAAAGTACTATCAACACTGAATACAAAGAGAATATTCATATAAAATTTAGGTTATAATTAAATTTATTGTATTAAATATTATAGTAATTATAATAATAACACGTAAATGATGAAAAGTTTTAAAAAATTTTCAAAAACTTATTAGTAATATTACATCTCGATAATACATCAAGTAAATTAACTATTAGTGAAATAAAATTACGGCTTTCTGTAATTGTGGGTCAATGTCGTGCTGGGTTGCCCAGACGTGCTCAGCAATAGCTGAGTGCTCTACATCCGCCAAACGGATCGCCCTCTTGTGTTCGGAAAGGCGTTTTTCGAGCCACCTTCTGGTTTCCCCGATGTAGCAGACTAACCCACTCTGCAGTAGAGTGGGGACAGGCGTTTTTAATGAGGGATCGTAGTTTTCTGCCTGGGAGTTGGAGGCACTTTATCCCATGTGATTTTAAGATCCTACAGACCTGTTGTGATAGGTTTGGGTAGTATGGGATAAAGGCGCTCGTGGTTGAGTCACCACTTTGGATGTTTCTGTTGGTCGTGTGCCTGTAGGTCACACCTGTCAAGGTGTGACCTATTGATGGGATAGCCACACCTCGCAAGGTCCGCTTTGACTCTAGCGATCTCTGTGCGCCTCTCACTTACAGAGCTAGAGTGTGTCCAGGCGCGAGTTAGCAAGGTTCGCGCAGGGCAAGAAGATGACTACGTGCGTGTGCTGACCGGAAGTTGGTAAATTGGCCAGCACACAGGTTTACGATAGACTGTCGTCTTCAAGCATGTGCCCTCGCGCCGGACAAGGGTGTCTAGGTATGGTATGGTGTTGTTCGACTCTAGCTCGATCGTGAATTTTATGAAAGGTGACAGAGAGTTGAGGTGGGCTAAGATTCGTTGACCTGAATCTCTGGGGATAACTACGAACACATCGTCCACATAGCGACACCAAAAGGCAATGGGATCTGGTACGTTTGTAAATGCACGACCCTCTAACTCCTCCATCGCGATGTTTGCCGTGACCGAACTAACTGGGGAACCCATGGCTGCGCCGTGCACTTGCTGGTAAACTTAGTCGTCAAACATGATAGCACCACCTGTTAAGCACAGTCTGAGGGCGGTGGAGATATCGTCTGGTGTCAGTTTGGTTCTGCTGCCAAGGGTTTCATCACTGTCCAAGAGTTGTTTTGCATGAGTGATGGCAAGTTCCACTGGGATGGAGGTAAAAAGTGATACTACAGCAAACGATGCCATAACCTGATCTTGTGAGATGGACATAGTACGGATCCTTTCTATGAACTCGCTACTGTTGGAGACGGTGTTGGTGGTCTTGCCTACTAGGGGAGAAAGAAGCCTCGAGACAAACTTAGATAACTCGTAACTCGGTGAGCCACAACAGGATACAATGGGTCTCATTGGTGTGCCCTCTTTGTGTACCTTCGGTAGTCCGTAAAATTGTGGGATCTGATAACGGAAGCACGGAGGTGATTACGTGTTGATTCCGTTATCTTCTCCTGTTTGAGCCAACTGTTCACCTTTGACTCCCATCGCTCTAAGGCTTTGATGGGGGAGGGGAAACGGTTAAGGGCTTGTAGACAGAAGTGTCCTGCAAGAGCAGCAAGGCTTTTGCCGCGTAATCTGCGTGGTTCATTACGACCGTTCGACGCCCTTTGTCCGCTGGTAGGATGACGATGGACGGATCCCGTTTCAGTGTCTTAAGGGCACAGATCTGTTTGTGGCTGAGATTTGAAGAAGCGGGGCGAGCATGGTGTAGAACTGCTGCGGTCTTTAGGCGAATTGGGTTTGCCACATCTTCTGGGAGGCTCGTTAAACACGCTTCTACGATATCAGTGCTCCGTGGATTCCTTGGAAGAATAGCAAATTTCATCCCAAGAGTCAATAGGTCTATTTGTTCCGCAGATAACTGCTTGTTGCTCAGGTTCAATACGAAATCTGTGCAACCTGTGGAAGGGGTATTATGTTGACGACGAAATTGACGGGATTCATTAATTAAATCATCGAACTTACGTTTCTGGCGTGCACAATAGCGTTCCGATTCTCTGACGGCTTGGTAGCATAAGGTATGGATCACATTGGTGTAAATAGGATTGGGAACCAGACTCTTAAGTTCGGCTAGCAGGGCTGCTTTGTTCGCTGAAGCATATTGCAAGTCTCGATGAAGGCAGCCAATCCATATGCACAGGGTCTTGTAGCCGAAGTTCTGACAGGCACGTCGCATACGTTTGTTATAAAACGGTGGTTTGTATCGAAATTCTTTGGGGATAACTCTGTTTGATTTGCACCTGTGGGCAAATCTGAGATGTTGTCTGCCACGGGCTATAAAGATGAAATCCACAATCACGACACCACGATGTCGTGATTGTGGATAAGTCTTGCCATTATCTGCGCCGCGCCTGGTTGGAATCGTTAAACATCAAATGCTCCAATACCTCGATGAACAGGAACAGTGGTTGTCAAGTCCACCCTATCACCGAAGCAATAGTCCTGTCCATTGACAAGCGCTGGCCACGTCCACATACGTCACAGCCACAGACTTCAACCTCAAACAATTAGCCACGCGCTTCACGTACCAGATTGGCAGTACACGCCTCCATTCTAACTGTCATTTTATGTTTTTGTTTCAACTGAAGAAGGTTGACTAACCAACCGAAAGCTTTGTATGTTTCTATTTATTAAACCTGTTACAATTCGCTCTGAGAAAGCCGTAATTTTATTTTACTAATATGAATCCGGAGCGCATAGGCCTTTTTAACCAAATTAACTATGCAAAGACGAGACCATTTTATTTTTATTACAATGTCAGGTTGCTGAGCAGGATCTGCAACAAGACCTAGAAAAATCAGAAAGATGGCCTGAGAAATGGTAGTTGATGTTTGTACCTTTATTGACCAATAAAGGTACCACAAAATTGTAGATTAATGTACCACCTGTATGGTACTGCATACAGGTGGTACATTAATCTACAGTTACCATCTTTTTCATCTTTCATTAACCTGGTTAGCGATAGATGAAAAGGATCTGCAGTATTTGTGCGTTCAGAGATAAAGTTCTCTGAGCAGTGCATACAGGCTGCCAAGGCAGCTCGTTCTCGTGGGTAGCACAGTTGGAATCGTCGTCATCCTCACGCCGGGTGAAAAAGACCTGGGTTCGAGTCCTGTCGATGGCGTGAGGAATTTTTATGGGCATTTTTCATCACGTTGCTGAGTTAGTCGGTTCAGGCGAGGGTAGCATGGTTTTTTCTCCGGGAAACTCGAGTTTTTCGTCCATCTAACAGAAAAGCGACCTCAGAACACACTTAATGCACGGATAATATAAACGGAGCAAAATTACAACAAGGCAGCTCATGTGTTTTGTTAATGATATACAGGAACTTTGCTAGCTGGGACAGGGAAGTGATTATCCCATCTTGAGTACTGCATACATGTCTGGAGACATCTTTGGAAGATGTAGGAACGGGTACAGAGAAGGGCCACGAGCTTGGTGAGGTGAACATATGGGTGCTCTTACCAAGAAAGGTTTCAGTTCTTCAAATTGCAACGTCTGGAAACTAGGCACCTGCAAGGAGATCTGGTTGAGTTGTTTAAGGTCTTGAATGGATAGAGCAATCTGAATGTTGATGACATTCTTCTTCTTTCTAAGAATACACACATGGGGGGGAGATAAAGTCAAATTGACGAAGAATGGCTGCAGGATAGGTGCTCGGTCTTCAGCCAGTGGGTGGTTGATTGTTGAAACAAACTTCCATCTGTTGCTGTGAATATTGGTAATTGGTATAAATTCAGGGAAGGACTAGACAAATTATTGGAACGGATGGACAGATGATGTGGTAAGTTTTTTTCAATTTTTTAGCTGATGCTTTATAAGCTTTGTTTAATGCATCATTTGCAAAACCCAACATTAATAGAGAAATAATAAATATGACAAAAATGCAATGTATTCTTACCTCGACACAGGCGCATATCTGAAATACAAGAATAAGAATAATTATTTAATTAACTAAACCCAATAAATAATCTTAATTAAAATATCACGTGATGTCACGAAATTAAGAAATATATTTGCTAAATGATGTCTTACCATTTCGATACGTTTCGTCCTCTGAAAGAAACAAACACATCATATTAAGCGTTTTTTATGTTAGTTAAGTTATGATAATAAATTAATAAAATTTCTAATAAAATTCATTAATTAATTAATATTAATATAAAGTACGCGCTGTCAGAATCCATTATAAGATATTCAGAAGCTGCCATAGTGTGCGCGAGATCGAACAATCTTGCGCTAAGCAAAGGTTTCTAATATTTTGTTAAGCGTATAGCTTTTCAAATCAGGTTGTCTAAAGATATTAAGTAATTTGTACCTTATTGTTCTTCCTGGTCATGGACCTAGCCTCATCATTTATGACGAGTATACGTCCAGGACGAATCTAGTCTATTTATGACGAGTATACGTCCAGGACGAATCTAGTCTATTTATGACGAGTATACGTCCATGAAGAATTGTCTACTTATGACGAGTATACATCCATGAAGAATCTAGTCTATTTATGACGAGTATTCGTCCATGAAGAATCTAGTCTATTTATGACGAGTATACTTCCATGAGAAGTCTATTTATGACGAGTATATGTCCGTGACGAATGTAGTCTATTTATGACGAGTATACGTCCATGAATAATTGAGTCTATTTATGACGAGTATACTTCCATGACGAATGTAGTCTATTTATGACGAGTATACGTCCATGAGGAATCTAGTCTATTTATGACGATATATGTCCATGACGAATGTAGTCTATTTATGACGAGTCTAGTCTATTTCTACATATGACGTGGATTCGTCATAAATATTGAACGAGTCTATCTTTTAACCCATTCTTCACTGAGTAACTTCTGGTAATCCGATTTGTGTGTATATTGGATAAATTTACGAAATAGTAAAAGTATTTACAAATTTAAAAATAAATTTGAATTACTTATAAAGTGGACATATACTTTTTAAAAATATAATCGGAACATTACAATTGATATGCAAGAGCAATAGTTCATAAGATTCCCTTTTTTTAATACATGCACTATATGACCAAATGTATTCGGACACATTCAGCCACTTTCAAACAGAGCTTTTAATTAAAAAAAACAATAATAATTATTATTATAGTGCCACCTTTGACGTGTACGCCTTAGACCTTCAGGGCATACGTTCTACCAAATTATGTCGATTGGAAAGCAACTGTCACAGCTATTTGAAAAAAATTTAAATTCCTGCACACCGAAGCGACTTACATTGATATGTTTCAGCCGATACGCATGCGCGGAGAACTTATAGCACAGTACAATATTCATGGAGAAGGTATACGAATACTTTTGGTCATATAGTGTAAATCAATAACATTTTTATTGCAGGAAATAACACGAAAACGTTGGAATAAATAAAGTAATCGTACAGTTGCTTCTTCGTACTCTTCCTGTTTTTCTTCTAGCAGAAGTGTGTGGCACGCTTTTCTGCTTTCTGTAAAATTCCACATTTCCTGTAAAATTCGAAGAAATATTTTTTTAAAGCAATAAAAGAATGACGTATTTAGAAAAATAAGCGTTTATTATTATATATTCTTACATTTAAAATACATCAATATTAAAAATAAATTAAATGAAATTATAATAAAAGTATGATTTTTAATGTGCAGCTAGAAGTTATTATTAATTTGAATTACTTCGATTCAAATCATATTATTTTTTTAATTAAAAAAATCTGTTGCGTAACATTGTGGACACCTGCTCTTCTCTTTGGATTACTTAATACGGAATGATCCCTTAACGAAATGAACTCCAAAGTCTCATTATATAACCACTTATATATACAATTACACTATCCATCAAAACTCATGGAACACCGCTTTGATTGCGGGGAAACTGGACGTGACCAAAAGTTAGACTGAAATTGTGGTAATTTTAAGGATGCAGCACTTGTACCTGGGGTGGTCCTAAAGTTCAAGGAACCCAGAACAAGAATTAATATTGAGAAAAAGGATAGCGAAGCCCTTTTCCACTCCGGGACCCGGGAATTGTATCCTCCCTAAGGGTTAGTGCTACATACAACTTCTAACACAACACTTCGTGGGCCCTCGTGGATAGCAGTTTGTAGGATCGCTGTTCTACCCGAGTTCCATGTAAGAGTTCTCTACGAGGCTGGCTGCTAAGCTCTTATTCTTTGCCACAATGCCGATGGTGGACAAAGCAATCGGGATGGTCATTACTTGTCCCATATGCCACATTCTTTTGACTTCCTGTCTTAGGTACGTCTTAAAAGTTTTCTGGAGGTTGCAGTTGTTTGGTACAGCTACGTCGAACAGGCAGGGAGCCATTTCCTTCTTGTCGACGAGGGTTATGTCTGCTCTATTGTGTGGATCGTCTTGTCTGTTATAACTGTCCCAATATAGTTTGTGAGGAGGGATCTCTAGTACACCCTGAGGATCGTATTTGTAATACGTTACATTTTCTTTGATCCACTGATACTTCTGACATACGAATATTATACTTGGTCGTGTCTGTGAGTGTACTCGTCTGATTGATCATCCTGCATCCTGGAGTGATGTACTCAATTGTTTCTGGGCCGGGTGGCATCGTCGACATATGTCATCTGTCACTCCGGTGTCCTTGCGAAGTAGTTCCTGGTGTTGATCACCTGGTCTTGGATGGCGAGCATGAATCCTTCGGTCCCAGGGAAGAGCTTCCTATTTGTCAGTCATGCGTTCGAAGCCATCTTATCGATGTAGTATTTATGGGGTCATTGTAGTGTCTGCCATGATGTGCCTTCTTCGCCCTTTTAGCATTAGCATTAGCATTAGCATTAGTAGAGGCATTTGATGCAAGAAAGCAAGCTTATGCAGCATCAGCCAAAAAAAAAAAAAAAAAAAAAAAACCCACTTCCACTTCACCCCTCTGTTCGTTCAAAATACCTGTCCAGCTGAGCCTTAAACTTATTTAGGCTATCAATCTCCACCACAAGGGATGGAAGTCTGTTCCACCAACCAACCACCCGCTGGCTAAAGGCAAATTTCCGCACGTCTATCCTACATCTGTCTTTCCTCAATTTGAATTTATGCCCTCTCAGGTGATTTTTCTGAGCTAGAGGAAGAATCCCATCAGCATTGAGCATGCTTAAACCATTCAAGGCTTTATACACCTCTATCAGATCACCTCGCTGGTGCCTAGTCTCCAGACACTGTAATTTGCAAAACTTAAGCCTTTCTTCGTAAGATCAACCCTTTGTTCCATTCACTAATCTTGTTGCCCTTCTCTGTACTCGTTCCAGCAGCTCTACATCCTTCTTGAAATGAGGCCTCCAGACCTGTATACAGTACTCTAGGTGTGGCCTCACCATTGCCTTATACAAGGGAATAATCACCTCCTTATCCCTGCTGGAAAAATTTCTGTATATCATTGACAATACTCCATGAGCTACTCTTGCAGCCCGTCTGCACTTTTTGTCTTTGTTTCATCTGTCTGTGAGAAGGTGATCTCCTTGTTGAGGTCGAGCGGCATGTACCGTTGTATCTATCGTATGGCTTAGTAGATTGGTGCTGTGTTTCCCGGAAAGTAATCCCCCAAGTTCTTAATCAGCTTCTTCTGTTGTTCAATGAGGTCAGTCAAACCCCTCCTTTCTTCTTTCCGGACTATGACCAGCCACTCAATGGCCGTGTTCGGGTGGTGTTGGTAGCTCTTGGTCATCATTATCCTCGTCAATCTCATAATCTCCTCCAGGATCTGTGTTGGTCCAATCTATGATTCCAAAGGAGTATGTTAGTACTGGGACATGTACAAATGAAAATATACTACGTATTTCTGGTTCACTTTTTTGATAACTACAATTGTGGTATGAAGAAAGTTAATATGAAGCAGTAAATGAAGAAAGAACATACTAATTTTAAATTGAGAAAAATTAAGAAATCAAGGTTGTTCTTACCTCCTTGCTTAGGTTTGTCTCCTTCATACATTTCGTTTTCTCTGTCCAAGATCAAACAATAATGAAATAAGATTTCTGTTTAAAATGTCTACTTTGCTTAAGAATATATTAAACGTATACACTGCCTGACCACTTTATTAAGACCATCAGCTAATAATGCGTTAGATCAATGTTGAGCCGAATCACTGCTGTAGCATTCACAATACCCTACAGGGGGTTCAGGGACCATTGGTATGATACGAAAACAAATCCTTCTACAAAGGAGGTCCTCCCTGTTGCACCACCTCCTATCATCCTTCTTGGGAGATCCATAAGAATGTGTTAGTTCCCATAGCGTGTGAACTGGTTCGGGTTGGATCTCGCGGATTTAGAGGACCTTCCTGCACACTTCCCACACCACTTGATATCTTCTAATTACAATGTTTAATGTTTGCGTAGATTGTTGCGTTTAATCCAAATATCAAGGTCCTAATAAAGTGGCCAAACAGTGTATGTTATTGAATTTGAATTGAGCAATCAAATTAAATATTTTATCTTTCTTTTAGCTCTCTAAAGACAGTTCATCTCTCTAAAAATTTGGAATATACTTAATGGGGAAGAATGCAGAGGTTTTAAATGATATAGGGTGTGGATGGCGATGTACATTTTGCAAACTGCTGCAAAGCTTGCAAAACAAACAAAAATACAAGAGAGGGGTTAACAACATATTTTGTTAGAAGATTTCGAGGAGTGAAGCCCATTAAGAAGTGGAGTTGGTGTTCCGCATAACGTATAAGTCTTTATGGGACATAATTTTCTAAACTTGAGCTTCGTTAGGGTGATCTTTTATTTAGAAAGCCATCTCTGATTTGAAAAATTTGTTTCCAGATGAGGGGTGCAGTTCCAACTCGAATAAGATCACAGAAAGGAATCGCCTTTCTTGGTCAAACACTCCTGGATCAAAAATATTTTGATCCAGGATCAAAAATATTTTGTCAAAAAATAAAACTTTGGTTCAAGGTTCTTTCAATCCTCAATGACCACTCCAGTAGATAATTACGTATTAAAAAATATAATTTAAATATCCTTAATGAGAGTTGCTAAATAATCATCAATTAATACTACTGGAATAAAACTCCGATTTTTTAATTGTTTGGTTCAACTCTCACCATACTTGCTGAAAAGACTGGTATTCAATATGTTTACAAAATAAATGATGGTGTACTTACTGGGGATTCGTCTTCCAGTAAATTCTTCGTCTTCCCCTACACATAAAGCGATTAAACACAAAACAAGAAAAAGTAGAACGACTTTCTTCATCTTGCTAAGGATATTTCCAAGTGTGGATAAATTTGAATGCCTCAGGCGACTCAATTCTTCAATAAATTCTGTCTTTTAATGCTTTGTGTCTGAAGGATTTGAATTCTATACTTTATAGAGTTTTGAACGGCATTTAATGTCTTCGAAGTCTATGAGTGAAAGAGCATCCAAAACGACGTTCGTGTGAAAATAGCAACCAAACTGCGTTGATGGATGCATCCGGTACTTGGTACAACAACAGAAGGATGACTGATGTACCAGGTGGTGCCGGATACTGATGAACCAGCTGCTTAATACATCCTTGAACAATGGTTGCATCAGGTGGCTGTTTAAATAACGTTTAAATGTTCGTGCCTTTTCTGTACTTTCAACAAAAAGTAACTCCATCAGCAACATACCAACACACAAACGGATGACCAAAGAGGTTTGGTCATCCGTTTGAATATATTACCTGTATTATATAAACTACAAATTTTTAAGAAAATTTGAAAAGATATTTAAAAAAACGTTTTATAAACATCAAGTATTAAAATATTACTAACTAGCACTCTCTCCAACATAATTCTTGTTCTCTAGTCGCCAGCTGCTTTTCTCCCTACTATAAACAAAAAAGTCACCAGTTTATTTCTACAAAAACTCAAATACTGTGGCCTCATTTTTCTTAAAGGAAGAACTAATTTTCGATTGTTTTATTTTGCTTTTCTTTCTCTTCATAAAATTCCTTGTAATAGGAAATTGCATTAGAAATCATCCATTAAAATTATTCGTTTTCAATTTTATTTCACTTTTAAATACTTCATTTTTACTCTTCTTTATTTATTTTCTTAAAAGCAGATTCACCGAAATTGGCGGTATAAATAATAGAGAAAGTGTATTAAAATATAAGGATATATTTGTAGGTATTTTGAATAATTGTAAAAAGATATTTAAATAATTAAAAGCAGTATTATGGTTACAATTAAATTTATAAGAAATCTGTAGAAAATCTTATAAAATGAATAAAGAAAGCTGAAAATACTGTATAATGTAAAAAAAAGTACTGTATAATGTTAAAAATGCTAAAAGTGGAACTATAACGTATTGTTGCAGTTCCGTGTCGGATGAGATCTGAAGAAGAGGTTTGGGTAAGAACGAAAAGTTGCCAAGCATTTGTATATATTGTTACAATGGGCTATTTTTTATATAATATTAATATTAATACTGGAAAAATGGCCAAAATATAAGCTTATACACCATTAGCCAAAAAATACTCACATTATCTGTACATATCCTTGAGTAATTTGTCTAATCTTTTCCTAAGTTTATTCAAACTATCATTTAACACATCAATAGATGAAATTTTGTACCAAATCAATCAATGCCTGCGAAACAGTTTTTCACATCATCCTACAAACATCCTTTTTAATTTAAATTAATGTCCTTTTATGTATGGGTCGTACGAAAAAAATAAGGATGCTAACATTTAATTTCTCAACCAATGTCAACCATTCCTAAAATTCCATTGCCTTATACAATGAGATAATCACCTCCTTTTGCTGACACAGTTCCCGTATATCATTTGACGTACCCCCATGAGCTGTCCTAGCAGCCTGTCTGCACTGCTAAGATAACTTCATTGAAAATTGTACAATTTCCCCTTCGTCTTCTTCCCATCTGCCTGGTATCTAGATCCTGGAGTCATATGAGATTAATGCCATTAGCAACATTTACCGCTCAGCAAACTTAAGACATCAAACTTAAAATATGTATATGAATACCATTAATCAATGTCATGACGTTTGGTTCTGCATCATAAAAAAAGAAACTCAATCATTAAATTACAACCAGTTCTGAATAATTAGAAGCTTTATATAGGTTTAAATTAATTACTATTAAAATTATTTATTTTAATATTTTTACAAATTAGTTTTAAATTATATAAAGAAATTAAGATCGCCCAACACAAATGATAATTATAAATAAAAAGTTGTTTTAAAAATTTCTTCTATTAGCTATTTAACAAAGTCTATATTTTATGAAAATATTTAATGCATTAATTTAATCATTCGGTACCATTTAAAAAATGTTTGAAAAATGTTACCTTAGCGTAAATTGCTATGGCAACCAATGTTTTAACTAGCAGAGCAACGCACGCAAAAAAATTGATATTTATAGTAAAATACACGGGTACGCGGCCATTCATAATTAAATTTATTTTAAGGTTTGTTTTGTGGCCCACAGGCCATATCTACCATTGAAATCATAAAGATAAATAACACAAAAAACTATTTTTCAAGATTTGGAAACCACACTTCCACATAATGTATATGTTGACGTGACGTCATCCACAAGCTATCATATTTTTGGTATTTTATTCTTACTATAATTTCCACTGCAAAGATCACGTTTACTGTCTGAAGTAACTTTGATACCGAAGGAATATTTTCTTAGAAACAAGCAATATTAGATTTCAGGAAGATAGTTTATATAATTTACGTGATTTTTATATTATTTATGTAATTTATTTTCATTTAATGTTGTAATTGCGTTTATTACGTGTATCAAAACGTCATCAAGTTAGCCAGAAATGTATGTATTTTCATCTGTAGCCATTTTCACTTGTGTTGTGTGTTTTGCTGTGTGTTTTGCTGATTCCACTTCACCTCTCAGCCGAATTTGCGGTTTGTAATTTGTTTTTATTTTGTTATTAATACAAAAATGAATTGAAAGATAAAATAATGAGTGCAGCAGAGTTGTGAATATCTGAAATAAATTGGAATAATTATATTTCTGATAAACCAAAGATTAACATTAAAATAGTAAAGGCTGTGTATGCAAATAATTATAATTGCTTTCAATTATAATGTAATATAGTTTATATTGATTTTAAGCGTAGACTGCATTATAAATAGCATTATATTTTTAATGTGCTTTATTGTTTATTTACACAAGAGACTTGTAAAAATATACATTTCATTTTTTCAAAGTATAATATTTTTGTAGTATAACTTAGGGAATTTTGGTGCCTCAAGAATGAAAATTTATTTATTTATTTATTTATTACTTTGTGTACTTTTTGTATTACTTTTGTGTATGATTTTTTCTTTCTTGTTTTTTTTTTTTTTTTTTTTTTTGATAATTTGGATGAGGATCGTATATATTTGCATGATTTTATTATGGCGAATGATTGCCTATATAAATTAAATGATCTTTTAAAAGTCTAAATTTATAATTTCAGTTCCATCCAAACAAGTTGAACTGTATTATGCAATATCAGCAGAAGGGTTATTATTTCGCATTCTATATAATATATATAATTTTAATTTAATATTTTAATTTACTATAATGAAAATTTCAATTTACAATTTTAAGTTGATGTGTATTTATAAAATTATGGAACTATAAGGTTTTAAATTGTATGTGTTTTTGCCGAAGTAAAATATAAATATGAGGGTATCCTTTTAAATGATTTTATTTATTTATTTTTTTTTATTTATATTTTACCAAGTTTGTTGAGTTTGCTACATCAATATGATATTTTAAAGCAGATTCCTGAAAAATCTCGGTAATAAATAATAAAATGTTCGAAATTGTCAACAATTTATTTTCAATTATATATGACATTTAAATTACTATCCTACTAATTTTACCATGAGCACTCTGAATACTAAGATCATATATCCCTATTGGGGATTACCCGGACTTCTAATGACCCATAATTTGACTTCTATTGGAATAAGCATATTACAAATATTGCTTCCTCTGCATCTTGGTTTTCTCTTTCGCTCTCGGCTTTACTTTTCTTCCAAACAGTACACTCTGTACGAATCGCAAATCCGCCCTACCATGGAATATTGTTCCCACATCTGGGGCGGTGCCCCCAAAACTGCTCTCAGGCTTCTAGATTCCATTCAAAAGAGAGAACTCAAGATAATTAATGACTCATCTCTAACAGAGTCACGTCATTAACGGGATTCGAACTCGGGCCTCTTTCACCAAGTATAGGATTGATTATATCCACTTTGCTAAACGTCAGAGCCTGTATTGATAGCGTTCCACCAAAAAAATTGATGAATCATCTCCTTGAGATTATGGCGTTAAATTATACTCCTCTATAAAATCTTTCCTGTGGAAAATTGAGCAACATTAAACATATTGGGCATTTTACAAGACAAATTGAGCAACGTTAAACCTTTGCTCTGGAAAGATTTAACGTTGCCCAATTCAGCTTCTAACATCATAGACATGTTGAATTGAGTTCAGGTCCAAAAATGTTGCTGGCTATTCCACCCAAAGAATAGTCTCACTATGAAAAATTCGTTCAGCAACTCGGTCCTACGTGGACGAGCATTATCATTCACGAAAGTGAATTCAAAGTGGCTAGTACGAGTATATGGAGGTCATGATGCCACTACAGACTATCAGAACACTTCCACAATAGTGGTACTTCCCTTTGGAATTCGTTTCACATTATATCTAGAAAAGAATGGAGAGAATCGTTGTCAAGACAAATTCTCGACTCATCTACGAAATATCGATCCATTAATCTTGACTTCAGGGACGGTGTACATGTTTCACCTTGAAGCTTTCTGTATATGTAGTTCCTGTGGTCACAAAGAGCTCGATCTATGGCTGCCTGATTGTCATCTGATTGTGGTCTCGTTAAGATTGTGTAACTCTTGGCGGTACGCCAAGAGTTACAGAATCTTATGGAGTGACATGATAACAAACATCAAGCACCTGGATTTACTCTTACATTAATTAAAACGTCATATTAGCAATTAAAAGAAGCGTATTTTCCAAATTTAGAAGGAAATTCTTTTCTCTTACGCTAGAAATTTTGTTTGATTTTAATTTATAAATATAGCTTATATTAATAACTATGTAGAATAAAACTTTCTTTTTGTTGAATTTCGAATATCATTAAAATATATCTTAACATCTTACTTCCTTGTAGGTACTGATGTTTATTTTTTTGAGAAATTTGGTATTTGCCTTTCGACAGAAAACTCGGTAAGCCAATTTCTTATTAATTTCTTATCAATTATACATATCTTAACATGCAAAAAAATGTTTTCGAATAATCATGAATAATCCGGAAACATTAGTTTCGACAAAGAGATAAACTGTTTGGGACTAGTAATGTTACTTGACCAGCACTAGGATGGATCTCTGAGTTGAAGTTTGTGTCCAACAAGGTCCAACACGGTTTGGTGTGTGTAATAAACACCCAACAAACAACCTCATTTGCACCTTCTGATTTTCATGTTTGGGCAACTGAAACGTGTTCTTCACAAGTGCAATTTCAAGAATGGCGGGACCTTGAAATTAGATGTGAATTATTAGACCCCATTATGCACCATTGACTCATTGATCCACAAGGCCTGTTATGGCGTGAAAGGCAGTGGATGGTACAGTTCACGATGCTATGAATTCCTCCTGTCCATCAATTAAGGTGTTCGTGATTTTATGGAAATCATCCTAACCCATAACAATAAACTGCTTGGGACAATGTAGAAGAATATTAGAATTGACTCTGGCAATACATTTTCTATTTCTAGCAGCGAATATATTGGCCCCTATTTTATGAGAATTAGGACGGCCCACTGTTATCAACCAGAAGCGTTATTACAATATCATTGCAATGAGATTCATCGATGAACTGGCACGTCACTCCAGGAACCTCAGTTTCAAAAGGCAACAGCATTTTGCCATATGGACATTGTATCATATGGCGAGATTGACGTTGCACTTATTGTGGCAACACTTTGGAACTGACTACCCGTATTCAGCTTACTGACCTGATCAAAACTGCCGGATGCCTACTTGTGGGAGATTTTTGTAGATCTGAGGGGAATTGTAACGCGTGTTATACAAAGGATGCTAGCAGAGTCCTCTCGAAAGGTGTTTTTAAACTTTGAAAAGACTATAAATCTCATGATAAAATGAAATGTGTATCGCAATAATATCTAACTAAAAATAACGGTTACTTTATTTTGGGCCATGCTGTATATAATTATATATATAAAGGTTGAATAATTTCTTAAATTCCCAAAGAGAGGGGGATAGGATACGTAAGCAAATCAATATCTTTGTTTAATTTTGTGGAACTTTTTTCCAGCAATGTAGCTGTGTTTTTTTTTTTTTTTTTTTTTCAGAAAATGGGAATTATAATAAAAGAATGTATCAATTCTTTTATTCCTGATGTTAAGGAGGACTTAAAGAAAGGAAGCGTGATCATGTGCAAGAACCAAGACAAACAGTTCCAAGTAAGCTGCAGTTGAATAGTTTGTTTAGATTCAAAAAACCATTGCATATTGTTTGGTAATGATTCATATACTGTGCAAATTTCGGAAATTCTACAAATATTTGTAGTTTTTTAAGCCTCCGGTAGAGATAAATGTGATCTTGGTAAAAATAAGGATTTTGAAATAAAAGAAAGTATTGATTTAAATGATTATATTGAAACTTTTTTGGCAGAGTAAAATATTTACAAATTCTGAAATAGTACTTAAAAATCATCTTTAACTTGTGTATCTTTTCATTTTTATTTTTGTAGTTAATATTTCATACTCTAATGTTATTTTCCCTTCTAAGAAGTTTTCCCTTTAAGAGGTTGTAAACCTCCACTCCATTGGAAAACTTCTTATCCGGGTTCTACTGTATTTACTACAATATCTTATTTATTTATATTTTTCAGATGCTCCATTGTATTACCGAAAAAGGAAAACTGGTAAGTTGCCCTTATAAATAAATACATTTTATTTATTTCAACTCCTTCGAGATTATAGATTGGACTAACACCGAGCTGAAAGATATCATGCGAAAGACAAGGTCAATGACCAAGAGCCACCAGCCCTACCAAAATACGTAACAGAAGCTTGTTTTACTGCGATAAAACAAGCTTCTGTTTAAGCGTGGTCATGCTAGATAAACCTCGTGCACGCGCTTTGTTAACTAGCATGACCACGCGGTAACATTCTTGATTTCCATATGTGACGTATTTATGTATTCGTAGCTGAGGAAGAGACACACACAGTGTCGAAAGCTTCTGTAAGTATTTTATTATATTTTATCAAAAGAGCTCAGCCCCCTAGTTTGTATTAACTAAATATTCGTCCTCAAAATCTTTAAGCAAGAAAATAGCAATTAACCTCGCTTTCTCTTTCTAGATGGAAATAAAGCAAGAAGACTTAATGAAGAAGTCATTCCCTGTGAGTTTTTTGACTATTCTTATTCTACTAATTAGTAGTTCTAATTAATTTGTGCCTCCACATACTCTAAATTCAATTTTTATTGTTTTATTTTAAATAATGTGATCATTGTGTATAATTTTGTTGTTTGTTTATTCATTTTTAGTTATGCATGCTAAAAGTGACTTCCAGATAACTTTCCCGAGTCACCATACCGATTCACTACATCAGCTATGATTCTTACTATTACTCCTGATTATTTTGATGTAATTTTGTTCTTATTTTGATCTTTTTCTTACTAAATTCATTTTAACTCCGAATATGTTTTATTTTTCATGACTATATGTATATTATAAACATGGTCACGTATTGCTTATTGTAAAAATAGTTTTAAAAAATGTTAAAAAAGGAGAAATGTATTGTAAAACTAATTAAATGATGTAAAAGTTTTTAAAATTAATAAAATTGTGTTGGAAGTACAACTGTAGCATTCTTTCTAATTTAATAATAATAATAATCATTTTAAGAATTGTAAAACATCTGCGAGGGTTGTTTAAAAAGTAGTGGCAACTTTCTGTGTACTCCAAATGGGAGCTGGGACGGGGCAGTCCCCCTCAAGCAGGGGGAGTAATATAATTTATAATGTACTTTGTTTTATTTTCGTGATGCTAAATTACAAGAAATTTCACTAAGTTGGAAGTATATTTCATAAATCAACATTTGTAATATTTCTTAAAACAAATTACAGAAAATGTTATTTTACAAAAGTGTTTAAATTAACAAAATCTACAGTTCGAAGCAATTCATGATGTTTCTTCATCATTCGAAACTTCTCAATTATTTTCTCTTCTGTTAAAATTTGATTTTTTTGAAGTTAGGTCCTCCCTTTTCTTCTGGTCATCTTTTGAAATCACGTTTGTGGCGTATTAATGATGTGGTCAACAAATTCGAAAGGCATTGCTATGGAGGAAAAAAACAAATTAGAAAGATTTATAAATTATGTATTTTAATGCTGCAAATTCCAAAGTGCTTAAAATTTCAATTTTGTAAAGAACGCCCTACATATTTTGAAGTGTAGTTTGGGAATTATTTTCCTCTTCTTGATTCATATAAAAACCGGATTGATTAATTATCAGCTCAACGTCAACAGGAGTTAAGGTCTATTCGGACACATTACATACGAAGTTACATAGCCTTGCTTTTCGTTGGAGAACGGCGGCTCATAAGCCAAGCATCACCAACCTCAATCAGCAGTCTCGCCTTACATAGCGCAACGAACACTATAATTGGTTCTATGTAGATACGAATTCTCTTGTATCCTCTTCCGATTAGATGAGCAAGTGTGGGTGTAGAGGAAGCCCAGAGAATATCTTCTGTCAGAGTACATTGTACCAACAATGAAGTTTGGAGGAGATGGGGCTTTTACTCATGGATTAGCTTAGGACCTTCATTGGTTGTGCTAGGAACCATGAACACCGATACCTACCTTAACATTTTGGACAACTCAGTCCTCCCAAAGATATGACAGTTCTTTGATAGGGATAATTCTCCATGCCATACCACCGGTTGCTTTTTGAGCATAGTTTATGGACCTGGAATGGCGGGCGCAGAGTACAGACTTGAACCCTATGGAACATCTATAGGATGGACTCGAACATAGGGCCATGGCACTACGTGCTTCATCGATATCAACTGGTCATTGTTATTGTTCTGTAGGAGGAATAGAGGACAATACCCGCTGCAATCTAATGTCCTTTGATGGCTTCCTCAGGATCACAATGTGCGTCGGAGCCTTCAAAAGAGAATCAACACGTTATTGAATTGAGTGGCACTGTGAAACTTGTATTCCGAACACTTTTTTGGGGGAAAAACAGGTTATAGATAATGTACAGTATAGGAATCAGTTGAAGATATAATCAGATTTGAAGAGTGAGCTGTCCAAAACTGAATTAAACATTCGTAAATTTCTAAAAACCTTCATATTAATCTGAATAAATAAGCGTGAGTATCGTGTGAAAAAAAGGAAACATAGAAAGGTCAAAGCTTTTTAAATAAAAATTACAATAAATAAATAAAAATATTGAAAAAGGCAAATAAATTAACATTCTATAGATAATAGTCAAAACTAAAGCATATAAAATAAATACAAATTAAAAGAAACTCTTTAAATTCCAGCACCTTCTCGGTTTGAGACGTACTGGATTTCAAAGAGGTATACCTAGTCAGGGAGCAATCTTGGAGAAACACATCTCGATGAATATTAAAAGATGACACTGCTATGACGGCCTATTTCAGGCTAACTGGTCCCTCATCATAGCAGGCGGTCTCTTGTGACAAGAAAGATAGTATTAGGTATTAATTTATTACTGATTTCGTATACCACATGACAGCTCACATCCAATTGCTTTGTCAGCGTGTTGCCACTAGAGATTGCCTACTATCTGATGAGGGATCAGTTAATCCTGAGAGTGGCTATCACAGCAGTCTCATCTTGTAAACAAATAGCTGATTAACCTTTCTGTAAAATTATCTGTTTAAAAGTAGTTCAATACCACGGCAGCTCTTTGCAAAGGCAAGTAGCCTAATAGGCTTCAGTTAATAATATAGAAATAAGATAAAAACTTAGATAACAAATAAGATACAAACGTTATTTTTTTATCGAGATAACTCACCTCAAAAACCGTTTCATATTATATTTCGCTCGTTTTTGAGCCAATGTATTAATGCTCAAAAAATGCCTATTGTAAAACGGCGATTATTTTTTATTTATTTATTTTTATTTAATAATTTTAATAAATACTACCACTCACTCAATAAGTGTAGCTTACCGCAACATCAGCACCTTTCTTTAACTCTTCTACTACAAGGGGTAACTGAAATATAAATTGTAATTTAAATCATCTACTTATGTAATATAAAGAACGTATATCCTTTATAAGCATATACACTATTCTCAGAACATGTATTGGACAATAAATGAAAAACGTATAGCTACAGAAAAAAAAAAGAATCTTTTAATACTGAGAATTATCCACTAAATGAACAATAAATGAAAAATTATTCAATCTATGAGGGTTTAGTAAAATACTTGTACTTTATACATGCAAATATATAACAGCACTTGGACTATTCTGTCCATTTTTTTTTTTTTTTTTGGCCAACTGCAGCGAATATTGCAATGACCTCAATACTCACAATAGACCAACCTATTGTACCACGAGTTACCTTGGTATTACACTACTCGAAAATAAATGATGTAGCTTTGGCTAATCTGTCCTTTATTTAAAAACTTAGGCAAATAAATAGCATACTACGGTTTTTGAAAGTTGTGCAATACCTAGGCAACTCGTTACATAAGAGGTTGCTGGATGGTGAGTATTAAGACCATTGCAATATTCATAGGTTCCATTATTCCTTTTCCCACTAAGCATGATGCTTATCGGGTTTAGGGCAAATATCTTGCCATCGTCTTCTTGGTATTTTTACACTGTGCTGCCACTTTATTAGGTACACCCCTTCTGTGCACACAAATGGTTTGTCCCACAACATTGCAAGTCACATGATCTTACTTGTGGATATAAATGCAGCAGAACAACCTTTCTAGTATCAGTTAAGCGTACAAATCGTAGCAAGAATGGGGAGTGATCTAACGGACTTTGAACGTAGCATAGTAGTAGGTGCAAGACATGCTGGACAAAGCATCTCTGAAACGGCAGTTCTCCTGAACTTTTCACGCACCACAGTTTCAAGGTGTATCGAGAATGGTGCGACGAACAGAAAACATCCTCTCAACGGCACTCCTGTGGAAGAAAATCGCTTGTTGATGAGAGAGGTCAGAGGAGGATGGCTAGAATTGTGCAAGCAAACAGACGGGCCACAATGTCGCACATAACATCAGAATACAACCTTGGTGGGCAGAACAAAATATCGCAACGGACCACTAGTCGCACTGTCGCCACGGGCTACAACAGCCACATCGCATACCTTTGTTTTCTATGAAGAACAAGAGAACACCCTCCTGTGGGCACAGCAACACCAGCACTGGACTATCAAGGATGGGAAAACAGTTGCTTGGTGTAACGAGTCGAAGTTCGTGGTGCATCATGTCGATGGAAGGCTCAGAATTTGGCGAAAACAACATAAATCCGTGGACCCGTCATGTCTGACGACTACTGTGCAAGGTGGTGGGGGCAGTGTTATGGTGTGTGGAATGTTTTCTTGGCACACGTTGAGTCCATTGATACCCATAGATTCACATCTGAATGCCACACCGTACCTAAACGTCATTGCTGACCAAGTGCATCTGTTCATGTTGACAGTTTATTCTCAGTCAGATGGTAACTTCCAGCAGGATAATGCGCCGGTGCACAAAGCCCGAATCACTATGGAATGGTTCCAGGAACATGACAATGACTTTTCTTTGCCCCTCAGTCCCGGATCTCAATCCTATTGATCATCTTTTGGAAGGGTCGGAAAGGTCTGTTCCCTCCGTCGAATCTTGAGATTGTTGTCGAATCTCATGGAACTGCGTGACACACTCATGTCTTCGTGGTACTACAACGTTTTC
This sequence comes from Mastigoproctus giganteus, assembly GCF_048544385.1. Classification (NCBI taxonomy): domain Eukaryota; kingdom Metazoa; phylum Arthropoda; class Arachnida; order Uropygi; family Thelyphonidae; genus Mastigoproctus; species Mastigoproctus giganteus. The sequence goes on along the minus strand of NC_143581.1, from coordinate 202,356,792 downwards.
AGCATCTTGTTCAATCCATGCCTGGAAGAATTCAGGCTGTTTTAAAGGCTAAAGGAGGCTCAACACGCTACTAGGTAGGTGTACCTAATAAAGTGGCAGCACAGTGTATATTTTATTTGACTATAGGTCTCCAACTCTTTTTTTTTTTTTTTTTTTTTCCACCTGTCATTCTGCATCCCATCTATACGTTTTTCCCTTTTTTTTTACTATTTTCCATCCACTCGTTAATAGGTTGCATTTTATATTCCTTCGTGGTTTCCTCACATTTAACTTTATCTCTTAATTTTTATTAGTTGCGTTCTTTAATTTCATTTTTTAATTATTTTCCTTTATTTCTACAATTCCATTTATTCGTTTTATTTCTGCTGTTATACCCCTTGTCTCCGCATACGTTATTATAGGTTTTAATCATATTTTTGCATCCTAATTAATGTTTTGACTGTTCCAAAGTATATTAATTAACCTCCCCCCTCCAATATTCTACCAACTTTAATACTTATTCTTCTACTAATTCCTGGGTTATTCCTAAACTATTTATCTATATTCCTAGAGAGAGTTAAAACTTCATTTCTTGTTCTTCCAATTTCCCTTCTAATTTTGATTACCATCTTATAATGAATGACAAGATTTATTTATCATCAGCTTTATTATAAATATTTATGGGCCTTTTTTACAACGTAGCTGAGTTAGTCGGTCTCAAGCGAGGACAGTATTCATCCAGCAAAAAGAAAATCAGCCTCAGAACAAACAATATGGCTTTAGTCTCTTGCATATTTTATTGCATCTCACATATTTTAGATATTCTTAACGTAATGAATGTTATTTAAGAAAAAAAGGGTGTTTCCCACTGTATAAAACCGAAAACCTACTTACCTGCCCTATTTTAATTTCTGTGCAGCGACCCAGCTGAAAAGAACGCATAAAAAAAGATTCAAACTCTTTCTTCCTAATTTAAATCCTAAATAAGAAAATAGTATAAAATATTTAATAAAACTCCATTTATCTTTGATTTAATATTCTTTTGTTATTTAATAATTCACTTAAATTTATCAGAAAAAATTGTAATTTAGTGCTCAGTACCGATTTTTTTATTTTCTGCGCATCCGCCATATTGCCTGATATCCGTCCATTCTGACCCCTTAAGACTCCGCCAACAAGACGCCTTAAAGAGATCAGGAGCCAAGCTCAGCTTGTACCACCGGCAGTCTTCAGAAGAAATTAAGACAATACCAAAACACTCTTACCTTTCATTTTTCCCATCCCAATAACCACAACAACCCTCTAGGTTTGTTGGGGTTATTGGGCTGTTGTTTTAGGATCCGCTTAACCTAGGCTGAACTCTTTAAAAAAGGTGGTGAATCCATATTTTCTTGCTTCTGTTGCTATTTTTGTACTGATTTTTGGTGTGTAAGTTATGCATATGGTGGTTCTTCTGTCCCAACTGGGTTCGAGGTGTGTGAAGGTCTTGGAGACGTCTTCTATTGCTCTGTTAATAACAGATAGTGGAAATCAGTTCTTGGAACAAGCCTGATTATTGTTTGGAGTTCTTGTTGGAGGTCTTATTTACAAATTCTGTTGCTCTGAGGATGAAGGACATGAGAACACCGATTTTTGCTGAGAAGGGATGGCAGGATTTGTAGTTTAAGATGATCCCAGTATCAGTAACTTCCATTAGTAGTTCTGGGGCTTTTTGGTGAACAGGATGTCTTGGAAAGGAAGGCTGCTGTTATTTTCTATTCCCATTTTGAATTTGATCGTTTGATGATGGTTTTTAAGAGCTTCAAAAATTTTCTGTTGTGTGACTCCAGATTGCTATTATAGCTTCAACATACCTGCTCCAGAATTTTGGTCTTTTAGGTTGGTTTCCCAGGAATTCTTCTTCTAATTTTGACATAAATATTTCTGCCATGAGTGGAGAGAAGGCCTTTTCCCATGCTAAGGCCAGAAAGTTGTGTATAGAATCCTCCATTAAATGGGAAGTAGGGTTTCTTATTGAAAGGTCAAGGCTGGCTAAAATTTGGTAAGGTTCTGAGGTTGGTAAGGGTCTTGGATATTTTAGATAGATGTGGCTGTCTATTGCTTCAAGGAGACATGTTTTGGCTTCTTCTAGTGGTATGGTGGTAAACATGAAGTCCACCTCAAACGATACCAAGATATCGTTATTGTTGATTTCCACATTCGTAAGTCTGTAAATTAGATCTTGGCTGTTGTTTAAGGATCTCTGGTTCTTTGGTACATTACGGGAGATTAGTTGTGTTAATCATTTTGATATTTTCTGTCCGGGCTGAAGTCTGCCACAGATAATAAGCCTGGCAGGGAAACCTGGTTTATGTATTATATTTGCCAATAGGTATGGCGCTTCAGAGTTGTTGGGATTCAGTTTTTTGTGGAGGTCTTCATCTATATATTTATGGTAGAGCATAACTTGGTTTATTTTTAGTGCTTTGTAGGTGTTGGTGTCCTTTAGAAGCTCTTGGACTTTCCCGATATATTCTTTCTTGTCCATTATGACTGTGGTATTTCCTTTAAATGTTTAGTGGTTTGGATTATAAGCTTAATGAACTATATTATTAATTTCACGTGGTATAAGGGTGATTATTAATTATAGTAATTAATTTTCGTAGTTAAAATACATAACAATTTAAAGACATGTTTTGTAATAATTTTTAAACATTAATAAACTTACCATGTTTTGTAAGCTAACACTTTCGCATATGTGATCTCCAGCTTTTAGGGTGTCTCTTTCCCATGAAGGGGCAACTGCAGCTGTGCAGTCTTCAGCTATCTCTTTTGCCTGTAATAAAAATCGAATTTAAATTAAGTGAAACTGCTGAAAAAAAAGATGCTATGTTTAATAAATTCTTATTGGTATGGTTTGTGGCCATGATGAAATTGAAATTGGGGCTAGCAGGGATTAAAATATTAAGATTATTCGCGTAGAAGAGCATGATTAATTAATTATAACGGATTAGTGATGCTTGGTTACGTTTGCAGTGTTCTTCTGCAGGAATACCCCAGATATTCTGAAAGAAGCTGGTAATACAAGAAAAGAAAGAATTATATAACATTTTCCTATTAGAAATTTTTTTTTTTAAGAAATACGTACTCTGTTGCTGTACAATGATATACAGTTTATATAACTTCCAACGAAATCGCTTCCTGAAAAACAGAAATAAATTAAAATCAAAAATTGCATTTAATTTCAATATTCTAAATTTAAATAAATATTTTGCGAATTTAAAATGTTTATAGTTTTGATAATTAAAATGAAATTAAACTTGCTTAAAATTAAAATGAAATTAAAATGGTAGTTATAACGGGCTAGTGATGCAATAATAGCAATCCTGAGAGGATGCCACCCTGGGGAAGTCCAGCTGAGATCGACTTACTATAGACCAACTGAAGAAGCTTTTAATATCGCCATTACCCAACGAGATTCGAACCCACACTAATAAAACGAGTGACTAGTTAAACCATTATACTCTCACGATGTTTCACTATAATAATCAATATTTTTAATAATCAACACTTTTCAATTCCTATTTAAAGAGAGAGGTAGTAGTATTTATTTAAATAACAAGTTATCTTCACCTTCATAAGGTGTTTTGGTATAACGGTATTTCAAATTTCTACCCATTAGGACAGAGAAGTAATGTTATTGATGCAATACTGCGCAACTCGTTTTGAAAATGGTGAATACACTATACATACACTGTGCTGTCACTTTATTAGGTACACCCCTGCTGTGCACACAAATGGTTTGGCCCACAACGTTGCAAGTCACATGACAACAGCTGTGGATATAAATGCAGCAGAACAACCCTTCTAGTATCAGTTAAGCGCACAATCCATAGCAAGAATGGGGAAAAGGAGTGATCTAACGGACTTCGAACGTGCCATGGTACTAGGTGCAAGACTTACTGGACAAAGCATCTCTGAACTTTTCACGCACCACAGTTTCAAGGGTGTATCGAGAATGGTACAACGAACAGAATGCGTCCTCTCAACGGCAATCCTGTGGAAGAAAATCGCTTGTTGATGAGAGAGGTCAGAGGAGGATGGTTAGAATTGTGCAAGCAAACAGACGGGCCACAATGTCGCACATCACGTCAGAATACAACCTGGGTGCGCAGAACAAAAGATCGCAACGGACCACTAGTCGCACTTTGTCGTGAATGGGCTACAACAGCCGACACATCGCGTACCTCTGTTTTCAATGAAGAACAAGAGAGCACGCCTCCTGTGGGCACAGCAACACCAGCACTGGACTATCGTGGATTGGAAAACAGTTGCTTGGTCTGACGAGTCGAAGTTCCTGGTGCATCATGTTGATGGAAGGCTCAGAATTTGGCGAAAACAACATGAATCCATGGACCCGTCATGTCTAACGACTACTGTGCAGGGTGGTGGGGGCAGTGTTGTGGTGTGGGCAATGTGTTCTTGGCACACGTTGGGTCCATTGATACCCATAGATTCATGTCTGAATGCCACATCGTACCTAATCATCGTTGCTGACCAAGTGCATCCGTTCATATTGACAGTTTATCCTCAGTCAGATGGTTACTTCCAGCAGGATAATGCGCAGTTGCACAAATCCCGATTCACTATGAAATAACTTTCCTTTGATGCAGTGGCGTGCTCAGTCTTTGGATCTCAATCCTATTGAACATCTTTGGGATGAGCTGAAAAGGGCTGTTGGCTGCAGGCCTACACCTCCGTCGAATCTCAAGGAACTGCGTGACACACTCATGTCTGCATAGTACTCCATTCCTGCACAACGTTTTCAGTATCTTGTTCAATCCATGCCTAGAAAAATTCAGGATGTTTTGAATGCTAAAAGGAGGCTCAACACGCTACTAGGTAAGTGTACCTAATAAAGTGGCAGCACAGTGTATATATGAGAATTGTGGCATTTACCGAAAACGAATTATTGTTTTTTAATCGTGGAATATCATCACGGATTGTACCCTGCTGCAAGGGAATTAAATAATTTTTTATGTATTTTTTCTCGTTTTTTTTTCTTTTTATTTTGGGATCCTCTTTCCCTTGACTCAGGGTTCTGGTGCAACTGCGCAACAGGATAATACGCCATTATTTCTATTACAAAGTTTGGTTTGTTCCTTTGAAATATTGCAATACTAATACAACTCGTTGTGAAGCATGAAAGCAGCAGAACAAAGGGGAAAAACGAAATAAATAGGTGTGCATTAGTATTAAAAGGCCCATAAAAATTACTCACGTCATCAACAGAAATAGAACCCAGATCTTTTCCATCTGGTTCTGAGCAGGTTCTAGCCACTGTACTACCCACGAGGGCAAAACAGACAGATAAAACATAACTCATCATACAGATATAGTGCTCTTTTATATTTCCTGAGAGAGGTGTCAATTCTCTCAGAAATTCTGGACTATTGTCAGATTAACATATGAAATTGTAGAAGTAAAGTTCAACTAAGAAATTTCAATTTATTGAAGAAAACATAAGAAAACTACCGGTACATACAGAGGAAGTTACAAGTTTTGATTTCTTTAAGGTCATGGTTCGCAAATAGAAAGATAATTAAAATAAAAGAAAATATAAAAATAACAAATAAAAATAAAGAGAAAACTAAAAAAAGAAAGAAAATTAAAAAACTAACAAAGAAAGAAAAATTTTTAAAAATAAAAGGGAAATAAAAAAGAAAAAAAAAAGAAAAAAAACTAAATAAGAAAGAAAAATTAAAAATAAATCAAAATAAAAAATAAGAATGAAATAAAAAAGAAAGAAAGAAAGAAAGAGAACTAAATTGGAAAATAAAGAAGGAAAAAGATGAAAACCCACAGTTTCCGGGAGAAAAAACCATGTTATCCTCACCTGAGATCGACTCAGCCACATTGTGAAAAAGGCCCATAAAAATTCCTCGATGGGCCTCGAACTCGGGCGTTCTACCCAGTGGGGGGAGGACGTCGATTCTACCAACTGGGCTACCCACGAGGACAGGACAACATAGTCATTAAAATTCTTTACAGATGTGAATAAGTTCAGTTGTTTGTGCTTAATATTTCTTGAAATATGTTCCTCTAAAACTACTTAATCCCTAGGTATGCCTCTAAAACACAGCCTCTCAATCCCAGAGAGTGATTGAGAGGTGCCGTGTTAATCATCCAAGTGGAGAATTTTCTTATTTAATTCTGTTTTCGTTCCTTTTGTTCCCATCTTCTTTACCATTACATTTTTTGAAAGATGTTAAGTTAATAACAGATTTCTAAAAATTAATCATTTTTATAAAATATTATTTAAAGATTTATTTCAAAAGTTTTAGACTCGAAAGTTCAATCAAAACCAATTAACAGAACCAATGATGTTTTATTAAATTACATGAGAGTAAATATGAATATTAAAACCGTGTATTTTTAAACTACAATAAGGAAAGATCTTTCTGAATGATTATAATTTTATTTTTAAGTACAAATCCGGTTATATTGAGCATCATTATGAATTATACTCACCGCACAGTTTTTCTTTCAGCGTGATTTTATTTCCTGTACATACCATAGCACTGAAGAACAGAAAGAGAACACCAACTTTCATTGTATCCCTTTGGCAGGGATCTTAATTAGAAATTTAGAACCTGACTTATAAATGTAATTGAAATTTTCAAGACACACACGAAAAGAGTTTTTGGTCAGACCTGAGACTTTGTCACGTAAGGATATCAGCTGTCAACTAAGAACAGATGAAGGATCGGATAACGTCAATCTGATGAACCTACCAATAGAAACTCGTGCGACGTACGTGTAAGGCATCTACGTACACTCGAAATTAAGTTGGACAGATTAAGAAATTGTTTTTGCAGTGCTTGAACAACACCAAACAAATTCAAGTATCAACAACATAAAGGAGCTGAGGATGGCTAATTTGTTAAAGAGGGCAAATAGAAAATATATATTCCAAGTAATTTTCTATAGCGTTAAAATTTTGAATATTTAAAAACTATTGTTTATATTTACTTTGATTTTCTGTGTGGAGTTAGTAAATTCAGTTATACCTATTGTGAAAAAGGTTAAATGTAATGGTGCATATTTTGTGAATCTGAAAACCTTATACTATAAAACGATTTTTGTTTTTTTTTTATTAAAAACCCAAGCCCGAGAGGTATTAGAACCAACAGTACTTAGTACCGTGCATGGGTTGGTGGTTGAGAAGACGAAAGAAGATATTTGTTGACATTGGACTTGAACTTCTGTAGATTGTAATTTTCAGGAAATACGTATGAAGGAAGGTGGTTACACAGAACGGAAGTTGAATGGATAAATGAGGAAGAAGAAAAGTTGGTTCTGTGAGTTTGAAGTCGCAGCTGGTTGTGGCTAGTGTTCTGACTGCTCTGGAAGAGAAAGCTGGAATTATAGAAGCTAATTCAGACGAACAGAGAGTGGAGAGACTCTGTTAGCGATGAGTCATTAATTAACCTAATTGCCCTCTTTTGAATGGAATTTAGAAGCCTGAGAGAGGTTTTGGGGGCATCGCCCCAGATGCGGGAACAATATTTCATGGTAGGGCAGATTTGCGATTTGTACAAAGTGAACAGCTGTTTGGAAGAAAAGTAACGCCGAGAGCGAAAGAGAAAACCCAGTTTTTTAGAAGCAGAGGAAGCAACGTTTGTAATGTACTTGTGCCAAGAGAGATTAGAAGTCAGGGTAAACTCCAATAGAGATATATGATGTTGTCTAGAAAAAGGAGTGTCATCGAAGGTAAGCATAGGAGCAGAAGAATCCTTTTTGCGAGATATAAGACCGGACTGAGTTTTAGAAGGATTGAAATTAACTAAGTTGTCTTTGTTCCATTGAAGAACTACCTGGATCAGCATTTAAGGAATTCATAATGGATATTCGAGAAGTTGAAGTTGTTTGTGCAGGACAAAGTTTCTCAAAGTGGAAGGTGGAATGCAATGTGCTATCTTCAGCAAAAATATGGATAGGATTTCCAGTCAGTGGAAGAAGTTAATTAATATACAAGATGGAAAGAGTGGGAGGAAAATGAACCTTGGAAAACATCAGCATTAGCGGAGAGGCTAGAAGACATCGAGCAGTTTACCATCACCCTCATTGAGCGGTCAGAGAGATAATTGGATATCCAATTACAAAAACAGTTGGCAAACCATAAGATGGAGGCTTATTTAGAAGACCTTTATGCCAAACACGATCAAAACCCTTTGAAATGCCAAGGGCAACTGCATGAGTTTCACCAAACTTTCCCATTGAATTTGTCCATAAATGGTAACATAAGCCAGAATATCATATGGATCGACATATGGAATCCATATTGACGATCATTGATCAGATGGAAGGTTTCTAGATAGTTTAAGAGTTGGCGGTTAATTGATTTCTTCATTACTTTAGAAAAAATAGAAGTAATTACAATGGGACGATAATGGGATGGGCAGGATTTGTCACTTTTTTTAGGAACTGGCTGGATATGAGCAAATTTCCAAGCAGAACGTAAAACACCTTTGGAATAAGAAAGTGAAAAAAAGCGATACAGAACAGAAAAAAGTTCAGGAGCAAAGGTATGCATGAATATAAATTATGGAATTTCTAAAATCATCGAGCAGTTTACCATCACCCTCATTGAGCGGTCAGAGAGATAATTGGATATCCAATTACAAAAACAGTTGGCAAACCATAAGATGGAGGCTTATTTAGAAGACCTTTATGCCAAACACGATCAAAACCCTTTGAAATGCCAAGGGCAACTGCATGAGTTTCACCAAACTTTCCCATTGAATTTGTCCATAAATGGTAACATAAGCCAGAATATCATATGGATCGACATATGGAATCCATATTGACGATCATTGATCAGATGGAAGGTTTCTAGATAGTTTAAGAGTTGGCGGTTAATTGATTTCTTCATTACTTTAGAAAAAATAGAAGTAATTACAATGGGACGATAATGGGATGGGCAGGATTTGTCACTTTTTTTAGGAACTGGCTGGATATGAGCAAATTTCCAAGCAGAACGTAAAACACCTTTGGAATAAGAAAGTGAAAAAAAGCGATACAGAACAGAAAAAAGTTCAGGAGCAAAGGTATGCATGAATATAAATTATGGAATTTCTAAAATCATGATTATGTATGAATTAATATACATAAATATCCAACTGTTGATAAGTTCAAACTATCATAGTATAATTAAAGTGCATTTATAACATAACAAAATAAATAAAATAATAAAAGTAATATTTGTATTACCAACTTTAATCATTAGTTTCGTTACAAAAAAGAAGAATCAAAAACTGACGATGAATATTTAAAATTGTCACAGCTGCTATCCATTTCCTTTATTATAAAAATATTAACAGAAACATGTGAGCTTGAAGAAACGCAATGAAGTTTCCCTCTTTTTTTTTATGCCAGTTTTCACGAAACTGGTATTAAAATTGGTATTAAAAATTAAAAAAAAATGTCAACTATCGCCCACATATAAATTTTGACTAAGAACAATTTGAACAGTCATGCGAACTGACTCAATGCAATTTTTCCTTAGACCCGACAGTACAAAAAATGTCATCTCCATCGTATCACATTCCATCTTCAACAGCTGTCAGATTAGCACGAACTGATGTATGTACGCGTGGATGCGAAGTATGTATAATTAATGGGTACAAAATACATTTCCATCGCAGCTTAAATCTGATTTACATGAAACAACTTGCTCTACCGTAGAAAGAGTCCAAGATTTCTAAAATTACATGCAATACACGAATCTGATTCCCTCACACCAACCAGTTTAGCAGTGTCACTGAATGATGTGTACAATGAAAACCGTATTCTTACTTATTTATATTATATTTGTATGGAAAACAGCAGGAAATAAATCTGTAGCCAAATCACTTTGCGGTAAGTGTGCTGCTAATCATGTTTGTTAGTTGTAATATTTATTTTATGTAAATAAATACTAAAACTGAAGGTAAATGCAAGAGCGATAATCTGTTTACTGCGTCTACTTCTGTTGAAGATCATATTTATCTACTCCATGTTGAAGATCATATTTGGGATAAAAGGCGAAATTTAAACAACTGAGCTATTGACTGAAATAAAAACTGAAATGATTGACGTCTGTAAACATTATAATGACTGAAAGATAGTCCTGGTACTGACAAATGATATTAAAAATGTGTTAAATGTAAACAAATTACAATAAACAAAGTCACAGAAAATGCCAGTCAGGTACTGTGATGTCAATTTTAACCTTTTTTGCATGGAGTCTTAAAAGACAAATGATGCTGCTGCTGCTGCTGTTGTTGTTGTTGTTGTTGTTGGAGTGTCGACAACTAAGGCCATGTTGCGCTGTGTATATTATCAGTAAATTGCATGTGTTTTGAGGTCGATTTGCTGGACGAAAAACTCGAGTTTCCGGGAGAAAAAACCATGCCACCCTCTCCTGAAACCGATTAAAAGAAAGTACAGCTCGGTATTTAAGAATCTGTGAAGTATTACAAATTACCATTAATTACTTTTGCATTAATATTCGAAAACAAATGTTTTAAATTATTAAATTAATTATTAATTTGTTTATTGATTTGTTTTAAGTCCTAAAAATGTTTATTAGTTTAACATCACAGTTCGTCGCATTTCATTTATGGCATTAATTTTCTCATTTGAGTTTTACCGATGTAACTCTAGATTTTTTTATAATTATTAAATTACATTTTTTAAAAACGTAATAATTCTAAAAGTGATGTTTCCACTTAGATGATTTCATAAAAAATTATATCCACTGCACTGACAGTTACAGCAAGGCTGTAAGTACTATTTCCTTTTTACAAACTATTTTTATTATTATATTTATTTTATAATTATTTTCAATTAGTTTGATTATTTTATTTTTTCCAAACTATTTTTATCAGATTGAAGTTTTAAATTATTAGACATTTATAATATGTGTTTATTAGACATTTATTGTAGATGGCGCTACTTGATTAATAGCATCAACTCAAATGTATCGACTTTTTTATACAATATTTTATTTTCCTTTCTTTTTTACCTGCTTCTGATTATTCTATGAGATAAATGTTTCATTTAATTATTTTCGTAATTAAAACGAAACTAATTTTAATTTTTGCAGTAATTATCTGATAATTACTGCAAAAAATAATATAATCTGAGCTTTAATGAATTAATTTCACAATCTAAAAGCCAGGTTAACAAGTTTCTTTATTTTTTTTTCTTTATTTTTTACATATTAACAGAATTCTGGTAACTAATTAATCTCTGTTAAAAGGCAATGTCTTGAATTTAGACGAAACTCTAGAATGTGAATGTCAGAAATTAATATTTTATGTATTTAAAACGAGTTTGGGTTTTCAATAATAATCTTCTATTAAAGAAAATGATAAAACTCAAACTATTAAAAAAAAAATCAAATCTGCCTATAAAATTACAAACCCGAATTTATTAGAGTAAGTGGAAGTTCATAATGAATATTTTCTATATATCCACGTATATATAGCACTGCTTTAGAACTAGGATAGATAAATTACCTTAAAAATAAACAAGCCTCTGGATACAGCAATTATCCACAACTAAAATGAAATACGCTGGTTGTACAATTATTCACATATTTTTAATTTTAAAAAATACGTAGGTAACTAGAAAATTTGATGTAAACATAAAAGCCAAATTTTCGATTCATTATATGAGAAATATAATGAACCGATTATCAATATTATTAAGAATCAAAGTTTCGATTCTCAGTTCTCATTAATAATTTGAAAATGTTTGTGTGTTAAGAGAAAGCCGCGTGGTTTTCATGATGATTTGATTTGAAATGTGAATAACCCTAATAAAACCACTCGAATTGTTCTTATCATATTTGTACTTTATATACAAAGTATTACATTAAGTACAGTAAGTTAAACTCGGACTCTGTCTTTAAAAAGGAAACACTAAACCATGTTTCTGACACAGCAGATCCTTGATGTCTTTTTTTAGGGCTCACTCGTTTTTAAAAGGTGCGATTCTACTTTTTGTTACCAAGCCACTTAAAAATAAAATGAAATAAAATAAGAAAGACCAAACAAAGCAACACCCACCATCGCATCGCGAATGCAAATCCTCTGGCACGAGAAAACGCACGCCCTCACCCACCGAAGAATGATCACTACTCATTGTAAATGGATAATAAATAGAAAGAACTGGGAACTCACAAACATGACCCCTTCGACGGGAAAATGGGTGGTACTGTACTGTATTTCAGTTATTGACCACCATCCGGCAAAGTGTCAATGGATGGGCCTATATGAGTCATCCAAATAGTAAATAATTTATGGAACTTTAGGAGGAAAAATCATGTCATGGCCACCACTCTCTATAGGTTAAATTAGCAAGCATAATAAAACCAAAATGCAAATTTAATGTCGATGCAGTCAATCGACAGGTCTAAACCAAATGCAAATTAACCTTGAGTTATAATAAACAAATAAACAAGTTATAATAAACAAATTTTACATAAATAATTTAATTAAAAACTAATTTTCACTTCTTAAGTTTGAATTCTATTTGTTATTTACTGTTTGGTCAGATCGTTGACGTTGACATTGACATTTTGCTAGACAGACAATGACAGAAATATGATCTTTTTTGGAGTTCACAAGCGATGATGTCCTCTTGAAAAGGTAATGCTTATGAGTTCCCTGTTCTTTCTATTTATTATTCATTTGCAAAAAAGTCGTGCGCATTCTTTAGAGGGTGTGGTCGGGCGTCTTCTTGGGCCGGGGGTTGTCTGTTCGCTCTGCTGGAGGTGATTGAGACAAACACCACTGTAAATGGAAATTTAAAGATAATTACAAGATATATTAAATAATCGGTCTGGTCTTTGCATGAAGGGCAACATTAAACATATGGAACTTTTGGGGGAGGGGACACACAATTTGAACTCCTTGTAGGTGAAGGAACAACAACAACAGAAAATTGGGTAGGAAGATCGTTCCTACTAAGTTTAATTTTTTAAATCTACATTATAAAATTATATATTATGATATTAAAATATGAAAAATTAAACTTCCAGCTGGTTAACTTAACTGAAGACAGCATCTAGTCCTTCATTGCAGGAGATAGTCAGAATTCAAGTATTCAAGTATTTGTGTTTGTTAGGCGGGATCCAGGGTTTCCCCTATACACCGCAGTGTACTCTAAAAGCATATCGCTGAGCCGGCAGAAAAAAAAAAAAAAAAAAAAAAAAAAAAAAAACTTTTCAAGGAAAGAACAACTAATAAAATGTTTGAACCCGTTACTGTGTGTAAGTGTGTGTTCTGTTGTATGTTGTGTGCCGGCTCCTGGCATTTCGCAGTCTGGGGGCAGAAGCAATTTCCTTCTACCCCCAGACTCCCGTCCCTAGCCACGTGGAGGCAGCCAGGAACAGCTATACTTCATACTGATGCAAAACATCAAGAATAAATGGGAAGGACTTAGTAGGAAAATAGTTAGAAGAAAGAAACGGAAGAAATAGGTTAGAAAAGGAAACAGAAGAGGAAAAAAGAATTTCCTCAACACTAGTGGCAAATAATTAAAAACATTTCAACAAATATTGCTTTAAAACTCTTACTATTACAAAATATTATTTATATTTTGTTATATAAAATCTTCCAATTGAAAGCAAAAATAAGTAAGTATATTCAACTACAGTTAAGTTAAATTTGATTCAATAACACCAATTAACTTATTACAACAAAATTCAGCAACTATTGGAACAACACTTAAGTAAATAATTACATTTACCATTTAACTTAATGAATCAACCACCAGCCCGAATGGGGCTGAAATTTACAAAATCTCAATTTCTCAGAAGAGATATACATATATACAAAACTAGAAAACAAACACAGAACAGACTCAAAAACCCAAAAACAAAACCAGGTAATAACTGTAAGTTACAATATAATACAAAAGTTCTAGAAGAGTTAAAACTTTGTTACATATTTACATTTAACTACGAGCTAAGACATCTCATTTACAACAGAAGTACAAGAAGAAAGACTCCACCCTAACCAGGGCAAAACAAAAACTGTGCATTATTATACCTAAAACACAAGAGTTAGATTCCTAATGGTGTCGATGTTATCTAAGAACTATCTGACATTAAGATTTTCCGACGTTTGAAAACCTTATCCGCAAAAGTTGAAAAAGCCCCAAACAATTCCAAAGAGGAAACCAAAAGAGGAAACTCAGAAACATCAAACACGTTTGTTATTAATTGAAAAGGAAGCCGTAAATCAACATATAAAGGACAGTCTAATATTATGTGTGGAACTGTTTCCAATTCACCACACAAACAGTTTGGAGAGTTAGCAAGACCGAAATGAAAAAGCTTAAAATTAATGCTACCGTGCCCAGAAAGAAGAAAGGTGAGATATAGACCTGGCGTAAACCAGGGAAAGTTATCCCTAGTAAAAATTTCTACTGTAGGTTTAAAACTATAAGTTACTCTTCCTTTTGTATTAAGATTCCAATCCTGTTGCCAGGAATCTTTAAAGAGTGCTGTCAACCTTTTACATTCCTCCTTATAGGTAAGATCCAAATTGTTAGAATACTGGTTCAATTGGACAAGAATACCTCGACTTTTATGGAACATAAGAAAATTTTGAATAACCTCATATTGAATTGGTAATTTCCCAGTTAAAACTAACAGGGCTGGGGTAGAAATGGTTCTGCAAGCACGTGATGTTGCTAAAAGGAAAAAACGTTGCGCTTGTATAAGATACTTTGCAACCATAGTTGTAGTACATTTACGGCCCCAAGCACCAGCAGCATAGACAATAATCGGGATAAAGATGCATCTGTAATATGTTCGAAGCACACTGGATTTTAAACCAGAAGTACATCTTGCTATATGAAGTATTTTGCCAGTGAGGATTTTAATTTTCTTTAGCAAGTATTTCGCATGCTGGACGAAATTTAGCTTATTATCCAGCATGACTCCTAAATATTTGAAAGAAGTTACAAGGCCAATAGAATTATCATTAAGTTTTACGGTTGGTGGTCTGTTAACAGCTAGCCGCCCCTTCAACAGCATCTGCTTTGTCTTTGAGACTGAGACCTCGAGCTTATGCAGTTGGCACCAGCAGTCAAGATCAAGGAGTGCCTCATTGGCACGTTCCTCCAATTCCAACCTGGAATTACCAAGGATGAGAACGACCAAATCATCGGCGTAAGCAACTTTATGTGTATATGGTAGATTTTGAGTGAGCCACCCATCCAGAACAACGGACCAACAAATTGGTCCCAGAACAGAGCCCTGGGGGCAGCCACGAGTAACCTGTCTCTTTACAACTTCAAAGCCAGAGGAGACAACAATGTTACGGTTTGAGAAATAACTTGATATTAACCTGTATAAAGGAATGGAAACCTCGGCCTCCCGAAACCTCGCGAGGACACTTTGCCACCATAAGGTGTCAAAGGCCCCCTTGAAGTCTACAAAGAGACCAAGGACATATTTGCTATTAGAGGCAGCTGTCAAATCAAGGGTGGCATTAATGGCATCCACCGTTGAGTACCCTTTCCGAAAGCCAAATTGATTACGTGCCGAAAGAGAATGATTGTTATAATAAATCTGAAAACGAAGTGAGATTAATTTTTCTAGTACTTTGCTTAAAGCAGGAAGTAAAGCAATAGGCCTATATGAAGTAACCATATTTGCCGGTTTGTCTTGATGTTTTAATAATATTTTCAAATTTGCTACCTTCCAAGAATCAGGAAAACAACCACCAGCCAAACAAGAATTCAATAAGTCACTAATGCAAGTCGGGCAAAGCTTCCAGATTCGCTTCAGTATGGACACCTCCATCAAGTCCAGACCGGGACATTTGCCCGAATTAAGTGAACTGATGGAGTTGTCGATTTCAAAAATGGAAAAAGGTTCCTCAACACTTGAAGCAGAGTAACAAAGATGATTCAATCTTAAGGAAGTCTGCAAAGGACTCTCAGGAACGGTGATATCATCCTTTATTATTTCTTGTAAAATGAGAGTGATGGATTCCTTCCAAGAAAGAGTTTCCGTGAGATCTGGTTTTAGGATTGAAGAATGGATCAGACCAGGGTGAATCTTCTCAGTAACCAGTTTGAACACAAAACCCCAAGGGTCAGAATTTAAGTTTTTTGAAATTAGATCATCCCAAGCTTTTCTCTTACATTTATATATAGTATTGAAATAAGTTCTCCTTGATGTTTTATACTGTTCGTAAAAAGTCTGTATTTCCGCCTGGGGTCTGTGTGAACGCTTAGCCCTTTGAAATTTTCGCCTTGCAGAGCTAAAAGCTTTTCTCAGGTTCGAGAGCTCAGACGTCCACCAAGGGACGGAAGAAGGGGAACGAGAACATTTCTGCAATGTAGAGTCACAAACAAAAGAGAATAACTTCATAAATTCTTCAAGATGGGAATTAGTGTCCAGAGAATTCAGAAAAGCAATACAGGTAGGAGTAAAAGTATCCAAAAATTTTGCATCAAAAAGTGACCAATCTATATTAACTGTTCTATATCTGGGAAAATCAGCTGTGTGTCTGGAAGGGCCCAAGGAAACGTTAAATTTAATGTGGAATACAATGGCATTATGGTCACTACCGGACCACGTGGGCTGAACCGACCAAGAATGAATGTTACTGCCAAAGGCTCTGTTGGTAAGAGTTACATCAACACTGGACTGTCCGGAAGCAGAAACAAAAGTTGGAGGTGAATACGGAATGTTCCAAACCGTTAAACCTTTAGAAAAAATTAACTCCTCAAACAACTCACCCTTAAGATTTGGAGGAAAAGAAGACCAGAGCGACGAAGAAGAATTAGAATCTGTCATAATTAGTAGTTTTTCACCAGCTAAATGCGATAATACGTGGTCCAGATAGATTAAAAAAGGCTCAATTGGCTGTACACCTTGTGAACAACGCATGTACAATGATATAGCATAAAACTTTTCAAACGGACCCTCTATGCAGGCGCAGGCAGCAAAATTAGAACACAAGGTATTAATTTTAGTAACAACCAATGAGGGGTCAGCCACCACCAGGGCTGCCCAAACCATAGCCCTGGCATTCCCCCCAGTACCAATATGCTGTATATAAGAAGAGACTATTCGAAACGAAAAAGGAAAGCCTTTAACCAAACCCTTTACTGAATATAATTCTTGTAAACCCATAAACGAAATCTTTTTATCAATTGCAATTTTTGCTAAGTCATTAGTAACCGAAGCTGACCTCTGACAATTGAGTTGTATAACTTTTAGCGAAGGACTAAAAGAAGAATGGAGGATTCTATTGAAAATTAGTTTTTGAGCGAATCAGCTCCTGTGCTCGAATAAATTCCGGGCAGCTAAGATCCCTATAAGAGTGTTTACTATCCTTTCTCCTCACCTTACAGTTAACGCAGCAAGGGGGGGAGTCTTTCTTAGTACAATTGTCAAATTGGTGACCTTGATCACCGCAGTGACCACATACATTAGCAGTTTGTTGACAAGTTTTTGCGGAATGACCATATCCTAAACAACGAAAACAGCGCGAAACAATGGTAAAGTCCTTTACACTGTGGGCTGTCCAGCCCAAGAAAACTCTACAATCCGAACTCAATAAGCAGTGTCTCATTTTCGGGGAAACCTCGAAAACTAAATGACAAGTATTTTTATTTTTCGAGCCAAACCTGAATCTTACTTTAGTATTTGTTTCAAAATCCTTTTTATCAATTTTAAACCTGGTATACAAAAATAATTTAAGAAATATGGTAAGCAAATACTTCGAAACTGTATTCAGCTTCAATAGCCAAGAGTTAGTGAAAAAATTAAATAACTAGCATTAACTATAATAAATCAACGATTACTCAAAATACAAACATTTAGCAACATTGGTATCAATATTTCTAACCAGACAAGAATTCATATGGATTTAAGTAGAACTTTTTAATAAGAAAAAAAAAAATAATTGGAACTAATAATGTTAGAGAAGTAAAAATTCCTATTCTTTCCTCATATTTTTCAACTTTCCCCCCCAAGAAACTTTAACGTCCCGTGGATTTTAAAAAGGGTCATTACGTCATTAACTGTTGATGTGATCATGTGAACACTTCTTCATGACCAGTCATTATTTATTTAGAAACAATAATGTGGTGTATAAATAAATTTGTAATTACTAACCAAAAAATAAGGAAAAAGCAATAAACGTTTAAGAAAACTAATTTTAATTTTTGTTTACAAATTGTTTTATATAGTTCGCTTTGTTATTAAAGAAATAACACTATTATTACGAATTCGAATGAGTAGAAAGCAAAATCATTTAGTGGTTTATTGGCAACCACAGAATATGTACTGTTCTTGATTTTCGTATTTTTATTTTTAAAAAATAAATCAGTTTTTAGGAAAGAGAAAATTAATTAGAGGGAAAATAAATTTCTAATAATATGAGTTTATAATGTTATAAATTGTTATATTTGTCGACTTTATAAACTGTTAATAATAACATTATGAATTATGCATAAAATTTTACGAAAATAATACTAAGAATTATTGAATACATACAATACTGATTACCAAATTGGCATGTGTTTTAGGAAGGTTGAAGATAAATAAAAATAAAATCACTAAAAATAAAATATATAGCATGAAAATGAAAGCCACAGACTTCAACATCCAATTTTGCAGAATTCCTACAATTGAATATTTATTTTTCTCTGGGATTTTCCAAAATTTCCAGGAAAATAACAAAAATTAAGTCTCCTGTAAAAAAAAAAAAAAAAAACGAAAAAAAAATACTAATTATGCCACCAAAATTGTAGGCATTTATGGCGTTTATTTGCTCCCAGTAAATAAAATTATAGCTAAATTGCATTAAAACCAAATAGTCGAGATTGAGTTACTGAGAAAGCGAGTTATCCTGCAGCAGGATGTAGGTTGGCAGGGTCGCAAGCTCTAGTGATATTCGGGGGGTAGGGGGAGTTGCACGACTGATTCATGCTCTGAATCATTCATGAACTATATCCTGATTATATAACATTTGAGGCCCATTTACTGGTGGAGCCTACCACTACTCTGGTAGGCTCCACTACCTAATTTCCAAGGATTTCAGTGGCAAGCCTAAAAAATAAGGGGCATACACTAGAATTTGGCCGAAAGAGATTTACAAGAAAGCGGTAGAATTTAGACTGTGATTAGAATTTGACGGCATTGTTAAGGGGTGTACTCGATCGGTTTACTGAGAGAGGGGGGGTACTGAAGAATGGGGTAAAAACCGGTGTTTCCGAGAGAAAAAAACCACGCTACCCTCACCTGAGACCGGCTAATTCAACCACATTGTGATAAAGGCCCATAAAAATTCCTCCCATCATCGACGACCCTCGAACTCAGGTCTTTTCCACCCAGTGTGGGGAGGACGGCGATCCTACCAACTGTGCAAACATTCATTTAGCAGAGTTGGCACAGAATGACAGAAGACTGAAATAAATTGAAAAAGAAAAAAAAAAATCAAAACATGTTACTCTTTTGGCAGAACGACCAACTTGGCCACTGTGTCAAAAGAGCCTATAATTACCTATAATTATTTGTATCGGCGCGATTCGAATCCGGACCTTCCTACACAGTGTGGAAGGACGATGATTGTAATAAGGATATCAGACAGAATATTTCAGTGGCAGGCGATGTATCGCGCGGAATAATCTGCCATACAGCACCACAGCGACCTTTAGATAGATAATCCTTTTGCGATGAGGTAAATTGATCTAGTATACCTCAGAACTATAATAAATAATAATTATATTTCAAGAGGATAGTCAAGCAGAAAATCTACTAGGTCTGAAAGTGTGTAAGGACCCCGTTCCTATTGAAAGAGGTTGTGAATACGTACACAAAACTATTAGGATTGTGTACATACATCTTCACATACACCAATCTTAATGAATTTGAAAACATTGAAATGAAGAAGTGCCAACTTCTTACCAGTCCACAAAAGGAGGGTTTCCTCGTTGATGAGGGCAGTTTGGTCTTGCTAGAGAGGAACATCAAAGGGCTTGCTGTCAAGAATGATTACAGAATCATCTTGAGAAGTATAACATCCTAAATAGATCATAAAATGGCTTTATAAAGAGACAATCTCGCTGGAATAATCTGATAAATTACTGCTACGTGTTTACACAAGAGTCGGATTCAAGAAACTGTACAGTATTTACATTGTATAATTGGAATTTAGTAGAGCATTATATACGATTCCACATTGAAGTTGCTGTACAAACTACATTACATTGGGATTACGGGAAAGATCCTGAGGTGGATTGAGGGATGGCTAAATAACAGAAGGTAGTGAGTTGTTATAAAATTACCATTCTTTTGAGTGGTCCACAGTTATAATTGTGGTCCGTCATGGTTCTGTAACTGTGTTGAAATTTGCAGATGATATGGATATTGGGAAAATGGTTAATGATGGGCTGAGCTCCAGAATAATTTGGATGGTCATAAATATGGCAGTTACGTTTAAATGCTATCAAATGTGGGGTTTTGCATTGCCGAAATAACCTAAGATTAATTTTTGCACCAAGGGGAAAGGAAGATAGAATTTAAATGGTATAAAAGGGGCCGCGGGAATTTTTTTAGGACACGATATGAAGGTTACCATGTAGTGTAAGAAGGTAGTCAAGAAGGTGCATAATGTCGTTCCCTCCTGGTTGGCACAATTAGTATAATCGCTGTTCTCCGCACGCCGGGTAGAAAAGACCTGAGTTCGTATCCCGTCAATGACGTGAGAAATTTTTATAGGCCTTTTTACCAACTTGGCTGAGTTTGTCGGTCTCGGACGAAAGTAATATGGCTTTTTATCCAGGAAACTCTGATTTTTCGTCTAGGAAACAGCAAATCGAACATAGAACACACGCAGTTTACAGACATAATTACAGTATTTACATACAGTATATAGCACAATATGGGCTAAATCGCTGTTGCACAAAAAAAACTTACAAAAATTAACCAACCGTCAACGATTTGCCATATCTTGCTTTTAGGGAAAAGAAGATTATTGCTCTGTTATACAAGCCAACAATGAGATAGCATTTGTATATATTGTGGTCAAGTTTAGAAGCGGCATCTGAAGAAAAATGGGCCCAAAGACGGGCGATTCATCTATCGAGAATAGCGAAGAACGGTCCATATGAGGAGAGATTACATGAGGAGCTGTGTAATCCACTAAAGAGTGGATTACAGAGCTTGAAAGCAGAGCATTTTGAGGGATTCTCATTGTGGTGCATAAGGCAATTAAAGGAGCAGTTTGTAACGAATTGAATGGTGGTGGTGGTGGAATTTACACGATGAAATGGGTCACAAAACCAAGGGACACTTTAAAATCCTCCTTGCCTTAATCCTAACACACATACACCACCAACCCAATGACGAGAATGCAGAAATATAATAAGCTATCATACGGATATCGAGTGATGTCTTCGCACACTAAGAATATTTGTCCATAAAATTGTGTTATTGTACATATTTATTAATAAATTTAAAGTAAATTGTATCGCGTAGTTCTATAACCTATCTTGAAAAAATTTATTCATTTAGAGTTTTATTGCAAATTCATTATAACTTATATGGATTCATAATTTTTTGCTCCCTAGATAGATATTTGTGCTAAATCAAAAACTGCAGAGGTAAGTTTCTGTTTTCTTAAATCAACGGTATTATTAAAGGATTAATTTTTGCATTCGAATATTAATTTCAATAAAAATTCATATGTTGCACACTTTTTTTGACTTGTTTTCTTATTCGTCTCTTTTTTTTTATTACAATTTCTTTTAGTAGTTTATGGGCTATTTAATGAACACAAATAAATAACGAAAATTGTGGAAAAAGTAGTGGCAATGCGTAATTACAGAAAATAATATTTGCATATCTTTGATCAGTACGTTCATTCAATGTAATCCGCAGGCTTCTAAGGATTATATTAAATGGATGTAATTATCAAAGATATCTCCTTGCTAACAGGGAAACAAGGTCTGTTTATGGTAAACAGACTTAAAAATACTTCATTATGTGCAGTTAAAAAACATCCTTTCAAGCGTTTTACACCCGTCCAGCAGACACCCCTAAATATAACATCCCTATGAGATAACTATTAAGTGTCAAAGCAATTAGAGCCGTGAGGTGTAAATAGTGTGTTCTTAATAGCAGCTTTCTTCGCTCGATTTTCCTATTTATTTTGATTTCCAGTATTTCTAAGGATTAAAAATAACACAAAGTTATTGAGACCGATTAACTCGGCCACATTGTGAAACCAACAAAAGTTCCTCTCGTTGAGACTGGATTCGAACCAAATAATTGCACACGGTGGGGAAGAACTGTGACCCTCGCTTGCGACAGAATAACTCGGCCGTGTTGTGAAAAAGACCCATAAATTTTCTTCAATATTGACGGGATTTGAACTCGGGTGTTTTTCACTCGGTGTGGTGAAGGACGTTTAATTATACGAACTGCTACCTTCGAGGGCCCGCTTAGCCATGCCACTACGTTTTCTACAGAATCGTATTCTCCAATCAGAAACGTGTACATTTTCATAAAAATTTAAACATGATTTAACTTGTCATTATTTATTTATTTCTCTATTTCCATTTAGAAATGCGCCTCTAAGTTAGTGAACAAATCACGCTTGACTAAGAAGAAATATTTACCTCACTGGAAAGGAAAACATGGCATTTTATTAGAAGATGATGAGAATTATAAGAATAGAACAGGTTTTCCGAAAAATAAAGTTATTTCCATCGCCATGAAACACTTGAAACACTCGGAGAATGAATCAGTAAAGAACACATACACTCAACAAATACCAAGAGTCCATGCAGGTTGTTGGAAAGAAAGAAAGAATCAAAAGAGGCGCATTTATTCGAAAATTCAGGGAACTACGTAAAATAAGAAAATGGATCAGAGAAATTAAACGTAAAGCGAGGAAAAGACCGTCTAAAATAGACAGAATTAAGTTTTGGTAATAAGAAAGGTAAATAACTGGAGCTTTTATAGCAGCGGATTTCTGTTTCTTGTAATGAGATTTACATCTACTTTGCTTCTATTATTTTGAATATCACCTCAAGTACTCTTCCATGTATTAATCGCTGATCAAAATATAATAAAATAATAGTGTAATTCACTCTTCTTTATTAATGAGTCAAAATTTTATTTGATATAGTCACAAGTTTTCTCCTTGAACGTATGAATTTCAAGAAATATCCTGTTTTTTCTTTTTTTATTAGAATAATAATTATTCTGAAAGTAACCTTAACACCAAAAATGTGGGGTTCAAGCCAATTCAGTGTATTTGTTACGTTTGTGTAATTTGGCTTATATGACAGATCGGTGTATGAGAACATTTCATAAATTTATTGTACTTTTGTACAATGAATTAGTTTTTGAGTTAGCGAGAGGTTGGGAACAGAAAATAAAAAAATGGTATAGATGTGGAGGGCTGTTAATTTCTCTGTCTTACCTCTTCCCACTTATGGAACCGGCCATTGCGCCTTCCAGCACGACATTTGGCTTATATGACAGATCGGTGTATGAGAACATTTCATAAATTTATTGTACTTTTGTACAATGAATTAGTTTTTGAGTTAGCGAGAGGTTGGGAACAGAAAATAAAAAAATGGTATAGATGTGGAGGGCTGTTAATTTCTCTGTCTTACCTCTTCCCACTTATGGAACTGGCCATTGCGCCTTCCAGCACGACAACACTCAATGTCACAAAGTTATGTCACGACGGTCCATATCAAACTATATTAAAATGAATGTGAACGTATTTGAACAGAATGGCATCGGAACACTGCAATGGCCAGCATGCAGCTTTCACTACAACCCACCTTTGAGATGAACTGGAACGCAAAATTAAAGAAAGGGCAAGACGGTCTTCCACAACCCATTTAAGTAATCATTGTAGCCAGAGATGCACCAATACTCTATCAATTTCTTTGAATAAATACATGTTTATTCATAAGTGGAAGTGTCCCATGACTTTGGTATGATAATGTATAATTATTCTAAGTATTATAGTTATAGTTCGATGTCTCTCTCTCTCTCTCTGATACTTGCAATTATTGTAATCTTCAATAATCAAAGTGCACAATGTTAAATTGAAGCATCATTGACCTGAACGTGATTTACTTTTTTTTTTCTTTATTTCTTTTTAGAAATGCGTCTCTAAATTTCTGAATAAAACACGACCGACTAAGGAACAGTATTTCAGAAGTCGCTGGAACTCAAAAGGTGGAACGTTATTAACGAAAAATGAGAATAATAAAAAAGGAACAGTTTTTGTGGAAACTAAACTTTCTCCTACCGTAAACGACACCACTTATTCTCTACAAATGTTTAGGTTGTATGAGGCCAAAAACAAAGCAACCAAGAGACGTGCATTATTTGGAAGAAAGTTCAAAGATATACGAAAACAGAGAAAAGAGAGGCGTAAACAGAAGAGGAAGAAATTAAAGGATGCTATGTTGAAACGTATAGCGATGCGTAAAGAGAGGAGAAAGAAATTATTCTCTAAACTCACTTAAGTCTGACATTTTATCATTTTAAACACAGTAAGTGTAGGCTGAAATTAATAGCACTTAATGTTTGTTATTACTCTCTGTGACACTAAAATTAGCACCCTGAAAGAATAGGAACAAAAAGAGGATACTTAGAGTAATGATAGCCAAAAGTTAAGGAACACATGATAAACGTTTTGCCTGTATGAACACATTGAATGATACCAAATGATGCTTACAATTGCTGTTGTTGTAGGATTTTAGGTGCATCAACGACTAAGGCCATATTGCTCCTTGTATAGTGTCTGTAAATTGCGTGTGTTCTAAGGGCGATGTTCTGTTTGCTGAATGACAATCTCGAGTTTCCGGGAGGAAAAACACCATGCTACCCTAGCCTGAGACCGATAACTGAGCCACGTTATGAAAAAGGCCCATAAAAATTCCTCCCGTCATTGACGGGACTCGAACTGAGGTCTTTCCACCCGGTGTGGGGAGGACAACGATCCTACCAACTGTTACTCAAGAGGGCGCTTACAATGGACTGATCAATATGAAGTAACTCCACCTCTGTTGCGGATTCATTCAGCTAGCGGCTTAGCATTGAGTCGTACAGGTGTCGAATAGCTTTCTGAAGTAATTCCCACCAAGTGGCTTAGTGGGAATTACCACAGGACCTGGGAATCCGAAGACATGGCTGGTCAAGACAGTACATCCCACCACGAAGATATTCAGAGGGAACCACTGCGGTGTGTTCGGGCATTGTCCTTCTGGAAAACACTATTTATTTGGGTCACCCGGAAAGTTATTTCATTTACCCAAGTGTATTGTGTCGTAAATTGCGTGTGTTCTCTAGTCGATTTGCTTGCTTTGCTGGAAGAAAAACTCGGGTTTCGGGTGAAAAAACCTTGCTATCTACGCATAAGACCGACTAACTCAACCATGCAGTTAAAAAAAGCCCACAAAAGTTCCTTGCCTCATCGACGGGATTCGAACCCGGGCCTTTTCTACCTGGTGTGAGGAAGACGATGACGATTCACTGTGCTACGTGCAGAATCATTCTGGAAAGTGGCACAAGCAGTCCAGTAAGAAAGGGAAAAGTGGCAAGTTCCAGAATCTTGGTGAGCAATCAGATTGCTCGCCAAGTCAGATTGGCCCGATATTTGAATTATTTGTATATCTCGGCTCAACTCATCGGCCTGGTGATTTGCATGCACTTCGATCATTCCTTCTGGGTGCTGCAATTTGAATGTCACAGAGTGTATAAGTAAATATTTTGTTCGTAGACAGAGAAGTGAAGCAGCAGACAATAAACGAAGTCCCTTACGGTCATAATTTAGTAGAATAGTATGCTTTTTATGCCCGTTTTTTCAATATCAGATTTTTAAATGTAGTGTGATATCAAGAATATATAGATAAAATGATATAGGCTTAGCTTACAAACTTGAGATTTGGTTGATAGTTATCACTCTGTATCTCATTAACAAATAGTTGTGAATAATATTAATAAATGGTTGTTAATATTATGAATATTTGAATGAATAAATATCATCAAGAAGTGCCAGTGTATTTACATATACTGTATTTTCGTCTGTGTCATCATTTTATTTGTATCAACCAATTTTATTATATCCTTTGTATGTTGTAAATCTATAAGGTTTTACAAGTATAGTACAAGGAAGTGTATTCCCTTGATGTATATTGTTTGTTTGATTGAATAAATAATTAAATCTATAATACCTTATCTCTTGAAGGTATTGTACCTCCCTTACGTATTTAGATAAACTTCTATAATAAAAATTGATCTGTAAACAGTAAATTGATTAAGCAGATTATCCTCATAGAAGACTTCAATCTCTTATTCAAAGTGAACGTGGAGATTCACATAATTGGAAAGGTACAGCATAACATGGAAGCTCGTCTGGGGATCAGGCAAGTACAGGGTTCCTCAGTCTGTTCAGAGTGAGGGATCTTGTATTTAGCATTTTGGGTGAATTATACTTAGAGTAAAAGCTTTGTGGTGAAATATTCTCTCATGCCTTCGGATTTGTTGATGCTGTGCAGCTTTGATCATGGAGGTCTTCTATCAACCCACAACCACATCCACGAAAAAAAAATGTACTGCATTGCCTCGATACCTTGATAATGGCATGCTTTTTGTGTTTTTATAATATTCAAAATAACTCACCAGTTCCCTCGATGCCAACATTCTTCACAGATATATTTTATATAAAAAAAAAACATTCACAGTAATATAAAAATTACATACCCTCAAAAAATGGCACCCCTGGAAAGACTCAGTTTTGATTCAAAAATGGTACATCTATAAATAAGTCAATTTTCACTCTATCTCCATGACCAGCAACTATATTAAAGTGACAGTATGAAGTTGCATCCACGAATACAGTTGGATATTGTGACATTATAAACAATTTTCCCTTATCTGAATTGGAGAGAGAGATGGGGAGGGCAATAAATCACATAAATCGATTCCTTTCATAAAGATTCAGCCACGTCTCCTATGAACTTGTTGTCAGTTTATGTGATATATGACTAGCCACTTAGGGTTGCTGTTATCTAAAGAATGAGGGTGAGGATGTCGGGCTGTTTCACCTTTTTGTAGACTCTTGCATGCTATATTTTGCTACTCATCTACGGTACTTTTATGTCATGTTCAATAAATTTGTACCGTATATGTGTGTCCTTGCGTGTAGCACTGTTAATATAATCGCCAACTTCCCCACACCGGTTGGAAAAGACCTAAATTCGAATCCCGTCAATGATCCGAGGAATTTTTGTGGGCCCTTTTCACAAGGTGAGTGACTTCATCGGTCTCTCGCAAGGGTGTTTTCTGTAGGAAACTCGGATTTTTGTTCCAGAAAGAAAAAAAACCGACCAGAGAACACATGCAATTTACAGACATAATGTATACAGAAAATTCATTGTCATATTCCTGAAACCAATTAGCAACTCGATGGGCCTTGTGGCATGGCGCGTTGTCTTGGTAGACGCTGAAGATATGTGAAAATACTGTCATTAAGAGTGGGGTGTACTTGGTCCGCGACGATAGAAAAGTATGAATTCCCATCTAGTCGTTGATTAACAGTGATCAGAGAACCCAGATCAGGCCACAAAAATAGTCTCCAAACCATAACATCTCTGCTTCCAGCCGACCGAACGCCAACAGTGCAGCAGGTACTATTGTCTCCTGTCGCGTTCTCCAAACGCGAATACACCCATCAGTATGATAGAGTTGGAAACAGGATTAATCAGACTAGGTAATGACAGATTTCTACATGTTGGCAGTTCAGTGTTGGTGCTGACGTGCCCGTGCAAGGTGCAGTTTCTTGCGTCCCACAGTAATAATGGGTACCAGTAATGGCCGTCGAGTGCCATAGCGTATACCAGCTAACGATCGGGGCATAGTCAATGTAGGTATTGGTCTTGTTATTCCAACGTCGTACTGAGTAGTTAGCTGGACCACCATGCTCCGTCATTCACCGACACATATAGCTCACCACGGAGTCTACAACACGTGATTATCCCACGTTTGACTTTTGGCTGGTTCTTCGACAGCTACCAAGCCAGTCACGGTAAACTCACGATACCACAGAACTCGAGCACTTAACTACGTTAGCTGTTGTCGTGATACTGGCATCTGCACATTTAATTTTTATTTTTTTTTATTAAAATATGTACAAATATATACAAACACTTTTCTTATACAATCATCCAGTTCTGCAGGGAAACTCCTAATTATAGATCATCTCAATCAAATCCATAAATAACATTAAAACACTCAAAGACTCTAAAGAAAAACATGTATGCATGTAACTGTTCAGTGTAGTGGCAGCACCTGTTGTTGTTGTTGTTATTTGGTTTTCAGGAGCATTAGCAACTAAGGCCATATTGCTCCGGGAATATGCGGTGGTCATTCCCTGACCTTTCCGCATCCTCCGTATTTGGTGGCGACGGGCTCGAACCCCGGTCTAATCAAGAAGCGTGTGCTACGCACTGCTGCTCCTTCCCACCTGGCTACGGAGGCGCCTTGGCAGCACCTGGAACAGAGTTCAACTCCACCAGTTATTAATGTATTGTTTACAGAATGCTGTAGTTTGGCTAAATCTAAATCGTATCTGGTTTGTATGTGCTCCCTTAACCGAGAAGCAACAAAGCGGTACCCATCCTCGGCACGAGGAAGTGGACCTATATTAACTTAATTGCCCAAAAAGGGGCAGATCCCGCACCCACCGAAGGCAGTGCTAAATTATCTTGCGCCAAAATCACATTCGAAGTCGGAAAGATCTCGACGGCGACCCATTCTTCTTCGCAGAAACTCAAAAACAGATCACCATGTGTGCAAACTACAAACTAATATCAATCGTTCCCAACTTTTCGCTCTGACGAAGGTCATATCAAAATATGAAATGGCCATCTTCGTAGACTTTGAAGGTGCTTTTGACTCCCTCTGGTGGGAGAGTGCCCTCGCAAGCCTTCAGTTGTACCAAGCTATCCGAGACTACTTTGATCACAGGTTACTATACAGGTTATTTCAAAAACCTGCAGCATAACACAAGCTGTCAATAGGGGATGTCCTCAGGGCTCTGTTCTGGGGCCGCCCTTCTGGAACATTACACTAAATACGTGGCTAACCAGACAGTTCGATTTTGCTACTCCATTTGCATATGCTGATGACCTTGTCATTGTCTTCTCAGGCAACTCCAGGCAAAAAATTCAAGAATGAGCTTCTCCAGTCTTAAAGGATCTCATTAAATATGCAACTGTCAACAAACTTAAAATATCTCCATCCAAAACCCGGCTCATGATCTTTAAAGGTCAACTAAATATCCATTGTCCTCCTATCTTGAAAATAGCTAACAAGCAAATGCCATATGTCAAGCACTTAAAACATCTTGGTGTGATCATTGATGATAGACTCAATTTTACTCGCCACGTAAACCTAATAGATAAAATCAAGAAATTTACTATGGCTATTGTTCGGATTACGAGAACTGACTGGGAGCTTGGACGCAGAGTTCTCTTATATTAACCCGCGAGGACACCCTAAAAAAGAGGACAAGTCCTCGGAAACCCGGACGTATGGTCACCCTAATCTATGGCTATGATGATTCGGCAGCCATCCAGAAGATCCAGGGTGCGATCTAGCTCTGCCAGGTGAGGTGTCAATGTCGTGACTATATATATGAGGACAGGACTGTGATTCTACCAAAGTCTCCATCCACTGTTGCTGCAGCTAGATGTGATGTGGTGAGAGAATGTATCCAGGTGGCAAAGATATCTGTGTTCCTGACTATAATATTTGCAAAGCAATCATCCTCAGAGGTCAGAACTTTTCTGTAGGCTAGGGTATCCAGCTATTCTACCTAGAGAGCAGTATGGCTCTTGGAGGAGCAGAACTTCGATGTTTCTTTCTTTAAGTATTTGGTGCAATTGGTTAGCTACGGTTATTGATTTGTAGGCGTTGAATATTTATATGTCAGTTAAAAACTAAAACTGTTTATTAGGGTCATGGAGAATATTAATTCAACTACCTATGGGTATTGTGTCTGCAAATTGCGCGTGTTCTCTGGTCGTTTTTCCTGCTTTTCTGGATGAAAAACCCCGGGATTCTGGGAAAAAAGAGTGAAAAAAGCCCACTAAAGTTCCTCGCGTAATCGACGGGATTGGAACCCGGCCATTTTCCACCCGGTGGGTGCGGGGAGGACAGTGACGAACCACTGTGCTACCAGCACAGGCCATGAGGTTGGTTGATATATTTACTGTTAGCACATTTGGCTGGGAGATTCTTGGATGGGCAATCTCTGAACATGTGTCCCTCTCCTCACCGTAGTGTCCGCCTGCTGGTTGTGGCCTGATGCATCTGGAGAATGTGTGCCAATATCCAAGGTAGTAATAACACTTGGTGACGGTCACAAAATCACGTAAGCAGCACTAGGACCACCTTAAGAATATTCTGGTTGGGTTATGTAAGATTCTTCTTACAGCTGGGGAGACCTTTACGATCCAGTTAAGATTTTTTTGCTTTTGTCCTTGTGGAATATTGCACTCTGACCTCGCGTTCTGCTTCCTCAGGCTCCAGGAAGCCGGCGAGATTTCTAGTGATTAACTCGGAGGCTAGCTCCGCACTGGAAAGAGAGGAATAAACGTCACAAACGAGGATGCTGGGTTCCCCTAACTTGGGGATATTGGCCCTCAAGCCCATGCTCTCCAGGCTTTCACACTGTTGGATTGGTCTACATCTTCCTTGGAAGCTGCCTCGACGATGATGCCGCGATCTCTAATTTTCCGGATTTTATTTACTCTGATGTTGTTAAGTTGTGGGTGAAGAGATTTCAGAACTTCCATTCTAACTTCCTCACTGCTCTTTAGAGCGCTACTTTCATCTGCCTTCAGTATAACAACATGTTTGGGTCCTTTACTGGTTGGATTAAAAAACTCTGCTGTTTTAATGAAGCAGCATAGGAAATCCTAGGCATGGTATGGTATGGCTTGTTGTTGCTCCATTCTTTGTGACATTAACTTCAGGCTCTTCTTAAGCTGTGCCTGTGCTGGGGGCAGTTTAATAATGACAGCAGCAAGCAACTCGTTCTTGGCTTTCGGTTGCTCATTATCCAAGAAAAGTTCGTACAGGAGCTTTTCCATAGCTATCCAGGCTTCCTTTGACACTCTGCTCTTTTTGCTGGACTAACAACATTAAATGCAGTGGCGAAGAATAGATATTAAGTCAAGGCTTGTGGTTTCTCTAATAATGAAGTTCGGAGGGAGGTCCGTTTCAATGTCCAGATCAATCCTCCGCTTTACTTTGAGGAACCTTGCTTTAGGGAATTTCATGGCAATCTTTTTTATTTTAGACTGCTTCTTGGAGGCAGAACCCTGGGGCCCATGCACTTAGCAACAGCATCTTCTTCCAATCCTTCCTCATCTTATTCATTTTAGTCTTCATATTGTTCTGGATTCTGTGGCTTTTTTATTTTATGGTGCTTTGTTAAGAGGGCGGAGTCCCGAGGGGTACTCACCATGATTGTCATTAAGCTGGTCAGTCTCTCATACTGTGGCAGACAAAAAACTGCATCACCTTAAAAAAAGTAGCATTTGTAGTGAAACGTATAAGATATTGTTTGATTACAGTCATTTTGTTTGTCGCAAAGCAAAGCTATTGCGTTAGATAATGCTTCTATTGAATCAGACAGTAATTGCAAAGTACTGCATCAGCTGTTTCTATAAATACGGCGTTGGAAGGGTATACACGCTCATTAGTATCTTGTTTTGAAGAAGTGTAAGCATGGCTCCATATGTTCAGTTCGCACCAAGAAAAAAAAGTGTAGCTGTTGCTCTGTCCCAGGAAGGGCTTTCTACGCGTGCTATCGCTGATAAAATAGGCTGGAACCAGTCAACAGTATCCCGGGTGCTGAAATTAAACTTGAAACCGGTGATGTGAAAAGAAGACCTGTATCAGGCCGTAAGAGAATGACTACGCCGTCTCAAGATCGACATTTGAAACGGCTACGTCTTCGTAATCGCCATGCTAGTGCTCTTGATCTTTGAGACTGGACTTTGAGATGGCCTCTGGTGTTGAAATAAGTGCATGAAATATCCAAAGGTGGCTTTCAGAATGTGGTCTGCATGCCTATCGGCCCAAGAAAAAGCCTTTGTTGACCCAACAAATGAGGAAAAAGTGACTTGCTTGGGCTAAAACCCATGTTTTGTGGAGAAAAGAGAAATGGGACACCGTCATCTTTTCTGACGAATCGAAATTCAACCTGCATGGCTCGGATGGGAAGCAATATATCAGAAGACGAAAATCGGAGGCATACCATCCTGACTGCATAACACTAACTGTAAAGTTCCCCGCCGGTCAGATGGCCTGGAGATGTATAACAAGCAAACCGGTGGGACGAATTAAATTTATTAACGGAATGTGAATGCAGAAAGCTACACTGCGCTCTTGTAGGAGTGCCTGAAACCCCTTTATTAGGGATAACCCACACAGACGTCCAAAACTGCATTTTTCAATAGGACTCAGCACTTCAGCACACAGCAAAATTGGTAAGATTTATGCTATTTAGATTTAATGATCAGTTTGTCTTAAAACATACTTATACCAATATTTCCCCTTCGTTTTCCTCCCTTGCGGTGCAGTCATACCTCAGAAATGCTGACATTAGTGTTGGATTGGCCTGGCAACAGAGCAGATTTGAACCCATTGAAAATTGCTGGTGCATAATGTTTTCTAAAATTCTCCAGAAGACGCCAACAAGTAAGATTTAGCTGCAAGAGAGAGCGTTGTAAGGGTGTGGTAACACGAAATTGGACACCCATACATCCATAAGTTAATTAACTCTATGCCAGGTCGTTGCAAGGCTGTAATTGCAGCTCGAGAAGGAACAACAAAATATTGAGGACTTATTTTGCTGAATTACGGTACATAATACTATTACGTTAACTTGTCATTTCAATTTGTACACGTAAATGCAATAAAATGTATGTTTGGTTTTTGGTTGTCATGATTGCCATTTGCATGATTTCTCATATCTGTGTTAATTACACATTTTACCCTTTAGGAAGATTTTTATGGCAATTAGGTATATCAGGTGGCGTCTTTTAATAGCATTTCATTCACAGAGATATATATCCCAACTAACAAATGCATTTCGAACATTTCTGCAACCCAGGGTCCTGAGCTGGATATCATCATTTGCAAAATTCACAAGTGATGCAGATTTTTGTCCGCCAATCTACTTTGATAGAGTCTTTCTCCTGCCGTTCCTTTATTACCTCCTTGGGTGGAGAGATTTGGAAAACAGGCATGTTTTGTTTTTTCTTTCCCGTAGTCCTTGTAGTGTGTGGGGGGAAAGAAGTGATACCCCTTTAATAAGTTTCTTGTAGTGTACTTATTTAATAAGTACGAAGAACTCGTATTAAATACAAGTTCCTCGTATTTAATAAGTTCCTTGCATTCCCCTTTAATAAGTAGCTAACACAATAACGGGGTGAACGATTTGTTCCTGACTTCGGACACATTGTTTATCTTGATGGAGATCCTGGAGAATAGTTCTCTGTTGTAGAGAGAGCGATGAATATTTTCAACAAATAAATGAAAAAAAAAAACACGTTTAATGCAGCACAAGGGAAAAAAGGAGACAGTACATTGAGAAGTGCAGCGGGTACGCTCCGATCAGTTTACACACACACACATTGGTAACATCAAGGAGATGAACAAGTGTATGTGGTGTTGCGTTGTTTTATTTTATATATATATTTTTGACTGATGCTGTATAACCTTGCTTTCTTACATCATTTGCCACTAATAATACTAACAGTAATCATATAAATACTTAATTAATAAAAATAGGATTTAACAACAAGAGATTATCGTTATTTATCGATGTACAGTGTGGTACTTTGGTAATGAGAAAAGGGAAAGTTAGTTCAGAATCAAATATATCGGGAATTGTTGAGGTTTGTTAGTGGGGATTTTCATGCAATGCGATTGTAG
Organism: Mastigoproctus giganteus; assembly: GCF_048544385.1. Taxonomy (NCBI): domain Eukaryota; kingdom Metazoa; phylum Arthropoda; class Arachnida; order Uropygi; family Thelyphonidae; genus Mastigoproctus; species Mastigoproctus giganteus. The sequence goes on along the minus strand of NC_143581.1, from coordinate 202,322,771 downwards.
CTCCGATTCTTAAAGTGTGGTTTGCTGACTAACGCTATTTATTTGTTAGTTCGACTTGATTATAATTTCAAAATTCAGTTGCAATGGTAAATTGATATATATGTTACTGTTAGTGAGAAGGTTTTGTATTCCCATGTCGTAATTTTGACTTGAGGACCAAACTTGCGGGAGAATATCTGTGTGGCAGGTTGATGAAAAGATGGGTGAGCCTATGGGCAACGTGCCGTTCGTAAAATATTGCCATTCATCAAAATAACAAATACAGTATTTCAGTTTCCTGCCCCCTCCCCTTCTGTTGAAGGCGAATATATATGTGAAATAAGAACGATGAGAAGAAAAACAAAACTAACGCGCAATGTAGTGTGGTGGTAATTATATTATTTAAATATGTCGCTTGACTTCTTGCCTTGCTAGTCATTTTGCCTGTTTACATGCTGTCTTTTTTCAATCTTTATTTATTTTATTATTATTATTGTTGTTATTGTTATTCGCCATATGGTGCAAGGAAGTCTGAGGTTTATGCTGCACCAGGAAAAAAAAAAAAAAATTCCCGAGTTACCCTGAGAGAGAGAGAGTGAGAGTGAGTCAAAGTCAAAAGTAGAAGGGAATCACCAAGAAAGAGAAGAATGATAATATCCAGCTCAGGACCCTGGGTGTGCCAATCCCATACTCACCAGATGTGAGCCCCCATGGTTCGTTTGTAATAGATTGGTTTATAGTGTTTGGATGATAATGTTGTGTTTAAATATTACCATCCAAAACTTTACCATTCAAATTGGATGGTAATGTTTTGTTTAAAGTAATGAAATTAAGCCATAGTAGAAAATATCAAGTGACTTGTGAAATGTGTTATTAGCAACCAGTACAGTATGCTTATGCATGTGAACATCTCGTGGATTGTAACAATTCTCCTTCTGAACTTTTCCATTTCTCCATTACCAAAGCACTGTATATCGATGAGTAGTGATATATTTTTTATAAATAAAAGTTGCTTAACTCGAAATACTGTTTGCCGGGTTCCACTTAATGGAGTTGCAAGGTTTCATCATCCCCTTTGAGTTCCGCCACTGCAGAAGGAAGGTAGATGAAGAGTTAATAGTGTTGTTAATAGTTTATTCCTTAACCCTGGGACAACACAATTAATAGTGTTGTCCCATGGTTAAGGAATAATTAATGATCCCAATTGGTACATTGATGTGGATCAATTAGACTCATATACCTGTGCCAATGTTTACATTGAATCAATAAAGATATTTATTCTTCTAAAAGTAATTGAGAGGTTGTCCCAGACTACATCAGCATTGCATACTGTGTAAAATCATAAATAATAAATTTCCTTTTATACTCTATATATGGAGGGCCTCCGTAACCGAGTGGTCAGGAGCGGGAGTGCAGTAGCTCATGCTCCTTGAGTAGACCGGGGTTCAAGCCCTTGACTGCTAAATATGGTTGATTTGCCAACCCGCATTGGACCAGCAAGGCAGATTATGGTCCATTTCCCTCAACATGAATTGTTGAGGAGGCTTCCATCTTGCAGTGGGTTGATAATAGCTGCAGTTTACCTTTTTATGGCAGGGCCAGAGGAGTTTTCAGCTCTGTTATTTTAGCCAATGATGAACTGTTTGTATATGGACAGTAATAATAGGCTACAATACAATAATTTTGTAGAGGAAGATGTCAAATCAATGTAGATGTATTAAATATCTATTTCGAGAAAGAGGACTGGATGAAAACACTACACTGCTAACAAAAACAATGCTTTATTACATGCAGTAGAATTTCAAAAGCAAATGTAAATCTATTTCGGGTGAAGGTCAAGTAACTCAGAGGTAAAGGATCTGTAATCACCTTTGAAAACTTGACATGCTAAAATTATTGTTTTAGGCAGTAATCGGTTTAAATAAGGCTCATATTTAGAAACTGCAACTGAGTAGTCAAACCTCAGGGTACAGTATGATGCACATGTGTTGGAGTGAAACATGGTTCAAGTTTGCAGGACTGCAAATATGGTGGTGTCTTGAATTCCTTTGATCCAGCATGGGCATCCCAGAGTATAAACAGAAAATTTATTTATTATTAAGCATTGTGTATCATTTTGCAAATGAAAAACCACAGTTTGAGATGCAAGATATATGTTGCCTTTTTTTTTAATCTTTGTCATTAAAAAAGAAATTTTCTTCTTATCAGTTTTAAAAAGTATTTTTTATATATATGTTCTAATAAAACTGTGTAAGAACATTTAGGTAAAACAGATGAGCACCCACTACTGTACAATATATATATTCTACGAAAAGCATTATGTGAAAGTTAATAATTAAATTTTAAGAGTATAAAACACACATTCCATGTATATTTTCAAATTAAATGGTTTATTGAATTGGTACCCAGCAATTGCTACACTGTAGAAGCAATTGGATTCTTCTAATTGCAGGCTTGAAAGGACTGCTTTTGGTACTAAGGTTTCATTGCAGTAAATTCTTCTAGAATGGTTGCCTGTGATCCAGCAACCTAGTCTGAGATGTCAGTGACCTTTGAAATGTTAGGTATGCTCCCTTCCCTGTCCCCCTCCACTTTCAACGTATTTTTATCTCATTTAACTTAAAACCTGTAGAAAATAAACATTCTACTAATGTTACTATATGCAGTAGTGTGCATGTGTGTGTTCACATTCTCGCTATTCTAAAAAATTCCAAAAGTAGGAGTCATAATTTTAAATTATAGGGCTTGCCTTTTTACTTTCAAAGCTTCAAGCTAAATATTAAACAAATAAAAGCACCAGATGCAATTTCTATAAAGTAAACAAATTGCACCATAAATGATTCCTAGAATTCAGCTTCTAGTTTCTCATCCCTTTCCTAAAAGCAAAACTCAAGAGAAAAGAGGTTTATATCTTGCGTATTTCCTTCTCATGACCTTATATATATATATATATATATGCATATGCATATATATATATATATATATATATGCATATGCATATATATATATATATATGCATATGCAGAAAAAAAAAAAAAAACATTTTTTGCAATAAATTTTGATGATAATTAGGTGCAATAAAGTAAAGAAAAAAAACAAGTAATTACTTGAATTCACGTTTTAAAGCAAACTTATTACAATAATAAATATTCTAGCAAAAATTATTAAACATACGGTTATTCTAAAAACAAAAAAATAAGCATCCACACTACCTGTCCGAATAAAGTGAGCTCTTAAGAAACTCAATAGCGTTATCGTTTAAACTGGATCTAATTTTGGTACATGTTTAATTAGCGGCAGAAAATGTCTTTTTGGATTCTGTGCTGGTTGGTGCTTTATACTGAGATAGTCGTAGATGAGTTGCAGTTTAAACCCCCCCCCCCCTTATTCCCTCAACTTCCCTTTTTTATCAAAAATAAAAAATATTTCCTTTTTGACTTTTTATGGCACTATATCTGTATTAACAAAAGAAAGAGACTGACAGTTAGGCTTGGTGAGGAAATCAAATCTAAGTTGTGGGGGGGGGGGTTTATTTATTTATTAATTTTTATTTCCCTGTACCTTAGTATTGCCGTCAGTGGCCATTCTTATGATTTTCATACAGCAGCTCCCCTCTAGCACTAAACCTCAAAAGCTTCCTGACTGCATTAAAAATGAGAATTTCCAGGAGCTGAGGGATATTATCCCCCCCACACACGAGTATATATATTATATGTGAGGTGTCAGTTTCTCAAGAGCAATGACAAATATAAAACAAGTCATTTATCATACAAATACATACATAACTGGTGTTCATTTACATCTAATCTATTCATTTTTCTCATTTAATCTGTTAATACATGCTATCATTTCCATAAAATTTCTCTCAATTAACAATCTCAACTCTCTCTACAGCTTCAAACACTAAACTATTCAATCTTAATCACTTCCTCATATTTCTCTTAATGATCAGTGTCAATTCTTTTCACAACAGCAATCCATAAGTCGCTAACTTAATGTTAACAATTCCATGTAATCTCTCATAATTTAGCAATATCAATTTTCTTTACAACTTCAACCAATAAACCAACCTAATACTATACTAAACATTTCCTTATTTCTCATGTTTCTTCAACTTTAACCTTACTCTAAAATAATCTCTCAATTTATCTAAGTACCATTTCCAAAACAACACAGTTCAGAGGTCTTACCTTCCTTCTCTTTTATGGTGGGATTCCTTCCACAGAGTGCAGTGATGTCTCTCTTTCTCTCTCTCTCTCTCTCTCTCTTCTTAGTTGAACTTTGCATCTCTGCTGTATAGCTCTCCCAGTACTGTCTTATTTTGGGATTGCAAGAACAGTTCCCTGTTAATACTGAAGGAAATTACCACAGCAGTAGTAGAAGCCAGGGCACTATCTGACTGGTCTGTTATTCAACTTCCGGATTAACTTCTAGCACAGGAACATGCCTGTCGGAATACTTCACTATATAGCTGGACACTCCCAGAACTGGACCCAAACTGAACCCAGAACTACCACTGGAAGTCTGCAACCCCTCCGAACAACAACCACAAACCATCCTTTTTGGTGCGAGCACCTTATTTATTTCCTTCTCATTTGTTTATTTATTGAATTGATTGCAAGTTACAGTTGTCCCTTGTACTACTTTTTTATACGCAAGCTTATGTGCAAACCCCAAAGGGGTTTGCACGCTTTGTTTGTTTATTTGTTTGTTATTTGGTTTTTAGGAGCATTAGCAACTAAGGCCATATTGCTCCGGGATATGCGGTGGTCATTCCCTGACCTTTCCGCATCCTCCGTATTTGGTGGTGACGGGCTCGAACCCCAGTCTAATCAAGAAGCATGTGCTGCGCACTGCTGCTCCTTCCCACCTGGCTACGGAGGCGCCCATGGGTTTGCACGCATTTACGTATCTCCCCCTGTCTAATTTAAACATGACCCCAATCACAGTGTTTATTCTTTAAACTCACTCTTCTTCCTTTGGTGGGGAAAACAGAATATTTTTCTCACACAACGAAATGCTTTCATCTTTTACCTCTAGATCACCTGTTCACAATACCTTTGAACTGCTCCATACCGACACCCTTTCCCAAAATGCACCAATGTCGCATACTCAAGTAGAGGTGTAATAGAGCAATTAAACTATTGTTCAGAAGCTTTTAATTTTAACCCTTCTGCACCCGCGTACCGCCATACTACTGTTCACCGTATTCCTTAACTACCAGGCCTACTGCCACTAATGGAAATGTTTCCATAATGTTGTTTTCGTTATTCCTTAAGTGCTTTACTTCCACACATACATGCACTCTACTTACTGAGAGAAATATATTTGTAACATTTTGTCTTACAGTTTCAATGACATTTTCAGGTTTCCGTTGGATTTGTACTGTGTATAACAATCCCTCATTTGCAATTTCAGCAGTATTAATGATTTATTGTTGTCAATTTTATAACCTTTGTGTATAAATCATGGATAGTTATTTTTTAAATTAGTACCAAAAAGTGGTATTTTTGTATCAATACTGGAGTTTTCTATACCGGGAAAAATGACCAGTATTCGGAATCCTCCCCAGGGGCTCGCATCTGGTGATTAGTGATTATGGACTTGGCACACCCAGGGTCCTGAGCTGGATATCATCATTCTTTTCTTTCTTGGTGATTTCTCTCTCTCTCTCTCTCTCTCTCTCTCCCTCTCCCTCTCCCTCTCTCTCTCTCTCTCCCTCTCCCTCTCTCTCTCTCTCTCTCTCAAACAAGAATGCTATACATAGCCATTAAAAAGTGCATGGATGGTTATGGGTTGACCATGAGGCTAGAAGAAAAATGCAATAAAAATGGGAGAGTACTATGAATAGGAGTGTTATAATGGGAGTTTATTGTATATTAAAAATAGATAAAAGTTGAAAACAATATTATTAAACACACTAAAATATACGGAAGTAGCTTTTGGAATAGAATTCCTTCAGTAGCCTAAAAATAGAATTCCTAAACGAGGACAGGCATACAAATTGCATAAATATTAGTACATAATGTGGTGAACCAAATGCACATCTAGACACACACTGGTATGGAACATGTGCAAATGAAAAAGGGGGAAAGAACTATTCATTAGACTCAATGTCATAATGGACATGGAGCATAATGTCAAAAAAAGACATCGAAAATGGACAACAATGTTGAACTTAAAAAAAAAAAAAAAAAAAAAACCTTGAGGGAAGTGTACAGATGTAATGATAAATGTCTGTGTTATAGGAAATGTGCCATTTCTCATCGATTTTAATTTGCTTGTTAAGTTCACAAGAATAGTATAGTACATGATAATGTACTATACTGTGTTTAACTGCGATGTAACTCAGTACTGTATGCATTAAATAACAAATGCATCAGCCAGTAGTTTTCTTACATTATTTGACCATTCTAATATTATCGATGTGATAAGAGAGAGATGGTTATGGGTTGACCATGAGGCTAGAAGAAAAATGCAATAAAAATGGGAGAGTACTATGAAATTTTTTTTTGGAATGCACTCTTTTCAGTATGTCATCGTAATTGGAGGAAATTTACAAACTTTCCATTTATGATCTATTTCTCAGGAATGCATGGTGTTTGTAAATTGGAAAATTGATGTAGTCTTCAATACTTGCTAATCTTCCTGATCTTCCTGTACTCTTTCTAAATTTCTTTAGTTTTTCCTTAGTTTATAAATGTTGGTGTTCAGTTGCAAACCAGTACTTTATACTGAGGATGTTAACGGGTACAGAGAAGGGCAACAAGATTAGTAAATGGAACAAAGGGTTGCTCTTACGAAGAAAGGCTTAAATTTTGCAAATTACAGAGTCTGGAGACTAGGCACCGGCGAGGTGATCTGATAGAGGTGTATAAGGCTTTGAATGGTTTGAGCATGCTCAATGCCAATGGGATTCTTCATCTTTCTCAGAATAATCACCTCAGAGGGCATAAATTCAAATTGAGGAAGGACGGGTGTCGGATAGATGTGCGGAAATTTGCCTTTGGCCAGCGGGTGGTTGGTTGGTGGAACCGACTTCCATCACTTGTTGTTGAAGTTGATAGCCTAAACAAATTTAAAGCTCAACTGGACAGGTATTTCGAACGAACGGAGGGGTGAAATGGGAGAGGGGTTTTTTTTTTTTTTTTTGGCTGATGCTGAATAAGCTTGCTTTCTTGCATCATATGCCTCTACTAATGCTAATACTGAGGATGTTACTAGCCATATGTACATGCAAACATGTATCTGGATTCACTGTGTTTCTCAGTTTGTATTTTCAACGTAATTCTAGATATGAATAGTTCAAATATTTTTTGCCACCATCTTCAGAAAGGTCAAAGAATGCCTGAGTTGAATCGCAACTTTTAGCACCACATTGATGTAAGTTAGTAAAATGAATTGAAGGGAAATATTTTTTACCTACCATTTGCTAACTGACATTATTATTATTATTATTATTATTAGCCATATGGTACAAGGAAGCCTGGGGCTTATACTGCACCAGCCAAAAAAAAAAAAAAATTCTGAATTACCCCGAGAGAGGGGGGGGGGGGGAGAGATCGCCAAGAAAGAGAATGATGATGATATCCAGCTCAGGACCCTGGGTGTGCCAAGCCCATACTTACCGGCGCCTCCGTAGCCAGGTGGGAAGGAGCAGCAGTGCGTAGCACATGCTTCTTGATTAGACCGGGGTTCGAGCCCGTCACCACCAAATACGAAGGACGCGGAAAGGTCAGGGAATGACCACCGCATATCCCGGAGCAATATGGCCTTAGTTGCTAATGCTCCTAAAAAAAAAAAAAACCAACCAAAAAAACCAAACCCATACTTACCAGATGTGAGCCCCTTGGGTTGTCATGTTACTTTATATTGAGATTCTGTGATAAAAGAATATCCTTGTTAAATTAGTGCTGTTTTCATGCATTTTTTGTGAGGATTCTTAACTCTTTAGTTTGCATATCATATTCTGTCCATTAACAAATACTTGATTTTATATACCAATCAGTGTTTCTGGGCAGAAAAAAAAGACAAAAATCATCTAAATGGAAAGTTTAAAAATTTTATTTGTAATTGACATATTGCATGATAAGATCAAAAAACATTAAAAACAACAGTCTTATTATCAAAAAAAAAAAACAAAAAAAACAAAATCCCATCTATCTTATTGTGAAATTTCAGGTTAGCAAATTGAGTGAAAAAATAAAGGAAACCAAAACTCTATGGAAAATTAACACAGAAACAGTTTTCAACAAACATGTTATAAAAAAATTTCAGTTCTTCTTAGAAGAAGAACTCTTTATTGCCTTTTCCAATTAAAAATAATTCATGATTTAGAATGGAAGTAAATACTAAAATTACATTTACGTAATTTTAATAAATATTAAATTTTTTTCTGTTTTTATACGAGGATATTAGCTAATATCTGAAAATTTTGGTTATATTTGTTTGTAGAAAGAAATCCAAGAAAAGCCCCTAATAACAGAAAGAGAGAAAAGATACATTTCTATTAACTTGGTTTTCTTTATTCAAAAGGTATGTAGCATATCACTTCACTTCTGTGCTTTTGTATATGATATATCAACATTTTATTTTATTATTATTTTTTTAAACATCTTGAACTTTACAGCTAAGCTTTTTGGTTCAGAGTCTAGTTAGTAAAAAAATGAAAAGATGGTAAATTATATTAAGGAATAAAGAATAGATCAATTAAATGTGCTTCATGTTAATTACTAATCTAAGTTATATGGAAATGTAATTTAATGTCTGAAATGTAATACAGGTAGTTCCCGACTTTACGAGTTAATTCATTCCTAGTGTGCGCTCATAAAGCGGAAATTTATTTCCCATAGACATAATGTTAAAAATAGGGGTTACGTTATCAACAATGAAATTAGTTTACTAATTAGTTTGTTTAAACGATTGATTTATCCAAAGAAATGAAATCATAGCCTGTAAAATCAAGCAAATATTACAAATGTTAAAGAATGTTTATTCTTCACCATCATCATCATCGACTAAATGCACACTCATTGATCACTCATTATTGGCTCGGCACTCGTTGTTGGTTTGTTGCATGTGGAGTCGTCTTCTTCAGAAATGCTTCAAGAGGCGTTTATTTCCAAGATAATCTTCTCTTTTTTTATAAATTTCAAATGCATAAGCATTTTTTAATGGAACACTCGATTTGCACAGAGTAACAAGTTTACAAAGTTTAAAAAAAAAAAAAAAAAAAAAGGAATGAAGAATTTCAAAATGCAATTCTGAAATTTATTATGTTTTTTATATGATTGAAGATTTCAGTAAAGGGGAAACACGTTTCACCAACGTAAAAAAAAAAACCACACAATTCCAGCTATCGGTATTTTCTCAAATGCAATAATATGGAGTTTACTACCCGTTTGTAATTGATTGCAGTAACAGAAAAGCCCAATAAACCGGAAAGTGCAAATTTGTTTTTGCTTTTTGGTTGTTACCTCCAGAAATGTGCTTTAGAAAAATATCACAAAGCCCGTTCAAAATTGGTTCTTATAACAGAACATATGATAACGATGAAAGTGTAATGCATTTTAATGATTTGAATTGGTAACTAATACAATTTACACTATAAAAACGACCTTTTAGAGAGTTATATAGAGAAAATTTCAACTTCTGAGGTCTTGGAATGAATAACTAAAGAACAATGTGTTATTGGGTTCACATTATGATGTTTTCATGATACAATGGTGTCTCTGGAACGGGGTACACTGTATTGTATAGCTATGTGTGTAGTTTGAAATGCGGTATTTATGAATGTTTAACATTCATTTTTTGCAATTAATCTCCATATTTTCAATTTTGTTGATACTTCAGAAAAAAAAAAAAACTTGTAAACCCGGGAACTCATAAAGCGAAAACTCGTAAAGCTGGGACCTGTCCGTAATCACATTCATCTAGTAACTAATAAATTTTTTTTTTATTTTTTATTTAATACCAATCATTTAATAATGTCCTCCTTGTTTAATTAATTCAACACATTCCACCAGTTTGTAAAAAAAAAAAAAAGAAAGAAAGAAATAAAATCTGAATCATGTTATTTGATACAGAAATTTTCCTGGCTTTTAAACAAGATTGAAGTAGTCAGTCTCAGAGGTCCGTGCATATGTTTTTTTTTTTTTACCTGAACTCGAATAGCCTACAGATTGGCAAGCTGGCTTGATAACAGAATATTTAAGGGGTTTGTTTAAAAAAGTATGAAGCTTGATACTGTAGCAGACTACACAGTATTTCATGTACAGAGTTTGCATCCTGATTTCCCTTTAAGTGCCTTTTGTTGCAGCATTTTGAAATTGCTAAATGCATCTCTGTTACATTATTTTAAGACTTTGCCATGCCATATCAGAAATTGCAAGAACAAATTTCCATCATTCAAAATAACACTGTTGAGAATAATGATGGGAATTCGTATTGCAGTTTTTGAAACATCAGGACATTAAATTTTGTGTGTATTCAATGAACTGTGAATTGCATTAATTTTTAATTACTTACCAGTTTCTAACTTATATCAAACCAGTGTTAGAAATATCAGCCTTCTTGTTCACCTGATATAGCCCCAAGTAACTTCTTTTTCTTTATGCAGTTAAAAGGTATTTTCAAAGGAGAAAGACTTGTTATTGAAGCTGTAAAACAAAATGCAATAGAATAGCATTGAATCATTCCAAATGGATCAGTATTCAGAATTGCTTTAGTGGCAAAAATGTTAGAAGCATCATCATCATCGGCCATTTTCAATCCACTGCAGGATGAAGGCCTCTCCAGCAACTTTCCAGTTCCTTCTGTTTTGTGCAATGGCTCCATTTACTACCCACAAACTCATGAATTTCATCTATCCATCTCCGCCGTTGTCTTTCAGGTTTTCTTCTAGCTCCTCTTGGGTACCATTCTGTTATTTTCTTAGTCCATCTGTCATCATGTCTTCGAGCTATGAGTCCTACCCGAGACCATTTTAGTTCTTTAGTTTTGATAATAATGTCCTTTACTTGAGTTTGCTGCCTAATCCATATTTTCTCTTCTTATCTAACAGTCTGATTCTCAATATAATTTGTTCCATTCTTCACTGTGTAGTGCTCAGCTTCTCTTCCATTCTTTTGGTGAGTGCCAAAGTTTCCAAGTTTTGGTGTCCAAGTTTTGGTGAGTGCCCATGGTGGGGAGTATACATTGGTTCATTATTTTATGTTTCAGACAAACTGGGATATTGCTCTTCAGTATGTGACTATATTTCCTGAATGCTATCCATCAAAAATTTATTCTTCTCTTGACTTCCAGCCATTTATCATTATTACAGCTAATAACTTGCCCCAGATAAGTATATGGCTCCACCTTTTCATTTACTGCTCCTTCAATCATTATGTCCCTTTCTGTAGCATACTTGTTCATCATTACTTTTGTTTTAGCCATATTCATCTTTAGTTCAAATTCCTTACTAACTGTGCATAACTGATTAAGATTTTCCTCTAATTCTTTGGGATCGTGACTTATGACCACAATGTCATCTGCAAATCGTAAGTGGTTTAGATCCACTCCATTCACATTGACTCCTTTCTGCAACCAGTCTAATCTTCTGAAAGCTTCCTCAAGAGCAGCAGTAAACCGCTTCGGAGTTATAGTCTCTCCTTGTCGAACTCTTTTCTCGATTTTAAATTTGCTACTGTCTTTGTCTAGTCTAATAAAGGAGGTAGCATTCTCATATATTTTCTTCAAAATCATAATATGTGGGGTATCTATGCCTTGTCTTTCCAGTGCCCGAAACATTGCCCTATGCTGTATGGAGTCAAATGCCTTTTCATAATCCACAAATGCCAGGTATAATGGTGTTCATTTGCTTTCTCCATTAGCTGTGATATTATGTGAAGGTGATCCATAGTTGAGAATCCTGTCCTAAAGCCAGCTTGCTCTTTCGGTTGATTCTCATCAAGTATTCTTTATAATCTGTTAGTAATGACCCTTGTGAACAACTTGTAGATGTGGAATAACAAGCTAATTGGTCTATAATTTCCAATTTCTGATTTATCTCCTTTCTTATGCAGCAAAACTATGATTGCATTATTCCACTGCTTAGGTATCGCACCTTTTCTAATGCACTTTGTGTGAAGAGCCTTGCCAGTTTTTGTGTTATATCACTTCCTCCCAATTTTAACAACTCTACAGTAACTTCATCTTTCCCCGGGGCTTTCTGATTCTTAATTTTCTTCAATGCATGTTCTACCTCATCAGGAAAAATATCGGGTATGTCATATGTAGCCGACCGGGCTAGCCGAGTGGGTAAAGTACCTGCCCGGCAACCCAAAGGTCGCGGGTTCGATTCCCGCCTCGGGCTTGGATCAAAGTACTGCAAAAACCTTGGGAGGTGCAATATGGCCACAGAAGCCGATGCGCCAACAACTACCAAATCAAAAAAAAAAAAAAAAAAAAAAAAAAATGTCGTATGTGTTGCTAATTTGCGATCCATCTTCCCCACTTCTGGCATCATTCCCTCGCTCCTTGTATAATTCTCTATAGTAGTCTTCTGCTATTTATAAGTACACCATCGCTATTCTACAGTTTCAGTATTATTTGTCTTTCTGTATTACTGCTCGTGGCTGCTGATTTAAGTCCTTTGTTTTCCCTTAATGCTTGTTCTACTTTTCTTTTGTTAAATCTTCTTATGTCCTCTCTGTGTCTCTTTCTAATGGTTTTGCATAACTCAGTGTACTCAATTTCCTCCTTGTCAGTGTTTATCTTGCTTTTCATTCGTCGCCTTCAGTTCATCATAAATGTTTCTTGACTAATTTTTTATTCTTTGGATTTCTTTTTCCCTATAGGTTTCTTGGGCTTTATCACTTTCAGAAAATTGCAATATTCCTCGTTCATATCTTGGTCCTGAGTCGTTCAAACTTGTTCTTAAGTTCCAGTACATACTGCTTTTTTTCCTCTTCTGTTATCTGAAAGACCTTTGTATTATTTACTCGAGTCAGTTTTTTCCTTTCCTACATATATATCAAGTGTACATCTTACCATTATGTGATCACTTCCAACATTTACCTTATTCAGGACGATAACATCATTCACGATATATCTTCTGTTAGTGAGGATGATGTCGATTTCATTAGTTGTTAATCCATTTGGACTCTTCCATGTCCACTTTCTGTTCACCCTTTTCTTGAAAAAAAAGTGTTCATTTCTGACAATCCTTGAGATTCTGAAAATTCCACGTCTTTTACCTTTTTCATTTCTTTCACCAATTCCAAAATTTCCTATAGTTCCCCTTTCTGTGCTGTTTTGTCTTTTCCGAACCTTAGCATTGAAGTCCCCCATAATAAGTGTAGTGGGTTTTCTGCTCATCTAGAAGACTCGATTTCAGTGTACATTTCTTCAGCCTCTTCATCATCATCATCATGGCTCGATGTTGGTGCATAAATCATTATAACCTTTAGCTTGTACCTCTTAGAAATCTTGAGTATTATTCTTGACACCCTTGGTGATGTACTTTTGAATTCCAAAATGTTGTTTTTTAAATCTTTATGGATCAGAAACCCAACTCCACCTTCACTCCTTTCATTGTTTCCATTGGTGTTCAGTAGATTTCCACTTGATAAACTTATAAGCGATTCATTTCTTCTTCTTCTTGTTTCAGCCAAACTGATGATATTCCATTTCACATTTTCTAGTTCCTTTTCCAACTCTAATATCCTATCTTCACCGATGCGTGATCTTACGTTGTAACAGGCCAAGTTCAGTTTCCGTGTATGGCATTGGTATATGGCCTGGTCGTACCCAGAGATTTGTAGCACCCTCTGCTTCCACTCTGATCCTCTCACTGCCGTAAGAGGGGGAGTGAAAGGCACTGGGGACTGAGGGCCATTTGTTTCGTCGTGCTGTCATATGCTGGAGGGTTTGGTCTTTTCCTCTTCACGCTGACCAGGCGTTTTGAAGAGAGCTACTACTCTATACGTTCGTTGCCACCTAAGTGACATAACAGGGCTTACCATCGAGAAGGTGTGCATGCGTGGATTTTCAGGAGGCAGGCCAATCGGGCTTCTCCTAAATCTTCTCTAATAGAAAGATATTGGATCCATCAGTGTTTTAGACTGAGTGTCTGATAACACACAGAATACCTATTCTCCTCTAAGCCCCTTAGAGGCATATGGCTGCAACCCTATAAGAAAAATATTTTGTTTTCTACAGTACAGTTGTTAGTAGTTTTTTTGAACCTACCTTGGGTAAGTTGTAACATGAAACTAATTATTTTAAATAAGGATAATACATGGTTATTCATAACAAATTATATTAATGCAAAGAAAGACACTATTACACCACTGAACATGGTGTAATAGTGTCTTTCTTTGCATTAATATCATTTTATATTCATAAAAAGTATAAAACACTGCCTCTAGCAGCTCACTTGTTTAAAATTCCTCTAGTCACATAGCTATTCCAAAATATAAAATAGAATAAAATTTTTAAAAATGCTGTAGCGTTGAGCCAATTCACCACACCAGACAGCAATGCAGCCATATGAGTATATGCAGCTGTACCTTGTTTGTGTTGCAGTGAATTTGGATATTTCTGAAGCCGGAGACACTATTCTTTCTTGTGACTGCTGATGATATAGATAAAGATTATCTATATCAGCAGTGAAGTGAGTTAAGCACTAGTAATGTATTGTCCCATTAAGGTTAATAATAGAGATTTGTTACAAGGTTTGAACATGTTTTGACGAAAGACAGTGACCAAATATAGCAGGTTCTCAATTGACTACATGTTGATTACAGTGCTCCTTTGGACCCTAATAATTATAACTATTATAAATAAATAAATTTTCTGTTTATACTCCGGGACGACCAAACGGTCAGAGGAGTGCACAAGATAGACTGAATACAAGAAACAGCACCGTATTTAGCAGTCACAGGCTTGAACCCCCGGTCACTCAGGGCACTTGTGTACTTAGCACCCACGCACATGACCACTCGGCTACTATAGCTCCTCATGCCAGTTACCACTAAAACTGTCAACTGGGTAGTGATGAAAATTTCCATAAGTTGGATAAGAGTCATCTTTCAGTAATCTAGTTCATTTGGCATTCCTATAATATTAGTTGGTCTCATGCTTGTGACTTACGTCCACATTAAATTTATAATCTATGAGTTTTAAGAATCAGCACATTTGTGCATTTTACTCTTAGGTTTTAGAGTGGGTGAAACTTATGGAGATAACATATTTACATAGTTGAACTGACCAAGTGACACATTCACTGTACTGAACAGAATGTAAAGGGAATTTTGTTGATAAACAAAAGAAGACATTACACTTTTTATGCAGTGTTATTAATGAATATTGAGTGGGAAAATATTGAACCCTGTGGTATCCACAGTCATGCCCCTGTCTTGTTCAGAATAATGGTCTTTCAACACCATCCTCTCTCTCCTATCAGTTAACCATAATTTTATTCAGTGGGACAACTTACTACTAATGGAACATTGTGCTAGTTTATGAAGTTTATGTGCTAGCTTCTTTGTGTAGTTAATCTTTGTGTTCATCAATAAAACATGGTCAGATTTATGCACAAGCACAATGAGGTGCTAGCTAGGTCTCACCCTCACCCATCAAAGATGGTCTCATGAAATTCAGATTGTCCCCCCATTTTAAAGATGCCCTTGACAACCTAAATCCATCCCAGACAAAATTCTTAAAATTTGCTCATACATGTGGTATTTGATATTTTGATATGACACTGATACTTTTTCTTTTTCTTGGTTTATTTTTCAGTGTGTTCTTTTGGAAGATGGATTACAATAGTGGTAATATTTTTGATTCTGAAATCGTGGTGAATTTTCAGGCTGATTTACCACAGAATGTGGAGAGGGAATTAATTGTTACTGTTATGGATTTTGATTGTTTATTTCTGATGAAAAAATTCTGATTCCATGAACTCTTTGTGATGTTTGAGCAATTATTAGGTTGACAAACAAGCAACGTGGAATCTGGCTCTCCTTCTGTTACTGTTGAGGAGAGACAAGTTAGCACAGGCGTTCTTTTTTGAAAATTTTCAAATAGAAGTGATATGCTGGATTACTCTTGAAAAGTTGAATCCCAACTTTGGTCTTCCTTGCAGCAGATTTTATGATACTTCTGTAGTGAGAAAAAAGCACTAAATGGGAAATATTCTGGAAGCTAGGGTTTTTTATACCAACAAAAAGATATCTTTCAAGATATATACCTAAATGGACGACTAAAGAACTCGTGCTCTTAGTGGTAAAGAAGAAGGGTGCATCAGATGATTATAAAATATCTGCAGACTGGGAATCCTACAGTAAATATAAATTATTCTTTAATAAAGGTACTCAAGGTTAGGCATGCTCAGGCAGATCACGAAAAATCCTTACCCAAGATTGCAAAGAAGAGTAGAGGAATTCTTTGTTTATGTTAGTAGTAAAAGGAAAGGATTATTGGTCCACTTAATATCCCATTATCCCTGTTAACAGTATATGTGATCCCGAACTGGGTGCTGATAAGCTGAATAAATATTTTTCATCCACATTCACAAGGGAGGAAGTTTTTGAAGTTTACAATACAGTGGTCTGTATAATACTAATTGGGAGTTGAATGATTGTAAGATAACTGAGCAGGGAAAAGAAGCAAAATTATTACAGTTAAAAATAAAAAAGCACCAGGAATTCAGGAAGCTGTACAGTTATATTGATGGAAGCAGTAAAAGATATAAGCAAACCTCTAGCTGCTACAATGAGAACAACCACGATTTCAGACAAAATCCCTAGATTGTATTTGTACAGATGTATTGAATACTTCCCATTTTGCATTTGCTGTTGGTAACATCATCAGATGTGTTACCCTTCACAAATGTGGTGTATGAGGGGAAACAAACAACTACAATCCCTCTGTATTTGACTTCTGTGCCAAGAGAGGTTATGGAGTTACAGATGCAATAAAAGTTCGTCTTGACAGGTATGGAATTATAAGAGACTCATAGTGGATTTGTTTACAGCAGATGATGTCTGACTAATGTGATTAGCTACTATGAGGTTGCCAATAAAAAAATGAATTAAAAGGAATAACTTTGACGTGAAAGATTATTGTATAAATTGGGCTTTATGGCATTAAGGGCAAGTTAGTTACTACTATGAATAAAATAGTAACTCTCCCTTACTCAACTTTTATTCATAATAGTAAAGTACTATGAATAAAGGTTGAGTAGTAGAAGACAGATTAGACTCATAATAGATTACTGCTATTAGTAGAATCCCACAGGGGATTTGGTTCTTCAGCTCTTCTGTTTCAAATATTCATTTGTGATGTTGACACAAGTATTGCTTCAAGTTTCACGTCTAAGTTTACTGATGGTACAGAGGTTAGCAGGGAAGTTAATGACAGTAATCAGTATGTACCACATCAACAAGACTTAGATAAATTATTTAACACTGGAAAATGCAAGATGAGCATCTGGTAGCATTAATCAAGGATCTAAACTTTTTCTTGAGGAAGAGGGGAATATGATGACAGTATATTTCTAGAGCAGCGTATCCCAAACTTTTTTAGTCACAGAACACTTTTCATCTCACAAATATTTACGGAACACAAGTTTAGCAGAAGGCAAAGAACTATTTGCTAATATTTTATTACGTACGACGCACTGTGCATTAGGAACAGCTTTATTTCCAACACATGTAAAGCCAAAATTGAAATAACTGTTATCATACTTTCGTTTTGGTCTTTTATTAGTTGGTTCCTGTTTTTTCACTTCAGAATTTTGGGGAATAAAAGGCTCAATTGTTCATTCTCACTTTGAAGTGTGGCAGTATTGTGTTCGTTTTCGTTGAGCACAGTTACAATACTAGAAGTATTTTCGTCTTGTTTTAAAGTTCCTTCTTAAAACAAAAAATCCATGGTAAAGTGCTTATTTTAATAATATTTTAAAATACTGATAATTATCAAAAAAATTTATACAAGGAAGTGAGTTTAGTTATGATATCGTTTCGCTTCCACCTCTCCTTCAACCCGTGTACTCCGAGCTAAATCGCATACGAATTTGCATATTAGACCACTACATTGCTACTTTTTTGTAGATGGCATTACCTCTACGTATACTTTTCTATGAAAAGCCCGCTTGCTTTCTTGCATCACATGCCACTACTACTACTACTATTTGATTATTAGTCTGTGCCCTGATTTTAGAATGGCATTCTAAAATCAAGCCATTCTAAAACCCATTTAGAATGGCATTCTAAATGGGATATTTAAAGGGTCCAGTGAAACTGTAGTACTTTATAAAGAATTTAAGAAATTTAAATTTGGAACAATGAAACTTTGGCTACTGGGTCAACAAAGAGCCTACAGAATCTCTCTTTCTCTTTTTATTGAAATCCTAAACACTGAGAATCTGTGATACAAAGTATGTTTATGGGTTACAGGTTGAGAAGACAGAAGATACTTTGTCTTTTTGTCAGTAGACTTCGATTTCTGTGAGGTGTAATTTTTAGGAAATACATGGGAAGGAAGGTTGTTCCAAAGAACAGTAGTAGAAAGGATAAATGAGAGGAAAAGTTAAGTAAGAAAAGACACTTTACCACATGAAATATTTAATTAGTAAAATAAATAAATATTTCATGTGGATATTCTGGTATGAAAAGGACAAATTGGTACAATTACACCAAATAATCCCAATAACTAAATAAATATAGCTACTTTTTGAAATTCATGTTGATATCCACTTCTCTGAGAGAAATTGGCTACCAATTTGTAAAAAAAAAAAAAAAAAAAACAGATGGAAAACCACAAGACATAAGCTTGTTTGGAAGTCTTATGTCAAACATGATCAAATGCCTTGGGAATATCACAAGCAACTTTCTGAGTTTCACCAACCTTTTCCTCAAATTTATCCGAAGATGAATAACATAGGCCATTATATCACCAGTGGATCAACACTGATAGAATTCATATTTGCAATCATTAATCAAATGGAAAGTTTCAAGATAGCATAAGAGTTAGCAGCTAATGGATTTCTCTACTATTTTGAAAAGAGTTGTTGTAATTTGGTTTTTAGGAGCATTAGCAACTAAGGCCATATTGCTCCGGGGATATGTGGTGGTCATTCACTGACCTTTCCACATCCTCCGTATTTAGTGGTCACGGGCTCGAACCCTGGTCTAATCAAGAAGCATGTGCTACGCACTGCTGCTCCTTCCCACCTGGCTAAGGAGGCACCTAAATCCTATCAGAAACTGAAGAAATTCTTACGTAGTCTGTTCAGTAAAAGCTGCAGTTAGTTAACCTCAGGTAGAGGAAATAGTTTTCATCCATCAGTTATTCCAGATTTTTCAGTTTCTAAAACTTGTGAATCAGCATATGAATACGCATCGGTATGGATATAATACACAACAAAGACCATACGACTGGTACACTGTGACCCAAGTAGTTGATGTAAAAAAAAAATGCTAAATCAACAACTCCATTCCTGCCATACTCAACTAACACAGTATTTCATTGCTTATATTTCTGATATGCTCTTCTTGAATTATGTGCTTTATAATTAAAGTATTACCTCTCTTCCCACTTCATCCTTCCAGTCTTATACATACTTGGTCCTTGACTTAGGAATGAATTATGTTCCTAAGCTCTCTGTTCTTGTTTATACTTGGCATGACCACCATGTCAGAAGAGTTTACATTAATTATTTTTGACAATGAATACAATCATTAACTGTATTGAGCATCATGCAGGCTTGAACCACGATCTATTCAAAAGCATGTATGTTCTCCACCGTTGCACCTGCCCACTCTTAACTAGAAACAACTTTTCCATTATAAATAATAGATTTGATAATAGAGAGCTATTAAGTGCTCAGTAATTCCTATATTCTATTATATTATGAAATCAACAGGGATTACCTTTATTTTTGATATAGGATGCTTCTTTTCCAACCGTTGGTTGGAAAAGAAGCATCCTATATCAAATTAGAAGTATCCTAGAAGCATCCTATATCAAAAATAAAGGTAATCGCTGTTGATTTCGGCGCCTCCGTAGCCAGGTGGGCAGGAGCGGCAGTGCGTCGCATACGCTTCTTGATTAGACCGGGATTCGAGCCCGTGACCACCAAATACGGAGGATGCGGAAAGGTCATGGAATGACCACCGCATATCCCCGGAACAACATGGCTTTAGTTGCTAATGCTCCTAAAAACCAAATAACAACAATAACATAACCCTGTTGATTTCATAATAATAATAAATAATGTAATTAGCAGTGGTGTACATATGCATACAAACAAAACTATTTAGCACATAAAAACTGTTTATTTTATCTTTTAAATAAAAATAAAGACAACCTTAATCACCCAGCAAAAAAAAAAAAATACATCATGTAAATAGTATAGAAAATACAATTAAGTTAACAGTTTATTGCCTTGCCTATTGATGCTGGTTGGAATGGACCTTTTGTTGTTGTAGATTGATTTTAATTAGAACAGAAGCCCTCTTGAGTCCTCGTCAGAGTTGCACAGTAGTCCCATTTTAGAACTGGTGAAGTAGGACTTCAAAGAACTTTGCACAGTTGCCTTGCTTTTCTCATGATAAATTTCTCTATATCATAATAGCATACCAGAAGGTCTAATTTGTCCGTGGAGATGGATGCAAATCTTGCATTTTTTTTGGATCTTGCGTTTCTGAGCTGTAGACCTTCTTCAGTCTTAATTACAACAATTTTCTGGTGAATATTTTTTATTCTGGAGTCCTTAGACACTTCCTCTGAAAATACTTCAGTTTGCCTTTCTCTTCTGCCTCCCCCATCACCCAAGTTCATTTAAATCCTCATTAAGTGGATTGTCACTGTGGAAAAACAAGAGGATCACTGCTAAATAAACTAGTAACATCATTTTCCATTAATAGTATATTTAGATGCTTTCCCATTTAGTCCACAAAAAGCAGTGTCCATCGATTACCCCCCTCTCTCTCTCTCTCCCTCTCTCTCCCTCCCTCCCTCCCTCCCTCCCTCCCTCCCTCCCCACCTACTCAACCATCCCTTTATCCATAGCAGCAATTTGCCTCCGATGCCACACTGCTCCAATTTGTGCAGCAGTATCAAAAGCCTTTCTAAGATCCAAATATATGACATCAAGATTATTCTTTCCATCCAGTTCCTTTGTGACCACATCATAGTATCCAATCAGATTGATCAGAGAAGACCTTAACAAACCCATGCTGTGTCCAAGCTATAACTGAAGTATTGTCTAGATGTCCTGCAATGCTTCTTTAACCAGTGCCTCCATTAATTACCTGTGTTTCCCTTTGATCCTCCTTTGTGGATTGGGGTCACATTTGCACATCTCCAGTCCATGGGTACTTACCCCGAGTCCAAGGAAGCTCTCATAATTATGGCTAAGGGTTTGCTTACTTCCTTTGCCACCTCCTTTAATATAACTGGATAGATTCCATCCACCCCAGGTGCCTTTCTTATGTTTATCTTCAACAATTTCTCCTCCACTTTACTCTCAGTTATTACAAGATTATGTAGCTTACTGTCAGAGTTTAATACACCTCTGGCATTCCCCTTCCTGAATAACTCCTTATGTGTGAATGTAGATGCAAAATATTCATTTAGTTTGTTAGCTACATGGTCAGGATCATCAACAGTTGAACCATCGATATCAAGTGGACCAATCTGATTCATCCCCTTCCTTCTAGAGTTTATATAAATAAAGAACTCTTTGCTGTTTTTCTTTGCATCATTTGCCAAATATTTCTCATAATCTGCCTTTGCCTGCCTAACCTCCTGTGTGACATGGTTACAGACCAGCTTATATCTATCATAGCTTCCGTGTCACCTGTTAATTTATATGTATCCCATGCATTTTTCTTCTCTGTCACATGTCTAATTAGTTCATCTAACATCTATTTAAGCAATCTTGAACAATATTCCTTAGTTGGTATGAAAAGTGTAGCAGCTTCCCAGATTGATTCATTGAATGCTTCCCATTTTGAAGTTGCTGTTGGTAACGTCATCAGTTGGTCCCACCGTATAGAATTTAAATACTGTCTCAGACTGCCGTAGTCACCTTTATGAAAGCAAAAACCCTTCCCTTTACCCCTGATGGTAATTGCCTCTTTGAGTAAGTCCCACTTCAGCACACTGTGATCACTGCCACCTTGTGGTTGCTTTATCTGCAGATTCTTAATGCATGAAGAATCACTACTGATAATGAGATCAAGAGTATTACTCCCTCTAGTTGCCTCCCGAACATGATGCTGTAGAAAACAATCATCCAATAAATCCACAAAAGCCTTGCTAGTGCGCGTGACCAACCCATAAATTTCAGTCAATATCTTGGAAATTAAAATCCCCCATTATATGACACTCTGATTTACTGGCCCACTCTATATCTCTGTACGTTTGTTTATTATACTCATCAGAGTCATTAGGCCTATAACACACTCCTACTCCCAATTTTCCCTTCCCAGTACTTATGTCACACCAAAATGACTCAACACTGCACTGTCCAGCCATGTCAACTGGCTGTACTTCTTTGGATTTTGTTTCTTAACCAGTAGCATAACCCCTCCTCCCTTTCTATCCTGTCCTATCCTTCCTGTACACATTGTACTCCCCAAATTCCAGTTCTGCATTCCTTATATCTGTGTGAAGCCATGTCTCTGTTATCCCAACAATATCTGCCTTTGAAGTTTTGACCAACACCTCAAATTCATCAAATTTATTTACCAAACTCCTAGCATTGGTGTACACACAAGTATTATTATTATTATTATTATTATTATTATTAGCCATATGGTGCAAGGAAGCCTGAGGCTTATGCTGCACCAGACAAAAAAAAAAAAATTCCTGAGTACCCTGAGAGAGAGAGAGAGAGAGAGAGAGAGAGAGAGAGAGAGAGAGAGAGAGAGAGAGAGAGAGAGAGAGGTAGAAAGGAATCACCAAGAAAGAGAAGAATGATGATATCCAGCTCATGACCCTGGGTGTGCCAAGCCCATACTCACCAGATATTGAGCCCCTGGGGTTAAATATACATCCACCTGTTTCTATTCTTAGCTGCCCTAACACAGCCCACTTATTTACTTGTTCTGCAATGACTCCCAGCATTCTCTGGAATCCCCTGCACCTTGTTTTTTAGGCTGCTGTTCATTTCAATAGAAGTAGTGCAAAAATCACTTTCACCTTTGCTGCTTCTGTTAATCTATTAGTTCATGTATCCCCCAAGCTAGCAGTTTTCCGACCCGCCTAACTCTGCCTCGATAGCATCATCGAATATTCTTGCACCCTTTCTATTTAAGTGTATCCCATCCCTGTAGAAGCAGTCTCTCCTGTTAACAAGCACAGACCAGGCTGAGAAAAATTCTACCGGTTGAGCCTTGCACAATTTCTCCAGGGTTGAATTGTTCAACAGCTCTCTTGTCATATACTACTTCCTATCGTGTCTGGGCAGAATTGCAGACACTTTCAAATTCAACCCTAACTCAAGGCTTTTTTTTCAACTTTGACCTGTACTTCTTAAGTAATTCTGCCAGTCTCCTACTCTTAATATCAATAGTGCCAATGTGTACAACAATATCACCTTTTGTGCCCTTAAAAGATGATATCTGCTCTACAACGTCATCAACCTTTAATGTCCAAGTTTGCAGACAATATGAAGATTGGTAGGTTTGTCAATGACAGTAAGGACGGTACACTACTGCAGCAGGATCTAGAAAGGTTGAGCAGATGGGCTGAGAGGTGGCAACTGAAGTTTAACATAGACAGATGCAAAATACTGCATGTGGGTAGCAATAACCCCATAGTAACATAACTGTGCAGTACTGCACAGTTATGTACTGCACTGCTAAGACCTGGGGGTAATTGTACAGTCAGAAATGAAGTTTTCTGAGTAGTGCAGACAGGTTGCTAGTGTAGCAACCTGTCTGCAGGTAGCTCGTGGGGTCTTGTCAATGATATATAGTAACTTTGCTAGCAGCGATAAAGAGGTGATTATCCCCTTGTATAAGGGAATAATCATCTCCTTGTTTGCTGACTCAAGGTGTGGTCAGGCCCCAGGGGCAGCTCACATCCGTAGGCACTGTGGCACTGTAGCACCCTCAGCTATTTAAATCTAGATATACAGTGAATGGAGTTATATAAATATTTTTGTTAACAGGACCTGCGTATAGTATGTGCATCCTCTATTTCCAGTAATCATTTCAATAATAAATGAATAAAAATGTGAAATCGTTTCAAACTTTGAAGTTTAATTAACTGTAGGCCTCACTGTGCACCAGGCAGTGACACATTTTGCATTCCAGTGAATATCTGGTAGTTGGTTGCCATTGGCAGCTTTTTTATAGGTGAAACGAATCAGTCTCTGTAAAGTGCACAGTGCACATTTCATTGTTGACCATGATGAGTATGTAGCCACAATGTCAGTGTCTTTGTTTTTCTCCCGAATTCCCATTAAGTAACTAAATATATCAGTGTTAAGTCAATATTCAACATTCAACAGTGTAATTATGTGATTACAGCTTAATTGCAAATTGAGTTTGAACTTGGTAAGTTGAAGTTATATATTATGATGTGATGTGTAAGCAAAACATTATTTCTACAACACACTATTTTGTGAAATTTGATTCGATCATGGCTTCCATGCTTCCCCGTGAAGTAAATCACTTGACAGTGAATAAACCTCAGCAACTTATTTTTTTACAATTATCTCTCCAAGAAAAAAATGCGATTAAAAAAGGAGGCTGCCCCACGCCAAAGATTCAAATTTCTCAGCTGGGAATAAGTAATAATAAGAAATATATTCACAGTGTTAAAACATGGGTTTCCATGTTTACTGTTGAGAGGTGACTTAGCGTGGACAAAAAGTGGCTTTACAAACAAACAGAATGAAAGAAAAAACTGTAAAACATGAGAGTTCGAAGAAACATATTGATAATGTGATTTCACTATTGCTTTTAGGAAGCATAAATATTAAACTTAGTGATAGCTACATCCACAAACATAACAGAAACATTACCAAGAATTGTGAGGTATTCTCTAAAATAATAGACTGCATTAAATTTTGTGGTCAGTTCGAAATTCCTTTTTGTGGACATGACGAAAAAGATGATTCTAAAAATCCAGGAGTATTCAGAAGATTAATAAATTTTGCCTGTACATTAGATCCCAATTTAAAGAACAATTTAGAAAGTAATGCAGCATGTAAAGGCATTTCAAAAAATATTCAGAATGATATTCTTCACTGTTTGCTGCAAATATGCTGGGATGAAATAAAATTTTTGAGCGTTTTTGGGGGATTTTTTACTCCAGAAAACCAAATGGCAGATGGAATATCGAAGAGCATTCTAGATCAGTTAGACATAATCCTCGATGGAAATACTAAAAAACTGGTTGCTCAGACATTTAATGGTGCAAGTGTAATAAAATGCAAGAAAGGGGAAGTTCAGGCTAAAATAAAAGAAGTGTACAAAAATGCACATTTTATTCACTGCTATGCACACCAACTGAATCTGATGATGAGAAATGCAGCAAGTAGTACCCGAGATTCAAGAATATTGTTTTCGAACTTCATGTCAATACCAACATTTTTCTCGAGATCACCACAGCTTCTCTCTGTTCTCAGAAAGCATATGGACAGTCTTGTTGCCCGACCTTCCCCTACAAGATGGAACTTCAATAAATGCACCGTGAACATTATGAAAATTTTGAATCCTTAAAAAAGTGCAGGGGGGAAACTACAAGCAACAGTAAATGCAGATAAGATGGTTTCAGAAGCAACTGGAATTTTGCATATCTTGAGTAATGAAAAATTCGGGTTCTGGTTAGAACTTTTATATCAGATAATGCCTCATGTGGAAGTTATTTATAATAAAATGCAGTTTCGATAAATTGAGGCTGTTAAAATACATGAATATATAGGAAACTTTAAGAATGCCATTCTAAAAATCAGGAATTAAATGTAAACGTGCTGTGAAAATCCTTCAAAAACACTCATGATTGAAGCGAAGGAAGTATGCATCTATATAAGTGTTGACGTTGGTGAGAGATATTCATTTTCAAAGCAATTAATTGTTGCTAAATTGTTTAACAAGGACAACTTTGTTATTTTTTGCACGAAAATGCACATGGAAGAGGTACGGGAGACTACTGAGGTATATCCCATGATTGGAAGAGAAAAACTTCTTATGGAATTACAAGTTTTCTATAGCAGACATGATCTACACAATTATTGCAACTTAACTGACTTGCTGAAATTGATCTCAGAAAATAATCTAGCCAAAGTTCTTGGTGAAACTTACAAAACTCATAAAAGTTCTTTTTACCATTCCGATGACTAATTCACAGCCCGAACACTGCCATTTGACATTAAAAAGAATAAAAACATTTTTAAGGATCACTATGAATCAGGAAAGGCTAAATGCTCAAGCAATACTTTCAATAGAGAAAAGCTGGGTCAACAGTGCACCAAACTTGAATGAAAAAGCTATTAATCTATTTTAAACAAATAAAAACCGAAGAATGGATTTTGTTTTTAAATAAAAGTTCAAGTCTGTTAATGGTAAATGCCTAGTTAGTGTTTTGTAGTATTTTTAACTTGCTTATTATTATTACTGTGTATGTCTACATGTTTTTTAACCAAGGCAATTTAATGTAACTTTAAGACACAGCACCCCCAAACACAGAGTCACTAGCCGCCACTGGTCAGGCCACACCTTGAGTACTGCATACAGGTCTGGAGGCCTCATTTTAGGAAAGATGTTGAGCTACTAGAACAAGCACAGAGAAGGGTAATGAATTAGTGAGTGAAACAAAGAGTTGCAGTTACCAAGATAGGCTTAGTTCTGCAAATTGCAGCATCTGGAGATTAGCCACCTATGAGGTGATCTGATTGAGGTGAATAAGGCCTTAAATAGTTTGAGTCAATGCTGGTGGGATTCTTCCTCTTGCTCAGTTTCTGCACCTGAGGGGACATAAATTCAAATTGAGGAAAGTCAGTTGTAGAATAGATGTGTGATAATTTGCCTTTTGCCAGTGGGTGGTTTGATTGCTGGAACAAGCTTCCATCTGCCGTTGTGGAAGTTGACAGCTTAAATAAATTCAAGGCTGAACTAGACAGATGTTTGGAGTGAATGGATGGGTGAAGATGGAAGGTTTTTTTTTTTTTTTTTTTTGGTGAATTCCATATTAATGGAAAATTAAAGGAGATTAAAAATATGAAATTATCTAAGGATAAGATAACAAAAATCATGAACAATTATGATTTCAGCATTTGTAGTGATAAACGATGCAAGGAAGCTAGCTTATACAGCATCATGTAAAAAAAACATAACCATATTATCTGTCCATCCCTGCTAACAATTTTAATCCTTTCTTAAATTTATTCAAACTCCTCTTCCACAACTTGAGATGGAAGTTTATTCCAACAATCAAGTACTATCTGGCCGAAGTCAAATTTTACATGTCTCTCCTGCAACCATCCATTTTCAATTTAAATTCTCTTATGTGTGTGGCAGCCGAAAAAGAGTAAGGATGCCATCAGCATTTAGTTTACTCAGTCCATTTAAAACCTTAAACACTTCAGTCAGATCTCCTTGCAGATGCCTCATTTTCAGATGCTACAGTTTGCAAAATTGAAAGTATCATGGAGGACTTTGATTTTCTGGATTTATGATGCATAAATATCACTACTTATGTCTTCTGTTATTTACATTTCTTGAAAATTTTCTACATAACTATTATAATATATATATATATATATATATATATATATATATATATATATATATATATATATATATATATATATTTATATTCTTTTTTTTTTCCAGGCACCACTGAAAACCTGCTGAACATACCCTGAAGTGAACATGTCGTCAGCTTTTCATGTGATTTTTGGTCATTGCAATAAGTACCTGAGAAGATTCCCTTTTCTGTGCCACTTTTATAAAGGGCCATTATTTATTCAACAGTTTGATAATCATCAAGTATTCAAATTATACTTAAGAAAAATACAAACTGCCTTGCTTCCATCTGGAAGTGAAAAATTCTTACAATTTCTTATGTCATATGAAATTTCCAGAAATGATGCAAGTGAAATGCTTGCAAAGCATCCATATTTAATTAAATGTCCTCTACAAAAGTGGGAGACTGTTTTTACCACTATCTTGGAGAATGGCTTTTCTAATGATAATCTAAAATCAGTGATCATGAGTGTCCCAAGCTTGCTAAATGTAAATAATGACAGTTTAACATGGGTACTAACAAGACTTAGAGAACATGGATTAGGAGAGGAAAACATCATAAATGCAGTTTTGCAGTGCCCCACCATTCTTCTTTTGAAGCCCCAATATTTAGACAAGCGAATTACGACGTTAACTAGTGTATTTACAGACAGGGATATAATTCAATTGGTTAAGTGTTCTCCACAGGTACTTGTAGAAGATTGGAACGTTATTCAGAGTAAAATTAATTATATTTCATTATCTATGGGATTAGACCAAAGAGATATCATTATTTCACATGCCCTTTCTTATGACTTAATTCATATTAGGACCAGGCACCAGTGCTTGTTAAAAACTGGAATATATAAGATGCCCAAACCAGGTAAAAGAAAATTAAGCAATCCCTATCTTAAGGAAATTCTTAAACTGACAGACAAGGATCTAATTAAATTGGCAAAGATATCTTTTGAGGAATATAATGTGTTACATCAGTTGGTAAAAGAAGAGATAAAAAATGAGGAGGATGAGCAAGATGACTCAGACTTTGATCTGGATAATGAATAAGGTTTTTTTTTAACTTACTAACATATTTTGTTTATTTTAGACCAGTATCGCTGTATAAACCATTAATATTTTCTGCCTTATTACTTATTATTAATAACATGATATAGGGAGTTCCACATGTTAGTTTACTGAAAAATAATTTGTACAGCTTTATTGATGTCATGTTTATATGATGCTTTTTATTACATTTAAAATTAATTGGTTACAGTTTGTTTTCAGTAGTCAATGGTCTCTGGAGCAAAGCCCCAGAAAATCCCCCTATCACTTTCATCTTACAGTATGGTTGATGTATTTTGAGGTTATCATGTCATCATGGCAAGATCCAGTCTTCTTTACATTACGAGGGTACAGCTCTAAAAGGTGTTTGCAGGCCGGCCGCTAGATAGTCCACCGGACCGAACCTATTGATAACTCTCTAGGAGGCTTCCGGATCAGCTAGTGTATAATCTCGCTGCCTCTACTCTGCCAGATAGTGACTGGAGGGAGTCCGAGTAGTGTGTATGCGGGGGGCATTGTCGAGGCCACGTTATGAAAAGGGGGCTGGTATATGCTTGCCATGTGTGCACCACCAAAAATTTCATTACTTCATACAGCGCCCACCTTTTCTTACTACTGAATACACCATGAATTTTCAAACCAATAAACAAACTTATGTGCAAAATGATCTAAACCTCCCAAACACTTCCTTATTCATTTTGCAAATATACATGGTCTCATTTCTTAATCTCGGTGATGTCCATTTCCACTTAGTCTGCCAAACCCCATGTACTTTTGCTGGCAGAATCCCTGTTATCCATTGATTCATTCACCAATCATCTCAGTTGTCTTAATTATTCATTGCATGATTCCTTTCGCTTCAGAGGTGGCACTTGTGCACATGTCCGCTCTGATATTCTCTGTCAGACTTAGTAATTTTGAATCTCCTCTTTTCGATCTTCTCTGGCTTAAAATCTCTACCCCATGCTGTCATTCAGCTGTTGCTTCTATCATTCTTCAATCTCCACTAATCACATGGAACTCTTTGACTTCCTATCTTTTAAACTTGACTTTATCAAATCCAACTTCCCTAACAGTGAGATGATTTTAGTGTTCAAAACTCCAGCTGGCTTCTGTTTTCTAGTCACATGGACCCAGCTGGTCAAGATGCTGAGGCTTTTGCAGTTACTAATGACCTCACACAGACTGTTCATTTACCTACCAGAATACCAGACAATGCTCAGATCACAACTTGAAAGGCTTTGAGTGGATTTATACTAATTTTAATTTTCATGACAAGGAGAAAGCAACATCCATGTTACACAGACTTCGTCAGATGGACTGAAAGTGCAGCACTACAATGCAGCCCACTTTGGTATCAGAGAACATAAGACGTGTGAGTGACTACAATCAGGTCACACAATATGTCACAACTACAGGCTTGTCAATTGGCAGAGCTCTGTTTGGAATATTAGCATAGATCACATTGTGCTTGTAGTGATGGAGCTACCAGAGCTGTGGTAAACTACAATTGGGGAGATTGCTTCACAGGAGGAAATTGAATAGGGCCTTACTTGAGATTTTACAAATCTTTAAAAATGTTAAAATAGATTTTTGCAGTGGTGCAGAAATAGTTGAAATTTTAACAGCTTTATAATATAAATTTTATAAGTTTAGGTAATTTGTGCAATGGGTTACATTTCAGGTGTATTCAATTTTTTTCTTAAATTAATTGAATTTTTCTATTCAAATTTTGGGCCTGGGCCTCAAACCAAATTACTTTTTCAAAGAAATTTTTCTTTAATAATTACTATATTTAAATTATCTCTTAATTTTTTTGCATCACTATACTGTTTTCTGCATTTTTTTTTTATTTGTACAAATGTCTCTGTGATCCTCTGAAAGGACCTGTGTACAAAGACATCATTTTAAAGGTGGTCTTCATAAGGAATCAAGTTTACGATTTAGTAAACCCATGATTTCATGGGCTTCTGATGGACTTTGGAAATAACTGACCTCCACTGCACCAGACTTTTCAGCTGTATAACTCCTAGTGACATAATGCCTTAATTTTGCGGCATTTACCATCTGTTAAAATATTTTTAATAACAATAAAGCAAATTTAACTTACATTTAAATGAGAAATTTGGCTCTATTTTTCTTTTATTAATGTAGTGCATGATAATCAAATAAAAAAAAACAAATTACTGTATAAAGCATTTTTGTTCTCTTTTTATTATCACTGGATAACTGGATGAAGTGCTGTATCTAGCTGAATATATGTTTCTGCTTTTATAAAGAAACTAAACAAAACCAAATTTACATGTTCTGCTTCCTTTGCAACATTCACATCATAGTTCATGGGAGCCAGGATTTTCATCACCTCTCAACCTGCCAAACATATCAGACATCAGTAGGATATTTCTGAACCTCCAGCAAAAGTAAGAAATTCGTTCGTTATTATTAATATTACAAACTCACAAATTATTAATATTATTAGCTACATGGTGCAAGGAAGCCTGAGGCTTACGCTGCACCAGCCAAAAAAAAAAAAAAATTCCCAAGTTACCCTGAGAGAGAGAGAGAGAGAGAGAGAGAGAGAGTCAAAAATGGAAGGGAATCACCAAGAAAGAGAAGATTGATGATATCCAGCTCAGTACCCTGGGTGTGCCAAGCCCATACTCACCAGATGTGAGCCCTGGGGCAAAGTAACTCCTCAGAAAATGGCCATCCACATAAATGAACTACACAGTTCATCTGCATGAAAAAGCAAGCCCACTACAAGGCAGAATCAGATATTAAATAAGGTAAGATGGGGCAAATAATGGTTAGTTATTAGTTTAAATTTATTAAAGTTAAAAAAAATTAAATAAAATCAAATTTAAAAAATCATCATAAATTAAATTTATTATTAATTGAAATTAGTTTGCGATAATGTATAAGCTTGCTTCCTTATATCATTTGCCTCTACCACTGCCTGAAAAGATGCCTGAAGACATCTACTGCCTAAAGATACCTTTTCAGAATGGATCCAAGTCACTTTGGAGGTTTATTAGTTTAAATTGACTTAATTTTCTTATCATAAACTCACCATTTTAATGAGATTAAAATAAATGATAAACTCACCATCAGTAATGAGACAACTACTAAAAGAATATGAGAAGTAATTATTTGTAAAATAATAAGAGAAATTTAATTCAATATAATACATAGAACACTTCTGTATGATACTCTCCAGCAATTAAAACAAAAATTTTACATTACAGTAAAAAAAAAAAAAAAAACAATTAAAAATCAATCTAACACAATTAAAATTTTATTATACAAATATTTGTATAATAAAATTTGTATAATAACTGTATAATATACAGTTATTATACAAATTAAAAATTATTATTTTACAAATATAGATATCAACATAGAACATATTGAGCATTATAGCTCTTGTTCATACTGTCAAAGAGAAGTAATTATGAAATTAAAAAAAGATCCTAGAAGAGTGCAATCATATGAAAAAAGTCAGGGAAGAATTATCTGAATAATATTAGAGATAACATTAAAGTTGTAATTAATAGGTTCCAGAAAAATCCATAACTGACCTGACAGACCTCCACTCTTCAAAAAATGACTTCACATTTTTCAGAAAATCTTAAGAGAAAACACATTTCCAAAGATTTGGGAAACTCATTACACTTAAACCAGTACGCTGAGGTAACGACCCTAAATCTATCAAAGGAGACAAGATGCTCCTTAAAAAATAAAAAAAGCAGCAATACTACCAGTCATCACTACTTTGGAAAACAGAGACCCAAGTACCTGCATTCAGTCAGTTACAAGGTCTGTTAATTTTGCCTCTTAACAAAGTTAACAGATCACACTGTGGGAGAGAAATAATTATGATTAACAGAACTTCCAAAGTAAGTCAACAGGGAAGTCCCACAAAGTGGCATCCTATCTGCCATGCCCTTCACAGCAGCACTATATCCTTTCATAATTCAGAACCAAAAGCAATTTGTCACATGCAAATGATTTGAAATTTTTCATCAAATGATCAAAAAGCAACAAAGATTCAAATGCTACAATCACTGAGTTAGAAAATATCTACAGGGTAGTCAATAAGTATTTGCTCTCATCTAGAACATGATCTCATTGGCAAACAATTGAACCTTGAGTTTTTTGCGGGTTGGTGAAGATTAATGTTTCCATTGTTTGCTTATTTGTTTCGTGTCGGGGTAGTGACATAACCAGCATTCATCCATCCATTCATCATTACAATTTGTTAAAAAAAAAAAAAAAAAAAAAATCTCCATCTCTCTCTCACTCACAATACAATCTTGGAACTCTTCCATTATGGTCCACACAGACCTGTGGTTAATGTTCACCTAATTTAGTATAAAATTTATAGTCACACATGTCTTTGAGGACTATGTGTTCCACTTTAGCCACAATGACAAGGTCTGTGGATGAGATGGGTCTTCCTTCTCTTGGGTCATTGTGCACATTGCTTCGCCTACACCCAAATTCTCTTTTGAAAATTTTCACAGCCTAATATGAAGGGCAATTCTCCTCATATATACAGCTTTCATCTCCTCATAGATATGTTTTGCTTCCTGCAAATGAATAAATTTTATAACTGATATATCAACCTTTTCCAGCATACCACTTCTCACTATATTCATAGCTCTAGTTCAGTAACTGATGGATCTAGAAATGCAAATAAATATACATTAACTTATGGAACTTAGTAATATATACATGTACACACATATATATACAGTGCTTTTTTTGTGACGGTACGGCGTACCGGCACCTTTATTAAAAGTGCCATGTGACATTTGGATGCAGTGCACTTTGAAATTTGTAATATTCTGTAAATTTTTTTCGCACGTTTATCTACTATTTAAATAAGCTTAAAATTATTTAACTAAATTTACATTTTTCACCGTCTATTGTTAAGATATTTTCTATATAAAACTGTATAAACATTATAATTCTAAATTACTCAGTAGGACCTCTGTTTAATTATTTTGAATTCTCCTTGGAAGTTACATTTACATTTGGAAGTTACATGTGAGGTAGAAGTACTCCAGAGTACTTCTACCTCACACAAAATATTATATAATATTTAATGTTTTTTATTACATTTTACAGCACTTTTTCATAATATTCTAACAACTTTGACTACTATATGTATTTGACCACTACATGTTTCAGTCATATGCTGTTCGTATGAACAGCATGATAGGACCAAATACCAAAAAATCCATAAACAACCAACCAAAAACTTGTGGGATAAGGTCTAGAGAAGTATCAGTGGAAAATTGCAAGAACGTTATATGGAGCTTATTGGTTTTCAAAGAGATTTGATTGTTATATGCCATACCAGTTTTTTTTTTTTTTTTTTTTTGCATGTGCTTCTGTGATCTGTAACCCTCACAAAGGTAACTATGCCCAACTAGAGGTGGTCCCACATAGAGGCTATAGCCTGTCTCCTCTGTATAAAGGTAATGTGAATTTTTTTTTACTCATACATGATGATTAAAGCTCAGTGATTTCTTGGTAGAACATTGCTTTAGCTGCCCTTCCCCCCTGGGAAAAACATCACTGAGACAACAGCAGAAAACACTTGTAAAAAAAGATTTCCTCTGAAGATGTTAGATTTAATTATTCCAACAGTTATCTCTACAGATGTTAGAAGTCCACACAGAGGATGGCTGTTAGCAGCTCCATTATGTATAAAGCATTTCACAGCCCCAAGTTCCTTGCTAGAACTTAAGCTCACAAGACATGCCAACAAATTCCAAATTTTCATTCTTGGTGCACTACTTATTATTGTAGTCTAAAGCAGCTGAAAGAAACCCTGTGAGAAATTGGTTGCACTGTACATAGTTAAATGAAGTGGTTGAGCAGATTATTAAAGAATACTTGTAGTCCTCTAATTACTGAAGTGGTCAAGCATAATGCTTTCAGCTGCTCCATGAATGAGACTGCTAATTTCAGCACCTAAACTGTTATGGCCATATACATTTGGCAATTGTCAAATGTATATGGCCAATGGGAGTTCAAACAGTAGTAGCAGTTCTGCCATGTATACTCCTTTGGGGCAGTGGTGCCTCCGTAGCCAGGTGGGCAGGAGCAGCAGTGCGTAGCACACGCTTTTTGATTAGACTGTGGTTTGAGCCCGTGACTACCAAATACGGAGGATGCGGAAAGGTCAGAATGACCACTGCATATCCCCGGAGCAATATGGCCTTAGTTGCTAATGCTCCAAATAACAACAACTCTTCCTTTGTGGCAGTTGTATGGCAACATCAGTTTTGTGATGTATGTAAACAGGGATAGCCCCAGTATTTTCTGGAGAGAGGAGCAGTATTTTGTGGAATCGTTAAGCATTTAATCATGTAACAATAAAAAAAAACTCACATTATTTTGATCATGGGGTGGGGTAATAGCCCCCCTTCTTGGAACTCTTGTACATAAATGAGAAAGTGCTTTCATGAAATGAAGTGTCTGTGCTATACTTGTTCCTGGAGAAGAATTTGCACATGGCAATATGACAGAAGCAGTCATTTGTGAAGGTGCATCGATCATCTTGTGTAGCATCACAAGTGTGAAGGTGTTACTGCAGCAAAGGCTATGGAAAATCCTTTTAAGAATGCCCCACTCTTTGTAAATGATTTTTTCCACAAGATGCAGCAGCCAATCAGATTAATGCCTTTGAATAACACAACTGAGTAGTGGATCAGCGCTTCACTACTGTTCCACAAAACATGCTGCTGATGCACCTTCGAAATTTGAAATGTGATTTCATCACATTTGATTGGACGAAACATAACCATTAAATACTTGTAAATAACCTTCTTTGTTTTTTGTAATAGCTGAGTTGCCACTACTTTTTAACAACCACCCTACTTAAGAAACCTCGATTTAATTTTATTTTGTAATAAATGTGATCACATAGGGATTCATAATACAAAAGATTTTTAATGACTACAGTTATTAAAAATTAAATATGAGATTTTAAGAGCTAAGTATAGGACAAGATTGTTGGCAATGGTAAGGTATGACAATGTGATTGCTGTTATATTAAATTTGCCTTCTGATAAATGTCATATCTACAGGTTTCTTTGAACATGGCCATACTACTATTATCCTGTTGTGTAGTTTGACTATGGTTGCACATTGGACAGTTGCTGCTCTAACTATGAATGGTTCAGTTGTGATATTCAATTGTTGCTGACTGAATTTGAGAATGCCACTTTTATTATAAAGTTTTTGGATTTTTTTGAATGTATGGATTTGTGATGCCTCAACTACATTCAGGTCACAGCTGGGTCTATTATGAAATTCCTCAAAATTATTTTACGATGTCGTTAGGGTTCAGAATTTACGAGTGCACTGGAATTCTGTTTTTGTCATATGTATCAGTAATGTTATGGGGTGATTATAAAATCGTTTCCCACTTTTAAAAAGTTAACTTGAAAACTAGGCCAGATATCAAATGTTTTGTGCATTGTAAAAGCCAAATTTTCACCCAGTATTGATTGATAATCAAATCTTTAAATATCCACCATTATGTTTTCTAATAAACAATCAAGATGTGGCATTCTGTTCATAGCCACCTTAAATTTCTGATGCTCAATGGACTGCACCCTTCAACTCAATTCTTCACCTAATCAAATCTTTGAATCACTTTTTCTGATGCTAGATGACCACTTTTAAGTTTAAAATTAGCTAGGAACTGGAACTTACAATATTTTAATATGGTCCACAAGGAGGCCTTAAGACATTTTTCTGTCTGATATGCTCTGATGGCTACGATTGCAACATAACCATTATGTAATAAAAGTCAAAAATAGTGTACTTTTAGTGCTTTATCATTTTTAAGTAAACCTTGACTATACTTGATTACTTTGGTTAAGCCTTTTTGCTATTTTTTTTTTTTTTTTTTTTATCTTGACAAATAAGATCATGACAAACAAACACCTCAATTTTCTAATCCCAGAATAGCAATGTCTTCCTATAATGAATGCAAAGGGTAATTTGTTTAGCCTCCATGATGAAATTTCAAACTAATTTTTATTGTGATGCACGTTGTCCTTAAAAATTCCACACATACTTATTACAGTGCCAAACTATTTTCAGCATAACATGGTTTTCAAGTTATTAAATTTCAGAAGTAGGAATGGTCTTTATAACCACCTCTATATACTTCTTAAAAATAGATTTATCAATGAGTCAATTTTTCTAGGTGTTTGCCCATTCCTGAAAACATGAATTTTTGGGTGTGTGCATTTTCCCTATCTACGTAAGAAAAAAGCAAGTTTTCTGTGCACTTAAAATATTATTTTATGGTATATAAAATGTCCATCAGTTTTATACATATTCGTTTAAAAACATATGTTTTAAAACCAATTTGTAGAAACAAGAATTTAATTTGTGCTGGGCATTTTATATAGTAATATAAAATAATATTTAAATGCACAAAAAGTGTTCAGTTTTTTCTTATGTAAATATGTAAAATGACCATTTTACGTAAATGGTCATTTTAATGAAAACAAAACTGGACACTAGTCATTCAATGTCAAGTTAACGAGAGTATTCATAATTTCAAATTTAAAAAAGATGCTATATCAAAATGACAAATTGGAAGCTTTTTGTATTGTCTAAATATTTTTTGTGGGTTCAGAGTGATCTGACAGGAATGTGACTTGCATGGTCACACGGGCGCCTCCGTAGCCAGGTGGGCAGGAGCAGCAGTGTGTAGCACACGCTTCTTGATTAGACCGGGGTTCGAGCCCGTGACCACCAAATACGGAGGATGTGAAAAGGTCAGGGAATGATCACCGCATATCCCCAGAGCAATATGACCTTAGTTGCTAATGCTCCTAAAAACCAAATAACAACATGCATCGTCACATATAGCTGAACGTCTGTTAGGCTTCTGAATTTCGTAATTTACTAGAATCAGAAAGTGAAAGTGAAACTCAGATTTTGCTACCAGGAGCATCATTGTCTCTGTAATGTGGTTTATCATCATCAGCCATATGGTGCAAGGAAGCCTGAGGCTTTTGCTGCACCAGCCAAAAAAAAAATTTCTGAGTTACCCTGAGAAAGAGAGAGCAAGCAAGCGAACAAGAGTCAGAAGTAGAAGGGAATCACCAAATTAGAGGAGAATGATGATATCCAGCTCAGGACCCTGGGTGTGCCAAGTGCATACCAGATGTGAGCCCCTGGTTGTAGGTGCATCAGAAACTTAGGAAATATTGCACTGTATATAATTATGTTTGTATGTTGTTATTGCTGTAGTGTTTTAGGCGTATCAACAACTTAGACTATATTGTGCCACATATACACTTGTGGGTAGTGCAGTTGGTAAAATCGCCGTCCTCCCCACACAGTTGAAAAAACCAGAGTTCGAGTCCTGTCGATGATGTGAGGAATTTTTATAGTTTGTTTTCATGTGACTTGAGTTATCAGTCTCAAGCGAGGGCAGCAAGGTTCTCCCCCCTAAAAATTGTGTTCTTCAGTTGGCTTGCTGGACAATGTGTAAATTTTATGTTCTGTGGTCGGTTTACTGGACAATAACCTGAGTTTCCAGGATAAAACCTTGCTTTAGACCTACAAAGGGCAGCCACGTTGTGATAAAGGCCCTTAAAAATTCATCGCGTTATTGACGGGATTCGAACTCTGGTCTTTTCCACCTGATTTAGGGAGGATAGCGATTCAAGTCTTTTATCTATATTCTTGATGCTTTCCTTCATGAAGAGGCACTACAGTTAGTCGGTAATGAAAGTTGAATCAGTAATCTGCATTTCATGTACATTCACCGGCCAAAAAAATTAGAAACCCTTATTCAAGACATGGTAGGGCCACCTTTTCTCAAAATAACAGCTCGTACGTGTCGGAGCATGGATTCCACTACTCCGAGGATTTTTAGCTCTAAATTTTCCCATTCTTCCATAAGGATATTTGCCAGCAGCTGTATTGTGGTCGGTGGTAGAGAACAGCAAAGCCGAAATGCGCTTTCTAACTTTCCCCAGATATTGTCTATCGAATCTAGATATGGAGAATTCGGCACCAAGGTAGACGTTTCAGATCTTGAAAATGTTCCTTCCCATTCAGATACAATGTTTGCATGGTGGACAGTTGTGTTGTCTTGAATGTCCATCACAGTTTGGGTTTTAAAAAAAGTATTGTAGAGTGAAGTTGGTCAGACAATTCGTTGGAGGTAACCTAATAGTATGAACTGCCCATCCATACTAACAGAATATACCACACTGTGATACCTCCTCCAGTCGCTTGAGTTTTTTTTTTTTTTTTCTCAATTGTTGAATTTCTGAATTTTTCAATTCAGAAAAGTTATCCAACGATAACACTTTTCTGAACACGGAAAGATCGCCTCTCTTACCCATGATGATCAACCAAGGAGCTGCAGGAAAACGTACAGTATTTATCTGATACCAAGGAACTACCATACATTTAATTATCAGTTGATGCCGATTGCTAGAGGTTTCTAATTTTTTGACTTGTGTGTGTAGTTTTCAAGTTCTCTAACCATAGTGTATTTTCACACTGTGATGTTGGAATGCAATGGTATACAGAAAACTTTTGGATAGCTACAAAGCCAGAAATCTGATAGAGTGAGGTGAGATTAGGAATAAGCCGTCATGGAGCACTACTTTTGAATGAAATCGGAAAGGCACTTACACTTTAGTGGTTGTGAGCATCTTCTTGGGCACAATCATGCACTTGCACCCTTGAGGGCGAGTGTCGCATTGCTTATTCTTATTTATAGCATCTTTTTTGACTGTGCTGTTACTTTTTCCACTATTGCTACTGCTAATGATTTAAACATGGTTGTGATTTAACTTTTGGACACAAAGAGAAAGTATATAAGTTCAATAAGGAACAAAAGCATCAACGAAATAGAACGAATCCATAAAAATAACTTGAGAGCAGTGTCACTATAGGTGTGTAACATCTGAAAGTTGTCTCAATTTGTCCATTCTTCTTGTTCTAGCTGAAATATCTTAAGGCACACGTAAAACCTCCTCAAAAAGCGCCTGTTGATGAAATTATTGGAATCGTAAATACCTCTTCTGTTCCGAAATACAGGAGAAAGTTGTTGATGATGGGTTTACGGTGCGTCCTCATCCTATAACATATAGCAAAATTTTCATATTCAACGTTATGCTTGGTTAATAAGCACGACATGGGATATTACGCAGTAGATGGAAGACTAGAAATTGTTATATTGGTAAGTGCAGAGCTTTACTGCACTGTTTGAGAAAAATACGAGGGGATATCAAAACGTTCGTGCCCTGACCTAGATAAAACATCATTAGGAAGATGCCGTTTTTGATATAAGTTGTCTACATATTCAATAACTAGCATGTGCAATTTCATTCCCGTAGGTGACCGTACATCAGAGGTGGAGCCCGCAATCTGAAAAAGGACGCTATGGTTGACAAGGGGCTTAGAGGGGAACAGGTATCCTGTGTGTTATCAGACACTCAGCCTAAAACACTGATGGATCCAATATCTCTCTATTACAGAAGATTTAGGAGAAGTCCGGTTGGCCTGCCTCCCTAAAATCCACTCATGCACACCTTCTCGATGGTAAGCCCTGTTACGTCACTTAGGTGGCAACGAACGTGTAGAGTGGTTCTCTTCAAGACGCCTGGTCAGCGTGAAGAGGAAAAGACCAAACCCTCCAGCAATGAGAGCACAACAATACAAATGGCCCTCAGTCCCCAGCAGCTTTCACTCTCCCTCTTACGGCAGCGAGAGGATCAGAGTGGAAGCAGAGGGTGCTAAGAATCTCTGGGTACGACCAGGCTGCCATGCACGGAAATTGAACTTGGCCTGTTATAACGTACGATCACTCATCGGTGAAGACAGGATATTAGAGCTGGAAAAGGAATTAGAAAATGTGAATTGGAATATCATCGGTTTGGCTGAAACAAGAAGAAGAAATGAATCACTTATAAGTTTATCAAGTGGAAATCTGCTGTACACCAATGGAAACAGTGAAAGGAGTGAAGGTGGAGTTGGGTTTCTGGTCCATAAAGATTTTAAAAACAACATTTTGGAATTCAAAAGTACATCACCAAGGGTGTCAAGACTAATACTCAAGATTTCTAAGAGGTACAAGCTAAAGATTATAATGATTTATGCACCAACATCGAGCCATGTTGATGAAGAGGTTGAAGAAATGTACACTGAAATTGAGAGTCTTCTAGATGAGCAGAAAACCCATTACAATATTATTATGGGGGACTTCAATGCTAAGGTTGGAAAAAGGCAAAACAGTGCAGAAAGAGGAACTATAGGAAATTTTGTAATTGGTGAAAGAAATAAAAGAGGTGAAAGACTTGTGGAATTTGCAGAATCTCAAGGAATGTCAGTAATGAACACTTTTTTTCAAGAAAAGGGTGAACAGAAAGTGGACATGGAAGAG
This sequence comes from Mastigoproctus giganteus, assembly GCF_048544385.1. NCBI lineage: Eukaryota > Metazoa > Arthropoda > Arachnida > Uropygi > Thelyphonidae > Mastigoproctus > Mastigoproctus giganteus. The sequence continues at coordinate 202,281,557 of NC_143581.1, read as the reverse complement.
TACAAATGGATTAACAACTAATGAAATCGACTTCATCCTCACTAACAGAAGATATATTGTGAATGATGTTACCGTCCTGAATAAGGTAAATGTTGGAAGTGATCACAGAATGGTAAGATGTACACTTGATATAGATGTAGGAAAGGAAAAAACTGACTCGAGTAAATAATACAAAGGTCTTTGAAATAACAGAGGAGGAGAAAAGGCAGTATGTACTGGAACTTAAGAACAAGTTTGAGCTTCTGCAGACTGCTCAGGACCAAGATATCGACGAGGAATATTACAACTTTCTGAAAGTGATAAAGCCCAAGAAACCTATAGGGAAACAGAAATCCAAAGAAGAAAAAATTAGTCAAGAAACACTTGTCATGATGAACCAAAGACGACAAATGAAGAGCAAGAAAAACACTGACAGGGAGAAAATTGAGTATTCTGAGTTATGCAAAGCCATTAGAAAGAGACTCAGAGAGGACATAAGAAGATTTAACACAAGAAACGTAGAACAAGCATTAAGGGAAAACAAAGGATTTAAATCAGCAGCCATGAGCAGTAATATAGAAAGACAAATGATACTGAAACTGAAGAATAGCGATGGTGTACTTATAAACAGCAGAGAAGGCATAATTCAAATTGCAGAAGACTACTATAGAGAATTATACAAGGAGCGAAGGAATGATATCAGCAGTGGGGAAGATGGATTGCAAAGTAGCAACACATACGACATACCCGATATTCTTCCTGATGAGGTAGAACATGCATTGAAGAAAATGAAGAATCGGAAAGCCCCGGGGGAAGATGAAGTTACTGTAGAGTTGTTAAAATTGGGAGGAAGAGACATAACACAAAAACTGGCAAGGCTCTTCACAAAGTGCATTAGAAAAGGTGTGATGCCTAAGCAGTGGAATAATGCAATCATAGTTTTGCTGCATAAGAAAGGAAATAAATCAGAAATTGGAAATTATAGACCAATTAGCTTGTTATCCCAAATCTACAAGTTGTTCACAAGGGTCATTACTAACAAATTAGAAAGAATACTTGATGAGAATCAACCGAAAGAGCAAGCTGGCTTTAGGACAGGATTCTCAACTATGGATCACCTTCACGTAATATCACAGCTAATGGAGAAAGCAAATGAATATAAAACACCATTATGCCTGGCATTTGTGGATTATGAAAAGGCATTTGACTCCATACAGCATAAGGCAATGTTTCGGGCACTAGAAAGACAAGGCATAGATACTCCATATATTATGATTTTGAAGAAAATATATGAGAGTGCTACATCCTTTATTAGACTAGACAAAGACAGTAGGAAATTTAAAATCGAGAAAGGAGTTCGACAAGGAGACACAATATCTCCGAAGCTGTTTACTGCTGCCCTTGAGGAAGCTTTCAGAAGATTAGACTGGTCGCAGAAAGGAGTCAATGTGAACGGAGAGTACCTAAACCATTTACGATTTGCAGATGACATTGTGGTCATAAGCCACGATCCCAAAGAATTAGAGGAAAATCTTAATCAGTTATGCACAGCTAGTAAGGATTTTGGACTAAAGATGAATATGGCTAAAACAAAAGTAATGATGAACAAGTATGCCACGGAAAGGGAAATAATGATTGAAGGAGCAGTAATTGAAAAGGTGGAGTCATATACTTATCTGGGACAAGTTATTAGCTGTAATAATGATAAATGGCTGGAAGTCAAGAGAAGAATAAATTTTGGATGGATAGCATTCAGGAAATATAGTCACATACTGAAGAGCAATATCCCAGTTTGTCTGAAACGTAAAATAATGAATCAATGTATACTCCCCACCATGACTTATGGAAGTGAAACTTGGGCACTCACCAAAAGAATGGAAGAGAAGCTAAGAACTACACAGCGAAGAATGGAACGAATTATATTGGGAATCAGACTGTTAGATAAGAAGAGAAACACATGGATTAGGCAGCAAACTCAAGTAAAGGACATTCTTATCAAAACTAAAGAACTAAAATGGTCTTGGGCAGGACACATAGCTCGAAGACATGATGACAGATGGACTAAGAAAATAACAGAATGGTACCCAAGAGGAGCTAGAAGAAAACCTGGAAGACAAAGGCGGAGATGGATAGATGAAATTCATGAGTTTTTGAGTAGTAAATGGATGGCCAGTGCTCAAAACAGAAGGAACTGGAAAGTTGCTGGAGAGGCTTTCATCCTGCAGTGGATTGAAAATGGCTGATGATGATGATGATGATGGTTGACAAAGTGGAGTATCGAGCAATGATCAAGTTCCTGCATTTGCAGGGCAAGAAAGCTCAGGAAATTGACAAAGAAATGAAAGCTGTGTATGGGCAGAATTGTCCATCCTATGACACTAAAAAAGTGGAAGCGGGAGTTCCAGTGTAGTTGTGCAAGTGTCTTTGACGAGCCAAGAGAAGGAAGGCCATCAACATCCACAGACAGTGAGATGGTTGCAAAGGTTGGCAGCTGGTGCTGCGTGACAGATGTGTGACAATTCATTTTATTGCAAAGATAGTGGGAATTAGTTATGGCTGCCTAAAGCATTTTACTTGACCATCTGCACGTGTCTAAGGTCTCCGCGCGATGTGTTCCAAGATTGCTGACGCCTTTGCAGAAGCAATGTCCAAAATGTCGAATGCAATGTCCTTGCCAACTGTTAAATTTGTGTAATGCGGATGTTGAGAACTGTTTTGATCGGTTTGTGAGAAATGACGAATGTTGGGTGTACCAAAAAGAAACTATTGCATGTACGCCACTTTGATTGGTCTCGGAAGTCATAAATGAAGTGGAATCGTGGTTTGATGCAAAAAGTTCGTAGTTCTATGATCAAGGCATTAAAAAACATCCATAGATGGGAGAAATGTGTTACTATACACAGAAAAGGATTAAAGTTCTTGTGAAGTTTTTCATTTCTAGGGCTATTATTTCTAGATAATGGTACGTACGAACTTTTCGATACTCCCTCATATGTACTACTACTACCTAGATAAATAGCTGTCTGTCAGTTGAATCAAGTGTAAGGGTACAATTATTTTGTTAGTGAAGTTTGTTAGTAAACTGTTTTCGGGATAAATCCCGAAAACATTATTGTTTATTTATTTATTACCTAAAAATAACAACCCAGTTAAAAAAATACATATGACATAAAGTCAATTCTTCATTTTAGGGGTTGCGTAACTGACATCTGGTCTGAGTGTAGGATTTATTATGGGATTTCGTTTTTAGAAGCTATCCACGGTTTTTGTGCTTCGTCTTTTGAACTGATCTAAAGTATTATGGAAATAATGTATTATAACACAGTCATTTTGGAACAGATACTTCGGAGACATATAGTTAAAAGTAAGCATTTGCATTACTGAGACTAACAGTCGCATCAACAGACAAATCACTCTTGCAATAGAATTCTGCTGGCAACACTGCCATGTGTTAAGAGACTTGATCTTTTGCCTTTGTGGCTGCTATAATTAATCCAATTAACTGGAAAAAGTCGTTGGTTCTAATCCCATCTAGGTGACAAGAACTAGTATAGGCCCTTGTTGGTAGCACAGTTGGGATAATCAACATCCCTCGCTACACCGGAAAAAAAAAACCTTAGTCGAATTCTGTCAATGACGCAAGGAATACTTATGGTCCTTTTTGCTAATGTGGCTGAATTAGTTCGTCTCTGATAAGGGTAGCATAGATTTTCTCCTGGAAACTCTGGTTTTTCGTCCAGCAAACAGCAAATCGACCACAGAACACATGCAATTTACAGACGTATTATTTACAGACGAATTCTGTCAATGACGCAAGGAATATTTATGGTCCTTTTTGCCAATGTGGCTGAATTAGTTGGTTTCTGATAAGGGTAGCATAGATTTTCTCCTGGAAACTCTGATTTTTCGTCCAGCAAACAGCAAATCGACCACAGAACACATGCAATTTACAGACGTATTATATAAAGAACAATATGGCCTAAGGTGCTGATATGCCCTAAAACTCTGCAATGACCAACCAACTAACTTATTATTATTATTATTATTATTAGCCATATGGCGCAAAGAAGCCTCAGGCTTATGCTGCACCAGCCAAAACAAAAATTTCCCGGGTTACCCTGAGAGAGAGAGTGAGAAGTAGAAAGGAATCACTAAGAAAGAGAAGAATGATGATATCCAGTTCAGGACCCAGACGTGAACCCCTGGAGCTTTGTGGGTAGAATTGGTAGAATTGCCTCTTCCCCATCCGTAGCCAGGTGGGAAGGAGCAGTAGTGCGGCGTAGCACACACTTTTTGATTAGACCAGGGTTCGAGCCCGTCACCACCAAATACGGAGGATGCAGAAAGGTCAGGGAATTGCCACCGCATATTCCTGGAGCAATATGGCCTTAGTTGCTAATGCTCCTAAAAACCAAATAACAAACAAACAAACAAACTCCCCATACCGGGTGGCAAAGACGTGAGTTCGAGTCCCGTCGATGATGAGAGGAATTTTTATGGGCCTTTTTCACAAACGTGGCTGAGTTAGTCGATCTCACTGTTGCACATGGAAGACTGCTGCACAAATTGGAGCAGTGTGGCATTGGAGGCAAACTGCTGCTATGGATAAAGGGGTGGTTGAGGGGGAGAAGACAGAGAGTGGTAATCAATGGACACTGCTCATCGTGGACTAATGTTATTAGTGGAGTCCCTCAGGGTTCAGTATTGGGTCCTTTATTGTTTTCTGTATTTATAAATGATATTGATGATGGTATATCAGGCTTAATGTCCAAGTTTGCAGACGATACGAAGGTTGGCAGGGTTGTCAACGACACTACTGACACTATGCTGCTGCAACAGGATTTGGAAAGGTTGAGCAGATGGGCTTCGAGGTGGCAAATGAAGTTTAACATTGACAAATGTAAAGTACTACATATGGGAAACAGCAACCCCAGAGCAACGTACCAACTCTGTGGTACTACACTGACAGTGGTAGAGAATGAAAGGGACCTGGGGGTGGTTGTGCAGGCAGATATGAAGTTCTCTGAGCAGTGCAGACGGGCTGCAAGAGTAGCTCATGGTGTATTGTCAATGATATATAGGAATTTTTCTAGCAGGGATAAGGAGGTGATTATTCCCTTGTATAAGGCAATGGTCAGGCCACACCTAGAGTACTGTATACAGGCCTGGAGGCCTCATTTCAAGAAGGATGTAGAGCTGCTGGAACGAGTACAGAGAAGGGCAACTAGATTGGTGAATGGGACAAAGGGGTGCTCTTACGAAGAAAGGCTTAAGTTTTGCGAATTACAGTGTCTGGAAACCAGGCACCAGCGAGGTGATCTGATAGACGTGTACAAAGCCTTGAATGGTTTGAGCATGCTCAATGCTGATGGGATTCTTCCTCTTGCTCAGAATAATCACGTGAGAGGGCATAAATTCAAATTGAGGAAAGACAGATGTAGGATAGATGTGCGGAAATTTGCCTTTAGCCAGCGGGTGGTTGGTAGGTGGAACAGACTTCCATCCCTTGTCGTGGAAGTTGATAGCCTAAATAAGTTTAAGGCTCAGCTGGACAGGTATTTCGAACGAACAGAGGGGTGAAGTGGAAGTGGTTATTTTTATTTATTTATGTTACTTTTTTTTTTGGCTGATGCTGCATAAGCTTGCTTTCTTGCATCAAATGCCTCTACTAATGCTAATGCTAATGCTAATCTCAGGAGGTGGTAGCATGATTTTTCTCTCGGAAACTCGAGTTTTACGTCCAGCAGAGAGAAAATACACTACAGACCCCCACACAATGTACAGACTTTATACACAGAACAACTTGTACGGATTTTTCAAACTGTGTGTGTGACTGAGTTAGTCTCATTTAATAAGCGGGCCGCATGGTTTCATTCCGCAAAACAGATAAATCATCCGTATAATGTGTACAGTTTACGGATACGATATATTGACTACTCACGGCCATCATGGGTATCACAGTTGATAGAATCGCCGTCCTCCCCACACCGGTTGGAAAAGACCTGAGTTCGATCCCGTCGATGACGGAAGGAATTTTTATGTGTATTTTTCACAACGTAGCTGAGTTAGTCGATCTCAGGCTAAGGCAGCATGGTTTTTTCTCACGGAAACTCGAGTTTTTCGTCCAGCAAACAGAAAATGAACCAGAGAACCAAAGCAATTTACAGACGGTATATACGGGGCAATATGACCTTAGTCACTGATCCTAAAACTTTACTACAACAAAGACTCCTCACGGTCTTAGCTGCCTCAGTGTAAATTAAAAACAACCCAACTGACCTACTGCACTTAAAAATTACATCACGGTTTATTTGTACTTGGCATCTTGCTTTGGGAATTCGAACTTACATATGGGTAATAGACTTAGATTGTTGCTTCTAAGACCCAAAGCAGCATCTGTTCTGCTCGTACTGTCATCTATTCTGTTCTAAATGTTTATTCAAAAGTCTTTGTGTTCATTTGAATGTCCCTTACACTTTCAAAATAATTAAAGAGATGAATTTAAAAAAGCTGAAGATAATGATTATAATTATAATATATTTTTGAACACGAAACAGCAAAATAAATAATAAAAAATATAACTGAATCATTCATCAACTTAAACTGATTCTCATTCTGATCACGACACCCTCACCTTCTCCACAGACATTTCTCAGTCAGCTTATTCAGCGATTATCAGATTATACATCAATAATGTGAGTTGGAGCATCCAGCATTCTGGCAAATTGCTAACGTATATAAAAAAAGAGAGAGAGAGAGAGAATAAAAAAAGAAAACAGCTTCCTCATCAGAAAATAATCAGCTGCATTTTTAATTAAATGTTATTTGGTTTGATATTCTGTTTCGGTCTAACATACTGTTATACTAATCGCTCGCCAACTCTTGTGATCGAGTAAATCTTTCTTTACTCCAGCCTTTAAAAGAGTTTAACGCTGTCTCATAAGAATATTTTTATTCACATTTTGTTTTAAAACGGTAATACTTCTACCATACCATCTTATGTCTTTTAAAAGTCTAATTAAACTGAACCAATCGATAATATATATATAGCTACATTTCCTCTTTTTGTTTTTATATAAATGCCTTAATACCCTCGTAAAGTGTTTTATGTATTAATTATAGAATAGAATAAATCTCGCCAGAGACCGGCTAACTCAGCTACGTTGTGAAAAAGGCCCATAAAAATTCCTTATGTCATCGACGACTTGAACTGAGGTCATTTTCACCCAGTGTGGAAAGGATGGCGATTCTACCAACTGTTCTCCCCACGATGGCAAATCCGTAGTTTTGTAAAATGTCGATATGACGGACCGTTGCACATAATAGTTAAAGACAAGTTACAGAAAGTATTTGGAAAGTCATCCCCTCCCAAAACAGTGTGCAATTCCTACAGAAGTTCTATGAACTCGGATTTATGCAAAATGCCAATTCTGTAAAATTAGGCAGAAAACCAAATGCCATAACCAATGCAAACACTACAAACACGGTATTGTTTTTTTAGAATCTGCTAACGCCTTATCTTATAAGGAGTTGGAATTTCTCGTTAAAATATTCAGAGAATAATCGCAAACATTGGAGCAACACCTACCGAATTCAAATCCTGCTAAAACAGAAGCCAAATGCAGAGTAGTAGGGTATGCACATCCATTAAATGAGTTTATTCTTTAATATTTTTCAAATATACAACTTATTTCTTATGAAACAGAGTATTTGTATACAGAAGTACTTTTTACATCTGATGCCTCTTTTGTAGTCCACATGTATGGAAAATTTCAGAAAGTCATACAGTATACTGGAATACATGAATTTTTGGGTTCGCTCTATTGTATGTATTTGGTACATAAATAAACAAAATAGTAAATATATCAGCGCGGATGGGTAACATTAAAACACTGCTGAGCCTTTTATGCAGATGTTTCGAGTGTTTCTGAAGAAAATTTATGTGATATGGTTGACAGTTTAATTCGTTGTATGGAATGGTGTTTGGAGATAAATTGCGTACACTGGGAACACATTTTTCCACAATAGATGCTTTGGTTATGTTTTGAAGTTTTCAAGGATGGAAATCCTCAGTTTCAATTCGAAAATAACCATGTAAATCGAGACCAACAAAACAACAGTTATGTGAAATAAAACCAGCTAAAAGAAATATTCAATTTATTCAAACATTTAATGCGAATGTATTGTTACTATATTTAAATTTTCATTTCATGAGGAGTCACAATAAATCCAATGTTGCTGCTAAGAAGAAGTTTTCGCTAGAATAATTAAGGAACTTTTAGTACAAAAGGCTCATTCAGAAATTAATAAATGCATGTTTACAAAAAATAGCGAGTTTTCAGTCTCCAAGCTAAAAGCCAAAGGACCTTCAGCCTTGATAAGAACTCATTATGCAGCTTACTCACGACTCGCCTCTTCCTGAAACATTATAAAAAATAGTTGTAATTATTTCTCTCTCTGTATCACACCCTCATGCGGACATCGATAACTAATCTTGCTTTCGAAACTTGTTTCCGGTTTTTCTCATTAGGAATGCTCTTGAAATTCAATGATTTTTGATTGTGCAATGTTATTTTCTTTGAAGTTTCTAGTATAACGCGTTTCTCCATCTGCATATCCTTGCCAAAAGAAGTTTAAAAGTTCTAGTTTTCAGCTCTTTGTCTTCGGGATTTACTACCAACCACAGGACAAAACTCGGATGCTGAATTTTGCTTGTAACTATCCACTACCGACCTCAGATAAACACACGTGGGCTTTTTTCCCCTCCCACGTGTTGACAAGCGTTCAGCTTGAGGTACACTTTACGTGGGAATGACTGATAGTATCTCCGACTCTCGGAGTTTATAGTTGCCTGGATATACATGTCTCACACCTTCCATGCGTCAAATGAAACCTTGAAAATATTGTAATTCTATGAATGTTTTCAGCTGCTTAAATCGTTGGTTTTCTTTCTTCTTCTTTGAGAAGGTTGCATACAAGATGGATGCAATTTTATACTTCGAACAACTTCGTTGAAACTACATCTTTTGTCATGATGTACTGTACGTATTCCCGTTTACTAACCAAGATCCTTCTGTTAACCTTTGTTGCCCTTCTATGCGGTTCGGAGAAGTACCGTTCTCGCACCAGTCAGGTAAGTGGCTTTTTCCATTAACTCAGGTATCAGTAATGAAATTTGAATGGCTTCCTTCAATTGCATAAATGCGAAGGGAATTATTTTGCTTTTGTTTTACTTTCCGGAATACGTTTATAATTCGGTAATAAAAAATATTGGCTATTTATAGTCATATTAAAATTTGACTACTTTTATTCTACATTTTTCTTTTCTTTTGGCACCTTAGCTATAATATACAGTATTATTTTATTATTTATTTTAGATTTTATTTTCGGATTACCTCGAATTTAAAGAATAACTTAAAGGATAAAGCTCTAAATGTTAAAGTTTTATAATAAATTTAATATTTTTTATAATTTATATTATGCGTTATTTGTAATTTCGTGCAGAAAATGATTTTGCATTATATAATATCTGTGAAGCATTTTTTTTACTTCAGTTTTATGCTAATTCTAATTATATCCGGTAGGTGACTCTAAAGCAGTGTTAAATTCAGTGTAATGATAGACCGGAATATTTTAAAACGGGACGATTTATGCACAGGCTCATGAGGCACCAGCTTGGGGAGCGGTGGGTGTCCCATTAAAGGAGTTAAATTCGTCCTAATTGTAAACATGAAAATGGAGACAATCGAAAATAATCCTTCTTCCCCTGCATCCCCAAAGACGATGAATCTGCGTTTATTCACCTTGGTCAAATTAATGTGGAATCAAGTGGCCTTGATTCAATGTTGATTTGAGGAATAGGCTTTAGAAACAGAGGAAACTGTTGGAGTTTTCCCTTCCGAACACAGTTTCTAAGGGTCATTCATTTTAAACGAGACGCGAAAAAAAAAAAAAAGTTGGAAATTTTAATAATTTTTAAGTTTTAAAAAATAACAGAAATTGTAGTACTCCAAGTATACAATCATAAATATTCTGAAATTATACAAAATAAGGAGAAGAAATATTTTATAACTGGTTCTCAATGGATAAAATGACGGTTATACTTGCATGTCGACTGAATTTGACTAATTTTCATTAGTCAAATTCAGATATCACACCCTGAAATGTTACGTATTAGCCTTTCTCGGCCAGATAATACATTTGATTGAATAACTGTATTATTATGAGAAGAATTAGTAATGAATCAGTATTATTAGTGGATAATGATGCTGAAAACAAGCTTATGCAGAATCAGCCAAAAAAAATTACCTTATCACATCACCTGTCCATCCCCTACAATAATTAGTCTAGTTCGTCCTTGACTTTATTCAAACTACCCACCTCCACAACAACAGATGAAAGTTTGTCGATTGCACCAATAATCAACCACCCGCTGAAAGAAAACTTCTGCACATGTCTCCTGCAATCATCCTTCCCGAATTTGAATTTATTTTCCCTCGTGTGTGTAGTCTGGGCAAGAGGAATAATATCATCAGTATTGCGCTTGCTCAACCCATTCAAAACCTTAAGCACTTATTCAGATCATTCCTCAGATGACTAGTCTCCAGACGCTGCACTTTGTAGAAGTGAAGTCCTTCTTGGAAAGACCACCATTTCGTTTTTTCATTAATCTCTTTGCCCTTCTCTGCACCCATTCCAGCAGATCCTAAATTCACAAAATAAATTCACAAAAGTCTTGCTAGTGGGTGAGTTACCAACCCACAAATGTGTATTCAAAATGGTCGAACTGGTCACCATGCATGTCCAGTTACAAGAAAAATTCTACTCCATCATTCTCTGCAAGGCCGAATTGATTGACAAGGCTCTCAACATGTACGCTTTCCTATCGGGTCTTGAAAGAATTGCAGACATTTTCAACGTGTTGTCTGATGCATGTAAAATCTGGCGTTGAGTTGGGAACTGTGAGATAATGGGTTCCCATTTTAGTTCCTTCGCGGGCATCCACCTTATTCTTAAACTCTCATAAATGCCCATCAGAATACCGAATTCACGCCTTATTGACAGTATACAATAGCAGTATTTTTGTGTGATTATTTATTATTAATCTTTGTAAAAATAAAAAAATCTAAAAATGAGTTATAACTAAAATTTTATTAAGAAATTTAAGTAATTAATAAAACTAATTTATACATTTATTTTTTATATGTTAAAGACATAAGGATAAATTCAAAATAATTAAAAATATTGTCCACTTTCAGCGATTGTTGGTAGGTGGCGGTAAAGTCGCAGATTTTATTATTGCTTAAATAAAGTTTAAGACTGAAAATTGATCAATAAATAAAATTACTGAAATAATTAAAGTTTGTAAAAATAAAAGTCCTAAAATGAGTTTGTTTCAACTAAAAGTTTATTAAGAAAACTTAAGTATTTATTATTAATTATTAGTAATAATTATTAAATACATTAATAATTATTTAATTATTAATGTTTGTATCCAATTTCAGTCATGGCTGGCAGATGGCGATAAAATCGCAAATGTTATTATTGCTAGCAAAGTTTCAAATGTAGTTTGCGACTGACAATTAATTAAAAAAATAAAATTAGCGAATATTGTTGATCTTATTTCATTTTTTTAATTAAATTTCAGATAATGTGACTAATAATTTTTTCTTATTTCGATCAGAGATTGAATTTTCCAACTTCAAAGAGGAAAATATATTCAATAATGAACAGTACGCAATCAGATAATGAAAAATATATTCAGTCGCTTTCCTCGTGTTTTAACTCTTGCAAGTGGAGGCAAGATCGAAATTGCAAATTCCAGCAACGTTGCTCTCGTACTCTTCTTAGAGAAAGACTTTGTTTAATCCGAAGGTGTATGCAAAATTCTACGCTTCTGCATTACAAGAGGCCATTTGAGAAGGGTTTCCAGAGTCCAGTTTCCCACCCGAAAGTATTGTATTATTTAGAAAATCTGGTGTATTCGGAATGGTCCAACTGGTCACCATGCATGTCCAGTTGCAAGAAACGTCGGTTTCGTACTTGTGAGATGTCGTTGGTGTGTGGAAATAAGATAATCCAAGAAGATCAGGAGTGTTACAAGAAAATTGAAAACTGCCAAAAACCGCTACATCACAGAAAGAAAAGACGGAGAAGAAGGAGAGGAAAGCGGAGAAAAAAGAAACTGGACCATTCAGATGATGACACAGGTAAGTCCGAATTTTAATAAAAAAAAATCAGAACCCGATTCAGTGCAGAATAAATGTTTTACTAGATTTATTAAATATTTTTTAAATATAAAAGGTTAAATTGTTAAAATTATTATTAAAATGATTGGTTTAAATATTAATTTTTATTAAATATCCAATTAAATTAAATATTATATTGAATATTTATTTTATTTTATTATATTAATTTCTTTATGTTTTATTAAATATTTTTCACTAGATCGGTGACCATTTGTTTGAAAACATTATTGAATCCGTTGTTGTATGTCTTCTTGCTGTACAATTTTTTGGAGCCTTCAATTTGCCTGAAATCAGTTAATAAACTATGTTCTTCATTATCTTTTTGTAGTTCGGGATTTTCATTATGTTATCAACCTCGAGTCGAAGTTTTCTTCACGATTTAGTAAATGTTGAACTTGGAATTTTGTTCCCAGCTATTACTACATTGTAAATTCATTTTCGATATTGATGTCTGTTAACGATTCTATGAAACCTGTGTTCATCTTTTCTATCTTTTCCAAAATTAAACCTCATCAATTTTTTTGGTGGAAGATCAAGGCCCTTTTCTTTAATGCTGCTTTTATCAGTCTGCTGATTGGAGTTGCGTGTTGTCTTTTTTGCATAAACCACATAATTCATTGTCTGTTATCTCTAATTTTGGTTTCGTTTCTTTAAGGTGGATTGAGAATTCAACGATTCTTGTGGAACACACCGAGTGCAAAATAACTATAGAATTTTTATGATTTTTTTTTTCCAATATTTTACAGTTGTTTCTCCATAGAACAACTCTGTGGTCAGGCGCTAAGGCACATAAGTACCCGTGCTTTGAGTGAAACTAGTTCAAGCCTGTGACTGCTAAATACGGTGCTGTATTTAGCAGTCCTGGTGTATAAAATATAAAATTTATTTATTTTTATTTATCTTTTCTAACCCATATTTCAGTTTACACAATATTTATTTCGTTTATGTAAGCTGACCTTTCGGAAACAACTCTCCACGCAAGCGTAGCTCACGGCACATTGCAGTGTGCCGTGAGCATCTGAGACAGTGTGTTTAAAGGGGAGGGGGGAAGGAGACCGTTGGTTGATTTAGTGAGCAGTTAAGCGGACTTTTATTAAGAGGACTTCTGCTTGTGAAGACAATAGGTACAAAGCACTGATTGTCATCACCATGTACGTCCATCCGTCCGCATGTAATAACTCCACTTCTAATGGATGAATTTTCGTAAAATTTTATATTTGGCTCTTTTAGCAACATTTGTCAGGGCATTCGAAATTTCATTAAAACTAGCCGATAAAATATGGGAATTATTATTTCTTCGTCTCTCTGTCTGTCTGTATGCAAGAACTTGACTCTCAGTGGATGGCTTTTTCATAAAATTTTGTTTAACTCATATAAAAGGATTTTCCAAGCCTTTTATAACTTTTTTTTTATCTCTAGATAATGGAAGATTTCTCTATCTGGACAGTAAAAATTGCGGTATTGCCAAAAACAATTTTCTACTTCGCATAATTGGTGGTCGGGAGGCAACAAAAGGAAGCTGGCCGTGGCAGGTGAGAAAAAAAAAAAATGTATATAATATATTATAATACGAAGTACTATTTAGAGTAATAATGAACTGCCTGTTTCAACAGAAGAGAAAATTCACTGTCAAATCCTTTTTACATCATCATTTAATGTTCACACGTAATACGTACAAATTAAAGTACTTATTGAAAGTCTGTCGCACCCCATCCTTTTAATAGAACCCTTTTTTTTTTGCTTTTCTTTTGTTATTCGAGATACCATTTTTTAGATTCGATTGCGTACAAAAACTAGTGTTGGTCATGAGTTTTTCTAGGTTAATTTTTAATTCAGTTGTTGTTGAAAAAATTTTCTAGTATAAACTTTTATTTTTCAATAAAAAGCAACATTAATTTTATTTTTTTATAAAATTTTTATGCGTCATAAATTATGAATTTATGATTCCATTTTTTTTTTTTTTTTTTTTTTTCAGTTAACAATACTTAATCGCTACAGAGAACCTTTTTGTGGTGGAACCCTGCTCACTCCTTTGTGGGTGGTCACTGCAGCTCACTGTATTAGGAAGCGTCTGTTTGTGAGGGCAGGGGAGTACGACCTCGTAACAGATGAAGGAACGGAGCAAGAGATTGGAGTCATGGATACATTTGAACACCCCGATTATGACACTACGACAGTAGACAATGACATTGCTCTTCTCAAACTGCGTCAACCGTTTGAACTAAATGAATTTGTCCAGCCAATCTGTTTACCAGGTCCTGATGAGGAGATTCCCTTGAACACCCCTGCGATCATTCTTGGGTGGGGTAAAAGAAGAAATTCGGCTGTATTCGGAACAGACGTTTTACATCAAGCCGAAGTCCCTATAGTGAACACGAAGCATTGCCGAGAAGTGTACGAAGAATATTACATCAGTGACAACATGATGTGTGCGGGATATAAGCGTGGGAGGGTGGATTCGTGCGCGGGTGATAGCGGAGGACCTTTGTTGTTTAAAAGAGCTGGGAAATGGGCCATCTTTGGTATTACAAGCTTTGGGGAAGGATGTGGTAAGAGAGGTAAGTACGGAATCTATGCAAAGGTTTCCCGATTTGTGAAGTGGATTAAGAGGACTATCAACAAATACACGAGACGGGATCATCCTCGATGATATCTTGATTCGAGTTCGATTTGCTAGTGATTTGTCGAATGTCAGTCAGTTACAACCCAAAAATAAAAGGTAATATTTGAAAGTTTTCAGAGTCCTAGGTTATATTACTTTATTTTGAAATTTATTTAATCAACAAAATTTAATTATTTAAGTTATTGTCGAATAACACGAAAGTATCATATCAGCACAAAATCTATTTTCAATTTAAAGAACTGAAATGGATTGAGAATAGCATAGGATGAAATACACTGCCCTACCATTAATATTCGAACACTTGCATATCTACAAATAACCATTATATTCGGGAAAACTAATAACGCGTATCGACCCTTTATGACAGATTCTAGTCTCCGTGGGACACTCAACTCTCTCCACTGGTTTTACGCAAATGTCCTCCGATATTTCCAGTCATTGGGCCTTCAAAGCGCCGACCAATTCGGCTCTGTTTTTCGAGTAGTCTCTCCTCACACGCAGTCCACGATCCAATTCATTCCAGAGGTTCTCTGTAGATCAAGGGTCTGGACTGGCCAGTCCAGCATTTGGCTTATGTCCTTGAATCAGTCCGCCACAACGCGAGCAGTATGAGTAGAGAGTTGCATGATACAGGTATGGGCCTTCCCCATTGTGCTATCTATGTACATGATACATTATTGTCCAGGACGTCTAAATAGACCTCAGCATTCGTGGTTTTCTCCAACACAACAAATGGTCCCACACTAAACTACGAAAAATAGCCCTAGATACGTGGGCTGTTTTTCATAGTTTAGTTCATTATCATACGTGGTGCTTGGTTAGGACGTGACCAACTGTCAACGGAGGTTTGCATATTAATGACAGAGCAATATGGGATTCATGTGATGATACAGAATCACATGAATCCACATCACAAATGGTCGTGAACGTGCTATACTTTGCATTCACTGATCTTTCGAAGGCAGAGAGTCTGCTTTTACACGAATTCGGCGAATACAGTATTGCAGGTTAAATATTGGACTGTTTTTCTTTCTTTTCTTTTCGTCCAATGTCAGTCCTAACAGCTGAAGGTCATGGAAAAATTGCAATTAAAAATTAGTTATGGTAACATTGATTAATAAGATTAGGAGAATCGCGATATCCGAAGTATTCGAAAGCAGATCCAACTCGGATATTATACGAAATGATAAAATGGAAAGCGAATCATACTCCAGAATTAGATCACACGTTCGCACTTGAAAGGCATTCAATTCAAATTGTTTTTATGAAGATAAATTTTTGTTTCATGCATTCAAGTTTCATGCTGTCTTTTACAGATGATTTTATGTAATTTATTTACAAAGATTTTGTTTATCACCGTTGTACAACATACGTGTTTTAATAAAAACTAAGATTTTTATATAAGTTATTGTATCATCACAACACAGTACACGTTGGACATTACTTCAGACTTAAGTTTTAATACTCACAAAAAAACTTCATTTCAATTTATTTTTGTTAAAATATAAAATTTAGATAAAAAAAAATCTCGCTTTTGATTTCACTAACTATTCTAAATTAATTATAAGGGCATCATATTCCCATATGGATACTTTGAAAAGAAGAACACAATGTTGATTGATTAAATATACCACATTTGTATTACTTTTGCTTGCCTGTGCATTGAAACCATCTTATTGAAAAAGTCCTTATACATAATTTATAAATGACAATTTTTATGTTAATTTATCATAATAATTTTTACTGGTCACGTGTTATTTTACAGATATTTTTCAGACTGCTGCAACGGTTATTAATAAACTTACTAATTTTTCTGTACATTTTATTTTGTGGCATGCTGTAAAAAATATCGACTCAGAAGGGAAGCATTTTCCCTCAAACATTTCTTCACGATCAAATAATAAGTAATACATACTAGTGGCAAGTTTATATTACAGAATTAATTTCGTAAAATAGCGAAAAATAACAAAATAATAACACCAGAATTAAAAATGAAAAACTTTCTTGTCATTAAACTCAAATTGGGTCTTTGCGCACTATGCTACATCCTGTCAGTGACGTAATTTCCGGATCACATCTCACTTATTCTATGTTATAGCAATAATTGTATCACGAATAGACAGATAAGTATAGCGTAAGAAACAGAGATAGAGACAGAGAGAGAAAGGTATTTACATTTTTTATTTTTAAGTTTAAAAGCTATTTAAAGGAGAAAGCATTTAATAAATATTTATTTTTTTAAAACATGCGAGGAACTGAAACAAATATTTCGCAAACAAAAATGTTTTAAGCTAAAATTAATCCTTAATCATTCTTTGAGCAATTTTCAGTGAAAATTTTTATATTTACTATATTTACAGTTTTTCTCGTGACGTCACGTTTTGATATATTCTTCACATTATTCATGGTAGCCTGTTGTACAAATTTCTAAAAATAAACATCGCTGCTGCATATGTTCTTATAATGATGGATTTAAAATAGAAAAACACTATAGAATTTTAATTTTTATTTCATATTTATTATTTTAAAACTTCTTATTAAAGAAGCTGAATTTATTTATACACCTTTCTTTATTTTATAATCCTGACATGAAAAAAGAAATATCGGTGCATGATATTGAAATTTTTATTTTCTGATATGTGATTAAGCTGTGATAAAGTACTTTCTATAGTGATATATGTAATTTAAAAACAGAACAGGGCTCGACAAAAAATGGTTGCCATAGTGATTAAGAAACCATTTTGGTAATTGGTATTTCACAGGTGAAGCTAAAAAACCAGTTTTTCTTTGTTACACTCTCTCTTTTCACCTTATCACATGACTCGAGTTACTGCTTAATGACTTCCATTACTTTTTTAATATCCCCTCCACAGCTGGTGGCCTTTTGGCATTTAGGAGCCTCTAGAAGTACTGCTAAATAAGATTCATCTATAGTGATTTCGTTTTGATCAACAATTTATTTTAAATTTAATAATTAAAATAACCATCCATTTTTTTTTCCTGTTTACTGTAATAAAACAACTCACAGATCTTAAAAATAACATTTATCTGTACAATTATTGGATTGAGCGAATTATTCATAAACACACGCATTAAATCAATAAACACAAACCTTTTAGCACCTCTTTAGCTATACATTTCCTTCCATATTTATTCCATAAATTATAACTTAAATCATCAAATATTTTTTATTAAAATGTCTTGTTTGGTGGGTAAAAAAATATTTTGACTGTACTGCACTTAAAAAACGAGATTTTATTCCAAAATGGTAAAAGCCATTATTTTCTCTGTCCTTTTTAAAAAGAAAGTGCAGATGTTCTTCGCTCCACCTGTTTTAATAATAAAAAATTCACTTCAATTCCTGTTTATCCACTAAGGAGATGCCAGTGAGCAGATGTACTCTTCGCACTTGACAGCATGTCTTGCCAGTGCTCTTTACTCTTTTCTGACATGCTGTTAGCTCCAACGTGTGTTCTACCCAGCACGTGTTTGTTCCCAAGACCTGATTTACTGCATAAAGTTATAAGAATATCAACTTCAGAAAGTGAAGACTGAGGCACGTGAATAAAGAAATTCTCGGAAAAGTCAACCAGAGGAGTCTTCTTCTTCGATGTGGTCTTCCTTGTGCGAACTAATTTCCTTCTAACGTAGAGCGCAACTTTCACAAATACGACTGGAAAAAATAAATAAATAATATTTATTGTTTAATGAAAAGTTTGTAAACTTATTTTATTAAATGTATAGCTATTTTATAATATAATTTTATTTTTATATAACAGGGAGTTGTTATTTTGGCCCTCCCAGTACGAAATGCAACATTGCCCAAGACAGGATTTGTCCTTTATGAAAACGTTCCAGTTTAAAGATTCGTCACGTATTAAACAAGATTCGAACATATACATTGTATCTCATTGAAAAATATGGTTAGTTGGCGTGGCATCGAGCAAACACCACAATAATTCGGTTCCTGAACTACAATGGACAAAAAATAAGTTGGGCAATGTCTTCATCTATAGATTATTAAACAGAATAATCAAACAAAAGAATTAATTAACTTGCACACAACTCTGGGCTGGATTTTGCAGAGTTTGTCAAACATGGTGTATATAAGTGTTACTGTGGCGTATTTATACAATAAGTTATACTTCATTATGATTTAAAACTATAATATTTAGTGAACTGCTAAGACTACCGAATTATGTAATAAATTAAATGAATTGGACAATGAAGAAAGACCGTTGAGGCCATGTTCTTGGAAAGATTTTCTCTTGCCATTGGACGGCTATTTTGCAGTATTGTATTCTTATTATTCTATATTTTTAAATCACAAAAAATAAATATAAGACTACAATTAATTATATATAATTACCTGAATCTTTCTCCTTTCGTCTTAGCTGCAAATTCCTTATTTTTAAAACAGACAGGGTTAAAGTTGTACTAGTAGGGTTATAAGAAAGGGAAAACAGCAACTCTCCTCTTGGACCACACTGCTGTAAATTATTATTATTATTTTATTAATAAAGTTTATACAGAAATTATCGACTTAATATAGAAAATTCCCCTTTCCCTTAAGGACTTGCGACTTCCCCAGAAGTTTCAAAGTCCTTATGGGAAAGGGAAGAGGAATCCTAATTAATGTCGTGCAATAAATTGAATTTATTTGCCTTGAAAGTAGCAAAGACCCCCCGTTAAGAAGTGGGCCAAAAAGACACTAAATAATAATTCTCTGTACAAATGACACTAAATAATTTAATATTTATTTTTATTATTAGATTTTTAAAATACAATTGATAAATTGTTTTTTAAAAATCTAAAATCTTTACGAATCACTGTCATTCGGTGATTCGTAGAGTGCCTCTTATCCTTCGAACAAAAATTATAATCTCCTTGCTTTTGTGCCATAAAAAACCAAAAACCAAACCAAATCATAATCTGCTTCTGAACAATTTTGACTTCAGAGGACAATTCTTGAAGATTATCTTACCTTCTTGAAGATTACTTTATTGCTCGTCCATTTGTTGAAAAACAAATGCTTTATTCGAATATTTTACTATTTCTCCAGGGAGCACCACATGGCTCATTTCTTGGACCTATTTATTCTTTTCATCAGCGGATTTCTCCATGCACTTCCGTCCATCCACGTAGTCGCATATGCTGATCCAGAAAAATCCAAATATGTGGTCTATAGAACCAAAAACAAACCGCTAAATAGTGTATGAGGA
This sequence comes from Mastigoproctus giganteus, assembly GCF_048544385.1. Lineage (NCBI taxonomy): Eukaryota > Metazoa > Arthropoda > Arachnida > Uropygi > Thelyphonidae > Mastigoproctus > Mastigoproctus giganteus. The sequence goes on along the minus strand of NC_143581.1, from coordinate 202,261,485 downwards.
AAAGAAACTCGAAAGAATGAATGAAACCAAATTGCTGGGAATCTAGCTGGACAGCCAGTTAACGTGGAACAAACAAATGATTACCATACGCAAAAAAAGCTGACAGCTGAAGAATCTAAAACTGAACGCGTACATCAGTTGAGAAAGAAATTGTGTGTTCAGTTTCAGGAGTTCTTTGAAATGTGCCATTGAGCACAAAGAAGTGGAATTCCTGAGCATCTACCAACGGCTTCATCGCGCTGAGGTTCTCTTTGTTTGCAATGCTCTGAAGACATCAGACTTCCCTCCTCTATTAAGATTATTTCTTCACAACAATAGAAGGAAAAAAAAATATATATCATTCAACTTAAGAAAGCAAGCAGACCTCAAGGTTCCACTTTTCAGAAAAGCCATCAGGCAGATAAACGTTTACACAGGCGCAAACACCCCCACAAACATTTTGTAAATATCAAAGGGGGCACTTCACTAAACCGGTTCTTTACTTCGGCACCACCAGCAAGTGTCAGAGAAGTTTAAAATAAACCATGAACACAATCGTTAATCGTATTTAACAGTCACGGATTGATTTCACGGGGAGTACTCCTTGAGTACCCTCCATGAAAAGTTTGTGCGCTATTGCAATATTGCTCCTGACCACTCGGCTACGTCAGACAACAGAGCACATTTCCAGGGATGCCTGAACTAAAATTACCTTGCCCTAAGTGAAAGCAAATATGTAGCCAGTTTGTAAATATTTTCCATTCACTCCCTAGAAGGGTAATTTTGAATAAATGCCACGCTGTCTCTTCATTAATGCTACGTTTTTTTTTGGAAGTTGGATTTTCAACAGCCCAGGAGCAACTTAATTGTGCCATGAAATGCTAAAATAATCAATAAAATAAGATAATATATAAATACTAGGAAGTTTAAAAGGAGGGTGTGACAAAAATACGCCCCATCGAACTTTTGCCACATCCCATTTGGTTCATTAAATGAAAGATTGAGTCACTTAGGCGTGAATTAAAAAACTCTGAAGTCAGTTTAGTTAGGGATGTATGTGCCATCATCTTTTGAAGGGTTAAGAATTTATGCACAAGAATTACTTAATAATATTAATTTAATGTAAATCCAGGACATAAACATATGGAAAGTATTGAACAGTTTTCAAACATAAAGCTACTATATTTAAAAAATTACAAATATTATTTGATTTAATTAAATGTATTTCCAACAACATAACTGTGTTCGAAAATTTGGTTATCACTATTGCAAGATAAAGAATTTTTGACTTAAACATATACCATTCTGTATTTCAGGAAAAAAATAATAATAATCATGAGTATTATTAAATAAATGAAATTTTTAATTTTCTTAATTAATTATTAAACAAATAAATTTATAATTTGTAACGTGATGCTCATTTATCAAAATTATTTATTGCAATGTATAAAGTATTAGAACCGTTTGTGGATTATCACACTTGAAGAAAACGCCTCATTTAAAGCTAAAATTTTGCCTTCACAACGAGTTGTAACGGTATTGAATTACTTTCAAATGACACCACTCCCAAAAAACGTTAGGGGATATTTTATATTTAAGGTAGCACCGTGACTAAGCAGCAGATTAACATTTTGTTGATGTAACGTAATCTCTAAAAGGTTAGTCTACCAATTGGCACCGCCAAAGAGCCCCCGGATATTATTGAACAGATCTGGGGTTGGCACAGCTAAGGTGGCTAGGCTATAGGCTCTCCCTTATTATCAAAATAATGCATATTTTTTACTGCTACAGGGTTATTAAACCTTAATGACTCCCCAGAATACTGCTTTTGCCACCACCCTTTTAACTACTTTGGCCCTATCAGAGGGAGCAGCACTGCCCTTATCCACTAGTTTCAACAAATGTTTGAAAATAGTGCAATATCAGGGCAACTCGTTGCGATTTAAAACCAATGGAATTCTTCACTCACATCATATCAAACATTGCCTTCACAACGAGGTGCACTGGTATTGCACTTCACTTTCAAAGAAAGGCCACTTGCCTGATTCGGATTACACATTAATTTTATAATTTATTTACTAAAATGTCGTATATTTATACATAAATTAAATTTCATGATGATGTTAAAATAACAGTGAAAATTTTACTAAAATAAGACCATAAATCAATGAAAAACATGTAATGGTGACCTTTAGTAGCATACCAAGAAATAAAATAAGAAAATATATAAATACGAGGAAGTTTAAAACTGTGGGTGCGACAAAAATACGCCCCAGTGACAACATCAGACTCTTGCCACATCCCATTTGATTCATCAACTGAAACATTGAGTCATTTGGGCGTGGATTAAAAACTCTCAAGTCAGCTTAGGGATGGATGCGTCATCGTCTTTTGCAGGGTTATAGAAAGCAGCACGAAGAATCAAGGAATAGGGGTTTTTCTTACTTTTATTATTCTAAAAATGCACCATAACAAATTCTGGGCTAGAGCCTTAGACTACGATAGGATTCATTGAATGTGAGAGTTAGTGCAAACGCATCATTTTGCTATCAGGGATAAGGAGGTGATTATACCCTTATATAAGGCACTGGTCAGACCACACCTTGAGTACTGCACACAGGTATGGAGGCCTCATTTTAGGAAGGATGTAGAGTTGCTTGAGCGTGTACAGCGAAGGGCAACAAGATTGGTGAGGGGAACAAAGGGGTGCTCTTACTTTCTTACCAAGAAATTAGTTGTCAGGGTTCGTAAAAACGACAATTTATCTTACAGAGGTTAATTGGCGGCTAATATGGTAGTGCATTGGATGCGCCGCACCAGGGCCCCAATCTAGGGGCTCCAATATGTGCATTATTTTTTGTGTCAACATAAATAGGCGAGGCCCCTTAAACCTTTTTGCATCCGGACCCCAAAGTACCTTTGCACGGCACTGATGATAGTAAAACTAATACTTTTCATACAAACACCCAAAATTTAGTAGAGCCTCCATTTATTGTGTAAAATTCCTTCACAATGATTTGCATTGGTATTGCACAAAATGTTACCGGTAATTTTCATCTTATTTAAAACATAGTAGAATGTTTAAATAGCAGAGTATAAGGCCCTTTCCTATTTCATGAAGATAGTTTTCTCTTACTATCACTCTTTTTCAGTTTGTCCTTTCTTTTCTTTTCTCACGTTTATCCTTTTGGGTCTCGGAGAGTAACAGTATTTACTCATCCAATCCACCTATCTCCTTGGACCGTTGGAACGGATTCGTTTTCTGAAATCTGTGGTGTTTAAATATACGTGCTCTGAGTGACCGGACCTCAAGCCGATGACTGCTAAATACGGTACTGTTTCTTGTATTCTTTCTGTTTTGTGAACTCCTCTGACCACGTGGTCGTCCCGGAGTATAAACAGAAAATTTATTTATTTAAAAAAAGCCTCAACTTAGGGAAATGCAGAAATCTAAAAATAAAAAAAAAAAAAAAAACATTTTGAAATAAAGAGGAACTGGAGAAGTCGAGATAAGTAATGACAACTACGTCTTGACCTAAAGAGAGGAAGTTATAAAACAAAATAATAACAGAAAAACTAGAAAAAAAATAGAAAATAAATGAATGAAGGAAACAAGGAATTTTAAATATTAATAGGTGCATTCACTATGGTAGAAAACATCACAAAAAACAGGAATAATACATAGAGCTGATTCTTTATTTGGGCCACCAAATATATTTGTTATTTTAACCTCAAACAGATAATTTGATCTGTAGTTCATACACTGATAAAATCGGTGGCGCCACAATTGCAGAACTCCTTGGTTAACTGACACCAGAAGGGTACATGTGGAATGCTGGTAGCATGCTTTCAGATGCATTCTTTCCTTCACGTCAGCCAGAGATTGAATACTGCTTGATCCTGATAACCAGAAGTTACAAAGATGGAAGTCCAAGAGGTGAGATGGATAAGCAGTGGAAAAATGCTGAGGAATGTGGCCCTAGACAAACGTGGCCCGAAGCAACTGTTCTGCTGGCTGAACAACGTATAGTGGAGCTCCATTCCTCATAAAAAAAACAGTGCAAACATCTTCTATCATAAAATTCAGGAATCATATGATGTCGAGAACATTACGCAAACGATATTCTTCGACACCATATTATGCAAATGATGTTCTCTGATTGATCACACAATGTGGAGAATGAAAAAGGACTTGGGGATGATTGTGCATCAGATATGAAGTTCTCTGAGCCGTGCTGACAGGCTGCCAGGACAGCTCATGTGGACTTTAGTATATGATATACAGGAACTTTGCTAGCAAGGACAAGAAAGTGATTGCAGGATCATTTAAGCAAGACTGGAGTAATAATTCAAAGAGAGCATGGGTTTGTCAAGGTGAAGTCTTGTCTGATCAATTTGATTGGATGCTATGATGTGGTCACAAAGGAACTGGATGAAAAAAAATAATAATTTTGATATCATATACTTGGATTTCAGGAAAGCTTTTGATACTGTTGCACATGGAAGACTACTGTACAAATTGGAGCAGTTGGCATTAAAGGCAAGTTGCTACAATGGATAAAAGGGTTATATATAAAAAATATCAACATTTTAAATTAAATCCAGGAGCGTTAAGATCCCGCACTCGTATCAACCACTGCACATGTTTTTAAGAATCCACGGGAAAAGGAGAACATTTTTTTTCTTTATAAGATGGACTTTCCTTTAATTTGTTTTTGGAGTAAGCAGGATTTAAACGGCACAGACATGAAAATGATCTTAATTCTTATAGCAGAACAAACTTGCCTGTGCAAACCGTTTCCTTAGTATTGCACTACTTTTTTAAACAGATAACCCCGAATAAAGGTTAATCGGATATTTGTTATAAAGATGAGACTCCTGTGGCGGCATGTTTTATGTCTAACTGATCCCTCATCAGAGAGCAGGTCTCTATTTGCAACAGGCTGACAGAACAGTTGTACAGACGTGAGCTACCATACTGTATACAAAATCAGTTCTACAGCTAAACCTATCTGATTTGTTTGTGTTATCACTAGACCACCTGCGATCTGATGAGGGACCAGTTAATCATGAAATAGACTGTCAGAGCAGTGTCATCTTTTAAACAGGCTAATTAACCTTTTGGCGAGGCCATCAAGTAGTTTGAAAGTACGTACAGTTGAAGCTCTTTATAGCGACCCTCTTTTTAGCGTTCCATATAGTTGGTCCTGGCCAATTTCTCATTGATCTAATGCTATTTTATAAACAATCGATATAATACCCTAATCGATACGGAGCAGCCTCCGTAGCCGAGTGGGCAGGAGCGGGAGTGCAGTAGCACACGCTCTTTGAGTAGACCGGGGTTCAAGCCCCTAACTGCTGAATACGGTCGCTCTGCCAACCCGCACTGGACCAGCGTGGCAGATTATGGTCCATTTCCCTCAGCATGAGTTGTTGAGGAGGCTTCCATCCTGCAGTGGGTTGATAATGGCTGCACTTTACTTTTTTTTTTTTTATAATACCCTTCCAATATAACGACCCTTTGCTCATTCTCCTCGGGGGTCGTTATATAGCATTAGCATTACCATTAGCAGATGCATATGATGCAAGAAAGCAAGTTTTTGCAGCATCAGCAAAAAATAAAATAAAATAACCCTCCCATTTCACCCCTCCATTCGTAACAAATGCCTGTCCAGCTCAGCTCAGCTCAAATTTATTTAGGCTATCAACTTCCACAACAAAAGATGGAAGTTTGTTCCACCAATCAACTACCCGCTGGCTAAAGGCAAATTTTCGCACATCTATTCTTAAACTGTCTTTCCTCAGTTTGATGAATTTATTCACCCTCAGGTTCTTAATCTAGCAAGAGGAAGAACCCCATCAGCATTCAGCTTGCTCAACCCATTCAATGCTTTATACACCTCAATCAGATCACCTCGCATGTGCCTACTCTCCAGGCGCTGCAATTTGAGAGAGAGAGAGAGAGAGAGAGAGAGAATCTTTATTACCCTTCACGGCCATAAAGCCAGGGGCTTACAGTTTCCCAAACTTCCGGGAGAATTGAACAATTATTTACAAAAAGGTAATTTTACAAAGAAAACATATTATAATACAAAGGAGAGAACTCCTTACGAGAGTTAAATCTGATTGAGCTGGCTTAACATCGAGATAAGAGCACCAGCTCAATCAGACAGGAACAGATGCAAGGTATACATCAGTCATTGCTGATTAGTCCTACAGGACATAATTTGTTTCCGGTAAGTCCGGTCAGCAGCGAATTTGTTCAGGTCGGCGTCCAGTGCCTGGGTTTGCTTGAGCATCTGCTGAGGAAGGAACCTGTCCGAGAGATGGAGTCGTGCTGAATGCGAGTACAGCTCGGGATTGGCCCTAAGGGCAGTAGGGGGGATCCTCCAGCCACAGGTATCCCAGAATGAAGGTGTTGCCATTATGCCTGTTAACATCTTGACTGTTGCTAGGAGGCGTTGGTCGTCGACTAAGGTGGGAAGCCGTGGAATTCCGAGAGAGTTGGCAAGCTGTGTGGTACGAATCAGAGCTGGAAGGTTGTGCTTCCTGTTGGCCCACTTTAGGAGCCAGAATTCTGTGGCAAAGAGTGGTTTCTTTATTGACGGTGCCGCTGACGCCCAAATTTCAGCAGCATAGAGTAAAGGTGGAAAGATAACTGTTCTTATGTACCTCACGGTTATCTTTTTATCTGTGATATGAAGGAGATGTTGTTTTGCTATCCACCGGAGTCTTGAAGCACGTGTGAGGAGCATATCCATGTGGGCGTTGAATCGAAGTTTTGGGTCGAATACAACGCCCAGATCACGATGGCTGGACACAATTGGGATGAGGGTGTTGCCAACCGAAGGCTGGAGAGAAGAAGGAGTTTGCTTCAATGAATACACCATGAATTCGGACTTAGCAGGATTGATCTTGAGACCAAACTGGCAGAGGTAAGATGTGACTGTGGTGAGAGTGTTGTTAATTTCCACTTTTACCAGATCTAGGTCTTGACCGGGGATGATGGGAGTGAGTATCTTGATATCGTCCGCATAGCTCAGTAGACATTGAGAATGTGCAACCAGTGGGAAGATAATGGATGAAAACAGAAGGCCCGAAAGGACCCCTCCTTGTGGGACTCCTGCGGTGACGGATCTAGTAAGGGTGCGATCTCCTGTATGAAGCTTTATAACTCTGTTATTCAGAAGAGAGGAGAGAAAGCATAATATGTTCCCCGTGATCTGAAAGTGGCATTCCAGGAGAGTGAGAAGTTGGTTTACTTGGACGGCATCAAATGCAGCCTCAATGTCTAAGTAAGTCACAGCTAGTTCCTGCCTATTCTCCAATGCTGACAAGATAGTATTCGTGGTGGCTAGCAGATTGGTGATCGTTGATCTGTTTGGGAGGGAGTAGTGAATTTGGGCTGGATTACTGGGCAAAATCTGCTTAGTGAGGATGGGGAGTAAGGCCTTCTCCAGGAGCTTCAGCAGGCTGGAGGAGTTGGAGATGGGTCGGAAGTGTTTAGGTTTCGATGGCGACTGAACTTTGGCTAAAGGTTTGATGAGATAGTTTTTCCACTGCTGTGGGAAAATTTTGTTCGAGAGTAACTGGTTGAAGATAATTAAAAGTGGCTGAATAATGTACGGACTTAGGCATTTGAGCATGAATTGGGGAACTCCATCATCACCGGTGGTTGACGAGGCAGGTGTAGTATTGATGGCTACGATCAGCTGTTGTTTTGTAATCTGAATGTTGTTCAACACTTCTTGCTGGATGGGCTCTGTTAGTAGAGCTAAATCTGAGTTTGGCATAGGATTACGGTTAAATCTTGTGACGAAATCGAGCCACAATTCAGGATCAAGTTGTAAAGGAAAATGAGGGTTCACTTTCTTGTATGGAATTTTTCCTTTAGCCAGCTCACGGTCAACGTATAATTTGATTGCCTCAGATTTCAGGCGATTAAATTGAGCCCGTGCCCTTGAATAAACGATACGATCATTGACATTTTGAGACTGTTTCCATGTGTGATGGAGCTGTTGCTTCAGCTGGAAACTCATTTTGAGTTCAGAATTCCACCAAAGTCTTGTATATGGACTGATTGTGATCTTTTTAGAGGCAGCATATTTGGCAACCGTGTTGATCCAGTTTGTGAGAATGTTCACAGCTAGCTCTGGGTCACAAGTCTCTAAGGTCACCCAGGGAATGAGAGAGGCGGCTCTGATGCACTTATCTACGTCAAGTAAGTTGGGGCTAGTGATGTCAACCTTTGTTGTTGTCCTTCTGGCTTCTAATTTGGGGGCTGGCAGATATGCGGTCACATGTATCGGGACATGATCAGAGTCAAATGACGTTTCTGTAATGTAATCAAGGGTGCAAGGGAAAGAGGCTAGAACTAGATCTAAGAGGTTATTCCTCCTGGTTGGAGCTTCATTAATAAGTTGTAGGTCAGCACATCTGAAGTGTGCCAGAAGATCCTTTTTCAGATTAGATAGCTGAGGAGGTAAATTGAAATCACCACAAACTAAGTAAGAAGCTGTGGGATGCAGCTGATTGATTAACCAGTTGGAAACTTCAAGGATGATTTGCTGGGACGGCTTTGGGGGTATATACAGCACACAGACGTCAAACGTCACGAAGTTGTATCCTAACGTAACGAGGATTGCTTCATAGTTAGGAGAGTTACTGGATTTATTATCCAATAGCTTGAAAGCGGATTTCTTGTAGAATATTGCGACGCCTCCACCCTTGCGTGCAATCCGAGATGTGAATACGACCCCATAATCAGCTGGGGCAGCTGCCGCTAGGAATTCTTCATCATCATTCAGCCAGGTTTCGGTGATGGCGAGCAGGCCAAAATGTCCGGGGAGCAGAATTTGCTCCATAGTATCAAGCTTGTTCCTAAGACTACGCACATTCTGATAAAAGATGGTTGGTGCAGGCAGGTACTCTGGGCACTTTGATACGGACGGGTGGTCTCTGACATGGCACTACTCGATTCAGCGGGGTGTGTCTAGGATTGACGAGCACAGGGATCGGCATATTGGTGTTCTGTGTCTGTGATTCTGGTTGCGGTAACAAGATCTGGGATTGCTATGAATCAGGGTACCATTGGTGGGAGTCCTTTCCATTACTTCTATATCGCTGCCCGAGATATGGCATAACAAGAGCTCCAGCAGGCCAGATTTCAGGATTGAAGAGTGCTTCAAAATCTGCATCAGCTACATCGATCTTAAAGGAGGCGTAGGTGGGATATTTTGTGGACAGCTTAGTGACTCTACCGTTCATTTTGAATGCAGCAAGAAGGTTTTCCACATCATCAGCTGAGGTAGCAGGGGACAGCCTACTAATGAAGACATTACGCATCCGCTTGTGCATCATTCGAGTATTCGCAATTTGCATCTTGCTGAAGTGAAAATTGGTTCCAATAACTTTAAGATTGGGGCTCAGTTCCTTAAGAGTTGGATTACGGGTCAGTGTTTGTTCTTTTGTTCGTTGGCTTGCAATCATTGCATACGTTGTAGTGTCTCTATGGGTCTTTACATTAGATACAATCGTATCTAAATTTGCAGAACTTAAGCCTTTCTTCGTAAGAGCACTCCTTTGTTCCCCTCACTCATCTTGTTGCCCTTCTTTGTACTCGTTCTAGCATCCTTCCTAAAATAAGGCCTCCAGACTTGTACACAGTACTCTAGGTGTGGCCTGACCATTGCCTTGTATAACGGGATAATCACCTTCCTGTTCCTGCTAGCAAATTCCTATTTACAAGACTCCATGACCGGTCTGCACTGCTCAGCGAACTTCATATCTGATTGCACAATTACCCCCAGGTCTTTTTCACTTTCCACTTCCTGAGCGTTGTACCACACAGTTGGTACGTTTCTTTTGGGTTACTGCTACCCATATGCAGTACATTTGCCCAACTTATCTAGATCCAGTTGGAGTAGCACACTGTCTTTATTGTCGTTAACAACCCTGCCAACCTTTGTATCATCTGAAAACTTGGACATTTAGAGTGGCAACTGAATTTAATTGTACACAACCAAGGCTTTTATTGCCATTTTAACTAGTTAACTCTGGTATAAAGAAAACATATACTTAGGGAGAAAACAATAAGCGTCCCAAGATTATACTTTGCCTTTTTGCAATAGATAACAGCAAAATAGATAATGGCAGCAAAAACGAAATTTAGGAATAGTTTATATTATGTGCAAGAATTATTGAACTTCTTTGCACTCCATTATTAATATTCACTTATTCACTGAAATTAAAACTTCCAAATTTTTTTAAATCCAGTTCCTCTAAATCCATTTGTTTTATTAATTTATTACATACATTATGAAAATCGTTCTTGAATATATGTTATATAATTTTTTTTTGAACCTGCATATATTAATCATATATCACTCGAAAAATCTCAATCAGAATAAAGTAATTGATACGTTGCGGAAGTGACGTTTCAGCACAGGAAATATAATTGCCTAATAATGCAATAAAGTCGCAGTATTAATGATCAAATACAAATGTAGGTGTTCTTATTTATTTATTATTTTAAATAAATTTTTAATAAGAATATCGCAATTATTGAACATTACTCACCAGAATGTTATTTTTACATTTACATTCTTAACTTTTTTTTCCAAAAGTTCCAAAAAGTTTTTTTGGAAGACATTTGAGAATGAGTACACTGTAGTTATCAATTCTGCTTTAGCCGTTAGATGGCAGCACAGTTTAATGTGTATTTATTTTATCCCCCCCCCCCCCCCCCCCCGAATTTTACTGTATATTTTCAGTAGAGGAGAAAGAATTCATATCAACCTTAAAATATAATTTCGAACATTGGAACTAAAATAATTATACTTAATTATATCTATAAATACAACCATTCACAAATTAAGAGAAAAATAGTTACGATACAATAAATAATAAGAGCAAGCGTGATTGAAAAACTTATGTTTATTAAATTAATTAAGAAACAGTATAAATCAGAAATGATTCTTTTCTCAGCCAATGCCACTATAACCTTTAAATTTAATTTCTAAGAGCAATAATATATGAAAAAGAAGATCATGGTGCTTGGAAGACAGTTATAATTTTGTCTTCTTCAAATCTGGGGACAACATGACTTCAAAATAAAAGATAAAGAATTTTTGAAATAAACACATATACTGTAATTCTGGGGACGTAATTATTATGTTTTTTTTTTTTTTTTTTTTTTTTGCCAGTACGATTGAAACTGCTTAGCTCTTAATCAATGCAGTATTTAGATAGTCTAAGGCCCTCTCATGCATATTTTGAGGCCCTTCGATCCTCAGTAATCCTGTTGATCTATGAGGGCACTTGAGTAAGTCCATTCTGTGACTCATAATGGAAGAAAGTATGCTTTCACAACAAGCTTTGATATTGCACTAGTTTCAAATAAATAACGTCACTCACCAAAAAGGGTTACTGCATTTTATTTACCGCAATTTGCATTTTATTTAAACGATAGCAGAATGGATAAATAGCAGATCACCTCTAAAAGGTTTATTTGACAATTGCACTACCCAGGCAGTACAAAATGGGAAACGCACTGCAGGTACCTGTACAAGGCACATGCACCTGTACATTAAAAAAACCCCACAATATATATCGTAATTTGAAATGTTGCACATATATTCGTCCTTCCCTTCGCGTTGAACGAATAAGTCCTCCATGCACGCTAGTGGAAAGTAGGAATTAATTTAAAACTGAATCGGAAATCCTGTGACCGGATGACTCATGGGTTTTTACACAGGAAATTTTTCTGTGTATTGGCCGGTTTATCATAAGTAACAAATTCATATACAAGGCGATTTTCTATCCATCTGAAGAACAAAAAATGCTGTTTAAAAACAGAATTAACACTTGAACTATATTTGTTGTTGTTGTTTGGTTTTTAGGAGCATTAGCAACTAAGGCCATATTGCTCCAGGATATGCGGTGGTCATTCCTTAACCTTTCCGCATCCTCCGTATTTGGTGGTGACGGGCTCGAACCCCGGTCTAATCAAGAAGCGTGTGCTACGCACTGCTGCTCCTTCCCACCTGGCTACGGAGGCGCCTAAACTATATTTAGCAGTGTTGGGAAATTCATATTACAACACGTTCAGGGTGTCGACCACGTTTATCAATAATATGTCGCAGTGGGAGTGTGAAGTTGTGAAAAACATATTCCAATGTTTCCTCCAAAACAAGAAAAAAATCATCTTGAACCGTTTTCTACAGTGCAGGAATATTTCATGGATTCTTCAGACTCATTCTGTCTTTGAGATAACTCCGAAATAAAATTCAGATGGATTTAAATGAGGTGAGATAGGAGGACACGCCAATTATTCGCCTTACACCTGACAGCAGCTGCTAAAAACATCCTGTTGTCAGAAACTTCAGGACAACTTTGAAGAGTATCAGTGTGCTAATCAAATCTCCAAACCTTTTTAGAGTAACGATGTTGTCAATGCAAAAAATTCGAAAATTGCAAAAGAATAAAAAAATAAACGCGTGGCAATTTAAAAATTTGATCAGTGTTCACTTATCATATTTATCCATTTCGATGTGAGTATTATTACAGATTAAAGAAACATCCGTCTTCTATCTTCATAGAAACCGTGTAGATAAACACGCATGCGCTGTTTAAAGATAAAATTCGTTTTCTTATCTGACAGCTAATGTAGGAATGATGCTTGTACAGCACTTACTGAAATGATAAAACTGTTTACAAGATATTCATTTACAATTAATGGTTAGTTCAATATATAAATAATTATTCAACTAACCAGGAAATATATATATACACGAAAATAAGGATTTAATTTTTATTTTGTACGTAATTTCATATTTTCTTATAGAGATAATATAAAAGCAAAATAACAACGAAAAACTACAAAAAAAAAGAAACAGTAATAAAAAAGAAATGAATAAAGAAAACATTTTTGTTTTAAATAATAATAAATGAATGTACTAAGGGAGAAAACATCAGCAGGGTACACGTGGAATGCTGGTGGCATGCCTTGAGATTCATTCTTTACTTCTCAGCCAGAGATTGAATATTGCTTTGATCCTCATAACAAGAAGTTACAAAGATGGAAGTCCAAGAGGTGAGATGGATAGGCATTGGCAAAATGCCGAGAAATGTGGCCCTTGACAAATGTAGACCGAAGAAACTGTTCTGTTGGGCGAGCAATGTGCAGTGCAGCTCCATTCCTCATAAAAACCGTCCTGGCACCCTATATCATAAAATGCTGGAATCATATGGAGTCAGAGAACACCACGCCATATTATACAAATGATGTTCACCGATTCCTTCACATTTCATTCACAATGAAAAAGACCTTGGGGGTAATTGTGCTTCAGATTTGAAGTTCTGTGAGCAGTGCAGACAGGCTGCCAGAGTAGGTCATGGGATCTAGTCAATGATATACGGGAATTTTGCTAGCAGGGATAAGGAGGTGATTTATCCCTTCATATAAGGCAATGGTCAGGCCACGCCTTGAATACTGCATACAGGTCTGGAGGCCTCATTTTAGGAAAGATGTAGAGTTGATAGAACGACTACAGAGAAAGGCAACAAGACTGGTGAGGGGAACGAAGGGATCCTCTTACCAAGAAAGGCTTAAGTTCTGCAAGTTAAGCATCTGGAGACGGCACGTGCGGGGTAATCTGATTGAGGCGTATGGTTTGAGCAGGCTCAATGTGTTAATGGGATTCTTCCTCTTGCTCAGATTCCTCACCTGAGAGGGCATAAATTCAAATTGAAGAAAGACAGCTGTAGAATAGATGTGCGGAAAGTTTCCTTTAGCCAGTGGGTAGCTGATTGCTGGAACAAACTTCCATCTGTCATTGTGGAAGTTCATAGTCTAAATAAATTCAAGGAAGAAGTGGAAAAACTTTTGAAGCAAATGGATGGGTGAAATGGGAAGGGTTTTTTTTTTTTGGTTGATGCTGTATAAGATTTTTTTATTTGGATCATATGCCTCTACTAATGCCGATGATAATATTCCCTAATGAACTTTCTTCAAATAATCAACGATGACATATTCCATTGCTACTACTATGGCTGCATAAATATGAACGTCAGTAGCTTAGGTAGGGTACGAGAAATGTTGACCTGGACTGCAGAAACAATTGCTTCAGAACGAGTTGCCTTGGAATCGCACTACATTCAAACTGTTTGAAGATAGTAGACATCTGATTTTGTAAGGGACTGTTCCTGGAACGTTAGTTCAACTCCGCCTTTTATCTCTATGAACAGCAGTACCGTTGTAAGAGGGATAGAAATGTGATTAGTTTAGGTTAGTGTGTATCATGTGTTTTGCTGTTATTATGTGTCGCTTGGGTATAAAGAAGCATCAATCACCTGGAAAGATGATTCTGGGTACTCGTCCACACCACGGGATGTGGGCCAGTCCCAATGGAGTTCGTATTGTCTGAATTCGAGACTCGCCTGATGTTGAAAAAAGCTCTTCTGGGTCCGACTCCATATTCCTCTGGGGTCCCACTTCAGAGAAGGGAAAAATAAATAAATAAAATCTGAACAGCCGTGCAGTTCAAGTACACTCATAAGTGTTTGAAGCTAGTACGTACTGTAATTAGCATATTAACCTGTTCGACATGACATTACATCGCTTGATGTTTAATTATTTTCACAACTTTGAAATAAATAGCCGATTAATCTTTCAAAACAGCTGTCATTTAGTTTAAAGTAGTGCAATACCGATGAAACCCGTTGTTCTGATATTAGCATCAAGGCCTCCTGGACACGAACAACTTAATAATCAAAAAGTTTGTTTATGCACGGGTAATGCACACATCATTTTGACTACCAAGGTGGTTTTAATGCATCATTTTAATTGTATTTCATCACAACGAGTGGCCGAGGTATTGCACTGCTTTGAATAAGTAACGCTTCACCGGTGGAGAAGACTAATGTTACTTATTCTCGAAGGATACCACCACCCAGACAACACCGTTTGTAGAATGGTATGGGATAAGATACTGTGTTATCCACATACTGTCCCTATTAGACTAAAGAAAGCAAAAAGGTGTAGGAAAATGATAGTAGGAGAAGAAGAAGGGGTCCCCAAATTCCATTTTTCTTTTGACCCCATAAAGGTATAACACTCCACTTATTTTCCTTTAATTTGTTTTTGCAGCCAGCAGGATTTAAACGGCACAGATATGGAAATGATCTTAATTCTTATGGCAGAACAACATTTCCTGTGCAACCCGTTTCCCTAGTATTGCATTACTTTCAGACAGATAACGTCGAATAAAAGTTTATTGGATATTTGTTATTAAATGAGGCTGCTTTGACGGCATGGTTTATGGTCAACTGGTCCCTCATCAGACAGCAGGTGGTGTCTAGTGGCAACACCCGACAGAACAGGCGTACCACCATACTGTATATAAAATTATAGTTTTACAGCTGAACCTATCTGATTTATTTGAATGTTATCACTAGAGCACCTGCGATCGGATGAGGGACCAGTTAATCCTGAAAGAGGCTGTCATAGCAGTCTATCTTTCAAACAGGCTAATTAACCTTTTGGCTAGGCCATCAGTTTGAAAGTAATGTATTACCAGGCAACTCTTCACAAAGGAAAGTTTGTTCTGCCGTTAGAAATACGACTTGCTTTATGAACGCAATTAAATCTTATTCAGTAAAAAATTCTCAAATGTAGTCACAGTTCAAGAAATGTAGGATTAATTTCTTCCATAAATGGCCACCTATTGACAATATACAGTCGAAGTTCTTTATAGAGACCCTCCTTTTAATATTCCACACGTTATAACGTCCTATGTGGTTGGTCCCGGCCAATTTCTCATTACCCTAATGCTATTTTATGAACAACCGATATAACGCCTTTCTGATATAACGACCCTTTACTCATTCTCCTGGGAGGTCGTTATATAGGAGTTAGGATGATTATCCTATCATGTCATGTTTTTTGTTTTTTTTTCTTTAGCTAGCTGGATTTAAACTGCTTTGCTCTTAATCAATGCTGTATTTAGATAGTCTAAGGCCCTCCCATGCATATTTCGAGGCCCTTCGACCAACAGTAATTCTATTGATCTATGAGCTACTGCGCTTTGGGAACCCAAATCTGTGTCTTTGACATCACAAGAACCTATGCCTTCGCAACGATTTGCATTGGTATTGCACTACTTTCAAACAATTAACGTCACTCACCAAAAGGGTTACCGGTAATTTTCATTTTATTGAAAAGATAGCAGAATGGATAAATAGCAGATCATCTCTAAAAGGTTTATTTGATAATTGGCTAACTACCCAGGCAGTGCAAAATGGGAAATGCATTGCATGCACCTTGATACGTAAGGGACACCCTAAGGCCTCTTTAAATGGCTAAAGCATAGTTATTAAAAAAATAAAATATAATAAATAATAACCCACATAACTAACCATGCATATCACAAAATACAAGAATAATAATACAGTTGATTCTTTACTTGGGTCACCAAAAATATTTGTTAATTTAACCTCAGTTTATTAGGGAAATGAGAAATTTGATCTGTTGTTATAAACAATGATGAAATAGGTGGAGCCACAATTGCAACGGGTCCTGTTAACTGTCACGCGAAGGGTTCACGTGGAATGCTGGTAACATGCCTTCAGATGCTTTCTTTTCTTCAGGTCACCCAGAGATTGAATTTGCTTTGATCCTCATAACTAGAAGTTACAAAGTCCAAACGATGAGATGGACGTGCAATGGCAAAATGCCAACGAATGTGGCCCTTGACAAATGTGGCCCGAAGGAATCGTTCTGTTGACCAAACAACGTACAGTGGAGCTCCACAACTCATAAAAACAGTCCAGACATCCTCTATCATAAAATGCAGGAATCATATGGTGCCTGAGGACAACACGCAAATGATAATCTCCGACACCAAATTATGCAAATGGTGTTCACCGATTCCTCGCGCAAATTGGAGAATAAAGAAGACCTGGGGGTAATTGTGCATCTCATAAGTAGCTCTCTGAAGTGCAGACAGGCTGCCAGAACAGGTCATGGGATCTTGTCAATGACGTACAGAAATTTTGCTAGCAGGGACAGGGAGGTGATTATTCCGTTATACAAGGCAATGGTCAGGCCACACTAGGAATGCGTACAGGTCTGGA
This sequence comes from Mastigoproctus giganteus, assembly GCF_048544385.1. NCBI lineage: Eukaryota > Metazoa > Arthropoda > Arachnida > Uropygi > Thelyphonidae > Mastigoproctus > Mastigoproctus giganteus. The sequence goes on along the minus strand of NC_143581.1, from coordinate 202,244,373 downwards.
GACTCACTTTAGGAAGGATGTAGAGGTGCTAGAACGGGTACAGAGAAAGGCAACAAGACTGGTGAGTGGAACAAAGGGGGTGCTCTTATGAAGAAAGTCTTTAGTTCTGCAACTTGCAGCATCTGGAGACTAGGCACCTGCGAGGTGATCTGATTGAGGTGTATAAAGCCTTGAATGGTTCGAGCAGGCTCAATGCCGATGGGATTCTTCCTCGGAATAATCACCTGAGAGGGCATAAATTCAAATTGAGGAAAGACAGTTGTAGGATAGATGTGCGGAAGTTTTCGTTTAGTCAGCGGGTGGTTAATTGTTGGAACAAACTTCCATCTTTTGTTGTGGAAGTTGATAGCTTAAGTAGATTCAAGAAAGAACTGGACAAACTTTTGGAGTAAATGGATAGGTGAAACTGGAAGTTTTTTTTTTTTTTTTTTTTGGCTGATGCTGTATATGTTTACTTTCTTGGATCATATGCCCCTACTAATGGCATGCTAATATTCAGTAATGAAATTTCTCCAAATGATCAACGATGACATAGTCCTTGCCACTACTGTGGCTGCATCCATATGAATGTCAGTGGCCTCAGTGGGCTACGAGAAATGTTACCCCGGTCTGCAGAAACAATTGCTTCAGAACGAGTTGCCTTGGAATTGCACTACATTCAAACTGTTGAAGTTAGTGGACACGTGTTTTTGTAAGGAACGACTCCTTGAACGTTACTTCAAAATCCGCTTTGTATCTCTGTGAAGAACAGTACCACTGTAAGAGGGCCAGAAATGTAAGTACTGTAGGTTTGTTTGTATCATGTGTATGTTCTGGCCACTTGACTACCTAGAAACATCAATCACCTGGAAAGATGATTCTGGATACTCGTCCACAGCATGAATGTGGGCCAGTTCCAATGGAGGTCGTATTGTCTCAATTCGAGATTCTGACCCACCTGATGTTGTCAAAAGGTGGGCTAGCTTCTTCTAGGGGCGCGCTATAGAGTAGGGAAAATAAAATAAAATAAATAATAATGAAAAATAAATAAATATATAAAATAAACTAAAATCTGAACCGCCGTGCAGTACGAGTACACCAGTAAGTGTTTGAGGCTAGTGCGTATTGTGATTTGCATATTAACCTTCTCGACATGACATTACATCGCTTGAGATTTAATTAATTTTGACAACTTTTAAATAAATGCCCGATTAACCTTTCAAAAAAAAAGATGTCATTTATTTTTAAAGTAGTGCAATACCGATGTAACTCGTTGTGAAGGAAAACGTTGATGTGATATTAGCTTCAAGTCCTCTTGGACATGAACAACTTAATAATATTTGGAAATCTTAATTTAATATCGTATCGTTCTTAAGATATTAATGGGAATGTTCACATCGTACAATTAATTAGGTGGCTAATATGATAGTATGGGCGTGCAAATGGGGGATGCATTGGATGCGCTGCACCAGGGCCCCCGATCTAGGGGCACAGTACGTGTATTATTTTTTTGTGTCAACATAAATAACCGAGGTCCCTTAAACCCTTTTTGTGTGACCGGAGTTCAAGTCCTTGACTGCTAAATACGGCGCTGTTTCTTATATTCTTTCTATTTTGTGAACTCCTCTGACCGTGTGGTCGTCCAGGAGTATGAACAGAAAATTTTTCTTTAAAAAAATCGTTAAGTTAGGGAAATGCAGAAATCAAAAGAAACATTTTGAAATAAAGAGAAACTGAAAAAGTCGAGATAAGAAAAGACAACTACGTCTTGACCGAAAGAGAGGAAGTTATTTAATAAAATAATAACAGCAAAAACTAGAAAAAGAAAAGAAAGACAATAGTAAAAAAAAAAAAAGGAAAATAAGGAATTTTTAATCATAATGAATGAATTTACTAAGGGAGAAAACATCAAAAAATAGAGAATAAGATTCTTTACTTGTGCCACCAAAAATATTTGTCATTTTAATCTCAAATAGATAATTTGATCTGTAGTTGTATACACTTATGAAATAGGTGGCGCCACAGTTGCAGCACCCGAAGGGTACTCGTGGAATGCTGGTAACTTGCCTTGCAGTGCTTTCTTTCCTTCAGGTCTTGATGGACAAGCATTGGCAAAATGCCGAGGGATGTGGCCCTTGTCAAATGTGGCCTGAAGCAACTGTTCTGCTGGCTGAACAGCGTGTAGTGGAGCTCGATTACTCATAAAAAACAGTCCAAACATCCTCTATCATAAAATGCAGGCTCATATGCTGTCAGAGAACATTACGCAAACGATGTTCTCCGATTCCTCACTCAACGTAGGGAATGAAAAAGACCTGCGAGTAATTGTACATCAGTTATGAAATTCTCTGAGCAGTGCAGACAGACTGCTATGACAGCTCATGTGGACTTTATGACTTAACAGGAACTTTGCTAGCAGGGACAAGGAAGTGATTATCCGTTGTATGAGGAAATGGTTAGTCCGCATCTTGAGTATTGTATACAGGTCCGGAGGGCTCAGTTTAGGAAGGATATTGATCTGCTGGAACGGGTGCAGAGAAGGGCAACGAGATTGGTGAAAGGAGCAATAGGGGGCTCTTACTAAGAGAGGCTTCTATTCTGAAAACTACAATCTGGAGACTATACACCTGCGAGAGGATCCGATTGAGATATTTAAGGCCCTGAATGGATTGAGTAGGCTCAATGTTGATGGGATCCTTCTTCTCGCTGAGACCCCCCCACACACACGAGGGGGCATAAATTCAAATTTAGGAAAGGATGGTTTCCAGGACAGAGATAGATGTGCTGAAGTTGGCCTTCAGAAGAATACTTATTAGAGGGGATGGACAGATGATGTGGGATATATTTTTATATATTTTTTTTTTAAACATTGCTTTCTGTGAATCTTTGCCTCTAATAATAGTAATACTAATAGTAAAAGACCACGATCCAACGAATCCCCGTGCGTATGAGCCGCCGGAGTAGGCGCCCGGTCAAGGTACCCATGCTTACAGCCACCCATCGCCAACGATGCTTAAAGTTTACATCTGAATAGGGTCACCGGACCACTGATGAGTGGAAAAAGTCTTCTTTTCCAATTAATTGCGTTTGCTGAAATGCAGTTTCGACAATAGATGGACGGTACGGCGACAAATTGCGGACAGGAATCACTCCGATATCCTGGTCCAACAGAAGCAGGCAGGTGGCATCTTGGTTTTGGTATGGGTGATGTTTTCCTCGGAATATCTTGATCGCATTCCGAATACTAAAAACTATCTGTAGCTGATCAGGTATACCCCTTGATGGTCTGTTTTTTTTTTTTTTTTTTTCGGATGGCACAGGTATGTTCCAGGAGGATAATGAGCCCTACCACTTTTTGCCGGTAGTGTGGCTTGCCGAACGCGAAAGTGACTTCTAGGTGCTACTTTGGCCGCCGAATTCGCCCTATATGAATCCTATAGAACATCTCTGAGATTACGTGGATCGACAGATCCGGTGGTGGGATCCTTCACCACGGACTGTCACAATCTACGGGACACAGTCCTAGCGACATAGTACAACATACCTTCTACAAATTTCAGAGGCTTTATAGAGTCCATGTCTCGTCGTGTGGTGGGGATACTACCGGCAAGAGAAGGTTATTCCCGGTAGGTGGTTATAATATTTTGACTGGACAGTGTATAGCAGGCAAACAAAGTGGTCAACAGATGATCGTGGAAGGATGTGTAGGGTCTTTAACATTCGTAAGCCAGCGTTATGTACAACTTTATGTAAAGCTGACGGACTTTGAAAGGAGTCGGATCATTCTGCTCAGGTGACATCAGAAGAAGGACGATATTAACTACCTCTGACTAGCGACAGGAAAGAGACCTGTCACAATTCTCCAGATTTACAACATCGTAATGTCATTCCTGTTGGGGATGAAGCCGACTGCGATAAATAGGCGTACAATAACGCCGTTTGTTGTTTCCTTTGACGCCATTCCATCGTTGTCAGCGTCTGCAATGATGAAGGAAGAGAGATGCTGCAAGAAAAGAAAGTTATAGTGTCAACTTAAATGACGTTTCTGTTTGGGGCTCTGGGACGGCCATATGCTCGTCTGAAGACACCAAGGACAGAAGTAATCCTGCCTGTATCAGGGAGTGGTATATCAGAGCAACACCTGGAATCATGGTATGGAAAGCAATCAGTTACCATAGCCATTCAACTCGGGTCATTATTGATGGCTCTATTGCTGAAGGACATTATGTTGAAACCATTCTAAGACCATCCGAAATCCTTTCTGTACTTCCTCCCAAATGCAATTTTCCAGAAGGACAGTGCTTCTGGAAACACATACAACTCTCATATTGCGACTGATGTGGAAATGCTTCCTTGTTGTGCACTTCTACCAGATCTTTCGCTTATTAAACATTTGTGATATCAGATGTTTACCGAGATTCGTCTCGCAAGCCCCCTACCACTGTTGTCCAACTCAAATGCAAGTTCATTGCTCAATGTTCTAAGATGACAACACCTTCTCGACACAGCAGTTTTAAGGAAATACTCCTGAATTAATTTCAAAATTGGTTAAACGGAACAGCAACTGAGCACGAAATAACGGAATACAATTTCTTAAAAGTTTTTAATTCACAATCTAGCATCGCGAATTAATTAATGCTTGAGTTACTAGGTTCTCCTTGAGTGGACTGACGAAGGGACCTCAGTCCCTTACTAAGTAATGGCAATATAGTTATGTATAGGCCATATTGAGAATACTTGGACTTGGGAAACATTTTCCAACTGTTAAAATACTAGTAAAATGAGAGTGCCCAATGGAATTTTAAGTTTCAAATAAATGCAGTTGTTGACTGTTGTTGTCATCCGTTGTTTTCCTCATAAACAGCATGAGATACTGCTATTAGACCTTATTGGGGACTAGGCCATATAGGGGTACAGGTACCTTAATATACGATTCCGATTCTGCTTTCCGGTAACCCAATTTTGTCACCCTGACTTCGTTCCAATTACGCGAAGCGAATAATTTGCTTTAGCATTCTAAAGCAAATGCTACCCACAGCATCTGCAATATTTAATAGTTGGGTTAAACAACTGCATATCAATTTTTACGAGCATCTAAACAGGGCATAAAATTTGTCACCCTTCTGTAATTTATCAAAACCATAAGTCAGCGAAGAAACCAATCATTATAATAGTAAGCGCAACTTTAAATAATTTAATTCTAGATTGAATTAAATACATCATATTTCATTACATTTGTTATTCGCGTTGGTTCCTGTTTCGTATGTTATTTTAGTGAATTTGAAGTTGTGCAAAACCATGGAAACTCATTGAGTACCTGCAGTGTACGAAGGATATCATAAAGCTCTAAGAAGAGGGTATTAAAATGCATTAATAAATTATAAATTAAGTTATTTCGATAGCTTAATTTCTTATAAAGAGACATGAAAAACATTGTATGTCAATGTCTTATGCAGTTTTTAAAAGTGAATTGTTTATGTTGGTAGGTGGAAGAAGAATGACCATCCAACAAAGAAATCCAGGTCGTTGGGGAAGAACCATCCAGTTATGCTACTGTTGCAAGATGGTGGGCAGAGTTCAAAAGAGGGCGAGAATCAGTTGAGGTTGATTGAAGTTCTGGTCGGCCATCTGAAGCAATCAGTTCCAGAATACTTGTCATTCGTTTAAAAAAAAAAAATTATTAAACAGAAGAATTAAATGTCTGAACTTGGAAAAGTACTTAACATTTCCCACAGACGCAATTTAACAATAATATATGAGCATTTTTGGGAATGTCCAAAGTTTGTGCAAGATGTGTTCTCAGAAATCTTTGTATTCATGACAAACATTAGAAGGTGGAGTTTTCAAAAGAGAATGAAAAATAAATTCTTAATAATCGAGATAGATTTTATGTCCCTTTTGGTGATGAAACTTGGCTATATTTTTATGATCCTGAATCCAAATCAGGAAGCATGCAGCAGAAGCAAAAGGAATCTCCAACTTCTTAAAAGTTTCGAACCTCTGATGACTAATTGGAAAAGGGTCCTGGGGCACAAAAGGATTGTTAATTGATTACTTAGCACTGAAAACCACAATAACAGGAGAATATGCCGAATTCCAGGAAAAGGGAAAAGAAAGTTGGAAAATCGGGTTTTGCTTCTTCCATTGACAATGCACAAAGCCAGGGATGCACAGGCTAAAATTCATGAATGTGATTTGAACAATTAAACCGCCCGGTACAACGCCGATCTGGCTCAAAGTGATTATTATTTGTTCAGAAACTTAAATTGTCACCTTCATTGAGTTCATTTTAAAGATGATGAAGTGCCAAAAGCAGCTGTGGAAGCCTGATCTGATGTCCAACCTCGAGAAGTTTCTTATATTTGAAGGATCAAACTCTTTGCAGATTAAATACAATTAAGTGCGTACTTCAGGTGAATATATTAAAAATTAACAAAAAAAAAACATAGCCTTTTGTACCTATGTCTTTTATACTTCGCTTTCAGAACTTTTTTGACCATCCTTGATGCAAGTAAACACTCTCTGATTGTTTTAACACGACAATCTAAAGGGAGTTGTTTTGTTTTTTTCTGAAAAAAGCAGTTAAGGCAAAGAGGAGTGTATAAATTATGGTTGTCCTCTTTGGTTAAGTGACAAATTTGAGTTTCCAGAGTGGGAAGAACATTGAAATCTTGCACAAGAAAAAAGCTCAGTCACTGTGAGCCTCAGCTATCCTCTTTAATAGCTACAAATAATCCTATGATCTGACAACAGGAATAAGAAAAGTTTACATTAGGAATTATTTCACTGCATTTTATTTACTATTGATTGGCATGGTATCATTTACATACGTATAGTTGCCAACTTCTGTCTCTTTCAAAAAGCTGAAGATTCGGTACTTCTAAGAGGGAAAATTTTTTGCAAAACCAGAAGCAAAGCATTATTTTTTAACCCTAGTGATATTGAGAAGTACCGGAAACCAATCCAAAAGAAACATTTTTTAGTTTTGATGGAATAAAGAAGAGAGTTCATCTTCCCAAACCCATCCCATATTCAAAGATTATAAAAAACCTTCGACAAGATGAACCGAACAAAACTATTTGAAATCTTAAAAGATAATACACCAAACCATTTGAACAAGGCCATCTTCAATATCTATAAAAATAATAGAATAAAAATTAAGATTGAATCACAAACAAATGAATCTGAGACTAAACAAAATAGCAAAATCATTTTATATGAAATTTTCAACCTGAAAGGCGATGGCATTCAAGGAAAGAGATCAAATAAGAAGCAAGATCTGCATCGACAATAATATTATCCAACAAGTTAAATACTTTCAAATACCTACGATACTATCTGTCCTATGAAAAAGAAAAATATATTGAACACAAAACAAACAATTACATAGGGATAACTAAAACTATAAATCATATTTTTAAATCTAATGTGGTACATAAGAAAACAAGGATACGAATACATAACGCCCTCGCCAGACCTCTCTTAGCTTATGGCTGTGAGGTTTGGACAATGAACAAAGAGGATAGGAGGAGGTTGACTAGCGCAGAACCGCAGGATATTCCAGACTTTACATAAAAAGAAATGAGGACATCCTGTCAGAACTGGTGACAACTTCAAAACTGAATTTTATCGATTCATACAGGAACAGATGGACCCAGCGTGTATAGAGAATATACGATGGACGCTCTTCAAAAGAGAGTCTTAACTACAAAAGGGAAGAAAAGACAGTGGCAGACCCCTGCAAAGATGGGGAGAGACCATAACAGGCCACTAGGTCTAATACTGAATAGGAAGAAGAAGAAGAAGACGATGTGAGGGCAAGTAATTTGTCGTATTTGGTTAGGGTTTAACTAAAATAAAAATTTGCATTGAAAGCGTTGCTTCGGGACTTTCCCAAAGTGAAAATAACTGCTTCTTAGACTACTAATTAGCTGCTTAATTAATAAGTTACATAGATCAACGAAAAAAAATATATACATATGATTTATTCGAAAAGTGGAGTGTTTATGAAAATATGTTTTATTTTATGTACTTATAAAATTAGGTATTATATTGAAGTTCATTATTATTCTTGTATTTTCTTTGCTTAGTGGTGTTATCTGGTTATTTTAAACTTTAAGAAAATTATTTAGCAAAAACACTAACTGAGTACTTACATGTTCATTATCCCTGTTCAAATCTGTCCAAATATCTCCAGTTGCAATATCATCTCCAACACTGCTAGACACTCCGGCATCCTTAATATCATACACTATCTGACCAATTGGCATCTTCCTGGAAAATCGATCATAATCCCACACGGCAATCTTCAACTTTCTTTGTTGAAGGTCCTCCTTCATTACCGAAAAAATAAACACTTCGTTAAAAACAGGATTGGTGGTATTCCGTTGAACTCGAGTTAAAAATTTGGGTGTCTTATCTGGCAACAAGACCACTTTGGCGTAGGGATTCGCTGTTGTTTTTAAGAAAGCACAAGGAAGGTCCTTAGCCCCAAGAACTTTCACCCATAACTGATTACTCCGAGACAAATACCTCAAAGAGAAACCTACCTTCCCTAGATAACTAAGAAAAGATCCACAATGCCTACAGTCCGACAGACCTTGGTACAAACCCCTCTCTAAGTCGGACGGATTAATCTGGAACCCTACCATCGTTCGCTTCCTGGTTCGACCATCTCTATCCAAGAAGAAGTAAGGTCTTGAGCCACTAGAATCGGTTTCGGACATAGAATCTTCGGTGGTCTCATTAATCACAATTGTAGTCGGCACCACGAACTCAATGGGTTGATCTGCTCGTACTCCAGCCATCCGGGGATCAGAAGGTTTCGGTGTGAGTTTAGCTAACTTATTTGATTTTCGTCGGTGCCTAAGAAAGCAACGACACAAGAAGAAGAGGAGCATACCACAAATAACCGCCGCACTAATCCCTATGAGAATATAAGCAAACAATGGAAGAGAGTTAGGCTTAACGACGCTGGGTTTAACCGCTACAAAATCCGGCGATTGTGTCGATGACCCCATATTATCCACCAAGACAATTTAGTATGGAATGTACAGATCTGTTTAAAACAATCATCGTGACTCTGGATGCGTTTCTAAGCGAGATACAACCACGATTCCAGTAATCTGCACACATAACTCTTCCCTTTCAGCACTCCTCTGACATACAGACTTTCTCATCCGTACTCGATTGTGTGTGTGTAAATGACAGATGGCCGTATTCCACACACCGCTCTTTGGAAAGAGGCAGCTGTCGGTCGAAAGCCGCTTTTCTCTCTCTCTCTCTCACTCACTTTCCACCCCCTCATTCGGATTTTGCATGACGTCACTCATTGTCAGAAAAGGTTTACCGAGTCACAGGTGCATGACAATATTCTCTCAACATCCCATTACCTCCCCCCCCTTTTACAAAATACGCTCGTGTAGTGCCCTCTGTACACCCCACGTGGCTTTCTGGGAAAAGCGGAAATGTACTTGAACTGGTTATGAAAAATCTACGTACGTTTACTAAACCAACTGCTGAACACAAGGCATAGTCGTTATCAACGGTATTTTGTAACCATCCCCCTGCTTGTTTCTTTTACGATCTCTTGCAGCTGACTGATAATATTAGTCTATTTAAGGCTATTTATCTTATCACAAATTTTCTAGTTATTCGTACTATTTTATGAAAGCATTAAGCGATTATTAGAGTTAAAAAATGAGCACGTGATGAAGTCCAACATGGCTGCAGATGGTAATGTCTGCAACAAAAACAAAAGTAATTACCCTTCCACGATTACACAATTTAAATCATCTGTAATGTTTCTTATCTTAAAAGATAAAAACTGAGCTACTCTTATCGTGAGGGGTTGTGTACTGATCACTTGAAAAGCAGTTTACAAATTGTAAGCATATAGAAACTGTGTGTGTTCTCCATCTTCTTTTTCTCTTTCTTACCATCAGTGTCTTGTAATCTTTTTTGTTTTTATTTCAAAGAACTGTACAACTAATTGTAAGCATATAGAAACTGTGTGTGTTGTGTGTGTTCTCCATCTTCTTTTTGTCTTTCTTACCATCAGTGTCTTGTGATCTTTTTTTTTTATTTCAAAGAACTGTACAACTAATTGTAATAAAGCTAATTTATACACCATAAATTAAGAACATGTACAGTAAAAGAATGCATCAATATACAGTACAAGCAAATCAAATACAGCTAGAGGAACTCTATAAAGTGAATTCGATTCTAATTATTCTTTCGCTTTGTATTTTCTTATTTTTATATTTATTTATTTAATGATCTTTATATTAAAATAGAATTTTTGTCATAAAAATTGGAAAACTGTAATTAAGTATAATAAAACATTTATATTACATAAATCTTATTCTACTGGCGTAGTAATACATATCAAGTATTCGAACAGTTCACATTTCACGCTTGTTTATCCTTGGATGAGCAGTTAAAGAAATCACGAAAGTAATATTATCTTTCTTGTAAAATTCTTCATAAATGACTAGAAAATGTAAAATGACAGTATAATAAAATATAATAAGAGCATAATTTGATTTTTCCTTTTGATTTAAAAAGTAACTTTTACTGCATAAAAGCCTATGAATACAATTGGCTCACTGCTTTTTTTGCGCATGCGCATAACATCAGTTTTAGCTAAAGCCAGCTGTGTATTTTATGTTCAAAACAGAGGCGCATCACCTGCACCATAGGATGCTTATAATCAAGAAGAATTTCAATTTATTCTTATTTAGTAAAAATCAAAAATTTCTTCTTGATTAAATAACAAAATTGTAAAAAAAAAAAAAAATTAAGTACACCAAAAATAGTTTTTGTAAATGAGCATAGTCGCTCAACATTTTGGGTTTCCCTCTCACTCCTAGAGGGGTTCTGGTATGTGCGAAAAATATAACATGTTCACGTGACACAATTCATTAAAATTTTGAGAAATACTGTAGTTGTTAAAAGTATTAAAGAGATATATTTTAAATAAACAGAATTATTTTATTACGCAATAATTCAAAATGATAAACGAATTCAAGATTCTTTCCATTTTTTGACCCATCCCATCTGTACATCACTGGAGGGTTTATCGTTGATACCACAAACGAATACTTGTCAGAAAACATCTGCCACATTCGAGTTTCCTTAACCGAGTATTTTCTGGCTGCAGAAATGATTTTCTAGCTCCATATGAAACATTGACGTTAGCCAACGCTTTAGTTTACGTCATTGGTGCCCCTGCAGACTATTTCAGACTCCAGGTACACCTTCTTCCTTGTGGAATCTATTTCCTGTCACCTGTAGCGATTTCATCAGGTACACTTTGTATGAAAATGAATATTTGCATAAGGATATCGGATTTTGAATAACCGAGGTACTTTTGAATGAAAAGTTACGAAATTTCGGTTTTTCCAAGTATAATAGTAAAGAATAAATGAAAAATTACTTTATAAATAATTATTTATAAAATAATAAAATTTTAATAATCATTATGATTACTAAATAAGGGAATTAACTCACAAAAATAGGCGATTCACGATATTTAAATTGACTGAATTAAGGTATCTTATCTTTTTTCATACCAAAGTTACCTAGAATTGCGAGAAGTGACTGATATCATGAACATAAAAAGCTCAAATATGGCTGCCTATAATGTTGTCTAGCAACTGATAGGCAGCGCCTCTACTGGCGAATTATTGAACTTATCAGAAAATCGGAACAATAGAGTGAAAAAAAGCCAGAATATTGATTTAATGGCTGTTGGAGAGTGTGAGGTGGAGTGTAATATTTAAAAAATAAATAAAAACCAAATCTTTTTAAACTTTTCAAAATTTTTTCATTCCATTTAATAACGTGCACACAAAAAAAAAAAAAAAAAAAAACTCTGAACAATCAATGTTCTTCTGAGATTATCATAAATATCTCATTTCATTTTTTTTTTTTTTTCATTTATTGAGTAAAGTGGCCCCTAGCCAAAAAAAAAACTGGTAAATACGCCATACATATAGAAATAGTATAGTACAGTATACAATTATTTACAATCCAAATTTCACATTCACATTACAACTCAACTGTACTGTGCAATGGTCATCCCCTCAGCTACAGCACAACAATCTGGCAAGTAGGCAGCAGGAACCGATAAAGAGACACTGTCCACAGATGAGCACAAGCATCACATCCTAGGGACTGATCATCACAACGAGCTGGACAAGCAGGCTACAACAAAAACCGATTAAGAGACTTTCATAGTGAGCACAAGTATCAGATCTTAGAGATTGATCATCACCGGTATTCTCCAAAAGACAAAGAGTTCAACGAACAGTCATCTACCAGCAGCCAGAGAACTCAACAGAAGCTAATCATATTAACCAGCAAAATCAAGCTGGAAGAAGGTGTTATTGCAGGATCAAATCCAAGAAAAACAATTAAGGCTTCTTGCCAACTGCGTTGGCAGGAGCAGAAGTGGACACCCACCCATTAAGGAAACAGAGTACCAACATCCTATCCACCTCTGCAAAGAATTTTCTCTGTTCCTATATAAAAATGAACATACTGTTCCATGTAAAGAAGAGGGTACAGTCCACCAATTCATCCATTATTACAATGGGTTCCATTCTCAACTGCAAGAATGGACTCTCTAAAGCCGGTAGTGGTCTGAGAAATGAATAGCCTATTAGTAAACAGATCTTCGATCCGTGATATCTGCGTTTTTGAAAATATAGTTTAAATGTCGTCCACCTGTGGAATCGAATCTGAATCAGGTAGTCCTTGGGGTTCTCCTTAATACATCCGGGGCTACATAGTGACGTTGCATTTCCTACAGTTTCTGTAGAAGGTTCCTGTTGATTTTGGCTTTTATTTTGTTTCTTTTTTACTCTTGTGTTCTGATGAACTTGTTTAAATCAGAGGTGTACGTTGAATGCAAAACACCGGAACCATTCTAATACTACTTCCTCACTTTCTATGCTTCATCTTAAATGTTTTTTTCCAGCAAGACAATGCCCGTTTACGAGTGCATGAATGACCCTTCCTAAGATTGCTGTTTCGGTAATGCCAGTTTTGGCAAGAAAAAAAGAAAGAAAGAAAGAAATATTGATTTAACAGCAGTTAACAGCAGGAAACTTTTAGCTATAAAATCTGCTATTTGCTTGGAAAGCAATGGTCCATTGTAAAGAAAATTTACTGTATATGAAAATGAATAATAAAATTAATTGTTATATTAAAAATAAAAAGCACAGTCAATATTTATAATAGATGAAATATGTGTGCAGAATAAGAGTGCATTTTAGTGGCAGTCCTAATATAACTCCATTTTTTTCTATAATATGCATTAAATTAGTCTTGAAGATATAACCATACAATGCATATAAGATATAATAATACAATACAATGCATTTTTATTATTTATTTTTAAAAAAATGTACATTGTACATTAAATTTGTTGAAAAGATGACACGTCTTAATTCTATAAAGTGAATAAAAACTCAATAAAAACTCATCTACATCTTAATTCTATAAAGTGAATAAAAACTCATCTAATGATAACAATAATAAATGGCAGACAAGGGCATTTATATAATATTTTATTTAATACACTAGTTAAATCTAAAAGTAATTATTTATTTCTATAATAGTTTTTAGCAAATAACTTATTATTGGAAAAATTCTTTAAAATTTTCAAAAAAAGGAAAATTTTTCAAATTATTTTTAAATATTTTAACAACACCATTTTATATTCGTTGAAAAATGAAAATGCCAGATCTTTAGAAGATGACCACGTGACGCTGACGTCACCTTTTAGCTTTCATCAACCTGATTAGACATATCTTAGAACAAAAGGTCGTTCTTTATTACATCATGTGAGGAGTTAAATAACTGTTATTTAGTCTAAAAAGTGGCAAAACTTACTTGGTGTTACAGGAAGTACACGAAGAAATATGCTTGCCTGTAGCAAGCCTAGATTGTGATTTAAATAATTTAAATATGCACGCGATCCAGGTGTTCAAGCATCTGGGGTGGTCGATCAAAACATCAACACTGTACATTTTATAATGAGTGAAGATCGCTATATATCACGAGGGTGTCTTGGGGGGGGGGAAACTTACTACAAAGTAAGGTCTCCAATATTTTTATTTAATAGAAGCTGTAGAGAGTAAAACAACGCCATCTAGTTTGCTGTGAAGCTTTCTCTTCAGCACACTAGATGGCACCACTTTAAAAACGCCTTTTATCGATAAATGTTGTACAGGCATTTCAGACGTGTGGTGTTACCAATCCGAATTTTGTGAGCCATACCAGTAAAAATTAGTGACAAATAAGACATGGATACTTTTCTGGAGATAAGATATATTGTTTATTTCATCTTTATAGATGACGGTTTGCTCTTCGGCTGAATTAATCAAAAATCAAACTGTCATTTGTCACCATAGAGCTTGGTACATCATTACAGCTTGTAATGGATTTTGGAATTTGACTACAAAGATTTTCGTTTATATAAATCTACTAAAACTTTTAAAAGTTTCGTGACACAACATGACAGAAGATTTTTTCAGATGCTGTATTATATACAGGTATGTTACCACAATACACCTTTTAAATATTAATATTAAGTTACCTCGTTCTTTTATATTTATGAAACAACCTATTTTGCATCTTTAAATATACAATTTATATTTTTAAATTTTGCTGTTTTATATTTATAAAATACGAAAAAAAGCATATTTCTATAAAATATACTAGTTTAATTATTATAAATAATAGTAACTCGTGAAATCAGCCTTTATTTCCAATTAGGTTCGTTAATGATGCTATGTTAAAAGTAAAAATAAGACGAAGATAAGATAAAAAATGAAATCCGAATAAAAGTAACGAAATTTAGTGAAATATAAAAAGATAAGCAAGTACGAACTTTGTAGTAATTACACAAATATCTCTTTTCATCCATTTTGAAAATCTGTAACATAATTTGAAAACTAAATCCGATAGATGACGCCACTTATTACCAACGATACAAAGTACGCATGCGTGAATAATTGAAAACCTTAACTCTGTCTTATCTGACCAAGATACTGAACATAAAATGCAAAAGCACGAATAGAATTCCAAATTTATTTTGATTTCTCAGCTTACCCACCTACACACGTACAATGTACAATTTTACAATGTCATCTTCTCATATTATTCACGATTTTTTGATAAAAATAATGTATTAGTTATAGGAGTTTTAAACACTTAGCATTAGTAGAGGCACATGATGCTATCTGTATATTTATTTTAATGAAATTATGCAGTTTAATTAAATAGTTTTAATTTATGCATCGATCATTGCAAATAGCAGTGGAATCTGTTACAAGACAAAAGGAACGTATAAGGAAAATCTGTTTTCCCTTAATAACAGAGGAAATTTTCCTTAAAAATTAGTAATTATCGAGCACTGAACACGAGTGATTTAAAATAACTCCCACAATTCACTTCATCATTATATCACGAAGTTAGACCTAATCTAATAGACTAGATGAAAGTACCAAGATATACACTGATGGACAAAAAGTTAAGGAATAGTACATTTTCTTTGTTAATCAGATTGAACTTAGGCTATGCAGGGACAATACCTTATGTTTAAATAAACAAATAATAATAACAATAAAGGGGTCACAATGACCAAGTGTCTACGACGCTGGACTGATAGTCATGGGTTGGATTCGAGTCAAGCCTTAGCAAAAAGGAGCACATATCCATCGCGATGGTAGACCGCGTGAGAAAATAATAAAAAACATAAAATAAATAAAAATAATAATGAAGAAAATGATGGCGGAAGTCGTTTCTTCTGAATAATCTCCCTCAAAGTTTTTTTTTTTTTTTTCCCAGAGGAATCTGCCCAGCCTTTTTGGCAACATCATATGAGACAGAGTCTCGAATTAAGACAGTATGAGTTCTACTGGGACTGACCCACTTTCCAGTGATATGGACGAGTAGCTTCCTGGTAGCCAAATGGGTAGAACAATACAACAACAACATAATACACAATACACACAAACCTATACTATTCACCTATCTGGTCCTTTTACAGTTGTGCTGTTCTTCACAGAGATACAAGGCGGAGTTGAACTGACGTTCTAGGAGCCGCCCCTTACTAAAACACATGTCCACATGTGCCAAAGGTTGAAGTGACGGATGAGGTAAACAATGGCGCCATCTGGTAATACTTCCAAGAACTAACACCCGCCACGGGATGCAAGCCGAATCTGAACAGGTCCACTTCCATGAAGGTGTCGAACATGTCATGAAGATGATGAAGATGTGTAATGAAGATACTGCATCGAGTGTGGCACAGGATAAAGTCACTCTTGTTCAGGCATTAGGAAGAGGGGTAGGAACATCATCACAAAGAATCTGATAGCTCCAGCAACCTTGAAAAAAATCAAGCAGAATATGAGCAACTAGTTACAAAAGTATATGGACAACATCGATCCAAAGGAGGCAGAGCAAGAAAAATACAACCCGGAGCAGCTGAAGTGGAAACAGACCAAGTCATGATATCAAGACGAGGGGAGAAGGCCCTAACAGAATTCGAGGAAATGGACCCCACAAAGACCCACACCAGGCCGACGCAAAGACCCAATAGAATCCTGTGGCAAGTCACAGACCACTTAAGTGGGCTGTTAATACCATATTACAGCACCGAGCGAAGCTGGAGGCCATCCACACAACCGTTATTATTATTATTTATTATTATTATATTAGGGTCATCCGTAAATGATTAACTCTACCCATATATTTATTTTGTCTTTAAATTGCGTGTGTTCTCTGGTCGATTTGCCTGTTTGCTGGACGAAAAAAAAAACCAGTTTCTGGAGAAAAAAACCTTGCTATCTACGCCTGAGACCGACTAACTCAGCCACGGAATGAAAAAAGCCTATTAAAGTTCCTCGCGTCATCGACGGGATTCGAATCCGCGCCTTTTCCACCCGGTGTGGGAAGGACAGTGACGATACCACTGTGCTACACGCGCAGACCCACACAGCCATGTACTGTGCTTCCATAGCAGCCACCAGGATCAATGGAAGAAAAACGAGAGAGCAGCAGCAGAAGAAACGGAAAAACAAGGAACCGCCAGCTTGGGAAAGAAGATTTCAGTAGAAGATAGACGAAATAATCGTCAAGATAGACCAATTGACCCAGTCTCAGTGGGGTAACAGAAGTAAGAAGCAGCTAGAAAAGTGAAGAGCATCCTTAAGAAAGACAACAACCACAGCAAGCACGAGATCAAAAATCAAAGAATAGGAGAATACTTAGATACATTGAAGCACAATCTCTTCGCGCTCAGCAAGAGACTACACAGATTCATACAGTGGAAGCTTTCAGAGGAAAGGAAAACAAACAACAAAATCTTCAATGAAGATCAAAGAGCCTTCTGTGAAGATATCAGACAGAGAAGAAAGAAGGTAACGGACCAACCGAGCAGAAGGAGACCGAGGAGTTCTGGAGCAGTGAAGTAAGACATAACAGCCGAATCCCCTGGATAGAAGTAGAATGGAAGGAAACAAAGGATATATAAAAAATGACAGAACGGGAGATTCAGGAGGGAGAAATATAACCGGCGATCGGAAAGTCCCATAACTGGCGAACCCTAGAAAAAGATAACATTCACAATAACTGATAAAGGAAGTTCACTTGTACACACAAGCGCTAGCAGAACAGTTCACACGGATGATAAGTCATCCAGGGACAGTCCCAGAGTTTCTTACTCAAAGAATCACATACCTCAAGGTTAAGTACCAAGATACAAGAAACCTGTCGAAATACGGGCCGATCACCTGTCTCCCAACAATGTACAAGATCTGGACGAGCTGCATAACCAAGAGGATATCTAGCCACTTGAAGGGCCAGAACATCATGCCAGAGCAGCAGAAGGAATGCGAGATGAACAACGAAAAATACAATCAGAGACTAAGTACCCTGCTCAAAGCAAAACAAAATGTAGGGAACACAGTTAAAGCCATAAATAGTCCTTCAGGCTCATATAATAGACTAATATCGAGATGGAGGAGAACACGAGAAAGCAAGAATAATGATGATCAAGTGCCCACCAACACCACCTGCAGTCGGTTGTGGAGAGACTGACCATATCTCGGAAAAAAAAGCGAAAGGGGCTTGATAGACCTTATCAAGCAACGGAAGAAAGCGATTGAGAACACAAAGTATTACTTCTAGAAAAAAAAAAAAAAAAAAAAAGGGCCACTCTACTAGGCTACAAGGAAGATAAACAAGCGGCACACCCCACTCAACCTAAGAATGGAGGCCGCCTCCACCCAGACAGAAGAAACGAAGATAGAAAGCTTGGCAAAGAAGTTACTCCATGGCAGACACTGCAATGATCTCCATCAAGCCCACATAGATAAAATGGCTTCCAATGCATGGCTCACAAGCGGAGCACTCTTCCCGGAGACTGAAGCATTCATGCTCCCCATCCAAGACCAGGTAGGAAAATGCCAGGAACTATAGAAAATACATCGCCAAGGACCCCGGAGTGATAGATGACAAATTTCAACGATATCACCTGTTCTCAGAAAGGATCAAACATTACCACAAGATGCATGATAATTAGACAGAGTACACTTATAAATATGAGCAGGTCGCCAGGATAATACATCAGAAGCTAGCGAGAAAATGCCAGTTGATCAAAGAAAGTGTACAGTATTACAAATATGGACAGGTGAAAACCTAGCAACAGGTCTCGCAGAGAACACTTACATGAAACTCTAGAAAGCCGTGATCCTGAACACCTGCAGGAAAGTCAGAGAAATGGTCGACCAATAGTAATAATAGCTGGATATAAAACCACTCACGCACCCGGTACCCATACTCGTCATGGGGTCAGAAAATCTTATACGGATCTTATCATTATAATCTTCTTATAATGATAATAGCTAATTACACATGTCGAGTAACTGAGGCAAATGCAAATGAGCACATTTGCCCACATATATATTGTTCTGATATGTAAAATGGATTGATTTTAAATAGAATGGTCTGACCGTACGTCGCGCAGTTGAACTGTGTACGGATAGTAAATATATCTGAGTTAACATTTCATGGTCCAGTGGCCTGGAGATCACTGTATCAATGATTCATTGCGGTGAGCGCGATTGACAAGGAAGCGGGCTTATTAGAAGAAGCAAACGTTGTGAATTTTCACACTTATGATATCATGATTGCAGGAAACAGGAGAAGTATCCCGAAGAGCTGTTATACAAGACCAGCTAAAGGTTATAACACCAACGGATGACCTATATATATGGCCCTAATTTCTAGATAAAAGGGAGATGAGAGCACAGTAATCTCTTCTTGAGTTATACCTCAAAGCCTCAAAAGGAATTATGTCCATCTAAACTGCATGCTAGGCTGCAAAAGCGAGAGAGAGAGAGAGAGAGAGAGAGATCATCATGCAAGACGACCCTTGATATCTACCTCGCATATCATCGCTAAGAATGCCCATTTATACTGGTGTTAAACATGACAATTGGATCCAAGTACAATGGCTTAATGTGATGTCCGCGAATGAGTCCATATTCATTCTACGTTTATTGTTTTGCGAGGTACTGCGACTGTACCGAACCATAGCGACAAAATCCTTGAACCCTCCACCAGACATTTTAATGGTGCAATTGAAGTACCATTTCAACAGTTCCTATTAGTCCTATAGTGCGGAAGAGTTTTCTCATAGTATTTGTTAAATTGCTATCAGGTCTCCGGAACTGAATCTCATTGATCATGAATGTGATACTTTTTGGAAAAAATATTACTACAATCCACTTCTAGAACCTTAGAAGAGTCCACTCCCTTGGAAGAGTGGACTTCGATGCCACCAGGACTACCCTGATTGGCAGCAAGAGAGCCAATTTGGAAATTTCCTCTTCCACTGGATATAATTGACCCAAAAAGTCTACCAACGGTGCTGTTGTGCCATAACATGAATACTATTACGTTGACTTCACTCAATTAATTTTAACTATTGCCCTTTCGTCGTTCAAACATTAATTTTCGTCCTACTAGTGCGGAGGGGCGTTGCGTCTTGAAGTTCGTGAAAATCTACTTGATGATTATCGATATTCAAAAGAGCACTACATACAATAATTAAATCTGGAGTAAACCTGAAGATTTATCTCTAAAATCAAATGTAAAATTTGTTTTAATTTGATAAAACAATCACTATATCATCTAAAACTTTTTTTATTCTATATGTAAACAAGAATATCATCAATCTGAAGTCTAAAATTCTTTGTAAAAAACACTCCCTGTTGGCTGATAGAACTGGTGATTAAACTTTAGTAAAGCACAAGCCCTTGGATGTGCAACTCTTTGTGTGGATCGATACTACTTTCTTCAGGAGACCGTCATCGAAGAATGAATTTATTTATTTACACAGAGTCTACCGTACTTTGAGTTGTCTACACGATTTGTATTCTGAACTAACTCAATCATTTTAAGCATCGAAAAAGAAATAAAAAGAAAATTACCTTTTTGTGGACTACGTATAATCCAGAAAGCGAATTTGTCGTTGCTTCCTGCTTTACGGTTCTTTCACTCCTTAAATCTTTCTTTGCTTGTCTGACTGTGTTACCTGTCTGGTTGTCTTAAAGAGATAAAGTGTTCTACTGAAGAAATTTATCTTCATCACGATCACCGAATGCTATACTTTTTTTCCTCTGTGTATTATGGTATGTGGTGAAGAAGAGCTGGTGAAATTGAGAAATTCAACGAGCTGTATTTATTGTACACCTATTAGACGATGTCTTCTAGAAGAAATCACTATTCTCCACTCCATTGGAGACATTAAAATGCTTACATTAAATCTCAAACATTTTTAGAAATATCTACCTAAATGTTTATCGGTTTATTTATGGATTATGCAGTCTCCTGCATAATCCATAAATTTGGTTTTAGAGTTAACCATTTAAGATTACTTATGAGGTATCACTATACTCGAGAGCGATTTCCCTGAATTGAAAGAAGTTGGTAACTACAGACCGGTTCGTTTCACTTCAGTGGTAAGGAAAATCATGAAAGCAATGATAAAAAGTGCAGCACGTGAAAATTTAGATAGAAATCGAAGTCTGAAAGATACCCAACAGATTTTCTTAAAGGGAAATTGTGTTTACCAACGTAGTTAGACGAACAAGTAAGTGCAAAGCACATTTTAGTTCGTAGTAAATCACCGAAGTGATATCATTTTTGTTACATCTCATATTGTGAACGCTTTCACAACGAGTTGCCCTGATATTGCACTACCTCGAATACGCTTCCCCAGTAGACTAATGTTACTTATTCTCGGCGGATATCCCACCACCCAGACGGCACCGTTTCGGAGCTTGTTGGCCTCTCATCGATGGGTTTGATATATCTTGAGTTCCTTAATTAAGGACGACCTTTTTAAAGTTCTCTCCTTTTTGGAAGCGATCCAAAGATTCAGTGGAAGTGTACTCCACTGGAACGTTGTCCTCTGTGTATTTCCAGCTGATGAGAGCGCCTGTCAAGCAGCCCAATGGGATCAACGTTCACATTACAGATGGGGTTCTGTTGATTGACAAACCTGTCGGTCTCGACAAAACAAAATCATATTGGTCACATTGCTCTCTGATATCATGGTGAGTTGTCTAATTGACCAGATGAAGAAGGCGCTGAGACAGGTGAAACTTATCTATGAGAATCCCCACACCTTTGGCTCACCTATTAAAGCCCTTGGCATCTGAACATTGCTTCCACCAGCTGTCATGCAAATTAAAATTAGTGCACATTTCCTGCGAAATTTTCCTCGCACTGATTCCGTTTTGGACCCCCCCCAACACTTTGTTTAACTCTAAAATAAGTTAAATCCCCTCCCCCCAGTGTAGTGTAGTACTCTCTATATATCTTTCAGCAAGCTGGGGTTTACCACATAGTGGATCGATCTCATATTGTGGAGGAACTTCGCCACGAGTTGCCTTGGTATTGCATTACTAAAAATAAAAGTCACTGCTCCAGTGGAGAAGTATTTGAGAGAAACGTATTCTTGAATATTTACAATAACATTTTATAGCTTTCATGCCTTGACACTTAGCCATAGATTATACTATCTTCTTCATTGGAACAGTACTTTTTAGAGTAGTGCAATACTAAGGCAACTCGTGGCGATGCATTCGAAGCAAGTTTAAACTCCTAACGTGGAGTTGCCATTTAAGATGCATCCTTAGATTTATTCTGTTTCCGTTCGTCGATGCGTGTACTGTTTCTGTGGGTCCCATCACGAACTTCTGGTACAGTGGTAACTTGATGACGTGTTCTTTGATAACATAAAGACATCGTTTTATAAATTG
This sequence comes from Mastigoproctus giganteus, assembly GCF_048544385.1. Taxonomy (NCBI): domain Eukaryota; kingdom Metazoa; phylum Arthropoda; class Arachnida; order Uropygi; family Thelyphonidae; genus Mastigoproctus; species Mastigoproctus giganteus. Next base: position 202,222,048 of record NC_143581.1, on the reverse strand, counting down.
GCCATTGGGATCATCAAACTGGTTATCTCAAGTCATGAATGAGCTCGTCCGCTTAACAACAGTGACAATAGTATTCCAATTCCAATGACCCTCGCTATTATCTTCCTCAAGAACACCTGTCCACGATTCGCTATTCCCATGCCAGAAATAAAGGCAGTCCAAAAGGTTAATTATTACCTAAGAAAATAATCTTAGCGTGTAACAACTCAAGGCTGTTTAACACAGTCCCAGTTTAACTTCAAGTACTGCTAATTTCCACAATAATAAGAAGACAATTGAGCTTTACTCGTGCGTGATGCACTCTCCCTCTCTTTGACTCTGGATTCATCCTATGCTAACAAATCAACTCCCAACTTCCTGCGGACGTCTTACTCATGCGCAAATACAGTTGCTACCGTCAAGGAAGGCGTGGGTGACCTCGCACCGTTACCATATGGAGTTTATGTCGAGGCCGATTGACGGTGTAATATGTATTCGATGCTCGCTATCAACGGGGGAAGTACCGTGTTCTCCTAACACGCTGAGTTTCTTCAAGGTTAGGGGAGTGTGTTTCTAAGGGTAAGCAGATATTTCGTTTTTAAATCTATTCCACTACACGCACTTCAACATCATAGGCACTTACCGATTTTGAAATTTTTATGTGCATATGGCAGAGGACAACTGCATCCAGTTTTTGTTTCAATTGATGCACCATAAAATGTCTAAATCTTGGAGAAAATTCTATCTCTAGAATCATATATTTCCACTTCTACCTCCTCAGTTGTTTTCGATCTCGACTTTAAATGCCATAGTCAACTTCAAGTTTTTATAGAGCATAATTATCCCTGTCTTTAACCAGCTTTATTAACTATAACTTATAACTAATTGTTAGAATTCTGAATGTGGTTTCTAATTTTGTTTCCCATCAGTGTACACAGCGTCAAAAACACTACACCTTCATTATTTGTTGGCTTTCCCTCGTAAAGGGCAACCGTGGTATACTTCCAAATTTCTGTGAGGTTCTCTCATCTCATTCGCTCGTAAAAGGACAATAAAATAGGTTTCAGAGAACCCAGACTTTAGACAGATAAGTTCTAGCCTTCACTTTTGCAGATACGTGCTGCTGTCAACAAATTTTCGCTGATTACATCGATAATACCTTTGCACATGCTTCTGAATAATTTAATCCTGCGTGCTTGAAGGATTAAACTGATGGGGATAAAATCGAACGAAGAAATTCATATTAAACATTAAAATGAAGTGAAACAATCAGAAATTATGTAATAGAGATATGGTAGCTCGATTACATACGTACACAGATGCCAGTAAAGCATTGTGTACAATTCCATATGGGTACTAATTTCAATTAATTTTTATGATTATTAAAATTGCATTATTACTGGAATGTATCTAATTTTCATAAATATTATTTAATGTACTATATACACTGCCTTACTAATTTATTAGAGAACCCATCATTCGGTTGACGCATGCCTTCGGTCGTAGGCAAAGGAAATAGTCTGGCTGTCACGTTACATGGTACGAAAGATCTGCAAGAAGAGTTGCAGTGCCTGTGGAGTTATTAAAGATGTACCATGAAGAGATAGACAAGCATCAGCAATGTCATGAGAGGAATGATCACAGGTGCTCTTATAATGGGAGCAGAAGTTACAGACAGTAGTGGAGTTTACCTATATATCGATGCAGACAGTGTCTAGGACTTTTAGGTAGTATAACTTCAACTACAAAAACTCATATTAGGGCCACCCGAGAACTAACTCATCTGCCCATGAGTATTATGTCCATAAATTGTGTGCTTGTGTTTATTTAAACTCTTATTCCACCGTTGTAAAATTTTTAAATGGAACCTTTGGAATTCGAGCAAATATGGTTTTGTTCCATTTTTCAACCTTTCTTTATGTGTGAAAGTGATTCACGCCATTTTCCAATAAATTAAGAAGACATCCAGCTATGCTGCTACGGACTCATTTAACATTTTCCCCAATCCATATGTTTTCCTCATTTTCAAATGCGGTTTTTATCCCTCACTTCTTTCAGTAATCACTCACATTGGTATGGTAATAGGAAAGCTCTCGCGTGTAGCAGTGGTTATGATCGTCTTCCTGCAATACTGGGTGGAAAGGCCCGAGTTCGAATCCAGTTAATGGCGCGAGGACCTTTATAGGCTATTTTCGCAACGTGGCTGAGTTGGTTGGTCTCCCGTGAGGGGTTGCACTGCTTCTTCTCTCGGGAACTTCGGTTTTTTCGTCAAATTAAACAGCAAAAACATTTAACATACTTCTAACCCACAGGTAACTGGAGTACTTTCTCTGTGGGCTACAAAGCAGTAGTTGCTTCATGTTCAGGATTCCTCCATCTTCACAAGATTCTTAATCACAATTTATACCGCGCTTGTTTACGATTCAAGATTTGAGTCTCGAAAGCCCCCACCACCAACAGAGAAAGAATCTACGCCGGTGGGTTCTGACTACTGAAGTGGCCAATGCCAAATCCAGTCCCAAGATCGCTAGAAATGAAATGGTATTTGCCTTGCCAATCAGAAGGATGCTTTCCTTTATTAATAACGAAGAATAGTATTCATGGCAAAAATATTAATAGGGTCAATGCCGCAATTCAACATCTGCTCTTGAGAACCAATTAAAGAGATCCCTGTAAACTGCTAATACCATTCTTCTGTTATCTCTTTCCAGCCAAGAATTCCTGGATCTACGTAAGTAATTGTTTGGTTAAGAATATTCACAATTTCAATCTTCCTTTTATGTTTATCATTTGGAGTAAAACTTTAAAAATGCTGATCGAAAACTGCCAGTGGATTGAACATCTACATTTAGATCACTAAACTCTCACGAAATAAGGTGTCATGAAAAAAAAAAAAAAAAATAGATGAAATCTGGAACATTTCACTCAAGAAACAGATAACATATCAGCTCAGAAACATTATTTACATTTATCGATTTTTTCGAGCCTTTTGAATTACTCAGTAGCAACATATGGGTGTCACACTATTTAATCGATTCCGGAAATAGATATTCTGTACTTTGAATAAATATATATATATATATATATATTTTTATCTGCATCGATGATTAATATATATTTCTTAATTATCAAAGACAGTATACCAGTCAGGGAATTTGTATAATGGCGATCTGCAAAATTGAGAAAGTCGATATTACATTTGTTTTATATTTGCTGAAACCTTTTTGTTTAAAAAAAAAAAAAAAAACATGTTTGAAAGGTCGAGTTCTGTGTTCAACTTGCGTTGCTGTATCACATTACGTTAATCTAATATAATGTTATTTCGGGAATAACATTAAATTTTATGATGTTAAGCAATCCTCTTATCAAACCGGTACTAGCGCCCTCTATCAAGAATTTTCACCTAATCAAATACAATATTTTTCTCATTAATTCTAATGGATGCAATCTTCGTCAAACAAAATAATGAATTTTTATGTGAATAATTACAGTTTTATAGTTAAATTAGGAAATATAAATACGAAAACGAATAAGAACACTAAATAAACGAAATGGAAAAGAAACATTCCGAATAAAAATCGCATCTGAATATAAACATTATCGTCTTATGAAACTGCAAATGTTTCTTGTAGTAATAGCGCCCCCTATTACGAATTTTCACTTAATCAAATACAGTATTTTTCTCATTAATTCTGATAGACACAAACAAGTTCGTCAAACAAACTAATACATTTTTATGCGAATAATTAAGGTTTTATAGCTATATTAGGAATTATAAATAAAAAAACGATCAGGAATGCTAAATAAACGAAATGGTAAAAAAACATTCCGAATAAAAATCGAATCTGAATATGAACATTATCGTCTTATCAAACTGCAAATATTTCTTGTAGTAATAGCGCCCCCTATTAAGAATTTCACCTAATCATATACAGTATTTTTCTCATTAATTCTGATAGATACAAACAAGTTCGTCAAACAAACTAATAAATTTTTATGCGAATAATTAAGGTTTTATAGCTATATTAGGAATTATAAATACAAAAAGGAACAGGAATGCTAAATAAATGAAATGATAAAGAAACATTCCGAATAAAAATCGCATCTGAATATAAACATTATCGTCTTATGAAACTGCAAATGTTTCTTGTAGTAATAGCGCCCTCTATTAAGAATTTTCACCTAATCAAATACAGTATTTTTCTCATTAATTCTGATAGATGCAATCAGGTTTGGGTTTGTCAAACAAAATAATACATTTTTATGTGAATAATTACGATTTTATAGCTACGTTAGGAAATATAAACACGACAACGAATAGGGATGCTAAAGAAACGAAATATTCCTAATAGAAATCGCATCTCAATATAAACATGAATAAGTACGTGTTTTTGCGTGCACCGGATGCTAAGACAGGTGGTGCAACACTTGGTTGTGCGATTAGTCCATTTTTATATAGAAGAAGACTACATGTGCTCTGCATTTTCGCAATAAACTGTCTCGTGAAAATACCACATCAACGGAATGCTTAATGGTAGATGTACCTGAAGGATATCAACCGTGAAATATTTAAGACTCGATTGTGCTGTAATCGCAGAACACGAACATGTCTCAATGTGAAATCTGTGTTTGAAGCACCAGTAGCATAGGCACCGTCATACAGGAGCAAGAGAGGTACTTTTCTTTTGTAGATTTAGACATTACATCTATTTAAATATATATGTGTTGATGTATGCCAATAGATGGCGCTACACGTCGGCCTTTTGATATCTGATCGAAGCAGTTATTCTAATTAGAATAATTCACGATTAATCAATTAATTAGCACTTCAAAATTCAACTTTGGATCGTTGATCTATTAAAAATAATGTATACTTTTTAAGATTAAAAAACAGCTGATGATCACAGGCTGGAATTAGATGTAAATGGCATTCCAGATTGTTGTTCCTTAAGTGATTCTGATGTCCAAATACTTTCCTAAATGGACCATGAATTTCACCATGTCAGTGTTATGGACTATCAGTCTCTTCGCTAGCCCTTAACGCTGTTCCTACTGACATATACTGCCCTACCATTAATATCCGGGCACCTACTTATCTACAAATAACCTTTATTTAGAGGAAAAGGAGTTTAGACCATGTACCATGACTCTCCACTCCAAAGCACAGCTTTCCATTGGTTTATATTCCAAGATCTGCAGGCCTTACATCAATCTAGTTGACGTCTGGCATTCTTCGTGGTGATTAGTCGCTTGTGGATGGCTGCACGACTGTGGTAACCCATATCATGCAGCATACTGTGCACTGTACTGGTACTGACGCGTGTCCCAGTCGCCTCTATGTGTTGCGACAACGTCAACCGTTCAGAGCGGATGATTCTTTGCAGAGCTCTCCTGTCACAGTCCTTCAGCTTCGGAGGTCTTACAGACCACATCACTAGTTGTCCACCTGGGGTCTTCAGTGCTGTTGAAATGTCACATACAGATCGATTACCTTAAGTGGCATGCTATTATCATTCCGCATCTGTTAATTTTGTTGATCGTGAGATCTTGCGTTCAAAATCGTACTACTGTATTTGGATATTAATGGTAAAGCAGCGTACGTCGTATTTTTATCTCAAAATTTGTGTCGTATTTTATTTTGAAATATAGGCTCCTTTAGTCTGAGTCTTTGTTCGCCTAAAAACATAAGGCACTTCCCAACAGCCGATAGCCCTCACTAAATCCCTGGTAATCTCTATTTTCCTCTTCAGTATATGAAAAATTACTATCTTGTTATAATATACTTAGCTATACTACCTATACACTTTATTAGAAGCGAGGAGGATCTGTGCATTTGGCGCATTCATGCTAATCTAGGCAAAAGTAACCTTGATAAAGATGCAAGGAGCTAACAATCTCTCGGAGAGACATGGGACGTCTCACACCAGGAAGTATAGTAAATATGAATCAACCGAAAGTGATGTTCATCTTCACATAAATGGAATTTTCAGCTGAAGGTTTATGTCAGCTTAAGTAATTGTATTTAAAGTGACGCTAATTGCAGTTATACAACGATTGGTTAATGTAAACTGTCCAGACAGCGAAAACAGAACATGTGACTGTACCAACAGAATTAAAATTGATTTTCCTTTAAGGTTAGAGCGAAGCTTGCACCTTCCGATGTTACTCTACCAGCTTGGGTGATTCCTGCGACGTTCGTTCCATTGTGGAGTGAGCGATAGCACGAAATGATGCGCACCTGCTGCTGTCGATATTGCCCATCCCCAATATCGTCCCGTAAAGCGATCGATGATATGAAAGGATTTATTCTAAGAAGAGAGTCGCGATCGACAGAAGGAGATGATTTGGAATCTTTGTCCTTCTACGTACCTCGAAGACATTCTTCAGCTGTTACATGTGAGTATCTTCAGTTTTTCTGTTATATTGAGTAAAACTTTATCCATCTCTTACTAAGGAAAGTTTTAAGGGATTTAAATTTAACTGTAAATGGCTATAAAATATTCATAAATTAATGTCCCCTACATCTTGATCCACCTTTGTGTGTATTCTGTTCTTCAGCAATATCTGGAAGCGTAGAAGACTATGAGAGTAATAAAGGTGAAGAAAACACCTACCAGAAAACGCGGAGTATGTCAGTAGCGAATATTAGCAACGATCCCAACGCGATGAAGTCAAAACGACCCCACATTTCTAGCTATGACATCAGCGTGTGGAGACAATATTCTGTTGGCGAAGATGATATAATCATCGAAGAAGGTCATTCATTAACCCACACGGATTCCAATGATGGAGAAACGCAAGACGGAGTTTTGTCACGTGATAAGGACACGGTCCTAGGGTATTTGGACTTCACAACTTCGTACTGCGAAGTCCAAGAAAAGTAAGTATGAAAAAGTAATCATATAAACTTAAGAAATAGATGAGAAAATTGTTTCTTGGTTAATACTATGTGATTTATTGTTGAATTTAAAGAAGATACCAACCTTTTAGATGGCTCATCCATCATTTGTTTCTAGGTTAAATTGAGGGTACAAAGAAGAGTCGGAGAGGATAGGGATAAAGAAGGTATAGAAGGCGATTCCAGAAAGTTAGTAAGCCAGGCCCACATACCTCGCCAGGCGGAAGAAGGGGGAGGAGATAGGGACCCGTCTCCTCCCCCTGACCGGGAAGGGGAGTAAAAGAAAACCAGGCGAGGGTGCTCGGTTTGATGGCCAATGTGGCTTATGGCAGCGAAGCTGCTGGTGTCTCCAATGTCTGGGTTTGGAGTCTTGCGTGGGATCAGGTCCGTGCGGGATTTATGGTCACTTCCTTGTTTCTTATAGTTATGGTGGCAATTCACTGGACTGGTTTTCATGGGACGCAGTCCAGTCCATGGTTCTTCTTTTATGTTGTCGCGTATTCAGGATCCAGACGTGTTGATATACTTGGCACAGAGTCCCATCGATGATTCGCCTCACTTCCTTGTTGTCTCATTACGTTGTAGAGCAGCTGCGAACACAGGCGGAAGAATGGGAATTTTTGCTTCAGAACCTTATAGACACCCTAATATCTTCAAATTGTATAAGTTAATATTGATAACTTGGCGTAATTATACAACGTAATGTTTGTTTACTAAAATTCTACATCCCTTGGACATTGCCAGAGTGGTTATCCGCGATGGGAGGAATTAAAATTATAATTAAAGGTTCTTTTATAAGCAAAATGCTGGTTGCGCAAGTTAGTTTTATGGGTTTATTCGATAAGCAGTGAAGACTTTAAAGTTCCAGATTGATGGATGTTAGTTGATGCAAAGCTTACTACGAATTTTCACATCAGCTGTCGCTAGAAGGGCATTAGTCCGAAATATAACGCATTTCGCCGTAAGTACAAACACGATTAAAGCAAATTGCCGTAGATCTCCGTATCGACAAAGCGGAAGGCGAAAATTGCATCACTCGCTCTTCTGCTCTTTGAGAACTTGAAGACGCTGTAAGATGAGTCTGAAGATACGCCTGAGGTAAGTTTTAATGATATTGGAGAGCAGTGAGCGAGGGGCGCATAAAGGACGTAATAATTTCATTATTACGTTCTTTATGGGCTGTTATTGCTGCGCAGTCTACAAAAGGAAATTGGATTTTGGTTCACAAGGATTCATTTATTTCTCTCACTACGTTTGTAAGTTGTTATTGATTCTCAATTAGAAATTTATTGTTCGCACCAATTTAAATAATGTTGGAAAACATGAAGTGGAATTTCTTTTGGGCCTGATTTAATTGTACATGAAAACACAATAGTTCGTTTGGAGTTTCATTTTTATAATTTTCATCGTTTGGTTTATACTTTCCATCGTTTATTTGGTTTACACTTTTCACGCCAAACGAATATCAACTTAGATAAAGGTCCCGTCACCAGGAAGAGGCATTCCAGCATCCGTCCACAGCACGAGGAGCCGGGCCAGGTCAGTAGAGGAACGCCTGTTGTAGTCCAAACTCCCCAGCAGAGCAAGAAGGTTGAAGATTTCAGAAATGAAGTGGAATACAGGGGAAGAGGGAAGGAAAGGGCAAGGCAAAGCTGGAACCTCGAGGAAGGGAGGGCCCAAGGGGACCAGAGGACCAGAAAACCACTAGTAGGAGAACATCCGGAAATTTTCCTGCACCACGAAATCCCAAGAGAAAAACATGGGGTCAAGCCACTCAAAAGTCTGTCTTCGTTCCATAGCACTAGTACAGAGTGGGAAGGGAAGACAGGTGAGTGACCTTTAGCCTCCAGTTGTTGTTTTTTTTTGCTGCTTTAGTCATGACTAGTTATAATAGCGAAAAAAGAAACTTGTTGGAATTAAATCTATTGTTTGTGCTCGTCAGGAGATTGCTGTTCATGGAAGAGATTAACCATAGATTTATTGAAGCACACATTTTATTCGCAAGAGCAGTTCACGCTAAGTTAGGAAGTATACTGAATAAGAGATAGTACTAAAAGAGAGAAAGTTTTAATATTGCCAAAGCTTAGCCACAGAGAAATTATAAGATGGACCCAGGACTACCATGTACCTTTATCTGCTTTTCCAGCCAGCCCGATTTAAACTCTATTGATAATCCAATAGTCTTGATCCTCTCAGCAGAACAAACTTGCCTTCGTAAAGAGTTACCATGGCTTTGCCCTGCTTTAAAAGAGAAGGCCTCGCCAAAGGTTTAATTGATTATTCGTTGGTTGCTCTGGCAGTTTATTTCTAGAATAACCGATCCCTCAGATAGCAGGTAATGTCTGGTGACAACACACAATTATCATTTTTTTCTTATTATTAATCTCCCAAAATGCTCCTGAGCCTCTCAGGAGATTTCTGATCCGCTTTCTATAACACTTGCATTGATTTTTCTAGGTTGACCGTGTTCCTGGACGAAGCCAGAGATTTACCTTGCAAAGGAAGCCGAGTTGTCTACGATACATTCGTCAAGGTGTCCGTGATGCCATCGAAAAAGAACAGCCGATTTTCTCGAGCAATTAAAAGCAGCCTCAACCCATCTTATAAAGAACATTTCTATTTTAAATTTCCAATAGATAAAGAAAAGGATGAATACAAGTTGAAATACCTCCAGTTTTCGGTCATGGATGTCGAACGCCAAGGCAAACATGACGCCATCGGATACGTTGTCCTTCCGATAAACAAAATAAACCTGAATGAAGTTGGTAATCATAGTATCCCTATCATGCCAATGTCTAAAGTAAGTGCTCTTAATCTTAATTGTTAATTTAACTGGAACTGGAACCACTAGTTCCAGTATATATAATAAATTAAATTATTATACATGGTTTATTATTAAAAGTATGTGATGCTTGATTAATTAATTCAATTAATAATTGAAATGATCGTTTTGAATTCATGATTATTTTTATTTATCATAATAAGAATAAAGTTTCATGCATTATGTTTTTAGCCAGTTGCTGACCTTGGCCAGATTTTACTCTCTTTGTCTTACTGTCGTTCTGCTGGAAGACTGACCGTTATTCTACTGAAAGCTCGACATTTGCGTCCAGAGGTACCCGTCTGCAAGTTGACATTGAAGCCTTGGGTCAAAGGTAAAGTTTGGTACCAATTCCATTAATAACTCATTCCTCATGTTTTTCCATCAATAAAGGTTTAGCAGATACACCTGAGCCAGATATGACTAACCCGTAATTGTTCAATTGAAATCTGTTAAAAATCATTAAATAAACAAATCTTTATTGCAAAGTATATACGTGCAAAGGCAAAGTTCCTAAATCTATCAACCACGTGCAATCTGTTTCTGTTGGTGGTTAGGGAAGGAATCGCCTGAAGAGTACAGAGTGGGATCCTCCATTGAACAGCATCCCACAGATGCTGTTCACTGGAGCTGAAATACGAACTACTAGCACATTTGCAGTGGCAGTGAGTCTAGCTGCGGGCGTTGGTATTTTTAAGGATTGCATCAGGGCTGTAGTGCTGCTGATAGAGAGAACACCATGTTTATGAGCTGCCCACCTGAGCAACCAATATTCAGAAGTGTACACTGGTTTCAGTGTTGCAAGGGAAACCGAAGTCCATGTTTCTGGACTTCGGTTTCCCTTGCCCACAGGGCAGACAACTGTGGTTATATGCTTTCTGGTGATGCTAATATCCTTGATATAGAGGAGACGTTGCTTCGCTTAGCCATTTTCAGGTGAAAAGCATCCAGGTGTATTTTGTTTCAATTCTATTCTCTATCCAAGTCAAGTATTTGATATCCAGTGATTCCCATGTGTCCTGAGTATCTAAATCTGATGAAAGCATCACTATGCAATGACCAGATAAATTTTTATTAGCAATTTTGAATATTGAATTCCCAGCCAGGTAATCATTGTTTAAATCAGGTCACGGAATGCTTCGCAGTACAAGGTCACACTAACAAACGTATTGTGATCACAACCCCACCTAAAAGAGGTCAAAGCACAGCTGGATAGCTTCCCATGTCTCACTACTGAGGGGAGTGAGTTACCACTGCAACACTTCGAATGAACGGGAACAAAGACTGCTAATTACCGCAGACCGGCAAGGTGCTTTAACTGAAGTTTTCTTGCATCTGACTTATTTTCCCCAACCCATGTGTAACTTTTGAACGCGTTAAAATATTCCAGTCTGTCATATTGCAGAAACAACTGTCCTTTTTAATTTTTCTACTATGTGCTGACTCTCATACTGCCGCATATCTTGGCTTCTAAACATTGACAGAGATAATCTAACTACCACTTTATCCCTTGCGAACTGTACTTACCATCTGTGTAGGAATAACCCCGCTAATCCGAACCCTTAATTACCAAGTTATATTCACACACCAACTTTATCTGACTTTGAGGAACAATTCGTTGAGGGTGAGATCTCTGTAGCCCTCACGCGAAAACCCGAAATGAGCCGCATTCCATGGAAGGAATGTGGCTCATCCTATTAATTTAATCCTATTGCTCGCCATTACCAGGGCCTGTTGCACAGTAAGCTCTCCAGCCCTTCAGGTTCTTGCAGGTGTCCTCCCCCTTGACTTGGAGTTTATCCGTCGAGGATTGCACTACTGCTTGTCGCGGGGAATCCCAGCTACCATCTTTGGACATACCATCGACGCCCGCACTGACTGTAAGCAAGAAAAGAAGAAACTAGCTGCCATGCTACTACAAATCTGGCAGACAAGATGGGAGGAGACGGACAAGGGCCTAATAACTAAGAAATTCATCCGGGATGTCAAACTAGTTTATCCAAAGTCGCCGCCTTGGTTCTCTCCTGGCCTCTACTGTACATATATTATAACTGGACACGGCTCTATAAATCATATGTTGACTACCTTGGGAATCATTAATAACCCCTACTATACATGTGGAGAAATTGAAGATTGGGACCATCTTCTTTATAACTGCCCAATTTATGACGATCTTCGAGGAACACTGTACACCAGACTCCAACACATACCTCAAGGACAGGAGCACCTGTTAATTTCTAACGAACAATACTACAAATTATTAACGGAGTACGCACAGAACCTCTTTTCTAGGTGCAGGACTCTACAACCAACTCAAGCTAGGGATACAAACCTGTAAGAGACTTGCTCAAACTTGAAATAAAAAATCTGTACTTGACCGTTTTACCAGTATAGACTTGCTAACCCTGGAACATCCAGGGTAGGATGATTACCTGCTAACTTTCCACACAGTTTGGTAGGCTCCAGTGGTCTTGACCACTCCACCGCAAAATATAAGTCACACTCAGCACTCTCGCTGAGTGGCTTTTCTACCCTTCTGGAGTTATCACCCCCCCCCCCTTTTCTCCTGGTGGGGCATACGCTCCACTGTCAATTTATGGGATGCCCTCACCTATATCCCCTTACTCTTACTTTCACCCCCATTTTATATGGCGCAGATGTGGAAAACCACAGGTGGCGCCCGACCCTAACACTGTGTACACTATGCACACTATGTTCCACTGAAACCTAACTAAGTTTCTCTTGTGTGAAAGCTCCTGGTTTCTCCCTGCTCTCTCTCTTCGAAGTTGGGACCATCCTCATACAAATTCCAACCTGGGACAGGAATTTCTAATATTCCTGCTGGCGCATGCACCACTGTGCAAGGTTCTTCCCCCAAGGTTCTCCTCTGGTGGTCTGATAAACCTTAGCGATAGGATTAAATTAATTATTTTTATTTTATTATTATTTTTTATTTATTGATTAATTTTTTGTTGGACCTCTTCCTCTTCCCTTTCTTACCTCCTTCCTTCCCTTTGCCCCACTTCATTTCTTGAGTCCTCTCCTTCCTTGCTTTGCTGGAGGAATACTGACCTGGTCCTGCTCCTCGTGCCTTGGACTGATGCCGGAACGCCTCCTCCTGGTGACGGGCCTTCCAGTAACCGAGAGTCCAGATGAACGACACGACAACACTCTCTCCACAATATCTACACTACTCACACGCTCATCTGGTCTCGGCAGATTTTTCTTCTTCACAATTTTTTTCGAGGTTTTGTTGGGGGACCACTGGCACCACTGACAGATACACACTATGTCCACTATTGGTTTTCGTCCACAAGTTTGCTTTTTATGCGTTGAACTCATTAAGTTTATCGTTGATAATTGTAAACCACTTTTCATTTCTTTCCATACACAGTTTAAAGTGGACAGAGAGATCATCAAATGAATGGTCCAGCCTTAACAACTCGGAAGTTGTCGGTTTATGGTTGTAATCACCTTTATTAGCAATTAACAGTTCAGAAGAGATCCAGGGTCTTGACGTCTTATCATTCTCTTTTGCATCAAGGGTTAGATCGCGAGTAGAGCGTGAACTCTTTGCCTGAAGTTTCTTTGGTTTGGAGCATTTAGGACATATCCATTTCTCTTTGATAATCTTCCCCAGTTTTTTAATAATACCCTCATTAAACCTTCTGTATTTCACAAAAATGTGTTTCTTGCATATTCCAGTACATATGAGATAAATAAAATACTCATGGATATTTACATTCCAGAGACCACACTCCATGTAATTGCTGGTATTATATTGAGAAGCCATTACTTTTCAATATCACACTTAATCAGTGTGATATATACACTGAGTGAACAGAAATCATGGGATACCCGCCTAGTAAAGGGTAGGCCCATCTTTTGACCGGATAAGAGTAGTTACACGGCGAGGCATTCAGTTCACTACTTCACGAAAGCGTTCCACAGGTATTTTCATCCATGCTTGCTGCACCACTGTATATAATTCCGTTTCATTCCTTTGATCCACAGCTCGAACGGACCTTTCCACTTCATCCCAAAGATGCTCCACAGGGTTCACGTTTGGTGAACAGGGAGGCCATTCCATGGTAGTAAATTCTGCAGAATGCTCTTTGAACCATTTTCTAGTCACCATGGCACAGAGGCACATTGTTCTGCTGGAAGAATCCATTGCCCTGTGGGTGCACGATGACCACGAAGGAAAGCAGATGGTCTGCAAGGATGTACAGGTATCCTGGACCGTTGAGAGATGCATCCAGACGTACCAGAGGTCCTAACCTGTGCCAGTTGAACACGTCCCAGACCATTTAACCTCAGGGGCTCGCATCTGGCGAGTATGGGCTTGGCACACCCAGGGTCCTGAGCTGGATATTATCATTCTTCTCTTCCTTGGTAATACCCTTCAACTTCTCTCTCTCTCTCTCTCTCTTTCTCTCTCTCTCTCTCTCTCTCTCTCTCTCTCTCTCTCTCTCAGGGTAATTCAGAAATTTTTTTTTGGCTGGTGCAGCATAAGCCTCAGGCTTCCTTGCACCATATAGCTAATATCAATACTAATTACCGGCCGTCCATCTGCCTGAACAGTTCCTTGTTGACATGACGGGTGCATAGTTTGTGCGGTTTCCGCCAGATGCGCACCCTCCCATCCGCTTCAAATAACTGTAAACGGGACTCATTGGACCATGAGATCCGTCTCCAATCATCCAAGGTCCAGTGTCGATGTTTTTTCGTCCACTTGAGGCATAGTCCGCTGTCGTGGTGTTGGCAATGGGACTCTGGTGGGTCCCATAGTTACTGTTAAATTTTCAAATATACGACTCGGTAAGATGAATAATTTTAATTATTTGTCCTTTGTAAAATTAAAATAAGAAATAAAAAATAAAATGAGTTATGTACTATATTAAAGATATTTTCATGGTAGAACAAAAATCTCCACTTCGATATAATTTTTTTTAAATATTCTTTTCAGATAACTTTGACACCTACTCCAAGGTCACGTTGATGTGCGCGGGAGAAAAAGTGAAAACAAAACACAGCCGAACTGCAACACCCTCAAGGGATCCGTCATTCAACCAAGCATTTTCTTTTGTGGTTCCACCAGCTTTCCTTGAAGACACCAGTGTGGTAGTCACTTTAACTGCAGGAGGCCTTCTGCACCAGAACTATGTCATTGGGAGGGTAACGGCTGGACCTTACACGGCCTCCACTAAAGGCGAGCTGACTCATTGGGGTCAGATGATAAACAATAACAAGCCATCGATCCGATGGAGGGAGCTCTGTGTTTAATGCTGAATACGAATGGATCAATAATATCAATTAATCACCAGCTGAGAATACCTCAACTGGGTAGGACGCATTAAATTTGACAAAAAGTGCCAAGAAACATAATCCTGCTGGAAGAATTATTCTTACGATGAAGAAATTCTCCTTTTTGGATGGTTTGGAGTTCCTAAAAAGTCTTAGCATGTATACATTTACGTATTTATACGCAGCGTACATTGTACGCAGACGCACGCACACAAACGTTCTCCAGTGTATTACTGATTAATTAATTTTCATCAGATGTAATTAATTTATATCGAACAGTTGAACATAATCGCGCTATTTTCTCATATCGATACAAGGAAGGATTTTAAAAAAAAATTAGAAATTTATTTTAAATTATTAAATTAATATATTTTGCTTATTAATTAATAAGTAGATTCATATTTATCATACATAATCAGATATTACTGTCTACAAAAGTCGATAGACTACGCTATCAGTGTTTAAGGATGAGATTAACGTTTATAATTTGAGTTCAAATCCATCTGACCTTTTAGAAATTTCTTTACTTTGAGAACTCAGTAAAACCATACACCCGCTAGATATTTCTGTGTGTGTGCGCGTGCGTATGAATTTTATAATGTCTATATAACTTAGACATTCTAATTTATATTATTGTAGTTTCGTTTAATTCAACGTGGAATAAAATCACATGAACTCGTAGAACTACAATTATTGTTGTCCTGTGACTTTCAGCCATTCAAAAAGTTTCATTAATTTTAATAACAAGCGCCCTCTTCTGGCAAACTGTCATCATGTCAAAATGTCAGCCAAAGTGAAAAAAAAAAAAAAAACATTTCACGCATCCCTTCCATCTAAAGGTTTGTCCAGTTCCTCCTTAAATTTATTTAACCTAGCAACTTTCACAAAGACAGATGGAAGTTTGTTCCAGCAATCAACTACTCGCTGGCTAAAAGCAAATTTCCGCCCATCTATTCTACAACTGTCTTTCCTCAGTTTGAATTTATGCCCGCCTCAAGTGCACAATTGGAGCAAGAGAAAGAATCCCATCAGAATTGAGCCTGCTCAACCCATTCAAGGCCTTATACGTCTCGGTTAGATCACCTTGCAGGTTCCAAGTCTCCAGACGCTGCAATTTGCAGAACTTAAGCCTTTCTTCGTAACACCACCTTTTTTTTCCGCTCACCAATCTTGTTGTCCTTCTCTGTACTCGTTCCAGCAGCTCTACATCCTTCCTAAAACGAGGCCTCCAAACCTATATGCAGTACAAGGCGTGGACCTGACCATTGCCTAATGCAAAGGGATAATCACCTTCCTTTCCCGACTAGCAAAATTCCTGTATATCATTGACAAAAACCCCATGACTTACTCTGGCAGCCTTTCTGTACTGCTCAGAAAACTTCATATCTGACTGCAAAATTACTCCCAGGTCTTTTTCATTCTCCACCTGCTAGATGTACTACCACAGTAGTACCTGAGAATAGTACCTCACAGTTGGTACGTTTCTCGGGGGTTACTTCTACCCATATGCAGTACTTTGCATTTGTCAAGGTTAAACTTTAGTTGCCACTTCTTAGCCCATCTGCCCAAATTATCTAGATCCCGTTGCAGTAGTACACTGCCATTACTGTCATTAACAACCCTGCCAACCTTTGTATCATCTGCAAACTTCGACATTAAGCCTGATATACCTTCATCAATATCATTGATAAATATACAAAACAACAGTGGACCTAACACCGAACCCTGTGGGACTCCATTAATAACATTAGTCCACGAAGAGCAGCACCCATTGATTACCACCTTCTGTCTTCTCCCACTCAACCATTCTTTTATCCATTGTAGCAACTTACCCTTAATACCATTTTGCTCCAATTTGTTCAGCAGTCTTCCATGCGCAACAGAATCGAAAGCTTTCTTGAAATCCAAGTACAGTAGAACCCGGATAAGAAATTCCCGCATAAGAAAATTTCCCCTTTATTAGGTTTGGTTTCTTAAGTCCCAATTTCAACTCAATATGTTGTAATCCATTATTTTTCCGGGTAAAAAGTTTTCCCTCATAAAAATTTCGTGATAAATAATACACGGTGTATTATTATAATGACGTTTTCCCACTTAATACGTTTTTTAAATATATAAATTATTTATTTTTAATATTAAAAACCATTAACCAATATAAACATTTGGTAATCGAGCAAGTTAGTGCCAAGCATCATTTTAGTTATCGTTTTTGCTACATCTCATATTGTGAATGTCTTCAGAAAGAGTTGCCCTGTTATTGCACTACCTCCAATAGCAACGCTTCGCCAATGGAGAAGACTAATGTTACTTATTCTCGGCTTTTCGATGACGTCATATATAAACCTTTCTTTTTTTATCTATTGCGTTTATTAATTAATAAATACGTTATATAATGATATTACCTTGTCTACTAAAGCGATTAGAGGCAATTGCTTTTGTATTATTATGACAAAGATATGTTAATAATCAGTTGAATCCCGCCTTTTCCTCCTCTCCCATAAAATAATCATAACAACATCCAAGACATCATAAACTTCACTGTAATCTATTTATTCCCAAAAAAAGGTTAAAATATGATTAAAATACATAGTATAGTTAATAATAATTTGGTATTTAAAATACACGATAAATTACATTATACTATTCGCATTGTTCAATATGTATTTTGGTCACGATTGATAAACTGGTTAAATGTCTTTATTTAAACAAATAAAATATACATATAATTGAAGTAAAAGAAAATCAAAATAGTAGTTTCGTACCGGGTGTGTACTCTTCAGTAGAGAGATTCTTTTTGTTTCGTATTCATTTCTTTAATAACTAGGTTCTTAATATATAAGAAAAACAGTAGCTTTCGGGGAGAGGTGTCCATTCTTCAGCTGAACAGTGAGGGATATGTATACATATTTACACTGAGTGATCACTGAATTATGACCACCCCTATGAAAACTGAATGCGACCCGTTGACCACGAGAGTGCACAGTTAGTCGACCTGCGTAGCATAGATGAGGTATATCAGGCTTGTGGATACACCAATCACCTCCATACCTGCATTGCTGACCGCATTACACACTGCTTGGTTGGACATACCTCCCGAACGCTTCCGACATCTTGTTGAATCAATGCCAGGCCGGATAGCTGCTGTACTGAGGGCAAAAGGAGGACCAACGAAGTATTAGGTAGGTGGTCATAATTCAGTGATCAATCAGTGTATATTACATGAAATAATAACTAATGAAGCAATGGGACTACGCTTCAGGTTCACTATTGAATGGTCAGTGTTTTGCGCCATGTTTTGTTCGTAGTGAACTGTCCAAGTAGATGCAGCGGTGGTCGATGAAGCCGTAGTTGTTGCAGGAACAGTTGAAACTAGTTGTTGTTGAAGAGTCCACGGGAGCAGAATTGCACCATTTAAGTCAGAAGCTAGAGATAGTCTTCTAGCAAAGACATCGTGGGCAACCAGTTGGAGAGCATGAAAAGCGTTAACGTTTTGAACTAAGAGAGACTCTTGACTGGGAGAGAAATTTTCAACTGACTGTTGTTGTACAGTTGACACTCATAGAGGACTTGTTTCCAATATTCACGAGCTTGTAAATCAACAAACTCACGAGCTTGTAAATTACATCTATCCAGAATATTGGCTGGATAACTGCATTTGGAAAGACCCACCCTTACTTTGGAAATCGCTAATGGCCTGTCATCTATGCAGCTGGAATAGGTCCAAACGCGAGTAAACAAGGTACGTGCCGTGCTGCTTAGATGACCAGGAACATGGCAGACCTGTAGTTCATAAATTTCCCCGCACACATAGATTTCCTAAAAACAGTTGTGAAACGTGAACCCACGCGTTGGACAAAAAAAGTTTTCTTCCTGTTCGATCTGGTTATTCACTCAAGTGTTCATGGCTTGAGGCATGCGCATATCCAATATATGCACGCCATTTACTGTTCAGCAGAGGGGACACCTTTCTCCGAAAGCTATTATTTTACTATATATATATGAACTATATAGAAAATCACAATTCTTCAATTTAATAAATTAATTAACATTATTAGGTGTTTTAAGTTATATGAAATTAGGATGTATATTCTTGTCTTTCACGCGTTTCTCAAGCCAGCATGATTAAAACCATCTAGTGCTTATTAAAACCATCTTAATGCTCAGAGGAGAACAAACTTTCCATTTACAACGAGTTACCTCGATATTGCACTACTTCAAACACCTGCCGTCATCAAATTGTACATATTTTAAACAATATGCAGATTTATGCATTTTGTTTAAAATATGTGAGAAGAACTAATAAGCTCAAAACTTTGGTGGGGGTTGGAGATATCTTTAATTAATTTATATATATTACTAATTTCCAATGCTGTTTATTTCAAAGTAGTGCAATACCAACGGAACGCGTTGGGAAGACATCTTTCTGAACTGTAACAGAGTTTGAATGTGTAGTATAAATTTCGTAACCCTAAAAAAAATTTTCATCACCTCTCGAACGCTCAAAAGGCAGCTTTGCAATGCAACAATGTATGTATATTTTTAAGATTAATAATATAGGATTTTGGGGGATACCAAACAGAATATTGTGCTTTGGAAACTTTCTAAAATTTGTTAGATTAATCATTTAGCGATACCATTTTTTTTTTTTTTTCAAAGTAGTGCAATATCAGATAATTGATTGTAAAGGCACAGGTTCTTCATTAGGACCATTGCAGAATATTTTTTTTTTATCAAAACCCCAAACAGGAGAGGAATTATAACCTGTAATACTTAGTACCGTGCCTGGGTTGGAGGTTGAGAAGACGAGAGAAGATATTTGTTGACATTGGACTTGAACTTCTGTAGACTGAAAGTTTCAGGAAATACGTACGAAGGAAGGTTGTTCCAGAAAGATGAGGAAGATGAAAAGAGGGTTCTGTGAGTTTGAAGTTGGACAGTAAATGGATGTTGGCTGGTGGCGGCACGTGTTCGGACTGTTTTGAAAGAGAGAGCGGGAATTATAGAAGCCAATTCAGAAGAACAGTGCCCATGGAAGTATCTGTGGAAGAGGCCTGCAGCAGAAACAGTGCGTCTATGAGAAAGCGAGTGGAGAGACTCTGTTAGAGATGAATTATTAATTAACCTAACTGCCCTCTTCTGAATGGAATCAAGAGGCCTGAGAGAGGTTTTGGGGGCACCACCCCAGATGTGGGAACAATATTCCATGGCAGGACGGATTTGCGATTTATACAGAGTGAGCAGCTGTTTGGGAGAAAAGTAACGCCGAGAGCGAAAGAGAAAACCAAGTTTTGTAGATGCAGAGGAAGCAATATTTGTAATGTGCTTGTACCAAGAGAGATTAGAAGTCAGGGTAATCCCCAAAAGACATATATCATCTTGCCTAGAAATCGGAGTGTCACTAAAGGTAAGCATAGGAGCAGAAGAATCCTTTTTGGAAGATATAAGACAAGACTGAGTTTTAGAAGGGTTGAAATCAACTAAGTTGTCTTTGCCTCACCTGGAGAATTACCCGAAGATTGGCATTTAAGGAATTAGTAGCAGATATTCGAGAAGTTGAAGCTGATTGAGCAGGACAAGGTTTCTCAAAATGGAAAGTGGAATGCAATGTGCTATCATCGGCAAAACTATGGATAGGATTTCCAGTCAATGGAAGAAGGTCATTAATATACAAGAGGAAAAGAGTGGGACGAAGAACTGAACTTTGTGGGACATCGGCATTAGTGGAGAAGTTAGAAGACAGAGAACCATCTACCATCACCCTCAGTGAGCGATCAGAGAGAAAACTGGATAACCAATTACTAAAAACAGTTGGCAAACCATAAGATGGAAGCGTGTTTAGAAGGCCTTTATACCAAACACGATCGAAAGCCTTTGAGATGTGAAGAGCAACTACTTGTGTTTCACCGAACCTTTCCATTGAATTAGTCCATAAATGGGTGACATAAGCCAGAATATCACCAGTGGATCGACACTGACGAAATCCATACTGGCGATCGTTGTTCAGATGGAAGGTTTCTAGGTAGTTTAAGAGTTGGCGGTTAATTGATTTCTCCATAACTTTAGAAAGAGTAGAAGTAATTGCAATGGGACGATAATTGGATGGGAGGGATTTGTCACCCTTTTTAGTAACTGGCTGGATATGAGCAAATTTCCAAGAAGGGAAAAACTCCTTTGGAATAAGAAAGTGAAAAAAGGCAGCAAAGAATAGGAATAAGTTCAGGAGCACAGGTTTTGAGAACAAGTGGAGAAATACCATCGGGACCTGGAGCTTTCTTAGCATCAAGTTTCGTCAAAATCCTTCTGACCTCCTTTTGACGGAAACCACAGGAGACATTGAATGGAGCGTGTTGGGAATGGTGGGAGGTGTTTTACCAAGATCATTAATACATGAGTTGGAAGAAAAATGGGAAATTAGCAGGTCAGTTTTATCTTTGGCTGAAGTGACAACAGAACCATCTGGTTTTGACAGAGGTGGAACTTAACTACTACTGTAAAAAATAACTTGAAATGAGATAGCCTTCCTAACTTTATATACTGTAATTCCAATATAATCAAAAAGCATTGGCCAAAATTATTATTTTTAACGAATTTACATGTTTAAATTAATTGAATTTGGATGTAAAATGTATAGCTGACTTTCATAGTACAGTATTCAATTTCAGGAAAAATGCTATTCTCGTTTTATAATGAAAACTGTATAGGATAAAAATAA
Organism: Mastigoproctus giganteus; assembly: GCF_048544385.1. Taxonomy (NCBI): domain Eukaryota; kingdom Metazoa; phylum Arthropoda; class Arachnida; order Uropygi; family Thelyphonidae; genus Mastigoproctus; species Mastigoproctus giganteus. The sequence goes on along the minus strand of NC_143581.1, from coordinate 202,200,331 downwards.
TCCAAGTTTACTTTATGTTTACCTACTAAATTGAGGTAAACTCCTCTTATTATTTTACTAATACTACTACTAAATAACAACGGAAGGTTTATTAGTCACAATCAAAAAAGGTTCTACGTTGGAGTCCAGTTAGTTTACGCACATAACATTTTCCCATAAATTCATATTTGCATAATACTTTTGCCATAAAAAGCTTAAGTTATAATAAAAAATAAAATAATGCAAATAATATTTTTTAAAATTTTTTTTAAAGAGGACAATTACATGAAGGATGCCATAATGGGCGAACAAATGGTGTCTCGCTGGAACATTGTTTTCATAATATTACCTTTCAAAAAATCAAACTAGCTTTTGTATCTATTTTTTATCCTTAGTAATAAGTAGGTTCATATTTATCTTACATAATTTGCTATTATCTTGTCTACAAAAAACCCGACAGATTATGCATCATATAAGTTCCATTTAAAAATAGTGCAAAATCAGGGCACCTCTTGTGAAGGCACAGTTTCTTCATTAGGAACATACAGCACTTTAAATACTACTGCAAGAAACATTAAAAATGAGATAGCCTTCCCAACTTTATATAATTCCAATGTAATCAAATAGCAATGGTAAGAAATCGTCTTTTTAACGAATTTATATGTATAAATTCAATTATTGAAGATTACCTTCACAACGAGTTACCAGGTATTGCACTACTTCGAATAAATAACGCTTCTTTAGTAGAGCAGACTACTGTTATTTATGCCATGTTGCATATTATCAGGGTACCTGCCCTCCCACCGATGATGAAACCAACTAGCTTCGAAACGTCTGTCTAATAAGACCTGAAATTTCCAATGCCATTTATATAAAATTATTTCAAAGTAGTGCAATACCAGTGTAACGCGTTTTGAAGGAAAAGTTTTGAACTGTATCATCGTTTCTTTGAATCGACAATATAAATCTTGTAACCGTGAAAACATGTTAAATTTAAAAAAAAATATATATAGTCCTTTCATCTAGTTATTATTATATTGAATAAAAAAATAGGATACACAAAACCACACGCACAAAAAAAAAAAAAAATGTTGAGATATTTAGAAGATTGGGAATGTAAATATGAGCACATTGAGTACCTTATGAATGGCTGTTAGCACTATTGTGGATATTTAAATATACAGGGTGTTTCAAAATTATGTATACACACTTTAAAATTGGATCCAATGAAGGTTAGTGCAAATTCCAGGAAGTTCAGTGTATTGTTCATGTCCCCAGAGGGAGGGGGGGGGGCTATAAAGTGATAGCAGGTTCATCCATTGAGTTGAGTGCATAATCTGGATACATGCAGAAAGTTGGATACAGAGACTGTGGAAGACCAGGACGTCCAAGTCCCTATTTCCCTATTTAGAACAGCAATGCACGTTTTAGGATCTGCTGGGACTGGCTGGATAACCCTGGTGTGGATTGAAAAGCCTGTAATTTTCGGGGATGGATGAGGATTCATGTTGGCTGCATAGGTTCTTGCAGCCAAGATGAACCCTATGTCGACAGGGTGTTCCTCAGCTGCCCGCCAGATCTCATCAGAAACTGCACGGGATCTCTGCCCATTGATCTGCATCACCTTGAGACGTTTTTTCCCCGAGTAGTGGAAGGTACTACAGCTGGGTGTCTAGAGAAGGTATTTGAAACTGGTAATGAACCACCAATTTGGTTGTTCGTCAGTTCAGGCATCAGCGTTCCTTAGCCGTACGAGTTTAAGAGCTTTTTGATATTCTGGACATATCCAATCCTGGATTGGACTGAATGGTTATGGGGGCAGTGGCACCTCTTGCAATTATCGCAGCTGGGTTCCTTTTCGCGCTATGGGCACTCCGCATAGACGTGGCCACTCCTGGAACAGTGACCGCGGGATGGGTTGTTATGGGAACAGTTATGGGATGTGTGCCCAAAGCCAAGGCAGAGGAAACATTTTGAAACTATCGTAAATTTCCGATCTATGGGAATTACAGCACAGATATATTCGATCTGTGTCTGAAGATCCGTGGGGTGAAGCTAAAACCCTATGTTCGATGGTACTAGACTTGGATTTGGTACTAATAAATCTAAAGGTGGTCTCCATGTTCACTTCCTTCAAGTGAACCCGTAAGCCACCAAATTCTTATGGTACAGGTCTTCAAGAGCCTCCTCATTCGTCAGATCTTGGGTGTGTCATACACTATGATGGATGGAAGAATCGTTGCACATGCTTGTGGCCGGCCCTGCCCGTGAAGAAGACTAATGTTACTTATTCTTGGCGAATACCACCACCCCTGTGGTGGTGGAATCCGCTGAGAATCCACTGGAGAAGCGATATTGAACTACTTTATTCGAGGTAGTTCAATATAAGGGCAACAATATTTTCCACTTTTCTGTTTTCTGGGACATCAGGTTTGAAAATTCAGTAAATACTGTACTATGAGTTTTTAAGCCAACTTGATTTATTTAAATAAATGAATTTAAATATATATTGATTAAATACATAATTATTATAAATTAAATTTATATTTAAATAACTGAAAAGCAGCAAGAGCATTGAGATTAGGGAAAAAGTTAAAAAAAGCGAAAAAACTAAGTTGAAAACAGTTGTGTAAAACAAAAAAAAACCTAAATAAATAAATAAAAATTAATTCAGTTATCATATTCGCTGGTTCTACTGTATTCTTCTTTTACAAAATAAAAATATGTAAAAAAATGTTCGCTCTATTACTTTCATTCAAAAAAAAAAAAAAAAAAGCGCAGTAGTGTGTATGACCTTGGAATTTGTGTTCTACTTTAGTTGAAGTTCCGAAGAAGGAAGGATGTCAATCTTCCAAATATCGGGGTATTTAAGAAGCATTTTCCCTGTCCAACAGTACCATACCAGTCTACACCAGCTCGTCTGACTGACGTACGAAATCATCAGGTAGAGTTCACGAACTGAGCTTTCAGAACACGGACAATGTCTGTGGCAAAAAGTGCTCTAAATAAGATTCTAAGAATACTTTACTGACATGCGGGTTTGACCTACGAGAGCACAAAAGGGTTGAAACTGCACGTTCACCGTGCTTAAATCTTTGGATGAAGCAGCCAAACTGCTTCTTCACAGACCGGCGACCATTGTACCTGCAGCATTAAAAACTGGAGAATGCGTATTGCCATAAGGTCCAGCATTTGCCCTCACCCGGTTGGTGACTCGATGTTGAAGGAATATGGGAGATGTTTGAGTCTACAAGAAAGCGAATTTGAAGCCAATGTTCTTCCACCTTCCGATAGGGGTCGGCCCGAATTCGCGTCCATTCTTCCTACAGAAAGAAAAATATAAAATCAAAAGAAGTGCATCCAGTTGATATAGATGGACAGTGCACTGTTGAGTCAGTTTGGTGTGACATAAGCACTGCGAAAGCAAAAATAAGAGTAGGAATGTGTTATAGGCCTAATGACTCGAATGAGTACAATGAACAATTGTACAGAGAAATAGAGTGGGCCAGTAAATCAGAATGTCTTATAATGGGGGATTTTAACTTCCCAGATATTGACTGGAACTTGTGGGTTGGGCACTCACACACTAGTCAGACTTTTATGGATTTATTGGATGATTGTTTTCTGCAGCAGCATGTTCGAGAGGCAACCAGAGAAAGTAATACTCTTGATCTGGTTATCAGCAGTGATCATTCATGTATTAGGAATTTGCAGATAAAAGAACCACTAGGTGGCAGTGATCACAGTGTACTGACGTGGGATTTACTTAAAGATTTAATTACCATCAGGGGTAAAGGAAAGGGTTTTTGCTTCCGTAAAGGTGAGTACAGTGGTCTCAGACAGTTTTTAAATTCTGTACAGTGGGATCAACTGACGATGTTACAAACAGTAAATTCTAAGTGGGAAGCATTCAAGGAATTAATCGTGGAAGCTACTAAAAGTTTCATACCTATTAAGAAATATTGTTCAAGGTTTAGGCCTAAATGGTTATCAAATGAACTAATGAGACTCGTAACAGGGAAGAAAAATGCATGGGATGCATATAAATTATCAAGCGACTCAGAAGCATATGGCAGATATAAGTTAATCTGTAATCAAATCACAAAGGAGGTTCGGCAGGCGAAGGCAGATTACGAGAAGTCTTTGGCAAAAGATGCTAAGAAAAACAGCAAGGATTTCTTTACATATATAAACTCTAAAAGGAAGGGGATGAATCTGATTGGTCCACTTGACATCGATGGTTCGACTGTTGATGATCCTGCTCAGATAGCAAACAAACTGAATGAGTATTTTGCATCTACATTCACACGTGAGGAATTATTAAGGTTTGAAAATGGCAGAAGGTTATCAAATTGTAGCAGGGTGCTTAATGATCTTGTAATAACTGAGAGCAAAGTGGAAGAGAAATTGTTGAAGTTAAACGTAAGAAAAGCACCTGGGGTGGGTGGGATCTATCCAGTTATATTAAAGGAGGCGGCAAGGCAACTAAGCAAACCCTTAGCCATAATTATGAGAGCATCCTTGGACTCAGGGGAGGTTCCCACGGACTGGAGATGTGCAAACGTATCCCCAATTCACAAAGGGGGATCGAAGGGTGACACGAGTAATTACAGACCAGTTAGTTTAACTTCTGTTCCGGGTAAAATAATGGAGTCGCTGGTTAAAGATGCATTGCAGGATCATCTAGACAAGACTGCAGCAATAATTCAGACACAGCATGGGTTTGTTAAGGGAAAGTCTTGTCTGACAAATTTGATAGGATATTATGATGTGGTTACAAAGGAACTGGATGCAAAAAACAATTTTGATATCATATATTTGGATTTCAGGAAAGCTTTTGACACTGTTGCGCATGGAAGACTACTGTACAAATTGGAGCAGAATGGTATTAAGGGTAAGTTGCTACAATGGATAAAAGGATGGTTAAGTGCGAGAAGACAGAGGGTGGTAATCAATGGGTGCTGCTCTTCTTGGACTAATGTTATTAGTGGAGTCCCACAGGGTTCGGTGTTAGGTCCACTGTTGTTTTGTATATTTATCAATGATATTGATGAAGGTATATCAGGCTTAATGTCGAAGTTTGCAGATGATACAAAGGTTGGCAGGGTTGTTAATGACAGTAATGGCAGTGTGCTACTGCAACAGGATCTAGATAATTTGGGCAGATGGGCTAAGAAGTGACAACTGAAGTTTAACCTTGACAAATGCAAAGTACTGCATATGGGTAGAAGTAACCCCAGAGAAACGTACAGTACCAACTGTGTGGTACTACACTTAAGGTGGTAGAAAATGAAAAAGACCTGGGAGTAATTGTGCAGTCAGATATGAAGTTCTCTGAGCAATGCAGACAGGCTGCCAGGGCAGGTCATGGGGTTTTTTCAATGATATACAGGAATTTTGCTAGCAGGGAAAAGGAGGTGATTGTCGCTCTGTATAAGGCAATGGTCAGGCCACGCCTTGAGTACTGTGTACAGGTCTGGAGACCTCATTTTAGGAAGGATGTAGATTTACTTGAGCGGGTACAGAGAAGGGCAACAAGATTGGTGAGGGGAATGAAGGGATCCTCTTACCAAGAGAGGCTTAAGTTCTGCAAATTGCAGTGGCTGGAGACTAGGCACCTGCGCGGTGATCTGATTGAGGTGTATAAGGCCTTGAATGGATTGAGCACGCTGAATTCTGATGGGATCCTTCCACTTGTTCAGATTACGAACCTAAGGGGGCATAAATTCAAATTAAGAAAAGACAGATGTAGAATAGATGTGCGGAAATTTTCCTTTAGCCAGCGGGTGGTTAATTGCTGGAACAAACTTCCATCTGTCGTTGTGGAAGTTTATAGGTTGAATAAATTTAAGGAGGAACTGGACAGGCATTTGGAGGGAATGGTGTGATTTTTTTTTTTTTTTTGGCTGATGCTGCATAAGCTCATACATTTGCTTTCTTGCATCACATGCCACTACTACTACTACTACTACTACTACTACAGAGCAGTCCAGTTATATATTACCCATGCTGTATGTTATGAAGGTTGTCGTCTTAAACTGACAAGGTCCGTTTTTCAGTGGTCTAGCCAGGGTAGGGTCAGCAGGTTCATCGTACCCCCTGACACCGAAATCTGTTATTATGGCGCTTTTTAGCATTAGGCAATTGGCGCCTTCTTTTGTTTTTTGTGTATGGTTGGAGTCCCGTTGTAGACTGGAGGAAATTTTAAAGGCTTCAATCAGGGATATAGTCAGCCGATTTCAATCGGAAAGATTGCACCATCGCGTATTATGTCTGAACAAGGGTGTGTTCGCGCTTGTACAGACATAATACACGATGGCACTATATAATAATGCCATTAAAACCAGAAAACAGCAATCCAACTGTGTAGGGGTAAGAGAAAGAGAGAGAGTACAGAACGCACTGATATGGTGCTGACACTGAAAAGCAACGCTTTCCTCAGTGTGAACAAGGAAGGTTTTTTTCTTCAGGTTTTGAAGGTCATTGTAACATTTCACTCGTAATCTCCTGAATGAATCACGTTAGCAGTGGAGTAGGCCGGACTTGTTTGCCTTTAGGCATTCCAGTCGGAATTTCCTTTCTGATTCCAGTTCATATAGTTTAAGATATAGAGAATAAATTGTCCATCCAGTGATAAATAAATTGCAATTTCTCATTCTCTGTCTTAAATGAATATCACGGGACTGCATCAGGATTACGTAAAGTATCGTGCAATGTGTAACTTTAATGAAATCTTAATATGCAACAACCTGGAATATCTACTCCATATATTTCTCCAGGCGATCCCACGAGTGCGCAGTTGAATTTAAACTATAGGAGCTAATGACCGACATATGTGTGCCAAATCTGTTGTGTGTTCCTCGAACTAACCTTGAAACTCCACGAATGATCACCTTCTAGAAGAATCGTTCTTCGCCTTAAAAATAAGAGAACCAGTGCAGATTTAGTTGTGATGTAGTTTGTGAACAACAACCGTTTTGGTAGACAATAATTTCTGCAAAAAACAGCCTGCCACTAATGAGTTAATTATGAAAGCACACATTACTGTCTGTGCATCTAGGGCGACCTTTACTCCTCCAAAATTTTATTGATTTCCTTCAGGGCCTTGCAAAATCAGGTTTCCCTTCCCTGAACCTTTTCTAGAAGAAGTTGTCTTTCTTCAAGTGTGGTCCCCAAACATGAACAAAATATTCTAAATGTGGTCTCAACAATCGTCTGATACCAAGGGAGGATGACATCCTTTAGTCCACTTTTTAGATGCATATAGTAGTGTGCAAAAATATGGAGCATCCAGGAACTTTCAATTTACGTTGTGGAAAATATATTAAACACAAATTAATCAAATGATTTTATGTATTTCAATATTTGCAGCCTAATTATGTAGTTACGAAAAATTTGCATAAGTTTGAAGCCCTTGAGAAACCTGTGTATGTTATTTAAATAAAGATAACGCATTTTTACCAAAAAGTGAATGTACAGTAAGTCAGAGATGAGTACAGTGGCTGAACAGGCAAAACTGCGTCCTACAGAATTGCAATAATCAGATTTACTATTGGCTAGCCTTTTTTCTGAAAAATAGGAATTGCACTCACTGATTAAAAAATTAGAAATCTTTCTTCAGTATTGTACTTAGTTGGGTGAACGTTTGTCCGAATTACAGCCCGTATATGTGGTGGCTTGAATTCCACTAAGTGCCTAACTCTAGATTTGACCATTAGGACAGCAGGATATTTGTCAGCGGTTGCATTTTGGTCAGCAGAGAACTGGGAAGCTGAAATGGAGATTTGGGGTGCAGGGAATATTGGAAATCTTGGGAATGGTGCTCAAAGGGTTCAAATTCAATTTTTAAATTCAATCTAGGTCATATCGGTCATTGCGGGTAACACGACTTTTAACTGCGTGAGCGGACTCAGTCTTTACCAACAGCGTACCCAATACCATGATATCACCTCCAGCCGTTTGAGGGGTGGACACGAGGCAGTCTCGATGCCTGCTTCATGAGGTTCACGCTGTAAATATTATGTTAAAACTGCGTGTGTTTTGTGGAAGGCTTTGTTTTCCGGATGAAAAACCCGGGTTTCCAGTAGATAAAACCATTCTACCCTCGTGTCATTGACAGAATTCCTATTCGGGGCTTTTCTGCCCAGTGTGGGAAGAACAGTGATTATACCAACTGCGCTACACACGTATTTTAAACGAAATATGTGTGGGTGGCACAGTTGGAGTATTTTAAGCGAAACTGAGGGAATAGCTGTTGAGGGGGAAGGGAAGAACAGTACTATAAAAGTGTTTTATTTTTTTATTAGGTGTCACTGTTGAATAAATTAACGACTCCTCACATTAGCCTCAGATACATCAACATAAGAAAAAGGATTTTATTTATCCATTTTCCAAGAATATCAGTCATATTCAATCATACATTAGAATCGGCCATGCGATGATTATCTTCATCATTTGTTCTACATGACCTAAACATATTAGTATGTCGCTTCTTTTAGTAAATAGTTTCAAACCACAATTTCACTACTATAATTAATTATTATTACTAATCCTTTTAGTGTATTAATTACTAATACAAATCATTATCTGATTAAAAACATTAATTTTATATTTTCACCAAGAAATTAGCACAAAACCATTTTTATCTGTTAAAATATAACTTCTTGCTTGATTTGATTTATAAGATTATAAACTCTTGTACTGTTTTTTTTAATAATTAAGCATGGTGTAAAAATAAATCTATAAAAATGCGAGGAATGTGGACAAGACATCGCATATAGTATCATGTATTTGTCATATCATTCTAACACATGAGAGATTATTATTAGGTACAAACGTTTTCTTATTGAATATTACAAAGGATGTCCAAATGCTTGCAAATGGACATTTTCTGATTTACCTGGGTAAAATTCGTCAACTTTTGTTAAGGTAACTTCTAAAATTACTTAGAAAGCTTGCTCAGAACAAGGGTTGCCCTACCGGAACCATAGGACTGCTTGGACGATATATTTTTAAGAATTTGTAGCTACCAAGATCCCTGGATTTATCTTCATTCAGCTGAATGTTTTCGCATCATTGCTTACACATTACAGGAACTCTAACAAAATATTGAGGTATTTCAAACATGACTGAGGAACTCCTTTTCAGTCTTCAAGAAACGGAGCAAAGAACAAATTTGAGCTATACAGAAGGTAGAGGAGGAGATCTCAATACCTTTTGTGTGTTTCCGTGCTTTGGAAAATTAAAAAAGTTCACAAAGAATCACAAACTTCAGCTGATCATTGCTAATCTAATAATCTTACAACTGGTAATGTGTTCCTGGTGGATGGCTCTCACGAAACATCTACATATTATCCACACCAACTACACAATTTGTTAATGACTATTATTTATGAACTACGTAACTATTTTTTTTTTCTTTACCAAGAACCATCTCCTGTTCTTTCCTTCCTCATTTTTATGACTTCCTTTGAAGGCACCTTTAAGTCATAAGCCAACCCGACGATTTCCATTAATTTAATGAATGCAGTTGCCAAACTGAACTTCATTCCAAATTCACTCGACCGATAATCGTAGGGAAACGTGTGGTGATAATTATGGAATCCTTCTCCAACTGTGACGAATTGTACGATCAAATTGTCTGTGGGGTTGATAAATCTATCGTAGGGTCTGTAACCCCATCTGTGAGCTGCACTGTTTATACTCCACGTGGAGTTCAACGTGAGGCAGTAACGAAACATTCCGGATACGAAGAATGCGTTCCAATACGTTTCTTTCCAGCCCCATGCTGGAATAATGGTGGGCAATACGAAGCTACACAGAATCACAGAAGGCACGTAAAGCCTGAAAAAAACAATAATAATAAATGTCAGCTTGGTATTATTGACAAATGATGTAAATAAATAGACAAACAATAAATATTCTTAAAATATAGAGCGAGTTTAATTTACAATACTATACTAAAATGCCTGTGAAGTACACGCGGACCAATTTGTTTTACCTTTCCACGATTTTTAAAATCTCTAGCTAAATTCAAAATAAACTAAGGAGCGTGACTACAACTATAAAGCTACGTATAGAATATGACAATTAGGTCAATAAAACGGCAAAAGTTTTCAAAAACTTATCTCTTTCCTGGAGCTGAAAAATTCTTTCTTACTTCTAACTGGACTCTGGCTAGGGTTGTTGTTTTTCCCCTCAGGAAATTCAGGTTTTTTTGATTCAGCAAAACAGCCAAATCGACAATAGGATGCACTCAATTTACAGATATAATAATACACTAATTCCTAACAAAAACAAAACCTACAGAATCCCAATTATTGTGTTCCTCAACCAACGCGTATCTTCACTCATAATTACTAGCTCTATGATTTCCTCCTTTAAAAGTCGGTACTTGTACTCTCTGATAGTCCTTATTAGAGACTTCCTACCTTTGATTCAGTCCTTTCCGATATCCCTCGACTGAAAATCTCATTACCATTCTAGTCGCTTGCCAAAGACATTGAACACAACTTCTGTCCATCTTTGTTCCCACCTCTGTTATATCCGTTGAAGAAAGAGCTGACGAGTTAGATGAGATAGACTACCCACGGGGGATCGAGGGTTCCCAAGAACATCTTAAATACTCTTTATTGTACAACGAGAGAAAGTGAACAATACTGGAGTACAGATATATTCAGGCTTATATATATACATGTCACTATGCGCAAGTTTGGGGTGTAGTTGCCTCTCCTACTTTCTAATATCTTGAACCAACTAATGAGACGCATATGACATAATTGATAACATGCCCGGCTAATAATTGGTACCAATCTTCTGATCATCTGGTAACAAACAAGGGAAAAAAATTAGCCATGAAAACAAATACTTCGTTACCAAAGTATACCCATAGATGGAAAAAGTACAACAGTATCCACAAAACTTCTAAATGTGCATTTTTAAGCTGTTATGAGTTCACCAAGTGTATGTGCAATTTTTTTAAGGTCGCTGTACTACGCTTTCGAGAACTCCTCAAGAAATCTTATAGTATGACATCATCGCCCTCTGCCTGTTGCGTGGTGTGAATTATACTCATCGAGTTTCCTCGTTCTAAAGAATAACTCTGAGCAGAGATGGGGCTAATTAGGTCACGTTAAGTATTGCAGTGCAACAACCTGGTCAAGTTTATCTACGAAGGCATAATAAATTGTGCAAACACGACATGAAAGACGACATGTACATGCAGTGTTTAGTTTATGCTGATAATTGTGCAGTTAACAGTATACAGATGTGTGAAGAGTTCTGACCAAGTTGTTCATTCGACGTTATACAATTTAACTGTCACGGTAGCTAGTTTATCTAATTTTATCTATTTTATGTTCGAACTGCTTGTTGCTAGACCTGAAAATAATGACAAAAAAAAAAGGAAAAAAAGTGGTTATCTCTATTCCGATAGAAATGTGCACGCAGAGGAGCAGATCAGGAAGATCTACCTGATCTAACCCTCTGGGTGCACATTTCTGTTATTTTATTCACCATTTCCTTATAAATATAATTAAAATCAAGAAATAATTATGTAATAAATATTTATGCGTCATATTCCAATAGAATCACCAGGTGGCACTAGTAGTACACGCTTAGAAAACAAAATGGCGACAAGAGAAATCTGGTTTCTTTAGCAAATTGTATTTTATGGATTTAAACACGATCGCGCTTTATAAATGCTTCTAAACATATTTTAATATCAAATATATAATAAATTATTTTGAGAAATGAAAAGATGTATAAAATAAATTTATAATAAATAAATACAAAAAATTCTTTTATTCACCACTTCCTTATAAATATAATTAAAATCAAGAAATAATTATGTAATAAATATTTATGCGCCATATTCAAATAGAATCACTAGGTGGCAGTAGTAGTACACGCTTAGAAAACAAAATGGCGACAAGAGAAATCTGGTTTCTTTAGCAAATTGTATTTTATGGTTTTAAACACGATCACGCTTTATAAATGCTGCTAAACATATTTTAATATCAAATATATAATAAATTATTTTGAGAAATAAAAGATGTATAAAATAAATTTATAATATTTTCGAAAAATTTAAATAAAATTAACTTTTTTTGAAAAAAATACTTTAAGTATTTTCAAAAAATACTTTTAAAATAAAAAACTTACTTTCGTTGGTATCTGACTATTGGGTCTGCCAGGAGATCATTTAAGTCGACAGACTTTCCTTTCTTTAAAACATCTGGATGTTTCCTTACAAGCAGCCATCCGATGTGGGCAAAGAAAAATCCTCGTGCTGGGTTGTGGGGATCTGCATCTGTCTCTGAAAATTTGTGGTGAACTCGATGATCTCTGCACCATGTGAAGATATCGTCCTGTAAGGGAAAAGATAGAAAAGTTAATTTTCTTGTGTCGAAAGATTACTTAGATTACTAAATCGTGAAAAACATTACGATGTTTTGTTATATATTCATATAATGTAGTGCATCTTATACGTTTTTGAAAAACGTAAGACAAATATTTAGCCAGCAGTCCAATAGACAAAAAATTTCCAATAACAAATCAATAATAAAAAAAAAAAAAAATAGTTTAATGTAGAGTATTTTGATAACAGTGAGAAGGCAGCAATTCCCAGACAGGTCTATACATCAAGACAAATTGACTGCCATTGGGGTCAAGGTCCCCCTTATACTCAGAGGGAGAGTGGAACTGCTGGGGGCGACTCATCAGCGGATCTTCTCGCTCCTGACCTGAATTGTGGAACCGCTTTAGTAGTTTTGGAAACTGCATCCTCGTTTTTGCGTCACCTCCGCTCACTGAGGTCACCTTTTAGCCTGGCAGTCCGTGAGGTCACCTTGTAGCCCGCTTGTCCGTGAGGTCACCTTATAGCCTGCTAATCCGTGAGGTCACCTTATAACCTCACAGTCCGTATAAACAGGAAATTTCATCTTTGATGGAAATGAAGCAAACTTTCTTTAAACATTTATATTTTGTAATCAAAATTATATTTTGAAATCCTTAGTATTCAGTATTGGCTTTTGGGGATCCTTCAAATGTCACACTATGGTGTACCCAAATAATAAGGGGAAAACAGAGAGGCGAGATTTAAGAATAATACTGCAAGGAAAATGTAATCAAGCTTTATTATCAGTTGATTTCAGTTTACTACTATAAGTATAAATAAATTTTGCTTTTCAAATACTATTTGCATTCTTTTGGAGTACGAAGTGTACTCCATATCGTATTCTAAAATTATCAGAAATATTTATCGTACTCGGACGCCACATCTTGATTGCTGAAGCCAAATAATCCAAGGAAGACGACTTTTTCAGCATCAGCCAAAAATATATATAATAAAATAAATAATAAAACAGAATATGTTCATTATTCTCATTCCAACAAGGTAATCATCCAATTCCACTTTGAACTTAGCCAGACTTATTTCCTTCGCAACGTTTGGAGGCAACTTATTTCAGTGTTCGACAACCCACTTCCCATCTTCTGTTATTTGCTGGGATCTTATATTTGCGAGTCTCTGGTTCTTGTCACACTTATGAGGGGAAAGCAGACCTTCCTTATTCATTTCGTCAACCCCTTTAGTACTTTATACACCTCAATCAGATCTCCCCTTAGATATCTGATTGTCAAACTCTGTAGTCCACACCTTCCAAGTCTTTGCACTCATCTCATCAATAATCTGGCCACCCTTCTCTGAACCCTCACGTTTAACCACTTGGCCACCATAGTCAAGTGATTTCAATTTCATCTGCACTCAGAGTATTAAAGCGCTTTGAGAAATCTCATCTGAAAACATTAATTACCCAAATAATTGTATAACAGCCAGGCCTTTGAGAACGGATCTGAAGTCACATTTAGATAATTATGTAGATATCCAGGCTCCTGAGAATCGTGAGGTCTACCTATCAGGATGGCGGGTCTCCACATCAATCCTGTCAGGTTGACTTTCTTATTCTTGTTGGATTGCTTTATTCAAAAGCAATCCGCGACAACATTACAACCTATGTTGGGAGGATTCGAGATGTCAGGAGTTCTCCTGTCTTTCGAATATCGATCACCTACATGTGATTGCTAAAGCAACCAAATTGACACGTGTGCAAGGCCAAACTTCTGATGAAAAACAACATCCACATTCTTATGTTGTCTATCTAAGATGCGAAATCCATCTAAGATGTGTCGCAGCACCTGATGTCCAGACATCGACACCGTAGAGTATGATAGTGTAAGCGCAGGTTTAAATATGGCTGTTGAAGTGGGCCATATGGAAGTTTCGGCTTCTTCCCCACTAAGGATAACGAACATGACTTCGACTTTTAACATCAAGATTCTTCCAGCCATCATTCACAACAGAAAGCTCGTCTGTGTTGTCAAGACTATTGGTCGGGATTGCCTTTGAACTCGATTTCTAGGAACACTGCAAATGAAGGATCTCAGCCCCAAGCCTTAAGTCCAATCTAGTCTTTCAGTCATAAGGCATCCACTTGAGGACTTCTCCATGAACTCCACATTTACAGCACGCCAGTGTCACAAACTTTCTGCACTCTTCTAAAATTACACAAGCGGTCTCAGCTAGGCTGCTGAAACCCAAGGCTACTGTGACCTAAAGAAGCTTTACCCACTGTGTGAACGAACACCCTTAAAAGAAACTTAAACAAACCAAGGCAACTTCGGTTATGAAGGGTCAATATATCGTAAAGGAAAACAGATTAGCCGTAGTTATAATAAAAGTTACTAATTGCAAAGTTTAGATGATTTAATAGAATTATTTGGGATCAGAATTTTTAAAATATAACCTGATACTCCGCTTATACACCATGTTACCAAAGTACTGGGACACTAACTGAAAAGAACATTTAAAGCAATTTTGAAACAAACAAAAAAAAAACTGTAAAGGGCAGGTCAATATTATTATTAAAAAACATAGACAGTAGCTTCAGAGCGTTCTGCCCTCCGGCCCACAAAAACATTCCGTTTTTTCCTGCAAGTAAACTTCCCACTCCCTCCATTCCTCACTCTTCAAACAACCTCGACATTAACCTGAATTTCTTCTGCCGTTTATAGAGGAAAGTGTTTCCACCAAGCTGCCACGAACTAAGAGTTTAATGGACGTTTTTGACATTGCCTGACGGGTGGTGGTTGAATAGACTAATGAAGGACATTCCCGATCACTTCTTCCCTGTCAACAAAAACCTGGTTTAAGACATTTGATCCTTTCATACGCTGACATGTGGCGGTTATTAATGAGACGAATAACGTCTCAGGGCACCGAAGAATATCCACCGATGTGTTTCTACTCATTTGCCAATGGCATGTGGCTCCCACTGGCTTTTTCTAAAGATGATACATGTCATATGTCATCTGAGACGAGAATTTCCTTAATTATACGTCCCTGTTGAGGTTCCATAACATTAAATTCCATGTTATGGAATTTAAGTAGTACGGAAAATGGCATCCATTTTGAATAAATGCAAGTAAACGTTTTTGCAGGTTGTGGTGAATTTTTACATTAAACTGATTAAAGTTTGATACGAAGCGAAATACAAGGAAGGAAGCTCATCATACTCGACCTGGTCATGTGACTAATACTATTATTAACTAATTAGGAGGTGTCAAATATCTTACCTGAACAGCAATAACATTAAGCACAGCCAAAAGAAGTCGAAGAGGCCATCTTGCTTTGTACGATCTGTGAGACCACAATCTGTGAGCTCCCGCACTGACTCCAATCCCAGAAACCATATGTAGGAGGGAGCCTTGGGAAAAATCGAAGAGAGTTTTTTAAATGAAATATTCAAGTACATATCTTGAAGCAATCAAAACTTTTGACCACAGTATGACATTTGGGCATTGCTGTTGCTATTTAGTGCATCGATCTCACACTGGAGGCATTTTGCCACGAGTTGCCTTAGTATTGTATTACTCTAAATAAAAAGCGCATATGTTTATTTAAAGACAGTTGTGACTCTGGCAAGGTTTTGAACTCTGGCTTGGCAGAGTCTGGCACCTTAACCACTCGGTCACCCTGGCAGTTTGGTCAGCTATAACGAGGGCTTCCAGTACGCAAAAATTTGAGTTGAATTTCAACATTGTTTAAGTTTGTGGCTATTTCCAAGTCAACCTATAGGATTAACAATATGGGGAATGGTTTCCGAAATTACGTGAAGTTCTATTAGATTATGAGACCATTTTGGCTTCCAGGATATGGAAGCCAAAATGGCTTCTTTAGTTAATTATTTTACAAATATTTTAAAAAGTTTTAAACAGATTTCTGAGCTCTCTATACGCTTAGACAAACAATATTCTCATAGTAATCAACAGATCTACCATAGACAGCTTTCTGACCGAGTTCAATGCTTATAATCCCCGGTTAAAGTGCACACTTGAAAACAAAAGTATAAAGTTTTCGAACTTGGCCATTCTTAAACAAGAAACATTTCTTGGCTCGTGTATTTATAGGAAACCTCCTCATTTCGATAAAGATTCTTTACCATAAGGAATACATTTAGGAGTACTGACACAGAACAAGCTTTCTGTAATTTTTCGAAGATTGGTTTCGTTGTTTAGAAAACCCTAACCCAACAACTTACGGTACAAGTGATTTAAATACTTGAGTTCAACGTAGGTTAGAAACAGCCGAAGGGGATATTGATAATCCCCAGAAACGAGCAGGATGTGAGAGGTAGTACACTCTCGGCATTTAGCACGCACACCTAAATTAGGTAACGCCGAAATCCTGATTAAATTAAGTAATTAATGTAATTTGCACGTATTGGAGGCCTTCACAATATCCGCGTTCATATTGAAAGACAGGTGAATGCCAGACACCCGTACAATTTTCAGGGTAAAATTCTTTTCAATCAATCAGGAAAGTCAGAATACTTATTGTGGCTTATAATAGTTACTCAGTTTTTTCCGTGTCTTGTTTTTTATCCTGTAATTTAAAAATAATTTCGCTAAAGTGATCCTGTAAATTAAAAATAATTTAACTGAAGTGATCCTGTAATTTAAAAATAATTAGGTGATCAGGATCACTTCAGGAATCCTGTAATTTAAAAATAATTTCACTAAAGTGATCCTGTAATTTAAAAATAATTTCACTAAAGTGATCCTCTAAATTAAAAATAATTTAACTGAAGTGATCCTGTAATTTAAAAATAATTAGGTGACCAGGATCACCTTAAACCATTTTGTAGGAAAATTCATTCAGAAGAACAAGAGAACATTGCTTTTTTCAAAAATCTAAAGCTGGAGTATTATATACTGAAGTCATTTACTTGGTTGGACATTATGTAAGTATCCATTAACATGTGGGGAGCCTCTCTGAAAATGATTTATTATTGCATGAAGTGATCTGTAACTTTATGAATCCAAAGTATGGTGCTGAACGTTGACCCAAATCTTCAAGAGATGCCACGGACAGGATGCTCGTCAGTGAGGCATGTCTCACACCGTTTAAAATGTCACTTATAAATGGATGAAATTCATACTGTGAATCTAAAGAGGTCAGTCTTATTGTCTCTAAGCCATGACAGTTCAAATGATTGCAATCATTCCATTCGGTCGAAATACTATTCAGTTCAGAAGTGCTCAATAACGTTGAGCCAATAAAATAAGACATCATAAAGTCAGAATTTGTCATTCATACTAAAAAAATCATGTAAAACACACGAAATATGAAACAGAAATAAAAATGCGGTATTTATATTATTCACTGAAATAATCCTTAAATTAAAAATAATTTCACTAAAGTGATGCTGTAATTTAAAAATAATTGAGTGATCAGGACCACTTCAGTGATCCTGATCACTCAATCACTTAAAGGTCACTTAAAGGTCATTTCAAGGTTATCAGGCTCGCTGAAGTGATGATCCTGATCACCTTTATTCTCATATTTAGTCTTAAAAGACTATTTGTATTATTTTTTGGGTCTCGTTGGGGAAAACTAGTAAATACATTTAAATTATAAAATCAAACTTACCAAATAGAACTGTGTTGAACATGGCTGCAGTGAAAGATAAATATAATCCATATAAAGCACTGGAGTGAAGGAAAATAAAAATTGCAACGTTTCTCCATACTACCGAGTGCTTAAAGTCATTCTTTTCTTCTGTTATTCCTAGTGTTTCTGCTACTTGAGATGAATGAGGACTCATTTCCTTGGGAATAAAAGAAAAGAAAAAGAAAAGAAATTATATTTTCATCAGAAGGTAGTGTAAACTGTCTTAATTATCCGTTTATGGTTATAACAAAGTCAATTAAAAAGAATTATTTAAGAAGGAAATGGTAGAAAAGAGACCAGAGAATTTCAATTACGGTACATCCTTTCAAGACTTAAGAGGGTCAATAATTAAGATGTCTGAATCGGAATGGATAAAGAGAACAAATTTTAAATGAATATTTATGAAAAATAAGCTAATATTTGTATACTTCCTAGATGAAGACATTATGGGTAATCAGACTTTTTGATCAGGAAATGTCTAGTCAGAAAAATTACCTTTGAAAGACTACAGGACATTAGTCTTAACCTTGATTTCCCCACTCCATCTCAAACACACCCTCTGGTATAAAAACAAAACTGGTTTCGTTAATTTCGGTTCGTTTTCCTGGTTGTTGTATTAGCATCAATAAATAAATAAAAACACAGCAAAGAATGCCACACAAATCCAATGAAACTCTTCCTTGAAGGCGACCTGGTTTAGACCAAGTTACCACAGCTCGATCAGTGTCACGTTAATATACTCATGAAGGTGAATATATGTTCCAATTATTGACCCCAAGAAGAACTGTACATTATCCCTTTGTATTTCTGTTTCTCCCACTCAGGGTCTTATAAAAATTGAACTTAACTGTTACTGTTCCATACTTCACGTACAACTTCTTCCTGATACACCCTAGGGGGGATTAATTAAGTCTTAAATAGAGAAGCAGATCCCTTTATGGCCAGTTAGTTGTGGTATAAAAATAAACTAATACGCAAATGTAGTTGGAGATTACTTTAAGTAATATGAAAGAAGCTACGAGGGGACTTCGGAATGAAAAATCCTTGAGTGAAGCCCAATTTGGGAATTTTGCGTCTTTTCCTTTAAAATTTTAAACCTGTATCATTATAATAAATAAATAAATTGCCTTTGGGCTCATATTAAGGACACGTGTAGTTTATAATCCTATCGATCTGTTTTTAATGACACACATACACGCCCTGTTCTCTCAGTAGGGTAACCATAATAACCATAATTTATACGTTTATTCTAAAAATAAAAAAAAGAGAAACATATATCTTATTTTTTCTCTAGAGTTTGTTTTTCTGCTGACAATAACAGAGATTCGAAGAACCAGGAACTTTTTAAAACATATTAGAATAGTGTATCTGTATGAGCAGAAAATACAGCGAACCAACACGAGACCCCAGACAACTTGCCCTATTTCGATACATTGGGACTAAATTAATGCGCACACTTCAGTTAAATGGGCACCGTCTGCAACTTTACTCGTTTACAGATATCGTACGAGTTATTATTTGTTTTTCGGAATATCCATCTTGAAAAAGCAGATGACATGTTGGATCTCTTCGATAGAGATAGTTGAATGGTTGTTGATGCTATGGGTTATAAGTTCAATGCCGGTTCAAGACCCGGAAAAGATTGAGATACTCATTGCTGAATCGGTATTTCAACAAGCATCATGTCCTGGTGTCTTCTTTTTCTATTAAAGTTGCGAAATTCGATCGATGTTGAAACACCGACCCGTTTTCTACAATGTGGCTCCAAATTTGGATCACATTTGTTGTTGTTTTTAACCATAATTCGGCTCTCGACCTTCGGAAGAATGCACTTTCGTCAGACAAGTTTAACCACATTTGATTGACCGAGATTCACGATAAAAACAGGAAGATGTTTTTGGACTAAAGAACCTTCCTTCTTTACCCTCCCCCTACCTCCCAGTTGGTATTTTAACCCGCCAGATCACGTCATAAATCATAATGGATCAACTTGCGAAAACTTAACGTGAAATTTTTGCTAGTGGTTAACCACATCAGAGAATCCGTTCACAAAGTTACAGGTTCCTTTTGATGTACTTTATATAAATTTTTTTTAATCAAAAAGCTAACTTTTTTTCCATTATTTCAAAAGTTTTGCTGAAAACATTAAAGAATAAATTTTGAAAAATTTATATACGTATGAACCATGATACTACCATGGTTCATACGCAGCTGTTCAATACGGTTCTGTTTTTGTTTTCACTCTATGTTGTCAACAACCTTTGTTGTCCCAGAGTACAGAGAAAAAATATTTGATTGAAATGGCTGATTCTCTAATATTTTGGTATGGTAGTGTAATTTGTCTGTGAGACTTAAATCTCTGGTGGCCCAAATGCATGGAGGACATTGAACAGTTGGTACTGCGTGTTAATTAATCAGTTCACCAATTTAATTACCAGTTAATATCTATTTAGTTATACAAGTGTATGAAGATATATTCTTCTTCAATTTTTTTCTTTTGGCTTCGATCTTTATTTATTCTTGGATAGAAATGAAGAAACCGAAGAACTTACAAAGACTTCAAACACGCAATTCCCGTTTGTTAGGATACACAGAAGAAGAAAAATCCACCTTATTACTTTACAGCATGTCCTAAAGGCAGTTGCAGAAATCCTCCTTTCAAAGTTGTTAATTAGTTTTTTTATTAAATAGCCTCAGATTACTCTTCCTGTCTTTTTTTAAATCTTACAAGCCGCGCAAGACGTCTTCCCAAGTGTTAAAAGTAATTAAAATGGAGTTCCACTCTTGAGTATCAAATAAACATTGAGTAAAGTTTAGAAAATTAATAAATATAATAAGAGGAATTGTTTAATGAGGGAATTTCAACCGGTCTCATGAGAAACGTTGATTAACTTTCTTATTTTCATATATTCGCTTTCATGAGGGCAAAGAGAAAGAATGTGCAACATTAGAATTAATTAAATCCTATTACGTTTTCTAAGGCAATGGAGGTTTAGAACTTCTTAAAAGGGAAAATGGTCTAAGGATATGAAATATCCTTAGGTCATTTTCCCTTCTAAATAGCATCAGGAACCGACATTCTGTGTGTTATCACGCACTCAATCTAAAACACTGATGGATCCAATATCTTTCTATTTTAGAAGACCAGGAGTAGAGTGGTTCTCTTCAAGAACCACTCTACTCCCACTCTACTCCTGGTAAAGAGGAAAAGCCCAAACCCTTCCAGCACTTTATGACAACTGGAAAATTGGTGGAGAGGCCTTCATCTTGCAGTGGACTGAAAATGGCTGATGATGATTTGGAGCGTTAAAATGAAACTGCCAAGGAGGTATGAATAATTAGGGCCAATACGGTAGATAGACAAAACTACGGTTATTCTTTAATGAATTACCAAAAATACTAATAGTAATCTACAGAAATAAATAAAGCATTATAAATTGAGCTTTCAACATACCTTAAAAGGTCACGATTATGATAAGACACAGCAACATCCACTAAGTAATTCAGAACTGTTCATAACCATCAGAACTTAAGGGCAAATGCTTCAGCAAACAACCACACTCACTCTTTAAAAATTGGAAACCTTTTGTATTTGGTGTCAACAGATAATGAAATATACGAAATGCAAATTTAAGTTGTAACATACTAAGACCACAAGCTCCTTGGTAGCCGATAAATACTGTATGGTTTATTGGACTTCTTATAAGATCCGTGGCGGAGAAGACAGGTGATCTTCCAGATTTTCAGAACGGTGTCATTTTGGAGAACGTTTTGCAGGAGCCACAATTGAGAAAACGAAGGAAATCAGTGGTGTTAAAAGAAACCATCCGAAAAGTTTACAAGAAGCTCTAAAAGGAAGAAATAGGCAGAGAGTCGGTCCTCCAAGAACGAGAATTTTGTAGGAATTTGCAGGTCCAGAGTGAAGCAAATGACTTAAAAATTCAGTTTAGGTTTTCATTCTAATTTGGAAGGTCCTGCCAAAGTTTGGTAACACCTCTGACTAATATACAGATGTCTTAGATGACTATAACTTACCAATGCACAAATATAACATTTCATACATTTCTGGCCTTTTACAGAGTACCAAAACGGAGTTGAACTGACATTCGGGTGATAAGGTACCATACATGTCGGTATGTCTACAACTATAATGTACTCCCTCCCATGTTTTTGCCCAATTGTAGGGTGGGAAGACCCTATAAAACGACACATTAAAGCAACAAAAAAAAAAAAGGGACACATAAAAGAGTTGAAAGTCCTGGTTATAAATAACTGTGAGCCCATTTTAAAGTCCACAGCGTCATCAATTAAGATGATGTAGGAGTTGAAGAAGGGTTGGTGGTCCTGTGCCTACATGAAAATCATTTCTTTCTGTTAAAAAATCGAAAGATTTAGCCATGCTTTCAGATTGTCTCGTGTCCACCACTCAAGCGGTTGGAGGTGGAATCATAATATGGGGTACGATCTGGTATGCAGTGATCTGCTAACGCTAATAGAAGGTCGTGTTTTCCTCCAATGAATATTTTTCTGTAGTATTGGACCAACTTCACCCTGCAATGCTTAATTTTTACCCGGGTTGCTATGGATTCTTTGAAGATGACCCTTTGCAAAAACCGTATATATGAATGGTACGAGGAACATTCCCTAGGTTTTCAGCAGCTACTCTGGCTGCTTAATTCGACAGCTCTGAATCCAGTTGAGAATATATGGGATATGTTGGAAAGGGCAGTTCTCTACCGACCACTATACAGCAGCAATTGACAAATATCCTAATGGAAGAATAGTCGAATCTAGAACTGGACTCCTCTGAGATCACACTTCGTGTATATAATATATAAGTTTGATACAGTACTCTCAATTCTTGGTTCTTTTAATGATTTCAGTAATGCAATATCGAGCAGTCGCATTGCTTTGAGGAGGAGCCATTGTCAACAACTTTGATAATAGGATTAATCGCACGCATTTAATATCAAGATCAAGGACACTTGCACACTCCAGGACTGCTGTATCAGGCTACATTCTGAAGCAGATTCCTCGTGAAAGTGTGCGTGTGTAGACAAAATAGGAGACCTTATCGCTTCCGACCCTCTCGATGCCATCCATTAACTGCACGGAAACTTTCAATTTTCTGTAGGAGAGCCTACAGTTAAGGAAAGCAATCAAAATCAATCAGGTGTAAGACTCAGCTTTTGTGACTACAAGCTACATTGACAATCTCCCAACGTCGACCGTTAAATAATAAATTTTATGTTTCTTCTTCTATTTCTAAGTCGTTGGGAGCTAACCCTGAAGGTAACTTCTCCTCTTTCCAGACGCTCGAAGTTCGCTTTCCCCAAGCCATGAAGCTTTGTTTTTTTTTTCCTTTTTCCTTTTGATATTCGCCTATTTTTTTCGCTTTTTCTTTTGCACATCTTCCTTCTAGAAACGAATTTTTATAAGAAATAATTCTTACACTACAAAAATATGTCCACCACGAGTAACCTCATCTTTAAAATCGGCTGTGCCAATCAGTCGCACCTGATCATAGCCGATTGGATCTATTTGGACCTTGGACAATTTAAGCCACACGTTGTCACTTAAAATGTCTGTCAGATGTTCAAAATGTCAGTGTTAAAAGCATGGACGTTGAACTAGTAAATACCACTCAGAACCGCTCGAATTGTGCAAAGATCTAGAAACATTTTCAAAATTCGAGATTATTAGTCTCCATAACATTTTAATTAATCTTTACTAACCCGAAAATATCTAAGAATTTTAGTTTATAGATAACTTATCCCGAGATTTCTCGGGGTTACAATACACAGAAATATAATCCCGAGTTAACTCGGAGTTGCAATATTTAGAAATATTATCCCCGAGTTATCTCGGGGTTGCACTATATAGAAATTTCTGCCGAGTTAACTCGGGGTTGCAAAAGTATTATCCCGAATTATTAACTCGGGCTGTATATTTTTTAACCAGTACAGCGAATTAATTTAAGAAATTAAATTAGCTTATTTCTCCCGTACAAAAGAAATAAAAATTCTATTATTAATTTAAATAAACTTAAAATTAAATAATGGATAATACTGAAATCACAGACAGCGTCTTCTGAATTGAATCCCTATTTCATTTAAAAGCGAATCACTTACCTTAAGATAAACAACGCGATGCTATCAAGAAAAGCCTGTGGAACACTGAACAAATATTCACAAGGACCGGAGAATCCTTACTGTTACCACTGTCAGCTGTGAAAGAGTAATTGTCAGACACTGAGATGCTTTTACCTGTAGCTCACGGTCTACTGGAGCTACCAGTTCCAGAACACGCTGTAAATTAAATCGCACCGGGATTTACTTCCTCTCTCTGTGTCTCGTGCTAAGCGAGTGGCAGGTATTTCTTTAGCATTTGAAAGACAGCCGTGAACAAAACCAGGAAGTAGGTCACCGATAAGTATCTCCTTTCCTTCTTTGCTGATGACCACGCGCTTCTACCAGACGGGTCTTTCTGCTCAAGTAAATGAACTGTTAATTGTCTTTGGGATGCGAAAGGTTTCTGACTGCTGACGTAATGGATTGTACACTTTTTTTTTTTGTTTCGAAAGTTATGAATGAATTAGAGGTTGGTTATGTTGCAGTGAAGGTCATCTGTCTGGGATTAATGCAAAGTTAAAAATAACTTCAGATGGGGGCTGTAACTTTATTGTAACACTTATGTAGACAATTGGATCCTTTCTGTTTGTCTAAAAGCAATTTTGAATGAGTGTTGCTGCTCCAGTTTGGTTTACGTGCACCAATGATCAATTATCGATTGTTCCTGCAATGTTCGTGATCTTTTTGTCCTTATTGATTATCCGATTCGATTAAGTTCATTATACACTGAGTTGCCGCTTTATTAGGTGCATGAAATGGAACATTCCTTCAGTTATAGCATCACGTGTTCGAATCTTGCGATATAAAGAAGACGAACAGATATGTGAGAATGCAATATTGGACCAATGACCAAATTGGATTGGACCAATCCAGCTAAGGCTGGCAAGTTTCTATAATAGGGTTTTAGGAGTATCAGCGACTAAGGCCATAAAATTACTGTGTTCTGAGATCGATTTTCTATTTGTTGGACGAGAAACCCTACTTTCCGGGAGGAAAAACCATGCTACCCTTGCATGAGACCAACTAACTCAGCCACGTTGGGGGGAAATGGTTCATAAGAACTTGTATGGATCTTTGTCCAGCAAAATATGGAATCGACCAGAGAATACTCACACGTGGGCTTATAAATAGATTGTATGCGTCAAAGGAACTAAGGCTACAAAACGCCAGTTTATTCTGTTGTCGACTGGCCTGTTTGATGGATGAAGAACCAGAATTTTCAGGAGAAATAAACCATACAGCCATCCTCTGACACTACTATATCAGCCACATTTTGAAAACAGTCTATAAAAATTCCTCGTGTGATTGAAGGGATTCAAACTTGTGCCTTTCCCATCCTGTGTGAAGAGGATGGTGATTATATCCACTGTATTACCCGCAAGGATTGAAACCGGTTGTAACAAACTTCTGCTCAACCTTGTACTTACATTTGGAGAAAGAAAATTCTCGATGTAAAATAAACGGTATTTTACCAATTCTTTTATTTTATTCAGGCTATTCCATCTAGGAAATACCGGGAGAAAAATCACCAACATAAGAAAATAAGTTGCCTTTAATATTTTCTCATTGTTAATGTCTTATCTTTTCTGACGATCACGGAAGACAGATCTGTTGTCGAAGGTCACACAAATAGATCCAATGACCGACTTTCAGTTGGTTTCTACAATAGAATTAGTGTCGCCAAAATGCAAGGTGCGTCCATCGTAGCCAGAATGCAGAAAAATGCCCAAGATTAGCATCAAAGTTAATTAATGTTGTCTGACTTCCTTTTGGGAGATTTAAGCTTCGAACTGGTCTCTCCACCCAATAATCTGCGCCCTAAGAGTATTTTTAGAACACTTCTTCCCACATAGGGTGGTTAAAATCCTTCCGCAAGTTAAAAATTTCTTCTCTGACGATTTATATGAAATATTTTTGGAAAAAATGTAAATAATTATATTTTCCAAAGATTTCATGTATATAATTTTTATATTGGAAATTGTATTTATAATAATGCGTTCAATTTGTTATTAGGTCTGTAGATAAAACAAAATCAATAAGTAACACAGCATGGGACTCAAAGGCAGGCAGGGGTTATTGTGGTTCCTACCTGCTCTTGGAGTAGCCGCGATTCCAGGATGGATTCCAGCTCAACTCAATATCCAATATTCCACTCTCGGAAGCATACATTGGAATTCATAAACGCCAAAGGTGGATACATTTAGTGATGAACTCCTTTTACACATTCCTGTGGAACATCATCCGGATGGATTCAAAGATATTCTTCTTCGTGGTTGAGAAATGGTTTTGAAATGCGAGGTTTATGTCTTAGGTAAGTCTTAGGTTACTATGAGATTCCACCTTGTTGCCATTGATATAAACTTTGATGTCCAGCTATATTCTTATTTTTGTGAATATGTGTTGATTGAATTCAAGCATACTTATTTAGCTATTAACTAATATTCACGTGGTATAAGAGTGGTCATCTAGATTACATGGGAAACCACCCACGTAACTTCCTTCTCCAACTATGTTAGATCAAAGATACTTGATTCGATTGATCAAGGTCCCTTTGTCGTAGGTATCTCTCAAGGTTCAAAATGGTTGTATTAACAAATCTATTTAACGATTGGGTGTCTCCTGCATCATCCGAATTAATGTACATCTTAAGGTCGTCCGCATATGATACAAAATTAACATTTCTCCTCCGAAATAGCTCCAGGTTGGCTTCAGGCAGGACACCTAAGAGAACACCAACACATGGAACTCTTCTCTTAATAACTTTGATCTCCTGGAGATTTTAGTGAGTCCTTTTAGTGAGTGATTATTAATAATATGGACTCGCAAAAATTATACTTTTCTCCTCTGTTAATCAGACCCAGAACCAAGTATTGGACACCATTTTAAATTATTACCCCATTCACCCCCTTTTTTTTTCCGAAATCGAAAAATTTGAAGAGTGAAGGATGGAATTCAGTCTGGGCAGATAGATGATGGTAAAAGTATCAGTCGAGGACAGTACCAGAAGATTTTTGCGAGGATAACTTGCCCAAGTGCTGTTAAAGAATCTGAACAAAAAAAAAAAGTCCTTGAAATTCAGCAAGAGAGAGAGAGAGAGAGAGACTGAACGTACACTGGAATTCAAGATCAAGTGCACATTAGTCCGACAAAGACCTTGTTTATTTTCGAGGTTGTCTTACTGTATTATCAGCAAGTAGAATAGAAAACAAAGATAATATTCAGAAGAATACTTAAGATTTTTCTTTTCTTATATATAATCAAGTAAATTGCATTTTCGTGAGTGGCATTAATGGAACAAGTGGAGGTGGAGAGCATTAAAGAACGCAGTGAATGACTAATGCAGCCTTGATGGTCGTAGTGGACCAGATTCTCGGGTGATGGCTTTACTTCTTAGACTGTACGTAAGATTTATGTAAGATTGTAGGTCAAGATGGCGCTGAACAGCTTTCTTTTGCTTATATCAACAGATGAGTATCTCTTAGAATATGACTTTTATTTCTCGGTCTTCTTAGTAGAAGTTCGTTCTGTGAGGATAATTATTTTATCAATTGTAGTGTCAATTGACCATGGAAACTCGAGTTTTTCGTCCATCAAAAAGAAAATCGACCTCAAAACAGACGCAATTTACAGACATTACAAGCATTTTCGCTTTGATGAGCTTGTTTTTTGTTATCAGTTAACTAAATATATAAAACGTGAATTATTGCTATTTCCTTATTATATTAATTACAGCGCAGACTTGAAATAATGGTTATATTTCAAATGCAATTAAATTCTAGGAGGAAATAAGTAAAACATTACAAAACTCTGCGTTGTGTCCAATGTGAGCCATGAAATATCTCAAGTACCAAGTGTTACTGAACCTTAATTTTAGAGTAGAAGTAATTAAAATATATTAAAACAACGATGAATAAATTAATGGAGGATCATTGTCCTGTGATGAGGTACCAGTCTGTAGCAAATAAAATGCTGCTGTTATAACGTGATGTGTACCCAGAGAACTTTCATTAATTGGGTCAGTTATTCAAGGAGGTCAAAAGCTGCATTCACACTGAGGGGAAGATGAGATACGGCACGTTGATGACATTGATGAGTTCTAGCAGATGACTCCATGAATAATGTATTTGTCTAATGATTCGTAATGGATATAATTGTCTTTCCACCCAAATCAACTTTTCTCTGCCATTAGGTTTCCTGTTAGGCTTGTTATCTTCGCGATAATTGACCTAACCAGAAGAGTGAAATAAATTAAACTCTGTGCTAATCCACGAATAAATCTTCATAATGTTTGCAGTGCGTGTATTTTAGCTTTGTTTCATTTTTTTCTTAAATAAATTCAATTTTTTTTCTTTTCGGTGGTTAACAAAAGTGAAAAATAATAATAAGAGTAATAAAAATAAGAATAAAAAATCGCTAAAGTCGCTTCATCGGACCTACCTTCCCGAAGTTCTAAGGGGCACCATCTGGCATTGATCCAAAGGACTACTACTGGACGTAAGCAGAAGCTAAATGCACCTCCATAAATGGAAGACGATGTCGAAGAGAAGTAATAATCATACTGCATCGAATATGACGCAAGACGAAAAATTTCCAGGAGAAAAAACCATGCTAACCTCACCTGGAACCGTCTAACTCATCCACGTTGTGAAACCCATAAAAATTCCTCTCTTCATCGACCGGACTCTAATCTAGGTCTTTTCCACCCGGAGGATGGCGATTCTACCAACTGTGCAATCCCTTGTCTGGATTTTTGTCTTAGATCTTTCGCAATAAATAGGTATCGTCACTAGTAAAAATTGTAGAAATAAAGGCTTCTGGGTTGACATTGACAAAAGCCTAAATGTCAGGGGATGACTCAACACGTTGACGGGCATGTACAGTCAAGTTTCGTGGAACCTATCTTGCATTAGCTTTAGACACTCTTCTGCTATGAGATTTCCATTACTGAGTCACCAAGAGAAAAAGAAGAAAATTTCATTGAAGATTCTGAGTTTAAAAATTCTCTTTTGGTATATATATTAAGCCCAGAAATTTAGTTGTATTACTCATAACTACTTTAGAAAAACCTGTTAGACCAGCCGCATAGACTAATTTTAAAATTGCCCATAAAAGAGGAGACTGTTGGTCGTCTTCTTCACCATGATTTTTGTCTTCCACCATAACTTATATTATCTCGGAAGTGCATGTACCTTATTACCTGGTTTAACAACCTGAGCTTCAAAGATAAGTGGGATACCAAAAAGCAAACTTTATATAATGATTTATTTAGATCCTCCATAAGAGGAGCATCAACTCTTACTGACCACCTTTTAATCCTTAAGGTTATCTTAAGGATTTGCCAAAGGCGGATAGATTTTCTGAAATAAATATTTGCAGTTTAAGTTTTAGTCAGATTACTCCTATGTTTCAATCCTGTCCCAACTCAATCCCATTTTCCATATTAAAGAACATTCTTACTTCGATTATTTCCAATGATCGAAGTGAGAAGAAATTAATCCTTCGATTAATTTCCAATTGGAAATTAATCGAAATGAGAATTTTCCTCATCATTTTAACTTGAATTTCCTGTTTTGGTTAACGTATACACATTTTTTTCTTTGTTCCTATTATTATTTTATTTAATAATATCGAGTTTTTTCTAACAGAGTTATCCAAATGGATCCATCAATGCAAAAACAAAAAGTAAAATAATTGCATCGACCCCCTCCTGGATAGCATAGTTGATAGATCGTCTTCAACTTCTGGCCTTTCTTACAGTTAATGTTTCTGTAACTCCAAGTCCCGTTGTATATTGCCTCTGTGGATGATCCAAGGATTATGCGATAGTCTGCAAAAAATCCTTCCTGCCATGCCCCTGGAACTCAGTTTGCAATCAACAGAGGCAATTTGCCTACAAAGCGTTCTGGAAGCAATTGGCCCGCTATCAGAAAGTCATTTGAATCCTTTTCTTGCTTCCCAAGTCATATATATGACAACGTTGCCATGCAGCCCTTTGAAAAGAACTGCTGAGGTCGCCAACCCTATTAAATCGCCTTTAGCAAGGCCTTGACCCAAGAGAACCGGGAAAACGCCCAGCAGCTTTTCCAAGTGTGCAAACTGTATGCAGAGCGTTGAGTCAACAAGAATTATGCGGAAAACTTGTTGCCCACAAGCATTCATCACGAAATATATCGTAGTGACGACACAATAGTGTCATACCCAGTGGCGGTGTGTGTTAATCTCCAAAGCAACTAAGGCTATTAGGTATATTATGTGTATATAATT
Source organism: Mastigoproctus giganteus (assembly GCF_048544385.1). NCBI lineage: Eukaryota > Metazoa > Arthropoda > Arachnida > Uropygi > Thelyphonidae > Mastigoproctus > Mastigoproctus giganteus. The sequence continues at coordinate 202,169,947 of NC_143581.1, read as the reverse complement.
GTATTCTTCGGACGGCTTGCTGTTTCTGGATGAAAAATCTGAGTTTCCGGGTGCAAAATCATACAACCCTCTTCTGGGACCGTCTAACTCAACCACGTTGTAAAAAAGCCATAAAGATTTCACGCGTCATTGACGGGATTCGAACCCAGGGGTGTGCACCCGGTGTTGGGAGGATGGTGATTACACTACTCATGAGGGCACATGCTCGGAGCTGGGGAAAAGGATTCTGTGGAGCGACTAATCTTCATGTACCCTGTTTGCATTAGTTGGAGGAACTTGGAAAAGATGTTGCGGTGCTGAGTACCTACAGTTAGTGTGGTACCAAAGCAGAAATCGTCGTGGAAAGGACTCTGTTCCAACTGGAAATATGCAAGTTAGATGGGCTGGATCCACTTTTGGTTTGGTGTTTATCGATGGTTTCTGAGGAAGCTACCTTTTGCAGAGGACATTGTTACTTAACTCAATAACACATGGAATTGAGTAAAGGCGAAACTTATTGATCAGATAAGATCGATTAATGATTCGATCAGTATTTGTACAACAAGGAATCCTGTCAAAGATACTTGCTGATATTCTTTATTATATCAATATTAATCTGATCGTGTGGATGATGGATGTCAGCGTATCCTTTACTTCATCGAAGAAGGCGGCCATCTTTTCTTAATTCTGTGGGTGAAGTTCGTATAATAGAGATGAGACTATCCCGAATTCCTGAAAATCAAGGCGTTGTGGGAAAGGTATTTTTAAAGCGAACTCCATGTTCTTTCAGCCTCTTGTATACCTTATTTTAGTAGACTCATTGGAAAGACCAGCCACCCCACCAAATAATAAACACGGTACAAATTTCACGTATAAATCCTAAATTAAAATAATTTTTGAGTTGTTTCACCAGATGATTGATGAACCAGGAAGAAAATTTTAGTGAGAGGCGCTTGCGTGTGAAGGTCTCTAGCCTTGAGTAGACATCAATTTGAACTTCGTAGAAATAGGGCAACTGACCGCTGACTGCATTTTTTACGCCTGCGTGTCTGTAGAAAATCGTGCCATGACTTCCTAGTAGGTAACTCCTTCTCTCTGCGTAAATGACGCTCATTACTGTTCATACACTCTGTGATGATGAAAGATGACGTTGTGTCGTTGCTGTACAGTTTCAGGCGCATCAGTGATCCAGGTCATATCGCGTCGTGTATATTAACTGTAATTGTTTGTTCTGTAGGAGATTTGCTGGACGAAAACCCGAGTTTCCAGGAGAAAAAGCTTGAGATTGATTAATTCGGCCACGTTGCGAAAGAGGCCCATAAAAATTCTTCGCTTCTTTGGCGGAATTAGAACTCAGGTCTTTTCCACCCGATGAAGAATTTAATGATCATGAGACCGTCCTTGATATGGAACGTAATGTCCACCTTCGTTTTCTAACACACATTCTACTTTTTTTAGGAGATCCTATTAAAAAAAGGTTCCAAGGACAAGTTAAAGATTGTGATACAAGAGAACCTTGTTCGCATTTTACTTTCGCTTCTGTAAGTTGTATTTTTTTTAGGGAATACACATTGGAGGAGGAGAGGAGACCAAAAGTATAGATCATTAATGGATGCCCGCTGCTTAATATGCATCTTCTGACGTTAGGTTTTCAGCCTGCTCTATAGTTTTTAATGAAAGAAGTCAGTAGTGGGCTAGTACCGTGGATGGGTAGGCGAGTAAGCTTCCCTGGACATTGTGAAGTGGTAGGAATTGGTGTCCAATCTCCTACACGAAAAAGGAACTACTTAACTCTTCTTTCTTGTGATTTCTGTGTAAAGGAGTTTCTTTTGGCCCATAGGATCCACGTCACCCATAGAGTTCTACAAAGTCTGGAACCCACGATGGAGATATATGTGTTGACAATAGTCCAATTGTATATACTCCAACTATTTACAATACTACCTTCTGAAGCGTACTTTACACTGTCTTGTGGATCATTCCGGTTGGATCTTGCCGATTTTTAACGAAATTCTGATAATTATCACAAATATCAGGAAATTATCGCTAAAATGTGCCGAAGATGAAACACCTGAAGTTTCCAAAAGATTTGCACCCTATCTCAATAACTGTTCGCTCCCTGTAGTAGTGGAGCACCATTTTGCAAACAGGCCTTCATACTACGATCTTTCATTCAGCAGAGATCAACTTCCAAGTTGGTAGGATCACCGCCCTACCCACACCGGGTGGAAAAGACCTGAATTTGAGTCCCATAGATGACGGGAGGAATTTTGACGGACCTTTTTCACAATGTAGTTGAGTTAGTCAGTCTCGGGCGAGGGTAACATGGTTTTTTCTCCCAGAAACTCGGGATTTTCGTCCAGCAACCAAAATAGACTGCAGAACACGTGCAATTTACAGACAGTACACATGGAGCAATATAGCCTTAGTCGCTCATGCTCCTAAAACCCAAGAACAACAACAGAGCTCAACTATCATAAATTTGTTAGATACGTTTATAAAACAATCATATAACTGAACGTTTTACTTAAATTTTGTATAAACCTAAGGTTCTTAGAAACATGTGGGCTTCCAGTTACTTTTGCAAGTAGAGTGTATATATTCATTCTGAAAGGCTAGCGCATTCATCTTCGTATCACCCGAACACACTACGAATGACATTACTCTGTGAAAATCCCCTTCACATTGAATATTAGCGTTCTAATTGCCAGAAAACGTATTTGTCATACTCAAATAGGATTCAATAAGACATAAATATTGATGAGTTCTCCTTGTGGTATTTCTTAAATGGCATCATTCTGGACATAAATCATACTGTGGTAAGGAAACAACACAGACATTATCTGGTCTTCCATTATCCGTAATGGATATTTTAAGTGATGGTTTAAGGCAATTTTCATATTTTAAGAACGCTCTAGAGAACACCTGACATGACTTGAATTTCACGTTTCAAAAGGACACGGATGGAATGCGAGATCTAAAAGAAAAAGGGAAAAAAAGTCTATTTTTTGGAGATGTTTTTGAAACTCACAGAAAATCTTTTTGAACCATCGCATCGGTAAACCAGTATTGAAATAAAAATTCCGGTTACCATGTATCCTATTTCAATATCCATTGAAAGATGGTAATATTAACAGCATCATTCTGGAGTCTGGATTTCAGCGTGGAGCAGATGAAATACTCTATATACAGTCGTTGGGGAAATAAATAAACGCGAAAACTGAATGTTTATAATGCAATATTGAAAAGGAGTATTGCTAACCCCCTCTTAGACCAACAAAATAAGATTTTGGGTGATTTTCAATACATTTAGAATTATTTTCAAGGTCTTGCAAACCAATTACTACCACTACAGAGGATCAAGCTTTTGCCGTCCCTATAATACATTTTAAAAAGACAGTTGTTCAATTAACTGTGGAAAACTAAATAAATATTAATTGGTACTGTACATATCTGGACTTAGACTCCTTCAGACACCTAGTGGAATCCATACCATGACGTGTATACTCTGTAATTCCGCTAAAGGTAGTCCTACTGGATACTTAATAAAACTTTATAATTTTGACACCATTGGCACAATGGCATCACAGAAACTGGAATCTCCTGTCGCTTGAAAAGAGTGAATTCATCTACTTTTCCTCATCAGCCCCTGATGAGGAAAAGCAGATTTTGCGTAGTGTACCGATGCGTAACTGAGAAGGATCAGCAATTTAATTGATCGTAAATCAACTCCACCACAGCAGGGGGACAATAACTGCGATAAGAATACAATACTGACCACCCACCCACTTCTATGCATCCCATTGATTCGATTGAATAACTGGGACTTCTTGTGACTTATCCTGTATTTTTACAACCTCTTCCTTTACTATAACTTGAACTTTAAATGGAATTTAATTTTCTTTCATCAACCCATTGACCTAAACTCATCTACTTCCTTCCGGGGACTTTTTTTCTAAATCTCTAATTATGTTCCTCTTATAGAGGAAGTAGGTGGTAAAAATTCCTCTTCGCGGGAGATCGAAGTTCAGTGTGACTGGACAGCGATCCCTTAAGCATATAATTATTTAAATTACCACTGATTCTTCCCGAGGGGAACTCTGACCACCATTTTTAAATGCTTGTTTCATAACTAGGGTATGTTCATTAGTTCGAGCTTAATGGACTCTTGATTACCTCAGAAATAAAAGAAATAAATTTAGATAATGGATTTATTCAATTAATATTTCGGGTTAATTAATAATCTAAAGTAAAGAAGTAGACTTAATAACAAGCAAAATAATCATTGTAGATGGTAGCTGGCTCTCTGTCTTCTAACTTCTCCACAAATGCTTGCGTTCCCCAAGGTTCAATTCTTTCTCCCGCTCTTTTCCTCTTGTTCCCCTGACTGGAAATCCTATCCATAGTATTGCTGATGACAGCACATTGCACTGCACCTTCCAGTTTGAGAAACTTTGCCCTGCACAAACAACTTGAACTTCTCGAATATCCGCTACCAATTCCTTAAATGCTGATCGCCAGATAACTCTCCAGTGGGATTATATATCGCAAAAAGGATTCTTCAGCTCCTTTGGTTATCTTCGAGGAGGATCAAGAAGTCTGCACTATCTAGCTGTAGAGAAGGGGTCCACACTAGTTTTGGCATTACTTCTGGGAGAATCACCGTCATCTTGGAACGTACCTGTTGCAAGTAGTGACTGGTTTGAGGTGGAGAGTACGTTAGAGTTCGAGGCACAATATTGATCATTAATTTACAATAGAAAATTGGGCTGATAAGTGGTTGGCAATGCCATCAGGTAATGTTCCGTTGCCCACTATTTAAGCACACTCAACGGTCATGAGCGAAGGTTCAGGCAAACCAGTATTGACTGAGAATATAGACTTGGATCAATGATCGTCTGGTTGATAGGGAGTTCAGATATTTCAGAGTCATCTCCAAGACATTTGTCACATGCGAACCCTCTCAAGTAATTCAAGTTGCAAGTTATTCTGTGATATGACCGATTTCGGGTCTTCAAATCACTTGGACGGGAACAGTATAAACAATTCTCTCTTTTAAGAGGGAGGATTTCCCTAGGGAACCTGGTAGTGCGATGCTTTGTGGCTCGATCAAGGTTGACGCATTGTCAGATTTGGGGCGTTTGCTTGATTCAGATGATACCACAGATGATACCACATCAGCTTGAGCAGAAGAAGAAGAGGAATTCATTGGTGGACGAATCATTCTATAAAGTTTAGTTGTTTGGAAGCCAAAATAAGAGAGAATATACAAAATAAATTAATTAACAAGATTACTTACTTCAACTGAAGTGGAATTATGCATGATTATTCCAGCTATCTGGAAGTTAATTGGACTGAGGAAAGGTATGGTCTGGATCTGAACGAAATGATGGAACAGTGCTCTTTGTCTGATTAGTAAATCCCCTGTATAAGAGTGTATATATATATATGTACGACGTCACTTCAGAAAATGGCTTTTGTGACTTCATTAAAAAAACCAACAAACAGGTTTTCCATTGTTTTATTAAATGTTATTTAATGAGCTGCTATTGAATAACATTCCGCAGTAAGAATGTTTTGAAACAAGTTGGAATGTGTTCCTCCTAAACTTCTTTACGAAGACCATGACAAAAATAGCCAAAATGATTTCTAGATAAAGTTTTTTCCTTCTCATACTTGTATGTAAGAGATTCATTTAAGAAAAGGCTCATTAAATAAATCTGGTACAAAGTATCTCTTCCATTAGAAAAAGGAAAAACTCAATGCCTGTCGCTATTTAAGATTTCAAAATACCCACATAGTGATTGATGCTAGGGGGGGGGGAGAAGATGCTTGTTGGCATTCCGTTTAAATTTTGACAGCCTGTAATTGTCTCAAATACACGTGAGGGAAATTTGTTCAAGGAAACAGAAAGTCTGTTTTCACTCGGACAGAGAGTGGATGTGTAAGATGGAAATCTTACATGTACATAAGTATAGGGTGTATGTGTATATACACGAAGACTAAAGAAAAGACTTTAAGAATTAATAAAGAAATTAAATTCAAATATTGCATGGAAATGGAATTGTAAATAAGTCTATTCTTGGAAAAAAAGAACAATCGCGACGAAGTAGATTGCTATAAGTGGAGGCAACAAGGGATGATAAACTACAGGGGAGGGGGTTAGACAGCTTATATGGGTAGGTTTAGAAGAGAGAGAGAACTTAGTAAAAGTAATATAGAAAAACAAAGTCCGTGATGAGGGAGATTTTCAGAATAAATGAACGGTCATGGTTGTTAAGGAGACAGCCAGGAATACAAGTTTGGTAGTGAGAGGGAAGGGGGACGGCACGGTTTAAGTGCACCTGCATGAATTCCAAAGATGGTCAATGCAACAGGCATAACTAATGGAAGTAAGCAGAGAGGGGATTACTGCAAGAGCTTTCTAGAACTTGAGAACATTGTACTGTCCTGAACTATGGAAGTTGCACTGTCCAATTGGAATGAATCCAAGGAAGGGGTACAAGGGCCGGTGACCGTATAAGGAGGAAGTTGCTGAGAATTGGGGGAAGTGATTGGCCAGAGAAAAAAGTTGAGAGGAACAAAGAAAAAAGGAAGGAATAAGCATTAGAATGAAGCAAGGGAGAGCTCGAGAAATTCTGAACAAGAGAAGCCAAACCCGTAACCACGCCGCAACTACTAGAAAGATCGTAAGTCAAAGGAGCCTATAAGGGAGGACCTTGACGAGGGAACGAAAGAGGTATCCTAAAGACATCGAAAGTAAGTCCGTTCTTTCATGGTTTATTGAAACGAAAATTAGGGGTAAAGACTGGTGGACCTTTCCGTTTCTGAATGTGAAATCTTGTAAAAAATAATGGTAAAGAGTGAGATAGTGGAATGTGTAAGCCCCCCTTTTGAACTGAAGGCATTGGATAGTTAAGGAATAGTATTCTGTATCATTATTAGAGGAGTTTAGGGACAATGAGAAAGCTGTGTCACCCTAGAAATAAACTGTATAAGAATAATGAATAGAGATGTATAGATTCTAAAGTACCAATCAATAAGTATAAGTGATTGGGTCACTAGAATCATAATCTAGAAATTGTAAGGCTATTAGGGCCATATATGCGTGCACTAGTGAAATTGATAGTATTCTGAGGTGTAGTGAATTTGATTTGAGAGGTTTGTGTTCTAGATTCTTAAGTCTGCGTAGTAGGTCTAAATAATGTATAATTGTAAAGGTAATATAAATATTAACCAAATGTGTAAGTAAGCTAGATGAAGGATGAACCATCTGTGGCGATAATTTTATTCCAGGACAGAAGGTATAGAACGAATTGTATGTAAATTGTTTATATGTCTGTTCCATGTTATATGATACTATTTTTGAAAGGGAAAATTAAATCTGTGTTTTGTTTCGATTACCATGTCCATGGTGGAGCCTTTTTACTCAAAGAGAACAACACACAGCACGAAACCTATGGTGATACCAACTTAACTGGTGAACAAGAAAGAAAAAACTTAGAAACTGGAAACTTCTGATTTAAGTACGCAGTCAGCTTATACATTAAGTGGCCAAAAAAAATTTCTAATTTTTTATTTAATATTTAGAAGGGCCACCTTTTGCTAGAATCACAGCCCGTAAAATCGTGGTATGGATTCCACTAGGTGTATGAGGGGCGTCTGGCTCCAGATTACACCATTCTTCTATTTCCATATGACGACATTTGTCAACTGTATATTGTGGTCGGTAGAGAACGGCAAAGTCGAAGATCCAAAGAATTAGGGGACCAGGATAGAGATTGGAAATCTTCGGAATGATCCGCGAACCATTCTGATACAATTTTTGCACGGTGGACAGTTGTGTTGTCCTCTTGGAAGACTTCACCGCAACCTGGATAAAAATGATGTTTCAGGTTTAAGTTAGTTCGATAGAACAGAAGGATGTTCATTGGAAGTAAAAACGATCTTCTAACAGTGTGATCTGAACACTCCATACGAACGAAACTTACCCCCTTCCAACTCCTGTGGCTCGAGTAGTGGACACGAGACAATCTGGATTCAAGGCTTCATGAAGTTCACGCCACACTTTCACCCTATCACTGGTGCAAAAAAGTAAAATCGAGACTCGTCAACCACTTGATACTTTTTCCACTGTTCCAGAGTCCAATCTTGGCATTGGCAGCACCACTCTAGTGGAATTGCCCTCGCGGTTTGCACAACTGGTATAATCACTGTCGTCCCTATACCGGGTTGAAAGGCCTTGAGTTTAAATCCCGTCAATGATGCGAGGTATTTTTATTGGCCTTTTTCCCAACATGACTGAGTAAGTCAGTCTCAGGCCACAGTAGCATGATTTTTTCTTCCAAAAAATTGGGCTTTTCGTCCAGCAAACATCAAATCGACCACAGAAACACGCAAGTTACAAACATAATATAAATAAATAAATAAATTTTCTGTTTATACTCCGGGACGACCAAACGGTCAGAGGAGCTCACAAGATAGACAGAATACAAGAAACAGCACCGTATTCAGTAGTCACGGGCTTGAACCCCGGTCACTCAAGGCACGTGTACTTATGCACCCGTGCCCCTAACCACTAGGCTACGGCGGCCATATTGCGCCATATATATATGGCCTAAGTTGCTGATGTGCCTAAAACCGTACAATCACCGACTCCAATCACACAGAAGGCAGTGGTTTTCATCCAGGCACATAACTATTGTCCTATATTCTTCAACTCCTGCCACATATTCGATTGGAAATGGACCTTTCTTTGCCTAAATTAGATTTTTTCAATAATTTGCTGCACAAAACTGGAACACCCCTGTGACGCACAATTCGCAGCCTTGTTCTTAGAGTACTGACTTCCTTTCGCATTTCATAATTTTCGAGCTGCATTTTCTTTTCAGTTAACCTCACACGGGGGAACAGAATGGCTGTCTCCAGTGTCAGCATGTAACACCATGCTGTCAAGAAGAAGGAATTAGCATGGAATCTGCAAGTATAATTCCTATAGGAGCACAAGCCCCATTGGGGCACCACCAACAGCTGCAAATCAAATTTGGTGTGGCCTGTCCACAACACAATATGTTCAATATACCTACACCCATGCAGCGCTCCGAATAGATACACCGCACACTTTTTCTGGTTTTGTTTTTATTTACTAGTCACAGTTCAGGCATGCCGACATATACATCTAACTTGCAGCTACAGCAAGTAATTTGTCCACACATTTTTTTCCCACGTACATTCAACCGACCTGAGGATAAATATGATTTGTATCCAAAAAGACAACCCCCTTTAATCACAAGCATGTCAGCGGTCTTCAAATGAAATAATCAGTAAAAAAACTTCTCGACCTAGCACAAGCCAGCACTAAACAGAACAGAAGATAATTTTCAATACCAAATGACAGTCCAGAACCAAGTTTTCTATTGCCAAGTCCACAAGTCCTTCAAATAGCCCTAGCCATCAAAGCAAGTCTCTTTTTAAAAACCAATGCCGAAAATCTTTGCAAAGCCACAAAGTTCTTGACGTCCTGTACAGGTATCTTGACGGTATCATAGGTTACGTTATGAACAACACTAATTCAGGTCTCTCCTCCTCGTACTCTGGACCCGAAAGCAGAACATGGCTCCAGTTCTCGCTGTCACCACAGAAACACAAGGGATTTGTTTCCATCCCCAGTTTAAATAACTAATCCCGTAACGAGCCATGACCCGTTATGATAAAAGAGGTGGTCATCAATGGGTAAAACCACTGCATCGCCTTTTTATTTTGCATCCTCTATAAACTGTCGTTTTATTGCTCCAGTTTCACTCTTAGTCCATCTTCTCTACCATAAAACGGATGATTGTGCCCATAAGTTCTGTTTTTCTAATTTATAGTCAACTTCAGAGTTGCTTTCAATATCCATGATCCTGCATGACAAGCCCTTCTTGAGGTTATATACCATTCCTCTGTAGTGTATATATAAGTAGAGAGGGATCTGTCCAGATATAACTTGAAGAGCACTAGTAAAAGTGGTTCGGCAACCTATAGGTCGCCAATATCATAACTCTTTGAAGGGAAAGTAGTTTGGCCTTGATCTTAACATGCGTCACTCTAGTGAACCAAACTCCTGATGCATAAGATACGACGGGCAGAAAGATAGTTTTATAATACAATACTAGTGTTTTAGGCTGTAGACCCCATTCATCTCCATTCATATGGGGAGGACAGCGATGCTACCAACTGCGCTACCCACAAGGGTCTTACTGATTTGTGCAGTCCCTAGTCGCAATCGGTATGGCCAGTTTCAAATTAACATTCTATGGTAATCGGGTTTGTCTGCGTGTCCATTTTATAGGTAATTTACGGTTGTATCAAGTTGTGCCTTCATCTGCCAGCTGCCACTAGGAAGAGTGGCTGTCATCATGGTAGCATTATTATTTTAGTGTGCATGTAAGATTGTATTATTGAGGGCCTTTTTCATGTTTAATCTTATATGAAATACAGTACTGTCTGAGCAGTCTGCGTGTTTTGTAATAAGTTTTCTTAGTAAAGAATACATGTGCGTGTCCTCTTGGGAAAGGTTAAATTTTACTGATTGGTGTGCTTCTTTGATCGTCATATTGTGGAAATTTATATAGCACGTGAGTCCAGTCCTGACTGTCTCCCCAGGAACAGTAGAGGTCAACGGCCAGGGCAAGACAGTGAAGCTTGGCCTTTAAGGAGCCGTTCCCTATCAGAATAAAAGTGATAAACAGTCAAGGGGAAAACCACGATGGAGGCTTGGGACAGATCAGCGATATCAGTGGCAGGAATTTCTGGTTACCTCCCTCCTTAGTGGTTTTGCTTCCAACTAGTTTGGTATTGATGAGTCAGCAGTGTGGCAATACGTTTCCTTTCTTGGGTTATTGGATTGTCTACATTGAGGACTATTCCCATGAATATTCGTATTTTTAGGCCCCAATTAGATCTACTGATCCAGGCAATTATATCTGCGTGATTTCTGACTTTTTTGGATAGATAGTTTAGATTTGGGAAGAAGAAGATTAACATATTGTCAAACACAGTTCTCTGGTACTTTAATTCCTGTACTGTTTTTATAGATATGTTATTAACTCTGATGATTGAAGACCTTCTCAGATTACCCTTTTAGAAAAATGGCTTTAGTTTAGAGCAAGGTCTACAAAGGCAGCTTTATAAATTGGATAGAGAAATTCATCTGGTCCAGAAATATGGACCCAGCACAGATCTTCAAGGACAGCCTTTTGTTACTGTGCGCTCGATTTCTTGAAATCTGTTGCACACGGTGACCTTTCTAACTGCAAGACAGTTCTGAGGCTGTTCTTAATACAGATTGATTCGTACTTTTTTATTTGTACGTATTTATTACTTTATTTTGTTACTCATTTATTCATTTATCTTTTTTTGGGGCTCTGATGCATTTAATGACTTAGGTGTCCTATTTCGATCTGACCTTCATCCCTCTTCCCATGTTGATCATGTCATATCTCAGACTTTCAAATTTCTTGGATTAATTTAGCGTTCTTCCCCGATTTTGAAGAGGGACAAAATAATAATACTTCTAATATACCAACAGCTTCAAGGCTTCCAATAGAAATACAAAAAAATACCACCCTCGCATTTCTCTGTAACCTCATTGATTCGGCCCAATAACTGGGACTTCTTTTGACACGATTTTCTTATTCCGTTCCTTTTCTATAGTTTAAAGTAGATATTCTTGGCGTTCACTGTATAATTAGCAGCATTTTCTTAATTAAAACTTTCAAGAATGTTCCACTTCCAGAAATAATTGACATTTACAGCCCTATTAAACTCAAAGTCAACTACCTGCATCTACTTCCTTTTAAAGCAATTTGTTTCGATATCTTCCTCTCCTCTTCCTCTTCCTCTATAGAGGAAGTGAGAATTTTTGTTCACTCGACCGGAAGATCTCAGTTTGATATAATTATAATAATCCGTTCTGATAGCTTTGCCAATTTCTTCGTCCGGTAAGAAAGAAAGATTATATTATATTATATATATGTATATATATGTATATATAATTATAATATTATAGATTAGTTATTAAAATTATTAAAGTTCACACGGGATGAAAATCCTACACCATCAGCTTGAGATTGGCAAGTTACAGAGCCGATTGAAGAAGTATTTGGAAAAATCTCCACTCAACGAGACTCAAACTTTGACTGAATGAATCTCAAACGAGATTCATTCAGTGTCTTACGCGAATGCGCAATGAAGATCATTGCGCATTCGCGTAAGACACTCACCAATAAGCAAATGGCAATTTATGTGAAGTTGGGCCGCCAAGGTAACTGGAATCAACGGTTATTAATTCTTTGCAGGGCAGTTTTGATCAATGCAAATATTGTAAACATCAGAGGGTTAACTAGGATATGGTTGATGAATCCTGGACGTAAGTGCGATTCGACTTGGTTTCAGAATAAGTGAATTTGTAAAAGTATCATCACAATTGCTATGAACCCTAGGAATGATCAGGCTGGCCAACGCTAACTATATAAAAATCACTGGCTAAGAGAACAAACAAAAAAAAAAAAAAAGTGACCCAGAACACTGTTAAATCATCAATATGGAGATTCCAGAAGATTGTAACAACACCCGCCTAATATCTCATCGGGACTATATCCCACAGGTCTTGTCAAGGATTCCCCAAGGTGTTGCAGGATGTCCTGTGGTAGTTCTACGCATTCTTTGCATAATGTTTCTAGGAATGCACGCATATTGTCAGGAGGATGGTTGTAGCATCGAATGTCCTTTTCAAGTAGGTCCCAAACATGCTCAATGGTTGAGATCGAATTCACACCTTGAATTCTGTACGCAGAATTCAAGGTGTGGCCTGACCATTGCCTTATACATGGGGATAAGCACCTCCTTATCCCTGCTCGCAAAATTCCTGTATATCATTGAGAACACTACATGACAACATCTCTGAAGTGACAAAAGAACCATCTGGTTTTGGCAGAGGTGGGAATAGAGATGGACAAAAGTTGCTGTCAATGCTTTGGCAAGAGACCAGAATACTAGGCTACCATTTGGACAAGAAGCAAGGTTTCTACCCTTAGCCTGTTCGAAATCCAGTTTGAACTGATTAATAACTGCTTTATAATTGTTGCGAGCTTTGTTGGAGGGAGAAAATGAAACAGGATATTTCGATGTAAGCCAATTGCGATATGTTCAACAGCCGATTTCATCCGTATAAGAATAATTTCACTGACCCGATCTGAGCAAACTTTGACATCAGAATATTTGACACAGTAATCGGAGCAAAGAAAAGAAATCTCGCAGATCATCCCATTTGCCATTCTTGTAATGCCAAACAACACGAGTTTGAGAATGGCCACACAAGAAAGGCTCCATTGGAGAAATGAGTTATCATTGTTGTAGCGAGGTTTTAAGAGCATCAGCGACTAAGGCCATATTACTCCGAGTACGTTGTCTGTAAATTGCGTGGGTTCTGAGGTGGATTTTCTGTCTGTTGGACGAAAAACCCGAGTTTCCGAGAGGAAAAACAATGCTACCCTCTCCTGAGACCGATTAACTCAACCACGTTGCGAAAAAGGACCATACATATTCCTCTCATCTACAGGACTCGAACCCAAGTCTTTTCCACATAGTGTGAGGAGGACGGCGATTCTACCAACTGTGCTACCCATGAGAGCACATGGAGATTGAAACTGAAATCACGTATATTTGTGAAATGAACGAGGAAGAGTTTGGGAGGTTTGGATTTTTTTCGCAGATCCGTTTCTTCTATTAGTTTAGCAATTCATGATTTATTTAGTAGTAAGAAAAGGTTGAGAGGACATGATGTATGAAGTAATGAAATGTTGGGATATGGCAAGAACATACCCAGCTCCTTGGCATAAGGTGGCCTCGTCAATTTCCCCTCATGCACGCTACTCGGACTCCCTACAGTCACTATCTGGCAGAATAGAGGCAGCAAGATTATACACTAGCTGATCCGGAAGGCTTCTAGAGAGTTACCAATAGGCTCGGTTTGGTGTACAGACTAGCAGCCGGTCTGCGAACACCGTTTTAGAGCTGTATCCTTGAAATTTAAGGAAGATTGGATCCTAAAGAATCATAACCTCAAAAGACAACGCCCTATTGCATGATGGAAGAGATGGGGAGGATTTACAAGAGCTTTGATCTGGAGACTAAACATGGGTTCCACCACTTCAAGCCTCCATTAAGCAACGTATTTCAACGGTTGATGAGAGTTGAAATACTACCTTGCTCCATTAAGCAAGGTGGTATTTCAACGGTTGATGAGAGTCATCGACCAACTAGAATTGTCTGCTAACACAGAGGGCGGCATTCCCCCCTGTAGTGTGGATGTCACACCTCGTCTCCTGATGTCACTCCTGCTTACGTTGGTTAGCACCTGGGTGTCACCTCCAGTAAGTAAATGCCGTACGTCAGGACCTGCACATGTGGATTATACAAAGGTTACTAACCGTCCCACGTGAAGGTGAATGCAGATGTTTTGCGTCACAGACCGATCGGACTTCGCCGAAAATAAGGTCCACTTGACTAATTGTGTCACCCGAATTCAGTTCCATCAGCGTTTTAGACTCTCAGATAGCAAGCCCATTTTGATATACCCGAGAGAATGTCTGTGACAGCCTCAAGGATTATTATGACAGTATCCGTCACAAGTTAGATACAGGATATAAGGTTGACGTTGTTTATTTGCACTTTAACAAGAGGCTTACTTGGTTCCACATGAGATTATCATATAAAATGGAACACATTGGAATCATGGGAAAGATCTATAATGATTTTTAGGATGGGAACATGGAGGCAGGGCTGGTTTTCAGAATGGGCTATTATTATAAGTGGAAATCGTCGTGAATTGGAAATGGGTCCAGTCCTGTTTCTGATTTTCTTGATTGACCTTGGGACATAGGGTGCGATGTCAAATTTTCAGATAAAGTAAAGATTGGCAGAGTGATTAATGACCAGTGTCAAACAGCGCTACTTCAGGACTTGGATAGGCTTCAGGGATGGTCAGATGAGTGGAAACTTATTTGACCATCTCCGAAGCATTTTTCAATGTTGCAAACTCTGACTCCTATACTTAGAAAATATCAGTCCCAAAGTAAAATACACTTGGAAGGGCCGAATTAAAAATGATAGAGGAAGAAAGCGATTTGGGACTTCTCTATGCAGTGCAGACTAGAATTTTCCCGGTTTGTTTTCGATGATTTATGAACTATTTTCTTGCAGAGAATGGAAGGCTATAATTCCACTAAAAGCACAAGCATCGTGTTTATTATTACACCAATATTACTACTAACAATATAATTAATATTATCATTAACTAATTAAAACGAATCTTAATTACAGCAATCTTAAGCAATTTTCTAACCTCATGCTGCCCTCAGAAAACAGGTTTTTTTATGGACCACCCTGTATGTAAAGATTTTCTTCTTATTATTATTATTATCGTCTTCAATCGATATGATTTTTAAAATAACATTTAATGGAAATTAAAATTGAAAATGAAATTTCATTGTTTAAATCAGTAAAAGATTATTTTATAAATAAGGATTTCTGAATTCCTTCATTTACTAAATATCATCTCTAACGTCAGTCATTAAAATAATTTTAAGAGAAAGAATCTTTCTATGGTCTGTTTTGCTGGATGAAAAACCCTGGTGTTGGACTGGGAAATGCATCCCTAACCCGAGCTGTACTAGCTCAGATGACGTTTAACTCAAACACCTTACAAAAGACAAACCTTAGCACAAATTGATTAGAATTTTCTACGTTTTGGGACTACATCCAACAACAAACCAGTTGTGGCTGAACTACCTCACAAATCGCGTTGCTCAATACATACAGCGTCTTACAGTACGCGTATTTCTTGAATTACAAGTTAGGCAGGTTCTTTCTAATAAATTTGTTTGCTGGTCTACAGTTTCCAGTTAGTGGTGGCCCCTTTTTGGACAGGGATAGTTTCAAGACTCATAAATAGCTCAAGAGGAGGTCTTAACTTGTAGGGATTTATTGGGATTGCTAAGTTCCTCATAACAGTGGAAGAATGCAATCAAGTCCCGAAGAGGAGGAGAGGTCCACTGTAAGACAATTTATGACCTTCCAGATGGCGGCTGTTACTTACAAAGAAAAGAAAGATAAGATAGTGTTCTCAGCGTGTAATCCTGGGTAAAGACGAAGAGATTTGGAGAACAGCGGATTTAAAGAGAGCCAAAGAAAAATGTTTATTATTTTGTGACGTCATCTGTTCTAGTACATCCATTCTATCAAAATATCCGCCCTCATTTTCTACTGGATTCTTTCGAAAGCCCTCAAAGTGTATTTCTACGTAGTTGATGCAATAATGAATACAGGTAATATGATTAAGATGGAGGGTGCTGATTAATCATTTACCTTTTCTTTGAATTTCCTGAATTCCAGGATCATATCTAGTTGAGTTGCGTCAACTATAATCAATCCTTTATATATATAAAATTAAAAACAAACTCCATCAGGTCCTTTCCTTTTCCTTCATGGTGGGTCCACTCACGATGACAGGGATGGCCACAATGTTTTGGCTAATAGTGTACCCACGGGAACAAAGACTCTGGGGTATGAGAGAATAAACAAGTCTATTATAGTGCATTTTGCTTCGTGTTTGATTTGTATCTATTAAAAGAAAGGCTCCAACCTTTCCAGAATTGAGTGAAAACGAGAAGGGTCCCACATAAGGTAAATATGTACAGTACCTTAAATTCGTATGTATTCTATAAACTAAAATACCTCTTGGAGTTTATCAAAACCTTTGGAAAAATTTTGGAAGCTTAGCTCAGGAATGATTAAAATAATCAGAGAGAAATGGGGAAAAAAAGTTGTTCAGTAAAGAATTAATTAAAATATGGACACTTTTCTTGATAAAGAAAATACTGGAAGAAATAATGACCATTTTCTTCCTTATTTAATATACACACACTGGCCAAAATAATATGAACCTCTATTCAGTATCGAATCAGGCCACCTGTTTCGAATAACGGCGCGGTATGGATTCTATAGAGTGTTTGGTAAGGATTTGGTTTGGTTTGTAACCATTCTTGAAGCAAAATTTCGCCCAACTGCGGCAGAATTGAAGAAAGAGGACCTCGTTGCTGAATAGCTCTTTCCAACATATTCCACACATTCTCAATATGATTGAGATCAGGCGAATATGGGGACCAGGGAAGATGGTGGAAATCCGTGTTATATTCTCCGAACCATTCCTGCATGATGCGCTGTTGCATTGTCATCCATCATGTGGCCACCAACTTCTGGATAAAAGTGTAACACTGCAGGCTGCAGTAGATCTGATTCAAAATTTCACATTCGACCTTCAACCAGTATTAACGGATCTAGTCCATTTCAACAAAACGTTCCCCCATACCATGATACCACCTCTAGATGATTGAGTTGTCTTAACGAGGCAAACAGGGTCCATCGCATGTGAGGTTCTCGCCACACTCTCTGTCTACCGTCAGAGCAAAACAAAGTGTATCGTGATTCGTGTGACCACATGACTTTGTTCCATTGTCCAATAATGACGTTCTCGGCACCATTACAAGAGGATTTTTCTGTTTTTCTCTGGAACACGTGGCTTCCGAATATGCATGCGCTTGCCAACACCCAATTTCTTTAATTCCCTGAGCATAGCACTGTTCAAATCTGGACTTGGTTGAATTCAGATGTTATTTTCTCAGCACTGGATGTCCTATTTTCCGTACAGTCCTCCTAGGAGTACGATGGCTTCGCTTTTGAAGTATTGTTTTTTTGCCCCATTTAGACCTTTGAGATGTGAAAGAACCGCCTTGCTTTCCACTCATTAAAATCCTTTCAGATGGATGCTTTTGAGAAACCATTTGTGTCTTTCGTTTCTCGAATCTTGGCTCGTGCTAAATGTGAACCCACGATAAGACCTTTTTCAAAGTCTGACAGATCATGCGTCTTCCTCAATTTAGGTTTCGAATTGCTGCAGTCTTAGAGCCTGTGAAGTCTTTATACTCAACGAGGGAACACGTCACACGGGTTTCGATGCATTTATTTGCATTTTCTTCTGTCAGCGATTGTCTTAATAAAAAGGATCGTATTTTTTTTGGCAGTGTGCATGAAGCTGTTTACATTAATGTTATTTACAACGGCTGATCATTTAATTCGCAGAATGGCAGTGCCACCGTACAACCACTCAAATTTCGTCCAGCTGCCAGTAGATGGTGCAAGTGTATGTCCAAGCATAGCTGACACAGTTACAAGTTCTGGCATGTCATGTGGTAGGTGCAAAGTGACCTTAATTTTTCTGTAATGTGGTCTGTTTTGTGAGCGGCATAATGAAAAATCTGAAGACTGAGCAACGTTTTGACATACTCTTTGGTGTTCGACATGGTTTCAGTGGTTCCGACACTTTAAGAGAAATGATAGAGGTTTGGTACAGAAGCACTAAAAGAAGGTCTAGAATATGTAGTCTGGACAACCGAGGACCTTCACCACTTCCACAGATTCTGGACGAGGACAAGAGAATCGTACTATGTCAGCTAAGCAGAAGCATGTGAATCTAATACAGCTGGGCACCCCTAACTTAAGGCCACTTGGCAACTATCAGACAACAGAATTTGCAACTGTGTCAGTTTATTCTTGGACATACACTCGCTTGTCATCTACTAGCAGTTCATCAAGCGTTTGTTGTTGTACAGTGGCGCTACCATACCTCGATTTAAAATGATCAACCTGTGTACATACTCGTATGTTTAGCCAAAATGACAGATTACTGAGCATACGAGTCCTTTCCGGTTCCTTGGCATAGTACGGATCGCTGCCTCCATTTAAGTGGTTCATTCGTATTCATTCTGGACCTAAACAAACCCTCGTTACTCTTATCATACCACTCCCTGAGCTTTGCCAACCAAGATTTCCTTCTTTTCACTCGGCTTCTTTTTACATTGATCTTGCCTTGGATTATCATTTGCAACATCCTGTATTTGCCATTCCTCATCATATGTCCAAAACATTTTAATTTCCTCTCCTTAATGGTGTTGGTTATTTCTGTCTTTTTCTTCATCCATCTAATGTCACATCATTCTTTATCTTATCAGTCCATGACACTCTTTAGTGGGAGCAACTGCACAGAAGGGGGCCGGCCATATTAACATCAGTTATACAGCTAGATATTCCCACTAATACCCAGTTATTACCATCACGACACACCAAAGGTCCTCCACTGTCTCCCCGTATAATAAAGGCGAAAACACAAACCCGTATTCATTTAGTATGTACTCTGTGGATTGCAAATACAACTAAGGCCATGAGGCGTCTGTATATTGTGTCCGTTAATTTCCTCGCATTATTGACAGGATACGTCGAACACCAGCCAGTCTCGATAGACTCGTGACACCATAGAACGGGATCCTTGACCATGTTAGCTGTTGCACGTGTTGCCCCACAATCATTCCATGTCTGAAGTCGAAGATATTTCGACGCCCACCCATTGTTCCTCGCAGACACCGAAATATTGATCACCACGCCTTGAATAATGATGGCTCATTATTCAAGAGAGCTGTGTGTAGGTCGCCATTGGCGATTCATGTAGCTTGAGGACCACTTAATCCTGCCCAGGTTATCATGTACCTGCTATTGGCGAGAAGGTAGTCAAGTCCTGTAGAGTCCAGGAGTAGTAGGCCATTCCAGGAAGATGCATTTGATGAAGTGTCTGTGGACTCAATATAGCCGAAGCAGCTTTTGCGCCACAAAACTAGAAAGAACAACAAGTGTCTGTGGCCGGTTCCGATCTTAAGGAGGCCAATTATGTCAGGAAAGATGAGGTCCAAGGGATGGAAATCAGGAGTCTGAAGTCTAGTCAGGTTGGCTAGTTAGGTTAGGAAAGGTGTAGTAGTTTTCTTCTGTGATGTATAAGTGTTCATTTCCTTGAAGGATGTCTTGTATACTGGATGCTGCTGAGGTCCTCATATCGTTGTCAGGTATATACCAGATGGTTCCAGTCTTCTATTTCACCACTTGCGCAGTAGGGCAGTAAAGTGTATTCGTGTCTAATGGCCCCAGGGGTTTCCCCCAGACCAACCGTTCTATGTAGTAAAGTAGAACTAAAAACATAAAAAAGTGATCTCTCTTAATTAGTATTAAGAAATATTTTCTATGAGAAAAATTGATACGCGTTCTTAGTGAACAGTGAAACGTTACATACAAAACAATAAAACAAATTTAACCTTTTTAATTCCAGAGCATTTTACGAACACGATTTGAGACAGAGATGGACTGAACTTAATTTTATCTTTGTGTCTGTCACATGAAAAAAGAACAATTTGTAATGGAGGACATTAAGCGAAGTATAAAGGATTTAATAATGACACTTTTCCACGGGAAGTGATAATTGGTATGTAAATGAAAAGCGGTACAACTGGACTCTGTTATTATGTGGCAAATGATGCAAGGAAGCAAGATTAAAAAAACAAAGCAACAGAAAAAGTATACCTCATCTGACCTTTGACAATATGTCCAATTCTTCCTTAGATTTATTCAAATTACTCACTTGCACAACATCAGATAGTAGTTTGCTCCCACAATCAGTTACTCTCTGGCTGAAAGGAAATTTTCGCACATCTGTCAGATAGCCAGCTTCCTTTTTCAATTAAAAAAGAGGTTCCCTTGTGAGAGTGTGTGTGTTTTATCAGAGAAAGAGTTAGAATACCATCATACGTTTATTCCATCCATTTAAGGACCTGAACAATTCAGTAACGTCTCCTCAGAAGGGCTTAGTTTGCATGCCCTACAATTTTGAGAACCAAAATCTGTCGTGGTAGGAGCACCCCTACTAATCTAATTGCTCTTCTCTGCATCCGTTTCAAGAGATCCATGTCTTTCTTAAAATGAGGCTTCTGGACCTCTTTGCGAGTACTTTAATATGTTGCCTAACTATTGTCTTATACAATGCGATTATCACCTCCTTGTCCCTGCTGGAAATTCCTGTATATCATTGACAGAAGTCCCATGAGCTGTTCTAGTAGCCTGTCTGCACTGCTCAGAGAACTTCATGTCGTTCTGTACGATTACCCAGGTCTCTTTCTTTCTCCATCACCTCGAGTGTGGTACCACCTAATTGGTACGTTATTCTCGTCTTACTGATTCCCTCATGCACCAATAATTTATCGAATTTTTCCATGAATTTATTCAAATTACCACTCGCACAAAAGCAGATGGAACTTCGGTCCAACAATCAACCACGCATCCTCATATGTTTTGTTTATATCTCCTCAAGGGTGTAGTCTGAGCAAGAGGAAGAATCACATCGGCATTCAGCTTGTGCTCAATCCATTCAAAGCTTTAAACAAAGTTTTAGATTTTAAAGTTTAAAATTAAAAAAATATATATTATGTTATTTTGTTGAATATATAAATCAACGCAAAATTCCTATTTAATTATCAGAGATAATTTTAGTGCGTATGGGCTTGTTTCTTCCCATAATGGTACACAGGTGCCATCTAGCGCCAGAACTCCGTATCATCATTCATATTGTCAGCGCGTCTGCTAAGTTTTAGGTAAAAAATAAATGGGGCGTAAAAAGAGAAGAAACAGAAGCACAGACAACAATAAAGGAACAAAAATAATTATAATATTAACAATACTTGAGAAGTATATTACGTGGAAATTACTATTAAGTACGCTTAATAAAGACATTGTATCTACTAACGGTTTTTGAGAATGGAGTAGGTCTTCGATGAAAACTAACAAATGGGATAAATTCAGAGAATCTTTGGCCTTAGATTTTGGATCTGATACCAGTAACGAATTGAATATGTTGCTCGTGTTCAAAATCTATTGTAAGACCAACTACTTACTCTTCCAAGAGAAAACAGAACAGGACTTCTCCTGTACCTTGGTGATCCAGAATTAGATACCTCGAGAAGACAAGTAAAATCGGCAAGCAGTGATTGGCAAACAGAGATATTGGTCTGAGTTGGAAGTGGCAACTTACAAATCAATTTAACAAAGAAAACCGCAAATTTTATTTTAATGCTACTGTGGACCATAAATTTTGTTCTTGGGAGGCTCTGATTTCTGAATGTGGTAATTCGGATCCATGGAGTTTATTTTATAGACCGTCAAGAAATAAATTAATTTGTCAAGATGTTTATGACGCTGTCCTGATTAATAATAATCTGACTTCGTCAGACTGGACTGCCACAATTACAACTATTATGGACAAATTGTTTCCAAATGATGACACACCCCTTTCCAAATGGGACCTGCCTCCGTCCCCGCAAAAAAAGTTCATATTGTTGGGACCCGCATCCTCCTGGGTACCCGTACTCGCGAATTCGGTTAGTATCTCCAGAGGATCCTGGCTCACCTTCTGGCATCACTAGGTGGATCAGAGTCTCTTTTGAGACAGTACGTGTTTTACTGAGACTGGCCAACCTTCACGTGGTGTGGACGAGTACCCAGAATCATCTGTCCAGGTGACAGATGCTTCTGGGTAGCCAAGCGGCCAGACACAACAACAGAAAATGCAGACCACTCATACAAACCTACACCAAACACATTTTTGGCCCTTTCAGAGTGATTTCGTTCTTCACAGTGACACGAGGCGCAGTTAAACAGACGTTCTAGATGCTAACCATTACATATCCACATGTCCATGTGAGGTTACTAACAGTCCCATCATCGTGGAGGTCCATTCAGGGAACAAAGGGATGTAGGGTGCTGTGTCAAATTTTCAAATCAAGTTAAGATTGGCAACTCTGTACCCAAAAGACTAATTTTGCAAAGACCAAAATGGCTGCCATATGAACAGCTGTAGATTTTAAGTTAATATACACTATCAAGTATGTTTCTTTACTTATGAATCACCTACCTAAAGATTTTCTTTTTATTATTATTATATAAGAAGAAGGTATTTATGTACAGCGTGGTCCATGAGTAAAGAAACATGCTCAAAGTTTGTTTTGTTTGATTTTAAGAGATAGCTTCTTGAACTATTCCAAGAATCTTTCTATGGTGGGTGTATGTTTTGTTGGATGAAAAACCCATGTACTGAGAGGGGGAGAGGAAGAATGCGTCCTCTAATCCGAGTTGTCCAAGCTCAGATGGCGTTTAACCCACAGAAACAACTTACAAAAGAGAAACCTTAGGACCTCGTTGCCGAATAGCTCTCTCCAGCATATCCTACACATTCTCAATGGGATTGAGATCAGTTGAATTTGAGGACCAGGGAAGATTATGGAAATCTGTGTGATGTTTTCACAACCATTCTGGCACGATGCGCTGTTGCATTGCCATCCATAAAGTGACCACAATCTTCGGGATAAAAGTGTAACATTGCAGGGTGCAGTAGACCCGATTCAAAATTCAGGTACTCCCTAGATGACATTAGAACAGAACAGACAACAGAACATTCCCCATACCATGATACCACCATCTCCAGATGATTGAGTTGTCTTAACAAGGCAAATAGGGTCCATCGAGTGTGAGTTTCTCGCCACGCTCTCTGCCTACCATCAGTGCAGAACGAAGTGTATCGTAATTCGTGGGACCACATGACTTTGTTCCATTGTCCAATAACGACTTTCTCGGACCACTACAAGAAGAGTTTCTGTTTTAATCTGAAACAAGCGATTTCCGAATAGGCACGCGCCTGCCAATACTAAATTTCTTCAATTTCCTGCTCATGATACGGGTTCAAATGGGGCAGTTCTGGACTTGGTTGAATTAAGATGTTATTTGCTGTACACTGGATGTCCTATTTTCTGTTCAGTCCTCCTGGGAGTACGATGGCTTTGCTCTTGAAGTATCGTTTTTCTGCTTTTTAGATGTGGAACAACCGCTTGTTTCCAGTCATTAAAAACCTTTGAGATGGATGCTTTTGAGAAACCAGTTGTGTCTATCGTTTCTCGAATCTTGGCTCCTGATAAATGTGCACCCACGTAAAAGACCTTTTTCAAAGACTGATAGATCATGCGTCTTCCCCAGTTTGGCTTCGGATTGTTGCAGTCGAAAAGCCTGTGGAGTCGTTATGCTCAAAGAGGCAACACATCATCATCCCACGTCATACGGGTTTCTACGCATCTACTTCCATTTTCTTCTGTCAGTGATTGTCTTAATTAAAAGGATCGTGTTTTTTTTGGTCAGTGTGTGTGTGAAGCTATTTACATTAATGGTATTTAGAACGGCTGATCATTTAATTCGGAGAATGGCAGTGCCACCGTACAACCACCCAAGTTTCGGCAAGCTGCCGGCAGTGGTGCATGTGTATGTCCAAGCATAGCTGACACAGATGCAAGTTGTGGCATGTCATCTGGTAGGTGCAAATTAACCTTTATTTTTCTGTAACTGTGGTCTGTTTTGTGAGCTGCATAATGGAAAATTTTAAGACTGAGCAATCTTTTGACATGCGCTTTGGTATTCGACATGGTTTAGATGGTACCGAATCCGTAAGAAAAATGAGGGAGGTTTGGAACAGGGGCCAAATTTCTTAGTAGCCAATGATCACCAGGAGACCCGATTTGTCGACTCCTTAATATGATAAGCTGTCTTGTAGAACGTTATTAAAATCATCTCTGGTTTTAGTGTTTTTGTTCAAGCATTATAAGATTTCCTTAATAAGGATAGACTGAAAAATTGAATGAAAGAAAGGTGCAAACATAAAGTTAAGCAATGAGTAGAATTAAACAGAGGCAAACAAAGGTGCTTTATTTAACATTTTAGTTAATTAAGTGACATTTCTCTCTTTTGTTTATCGATCAAAATTTGTTGTGTTTAGAATCCAGTCCATGTGGGCACGAACCTTTGTAAATACAGTAGGGACAAGAGCACATAGGGGGCCGAATATATTACTCTTAGTTATATAGCTGGATATTCCCACTAATATCCAGTTACCATCAACACGACACACCAAAGGTCCTCCACTGTCTCCCTGAAATAAAATATCAGCAATTATACACTATATGAAATAAGTAAAGGAACTACATTTCTTAATCAAGTTATTTTTGAAATATCTGTTATTACTTTCGTCTAATAAAGACGAAGCCGATATTCACTTAAGGCATTTAATACTCTGTGGATTGCAAATTGAAATTTCAGATGCCAAAGTTCGTGGGGAACTAATGTGATTGGCAGTATTGTGTATAAGGAGTTCAGAAATGTATCTACAGGATAAGAAATACACTGAGTTGACTTTGCATTATTAACACCTATTCACTCTCACGTGGGATCCACCTTTTGCTCTTCAGATAACCCGTATACGTTGGTATGATTCCACAGGTGTTGAGGGATGTCCTTTGGTATTACGAACCCTGTTGAATCCGTTGCACAGTGTCCAAAGTCATTGTTCGACGTTGAACAACCATCCAGTCCGGGTAGACTCGTGACACCACAGAACGAAACAATTGACCATGTCAGCTGTTGAACGTGTTGCCCCACAATCATTCCATGCCTGAAGTCGACAATGTTTCGACGCCCACCCATTCTTCCTCGCAGACACTCGAATATTGATCACCACATCTGCAAACTACGATCTTATATCAGCCATTCCCGACTTGGAGCTGTCACCAGCATCACAAAGCAGCCCATTCCTACACAAGGGGAGTGTTGCCAATGCAAAGCGAACTCAGTATATGTTTCACAAATTTCATTAAGCGAAAATAGAATAAATCCACTTGAAAATAATTTTGAAAATTAAATATTAGGGTTTTAAGAACTAGCTTTACAAATTTAAAGAACCTATGAAACTTGTCAAAGAAAGCTTTACCAGAGTAAATTGTAAAGCAAATGTTAAAAAACCACGATAAAACACGAAAAAGATTCTTACACTGCACGGGCCGTCTTTGTTTACATTTGTAGCGCAAACCATTTGGTCTTCTAAAAATCTGGAAACTGCGTCATTGTGGTTGCAGACGGATTCTTCTTCGATGACCATGGCTACTTGCTTCAATCGATTATCGGAGCCACTGCCTGTAAACAAGGGAACGATCAGAGATTATTTTACTACAAACTAGAAAATTGTTTTATAATTATATAACTTATGCTAATGTACACCAAGTGGACACATTTTTTGTAAGAGGCGGCTCGTAGCCTGATGTTTTAGGATCCGGCCCTTACCGCTTACTACCCAGAAGCATCAGCCACCTAGAGAGATGATTCTAGGTACAACTTCCCAGATATTGACTGGAACTTGTGGGTTGGTCACTCACACACCAGTCAGACTTTTGTGGATTTATTGGATGATTGTTTTCTGCAGCAGCATGTTCGAGAGGCAACCAGAGAAAGTAATACTCTTGATCTGGTTATCAGCAGTGATCATTCTTGTATTAAGAATTTGCAGATAAAGGAACCACTAGGTGGCAGTGATCACAGTGTGCTGAAGTGGGATTTACTCAAAGAGGTAACTACCGTCAGGGGTAAAGGAAAGGGTTTTTGCTTCCGTAAAGGGGAGTACAGTGGTCTCAGACAGTTTTTAAATTCTGTACAGTGGGATCAACTGACGATGTTACAAACAGTAAATTCTAAGTGGGAAGCATTCAAAGAACTTATCTTGGAAGCTACGAGGCTTTTCATACCAACTAAGAAATATTGTTCAAGGTTTAGGCCTAAATGGTTATCAAATGAACTAATGAGACTCGTGACAGAGAAGAAAAATGCATGGGATGCATATAAATTATCAGGCGACGCAGAAGCCTGTGGCAGATATAAGCTAGTCTGTAATCAGGTCACAAAGGAGGTTCGGCAGGCGAAGGCGGATTACGAGAAATCCTTGGCAAAAGATGCTAAGAAAAACAGCAAGGATTTCTTTACTTATATAAACTCTAAAAGGAAGGGGATGAATCTGATTGGTCCACTTGACATCGATGGTTCGACTGTTGATGATCCTGCTCAGATAGCAAACAAACTGAATGAGTATTTTGCATCTACATTCACACGTGAGGAATTATTAAGCTTTGAAAATGGCAGAAGGTTATCAAATTGTAGCAGGATACTTAATGATTTTGTAATAACTGAGAGCAAAGTGGAGGAGAAATTGTTGAAGTTAAACATAAGAAAGGCACCTGGGGTGGTTGGGATCTATCCGGTTATTTTAAAGGAGGCGGCAAAGCAACTAAGCAAACCCTTAGCCATAATTATGAGAGCATCCTTGGACTCAGGGGAGGTACCCACGGACTTGAGATGTGGAAATGTATCCCCAATTCACAAAGGGGGATCGAAGAGTGACACGAGTAATTACAGACCAGTTAGTTTAACTTCTGTTCCGGGTAAAATAATGGAGTCGCTGGTTAAAGATGCATTGCAGGATCATCTAGACAAGACTGCAGCAATAATTCAGACACAGCATGGGTTTGTTAAGGGAAAAACTTGTCTGACAAAATTGATTGGATATTATGATGTGGTTACAAAGGAACTGGATGCAAAAAATAATTTTGATATCATATACTTCGATTTCAGGAAAGCTTTTGACACTGTTGCGCATGGAAGACTACTGTACAAATTGGAGCAGAATGGTATTAAGGGTAAGTTGCTACAATGGATAAAAGGATGGTTAAGTGGGAGAAGACAGAGGGTGGTAATCAATGGGTGCTGCTCTTCGTGGACTAATGTTATTAGTGGAGTCCCACAGGGTTCGGTGTTGGGTCCACTGTTGTTTTGTATATTTATCAATGATATTGATGAAGGTATATCAGGCTTAATGTCGAAGTTTGCAGATGACACGAAGGTTGGCAGGGTTGTTAATGACAGTAATGGCAGTGTGCTACTGCAACAGGATCTAGATAATTTGGGCAGATGGGCTAAGAAGTGGCAACTGAAGTTTAACCTTGACAAATGCAAAGTACTGCATATGGGTAGAAGTAACCCCAGAGAAACGTACCAACTGTGTGGTACTACACTTAAGGTGGTAGAAAATGAAAAAGACCTGGGAGTAATTGTGCAGTCAGATATGAAGTTTTCTGAGCAATGTAGACAGGCTGCTAGGGCAGGTCATGGGGTTTTGTCAATGATATATAGGAATTTTGCTAGCAGGGAAAAGGAGGTGATTGTCCCTCTGTATAAGGCAATGGTCAGGCCACGCCTTGAGTACTGCGTACAGGTCTGGAGGCCTCATTTTAGGAAAGATGTAGATTTGCTTGAGCGTGTACAGAGAAGAGCAACACGATTGGTGAGGGGAATGAAGGGATCCTCTTACCAAGAGAGGCTTAAGTTCTGCAAATTGCAGTGGCTGGAGACTAGGCACCTGCGCGGTGATCTGATTGAGGTCTATAAGGCCTTGAATGGGTTGAGCACGCTGAATTCTGATGGGATCCTCCCACTTGTTCAGAATACGAACCTACGGGGACATAAGTTCAAATTAAGAAAGGATAGATGTAGAATAGATGTGCGGAAATTTGCCTTTAGCCAGCGGGTGGTTAATTGCTGGAACAAACTTCCATCTGGCGTTGTGGAAGTTGATAGGTTAAATAAATTTAAGGAGGAACTGGACAGGCATTTGGAGGAATGGTGTGATTTTTTTTTTTTTTTTTTTGGCTGATGCTGCATAAGCTCCTACACTGGCTTTCTTGCATCAAGTGCCACTACTACTACTACTACTACTACAAAGGAAGGCCTTATTGAGGTTATCAACGGTCTTCCCAACAAGTCCATCACTGGCCCGGATGGATGACCTGTTTTTAGGATTAAATTATGCAGTGTATATATGATCGATCGACCTCCTACTTGATGCATATAACTCCATCCTCGAAACAGGAACTTACCCTACCACCTGGAATACATATTGTTTCTCCCGTCCCAAAAAAGTCTAACCCAAAATCGCCTAACGATTACAGACCAATTGCTGTAGACCTTGCTCAAAATCGTAGAAAAGTTCTACTCCCAGCTCTTACACATCACATGATTGGCCATAAACCTTTACAATGGGCGACCCACGATCACCAACCTCATGGACACTTTTTTTCCGAATTGAATATACCTTAAGCAGCAAAGAGCATCTCTGGCCACATTTTGGTTCACCTTAAGAAACTCCTACAGTCAAGGACCCTATGCATCAGAAATCAGAACCATCATCACCGGATTCTCTGCTCCAAAGGGTTCCCCAAAGGGGGTGTTCTCTCTGCCGCCCTCTTCGTCGCATCTTTAGAACCCTTCCTCTCAAACTATGCTAACTTTACCACGTAAGCTGATGATTTAAAGTTCTTCATCGTTACAAAATGTCCCCAGTCTCTCCATTTATCACTGTGAGCTCCAACTGACAGTTACATGAACTGGAAATTTGCCTTCATGCGATTGGTCTCTCCATTAAGAAAGAGAAAACCGCACAGCTCTCTATTACGAAGAAGAAAAATATAAACGATGTGAACATCATTATAGCGAACTCCCCAGTTAAAAAAGTCACCCAACATAAGGATTTGGGTGTCACCTGGGACAAAGACTTTAATGCCACTCGAATGAAAACATTTCCGGGTTTATGGGCAGTGAAACAGGAAATTTCCAACTTTCACATAATCCGCACCTTATCATCAATAACATTCTTCGATGCATAATCCCAATTCCTTTGTATGCCTCAACTATATAGTAAGATAAGGGTCCTCTGCACCCTTATCTTACCAAACCAGGTTCTTATATCTGGAATACAGAATTTTTAAATGGTTAAATGAGATCGCAGGTCTAACACCTACAATCTCAAAATCTGTTCTGGTCACCAATCTTAATATGCTTCCTTGGAAGTATCTCTAGAAACCTTATTACCTTCTCTGAGCTCTATCCGGAAAAACTGAACTCACCTGATATCTGGGATATCATTGCCAGACCATCAGATCGAAATAGATGCCAGACCAATGCACCCTTTCCCCTATACAGATGTAAGCTGCATAGGATGTCCTCCCTGGGCAATATGTTTCCACTTAACTCCATCGAAATATTTAATAGGTTATCCATAGACGCTGAGAAGCTGTGCAAGGACAAAAGCTAGAGAACTTCAATTCTTGCAGATATGTATGAGCCCAAGAAATTAAGTCTGTCAACACGCCACCAGCGCTCTGTTCGAAGAGTAAACGAGATCGTCCTGCTATTAAAATCGTCAGACCATCTACAAATGGCAACACCTTACAATAAGGAAACATGGGAACCAACCAATTCTGTAAAAGTAGATTCCGAATAAGGGGTCCCAAAACAGAGCCTTGAGGATCTCCCCCACACCTGTTTTTGTAGTTCAAAGTGCTTCGACTTTACTAGCCCATGTCGTTTTGAAAAGTAACTGTTGAAACTCATATAATTCCTTGGAACAGTTAGCGTTTCTTAACGGATCCATCGCTGCCTCCCACCAAACTGCATCAAATGCCCCTTCGAAATCAACGTAGATTGTTAATCCATATTTGGATGTAGAATTCTCAACATGAGTTTGAAACGCCACTAGCCAATCTTCACAGGGTTCCCCAGCAATAAACCAAATGCCAAAAATAGGAAACCTTTTTGCATTGAGGCTCCTGCTAAACGTGCTCCAACACGTTTATTATTCCATTTGAAAAATTAATTTGCATATCATAATTAATTATCTGTTTTTAATTTTTTGGTCGGCGATTATATTTTAAAAAAAGAAAGATATCAATAGTTTTGTATTAAATAGTTATAAATAGCGAGTGAAACAAAAAATAGTAGTAATAAATAAATTTTAAATCAGAGACCTCTGGTGACACCCCAGCCAGTTGCGTAACACTTGGTTCCAGGTGGCAAATGATATTCGGAAAATGGCAGGCAAACAGGCTTGATGTAAGAAGTGAATTTTAAAGGAGAACTCAATTTAATTAGCGCAATGTCATTCAGGATGGACGGCTTGTTTGCAGATGGGTCTACTTTCTGAAATAAATAAATAAAAATAAATATCGCATGATGTGAGCAATCCAAACAGTAAATCGTGAAAAATAAGCTTTTACATTGAATGAATTAATTAAAAAATTTAACCTTTTTTCCCCACAAATTCACTTTTTCACTCTTTTTTCATTATTTGAGCCTTTTGCTGTTTCATTTGGAATGCTTTTCTGTTTGAAATTTAAGGATGCTTGAGCTGAGATCAATGAGTTGATTCACTGATGGCCCAGTACCTTTTTGGAATTGGTATCAACTAATAATTAAACTTACGGTAGGCAAATTAAGTGGCATCATGGTATGATCACAGGTTCGTTCTTCTCTTATACACCTTCATTGGAAAGTGGGTTTCCAATTTTCTGAAAATTATTGTTGGTGCACGTTTAGCAGGAGCCACAATTGAGAAAACAAAGGAAGCCAGTGGTGTCGACAGCAACCATCTCAAAAGTATACAATAAATTAGTAGTCTAAGAATCAGACTAAGAATTTAAAGAGAATTGTTCGAAAAAGCCCACTGGAATGGTGCTGTCAGCTCCATGACAGTCACAAACACGAGTAAGTCTGGAATGGATGTATGGCTTCAGTTGATGCGACACTTTTACTCTACCATTGGTACAAAATAGCATAAATTGAGGCTTGTAGGACTGGAGCAGCTGGATGTGGTGTCATGGTAAGGGACCAGCTTCGCCCTGCAATGCTTCATTTTTATTGGATTGTGATAGATTTTTGAAAGACAGCAACTCAACCGTCTAACGCGCAAAAATTTAATTTTTATGGTTCTAGGAATACTCCAACATCTACGCTGGCCCCCCTCTTAGTCCAAAGATTTGAATCCAGTTGAAAATGTCTGGGAATGTTGGGAATGGCAGTTTGGCTTCGCAGTTCGCTTCCTATCACAATACAGCAGCTGACACACATCCTGCTGGAAGAATGGTCGAATATGGAGCTAGATTTCTAGAGACACCTAGTCGAATCCATGGCATGATGTGTCCTGG
The DNA here is from genome assembly GCF_048544385.1 of Mastigoproctus giganteus. NCBI lineage: Eukaryota > Metazoa > Arthropoda > Arachnida > Uropygi > Thelyphonidae > Mastigoproctus > Mastigoproctus giganteus. The sequence continues at coordinate 202,138,103 of NC_143581.1, read as the reverse complement.
TTGCATTTAGTTAAAATGATAGCCCTACCAGATATTGAATAACGGTCTCTAAGTTTCTTTCAAGCAGTGAGCATAGATTCTGAGCCATCAGTGAATTAAGCAGTATATTATTATTTTTTTAAAGTAGTATTTAAAATTAAGTATAATTGCGATTATATTTTGCTCCGAACTCCTTAATTATGAATTTTTATTTTTCATCCATTGAGCCAGTGGTCTAATATACGAAACCTCAAACCTCACTTCTACGCAAGTCAATACCTTTAATATTTTCATAAAAATAAATCTGAAAAGTGATAATCGGACAGTGCTTAATGGCACGTAATGATAATTTTAAGCGTCATTCACCTTCCCATTTTTAAACGAGGTCATAGGGAAGATAAAGGGCCACCTTGTTGGGCCAAATTGATTGAATATTATGACGAAGTAACAAAAGCAACTGGAGGCAAAATATAATTTTGATTTCATATACTCGGATGTCTGGAAAGCTTTTGGTACTGTTGCGCATAAAAGACTTCTGAACATTTTGGAGCAGTGTGGCATTAGGGGCAAGTTACTGCTTTGGATAAAGAAATGGTTGAGTGGAAGAAAAAAGCGAGTGGTAATCAATGGACACTGCTCGTCGTGGACTAATGTTATTAGTGCAGTCCACAGGGTGCAGTGCTGGGCGCATTGCTGTTTTTGTATTTATTAATGGTAAAGATGAAGATATATATCAAGTTAAATGTTGAAGTTTGCGGATGATATAAAGGTTTCCAGGATGGTTAACGACAGTAACTAGCATATGCTATTGTAACAGAATCTAGAAAAGTTAGACAGATGGGCTCAAAGATACTACATATGGGTGGCAGTAACCCCAGATTAATGTACCAACTGTGTAGTACTACACTCAGGATAGTGGAAAATGAAAAACGTCTAGGTTAATTGTGCAATCAGATATGAAAATCCTTGGATAGCCTGCCAGGACTACTCATGAATGCCATACAGGAACTTTGCTAGCAGGAACATGGAGGTGATTCTCCCTTTGTACAAGGCAATGGTTAGGCGGCATCTTGGGTACTGCATACAGGCCTGGAGGCCTCAATTTAGGAAGGATATATAGCTGCTGGAACGAGAAGAGGAACGAGAAATAGAGAAGAGAAACGAGGTTAGTGATGGAAACAAAGAGGTGCTCTTACCTAGAAATGCGCTTCAGTTCTGCAAATTGCAGCGTCTGGAGATTAGGTAGCCGCGACGTGATCTGATGGGCGTTTAAAGCCTTGAATAGACTGAGCAAGCGCAATGCTGATGGAATTTTTCCTCTTGGTCAAACTATGCACAGGATGTTATTGTTGTTGTTGTATTAGGGTTTTTTGCAGCATCAACGACCAAGGGATCAACTGATGATAGTACCAACGTTGAATTCTAAATGGGAAACCTTCAGGGACTTAATTTTGGACATTGCTCGGCTTTTCATTCCAACTAAGAAATAGTATTCAAAGTTTAGGCTTAAATGGATGTCAGATGAATTAATGAGGCTCGTGGCAGACAAGAAAAATGTATGGGATGCATTTAAAGTATCAGATGATACAGAAGCCTATGGTAGAATATAAATTATTCTGTAATCAGGTCACAAAGGACGTTAGGCAAGCGAAGGCAGTTTACGAGATATCTTTGGCAAAGGATGCAAAAAAAACAGCAAACAGTTCTTTACTTATGTAAACTCTAGAAGGAAAAAGATGAATCAGATTAGACCACTTAACATAGATGAGTCGACTATTGATGATCATGTTCAGGTAGCTGATAACCTCAATGAGTATTTTGCATTTACATTCACACATCAGAATTGTTCAAGGAGGGGAATGCCAGAATTTTATCAAACTCTAACAGGGAGCTTAATGATTTTGTCATAACTAAGAGCAAAGTGGAGGGAAAATTGTTGAAGTTAAACATAAGGAAGGCACCTAGGATGGACGGGATCTATCCAGTTATATTAAAGGAGGCAGCAAAGGAAGTAAGTAAACCCTTAGTCATAATTATGAAAGTTTCCTTGGGCTCAGGAGAGGTCCCCTTGGACTGCAGGTGTGCAAATGTATCACCAATTCACAAAGGGGGTTCAAAAGGTGACAAAATTAACTATACACCTGTTAGTTTAAAGGTGATGCAATTAACTATAGACCTGTTAGTTTAACTTGTGTACCGGAGAAAATAAGGGAATCACTGGTTAAAGAAGCATAGCTGGATCACCTAGAGAAGACTGCAGTAATAGTTAAGGAACAGCATGGGTTTGTTAAGGGGAGATCTTGTCTGACCAATTTGATTGGATACTATGATGTGGTCACAAAGGAACTGAATGCCAAAAATAATTTTGATATCATATACTTGGATTTCAGAAAAGCTTCTGATACGGTTGCACATGGAAGATTACTGTACAAAATGGAGCGGTATGGCATTAAGGGCAAGTTGCTGCAATGGATAAAGAGATGGTTCAGTGGAAGACGACAGAGAGTGGTAATCAATGGACCCTGATCTTGGTGGACAAATGTTATTGGGGGAGTCCTCCAAGGTTCGGTGCCGGGTCCACTGTTGTTTTGTGTATTCATCAATGATATCGATGAAGGTATATCAGGCTTGTATATCCAAGTTTGCAGATGATACACAGGTTGGCAGGGTTGTTAATGACAGTAATGGCAATGTGCTACTGCAACAGGATCTAGAAAGTTAGACAGATGGGCTGAGAAGTGGCAACTGAAATTTAATATTGACAAATGCAAAGACTGCATAGGGATAGCAATAACCCAAAAGAAACGTACCAACTGTGTGGTACTACACTCAGGGAATTGGAAAGTGAAAAAAACCCGGGGGTAACTGTGAAGGCAAATATTAAGTTCGCTGAGCAGTGCATATGGGCTGCCAGGCAGGTCATGGAGTCTTGTCAATGATATATAGGAATTTTGCTAGCAGGGAGAGGGAGGTGTTTATTCCGTTATACAAACAATGGTCAGGCCACACCTAGAGTACTGCGTACAGGTCTGGAGGCCTCATTTTAGGAAGGTTGTAGAGTTGCTAGAACGAGTACAAGGAAGGGCAACAAGATTGGTGAAGGGAACAAAGGGGTGTTCTTACCAAGAAAGGCTTAAGTTCTGTAAGTTGCAGTGCCCGGAAAGTACTCGAGTATTCAAGGCTTTGTACACCTCAATCAGATCACCTGCGAGGTCGAGGTGATTAAGAACTTGAGGGAGTACTGATTCAAATTGAGTTGTAGAATAGATATGCGTAAATTTGTCTTTAGCCAGCGGGTAGTTGCTTGGTGAAACAGACTTCCATCTTTTGATAGCCTAAATAAATTTAATCCTGAGCTGGACAGGAATTTGGAACGAATGGAGGGTATATATATATATTTTTTTTTTTTTTTTGGCTGATGCTGCATGAGCTTATTGCAGTAAAAGGCCATATTGCTCCATGTATACTGTCTGTAAATTTCATGTGTTCTGAGGTCGACTTTCTGTTTTCTGGACGAAAAACTCGAGTCTCCGGGATGAAAAACCCGTGCTACCCTCGGCTGAGACCGATTAGCTCAGCTACATTGTGTAAAAATCCCATACAAATTCCTAACGTCATCGCAGGATTCGAACTCAAGTCTTTTGCACCCGATGTTGGGGAGAAAGTCGATTCTACGAACTGTGCTACCCACGAAGGCCGTGTAGGAGGGGAGGGAATACAAATTCTAATTGAAGAAGAATGAGTGCAGGGTAGATGTGAGGAGGTTTGCCTTCAGCCAGAGGGTTGTTCATTGCAGGAACAGACTTCCATCTGCAGTTGTGGAAGTGGGTGGTTTAAATAAATTCAAGTATGAACTATACAAAATATTGGTGGGGATAGATAGGTGAAATAGTGGGGTTTTTTTTGGTTTTTTTGCTGATACTAAGCTTGCTTTCTTGCATCATTTGGCACTATTGATACTAAATACTAATACTAATAAGAAATGCAATATCTCCTATCAGCGCAAAGTTGCTTTCGGAACATATTCAGAGCGCCTAATGTACAGCTGTTGGTTTTTAGGTGCATCAACGAATTAGGTGTTATTAAGCCGTATATTATTTTTGAAAATATGATTGGCCCTGTGATAAGGTTCGCTAACCACTCTTATTTATTTCCATAATGGTGCCATCTAGGCAGAACTCCATATCATGATTCTTATTGTCAGCGCGAGTCTGGTAAGTTGTGAATTAAATATTAAAGGACCAAAAACAATGTATAATATTAATTAAAGATGAGAGCGATATTGTGTGGAAATTACTATTAAAGTGCGTTTGATGAAGACACTGGACCATATGAAGTACTGTACATTGAAATAAGATTTTAATACGTTAATTGAATTTTTGTGGTAGTGCAGTTGGTAAAATTACTGTCCTGTCTTTATTGGAAATAAAAGACTTCAGTTCAATCCCATCAATGACAAGTGGAGGTTTTTGCTTTAATATTTTGGAACTGTCTTTTTCCCAACGTGGAAGAGTTATTCGATCCCAGTGAGGACAGCATGTTTCTCTTTTTTCTCCTGGAAGGGGTTTTTCATCCAGAAAACAGAAAGTCGACTGTAGGAAAGGCGCAATTTAAAGCCGCAAGATAGAGTGAGGAAGTTGCTGATGCTCCTAAAGCCCTACAACAACCATCCTGAAATTAGATAAACGTTCAATAGTTTAATGGAGTGAATGAAACAATTTTTTTATTTTTTTTTACCCCATTCAAGTTGTAATCCGGATGCTTGTAGATTTCTTTCGCATATCGAACTTGTTCCGTATCTTCAACGACGAATTTGTCATGGTTTCCGAAATGCAGTCTAAATTGCTCAGCTGTGTGCCTGTAAGATATGTAGAAGAGGAATAACATTAATAAGAGACTGAAACAGGATGGGTAATTCAGTTGACTACGATGAAACATGGACGAACAAGTTTTACTTGGCATTACTAAATACAGTATACGCTATGTGCTCAAAACATTAGGACCATCCCCTGTTTTAGCAGTTGGCTGTTCGTCCCCTCCTGGTGGCACACGCGACGCAGTGAGAACTGGTCAATGCGATACTTCAGGGTCTTGGCATGTGGAGTATACGAAGTACTTGATCGACAAAGGCACGAAATGAGATCTGATGCAATTCGATGGGATGTACGCTGAGTGCTGGAGTTAAGGTATTCAAGGAGTGAACGGATAGTTGAAAAAGACTAGAATGGCTAGTAGAGTAGAAAACAGATTGGACATTCGTATTATTTAGCGATTGTCAGAATTAATTGAGTTCAGATTTTAGATCCTTGCATCTGAAATATAGTGAAATTACTCTAATGAAATTTATGTGTTCTCAATCAAGATAATAGACATTACACATTTTCCAACGTCCACGATCAGAGTAATATTGATATCGCTGTTGCCTCGCCTAGTATTGCCAATCTGATTTAAGACTGGGATGTCATTACGAGCATACGCACACAGCGATCATAGAACTATTGTTTTTGTGCTCACTTCAAATTCACCTGTACCTACTAACAGTCTTCGAGAACTCAGTAAGTTTTCGATGAAAACTGTTAAATGCGATAAATTCAGAGAATCATTGGCCTTGGATTTTGGATCTGATACCAGTAACGAATTAAATAGGTTCACAGCGTCTGAATATGTTGATTATGTTCAGAATGATATTTTTAGAGCAGCTGGAATTTGATTCATAAATCGTTAAGAAATAAATTAATTTGTCAACATGTTTATAACGCTGTGATGATTGATGATAATCTTACTTCTCCAGATTAGATCCTCCATAATTTCAGATATAACAGACAACTTGCTTCCAAATGACCACCTAGCCCTTGCCCCGGAGGAACAAACAGAAATACTCCTTGAAATACTAAGTACTCTTTTGATATGACACTTTTTACCTCTGAGGACTTAGAAATTGTTGTTTCAAAGCTAAATGTGAGAAAATGTCCTGGTCTGGACTTGATTAAAACTGTTGTTATACAAAAATTCTATTCTTATTAACCACAAATACTATTAAACATATTGAACAAATGTTTACTAGAGGACACTTTCCCTGATTTGTGGAAATTAACTCTCTTTAAGACACTTCGCATACCAGGCAATCCCCCACCCCCATGAAGCCTACCGTACCATATCTCTTTTAAGAAGCAAGGGCAAAGTATGTGAACGTCATTCAGCTCCTAGAATCTTGCGTGCTCTTCAAAATAAAAATTTATGCTCTGACCTGCAGTTTGGCTTTAAAAAAAGAACGCTCTGCTGAGGATGCTGTTACCACTTCAGTAAACCATGGTTCCGCTTCCACTGCTTCCTATGAACTAGCCATTTTGTTGATTTTGAGCGAGCTTTTGATTCCCTTTGGTGGGAAAGTGCCCTCAGGTACTTGCGCCTAATAGATTCTGACAACTACTTATTTAAAACTTTAAGGTCTTATTTTGAGAACAGGACCGTCAAATTTATTTTGCTCAAAATTTACTTGGAAAATTTCAAGACGATGCTCACAAGGCCTTGTTCTTGGACCGTTGTTGTGGAATATTCTATTAGATCTTTGGTTATTTCAAATATTTGACAACTACACCCGTATGCCTTAAGCCGACAATTTGGTGGTATGTGTTTCAGGGAATTCCAGAGTGCCGCTTGATGAACGAGCTGAAATTGTCTTAGATGATCTCTTTTGTTGGTCCCATGCTAATAAACTCAAAATATCCATTTCAAGCACTAAATTCACGACCTTCAAAAACCACTTTGATCTTAATCGTCCCTCAAAAATTCGTATCAATGGTGTTCAAGTTCCAAATGTTTCACAAATAGAATATTTAGGTGTCTGCTGAATGATAGAATATCTTTCCAGACTCATGTAAATAGTTTATCAAAAACTTCACAGCCGCTTTGACATTATACATGTTATAGTACTGTCTTTCTTTCAATCATTTCTTCTGCTGCAGATGTCTCGCGTTCTTGTGTTCCGAAAGTTAAGATTAAAGCGAAATTTTTACTTTCTGCAAATACAGACGCTTCTAGCTTCTTATAGGAATCCACGTACAGCGGCTACACATGCCATTCAGATTATTTCTGGATCATTACCAATTGATCTTTACAGAGCTATTCTCTATAAACTTAAAAAATGGAGTATCTCTGACCATTCTATGAATTTCGGGAAATTTAGCTAACACATTCAAATCGGAGAAGAGGGAGCTTTGGTTGAGGTCCTTGATTCTATGGCACATTGTTGGGCAAGTGATACAAGACAGGTCACCGAACTTTTTATATCCAATGTCACCTTCGCAATGACCAAGACCAAAGGGTCATGGTTCATTCCCTCCACATGGCCTTTGTTCTTACTTTCGGGAGATGGATCACTGAAGGCTGAATTACATCATCTCAGCTTGGAGTCGGACCCCTGCTGTTTCTGTGGGAAAGAGGGGAGGAACACTTGCCGCTATACTGCCCAATCTACACGTCCAATCAACAAGACTTAGCCAAAAATATCCGGGATTTTTCAGAACAAAACATTCAATGTTTAATTGATAACTCAAGAAAGTTTAGAATTTTTCAAAGGTTCTCAGAGGAAGTATTCAAGTATAGGAGGTCGTATGTGAACAATGATCGTACTCTCAGTAGTTCAGTTCAGTTCATGACTCGCCGTTTTGCAGGACAACTAACGACAAGAGAGATCATTCCCACTATTAGGTAGGTGGTCACAATGTTTTGTCTGGATAGTGCATATCAATATGCATATACAAGAGTTGGACTGCAGTATTGTGGTTAACCGTCGAAGCGGAAATGGAGTTTTAAAAAATTGTAAAAATTCATGATGTTTTTACAGAACTAATAATTAATAATGAATTTTAAGTGAAAGAAATTTTAATAAGGTAAAGTTGTTTCCAGAATAACGTTTTACATGGCATTTAAAGAAACCAATGAAATGCTCATTTGTGGCTGATTGTCAAAACATTTAGGGAATCATTGCATAATGTGTTGGACAATCTACCATATTGACCTATGTTATGACTTCAAAACAGCACACATTTATTGATTGACATGCAAAAATAAATTAGCAAGTTCTCCAAAAAATACAGACCGAGAAGATGAAAATTCAGGCAAGAGAATTTTTCGATAAACAGTCGACCATCGCAGTCTCATCTCATTCATGAACCTGCGCTGCAAATTAATCTCTCTAATCATACACCATATCATCAGGAATAGCGCACTAGATATCCTCTCCTTACCGCTGATCAACGTCGACTGCGAATGAGATGGTGTCAACAACGCGCTGGTTGGATTGGAAATGAGTGTGTTGGTCGGATGAGTTCAAAAACCTGGTGCATCACGCCGACGGACGCTTTCGTGTGTTGTGCATGCAACGCAAGTCCATAGATCCATCGAGCATGGTGCCCATTGTCCAGGTGATGTTTGCTTGATATGGGACATGGTTTTCTAGCAAGAAGTATAACTCCTGGTGCGTATGAACCAATGTTTCACTAGCGAGGTCCACCGGCAGCTCTTAGGTAACTGTGCGCAACACTGCCATGTTGCATTTTTGTTTTCTGGACAGAAATAGGATCTTCTAAGACGATAATGCGCTTTACATTCGTGCTCCAAGTATTAACGAGTGGTCCGAAGAACACAGTGAAGGTACCATCCGCCTTGATTGACCTCAATGACCACCTGACATCAATCCAATAGGTCATCTCTGGAATGGTTTGGAACGGGAATTGAGGCGTATGGACATGCAGCCGTCATCTATTCTGATACTAGAAAGCCACCAAAGCAGGACGGGCTCAAATCCTTACGGACGTTTTCAGACATCTAGTGGAATTCATGCCTAGACGAATAGCGGCTCTTATCAGTGACCCATCACCGAATTATGACCACCTACCTAATACCGTGAGGTATTAAGTAGGTGGTCATAATTCGGCGATCGCTCAGTGTATATTTTAACGTTGTCCAGCGACAGAAATCGAATGCAGGCTAGATTCGAACACGATGAGAACGTCTTTTATGGTAACACCATCATAAAAAATACTGAAGACAGAAATAGTTAAAATGTATTTCAAGAAGAGCGTACGATACATATCTTTTCTGTTCGAATGTATTATATTTGTTAAATAGTTTTGTGAATTTAAGATAACGCTAAATGAAAGTTATGATTATTGCAATGATTCTTATACTTCGTTCCAACAGAAAAGACCTATTTTGGAAAGTGTAGTGGAGCAAAACTTACGTTATACAATGAGCCGCTGTAACTATCCATCTATCATTTAAAATGGATCCTCCGCAGCTGTGTCCATTAGGTTCGATAAATTTTACCTGCATGTCAGCTTGCCATGGCCAGCTACCAGGAACTGCTTCTTCGCCACCAACAACCCGATCGTCTTCTAGTAGTGGAGGTATATCCGAAATTCCACAACGTGGTAATGTCCAAGGCGCTAAAGATATAAATAAAACTCGTTAATTTCAATTCTTCTGACAATAGCAGTTAAGCCAATTTAATTTCATTAAATGTTTCTTCCAATTATCATCAATGGTGTTACAGAGACATAAGGCTGGAAATTAATAAAAAATATGCTAAAACATGATTAGATTAAGGGAAGCAGTGGGGTTCCCCAAGGAACTGTTGTTTTTAATTTTCTTAAATGACTTCGATTAAGGGGATAGAGGACGTGATGCCTAAATTTGCAGATGATGTAAAGATTGGTAGAGTAGTTAATGAACACCGCCTAGCAGAGCTTCTTCAGAGAGACCTAGATAAACTTCAGGGATGGTCAGAAAAGTGGCAGCTATGCTTTAATTCAGTAAAATGCAAGGCCTCATATTTGGGGATCAGAAACTCTAAAATAATTTATACACTTGGTGGAGTTGAACTAAAGCCGGTAGTGGAGGAAAGGGACTTGGGTGTTACGATACGGTCAGACATGAAATTCTCTGAGCATTGTAAACAGGTTGCAAGGAAGGCCCATGGTGTCCAATCGATGATCTATCGAACTTTCAAGTAGAGATAGGGACGTGATAATTCCATTATATAAGGCTTATGTTAGACCACACTGGGAATACTGTGTTCAAGTATGGAACCTGCACCTACAAAAGGACATCGAGCTTCTTGAAAGGGTGCAAAGACGGGTAACTCGCCTGGTGAGATCGGCAAAAGGGCGTCCTTCATGGGTGGTAGAGGCCGACAGTTTGGGGAAATTCAAAGGTCATCTGGATAGTACCTTCGGGTGAGGGAAGCGCATAGGTTGTTTTTTCCTTTTATTTTATTATTTATTTATTTTATTTTATAATTTTACTCTTTTGTTTTTTCTTTTTTTTTTTTTTTTGGTTTGTGCAGTATAAGCCTTAGGCTTCCTTGCACCAATGGCAATTACCATTACTAATATGATATTAATGTGCCTTGAAGCTGTCTACATCCTCGCAAATAGCACAGTGATTGTAAACACCGTTTCCAACCCTGCGTGGAAACGGTGTCTTGAGTTCGCTGATTAACCCAAGAAGATTTTATGGACTTTTGATAACTAGGTTTTTCTTCCAGCAAAGCAGGCAAATTGACCAGAGAGCACTCGCAATTTACAGACACAATACACATGGGTAGTTGAATTTAAAAAAAAAAAAAAATACGTTATTATACTCCAGCATGACCATCGGGTCAAAGGGGTTTACGATAAATTATCAGTACAAACATTCACCGTATTTAGCAGTCACAGGCTTGAATCCAGGTCAATTCAAGATAGCCCATAATTTAGTAACCTTTTTTCTTTTTCAGTTGCAAGTTGGTGGTAATAATGGAGAAGACCAGACAGACATTTGAACAGCGGAAATTTGTTTTGAAGTGGTATTGGAAGTTGGAAAATATCAACCAAGTCCAGAGACAGTTTAGGAGTGAATACCACACTGAACCACCAAAGCGTCTCACAATTTCGCGTATTCGTGATAAGTTTGAAATGGATGGCACTCTGCAAAATGTACAGGCAACGATTAGGAAGATCTCGCACATCCACGAGCCCCATGAGATCACAAGAGGCGCTAGACATTTTCCGACGAACACCAAGAAAATCTGTCCGGCAAGCAGCCCGAGAAACGGCAATCCCCAAATCCAATGTGCATAACATTTTAAAGCGTGTAAAATGGAAAAGGTACATTCTAAGATTAGAGCAGGCCCTGAAGGAAGAAGATCCTGATTATAGGGTTGAATTTTCTGAGTGATTTTTAAGAAAATCTGCAACGGACCCTCTATTTGCCAATAAGATCGTTTAGAGTGATGAGGCAACATTCAAGTTGAATGGCACAATTAATTGCCACAGTTGTTCGTACTGGGCAACCGAGAATCCACACATCACTGAGAAACAACATTTGAATTTACCGGACATTACAGTGATGCCTAAATTTGTGTGGATTATCATTCTTGGGTTTGATTGGACCATTCTTTTTTGATGCAACTGTTACTGGTGTTGCTTACCTCCACTTGCTTCAGGAATCAATTGTCCCACACGTTCGTGAGCTGTTTGACGATGATGATGAATTCTATTTTCAACACGATGGGTGCTCCTTCCCATTTTCATCGCGATGTTACGGCTTATCTGGACGAAACTTTCCCAAAGAGATGGATTGGACGAAGAGGCAGCGTTGAGGTCCCTCGGCCTTCTTCAGATCTAACGCCAATGGCTTTTTATTTATGGGGATACCTCAAAGATAAAGTTTATGGCAAAACCAGTAACAATCGCTGAATTACGCCAAGCTATTGAAGCAGAATGTGCAGCAATATCAAGAGATATCTTAGGTGACGTATGCAATTCAATTTCTCGAAGATGTCAACAATGCCTGGATGAGAATGGAAGACAATTTGAACACTTGCGTTAATGCATATTTTTTTCTCATATTTTTAATCCATTATAAAATTATAAAATTGAATTTATGAAAATAAACATAGAAGTTATTAACAATCAAAGTGTGTATACATTTTTTTGCGGACACCCTGAACTTTTAAAAAGTTTTAAACGACGATGACTTGCCATCTTGAGTACTGGAGATGTGATTATCCCACTGAACAAGTCAAAAAATGGGAATGGAGTGATGTGGTCGGAACCCGTGTGTTTATTGACATGAATAATTTACATAATGTGCAGCTCTGTGAGATCCTAGATCGATTTCTATTGGATACTCGGAATTTTCATACCAGGATCCCTAATAGATGAAATAATCGCTTCTGGTGGCTGTTAATTTTGTTGAGCAGTGTGTTAGAATTAATTGTACACTGCAAGGAAGCCATAGCCTTTTGCTGCAACGGACTAAAATTAAAAAAAGCAAAAAGTAGGTAAAAAAATAGGGAAATTAACCTATTAAGCACGTAGGTAACTGACGAGTATACTTCTGAATTTCTTCAAACTGTCAGCCTCAACTACCTGCAGGGAGAACTTATTCTATTAACCAATTACTCGGTGGCTAAAAGAAAACTTCCCACAATCTAATCTAAACATCAACCCCTATAACTTGCAGTCATGGCCCTTAGTTATGGAACCCTTTACAAAACAATGAAATCTTCGCCTTCGTTCATTTTAGTAATATCGTTCAGAGCCTCATAAACCACAATGACGTCTACACTGCCTCGTTGATAAGACTGTAGACCACATAATCGGAATCTTTCCTCGTACGTTCGAGGAAACTCAATGATGAGGTCTCCATACTTGAACTCAGTATTACAAATGTGCTCTTACAATTGCCCTCATACAGTGGGACAATGACCTCCATATCTCTACAGGATAATGTTCAATAAATCATGGGCTTACTTGGCTTCCAATGGTCGGTATAATTATCATCATAATTAACTTCAATGGTTCAGGGCATTCTCTAGCCGTCTCCCTCAGAATTACTGGTTCATACGCCATCAACTAATTAAATTCACTTCACCCTCACTAACAGAAGATATATCGTGAATGATGTTACTGTCCTGAATAAGGTAAATGTTGGAAGTGACCACAGAATGGTAAGATGTACACTTGATATAGATGTAGGAAAGGAAAGGAAAAAACTGACTCGAATAAATAATACAAAGGTCTTTGAAATAACAGAGGAGGAGAAAAAGTAGTATGTACTGGAACTTAAGAACAGGTTTGAGCTTCTGCAGACTGCTCAGGGCCAAGATATCGACGAGGAATATTACAACTTTCTGAAAGTGATAAAGCCCAAGACATCTATAGGAAAAACGAAATCCAAAGAAGAAAACATTAGTAAAGAATCACTTGTATGATGAACCGAAGGCGACAAATGAAGAGCAAGATAAACACTGACAGGGAGAAAATTGAGTATACTGAGTTATGCAAAGCCATTAGAAAGAGACTCAGAGAGGGCATAAGATGATTTAACACAAGAAAAGTAGAACAAGCATTAAGGGAAAACAAAGGATTTAAATCAGCAGCCATGAGCAGTAATACAGAAAGACAAATGATACTGAAACTGAAGAATAGCGATGGTGTACTTATAAACAGCAGAGAAGGCATAATTCAAATAGCAGAAGACTACTATAGAGAATTATACAAGGAGCGAGGGAATGACACCAGCAGTGGGGAAGATGGATTGCAAAGTAGCAACACATACGACATACCCGATATTCTTCCTGATGAGGTAGAACATGCATTGAAGAAAATGAAGAATCGGAAAGCCCCGGGGGAAGATGAAGTTACTGTAGAGTTGTTAAAATTGGGAGGAAGAGACATAACACAAAAACTGGCAAGGCTCTTCACAAAGTGCATTAGAAAAGGTGTGATGCCTAAGCAGTGGAATAATGCAATCATAGTTTTGCTGCATAAGAAAGGAGATAAATCAGAAATTGGAAATTATAGACCAATTAGCTTGTTATCCCACATCTACAAGTTGTTCACAAGGGTCATTACTAACAGATTAGAAAGAATACTTGATGAGAATCAACCGAAAGAGCAAGCTGGCTTTAGGACAGGATTCTCAACTATGGATCACCTTCACGTAATATCACAGCTAATGGAGAAAGCAAATGAATATAAAACACCATTATGCCTGGCATTTGTGGATTATGAAAAGGCATTTGACTCCATACAGCATAAGGCAATATTTCGGGCACTAGAAAGACAAGGCATAGATACTCCATATATTATGATTTTGAAGAAAATATATGAGAGTGCTACATCCTTTATTAGACTAGACAAAGACAGTAGGAAATTTAAAATCGAGAAAGGAGTTCGACGAGGAGACACAATATCTCCAAAGCTGTTTACTGCTGCCCTTGAGGAAGCTTTCAGAAGATTAGACTGGTCGCAGTAAGGAGTCAATGTGAACGGAGAGTACCTAAACCATTTACGATTTGCAGATGACATTGTGGTCATTAGCCACGATCCCAAAGAATTAGAGGAAAATCTTAATCAGTTATGCACAGTTAGTAAGGATTTTGGACTAAAGATGAATATGGCTAAAACAAAAGTAATGATGAACAAGTATGCCATAGAAAGGGATATAATGATTGAAGGAGCAGTAATTGAAAAGGTGGAGTCATATACTTATCTGGGACAAGTTATTAGCTGTAATAATGATAAATGGCTGGAAGTCAAGAGAAGAATAAATTTTGGATGGAGAGCATTCAGGAAATATAGTCACAACTGAAGAGCAATATCCCAGTTTGTCTGAAACGTAAAATAATGAATCAATGTATACTCTCCACCATGACTTATGGAAGTGAAACTTGGGCACTCACCAAAAGAATGGAAGAGAAGCTGAGAACTACACAGCGAAGAATGGAACGAATCATATTGGGAATCAGACTGTTAGATAAGAAGAGAAACACATGGATTAGGCAGCAAACTCAAGTAAAGGACATTCTTATCAAAACTAAAGAACTAAAATGGTCTTGGGCAGGACACATAGCTCGAAGACATGATGACAGATGGACTAAGAAAATAACAGAATGGTACCGGAGATGAGCTAGAAGAAAACCTGGAAAACAACGGTAGAGATGGATAGATGAAATTCATGAGTTTCTGGGTAGTAAATGGATGGCCAGTGCTCAAAGCAGAAGGAACTGGAAAGTTTCTGGGGAGGCCTTCATCCTGCAGTGGATTTAAAATGGCTGATGATGATGATGATGACTCACCATTAGGACCTAACCATGAAAATTTGGTCCAAATACAAACTCACGTTTTGAGGCCCCTCTCCAACTGACATAATCAATTTTGCTTTCAAGGGAACTTTTCCCTACCAAATTCGGTCCCCAATCACCGAATGCTCAGAAACTCTGTACCTTTTATTCTTTCAGTTTCAGGACCTGATACCCACTACTAGCTACACTTTAAATACAAGGATTACAAACAGAATTCGCTTACCACAGTATTCTTCATCTGATCCGTCTCCACAGTCATCAACTCCGTTACACTTAGCCTCAATGGGGACACAATTTCTGTTCTTACATTCGAATTCTTGAATCTCACAGAGACCTGCAAAAGCAATAAAAAAGAGGTGATCCAGTATATTCTTATAAACAGTTGGGCACATTCAATGAACACTGCACTTACTTTTTTCTGATGCAGCTTCAACCTGAATATAAAATCCTCTTCTGTTGATCATGAAGTCTGTTTTGAAATTAATTGATATGGAATCGCTGAAGAATATTTTATCTCGAGGGCGGTCTCTGCCACAAAATCTCCAATCCAACCGATTCCTGATAAAAATGTCCAGTCTATCTCCCTCACATAACGATGTTTCTTCCAGATCAAAATCCACGAAAGAAATTTTAATTCCCTATTTCGAAAAAGAAACACGTCATTCTCTATTAATATGCATTCCTTTATGAAGGATTTAATTAACAAAACAAGACACGTGGTTATTTTCAAATGCATTACTAATTTACAAGTCCAGTTGTAAATCTAGCGCTTTAAGTTCAAAAGAGCTGATTGGGATGATCAGCTCTTTGGAATTTCAGGTCCTGGTTAAAGATCATAAATGAACTTTCCTCAAATAATGGATGAAGATCGCACAAATTATCTTTCTTCAGATTATGGAAAATCTCAATGCCAGTAGATGGCATATTAAATATAAAAATACTCACATAACCACCAGGGGCTTGCACAGAATAACTACAGTCCAAGTTGCTGGAGTAGTTCTTTTTATCCAAGTAGCCAGGACTAAAGATGGAGATTATTATATTGGTTGATAAGTCTATGTGTCTCGGTTTATCTGGTCCACATGGATCTGTGTCGCCTAGAAAACAAATACAAAATTAGTCTTTTTATTTTGTGTTACCTTTGAAACATTTACGTCATTGAGCAGATTTTTTTTTTTGATTTTTTCAATTGAATTTCACTCAGGAACAAAAAATTAAATTAGTGAAGAAAATAAATAGTTTTAGGTTAACTTAGAACAAAAATATTTTGGTAAGGAATAAAAATGAGGTGTTTGCAATTTCTTTGAGTTCAGAAGTACATTCCCTTCGTGAGCGGCACAGTTATAATCACTGTCCTTCCCATCCAGGGTGAAAAGACCTGAGTTGGAATCCATCAACGAGGCAAAGAATTTTTGTGGGCCTTTTCAGGACGTTGCTGAATTAATTGGTCTCAAGAAAGAGTTGCATGGTTTTTCCTTCCTGTAACTTGGGTTTTAGTCCAGAAAACAGCAAATCGACCACAGATCGTACGCAATTAAGGACATAATACGGCGCAATATGGTCTAAGTCGCAGATGCGCCTGAAAAACCCTACAACTACAGAAGAATCAACAAACATTCTACAGATTTTGGAGAAGAAGCAGATGGCGAACTGCAGAGGATTTAAAATTAATAACAAAAAATACTCGGAAACAATTTTTCAAACCTAAACAATCTGAAGAGGTGTGACAGGATAGCAGTATTTTGTGCCCTGAAATGACAAAACTCCCCAGGACTACCCTGTCTTGTGTAGAAACCTGGGGCCCACACCAAATAAATAACCATGTAGAGATGTAGAGGCAGCCAGGGAAGCAGATTAGCTGAAAAAAAGCAGTAAGTTGGTAGCAAGGGGATGCAACGTAGATGAATGAATGAGAATGAAAGACAATGAATATGTTGGGCACTGAGTGAACTAGGAATTATGGTAAAAGGGAATAAATGGCAGTTTTGGTGAAAGAAAGGGTGACCTAGCGTGAAGGAAAGAGAGAGTGAATGGGAATGAGCGGAAGAGCAAATGTAATTGGCCGAAAGAATACAAAGTTAAAAATAACTTACATTACTTTACATATACTGTACTAACAAACATTTTCTAACACAATCACTGCATTCTCCACTCCCTGGCCTGCAAAAAACTTGGGGCTAGGCCTGAACCACAACTGAAGAAAGACAGTAAACTGTTATTCTTCAGAGAGTGCAGTGCAGATGGCAAGAATCGAACTAATGAAATGAAAGCGAGAAGAATGAATGAAAGTGTGTGAGAAAAAGAACACAAACCATAAATGTTAGTTAAGTTCACACTAACCCTAGTTTTCATCATTTATATTCTTTCTTATTTAATTTAATTATTAACCATTAGTATTTATATTACGTTACACACTATTGCATCCCCCCTGGCGTGAGAGAAAAAAGATGAATGAGTGAGAGAGAAGGGAGAAAAAAAATTATATAACCTAACGGGAAAAAAATTATTATAAACTATAAGAAAAAAAGTAGACAAATAGAATACAAGTAGAGTGAGAATGTGGATTATGAATAAAGTAAATGTGTGTCTCTCCCACCCCTGTCGTCTGGGGGGTTCTCCACTGCCAGCTAACGTATCGCACCCCCGGAGTGGGATGAGCAGTTTGACCTTCCTATCGGATTCTACAAGACATGCACAGGTCTCTGTCTCCTTCCCTCCCTGTCTCACCCCATAATTCGCCTGGTGGGGCTCGTCCCCACTGACCTCTTTGGGAATGCCTAATCTACCGTCCCCATTCCTCCTACCTGTTTCCCCCGTCTCCAGTCTCCCCACCCCCACCCTAACTGAACCGACCCCTTAACACTGCTGCCAAATTCTAATCAACGTCTAAAATTTCAACCGCTTTCTCGTAAACCTCTTTCGGCCTTTCCAAATTCTATTGTTCACCCCTCCCCTTTATATATATATAGGTCTTGCCACTGAAACCCTCGAAAAATAGAGGCGGCGGGACCTGCCAGAGAACTTAATTAATCTACTGGGTGCCGACTTGCCTCCTCGTGGTAAAGTGTGCTCAACAGCGGGTTCCAATAGCCCCAGCGCAAAGGTGACCTAGTGGGATTTCGATCGTGCGGTCACGTTTCTATGTGCTCTGATTAATAAGTGATTTTAGTGTTGATTAAACATGGATTTACTATTCGCCAAAGATTCGGACTTGAAGAACTAACGATACTGAATCATCAGGTGATTTTATGTGAATTTCTGTGCGGATTTCAAGAATTTATGTGAGTTTTTAAATTCTTACATATGTTAGCGTTGTGCCTGTATGCAGTGCGTATGCATAGAGCCAATATGGCCGCCTTCACGATCGTTAATATGGCTGCCAGACACGTTGTTCATTTCACACTCGTGGATTTCAGTTTAAAGTGTTTTTCTCATCAAAAGTATATACAGTGATTCCTCAACTCCAGTGGACTCTCAAGGTGAGAAACTTTCTGTGCTTTGTTGGGAATTTGGCTGGTTAGAAGCGTCACTATTTGTATTCTTTGTGCCAGACCGCATGGTCACCATGTGGCTGACATTTGGGATATAGAGAGGCAACCGACATAACGCGGTCGCCACGCTTCTATCGAGCAACTTGACTGGGGAGGTGACCCAAGCCTAGTAACCTCGGACTGTGACCTAGTCCCAAATTTTCAGCGATCTTCGTACTCTTCATTTTAAGGAACAGTGACCAAAACGGTCCCCCCCCCCCTCCATTACCATAGACTTACAATGGTGAAATGTCATCTTTTCCCGATGCGCCAAATAACTTTTTAGTATTACCAGAAACTTCGCCGACCCTAAAAACCGCAAAGAAAGTGACCCCGCTCTCCTAGGAGTATTTCTGTACCGAGCTGTTTTCTCCCCCCCCCACAATCTAACTGGGGGCACAAACCAAACTTCAACGGCTTACTGCAAGCCAACTAATATACCCACAAACTTGTGGCTGACATCATCCGCCAGCAAAATCCAAGCCCTAGCAAACACTATCAACAAAATCCCGCTAATTCGGACGACCCCGTTAATCCGAATTTTGTAGACATGGACGGGGAAACAGACAAAATGAAGGACACACAGCAACCTAATCAATGCGACTACATCCAGATAACCGCAGAGCAATCAGAGGATTTGGAGGACACTCGCCCGGGGGCCCTCTCAACCAAACGGAAGAATGTCAAACGAATGGCACCAAAATCAGAACAACGTGAAACGCGGTCTCAGACTGAAGCGAGAGACCAATTACACAACACAACCTCACAGAAGGACCAGAACGACGAAAAGCAACAGGACTCACTACTTGACCCTGCTCTCCCAGAGGGTACTGTCTACCAGAAGTCTCTCTTCCTAAAGATGGCCCTCGAAAACTTATTCAAGGACCACTCAAACAGAGTATCCACAGGCCTTAGGGCCCAAATAGTTACGATCTTCCATAAAATGGAAACGATACTCCTAGACACTCATGTCGAATGTGAAAGAGCGACCTCGCGACTACAAGCATACATGGAATGTGGGGCAAACCAAATGCCACAGCGCGCCTCCACATACGCTCAAGCGCTGAGGACCAGAACCCAGGAACCACCAGAGACGACACTCCAATCGGCATCCAGACGGAAGACACTACTCCCAAGGCCGAATTTGGTCATCCTCAGACCAACTTCCACAGAGGAGCACACCTCCAGCGAAGCAGTCAAAACCACAGTAATGACAAAACTAGCAGAGGATCTCAAGACCACAAAAATTAAATCAGTACGGAAAACGCGCAACACAGGCATAATAATCGAAACGCATACGCAGGAAGATGCCCAAAAAATAATAGCCAATCCGAGAATACAAACTCTTGGCCTGGAGGCCGCGCCCCCCCAAAAAAGAGGGCCTAGCATAATTATATTCAACACGGACAAAGACCTCACACCAACAGCTCTTCGAGAAGAACTGTATATGAGAAACCTCCAGCAAGAACACCCGGAGGTAGATCCAGCATCACTTATAAATCCGAGGTATCAAACCAAATCCCGAATAGGTAGCGCCACAAACTGGGTGGTTGAGCTTTCGCCTGCGGCCTGGAATACTATAAATAAACACAACAGAGTGTTCATAAACTGGGGCAGTCATCGCTACAATGAACATGTGACAGTCCCCAAATGCTTCCGGTGTGGCCGCTTCGGACACACCACCCACACATGCGCCCAAACGCAACCAACATGTGGGCACTGTGCTGAAGTAGGACACGAATTTAAGACATGCCCTAAAAGAGAGGATCCACCAACATGTGCAAACTGCAAGGCGCACAAAATCCAGGCAGACCATTCAATCCGTGACAACAAGTGCCCTGTATACATAAAGGCCAAGGGAGTATACCAAACAAGACTCGACTATGGAAGCACGCCCTAAACAGTATAACCAACTAAAAGTTCACTTCACACAGCTCAACGCGCAAAGGTCTAGGGCGGTTGCCGCCCAGTTGGTAAAAAAGGCCAGCGAAGAAAATGTCGACATTATGCTCGTGCAAGAGCCGTATACACACAGCAAAAAGGTCAGGGGATACCCCATGCAATACAAGATTGTGCATACTGATGCTGAAACCCCGTGGGCAGCCATCCTAGTTAGAAATCCGGATTACACAGTGACTAAACTATCAAACTACTGCCTCCCCTGGGCTGCGTGTGCCCACATAGTCACCGCACTAGGGGAATTTTATGCTGTCTCAATATACAGTCGACCGGGGGAAGATATCCTCCCAACAATTAACTACCTACAGACCATGCACACAGAATTTCCGAACGCCAAAATAATTGTAGGCGCAGACGTAAACTGCCGCTCACCGGCATGGTATAGCGAAACCCCAGGACGGAGAGGCGTTGTGAACGGGCAGCATCTGGAAGAGTACCTCACAAACAGTTGCTATAATATACTTAACCAGCCAAACAACCTCCCAACATTCTCCAGTACTATGTGGGAGACAACAATTGATGTCACCCTTGCCACAAGATCCGTCACTGATCACATCACAGCCTGGACAGTAACGGAAAACTGGACAACATCGGACCACAGAGCAATAACCTTCCAACTAAACCGAACAATAGCCAGAAGCACAACACCCAGACAAATACAGCACAGATACGCCATAGGAAAAGCAGACTGGCCCAAATTCCAACAAACCATACGGGTGGCCGCCCACACATTCAATACAGAAGAGACAACCCCAGACCAACACCAGGCAAAACTGGTGAGACTTATCACAGAAGCGGCGGACAAATCTATCAAAAGAAAGAAACCATCTCCGGGGGCGGTACCCTGGTGGAACCCTGAGCTTCAGCAACTAAGGCAGGTAGCAAACACCTGTCGGAAAAAATTCCAGCGGGCTAGACGTGATTGGCCTACTGCAGAAGTAGAGGCGCTCCGGGAACGATACCGCACTGCAAGGAATCAATACACAGCAAAAATCAGAGAAAGAAAACAGCGTACATGGGAACACCTAGTTTCCACGACAGGAAATGACAACCCCTGGGGAGTGGTCTATCGGGTGACTACAAATAGGCTTCCCAGAGGCGAGGTACTCCCAGCAATGAGGAAACCGCAAGGGGGGTTCACAAAGACGTGGCACGAAACTGTCAACAATATTTTGGATGCTATGTTTCTGCAGCACACTGATCCCGCTACGCCAGAACAAGTACTGCTCTGCCAACAGAACAGGATATACACAACCCAGCAAATTGAGGAACCTTTCACCAAGATTGAGTTGGAGATCGCGGCGGCCAAGCTGAGAAACAAAACGTCCCCAGGCGAAGATCTCCTAGAGCCAGAGATCATCAAGAAAGCAGTGGACACTATCCCGGAGGAAATACTGAAACTATACAATAAATGCCTCAAAGAAGGCTACTTCCCGTGCAGTTGGAGGGTGGCGACGCTCCGGCTAATCTTGAAGAATCCCACGAAGAGGCAGGACCTCCCAGGGTCCTATCGCCCGATAGCGCTCCTGACAGTTCTCAGCAAGCTTCTTGAACATCTCCTGCGAAACAGGATAGAGAAGCACTATAGAAACGCAGGCCTAGAGTCACCCAAACAATTTGGATTTCGAAAAGGATACTCCACCACCGATGCCCTACGCAGCATCATCAACGCTGCAACAGAAACAGACCGCAAATACTTTCTTGCCATCGCGGTTGACTTTGCCGGGGCGTTTGACACCCTCTGGTGGCCAAGCGTCCTCAGCAGGCTCCGTGAGGCCAAACTCCCAAGTAATCTCTACAATTGCATCAGCAGTTACCTATGCGACAGGTCAGTAAAAGTCACTGCTCCTTACTGTACAATAACCAGACGCATCTACAGAGGATGCCCACAGGGCTCCGTCCTGGGCCCACTGCTCTGGAACGTGGTCCTGGACGGATTCCTCAACCTCAACCTCGGAAATGCAACCTCCCATGCGTATGCGGATGACCTTGTCCTGACACTGGCAGAAAACTCCAGGGCACAGCTGGAAAACACAGCAAACCGGGCGCTCGCCACTCTACAACAATGGGCTGACGAAAATAACCTGAAGATATCATCCACTAAGACAAGCTCCATCCTACTTCGGGGAACCCTGGACACCAGGAGACCCCCCCAAATAAAAGTACAAGGAACCACCGTCAAGCTGACCACAGAAATGAAATTTCTTGGGGTTGTCCTTGATAGAAACCTATCCTTCACTCCCCATCTTAACTATCTCAGAAACAAAATCAGAAATTACTCGTCACTATTTGCAAGAATCACCCGCAAGGACTGGGGCATAAAGAAGAAAACCCTTGCTCTTTTTCACAAAACTGTGTTCCTGCCAGTCATCCTCTATGCCTCGGGTGTCTGGTACAAGAAAGCAACCACTGCAACTAATAAAAGAAAACTAGAAACCATACAGAGGTACATCTTACTGACTATCTCACGAGCTTGCAAAACAGTGAGTACACACGCGCTTCAGGTGCTCACGGGTGCCCTCCCCTTGGACCTGGAAGTGATACGCAGTGGACTCCTCTACAGCCTTTCCAGAGGCATTCCGGATACCTGCCTAAATTTCACATTAAATGTAGCCATCGAACCGAAAATAGAGAAAAGAAGACTAACTGTATATCTTCAGCAAACCTGGCAAACACGGTGGCAAAACTCAACAAAAGGGCAAATAACGCGAAAATTCCTCCCAACTGTCTCGGCCGTATACCCAAAATACCCAAGCTGGCTCTCCCCAGGATTGCTGGTCACGTACCTCCTAACTGGCCACGGCGCCATCAGATTCAAACTAATGACCTTTGGACTGAGCAACACTGCCCTCTGTCATTGTGGCTTAGTGGAAACGTGGGAGCATTTAATGTACCACTGCAAGCTTTATGAAGACCTCCGATGCCGACTAATTACGGAATTACATTATGTACCAGAGAATCAAGAGGAACGCTTATTGGAGGAAGAGCATAGCTACAAAGCACTGGCAAACTTTGCACAAGATCTTTTTCACAGAAGGTATACTCTTCCGCCCCCACAGCCACAATAGCGTTTCTCAGGCTCACAATATATGACTTTGCAAACAACCATATAAGGTGCACGGACAGTCACCATCAAGACAATCCACAAAGGGATTGCATCCCAGGAAGAAACAGCATTAAAAAAAAAAAAAAAAAAAAAAAACTCGACAAACTCGGATCCAACAAATGGACCCAGGATCCAATAACTAATGACCATGACTCCAGATAGAGACATAAGTACAGACTGGACTAAATACCCACAACTACGGACCTGACTAAGACACCTGTCCTGCTGCCAAGTGACAACCACAGACAGGAACCTACACACGGATGGGACAACAAGGACCTGACTCAAGCAGACATGCAGCCGCCAGGCCATATGGCGACCTGTGCCGGCTCCCTTGCCGGGCACACTTTCCTCCCTTCCCTGGCAGAGGGGGAGGCGACAGCCTTCTTGTTGCCTCCCCCCTGCCATCCCACATCTTTCTCTCTGGTGGGGCATGGGCATGCCCCACTGGCACATGCTGGGGTCGTCTACTCTATTGACCCCAGTCTTTCCTAGCTATTCCCCCCCCCAGCCTTCAGTCTCCTCCCCTCTCTATCTCTATGCCAGCGCAAGACCCACACCAAAATTCTAGCTTCTCTAAATTATTTCGCCCTCTCCTCGGCCATTAAATTTTCAAATGCAACACCTTAAAACCGGGAAACATGTATGTGATCAACATACAACGTGCGAATTTTTTTTTTTTTTTTTTTTTAAGGTCCTAGCCACTGAAATCTCAGGAAATTAGGTGGCAGGACCTGCCAGAGTAAATTAATTATAATACTGGTGTACCTGGTCTGCCTCCACGGGGCGAAAGTGGGGCAACGTTGGGCCTCAGTAGGGGTCCAGCGGCTAAATGACCAGATGAACAACGGTACACGACACTACATATGAACAATATCCATACACTTTTAAATCTCTGGCATTTCCAGCAAACTGGCACACCCATCACAATGTAAACAACGCGGAGATGGGGGAAACCCCTGGTGCCGTATGACCCTAAATACACTTTACACTTTACACACTTTAGCCCCAGCGCAAAACAAACCACTCCCCACACGCTTTTTAAATTTCTGGCCTCCACAGAGTTCATGTCACTTACAAAGAATACAACGCGGAGATGAAGAAAACCCTCGGTGCCGTCAGACAACTAACACACTTTACTTACCATCAAACCCTTGACGTTCTCATGAAAGCCCGTTGGGAGTGGTGACCAGAGCTCTTCTCACAGTAACACAGCCATAATAGACAGCAATTAAACATATCATCGTTGACCATTCATTCAGAGCTTGCTGTGTGGTGTGCAGAATGTATTCCTGTAAAAAAGTACATCATCTGCTGTTCTTCTCAGCCTTCTTTCCGGAGTCACATTATGAAATATCGGGAAGATCCAGGGTCCACTAATTCTCGGATTAAGGTAGTCTACGCTGCGGAAAATCAATTTCAAATACTGATTTGATCATCTCATAAATGAAATACTTTACTGACAAGTTCCAACAGGACTGGTGTTTGATTTCACTGCAATTGAAGTATGTGTTGATCGCCATCGTTAAACTATGAATCGTCCAGATAGTAACATGCGGACAGTGGAGAGGGACGTTGTCCATAACACGAGAAAACAGCGTTTATTCTTTTTCCACACAATTACGGTATTCACATAGTTGGAATGAGCCTCATCGATCCTTAAGACGTTCTATCCTAACCAGAAACCGGACAGTGAATTCAGTCCGCTGTGATAATCAAACGGATCTTTTAAGGGAACTCATAATTTTGCCAGTTCATTTTCGGAAAGGATCCTCTTCCTAATTTCTTTAACCGACGTTACACTGTTTTGGCAAAACATAACTTCAGCAACAAAGCACACTCTTTCATTCGTAGCGTCATGTTGTCTTCTTATATCCAAATTTGTCGTTGCATCTGCTTTTATATCTAAGACATACGCATTATTCACTTTGCATGTGAACAACAATTCAACACCAATTGCGCATTAAGTAACACTTTTTTATATCTTTTCTTTCGTTTACGCGTGGTTAGACAGTCATTCCATGTTTCAACTCTGTGCGATTAACGGTGTCCTACTACATGAATCCAAAGTGATGCAATATAATTACTGTTATCGTATCTTGACAGGACCATATGCTCGGGAGAGTGCCTTATAAGGATACTCCTTCAGGTCCCCCCACAACTTGATCCCGAAAGTTGGCGTCATTACATCACCAGGTTTACCGCCATTGTCAATCAAGATGATCACATCCGACTACCAACATCTGACACCAACTTTGATCCGCTGACCACCATATTAATATCAAGACAAGAGCCGATTACTGCCATAAACTCACTGCCAGCAACTGCAGCAACTGCTACTACTGGACCTGATGGCTGTAATCCCAATACCAATCAAAGAAATGCCCAGTCAAGCCAAGGCCAAAAATCCGAACTCCATCAGAGGTGAACACTACAGGCCAATTGAAAACTCATCTTTCCTGTTGAAGCTGCTAGAAAAAATACTGCTGCCGATCCTCACCAACAGATCCTACCAAATAACCCCACACAAATTCACTATGATGCCGTCCACATCCTATCTCTCCTAAAGTTACTAGAGAACCACTATCAAATAGGTGGTGACATCTTAGCTTTCCTGAAATCTCTGCTGCATAACCGCATAGTGAAACTGTCTGCAGATACCTCCAAATACGGCAAAGTAATCTCGGTTGGAGTATCACAAGGGTCAGTACTATCCGGCCTCCTCTTCACCGCTCTCATTGCTCCACTGGTAATCCTAGAGATTAATACCCCAATATATGCTGACGACGTATAAATACTCACTCCCATTAAAGCAAACCAAGAACCTCACCAAATCTCGAAAGAGCTAACATCCAGCAATAGCTACCTACCTCAAGCAATTTGGTCTACGCATCAATCCAGAGAAATCAGAAACCATGGTTTTCTCTCTAAAACAAAACCCAACAAAAATCTATGCAGCCCTCAATGGAGCTTCTATCTCGCTTGTTCAAAATCATACTGACCGAGGGATCAGATTCGATCCAAAGCTTCTGTTCAGACAACATGTGGACATGCTTCTCGCAAAAGCCACTAGATAAGATGGTTATGCTAGCAGCATCTTCAACGTTTGACAGTCAAATCCACCATCGCCAGATACATTTCAACAATTGTTTGTCCCCCCACTTCTCTATGCTGCAGAGATCTGGACATCCACATCTCCCTCTACCACCAAACCATTGTTCTTCTCCGAGTATTGGCTCCTGAAATGGGCTTGCCACAACTCAGCCTACCTCCCCAGCTCCGAACGACCGCTATGGCCAACATACTCGACCCCCCAAGGCTCGCGTGGCTCATTGATGAAAGAAGAATCGTCATTACAGTGAAACTCATGACTGGTCTCATCTTCTCCCTCCTCCTTCTGGGATAACTGTGCATAGAGGATCCCAGTGGCACACCTGCAAGCAAGTCCACAGCTATTCCCTCTTCAAACAAGCTTTCACCTGTTGGGACGGTTCCTTCTTCAGCACGTTTAGTCAGGATCGACATTACAGAAAAAGAATACTCCGTAGGGGGTGGCCAAGGCCTCCAATGAGTCCCGATGTGTTCTCTTACTCGATTCCATGTATATAATTACGCTATTCGATGTATTTCCTCATGTTATGTATTTTGTGACTAACATTCTGCACACTCACTTAATGTTTAGCGTACCCAATTAATTTCTCTAATTTTCCAGTACTTTCTTTAATTACTCATTATTATTGTACTCTTTTATTTTTATATATATGGTACTACCACAGTAAATAAAATGTGGTACTATGTGGTATTACAAACCACATCAAATTTTCGTAAGCACAGAGTAAGATGCAGATACACTTAATTACATTAACTTTCTGTTATTTGTAACATAATTTTTAGACAAATGTATATTAGAAGAAAGTTGTTTGTGTTTGCTGTTATTAAAACTATTATCTTTGAATAATACTACTGAGGCCAATCTTTAAGAAAAATGATGATTAAGAAATATTTAACATACCATGCACCGTAGATATTAAAATCAAAGCAATCGTGACTATGGACCTTACTAACACCATCATGGATCTCTGTAGAGGAATGACAACTGAGATGTTCTATTTGGATATCTAAATAGTTAATCACCAGCAGGATTCGTTCTCACCTTATCTCGTCTTGGTAACAAAGGTCCCTGAGACTGTTTCCAGGTGAAAAGATGTGACGTAATGGCTTAAAGGCTACCTGACAATATATAGACCTTTCTGCGTAATATCCACTATGTGCGCCTTTGGAAGAACAATCTTCAGAAGGAATATTTGATTTTTATCAGTGAATATTCTCTTCATTAATGTTCCTTTCTATTAACATCAAAAAGAGACCTCGTGGATAGCAGAGTTGGTATAATCACCATCCTACAAACACCAGGAGTAATGGACCTGACTTCTGAATCCTGTTAACGACGCGAGTAATTTTTATGGGTCTTTTTCACAATGGGTGAGTTAGTCGGTCTCATGCGAGAGTATGGTTTCCGTTTTATCCCAGAAACTAGGGTTTCTTTCAGCAAACAGAAAATCGACTACAGAACACACGCAGTTTACAGACATATCATATATGGTGCAATGTGGACTAAGTTGTTAATGCGCCTAAATCCCTGCTACAACCAATTAAATAGTATGTTGTATTACCATGCGTATCTGGACATCCCTGGAATTTAGATAAAGTAAACCATGCTTGCCATTCACGTGTCAAGAATCAGTTTTAAATTAACTGGGCTCATGTTGAAAATAAGCACATCAATGAAATAGAGTAGACACTGGGTGTCATCAGAGGAGGACAATATAAGCAATCAAGGTGGTTTACCAAGTTCATCAATACACGAGTTGGAAGGAATACAGGACGCTAGCAGGCCAGCTTTATCTTTGGATGAAGTAGCAACAGAATCATCTTTAGACAGAGATGAGCAAAAGTTTCGGCAAATAGCTTTGGCAAGAGACCAGACTGCTCGACCACCATTTGGACAAGAAGCATAATTTCTACTCTTAACCTGTTCGAAATCCAGTTTCGACTGATTAATAACTTAATAGCTGTCTTGCAATTGTTGTCAGCTTTGGTATAAGCATAAAATGAACATGGAGATTTGGATACAAGCCAATTGCGATATGCAACATTCTTGTTTTGAACAGTCTTAGCTCATGTATTGGAAAATCAAGGTTTAAATAAAGGATCTGATTTTAAGATGGAGTGTGGAATAAAGGATTCCATCCCTACAGGAATAAATTGTCTGACACGATCTGATTATAAGTTGACATCAGAAGGCTTGAAACAGTAATCCGAAGAAGGAAAACAAGAAAAATTATCACTCAAATCATCCCATTTTGTATTCTTGTAATGCCAAACAACACGAGATTCAGAATGGCCACACGAGAAAGGCGCCACTGGAGAAGAGACCATCACCATGTTGTGATCTGTGGTGCGCAGAGGACCACTCGCCTCGACCGTGTGCTCAAAAGGGTAGTTTGTGTGAAAAATATCCAGCGTGTTGACTGCGCAGTTAGGGCGTAATTGGAAACGCCTCAGCATCTCGACCAGCTGAGTCCCTGTGACTACAAAACGC
Source organism: Mastigoproctus giganteus (assembly GCF_048544385.1). Lineage (NCBI taxonomy): Eukaryota > Metazoa > Arthropoda > Arachnida > Uropygi > Thelyphonidae > Mastigoproctus > Mastigoproctus giganteus. The sequence continues at coordinate 202,108,791 of NC_143581.1, read as the reverse complement.
AAGCCGACTGGAGTTGTAAACATTAAAATCGACAAGAAAAATTACCTTACTGTGATTGGAGAAAATTTCGATTGGAGAAAGTCAAAATTTAAAGGGAGGAATTCATTCAGTTCCAAGTGGAGTTGGGAGAACGATACAGACAACAGACGAAGTTAACAGAATGTGGTAGAGAGATATTAAGCCAGAAAAAATCGAAAAGAGGAGTTTCAAAATTATTAAATCTCGTGACAGGGAATATCAGAACGGATATATGCAAAAACCATCTTTGAAGTCAAAGCAATCATACAGCAAATAATTTGAACAACTGAGATGGGCAGCGATTGAATCAACTGATAATTGGGATTCTGTCAGAAAGATTACAGGGGGGTGGTAGACTGTAAGCGGAAATGGACATCATTGAAGTTGAAACTGAGACTACGTATATTTGTAAAATGAACGAGGAAGTGTTTGTGAGGTTTAGATCTTTTCGCAGATAAGTTTGTTTTATTAGTTTGACAATTCATGGTGTATTCAGTAGTAATAAAAGGTAGGAGGACATGATATATGATGTAATGAAATTTTTGAATATTTCGTAGAAATGGCAAGGTTACACCCAGCTCCTTGACATAACCCGGCCTTGACAAGTCCCCCCCCCGTACACACACAACTCCAACTCCCTCCAGTCATTATCTGACAGGGTAGAGATAGCAAGATTATACACTAGTTGATCCTGAAGCCTCCCAGAGGGTTACCGTTAGGTTCGGTCCGGTCGAATATCTAGAAGCCTACCTGCAAACACCGTTTTAGAGCTGAACCCTCGAAATGTAAGGAAGATTGAACCCGCCTATGGTGTCCATTATAAGTTGAAAATCCATCAGTCATACTGCATGATGGAAGATATGGGGTTGCTGGAGCTTTGCTTTAGAAATTAAACATGGGTTCCACCACTTCAAGCCTCTAATAAGCAAAGTTTTGGAATTGCACCTATTGATTAGAATCATCTGAGAGCCAAGTCCGTGGCCTTTTTCGTCAAGGAAAGGTGTTTATTTGCACTTTACCAAGAGTCTGAATTGGTTGCACACGAGATTGCCATATAAAGTGAAACACATTGGAATCATGGGAAAGGTCTCTAGTAATTTATGGGATTTATACATGGCAGGAGGCAGGGTGGGTTTCCAGAATGGGTTAGGATTATAAGTGGAGATCGTCATGAATCGCAAATGGGTCCTCTTGTTTCCGATTTTTCTTGAATGACATTGGAATAGGGGGTGAGCTGACAAATTTTCGGATCAAGTTAAGATTGGCAAAGTGATTAATGATCAGCGTCAAACAGCGATCCTTCAGGAGGTCTTGAATACACTTCAAAAATGGTCAGATGAGTATTATAATTAAGTGATTAAAACAATGTTCGATTATAATCATACATATTTATTAAACCATTATATAATAATTTAATTAAATAATAGTTTTTAATTAAAAATTATTGAAAGTCAGAGATGTATTTCTGTCATTTGGTCACAGTTGCTGAAAAATCCTGGTTAAGCCTCTGGTAAACCCGGTTATTCTGTACTAGGTGAATTTTTAAAGTAACCGAACTCGGAATCAGAAAATTCTGACATTGTAATTGTAAGTCGTTGTGTCTGACAAGCCACAAATAAAAAAATTACTCGATTTACCTTTTTGTTGCTGTTCTAAAATGAATCCTAATTGTACGTGAGTACAGTGTCCACAGATGTCCACTTTACCAAAACTAAAACATTATTGCATGAATAGGATAGATGATTCAAATCTTTAAAGGTATTTCCCAACAAAATTTAATTCTCTTGGATTTGTCATTGATCAAAGACGTCTGCAATGAGCTGTAAAATGTACGGTTTCATCCTCAGACAGTAACATAACATGTTGTATGGATTTCCCTTGGATTTGCATAAAATTTAATCCAACCAGCACCACTACCATCGCTAACTTTTGTTCGAACATTTTGGCTGGAATGACTGCACAGACACGAATCCTTTATGAATTTTCCATACCATTCTAGAACTAGGTATACTCTGTGGTTTATTTATAAACTATATTTGAAATTTGCAAAATAGCAGTGAGAGCTGCAGCTCATTGAAACAAAGTATGCACTGTGACTTCTCAGGGTTGGTAAGTTCCATCGTGATTGCAGTTTTGCTATTATGTTGCCATCTACTGGCAGCATAATTGCAAAACTATAACCATGTTTTAGTTTATTAAAGCTTTGTGGACAAGGAAATCCCCATGGGCGCTGGCCAAAATTGTCTATGAAGTCCATTGGTAGTTTTGTCACAAAATGAATCCTGTATTCAGACTTGGTACAATTCTCTCTCTCTCTCTCTCTCTCTCTCTCTCTCTCTCTCTCTCTAATAGCCTGGCTAAGTGATCAGAAACAGTGGAAAAGCATCATACAGCCCAAATAAGTTTGTAAACATCTGTTACCAGTAGTAGACTGAGTATTAACTAAGTATTCTGCCATCGGTTACGCGAGTAATCCATGGCTGTCACAAGTCTAATCAGTATTACTGTGATGACCTTCCCCTTACCAGCCTTCCTCTGGCAAAAACCTTTTGAGCAATGAAAATGAATATATGTGTCAATTACTCTTGAAAGTGTCCGGACTAGGGAGGTTGAAAATATCAAAAAGATGCCAATTAAAGTGTCAGCATCCGTATTAAAGTGTCTGTTTTGGAGAGGCCATCTAACATTTAATAATAGAGAATTTTTTGCATGTGAGAATGCCAGAAGAAAGGGACAAAACCATATCAATGCATTAGAGGTAATATCTGATAACCTTTAAACAGACAGCTGATCATCTAAATGAACTATTTGGGACAACTGGTTCAAAATAACTACATGAGTGGGTGATCAATCAAAATGGATCGTTGAGAAGTTTTCATACTGGAATGTGGATAAGGCAAAAGGAGCAGATGGGATTATCCAGTTACACTAAAAGAAGAATTAAAATGGACAAACCTTTATCTATTATAATAGATGTGACTCGGGCGAGGTCCAATCAAATTAGAGATGTAAAAATGCCTCCCTCCAGTTTATAAAGTTGATTCCTAGGGTGACATGGACAACTAGAAACCTGAAAGATTTGGACATGGAAATCCCATAAGAATTCCCTTTGCATAAATTGAATTAATATGCTATTGATGATCCCTTAGTACTAAAGTGGTTAAAAGTTGGAATGCGTTGGTTAAAAATAAGCGATGTGGGATACCTCCACTCACGAAGTACAGGGGCGGCCATAATGTTTCGGGTCATAGTGTACCCAGGAAAACAGACGCTGGAGTATGAGAAAATAAGCGAGTCTGCAGTAGTGCATTTTGTTTCATGTGTGATTTGTATCTATTAAAAGAAAGACTCCAACCTTTCCAGAATTGAGTGAAAATGAGAAGACTCGTACATAAAGTACATGTTCCTTAAATTCGTGTGTATTCCATAAACTGCTCGAAATATATTCTTGGAGTTTGTCAAAACCTCTGAAAAATACCATTTTTGGTAGCTTCCTCAGGAATTAATTAAAATATGGACAGTTTCTTGGTCAAGAAAATACTAATAAAAATACCGAAATAATGACAGTTTCCTTCCTTATTTAATATACACACACTGGCCAAAATAATATGAACCTTTATTCAATATCGAATCGGGTCGCCTGTTTTGAATAACGGCACAGCATGAATTCTGTTCCCTTCTATTCTTCTATCTCTCCAGCATATTCCCAACATTCTCAATGAGATTGAGATCGGTTGAATGTGGAGACCAGGAAAGAGGGTGGATATCCGTGTCATGTTCCCGAACCATTCTTGCACGATTCTGGCAAGATATGCTGTTGCATCGTCATCCATAATGTGGCCATCACCTTCAGGATAAAAGTGCAACATTTGCAGGGTGCAGTAGACCTGTTTTAATATTCAGGTACTCTCTGGACGACATTCGACCTTCTACCGGTATCAACGATCCCAGTCTGTGCCAACAAAACATCCCCATACCACGATGATTCCATCTCCAGATGCTTGGGTTTTCTTAACAAGGCAAACAGAATCCATCGCATATGAGGTTTTTGCCACACTCTCTGCCTTCCATCAGTGCAGAACAAGATCGTGATTTTTATGACAACATGACACTGTCCAATCACTATATTCTCGGAACCATTTCAAGAGGATTTTTCTGTTTTTCTCTGAAACAAGTGGCTTCGTGATAGGCAGGCGACTGCCAATACCCAATCTCTTCAGTTCCCATGGTACGGGTTCAAAATAGGGCAGTTCTGTCTTGGTTAAATTAACATGTTATTTGCTGTACACTGGATGTCCTGTTTTTCCTTTGATTCTTCCTTACAATAGGACTTCGATCTTGAAGTATTGTTTTTCCCAGATTTGCGCCTTTGAGATATGGAAGAACCGCTTGCTTTCCACTCATTAAGAACCTTTGAGATGAATGCTTTTGAGAAACCATTTGTGTCTTTCGTTTGTCGAATCTTGACTTCTGCTAAATGTGCACCTACCATAAGGCCTCTTTCAAAATCTGGTAGATCATGCATCATCTCCATGCTTTGGCTTCGAATTGCTGCAGTTGACGAACCTGTACAGTCTTCATACTCAATGAGGCAACACGTCATCAAATGTCCCACGGGTTTCTATGCATTTATTTGCATTTTCTTCTGTCTGTGACTGTCTTAATACAAAGGTTCGTGTTTTTTTTTGGCCACTGTGTGTGAAGCTGTTTGCATTAATAGTATCCTAGGGGATTCTTTATTAGGACAGGAGAATCGTACTCTATTGGCTAAGCAGAAGCATGTCAATCTAATGCAACTATGCACCCCTAAATTAAGGCCACTTGTCAACTACTAGATATAAGACCTAGATCTTACAAATACAATAGAAATATTTATTTTAGCTAGAATAAATCCAGGATGGTCGATGGAAAGGAGGTATTAAGTTTTAAAAACAGTAAATATTAAGATTAAATAGTTAGTTTGAATATAATAAAGGTTAAAGTTGGAGAAACGCTGGGGAAGTTATTGGGGAAGTTATAGACGTATGTGTTGAATAGCGGCTAAATGGAAACAAGAAACTAGGGAAGGGGTGATATTTCCAAACGGGCAAAAAAGGGGTTACTAAGGGCAAGAACAATAGGGCCGTGAAACAGGGTTATGAAGCATATCATCCAAGTTTCCTGCGACGACCGAATAACTGGTTAAAATAAATTTATTAAAATAAAAATGATATATACATAAGATAAAACAGAAATAAAATAAGATAAAAGCGTTAAAATACAATAAGATAAAAGTTTTAAAATATAATAAAAGCGTTAAAATACGTAGTAGCTTTCAAGCGAAGTGCCTCTTCATCAGCTAGTCTCTGAATGGTCTACTTCAGTATATATTGATGGTTACAATAGCGCACATCTGCTGGGCATGATCATGTATCACGAGACTGGTGTCGGTAGAGCAGAATTACGTTACGTTTTTTTTTTTTTTTTTTTTTTGGGTTATGAAGTATCCCTTTTTATCTAAGCCACCGTTAGAAAGTAAACAGGAAATTAGTGGACGTCCAGTGTCCGCGTTAAAAGAAAACGGCATTAGGGAGGCTGATATTTGGGCAAGTTGGTCATATTTAGCAGGAAAGTGTGAACACAAAACTAGGTTTTTGGAAGTGTCCAGCAAACATGAAAAGGTCATACAGCCGTGTGAAAAAGTAATAATAAAATTACAGAAGGGTTTGTTTTGTGCAGAATTACAGAAGTTGTGGTCAGATGTTTTAGCAAATAGAAAGGAATGAAAAATTAAACAAAGTACGGAGATTGGTTGCGAGTCCTGTGGAAGGTGTTCCAAACTTTGGAGAAGAGGGAGAGAGTTTTTGTGGAGGTAGGTGAGAGAGAGGAATGCGGTGGTTTTTTTTTTTTTTTTTTTTCGAATCTCGAACTCAAGGACTCAAAATCTAAACTCTGTAACGAATTGAATGATAGTCCTTTCTAAGAAAAATCCCGGTTGTATTAGACAAGTTAGTTACTTAAGTTGAGATAAATTGGTATAACCTCAATTACCGTGAATAACGAGAAAGGGTGGTTCGAGGTAAATAAAGGGAGAGAAATAGTATAAAGGAATTGGTAAGAAAATATATGTTTATGGGTAGTACTTTCAGGACATATTAACCTACATCATTAATTTAGAACAGATGTGAACACATGATAAACAGATGAGGTGTAAAGAGAAAGAAGTTTTATTAATTGAGAAATCTTTTGAGATGATAACTAGAGAGTAATTAAGGTAGAATGGGTGATCTATAGCGAATATTATTCAGGTAAGAGGATACCAGTTGTAATACATTTCATGTGCTAAAGATTAAAAAAAATAATAAGAGAGAAAAATGAGTTTTGCTGCTGTAAGTGATAAAAATTGGCAATGGAAAGGAATGATTAGGTAATCAGTGATGATTCATAATAAGTAAGATGCAACTGATGCAAAGTGTTGATAATTTGTAACGGAAAAGAAACGACCTTGAGCATAGTTGAGTAGGGAAAGATAAGTGTATTGTACTAATAACAGCACATACGTGTGTAGTATCCGTGCTAAGAGTCCATCGTACTGCACCTTTATCAAAACTTGACAATCTTTGGCAAAATACAGACCGCTTTGATGGTAAAAATCGAAAATTGGCAGTTCAATCTCACAGCCGCTAGATTTACTTAGAAACACTAGGGATCGGGCCCAATTTCTTAGTAGTCGACTCCTGAATACAATAAGGTATCTTATAGAACGTTGTAAAAATCATCTCAAGGTTTAGTGTTTTCGTTCAAACATTACAAGATTTCTTTAATAAGGATAGACTGAACATCTTAAGGAAAGAAAGATGCAAGCATAAATTAAGCAACGAGTAGCATTAAACTCATGACACACAGGCAAAGAAAGGTGCTTTATTTAACATTTTATTTAATTAAATGAAATTTCTCTCTTTTGTTTATTAATGAAAACTTGTTTTCTCTCGAATCCAGTCCATGTGGGCACGAACTTTTGTAAATGCAGTAGGGGCAACTGCACATAGGGGAGCGGACATACTACCGTCAGTTATATAGCTGGATATTCCCATTAATACCCAGTTATCATCCATACGACACACCAAAGGTCCTCCACTGTCTCCCTGAAATAAAATATCAACAATTATACACTATATGAAATAAGTGAAGGGATTACATTTCTTACACAAGTTTTTTTGAAATATCTGTTATTATTTTCGTATAATGAAAGCGAGAACATAAACCCGATATTCACTCAGGCACTTATTACTCTGTGGATTGAAAATGCAACTAAGGCAGTGAGGCGTCTGTATATTGTGTCTGTAAAATTCATGTAGTCGGTTGCCTGTGTGGGCAAAAAACGAGTTCCCAAGAAGTTAAAACCACGCAACCCTCTCCTGACACCGATTACCTCTACGTTTTGAAAAGTCCATAAAAATCCCTCTCGTTACTGACAGGGTTCGAGCCCTAGGTCTTTCTGGTTACTGTGGCTGTTGAGGTTTTTTCTGGTTTTTGTGAATTCTGCGCTTATCTTTTCGTGACTAGTGTAGAGAGAGAGAGAGAGTCTTTGGCTTTCCCTGGGCCCAAAGACTACCTTAATACATTCCTAATAATCAGGATCATCACCTCCTGGGCACACTGGAAGAATTCGCAGCCTTCAGTCACTAGACGTCTTCTCCAGAAGAATACAAATATCCATCAACCAAGGCGAACAGGAGTAATGAAACCACATACGAACACCAAGTGAAAGCAAAAACTAAGGACAATAAGATATCAACCCATGATTGACGATCACCGGATTAGGTCACCCAAACCTGGAGACGGGACGCTACCCGCGTAAGACAACAGCCCACCTGATAGAGAAGTAAACAAAAGAAGTCTACTGCAGGACCAAAGAAGGACACTGAACCCAAGAAAGATGAACACAAGGAAGGGGCTTGCCCTTTGAGCGACAAGACCAGATTTGCGACCCGAAGAAGGCACTCTAGCCCCCTTCACCTATAGATCCTATCTCTCTGGGAGAAGGGAACGATTCTTCGGTCTCCTCGCTACCCTCTGTTTCCTCTCTGGTGGGCATGGGCCGTTTGCCTCACCTCCCTCTCTATCTTCACGCTATCAAAAAGCCCCACATACCAAAAGTCATTCGGCCTAGAAAATTGAAGCCATATTACCATCCCCTTCACCAACACGAATAATAAAAATCACTTTTTTTTTTAGGTCCTAGCCGTCGAAATCCCAGAAAACTAAGCAACAGGACCTACCAAAGTAAACTAAGTCTACTGGGCCCCCTGGTCTGCCTCCAAGGGGCGTAAGTGCGGCACCGTTGTACTCCAACAGGGGATGAACAACGGAACATGACATTGCACGATCAAAGATCCATACACTTTTAAATCTCTGGCATTTACAGCGTACTGTAACACACCAGAACGAAAACTATGAGGAGATGAGGGAAACCCCTGGTGCTGCTTAACCCTAAAAACACTTACACTTATAGGTAGTACCAGTTATGGGCAAGACACTGGAAAAAGTGATCGCTAATCGGCTATTATTTATTTACACCAATAAAGCATTATCACTCCGGCTCAATTTGGTTTTACTCGTGGCAAGGGGACTGAGGATGCAATTGCCAGACTCCTTACTTTTCTAAAGTAAACTGATACAAAATACCTACTTGGCCTCTTTGTGGACTTCAAAGGGGCCTTTGACACCCTTTGGTGGCAGAGTGCCCTGGAGATTTTCGGGGAGGGCGGGGTTTCTAGACCAATCTTCAAATTACTTACAAGCTATTTTTACCAGTGCTCTGTCATAGTTAAGAGTGGTATTAAACAGGTCTCTAGACATATTACGAGGGGTTACCCACAGGGATCAATTCTTGTCCCCCCCCCGTGTTGGAAAGTTGTGTTTGATACATGGCTCACCAAGAAATTTGAAGGAAAGATGATTGCCTATGCAGACGATCTTACCATCCTTGGCTGCGGAAATTCAAGAAAGAATCTGGAAAACACAGCTAACTGCATCTTACAAGAACTTCAACTTGATCTGCAATTCCCAAACTGCAAGTTTCACCAACTAAAACATCGCAGATGCTTTTGTAAGTAAAATTAGATAGAGAACGTCCACCACTTAAAACATCATCAACCTGATGATGTCTTAAATTTTCTGCCACATGCAAGGTATGTGAAAGAGAAGTGTAAGTCTTTCTTATCCAGAATGGCACGGGTAACCAGGCAGGAATGGGGTCTGAGAGGTTATTAACTCAAGTTATACTATAATTGTGTTTTTTTTTACCTATCACTGCTTATGCGACTGGAGCGTGGGGACATAGGGCTAACAAGTCCGCAATTATGAAACAGCTTCTGCAGGTCCAGCGTGCTTCTCTCCTGGTGAAGTCACAGGCGTGTAGAAACACTTCTACTATGGCTTTGCAGGTGTTATTGGGAAAATTACCTCTACACTATGAAACACAATATAGATATATGATGCATCACCTGAAGAAGTCAATATCTGTTACTTTGGATGATAGTAGTAGTAGTGGTGGTGGTGGTGGCACTCTCCAAATGCCTGTCCAGTTCCTCCTTAAATTTATTCAACCTATCAACTTCCACAACGACAGATGGAAGTTTGTTCCAGCAATTAACCACCCGCTGGCTAAGCGGAAAGACTCAAATAGAAAACTGGAAAGACTCAAATAGACAACGTTTTCGTTAGTTCCTCAGTTTTAGCCCAAGCCGGGGTACTGGAAACTTTTTTCAGTTTACCATAAAGCTCTTTATTTTAGATACTAATCTAACGACCATTCATCACTACGGTCCCTTCATCCTGAGTGCCGGGCACTCAGTAGTTGAACGATTATTTAACATTTTAATTAATTAAGTGATATTTCTCTCTCTTGTCTCATGGGGTCTTGCCAATGATATAACGGAATTTTGCTAGCAGGGATAAGGAGGTGATTATCCCGTTGTACAAGTGCAATGGTCAGGCCACACCTAGAGTACTGTGTACAGGTCTGGGAGCCTCGTTTTAGGCTCCCAGAGTTTAAGCCTCATCAAAGGCTTAAATTCTTACGAAGTAAGGCTTGATTCTGAGATTTGCAGCGTAAGGAGACTAGGTACTCTGATTGAAATGTATAAGACTTTGAATGGATTGCTCAGGCTCAATGCTGATGGGATTCTCCCTCTTCCTCAGATTACAAAACTGAGGGGGTCATAGATTCAAACTAAGGAACGACAGTTATCAAATAAATTTGCGGAAATTTTCCTTTAGCCAAGGAGTAGTTGATTGCTGGAACAAAGGTCCACCTGTTAATGTGGAGGTTGATAGCTTAAATAGATTCAAGGGAGACTTAAACAAACATTTGGAACAAATGGATTGGGTGAAATGGGAAGCCTTTTTTTGTTGTTGTTGTTGTTTTGGCTGATGCTGCATAAGCTTGCTTTCTTGCATCATATTCCTGTACTAATGCTAATGAATCAAAGCGGCGTCCACGCAATGGTTTCTTAATTTCTTGAAACAAGAAGAAATCTGACGGTGCTAGGGTAGGAAAAAGTTCTCAACATCCGCATTACACAAATCCAACAGATAGCGAGAACATTGCATTCGACACTGCTTCTGCAAAGGCGTCAGAAATTTTGGAATCCATCGTGCGGAGACCTTAGACATGTGCAGATGGTCGCGTAAAATGCTGTTGGCAGGCCCATAACTAATTCCCACTGCATTTGCGATAAAATTAATTGTCACACGTCTGTCACTCAGCACCAGCTGCTCAACCTTTGCAACCGTCTCACGGTCTTTGGATGTTGATGGCCTTCCTTCTGTTGCCTCGTCAAAGACACTTGTACGACCGCACTGGGACTCCCTTCTCCACTTTTTTACAGTGTCATACGATGGACAATTCTGCCCATGCACAGCTTTCATTTCTCTGTCAATTTCCTGAGCTTTCTTTCCCTGCAAATGCAGGAACTCAATCACTGCTCAGTACTTCACTTTGTCAACCCTAGAGTCCTTCCTCAGATTCCAGGCTCCACATCTGGTGTACGATCACCTACGGGAATGAAATTTCACATGTTGGTTATTGAATATGTAGACAACGTATGTTAAAAACAGCATCTTCCTACTGATGTTTTATCGACCGATTTTTTATCTAGGTCAGGGTACGAACATTTTAAACCCCCTCGTATCTAATACGACGTGGGACCTACCATTTGCTCGTAATATAGCCTGTACACGTCTCATGGATTCCACAAGGTGTTGTGGCGTGTCTCCTGGTAGTACGACCTCGTTGCATGCGTTGCACAGTGTCCAAAGTTATTATTCAACGTCGAACACTAGCCGGTCTCGGTAAACTCGAGACACCACAGAACCCCTGACCGTGTAACCCCTGACCCTGTAAGCGTCTGAAGTCGAAAAGATAATAATTTGATAGCATTTTTTTTTGTTGTACAGCTGAAATACTGATTTTGCTGAATATCAATTAAACCAATTAGTGTTCATGGTTTTATACCCCAGAAAATTGTGATTTTCATCCAGCCAATCCAGAAAATCGGACTCTTGGACAGTAAGGTGGTAAAATTAGAAGACCTCGTGGGCAGCACAGTTAGTAGGATCGGTGTCCTCTTTACACCAGGTGGGAAAGATCTGAGTGCTAATCCCGTCGATGGTGAGAGGAATTTATGGGCATTTTTCGCAACGTGGCTGAATTAGTCAGTCTGAGACGAGATAGAACAGTTTTTTCTCCCGGAAACTCGAGTTTTCTGTCCAGCAAAAACAGAAAATCGACCTCATAACACACGCAATTCACAGATAATTTACACGGAGCAATATTGCCTTAGTCACTGATGCTCATAAAAAAAACTGCTACTACTAAGATAAAGAACAAAAAGTAGTACCATAATCACCGTTATTAACTGATGGTGATATTTAACATCATAACAAAAACGCAACTATAAGAACAAATTGTAAAAACCCATAACTGATAAAAGCTTTAAAAATCATAAGAAGACAGGAGTATTTTTTAAATACTCCTGCCATTAATACTTCGTAATAATAGCTTAAACATCTCACCGCCCCCCATGACTACCTAACAAAATATCTGATTAAAATCACACGGTTTAACGTTCTTCTAACCCAATCCTGCTCTGACCCTTAAAGAATTTCGAATTTTCTCAGTTACCCCATTCTTATTACGAGAAATAATTCATTAATTTTAACGAATTGAATTTACGAGAATTAATTCATCGATTAATTTCAATTGTTTTATAATAAGAAACTTAGAAATAATATTATCAATTCTCCACAGCATAATGTAAGAGCAAATTGGACATCGCTAGGCCTGAACAACCATGCAAGTTTTACTCAAGCTAATTTAGAGAAATCATGCATTTCACCTGCAAATTTTAATAAGCTCAAATAATTTTGAAAATTAAATATTTTATATTATTAGGATTTTAGGAACTAGCCTTATAAATTTAAAAAGTAACCTTTATCTTTTCCAAATCAGAGAAAGCAGAGTAAGTAATCGTAAAGCTAATGTTGAAAAACCACGATATAACATGAAAAAGATTCTTACACTGCACACGCCATGTTTGTTTACATTTGTAGCGCAAACCATCTGGTCTTCTAAAAATATTGATTTTGTGTTATTGTGGTTGCAGACGGATTCTTCTTCGATGACCATGGCTACTTGCTTCAATCGATTATCGGAGCCGCTGCCTGTAAACAAACAAGGGAACGGTCAGATATTATTTTACTACAAACTGGTAAAATTGCTGTATAACTTATGCAAATATACGCAAGTGGCCATGTGTTTTTGTAGGGGACGGCTTCTAGATCGTTAGTTAAGCTCCGGCTCGTATATCTGTGAAGAACACTGTAACAGGGCCAGATATATGAGTAGTGTGCACAGTCTGTTGTTGTGTTCTGGCCACTTGGCTACCCAGAAGAACCAGCTACCTAGAGAGGTGATTCTGGATCAGTGGGTCAGTTCAAGTAGATGGGACACCTATGGTCTCAGGGTATGAGACAAAAATACATAAAAGAAAAAAAGAGAAAGTAGTAGATCTTCCACTTGTGCAACCATTAAACACAGCAGCATCAAAATACATCAATGCCTCCAACCACACGAACTTTACCAATAATGAACGACTGGAATTATACTTTTCCTCAGTTCAAACCCTTCTTCAGCAAATACTAGAGACATTTTAAACTTGCTATGCTCTGATAAAAACATATCTTCTTGTCCTTCTAATCCTTCCTGGAGCTATACTGTCAAGAATGTAAGAATGTCACTTATGGCTATCGTGGTATCTTCATATATTCGACAATGATACAGTACGTGTTGCCAGCAGCCCCTGGCCCCGCAAAAACAAAGGTCCGTGTTACTCAGTCCTAATGCATATAATTTTTCATTCATTGAGCCGTGCCCTCTAAATAAAAACTAGGACTGTAAACTAGACTTAAACCAATTATGAACTTTTTATCATTAAGGAAAGTCATATCAGGGATGAAAAAAAGTTGAGGACCCTTCCTGTAGGTGCGTTATTCCGTCTTGTGTGTCATAAGTCAATTGCTTCATTCAAACGTTTTTTCTTTTCGCCTCAACAATCGCAGCGAATACAAATCTCTAAACCTAAAATTCCTGTAGGAATTTCACTCTTAATATGGTAATCGTAGCCTGAATCCTAGCTATTTTAACTCCATGGAACCAGGCTACAGCACCATGTGTAGTTATAGGAAGAAGTACTGCATTGTAATACAGAAACAGTGTTTTATGTGACCGGCCTCAGTCATACCCACACCGGGTGGAAAAATCCTTAGTTCGAGTCCCGTCGATAACAGGAGGAATTTTTATGGGCTTTTTTCACAAGGTGGCCAAGTTAGTCGGTCTCAAGCAAGGGTAGCATGGCTTTTACTCGGGGAAATTCTGGTTTCTTGTCCAGCAAACGAAACATCGACCACATAACACACGAAATTTACGCCAGTATACACGGAGCACTATGACCTCAATCGCTAATGCTCCAAAAACTCTACACCGACTCGCTCAGACTTTGAAATTCTAACAATAGCCATTGAAAATTTCCTAATTTTATTGCTTAAATATATAATAAATGCTGGTAAAAAGATAACTTACTGTCCACAATAATTCCCAGGTATTTAGTATCAAGGATCCATGGTCAAGGACCATGGATCCTTGATGCTAAATACCTGGAAATTGGGAAAATATTGTGGAATTACTGGCAGTCGACATCCTCAGGTCAAGTTGATCTGATGATGTCGATTTATATCCTAAGCCATTTTAAATATCATTATTTTGCTTTTATAAGGACTAATAGCGAGTTTATAGCTTTGAGCGCAAGTAGTGTGTTGACAAATTAAATCTGTCAACACACTACTAGCACTCTGTTCTAAGAGAAGTCTGCTAACACCGTCCTACTATTACAATCGTCAAATCATCTACAAATGCCAACCAATTCTGTAACATTAGATACCAAATAAAGGGTCCCAAGACAGAGCCTTGAGTACATCCCCTCACAATCTGATTTCGTGCTCAAAGTTGCTGTACTTTACTAATCCATGTTGAAAAGTAACTGTTTAAAAGCAATGTACAACTCCCTGGAACAATCAGCGTTTCTTAACTGAGCCATTGCCACCTCACACCAAACTATCAAATGTCTCTTCGAAATCAACTTAGATTGTTAATCCATATTTGGATGTTGAATTCTCGATATGCGTTTGAAACGCCACTAGACAATCTTCACTGGATTCCACGGGAGTAAACCTACTGGCCAAAAAATTAGAAACGTTTATTCAATATCTGTTAGGAAACTGTTTGCGTTGTGGCTCCTGCTAAACGTGCTCCAACACGTTTATCACGCCATTCGAAAAATTAGATTACCAGATTTAATAATCTGTTGTAACAAAAAGTTTTTAATTTTTTGGCCACTGATTGTGTTTCAAAAAAGAAAGAGATGTCAATAATTTTGCATTAAATAGTTAGAAATAGCGAGTGAAACAAAAAATAGTAGTAATAAATAAATTTTAAATGAGAACCTCTGGTGGCACCCCAGCCAGTAGCGTAACACTTGGTTCCAGTTGGCAAATAATAATTGAAATGTGGGAGACAAACAGGCTTGATGTAAGAAGTGAATTTTAAAGGAGAGTTCAATTTAATTAGTGCAATATCATTCAGGATGGACAGCTTCTTTCCAGAGAAAGCGTCTTCCCCCTGAAATAAATAAATAAAAATATACAAAAAAAGTTAATTTACAGCTAACTAATTAAATACTTTACGTGATAAAGTTTTACTTAATTAGAATATTATTTTTATAATAAATTAATGTCAGGATAGCTAATTTTTATCTCAAACTACTTGGAAATTTCAATTGAAACCCTTGCGATTATAAAATACATTGAAATAAGATTTTAATGCATTAATTGAATTTTTGTGGTGGTGCAGGTGGTGAATTTACTGTCCTCTCTTTATTGGAAACAAGACTTCAGTTCAATCCCATCAATGACTAGCGGATTGTTTTTTTTTTAGGTGGGGAGGAGGACTGTCTTTCTTCCAACGTGGAAGAGTTATTCGATCCCAGCGAGGACAGCATGTTCCTCTTTTTTCTCCTGGAACGGGTTTTTCATTCAGAAAAACAGCAATTCACAGCCATATTATTTTGGCCTAAGTTGCTATTGCTCCTAAACTGTATTAAAACGAATGTACAATAACTTCATGGAGTGAATGAAACATTTTTTTTTTTTACCTTAGGCAGGTAGTATTCCGGATGCACGTGGATTTCTCTCGCATATCGAACTTTTTCCGTTTCTTCAGCGACGAATTTGTCATGGTTTCCGAAGTGCAGCCTATAGTACTTCTCTGGCATCCTGTAAGACATATAGAAGAGGAAATTTCAGATCTCAATAACATTAATAAGAGACGCAACCATAGAATACTGAAATAGGATGGGTAATTGAGTTAATTTCGATGTACGAACAGGTGGAAGCTGACCATGGATTTATCTAAGTAGCGTCATTGAAGTAATGTTCCTTTGCGTGTTCAAAAATTTTGGTGTTAAAATACAAGATAGTTTTTAAGATTTCTTCATTTAAAAAGTGTGTTGTCACATTGGTAGAGCCAATATGGATGCCTTGTGGTAACAGTTGATGGTACCGTGCAACCTTTGGCTCAAATCGTAGATCAGGGATTTTCATTGCAAATAGTACAAAGGGAAAAAGAAGGAAATACTGTGAGTAACCTGGTACATACTCGTAATTTAGTGAAAACCTTTTGAAGGTAGTTCTGTTGATATAGACTAGAATGGCTAGTAGAGTAGATTAAGAGATTGAATAACAGATTGTGCATTCATATTATTTACCGATATTATTTACACGTCCATAATTATTTACGATGTCCCTAAAGATCTAAGTCGGAAGGATATAAGAGAAGGTATATAATTTCAATATCTACAGGACTTTGACTTCACCCACGAAGAAATACAAAAGGTTACCTGTTGCGATTTAGTTCAGCGACCAAGGCCAAGGTGGTTAATTGGGTAATGGGAGTGTCACCTAGAATCGTCAAATGTGTTCTGTTAAACGACGCATTATTCTGGACTGTTCCTCACATAAGATCCGTAAATTCACAGGAGTCAACAAGTGCTTCAAATGCCTCGCTTTTCGGAACTCGTCTAGCCATTGCACTCAAAACCTAGTCTCTTGCGGCCTTTGTGCCCCTGTAGGTTATATTTATAGCGACTGTCCCAACAAAGAAATTCTAAAAAGTGTATTTATTGCAAGCGGAAGAATCGTGCTTTTGATCATTCAGTAAGGGACGCAAATTTCCCAGAGTATTTGCGTGCGACAGAGATTCCAAGAACGATCTTAAATAAGTAATTTAACCATAAATCAACTGATTTGTGATATTGTAAATGCTGCTTCTAATTCTGTGCGTCAAATGCTGGACGTTGTCCTTGGACGAATATATTTACAGAAATTAAAATCCTCCCAACAGTCAATGATCTAGTGTCGTTTCAAATGAAATTACTGTGGCTGCGTACGAAAATAATTATGATCTTATGTCTTCAGAAACCATTTTACTTGAAACAACTGGGTGGTACTGACTTTAAAATCACAGGTTTTTCCCATCAGTGTTACAATGATTTATAATTTTTCATATCCACCTGAAAGTGCAATTCTAGTGCTCAATAAACAGTTGGTTATCACTACAATTCCTTCTTTCTTTTTCACAAACAGTTACTTGGGTACATATTGAATCTGCAAAACAGTGTCCTTTTATTTAGTTTCTTGGTATTGTCCCGCTACAGCTGACATTCTAGGGTCTATACCACAGGTGCATTGCTAAAAAAAATAGTACCGGAACGCTCGTTGTGCAGAAGACTATATGATAACGCCACATCGACTGTACAGTAACTGAATCAGACTTCAGACTCAGGTTCATAGAACAACCAGTTCTGGCGTTCAGCTGATGGTGAATCCAAATGCAGTATTCGCATGCATCACAGTATATCTTATTCGTTGGATCTCTTTCTCTAACACATTGTATTTGAGTAAGAAACGTTCAAGTTTCATTGCGAAATTTATATTTTTGTTTTTAAATAAATTTTTAAAGAAATCTATTCATTTTAAATGTTACTATTAATATATATTTTTAGTAGCAATGGGTAAAATAGATATTTCTCCCTCCCCTTTGATTATGCCATTGTTTCATAATATTGGGTGTATAAATTTAATGATTTTCTATTATGATATTTAGAAAAATGTACAAAAACGTCGTTCCAATGCGTTACGGCCCGAATACACCACCGGTCTATACAGAATTAGAACAAATAATTTGTAAATTGTTTTCTTCTAAAGTCATCATTACAACACATTCTAATGCTAAATCACACGTGTGGTTCAGAGGGCATCTGGATTCAAAAAGGTTGCAATCTCATTTCAGACTGAGATGTCATTATCGATCTTACGCTTCATAGAGGTATTATTAGCATTAGTAGAGGCACATGATGCAAGAAAACAAGTTTATAACACCACCAGCCAAAAAAAAATCCTTCCCATTTCACTGATCCATTCATTCCAAATGTTTGTCCAGTTCCTCCTTGAATTTATTTAAGTTATCAACTTGCACACAACAGATAGAAGTTTGTTCCAGCAATAAACTACCAGCTGGCTAAAGGCAAACTTCCGCACAGCTATTCTACAACTGTCTTTCCTCAGTTTGAATCTATGCCCCTTCAAGTTCTTAATCTGAGCAAGAGGAAGAATCCCATCAGCATTCAGCTTGCTCAACCCATTCAAGGCCTTATAAACCTCAATCAGATCACCTCGCAGGTGTCTAGACTATCGAGGCTTAAGTTCCGCAATTAGCAGAACTGAAGCCTTTTTTCATAAGAAAAAAAAAAAAGGCTTAAGTGTTCTGTTTCCTTTATCTGCACTCATTCTACCAGCTCTACATCCTTCCTAAAATGAGGCTTCCAGACCTGTACGCGGTACTCAAGGTGTGGCCTGACCATTGCCTTATACAAAGGGATAACCACCTCCTTATCCCGGCCTCAAAATTAATGTATATATTTGACAAGACTCCATGACCTACTCTGGCAACCTCCCTCCACTGCTCAGAAAACTTCATAACTGAATGCAGAATTACCCCCAAGGTATCGTTCATTCTCCACCTCCGTGAGTGTAACACCACATAGTTGGTACAGTTCTCTGTGGTTACTGTTACCCATATGGAATACTTTGCATTTGTCAGTGTTAAATTTCAGTTGCCACTTCTCATCCCATATATCAAACTTTTCCAGATCCTGTTGCAGTAGCACACTGCCATTACTGTCATTAACAACCCTGCCAACCTTTGTATCGTCTGCAAACTTTGACATTAAGCTTGATATACCGTCATTAATATCATTGAGTTTGTACGAAAAATCCTCCATTATTAGAATTTTATGGAGGTAACAGTGCTAGAACTTAATGGTGAGAGTCAAGCTATCAATACCAGGATTGAGGTACTTAAAGGGAAAGATCTTCACGATGATAACAAAGAATATGCAAAACGAGTTGAGAAGCTGGAGATCGCGCCTCTCCAACTAAGACTTATGGTCAAGTGGCTAAGCATCCGACGGAGTTAAAGCCTAGATCGAAGACAGTCATTTTGAAGGTGATATCTCAAAGATTTACCTCCATTGATGAAATAACAGAGGCTAGAGGAAGATATCAGACCAGTACTTCCCAAAGTGAAAATAATTACTCTTAGACCTATTCGGGACCGCAGGGTAGCCATAGCGGCAGCTTCCAATCACGCTGTAGAACAACTGACAGAATGTCCCCAAGTCAAAGAGCTGGGCCTGAAGGTCTACAGGCCTTCTAGGAAACGCCCAAGGTTAGTGGTGTTTCACATTAGTCAGATTTTGACTAATGACTACTTCTTTCAGGAGCTCTATGAGAGGAACCTGGCCGAGTGCGAGGTAACTCGGAATCAGATGCTAGAAGAAGTAAAGATATTGACAATGAATAAGGCCAGAAGTTTCTCTGTTTTTAATATATCCTTGAGGTTTCTGGTGCTGTCAGAAGGATCATGATAGCCCGGGTAAGGATGTTTATTCGATGGCCATCGCACCGGATGAGGGATCTCTTGATGCTAAGCAAGTGCTGTAGACGTATGTTATACGGCCTTGTGGCCAGGCTGTGTGGCAGATGTCATCTGTGGATATTGTCCTGAGCGTAGCCACTCCTTTAGAGAGTGCAGCAAAACAGATCAGACACCAAAGTGCGCAAAGTGTTGAAGGAGGAATTGGCCTTCTGGACACAGAGCAGTAGATGAAAAAGTGTTCTGTTATACGCTGTGCTGTCACTTTATTAGGTACACCCCTGCTGTGCACACAAATGGTTTGTCCCAAACGTTGCAAGTCACATGACCACAGTTGCGTTATAAATGCAGCAGAACAACCTTTCTAGTATCAGTTAAGCGTACAAACCGTAGCAAGAATGGGGAAAAGGAGTGATCTAATGGAAACGGCATTTCTCTAAACTGTTCTCTGAAACGGCAGTTCTCCTGAACTTTTCACGCACCACAGTTTCATGCGTGTATCAAGAATGGTGCAACGAACAGAAAACATCCTCTCAACGGTACTCCTGTGGAAGAAAATCGCTTGTTGATGAGAGAGGCCAGAGGAGGATGGCTAGAATTGTGCAAGCAAACAGACGGGCCACAATGTTCCACATCGCGTCAGAATACAACCTTGGTGCGCAGAACAAAATATCGCAATGGACCACTAGTCTAGTCGCACTTTGTCGCGAATGGGCTACAACAGCCGACGACCACATCGCGTACTTTATTATCAACGAAGAACAAGAGAGCGCGCCTTCTGTGGGCACAACAACACCAGCACTGGACTATCGAGGATTGGAAAACAGTTTCTTGGTTGAGGAGTCGAAGTTCATGGTGCATCATGTTGATGGAAGGCTCTGAATTTGGCGAAAACAAAATGAATCCGTGGACCCGTTATGTCTGACGACTACTGTGCAAGGTGGTGGGGGCAGTGTTATGGCGTGGGGAATGTTTTCTTGGCACACGTTGGGTCCATTGATACTCATAGATTCACGTCTGAATGCCAAATCGTACCTAAACATCGTTGCTGACCAAGTGCATTTGTTCATGTTGACGGTTTATCCTCCGTAAAATGGTTACTTCCAGCAGGATAATGCGCCGGTGCACAAAGCCCAAATCACTATGGAATGGTTCCAGGAACACGCAACGACTTATCTTTGTTGCAGTGGCCTGCTCAGTTCCTAGGATCTCAATTCTATTGAACATCTTTGGGATGAGCTGGAAAGGGCTTTTCGCTGCAGGCCTACACCTCCGTCGAATCTCAAAGAACTGCGTGACACACTCATGTCTGCATGGTACTCCATTCTTGTACAACGTTTTCAGCATCTTGTTCAATCCATGCCTAGACGAATTCAGTCTGTTTTGAAGGCTAAAGGAGGCTCAACACGCTACTAAGTAGGTGGACCTAATAAAGAGGCAGCACAGTGCATAAGGGCGACTGATATATTAAGAAGGAGAACTGATTAAGAATTTTAGATTTAGATCCTGCCGTATTGCTCAGTAGGTGCCTTCCCCTTTGTTGGAATGAGTCAGGTTGATTACCTAGAGATAGGTACGGTCTGAGGGTGGCTGCCTCAGCTTATGGACCAGAAGCTGCTTATAGCGGTATGCTGAATAGAGCGTCGGGGATCCCAATGGCTGGTGTGGGAATCTGGAAATGAAGTTCTCCTCTTTTGGGAGGTGAAGTATTGAGTACAGATAGCTTGTATAAATACTTCTGGAAATTATTTATATAGTATAATGATGTGATAGGAGATGCCAATTGCTTTAAATTATATAGAGGAGAGCGAGACTCCTCTCCTACCTGCTTGAGCTGAGCCCTTGAGTAGGGCGAAGTATTCTCGCAGCCAGTTTAATATGGGATTGAGTTTGATATTTTTAGTTAATCAATGAATTTTTGTTTAAACAAAAAAAAAAAAAACCCTATTATTTTTAGGCCATTCTTTTGATTAGCCGACTTACAATTTTACGGTCTTTAGCCTGTCGTCACATGAAACAAGTTAATATTTCATTCTTTTGAGCTATATACATTTCTTTAATTGCTTCTGCTCGAGCTTTACATCTTTGAAGCTCTATTTCCAACTCTATAGATGTCATCTCAAGCTCGTCCCAAATACCAAGGATCTTAGTAGATACCTTTCCAGATATCCTATTTTCACTCTGTAGTAAGATATTTCTTAACTTTGTCCTTGCTTTTAATATATTATCAAAACTTAAGTAGTTCACCAAAAACCACCTTCCGTTTCTTTTTTCCCTGCTTCTTTTCCTTGGAAACTGAACCCTTAGACTTTCCTTTACTACTTTCACCCAAATCTTTTTGTTGTTCTACTTCATCAATAACTAATTGTTCTACCTCAGTGAGTCTTGCTTCATCCACTTCTTCCGAACTTTCACTTTCTGAATCATCGGAGGACTCACTCTGTGTAGAAATCTCCACCTCCACTCTCCTTTTAGGAAGAGAGCCAGTGCTTGACCTTTTTCCAGACATTGAAATTTTTAAAAGGCAAATCGCCAATTATTTACAAAAATTTAGAGTCAGACGGCTAATAACAACCCATACTCAAACAATAACTGAAACAAGAAATCAAAAATCTAACCGAAATCTAATTTAAAAACACCCCCCCCACTCAAGTTTAACGAGTGGGGGTCCCAGAAGCCTTTAATTAACTTGAGGGCACAGAATGGCAAAATTAACTATGAACTCAACTCTGCCTCACCCACTCAGACACCCGTTCAGCCGGCTAGGGGAAACCCCTAACCGCCCACCACAGACGCCGAGGACGTAGGGCAGCTAATCTAATTGCAACTCGTGCAATAACAGAAAACTATAACAGGTAACAATCAATAAAAATTTTATTTCAACCAAAATCAAATATCACACAATCACGATTGTGTGATATTTGATTTTGATCCTAAATAACCCTGTGTGTGACAGGTCTTAGTGATTTCGGTAGAGGTGAACTGCTGATATCGGGTAGCATTAATCTTCGCTGATCATCATCGACAGGGAATGCTGTGGTCTCAACAACGCGCTGGTTGGACTGGAAACGAGTGTGCTGGTTGGATGAGTCCAAATACCTGGTGCAACATGCACAGGCGTGTGTGGAGCAAGCAACTCGAGCATGGACCCATCGTGCCTGGTGGCTCACTATTTAGTAAGTTGGCAGTGCTTGCTTAATATGGGACATGTTTTGCTACCAAGAAAGAGAACCCCTAGTGCGTATAGGCCAACGTTTCACTGGTGAGGTCCACCAGCAGCTCATAGGAAACTACGCGCAACCCCGCCATGTTGCATTTTTCTCCGGACAGAAATCGACTGCTCCAAGACATATAATGAACCGTGTCTTCGGGCCTGCACCGTGCAAGAGTGATTCGAGGATCACAGTGAAGATAATTATATATATTTCTATCACTAGGGGAGAAATTGGCACTGTAAACATGAGATGGAATACTTAACTTAAGATTTGATTTTAACACCAGAACTTAGAAATCTACAGCTATTGTTCAATGTGCTTTCCTTCACTTGAGATGACATTCTGAAAATGGAGGACTGCGTGCGACACAGTTTCGCGTAGCATCTCTTTGGAGATGTTGGCTACATGCTGTTTAATGCTTGCTTTTCAAGTCAAATCGACAAGCACGTGTGCTGGCAAAGTAAACTCTGTCTTTCAGGTATCTCCATAGCCAGAAATCACAGGCATTGACGGCTGGCCAGAACCGTGAAAAGTTCTAAAAATGATTCGATCATTTCCGAAAGTTGAACGGGGCAGTTCCTTCACTTGTATACCAATGTGGGGAAGGGCACCATCTTGCACGAATACTACAGTTTCCAAGTAGTGTAGTGTCTTTCTTGCTGATCTGGAATAATGTGATCTCTTAGAACAGCGCAGTACCATGCACTAGTTACCGTACACCTTACGGTGGGGGGCATGTGTGTAGACTCTTCAAAGAAAAATGGTCCGATTATAAACTCTGCTGTAAGTCCACACCATACTGTAACGTATGAACTTTGTAGTGGTCTTTCATGCACACCAGATGGACGAGAAGTTCCCCATATTCGGCAGTTTTGTGCATTTACAGCCCCATGAAGAGTGAAGTGTGCCTCATCAAGCCACAAGATCATTCGAGCCCATCTGTCGTCAAGTTCCATACAAGCCACAAATCGTACAGCAAAGTCTATTCCTTGTTGCTGTTCACAAGACTTCAGTTCTTGAGATACGTGAATCTTGTACGGGAACCAGTGTAAAATTATTCAACGCACTTCACGTACAGTAGATCAAGGAAGGTTCAAGTCTCTTGACATACGTCTGGCAGGCACTACTCACTGGTAGTGTTTCGCATTCTGACCATTGCAATCTCCACTTCATCATCCACTACCACCGTTCGGATACGTGGTGGACCGCTGCTTGGAATTACACCTAACTCCCCACCCGGTCGCTTCAAATTTCTTTATTAGTTTCCGAAGGCTCCTCTGACAAGGTCAAAATGCCATTACACGAACCTTTAAGTTTTCGATATTCATGTAGTGCTGCATTAGCGTTACTTTTAGTAAAACAGTTTTGGTAGAACAGTTTTTCTAAAAGAGCACGTTTATTTTTTGTAAGAACCATAATGGTTATTGACAACGGCGTTGGCCTTTCTGCTTTTATTATATTTGTTAAACAGTTTCGTGAATTTAAGATATCGCTAAATGAAAGTTATGATTATTGCAATGATTCTTACGCTTCGTTCCAACAGAAAAGAATTATTCTAGAATGTGTAGTGGAGAAAAACTTACGTTATACAATGAGCCGCTGTTACTATCCATCTATCATTTATAATGGATCCTCCGCAGGTGTGTCCATTAGGTTCGACAAGTTTCACCTGCAGGTCAACTTGCCACGGCCAGCTTCCAGGGACTGCTTCTTCGCCACCAACAACCCGATCATCTTCTAGTAGTGGTGGTATATCCGAAATTCCACAACGTGGAAAGATCCAAAGCTCTAAACATATAAATAAATTTCATTAATTCCAATTCTGCTGACAATGGCAGTTAAGCTACTTTAATTTTGTTATATGGTTCCTCCAAAGAGCATCAACGGTTACAGAGACATAAGGCTGGTAATTAATCAAAAAAAAAACAAAAACAAAAACAAAAACAGGCTAAAAACATGATTGCATTAATGTAAGAATTGGGGTTCCCCAAGGATCAGGGGAACCCCAATGTGGGATATTCTTAAAATGACATCGATGAAGGGATATGTTTAAATTTGCAGATGATGTAAGGATGATGATTGGTAGAGTAGTTAATGATCATTGCCAAGCAGAGCTTCTTCAGAGTAACCATGATAAACTTCAGGGATGGTCACAGAAGTGGCAGCTATGCTTTAATCCAGCAAAGTGCAAGGTCTTATATCTGGGGAACAGTAACCTCAAAATAACTTATACACTTGGTGGAGTTAAACTAAAGCCAGTAGTGGAATAAAGGGACTTGGGTGTTAAGATACAGTCAGACATGAAGTTCTCCGAGCATTGTAGACAGCTTGTAAGGAAGGTCCATAGTGTCTAATTGATGATTAATTGAACATTTGCTAGTAGAGATAAAGATGTCATAATCCCATTATATAAGGCTATTATTTAACCATTTGGAATCCTGTGTTGAAATATGGATACTACGCTTAAAGAAAGACATTGTGCTTCTTGAAAGGGTCCAAAGACGGGTTATCGACTGGCAACCGGGTGTCCATATGAGGAAATGCTTCGAATATGTGGGTTGCACAGCTTGAAAATTAAGTACCTTAGAAGAGAATTTATTGAGGTGTTTAAGAATCTGAGAGTGAAAAGTAAAATGAATGAGGATGAAATTTTCACGATTATAAATTATTCTAGAACAAGGGGCGTAATTTCAAGTTACGGCGAAAGATTTTTGGATTGTATTGCAGGAAGTTTTATTTTAGCCTGCGAGGTATATATTACTGGAATAAGTTGCCTACACGAGTGGTGGAGGCTGGCAGTTTGTGAAAATTTATGAATAAATGAGAGATAGTCACTTTGCAGTTCAAGAGGACAGGCATACTTGTGGATGCAGTTCGTCAGCGATTGGGAATTGTCAAAAATGAAGGGAGTATATGATGGAGGGAGGATAGGACGGAGAATATGATAAGAACCTTGTCGATCAACTCAGCCCTGGAAAGATTGCGCAAGGCTCAAGGGGTAGAATTTTTTGCAGCGTGGTCTGTACTTGTTAACAGGAGAGACTGCTTCTACAGGGATGGGATACACTTAAATAGAAAGGGTGCAAGAATGTTTGCTAATGCTATCGATTCAGCGTTAGGTGGGTCGGAAAACTGATAGATTGGGGGGGGGGGAGAATACAAGGACTAATAGATTAAGAGTAGCCACTGGCAGAGGTGAAAGTGATTCTTGCACTGCTTCCATTGAAATGCAATTGAGCAGCAGCCTGGAAAACAAGATGCATGATATTTCAGAGACGGCTGGGAGCCATTGCGGTACAAGTAAACACATGGGTTGTGTTAGGGTAGCTAAGAATAGAAACAGGTGCAGGTATACTTGCGTGTACACCAATGCTAGGAGTTTAGTAAATAAATTTGATGAATTTGAGGTATTGCTCAAAACATCGAAGGCAGATATTGTTGGGATATCAGAGACGTGGTGTCACACAGATATAAGGGATGCAGAACTGCAATTTGGGGAGTACAATGTGTACAGAAAGGATAGACAGGATAGGAAGGGATAAGGGGTTATGCTGTTAGTTAAGAAACACATAAAATCCAAGGAAGTGAAGCCAGTCGAGTCAGTTTGGTGTGACATAAGCACTGCTAAAGCAAAAATAAGAGTAGGAGTGTGTTATAAGCCTAATGACTCTGATGAGTATAATAAGAAACTGTACAGGGAAATAGAGTGTGCCAGTAAATCAGAGAGTCTGATTTACTCT
This sequence comes from Mastigoproctus giganteus, assembly GCF_048544385.1. Classification (NCBI taxonomy): domain Eukaryota; kingdom Metazoa; phylum Arthropoda; class Arachnida; order Uropygi; family Thelyphonidae; genus Mastigoproctus; species Mastigoproctus giganteus. The sequence continues at coordinate 202,082,227 of NC_143581.1, read as the reverse complement.
CTGATAATAGGGGATTTTCAGTACTGATAATCAGATCAAGATATTGACTGGAACTTGTGGATTGGTCACTCACACACAAGCAAGGCTTTGGTGAATTTATTGGATGATTGTTTTCTACAGCAGCGTGTTCGGGAGGCAACTAGAGGGAGTAATATTCTTGATCTGATTATCAGTAGTGATTCTTCATGTATTAAGAATCTGCAGATAGAGGAACCACTAGGTAGAAGTGATCACAGTGTGCTGAAGTGGGATTTACTCAAAGAGGTAACTACAATTAGGGGTAAAGGGAAGGGTTATTGCTTTCGTAAAGGCGACTACGATGGACTGAGACAGTATTTAAATTCTATACAGTGGGACCAACTGATGATGTTACCAACAGCAAATGCAAAATGGGATGCATTCAAAGAACTTATCTTGGAAGCTACTAGGCTTTACATACCAACTAAGAAATATTGTTCAAGGTTCAGGCCTAAATGGATGTCAGATAAACTAATGAGACTCGTAACAGAGAAGAAAAATGCATGGGGTACATACAAATTAACACTTGTATCTGTCATAGGCTTCTGACACAGAAGCCTATGACAGATACAAGTTGATCTGTAACCAAGCTACAAAGGAGGTTAGGCAGGCAAAGGCAGATTATGAGGAATCTTTGGCAAGGGATGCAAAGAAAAACAGCAAAGAGTTCTTTACTTATGTAAACTCTAGAAGGAAGAGGATGAATTGGATTGATCCACTGGATATTGATGGATCAACTGTTGATGATCCTGATCAGGTAGCTAACAAACTAAATCAATATTTTGCATCTACATTCACACATGAGGAGTTATTTAGCGAGGGGAAAGCCAGAGGTGAGTTAAACTATGGCAGTGAGCTGGATGATTTTATAATAACTGAGAGGAAAGTGCGGGAGAAATTGTTGAAGATAAATACAAGAAAGGCACCTGGGGTGGTGGGATCTATCCAGTTATATTAAAGGAGGCAGCAAAGGAAGTAAGCAAACCCTTAGCCATAATTATGAGAGCTTCTTTGAACTCAGGGGAGGTTCCCATGGTCTGGAGATGTGCAAATGTGACCCCAATTCAAAAAAGGAGGACAAATAATTATAGATAATTACGACACAAGTAATTATAGACATGTTAATTTAACTTTTTTTCCAGGAAAATTAATGGAGGCACTGGTTAAAGAAGCACTGCAGGATCATCTAGACAAGAATTCAGTTATAGCTCGGACACAGCATAGTTTTATGATAAAAGAGGCCTATGCGCTCCGGATTCATTACTACTAAAATTAAAATTTCAGTTGCTCTGAGCAACTGCAATTTTAATTTTAGTAGCATAGTTTTGTTAAGGGGAAGTCTTCCTGACCGATTTGATTGGATACTATGATGTGGTCACAAAGGAACTGGATGTAGGGAATAACTTTGATATCACATACTTGGATCTTAGAAAGGCTTTTGATACTTTTACACATGGAAGACTGCTGCACAAATTGGAGCAGTGTGACATTAGAGGCAAATTGCTGCTATGGATAAAGGGATGGTTGAGTGGGAGAAGACACAATGGTAATCAATGGACACTGTTTATCGGGGACTAATGTTATTAGGGGAGTCTCTCAGGGTTCAGTGTTTGGTCTATTGTTGTTTTCTGTATTTATAAATGATATTGGTGATGGTATATCAAGCTTAATGTCCAAGTTTGCAAACGATACGGTTGGTAGGGTTGTTAAGGAGACTAATGACGGATGACGGTACACTACTGCATCAGGATCTAGAAAAGTTGAGCAGGCGGGCTGACAGGTGGCAAATGAAATTTAACATTGACAAATGTAAAATACTACATATTCGAACCAGCAACTCTGTGGTACCACACTGACAGTGGTAGAGAACGAAAAGGACCTGGGGGTAATTGTGCAGGCAGATATTAAGATTTCTGAGCAGTGCAGACGGTCTGCAAGAGCAGCTCACAGTGTTTTGTCAATGATATACAGAATTTTTTCTAGCAGCGATAAAGGGGTGATTATCCCCTTGAACAACGCAATGGTCAGGCTACACATTGAGTACTGTATACAGGTCTGGAGGCCTCATTTCAAGAAGGATGTAGAGCTGCTGGAACGAGTACAGAGAAGGGCAACAAGATTAGTGAATGGATCAAAGGATTGCTCTTACGAAGAAAGGCTTTGCAAATTACAGTGTCTGGAGACTAGGCACCGGCGAGGTGATCTGATAGATGTGTATAAAGCTTTGAATGGTTTCAGAATGCTCAATGCTGATGGGATTCTTCTTATCGCTCAGAATAATCACCTGAGAGGGCATAAATTCAGATTGAGGAAAGAAGATGTAGGATAGATGTGTGGAAATTTGCCTTTAGCCAGCGGGTGGTTGGTTGGTGGAACAGACTTCCATCCCTTGTTGTGGAAGTTGATAGCCTAAATAAATTTAAGGCTCAGCTGGACAGGTATTTCGAACAAACGGAGGGGTGAAATGGGAGTGGCTTTTTCCCCCCCTTGGCTGATGCTGCATTAGCATGCTTTCTTGCATCATATGCCTCTACTAATGCTAATGCTAATGCTAAAAAAAGTCAATGAGAGAGTCATTTGCCGATTTGCTGATTCTGTTCAGTGGATTGAACTTCATAAAGTCAGTGGTCGCACAGAAGCAAGAGGAAACAGTGTAAGGTTCCTGACTTGTCTACAACGAACATTGAAGTTGATTTTGCTAAGGATTTCAGTGAAGGGTGATGTCAGCATTAACTCTTCTAGCGCAAAGAGAACTTAGATTAAGGTAATCACACAGCGATTCATAGTACACTGTGTGATGAAATAGAGGTTTAGGGAACGTAAGCTATCGGACAAAAGTTTTTTGGACTGCTTCTATTGAAGTCTTGGTGTGAGGATTCCAGATAGGTGAACCGAATTCAAGGATTGGCAGAGCAATGGTTTTATACAGGATAACAATACTGTATATACGTAGTTCTTGAATACACGAGAGTTCCGTTTGATAAATCCCAGTGTTTCGAATGCTTTGCTGATTTTAAGGACATGGATATCTAATTTAGCACTTCTGGAGAAGAGAACCCCCCAAGTCATTGATTTGGTCACGCCTCTACATGACCACTGAGTTGATAGTGTACTTCCCATATACTAGTTCCGAACATCTGCAGTATGAAAAAGAGATTATTTTGCATTTCGAGGGGTGAGCAGACAAGACATTCAGAGATAGATACGGACGGAAGTTTTTTGAAGGCACATTGAAGCTGCTGAGAATCGAATATCTCCTTCACTGCTGAGTATAACTTAAGGTCATCTGCATAGAGAACAACTTGAACATTGGAGGTGCAGATGAAAGAGGAAAGATCATTTATGAAAACAATGAAAATTAAAGGACGTAGAGGGGGGGGAGAGCCTTGAGGTACCCGAATTAGTGGAATAAAATGGTCCGAGTTCACTTGATCGATGATAACGCTCAAGGAACGATGTATAATATAGCTCCGTAGCCAGGAAAGCAAAGGGCAACGAATACAGCAGAATAGATAAGTTTTTCAAGAAGTTACTCACGTGGGATTTTATCAAATGCTTTCTTCATAGATATCTGTGTAAATATCATCAATTTGCAGATGGTTATCAAGAGCTTCAGAGGTGTATAGCCAGAAAGGAAGTAAATTTGTGACCACTGACTTTCCACTGCAGAAACCATGTTGATTCTGATCAATGAAAGGCCTGAAGAATTCGAAGAAACGTTAGCGTAATATTGTGTCGAAGATTTTAGCGAAGCTGTTTGCGTCTGCAATCATGTACATCACATTTATCTCCTTTTTTGAAAGCTGGACGAATGTTGACCTGCTTAAAGTGCTTCGAATGCTTATCCAGCCTGAGAGACAATTTGACGATCCGAAGTATAAGGGTGTCTATAAGATTCAGTGGCAAAAAATCTCATTTTTCCAATAGCGCAGACCTTAGTTTTTCCAAGTGATAGGAGTTGGCTGCCGGTATGCAATGTGACTCACAAGAGCGTTCTACACATGTTCGATCGGATTTAAGTTTGTCATCGTGTTGGTCACTGCAGTCGTTGGATATCTTCAGTTTCAAGATATTCAAGATTTCAAGATGTGCAATGGCGTTAACTAACATGAAAAGAAAATCTTGGCCAGCCGCACCCCTTAAAATTCGCTCATAGCATTTGATGATCTGTTCTCCGTACCTCTACACGGTTACCCCTATCAAAAACGTAGATGGGTGCGGCAAATGATTATTGTTCTGCACCACACGAGAACACCGCCTCTACCGTAAGTGTCCCTTTATCTGATGTTCGAGGGATGATGCCGCATTCCTCATTGTCTCGAGATTAAATAATGTCTACAATCTGTTTGTAGGCAATCATGTTTACATTGCCGCGTTGCTAAGCTCTGTAGTCCACATAATCGGAATCTTTCCTCGTACGTTCGTCCTTTTACCGATCCCACGATGCGAGTTTCCGTATTTGGACTCTCAAAAAGCTCAATGATGAGGTCTCCATACTTGAACTCAGTGTTCCAAATGTACCCTTACAATTGCCTCATACGATGGTACAATGACCTCCATATCTCTACAGGTTAATGTTTGATAAATCATGGGCTTTCCTGGCTTCCTGTTTACACTGCTCCGAAAACTTCATATCTGCCCGTATCACAATTCCCAGACCCCTTTCTTCCTCTACTGATTTTAATTCTACCACACAAAGTATATAAATTGGTGTTTACACTTGGGAAATGGGATCGCAAATCCCCAAGTATAAGACTTTCGATTTTTCTGCATTGAAACTTAGCTGCCACATTCTCGAAGTCTCTTCAAGTCCTCCTGAAGAAGCACTGCTTGACACCGATCATTAGCAACTCTTCCAATCTTTACATTTTTGCAAATTTTGCTATCATTCCCTTGATCCCTTCGTCGAAGTAGTTTTTATGAAAATGAGAAACAAGAGTGGTCCAAGAACGGTTCCTTGGAAGATCCCACTCCTGAACTAACACCAATCTGCAGAACATCCATTAATCACAACCCTCTTCCTTCTGCCCTGCAGCCATCCTGCAATCCATCTTAGTATCTTTCCAATAATCCTAACAAGTACCACTTATACAGTAACACCCCATGAGGGACCAAATCAAATGCCTTCCTAAATTCCAAATAAACTGCGTCGAGATTGTTCCCATCGTCCATCGAACGAGTAACTGTGTAAAAATAGCTTACCAGATTAGACAATTTTGATTTACTCTTAACAAAATCACATTGTGTGTCCTTCAGAATACCATTTCTTTGTAAATGTCCCTGGTTCGCCATCTTAATCATTGTCTCTAAGATTTTCCTCTACCATTGCAGCTGCAATTATCGATTTAGAAGTGCCCTTATGTATTGGCGATACGTTGGCACTTCTACAATCCAAATAAATCTCTTACGAGTCCAATGATGCCATCATAATTAACTTCAATGGTTCATGGCACTCTCTCACCACCTCCCTTAGAACTACTGGTTCATATGCCATCAACTATATTTAGTCTTTGAGAGAGAGTTGCATAAGAAAATATCGGGTTTTTCGTACTGCGCGCGCTTACGCACATTAGCAACTTAGGCCATATTGTGCCGTATATAATATGTCTGTAATTTTAAGTGTGTTTTAGTTGACTGTTTGCCTGAAACCAACCGCCTCAGCCACGTTGTGAAAAGGGCCCATAAAAATTTCTAGCGTCATTAACGGGATTAGAACTCAGATTTTTTCCACAAGGTGTGGGAAGGATGGTGATTATATAACTGTGCTACGCGGGAGGGCAGGGTTTTTTATAAAGCAAACCGACCTAAGAATACGTGTAATTGGAAACACAATATACCGAATCCTTACAGCCTGAGATGCTTTGGAACTTAGACCACACCTAATAAAAACAGCCATTGCAGAAAACAATCCAGAAATTTTTGCCAGCGTTTCAACAGAAATATATTTCCTATTTCACACATGAAATTCTTTATTTCATCTCCATTCTCACATAATGATTCAAATGCACTCAGTGTATCGTTTGTTCTACCGTTAAATGCCACCAGAACAAGAAGTGCAGCCTGTACTGAGTTTATATCATTCAGTAATCCATATAGCAAAATGAATCCCCACTTTACAAACATACACAGTTAGGGGTCCAAATGAACAGATGCATTCTTCTGTCGGTTGCAAGTTCAAAATTCTTCCATCGGTTTCAAATGATATATATATCTCCAATGCTTCATTAGTCCAGAGAACTCACATCCGCTGTGATAATATTCAGATTCGTTAAGTAAGAGATTATTGCAATAAAATAATCTTTATAACAATTGCCTCCATTGGCTCCTGGACCTGCTGTGTGATTTCATTGCACTTTTATCGACATTTAATATTTGTAACATGAGTGACAGCTTCGAGGCAACTTCTTCTCAAAATTGGCTTTCTCGTGGGTAGCACAGTTAGAATAATCACCGCCTTCTCCACACCATGGTGGAAAAGACTGAGTTCGAATCCCGTCAATGATGAGAGGAATTTTTAGAGATCTTTTTCAGAACGTGGCAGTGTTAGTCAGTCTCAGAGGACTGTAGCAATTTTTGCCCCTGGCAACTCGAGTTTTTCGTCAAGCTAATAGCAAATGGACTCCAGAACACGTGCAACTTACAAACATGCTATGTATGGCGCAATATGGCCTAAATTGTTGGTCCACCTAAAACTCTACAACAACAACCAACGTCAAAATTCGCCTTCGGTAGGTTCATGGTTCAAAACTAAACAAGATTTCCTGTTTAGTTCAATTTATAATCAAAATAACCTTTACAACATTAGCATAGTTGATATTTTACATATTGCATGCTTTTCTGAGTGTTTCAGTACTTTTGAAGGCATCGTGTATTTTGTCATTGACCTCATGGGTAGTACAGTTGGTAGAATCGCCGGGTTCCTCACGTCCGGTGGAAAAAATGATTTGTGTCAAAAATTGAAGCTTAAACTGTTAAGCAGTTTAGCTCTCATCTTTTTAAGCTTAAAAGTTGTTCTTGAAAAATTTGATTTAGTATGTTAAGTAGCAGTATTCGCCATCAAAACCAAACCATGAAATTCTGATCCAGATACAAACTCACGTTTTGAGGCCCCCTCTTTAACCGATATAATCAATTTTGCTTTCAACGGAACTTTCTCCTACCAAACTCGGTCCCCAAACACGAATCCCTCAGAAATTGTGCTTCTTTTATTCTTTAAGATTCAGGACCTGATACCCACTACTAGAAATACTTTAAATAAAAGGATTACAAACAGAATTCGCTTACCACAGAATTCTTCATCTGATCCGTCTTCACAGTCATCAGTTCCGTTACACTCAGCATCAATGGGGACACACTTTCTGTTCGTACATTGGAATTCTTGACTCTCACAGAGACCTGCAAAAGCAATAAAAAAGAGGTGATCCAGTATATTCTCATAAACAGTTGGGCACATTCAATGAACAATGCACTTACTTTTTTCTGAAGTAGCTTCAACCTGAATATTAAATCCTCTTCTGTTGATCATGAAGTCTGTTATGAAATTAATTGATATGGAATCGCTGAAGAATATTTTATCTCGAGGCCGGTCTCTGCCACAAAATCTCCCTTCAAGCCCATAATTGGTAAAAATGTCCAGTCTATCTCCCTCACATAACGATGTTACTTCCAGATCAAAATCCACGAAAGAAATTTTAATTTCCTATTTCGAAAAAGAAACACGTCATTCTCTATTATTATGTATTACTTTATAAACGATTTAATTAACAAAACAAGACACGTGGTTATTTTCAAATGTATTACTAATTTACAAGTCCAGTTGTAAATCTAGCGCTTTAAGTTCAAAAGAGCTGATTGGGATGATCAGCTCTTTGGAATTTCAGGTCCTGGTTAAAGATCATAAATGAACTTTCTTCAAATAATGGATGAAGATCACACAAATTATCTTTCTTCAGATTAAGGAAAAGATCCATGCCAATAGATGGTATATTAAACATAAAAATACTCACATAACCACCAGGGGCTTGCACAGAATAACTACAGTTCAAGTTACTGGAGTAGTTCTTTTTATCCAAGTAGCCAGGACTAAAGATGGAGATTATTGTATTGGCTGATAAGTCTATGTGTCTCGGTTTATCGGGTCCACATGGATCTGTGTCGCCTAAAAAACAAATACAAAATTAGTCCTTATTTTGTGTTACATTTGAAACATTTTTTTATTTGCATGTCACACTGTTTTATTTGCAAAAAAATTAAAATTAGTGCAGAAAATAAATAGCTTTAGGCTGACTTACAGCAAAAATACTTTGACAAAGAATAAAAATGAGTTGTTTGCAATTTCTTTCATTTTAGAAACACGTTCCCTCGTCCGTAGTACAGTTAATATAACCCTCTCTTTCCCACACGGGGTGAAAAGACTTGAGTTCGAATCCATCAACGAGACAAAGAATTTTTGCGGGCCCTTTTTGACAACGTGGCTAAATCAATCGATCTCAAGCGAGGGTTTCATGGTTTTTTCCTCCAGAAACTTGGGTTTCTCGTCCAGCAAAAAGCAAATCGACTACAAATCACACGCAATTAAAGACATAATACCGTGCAATATGGTGTTAGTTGCGGATTCCACCCCCAAAAAATCCTTCAATTACAGAAGAATCAACAAACATTCTACAGAGCACTAATATTCACAGTAATACAACCAAAATAGACGTTAATTAAATATATCATTGTTGACTGTTCAGACAGAGCTTGCTATGTGATGTGCAGAATGTATTCCTGTAAAAAAAAGTATATGATCTGCAGTTCTTTTGAGTCTTCTTCATCGAGAAACATTCTGAACTATCGGGAAGATCCTGGAAACAGTAATTTTTTGGGCAAGGTAGTCAAAACCGCGGACGTTTGCTAACCCTCATCGCTCCTTGAAAATCATTTTCAAATACGCTGATTTGATTATCTCATAAATGAAATACTTTACTTATAAGTTCCAACAGAACTGGTGTTTGATATCACAATATAGAAGTGGTTATAATTAAAGTATGTGTTGATCGCCATTGACAAACCATGAATCGTCCAGATAAGGTTTGCCTTCAACCCGCCCAAAGAGTAACATGCGGACTGGAGAGGAACTTTGTCCATAACGCATGAAAATAATGTTTATTCTTATTTTCCAAAATGAGGGCATTCACATTGGCACTTAGTCGGAAATGAGCCTCATCGGTTCTTAAGGTGTTCTTTCATAGCCAGAAAAAGGACAGTAAATTCAGTACGCTTTGGTAATCAAATGGATCTTTTAAAGGAACTCATAATTTTGCCAATGCAATTTCAGAAAGGATCCTCTTCTTAATTTCTTTAACCGATGTTTCACTGATTTGGTAAAAAAGCTTCACCAAGAAAGCACGACCTTTCATTTCCAACACCATGTTGCCTTTCTATATCCATTTTGTCGTTGCATCTGCTTTTATATCTAAGACATACGCATTACAAGTCATGTCATGTAATTCACTTTGCATATCAACAACAATTCAACACCAAGTGCGCATCAAGTAACACTTTTTTATACCTTTTCTTTCGTTTACGTGTGGACAGTCTTTGCAAATATCAATTCTGAGCGATTAACGATTTTCACTAACATGAATCCAAAGTGATGAATTCATTTCATTTCACCTACATGAATCCAAAAAACTACCACATCAAATTTTCGTAAGCACAGAGTAAGATGCAGGTACGGTACACTTAATTATATTATAACTTTCTGTTATTTGTAATATAATTTTTAGATAGATGTATATTAGAAGAAAGTTGTTTGTGTTTGCTGTTATTAAAGCTATTATCTTTGAATAATACTACTACTGAGGCCAATCTTTAAGAAAAATGATGATTAAGAAATATTTAACATACCATACACAGTAGACATTAAAATCAAAGCAATCGTGACTATGGACGTTACTAACACCATCATGGATCTCTGTACAGGAATGACAACCGAGATGTTCTATTTGGACATTTAAATAGTTAATCACCAGAAGGATTCGTTCTCACCTTATCTCGTCTTGATAACAAAGGTCCATGAGACTGTTTCCAGGTGAAAAGATATGACATACTGCCTTGAAGGCTACCTGACAATATACAGACCTTTCTGCTTAATTTCTACTATGTGCCCCATTGAACGAACAAATTCTTTTTAGCCTTCAGAACGAATATTTGATTTTTATCTGTGAATATTTTCTTTGTTAATGTTCCGTTCTGTTAACATTTTTGTAGGTATTTTTCACAATGGTTGAGTTAGTCAGTCTCATGCGAGAGATTGGTTTTGTTTTTCTCTCAGAAACGAGGGTTTTCCTCCAACAAACAGCAAATCGACTACAGAACACACGCAATTTACAGACATATTATATATGGCGTGGCTTAAGTTGTTAATGCCCCTAAATCCCTGCTACAACCAAATAAATAAATAGTATGTTGTATTACTAACTAAATAATAAGTTCTATTGCCGTAAGTGCCCGGACACCCCTGGAAATTTGATAAAATGAACCGTAACGTGAACCTCAGTTGTCTTATAATGGGGAATTTTAATTTCCCAGGTACTGATGGATCTTGAAGATTGGTCACTCACACACTAGCAGGGCTTTTGTGGATTTATTGGATGATTGTTTTCTACATCAGCATGAGAGTAGCAACCAGAGGGAGTAATACTCTTGATCTGATTATTAGCACTGATTATTCATGGATAAAGAATCTGCAGATTTCTGTTATTTTACAGACGAGAAAGGTCTATTCTCCCGGAAACAAAGCGGAAATCCCGACTAGATATAGGCAACTGTGGACATAAAACACAGAGGTGGATGATTGTTCTCGGTTAACTCTAAATGACAATTTATTTTAATACTTCGGGTTGAAAACACACATGAGTACATTGTGATCACTGCCACACTAGGTGGCAGTGATCACAGTGTACCGATATGGGATTTACTTAAAGATGTAACTACGATCAAGGGTAAAGGGAAGGGTTTTTGATTTCGAAAAGGAGACTACAGTGATCTCAGACAGTTTTTAAATTCTATACAGTGGGACCAACTGATGATGTTACCAACAGCAAATTCTAAATGGTAAGCATTCAAGGAAGTTACAAGGCTTTTCATACCAACTAAGAAATATTGTTCAAGGTTTAGGCCTAAATGGATGTCAGGTGAACTAATGAGAATCGCGCCAGAGAAGAAAATACGTGGGATGCATATAAAGTATCAGGTGACACAGTAGATTATGATACATATAAGCTCGTCTGTATTCAAGTCACACAGAGGTTAGGCAGGCGAAGGCAGATTACGAGAAATCTTTCGCAAAGAATGCAAAGAAAAACAACAAAGAGTTCTTTACTTATGAAAACTCTAGAAGGAAAAGGATGAATCCGATTAGTCCACTTGATATCGATGGTACGATATCAAGTGGACCAATCGGATGTTTGGTCCACTTGATATCGCTACGACTGTTGATGATCCTGCTGAGATAGCAAACAAACTGAATGAGTATTTTGTATCCACATTCACACATCAGAAGTTATTTAGGGAAGGGAATGCCAAAAGTTTTTAAAACAATAAGAATGAGTTAAAGGATTTTTTAATAACTGAGAGCAAAGTTGGATGAAAAATTGTTGAAGTTAAACATAAGAAAGGCACCTTGGTGTGGATAGGATCCATTCAGTTATATTAAAAGAGGCAGCAAAAGAAGTAAGCAAAACCTTAGCCATTATTATAAAACTGCCTTGGATTCAGTGGAGGTGCCCACAGACTGGAAATATGGAAATATGTGACACCAGTAAAAACAGACCTCAGACCTGTTAGTTTGACTTCTGTTCCTGGGAAAATTATGGAGTCACTGGTAAAGAAGTATAGTAGGATCATCCAACGAAGACTGGATTTACAGTTCAGACACAGTATAGGTTTTTTAAGAGAAAGTCTTGTCTGACAAATTTGATTGGACAGTACAATGTGGTCACAAAGGAACTGTATCCAAAAAATAATTTGATATCATGTACTTGGATTTCAGGAAAGCTTTTAATACTGCTGCACATGGAAGACTACTGTACAAATTGGAGCAGTATGGCATTAAGGGCAAGTTGCTACAATGGATAAAAGTGTGGTTGAGTTGGAGAAGACAGAGTAGTAATTAATGGACACTGCTCTTCGTGGACTAAAGTGATTAGTTCAGTCCGCTAGAGTTCGGGGTTGGCCCATTGTTATTTCCTATATTTATCAATGATATTGATGAAGGTACATCGGGCTTAATGTCAAGTTTGCAGACGACCCGAAGGTTGGCAGGGTTGCAACATGATCTAGAAATGTTAGGCAAATGGGCTGAGAGGCGACATCTGGAGTTTAAAATTAAAAAAATGCAAAGTACTGAATATGGGTAGCAGCAACCCCAGAGTAACGTACCAACCATGTGGTACTACACTCAAGATAGTGGAGAATGAAAAGAACCAGGGGGTAATTGTGTAGTCAGATATGAAGTTTACTGAACAGTGCCGACAGGCTGCCATTGCAGCTCATGGGGTCTTGACAACGATATATAGGAAGATTGCTAGCATGGATAAGGAGATGATTATCTCCTTATATAAGACAATCGTCAGGCCACACCTTGGCTACTGCATACAGGTCTGGAGGCATCATTTTAAGAAGGATGTGGAGCTACTAGAACGAGTACAGAGAAGGGCAACGAGATTGGTGAGGGGAACAAAGGGTTGCTCTTACCAAGAACGAATTGCAACGAATCTGCAAATTGCAACATTTGGAGACTAGACACCTGCTAGGTGATCTGACTGAAGTGTATAAGGCCCTGAGGGGGTGTAAATTCAGGTTGAGGAAAGACAATTGAATAAATGTGAAGAAATTTGCCATTAGGCAGCGGGTGGTTGATTGCTGAAACAATTCTTTCCATCTGTCCTTGTGGAAGTTGATGGCTTAAATAAATTAAAGAAAGAACTGGACGAACTTTTAGAGCGAATAGATAGGTGAAATGAGAAGGTGGTTTTTCTTTTTCTTTTTTTTTTTTTTTTTTTTTGGCTAATGCTTCATAAGCTTGCTTTATTGCATCATATGCCTCTACTAATGCTAATACTTGTCATTCACGTGTCAGGAATAAGTGTAAAAGTAATTGGGTTCATGCTGAAAATAAATTCATCAACGAAATACAGCACACAAGGGGAGTCATCAGAGGATGCAATGTACACTGAGTGATCACTGAATTATGACTGCCTACATAACACTTCGTAGGTCCTCCATTTGCCCTCAGTACAGCAGCTATCCGACGTGGCACTGATTCAACAAGATGTCGGAAGCGTTCGGGAGGTATGGCCAACCAAGCTATGTGTGTTGTACGGTCAGCAATGCAGGTATGGAGGTGATTGGTGTATCCAGACGACTGATATGCCTTTCCATAGTGTCCCACAAGTGCTCTATGGGATTGATATCGGCGGAGTTCGGAGGCCAATGGATATGCTGGAAGTCAGAACTGCGTTCCTCAAACCATTCCTGCACAACAAGTGCCCGATGACTCGGCGCATTGTCATCTTGGAAGACACCATCGCCATTCGGGAAAAAGTGTAACATAGCGGGGAGTACACAGTCAGCAAGCAGTTGACGATAGCGGAGACCACTGATACGTTGTTCCACATGCACCAGGAGTCCAAGTTCCTGCCAGTGAAACATGCCCCATACCATACAACCGCCTCCACCGGCCTGCATTTTTGTTACCATGCATGATGGATCAAGAGCCTCATGTTGTTGACGTCAAATCCGTACACGGTGTGGAGTAAATAACGTGACTCATCCGACCAGCACACCTTCTTCCAGTCTTCTAACGTCCAACTTCCATAGAAATAGTTGAAGTAATTGCAGTGGGACGATAATTGGATGGCGATGGCAGGAATTTTTCGCCCTTTTTAGGAACTGGCTGGATATGAGCAAATTTCCAAGAAGGAAAAACGCCCTTGGAATAAGAAAGTGAAAAAAGGCGCAAAGAACAGGAGTAAGTGTGGAAGCACAGGGTTTGAGAACAAGTAGAGAAATATCATCAGGACCTACAGCTTTCTTAGCATCAAGATTCGTCGAAATCCTTTTGACATCCTTTTGACAGAAGACCACAGGAGGCATTGAATGGAGCGTGTTGGGGATGGTGGGAAGCGTTTTACCAAGATCCTTAATACGTGAGTTGGAAGAAAAATGGAATGCTAGCAGGTCAGCTTTATCCTTGGCTGAATTGAGAACAGAACCATCTGGTTTTGACAGAGGTGGGAGCAGAGATGGGAAAAAGTTGCAGTCAATAGCTTTGGTAAGAGACCAGAATGCTCTGCTACTATTAACACAAGAAGCAATTTTCTATTCTCAGCCCGTTTAAAATATAGTTTGGACTGATTAATGACTTTTTTACAATTGTTGCGAGCTTTGGTGTAGGCAGAAAATGAAACTGAAGAATTGGAAACAAGCCAATTACGATATGCAACGTTCTTTTCTTGAACATTCTCAGCACATTTATTGGAAAACCAAGGTTTAGATAAAGGACGAGATTTAAAACTGGAGTGTGGAATAAAGAATTCCATTAGTACAAGAATAATTTCACTGATACGATCTGAGCAAACGTTGACATCAGAAGTTTTGAAACTTCTGATGTCAACGTCAAATCCGAACAAGGAAAAGAAGAAAAGAAATCTCGCAGGCACTCCAATTTTGCATTCTTGTAATGCCAAACAATTCGAGGTTGGGAATAGTCATGAGATAAAGGCTCTATTGGAGAAGATACAATCACCAAATTGTGATCTGAGGTACGTAAAGGACCACTCGACCGTGTACTTAGAACGGTTGTTTGTGAGAAAAAGATCAAGCATATTGGCTGTATGGTTAGGATTGTCCGGTATTCTTTAGGCAAACAAACAATCTGTGCAAGGTTATTACGAATTGCAGAAGCCTCAGCATCTCGACCAGCTGGGTCGGTGTGACTAGAAAACGGAAGCCAGCTGGAGTTGTGAACATTAAAATCACCAAGGAAAATTACCTCACTGTTAGGAAAGTTGGACTGGAAAAAGTCAAGTTGCAAAGAGGGGAAGTCAAAGAGCTCCAAGTGATTAGTGGAGTTGGGAGAACGGATGAATTTTACACAATGAGGTAGAGAGATTTTAAGCCAGAGAAGTTCGAAAAGAGAAGTTTCCAAATTACCAAGTCTCTAACAGGGAATATCGGAACGGACATATACACAAGTTCCACCTTTGAGGCGAAAGGAATCACAGCAAATAATTTGGGTGACGAAGATGAGCAATAGTTGAATAAACCGATAACTGTGATTCTGCCAGAAAAAATGCATGTGGTTTCGTAGACTGTACGTGGAAATGGACATCGTTGAGATTCGAATTGAGACCACGTATATTTGTGAAATGAATTAGGAAGTGTTTGGGAGGTTTAGATCTTTTCGCAGATAAGCTTACTCTATTAGTTTGGAATTCATGGTGTATTCAATAGTAAGAAAAAGCGGTGGGGCCATGCTGTATGAAGTAATGAAATTTTTGGATGTGGCCTACACATGGTAAGAATATACCCAGATGCTTGACATAACGTGGCCTCGACAATGCTCCCCCCCCCCTATATACACTACTTGGACTCCCTCCAGTCACTATCTGGCAGAGTAGATAGTGGTAGCAAGATTATACACTAGCTGATCCGGAAGCCTCCTAAAGGTTTACCAATAGGTTCTGTCCTGCGTACTAACTAGCGGCCTGCCTGCGAACACCGTTTTAGAGCTGTACCCTCGAAATGCAAGGAAGTGTGGATCTCGCCATGATACCCATCTTAACCTCAAAAGTCATCAGTCATACTGCATGATGGAAGAGATGGAGAAGGGTTGACTGGAACTTAGCTCTGGAGACTAAATGTGGGTTCCACCACTTCAAGCCTCCTATAAGCAAAGTGGTGGTATTGCACCGGTTGATGAGAGTCATCTACCACCTAGTATTGCCTGGTAACACAGAGGGGTGGCATTCCTCCATATGGTGTGGGCGCCACACCTCGACCCCTGCTTACGTTAGTTCATACCTGGGTGGTCACCTACAGTGTGCTTGTGCATGGAGGTTATACCCAGGATTACTAATAGTCCCACCATCATGAAGGTGCAAGCAGAGGATTTGGCTGTCACAGACCGTCCAGGGACTTCGCCGAAATTGGGTCTACTTGACTTGAATGCCACCCGAATGTCATTTCGATCAGCGTTTTAGACTCCCAGGTACAGCTTGTCTGGCATATCTGAGAGAATGTCTGTGACAACCTCAAGGACCTATTGCTCTATTGTTTTTGTTGTAGTCCTCAGCGCTTGGGCGTATGTGGGGACACGCTGTGGCATTTTGTTCACCCCACAATGAATATAAGCCTGGAGCTTTGCTGTTACTCTTTCACTCTCTAGAAAAGTTTCTATCAGGAGTGTATCCAGCTTATTCCACAAGTTGACGATTTGGGCTCTAAGCCCTGTGGTCACCTGTTGGTTTGCTCCTTGAACAGGGTTTCCAGGGCAGCCTTGAGGAGCATTGATTTCTTATGTACTGTACCGTCTGGCAGGGTGGGATCCAGAGGCGGTTCCGGTTGTTTCTCCTCGCTGGCGTCTTTTCGACTTCGCTGATTGTCATGTGTTTCTTTTGGCTCCTTAGGCTCAGTGTGTGAGCGTCTCCCTCTGTGAATTTGGCACTATTGCCTTATTATTATTATTATTATTATTATTATTATTATTATTATTATTATTAGCCATATGATGCAAGGAAGCTTGAGACTTATACTGCTCCAGCCAAAAAAAAAAAATTTCTGATTTAACCCCAGAGACAGAGAGAGGGAAGTAGAATGGAATCACCAAAAAAGAGAAGAATGATGATATCCAGCTCAGGATCCTGGGTGTGCCAAGCCCATGCTCACCAGATATGAGCCCCTAGGGATCTTCCTATTCTTTCTCTTGCTTGTCTGTGGGGGCCCCAGTGCGGGGATCCATCCCTTATTCCTGGTGTTCAGTGATAATGGGATCATTGTTTGTGTTTTGCTACATGGTGTCATGGTTATTATCAAGTTTTCCCTTCATATCGGGTAAAATCCGAATTTTCGAGGCGATTCAGTTTAACGAGGTTTTGTGGGTTCCCGTGAAAGGGCTCGTGAAAAGGTGCAGATTGTTCCCAGTAGCAGTTCCGTAGAGGGAATAGCAGTTGAACAGTCCGTCAGCGAAATTTTGGGCCAACCCCCACTGTACCCTTGAAAAAAAGCCGTGAATCAGGGTTGAATTTTAAAGTGTCTACAATTCTGCCCAGACACGATAGGAGGGAGTATATAATGAGAGCCCTGTCGATCAATTCGGCCCTGGAAAGATTGTGCAAGGCTCAAGGGATAGAATTTTTTTCAGCCTGGACTGTAACAGGAGAGACTGCTTCTACAGGGATGGGATACACTTAAATAGAAAGGGTGCAAGAATATTTGCTGATTCTATTGAGGCAGAGTTAGGTGGGTCGGAAAACTCCTAGGTTGGGGGGGGGATTCAAGGACTAATAGATTAACAGTAGCCACTGGTAGAGGTGAAAGTGATTCTTGCACTGCTTCCATTGAAATGCAATTGAGCAGCAGCCTGGAAAACAAGATGCAGGATATCTCAGAGCCGTTGGGAGTCATTGCGGTACAAGTGAACACATGGGTTGTGTTAGGGTAGCTAAGAACAGGAACAGAGGCATGTATACTTGCGTGCACATCAATGCTAGGAGTTTGGTAAATAAATGTGATGAATTTGATTTATTGCTCAGAACATCAAAGGCAGATATCGTTGGGATATCAGAGACGTGGTGTCACACAGATGTAAGGAATGCAGAACTGGAATTTTGGGAGTACAATGTGTACAGGAAGGATAGATAAGATATGAAGGGAGGATGGGTTTATACTATTAATTAAAAAATACATAAAATCCAAGGAAGTGAAGCCAGTCGACATCGCTGGACAGTGCAGTGTGGAGTCAGTTTGGTGTGACATAAGCATTGGGAGGTAAAATTGAGAGTAGGATTGTGTTATAGATCGAATGACTCTAATGAGTATAACAACGAACTGTAGAAGGAAATAGAGTGGGCCAGTAAATCAGAGAGTCTTATAATGGGCCACTCTATTTCCCCTCTATTTCGGATGGTAGTTACGTCTTTGAGTAAATGCCACTTCAGCACACTGTGATCACTGCCACCTAGTGATTCTTCATGCATAAAGAATCTGCAGATAAAGGAACCACTAGGTGGCAGTGATCACAGTGTGCTGAAGTGGGATTTACTCAAAGAGGTAACTACCATTAGGGGTAAAGGGAAGGGTTATTGCTTTCGTAAAGGCGACTACGATGGACTGAGACAGTATTTAAATTCTATACAGTGGGACCAACTGATGATGTTACCAACAACAAATTCAAAATGGGAAGCATTCAAAGAACTTATCTTGGAAGCTACTAGGCTTTACATACCAAATAAGAAATATTGTTCAAGGTTTAGGCCTAAGTGGATGTCAGATGAACTAATGAGACATATGGCAGAGAAGAAAAATGCATGGGATACATACAAATTAACACGTGACACAGAAGCCTATGACAGATACAAGTTGATCTGTAACCAAGTTACAAAGGAGGTTAGGCAGGCAAAGGCAAAGGCAGATTACGAGAAATCTTTGGCAAAGGATGCAAAGAAAAACAAGAAAGAGTTCTTTACCTATGTAACCTCTAGAAGAAAGGAATGAATCAGATGGGTCCACTGGATATTGATGGTTCAACTGTTGATGATCCTGCTCAGGTGGCTAACAAACTAAATGAGTATTTTGCATCTACATTCACCCATGAGGAGTTATTCAGGGAGGGGAATGCCAGAAGTGAGTTAAACTCTGGCAGTGAGCTGGATGATTTTATAATAACTGAGAGGAAACTGGGGGAGAAATTGTTGAAGATAAACATAAAAAAGGTACCCGGGCTGGACGGGATTTATCCAGTTATATTAAAGGAGGTAGCAAAGGAAGTAAGCAAACCCTTAGCCATAATTATGAGAGCTTCTTTGGACTCAGGTGAGGTACCTGTGAACTGGAGATGTGCAAATGCGACCCCAATTCACAAAGGAGGATCAAAGGCTGACACAAGTAATTATAGACCTGTGAGTTTAACTTCTGTTCCAGGAAAATTAATGGAGGCACTGGTTAAAGAAGCACTGCACGATCAAGACTTGAGTTATAGCTCAGACACAGCATGGTTTTGTTAAGGGGAAGTCTTGCCTCACCAATTAGATTGGATACTATGATGAGATCACATAGGAACTGGATGTAGGGAATAACTTTGATATTATATACTTGGATTATAGAAAGGCTTTTGATACTGTTGCACATGGAAGGCTGCTGAACAAATTGGAGCAGGTGTGGCATTGGAGGCAAATTGCTGCTATGGAAAAAGGGATGGTTGAGTGGGAGAAGACAGAGTGGTAATCAATGGACACTGTTCATCGTGGACTATTATTATTAGTGGAGTCCTTCAGGGTTCAGTATCGGGTCCATTGTTGTTTTCTGTATTTATGAATGATATTGATGATTGTATATCAAGCTTAATGTCCAAGTTTGCAGACGATACGAAGTTGGCAGGGTTGTTAAGGACACTAATGACAGTACACTGCTGCAACAGGATCTAGAAACGTTGAGCAGATGGGCTGAGAGATCCCAAATGAAGTTTAACATTGACAAATGTAAACTACTACATATGGGAAGCAGCAACCCCAGAGCAATGTATCAACTCTGTGGTACTACACTGACAGTGGTAGAGAACGAAAAGGAACTGGGGGTAATTGTGCAGGCAGATATGCAGATTTCTGAGCAGTGCAGATGGGCGGCAAGAGTAGCTTATAGTGTCTTGTCAATGATATACAGAAATTTTTCTAGCAGGGATAAGGAGGTGATTTTCTCCTTGTATAACGCAATGGTCAGGCCACACCTTGAGTACTGTATACAGGTCTGGAGGCCTCATTTCAAGAAGGATGTAGAGCAGTTGGAACGAGTACAGAGAAGGGCAACAAGATTAGTGAATGGAACAAAGGGTTGCTCTTACGAAGAAAGGCTTTAGTTTTGCAAATGACAGTGTCTGGAGACTAAGCACCTGCGAGGTGATCTGATTGAGGTGTATAAAGCCTTGAATGGTTTGATCATGCTCAATGCTGATGGAGTTCTTCCTCTTACTCAGAATAATCATTTCAGAGGACATAAATTCAAATTGAGGAAAGACAGATGTAAGATAGATGTGCGGAAGTTTGCCTTTAGCCAGCGGGTGGTTGGTTGGTGGAACAGACTTCCATCCTTTGTTGTGGAAGTTGATAGCCTAAATAAATTTAAGGCGGAGCTGGAGAGGTACTTGGAATGAACGGAGAGGTGAAATGGGAGCGGTTTTTTTTTTTTTTTTTTTTGGCTGATGCTGCATAAGCCTGCTTTCTTGCATCATATGCCTCTATTAAGGCTAAATGGTATACAGGTGGGAGGGGAAAGCAAACAAATGTAGTTTGCATCTAAGGCAGTGGAATTTGTTCCTTATAGCGTTTTTGGGGTTGCTGAAGGCGATGGTAATATCAAAAACACAATAGCATTCACTGGAGAAGAGTTTATTCCTCATCATATTTGTGGCAGGGTGAATTCACTAAAAACATAATTCCTGACTTTTTAGGACAGTTAAAAGCACAAATTGTTGGAGCTCTCTTTCAGCCAAATAAAAACACTGTTGGGGCATCCTCCGTAGTCAAGTGCCCACTACCAAAGTGGCCTCCGCGTTATAATGGTTGCCTCTCTATGGCCCTGCTGCCAACCACATGGTGACCATTGTAGTCTGGCAAGCAAAGGACACAGATAAAAACGCTGATAATTTGCTACATTCCCAAAAGTTTGCAAAAATGTCTCACCTAGGGAATCCTCAGATGAATGTCTTTCAATGGGCACACTTTTCTTGGCGAACTAAATAATTAAAACTCATATTTTAACACAAAAATCAGGAGCTCGTAAAAACGTGTCTATTCGTAACGGCAGCCATATTAGCGATCTCATTTGGCCGACGTATAGGGTTCTACAGCAGAAGACTCCAGAGATAACCTCTCCTCACCGATGATCGGCGACAGTGAATGCTATGTTGTCAACAACACGCCGGTTGGACACTGGAAGACTGGAACACAATGTGCTGGACAGATGTGTCGAAAAATAACTGGAGAAAACACGCCGATAGACGCCTTAGTGTGTGTGGCGCAAGCAACACGAGTCCATGAACCGATTATGCATGGTGCACACTATTCAGGCATGTGCCGGTGGTCACTTAATATGGGGTAGGTTTTCTGGCAAAAACTAGGACTCCTGGTGCGTGTGGACCAATGCTTTAGTGGTGAGGGCTGGACACTGTGTAAGTCTGCGCGAATAGACATCCACAATGTCCAGCATCACCAGTGTCCTCCCACCAGGTGGAAAAGGCCCGTGTTCGAATCCCGGCGATGACGCGAGGAACTTTAATGGACTTTTTTCACTCCGTGGCTTAGTCAGTCGGTCTCAGGCGTATATAGCAAGGTTTTTCGTGCAGCAAAAGAGACAAATCCACCATAGAACACGCAATTAACAGACAGGAGACACACAGCACGGAATATGAATTTAAATATTTGGGTGACCTATTATAATAGTTTGTTTTTGTTTTTTTTTTCTTTTTTTTTTGTGGACATTGTGGATGTCTGCGCGGTAGAAAGTGGTATCGGCACCAACTCCCCACACTGGGTGGAAAAGGCATAGGTTCGAATCCCGTCGATGACGCGAGGAACTTTTATGGGTTTTTTTCACACTGTGGCTGAGTCAGTCGATCTCAAGCATAGATAGCAAGGTTTGTCCCCAGGAAATAGGGGTTTTCGTTCAGCAAATCCGGCAAATCGACTAGACAACATGTGCAATTTGTAGACACAATAAAAAAAAAAAATACACATCGGCAAATGAAACAACTTTCCACGTGACCCTAATAAATAGTTTTTTTTTTATTTTTTGGACACTGTGAATGTCTGCTTGGGTAGCACACTGGTATTGTCACTGTCTTCCCCACAGCAGGTAGAACAGGCCTGGGTTCAAATGCAGTCGATGGCGCGAGGAACTTTTATGGGCTTTTTTCACTCCGTGGCAGAGTTAGTCAGTCTAAGGCATATATAGCAAAGTTTTGGGACTTTCCATGAATACGAATTTAGATTCTTTCTCCTGTTTCTTCTCATGGAGGAAGTGGGAACACGCATCACTGGCTATCTTACATAGCTAGTTCCTTGTATGAGAACCGTCGTGTTGGTGGTTGCAAAAAAAAATAGGAAATTGCTCTCTTTACAGATAATGCAGAAGTCAAACACACTAGGGCTTATTGTTTATAGAATAATATTGGTGAAGTAATCCCGATAGTCCCTTCTCCTTCTTTCCAAATGCATCCTTTTGTGTCATGCTGTCTTCTTTCCACAGTTCTGCACCTACAAAAGCTTGAACATAAAGATCAAAGATAACATATCTATACCTCCATACAGGGTTGTCTTTTCCATTATGTATTTTAAGCACTACGATAAGGATCCACGACAAAAGTAAGGACCCGAAAAAATAGAATTTACCAAGTAATTTTTAAATACAGAGTTCTAAAATCAATTTTTTCTTTGCTTTTTCTACTAGCAAAATCATTAATGTCATTAAACTTCGTATTGCGAATAATTTAGTCTTGGAATAGATATTGTGTTAATAACTTCAATACCAAATCTATGGAGTCTCTTTTCGAATTTCTTAAAAAACAAAACATTTAGATTTGATGCTGGGCATTTTAATATGTTTGATATAATGAGGTGATGCTGAGAAATGAAAAAGGCATATGAATACCAAATGAAGAGTATTTGAGGCCTACCGACCAAATTGAGTGAAACTGGGGCCTACAAACATCGAAAGATGGCCCTACCTCTATACGGTTACTCTACAGTTCCAAACATATCTCTTAATGCGATCTTAGCCAGAAGTCAAATGTGTTATAATATGTTTCTAACATCTTTGACTTCTGGATTCCAGATGAATTTCGTTCTCTGAAGAAAAAAGTGCATGAGGGATCCGAATAAAGACTGTACCTAAAATAACCACTGATCAGTATCATAGCCTACTGCGTCTGGGTCCAGTTGGCATGCTGTCTACACGATTCAAAGAGGGCACCGTTTGTTTAGAGTTTAATGGAACATAGACAACTAATTGTCTTACCTAAAAGCCAACTCCTGAAGCCTTTTGTAGACTGTGTGCCTTAATATAAATCTCCATAAAACCAGAAGCTGTAATGCAAATTTTTTTATTGCGAATTCCAATAAATTAGGGGTTGGTTACGTAGGTAACAGATATTTTATCCCAGGGGCTCACATCTGGTGAGATTGAGCTTGGCACACTCAGGGTCCCGAGCAGGATATCATCATTCTTCTCTTTCTTGGTGATTTCTTTCTACTTCTCTCTCTCTCTCTCTCTCTCTCTCTCTCTCTCTCTCTCTCTCTCTCTCTCTCTCTCTCTCTCTCTCTCTCTGAGTAACTCGGAAATTTTTGTTTTTGGCTGGTGCAGCATAAGCCTCCGGCTTCCTTGTGCCATATAACTACTACTAATAATAATCTTGCACCGAAGTAACGTGAGGATGGTCCTGAACAAGTCTTCGTGTAAAAGATCGCATATTTTTGAACAGTTTTCACAGTTTGCTTATGCTACGCTTCAAATTCAGCCAACTGGTCACTCAGCTTGACTTTGTCCTGCATCTGTTTTCAAAGTTGCTTTCCTCTTCAAAGAATCGCTTATGTGGTATCTGTAACATTTTCACAAGAGTAGCTATCTTCAAATCAATAGTGTGAGTCCTAGCCGGACTGGGAGGTTTTGGAAACGGGACTCCCAGCACCCGTGACCACATTTGGATCACTTATCATGGCATGACGTTTAGAAGATGACCAAAATTTCCTGTTGACCACGGCGACATGCATTGCCTAGTGATCGGTCCAAATCAGACCCTGGCGCATGATAAATAGGATATATGGAAGTTCCAAAAAACAGACTTTGTTTATCTGGCTATAAGTCTGCGCGGTAGTACAGTGGTATCGTCACCGTCCTCCCCACACCGGGTGGAAAAATTCCATCGATGACGCGAGTAACTTTAATGGGCTTTTTTCACTCCGTGGCTGAGTTAGTCGGTCTCAGGCGTAGATGGCAAGGTTTTTTCCCCAGAAACTGGGGTGTTTCGTCCAACAAGACAGACAAATCGACCATAGAACACACGCAATTAACACACATAACACACACAGCACGGCAGAGAATTTAATTGTTCTTGTGGCCAGTGGCGGATTTAGCACTTGAGAGGCCCCAGGCGCAATTAAATTTTGAGGCCCCCCCCTCTAAATATTTTCGGTACCACTACAGTGTGCATTCTATGCGCACGTTTTTACTATAGCACGCGCTCTAGATTTGGTGTTGCGGTTTTAATCATTTTGGTTGCGCAATTCTTTCATACATATTTTAACTAATGTTTAAATGAAAAAATGGCACAACTAAGCATTAATGATAATACGTATTCTACTTCAGATTCACTTAGTTCTCATAGATATTTCATATAATATGTAGGGATATTCGCATAAGAGTTTACTAACTTCTCATATTAAATTGTAGTTTTATTCAGTAACGGTAATAATGATGAGTGTAAAAATTAAAGATGAAACAATTTTATTTTTTTTGAGACCTGAGATTTGATGCCCCTCTATTTAAGAGGCCCCAGGCGCGCGCCTCGTGCGCCTGTGCGGAAATCGCCACTGCGTGTGGCCTAAAAATAATAGCTTGGTTTTTATTTTTTATTTTTTTTTTTATCTGGCTATCCAATTTGTATTCACAAACAGTTGTGTGGTTCTGTTTGTTGATCTGACAGAGACTGTGTTTTTTTTTGTTTTTTGTTTTTTTTTCTTTTTTTTCGTAAATGACATACATGTGTATGTTTTTATGGTAATCTCAAACACGAAAGGCATAAGAAGCTTTCGTATTGGGTACTACAGTATTCTGGTATCATGTATTGGTTAAGACTAAGAATATAGAAAATATTTGTTGCATAGTTGAACATTGAGAGTACTGAAGATAGATGTTAGCATTAGTAGAGGCATATGATGCAAGAAAGCAAGCTTGCATTAGCCAAAAAAAAATAAAAAAAACCTTCCCATTCCACTGATCCATTCGTTACTAGTTGAAGCACATGGTCGCATTGCTTTGAAAGAAGGAGGTCGAATTACATATACAGTATACATATAAATTACTTCAGTAGAAGAGTGTTCATAATAAGTTTTATGACAATACCGAAGATGTGATTTTAGTTAGTTCTGGACAGAATCATTTGTTGCTTAGAAGAACAGCGACCGAGAGCGAAAGGGAAAGCCTAACTGCTGAGCCTGCATCATCCTCAAGTATTTGTAGGCCTCTCCCTCTGCCATGGCTTCGATCTCTTTACCAGTCTGCAGCTTGTAGTTTCGGTTGACTAATTTTCCCTGCTAAGTTTTTTTTTTCTTTTGATGCAGAGGAAGCGACATTTGCGATATGTTTATTCTAAGAAAGATTAAAACTTATTACAACCTCCACTAAGAATATCACACTTTCTCTAGAAATCGGAGTGTTGTTGCAGGCGAGCATTTATTTTTAGTTGTACAAAGGGTACTAGGAAAGTTTTGCAATACAGCTTTGTTTATTTAATTTTTTCAAAGTAATTTCCTCTACATTCAATACACCTCTCCATCCTCCGAAACCAATCTTTAAACCAGTTCTGCCAAGTTTCACTAGGGAGTAAAGCACACTCGTTGTCCCAAGCCCGTAGAAGGTCCTCATCACTGGAAAACCACCTCCCTTTTAGCTTCATTTTCACATGCGGGAACAGTGCAAAGTCGCAGGGAGCAAGGTCTGGCCTGTAGGGAGGGTGCTCGAGAAGTTTCAGTCCTGTCGTGGTCAAATATTCGGTGCAGGCTTTGGCGCGGTGAGCTGCAGCATTATCGTGATGGAGGTACCAGGTGTCCATTCTTGAATTTGGCTGCAGGTTCTTCATAGATCCAATGACTTTAGGCAGGCATTGTTCAGTATACCACTTAACTGTGACTGTCTTCTGCGTGTCCAAAACGACACGTTCCACAATTCCACTCGATTTGAAAAATACAGCTATCATTTTCTTCTTTACAGATCGGGATTTTCTGACAATTACGGGTGTGTCGTCATCATCAAAGACCCAAACTTTGTTTTGAGCTTGGTCGGCAGATCGTAATAGTACAGCCAAGTCTCGTCACCTGTCACGATGTTGTTCACATACCGAGATTGTCCCTTATCAAACTTTTTTAACATCTCCCGGCACCAAGTCACACGTCGTGTCATCTGCTCTTCAGTCAGTTGATGCGGCACCCAGAGAGAACAAAGTTTCTTCACGTGCAAATGATCTTGCAGAATCGAACGAATTGCTGGTGCATTTAGGCCCAAAGTATCTTCTATCTGTTGGTAGGTCACTCGCCTGTTTTCGTCAAGCATTTTCCTCACAGCAGTAACGTTTTCCTCCGTAATTGACGTTCGTGGCCTTCCCGGCCTCTCAGAATCCTCCAGAGTGAAATTTCCCCTTTGGAATTCTCTATACCACCTGAATATCGTTGTACGATGTGGACAATCATCATCTAGTGCAAGAGTCATTTCTTCTAAGCACTGGTCTATGGTTAAACCACGCACGAAATTATACCGCAAAACTGTCCTTATCTCATTTCGTGACCACGATGCCATCGCAAGCACTTTACACTCTCACTACTAATGAATAGACCTAGATAGACTTCAGAGAGACCTAGATAGACTTCAAGAATGGTCAGAAAAATGGCAGCTATGCTTTAATCCAAGAAAGTGTAAGGTATTACACCTGGGAAACAGTAATCCCAAAATAACTTATTCACTTGGTGGAGTTCAACTAAACCCAGTACTGGAGGAAAGGGACTTGGGTGTTACGATACGGTCAGACATGAAATTCTCTGAGCATTGTAAACAGGTTGCAAGGAAGGCCCATGGTGTCCTATCGATGATCTATCGAACTTTTGCAAGTAGAGATAGGGACGTGATAATCCCATTATATAAGGCTTATGTTAGACCACACTTGGAATACTGTGTTCAAGTATGGAGACCGCACCTAAAGAAAGACATCGAGCTTCTTGAAAGGGTGCAAAGAAGGGTAACTCGCCTGGTGAGATCGGCAAAAGGGCGTCCTTATGAAGAAAGACTTCGAACATGTGGGTTGCAGAGTTTGGAAACTAGACACCTTAGAGGAGATTTGATTGAGGTGTTTAAGGCTCTGAGAGGCATCAGTAAAATGAATGAGGACAAAATTTTCAAGATTATAAATGATGCTAGAACTAGGGGACATAAATTCAAGTTACGGGGGGAAATGTTTAGATTGGACTGCAGGAAGTTTTATTTTAGCCAGCGAGTTATAAATTATTGGAATAAGTTGCCTTCATGGGTGGTAGAGGCCGACAGTTTGGGGAAATTCAAAGGTCATCTGGATAGTACTTTCGGGTAAGGGAAGCGCATAGGATGATAGGATTAATTTCCTTTTTATTTATTTTTTATTTCATTTTATTATTTTTATTTATTTATTAATTATTATTATTTATTTATTTAATTTTTGTTTTTATCATTGTTTTGTTCGGATTTTTTTTTTTTTTTTTTTTGGCTGGTGCAGCATAAGCCATAGGCTTTCTTGCACCATACGGCCGTTACTAATACTAATACTAATAACTGAGCCCATCGACTTGGCGCGGCGGCTACTATGCACGTATGAACATGTCTCAACATGCAGCAACAAGCAGCTTCCTGTGATTCATTGTTGCGTCATATTGCAAAACTTTCCTAGTACCCTTTGTATTTTAAAATACTGTACAGTATACAGTATACGTGATTGTGCCATTGCTTTTTAATATTAATGTATTTTCTTTTTTCAAACGTAACTCTTATAGTACTTCTGCCCAGAGAGGGCGGTGCGATAGTAATTTTCTGTAAACTGCAATTTGCTCGATGGTGTTATACGAATGAGATTTGAAGTTATGTTTTTATTATTTCCAAAAAGTTATCAGTTTTGTTGTAGTATTCTACGGCCGAAGTGTGCATTATATTTTTTTCGTTATAATTTTTCTGACGTTCAAAGTGGACAGATTCCAAGTGTGAAATATCTGAAACGTAATCTTTCAGTTGATGATTATGTCTGTGATGTTTCGCATTTCCAAGAACTATTTTCGGACGATACAGATTGCAAAAATAAAATAAAGGAAATATGCAGAGAATATGACGAGGAAAAATTGATATACGGACGATTATCTCCACAGTTAAGAATTAAAGATTTGATTAAGCTTCTTTCCTTCAAGAGTGAAAGTACACGAAAGAGATATTATGCTTACCTAAGAAAGATGGAGTTTACTAAGTTAAAGGGACAGAATGCAGAAAAGCAAAATGAACAATATCGCAACCTATTTTTACCAACAGTTCAGTCTCCACTTTGGAAACTCTGGGATCACAGGTTAGCAATGGCGAAATTATTTGGCCAAAAATTCGTAATGGATTTGGGTTATGATGAATATATGAACTCGGAAGAGAAACGGATTTGTGCCATTCAAATTGTACTGTTATATACGCTTAATCGGCGCAGCCCATTCCCGTTTGATATACATATCTGTAATGCGAAACCCAACGGTGCAGTCTTAATACATTTGCAGAGTGTTTTTTCAAGTTTCTATAGATCTAACCATTTTATAACATTCACTGAAAAAAGCCATCTTGACTTATTTCCTAAACACAGCATTGTGTATCTTACACCTCATTCGTCTTCTACTTTAGAACACTATAAGCATGATGTAGTTTATGTAATAGGTAAGTTTAAAAGCAAGCTTTATTTTATAGTAACTTTGGTCTTACATCTGGTGAGTATGGACTTGGCACACCCAGGGTCCTGAGCTGGATATCATCATTCTTCTCTTTCTTGGTGATTCCCTTCTACTTCTGACTCTCTCTCTCTCTCTCTCTCTCCTTCTCTCAGTTTCTCTGGGTAAATCAGTAATGCAAGAAAGCCTTGGGCTTCCTTGCATTACTATATGGCTAATAATAATAAATAATAATACTCCAGAGAACAGTACCCCTTAGAAAATGGCATCGAGAAGAAGAGGGGGAAAGCAGTGAGTGGGTGCAGTTCGTAACTTTGCCCACTTACTGTATTCCCCCTTTTCTTCTCAACCACTGCACGTGGTGGATATCACATAATATAACAGTATGTCGGAGCTGAAAAACAATGAAATTAACAGCAAAATGGCAATTTTTTTGGAGCAGCAACTAACATAAATGTGATTTATTCTGGGAAGACAAATGTCACGCAACATAACATGTCACAGTTAAAATTAAGAAAAT
The DNA here is from genome assembly GCF_048544385.1 of Mastigoproctus giganteus. Taxonomy (NCBI): domain Eukaryota; kingdom Metazoa; phylum Arthropoda; class Arachnida; order Uropygi; family Thelyphonidae; genus Mastigoproctus; species Mastigoproctus giganteus. The sequence goes on along the minus strand of NC_143581.1, from coordinate 202,052,725 downwards.
TTAACAAAAACAGTGATTTTTTTTTTAAAACAAGAAACAAAAAGTAATGTGCATGCAACAAACGACCAGCTTTTGCTGAATACCTCCTGAAGTCGCGTAAAAACATAACCTAAAAACATAACCTAACCATTTTTCACTAAACACAAATGAGTCAACTAAAAACATAACTCCCATTATGGTGCCTTTGTAGCCAGGTGGGTAGGAGCAGCAGTGCGTAGCACACGCTTCTTGATCAGACCGGGGTTCGAGCCTGTGACCACCAAATACGGAGGATGTGGAAAGATCAGAGAATGACCACCACATATCCCCAGAGCATATGGCCTTAGTTGCTAATGCTCCTAAAATCCAAACAATAACATAGCGCCCATTATAATTTTTTTTTTTCGTCCAATGACTGGTTTTTGCTTGAATCCGTCCTGAAGTCGTGTAAAAACTTAACCATTTTTCTAAACACAAATGAAAGTCGAATAAAAACATGACTCCCATTATAATTTTTTTTTCGTCTAACAACCGGCTTTTGCTTGAATCTCTCCTGAAGTTGCGTAAAATCTTAACCATTTTTCTAAACACAAATGAAAGTCAATTAAAAACATGATGCCTGTTATAATTTTTTTTTTTATTTTTGGTCCTACAACCGGTTTTTGCTTGAATCCCTCCCGAAGTCACATAAAAACCTAACCTTTTTTCGCTAAACAGAAACGAAAGTCAATTAACATGTACAATGAACAATAAAATTGCTCTTTGCATAAGCACAAAACAGCAATATAGAATTTCTTTTTTTTAAAAGAACACAACCCACACAATACTCAACCAACAATACTAGGTTAATGATATGTGAAAATAACACAGAAATACAAATAAAACTCACCTCATCAGTCCTGGCCTGTAGGCTTGTATATCTCTCAAACCCCCTGTAGGAAGGCCATCGTTCGGTTTTCACTGCCAGAGTGCATATGCCGCCACATATATTCTCCGAGGTACGAGTCGAACTGACCATTCACTGTTCTAGATGGCAGTTGCCGTTTAATGGCACTCCACGTTCCCTTGATGCTGTTGGTGGTTATTCCAGTTTCAGGGTCGGTAAAATGAAGAGAGTGGTTTACTGATATGTGCTCAAAACCTTCATCCCCCAGACAATCATAAGACTTCCAGCAGTCCGAAATAATAGTTGTTCTGGGCAAAATGGAAGGCTTAATGATTATTTATTTAAATACTGAGATGTTGTGCAAGTGAGGCTGAGACATGAAATTAGTGATTTCAAAATTACAGATGACTGTTTATAAGAAAAACTTTTGAGCATAAAGGCAAGCAAGGCTCTGAGAGTTTATGGCACATACCCACTAATTTTGAGGAAGCCATCAGGAAGTGTATTGAACCAATGAGGTTAATTATGAGGGCAACTTTGGACTCAGCAGAGATTCTTTTGGATTTGAGAAGTGCCAACGTATAACCAATACATAAAAGCAGTTCAAAAGAGTGAAGTCGGTAACTACAGACTGACTTCAGTGATAGAGGAAATCTCAGAGTCAATGATTAAGAGTGCAATCTAGGGACATTTAGCATTAGCATTACATAAGCACAAATGTCAAATCTTTGCCATTCGTCAGCTGATGGAGGAGAGGATCCGGTGTGGACAGCGAACCGTCATTGTTTTCATTGACTTTAAGTCTGCTTTCGACTGTGTCCACCGGCCTGCCTTATGGAAACTACTTGAGGTTGAACATGTACCTCGAAAAGTCATCACACTCCTCCAAACTGCATACAACGGTTTAACCAGCCAGGTGCGCATCCAGAACGATTTATCAGAGGAATTTACCATCCAAACTGGAGTCCGCCAAGGGGATGTAGCCTCCCCGTTGCTTTTCAACATCGTGGTTGACACCATTATGAGGCAAGCATTCAGAAACAGACAGGGCATACAATATGACAAGGATCACTATGTGACTGACCTGATGTTTGCTGATGATAGTGCTATCCTTGCCGGTAACGACGCTGAAGCCACGGACATCCTCTACGACATTGCCCGGCCATACGGTTTGAAGATCAATGCTGGTAAGACAAAGGCCCTGACAACAGATGGGTCGCAAGCCACCATCTATCTCGAAGGCGTCCAGATCGAGCAAGTGCAGGACTTTAAATACCTTGGGTCGCTGGTCCAGGAGAAGAAAGTTGCATCCACCATGGAAATCCACAGCAGAATTGGACAGGCGGCCACTGCGTTCGCCTCGCTCAAATGGTGTCTGTGGAAGAGGACCAACATTTCCACAAAGACTAAAATCCGACTCTTCCGGACTTTGATCCTGCCCATTCTTCTTTACGGATCGGAAACATGGATTTGTCTCAAGTTAGATTTGAACAAACTTGAGGTATTCCAAATGCGATGCCTGCGGCAGATCTTGGGCATCTCTCTTCGCGACCGCATCACTAATGATACCATCCGCGCCAGATGCCAACAGCAACCAACCATTGCCGACCAAATCCAGAAGCGAAGGCTCAGATGGTTTGGCCACGTATGTAGAATGGGCACGAACAGAATACCATCCACACTCCTTTGGAGACAACGACCCACCCAATGGAGCATCCAACGGACCGCGCCTAGGAAAACGTGGGCCAATCAAGTGGAAGATGACTTGAAGAGCCGACGTCTCGACCTTAACCAGGCCAGGACTGAAGCCATGGATCGTAAGGTATGGAAGAACATCACAGAGCAAGTCCGAAACCCTGCGGCACCTACAGCAGCATACTGGTTGCGTGGCCAACCGCCTCCCCCAGCTGCCAGCTAAGGACCAAAGAAGAAGAAGAAGAAGCACAAATGTCAGGGAGGACTTCTTTACTCCTATTTTCAATGACCCTGAAAAAACACAGTGATGTGCCTTGTTCAATCCCACCAAACACCCAGTGCCCGTTCACTCTTTTTCCTCTATTATACTTCCTCTTTCCAAACTTGCTCTCATCAGTTTCAACCACCACATCCTTGCTACCTATCATACTCCTTTCTCTCAAGCACAGCTCCACACACACCTCTCTACAAAAACTGTGCCAGTCATTCATCGTGGTTTGACTCACACCCATCTCACTCAAAACATATTCACATGGTACCTTCTCCGCCCAATAATGAGTGAGAAGAAGACCTCAATCATTCTTAATCTACTTTCGAAAAACCACAATCCCTTGCGTACAGACCTTTTAACCTGATGAGGATTGGCCCCTTTCTTCCTGCACACCCACTCAACTCCATCTGTAAGGTCCTTTCGCTCAGCCAATCCATCGAACATCCACACCAAAAACACTTATACTCAGAAATAATCAAATTCACACTCATACACCATTAAACCGCAGCCTTACATCTGTCCCTTTCCAAACCATGCAACATTCTTGCACTCACTCCATTGGGATTGAACAAAAGGTCAAAAAAAAAAACACAAAAAGAAATTAAAAAAAAATAAGAAAATGTGGCAGCAATACATAGCAGCAAAAAACAACGAAACAGTTTACCTGCAAGATGGAACAGGATAACGACACAGGAACGCAGGACTAAATAAGCAACCACATGCCAAGCAGCAACAAACGAACAGCACAGACCAGAAACCTGCATCCAAATGAAACCATACGCAACAAATTTCACATTTAGCGCTGCAGTGACGTCTGCCTGAAACGAAGAGAGGGATGCAGTGAGTGGGCGGAGTCACAACCTATCAATCACTGCTTTCCCCCATTCTCACAGCCAATTAGAATGGTGTACTGTTAACTGGAGTTCAGCGGTAACTTTATTTGCTTAGAATGCACTGAGTTTCTGCAGTAAAATTTGCGGTGCTTTGTGTGAATTGTAAAGATGATTCAACATTCAACATCTAAAAGCATTTCCCATCCTCCCAATATGAGGATTCCATTGTTATCCTCTTGATGATGATCAAGTAAACTGTTTTGTTTACTTGATCATCATCATGAAGTTGATGACCTTTCAATGCTTTTTTTTTTTTTTTTTTTATTATTGAGGTGGCCAAAAATCTAAAGCAGTCAGATGAGTAATATAAGGATAATGTTCAAAGATTTCAAATCCAAGTTTTGCAGTGGCATCAGTGCTACTATAAAACTTCCGTACACAGTGTGATCACTTTTAAACACTTGCACCTATTTGTAAAACTCTCCTTATCTGGCACAGTGGTTGCAATTATTGTAGTTATCCACAGCACAAAAAAGGCATTGTTGATATCTAGATGGAAGGAAATGATGGGGTTTTTCATGGCTGAGTTTGTTGCTGGGTTGTGTGATCTTTCCTTTCAGAAACATGGATTATTCATGCTGCAAAACTAGCCACTGACCGTATGTAATTTACAGATAATATATGGGTTCCTCATTGCTTTAGTTGCTTCACTACACTTTGCTGCTTATCCCCATTGTTCCATTTGTCATACCCTGGGTTATCAACGAGCTCCTCCATCTCTATTTGTCTATTGCCATCTCTTCCTGTGATTTCTCTCTCACTCTCAATCGTTCTCTGCCTAATAGTCTTCAGTCTGCCTTTTTCTACTACCATTCCATCTTTTCTGTTTTATGAAGTTCTCTGAGTGTAGCTTTTGAGAAACATTTATATCATCTTGCCATACATACAAATCAGATTTGTGACACTTTTCCTTTGGAATTATATGCTTCAGCATACTGCTGTTCATTATGTCAGTTGATTTCAAAAATTTGGTATTTTGGTATTATTAACTGATGCAAGGAATTGAGATTATCTAGCATCATTCAAAAGAAAAATTACAGATGTAATTCAATTCACTCAATTTACCTACTTCTTTTAAGTACACCTAAACCTCTTTTTATGCAAATTTTTTTACGCAAATTCAGAGTTACACGAATTGGGATATCAAAAATAATTTTTTTTACGCGATTTTTATTCACTTTTGCACTACCAACCTAAAGTCTAAGTTAGGAAAAAATCCGTAATTCAAGAAAATTCTAAGAATTTTGTAGAATCTAATTCTTGTTTCAATTAAAAAAATTATAAATTCCTCGAATTACATAACTGACTGCGCATAAACAAAAAAAAAAACCAAAAAAAAAAAAAAAACCAGCAGTTGTTTGCAGTTTGAATTTGGTTTCTCATATCAACTTAGAAAATTCTTGCGAATTTCATTTATTGGGAATTCCCCGAATTACATAACTGACTGCGCATAAAAAACAGTTCTTAGCAGTTTGAATTTGGTGTTTGAGTAGACAAACTAAACGAGTATTTTGCATCTACATTCACACATGACGAGTTATTCAGGAAGGGGAATGCAGTAGGTGAAGTAAACACTGGCAATGAGCTAGATGATTTTGTAATAACTGAGAGGAAAGTGGAGGAGAAATTGTTGAGGATAAACATAAAAAAGGCACCCGGGGTGGATGGGCTCTATCCAGTTATATTAAAGGAGGCAACAAAGGAAGTAAGCAAACCCCTAGCCATAATTATGAGAGCTTCTTTGGACTCGGGGGGGAGGTACCCATAGACTGGAGATGTGCAGATGTAACCCCAATTAACAAAGGAGGATCAAAGGCTGACACAAGTAATTATAGACCTGTGAGTTTAACTTCTGTTCCAGGAAAATTAATGGAGGCACTGGTTAAAGAAGCACTGCAGGATCATCTAGATAAGAATTCAGTTATAGATCAGACACAGCATGGTTTTGTTAAGGGAAGGTCTTGCCTGACCAATTTGATTGGATACTATGACGTAGTCACAAAAGAACTGGATGCCGGGAATAACTTTGATATTATATATTTGGATCTTAGAAAGGCTTTTGATACTGTTGCACATGGACCGACTGTTGCACAAATTGGAGCAGTGTGGCATTGGTGGCAAATTGCTGCTATGGATAAAGGGATGGTTGAGTGGCAGAAGACAGAGCGTGGTAATCAATGGACACTGCTCAACGTGGACTAATGTTATTAGTGGAGTTCCTCAAGGTTCAGTGTTGGGTCCATTTTTGTTTTCTGTATTTATAAATGATATTGATGATGGCATATCAAGCTTAATGTCCAAGTTTGCAGACGATACAAAGGTTGGCAGGGTTGTTAAGGACACTACTGATGCTATGCTGCTGCAACAGGATCTGAAAGGTTGAGCAGATGGGCTGAGAGGTGACAAATGAAGTTTAACATTGACAAATGTAAAGTACTACATATGGGAAACAGTAACCCCAGAGCAAAGTATCAACTCTGTGGTACTACACTGACAGTGGTAGAGAATGAAAAGGACCTGGGGTAATTGTGCAGGCAGATATGAAGTTCTCTGAGCAGTGCAGACGAGCTGAAAAAGTAGCTCATGGTGTCTTGTCAATGATATACAGGAATTTTTTTTAGGAGGGATAGGGAGGTGATTATTCCCTTGTATAAGGCAATGGTCAGGCTACACCTTGAGTACTGTATACAGGTCTGGAGGCCTCATTTCAAGAAGGATGTAGAGCTGTTGGAACGAGTACAGAGAAGGGCAACACGATTAGTACTGTATACAGGTCTGGAGGCCTCATTTTAAGAAGCGAAGAAGTTAATGATAATGATCAAGATAATCCTACTTTTACTGCTGATATAATTAAAGAAGGTCTTAAACTGGCCAGTAATTTAGGCAATTATTTTGTCCGACATGATCCAAATGAAGAACGTGCTGGGAAGTTTTCACATGAGCTTAAGTTGTTAATGTTTTCATACTTTTGTTCAAGATATGACAAAAGAAGAATTCCACAAGTTGAGGTGGAAGTCGATGATGATAATACCATATCTAGTAGTTCTAGTGATATTACAGTCTCACGAAAATGAAAGCCTTTGCGTTTATTGTCAGAAACTGATAGCGAATAACATAATTTTTTAATAGAATCCTTAGCAAACAACTGAGATGAATGTTTTTTTTTTTTAAGTTATTAAAATTCATTATATGTATGTGTGTTCTCCATGAAATGTAAATAAAAGTCTTATGATCATAACAAATTTAATGTTTGTTTTTTTCATTATTTTTCTTATATTTCAGGTTTGGAACCAATCTTCACTTTTTCTGTGGAGTCAGTATTCTTTTTACGCATAATTTTTAGGAACGTATCTAGGTGGTTTAGGTGTATATGACTAATTTATGCTTAGATTTCAGAAAAGCTTTTGACAGTTGTACATAAGCGATAGCTAATACAAATTGGAGTACTGTGACATTAAGAGCAAGTTACTGCTATGGATAAGACAGAGAATGGTTATCAATGGGCATTGCTCATCTTGGATTAATGTTATTAGCAGAGTCCCTTAGGGTCCAGTGCTTAGCCTATTGTTTTCTATATTTATTAATTATATTGATGGAGAATTAATGTCTAAGTTTGCAGATGATACAAAGGTTGGCAGGGTATGCTACTGCAACAAGATCTATAAAACTTAGGCAGATGGGCTGAGAAGTGGCAATTGAAGTTTAATATTTACAAATGCAAGGTACTTCACATGGCCAGCAGTCAGTAATTCCCAGATTAACATTACAACTGCGTGGCTCCAACTCAGGGTAGTGGAGAACGAAAAAGATCTGGGGATAATTGTGCATTTAGATATGAAGTACTTTGAGCAGTGCAGACAGGCTGCCAGGACTGCTTTTAGGGCTTTGTTAATGATATACAGGAATTTTGTCAGTATGCACAAGAAGGTGATTATTCTGTTGTATAAGGCAATGGGCCACATCTTCAGTGCTACATATATGTTTGGAAGACTCGTTTTTTTGTGGAAGGATGTAGATCTGTTTGAGTGGGTGCAAAAAACAGTGGCAAGATTAGTGAGGGACGCAAAATGTGGTGGAAAGGCTTCAGTTTGGCAAATTTCAGTATCTGGAGACTAAGCATTTGAAAAATCTGACTGAGGTGTTTAAGGCCTTGAATGGATTGAGTAAACTCAGTGTTGATGGAATCCTTCTTTGTTCTTATACTACACACATTAAGGAGGCATAAATTTTCAAATTGAGGAAGGATGGTTGTAGAGTTGGATGTGTAGAAATTTGCCTTAAGCCAGTGGATAACTGATTGCTGGAATAAGCTTCTATCTCATACTGTATAATCTTGCATCATTGTCACTACTACTATCAGAGGATGCGTTCATGTCTGTATTATATGTTTACTAGATTTACAACTGAGGAATTGCTCACATACTTTTCCCATATCATTTTGGAAGGAATTAAAAATATATATATATGATAATATATAATAATTTATAATTATTATTATAAGTAAATAATAATTAATTTATATTGTATGTCAACTATTTATTGAATTTTCTTATATTCTCAAATATGAAAGATAAAATTATAAAATTAAAAGAAATAAAATCTAATAACTGATCGTGACATTTACATTTCATCTTATCCTTCAATTCTATTCAAGAGTAAATAATTCTGCCCTGGCATTTTTTAATAGGTGGATTTGTAGAGCTAGATCGGTGTAGAAACTTTTCAGTTAAAAAAGCTTCATGGGAAAATGTAAAGGCTGTTGCACTCCCTCTGAATAAATATACACAGTAAGTATGACAAGTGTGATTTATATTTATAAGCAATCATTTTTCTTTTTAAACTCTTCTTATACTGGTTTATTCAGTTATCATAGACTCCACTGACCAATGGATTCTGTGATTGAAACACATCGTCTTTCAATGGTAGGTTCTGAAGTAATTATGAAAATAGATTACACATTATCATATAATAAGTGAGATATTTTGTGACGATAACACTAACCCAACAAAAAATGTTTTTTGTCTTACTTCCACAATGGAAATATGTGATTCTGGAGGAAATAAATGCACTGATTCCGAAAATCAATATAAAAAGTCTAACATGTCTACATCAAAAGATGTACCAACATTTAATATTAAAATAAAGGGATATATACGTATAATTCAAGTTTGTAATATAAGTGTAAAAAAATATTATACGTTCTCTGTGATTCATTTGACTTCAGAAAAAATATCATAGATTATAGTGAAATAGTTATATTTCAATAATATATAATCAGCATATCTGTAATTGTTCTTAAAAACATTTGCTACAAAGGGATTTTCTCTTGTATTTCTGCTTACTCTCCCTCGTAAGGAACCAGCAGTAATCTCCCATCATTACAGGATCCCAGCGACCTTGGTACCGCTTTTCCATTGGGGAAATGTCTTGATGAAAACTCTCCCCTTATTTATTACTCATATCTCCCAGATTTTTGGGGGAAATTTTGAGATGGGAATGGAGAAAATGAATATTCAACGACATTCAACAACCCATGTTTTTGTAGCACTCAAGTAAATTAGACACCAACATTTCATAGTTTTCTTCTTTCCTATTACCCATTAAGGGATGCGCATGGTCTGCAATGCATCTATACGTATCTCCTTAAATGATCACCAAGCTGTCAATTTAATCTCCTTTAACTAGATTTCAAACACGCTGTCTTTCAGGAGTTTCCTAATTTGGGGTCCTAAAAAATTCCTTAAGTTTTAAGGAATTTTTTAGGACCCCAAAAAATCCCCCCCCCCCCGCAAACCAATAACCTTAAAATCATTGCATACGTTCCAACCATAATCCTGGTATTTTATAGTATGTAGAACCTTAGGCATGCTTTCATGGCTTTCTTTAAGTCCAACTGAATGAAACACAGGAACTGATTAAAGTTTGTTGCCATTATGAAGCAAATCTGCTTTAAAACTTAATTCTGAGGCATCTATGAATAAACGCCATTCATCTGACTTAGGCACGACACCTAGTTCTTTCAGAAGTCCAGTAATGTCTTTGCAAAAACACATACTGCCCTCCGTAGCAAACAAAATATTTCAAAAACTTTTCGTACCTCAAGTGTTACGGGCTGCACCCTCCTACCCTTGAGGGGCTGTATATCTTTGGAGGATAGATTTACAATCCTGAGAAAATGTCATGATCAGTTAATACTTGGAAAACCTTGGCACAACCTACAAAAATCCTCACCAAAAAAGCTACGTGTGCTCTCTTGAAATTGTAAATTTTTGCATCGGAATTTGAACCTAAGACCCATAGGTAGAAATCCAATTATGTTTATCACAAAATCAATTGATAAAATTAAGAGAATTAGCTTATATCTGTTAAAATAAATCAGTATATCATACATTACTGGCTAGATTATGCAAAATTGACATATTTTGGTAAAACTAACTCCCCTCTATATTTAATAACTGTGACGTGGTGTGAAACTATCATTGTGATTTTCGAAATCTATGCATAAAAATTGGTTAAAAACAGCATTTAATTTTTTGGAGCTAAAAATAGTGTTGGCTAGTGTAATGGTATTTGAAGAGCAATACACAATTTATTAGTGTGATCCATAAAATAGTTTTATCCAAGCAGAATGTGCATTTATTTTGGTACCTTGCATCTAGGAGACATTTAGTAATAATATTCATTATCATTGATTGCTACATTCACACTATTGATAAATTTTAATAAACTTTTTTTTAATGGAAACAGGTTACATTTTAATTGGATTACAGGCACTACTCGACTTACCTACTCAACTGGGTTTTTTCGTGTACGGAAGTCCGACTTCTGTCTTATAGATACTAAATACATGTACAGTACAACTCACCGAAATTATAACACCCAACAAACTTTACCTGGCAGTATGTACGGTATTGTTTACAGCTTTTTATGATTTGTAACTAAGTTAAATGAGGCTGAAAAAATTCACAATGAATAATAATATGGAGTACAGTATTTATTCAAAAGTAATTTAATCTAATACCTGTAAACAGTACTGTATAGTGTATAAACAAGATACAGTTTAAAAATACAATTTACAAAATTTAAACAGTAAAAAAGACAAGCAATCAATTACACACACAAATTACAATTAACACAAAATGCAGAAATTACAGTTAACATGAAACGCACAAACGAGATATGGAGTAAAAAGTTTACAAAGCTTAAAAAATAGGAATAGAGAGATGATTCTGAAAATTTATGTTTCTTATGTGATTAAAGATTTCGTGGAAGGGAAAACACATCTCACATAATAACGTAAAAACCCACAGAATTCCAGCTATTGGTATTAATGCAAATGGAATAAGATCAAGTGTACTACCCATTTATAATAGATTGCACTAACAAAAAAGCCCAATAAACCGGAAACTGCAAATTGTTTTATGGTAGTGACCTCCAGAAATGTGCTTTAGAACAATATCATGAAGGCGTTAAAAATTGATTATTATAACCACTAAACGTAGCAGTAAATGGTGTTGGAGTAGGATTTTTTAGGAGCATCAACGACTAAAGCTATATTACTCCATTTATACTGTCTGTAAATTGTGTTTTCTGTGGTTGATCTTCTGGTTTACGGGACAATAAATGGTGAAAGTGTAGTGCATTTTAAATATTGGATTGGTTTTTTGAAATTTGATTCTGTAAAGCAGCTGATTCTAGTGATCACGTTAACCGGCACCTACTTATTTTTGTGATTGTCTCCAATCGGATGACATAGTCCTTCCTCTCAGCCAGTAGCAGTGTTTGTGAACATGTTGGCCGCATATTTTGTTTTTGCATCCTTTAGTTGAAAATGATTTTTGCATTGTGTTTATTTGACATAAATTTATATAAAACTAAGTTCCATTATAAAAATGGCCTTTTAGAGAGATAAATAGTTTAGTTATATAGTGAAAATTTTGAGTATTGGAACAAATTGCCAAAAAACAATGTGTTATTTGGTTTGCATTACATTATTTTCACGATACGATAGTGTTTCTGGAATGGGTTAATATTGTAAAGCCGCCATACACAGCAGCCGATTTTGGCACTTTGCGCACTTGGTTCAAAACTGCCAATATATTTTTGATATACAGTATGTTTAGTAATTTTGAGAAGCTTTGTGTGTAAGTTGTTTATACATAAGTAGAGGAGTGCCTGTATTGCAAACCTAGTTTGATTTTATTTGGATGACTGTATAACTTGTATGATATCAAGTTGAGGTTAAGTCTTTGATTTTTCTTCCTCAAACACCAAATATATAAAATGTATTGCTGAGGAGCAAAAATTTCATGTGAATTTTATGCCTTTTTATGTTTAGTCACTAAAGAGTTGTCTATTCTACCATGCTAAGGTTTACTCTGTTTATCACTGTTCTTTAAATTTCTACCTGTTTTATACTAGTAGTAGCAGCAAATGATGCAAGAAAGCAAACTTATATAGCATCAGCAAAAAAAAAAAAAAAAAAACTACCTACTTCTCCAATCCATACCCTCCAAGAATTTGTCTAGTTCTTTCTTGAATTTATTCAAACCATCCACTTCCATGACAACAGATGGAAGCCTATTCCAACAATAAACCACCTGCTGGCTGAAGGCAAACTTCCATACATCTATCCTGCAACCATCCTTCCTCAACTTGAATTTGTGCCCCCTTGTGTGTGTAGTCTCAGCAAGAGGAAGAATGTCATCAACATTTAGCTTACTCAATCCATTCAAGGCCTTAAACAATCAGATCTCTCTGGAGATGCCTAGTCTCCAGATGCTGCAATTTGCAGAACTGAAGCTTTTCTTGATAAGAGCACCCTTTGGTATTATCTCCTTTAGCTCTAACTAGAGGTGATAACACTTAAGGCTTTCAGTCCTACCTATCCAAAGTAAATTTGCCATCTCTGCCACTGAGAGGTTTGCTCTTCTATCTAGAATGTTAAACTATCAGTCTTGGCCTACTTTTTAACACTCTTGAAATGTATTGGTTAAAGACAAAATGGCATCTATCCATGAACAGAATCTGACAAGTTGGCTTCACTGAGATGTCCACTTCTTTCCGCAGCTCTGCACAGATGGTTGCTGCATCATAGCATTATATGAGAGGTAGACTCTTCCTTTCTATGTGAGCACAAGCTGCTTCCCAATAGACCAAGAAAATGATTCATGGCCAAGCCATGCCCTGTCAATAGGAAAGTGGCATTCAGGCCAAACTGCAACCAAGGTACCGTCTTGGTATTTATAATATGAATATTGGCCTTTACCTGTAGACCTTTGTCAGACACTTCCCAACACCCTTGCTACTCACTATATAATTCCTTTAACATTCTTCTCTCTTCATTCTTAACATGAGCCCTGGTATAGAGTCTACTACTTTTCAGGCATGGATGATGTTCAGGAGCTCGTTGTGACGTTGGTCTTAGTTCAATACACCAAACAGTTATATAATATAACCAGAGCAACAATATAATATGATCATCAATTGTATAATATGACGAAAACAACTATATAATATAACCAGGAGATCATGTGGAAGTTTGCTGTCATCTGCAAGGCCTACATGGAGACTGTGACATCCAATTTAGGGGTAGAATTTTTTTCAGCCTGGTCTGTACTTGTTAACAGGAGAGACTGCGTCTACAGGGATGGGATACACTTAAATATAAAGGGTGCAAGAATATTTGCTGATGCTATCGAGGCAGTGTTAGGTGGGTCGGAAAACTGCTAGCTTGGCGGGATACAAAGACTAATCTATTAGTCCTTGTATTAATCTATTAACAGTAGCCACTGACAGAGGTGAAAGTAATTCTTGCACTGCTTCTATTGGAATGAGCAGCAGTCTGGAAAACAAGATTCAGGGTATTTCATAGACTGCTGGGAATCATTGCGGTACAAGTAAACACAAGTTGTGTTAGGGTAGCTAAGAATAGGAACAGGTGCATGTATACTTGTGTATACACCAATGCTAGGAGTTTGGTAAATAAATTTGATGAATTTGAGGTATTGCTCAAAACATCAAAGGCAGATATTGTTATATCAGAGACATGGTGTCACACAGATATAACAAATGCAGAACTGGAATTTGGGGAGTACAATGTGTACAGAAATAAGGTAAGGTAAATGATACATATAAGCTGGTCTGTAACCAAGTTGCAAAGGAGATTAGGCAGGCAAAGGCAGATTATGAGAAATCTCTGGCAAAGAGTTCTTTCCTATGTAAATTCTAGAAGGAAAGGGATGAATCAAATTGGTGCACTGCATATTGATGGTTAAACTATTGAAGATCCTGCTCAGGCGGATAACAAACTAAATGAGTATTTTGCATCTACATTCACACATGAGGAATTATTCAGGAAGGGGAATGCCAGAGGTGAATTAAACTCTGGCAGTGAGCTAGATGATTTTGTAATAACTGAGAGGAAAGTGGAAGAGAAATTGTTGAAGATAAACATAAAAAAGGCACCCAAGGTGGATGCGATCTATCCAGTTATATCAAAGGAGACAGCAAACCCTTAGCCATAATTATGAGAACTTCTTTGAGCTCCGGGGACGTACCCATGGACTGGAGATGTGCAAATGTGACCCCAATTCGCAAAGGAGAATCAAAGGACAACACAAGTAATTATAGACCTGTTAGTTTAACTTCTATTCCAGGAAAATTAATGTAGGCACTGGTTAAAGAAGCACTGCAGGATCATCTAGACAAGACTTCAGTTATAGCTCGGATACAGTATGGTTTTGTTAAGGGAAAGTCTTGCCTGGCCAATTTGACTGGATACTATGATGTGGTCACAAAGGAACTGGAAGCAGGGAATAACTTTGATATCATATATTTGGATCTTAGAAAGGCTTTTGATACTGTTGCACATGGAAGACTGCTGCACCAATTGGAGAAGTGTGGCATTGGAGGCATATTGCTGCTATCGATAAAGGGATGGTGGAGTGGGAGAAGGCAGAGAGTGGTAATCAATGGACACTGCTCATCACAGTCGAATGTTATTAGTGGAGTTCCCCAGGGTTCAGTGTTGGGTCCATTGTTGTTTTATGTGTTCATTAATGATATTGATGATGGTGTATCAGGCTTAATGTCCAAGTTTGCAGACAATATAAAGGTTGGCAGGGTTGTTGATGACATTAATGACAGTATGCTGCTGCAGCAGGATCTAGAAAAGTTAAGTAGATGGGCTGAGAGGTGGCAACTGAAGTTTAACATTGAAAAATGTAAAGAACTGCATTTGGGAAGCAGTAACCCCAGAGTAACCTATCAACTTTGTGGTATAACACTGACAGTGGTAGAGAGTGAAAAGGACCTGGGGTTAATTTTGCAGGCAGATATAAAGTTTTTTTAGCATTAGCATTAGCAGAGGCATTTGATGCAAGAAAGCAAGCTTATGCAGCATCAGCCAAAAAAAAAAATAAAGTAAAATAAATAAATAAAAAATAACCACTTCCACTTCACCCCTCTGTTCATTCGAAATACCTGTCCAGCTGAGCCTTAAACTTATTTAGGCTATCAACTTCCACGACAAGGGATGGAAGTCTGTTCCACCTACCAACCACCCGCTGGCTAAAGGCAAATTTCCGCACAATCTATCCTACATCTGTTCTTCCTCAATCTGAATTTATGTCCTCTCAGGTGATTATTCTGAGCAAGAGGAAGAATCCCATCAGCATTGAGCATGCTCAAACCATTCAAGGCTTTGTACACCTCTATCAGATCACCTCGCTGGTGCCTAGTCTCCAGACACTGTAATTCGCAAAATTTTAGCCTTTCTTCGTAAGAGCACCCCTTTGTTCCATTCACTAATCTTGTTGCCCTTCTCTGTACTCATTCCAGCAGCTCTACATCCTTCAAGAAATCAGGCCTCCAGGCCTGTATACAGTACTATATATCATTGACAATACACCATGAGCTACTCTTGCAGCCCGTCTGCACTGCTCAGAGAACTTCATATCTGCCTGCACAACCACCCCCTGGTCCCTTTCATTCTCTACCACTGCCAGTGTAGTACCACAGAGTTGATACGTTGCTCTCGGGTTGCTGTTTCCCATATGTAGTACTTTACATTTGTCAATGTTAAACTTCATTTGCCACCTCTCAGCCCATCTGCTCAACCTTTCCAGATCCTGTTGCAGCAGCATAGTGTCAGTAGTGTCCTTGACAACCCTGACAACCTTCGTATCGTCTGCAAACTTGGACATTAAGCTTGATATACCATCATCAATATCATTTATAAATACAGAAAACAATAAAGGACCCAATACTGAACCCTGAGGGACTCCACTAATAACATTAGTCCACGATGAACAGTGTCCATTGATTACCACTCTCTGTCTTCTCCCCCTCAACCACCCCTTTATCCATAGCAGCAATTTGCCTCCAATGCTGCACTGCTCCAATTTGTGCAGCAGTCTTCCATGTGCAACAGTATCAAAAGCCTTTCTAAGATCCAAGTATATAATATCAAAGTTAATCCCTGCATCCAGTTCTTTTGTGACCGCATCATAGTATCCAATCAAATTGGTCAGGCATGATTTCCACTTAGCAAAACCATGCTGTGTCCGAGCTATAACTGAAGTCTCGTCTAGATGATCCTGCACTTCTTTAACCAGTGCCTCCATTAATTTTTCGGGAACAGAAGTTAAACTCACAGGTCTATAATTACTTGTGTCAACCTTTGATCCTCCCTTGTGAATTGGGGTCACATTTGCACATCTCCAGTCCATGGGTACCTCCCCTGAGTCCAAGGAAGCTCTCATAATTATGGCTAAGGGTTTGCTTACTTCCTTTGCTGCCTCCTTTAATATAACTGGATAGATCCCATCCACCCCAGGTGCCTTTCTTGTGTTTATCTTCAACAATTTCTCCTCCACTTTACTCTCAGTTATTACAAGATTCTCTAGCTTACTGCTAGAATCGAATACACCTCTGGCATTTCCCTCGCTGAATAACTCCTCATGTGTGAATGTCAATGCAAAATATTCATTTAATTTGTTAGCTACCTGAGCAGGGTCATCAACAGTTGACCCATCGATATCAAGTGGACCAATCTGATTTATCCCCTTCCTTCTAGAGTCTACATAAGTAAAGAACTCTTTGCTGTTTTTCTTCGCAACCCTTGCCAAGGATCTCTCGTAATCTGCCTTCGCCTGCCTAACCTCCTTTGTAACTTGTTTACAGATCAACTTGTATCTATCATAGGCTTCTGTGTCACGTGTTAATTTGTATGTATCCCATGCATTTTTCTTCTCTGCCATATGCCTCATTAGTTCATCTGACATCCATTTAGGCCTAAACCTTGAACAATATTTCTTAGTTGGTATTTAAAGCCTACTAGCTTCCAAGATAAGTTCTTTGAATTTGCTGTTGGTAACATCATCAGTTGATCCCACTGTATAGAATTTAAATACTGTCTCAGTCCATCGTAGTCGGCTTTACGAAAGCAATACCCCTTCCCTTTGCCCCTAATGGTAGTTACCTCTTTGAGTAACTACCACTTCAGAACACTGTGATCACTGCCACCTAATGGTTCATTTATCTGCAGATTCTTAATGTATGAAGAATCACTACTGATAATCAAATCAAGAGTATTACACCCTCTAGTTGCCTCCCGAACATGCTGATGTAGAAAAACAATCATCCAATAAATCCACAAAAGCCTTGCTAGTGTGTGAGTGAGCAGCCCCCAAATTCCAGTCAATATCTGGGAAATTAAAATCCCCCATTATAAGACTCTCTGATTTACTGGCCCACTCTATTTCTCTGTACAGTTTCTTATTATACTCATCAGTGTCATTAGGCCTGTAGCACACTCCTACTCTCAATTTTGATCTCCCAATGCCTAAGTTACACCAAACTGACTTGACACTGCACTGTCCAGCGATGTCGACTGGCTTCACTTCCTTGGATTTTATGTGTTTCTTAACTAATAGCATAACCCCTCCTCCCGTCCTATCCTGTCTATCCTTTCTGTAGGCATTGTACTCCCCAAATTCCAGTTCAGCATTCCTTATATCTGTGTGACACCACGTCTCTGAAATCCCAACAATATCTGCCTTTGATGTTTTGAGCAATACCTGAAATTCATCAAATTTATTTACTAAACTCCTAGCATTGGTGTACATGCAAGTATACATGCACCTGCTCTTCCTCTTAGCCACCCTACTACTGTTATTCTGTCAGTCCTTGTATCCCCCCAATCTAGCAGTTTTCCGACCCACTTAACACTGCCTTGATAGCATCAGCAAACATTCTTGCACCCTTTCTATTTAAGTGTATCCCATCCCTGTAGAAGCAGTCTCTCCTGTTAACAAGTACAGACCAGGCTGAAAGAAATTCTACCCCTTGAGCCCTGCACAATCTTTCCAGGGCCGAATTGATCGACAGGGCTCTCATTATATACTCCCTCCTATCGTGTCTGGGCAGAATTGCAGACACTTTCAAATTCAACCCTAATTCACGGCTTTTTTTCATCAGTGACCTGTACTTGTTAAGTAATTCCGCCGGTCTCCTACTCTTAATATCATTAGTGCCAACGTGTACAACTATATCACCTTTCGTGCCCTTAAAAGATTATATCCACCTTACAACGTCATCAACCTTTTCCCCTGGCAGACATACCCTGGTCCTGTTCCACCTATCCTTTTTACAAAGCATGTTTCCTGTTTCCCTGACAATAGAGTCACTAACAACTACTAGTTCCTTTGGGACCAGCGCATTCTGCCTTGGGGGGTGCCGCTGTGTTGCACGATGACTAAGTGCAAGCTCTGGCATTGGTGTGGGTAGCTGAGAGCTTGATGGGCCCCTCACTTGTAATTCTTCGAGGGCATCCACCCTGTCCTTCAAGCTCTCATATAGGCCCATAACAATGCTGAGTTGTCACCTGATTTCCTTACACTCCTTGCGTTGCGCACATACAAAGACATCCCCCATGGCAGCATCATGTCCCATACCTGACTGCTCTGCAAACATCAAGCAAATAGTGCATCTTAAAAGGCTGTGATTCAGAGGCCAACTTCCCCCCCCCTCAGTTCTCCCCTGAGCCACAGCATTCCCATTAGCTTGAGCCTTTTGCTTTGCTGCTCTGGTTTGAGTCATGATTTCGATTTACTT
This sequence comes from Mastigoproctus giganteus, assembly GCF_048544385.1. NCBI lineage: Eukaryota > Metazoa > Arthropoda > Arachnida > Uropygi > Thelyphonidae > Mastigoproctus > Mastigoproctus giganteus. The sequence continues at coordinate 202,033,884 of NC_143581.1, read as the reverse complement.
TCAATAAAATTTCAATTTCAGTACAAAATTAAATCCTAAACTTGTATCCCAACACAGTTATAACGCTATATTTATGTTTCAGTAACAAGTGTTATCTACGAGCGTTATCTACGAAATATTGACGTTTCAGTAACGAGTGTTATCTACGAAATATTGACGTTTCGGTAACGAGTGTTATCTACGAAATATTTGTTTCAGGAACGAGTGTTATCTACGAAATATTTATGTTTCAGTAACGAGTGTTATCTATGAAATCCCTTTATATAACTTCCGTATCAAGTTATGTATTAATTATTTATTTTTACTAATTATTTATGTTACGTAACCTAAGTGGTTATATGTATAGTTAAAAGTACAATTTAATTGCCAATGAAGTTCGACAAGATTAATAGATTTTACTGATTAATTTTCCCGTAACAATGGCGGCCATTTACGAACAGTAAACACATGGATTTGATACCCTTTCCGATACTAAGTAATACCTACAAAATCTCTATCTAAGTTACTTTAAACTTAAGTACCGTAAATAGGAATATAAAGCTACTCTAGAAAATAAGTTAATATGTCAATTTAAATTAATAAAGCAGAAAATAAATCAGAAAAAACTTCTCTGTTCCAAGAGCGGCAGAAAGGCACGTCCGCACAGGCAACTCACGTCCTCAGACCTCAGATTTTTGCCTACAAAATTTTTGCCTTTCTAAGCAGTGCAGACGATTTGCAAGAGTAGCTCATGGTGTCTTGTCAATGATATACAGGAATTTTTCTAGCAGGCATAAGGAGGTGATTATCCCCTTTTATAAGGCAATGGTCAGGCCACACCTTGAGTACTGTATACAGGTCTGGAGGCCTCATTTTAAGAAGGATGTGGAGCTGTTGGAATGAGTACAGAGAAGGGCAACAAGATTGGTGAGAGGAACAAACGGGAGCTCATACCAAGAGAGGATTAAGTTCTGCAAGTTGCAGCATCTGAAGACTAGGCACTTGCGAGGTGATCTGATTGAGGTGCATAAAACCTTGAATGGTTTGAGTCTGCTCAATGCTGATGGGATTATTCCTCTTGCTTAGAATAATCACCTGAGAGGGCATAAATTCAAATTGAGGAAAGACAGATGTAGGTTAAATGTGCTGCAGTTTGCCTTTAGCCAGCAGATAGTTGGTTGGTGGAACAGACTTCCACCACAGTTGATAGCCTAAATAAATTTAAGGCTGAACTGGACAGGTATTTGGATTGAATGGGGGGGGGGGAAATGGGAGCATTTTTTTTTTTTTTTTTTTTTTGTTTTTTTGGCTGATGCTGCATAAGCTTGCTTTCTTGCATCATATGCCTCTACTAATGCTGATGCTAATTTGTACCAAGAAGAGTGAATCTTTGATATTAAGGCAAGTGCTTAGTTATAGAATTTTCAGGGAGATTGCCTGATTGCTCACTACTGGAAAAATAGTTATCATTGATACAGTCTCTTTTTGCTGAAATTTCTCATTTTCCCCTTCACTGAATTTCCTGGAAATTGAGTTTGAATGGACAAATGCTACTGCTTACACTGATGACCTTGCAATATTAATAAGGGAAATACTAGGTCTCTGCCATTGTTTTGGACAAAGTAATTAATTGGAGTAAAAAATAACAAAGGGATGTCCATATGAGGAGAGGCTATAAATGCTTGGGTTATAGAGCTTAGAAACTAGGCATCTCGCTGGGATATAATTGTAGTGTCTAAGACACTTGGGGAGTGGAGGAAGCAATTTGAATGATAATAGAATTTTCACAGTGAAATGGGTCATAGTTCATAGTGTTACAGTTTAAATGGCACCTGGGGTCTCCCGCAACTTCACATTGAAATGAATTGATATTGAAATGGGATACAAAAACAACAGAGTGAAAATGTATAAACTTGTTGGGGCAACTGATAAACCAGACATAAAAATTTGTTTGGTCAGCATTTTGTTGACCATTGGAATAAACTGCATTCCCAGGTAGTTGACATTTACAATCTGGTAAGAAATTTAAGGAACAGCTTGGATCACTTCAATCATATGTGGTGGGAAGAGTATTATGATATGAGGGAAAATGGTTATATGTATAGACATGTGATTGTATTTTTCCTTTGGTTCCATTGCATCAAAAAGCCTTTACTAATACAAAATTTGCCATCTGTCACTGGACACATCAGGTAAGGAATTTATAGCTAAAAGTGAATTTGTGATTCAAGACATGAAGATTCATAAGAGCATTTCACAAATTCAAAAATAAGCAGACCACACTTCTCACATTGAGTATTCTAGTAATGCTAATAATAACCATTATTTCTTTTAATATATATTTTTAATTTCAGGTGTGGTACTGAGGACAGTGTAATAAAAATGAACGAAGTTTTCAAAATTATGCTAGAGGTTAAGAATACTGGAAACTGGAAGAATGCCATTAATCAGCTGGATAGGTTTTCTGGCTAACTTCAAAATGTCATCAGTGTTTATTTGAAAGGACAGCTTAAGTAAGTTTACGTAACCAGACTTTTGTAACCCAAACTTTTGCACAACTGACTTGATGAATGATATTTTTCTTTTTATAGAACTACTAGTAATTAATTTTATTTTATGCTTTTATTTTGTATTTTTCAACCATTAATATAAGCTTGCTTGACTTGACTTTTTTTAATGCTTCAGCTACAGGGCTGTGGCTGCTGTTTCCTTATTTCTAGTCTCCCACTTGCTGTCCTCATGGCTGTGATGCCTGCAGGCAATACAGCGATGGGGGTATCAAGTAGAAGTAGTTATGCAACTTTCTTTTCTCACACAAAAAACTTGTAGCTCCTTGAACATTCTCCATTCAGCATTTATACTTCATATAGTTGCTAATTGATCCCACTGAACTGAACTCGAATTACATACAAGGCCTTGAAATTCCCTTGAAAAAATGAAAGTTGTTGATATATCCAGTATTAATACAGTGTAGTCATTGCCTGCTAGTGGCTCCTTTATTTGAAGATTCTTAAATGTCCAATGAATTTTTAGCAGTTACTAGATGAAGAATATTGCTTTCTCTTTGGTATCTCTAACACACCGATACAGCTAATAGTCCTGTAACAGGTGGTTTAAACTAGAAATGTATTTCCACAGAGTGAATGACCAATCCATAAGTTCCATTTAATTTATCTAAAATTGGAATTTCCCCCACAATAAAACATTATGATTATTATTAATAATAGCCAGTGATGCATAGAAGCCAGTACCATATTCCATATCAGGCTTATTCAATGAACAGTCCTTAAAAAAAAAAGTCTCACTCTGGCCTATTCAGGAATTTGTTTGACACTCTTTAAAATCTACTTATTGGTTCTACTTATGAAAGTAGTTCAGTGTGGGGAACTACACCATCTCCACTTCAATCTGTGATCACTCTTGAATAAGAACTGTGCAAGTCTCTGTGACTAAGTTGTAATTTATTACTGCAATTAACCTTTTGGCTGAAAGGGAAATTTTGTAGAGTCACTGTACAACTATCCTACCTTCATATAAGTGCATGTCCTTTAGTCCATGCCACATGTGAAAAAAAAAAAAAATATATCCTCATTATTTAATTTACTAATACCTCTCAAATCCTTTAAATATTCAACAAAGAGTTACCAGATATTGGGTCTCAAGACTGCAACCCACAAAACTAGTCTTTCTTTGTCTATCTATATAGGAATGCTTTTTTATATAAGAAACATTCTTTGCTTCTTTAACTGACTTTATTGCTAATATTATTGTTATTATAGGTACAGTGAAAGCTTCCTTAATGGATACCTCTCTAAAAGGGACACCTTGGTGGCACCTCCGTAGCCAGGTGGGAAGGAGCAGCAATGCGTAGCACATGCTTCTTGATTAGACCGGGGTTCGAGCCCGTCACCACCAAATACGGAGGATGCGGAAAGGTCAGGGAATGACCACCGCATATCCCGGAGCAACATGGCCTTAGTTGCTAATGCTCCTAAAAACCAAAATAACAACAATAACATAACATAATGACACCTTGGTGTGGTCACTGAGGCTAGAATTCCAATAGAAGCATTAGAAATTACATGTTAGATGGCCTCTCCAAAACAGTCACTCTCTAATACAGATGCAGACACTTGAATTGACATCCTTTTGATATTTTCAGCCTCCCTAGACAGGACACTTTCAAGAGTAATTGACACAAATTCATTTTCATTGGTCAAAATGCATTTGCCATGAAGGCTAATAAGGGGAAGGTCATTAGAGTAATACTAATTAGACTTGTGACGGTCATGGATTAATCATGTAACTGATGGCATAGTATGTAGTTAATACTGGTAAGGAATGTTTACAAATTTATTTGGACTGTTTGATGCATTTCCACTGTTGCTCCTCACTTAGCAAGGCAATTAAAAAAAAGAAAAAAAGAGGGAGAGAGTATTGTACCAAGTCTGTATACAGGATTCAGTTTGTGATAGTACCTGCAAAAAAAAAGTGTGAGAATAGAGCTATAGTATAGTTCTTTCAAGAAAACTAGCAATAAATTGCATAGATAATTTTGGCCAGAACTCATGGGGAATTTTCCTTGTCCACAAACCTTTACAGAAACTAAAACATTATTGTGTGACTAGGCTATACAATATAAATCTGAAAATGCTTCCAGGTGATAGAAGATAACTTAAAGTTTTCATTCACAATCAGAAAAGTGAACTCTGCAGTAGATGGCAGCATAATTGCAAAACTACAACCATTATCAACCTTGAGAAGACAGTGCATACAAAGGGTACTAGGAAAGTTTTGCAATACAGCTTTGTTTATTTAATTTTTTCAAAGTAATTTCCTCTACATTCAATACACCTCTCCATCCTCCGAAACCAATCTTTAAACCAGTTCTGCCAAGTTTCACTAGGGAGTAAAGCACACTCGTTGTCCCAAGCCCGTAGAAGGTCCTCATCACTGGAAAACCACCTCCCTTTTAGCTTCATTTTCACATGCGGGAACAGTGCAAAGTCGCAGGGAGCAAGGTCTGGCCTGTAGGGAGGGTGCTTGAGAAGTTTCAGTCCTGTCGTGGTTAAATATTCGGTGCAGGCTTTGGCGCGGTGAGCTGGAGCATTTTCGTGATGGAGGTACCAGGTGTCCATTCTTGACTTTGGCCGCAGGTTCTTCATAGATCCAATGACTTTAGGCAGGCATTGTTCAGTATACCACTTAGCTGTGACTGTCTTCTGCATGTCCAAAATGACACGTTCCACAATTCCACTCGATTTGAAAAATACAGCTATCATTTTCTTCTTTACAGATCGGGATTTTCTGACAATTACGGGTGTGTCGTCATCATCAAAGACCCAAACTTTGTTTTGAGCTTGGTCGGCAGATCGTAATAGTACAGCCAAGTCTCGTCACCTGTCACGATGTTGTTCACATACCGAGATTGTCCCTTATCAAACTTTTTTAACATCTCCCGGCACCAAGTCACACGTCGTGTCATCTGCTCTTCAGTCAGTTGATGCGGCACCCAGAGAGAACAAAGTTTCTTCACGTGCAAATGATCTTGCAGAATCGAACGAATTGCTGGTGCATTTAGGCCCAAAGTATCTTCTATCTGTTGGTAGGTCACTCGCCTGTTTTCGTCAAGCATTTTCCTCACAGCAGTAACGTTTTCCTCCGTAATTGACGTTCGTGGCCTTCCCGGCCTCTCAGAATCCTCCAGAGTGAAATTTCCCCTTTGGAATTCTCTATACCACCTGAATATCGTTGTACGATGTGGACAATCATCATCTAGTGCAAGAGTCATTTCTTCTAAGCACTGGTCTATGGTTAAACCACGCACAAAATTATACGCAAAACTGTCCTTATCTCATTTCGTGACCACGATGCCATCGCAAGCACTTTACACTCTCACTACTAATGAATAACTGAGCCCATCGACTTGGCGCGGCGGCTACTATGCACGTATGAACATGTCTCAACATGCAGCAACAAGCAGCTTTCTGTGATTCATTGTTGCGTCATATTGCAAAACTTTCCTAGTACCCTTTGTACTTTGTTTCATGAGCTGTAGTCTGTCACTACTATTTTACAAATTTCAAACACAGTTTATAAAGAAGCCACAGACTATACCTACAGTTCTACAATGGTATGGAATATTCATAAAGGATGCATGTCTGTGCAGTTATTCCTGCCAAGATGTTTGAACAAAAGTCAGCAATGGCAGTGGAGCTGGTTGGATTAAGTTTTATGCAAAGCCCAGGGAAATCTATACAACATATTATATAACTGTCTGAAGATGAAACCGTACATTTTACACTCATACAGAAGTCTTCGATCAATTACAAAACCAAGAGAATTGAATTTTGTTGGGAAACTTCTTTATGATTACAGAGTTGTATCATGTATCCTTTTCATGTAGTAAATGTTTTAGTTTTGTAAAGATTTGTGGACATTCTGTAATGTACAGGGTATTTCTATATATACTCGATAAAAACACTATGTAATGCTCAACATTACTTTCATAATGTCTTTAACGACAGTGGTGCCTCACTTTTTGAGTGAGGGACAACAAGTTTCCCGTGTCATCACATACCACTTTCACAAGGCAGTGAGAAATGGTGGTTGTTTAAGTAGTTACATGCAAAGTTTGTTCCTATAAGCAAATTCAAGTTTCCCTTGGAACACTGGTCAAAATTTTTTTAGTCTTTCACTATTCATGATGATTTTTTAAGAAATGAAATTTCTTGCTTTTTTGCAGCCAGGCTATATGCAGAATTTGATCAAAGAGAAGGGATTTGACCCATTAAAGGAGGATGTATCCTATTACATTAAAAAAAATTCTATGTGAGCAAAAACAATGAATATGGAACTAGTAATGACCTAATAATCCATAATAAAAATGAAACTGTCCAAATGAAATGCTCTTAACAAAGCCATTTATAATGATTTTTACTAAAAGTTAATTAATTGAAACACCGTGTACAATGACAATCACTAAAAATATAAAATAGCAAGCAAGCAACGAATTACGGTGAATTTCATTTTTCCAAATTATTGAAACTGTTTACACAGATCACTGCAAAGCAGACACTTTCTTCTGACCAAGTGGTGTCTGCTTTATAGAGATTTCACTGTATAAAACAACTCTTATATCCTAGATTTGACTTTTTTTTTTTTTTTTTTGGAATAATTCTGAACCAAAATTTGTTTCTTAGGATTTTTAAAAGTGTATGTTATGTCTGGCTGTATTGTTGAATTGCTTCTTTTTTTTTTATTGTGTAAATGGTTTCAAAAAATAGTAACATGATCTATAATTTTAAAATATGGTAAACCATGCTGGTGGAAATATGAAACATTTTTTTTTTTTTTTTTTTTTTTTCCCAATTAAGAAATTCTTGTTTCAGCAGATGACCCGTAGTTAAAATGCAAATTTATTTTAAAAACATAACTAACAGAAAATGGTATTTTTACATTTTCAACAAAGTACATTGTTTATATGTGGCATTTCTGCTTTAGTAAAAGCAGAAACACCACAAAACTGGCTGAAAATTTTGAATTAGTCATATTCGGTAATCATCTTAATGATCCAGTCAATGTTACTAGCAATTCTGGCAAAAACTGTTGGGGTAAGTGCACAGAGACCACCAAACATATTTATTGCTGTACCAAAACTTACAACTCCCTGCAAAACCCACCGATTGTTGCTGTCTTGGCATGCTAGAGGACCTCCACTGTCACCCTTTACAAAGTAAAGTAATAGATTAGAAACAAATGAAAGCATTCTAAAGTTTGGAAAAAAAAAATATTATTTGTAATGTCAATTTTTTCATAAACATTATCAATAGATATGTACATTCTAATTTTTCAAATATGTACATTTGTTTCACGATTTCTTATTAAAAAACAGTTGTGTTATCAACAGTTTGTAGGATGTGTGTTAATTATAGTGAAAGAAAAATACTATGTGTATAGCCTGTAATGAATACTATTAATGTATCATCTGTTTAATGTTAAATATAGAGAGATTTATGATCCAAGTGAGCACAGAATACCATGAAGACTAGTTATAAAAGACAAAAAAATAAGGTACCAGTTTAACATTCAGTGGTTACTTTATTTAATCAGTAAATTCTCTTTCCAGTGACATGTTTATCTCTCTCTCTCTCTCTCTCTCTCTCTCTCTCTCTCTCTCTCTCTCTCTCTCTCTCTCTCTCTCTCTCTCTCTCTCTCTCTCTCTCTCTCTCTCTCTGTAAAAATATATAGAAACAAAAAAAAACATCATCTTGATTTGATCACCTCATGTAATAAATCTTTTCTTTAATTATACTACCAATTCTGTTGTTATTGTTATGCTTATAATATCCTGATTTACGATGTCAGTTAGCTATTTGCACAAATGCATCAATCTTAATTTCATATTTAAAAAGGGATTTAATATGACTTGATTCCTAATCAATGCTGGACCAAGGTATTTTCATGCCCCGTGCAGAAAGATTTTTTGGCACCCCCTTTACTAAGGATATATATATATTGTTTACATTATTTGTGAAATTTGGCACCCCCTTAAAGAATGGTGCCCCAGGAAAGAGCCCTGCTAACCCCTGCTTTAATCCAGCACTGTTCCTAATTGAGAATTTATACTTCTAGGTGGAAAATTTGAGACTAGTACTGTGAATAAACACGTATACAAGAATGGTTTTGATAATGTATAACAGATTCCACCCAACCATTTGAAAGTTTAATGATTGGTTATTATTTATGACCTTGTAATCAGCATAACAAAATTCCATCATACGGATAACAATATATTTTTGATTGAATATATTTTTGATTGAATGCTAAAAGGATTGCTTACAGTGTTTTTTTTTTGTAGTGTGGTCTGTTCAGCTCCCACTATCTGAAATCAACACGTTTATGTAATAAATTTTGCAACAGCTTAAGGAGATTCATCTGTCTTTTGGCCAATTTATTATTGCATTGTCATAATAAATTGGCCAATTGGCTGCCGAAGTACCCTTCTTCCAGGTTTAAGATATAGAGATAAACAGACACGTACCAAATAAAATGTTTATTCATACTACGTATGTGTCTATTTATTCTTATTTATAATTTTATTATTTTTACTCAGGGACTCCACCCCCCCTCCCCCTTACTCTCTTTAGCACCAATCCCCAGCTTTGCAAACAATCAATGTAATAAATGTATTTAAATCTTGATAAATTATTTACAGCACATTTTGTATTCAGTAAAAGTCAATCAATAATTAAAAGATGAATTTAAATAGAAAAAATGCATATTGATCTATTTCCTGCCCTGTAGATACATTGCAAAAACTTCTTTTTTTTTTTTTCACACACTGTATTGTAAATTGTATTGGTCTTAAAGATCTCTGGCACCTGTAATTTGAATTTTGGTGTCAGCCATATATTTGTATAGATGACCTGTCCAAAATATATTCTCTTCTGATTTATGCAAAGACTAACACAATTGATTGTTTATTCCTGATATGTGTCGATTGTCATAGCAAAAACCAAACTATTCAGGAAATTGTTTTATATTGAGAAAAAAGGTAAATTGTGTTTGTACTTCACATGTAGTATTATGATTGAAATAGCAATTATAAAATCCTATTTCCTGCTGGTCAGGGTTCTACAGTAAACAATTACATAAATGAGAGAGATACACTGCTGTATTTACTGATGGTTGTTTCTCAACCAGTTCTGCCATTTCTCAGCCCCTCTGCCTAATTTTTTTAGATCTTGTTACAGTAGAATATCCTGAATACTGACATTAACCACCCTGCTGATGTCTATATCAGACATGGACATTAAGCCTGATATGCCTTCATCAGTATCATTAATAAATACAGAAAACAACAATGGGCTTAGTACTGAACCCTAGGAAGATCCATTAATAACAGTAGTCCCAAAAATGCAGTTCCCACTGATTACCTATCTGTCTTCTCCCAGTCTCCACTTTATCTATAATGGTGACTTGCCCCTAATACCACACTGCTGCAATTTGTGCAGAAATCTTCTCTGCAGAACAGTGTCAAAATCTTTTTTAAAATCTAAGCATTTAATATCAAAATTATTTTTTCCATCCAGTTCCTTCGTTAGTCCATCATAGTATCCAGTGAGATTGGTCAGATGAGGTTGCCTCTTAACAAACCAAGCTGTGACTGCAGCATAACCTCATTTCTTCTAGATCAGCATTTCCCAAAATGGGGTCTGTGTACCCCTGGTGGTCCGTTTTTTTTTTTTTTTTGTTAGTTGCCACATCGGCTTCTGTGGCCATAATGCACCTCCCAAAGTTTTTGCATTTTACTCTGATCCAAGCCCAAGTTGGGATTTGAACCTACGACCTTTGGGTTATCAGGCAGGCACTTTACCCACCTGGCTAGCCTGGTCGGCATGGGGGTCCGTAGATCAGTTCCAGGGAATTTGCAAAACTGTGATCAACCATACACACATACACATGCATATGTTATATATAGGGGTCTGCAACCTTTTTTTTTTTTTTTTTGAAGGGGTCCGTGAACTTTTTTTGATTTTTGAAAGGGTCTGTAGCTCTTAGTAGTAGTTTGGAAACCACTGTTCTAGATAATCCTGCATTACTTCTTTAACCAAAGGCTCCTTTATTTTCCCTGTAACAGAAATCATGCTCACAGGCCTGTAATTCTTCATGTCACCTCTCTATCCCCCTTTGTGAATCGGGATACATGTGAACATCTCCAGTCCACAGAGACTTCCCCTGATTCTATTCAATCCAGACAAACTCCATTCTTCGAGCTCTCATAATTACGGCTATAGATTTGGTTACTTGTTTTTCTGCCTCCCTTAATATAGATAAATCTCAACAACCCCAAGTGCTTTTTTACATTTAGCTACAACACTCTCTCTTCCAATTTCCTCTCAGTTATCACAAAATCAGTTAGTTAGCTCCCAGTTAGAATTTGATACACTTCTGATATCCCTATCGCTAAAATATTCCTTGCATGAATGTAGATGCAAAATATACATTCAGTTTGTCAATAATCTGAGCAGAATCACAGTTAAATTCATATCTGGCAGATCAATGTGATTCATCCCCTTCTATTGTTTAAATTAGTAAAGAAGTCCTTGATGGTTCTTTGGTAACATAATCAGTTGATCCCACTGCATAGAATTAAAAACTGTCTGTGACCACTGTAGTCACCTTTACAAAAGTAAAAGCCTTTTTCTTTACCCTTGACAGTAGTTATGTCTTTAATAAATTCCACATTAGTACACTGTGGTTACTCCCCCTTCCCTTCCAGTGGATCTTTTACTTACAGATTGTTAATGCACAAAGAATCACTACTGATAACCTTCAAGAGTGTTGCTTCCTCTTGTTGCCTCTCTAACATGCTGCTGTATAAGACAATCATTGAATAAATTATGAAAGTCTTCCTAGTCTATGAATAACCAACCCACAAATTCCAGTCAACATCTGTAAACTTAAAATCTTCCATTATAAGATATTCTGATTTACTGGTCTACTCTATTTCTCTATATAGTTGTGTAATATACTCATCACAGTCATTAGGCCAATAGCACATAGCATTTTTTTTTTTCCCGATGCTTATGTCATACCAATCACCCATGTTGACTGAATGCATTGCCTTAGATTTAAACTATTCTTGATTAAGAGCGTAAACCCCTCCTTCCTGTCTGCCCTTCCTGTATACATTGTACTCCCCACATTTAAATTCGGTATGTCTCCGATAACACTACAGTGTCTGCACTTGATGACATAATAAGTACTTCAAATTCATCAAATTTATTTACAATGCTCCTAGCATTAGTTTAGATGCAAGTATACATGCACATGTTCTTACTCTTCATTAGCCTAACAGAGTACCATGTATTTACTTGTTTCAGGATGACCCACAGCAGGGTTTGAAAGCCCTGACACCTTACTTTCCAGGCTGCTGCATGTTCCAGTAGAAGTAGTGCAAGAACCTCTTTCACCTCTACCTGCGGCTCTAGTTAATCTATTTGTTCCCCCCCCCCCAAGCTAGCAGTTTCTAAAATTCTACCCCATGAGTCTCGCACATATTCTCCAGGGCCGAATTGATTGACAAGGCTCTCAAAATTTATTCCCTCCTATCATGTCTGAGCACAATTGCAGACACTTTCAAATTCAATCCCAACTTGTGACTTTTTCTCAGTTTTGCACAGGCGCCTCTGTAGTCAGGTGGGCAGGAGCAGCAGTGCGTAGCACACGCTTCTTGATTAGACTGGAGTTCGAGCCCGTGACCACCAAATACAGAGGATACGGAAAGGTCTGGAGCAATATGGCCTTAGTTGCTAATACTCCTAAAAAACCAAAAATAAATCAGTGTAGCACTGTACTTGTTAAGTAAGTCATCCTCAGGTCTCTTGCTCTTAATATCATTAGTGCCAATGTGTACAACAATATCACAATTTGTGCTCTTAAAAAATGATATCTGTTGTACATCATGTACTTTTATCTCTGGTACAAACATACCCTAGTCCTATCCCACCTATCCTTCTTGCATCATATATATATATATATATATATATTTGCCATTTCCCCTGATAGTTGAATCACTGACAATAACTACCTCCTGTGGGACCAGCACATTGTGCCTTGGAGATTGCCTCTGTATTTCCTGATGCACAAGTGTCAGCGCGGCGCCTCCGTAGCCAGGTGGGAAGGAGCAGCAGTGCATAGCACACGCTTCTTGATTAGACCGGGGTTCGAGCCCGTCACCACCAAATACGGAGAATGCGGAAAGGTCAGGGAATGACCACCGCATATCCCGGAGCAATATGGCCTTAGTTGCTAATGCTCCTAAAAAAAACCAAATAACAAACAAACAAACAAGTGTCAGCTCTGGTGTTGAGTTGGGCAGCTGAGAGCCTGATTGCCCCATTTTAATTCCTTGGAAGCCATTCACTCCACTTTTCAAGCTCTCATAAATGCCCATCAGAATACTGAGTTGGTGCTTAATTTCTTCACACTCTACACTGAGCAAGAACAGTGACATCCCTCTTGGCTGTGTCTGTCCTGAAAGAAATGTTGCAAAAGTTGCACATTTCACAGGTCATGATTCTTAGGAGCATTGTCCCCTTCTCCCCTGAGCCACAGCACTCCTGCTGTTTTGTGCCCATTGCTTTGTTACTCTTGTATGGGGCATGATTTCTGTTTAAATACAATTTAATTGATTAACAATAAAAATTAATAAATTAATCAGTTTAATTAATTAATTGACAATTCCTCACTCAAATTAATTAATTGACAATTCCTCACTAAATGCAGTGATACTTGTGATGCTATCAAGTTCAAGTTGTACATTATCAAGTTAACTTACATTATATCATTACATTCACAGAATTTATGTTAGTTATATCCTTACTAAAAATAAAATTTATTAGCTAAAAACAAAATAAATGTCAACCTATGTGATCAGAACCTTAAGCTACTTATTTATCACATTTAAAACCCTACAGTTCCACTGCATTACTAGTAATATATGCTACAATATTTATGCCAAATCACCGATACAAAAACTGTATGAATAATATGCTATAATAATAAGTCATAACTTACAAAATTTCTAGATAAATTTAAAAATAAGCTCACAAACGTGTCTAAGATTATTAAACTATTTGTTAAATGCAACTTAATATGTTAATTAATCGAAAAGACAGTAAAAAAATTTCCAAAGAACTTATTTGTTACCAGAAAGTCAAAATTCTTTGTCTGCAAACTTCCTTTGTCGACAAAATAATCCACTGTAATACCTGTAAAGTAATAGTAATTGTGGCATATGATGCAAGAAAGCAAGTGTATGAGCTTATGCAGCATCTGCCAAAAAAAAAAAAAAAAAAAAAAATTACACAATCATTCCCTCTAAATGTTTGTCGAGTTCCTCCTTAAATTTATTTAACCTATCAACTTCCACAACAACAGATGGAAGGTTGTTCCAGCAATTAACCACCCACTCACTACAGGCAAATTTCCGCACATCTGTGTTTCCTCGATTTCAATTTATGCCCCCTTAGGTTCATAATCTAAACAAGTGGAAGAATCCCATCGGAATTCTGCGTGCTCAACCCATTCAAGGACTTATACACCTCAATCAGATCACTGCACAGGTGCCTAGTCTCCAGCCGCTGCAGTTTGCAGAACTTAAGCCTCTCCTGGTAAGAGGATCCCTTCATTACCCTTACCAATCTTGTTGCCCTTCTCTGTACACGCTCAAGCAAATTTACATCCTTCCTAAAATGAGGCCTCCAGACCCGTACACAGTTCTCAAGGCGTTTCCTGACCATTGCCTCCTTATACAGAGGGACAATCACCTCCTTTTCCGTGCTAGCAAAATTCCAGTATATCATTGACAAAACCCATGACCTGTTCTTGCAGCCTGTCTGCATTGCTCAGAAAACTTCACATCTGACTGCACAATTGCTCCCAAGTCTTTTTTATTTTCAACCACCTTAAGTGCAGTACCACACAGTTGGTACGTTCCTCAGGGGTTACTTCTACCTATATGCAGTACTTTGCATTTGTCAATGTTAAACTTCACTTGCCACTTCTCAGTCCATCTTCCAAATTTTCTAGATCCTGTTGCAGTAGCAAACTGCCATTACTGTCATTAACAACCCTGCCAACCTTTGTATCATCTGCAGATTTCAACACTAAGCCTGATATACCTTCATCAATATCATTGATAAATGTACAAAACAACAGTGGACCCAACACCGAACCCTGTATCACTCCGCTAAGAACATTAGTCCACAAAGAGCAGCTCCCATCGATTACCACTCTCTGTCTTCTCCCACTCAACCATCCTTTTATCCATTGTAGCAACTTACCCTTAATACCATTCTTCTCCAATTTGTACAGTGGTCTTCCATGCACAACAGTGTTAAAAGCTTTCCTGAAATCCAAGTATATGATATCAAAATTATTTTTTGCATCCAGTTCCTTTGTAACCACATCATAATATCCAATCAGATTTGTCAAACAAGACTTTCCCTTAATAAACCCATGCTGTGTCTCAATTATTGCTGCAGTCTTGTCTAGATGATCCTGCAATGCATCTTTAACCAGTGACTCCAATATTTTACCCGGAACAGAAGTTAAACTAACTGGTCTGTAATTACTCGTGTCACCCTTCAATCCCCCTTTGTGAATTGGTGATACATTTGCACATCTCCAGTCCATGGGGACCTCCCCCTAGTCCAAAGATGCTCTCATAATTATGGCTAAGGGTTTGCTTAGTTCCTTTGCCACCTCCTCTAGGTGCCTCCGTAGCCAGGTGGGGAGGAGCAGCAGTGCGTAGCACACGCTTCTTGATTAGACCGGGGTTCGAGCCCGTCACCACCAAATACGGCGGATGCGGAAAGGTCAGGGAATGACCACCACATATCCCGGAGCAATATGGCCTTAGTTGCTAATGCTCCTAAAAACCAAATAACAAACAAACAAACAAACAAGCCACCTCCTCTAATATAACTGGATAGATTCCATCCACCCCAGGTGCCTTTCTTATGGTTAACTTCAACAATTTCTCCTCCACTTTGCTCTCAGTTATTACAAAATCATTAAGCGCCCTGCTACAATTTGATAACTTTCTGGCATTTTCAATCCTTAATAATTCCTAATGTGTGAATGTAGATGCAAAATACTCATTCAGTTTGTTTGCTATATGACCAAGATCATCAACAGTTGAACCATCAATATCAAGTGGACCAATCAGATTCATCCCCTTCCTTTTAGAGAATTTATATGAGTAAAGAAATCCTTGCTGTTTTTCTTAGCATCCTTTGCCAAATATTTTTCATAATATGCCTTCGCCTGCCTAATCTCCTGTGTGACTTGATTACAGACTAGCTTATATCTGACATAGGCTTCTGTGTCAGCTGATAATTTATATGCATCCCGTGCATTTTTCTTCTCTGCCATGAATCTCATTAGTTCATTTGACAACCATTTAGGCCTAAACCTTGAACAATATTTCTTAATAGGTATGAAACTTTTAGTAGCTTCCACGATTAATTCCTCGAAGGTACTACAGTGTCAGGATGTATTTTCATCATAACTTGTTTTAATACACTACTTCATCCTGATCCTTAAATACAATTCCTATCACTAGCCAAATTCCTATTCCTATCACTAGCCAAAGTTGAGAAATAATATATCCTATTGAAAAAAGAGGAACTTTTGGGGATTTTTCCAAGTTATGGCCAAGTTAGCCAGTTCCAGGAATTTTTTTGGTCATCATGTCAAACAGACAAAGTGATCGTAAAATACATTGTGTACAGACTTCGTATGCAGTAGAATAGTTGCCTTTGTTACCTTATTGCAAATTCTAAGTAATTCTAACCATCATTGTCATTTATTATGCTTGCAATGCTCATAGATTATCATAATAACTGGAAATACAGTTACCCCAACCTTAACATAATGATCTGTGCTAACTAACATAGTTAAGTTTTGTGTTCATTGAGTAGAATACCTGTGTGATTACTACTGTACAGCCTTGCTTCATCACAATGATACTGTTTCAAGATGAAATACAATTTTCCACACTTCTCAAATGTGTATACCTCATAAACTACCATGATTGAACCTAGAGACCTGCTGCCCACAATAATAGGTCAAACTAATAGAAAAGGAACAGATGAATAGTATTTGCAATCCATTTTAACAGTGTAATCCTTAAACTTTCTGCCACCTTAATGCAAAAATAATGTTTTTTTGTTAAGATATTAAACTTTGCATTCTGAAGTCATTTCTCAAGTGAAAGTACTTAATTAAAAATAACCCTTTATTTTGAAGTACAGGGTGACCCAAAATAAACAATACTGGTATTATCCCATCTCAATCGTGTGACACGTGGTGCTCTGGAAACATGGTGAATGTGGTGTTACCAATGAAGAAAAGCTATTCTTGTGTTATGTGGTCTTGGTCATGATGTTGGGCCAAGTGCCATATTTGTTTGAGAAAGTCACGTGCTCTTTTCATATACTCCCATTAACAGTGTGATCTCATCTGTCAAGAAATTTATGAATACAGGAAGTGTCGTAACACAGAGGTCAGTCAAGCAGTCCAAAAGACATTTATGACAAATGGGAATGCAGGCTATTTTCTAAAAGAGGTATTTCAGTTGCCACTCTATGGCCAAAGAAGGGATACCCTTAAATTGGGCAGTAGTTGGTCCTCAACCCAATGATTTATACAAGCTGTTGCAGCATATGCAGGCAGAGCAATAATTGAGGTCATGTGATATGGTTACCAACTTTATATATATACTCAACATTTTTGTGCCATTAAAACCAATAATCAAATTAAATACCACCTTAATTATGAAGAGGTGCTTGATGTGTATAAGGAAATGGTTAGGCCACATCAGTACTGCATATAGGTGTGGAAGTTTCATTTTAAAAGAATGTGGATCTTTTGGAATGGGTGCAGAGAAGAGCAATGAGATTTGTGAGGGAACAAAAGGTAACTCTTACCAAGAAAGACTTCAGATGCTGCAAATTGCAGCATCTGGAAACTAGACATCTGATTAGGGTGTTTAAAGCTTTGGATAGATTGAGTACGCTAAATGATGATGGCATCATTACTCTCGCAGAGACAATACTCGAGGAGGCATATACATTTAAATGAAGGAAGGATGTTGAAGGATAGATGTGTGCAAGTTTTCTTTCAACCAGTAGGTGGTTGATTATTTGGAACAAACAATCATCCATTTGGTGTTGTTGTTGGAAGCAGGCAGTTTGATTAAAATTAAGAGAAGGATTAGACAAATTAACTACAGGTGATGTGGAAACTATTTTTTTTTTTTTTGCTGATGCTATATAAGCTTGCCTTTGTTGCATCATTTGTGAATACTATGCATTATGAGGATCAAACATTTACCGAAATGTTGTGTTCTCTGATGAGTCCTATACTCGTTCATCTGGTCATCAACAGCCAGCCCAACAGATTTCTTGGATTCAAGTGACCTAATGAAATCACCGCGACCCTAATTTACTCAGAGTATGTCACAATCTGTTGTCTTGTTAGTAAGCATGGCATAATTGGACCTTACTTCACCAAAGATGAAAACTGCAATAATCTATTTAATCAAGAGCATTATCAGATGAAGATTCTGACTCAATTTTTCAACAACTTGGAACATTTTTGTTATGCAGGGAATATCCAGCTTTGTAATCAGTGTGTTCAGAAAGATGTTACAGCATTCAACATAACACAGCATTAGTTTCAAGAGAAATAATCCACCAACATTTCAGAAACTTTGCTGTTTCATGATGCATATGCATCATGAAACAGCAAAGTTTGGATCAGGTGAATGAGATGCAGAGAAATGGTGTGCAGCACAAAATAGCATGGTATCCAAAATGTTGGTGGATCATTTACCTGGAATGAATGAATGGCAGCTGTATGGCATGCTGTGCCATCTTGCTGATGTGAGTATAAAGGCTGAGGAGAGTGTATTCCATTATTCACCACCTTCATCTTCTTGAAACTGAAACTTCTAATCAACATGAAAACTTTTATTCTGGAATATGACTACAAATCTCATCGGACATCTGGAACTTTCTTGAGTGAAGAGGTTGTCGTAAAATATGTTGCTATTCATTAATGATATAAAAAATAATATTAATATATTGGTATGAGCTCATAACTATAAGTGTATTTGTCTGTAGACACGTGGCTCCATGAGCTGATTTTCATGTTTTGCAGGCTGAAAAACCAAGAATAACTTATGTGAGTAACCCTACACCCTCCATCTAAGAGCCACGGATGAAGAGGACTTTAAAAATTCCTCCATTCATCATTGGGAATCAAACCTAGACCTCTCCAAACAAGTGACTGGAAACTGTATATCATGCCAACTAGACTATTATGGAGTGTTCGTTAGTCATAGACACTGATCATTTTTCATACTCATAACCTAAAATGTATAATAACCAAAATATATTTTTATTCATGGTTAAAGATTATGTACAGTATTGTTTTTTTGGGCCGTACACTATTTCCTTACGGGAACATTAACTTAGAAGTAAGTAAATTATAAATGGTTTAAAATTAAATATACTCACATGACACACTCCATATTTTTCTTCCAAGTTTGCAGTACAGAGCATTGTTTTTGAATTGAATGGTACTGGGATAGTTTGATTGCAATGATTTCCAGGATGTATTTTCATCATAACTTGTTTTAATACACTGCTTGATCCTGATCCTTAAATATAATGGAATTTATTAAAATTTTATTAGGTTATGTTCGTTGTAAATACTATTTACTCTAAAATTGGAAGTTTAGTTCAAGCAGGGAAAATCAGTAACAAGCTAGAAATGAAATCATGTAATTTAAAGTTTTCTTGATTGAATATGAATACAGTCAGTCCTCGTATAACACGTGTTTACACTACACGAATTCGATCATACACGATTTATAAATAGGGGAACGATATCTTATATAACACGAACCGAATTCGCTTATGCACGATTCGCCTTTGTGTTTACAAGAAATGGCAGTCGAATGCGGAATCACCCCAACTGAATGCAACACGATAGGAATGAAGAGAAGATTCTGAAAATGTATTTATGTTATTTATATCAGTGAAGGGGAAACACATTTCACCATAATAACGTAAAAACCAACACAAATCCAGCTATCGGTATAATCGCAAATGCAATTAGATCGAGTTTACTACCATTTTATAACAGATTCCACTAGCAGAAACGCAACTAGAAATTGTTTTATGGTAGTAACCCCTAGAAATGTGCTTCAGTAAAATGTGAGGTGTTAATAGTGTATCTCTCTGCCTTTACGATGTTGTTTATTCAGTTGCTACAGCTTTGTTTATGTGTATCAAGCGTGCGTCCTCGTTTTGTAATTGTGCTTTATTCCGTAAATGAGTAAAATACTTAAAAGGTGTGAAAAGGAAGCGTCCTGGTGAAGACACTACAGATTCAGAGAGAAAAAGAAAAGCAATCGATAAACAGAGGCGGACTGGGTCAAAAATTCTTACCCGGGAAAATTTGTAGTGGCCTCATACTAGCGTTTATAGCCAAAATCACACCGACCACCAGCCCACCGGGGTTTCCCCAGTGAGGCTTATGGCCAGTCCGCCTCTGTCGAAAGAAAAAAATATGAAACTGTGAAACGCTTTGAGCGAAATGAAAGACCATGTGATATTGCACATGATACAGACCTAAATGAGGCAACGCCGAGAATTACAAAGAATGCAGAGAAAATAAAAACAACTTTCATAGCAGGAACAACTTAAAGTGTAATTAAAATCCATTAGATTAAGACACAAAGAATTGGAAGAGATGGAACGGCTGTCATCTGTTTGGATAGAAAATCAAACAAAAAACGAGTTTGCTTATGATAGAAGCAAAAGCATTAGCAATATTTTATTACGTAATAGTCGTAAAAAAATACGTAAGTATTTTATTATGATTATTTATTGTGTTTGGTAATGTTTTGGCTACAAATGTGTGTTCAATCTTTGGTGGTCGGCACCTAACCCTATTTTTCCCATAGGGCCTGTTGTTTATATTGCATAATTTTGCATTGCACAAGGGTTTCTAGGAACACAACTATTGTGCTATACGAGGACTGACTGTAACCTTTTTTATTGTGACTGCCCCATGTGCTAACAATTGTTACTAAGATTAGTACTGCCATCATGTTACATATTCACAAGTGATGTTAAAGTAATATAATTTTGGAACACTGAGTTTTTAATGATCCTAGGAAAGAACTATTTTGTTGAAATGATAAACAAGTAGATAATAATGATAATTAAGTAGATATTGAACAACACCCAATGTTTTTGGGTTTTTTTTTTTCTGTTTCAGTTGTAACTGGCAGCAAAAAATGAAGACAAGCTTTGGGAAGTAATTCAGCTGTATGGTGGTCCTAGTTTGCAAGAAGTTGCAAATAAAGTTAAGTTAAATGCACATCACCCACCAGAATGGTCCCCAAATTATTCACTGGTGTGTGTGTGTGTGTGTGTGTGAGAGAGAGTTGTTGGCAGAATTCAAAGAGATAAGGGTCAGTGTTGAATAAATATAAATACACATTTTATATAGCGCCGAGTGGGTAAAGTACCTGCCCGGCAACCCAAAGGTCGCGGGTGGTTCGATTCCCGCCTCGGGCTTGGATCAAAGTACTGCAAAAACCTTGGGAGGTGCAATATGGCCACAGAAGCCGATGCGCCAACAACTACCGAAATCAAAAAAAAAAAAAAAATCAACATTTTATATACTTAATAGTCTTTACTCAGTTAGAATATCAACTCTATTTAAATTCATTTCTCTTAAAGTTAGCTAGTTTTTTAATCATCTGGCCACGATTACTATGAAATGTACGATTGTCCCCATACTCATGTTTTTGTAGATCACTGGATTTGAACTCTTTTTACTTGTAATAATGGGCTTAATGTTTACATCAGAATGAACTTGTGTTACCATCAGTTGCCATGGTTTGTACTGCTTTTAAACAAATGGCTTGCTGAAAGTAGTGCAATACCAGACAACTTGTGGTAACATGGTTTTCTTAATGTGAGCATAAAATTATTGCATGTGTCTAGACTGTTTTTGAACTCTTTTGCAATAAAAACAATATGAAGAAGTGCTACATTTCATAATTTTGAAAAACCCCAGTATAATTAGCCATTTTGTAATTCAAAGTCTATGATGATATTTTGAATTTTTGCATAATCAGTATTAAAAGGAAACTTTAGTTTGATTTTTTTCTTGTGTGCCAATTCATATTAGGTGAAAGGTACATAAGAGAAAGTACATGAAAGGTACATGAAACGGAGGAAGAGAAGCACCTTGACTACTCAAGAGGTATAAAAATCCATGAGCCCTATATGAGGCTGTTCAAAAATACTGTGTGCTTTCATTTGCATGAATGATGATTCTCTCCCACACAGGTGTCAGCTATTTGAGAAATTCTTTCAAAGTGAAAATATTCTTTGGATGGAGTGAACAGCCAGATTTTCAGACCTAAATTTGATTGGGCATGTCTGGGATGCTTTAATGAGACAAATTGAGGCTCATTGCCCTCTTCTGAGAATCTTCCATGCTCTAAGGTTTGTTTTTGAAGAGGCATGGGATTGTTATTACAGGATGTTATCAGCAGCTTGAAAAAAAACAGCATGAGAGTTGTCTAGCTTTTACAGGTAATCATACTCCCAATTAGGTGCATTATGGCCCTGCTGCCCTTGCACCATAAAGCCTACAAACAAACAAACATACTCCCAATTCTGGAATTTAATAAGGGGAATGCTCATTTACAACAAGACTGATCCATGAGTTTGTGTACTTGATCATCATGTCATCATGACTTTGATGATTCCAATTCAGTATAATTGATTCTTATAATACTACTCCACAGAAAATTAATAAATAATATTAAGCATATTTTTCTTTACATTACAAATTTTATGGTTGTAATTTAACTTTTGGACACAAGAGTATATATAATATTCAAATATTGCAAAAGAAAAAGTTCTCTGCTTTGTCTCAATACTACTGAAATTTAAGCCCATTGAACACTAAGAAAAATATCATTCACTATTCCTTTATTCATATTTAAAGTAAATCAACCCAATGTACAATTAATGAATATACAGCATCTTAATATCATTTTGCATAATGTCTATGGCACTGTAGATGAAAAACATTTTATGTAAGCCACAGAGAGGCACCTCCATAGCTAGGTGGGAAGGAGCAGCAGTGCGTAGCACACGCTTCTTGATTAGACCGGGGTTCAAGCCTGTCACCACCAAATACGGAGGATGCAAAAAAGGTCAGGGAATGACCACTGCATTTTCTGGAGCAATATGGCCTTATGGCCTTAAAAACCAAATAACAAACAAGCCACAGAGAATGTAGACTGCCATTGAGAGCTAGCCAAGCATGTAATAGCCTTCAGTGTTGGGAAATGCTTCATTTAATTCTAAGTTAATAAGGATTAGGGCTGTTTAAAGCCCTCCTTTTTTATTAATATTCTTACAATATTAAGAGAATGCACAACATAATTTGTTTATAATGAAGTTATGAAAAATTATGAACTACCCAAAAGAGAGACAGTTCTGTCGGATCTGTCTATTAGAATTTCCTTTAGAATTTTAGAAAGAATACTTGCCTCTTGTCAAGCCCCAGCCGGAAGACACACATTTGGTTCCTACAGGCAGAACACTTCCTTGAGTTGGAAGACAAGCAGGCCTGACATAACTTGTAAATTTTACAGGAGCATTCAGTTTCACAAGTGCTATATCATTTTCTACATCAAAATATCCATTCTGTAAGAATGAGAAACTAAAACACTGATCATGTATTAGGGTGCATATACATACATTTCTTACAAAAACTATTATGCCATTATCTCTAATTGACTTAGAGATAAGATCTTAACATATGCATGGGTACCTTTAGCTTAATACAGCATGTAATATTTCTGAAATATATTCTATCAATTTATGACATATTAGCTTTTAATTATACAAGTAATGTTTAGTCTGTGTTATTGGGGCCCCCTCATACATTTCTCCAGTTTTTCCTGTAACATCCTGGACCATATATGCATTTATGTTGGAAGAATGGTGTTATTGAGGATATCACATTACCTCTGCTCCTGCACAAAAAATTGTACTCAAACCATAATTTGAATGTTTAGTTATTTTTAAAATATTCTCTAGGTTGGGGCTGCTTCTTTCATCTGATGAAAACTTATTGTGATTCATCACCATAATCTTTTACCATTCCTCTAGAGGACAGTTGCTCCAAGTGAATCACCTTTGAGCTAGTTTATATGCATTAACTTTTGCAATGAAACATTTCGACTGCAGGGTCAGTGTTACGAACAAAACTTTTGACTTGACATTTCCAAAGAGGGCAAAGTCTTCAACAGTTCAAAAAATCAATTACAGTAGAGTGTTGGAAATCCAAATGAACCAGCATTTATTTATTTATTTTTATTTTTTTATGCTGTTGCCATAGAATAATTACAGTAAGCTCTAGTTATTGTGATCACATTTGTGAATTGAATTTTGATTGTATTAAACAGCAATTCTAATAAGCAAAAATCAGAGGAATATTATCCACAGACTATAAAAATGAAGATATGAAGCACAAACTTATTACACTTTTATTACCATACCAATTAACAAAATTAAATGATACATGAAAATTGGAAGAATATTATCCACAGGTTAGCAAAATAAAAATAAATTTACACTTATGTACATAGCTTAATTAATATACATACAGTACTAACTAACATAAGACTTTGTAATCTGATATTTCATGCACTTTGTAATTTACTATGGTTTACCAACAATTGTATTCCGAATGTCAGGAAGTATCGTGAACGAGAAGGCAAAATGGGGAGGGCCTTTCTTATCCTAGACAATGTGGCATTATCCTTCAGCGGAAATATTAAACAAAATAGAAGACTGATTCGAGGTCATATCTCTTCCATCAAACATTACCCCACTCCTCCAACTAATGGACCAGGCTACAAGTCTTGCATCATTTACTTTTAGCAGAAAGCAATAAAGAAAGCATTGTGGCTTTTTTGAAGAAGCTCAGTCTCATGGACAACTGCTACATGCTGGCACGTGGGAATCACTCACTGCGCAGAATTTAAAAAATGGCTGGGAAAAAATTGTGCCCTATTGCAGAAGAAACCATAGAAGATGAGCAGAATTGAACTGAAGGAGATGAGGGACAAATACTGAATGAGATGATCAGCTTGTTTCAGTCAATCCCTGGGTTTGAAAATTGTGATGAAGGTGATGCAAGGGCATGGAAAATGATATTTTTGCTACAGGGTTTTCTGTTTTAAATGAAAATGAAATTGTGAATGTAAAAGAAAGTACAGCTCCTGTAAATGATAACGACGAAGAAAATGACATCAACACTAGACCTGTGCATCAACTACTCTTGCTGAAAAGAGAGAGGACAAAAAACAAAGTTTGAAAATGGTGCAGCAAATAATAAGTAATTATATATTAATGTGTTAATGTGGCTGAAAGTTCCATTTGTTTTGTTACCTATGAATAAAAATACACAAGTTCAACTTACTGATTTTATTTCTAAACTTACTAAATTTTTATTTTTTTTATTATTATTTTTTTTGAGTCTCCAGAACAGTACTTTTGATAAGTTTGAAAATCCAAACAAATCGAAAATCCGAACTACCCATTGTCCCAATTAGTTTGAATTATCAACGCTCTACTGTAAATGTCTTAAAGAAAACCCAAACAGAAATCCACAGAGAGGAAAATACAAGGTAAGCTAATATTTGAACGTGTACTCTATTGGTAAGCAATCCTATGTCTATATTTTAATATGAAATGTATATATTTGGTTCTAGTGCACTGTGGATTTTAAAAAATATATAAAATATCCTGCTTTTTCCACTTTTTTTTTTATGAATTCTTTCTTTTTGCCAATTTAGTCCCAATAGTCCCTGTTTTCCTCCTGCTTACTGTTATATGATTTTCAGCTTTCTGAAAGGCAAAAGCTGGCAGCCTATATACATGCATATATATATTTTAATATTTATTACATAATACACACTGCCCTACCATTCATTTTCAGATGTCCACCCATTGATACTTGATCACATCGTTATCCAAGCACCATGTGCCAGACAACTATAAATGTGCTTATAGATATTGCTTCTACCAACAAAACAGTCAAAATAAGTAAGGTTTTATTAAAAATTAAGTATGTGGATGCTGATGGATAAAATAAATACACTATATCAAAGCTGCTGTATCAGAGTGGTCAAGAAAGGAGTAAAATGTAGTGGAAAAATTGTCAGTGTCCAAGAATGAAAAAATGCCAATTCCAGGTCTCTGAAGAGTCATTCTAACCATTTTTCTTTGACACTGCAGTTGTCTGCTAAAACTCTGAACTGCCTCTACCTGAGCAGTAGATACAATTGATTGCAATGACTGACAGAAGAGATAGGTGTGAGTGTGAAAATGCATGCACAAACTTTGCCATCTCAATTCAGGCCTTGTTTCAAAAGATGTCCGGGACGCACTCAAACACCCTGCATACAATACTGTTGCAACTCAGGTGCTACTCAAAAGTTTTTGGACTGCAATATAGAGATAGAAAAATGAAAAAGGCTTTACCAGTTGGCTATTCCATTGTGTTCCCTTCGAAATTGTCTCCCTTGCATGGTAATACATGTCCAGAAATTCTACCACTGCAGAAAATACTTTGGAACTGATTTCTTCATTTCTTGCAAATTTTTGATGTCAATAATGTTATTAAATCTCATCATATTCAGTTTAAATTTTAATCTTAAAAGTTGAAAGAAATCACAGGCATCTCAACCTGAAGAGTATTTATTAGTGATGGGATTAATGCCATGTTGTTCTTGGCTCATGTGTGGCACAAATTTCATAGTGATCTTTGGCATGTTCACTTGTTCCATTGAATAATGAATGTGGTAAAATGTCTATTTTGTTGAATTAACTAACTTAAATCTTTAGCTGACTAAACCAAATCAGACATTTTAATCTGATTTGGCTATTCTTTCATCCTGGAAAACAATCCATGAAGGGTACTGAAAGGTTCTTCCACTGTGACCCTTAAAATAACATTGAACGAGCTAGTCAAATAAAGTTGGTTCTAAATTGCCCACCAAAATATAATGTCATGATCTAGCTACAGAACTCTGTACCATCATTCTGTCTTATGATCCACCAGCTTTTTAGATACCATTATATTACACAATATGTGAACTTTTATGAAGTGAAAAGATAATTTTGGAATAACCTGTTAACCAAAATAAATATTTATCATAAATCACCTCTCAAATTGCTGATACCTTGCTTGATAAAAAAATAAATAAAAATTATAAAAATTGTAAATTAAATTCGCAATAATTATATTAATATTTTTGAAAAAAAGTGCGATATGTTTAAAAGTTATCGTTTAGGAATTTCTTGTTTCATAATCTACTACAAGTAGTGGTTATTAATACAAGTTGGAGGGATACACACTTTGAAATAGTTTCTTAAAACAGGGTTATTTAGCATTATGCTTTACTATCTATTTTCCGGAGGGTGCTGATATTTCAACAATGATAGTGCTTAGGCTTAGGCTTTTTTGAGATTACTACATTTTTCACATAGTTACCCAAAAGTAATTAATATAAAATAACATCATCCACTTGGAAAATCTGTTATCCATTAAAAACTAAATGCTGTGACCAGTTTCAGAATTGGCTACCTATATTAGCAATCTTATGTCAACCAATATACAGATGTATTAACTAAACAAGCAGCCAAGCAGTAGATTGGAAAAAAACTTCCGATTAGAAATGTAACTTATGTCACATGTATATTAAACCTCTATTAAGTAATAAATATTTCATATTAGGGTTATCCAAGAGAACAAACTCATCCACCTATATATATATATATATATATATATATATATATATATATTGTGTGCATTCTCTGGTCAGTTTCCCTGTTTGAAGATCATGAAATAACCCATGGCTGTGTTAGTCAGTCTCAGGAGGGAAAACCTTGTTATCCTTGCCTGAGATTGACATGGTATGAAAAAGGCCCATAAAAGCTTCATTCTCAGTGTTTGAAACCACCCTGTTAGGTAGACTGCATAATCCAAATATTTGAAACAGACTTTTGACAGTTCAGAGAGGTATCTGCTTAAAAGAAAGCACCCCTGCATTGAAACAACAGGCCCCCATTATGTCACCAGGTGAGATTCACAACATGCAGTGTTTCAAATATTTAGTGATAATAATACTTACCGGAGTAGCATTAAAGACAATGATTCTTTCAACCAGACGAATTTGTTCATGTTCATCCATGAAAAAATTGTTGTGGTTTCCAAAATGGAGTCGCAAATCTGAGTTGGAATGAATGCTGAAATAAAAAAAGTATCTTTTAGTGACACTAACTAGACATTGGTGAGCATTTCTTCAATTTTCCATCCTTTATTATTGACTCAGGGCCATTTCAAGACTTAAATACCTAATTGCAAACAAGAAATGCTGTCTGTCCCTACTATAAACTTCCAGAAAGGTTAATTTTATGATCACCCCCCTCTACACGAAAAATATAACATGTTGCTATTCATTTTCCATTTTCTGACAATGCTAATTATTATTAAGAAAATCATTTCTTGATAATTATTAGCATTATAAAAATCTAAGAATTGTTAAATAACTTCAAAAAGATATATGGGTTGAATATATATTATCAGTTACACAAAAATTTCTCTTCAAATGATATGATTCCAAACCAGAAATATTTTTTACATTGACATTTTACAATCATACACAAGGAAATATACTTTTAAGGTAAGTTATCTTTCCTGCTGATACTCCTTTTGTTCAGCAGATACTCCTGAACAAAAGGAGTATCAGCAGGAAAGATACTCCTTTTGTTCAGGAGTATCTGCTGATACTCCTGAACATAAGTTACAAAATAGTTCATGTTACATTCTAAAGCAATATTTTTCACTGTGTTTCAAGAGAATTGCCAGAGTGTTCTGCACAATTTCCCACAAAAAATTGTTCTTGACATTTGAATATTTTGATGTACTTTAAAATAAATAGAAAATATATTTTCTATTTATTTTAAATTACTTACATGAGAATTTCTAAAAATGTAAGTAATTTGAATTATTCTGTTTCTAGTCATAAAGTTTTTTGCATACAAATCATGAGTGAATCGATGAAATTAAGTTTATTCTGTTACTGAAAAAAAATAGTGAAAAACACTGATTTGAAGTTATTTCAAGGATTTTTCACATGAGTGTTCAGCAAATACAGCATGGTTATGAGGCCAAGCATATATGCATTTATGAGAGTTTGGAAAACTTACCCTTGGAAACAGTGAGCAGCTGAGACTACCCACTGGGCATTAATCAAAGTTCCTCCACAATGGCGTCCATCAGGCTCAATATTACTTTTCTGGATACCAACTTGCCATGGCAAACTACCATATATTGCCTCCTTACCCCCCACAACACGATCTGAGCCAGCAAAAAGTGGATTTATGGTAGTAACACCACACTGTGTTTGGGGTAAGGGTCCTCCTGAAATATGAAAAAAAAAATCATTTTTTACAACTCAAAAGAATACAAATAACACAAGTGTGATGTTGCAATTATAGTAAGATCATAACACCTAACGTTTCAAGTAACTGTTAATTAAAATGTATCAACACTTCATATCTCTGATAAACTGCATTCTGTGTGAAATTTTCTACAATTTTTTTTCTGTTACCTAAATTTCAAAAAAGAAAAGAAATTGTTGCTGAGTTTGAGGTGTACTTCCGCCACTAGCGGGGATGGTTGAATAAGGGCTTATGCTAAAGGAGCACAGATTGCAGGAATTAACTTTCACTATAAGTATAATAATTTAATTTTAACACATTAGTTTCAATCCTTATTTCAAGAGGTATGAACAAAAAACAGATTAAAATCAGTCAAAGCTTAAATTACTTGTTTGTATGATTATCATATTTATCATTATCTTATCTTTTCTGTATCATAGGCATTATAGCACACTGGTGAACATAGTGTGCTATAATGAAATGCCATAACAGTCTTGTGTATCTATTTTTCTGGTCCAGAAAAAGATACACAAGACTGTTATGGCATTTCATTGATCAATACGTGAATGTAGTAGGACATACCAGGGGATATCAAAAAGTTTGTATCCTGACCTAGATAAAACATCAGTAGGAAGATGCCGTTTTTAATGTAAGTTGCCTACATATTCAATAAATAACATGTGAAATTTCATTTCCATGGGTGATTGTACACCAGAGGTGGAGCCCAGAATCTGAGGAAGGATGCTATGGTTGACAAAGTAGAGTATTGAGCAGTGATCGAGTTCCTGCATTTGCAGGGCAAGAAAGCTCAGGATATTGATGAAGAAATGAAAGCTGTGTATAGGCAGAATTGTCCATCCTATGGCACTATAAAAATGTGGAAATGGGAGTTCCAGTGCAGTCGTACCAGTGTCTTTGACAAGCCAAGAGAAGGAAGGCCATCAACATCCACAAACAATGAGATGGTTACAAAGGTTGAGCAGCTGAGTGATAGACATGTGACAATTCATTTCATTGCAAATGCAGTGGGAATTAGTTATGGGTCTGCCCACAGCATTTTACATGACCATCTGCACATGTCTAAGGTCTCTGCATAATGAGTTCCAAGATTGCTGACGTCTTTGCAGAAGCAATGTCGAATGCAGTGTTCTCACCAACTGTTGGATTTGTGTAATGCAGATGTTGGGAACTTTTTTGATCGGTGGGTGTACAATGAAGAAACCATGGCGTGGACGGCGCTTTGATTCATCTCAGGAAGTCATCAATGGAATGGAATCGTGGTTTCAGGCAAAAAGTGCTTACTTTTATGATCAAGGCATTCAACAACTGATCCGTAGATGTGAGAAATGTGTTACTATACATGGAGAGTACATAGAAAAGGATTAAAGTTCATGTGCAGTTTCACCTTTCTAGGGCTATTATTTCTAGGTAAGGATATGAACTTTTTGATATACTCCCTTGTATAGAGTAATTATTGTAATCAAATATTTCCATGGATTCCTGTGGTATGCACTGTATTAGAAACACGTCTTAAGTTTTGTAAACCAGAGTTGATGCCAAAGAGGTCATGTAGTATGCATTTCATCCTATGATGCTTGTAGTGCACCAGGATCATCAACTGGTAGGGGTGGGGATCTAAAAGGTGTGACTCCTAGAGTTCAAGTCATTGGAAGAATCAATGAATTGTGTTGTGTGATCTTTTTATAAACTGTGCTATAATGAAAGGTAACAGTAAAAGCATTCTAGAGACTAGCCATAAATTGTCAAAATGTCTTTCTTACAGTCTTCTTCTTTATGTTCTTCCTTTATTATTTTTTATCTTAGTACAGATGGTACAATACTCCCTATTATAAAAGATCACTGTTCTTTTTATCAATTAACTTAGATGAATTTCTTAACAAAATAGTAAGCATGGGAATAAAGAAACATATTACTCACCACATCCAGCTTCATCAGTACCATCTCCACACTGATCGATACCATCACACTTGGAACTGAGAGGGACACAGTTTCTGTTTATACATTCTATCTCATCAATGTTGCACAAATCTACGACAACAATTAATACTCTGAGAGCCTTCATAGCTTAATAAACTCTTAAATAGCTTAAGATAGGTGTCTACACCAAATGCCATTTATTAATATTATTATTATTTTAAAGAAATGCAAACTGTCATTGCCAGCACTCAGTTATTTGTAATGTTTCTTTGGAGAATTTCATTACTTGTGTTCCTTATCTGAAAGTACTTAGTGATATTACTTTAATTGGAGAAAAAGTAAAAGAAAAAGAGTATTAAAGAAGGCAGTGATTTATAAAATTACCAGAGTGAAACTACTCAATATGAAATAAAGAAAGTCAATATGTGGTAATTCGATTGCTTCTGAAACTTGCAATACTATTCTTGAAAATTCTGACCAAATAGGAAATTCACTATAAAAATTTCTCAAAGTAGCAGAATGAAGCTTGTCTATATAGAAAGAATGCTTGTAAATGAAGGAGCCTTCGTTGAATTGGTATATCCCTTTGCAGGCGTAGAACAGACTTTCAATAATGAAAAGAATGAATGGAAGAAGATTTTTCAGAAGTGAAAACATTGGAGCACCAGTGTGACAATATATCTCTTGTACTGACTAACTCTGCCATAAGTTGAAATAAACATTTAGTCATTTAGAGAGAAAATAAATTGAAATGCTTGGTTAAAATGTAGAAAGAGGAATTCAGTGTCCAATGCCCCATCTCTTGCAAGGTCAAGCTACAAGTCCTCAAATGGGAGAAGGAACAGTGTCCCCAACAAGGCTGCAGTTGAGCAGTTGTATCTCCATCTCTGCAGACAACCAATAATCAAATGCAGTCTTGACCAGTGAAGAACTTGAAGCCATGAAAATTGAAATAAAATATGCAAACAGAATATAAATACTTAAAAGCCTGCCTCTAGTGACATAAAGTATTTTATATAGGCAGAATTTGTTCAAAAAAATTTTCAAGATATTTCTTGTTCAGTTGGCAGTGAAAGTATAATGCTCAATGCATTTCATTCCTGACCACTACAAAAGGGCTATTATAATCCTTCACTTGATTCTGAGAAAATTTTACAGCAATTATCTATCTAAGAAAATGAATCTTCTTGAGTCAATACATATGATATATAAAATCTAAAATACAACCGATGAATCAGTCAGTTATATGTCCAACAGTTTTGGTAGCATCCTAAAGGATATAAAATCTTTGCAGGAATTACCATCTTTCATAAAGAAAACAAGTGAACTATTGATTCTCCAGTCAACAAGCATTAGAAACGATCACAGGAAGCTAATGAAGATCTGTACCAAAATGAACAAGTTTTAATCAATAATATGGAAGCATCTGGATTTATATTATCATATAGTACTGATAAGTATCATTGTCTACATATTAGCATTAGCATTAGCATTAGTAGAGGCATTTGATGCAAGAAAGCAAGTTTATGCAGCATCAGCCAAAAAAAAAAAAAAAAAAAACCCACTTCCACTTCACCCCTCTGTTCGTTCAAAATACCTGTCCAGCTGAGCCTTAAACTTATTTAGGCTATCAACCTCCACCACAAGGGATGGAAGTCTGTTCCACCAACCAACCACCCGCTGGCTAAAGGCAAATTTCCGCACGTCTATCCTACATCTGTCTTTCCTCAATTTGAATTTATGCCCTCTCAGCTGATTTTTCTGAGCTAGAGGAAGAATCCCATCAGCATTGAGCATGCTTAAACCATTCAAGGCTTTATACACCTCTATCAGATCACCTCGCTGGTGCCTAGTCTCCAGACACTGTAATTTGCAAAACTTAAGCCTTTCTTCGTAAGAGCACCCCTTTGTTCCATTCACTAATCTTGTTGCCCTTCTCTGTACTCGTTCCAGCAGCTCTACATCCTTCTTGAAATGAGGCCTCCAGACCTGTATACAGTACTCTAGGTGTGGCCTGACCATGGCCTTATACAATGGAACAATCACCTCCTTATCCCTGCTGGAAAAATTCCTGTATATCATTGACAATACTCTATGAGCTACTCTTGCAGCCCGTCTGCACTGCTCAGAGAACTTCATATCTGCCTGCACAACCACCCCCAAGTCCCTTTCATTCTCTATCACTGTCAGTGTAGTACCACAGAGTTGATACGTTGCTCTGGGGTTGCTGTTTCCCATGTGTAGTACTTTACATTTGTCAATGTTAAACTTCATTTGCCACCTCTCAGCCCATCTGCTCAACCTTTCCAGATCCTGTTGCAGCAGCATAGTGTCAGTAGTGTCCTTGACAACCCTGCCAACCTTTGTATCATCTGCAAACTTGGACATTAAGCTTGATATACCATCATCAATATCATTTATAAATACAGAAAACAACAATGGACCCAACACTGAGCCCTGAGGGACTCCACTAATAACATCAGTCCACGATGAGCAGTGTCCATTGATTACCACTCTCTGTCTTCTCCCCCTCAACCACCCCTTTATCCATAGCAGCAATTTGCCTCCAATGTCACACTGCTCCAATTTGTGTAGCAGTCTTCCATGTGCAACAGTATCAAAAGCCTTTCTAAGATCCAAGTATATAATATCAAAGTTATTCCCTGCATCCAGCTCTTTTGTGACTGCATCATAGTATCCAATCAAGTTGGTCAGGCAAGACTTCCCCTTAACAAAACCATGCTGTGTCTGAGCTATAACTGAAGTCTTGTCTAAATGATCCTGCAGTGCTTCTTTAACCAGTGCCTCCATTAATTTTCCTGGAACAGAAGTTAAGCTCATAGGTCTATAATTACTTGTTTCAGCCTTTGATCCTCCTTTGTGAATTGGGGTCACATTTGCACATATAATAATTGGAGTGCTGGATAACTAGAATAAATTGATTAAATAAAATAAATTGTTTATTGCAATTGACTTCAAAAAAGGAGCCATTAACTCGTATCCAAATCAATGTTTGTCAAATAAAGCAACTTTAATAATTCATTTCTCTCGTTGTGTTATCAAGAAAGCTCTTGGATAAAAATGCCAATATTGCTAACTTCAAAGGATTTATTTCAAGATAAATCTAATAGATTGACCTTCTTCAGTGATTTTCACTGTAAGAAACAAGTCTCTGTTTCGAAAGACTAAACAATTAGCAATTTGTACAAAAAAAAAATGTTGAAACAGGAAAAAGGGGCAGTTCAAACACTCTAAACAGCCCTTCCAAAGAAAGCCAAGTCAATTCCTTCTGTTGGCAAAGTGCTGGAATCTGTTTTTTGGGATGCTGATGGAGCATTGGTAGTGGAATACCTTCAGAAAAGCCAGACAATCAGGGGCATATTAAGCAGATCTTGTGAGGCTTTTGCCTGAAAACATCCAAGATGCACTGAGGAAAGTGAGCAAAGGAGTTCTTCAACCAGAACAACACGCCTGCTCGCAAATCTGTCATTGCGACAATTGCAATGCATGAGTGTAACTGAAATCTTGAACCAACCCCATATTTAGATCTAGCAGCATTGAACTTTCACCAATTTATACCTGGCTTGCATCCATTTTCCCCTGAGAGTGACATTATTGCTCCAGTGGATGCATTCCTGGATGCCCAAAGAAAACTTTCTTCACAGCTGGAATCAACATATTGCAGCACCAGTAGCAAAAATGTATTGACTCCTAAAGGAACTATGTTGAAAAGTAACATGTTACCAGACTCCTCGAATCCTTCGCGCTCAAGCTATGAACTTTTCAAATTCACCTCGTATTCTTACTTGCAATTAGTAACGAACTGATGAGAGTTAAAAACAGAATTAATTTAATTTTAATTAAAAATAGAATAATTACTTTCTTGCTTAGATCTCATTGACTTACCTGTAGTAGTGACTTCTGCTCGGATATGAAATCCACGTCTGTTGCCGAAATAGTCTGTTTGGAATACCAAAGCTACGCGGTTGCCAATTATAATTGGTCGTGGGATCACTTTGCCACAGTAGGTCATGCTGAAACCGCTTGATTGATCGCTGATGATCAGTTCGTCAGTTTCACATGAACCTGATTCCTCAATGTCCATGGACACAAACGTAATTTTTATTTTCTGCAAAGAAAAAAATTATCTACCTTTGTTTAGTATATTTTCGTGCAATATTATGGGTAATTTATTTTAAGGAAATTTTCTTCACTCTTTTTGAACTTGGCTAATGGCAGTCTGAAGTGGTCAAGACGGAAGGATCCCTTCATGTTCCACTTGTGTTCTATTTTCAGATGGATGGATCTTGTGATTTTATGCTCAACGAACTGACATACCTCCAAATTGGGGATATTATATTGATGCTGTGCATTATGTTATCAGCATGCCAGCAGACGATCTCTACCTGTCTCCATGTGCCGGGAATGATAACCAACTAGTGGTAGTATATCTTATGCTAAAAATTACCTGTACGGTATTGCGATAGATGGTGGGGTTGCCAGGAAAGATGGCTGGGACCACCTTCTTTAATAAAAAAAAAATTCATGTGTAGTTAGAGGTAGCACACGATGGCTATTCTACGACTGTGTCTTTTTTTTTACTAATTGTCAGTTATGGTGCTCATGTTTGGATAGACTGCATTGCGAAGGGCAAATGTGTGCAAGATACTTGCAATTCAGAGAGCAATGCTGTTAATGGCTCAGTAGGGCATGCTGGATGATGTCCAATGATGCACTGCAGTATTAACAGGAAGAATGCCTCTTGATTTGAGTCTTTTAGTTTTCAGTTTTTTAGATCAACATGCTTTTACCATTGGAAAGGACAGATGTATGAGAGAACGTCGATTGCAGTGCAATGTGGCCATGGCTACAAGGAGAAAAAGAAGCAAATATGATGCCGTTATGGCAGAAAACGTGGGGCAGTAGCAGCAGCATCAATGTACTGATAACAAAAAAGTTTCTGCCTGCTTGATTCAATGAAAATCCACATTCTTTTTTACTGGACATGGTTCAGTTTTTGTTAAAATAAATGCTTGGTGGGGGGGGGGGGGGTCAGTGAGTGCACAATGTAAGTTTGTGGGATGCAAGAAGACTGGGAACACGTCTTGATTAATTGCCACGAGTATCAAGATCTTAGAAGAATTTGTGGGTTTTATGTGCCTAATCTTCAGTCGTTGATGCCAGGATGTGAGACATGCCTTCTTGCAATGGAGGAAAATTTTTTTGGCATTTCAATCCTTTACCTTGAAGGTTTTCAAAGAAGACATGTACTTTTGCAATTGGAGCAGACCCAAGGTGATTATGCTAGAAAGGAAGGTATGTATGTAAACGTATAGTATCTTCTGTAAGATGACTCCAGGAATGTTAGTTCAACTCTGCCATGGTACTTTGTGATGATACAAAACTGTAGAATGGCCAGAAATGTGTGTAGCATGTTATGTTGTTTATTTGTTTCTGGCCTCTTTTTCACTGGGAAGACGATCACCTGAAAAGTATGCCTAGTGCCCATCTATGCCATGAGGAGGCAGGCCATGACTTATGTATGTCCCTGGCCAAGTGGAGATAGACCATTAAAATCTCTGTCTGCCCTGAAGAGGGCAGACAAAGGCAATCCCACACTCATTGGAAGTAGTACTATACCAGTTGGTGCCACCAAAATCCTATACCCACAGCTACACAAACTAAGGGTACCATGCTAGAAAGGAATGACCAACATAAGTCCAATTATATTAAGAACAGTGGTGACATCACATCAATGGTGTAGCCAGGGTAGGGTCAGCAGATACATTGTTACTCCCAATGGCAAAATCTGGTATTGTGGCACTTTTTAGCATTAGGCAATTGGTATTGTATTATTATTCTAGCTATCGGAGCAGAAGTCTTAATTGATTAGAGTATAGGCATAGGATGTGTGGTACTCTTCCAATTAATGGTAGGTTGCTTACAATTAAATAACATTATTCCAAACATCTGGAAGAAGAAGGAAAATTATCATCATTTAAGCATTTCTGTGTGGTGCTGGGTGTTGTTATCATCTGGACTGGGCAGCTCCTTGTGCTGTTCATCTCAACATCACGCAGTGCTAGGTGCAGTTCTTACAGGATTGGGCAGCTCCTTGTATTCAGTTCTGGACAAAATGTGTGGATGGACTTCAGACACTTTTAATTGGCTGTACCTCATTTTCTGCATGATAGTGTAAATTGCATATGTAATATTACATGTATGGTATGGTAACATACGGCAGGATTACCAAAATTTGGAAAGAATGGTACAATAAATAAATAAATAAAATTCTGATGTAATCATTAAGGTGACCCTAGTTGCATTTTCTTTCTAAATTATATTAGATATATTAGAATAAACATCAACTCTAGCAAGAGAATGATGTGTACATGAAAACAGGGATTTGGGCAATTTTTGTCTGTAGCAGAATTATGCCATGTCTTTTAAGTTCCTGAATGCACAAAGTAAATTCCTCTCCCTCACTAGATAAACAGTTTGTTGCTGCCAAGAGATGCCACTTAGACGAATTACAGACTTCCATTCTATTCATATAAAAGTGGTTTTTTTTTTTTTTTTTTGTTTCTAGTCAAGGGGTGGAGTTAGGATTTGTGGAGGTCATACACACAGAGGCGGATTTAACGGCGGGCGCACCGGGCCCCACGCAAAACCCCAACAAATTAGTTGAACATATTAGTTCAAAACTTTGTGATTATTATTATGCTATTATTAATTATATTATATATTATATTCAAATTTTATTGGAAATAAAACATTAATAGTACATAGTATTTTTTATTTATTTAAAAAATGGTAACATGTATTTTTATTTTCTCTGTCTCTCTTTTTTTTAAGGGGCCCAATATTTTCTTCTGCGCCCAGGGCCTCAACCGACCTTAATCCGCTCCTGCATACACAACAGTGATGTCACACAAATCTCTTTAAACAAAGAACCACATGAATTCACCAAATCAAGAGAAAAAGTGAACTTCTCTGTTTTCCTGTTTTCAAAATATTGTATTATTATTAGTAGTAGTAGTATTGTCATATGGTGCAAGAAAATACTTATAACGCATCAACCAAAAAAAAAAAATAATAATAATAATCTTCCCACATCGCCTGCACATCTCCAATTCTGTAATTCTTCCTTGAATTTTAATTTATTTCTTAAGTTAGGGCTGTCCTAAGGCAGACTATGGCAAACCCGCCACATGTTTATATACATTACTGTACCCGGCTTCACAGCTCACACACAGTGGTGAGCTGTGAATATTTTAACAATGGACTCGCAGTTTTGCCACTTTTTGATGTGAAACATCCTTGGGGATTCTTTCAGAGGATGGCGTCACTTCCGTGACGTTATCCGCCAGAGGCGCTTCCCACTAGTGTGCTTAGAATGCGTGACGCGTTTTTCGTGACCGGTATATCTCGAGCCAGCCTGGTCATCATGCCCCCCCCCCTCTTTACGATGATACCTGGATACAATAGTATCTCGAATTCTAACTTTTTAGAATTTTTTAATAGTAAACGTCACAATCATACTTCCTGAAGTAAGTATGACTGCAACAATACAAATATTTGTCAACAATTGATTTTTTCGTCTCGCATTTTCATAACATTCCATTGTTAGGTGCCTCGAACAGCTGCATATTTCTGACCAATTTGATTGGATACTATGATGTAGTCGCAAAAGAACTGGATGCAGGGAATAACTTTGATATTATATATTTGGATCTTAGAAAGGCTTTTGATACTGTTGCGCATGGAAGACTGCTGCACAAATTGGAGAAGTGTGGCATTGGAGGCAAATTGCTGCTATGGATAAAGGGATGGTTGAGTGGCAGAAGACAGAGTGGTAATCAATGGACACTGCTCATTGTGGACTAATGTTATTAGTGGAGTTCCTCAGGGTTCAGTGTTGGGTCCATTGTTGTTTTCTGTATTTATAAATGATATTGATGATGGTGTATCAGGCTTAATATCCAAGTTTGCAGACGATACCAAGGTTGGCAGGGTTGTTAAGGACACTACTGATACTATGCTGCTGCAACAGGATCTGGAAAGGTTGAGCAGATGGGCTGAGAGGTGGCAAATGAAGTTTAACATTGACAAATGTAAAGTACTACATATGGGAAACAGTAACCCCAGATCAACGTATCAACTCTGTGGTACTACGCTGACAGTGGTAGAGAATGAAAAGGACCTGGGGGTAATTGTGCAGGCAGATATGAAGTTCTCTGAGCAGTGCAGACGAGCTGCAAGAGTAGCTCATGGTGTCTTGTCAATGATATACAGGAATTTTTCTAGCAGGGACAGGGATGTGATTATTCCCTTGTATAAGGCATTGGTCAGGCCACACCTTGAGTACTGTATACAGGTCTGGAGGCCTCATTTCAAGAAGGATGTAGAGCTGCTGGAAAGAGTACAGAGAAGGGCAACAAGATTAGTGAATGGAACAAAGGGTTGCTCTTACGAAGAAAGGCTTAAGTTTTGCAAATTACAGAGCCTGGAGACTAGGCATCGGCGAGGTGATCTGATAGAGGTGTATAAGGCTTTGAATGGCTTGAGCATGCTCAATGCCGATGGGATTCTTCCTCTTGCTCAGAATAATCACCTGAGAGGGCATAAATTCAAATTGAGGAAGGACGAATGTCAGATAGATGTGCGGAAATTTGCCTTTAGCCAGCGGGCAGTTGGTTTGTGGAATAGACTCCCATCGCTTGTTGTGGAAGTTGATAGCCTAAACAAATTTAAGGCTCAGCTGGACAGGTATTTCGAACGAACGGAGGGGTGAAATGGGAGTAGTGGTTTTTTTTTTTTTTTTTCTGGCTGATGCTGAATAAGCTTGCTTTCTTGCATCATATGCCTCTACTAATGCTAATGCTATGTCGCTTCAACTACGAGGTCGGTACTCTATTTCAATCGACGCTGTTTTCTAGACATTTATATACGTTGCAATCGTAGGTACACATCAACTACTTTAGTTATCATAAATCCATTGTAAATAAATCTTGCCTTCCAGAAATTATAAAAATTTGCGAATGTTCAATAAAGTATTTACAATACAAAAGCTCTTGTTTCGTAATCAATATCCAAATCATAATACCTAAAAGAAAGGCGAAGGATTCACATAAAACCATCTAACGCGCGTGCTGGGTACACATCTCTTTTTTTTTTTTTTTTTAACCACTAGGGAAATATAATGGATAATTTTTTTTCATGATAAAATTTTAATATTGCAAATAAAAAATAACACGAAATATTTCCCATATTACAAAAACTATCACAAAACATTCTACAATATAAAAACAAACTCTTCTAGAAAATGTGCACAATAATCACAGATACATAAAAAATTATTATACAAATATTCAAGAAAATTTTATTCTAAAAATTGCCATATACAATTTACTTTTTTACTTCTATTTACATCTGCTTTGCTCAATGGCTAAGCCAAAAGATTACAGAGGAATGTTTTGACATAACGATCCAGATCAAATTGAAGCAATGGTCAACATAATCTACAATGTGTTTAATTGTCAACATTATTCTTTCATCAACCCCGGGGACTCACATCTGGTTAGTATGGGCTTGGCAAACCAGGGTCCTGAGCTGGATATCATCATTCTTCTCTTTCTTGGTGATTCCTTTCTACTTCTCTCTCTCATAGGATCTTCTTAATCCTCTGACTGGCTATTGAAAGCATATTAACTAGGGCGACTTGTGGTTGCGCTAGTTAATATGCTTTACGGTTGGTTCATGTAAAGATGTGTTTGAGTTCCGTGTTATGTGGAAAATGGAACGCAGTTCAGAGCAAAGAGTTGTGATAAAATATTTTTGTAAAAAGTGGCATATCGTCAATGGATATTTATGAAAAGTTGATAAATTTTATGGAGATGATACCATGCGTTTTCAATTGGGCTAAACAGTTTTGAGAAAGACGTGAATCCGTTGAAGATGCTGAGCATTCAGGACATCCTTCCACGACTCGACATGGCGAAAACATTGTTTGTGTGCGTGATCTTGTTCGAAACAATAGGCGGTTAATCACAAGAATGATTGCCGAAAAACTAAACATTAATCAGGAAAGTGTTAGATTAATTTTGACTGAAAGTTTGTTGATGAGGAAAGTATGCAAAACTGGTACCGAAAAACCTCTCTCATGAGATATTCTCAGGAGATATTGGAAAGCGTTGAAAGATGTTCCAGATTTACTTTCTCGCATGATTACAGGGGATGACAGGCTTATAACTGAAAAAAAAAAAGGCAGTCAACAATAGAAGGGAGCTTCCAAGACCCAAAAAAACGAGAATGTCAAAGTCAAAAGTGAAAACTGTTAATTTGCCTTTTTGTTCGAAGAGGAATTGTTCACAAAGAGTTTGTGCCACCTAATGAAACTGTCAATCGGCAATTTTACCTTCAAGGCTTCGCAAGCGAGTCAACCAGATTCGACCTGAAATTGTTTCATCGTGGATTTTGGATCATGATGTTCCTGCACATTCTGCCATTGTAGTGAAAGAGTTTTTAACTTCAAAATCGATCACAGCGTTGCAGCACCCTCTGTATTCTCCTGATTTGTCTCCTTGTGGCTCCTTTTTATTTCCTCGACTAAAAGGAGTCATGAAAAAAACGCATTTTCAGTCAGTTTCTGAAATTCAGAGTAATGTAACGTGGGTATTAAATCATACCAGAAATGTTAAGATCAATGGATCCTACGCTGGAATGCGTGTGTACAGTCTGAAGGGGACTACTTCGCAGGCGATGGCCTCACATCTGTATAATTTTCAAAATAAAATTTTTGAATTAATTATTTTCGAAACTTTGTTGTCACACCTCGTGTATGTATTGTGTCTCTGTAAACTGCATGTTTTCTCTGGTCAATTTGCCTGTTTTGCTGGACGAAAAAATCCCAGTTTCTTGGGGGATAAAACCTTGCTAACTACGCCTAAGACCGACTAACTCAGCCACAGAGTGAAAAAAGCCCATAAAGAATTCTCACGTCATTGACTATATTCGAACCCAGGCCTTTTCTATCCTGTATGGGGAGGACCCTTGTGATAGTACTGTGCTTACCGCGCAGACCGTGGGTAGTGAGTTAGTAGGGGAGCCGTCCTCCCAACACTACATTTACAGACAATGAAAACACGGAGCAATATTGGGGGGGGGGGATGGACTGTCTAATTTTAATTGATTCTGATGCCTTCCCAGAGACTAACAGAATGTATCTGATGCATATTTAATGTCAATTTCACATTTTCTTGCCAAGTAATATTCAAACATCTGAAACATTTACATTCGAAATAACTGGAATTTTTACGAAAAAAAATTTTCCAATTTCTATTGGCCCAATTTTAATGAATGGGATTATTAGAAAAATCTTTTTATAAAGCCTAAATATAAAATTGTATGAAAATCTATCCATTAAGAAATTGTTATTACATGCGGACGGACAGACGGAATGCTGAAGATACAGTTGACAAATTACCCACATATGCTAACATGCTTAAAAATGGTTCGAGCAAACGCTTTTGACTCCATTACATCCATACTTCTAATTGGCATCAACAGATAATCAAATCTGTTGTCTCATGGTATGATCACAAGCCTCTTGGTGTCAGATAAACATTGCCCACTTTCCTGGGCGTTATGAGGAAGCCAGATGATCTTTTTGATTCCCAGAAATGTGTTATTGCTATTGCACGTTTCGCAGGAGCTACAACTGAGAAAATAATGGAAAGCATTGGTGTTATGTAAGAGGCAAGGAGAATGCTGCTCTACATGGAAAAAATTGCCACTGTAGTTCCGGATTATGTTTGTATTGAGTGACTGGCCACTTAGCCGAGCTCACTTCTGCAAGCTAGTTTCCAGCCCAGCAAGTGGTAGCCAGGGATCTACTATCTAGCACAGGTAATCTCTTTTGGGGAACAGTGGAAAATCCAGCGACCCCGGTGGAATTCGCATCACTAACCTTTATTTTTTTTAAAAATTGTTTTAACATTTATGTAACTAAGTAAGCCGTGTGAAAATCATACTTACGTTTCCTTTACTAGTGTAAATTGTAAAATAACAATGGAGATTCTCTGGATAGTTTTTGCCTTCTAGATAACCAGGACTGTAGATGTCTATGGGATCATCATTTGGGTACAGAGTCAAAGATTCGCTAGTGTTACATAGAATGGTAGTTCCTAAAAGATGCAAAGAGGAAAAAGAATAGTGAAACAACACATTATATAAAGCATTAAAGAAATGTGGTTATAGTTATACTTGTTCCATAGAATTTCGTATGTCCTAACAATTTAGATCATATTGTACCGTATATATTATGTCGATAAATTGCATGCGTTCTATATTCGATTTTCCTGCTTGCTGGGAGAAAAAACCGTGAAACTCTCGCATGAAACCGATTAACCGTGCCTTATTGTGGAAAAAAATAAAATAAATAAAATAATAGTATAAAAATTCCTCACTCATTGATGGCATTCGAATCGGGACTTTTTTTTTTCACCCTGTATGGGGAGCATGGTGATTATACGCATTGAGCTAACCGAGGGATGCAAGTTTTGGTTGGTAACACATCAGAAATATCGTATACATACATTATTAACAAGTGTTCCTTTTCTAAAATTTTGGATTTTGGTTCTTGCTGATTAGTCTAAACAGTATCTAGTTATATTGCTAGAAATATAAAAGAATACGTGCTTGCCTTGGGTAACAGCCAAATTAGCTATAGCCATCGCTGCTAGCATTCCTAGATATTCGAGAAGACACATGTTTTTCTTTTTGTATTTTCTGAGAAACAAGAATAAAATGCATGGAAAGAGCAGTTTGATAAATATATAGGTGACAAAGATACCCAAGGGAAGTAGCCCAACTGGATCAATGGGAAAATGCGTTATAATGAACACCTGCCTTTTGATGGCCTTAGTGATAAGGTTAAAGACTGAGAAATAGTGTATTTAAAGAAAAAAACGCTTTCAAATAATAAATTTATATCGTGTATTGAAAAATATTATAACAGGTATTTTGTGAATTGTTATCAACTGTAAAACATGTTTCAGTTAACTTTATTTTATATAAACATTTTATCTACTTGGTTTTATTAAAAGGAAAATACATTCGCTACATGCTATATTTGAGATTTATTACAGATTAACAGATGTACGAATTAATTCTTACAGGTTAATAGACTGACATTGTAAAAAAAAAAGATAGTGATTATTGATTTTTCAGTCAGTATTCCAAAGGAAGGTTCCACAGAAACTTTAGAGGGCGCTTGCTTCTGAGCTATAGGTAGATTCACAAAGTTAACTTTGTAAATCGATCTAAAAATCGATGTACAAAGAGTTATCTGAGTAAATCTAAAGATAATGGCTCTTTAAATCTTTAGATAAAGATCTAAAGATATGGAAATCAAAAGTGACAGCTTTCATCCAACAGGTGTGGATGGAATCTGTTTCCTTGTATGTGAGACGTTCAGCTCCTTCCAGGTGTTGTACGAATAACCGTCATTGGACCCCCTCTGTGTGAATGAAATACCCGTAGTCACAAAAGCCTATGTGTATTTATACTAGAATGATGTTCATTAGTTCCTGTGCTAACGTGCACTGCTCGACAAAATTAAC
The DNA here is from genome assembly GCF_048544385.1 of Mastigoproctus giganteus. NCBI lineage: Eukaryota > Metazoa > Arthropoda > Arachnida > Uropygi > Thelyphonidae > Mastigoproctus > Mastigoproctus giganteus. The sequence continues at coordinate 201,989,213 of NC_143581.1, read as the reverse complement.
AGAACAAAATATTTTTAATGAATAATTTATTCTGAACAGTGTCGCCAAAGGCGAATATTTGACATAATAGGCATCCTAGTATGCAAATTCCGAGTATCCAATAAAAATCGAGCTTACAGAGCCGGAAATTATGCAAATTTCTCATGCCTATAAAAACATGACCACATAATTTCATTCTGTTTTTGGTTTGCTCAATGGAATAACCATATCTCCAGTACTGAGGCGCAAGTCATCATCGTTTAAATGATTCTTTGAGATTGTAGATCATTGGACTTGATGCCTAGCAGGCGTAGGTGGCACATTGGCTTAATGTGTCACATAGTTTCATCTCAGCAGTATGGAAACAGTTTCAGGAGACAGGAATCATTACAAGGAGACCTGATCAAGGTCGCCCGAAGGCTACGTCAACCAGAACAGACTGCTAGCTGGCTGTAACAGCAAGACAGAATCCTACAATGTACACTCATCAATTGTCTCTTCGGGTTGCTGCGGCCACAGGTGAAAACATTTCAAACTGGATTGCATTAAGAAGGCTCAATTCAAGTGACTCTACGCAAGGAAGTCAGTGGTTTGTATCCCATTAACCCGAAACCACTGCACAGCTCGTCGAAACTATGCCATGAACATGTGACTTGGAGCTCTGACAAAAGGCATACAGTTTTGTTCTCTGGCCAGTCCGTTTTAGTCTACAAACAGACTCTAGCCATTATTTCATCTGGAGATGAGGAATCCGGTACCATCCCTCCATATCAAAAAAAGGGACCCCTATTTATGTTTTTGATATGGGTACCGTAACCGAGCAGAGTTGCGGAGAACAGATCCTCGAATCCTATGTGCGACTTTTTAGGGATGCAGTTAGCCCAGATTTTTTTTTTTTCGGGAGCAACAACGCCACTGCACGTGGAACTCAAGTGTCGGAGGAAAATCTTAAAACTGAGATATCCAACGACTGCGTGGCCAACAAGATCACCAGACTTAAATCCAATCGAACATGTGTGAGACACCTTAGATATTTAATTGCAAACCGAAAGCAAACTCCTCAAGTCTGCACTGCTGAAAGAACGGGATTTGTTGCCACAGAATCTTATAGACAACCTTTTTATCAAGCATCATTCACTGCTGTCTGTCAGGTCTATTTAGCTGTTGAAGATTATCATATTCCATACTGATATCATGTGACCATATTTTCAAGCATCTTGTATCGACTTCTCTAATGACCTTTTTGGTATTTCCTATACAACCCCTATAAATGTTCCTAATACCTTTCCGAAGTTTCTGTTTCCTCATTTTATCGTTATTCTAATCTACACTGTCATAGTAAATTTTGTTCCGCTTCATAGCAAATTTTACACCACGTTTTGTAACTGTTCTCTTAATTTTATTGAGCAGCGTATATTTTCGTATTGCTACAGTTGGGATACTTTCCTTGGGTGTCCTTGTTCCCAATATATATATGGAACTACCCTTTACATGTATTTTATTCCTGTTTCTTTTAAAAAATCAGGGAAAAAAAAGTGTTTTCTCGAATATCTAGGAATGCTAGCAGCGATGACCATGGCTAATTTGGCTGTTAACACAAGGCAAGCATATTTTCTTTTATATTTATTTATAGCAATATAAGTACTATTCAGAAATGGTCAAAATGGAAAGTTTTAAGAAATGGAATATTGTTTATTAAACAATCTCATTTATATTAATCAAATATGTTCGTGACATTACGAATGTATCAAGAACAAGAACCTAAGCCTTTGCGGTTAATACAGTGCACGTGTTCCCTATAAGGCATACAATAGGTTCAAATTCCATTAATAACGTGAGGAATTTTTTAAGGGATGATAATTTTATCATTGCCAATATTCGAACAAATTTGAAATAGGATCAGTAAAATGTTTATCGAATTTAAAGACATATATATGCAACAATTCATGGTTCTAATTAGAAACACTTAAAAAGGCTTAAAATTAAAGAGCTGAAATATAAAATTCTACGAACTTATTTATTTGAATTATAGACATTTTATTCAATTTATGTAATTTAAAACAACCGGTATTGAAACATTCGGTGCGTTTCCAAATTATAATGATTTTAAAAAATAATAATAAATAACCTAGCAAAACAAACCTAACATTAAATTGATTTGATATTACTGCCATTTAACTATAGTGGTAATTATTAAAATTTTTAATTTAATTTATACTTCTTGCATTTTAGAAAACTGAATTATTATTATTATTGCTCTTATATTATTTCTCCCTGATTGGGGGTTCCACCTCGTGACGGGTATTGCTACCAAGTACACATGGTGGTGGTTGTTATGTCTGGTGTTACTGTTGGTCGAGGAACTCTCTAACTATCCTACAGGTGTTCAGGATTGCGACTTTCTGGAATTCCATGTAGGTGTTCGCTTGGAGACCTATTGCTGCTAGGCTGTTATGTAGGGTCTTTGGCACCATACCTGTGGTTGACACGCTGATCGGGATGGTCGTTACTTGTTCCATATGTCACATCTCTTTGATCTCCTGTCTTAGGTTCGTGTACATCTTGATTTTTTCCCCATGGGTTTTCTGCAGGTTGCCTGTGTTGGGTACCGTTGCCAGTGTGGCGCAGTTCCAGTACAGCTTGTGGGTTGGGGTCTCTAGTACTGTCTGTAATAATAATAATAATTATTATTATTATTATTATTATTATTAGCCATATGGTTCAAGGAAGCCTAAGGCTTATGCTGCACCAGCCAAAAGAAAAAAATATATATATATTTCTGAATTACCCTGATAGTGAGAGAAAGAACAGAAGTAGAAGGGAATCACCAAGAAAGAGAAGAATGATGATATCCAGCTCAGAACCCTGGGTGTGCCAAGCCCATACTCACCAGATGTGAATTAAAAAATAATAATAAAATAAAAATAATAAACTGAATTTAAATTTAAAAAAAAAGGAAAAATAGTCATCACTGGAATTGTTAACGAAACTGAACATTAAACTTTGAGATTTTATTTGTCGGTGAAATCGTGACATATGAAGGCAAATAGGTGTAACACAGCTACTATCTTTCCACAAGTACTGTAAACGTATGTTTTTATTAAATAATAGTCATTAATAACAGAATAAATCACTTGCATTATCAGTAGGATATTTATATACGCGTCTACTATTTATACATTGACAGTAGTTACATTTACTACATTCCGTTTGTCCCTAGGTTTGGCTTCTTTTTTTTTTTCCTGGATGAAAAACATCCTTTTTCGGGAGGAAAACTAGGCTACCTTGCCAGAGACCAACTAACTACGTCTTGATCGAAAAAGGTCCACGAGAAATGTACCTGTCACGGAAGTTCAAGAACCCTTTCCAAATCCCATTTTATTTTCCTTTCCATTTTACAAATTCAATAAGTGATGGGACTTCATTATGACTTTGCCTTGCATATCACCTTCTTCTTTCTTTGCTTAAATGGCTGGAGCTAATCAATATAATAAGAGTCACTAATTCACAGATGCTTTTTGGACTCACAGCTGTCCTGTTGCATCTGGCAGCTGTCCCATTCATTTTCAATTTGACAATCACAAGGACTCTAACGGAAAGGAAAACTGTACATTATTCAACCAAATCCCGAACGACCTACTTTTATGAAAGGACACCCACAAGAAGAGTGCACCGTGTACCTTCAACTCCTGGTAAACCCACCTCATCATCAGGATTCAATTGTACAGTCTCAAAAGTGCCTGTCCCTCTGCCCCTTTTCCTACAGCTAACAAATGCAGCACCAGCTGTTTTCATTGCTCTCCCCCCCTCTCGATCTTCTTTGATGGGTCCTTCAGTTTCAACAGCGCATGACCCTACGTAGGAATTTTCGCGTGTTTTTTGAACGTCAAAATTTGCTACAAAATCATGACTGCTCAACTGGAGTCCAAAATATCTAACACTCAGCACAATAACACTGAATGTCCACCAAATAACCTTTATCCGACACCACCATTCCCCATCACCACAAATGAAAATCTAAAGACAAAAATAATTTTAATAATCGAAACTTTAACTATTCATATTTATTTCAATTTACGTCATTTTTTAATTCTTTAAATACTGTTTCAATTGCTTATGTAATTATCAAAGGAAAATTCAAAATCAAATTACTATGAACCAGAACATTATGACCTCCTACTTGGGTCACCTTTTGCCATGATAACCCCATGAAACCCGACGTGGCAATGACTTCACTAAAACGTGGAAGTTGTTCTCAGGTATCCAGGACAGAAGGATGTCCCGAAGGTCAGCAACAGAGCGAGGCATTGGCATGAACTGGCAAAAGCTCCGTTCCACAGTATCCCATAAATGTTAGATGGGATTGATATCGAAGCAATGAGCTCTGTGTAGTGGCATTGCCAAGCATGAAAAGAATTCTGGGCTAACTGCACTGATAAAAATCACACATAGGTTTCAAAGATTTATTCTCGGTACTTCTGTGCAGTACTCCTATCAAAAAATAAAGAGGGGTGTAGCCATTAATCATCATTCTGCCCCACAAAAGAACACCGCTTCTACTGCAAATGTCTCTTTCTCTGATGTTGGAGGGATGGTACCACATTCTTCATCTCCAGATGAAAAAAGCTAGTCTGTTTCTAGACTAATGGACTCATCAGAGAACAAAACTGTACCCCATTTATCAGGGCTCCAAGTCACATGTTCATGGGGCCAGTTTCAATGAACTCTGCAGTGGTTTGGGGTTAATGGGACATAAACCACTGTCTTCCTTGCATAGTCACTTGAATTGAGCCCTTTAACAGTCCTTTTGGAAATGTTTTCACATGGGGCTGCAGCAACCTCAAGAGACAGTTCGTGAGATGAAATCGTAGGATTCTGTCTTGCGATTAGAGCCAGATAGTGATCTCCTCTGGTTGACATAGACCTTGGGAGACCTCACCCAGCTCTTTTTGTATTGGTTCCTGTCTCTTGAAACTGCTTCCATAGTGTCGAAACAACACTGCGTGACACACTAAGCCAATGTGCCACTTCAACTATTTGGTTTCAAGTTGTCCAATGGCCCGCCATCTGAAAGAATCATCTAAACGATGATGACTTGCCATTGTGATTACTGGATATGTGGCTGTCCCAATAAGCAAGCCAAAAATGGGAATGATGTGCCGTGGTTGCAACCCGTGTTTTTATAGGCATAATAATTTGCATAATGTGCAACTCTATAAGGTGGTAGATCGATTTCTATTGGATACATGGAATATGCATGCAATGATGCCTTTTATATCAAATATTCGCCTTTGGTAACTCTGTTTACAATAAAATATTCACAAAAAAACCTTTTGTTCTGATAGTTTTATCGAGCAGCGCATTTCTCTATATTCAGAAGTAAGAGATTACCTCAGGAGTTATTGTGTAACTAAAAGAATTTACAATCTTACATGGGTCTTAAAAGTAACCATTTTTCGCTAATCTATGTGAATGCTTCGATTCTTGGCAACTACATATAAAATTTATCTAAAACTGTAAATAGAATCTTTCCTACACAGATATACATGCTGTATAGAACTTTATATCATTAGCATACATCAATATATGACCATTCTTAGGTATGAAAACAAAATGCAAATCATTGGCATATAAAAACGATTGTGTTTAGCAACTAAGCAACAAATTTCGAATACAATAATGGTAAAAATTTTACCATTATTGTATTCGAAATATCCTTTTGTGTATCAGTGTACTTTCAACAAATTTCATTGATTGTACACCCACCTTCCAAAAAACAATTTAATACGCTGTGTGCAAATATAAGTTGTCACCAATTAAGGTTTCTAATGTTCTGGCCAGTGAGTTTATTAAATATTTTGTAAACATTTTTATTTTACCACTACAACACTGAACATGTGCGTTTTGACTTGGGGAACATGTTTATGTTAAGGAAAGTCCTTTAGAGTACCGCCAAATCGGAAGCCGATATTCACTAACTGTCCAAAAATTTAATTTTAACTACAGTTTGTAGTTATTTTCAAACTCTAAAACAATTAATAAATTAACATAAACAACAAACAAATTTGAAGCCAATGGGTAAAAAAGAGAGCTAGACCACTTAGCCCCGCAGCAGGAAATGGCTCTTCATGCCATTCAACCCTGGGTTACCGTTCCTGCTGCGGGGAGGCGGGCCACTACTATCTAGAAGCTCTCTGTTTCTTCTAAAAAATTCATAAAAATCCCGAAAACAATTGTGATTATAAAACAATTCTTGTAGAGTATGCTGATCCAACAAGACCGTCTCCCTCTCAAGTAAGGATCTTAGATCTAGATAATAAAGATACTTGAGTGTGACATGAATAGAAATCTCCATAGAAACACAAACCTGAACCCATAAGTTTAAACTGGCTCAATCTATACATTAGACCACGTCCAGTGAGCAGGAAACAAGCAATAAGACAGAATTGCAGCCAAATCTTCGCCCTGAAGTTTAGTGTGGTAACTAATGGCCAATGGATGGAAGACAGAAGTCTCCCTCTCCTTCTCAGAATGGTTCTATCTTTCTTGCCATTTCCCAACCACTCCATTATTTATTCTTTTCCTTTCCACAACTGACTGCTGCCCATCGAACACTGTCCCACCTCCTAGGCATGATCGAATATCGAAAATTTCCATTGGAACACCTCTGCTTAAATATTACATCAAACCAGAACGGATTACCAAAATAATTCGGCCAACATGAAACAACTTAATTTGCCATTAAATAGAGCTCTTCCTGGTACAAATGAGCCGGCAATGCCATTTGTTTTTGTAAGGGACGAAGCATTTGAACTGACTGAAAATTCAATACCACTATACCCATCAAAATTTTTTGAGAAGAAGGGATATCCTCCATGAATATTCGAGGATGACTAAGGTCAGTACAAGGTGTGTCCCCAAATTTCTGAACCCTGTGCAGAAGCAGTTCAGAGTACGGTGTCGTGAGGAGAATTGAGAGCTTTATAGAAGGGATCCTGAAACTTTCATCTCCAGAATTTTTACAGGTGATTAAACATGGGTTCAGCACTGCACTCCTGAGACCAAACAAGAATCAACAGAACGGAAACACAAGGATTCTCTCCCACCAAAAAATTTCGGACACAACTTTCAGCACGCAAGAGTATGTCCACCATTTTTTGTGATGCTGAGGGAATTTTGTACATTCACTACTTGTAACGCAAGCAGACAGTCACTGGGGAGTTATATGCATTCCTACTGTACAACCTAAGGGATGCCATAAAGGAAAATGCCATAGAAAAACTTTCCAGAGGTGTGCTGCTTCTTCGCGACAACGCAGTGGTCACATGATGTGTGCTGCTGCTTTGAGAGACTGTGGCTATACAGAATTTAGCCGTCCACCTTATTGTGCGGATCTGGCCCCCAGTAACTGTTTCCTGTTTCGACAAAACGGATCAACCACTAGGTTTAACTACTTTAAAATCTTCCTAAAATCCAGAAATTTTAAAATCTGGCACTTGTTAATTCTCGATCTTGCCACTTTCCATTTAATGTACAGTATTTTCTGTCTGCTTTGAGCCTACCTTATTATAAGGTTTGACTCTTATAATACAGACTTTGTAAAATAATCATACAAAACTTCATGAGAGACAATTATTTTTAATTTATTAATCAATATATAGGAGTTTACTTACACATATTTTTGTTCCTAATATAATTAAATGTTAGGGTTAATTTTTGTTTTTTTATTCTGGTTTGAATTTTCGCGTGTTTTTTGAACGTCCTTTTTTTTTTGAGCGTGATTTTTTTTAATGTTCGTTTCATAGAAAAAAGTTCACATAAAATATATCTGAGCACAAGAATATAGTTCAGTGATTCGCCTTGACACGAGTTGCTCTAGTATTGCACTACTTTCAACCAGAAAGGTTAACTGGTCATTTGCTTAGGACAGCGGCTCCCAAATTACCGAGATCTGCAGACTCCTACATATACACTGCCCTACCATTAAAATCCGGACACCTGCCTTTAGACAAAAAAAAAGAGCTTTTATTGTGACATTTAATATTTTGTGCTGAAACCTTTTGCTTTTATGATGGCCTTCAATCTTCTCGGAATACTCTCAACCAGCTTTTCAAAAATGTCAGGCGATATGTTCCTCCACGCAGCCACCAGTTCGGCCTTGTTCTTTGGGCGTGCACGTACCCGACGATCAGATCAGCACTCTGGGCTGGCCAATCCAACTTTTACACACCCATGTCCTTAAACCGACCCAAGTAGTATGGCACGGCGCGTTGTCTTGCTGATACAGGTACGGGCCTTCCCCGACGTATTGCCATAATGTCAGAAGTGCATAATTGTCCAGGATGTCCTGCTATTGCACAGCAGTCATGGTTTTGTCGATAACGACTAATGGGCTCAAGACAAACCATGAAAGGAGCCCCATACCATGACATTGCCTCCACCAAACTTCATTGTTGGTTAGGATACAATCAGGAAAGAACTGGTTCCCTGGCATACGCTGCATCCAGGAACGGCCATCAGACTGCGAACCTCGACTCGTCTGTCCATAGGACTATTTTCCACTGCTCTGCAGTCCAGGATTCGCGCTCTTTACACCATGTTAATCGGCGTCTAGCATTTGTTGAGGTGATCAATTCTGTGAACGTGTCATCTTGCATGCCCACTTTTGCAATTGTCAGTTCGAAGCCCAGTGTGCATATTTATAGCAGGTTCTGTGAAGTGTTGTATTCATAGGACCTGTTTCTCCATCCATGGAAGGTATCTGGATATTAATGGTAGGGCAGTGTATATAAACACATATTACTTGATATCTCTTCTGAACGTTTCTTGGACCCAGTTTGGAAAATACTGGTTTAGAAGATGAGATTGCTCATCGATGTGAACTGAACGCGAAATCAGTTTTCAAAACTGTAATATAGCTAAATTATCGTTTGAAAGTAGTGCAATGCTAGGGCAACTCATGACAAAGGTAAGTTTGTTTGACCTTTCTACATTCCACGATGTGTATCTGGCTCTGTCAGATTGCTTACGAAGTGAAAATTTTTGTACATATACAGTTATTGAAAATAATTATTTGATTATTTACAGTGTACTATCGCAATCATTCTCACTTTCACAATTTTATCCTGAAGTGGAAGCCCTTCAGACACACATTCTTATTTCGATGTCGCCAACTAATACCTCATACCTTCCACCCCGTCCAAGTAATATTCTCAATCTTAATATCGATATTTTCTTCATCATGCGATGAGTAACAATCTCAAAAAAAAAAAAAAAAAAAAAAAGAAAGAGAGAGAGAGAGAGAACACAAGTACCTATCATAACTAGCAATGGTGTCAAATATGATATCGATGACAAAAGTCAATCCACAAGAATTAGCAAATTGGGTGCATGCAGCACAATAAAGTTTTCTTAAAATTTCTTTTCTTAAATCACATTGTATATTGTTTTTGCCTTGCATATGCGAGTGAGGATTTAATGAATCACAATAACACGTCCTTTATTCACAAGAAAAGATCAAAAACCGATCTTCTTCGAAAAACCAGGTCTTTCAAGAAATGTAGAATCAGCAATATGCTTTCGATGGTGCTAAAGATGATGTTTTGTACTGATGTTTAGTTTAGGAAGCAATTGAGTTTTGTGTTTATTTTATACGCAATAAAATATACGAGGTGTGGAAATAAAGTTCCAGGATTGGTGCAATAAAAAGAACACAAAGTGAAGGAGCTCAAAAATGGTTTTATTTTTATTCAAAGTATTCACCTGATTGAATGCACTTATTGCACCATTATAAAGGTTGCTGAAGAATCAGCGATGACTTACAAAGAGATGATATTCAATTCGGCCGTTACGGTTTTCTTTTTGTCTTCAACATCTTGAAATCTTTGTCCTTTATGAGGGCAGTTTTCACCTTGGGAAAGAAGAAGTCCGCTGGTGGTGGATTGGGAAAGTAGGATGGATGGTTGAAGCGTACAAGCAAATGTTTCGTCAGAAATGTTTTCATTGGTAGCACAGTTTCTATAATCGCCATCCTCTCAACATCGGGTTGAAAAGACCTGAGTTCGAGTCTCGTCGAATCACTAGATTAACACTGAAATCTGTAAGTGATACAAGATGGGAGAGTAGAATAAAAGCAGTGTGACCTCTAAGATCGCAATTAAGTGAAGGCTTGAAAGGTTTAAATGACATCATAGATGATAATTCCAGAGACATGAAAACAAAACATACAGCTCAATGTTTGTTAGATCAGGTTGCGTCTTTCAAGTTAATTTGCTCGGTCGATATATGGAACGATATTCTTGTTGTAAGTAAAATATTGCAGTGCCCTCAATCTAACGTAAATGAATCTCTTAATGTGTTGAATGAGCTTGTTGAATTTCTAAGTGCAGCCAGATCTAATGAGGCATTTAATAAATATACTAGGGTTGCAAAAGTTTTAGCTGAAGAAGTAAATGTGTTAGCAAAATTTTCAGTTGTAAGAAGTAGAACTAAAGTTCGCCATTTTGATTATGAAAGTCCCGATGAATAAATCATAAATTCAAAAGAATTGTTTAGAATACAATTTTATCTAACAATTGTTGATACAGCCTTAAATTCCATTCAGGAATGGTTTGAAAATCTAAATGAATGTAATAGCGTATTTAAATTTCTTTGTGAATTTGGAGAAATGACTGAAGAGTCATTACTCCAAATTCACTGATGGTCTTTGATGTTCTTCAGCTCTTCAATGAGCTGATAAATATAGAATTTTGAGCAGTAGAATTGCAGACCCATTAAAATAACTTGACATTATATTACAAAAAATAACTTGATTCATCATTTCCTAATCTGTTTATAGCTTTGTGAATTTTTCCGACATTACCAGTTGGTGTAGCATCAAGTGAAAGAAGTTTTTCGAAACTCAAACTTATAAAAACATATTTAAGAACGTCAATGACTCAAGAAAGGTTTAATGATCTAGGACTGTTAGCTGTAGAAAAGGAATTGTGCGAAAGTTTAGAATTATCAGATGTTATTGATGAATTGGCAAATAAGAAAGCAAGAAGAGTGCAGTTCTCACTTTATAGGTACATTTTGTTACTTCTGTTTTATATATCTTCTACATTTTTAATTTGAATAAAATTAAAATAAATATATCAAATATTTTTTTACCTCTGTCAACTGTATGGAACTGTCATAAAAACGTACTCGTAGGCTCCCATGGGTTGGGAATCTACACGCGATACGCATGGCAATACTTCGGGGAAGGCCCATACCTGTATTTGCAAGACAACGCGCCATGCCATACTGCTTGGGTTTGAGGACATGGGTGTGGAAAAGTTGGATTGGCCAGCCTAGAGTGCTGATCTGAACCCTATCGAGCATAATTGGGATGTATTGGATCGTCGGGTACACGCACGTCGAGATTGCCCAAAGAACAAGGCTGAACTGGTGGCTGCGTTAAAGAGTGGCCGAATGGAGGAATATATCACCTGACATTTATAAAAAGTCACCATAAACAATTTTAACAATAAACACCATAAACAATGATAAGCCTCAATGGTTGAGAGTATGTTGCGAAGATTGAAGACCGTCATAAAAGAAAAAGGTTTCAGCCCAAACTATTAAATGACACAATGAAAGATCTTTTTTTTTTTTGTCTAAAGGCAGGCGTCCGGATATTAAACCCATTTATTGCCTGGTAGGACAGTGTATATTTTTTTCCTTTTTTTTAAAACCAAATTCACCTTTCGAAACCGGGTGTATCTAGTTTGGAAAGTTCGGTACTTAAGAATATCGTCAAACAGCCAGTAAAAATACCGATAAGGTACATTAACCCATAGATTGGGCAGCAATCCGCTAACTGTTTTCACTAAGTCTTAATAGAGTTCTGTAGAAGAATTCTGTAATTCCATTGCTTGTAAGAATCCTTTGCATTCCATTGTACTTTACAGATTTCGTCCTGAATAAAACAGATAATGAAACAAATCTGTACAATTTTCAAAGGTGAAAGTCTTCTGAATTATTTATTAAAAAAATCATTTCAACAACTAGTACATAGTTATTTTCTCGAATCTATCTTTAATTTCAGAAAAAGCTGGAAATGATTGGGTAGTTAACAGAAACGAGTAAAGTTCAATTTGTTTATAGAATAGAAGAAAAGTAGTGTTTAGAATGTTCAGTCTATCCGTCGTTAGAACAGAAATCAAATATCAGTTGACAGTTTAACTGAATCTTTTGATCATATCGTTTATCCAGATAACTTTGGTAGCAATTCGAGTAAAGATTGTTGGAGAAACCGCACATAGACCGCCCAGGTAGTTAGTATCAGCCCCGAAACTTACGGCTCCTTGCAAAACCCATTTATTGCCTTCTTTACATACGAGAGGACCTCCACTATCACCCTGCAAAAAAATAAAAAAAGGTAACGTTATTTTAGCAAGTGAATTCCTCTCTCCAAAAAATAAACAAAAGAAACTTGCATCAAATATAAACTTAATTATAATAAAATAAGAATATTGCCCTTCGTGAATTGGGGATACATTCGCATGTCCCCAGTAAATAGGGACATCCCCTGAAGCCAAGGATGGTTTCATAATTATTGCTGCCTTTCTTAACATGATTGGATAGATCCTATACACTCCAGGTTGCCTTTTTCATGATAAGCTTCAATTTCTCTTCCACTTTCTTCTTAGTTATCACAATTTATTTTAGGTTTCTTAGATTTTGATAAACTTCTGGCATTCCCCTTCCTAAAGAAATTTTCATGCATGAATGAAGATGCAAAGTAGCTATTCATTTTGTCAGCAACCTAAGCAGCGTAATCAACAGTTAACCCATTAACTTCAAAAGGGCCCAATGTGTTTCAACCCCTTCCTTCTACAGTTAATATAAGCAAAAAAGTCTTTGTTGCTTTTCTTTGCATTTTTTGACAGAGACTTCTCATAATCTGCCTTAGCTAGCTTAACCTTTGTGACTTTATTACATACTAGTTTATATCTACCATAGGCTTCCGTGTCGTCTGATAATTTATATGCATCCCATGCATCTTTCTTCTCGCCACGAGCCTCATTAGTTTATTTGACAACCATATAGGCCTAAACTGTGAACGATATTCCTTAATTGGTATTAAAAGCCTAGCTTTCAAGATTACTTCCTTTAGTGATTCCCTTTTATAATTTACTACTGGTGACGTCATCAGTTGGTCCCACTGTATAAAATTTAAAAACTGTTTCAGACCACCAGAGTCATCTTTACGAAAACAAAAATCCTTCCCTTTCCCCTGATGGTAGTTATATCTTTGAGTAAATCCAACATCAGCACACTGTGATCACTCCACCTAATGGGTCCTTTCTCTACAGATTCTTAATGCATGAAGAATCACTGGTGATAATCAGATCAACAGTATTACTCAGTCAAACACGTTGCTGCAGAAAACAATCATTCAATAAATCCACAAATGTCTTACTAGTGTGCGAATGACCAACCCACAAGTTCCAGTCAATATCTGGGAAGTTAAAATCCCCATTATAAGACATTCTGATTTACTGGCCCACTCTATTTCTCTGTTCAGTTGTTCGTTGTACTCATCAGAGTCATCAGGCCTATAACCCACTCCTACTCTGAATTTCGTTTTCCCAGTGCATATAACACCAAACTGACTCAACACTGCGCTGTCCACCATCTCGACTGGATACACTGCTTAGATTTTATGTGCTTCTTAACTAAAAGCATAACCCCCTTCAATCCTGTCTGTCCTTTCTGTATACATTGAATTCCCCATATTCAAAATCTACATCCCTTAAACCTGAGTGGCCCAACAGGTCTGATTTCCCAACAATGTCTGCATTTGATATCTTGTCCAGTACTTCAAATTCACTTACAGCGCCCCTAGAATTGTGCATGCAAGTATACATGCACATATTCTTACTCTTAGTTAACCTTACACATCCTCTATATTCACTTGTTCCATTATGACCAACAGCAGGTCCTGAAATCCCCGACCCCTTGATTTCAGGCTGCTGCATTTTCCAATAGAAGCGCAAGGATCACCTTCCCCTCTGCCTGTGGCTCTACTTAATTTATTACTCTGTGTATCCCCCAAATTATTATTTTTATCATTTATTCGTTTATAATTAATAAATGAAATTTTGTTTTCATACAACCCTGAGAGGACAAGGCCAATTGTTGAATTTGGTTTCCCTAAAAACAAAGTTCGTACAGCTCTGGTTTTATGAGACCGAACCTTTTTCTTTTTTCTTTTTTTTTCTCTTTGCTGGACGAGTGAACCTGTTGGTAAAACTGACAGATTGGAAATACAAGAAGTTCACAAAACGTTATCATACTAGAGGGCATTAAATGCTTTCTACGCTGCGATCAACGATCTTAGGTCGAACATCTCCAACCTCAATAAGACAGTCAGATTAGAACGTTGGCTAAGGACAAGTGGTTTCACAAGACTTCTTTCGATTGTTCCAGAGTCTACGAACAATGGATGTTTGGCGTTGTGTTCGTTGGTTATGTGGGACTCTTCAGTCCTCGTCTTAATTTATAGAAACCAAGTTCATCCATCACCCCGTGGACAGTGAACGCACTCGTAGAAAGTCCTATTGACACGGCAGCTCCGATGTCAGATTTTCAGAGATATCTTCCATTCCCCTCATGGTTTAAAAATTAACGGTTTTCCGTTAATTTTCGATCCCATGACAATGGTTTTGGAATTTGTCCCTCTTTTCGCGTCTGAGCTCAAATCCCAAGAAAGACTAGCTATTTCTAAAGTCCTCCTGTTGGTTGGCAGTTGTAAGGTTTTTGTACGATGAATTCTGTGGTCGATTTGCTATTTGCTGGACAAAAATTCGAGTTTTCGGGAGAGAAAAACCATGCTACCCTCCCCTGAGACCAAATAACTCAGTCACATTGTGGAAGGTTTATAAACTCCTCGCATCATTGACGATATTCGAACTCAGGTCTTTTCCACCCGGTGTAGGGAGGACGGTGTTATACCAACTTTGGTACCCAAGAGGGCTCTTCATTCGGGGCTATATTTAACCGATCTCAGGAGGAGGGATGAGTTTCTTCCGTGAGTTATTTCGGTTTTAACACGAAATCAACACTTCTACAGGCATAATACACAACAATCCAATATGAACGAAGTTGCTGATAGGCCTAAAAAACTTTCGAAATTTGGCCTACTGATTGTGATTCTATTGCTGTTCTTCCACCTTTATTAAAACAATGACGAATATGGACTCAAATTATTCAAACGGGGATTCAAAAAATATTTAAAAGATTCTAGGTATCCAGGAATTTCTGATGAGAGCCGACTATCGTGTCTTTTCAGAACTCCTGAGCCTCTTACCACAACTAATGCTGGATTCTGCTACTATCCTTGGTATTACCTTGACTCTTTTACTGGTTTCTTACCTTACTTCCGGTTTGCATTGTTTTACCACATTTACAAGGAGGGAGTCTGAATATTCAGAAAAGAGAGTACATTTATGTCATCATTTATAGTATTCTATAAAAACAGGTAAAATCTGAAATTGTCAGCATTTTTAATGAAACGCACTTCTTATGAAATATACTCACGTGGCATACTCCATATTTATCTTCCAGATTAGCGAGGCAGAGTTGTGTATCCGCATTAAAAGGTGCAGGATCAGTGTGATTGCAGTAATGTTTAGGTTGTATTTTCATAACAACTTGCTTCAAAACGTCAGCTGATCCAGATCCTAAAAAAGAATGGAGCAGTGGTAAACGTCCAATATCCACACCACAAAAATGATTGTCTTTTTACTCTCAAACTACTATTATTTTAATAAAATAAATCTAAAAAAAAAATAGTAATAAATTATCTCCAGATGTAGGTACGGAGTAATTTAATATTCATGGAACCATAAAGTTCTTGCGAGAGAAAAAAATCCATACTTGTTATTTAATTTATCAAAGTAATTGTGCACACGCTGACCAAAAAAAAAAAAAAAATACAAACACTCGTATTAAGATAGTCGCAGACAGACAGAAATACATGATACCGATGCAAATAATTGCCAATGACCTCAAACGGATACAAAGAAAACTGTGACGTGTAGTGATGACATATTGCCTCGTTGAATATAAAGACTACACAGGCTGTTCGACTGCAGAATCCGAAGCCAGAATGTGAAAAACGCCTGATCTCTTAGACTGCGAAAAAGGTCTTATTGTGGACGCAAGTTTAACAGAAGCGAAGATTCAAGAAACGAAGGTATAACTGCTTTCTCAAAAGTATCCATCTCAGAGGTTTTTAATGACTGGAAAGCAAGCGGTTCTTCCACATCTCAAAGGCGTAAGTGTGGTACTCCAAGCCGTCGTACTCTGAGGAGGACTGTACGGAAAAATAGGATATCCAGTGTGCAGCAAATAACATCTGAATTCAACCAAGCCCAGAACTGCCGTATTTCAACCCGTACTATGCGCAGGGAATTGAAGAGATTAGGTATTGGCAGTCGCCTGCCAATTCGAAAACAACTTGTTTCAGACAAAAACAGAAATATTCGCTTCCAGTGGTGGTGCCGAGAATGTCGTGATTGGACGGTGGAACATTGGAAGAAAGTCATATGGTCAGATGAATCATGGTGAACTTTGTTTTGGGCTGATGGTTGGTAGGCAGAGAATGTGGCGAGAAACTCACGAAGCGATGGACTTTGCTTGTCTTGTTAAGACAACTCAAACATCTGGAGATGGAACCTAGTTTGGGGAATATTTTGTTGTCACAGATTGGGTCCGTTGATACCGATGGAAGGTCGAATATCATCCAGGGAGTACCTGAATTTTGTATACTGCACCATGTAATGTTACTCTTTTAACTTGAAGGTGATGGCCAATTTATGGACGACAATTCAACAGCGCATCATGCCAGAATCTTGCAAAAGTGGTTCGCAGAACATGACACGATTTTCCACCATTTTCCCCGATCCCTACATTCACCTGATCTCAATCCTATTGAGAATGTGCGAAATATGCTGGAGAGCGCCATTCGATAACGAAGTCCTTCAACTTTGTTGTAGCCACACGATATTTTTCTGGGAGAATGGTTACAATTTTATCAAAACGCACTAAAACACCTTAATAAATGCCGCACGGTACACTTGCTGTTATTCGAAGCAAAGGCGGTCTGAATACTGAATAAAGGTTCATATTTTTTTGGCCAGTGTTGTATGTCGTCCTCTTTATTAAATAAGTTTGGAATAACCAAAACTCAACAGTTCATCTTGCAAAGTTTCTCTGGAATGGAAAACACCTCCTGTTGTATTGACGTTTTGAAATCATCAGCTGTGAGAGAATTAGTTCTGACCAATTCAAATGTGCCCATAGAAAGTAGTGTATTTAAATTAACAGACAGAAGTGACCAAGCCTAAAATCTCCATCATGAAAATCTGCCTATGAGTCCTTGTACCATCGTGCTGGAATCGGGTTTTAGTAATATCAAGTCTGCAATCCATGCAAGAAGGAATTGTGCAAAACACTAATATAAACTTCAGAAGTTACTTTACCTTAATACATGACGTAAACTTTCAGAACTAAATTTAATAAAAAAAAAACCCCTAGAGGATAATGAGTTTCATTAAGAAACCACACTAAGTGCACAAGAAAACTCCACTCACCTCTTGTCATTCCCCATCCTGTAGAAACACACTTTGTACCCGGTTGAAGAACACTTCCATAAGTTGGGAGACATGCTGGCTTCACGTACTCGGTGAATTTTACTGGTGCATTCAATTTCATAAGAGTTATATCATTAAGCATATCAGTTCTACCCTGCGTTTGAAAAAGTAGGAGAGAACGAACAAAATGACGTTTAAAAAATTGCATCTTAAGTAAAAACATTAGATATTATTGTTAGAAATGAATCATAAAGAGATACAGCATTAGAATTAAATTAATCAGTATATTACATTCTAGATAATGATTGGTCATTTTGGCCTCCCATTACAAATTTAAATTCGAAATGCTACGAGACGATATCTTGCACAAAATTCGTTTCATCCGTGTCGTGAAAGAACGGGTTTTAAGAGTATTTCTTTATCAGTTCAATGGCTATAGTAGTACGGTCAATGTATTTGCATTTCTTCAGATGGATCTTGTTGTCCAGTGCCCTGACCCCAGCATCGTTTTAAAAAATATAAGGTACAATCAACTGTTGAGATCAATGCTCAACAAACGAACAGTTGCTGTTAAACAAGAATTCGATAACCCACGATACATCAAGACTTAGTGGCAACTACCATGCCACCGCGAGGGTGGAGGGGAAGGACCGACGGGTGGTTTGAATTTTGATTTTGCGTTGTAACAAACATCAAGACATTTCTCTTTATACAAATACGAAACATGTAGCACTGGTTTCTGTTTCTTCCAACGAATAGGGCCGTTTAGAGGCAGAAACAACGAATCTCCACTCCAGAACGAATTTGAGGAACGTTTTAAGCTAAAATTGTACTCACATCACCTTCTACATAATTGGGATAGACGATAATTCTTTCAACCCGACGAATTTGTTCTGATGCTTCGGTAATAAATTTTTGGTGATTTCCTAAATGGATGCGCCACTGACTGGGATGTCGTAGCCTAAAAAAAAAAATAAATAATAATAGTAATAAATTAATTAACTAATAAATTAGTTTATTAATATTATAATAGTTTTCCCGATAGATTGCAGAAATATATCAAAGATGAATGAACTTAAAAATTTAGTAATTTTTTTAATACTAAACTAGATTAAAAAATATATTCAATCGACCGTTAATTTATACAGTCCAGTGTTTCCCAATTGGTGGAATATTTGTTTTTGTAATTGCCATGGATTATTGGTTGAAAATGGGTAGTTTTATGAAGTCAGATGTTGAAATACAAATTAAGAATTTGGCGAACAGACGTGTTTAGAGCCATTTCAACACGGAAACCTGGAAGTGACTGCTTCTGGGCACCAGCTCTTGAGAATGGCAAATTATTGGGACCTTCTTTATGTGAGAAGATGACGTTTTCCTGTTTGTAACAGGGCTCTTAAAAGGTCTGACACGGCCCTCTTGTAGGTATTACAAATTTGTAAATAGATGATCTCAATCAAATATGTTTGCAATCGTTCATGCTTAATTCATAGAGAGGAGTTCAATGTTATCCAGAAATAACTGATAGAACTCAAAAACCAACAATTCAGAACAAAAATAAATAAGTTTTTTTTTAAATGATAAAGGTCGCTGGTAGGGTACAGGTGCTCCACCCTCAGAGCAAGTTGTCAAAACATTTAAGTCTGCTTAAACCGAAATAATTAAAATAATCAAACTTACCCTTCGACACAGTGAGCAGCTGTAACAACCCATTGGGCATTGATCAGTGTTCCTCCACACATGTGACCGTTAGGCTGAACAACCGCATTTTGAAGATCAGCTTGCCAGGGCCAGCTGCCAAATACAGCTTCTTCGCCTCCTACAATACGGTCAAAACTAGAGATTTTCGGCTGTATATCTGGAATACCGCATTGCGTTTGGGGCAAGACTACTCCCCCTGTAAAAGTAAACGATTATTAAACACCCTTGAATATGTTTTACTATAAAAACTTACCTACATCAGATTGATTATGAGACAGAATTCAATATTGTGATATTGAATACTGTTTATTGATATGATATTACATTAACCCCTGGCATGGTGCCTTGAAGGGTATTGTAAAGTCCTGGTACCTGCATGTACCGGTGAACCTTAGAATAAAGATTATATTTATCATAACAAACTGAAGACATATAGCTATAGGACAGCATCAGTTATAGATTTGTTCAGAAACATATTACGAGATAATCGATTATCTCGCAATTGAATTAAGATATCAATAGTAGGAATTATAAATTGTGTGTGAGAGATTACCAATAAGGAAAAAGGAAAGGAAGGGTTGTGTTACCAACGTAAAATTATGTATATACAGTACACATGAGGAATATTTGAAAATAGTTGATGAGATGTCAATTGTCGTGTATCATAGTTCCTATATATGTAAACTCAGATTGGTGGAAGTCAACAACAAACAATACACAACAACAATCATTTTAAAGAAAATAAAGAAAAAATAAATAATAATAATAATAAAGGGACAACGACAAATCAGAAGGAATTGCTAGGGAGGACAAAAAAATTTTACGTGTGGCTGTTAGGTTTAAAAGCACATCGGTTATTTAGGCCAAGTTATGCATTATGTCTGTACAAGTGCTCACAAGCCGATTTGCGTATTGTGCAGGCCGAAAAACCCGGTATAATTCACAGGGAACTCTACTCCCTCCCTCCCTCCCTCCGCTTAAGATCGGCTAACTACAGCCCCGATTGAAGTGTACTTTAGAAATTCCTCGTCTATGATGGGACCAGAATCTAGACCTCTCCAAACGAGTGACAGGTGACGAAACCACTACACTGTCACGTATGTTATTTATGGACATGCACAGAGTAATCACTCAATTTTGACCACCAACCTAATACCGTGTTGGGCAACAGTTCGACTAAGACTGCGTATATACTGTCTGTAAACTGCATGTGTTCTGTAGTCGATTTTCTGTTTGCTGGATGAAAAATCCGAGTTCCCGGAGTAGAAACCATGCTGTCCTCGCCTGAGACTAACTAACCCAGCCACGTTGTGAAAAAAGGCCCATAAAAATTCCTCTTGTCATCGACTGGACTGAAACTGAGATCTTTTCCACCGGATGTGGGGAGGATGGCAATTCTACCAACTGTGCTATCCACAAGGGCAGTGGAGTGTGTCATGGCGATCAAAAGAAAACTACCATTTAAGTACAGTTTAACTAACTGTTTTAAGTACCATTGGATGAGATTTAATCTCTGTTGAGATTTTCTTTTTGGAACAGGTATTTTGTTTTGTTTCAAATGCTTATCTATCGCGAAATTGTAGAATTCTAGTATTATTTTTATTTAAATTAAATCACTGTAGCATATTAAGAAACTCGTCTGCATATAACTACGCACAATGAGAGGTGAAAGTGAAACTAAAAAACAAATATAAAATTGTTCGTAAAAGCACAGACGCCATCTAGCGTAGATCGTTAATTTTGCACCAAACCCGATTATCCTATTAGCCATTTTAAAATTGCTATAATTTCCTCAAGAAGTGTTCGTTTCTCTTATAAATAATATAAAATAAAGAAATGAATAATATGAAAAAAACAGAAGTAGGCTGCTTATGGATACAAATTATACTTACTACACCCTGCTTCGTCTGACCCATCACCACAGTCATCATTCCCATTACACCAACTACTCATCGGCACGCACTTTCTATTCCCACACACCCTTTCTCCAAATGGGCACATACCTAAAAATACACATCGTGTAAACTTACTGAAAAGAGAATTATAAGCAATTGAACACACCTAGATCAATTAAGTTTTCAAATTTCAATACACCGAGATTAAGCGTTAAAACATTTTTAACACTTGAGCTTAGAAAAGTTATAACTACAGTAGGGTCCCGATAATCCGATTCTCCTAAACTGAGTATTATTTAGTCTGAGGTAACCCCGACCCCTCCCCCAAAAAGATAGACATAAAGCTCATATATCTATTTAGAATTTATAATATAACTACAATGGTTTGCAAAACGTAAGGACCAAAACTATTTCTAAAGGTTACAACCACAAAATCTTTACTTATGGTACTCTTTACTGATGAGAGTGGATTCAGTCTCAGCAGCGATTCTGGGCGTCAGCTAATTTGCACACGGATTCACCCCGCAAGCATCACTGAAAGGGATCGATATGACTGTGAAGGCACATGGAAGACTGCTGCACAAATTGGAGCAGTGTGGCATTGGAGGCAAATTGCTTCTAGGGATAAAGGGGTGGTTGAGTGGGAGAAGACAGAGAGTGGTAATCAATGGACACTGCTCATCTTGGACTAATGTTATTAGTGGAGTCCCTCGGGGTTCAGTGTTGGGTCCATTGTTGTTTTCTGTATTTATAAATGATTTTGATGATGGTATATCAAGCTTAATGTCCAAGTTTGCAGACGATACAAAGGTTGACAGGGCTGTTAAGGACACTACAGTATGGTGCTGCAACAGGATCTGGAAGGTTGAGCAGATGGGCTGAGAAGTGGCAAATGAAGTTTAACATTGACAAATGTAAAGTACTACATATGGGAAACAGCAACCCCAGAGCAACGTATCAACTCTGTGGTACTACACTGACAGTGGTAGAGAATGAAAAGGACCTGGGGGTAATTGTGAAGGCAGATATGAAGTTTTCTGAGCAGTGCAGACGGGCTGCAAGAGTAGCTCATGGTGTCTTGTCAATGATATACAGTAATTTTTCTAGAACGGATAAGGAGGTGAATATTCCCTTATATAAGGCAATGGTCAGGCCACACCTTGAGTACTGTATACAGGTCTGGAGGCCTCATTTCAAGAAGGATGTAGAGCTGCTGGAACAAGTACAGAGAAGGGCAACAAGATTAGTGAATGGAACAAAGGGTTGCTCTTACGAAGAAAGGCTTAAGTTTTGCAAATTACAGTGGTGTCTGGAAACTAGGCACCTGCGAGGAGATCTGATAGGGGTGTATAAAGCTTTGAATTGTTTGAGCATGCTCAATGCCGATGGGATTCTTTCTCTTGCTCAGAGTAATCACCTGAGAGGGCATAAATTCAAATTGAGGAAAGACAGATGTAGGATAACTGTGCAGAAATTTGCCTTTATCCAGCGGGTAGTTGATTGGCGGAGCAGACTTCCACCCCTTGTTGTGGAAGTTGATAGCCTAAATAAATTTAAGGCTCAGCTGGACAGGTATTTCGAACGAACGGAGGGGTGAAATGGGAGTGTTTTTTTTTTTTTTTTTTTTTTTTTTTTGGCTGATGCTGCATAAGCTTGCTTTCTTGCATCATATACGTCTACTAATGCTAAAGGTGTTCTCGTCTGGGGAGGCGTTATCTTGGATGGACGTACACAACTCCAGATACTGGAAGGCGGTACTGTAACGGGTGCACGCTAATGTACTGAGGTAATCCTTCCCCATGTGCGTCTGTTCCGAGGTGCCATTGGCCGCGAGTTCGTGTTTATGGATGATAACGCCACACCCCATCGCACTGCAGCTGTTGATATGCTTTTGGAATGTGAGGACATTGTTAGTATGGATTGGCCTGCCCGTTATATCGATTTAAATCCCATCGAACACATATGGGACGTCTGGGGAGATGCTTAGCGGCACTTCCACACCCATCAGAAAGTGTACACCAGCTGAAGATGGCGCTGACAGAGGAATGGCCGATGTTACCGCAAGAACTTATCAACAACATTGTTCTAAGTATGGACAGGCGGGACAAAGCCTGCATTTACATTAGGAATGGCCATCTCCTACTGAGTACCACCCTTTGTTCCATCTATGGCAGTGATGCATCTGTATCATGGCAGCCAGTGCTATGTTGCCATTTTTGAATAAAGTCCCTCTGTACCGTTTTGTTTCCGTTGTTGTGTCGGTGTTGTTTCCTTCGTCATTTATGTATCTCACGAGGTTCCTTTGGTATGCTTTTTCCATTTCCAGTCCACTCCTATGAAAAGCTACAGGTGAAAACCTGACTGGTCCTTAAATTTTGCACACCAGTGTAATTAGAACCGAATATCTTTATCCCTTGCAAATTCTTTCCTGAAATCACTCAAAATTTGGTGTTCGATCTGATTTTTCCTTTTTCGGTTAATGCTCAGTCATCCGAAACATACTTCCATTTATTTTTAAATATTTTACATACGAGGGGTTTCCGAAAAGTAAGGTAACACATTTTTTCTCTCGATGATGTTTAATAATATGAAGTTAAAATTACACACCAAGAAATAAGTGAACATGCACTACTTGTCTACAGTCTCCAGTTTTATTGATGCACTTGTCCCAACGATGGATCAGTTTATCAATACCAATACTGAAGAAGTCCGTGCCCACACGCCCACATCGCACAGCCTGATGAACTTCCTCATCGACGGTGAAATGCTTTCCTGAAAGGTGGTTTTTCAGAGGGCCAAACAAATGGAAGTCTGAAGGCGCTAAGTCTGGGCTGTAGGGAGGATGTGGCAGAGTTTCCCAACGATTACGGTGCAACCAATCACGAGTGGTGTGGGCAGTGTGTGGAGTAGCGTAGTCGTGCAACAAAACCACGCTGCTTGTCAATAGTCCTGGTCGTTTTCGTCGAATGTTGGCTTTCAGTTTTTCCAACGTTGTACAGTAAAACTGGGCATTGATTGTTCCTCCCTTCGGCAAGAAATCCACCAACAGAACGCCTTGACCATCCCAGAACACTGTGGCCATGACTTTTCGGACACTGGGAAAAGTTTTGAATTTTTTGCGCACAGGATATTGTGGATGTTTCCACGTCATGGAGTCTTGTTTGCTCTCCAGGTTAAAGTGATGAACCCACGTTTCGTCTGGTGTGACTATGCGAGCAAGAAAATCCTCTCCTTCATCGCTCTATCGCAAAAGGTTCTCCAGACACCTCTCCATGGGTTTTGCTTTGTCCTCCTCCTCTGACAATTGTCGGAGCACCCAGCGGCAGCACCTTTCGAAAGCCAAGGACATCGTGAACAGTCGACTTACGTTCACTATTTGTGCCATTTCAGGCAGTTTCACTCGCCCGTTTTCAAGGACGATGCCCTTAATGCGCGAAATGTTGTCTTCTGTCTTGCTCGATGAAGGCCTGCCTGCCTGCCTGCCCAATGTAGATCTTCAATGTCAACACGGCCCGCTTTAAATCCATTGCATCGAAAACACATTTGCTTCTTTGTCATCACCTTTTCTCCATACCCAGCAACCAGTTCACGGTGAATGTCTCTTGGTGAAGACCTTTTTGTTGCAAAAAGCGAATAACTTCACGAACACCTGCTTTGGACCACACTCGCACGGTAGCCGCCATTTTTTTCAACTGGAATCTTCTGTGAGGGGTACCACACTTCACTGGCGATCTTTTTGAACGTTATTAACGGGTCTATCTGTCCACCGCGTTTCATCTCATTCCCTTTCACCATTATTAACTCCGCTTAGGACCTCTGGTAAAAAAATGCGTTACCTTACTTTTCGGAAACCCCTCGTAGATAACTGGTGATTTTACGAAAAAAAAAACAACTAAAATGTCCGTATTTTTATTGGTTTGATTTTAATGAAATCGCTTGGTGCATCTATTGAGATCCAAACATAAAATTTCCTGAAAATCCATTCGCTGGGAGTTGAGCTATTACATGTGGACGGACAGACACACTGAAAGCTCTTTTTAACTTCTTGAAATGTGTATTCGGTGTCTTTATTCATTTTCTTTTTTTCCAGGATAGATAAACTTAACCACATTTGCAAAACTGGTGTGTACCAGAGTTTTTCGGCTCACGTTTTAAAAATGATTTTTATTTAATTTTCTTATAATTAGAAAGCTTTCTAATTATAAAGCTAAATAATTTTAGTATTTACTGGTTTCCATGATACTAATTTAAAATGAACTGATAAATTACCTGAAGTTTCTTCTAATCGAAGATGAAAACCGCGTCTGTTGATCATGAAATCTGTTTTGAAGAAAATAAAGAGTTTATAACGTATAGATACTACAGGATATGGTATCTCCTTCCCACAGAACGCTCCATGAACTGGGGATTGAGAGTCTTCTCCTTCGTGGATAACTAATATATCATGCTGACAGTTGTCTGCTTCCTCAAGATCAAAAGCCATGAAGGTCACTTTGATTTGCTGTAAATAATAAAAAATGTTTTTTGTAAATCAGTTTCAAAATAAATTGAAGCAGTGGAAGCTGACTATAAAGTGTCTTTGACCTACGGCATTGACAGAATAACATTGAAAAAATAAAAGAAATATTTTTTGTATTCAATATGTTTTAATGCAACAAAATGCAGTGCATAGAGACGGCAAGGAAAGCCCATGGTATTCTTGGCCTCCCCGTGGTATTATGACCTCCCCGTCTGTTGTAGAGACGGGGAGGTCATAATACCACGAGGTACTTTTTATTGCTCTGTAACGTTTCCATGCCACCTTTTTCTGCTCAAGTAATGTGGCAACTTCACTATTCATCCAACTTGGAACCCTTCTGTTGGAGTATTTTTTTAATGGCATATACGCATTCAAGGCATCTGTGATTAATGTTTTAAAAGCGTACCACAGTTCAATTGTATTCATTCTCAGCGCGATATCTGCCCAGTTAATAGAGGCCATGTAGCACCTTAAGGCATCGTAATTTCCTTTTCTGAAATTAAAACCCATTCCTTTGCCTTTTACTTCTGCTACCTCTCTCGTCATCATCCACCGTAGAACTCCGTGATCACTTCCTGCTACTGGTTCCTCTACTGTCAGCCCTGTTATGTCATCTGATTCATGTGTGATGATGAGGTCTAGGATATTCTTTTCTCTAGTACTTTCCCTGACATGTTGATACAAATAACAGTCATCTAGTTGATTTAAAAATTTTGTTCCCCATGTCGAGTTTCCTTCCCATTTACTCCAATCAATTAGAGGCAAATTGAAATCACCCATAATAAGGCATTGACGCTTACTTGCCCATTCCATTTGCATGTAGAGGTTTTTGTCATAATCTTCACAATCACCTGGTCTGTAGATTACTCCTACTCGCATTATACCTTTGTTTCCAACTATCTCACACCATACAGACTCTATACCAGCATGTGAAACGTCTGAATCCGGGAAAGCTATCGTCGCACTCAGGCTGCTTCTAATAAGAAGCATTATCCCACCATCCCTTCTATCTACCCTATCCTTCCTAAATACATTATACAAGCCGTACTGAAACTCATTATCCCCAATTTCCGGGTGGCACCACGTCTCCGTAAGCCCTGTTATGTGCGCGTTACTTGTTTTAACCAGCAGTACGAATTCGCTCATTTTATTGACGAAACTTCTATCACAATAATAAACTCGTACACCAACCGTTTAAATTGAATTAAGAAAATTAAATAGTAGGCTCACGGCACTTCCACACGTGGTTCGACCGGCGCATGGGCGGTACGCCCTTCGTGAACGTGTCATCTACATATCTTTCCTAAGTAGAAGGAGGTCGCCTTTAAATGTGGAGGATATTTGCTCCGGTGTGGAACATTGCCTTTCTAGCACCACTATGGTGTACCAAGGAGTTATGTATAAGTAGATTCATGGCACAGCCATGGGTTCTCCCATTAGCGCCATAGTAGCGAATTTGGCCATGGAGGAACTGGAAAACAGGATCTTCGATGTGTTAGAGTTCCCCATGCGCAAATGGAAAAGATGGAGAAGCAGCGCCAGATCTCCCCAGAGGATGCGGTCATCGTTGACCGGGCGCATGGGTTCTGGAACCGCAAGTGGCTCAAGAGCTTGCGAATCTGTTCATCAGACAATAATACTATTAACAGAGACAGGGGTATGCGTATGCATCCCCTCTTTGAGGCTGTGGTCCTCAGTAGGGATGCACGGTTTTGCTTTCCGGGCTTCCGAGCCACTTCCGGTTCTAATACGTATGAAGGGTGCGCCGGTCGAACCACTTGTGGAAGTGAGCCTGCTATTTAAGAATATGTTGTGTAAGTTTTAAATTACTCTTGAGAAAGGAAGCTGATGTTTCCGAAAGCTACAGTCTAGTTTTAGCGCTTTTATTCTATCATATATTTTAAATGTTTTATATATTTATTTTAATCAATTTGAAGTTTTATATTTATTGTAAATAGATTTTTCGTACTATATTTTATTTTACAGTATTAAAATCAATTTTCTTAATTCAATTTAAACGGTTGGTGTATGAGTTTATTATTGTGATATGAATTTTCCCAACCTCAGAAGCCTATTTCAGGATATAGACTTACTGTTCTTGTATATTTAACAACCCTAACACAACCCTTGAAGATTTTTAGGCTCGCTCCCTGGCATTAGCTACCCGCTCACTTGAAACGTTTCTGCCCCCAGAACATCTAGATAATACGTCCAGTTGGGGTAACAGATAAGAACTCTTGAGGTATGTGCAAGAGTTAGTTTGACCAATATTATCAGATAAACGCGTGTCAGTATTACCCACATCCCCCTAGCAGTTTCCCTGAACCTTTAAGATATCCTAAATAATACTGGCAAAAACTTTTGCACCACCTTTGTTTAAGTGTATCCCGTCTCTACAAAATAAATTCCTTCTACCTACAAGTGTGGGCCAAGCTGATAGAAATTCCCCCCCCCCTAAAGCCTTGCAGAGTCATTTACGTCTTCAGTTAATCCACAAGGATTTTAACATATAATCCCTCCTATCGTGTCTGGGCAGAATTGCAGACACATAGACATTATGGCCTAGCTCGCGGCATTTCCTCAGCATGGTCCTGTATTTTTCCAACAAATTGTCAGATCGTGTACGTTTAATGTCATTAGTCCCCACATGAATAATAATATTCTCGTTACCCCCCTTAAAATCTGACAATCTGTTGGTGACATCTTTAATAGTTGCTCCCGGCAGATATACCCTGGTTGTACTCCACCTATCCTTATTACAAAAAATATTCCCCGTTTCCCTGACAATGGAGTCTCCTAATAAAACAAAGTCCTTTTGAACCAGAGTAGTTTGCACTTGGTTTTTCTGTTTTGAGGCCCGAATCGAGTGTGCATCACTTGGTAGATTGCTGGAGTCTTGAGTCCCTGACGATCTCCCAGATGCTTTATTCTCGAGGGCAAGCACCCGCTTTTTCAGTGAATTGTTCTCAAATTGCTCCATCAGTACACCAAATTGTAATTTAAGATGGGTGCACTCCTTACATCGATCACAAAGAAAAGAATCCCCAGGTGAGCTATGATTACTCACCAGATCGACCAAGGAAAACATTCCACAGGTTCCGCAACGGATTAAATCATGAGTCACCCGTAAATCGCCATCGGCTATTTCCGTGTGAGTCAAAATACCCTGTGATGTGTTTAAGGCAGATCTCGTAACTACCATTATAAAATTAGTTAAATATCAATGAAAATTAACTTTAAAAAATTATATCTATAATATTATAAAAAAATCAAACTGTTACAGGAAAACCTATAACAAAATAATCCAACAATATCTAAATAAATCAAATATTTAAAAGCAATAATCAACAGCAATCCAACCCACTTAACTGAGGAGCCCTGACGAAGCACGTCCCCTCACCTCGAATGCCAACACTATAATATGGATCAATTGATGATGCAGGCGGTCGCATTGTACCATTAATAAACAAAAAAGGCCGTAGGATATCATAAAACTAGAATCAAGAAGGAAAATCTAAGAAAGCACAGAGTGGGATGAGACCAGAATGATTTTAAAAGATTTACGGAAATCGTTGATGAACTGGAGGGAAAAGTGGGATGCCAGTAGTCAGAAGAGACGTGCCACCAACGTTTTTGGTTAGAATATTTCTTATGGAACTTATTACTGGAGATGCAAACTGAAATTTTCGCTTAGACCTGAAAGTTATGCAAATCCGTGGATCCCACCATAAGTTCAACATGACCAGTCTGGTTCTGACAGCAGGGCAGCATGTTTTTAGACGAGTTTTCAATAGAGTGGAAAAGAGCAGAAGTAATGATGGAAGGAAGTTGCGTTTAATAGCTTTAACAAGAGAAGAGTTACTCCCACATGCTATTTGGACGAAACAAGTTTCCTCCTGAGTTTCTTGAAATGATTTGAAATCAGTTCGCGTGTAATTAATTTATTCAATAATATCCATGACGGCAAAACTTGTAGAGCATGTACAAGTTGGTTGGCAAGGAAAACATCGTTGGATGTGTGGTCAGGACTGCTTGCAATTCTAGTAGGTAAATTAAGTTGTGCAGGACCGTAACATCTTTGCCAGCTAGGTCCATACAATTGAAAAACTGAAGCCTGAAGAGTTGAACATATAAAGAACACATGTGGAATACATAAGATGAATTACCGGTACTTCATCCCCTCTATTTATATAAGGAATTTAATTTAATCGAGGTTATATCTGAGATGTTTTTGTGAATTTTGAAAAATTTGTAAAATAAAGTTATAGATATGCTAAATGTTTAATAAATATTATAATCGACTTACCTTTACGCTTGAGATTAAAAATCCGCATGCAAGGTTCGCTGTATAATTTTGATTCTGCTGAAATCCAGGACTGTAAATATCATAAGGAAAGCTGGACAATGTTATTCTTTTTGGTCCCAACGACGGATTGCATGCTACTGCATCCCCTAAGTTTAAAATTGCACAAAAAAAATTTTTTTAAAGATTTGCTTTCCTTTTTTAAGAAGATTTCTGGTGCATATATGAAACAATATTTTAATGAAACTTTATTTAAGAAATTGAGTCGTCACTGACTTCAGTGGTAAATCAGTTCATCTTTTATTGAACTGGTAATTGTGCCATGCATAGACAATGTAAGCAGCCATCACAAACAATAAGGTGGAAAA
Organism: Mastigoproctus giganteus; assembly: GCF_048544385.1. Taxonomy (NCBI): domain Eukaryota; kingdom Metazoa; phylum Arthropoda; class Arachnida; order Uropygi; family Thelyphonidae; genus Mastigoproctus; species Mastigoproctus giganteus. The sequence continues at coordinate 201,958,824 of NC_143581.1, read as the reverse complement.
ATGAAAAGTAGATGTACTGGATAAAAGAAGATTAAAACGTTTATTGCTTGCCAACAAGGTTAGCGACATTGTAAATGCCTTGGAATGTTGCATCTGTTTTTTTTTTTTTTTTTTTTTTAAACTGTTATATTTAGGCCACCCGAATAATTAAATTCATCTTCCGTGCTGTGTCTTATGTCTGTTAATTGCGTGTGTTCTCTGGTCGATTTGTCTGTTTGCTGGACGAAAAACCCCAGTTTCTGGGGAAAAAACTTTGCTATCTACGCCTGAGACCGACTAACTCAGCCACGGAGTGAAAAAAGCCCATTAAAGTTCCTCGCGTCATCGACGGGATTCGAACCTGGGCCTTTTCCACCCGGCGTGGGGAGCACGGTGACCATACCACTATACGCGCAGACGACTATCCGAGTTAGACAGCAATCATTTTCAGATAATAAATCGGTAGGCCTAGCCAGAAATTAGAAATACTGTACATTAAAAAACAGACTCTCTCGCCATCTTTCGGAGAAATCAAAAATTCAATTCCGTTAACACAATTAATAGACAGTCTCGTAGCCAAGTGGTCAAGAGCGGGAGTGCAGTAGCACACGCTCATTGAGTAGGCCAGGGTTCAAGCCCCTGACTGCTGAATACGGTCAATCTGCCAACCCGCACTGGATCAGCGTGGCAGATTATGGTCCATTTCTTTCAGCATGAATTGTTGAGGAGGCTTCCATCCTGTCCGTCTGTGTGATCACTCTGCATCATGCAGTGATGAGTTGGATCGTTTCTGAGGCCAGGTGGCATTGTCGACATTTGTCATTTTGGGAATTTTTTCGTTCAGAGAGGCCTTGATGTCTTTCTGCTCTAACTGCTGAGCCTGCATCATCTACAGGTATTTGTAGATCTCTCCCGCTGTCATAGTTCGATTTCTTTCCCAGTCCCCATCTGGTAGTTTCGGCCGACAGTTTTACTCTGATGCAATCCGTTGGCCATGCATTTCTCTAGTCCAAATTCCATCCTGATGTCCTTGCTTAATTCTTTAAGCAAGGACATCAGGATGGAATTTGATCCAGAATAGATGTTGGAGTTGCTTCTTGGTTGCCACGTGGAGTTTGATATCATCCAGGTACTGTACATCAGGTGGGAGAGGGTGTACAGGTTTTTCTTCCGTATCCCTGCTTGCTATTGTTCTGCGTGATGAATAGCGGATTGATGGCTAGACAGAACCACAGTCCACTTCTGAAAGATTCTTCTTCTGATGGGAATCGATCTGATTGTTATAATCTCGACCTAAATTTTGCGCTCCAGCTAGCGCAGAATACCAGCTGACCAATGAAAGTTTACGGTATTACAATACGAGCCTCAGGCCTGCTCACGGACTATACCGGGACCGTGCCTTAATGACGGACTAGATGATCCCGCACAACAGATCAGACATAACACTCACCGACAAGACGGAAATGGCTACCTGCCTGATCGAAATAGTGATGCCCAACACCAGCAACCTCCAAAAATATACGAGGAAAAGATCAGGAAGTACTCAGACTTAAGACAGGAAGTTAAAGATATGTGGCATATGGAACAAGTAATGACTATCCCGATCATCATATCAACCACCGGTATGGTGCCAAAGACCTACTACAAGAGCCTAGCAGGTTTAGGCCACCCACAGAACACCTACAAGCAACTCCAATAGGTTGCAATCCTGAACACCTGTAAGATAGAGTTCTTTGACCGACAGTAATTACAGTCGAACATAAATACCACCCTGTGCATTGTGTACCAATACCAGTCACATGGTGGAACCTCTCTGTCCCGACATCAGGGAGAAATAATAATAAAATAACAAAAAATACATAATAATACTGTATTTTAGTATATATTACTGTGTAATAATAACAATAACCGATGAAAAACAAAGAGCCTTCTACAGGAATGTGGAACAAGACTGGAAAGGCGGGAACGGTTCATCCGACAAAAGACGATCGAGGAGTTCTGGGGAAAAATACGGAGCAGTGAAGTAAGACATAACAACCGATCCCCCGGGATCGAATTAGAACGTAATAAACCAAGGACATACAGAAGATGACAGAAGGAGAAATTGTGGAGGAAGAAATACAACAGTCGATCAGGAAGTCCCACAACTGGCGAACCACAAGCTCATTTGCACCCAAACAAGCACCAAGAAGAGCAGTTTACCCAGATGATAAGTCACCCAGAGATAGTCCCAGAGTTTCTTACTCAAGGAATCACATATCTGAAAGCTAAGCACCCAGATACAAAAATCCGATGAAATTCAGGCCGATTATCTGTCTCCCAACGACGTAGATTATCACAAGCTGCGTAATTAAAGAATCAGACCACTTGTACAGCCAGAACATCACGGATGAACAGCAGAAATGACAAACTTCTTAGAAGCAACCGTGGCGAAATGGAGTACCACCATCAAGTTCGAGAACAAAATCAAATTATTATTATTTTAGGGTTACCCGTAATTAAATACATTAACCCGTATTTGTGTCTGTAAATTGCGTATGTTCTATGGTTGATTTGCCTGTTTTGCTGGACGAAAAAAACCCAGTTACGGGGGAGAAAAACCTTGCTATCTACGCCTGAGACCAACTAACTCAGCCACGGAGTGAAAAAAGTCCATTAAAGTTCCTCGTGTCATCGACGGCATTCGAACCCAGGCCTTTTCCACCCGGTGTGGGGAGGACGGTGACAATACCACTGTGCTACCCGCGCAGACAAGTTCGAGAACATCACAACCAAACCAATCCCCGTCAAGAGAGGCATCTGTCAGGGAGTTGCCCTGAGCTCAATGTCGTTATGTCTAGCATTCAACCCGCTATCCACCATGATTAACAACAGCAAATATGGATATATCCTCAAAGAAGAAAGAAAAAACCAGTACATCCTCTCCCAATTGATATACATGGATGACATCAGACTCTACGCGGCAACCGAGAACCAACTTCACTAGTTACTCTGGATCACCGAAGAATTCAGCAATGATATCTGGGTGGAATTTGGTCTAGACAAATGCAAGACCCACGGATTGCATCAGGGGAAATAAGTCAGCCAAAATTACCAGATACAGACTAGTAAAGAGATGAAAGCTATGACGGGGGAGAGACCTACAAATACCTTGGGATGATGCAAGCTCAGCAGTTACAGCACAAGCAGATCACGGACTGTCTGAACAAAAAATACCATCAGAGACTCAGAAGACTGCTCAAAGCAAAGCGGAACGGAGGCAGCACAGTAAAACCCATTAACACCAATGCAGTTAGAATGCTATCATACTCCTTTAGGATCATAGACTGGGTTAACCTAGCTGGAGAACATCATGAGAAAGACAGACAATGATGACCAAGAGCTGCCAATGCTACCCAAAGTCGGCCGTAGAGAGACTGACCATAACGCGAAAAGAAGGAGGAAGAGGCTTGGCAGACCTTATCGAACAACAGAAGAAAGTTATAGCGAACCTGAAAGATTACTGCCAGAAAAACACACTCTACCAGGCCATAAGGAAAATTAACTTGTGGCATACCACCCTCACCTAAGCGAGGAGCCCAGACGGCACAAATGTACTCGAAAGATAGACAAAGAAGACGCTCCATCACATAAACTACACTGATCTCAATCAATTCCACATAGATAAAATTACTACTTCCAGTGCATGGCTCACGAGTGGGATGCTCTTCCCCAAGACTGAAGGATTCATGCTTGCCATCCAAGACCAGATAATCAAGACCTGGAACTATAGAAAATGCCAAGGACCCCGAAGTTACAGATGGCACATGTCGTCAATACCACGTGGCCTCAGAAACAATCCAACACAAGCCCGCAGGATGCAAGGTGATCACCCAGACGGAGTACACTCGTAGACACGACCAGGTAACCAGATTAATACATCAGAGGCTCGTGAGGAAATACCAATTGATGAAAGAAAGTGTACCATATTACAAGTGAACACTACAACCTACTAGCTGTAGTGGGACCGCGCCATAATAACGTCCAAGACTGTGGCACAGAACAGACTGGATATAACCCTTGTCGACAAGAAGGAAAAGGCTACCTACACTGTTGAACCAAAACATTATGACCACCTACCGAATATGATGTTGGTCCTCCGGAGACATGCAGCCAAAACAGCTCGTACCCAATGAGGCATGGACGCTACAAGATTTCTAAATGTGTCTTGTGGTATCTGGTACCAACACATAACCAGCAGATCCTTTAACTCCTGTAAGGTCCCTGGTTGAGAATCTGCAGATCGGAGTTGCTCTTCCAACACAAACCACAGATGCTCGATGGGATTGATGCCAGGGGAATTTGGAGGCCAGGGCAATACCTGGAAGTCTTCGTCGCGTCCCGCGAACCAGGCTCGAAAATCCAGGCGGTGTGGCACGGCGCATTATTCTGCTGAAAGACTGCACCGCCAGAGGGGCAGACCGTTGCCATGAAAGGGTGTACTTGGTCAGCAATGATGTTTAGGTAGGTGGTAGATGTCAGAGTGCCCGGAACATGAATGACTGTACCCAGGGTATCCCAGCAGAACGTTGCCCAAAGCATGACACCGCCACCACCGGCTTGTTTTCGTCCCATGGTGCATCCAAGCGCCATCAGTTCCCCAGGTAAATGACGCACATGTATCGGCCGTCCGCATGGTGCATTAAGAAACGTGATTCGCCGAACCAGACGAACTTCCTCTAATCACTCAAGGTCCGGTTTCGATGCTCGCATGCCCATTGTAGGCGCTGTTCCCGCTGAACTGTGGTTAGTATGGGCACTCAGAGCGGCCTGCGGCTACACACCCCATTTTCAGCAGGGTTCGACGTACTGTGTGTTGTGACGCATTACTCCCATCACCAGCATTCCAATTACCGGCGATTTGGGCCACAGTCGCCCTTCTGTTATCATCCGGGAGAGCGTTCGCTCACCCCGAGCATCGATCAGCTGTGGTCATCCAACACGGCGGTTCGTAAGTTCCCCCTCCTCGGACCACTTTCGGTAGGTAACCTCATCCGTTACCTGACTTAAAATGGACTCCTCTTGCAAGTTCTAAGACTCTGATTGTGTAATGTGTGTGAAGAATTACCAGTGCTCTGCCTTACTCTTACCTGTTCACTTAAATAGGACGGATGAGTCCTACTTTTATTTATTTATTAAGTTTTATTTTATCTGTACATTTCAATTCACTAGTCTTCTTAAAAACCCACGAGGAAAGATCAGGAAGTAAACGGACCTAAGATAGGAAGTCAAAGATATGTGGCATATGGAACAAATACGACCATCATGTCAACCACCGGTATGGCGCGAAGGACCCTACATAAGAGCCTAGCAGGATTAGGTCTCCCAGTAGCAACCCAAAAGTCGCGGATTCGAATCCCGCCTCGGGCTTGGATTAGAGGAAAAATGCAAAAACTTTGTGAGGTGCATTATGGCCACAGACGCCGATGCGCCAACAAAAAAAAAAAAAAGGTCTCCCAGAGAATACCTGCAAGGAACTTCAGTAAGTCTAAATCCTGAACACCAGTAGGACAGTTAAAGAATTCATTGACCAACAGTACAACAACAGTAATTACAGCCAGACATAAAAAACACCTTGTGTAGTTGGTACCAGAACCAGTCACAGGATGAAAACCCTACATGAGGGGAAATAATATAATAATACAGGAATTGCATCGCCTAGGACCCCTGAGTAACAGCACATGTCGAAGATGCCATCTGGCCCCAGAAACAATCCAGCACCTCACCGCTGCATGCAGGGTGATCATGCAGACGGAGTACACCCATAGACTCGATAAGATCGCAAGGATAATACTTCAGAAGTTTGCGAAAAATTACTAGTTTGTCAAAGAAAATGTACCGTATTACAAATGCGAACCTCAAGCCGTACTAGAGAGAGACCCCAACTCAAAAACTAAACCATGACCGTGTCATAATAATGGGGTCGTAAATCTAGATGATCCCAAACAAGACCAGACACAACCCTCATCGACAAGAAAGAAATGGCTGCTTACTTGATCAACATGCCCAACACCAGCAACCTCCAGAAAATATACGAGGATTAGATCAGAAAGTACTCAGACCTAAGAGAGGGAGTTAAAGATATGTGGTATATGTAACAAGTAACGACCGACCCTATCATCGTGTCAATAACTGGCATGGTATCAAAGAGCCTCTATAAGAACCTAGCAGCAATAGACTTCCCAAAGAACACTTACATGGAACTACAGAAAGCCACCATCCTGGAGAACTTTAGGACAGTAAGAGAGTTCCACGATCAAAAGTAACAATAATAATGATAGTAACCGGACACAACCAGCCACCCTATGTATTTGGTACCGATACCCGTCACAGGATGGAAAAAATACCTTAAAAAAATACCATAAAATTTCGAACTTGTATTATAATAATAATACAAGTTCTCTCACAATTGATACTGAGTTCATAAAAATTTTTATTGTAACTTCCTACAACTGAAAGTTTTCTCTTTCAAAGTGGCGTCTTCGGGAAGCTGCATATTGCCTCCAGTGCTTGTTCAATCTCTAGAAGCAGTACTGAAATTCTTCATCTGTCAGGTTCTTCAGTGCATCGGTTACGGCCCCTTTGGACGTTGCCGATCGTCCCAAAATGGTGTCCTTTCAGGCGATTTTTGATCTTTGGAAATATAGAAAAAAATGGCATGTCGAAAAAATCTAGAGAATCGGTGGCTGCTGGAACATTGGAATGTTTTTGGAATTCAAAACCCCCTAAGAGACATTGAGCAGTGACATTGAGCTGATAAAAAACTAAATGAGCATCGATTTGATTCTGGATTTGTTTATTTGTGCTTTCTTCTGACGGGCGAATTTGCAGCATGCCATTCTTCAGTCTGTCGTTTGTTTGGATCATTCTCAAAAATCCATGTTTTACCCCTGCTATTCATTTGCTGAGGGAACTCTGGTCCAGTTTCAACGTGGTCGTGAAGGTAGAGGCAAATGTTCTTCCTATTTTGCTTCTGTTATTCAGGAGATTTTTAATTTCTGCACCATTCTTGCAAAAATGTTGGACGTGACCAAATGCTCTGTTAAAATGTCATGGACGGCTCAGTGACTGGCGTTCATCTCACCAGCCATCATTTCCACGATCAGTCGCTGGTCAGACACAATCAGCGCCTTTTTCCTCTCTAAATTCTCTTCTGTTGTTGCAGCAACAGGTTTCTCCTGCGCGTAGTTCATCATGAACGGCTTTACTATAATCAGAAGAGTGAACGAAGCAGAAAATTATCATTGCTTCTCTTTACGCACTGTCCCATTAATCTCTCTTCAGTTTTTAAACAAGGGTAAGGGGATATATATCTGCTATCCCCGCAAAGTTGCCTGGACCATGTTCACTATATTCAGAGCACCCAGCTGTCATAATGGAAAAGAATTCGCAAACATATATTATTTTTTACTTATAAATCCTTTCCTCCTGAGTGTGGGGTGGAACGTAGTTCAGAAAATGAATCGTAAAAACTCAAAATACGATATCTATACGTACCATAGACGGCAGCAAAGTTAGCTGCAACCACTGCCACTAATAACCCTAGATATCCCATTGTGAATATGGTCCACTGTCCTGGTCCAAGGTTTCAGAATGAAGGCTAAGTATTACTACAGCATGATAAATACCAGTAAGACACAAGACACGTCAGCACCTGCTTGCTTTTTTGCATCACATGCCACTACTGCTACTACCTTCAAACTATCACAATGTATGTGAAATTAGCGCTCTGCATTCAGCTGTTTTGTACTGATAACATTGAAGATGACATATAAAAAAAACAATTTGAATGACGTGTCTAATTAACATATAAAAGGCATAAGGGATTGACTATCCCTTAAACTTTTATATTATTAAAATTAATTTAATAAATCACTAATATCAAGTTACTGATACACTGAGCGCAGTAAAAAGTACGGTTGTTTCATGGTACACGTTGATTATTTGGACAGATCTGTGGGCAGTGAAGAAACTATAATTTTTTGTGTCTGTGGTGAAATATTAGAAATAAACCAATACGACAACATTTGAACTGTAAAAGTATGCATTGAGACACTTGATGACAAGACATCGTAGGGTTCCGTCTTGCTGTTAGAACCAGATAGCGGTCTGTTCTCATTGACTTAGCTTTCGAGCGACCTTGGCTAGCTCTTCTTGTAATGGTTCCTATCCCCTGAAACTACTTCCATACTGCCGAGACGACACTGCGTGACACATTAAGCCACTTCCACCTGCTACTGTCGAGCTTAAAGTCGTCCAACGGCTTGCTATCTCAAAGAATCATCTAAACGACGATGACTTGCCATCCTAAGTACTGGAGATGTAGTTGCCCCACTGAGCAAGCCAAAAAGCAGGAATGAAGTATTGTGGTCGCAACCCGTGTTTTCATAAGCTTTACAAGAAGTTTCTAGCTAAGGATGCAAAGAAAAGTAGCAAAGGCTTCTTTACTTAACACTAGAAGGAAAGGGATAAATCACATTGGCCTACTAGATATGAATTGTACAACTGTTGGCGATCCTGTTCAGAGTGCTGACAAACCGAATAGATATTCTGCATCTACACTCACCAGTGAAGAAGTTTTAAGTACAGACGAGTTATCTTGACTTTTCCTGTTACAGGAAAACAATGGAGTCACTGGCTAAAGAGGTATACATGAATGAGTTTATGCTGCAGTCACAACATGGATTTATTAAGGGGTGATCAGGTCTGACCAATGTGATTGGATACTGACACAGTAACAAAGGAACTGGATGAAAAAATTATTTGTATATACTTGGATTCCAGGAAAGACTTTGATACAATTGCGCATAAACGATTGCTTTACAAATTGGAGCAGTGTGTGGCATTAAGAGAAAGTTACTGCTATAGATAAAGGAATAGTTGAGTGGAATAGCACAGAGTGGTTATTAATGGACACTGCTCTTCGTGGTGTAAGGTTATTATAGGAGTCCCCCCAGAGTTCAGTGCTGGGCCTATTATTCTTTTCTATATTTATTATATGATATTGATAAAGATATATCAGGCTTAATGTCTAAGTTTGCAGATGATACAAAAGGTTGGTAGGGTAGTTAATGACAATAATCAAGATAAGCTACTCCAACAAGATCTAGAATAATTAGACGATGTGTTGAGAAATAGCAATTGACGTTTAACATTGAAAAACACAAGGCACTGCATATTATGACTAACACTAATCCCAGATTAGCATATCAAGTGTGTGGAATTACACTCATGGCCGTGTAGAATGAGAAAAATCTGGGGATAATTATGCAGTCAGATATGACGTTCTCTGAGCAGGGCAGACAGGCTAATTGCCAGGAGAGCCTTTAGGGTTTTGTCAATGATATACAGGAATTTTTCCAGCATGGATAAGGAAGTGATTATCCCAATTTATATGGAAATAGTTAGGCCACATCTTGAGTACTTCAAACAGGTCTGGAGGCCTCAATTTAAGAAGGAGGTGGATCTGTTGGAACGGGTTCAGGGAAGAGCAACAATATTGGTGAGGGGAGAGGCTTCAATTCTGAAGATTGCAGCGTGTGGAGACTAGGTACCTACGAGGAAATCTGGTTGATGATTAAATTTTGATGTCATCCTTCCCATTTCCATCACTAGATGCACTAGGGGACATAAATTCAAATTGAGACAGTATGGTTGCAGTATAGGCGTGTGGAAGTTTCCTTTCAGCCATAGGATAGTTGATTGTCGGAGCAACCTTCCATCTGGTATCGTGGAAGTGGGGTTTGTGAATAAATTTTAGGAAGAATTAGATAGATTTTAGAGTGGGATGTGCAGGTTACGTGGAAAGGTTTTATATTTGGCCGATGCTGCATAAGCTGGGTTCCTTGCATCGTTTTCTATTACTAATACTAACTTTCATGATTATTTAGTTAGTAAAAAAAAAAAACTTTCAGCCCCTTTTCTTTTCATTTAGCATAGTTCAAAATAAACATAAGAAAAAAAATAAAAAAAGGAAGTCATTTATATTTTCTGAAAGGAAACTGTTATCATACTTGAGCAACACCCTGGTTAAACTGTTATCATACTTTAGCCATACCACCTGGTAGAACTTTTGGGAAATGTCATCTGGCATCGTTATCGTGGGTAATCCATGTCAGTTTTACGATAGTTATAAAGCCGTGTAACATAATTACAAGAAAAATTTGTGTGAGCCCACAGTAGTGTGATATTGGCAGATGATAAGCATGCGGATTTAAGAACAGTTAGTTTAATTATATTCTGTCGCTGTTAGTTTTTCTTAAAAGAAAATAAAAACACGTGACCTTGGAGAAGAAATGATACCACATTTTTTAAAATTTGACGGCAACGTTAGAAGAACAAACGCGAAAGTAATTGAAAGAGACAGAAGAATGTAACCAGTATTAAATTATCTGGTTAAAGTATGCCTGTATCTAAAAAACAAAACAAAAACAAAACAAAAACAAAAAAAACTTTGGTTTCTAGCCAAAGAAAGAAAGAACCCGAAGCGACAGTTCATTATGTTTCTAAAACGTTGCATGCATTCAATGCCCTGTTTTGGTGGATGAAAAACCCGAGGACTTTTGGGTGGGGAAATTGTAATCCTCACCTATTTCTGCCACTTGAAATAAGCCCCAAAAATTCTTCCCGTCTTGACGGGATTCGAGACTAGGCTCTGCTTAATGTATGGAATGAAACCAATCCCTTATAACTCATATACAAAAGCCATATATTTGAACTGTTTGAAACAAAATGCATATATAAAACAAGAGAAAGGTATACCATATATTAATTTCCACACGCTTTTACAGAAGATGATACATGAAATTAGAATAATATGCCCTTAATGTACGTATTTCCGTTGTTTGTACACTCGCAGGTCAAAAAATTATAAATCGTTTGCGATTGGCGTCAACAGACAATTGAACGTATGTATGCAATTGTAAATTGGGGCCACAAGTTCATTATTATCAGATAAATACTATTCGGTTTCCTAGGGTGCTTAGTCGATGGGGAAGAGAATGATCTTTCTGATTTTCATAAAGGTGGTATTGATGGAGCACGTCTAACGGGAGCAGCAATTGAGAAAACAAAGGAAATAACTGGTGTGTCGAAAACAACCATTTCCAAAGTATACACTCGGTGGAAGACTAAAGGAGAATGATACTCAAAATGGAAGAAATGTGGCTTTAGTATTCGCTTTAGTTTGTTAAAATAGAAGATCCAGTGTGAAACAAATGACTGAAAAGTTCAATTTAGGCAACGAAAGTCCCATTTTTAACTGAACTATACAGCGGGAGCAGAAGAATTTAGGATTTAGTAGTGGTGTGCCTATACGAAAGCCACTTCTTTCTTTGAAAAATTATAAAAGTAATAAAAAAAATTGTGAATTTACTTTCGCCAAAAAATTCGGACTGGATGTAAATTGGACTCTATGCATTAACATAAAGTGAACTGGGTTATCACAATTGCTTTTCCTTCTTGGAGAATGTTTTTTAAAACTTCGTTTAATGCTGACGTTGTATGGGAGTTGGCCACATCGACGATCAAAAAGCCTCTCATGGCGTCTGAATATTGGCTACTTAGATGGGCCAATTGGAAGTCCAATATGCCGCCTCAAAACAGAACGACAACATTAGCAAACGCAATGGGTTCCTTCGATTCCGAGTTTATCAGAGGCTGCTCAACTCGCTGAAAATGGCAGTGGACCTAATTTCTGAAAGATCCATATGGGATCCATGCTGCTGGAAAATTCCTCTCCCAGCTTTGCGACTACTCCGAGACTAATATCCCAGAATACTATACTGTTCCGCTTCCAAATGCTACCTCAGGTTTTCATAATCGATGTTGATCTCAACGTCAGCACAGGACAAAAGCTACAAAAATTAACTGTTATCCAAGTAACAATAGCAGTCAGCCATGTCTTGTCAATGTGTTATTTTTTTCCTTCAGACTTGTCTCAAAGAAGCACAAAAAAGCCAAGAACGAGTAGTATGCATTATGTTCCATTAATAGATCCAATGAAGATTTTCTTTTCACCTTGAATTTTGGAACGAACGTATGTTGGCAGCTTGCTGGACGTTGTACCGCGACATCCCGGGTGTACCAAAGGAAATCATCAGCATTTTAACTGTAAATATCTATTTTTTTTACAACAGTGTACTCATTATTTTAACTATGTGTATAAAATATGCTGAGTGTTAATGTAAAAGTGATAAAAATGCAATTGTAACCAATTTCATGTGTTTTGTAATGAAATTGTTTTAATTAACTTATACCGATCTTATCCGAAGTTATGTTCCCACTATGTGCTAGAAAAAGAAATCTGGAACTCGTGTTTGAAATTAGTGCGCAAAACTGGTTTAAAACTTGTATTTACATCTCTGATAGAAAAAAAATAAGTTTCATTTTCTTGACCAATGTAATTAGCAGATTGTGGAAGAAACTATACCCTTTCTCAACCGCCTCCCTCCCTGTCCCCTCCTCATAGTCAGTGCCTATAGCCCATAGAAACAAAAGTACACAAAAGAACAACTTTTTTCTTGTTACAGTGGACGTGATTAGAATTCATTAATATCTTTTCAGTGACGTTAGTGACATTAACTTGTTTATAAGGTCATACATCTCAATCATATCTGTAAACTTCAAGATAAATATATTTTAATTATGTTGCTTTTCAGATTATAAATAATAACCAAAGGGCACTCAGCTGTGTTTAAGAGTCGCCTAAAAGTCGAAAATTGTAGCTAGTTATTAATGACCTCTTCTGATTTGAATCTCCTGTTCAAGCAAGTGGAACTGTATACCAAACAAGGTAAATATAGCTTGCGGACAGATTTATTTAACCATGAAGGTGACAAGTTAATTGGTTATACAAGATCACAATTATTCATTTAAAACAAAGATCTCATAAAAAAAGCTTTAAGGTGGTCTAGATATTAAGTGGTAAATAGCAAAATAGCATTAACTTATATCCCCAGTTGTATAGCCTGAGGGTAAGATCTCAGAAATTATACAGGAACGTAACCAACGTCAAATGTAGTGTACAGTAGTATGTTCTTGAAAGGGTATCTTATAACCAGAATAGTCTTGTAAATATATGATGCACAGTTCGTATTATTCTTTCACGTGATCACAAATTTCATGTATTATCCAGTTTAAAAGTAATAGAATATGCCCATGTAATAAATAACAATTCTTTCGTCGTGTTCATAAATGCGTCAAGTTCCTGTTGCCAACTCGGTATGTGGATCTGTCCGTCGACAGACAACAACTTGACTCCGAGTGAATACATTTTCGTGACATTTTTTATTTATAAAATATTTCACAAAAGGATTTAGCATCAGTAATGACAAATGATGAAAGGAAGCAAGCTCGTATACAGCATCAACCAAAAGAAAAAACATCTCCAATAAACCAATTATGGTCTCTCATGCTGCTGGGTTCAAGACCCTCTTCATCTCACGCGGCTCTAGAAGGAGAGATTGTGGGACATGTCCTAAAACATCATTCATCGAGCCAGTCTCAGCATTTTAAGGCTCTGAACACCTTGGTACATTATCGCCATAGTTTACTTCACATATCCACTCTGTCCATCCCTCCAGTCCCAGATCAGGTCATTATCAAGGAAGTTCCGTAGCCGAGTGGTCATGAGTGGGAGTGCAGTAGCACACGCTCTTTCAATAGACCGAGGTTCAAGCCCTTGGCTGCTAAATGCGGTCGATCTGCCAACTCGCACTGGACCACTGTGGCAGATTATGGTGTATTTCCCTCAACATGAATCGTTGAGAAGGCTTCCATCGTACAGTGGATTGATAATGGCTGCACTTTACCCTTTTTTAAACACCTCTGCTCATTATCTTATTGTTAGTATGTATATAAAGATTTATTTATTTATTTTAATTTCATATCACTCATGATATACAATTTGGAAATTCATTACAGGTTCATGGCACCCTCTAGAGGAAAATTCCGTATATACCTGAAACAAAATCTCATACATTGTGTTTCTCAACCTTGTGGATCGCGAGAAATTTTTAATATTCAAGAATCGCATTAAAAATAAAATATAATTTCAATATATTCACTCTGAAGTTCAATAAACTTCTTGTATTTAATCTGCAAAGAGTTTAATCCTTCAAAATAAATCCTTCAAGTAGTACATCAAATCGGGCTTATACAGGCAGCTGCTTTTTGTTCATCATCTTTGAGTTCTATGAACATGAAACTTGAAGTTTCTGAAAAAATAATTGTCACTTGGTGCCAGAGTGACACCAAGTGACAGTTGGGAGTGGTTTAATTGTTCAAATCCACATTCATGAATTTTTCAATTATACTGACAGCTCTTAGCTTTATACAGGCTCATTAAAATCCGGTATCATCAGGGATTGAGAAGGACCGATTTTAGATCGCTGTATTTAGTGGCTGAGCAGCTTCAGAAGAGTTTTCAATAAATGCTTACAACAGAATTTATTTACATCTTTAAACATTTATAACGACTGTCGTGTTCTTTTGTTTGTTTTTGGAGGAAGCAAGATTTAAACTGCATGAAAATGCAATAGCTTAATTCTCATAGCAGAACAAACTTGCGTTAATAACAAGTGGCCCTGGTATTGCACTACTTGTAACAAGAGATTCACTGGTATTGCACTACCTACAGTGGGTGCAAGATTTTGTCCTATTCTTCTCGCAGTTGAGATGGGTGCTGGGAAGCAGCCTTCCTGGTAATCGCTGCTTCCTGGTGAAAAAGAGGGCAAACAACGCTCCAACAGCGCACAACAATATATACGCATACAACATAATACTTGGTATATTCTACAATTTACAGAGTCCGTATCTGCACAGAGAATCACTGCAAAGTTGATCTGGCTTTCCTGGTGGCGCCTTACATTAGACATTAGAATGGTATTAAGGGTAAGTTGCTACAATGGATAAAAGAATGGTTGAGTGGGAGAAGACAGAGGGTGGTAATCAATGGGTGCTGCTCTTCGTGGACTAATGTTATTAGTGGACTCCCACAGAGTTCAGTGTTGGGTCCACTGTTGTTTTGTATATTTATCAACGATATTGATGAAGGTAAATCAGGCTTAGTGTTGAAGTTTGCAGATAATAATAAATAAATTTTCTGTTTATACTCCGGGACGACCAAATGATCAGAGGAGTTCACAAGATAGACAGAGTTCAAGAAACAGCACCGTATTCAGCAGTCACGGGCTTGAACCCCGGTCACTCAAGGCACGTGTACTTATGCACCCGCGCGCCTGACCACTAGGCTACGGCGGCCTAAGATGATACAAAGGTTAGCATGGTTGTTAATGACAGTAATGGCAGTGTGCTACTGCAACAGGAAGTAGATAATTTGGGCAGATGGGCTAAGAAGTGGCAACTGAAGTTCAACCTTGACAAATGAAAAGTACTGCATATGGGTAGAAGTAACCCCAGAGAAACGTACCAACTGTGTGGTGCTACACTTAAGATGGTAGAAAATGAAAAATACCTCGGAGTTATTGTGCAGTCAAATATGAAGTTTTCTGAGCAATGCAGACAGGCTGCCAGGGCAGGTCATGGGGTTTTGTCAATGATATATACGAATTTTGCTAGCGGAGAAAAGGAGGTGATTGTCCCTCGGTATAAGACAATGGTCAGGCCACGCCTTGAGTACTGCGTACATGTCTGGATTCCTCACTTTAGGAAGGATGTAGATTTGCTTGAGCGTGTACCGAGAAAGGCAACAAGATTGGTGGGGAGAATGATGGGATCCTCTTACCAAGAGAGGCTTAAGTTCTGCAAATTGCAGTGGCTGGAGACTAGGCACCTGCGCGGTGATCTGATTGAGGTGTATAAGGCCTTGAATGGGTTGAGCACGCTGAATTCTGATGGGATCCTTCCACTTGTTCAGATTGCGAACCTAAGGAGGCATAAATTCAAATTAAGAAAAGACAGATGTACGGAAATTTGCCTTTAGCCAGCGGGCGGTTAATTGCGGGAACAAACTTCCATCTGTGGTTGTGGAAGTTGATAGGTTGAATAAATTTAAGGAGGAACTGGATAGGCATTTGGAGGGAATGGTGTGATTTTTTTTTTTTTTTTTTTTTGGCTGATGCTGCATGAGCTCATACACTTGTTTTCTTGCGTCACATGCCACTGCTACTACTACTACTACTATTATGTTGAAACTCAAAAGGAGCTCATCCTTCCAACTTGGTACTGAGTATTTCGCAATGAGTTTAATGAACAGATTGTTAACCAATTAGAAATCCTCAGTTTAAAAATGTTTCCTCTGGGCAGAGTAAAATATTTATAAATTTTGGAATAGTACTTAAAAATCAGCTTTAACTTATGTATGTGTATTTTTTCATTTTTATTTGTGTACTTAATATTTCATACCCTTAGGTCATTTGTCCTTCTAAGAAGTTTTCCCTCGTAAGAAGTTCTAAACCTCCTCTCCCTTGGAAAACTTCTTATCCTTGTTCTATTGTATATTCCTTCTTGTAAGTATTCATAATATCTGCAGCACGCATAAGTGGGTTTAATCTACAGACAAAGATTTAATCTAGTGTTTTCACTTCAGTTATATTATAGTTTTCAAGTGTGCATGTTTCTTTTCTCACTGTTTTCCCTAATTCCTACACTTCATTTTGTGCTGTGCTCATTTAGTCGTTTTGATTCCTGCACCTAGGTCGGTTAAAATCTCTTACTGGCATTAGAGGGAGAGGACCCGAGCACTGCAGCCGTGTTGTCGCAACGTCAGCATGCGATTTTCAGTAGAACTGATTTTGATTTCTAGTATTTTTCATAAAATACTCCTAACGGAAATCAGAAGAGGCATTTAAAACCTTTTGGACAAAGTCATTTGACTGCCGATTTTTCTGGTTATATCTCATGTTCAAAGTATCTGTTTATTTTGGTTCGTTGAAAAAAAGGTTCTGTAATTAAATCGATAGCTGGTTGTTATCAGTATTGTTAATACAACTTTTGATTTTGCGAAGTGTCTCCAATGCATATTGAGCTAATGATATTTTCCATGGATAAACTTCTCGCTTACCACTTGACCTGTTTTTTCTCCCAGAAACTGGAGTTTTTCGTCCAGTAAACAGAAAATTGACCACAGAACGCACACAATTTACAGACAGTATAGACGGAGTCTAGAACCCAATTGATCACCCCCCAGGGGCTCATATCTGGTGAGTATGGGCTTGGCAAACCCAGGGTTCTGAGCTGAATATCACCAAGAAAGATAAGCCTGACTGACTGACTCTCTCTCTCTCTCTCCCTTCAGGGTAAAAAAAAATTTAATTTTGGCTGGTGCAGCAAAAGCCTCAGGCTTCCTAGCACCATACGGATAATAATAATAATAATAATAATAATAATAATAATAATAATAATAATAATAATATCATATATTCATCGTATGACTGTTTAAGATTGCCATATGCACCCAATTCCTGACCTCAGAGGGCTCTTTAACCACCTAGGAGACTAGACCACCTGCTATAGATTAGCGACAATTAAGTCTCAAATAGCATGGCCCAGCTTTTAATTAAATAACAGATAAAATTTTGGCTATGCTATTTGTTTAAAAGTAGTGCATTTCTAGGGCAACTCTTGGTGAAGGCGTACATTCCTTTTGCTGTACATTAAGCTCATTTCATTTCGTAGGAAGTTTAAATCCCACCATCCACAAAAACACAAGAGAGGATGCAAAAATTGTTAAGTTTTTTTCCATTAAAAAACTGTTTAGCCATCGGTTGAAAAAAATAATAATAATACGAAACTAGTTTTTAATTCATACGTACAAGTCATATATGCGTTTTTGTGTTCATTTTGGCTATGTTTTTTAAATTAATTTCATAATTTTATTATCTTCTATTTGATTAGTTTAATGGATTTTTATGAATTTTAATAAATAAAATTACAAAATTAACTTTATTTTGCTGAAGAATTTGGTATTAGCCAACAGACTGTGTCAGATATTAAAAAACAAAAAGAATCTATATAAATTTGCTTTAAGTTCGATGTGGAAAGTGATAAAAGCAGTCTATCAAATAGGCAGACATTAAAAAAGGCAAACGAAGTGTTGCTGGAAGAAGTTGTATTTAAGTAGTATTAGAGGAAGTGGTGTTGGAGTGAGACGCCCAGCGCCACCTGATAAATATATAAAAAGACAATACATTTATTCATGGATAAATGTATTGTCTTTTTATAGTTTTTAAGTAAAGGCTTTACAGTGATATTTTTTTATTTATTTTCATCAACACAACCAATATTTTATTTGTTAAATTTTCCATTTATTTGTGTTCTAAATTTTTGTTCTTTTAAGGCTATCTTTTGCTTCACTACTCCGGATTTTCGCTTAATCCGGATGACCTCTCCCCCCAAATTAATCCGGGTTAGCGAGGGTTTACTGTAAGTACAGTTATGATTACTCCTCACTATTATGTAATACTTAAAATATTACAAAATACGTTTTTTCAATCCTCTTCTCCTCCATGCAATATGTACTTTTTGAATGTAAAACCAGAAGGAAAATTAAGAAATTGGTCTATTTTGGTTTCACCCGAAATTTATTCCACAGTACAAGAGCGTAGTTTGTTATCGAAGATAGGTAACTTAAAATAACAAGTGAAGGGCTTTAACGAACAGATTCTAATCACATCTACTCGTATCATCTGATAAATGCATTTTTTTAAAAATAAAATCATGAGTTCAGTTTTACAGCTGTACATTTTGTAGTTTTAAATAGTTTCTACAGTCACTGGAGCATTACTCACTGTGAAATGCCATGTAGGCGTCACTGGCTGAAAATAGCCAAAGGGGAAAAAAAAGAAAGTAGACAGTTGAATGTTGAGGTAAGAAATCGGCCGAATATCACGAATTTGGAACTATTAATTGCATAAGCTTAAGCTCACGATATGAGGGCGGGACAAAATGCAGAAATGGCGTAGAGGTCGAATGTACGTTTTTTGTAAGAAACTATATGTTCGTTATTATACTCGATTCTTTCCAGGAAATTATAAAAATAATTCACTCCCCGGCGGGGAATCGAACCCCGGTCTCCCGCGTGACAGGCGGGGATACTAACCACTATACTACCGAGGACTTCTGTAAGATGGATTTAAAAAGAACACACATTTCAGCAATTATAATATGTGCTGATTTGTAATAGCACATTAAATCATGAATATTGTGACATTTTCTGTTGTGTTTTAGGTGTATCAGCCTCAGGCCACATGCGTGTCACGGGCTGATTTGCCTGTTGTCCGGGCTGAAAAATTCGGAATAACTCACTAGACAAATCCTCCTATCCCCCCGCTCCCCTCGAATCGGCTAAATTGACTCGGTTGAAGAGGACTTTAGAAATCTTGCAGTCATAGACATAGACATAGACATAGTCATAGTCATAGACATGCAGGAAATCGAACCCAGAATTCTCCAAACGAGTGACATGTGGCAAAACTAGTACACTGACACGGAGGACGGCATTTTCTGTGTGAGCATGACCATTCAGCAATAATGTAGCGGTATTGATTGCGTCATTAATGTACATTTTGCCAGTGTTATTAAATCATGCACGAAATACCTCCAACAAGTTTGTTTGTTTGTTTGTTATTTGGTTTTTAGGAGCATTAGCAACTAAGGCCATATTGCTCCGGGAATATGCGGTGGTCATTCCCTTGACCTTTCCGCATCCTCCGTATTTGGTGGTGACGGGCTCGAACCCCGGTCTAATCAAGAAGCGTGTGCTACGCACTGCTGCTCCTTCCCACCTGGCTGCGGAGGCGCCTCCAACAAGTGTGATGTTGCATTGATGACATAAAGAGCATTGATACACCTCCAGTTATGACCACTATACCTTTATGTTTAAAGGTATAGTGGTCATAACTGGGGATGTATCAATATCAGTACTCTTACAGGAGATTTTTTTATGATAATTATTATTTTATTATTATTATTATTAGATACATGGTGCAAGGAAGTCTGAGGCTTATGCTGCACCAGTCAAAAAAAAAAAAAAAATTCCCCCAGTTACCCTGAGAGAGAGAAAGAGAGAAGTAGAAGGGAATCACCAAGAAAGAGAAGAATAGGACCCTGAGTGTGCCAAGCCCATACTCACCAGATGTGAGCCCCTGGTGGAAGCTACTCCAGAGCCGACGCAAAGGTTTCATGCACCCTAGGCGAGACTTAAAATTTGCCCCCAGTTGTATTCTGTACCATCCATCCGCCTATCTATCCATCACCCTGCCCACCAACAAGCGTACCTATTCCCACCCATTCATCTATGATATTTATCTGCTTGCTGTATGTTATTATTATGATTTGTTGTATGATGTGATAATAACAATACATTTCCTTATTTAGAAATAGTTATTACCTTATTTAATTTAATTAATTATTTTTTTAACCACTAAAAAAAATTACATTTTGTTAGAATGCGCCCCTAGCACCTTTGAGCCCTAGGCCAGTGGTGTGCAAACTTACTTAGCTCGCGACCCCTTTATTAAATATAAAATTGACGCGACCCCTCAATGTAAACCCTGAGGTAGGATGACCAGATTTTTAGAAAAGAAAAATGGCATTTTATAAATGATGTAGTAGAACATTTTATTCGAGTACTGAAAGAGGAATAAAAAATGTTTAATATTTTAATTGAATACAGCAAAAACATCAAATAAAATTCTTATTCCTCAATTGAAATTACAAAACAATAAAAAATGAACAACAAAACAAAACAATTTATGAGCCTTGATAACTGATAATATTTAGTTCATATTTTGGCGCAATGTTTGAAATTACAAATCTCATGTCATCTTCTGGATGAAGTCTGGAACGCTTTTTTGTTTATATAGCTGTTAATTTTGAGAAGCCAACCTCACATAAATATGTAGACCCGAAAGGTAGCAATGTTTGTATAGCCATTTTCGATAATTCTGGATACTCGTCTCGAACAGAAAGCCAAAATTTTTCACAAGTAGTCTTGAAACGAGCACTTATTGCTTCGTCAGATGACAGGTCGATAAGATCTTTTGCTCAATGGTAATTTCTGGACATAAAGAAATTTCAAAAGCAAAGGGATCACGAATCCAATACAACTTTTTTTTCTCTGGA
The DNA here is from genome assembly GCF_048544385.1 of Mastigoproctus giganteus. Taxonomy (NCBI): domain Eukaryota; kingdom Metazoa; phylum Arthropoda; class Arachnida; order Uropygi; family Thelyphonidae; genus Mastigoproctus; species Mastigoproctus giganteus. The sequence goes on along the minus strand of NC_143581.1, from coordinate 201,937,722 downwards.
GATACATTAAATCATTTGGAAAAATTCTTAATTAGCATTGTTAGATGGGTGGCAATGATATTCTTAAATTGTAAAATGTCAATATTATAACAAAATCAGAAAAGCATGAGAAAACTTCAGTATTATTACGCTCGAATTCAGTTTTCCAAAGATTAAGCTTCCCTTTGAAAGTTTCTATTTTGTTACTGAGTATTAATATATTTGTTCCCGGTCCTTGAAGACTTAAATTTAAATTATTAAGTTTTCAAATATACCAACAAGGGAACTAAGTTTTCCAATCCATTTTTGATTTGTAAACAGTTGAACAAGGTTTTGATTTTTATCCGATAAAAACAGTAAAACAAGTTTGGTGTCAAAAAGATGAAGCAACACTTTACCACTGGACAACCACCTCACTTTCATTACAAAGCATTGTGAAAAGTCTGCTATTTAAGTTTCTACTTTTTAATAAAGTTTATCATACTTATCGCATCCTTCAAAACTTCATGCAAATCAGTTTGCATTTCCTTTGCTACTAATGCTTCTCTATGTACTGTATAATGCAATGATTCAAAACTATATTTGGAGCAAATTCCTTTATTTTGCCTTTTAAACCTTTATTTTATCCTGTTAATGCAGCCGCACCATCAGTAGAAATCGTAAAGCAGTTGTTACACGTTAGATTGTTTGTTTGTAAGAAAATATTTATAACATCAAAAACCTTCTCGCCCATCGTTCTTCCTTACCTCATTTGACATATACAATAAGTTGAGCAAGGTTTTAGAAAACTCTGAATTCATCTAACGGTATTGAAAAAATTGGACTTTTTCTCCATCGATTTAATAAACTGAATTTTATGTTGTCCGCGATAACTGTAACACGCTGCGAGACTGTGGTGTCTCTGGATAGAGAAATGGTATTTAAATCGTTGATGTACTTTTTTGCATGCATAATTGAAATAATTTTTATAGCAGCAGGGAGAACAAGAGATTCTGCAGTAGCATACGATTTCAAATTTTTTTCCTATTAAACATGAACTTGCAACGATGCTCTTAAAGCTTTAAAGGAACTGCAGTATGTTTCTTCATGAAAGATTTCAGACCTTGTATGTCGTCGGCGTCTCTTTTGAAAAGGATTCAGTATTTTTTATTATCTCTGGATGCTTCGTATGTAAGTGTCTTTTTAATGGTCTTTTTTTTAGGTTTCATGCTTTCGTTAGCCAGTTTTTCGTAACATATTACTCATAAAGGACGTTGTTCATCATCAACAACACTGTAAGTACTTCATAAATTCTTCTTGATATTTTCTATTCTTTTTGATTTGGAATATGATGGCTCTCATATGAAGGGAAGTGTGAGCAAGGCAAGCCATTATAGTTTAAAGAGAAAGAAAAACATTCAGAAAAAGAACAAAAAAAAATTGTGTATTTTTTTTTTTATTTAGGGCAAGAAAAAAAGGATAAAAAATTTACGCCTCCTCCCCGGCGGGGAATCGAACCCCGGTCTCCCGCGTGACAGGCGGGGATACTAACCACTATACTACCGAGGACTGGTAGTTCAATTTTCAAACTTATTCTTTTCATACTATGAATTAGTAATACATGTACTATAACATGAAAAAAAAGACGAAAATAAGAAAGTAAATCTTATTTAAATTGTTGTAAAATCTTACCTGTAGCTCTAGTTATTACATATAGAAAAAATGCAATAAAAACTATAATCCAAAAAAAAAAAAAAATCAGACGACTTTTCACAAGTTTAATTTATATTCTCAGCTACAAAATAAACACTTGTATAATTCAGTGCTTTATTTAAAATTAAAGTTCAGGAATTCTGTAAAATATTTTCGGCAGTCAAAAAAAGTAAGCCTTCTAAAACGGGCATTTTACTTTCGAAACCAACAACCAACTCGAAAGGTAGCGTACCTGGTTTGTTTACAATGACGTATAAATGTGACACATGCAATGCCGTGTGAAATTGTGAATGGTGGCTTTCTTCAGTTCAGAAAGTTTAATACTGTTTCTTTCATTATGATAATAGCTGCCGTAGACAAAAGTATGGCGGTAATAAGTTTTTCATGCGGAATAATAATTAGTTTCTTTGTGTTAGGTGCTACTTCACAATCATTAATCGATGATGTAAAATCATTTTTACATACTGCTGGTGATATTGCAAATGAGGTATCTTACAACCTGAAGAAAATTGGCAACGGTTTGAGGACGATGGAAGATGTTGTTGCTGCAGCGACAGAGGAAGAATGCAAGTTTAGATGTCCAAATGGTAATAAATGCTTAATGATTTTTACTGTTATAAAGGAATAAAAAAATGCTGGAGTCAAGAGCGAGAGATGGCTCCAAAATTTCATCTTTCTGTGTGTGTCATTAATGCCTACTCATCATTAATGCTTACAAATTACATCAGTGGCGATTGTGTTTTACCTATACATATTATCTGTTAAGTATCTCTCCCTTTCTTTATCTTTTATCTGTCCTTTTCCCTATGTTTTATATCTAATATTTTTGTCTTCCTTCAAACCTTTTCTTTTGCACGTTTCATTATTCGTATGCTAATTCATACTCTCAGTTCATTACATTTATATATAAATAAATGATCTTTATTGTAAGATACAAATTTACACCCACTACAATGTACTCTGACTTTGTAAAACCAATCACTGTACCAAGCCAGGGATAAAAAGAAAGGTTCTTGTGTATACTCTGGCACGAGCATTAGGTCAGAGCAGTTTGTACTTAATTATTTTGAATCTACATAAACAATCAGGACCACTCTCATGCTTGATATGATATGTACATACTCTACACAAGGCTTGTGTGGGTTTTTTTTTTTTTTTTTTTTTAACAAGATTGGTGATCTCCCACTTCCATTCTGCTCCCTCCTCAGTCCAGAGAGAAAAGAAAAGTAGTCTTTAAAAGGGTATATTGTGATAATGAGTATATTAAGAAAAGAACATTACAAATTTACAAACAACATCTGAAATGAACAAACACTTCATTTAATTATGCATAACACACCTCTTTGAACATGACGAGTGAAAGATAAATTAAAATTTAAATGAACCAAAAACAGAATTACCCAATATAAAACTCGCTTTCTGTAGGTTCATTATAAAACTTCTGGCAAGGGGGAGGATTCACTCAGTATGAGGCACCTGGGCCCAATATTTAAAGGAGGGGAAGCTGCCAATATATATATATAGAAATAGATATATAATTTTATTAAAATCGTGGTAAGCAGCCCCAATACTGATAGTTTTTGCATCTGTGCTTCCTATACCCAAGAACTGACACTGCATCACAGAATAGTTTAAAACTCAGAAGCTATTAGTTTGAACTAATAGCTTCTGAGCTCTTATCATCAACTAAGAAAAATACTTAAACTATTGGCCAGTAACCCTAGCAATAGGCCAAAAGATAAGCATTACTTTCTGAAGGTGCACATCATAATAAAGTAATTAAATTTATAAACATGATAGGTATTTTCTCAATCCTTCACTAAATTTAACCTCCTCTACTAAAATGCAGATGTTTAGGTGTGAATGCCTATTTTCATAATTTTGGGCTAAAAATGCCTTTTTTTTTTTTTTTTTTTGTCTTAAAGCAAAATTAAACAATACAGTTGGATGCAGTATTGCTTTACTGCATTCAGTTTTGTCCCTATGATGAACACAATCAATGATCCCATTAATTGACCATTGGGAACATTCTGCTCCCTCCGAGGACAAAGGCTGAGTACTCAGCAATAAAGCTTGTGCTTATGTTCATCTTAGAAATAAATACCATTATCCATGGTTCTGTCTAAGTTTCTAAAATAGCTTTAAATTTTATATCATCACTTTTTTTTTTTTTTGGTAGTAGTTGGTGCATAGGCTTCTGTGGCCATAATACACCTCCCAAGGTTTTTGCAGTACTTTGATCCAAGCCCGAGGCGGGAATCGAACACGCGACCTTTGGGTTGCCAGGCAGGCACTTTACCCACCCAGCTAGCCTGGTCGGCATATCACTTAAACAGGTGAATCCACTATACACTTAAAGATCCGAGACACTGTCAGGACAGCTGTTTCTAAGCTATTGGTTTCTTATCAGCTGGTGGGTGGCTTCTATTAGTGATTCTATGCTGAACTGTGAATAATAAATTTTTTCTAAGTGAACAGTGTAGAGAAGTAAAACTTCTATTTTAGGTCATAAGAATCATTTAGTTATACTGTGATCCTATAAAAGGTAAACTGCAGCCACTGCAGGATAGAAGCCTCCTCAGTGATTCATGTTGAGGGAAATGGACCATAATCTGCCACGCTGGTCCAGTGTTTGGCAGATCGACCGTATTTGCCAGTCAGGGGCTTGACTGGCAAATACGGTCTACTCAAAGAACATGTGCTACCACACTCCTGCTCCTGACCACTCAGCCTTGTGATCCTGTAGTATATTTTTAAAGTTCCTTTTCATCCATTATTTTGCTTATTTTTCCTTAGTATTCTGATATACAGTCTTTGTACTTGTAAATTTGTTTTGTCCAGCAACTGTCTATCTTCTTTTTGCCAGTCATTTTTCTTATTTGAGTAGGTTAATGCTTCTTTTCTAAACCATATTGGAAAGAGGTGTAATTTTTGCTGGAATGTAGATTTTAATCTATAACTTGTTAGATATTTACTGGTTATTTGCAAAAATTCATAGAACCATTGGCATCTTACATTTAACATTTCAAAGGACCAGTCAGTTAAAGGGATGTGTGATAATTGTACATTATTTCAGGCATTAAGCAATTAATTTTGAACTGATTTTAAATCAGTATCACTTAAAAAAAACAAAAAAAACTTTAATATCAAGAAAGTAGATTTAGTGTCATAGATATAAATCTGAGATAAAATTTTTGTAAATTTTATGGTAATGTTATATAGAAATAAGTAATTTTCTATATTAGTATAGACACACACACACACTGAAAACAAATGTAAAAAGACAAAGCAGGTAATAGAGATGAGACATGTAAGACAGAGATGAGATATAAGTGAATAGTGCTGAAACTGAACATCCATAAAATTATCAAACAAGTACACAGAAAACAAAATTAGAAACAGGGATTAAAGCATATACAGAAAAGTATATGAAGGAATATAGAATAAAGGAGCTAAGAAAGAGTGCCAGTGGAACTAAAAAAATATTCATTCAGATATCTACCTGCATTTAAGATAGGGAAGGTTACAGCAGACCAGAAATGAGAAATCCAACAATTGAAATGTGTCTATTAATGCCATGATGTTCCAAGTATTGTTGAATCTATCCAGAATCCTCTTTTAAAAAGTGCAGAAGATATAAAAAAAGAACTTTTGTTTCTGTTAAATGGTATAAAAGAGTAGAAGAAATGTCAAAATAAAGGAGACAGAATGTGCTTTTCATTGAAAGCTATACAAAAAATGTCCACCAATATTAGAAGCATTCTCCTCTTTATCTACCTTATTTTATTTTCTGTATCCTTTAGTAGTAGAAAGTTAAAAGGATAATTTGAATGTTTTGATGGATATTTTGGTGCTTTTAATGCTATAAGTATTCTAACTTCCTGCTTTTTCTGTGTTGTTTTATCATCTTTTTTTTTTTTCCATTTTTGTTGTGTGTGTGTGTGTGTTTAGATTATTGTTCTAAATACGCATTGAATCATCATTCTTCTCTTTCTTGGTGATTCCTTTCTACTTCTCTCTCTCTCTCTATTTTTTTTTTTGGTTGGAGCAGCATAAGCCTCAGACTTCCTTGCACTATATGGATTATAATAATAACAATAGTCCTTTTTTTTTTAATATTAGGAAATAAACCAAAGAAACGATCCACCTATAAGCCAGTACCAGAAGGATGTGGTGCTTATGGAGTTGAGGTAAGTCATTTAAAATAACATCATTGATTTAATAATAATTAACTATTTATTTAAGGAATAATAAGTAGCATTGGCAAAATGATGCAGAAAGGATGTATATGTAACATCATCAGGAAAAAAAAAGAGAGACACAAAGGAGTTAAACCAATGCCACCTTCTTTCACTTTGCCTGTTTATTTCAGGTATTTTCTTAATCCTTCACTAAATTTAAATAAATTTACGGTGTGAGGGTGAGAGTTTATTGCAACAAATGATCACTCTTTAAGTAATGGAAAATTTTCAGATAGCTATTCTACAGTTATCCCTTCTTAATGTCTCCTTGTATGTTCGTTGTGACGAAGTGTAAAATATGCTCAGGATTTTGTTTACTCAACATTTTCAAGGCCTTAAACACTTCAATCAGGTATACCACAGGCACCTGATTTGCAAACACTGCAACTTAAAAAAACAAATCTTTCTCTCTCTCTTGATAAGAGTACCTTTGTGTCTTTAACCAATCTAGTTGCTCTTTGCTGTGTGCTTTTCAATCAGATCTATGTTTTCTAAAATGGGCCTCTAAGTGTGTATACATTATTCAAGATGTACTATAATGGGATAGAGAAGTCTATATTTTTGCTACAACAGGCTCTTTGAATCTGCTGGAGTTCAGGTATATATCACTGACAGAACTCAATGAGCTGTCCTACCAGCCTGTGCCCACCATTCAGAGAACTTACTATATTATTGTTACTCTGGAGTCTTTTTCATTATCGACTGTTTTCAGCTTGGTTCTACCTAAGTGGTCTGTTACACTATAGCTACTATTACTCAGATGCATGACCTTGTATTTTTCAGTGATAAAATTCAGCTGCCATTTCTCATCTCATTTAAGCAATGTCCTCAGTTTTTAGGTTCAACAGAAAAGAGTTATATGAGCATTCTTTTGGGAATATTTGTTTCATTTGTCTCTTGAAATGGTTTTAAGCTATCAATTTCATACACCATACTTATTATTATTATTATTATTATTATTATTAGCTATATGGTGCAAGGATTGTAGGTGAGTATTGTAAATGAAATTGGTTTATCCTAAAATTTTCAATACAATTAAAAGAGTACTAACTCTTAACATTTACCATTGCATATTCTAATATCTTTTGAATACAGTTGACTTTTCAATTTCAAAAATATTTCTTTACCAATTTAAAGATGTAAGTATTTATTAATGAAGTAAAATATTCAGTTAATAATAATAGCAACACCTCTGGCTAGAGTGTATTACATTATGAAACTTTTTGGTAGACAGTATTTTTGGTTTAAACTTTCCTTGACAGAGAACTGAGTCTACCCTAACAACTGTTATTTTCAATCAAAATTTTGTTACCATTTCTTGCAGTTTCCATAGAAAATGTAACATAAAACTGGCCGTGTGCAAACACCGGGGTAGGCAGATAAATTCCTGCTTTATTGAATTACAGACCCTTTGATATGTTAATTGTTATTGCAAATTTTAAATAAAATTAACACCGTTCTGGGTGGAACATTGAATGACTTGACTGCTGGCCAATATCATGCCATCCAGTGTTCTTGCCATAGTGGATGGCATGGCTGTTTTCTCTCTCTCTCTCTCTCTCTCACACACATACATGGGCACCTCCGTAGCCAGGTGGGAAGGAGCAGCAGTGCCGTAGCACACGCTTCTTGATTAGACCGGGGTTCGAGCCCGTCACCACCAAATACGGAGGATGCGGAAAGGTCAAGGGAATGACCACCGCATATTCCCGGAGCAATATGGCCTTAGTTGCTAATGCTCCTAAAAACCAAATAACAAACAAAACACACACACACACACACACACACACACACACACACACACACACACACACACACACACACACACACACACACACAAGGTTCAATTCCTATTGCTGAGTGAAGATGAAAAAAAAAAAGCAGAGGTCCATCATTATGAATCTTAGTGTTCTTGCTTTTTTTGTTTGTTTGTTCGGAGTATGGCATATAATAATCAAGTATCAAATATATCTTACGGCAGCATTTCCCAAACTGGGATCCGCAAACCCCTCTGGGTCCGTAGACCATTTCCACGGATCCTCTGGAACTGGTCAATTATCCATTCTATGTATAGCAAATTTATGATAAAGTTATTATTACGTGGGTAAAAATAACAATAAAGTTGAGTTGTTTTAAACATAAAACTTTGAATTTTCTTTTCAGAAAACCCAGTATTCATGTGTGTGTGTGTGTGTGTGTACACACACACATAGAGAAAAAAATTATATAGGGATCTGCAAATTTTTTTTTTATTATTATTTTTTTTAATTTTGAAGGGCTCCGTAGATCTCACTGCCTTAAGGGATTAACAATGACCTCAATTGTTTCCTGAGCATAGGGGGATTGAAGGGTGTTGAAAATAATCAGATTCAAGCATTATATTCAGAAGTATTGCTAATTATTACTCTGTTGAAGCTAGTCATAATAGATAGTTTGCCAAAGTTACTACATTAGCAAAAATACTATCATCTAATTTTGATTTGCCAGACTCATCACTTATCATCACACATCATAAAAATGTATGATGCCAGGATATTCGGATTGGTACAGTTGTATTCTAACCTTGATTGACTACAAAGTCTGTACTATATGTTTCCAACAAATACTAAATGTTCTTTTGACAAATTTGGTATTATACCAAATCTGTGGAAATTGCTATGTTCTGGCAAAGCATACCGAACTGATGCAAGGCACAACCATAGCCAAGTGGTGAGCTAGTAGTACACAGTTACTTAAACAACATATTGAAATCCATGTGATTTCACATATGTATGGTAATTCTCATTCCCAATACTGTAAGATCCTCTCATCATAAGTGGCCATTTAAGAACAGAACTGATTTTCTACGAGATTTGCCAAATTGTGTATTATTGACTTTAGGAGCTATTCACAAATTACATGATGCATTTCTAAAATTTTTGAATGCCCATACTAGTCTGAGTGTTCAAAAGAGGAGTCAAGGCTTAACAGTTTTGACCCCTTTTCATTAATATATGGAATGGAAAGGGGTTGTATTAATGAAAAACTTATGTGAAATTCATGCATTTCTTCTCCCCCCCCAACCTGACTCACTCTCTTTTGCTCTTTGCGTTATAGAATTTGTGAACATGTCCTTAGTAAATTTACTTCATATGACATTAAATCTTTCTAATTACTGAACATGATTTTTCACTCATTTCTTTTTATTTATTTACTTTACTCTAGTTTAATTTCTTATACAAGTTAATTATTTTTTCTGAACTACCCTGCATGTTGAATGATATATTGCTAATGGTGTGGTATGTTATTTTTGTTTTACAGTTAACCTCTAAAGATCTCCCAGTTAAAGGAATGACAGAATGTTGTGATATGCATGACTTATGTTATGGAACCTGTTTTGCTGACAAAGAAAAATGTGATAAAAAGTTTCAGAAATGCTTATATAAAATGTGTGATAAAAAAAATCAAAATCAAAAGGAAAGCAAAAGTAGTGAGTTGATGAAAATCCTTATTTTACTTTTATCATGCTTTTTCAGTAAATTTAATTTCAAAGTACTGTAAAAAAATTTTGATCCTTAATCAGCTTACACAGAAAGAACTTTGCATCAAGATAAAACAGTTGTTCATTTTCTGAGGAAATGGCATGATTATGATTTTAAAACACGTCATGTATATGCATTCTTTATTCTCTTTGAATAGCAGCTACAGCCTGTAATTACTACTTAAGGAGAATAAATAATACAGCCTCTGATGGCATGGCCTTCAGACCAACTTTGAAGATGGGCCAGCACCCATAAATGGAACATTACTTTTTGAAAGCAAGTATTTATTCATAATGACCAGAGCAACTTGAGGTATATTGATACCGTAATTTTAAGAGGTCACTGCCTATGTGGCAACTTTGCTTCTTTTGTAAATAAGGATGAATTGGCTTGCCTTTATTATAGATTTACATGGGCAGGTGAATATTAAAAAACAATGTTCATTTTACAACACAAGAAATGTTAAGTTTATTGTTATAACAGCCACACATGACACTTGGCTAATAACAGTGTACTCATTTTTTATGCTGTTGCATACATTCGAATGCATAACGTGCGTACTTTTGAATGATCACATTATTGTTATATTATAGGGTTGCCAGAAGTTGGCTGGGATCACCTAGAACAGTAAAATAAAAACACACAGCTACCTGTGGTTGGCTGGCTGCTAAAAGCAATTTCATTACTTTCGAATCCTTGCAATCATCTGGTTGGAGTCTAGAATTTTGAGTTTTTTTCTGGGTATACAGGGTTGTTAAAATTAAAGTATCCCTATGTAGAGGGTTCTGGAGCGAGTTCTGAGGCTCATACTGAAGAGAAATTTGGACAACAGGTACAATAAAGAATGCGCTCGCCATTTATTGGGAAAAAAAAAAAAAAATTAGTTACAAAATTTGTCACTGTATGGCACGTAGCTATCTTAGTTACGATTATGCAAATAACTTATGTTATTTGCATAATCATAAGTTATTGCCACAGCACCACTACTCAGCTCTACTGTACTGTATAAAAGCAAAACAGTCTCTTCAAAATCATACAGTAGATGTTTGCCTGTACTACAGCAGCAATGCCAACAACATTGCAGGAAAAGGCGCTATTAGTGAAGCATACTATCAGAACAGCAACAATGCAGCTATCAGAGAATTCCGGCATCAGAAGCACATATGGTGTGGACCTATGACTGTTTGTGCTGTCTGCAAAATGATTGCAAAATTTGAAGCGACGCAACATCTTGGTGTTCAACCAGGTAGAGGTCAAAAATGAGTGGACTCCTCTCGTGTTGAAGATGTGGCTATGGCTGTCGTGGATTTATCAAGTCAATCTCCATGTGGTAGCACAAATGTGCCAGCTGTTTCTCGGGAAGTGGACATGCCATATTCCACTTTAAGGCTAGTAATGCATCAGGTGTTGCGGTACTATCCTTACGAGATGCACATGCTACAGCAGCTAAAGCATGGTGATGCAGATATTCATTTCATATATGCACTTCAGTTTCTGGCGCGAATGACAGTCAGTATCACTTGGCCAAGTGAATATGCACAACTGTCGAGGGCAACAGAAAACCCTCGAGTTATCCAAGAGGTCACGTTGGATTCTCCAAAAGTGACAGTGTGGTGTGGATTTATGGCCACATTCATGATCGGGCCATATTTTTTTTGAACAAGTAACACTGACTGGACCCTGCACCTGTTCTGTCACCGAACAGCAATATTATGAAATGTTGCCAAATTTTGCAATACCAGAGCTGCAACAATGTGGGTGCCTTCAGGATACCATATTCATGCAAGATGTTGTGCCACCCCACATCCACCGTTGTGTCCAAAGATTGCTAAGGCAACACTTTACAGACGAACAGATCATTAGCCATTGTTTCCAGACATCTTGGCCACCCCAATCACTGGACCTCATCCCATGCGACTTCTGGTTGTGGGGATTTTTGAAGAACCGGGTGTATCAGGAAGGATGTCAAACTCTGGCAGATCTGAAGACAGCATTAGACATCATGTGCTGGCTATTTCAGTTGACATGTTACATTCTGCTGTAGAAAATGCTGTTCTTCGAATGGAAACTGAAATAGCCAGCACATGACGCCATGTAGTGACAAATTTTATAACTATTTTTTTTTTTTTTTTTTTCCAATAAATGGCGAGTGCATTTTTTATTGTATCTGTTGTCCAAATTTCTCTTCAGTACGAGCCTTAGAACTCGCTTCAGAGAACTCTACATAGGAATACTTTAATTTTAACAACCCTGTATATTGACTATTGGCATTATAGTCAGCATATTAAACATATGCACTTAAAAATATAACATTGTCTGTCTGTCTCTCTAATTACTGAATATGATTTGTCACTAATTTCTTTTTATTTATTTATTTATTTATAGCAGCTTGAATTGTAAGTTCTGACTAATCAACCTACTACCCCTTGGTCATGTTTATGTTAATTAAGTAGGAGTACACCATGCTCTTTACTGTGGTGGCAGTTTGAAAAAGTTAATACAAATAATAAATAAAATAATGTATTACTGTATTGTACTAAATTATACTAAGGACTCCTCCAGAGTCTGCTAAGTAGTTATAATGCAATTACTATTAATACAAACTCCTTTGATCGAGAAAATCAAAGGTGCATACATGTGGCTGTCATGACTGAGAACTAAAGACATTCTTATATTTATAACATAAGCACACAGGTGGTCCATACCCTGTTTCAACTTAAGTTGACACCAGTGAAAAAAAATATAGGGTCTCATACACAAATGGCATAATGTATTAATATGCCTTGCTCCCATCTGTAGCATATCAGTCTGTTTTGTTTTTGTATTTTTTTTTTCCAGTATACTAAACTAAAAAATATTTGTACATTTAAAAAAAAAATTCTTACCACTGAAATATGAAGGAACAATGAAACGATCAATCAACTAATTTGCTATTTGTGATTTAGCTGCCTTTTTTTTTATTTTAACAGTAGCATTAACAGTGGCACACCTCATACAGCATCAGCCAAAAAAAAAAAAAAAAACAGAATGCCTTCCATTATACCTATCCATTCCCTCTAATAGTTTGTCTAGTTCTTCCTTGAATTTGTTTAAGCTATCAACTTCCACAACAACAGATGGAAGTTTGTTTCAGTGGTCAACCACTCGTTGGCTAAAGGCAAATTTCCACATATCTGTTCTGCAACTGTCTTTCCTCAGTTTGAATATGTGCCCCCTCATATGTGTAGTATGAGCAAGAGGAAGAATCCCATCAGCATTGAGTTTGCTCAATCCATTCAAAGTCAGATCACTGCACAATTTCCTAGTCTACAGAACCTGTAATTTGCAGAACTGAAGCCTTTTAGCATTAGCATTAGCATTAGTAGAGGCATATGATGCAAGAAAGCAAGCTTATTCAGCATCAGCCAAAAAAAAAAAAAAAAAAAAACCCTCTCCCATTTCACCCCTCCGTTCGTTCGAAATACCTGTCCAGTTGAGCTTTAAATTTGTTTAGGCTATCAACTTCAACAACAAGTGATGGAAGTCGGTTCCACCAACCAACCACCCGCTGGCCAAAGGCAAATTTCCGCACATCTATCCGACATCCGTCCTTCCTCAATTTGAATTTATGCTCTCTGAGGTGATTATTCTGAGAAAGATGAAGAATCCCATTGGCATTGAGCATGCTCAAACCATTCAAAGCCTTATACACCTCTATCAGATCACCACGCCGGTGCCTAGTCTCCAGACTCTGTAATTTGCAAAACTTAAGCCTTTCTTCGTAAGAGCAACCCTTTGTTCCATTTACTAATCTTGTTGCCCTTCTCTGTACCCGTTCCAGCAGCTCTACAGCCTTCTTGAAATGAGGCCTCCAGACCTGTATACAGTACTCAAGATGTGGCCTAACCATTGCCTTATACAAGGGAATAATCACCTCCTTATCCCTGCTAGAAAAATTCCTGTATATCATTGACAAGACACCATGAGCTACTCTTGCAGCTCGTCTGCACTGCTCAGAGAACTTCATATCTGCCTGCACAATTACCCCCAGGTCCTTTTCATTCTCCACCACTGTCAGTGTAGTACCGCAGAGTTGATACATTGCTCTGGGGTTACTGTTACTCATATGTAGTACTTTACATTTGTCAATGTTAAACTTCATTTGCCACCTCTCAGCCCATCTGTTCAACCTTTCCAGATCCTGTTGCAGCAGCATAGCGTCAGTAGTGTCCTTAACGACCCTGCCAACCTTTGTATCATCTGCAAACTTAGACATTAAACTTGATATCCCATCATCAATATCATTCATAAACACCGAAAACAACAATGGACCCAACACTGAACCTTGAGGAACTCCACTAATAACATTAGTCCACGTTGAGCAGTGTCCATTGATTACCACTCTGTCTTCTGCCACTCAACCATCCCCTTATCCATAGCAGCAATTTGCCTCCAATGCCACACTGCTCCAATTTGTTCAGCAGTCTTTCACGTGCAACAGTATCAAAAGCCTTTCTAAGATCCAAATATATAATATCAAAGTTATTCCCTGCATCCAGTTCTTTTGTGACTACATCATAGTATCCAATCAAATTGGTCAGGCAAGACCTGCCCTTAACAAAACCATGCTGCGTCTGAGCTATAACTGAATTCTTGTCTAGATGATTATGCAGTGCTTCTTTAACCAATGCCTCCATTAATTTACCTGGAACAGAAGTTAAACTAACAGGTCTATAATTACTTGTGTCAGCCTTTGATCCTCCTTTGTGAATTGGGGTTACATTTGCACATCTCCAGTCTATGGGTACCTCCCCTGAGTCCAAAGAAGCTCTCATAATTATGGCTAGGGGTTTGCATACTTCCTTTGCTGCCTCCTTTAATATAACTGGATAGATCCCATCCACCCCAGGTGCCTTTTTTATGTTTATCCTCAACAATCTCTCCTCCACTTTCCTCTCAGTTATTACAAAATCATCCAGCTCACTGCCAATGTTTACTTTACCTACATCATTCTCCTTCCTGAATAACTCCTCATGCGTGAATGTAGATGCAAAATACTCGTTTAGATTGTTAGCCACCTGAGCAGGATCCTCAACTGTTGAACCATCAATATCCAGTGGACCAATCTGATTCATCCCTTTCCTTCTCGAGTTCAAGTATGTAAAGAACTCCTTTCTGTTTTTCTTTGCATCCTTTGCCAAGGATTTTTCGTAGTCTGCCTTTGCCTGCCTAATCTCCTTTGTGACTTGGTTACAGACCAACTTATATCTATCATAGGCTTCCATGTCACCCATTAATTTGTATGTATCCCATGCATTTTTCTTCTCTGCCACATGTCTCATTAGTCCATCTGACAACCATTTAGGCCTAAACCTTGAACAATATTTCTTAGTTGGTATGTAAAGCCTGGTAGCCACCAAGATTAGTTCCTTGAATGCTTCCCATTTTGAGTTTGCTGTTGGTAACATCATCAGTTGGTCCCACTGTATAGAATTTAAATACTGTCTCAGACGATCATAGTCGCCTTTACGAAAACAAAAACCCTTCCCTTTACCTCTGATGGTAGTTACCTCCTTGAGTAAATCCCACTTCAACACACTGTGATCACTGCCACCTAGTGGTTCATTTATCTGCAGGTTCTTAATGCATGAAGAATCACTACTGATAATCAGATCAAGAGTATTGCTCCCTCTTGTTGCCTCACGAACATGCTGATGTAGAAAACAATCATCCAATAAATCCACAAAAGCCTTGCTAGTGTGCGAGTGACCAACCCACAAATTCCAGTCAATATCTGGGAAATTAAAATCCCCCATTATAAGACTCTCTGATTTACTGGCCCACTCTATTTCCCTGTACGATATATTATTATACTCATCAGAGTCATTAGGCCTATACTTTCTTGGTAAGAGCACCCCTTTGTTCCTCTTACCAATCTTATTGTTCTTCTCAGTACTCATTCCAACAGCTCTACATCCTTCCTAAAATGAGGCCTGCAGACCTGTATGCAGTACTCAAGATGAGGCCTGACCATTGCCTTCATACAATGGGATAATCCCTTGTTATCCCTGCTAGCAAAATTCCTGTATATCATTGACAAAACCCCATGAGCTACAGTCTGTCTGCTCTCATAGAACTTCATATCCAATTACACAATTCCCCCAAGTCTTTTTTGTTTTTCACTACTCTGGGTGTAATACTACACAGTTGGTACATTGTTCTCAGGTTACTGCTACCAGTGTGCAGTATTTTGCATTTGTCAATGTTAAACTTCAATTGCCATTTCTCAGTTCATCTGCCTAACTTTTCAAGATCCTGTTGCACTAGCATACTATCATTCCTGTCATTAACCACCCTGCCAACCTTTGCATCAGCTGCAGACTTGGACATTAAGCTTGATATACCTTCATCAATAACATTGATAAATATAGAAAACAACAGTGAGCCCAACATTTGGGAGACTCCACTAATAACATTAGTCCATGAAGAGCAATGTCCATTGATTACTACTCTTGTCTTTTCCCACTCAACCATCCCTTCATCCATAGCAGCAACTTGCTCTTAATGCCATACTGCTCTAATTAGTACAGCAGTCTTTTATGTGTAACAGCATCAGAAGCTTTCCTGAAATCCAAGTATATGATATCAAAATTATTTTTTGCATCCAGTTCCTTTATGACCACATTGTAGTTCCAAACAAATTGGTCAGACAAGATTTCCCCTTAAACCCATCCTGTATCTGAAGTATAATTGCAGCCTTCTCTAGATGATCCTGCATTACTTCTTTTACCAGTGACGTATTATTTTCCCTTGAATAGAAGTTAAACTAACAGGGCTGTAATTACTTGTCACCCTTTGATTCCCTTTTGTGAATTGGGGATACATTTGCACATCTTCAGATTATGGGAACCTCCCCTGAATCCAAGAATGCTCTCATAATTGTGACTATGGGTTTTCTTACTTCCTGAGCTGCCTCTCTTAATATAATTGGATAGATCCCATCCACCCCAGGTGCCTTTCTTATATTTAACTTCAGCAATTTCTCTTCCACTCTGGCACCTCCATAGCCAGGTGGGCAGGAGCAGCAGTGCGTAGCACACGCTTCTTGATTAGACCGGGGTTTGAGCCCGTGACCACCAAATACGGAGGATGCAGAAAGGTCAAGGAATGGCCACCGCATATGCCTGGAGCAATGTGGCCTTAGTTGCTAATGCTCCTAAAAACCAAATAACAAACAAACAAACATCTTCCACTTTCCTTAACCAATTGCCTTATATCATTCTTATATTATACACATTCTTAACCAATTGCCTTATATCTTCAACTTTAACCTGTTGCACATATTTGCCACTCAGGTAGTGGGAGTGGTGGAGTGATTGCCACTTTGTCTAGGAAGAAAGTTAAATCAAAACCAGACAAAGGGTTATCTAGTTTTTTTTTCTTATATTTATCTAGTTTTTTTCTTTTTTTATTTATTTTTTCTATTAGATATTTGTAACAGAAATTTAAGAAGGCACTTTTTTATGGTTCTTCTTTTACCCTTTTACTGGGCTGCGGTCATTCTAATCTTTGATATCCACTTGTCAACCATTATAATGCCCTAATTTGCATGCTACACTATCCACTAGACTGTTGTTACTGTTTCCCTAATAGCCACTACAGATGTTGATACATCCTGAAGAAGTGGATTTAAGCAAAAAAAATTGAAGTAAGATATATTGGAGTTTGGCTAAAATTGATTTTGTTATCAATGTTAAAAATTTTAATATTAAAAATAAATACATTCACTTGAAAAATGTGCTGTGCTGTGCTGTGTTTTAATAAATAGGACACATTAATAAATAAATTGGCAAACACATACACTTGAAAATATGCTATACCTTGTTTCATGTTTGTACTCATTTAAAATTACGCAACTGTTTTATGCTGGGGCAACTCAGTGGGAAACAGTATGGTTTCCCTGTTGCTCCAATTCACTTTTAAAATGTGATTGCTAGTAGTTTGAAAGTGATAAATGTTCTTTTGAAACATCTAATTTGATGTGAATACATGAAACAGGTAGTTGAAGATATGTGAAACTGATAGCCATCTGGTTTTTGTGAGGAGGTTACCTAGCAACACTAGTTGTGCTTGCTCTTGAAGAGCACACTAAATTGGCCAGATGGATGAAATAGGCATTGCTTGTAATTTCATGGTAATCAAATATTCTAAGCACAGTGTGGCAAACACTACAGAATATGGTATGCCAGTACCCTTATGAAATCCAGCATGTGTAGCAATTGCTACTGCAAGATATACTGAAACAAGGGACATTTGTTAGATGGGCTTTTGTAAACATTAATCAGGGTGAAAATTATTTGTTTGATGTGTTTTAGATGGATAAATCCATTTTTAACTAAATGGAACACCCAGAACTGCTGTATTTGTGCAATATACAACTCGCATACCTAAATTAGATCTGCTCTATTGAAAATAGAGGAGATTACTAAAAGTAAGGTGTGATGTGATTTTACCACTGTTTGTTAATGGACCATTTTTCTTTCAGGAACATTGTGCCACAGACTAGTGATATGTTACACTGCACCATCATTCTATCCTTCGGAAAAGGAACACAGTTCATGCCATAACATTCATGTGCAATGGTGCACTACTCCATATTGTGTGAAACTATAATATGGGATGGTGAAACTATAATTCTGCAGTCTCCATTAAAGTCTGACATGGGTAAAACTTATGTCAGACTTTGGCACAGACTGCCTGTGTGTGTCAATATTCCTTCCACTAAACCTCTGTGTCATTGCATGACTTGCATTAATTACTTTTTCATTAACTTGGAAGGAATGTTACAGAATGTACTTCAGTGAAACATTAAGTGCTGTTTACAGATAGTTTCTATCGTACATGCAGCCTAGGTGTTATTTTTTTGAAACCTAATTTTCCAGTTACCTCTGGAATCAGAAGATTATATCCCCAAAAAAACATTTGCTATTACTATACATAATTAGTTTTTCTACTTTTTTTTTTTAATTTAAAGAGATCATAGTTCAAATCCTGTTGGTGACTAGAGCAATTCTTAAGTGTCTTCAATTGATGTAGTTAGTTGGCTGAGAGAGTTAGGGTTTCTCATGTCTTGTTAGATTTTTAAGCCTGCACAATATGCAGATTATTCCATGAGAACACACTTATACACAGATTATTCCATGAGAACACAGTAAATCATATAAATTAGAGTACCATAAGAACTGGCACAATATAGCCTTGACTTTTTGATCAGCTAAATGTTCTCAAGAATAAGAACAAGTCTAAAATAGTCAAAGAGACCACCTCAAGCTTGTCAATGAGTTAGTGATGCGATTGTCACTAATTCAAAACCAACCTTAGAACAGATAGTTTAAAAACACA
Organism: Mastigoproctus giganteus; assembly: GCF_048544385.1. Classification (NCBI taxonomy): domain Eukaryota; kingdom Metazoa; phylum Arthropoda; class Arachnida; order Uropygi; family Thelyphonidae; genus Mastigoproctus; species Mastigoproctus giganteus. The sequence goes on along the minus strand of NC_143581.1, from coordinate 201,918,908 downwards.
AAACATGTTTTTACAATCAGCACATATGACGTGTGTGTGTGTGTGTGTGTGTGTGTGTGTGTGTGTGTGTGTGTGTGTGTGTGTGTGTGTGTGTGTGTGTGTGTGTGTGTGTGTGTGTGTGTGTGTGCGTGTGTGTGTGCGTGTGTGTGCGTGTGCGTGTGTGTGTGTGCGCGCGCGCGCGTGTGTGTGCGTGTGTCCACACGAGATTGAATAATATCAGTCTCCTAATTAGAGAGCCCGTGACCACACAAATACGGAGGATGTAGAAAGGTCAGGGAATGACCACTGCAATATGGCCTTAGTTGCTAATGATCCTAAAAACCAAATAACAAACATCTTAATTAGAGATTTTTTTAGAGGCCAAAAATTCTCTTAACTTTGTAAAATATTGCTTTCATAATGTCATCTAATAAGCTTGCTTGGAAAAGTAAACATTAGGAAAGTTAACAGTACGTTTCTATTTTCGATTCTTTACCTACATTTGAAAATTTGTATTAGAAAAGCATGAACTTTTATTTTTTTACATGGCCTTGGTTCTTTCCTGCTGGTGGTGACTCCTTGTTTACAAGTTACTTCAACATTTGAAGGTTGCTTCATTATCAAAGCATCTTGCAGATATTGGGAATAGATAGCTGTTCCCAAAAAGGAAGTATTTTGCCAGTACCAACCAAACACCAGTTTGACAACTGTTTTGGTGGTACTGCTGTCTTGTCAGAGTGTGGGTGGATACCATTTGGTAAATACTTGTCAAAGGTGATAAATGGTTGGTGATAAATTAGTGATTGTAAATGGTGATAAATCTGTGAGAAAATTCATATCAGTTATAGACCTTAGTACCATGATTCCTTGCAAATAAAAAATAGTGCAGCACAGGAAAAACTTGTGAAGTGAGTAGTTTATACTAATGCACAAGACTAAAGATCTTGTGAAAATCATTATTTTCCAATATATGATATGAACAAAAAAAAAAAATGGTATTGTCAAACTCTGTCTCAAAATGTTGCATGTGTGTGTGTGTGTGCAGAGCAACTAAGTTGTAGATATGAAGGTTGCTTGATTAGGTATAGCTTAGCACAGGAGTTATTTGAAGTTGACCCTATTTTTTTGTAGTCTCCTTGTAAATCTTACTTTTGCCAACAGTGCCCTATAATCATAATCCCAGTTTTGTAGTCACTTTCTTGAAGGGGTTTTGATAAAAGAAGTGTGTAGCCACTATCACTTTATCATCAGACCAAAATTTCATTGTTAGTTTTCAGTTTCAAGAATATATGAAAATCAGATGAAAATGGATCTGGAGAGTGTGGTGGGTGAGGTAACAATTCATAGCAGCCTGATGAATTGCAGCCTTGGCACCAGCCAATGTGTGAACAGGTGCATTGTCCTAGTAAAACAAACACCTTTAGTAAACTTTCCAGATCTCTTTGAATTTTAATTTACTATGCTAATTTAGTTGCTACATAATATTGTCCATTTATTGTTTGTTCCTTTGGAAGATAATGTACCATTATTATCCCTTTTGAATGCCAGAAGACTGACTTCTTTGGAGTTAGTGAATCAGCAATGCTTCCATTGTTTTGATTGTAGTTTTAAAGCTGGTTGATAGTGATGAAGCCATGTTTCATCCATAGTTACACATTTGGGCAGAACATTTTTTTTTCAGGATATGCTTGATAACAAGCAAAAAAAGTTGCTTTGAAGTTTTGAATCAAAGACGTGTGTGTGTGTGTGTGTGTGTGTGTGTGTGTGTGTGTGTGTGTGTGTGTGTGTGTGTGTGTCATTGTGCAGAAATCTTTGTCTTACGTAATTCATTTCACAGAATGTTTTGCACCCATTCAATTGAGATGCTTGTAGCCTCTGCCATTTCTCTAACAGTCACTCACTGATTATACTTCACCATGTCTTTTCTGGAGGGCTGCTGTTGTTGGGCATCCACTGCACTGTTCATCCTTGATTCTAGTTCTGCTTAGTTAAAATTCACTCACCCAACAATTTAACAATTGCATATGATTGGTCAGAGTGCCCTAATGCATCTTGACTATCCTTGCTTGGTAACTCCTTTTTGTAAAGATATTTTATATTTTTTTACAGATTGGTTTTCAGTTGTTTTCATTTATGCAAGCTTGGATTTCAATGGCTTAAAAAAAAGTGTTGCAAGTGGTTAACAGCTCTTAAGAGCTGTAACTTTGCATGTGTTTATAAACATGTTAAAATTATTGAAAAAAAAATGCACACACACAAATTGCATCTCCCCGCTGTGAGAGGGAGTCGTTGCCGATTCAGCTTTCACTTGGTGATTATATTGTTAACTCATCTCCTAATTTTTAATAGCAGAAAATTCTTGATCACAGTGGTGCATCTTTTTGTCTTCTACTAAATGAAGTGCATTAAATGAAGTTTTCTAGTATGAAGTTAGGCAGCTGCATTCAGTAGTCTACTTAATGTTTAGGTTGCTTGCTTTCTGATCAACAGCTGCTTTCAGTTGTCTAGCTTTATGCTAATGTTTAATTAATTTATTTATTATTTATGATTTTTTAATGTATAGATTTTTTTAATGTTTCAGGTTGTGAAGCAACAGCAAAGCTTTTATATCTTAGTACTCTTACTTTGGGATGCAAGGCCTACAAGGATGCACAGCAACAAGCATGTGACTGTCATTATAATTCTGAACTTTAGTTTAGCTTTTATCAGTCATTAAAAAAAAGTGCATTCTAGTTTTAAGAACAGTGTCTATCATTAGTGCCATTGTTTAAATACACTGGAGTTTATAACACAAAATTACAGCTTTCTGTCTGTGAGGTGTTAGTCATTGGCAGATGTGAATCTTAAAGAAAACAGGTGTTGTTGGTAGGCAAGAAGCATTAAGAAAAACAAGTTGAAAAAAACAATAGATAAAAAACTCTACCATTCAGGTAGAGGATGGACAGGGAGGGGGAGGTTATAGATGTGCAAGATGCACAAAGTTGTTGCTTCTTAGTCCTGTTTCTGAAATGAGGTATATAGATTTATATCTTCTCATATCATCTATACAGATGTTGACACTACTGGATAACAAGCTGGCATGTATGTTCAGAGTGAACCTGTTTGAAATTTATTTAATATTTGGACGTTGTTATAAACCCTGTGTTTACCTGTATTTGAAGTTTGTTGTGCGAAACAGACTTGTAGTCATTATTTATAAATACATTAGCTTTGGTATATTAGCATAAATCAAAAGTGTAGATAATTAAACTGTAAATATAACTGTATTACACATATAATTTAATTTTATGCCTGTAAACATTTAAGTAAAATTTAAATCTATAAAATCTGTTTCCATAAAATAAAATCCTTTTAAATCCATAAAAGCTATATAGAAAACTTAAATTTTTAATTTATATTTGTAGATTGAAGTCTGTTTTTTAAATACAGTGTATAGGTATGCATGTGCATTTGCATAATAGATAATTTCATTTAAGTAAATAAATAAATCCCTATTAAATATGCCATACCATATGAGTTACAAAGGAAAGGTATGTAGTGTTTGTCTTTGTAGAAAACTAGGAACTGTATATTTGCATTGATTTTCGGAGAATTGTTTCCTTTAGTTGGCATTTCAAAAACCAAAGACAACTTTTTTGTGTTAGCACTGAGTGCTTTGTAATTTAGCACTGAAAAAGTCCTTTTAAAAAAATATATATATATCTGCTCAATAAAGTGCAGTTTCCATTGTTTGTGTCTTACAGTGAAAGTTGAAGCTGAGAAAAAAAAAAGTGAAATAGTGAACTAATTACCAGTATAATACAGATTGTCCATTAAATATAAATTATATTTAATGGACTAACTGCAGTATATTTCAAAATTTATCATTAAAATAAAAATAATTTGTTTATATTTGTATATGAATTTATGCATTCAACCGGTTTCTACGGTAAAATGTAACTATAATGAACAATATCCCTGTCGGTTTTTAAGGAGGATATCTAAATGTTACTATATGAAATTATCCCTATGAGCTTATAATGTCTTTTTGTGGGAAGTATGTTTTTGGTAGTGGAGATGAGTACCTAGAGAAATTTGCAGAACTTTTCCCAAGTATATCTATACCACACTGAAATGCAATGCAAAAGTTTAATATTGCCTTATTTCATGAAAATATATTTGTTTCATATATAGCAAGATCTGGAAAATGGAAGTACAGAGAAAGAAGAGACTGACATTTTGAATTTCGCAGATTTTTAAATGGAACATATGTGATCCTCTTAAACTCACCAAAGTGGGTTTTTTTTTTTTTTTTCTCCCTCAATGATTATTCTGGATTCAAAAAAGAATCATTTTGAACATCCATAGCACAGCATGATTATTTATAGTTCGAGTTTAATTTATTTATTTTTTTTTGTTTGGTCACCGATACTATATGGACATAAAATAAAATGCTAATACAGTACAGATTAAATAATCCAATGTAAACAGGATCAGAGCTAACTCAGATTACATGGAATGATAAAATAAAATGTATTCTCTCATTTAAAAATAATTAAAAATCATATGCTAAACAAGCAGAAAAATCATATTTTGCTCATAGTTGACCGTATAACATATACAATCAAAGCATTTTAAAATCTTTTAAACTAACGTTGAAAGAGTTTTAATAAAAAAAAACTTGATTTATATATAAATATATATTTTTTTTAATTTTAATGCCTGTGAGAATCCATTAAATTATGTAAGTATAACTAGGGATGTCCTCAGATTTGGTGTTTGTATTCCAAAATACCAAAGTGACTTAAATTTGTAAAGGGAAAATCTGTCAAAGTCCTCTCAATGAATTTTAGTATCCCTTCATTATTTTTTTTGACTTTCAACCTGTTTCATTAATTCTTTTGTTAAAGAAGAAGTGAAAAAATATATATATTTTTTTATTTATTTTTTTTTTTTTAAGCTTTGTGAAGCCAATTCTTGCATATAATTATCAAGCACTCCAAAGAAGAATTTAAAATTAATGGCATCTGTGCTGTCTTTGGTCTGAAGCAAGTGAATTGAAATGCTCATTATTGTCAGATGTTTACATCTGCAGTAATCATTTCTATGAAGTCCAGTCACTGAGACACACAGGTGTTTCTAATATTGTTTCTTTCAAGTTTCACTTATTGACAGTGAAAGTAACTTCCAAATCCCTTTGATCGTGTGAGGAATTTTTCTGGGTCTTTTTCACAATGGCTGAATTAGTTGGCTTCAAGCAAGAGTAGCATGGTTTTTTTTCCCAGAAATTTATTTTTTTTGTCCAGAAAATTGACTACAGAACACCTAATTTACAGAGAGTACACTAGTGTTCAAAGAAAGTGCATCACCCCTTAAAATTGCAATTGTTGTCCAGTATGGCAATATTTCTTACAGATTGTATCAGATAAGATGACATGCGTAGGTGAGGACATAATATTGCATCAGCTGTTACTTTCAGCTATATAAGCACGTTCTGCAAGAGTTGCAATCATTCCTTGCTTGTGTCAGGATGGTGAGTTACATGCAGTTGACGCCACAAAGAATTGCTATTGTTGCTTTACATGAGGAAGGATGTTCTTCCTGTCATATTGCTTATAGAGTGTCTTGTAATCAGTTGACAGTGAGTAGATTTCTTTCCAAACTCAAGAATACTGGTTCTGCTGATAGAAAAAAAGGAACCGGACGCAAACGAGTTTCTATACCGAAACAGGACCACATTTTGAAGCACTTACGCCTTAAAAACTGTAAAACGTCTTCGTCTAAGCTGAAAAGAGAATGGAAAGAACATACAGGAGTGGTAGCAAGTGCAGTAACAGTCAGAAGATGCCTCTTCAAAAATGTACTTGTAGACTGTCATCCTTAGAAGCCCCTCCTCACACAAAAAATTAAAAAGGCCTGATTAATTTGGTGTAAGGAGCATGTCAAATAGATCCCCCGAGGAGTGGAAGTCAGTTATTTTCTCGGATGAGAAGAAATTCAACCTGCATGGCTCTGATGGGAGACAAATGATTCACCATAAACGTGGTAAATAATACCATCCAGACTGTATAGTGTCTACAGTGAAATTCCCTACCAGCCAAATGATATGGGGGTGCATTTCATATCGCGGAGTGGTCATCTGCAGTTTATAAAAGGTTCCGTAAATGCCAGTGGATACCTGGCTGTATTGGAAGGCAAATTGCAGCCAACCATTAGAGACCATTTCAACCTGCCAAGTAACTGCATCTTTCAGGACAACTGCTGCTGCTTGTCATCAGGAAAAAAGTGTAAGTAGGTACTTCTCTAGTTACTTTAGCTTCATTTCTGCCTTAGTGGTTCGACAGTAATGTGTTTACATTTGTTACAGGTGAAAAAATGGTTGGGAGAACTGTCCATTACAACTGTTAGCTGGCTAGGAAACAGCCCGGACCTGAATCCTGTAGAGAATTGTTGGCATCATGTGGAATCTGCAGTTGCCAGAAAGAAAGACCCTTCGTGAACTTCAGAAAGCCATAATTCGTGTTTGAAACCATGAACTATCAGTTGATTATCTTCAGAAATTGATCTTGTCAATGCCTCGACGGTGTGCTGTTGTCATCAGGGCCAGATGCGGTTCAACTAAATATTAGTTTGCACCTGGTGAACTTTTCATTTTTTCCATTTAAAATGATAAACTGAAGCAAACTGAGGGCTTCTGATAACATTTCAGCCATAATTGTCATGTTTGCCAAAACTTGTATAAAAGTTGCAAATGCTCATTTTAGAATATTTTGAGAGCACCTGTCAAATATTACTTAGCTTTGCCGTAACTATTAATAAATATCTTTTGTTTATATTTCTATGTGTTGCTAGTCATTAATATAACATACCATCACAAAAAAGGGTTAGAAATGTGAAATTCCTAGGTGATGCACTTTCTTTGAACAAAATATACCTTATGTTCAAAGAACATAAGGTATACCTATGAGGTATGCACCTCAAACAAACAAAAAAAAAAAAAAAAAAAAAAAAACAATCACTGATCCAAAACTACCAGCTTATATGATACCTTGCACACAGTTTGGAAGTAATGTTGCATTGATTAACTCAGAGTCCGACTACAAGAAGCAATATTTATTATCTGGTTATGTCATGAGAGATCACAGGTCAGAGTAAACCCTAACTGATTAATACACTGCTCAACAAAATTAACAGAACATAAAAATGTGCTATAACTCATGCAGCTTGTGAAGAAGCAGGACAAAATTAGGTATGGTGGTGTACCATAGAATAATGAAATGAAGTGACAGTGAGAAACTTGGCAGGTTTAAGGGACATTTATAGGATTGTATAACAATTAGCAAAAAAGTCACATTACCGAAGTTGATACAAGATGCTCAAAAATATTGTCACATGACATCAGTACCCTCCAATGGCTAAACATGCCTGACAGCAGTGAGCCATGCTTGATATATGGGTATCTATAAGATTCTGTGGCAAAGAATCCCATTCTTCCACCAGTACAGACCTTAGCTCACGAAGTAACTGAGGAGTTTCGCTGTCAGTGTGCAATACAATGCCCAAGGGTGCTCCATGCATGTTTGATTGGATTTATAGGTGATGAGTGCAGTGCCGTCATGTGTGAAAAGAAAATCTGGACCAATCGCACCCCAAAAAATTTGCACATAAGAATTCGGAGATCTGTTCTCAGTACCTCTACATAGTTGTGGTACCTCTGTAAAAACATGTAGGGGATATGGCCATTGATTATTATTCTACCCCAAATGAGAACACTGCTTCAACCCCTTGTGTCCCTCTCTCTGGTGTTGGAGAGATGGTACTGCATTCCTCATCTCCAGATGAAATAACATCTAGAATCTGCAGGCTAAAATGGGACTCATCAGAAAACAACTACCTCATTTGTTAGAGATCCAAGTGACATGTTCATGGCTCCAGTTTCAGTGAACTCTGTGGTGGTTTGTGGTTAATTGGATACAAACCACTGGCTTCCTTGTGTAGAGTACACTTGAATTGAGCATTCTTAACAGTCCAGTTGGAAATGTTTTTGTCTGTGGCTACAACCACCTCCAGTGACAAAGATAGGCCATTGTAGGGTTCCTTCTTTCTGTTAGAGCCAGATAGCAGACTGTTCAGATTGATATAGTCCTCCAGCTCTTGTAATGGTTCCTGTCTGCAGGAACTGCTTACATAGTAGTGCTGAGACAATGCTGCGTGGCACATTAAGTCAATGTGCCACCTGTGACTGCTCGGCTTCAAGTTGTCCAATGGTTTTCAGCTGATCATTGTGCTGGCCATGGCACAATGATATCCAGCTCGACACCTCTGTGGGTAGGAGATGTAGTGCATAGCACACGCTTCTTGATTAGACCGGGGTTTGAGCCCGTGACCACCAAATACGGAGGATGTGGAAAGGTCAGGGAATGACCACTGCATATCCCCGGAGCAAGATGGCCTTAGTTGCTAATGCTCCTAAACACTAAATAACAACAATATCCAGCTCAGGACCTGGGTGTGCCAAGTCCATACTCACCAGATATGAGCCCCTGGCATAGGAATAGATGAATCCTTTTTGAGATATAAAACAGGATTGAATTTTAGAAGGATTAAAACCAACTGTTTCTTAGCCTCACTGGAGATCAGCATTTAAGAAATTGGTAGTGGATATCAAGAAGTTGGAGCTGTTTGTGCAGGGCATGATTTCTCAAATTGGAATGTGCAGTGCAATGCAATATGCTATCATCAGTAAAACTATGGATTGCCATCAGTAGACATTAATATACAGGAGAAAGAACTGAACGTTGGGGAACAATAGCATTAGTAGAGAGAGGGTCATCTGCCTTCACCTGCACTGAGCAGCCAGCAAGAAAATTGGATACCAATTACAGAAAACGACAAACCATAAAGTGGAAGCTTATGTAGAAGACCTTTAGGCCAAACACAATTAAAAGTCTTTGAAATATCAAGAGCAACTGCTTGAGTTTCACAAGAAATCGACACTGGCGGAAGCCAACACTGGAGATCATTGATCAGATGGAAGGTTTCTAGATTGTTTAAGAGTAGGTGGTTAATTGATTTCCCCATTATTTTAGAAAGAGTAGAAGTAAGTGCAACAGGATGTAATTGGACGGGTTTGTCGCCCTTTTTAGGAACTGGCTGAATAAGCAAATTTCCAAGCAGAAGGAAAAACACCTTTGAAATATGAAAATGAAAAAAGGCAACACAAAACAGGAGTAAGTAAAATACCATCAGGACCTTGTGCTTTCTTAGCAACAAGATTGTGCAAAATCCTGACATGCTTTTGACAGAAGACCGCAGGAGGCATTGACTGCAGTGTACTGGGAAGGGTAGGAGGTTGTTTACCAAGACCGTCAATACACGAGTTGGAAGAAAAATAGGATGCTTGCAAGTCAGCATTATCTTTGGCTGAAAAAGAACCATCTGCTTTTGAAAGAAGTGAGAATGGAGATGGGCAAAAGTTGCAGCCAATAGCTTTGACAAGAGACCAAAATGTTCAACTACCATTTGGGCAAGAAGCTAGTTTTCTACTCTTAGCCTGTTCGAAATCTAGTTTGGACCGATTAATAACTGCTTTACAATTGTGAGGTTTGGTATAGGCAGAAAATAAACCTGAATTTCTGGAAACAAGCTAATAACGATATGCAACAGTCTTCTCTTAAACGGCCTTAGCACACTTATTGGAAAACCAAGGTTTACATAAAGGACGAGATTTTAAGGTAGAATGTGGAACAAAAGATTTCATCCCTACAAGAATAATTTCACCAACACAATCTGAGGACCAACACAATCAAAATGTTTGAAACTAATCCGATCAAGGAAGTGGGGAATAAGAATCTCACAGATCATTCCATTTTGCATTCTTATAATGTCAAACAATAGATTGGAAATGGCCATGAGAGAATGGCTACATTGGAAAAAAGACCATCACCATAATATCTTAGGTGCCTAGAGGACCACTCACCTCGACCATGTACTTAGAAGGATTGTTTGTGAGAAAAAGATCAAGCGTGTTGGCTGTATGGTTAGGATTGTCTGGTGTTCTGGTAGTAAATCAATAATCTGGGCCATGTAATTAGTAATTGCAAAAGCCTCAGCATCCCGACCAGCCGGGTCCGTGTCACTAGAAAACGGAAACCAGCTGGAGTTGTGAACATTAAAATCACCAAAGAAAATTACCTCACTGTTAGGCAAGTTGGGCTGGAGAAAGTCAAGTTTCAAAGGGAGGAAGTCAAAGAGCTCCAAGTGATTAGTGGAGTTGGGGGTACGGTAGAGGCAACAGATGAATTTTACAGTATGTGGTTGAGAGATTTTAAGCTAGAGAAGATCGAAAAGAGGAGATTCTAAATTATTAAGTCTCTGACAGGAAATATCAGTGAACGTATGCACAAGTACCATCTTTGAAGCGAATAATTCGGACAAGTCAGATGAGCAATGGCTGAATCAACAGATAACTGGGACACTCAGAAAAAGTACATGGGGTTTACCAGACTCTAAATGGAAATGGACATCATTGGATTGGAACTGAGACCACGTATATTTGCAAAATGAATGAACGAGGAAGGGTTTCAGAGGTTTAGATCTTTTCGCAGATAAGCTTGTTCTATTACCTTGATCATTCATGATGTATTCAGTAGTAAGAAAAGATGTTGAGATGACATGCTCTCTGAAGTAATGAAATTTTTGGATATTGCGTACATATGACAAGAATATACCCAGCTCCCTCACATAACATGGCCTGGATAATACTACCCCTCCCAGTCACTGCAAACTGCACACATTACTCAGACTCTCTCCAGTCACTATCTAACATAGTGGAGGCAGGAAGATTATACACTAGCTGATCCGGAAGTCTCCTAGAGAGTTACCAATAGGTTCGACCCTTCGAACTTCCGACCGACCTATAAAAACCTATTTAGAGCTATACCTTCGAAACGTAAGGAAGATTGGATCTCGGCGTGATGTCCATCATAATCTCAAATTCTGCGAGGGTAGCAGTGATATCGGCACCGTCCTCCTCACACCCGGTGGACAAGGCGGGTGTGAGGATGATGCAAGGAACCTTAATGGGCTTATTTCACTCAGTGGCTGGGTTAATCTGGCTCAGGCGTAGATAGCAAGGTCTTTTTCCCCGGAACAATTTGGGTTTTCGTCCAGTAAATGATCATATATTAATGATCTTGGTAAAACACCTCCCACCATTCCCCACACGCTCCATTCAATGCCTCCTGTGGTCTTCCGTCAAAAGGATATCAGAAGGATTTTGATGAATCTTGATGCTAAGAAAGCTCCAGGTCCTGATGGTATTTCTCCACTTGTTCTCAAAACCTGTGCTCCTGAACTTACTCCTATTCTTTGCCGCCTTTTTTCACTTTCTTATTCCAAAGGTGCTTTTCCTTCTGCTTGGAAATTTGCTCATATCCAGCCAGTTCCTAAAAAGGGTGACAAATCGCTCCCATCCAATTATCGTCCCATTGCAATTACTTCTACTCTTTCTAAAGTAATGGAGAAATCAATTAACCGCCAACTCTTAAACTACCTAGAAACCTTCCGTCTGATCAAAGATCGCCAGTATGGATTCCGTCAGTGTCGATCCACTGGTGATATTCTGGCTTATGTTACCCATTTATGGACTAATTCAATGGAAAGGTTCAGTGAAACACAAGTAGTTGCTCCTGACATCTCAAAGGCTTTTAATCGTATTTGGCATAAAGGTCTTCTAAACAAGCTTCCATCTTATGGTTTGCCAACTGTTTTTAGTAATTGGTTATCCAGTTTTCTCTCTGATCGCTCACTGAGGGTGATGGTAGATGGCTCTCTGTCTTCTAACTTCTCCACTAATGCCGGTGTCCCCCAAGGTTCAGTTCTTTCCTCCACTCTTTTCCTCTTGTATATTAATGACCTTCCATTGACTGGAAATCCTATACATAGTTTTGTCGATGATAGCACATTGCATTCCACTTTCCATTTTGAGAAACCTTGTCCAGCTCAATCAGCTTCAACTTCTCGAAAATCTGCTACCAGTTCCTTAAATGCCGATCCTCAGGTAATTCTCCAGTGGGGCAAAGACAACTTAGTTGATTTCAACAATTCTGAAACTCAGTCTTGTCTTATATCTTTGTCATATGGTTGTCAGATGAACTAATGAGACATATGGCAGAGAAGAAAAATGCATGGGATACATACAAATTAATGGGTGACGTGGAAGCCTATGATAGATATAAGTTGGTCTGTAACCAAGTCACAAAGGAGATTAGGCAGGCAAAGGCAGATTATGAGAAATCCTTGGCAAAGGATGCAAAGAAAAACAGAAAAGAGTTCTTTACCTATTTAAACTCAAGAAGGAAAGGGATGAATCAGATTGGTCCACTGGATGTTGATGGTTCAACAGTTGAGGATCCAGCTCAGGTGGCTAACAATCTAAACGAGTATTTTGCATCTACATTCACACATGAGGAGTTATTCAGGAAGGGGAATGTCGTAGGTGAAGTAAACATTGGCAGTGAGCTAGATGATTTTCTAATAACTGAGAGGAAAGTGGAGGAGAAATTGTTGAGGATAAACATAAAAAAGGCACCCGGGGTGGATGGGATCTATCCAGTTATATTAAAGGAGGCAGCAAAGGAAGTAAGCAAACCCCTAGCCATAATTATGAGAGCTTCTTTGGACTCAGGGGAGGTACCCATGGACTGGAGATGTGCAAATGTAACCCCAATTCACAAAGGAGGATCAAAGGCTGACACAAGTAATTATAGACCTGTTAGTTTAACTTCGGTTCCAGGAAAATTAATGGAGGCACTGGTTAAAGAAGCACTGCAGGATCATCTGGACAAGAATTCAGTTATAGCTCAGACACAGCATGGGCTTGTTAAGGGCAGGTCTTGTCTGACCAATTTGATTGGATACTATGATGTAGTCACAAAAGAACTGGATGCAGGGAATAACTTTGATATTATATATTTGGATCTTAGAAAGGCTTTTGATACTGTTGCGCATGGAAGACTGCTGCACAAATTGGAGAAGTGTGGCATTCGAGGCAAATTGCTGCTATGGATAAAGGGATGGTTGAGTGGCAGAAGACAGAGAGTGGTAATCAATGGACACTGCTCAACGTGGACTAATGTTATTAGTGGAGTTCCTCAGGGTTCAGTGTTGGGTCCATTGTTGTTTTCTGTATTTATAAATGATATTGATGATGGTGTATCAGGCTTAATGTCCAAGTTTGCAGACGATACAAAGGTTGGCAGGGTTGTTAAGGACACTACTGATACTATGCTGCTGCAACAGGATCTGGAAAGGTTGAGCAGATGGGCTGAGAGGTCGCAAATGAAGTTTAACATTGACAAATGTAAAGTACTACATATGGGAAACAGTAACCCCAGATCAACGTATCAACTCTGTGGTACTACGCTGACAGTGGTAGAGAATGAAAAGGACCTGGGGGTAATTGTGCAGGCAGATATGAAGTTCTCTGAGCAGTGCAGACGAGCTGCAAGAGTAGCTCATGGTGTCTTGTCAATGATATACAGGAATTTTTCTAGCAGGGACAGGGATGTGATTATTCCCTTGTATAAGGCATTGGTCAGGCCACACCTTGAGTACTGTATACAGGTCTGGAGGCCTCATTTCAAGAAGGATGTAGAGCTGCTGGAACGAGTACAGAGGAGGGCAACAAGATTAGTGAATGGAACAAAGGGTTGCTCTTACGAAGAAAGGCTTAAGTTTTGCAAATTACAGAGCCTGGAGACTAGGCATCGCCGAGGTGATCTGATAGAGGTGTACAAGGCTTTGAATGGCTTGAGCATGCTCAATGCCGATGGAATTCTTCCTCTTGCTCAGAATAATCACCTGAGAGGGCATAAATTCAAATTGAGGAAGGACGGATGTCGGATAGATGTGCCGAAATTCGCCTTTAGCCAGCGGGCAGTTGGTTTGTGGAATAGACTTCCATCGCTTGTTGTTGAAGTTGATAGCCTAAACAAATTTAAGGCTCAGCTGGACAGGTATTTCGAACGAATTGAGGGGTGAAATGGGAGTAGTGGTTGTTTTTTTTTTTTTTTTTTGGCTGATGCTGAATAAGCTTGCTTTCTTGCATCATATGCCTCTACTAATGCTAATGCTAATGCTAATGCTAATCTCGCAAAAAGGATTCTTCTGCTCCTATGCTTATCTTTAGTGACACTCCGATTTCTTGGCAAAATGATATATCTCTTTTGGGGATTACCCTGACTTCTAATCTCACTTGGCACAAGCACATTACAAATATTGCTTCCTCTGCATCTAAAAAACTTGGTTTTCTCTTTCGCTCTCGGCGTTCCTTTTCTTCAAAACAGCTGCTCACGCTGTATAAATCGCAAATCCGCCCTGCCATGGAAAATTGTTCCCACATCTGGGTTGGTGCCCCCAAAACCTCTCTCAGGCTTTTTGATTTCATTCAGAAGAGGGCAGTTAAGTTAATTAATGATTCATCTCTAACAGAGTCTCTCCACTCGCTTTCTCAAAGACGTCCTGTTTTTGCTGCATGCCTCTTTTACAGATACTTCCATGGGCACTGTTCTTCTGAATTGGCTTCTATAATTCCCGCTCTCTCTTTCGAAACAGTCCGAACACGTGCCGCCACTAGCCAACATCCATTTACTGTCCAACTTCAAACCCACAGAACCAACTTTTCATCTTCCTCATTTATTCATTCAACTGCCGTTTTCTGGAACAACCTTCCTTCATACGTATTTCCTGAAAATTACAGTCTACAGAAGTTCAAGTCCAATGTCAACAAATATCTTGTTTCGTCTTCTCAACCTCCAACCCAAGCACGGTACTAAGTACTATAGGTTCTAATACCTGTCGTGTTTGGGGTTCATGTAAAAAAAAAAAAAGTTCCATTAGCGTTTTAGACCCCCAGGCAGCAAGCCCATCTTGGCATACCTGAGAAAATATCTGTGATAGCCTAAAGGACCCACACAGTGTTCTCTCAAAAATCAAGTAACGAGGTCCATGGTTAAGTATTTTGCAGGAGTCTTATCCTGTTTGATATTGTTTTTCGTTTTCGATACGGATAATTGTCGTCAATCACGATCAAGATCTTCCTTAAAAAGTTCTTACCAAAATTCCAGCAAATTCAGCTGTATAGTGTATATCATTAGTAGAATGTTCTTTACACCTGCAAACCGCTATCACTCGTTTTGTTTTTCAACAATCTAACGACTTTTCTGCGTCTCGTCTTTCACAGTGGAAACCCTTGCTGCTTCAGTCACAGTTGGTATATATATAAATAAGAATGTGGGTTATTCTTATTCTTTAATTTCAGCGTTGTAAGCAAACAAGCGTAGAAGGCATGTGTTCGATCTGTTACATGCCCTAAATACCATAAGGGATTCTGTTTTTTTTTTTTTTTAGTGTCTAATGTGTAGCACATTTCCGAAATTCGCTCAACTTTCTGGTGATATTGATGCAAATAACTATACTTTCTCAAATGTGCAACGCTTTCAATATCGACTTATTTATTAAGCTAGAATATAGCTTGGAGGAATACACAGAATAACAGATTACTAGAGCTGCAGGTAGAAGTGAAAGTGATTCTTAGTCACCTTCTACTGGAACAGGCAGCTGACTAGAAAGAAAGGTGTCAAGGATTTCAAACCCTTCTGATAGTCACTTTGAGCAAAAGTAAATGCGTAAGCCATGTTAGCATACCTAAGAGAAATAACAGGTGCATGTATTGTAAATAAATTTCATGAATTTGAAGTACTGATTAAGTCATTAAATGCAGCCATTGTAGGGACATCAGGAATGCAGAATTTGAATATGGGGAGTATGCAGAAAGGACAAACAGAAGGTGAGGTGGGATAGCCAGTACACATGAGTATAATGTTCAGTCACTTCAGAGTTCCACAAGCACTGAGAAAACAAAAATGAGACTAGGAACGTGTTATAGGCCTAATGACTATAATGAGTACATCAAACAACTATATAGAGAAATATTGGGGGATTTTCCTGATATTTACTGAAATTTTGTGGGTTGGTGACTAACATTATCAAGACTTTTGAGGATTTATTAGATGACTCTTTTCTGCAGCAGCATGTTGGAAAGGAACATAAGGAATTAATACTCTTGCTCTGATTATTAGCAGCGATTTTTCGTGCATTAAATATTTGCAAGTAAAAGACCCCTGGGTGGCAGTGGTCACAGTGTACTGATGTGTGGATTACCTAAAGACATAATTGCTGCCTTCAGCCAGTGGGTAGTTGATAGTTGGAACAAACTGCCATCTGTTGTTATGGAAGTGGGTAGTTTGAATAAAGTGAATAAAACAACTAGACAAATTCTTGAAGAGGACAGACGGATTAGTTGGGGTACTTTCTCTTTCTTTTTTTTTTTTTTTTTTTTGGCTATGGCTCTATAAGACTGTTTTCTTGCATCATTTCCTCTCTGATATTATCAATACTAAGACAGTCAATGGTAAAGTGAACGGCTTTTTTGTAGGGGGTAACTATAGCGATCTCAGAAAATTTTTATATTCTCCGCAATGCCCGACTTATGACGTTACCAAATAGATATTCCAAAAGGGAAGCATGCAGGGCTTTTTCATACCATCTAAGAAGTACCGTTCAAGGACTAGACCTAAATGGATGTCATATGAACTAATGAGACTTCCGGCAGAGAAGAAAAATGCACGTGATGTATATACGGTACTGTAAAGTATCAAGTGGTACAAGTAGAGGCGGACTGGGTTAAAAATTCTTATCAGGGAAAATTTGTAGCGGCCTCACCAGTTTAGGAGTAAATTCACACCGGCCTCCATCGGTCTCCGGCCCACCGGGGTTCTCCAGGCAAGTCTTATGGCCAGTCCGCCTCTGGATACAGTAGTAATAGTAGTAGTTGTTGTTGTTGAAGGGTTTTAGGAGCATCAGCGACTAAGGCCATATTGCTCCGTAATATATTGTCTGTAAATGATTGTTATTTGGCTGGTGCAGCATAAGCCATAGGTTTTCTTGCACCATGCGGCCATTACTAATACTAATACTAAATTGCACGTGTTCTGTGGGGAATTGTCTGTTTGCTGGATGAAAAACACGAGTTTCCAGGACAAAAAACTATGCTATCCTTGCCAGAGACCGATTAACTCAGCCACGTTGTGAAAAAGGCCGATAAAAATAACTCGGGTCTTTTCCACCTGGTGTGGGGAAGACGGCGATTGTACCTATGAGGAAGCAATAGAGAATGGTAGATTAAAACTAACCTGTAATTAAGTTACAAAGGAGATTGGGAAAGCTAAGACAGATTACAACTCCCCACACGGGATGGAAAAGACTTGAGTTCAAGTACCGTCGATGACGGGAAGATTTTTTTTTTTTTTGGTCATCAATTTCACAACATAGCTGAGTTAGTCGTTCTCAGGTTAGGGTAGCATGTTTTTTTCTCCAGGAAACTTTTCGTCCAGCAAACAGAAAATCGACCTCAAAATACACGCAATTTACAGACAATATACACGGAGCAATACGACCTTATCTGCAAATGTTCTAAAACCATACAACAACAAGAGATTAGGAGAAGTCCCTGGAAAAGAATGCATTACAAAAGCAGCAAAGAATTCTTTACGTTCTTTACATACACTGCGCTGCCAATTTAATAGATGCACCTACCTAGTAGCGTGTTGAGGCTCCTTTAGCCTTAAAAACAGCTTGAATTTGTCTAGGCATGTATTGAACAAAATGCCGAAAATGTGCAGGAATGGAGATGGAGTACCATGCAGACATGAGTGTGTCACCCAGTTCCTTGAGATTGGGCGGAGGTGTAGGCCTGCAGCAAACAGTCCTTTCCAGCTCATCCCAAACATGTTCAATAGGATTGAGATCCCAGGACTGAGCGTACCACTGCAGCAAAGAAAAGTCATTGTCATGTTCCTGGAACCATTCCTTAGTGATTCGGGCTTTTTGCACCGGCGCATTATCCTGCTGGATGTAACCATCTGACTGAGGATAAACTGTCAATATGAACGAATTCACTTGGTCAGCAACGATGTGGCATTCAGACATGAATCTATGGGTATCAATGGACCCACCGTGTGTAAAGAAAACATTCCCCACACCATAACACTGCCCCTGTCACCTTGCACAGTAGTCAGACATGACGGGTCCATGGATTCATGTTGTTTTCGCCAAATTCTGAGCCTTCCGCCAACGTGATATATACCAGGAACTTTGACCCGTCAGACCAAGCAACTGTTTTCCAATCCTCGATAGTCCAGTGCTGCTGTTGCTGTGCCCACAGGAGGCGTGCTCTCTTGTTCTTCATTGATAACAAAGTTATGCGATTTGGCCGTCGGCTGTTATAGCCCATTCGCGACATAGTGCGACTAGTGGTCCGATGTGATATTTTGTTCTGCGCACTAAGATTGTATTCTGATGTGATGTGCGACATTGTGGCCCGTCTGTTTGATTGCACAATTCTAGCCATCCTCCTCTGACCTCTCTCATCAACAAGCGAATTTCTTCCACAGAAGTGCCGTTGACAGGATGTTTTCTGTTCGTTGCACCATTCTCGATACACCCTTGAAACTGTGGTGCGTGAAAAGTTTAGGAGAACTGCCGTTTCAAAGATGCTTTGTCCAGCACGTCTTGCACCTACTACCATGCGACGTTAGATCACTCCTTTTTCACATTCTTGCTACGGTTTGTACGCTTAACTGATACTAGAAAGGTTGTTTTGCTGCATTTATATCCACAACTGTGGTCATGTGACTTGCAACGTTGTGGGAGAAACCATTTGTATGCACAACAGAGGTGTACCTAATAAAGTGGCAACACAGTGTATATTAACAGTAGAAGGAAGGGATCGAATTGGCCCACTTCATGACTATGGTTTAATTGTTCATTATTCTGCTCAAGTTGTTGATAATCTCAATAGGAATTTTGTAACCACATTCATTCGTGAGGAATTTTTTAGGAGTTAAATTATTTTGTGATAACTGAGAGGAAAGTGGAAGAGAAATTGTTTAAACTACAAATAAAAACTGCACCTGACTTGAATCAGATCCATCCAGTAATATTATGGGAGGTAGCGAAGGGAACCAAACCCTTAGCCATAATTATGTGAAATCTTTGGATTTAAGCTAGTTCCTATGCACTGGAGATGTTGAATGTGTCCCCAAATCACAAAGTGGAATCGAAACGTAACATAAGTAATTACAGACCTGTTAGCTTAACTTTTCTGTTTCTGGAAAAACAATTTTGTCAGTGGTTAAAGAATTAATGCTGGACCGGACAATCTAGATAAGAATGCCATTGCAATGTGGGCACAGCATGGATTTGT
Organism: Mastigoproctus giganteus; assembly: GCF_048544385.1. Lineage (NCBI taxonomy): Eukaryota > Metazoa > Arthropoda > Arachnida > Uropygi > Thelyphonidae > Mastigoproctus > Mastigoproctus giganteus. The sequence continues at coordinate 201,899,623 of NC_143581.1, read as the reverse complement.
TAAATGGTGATATTGTGTGACCAATCTGATTGGAGACTATGACGCAGTAACAAAGAAAATGGATGCAAAAATTAATTTCTATATCATATACTCGGATTTAAGGAAAGTTTTGGTACAGTTGCACATATGACTGTTGTATGAATTGCAGCATTATGGCATTAAGGTGAAGTTACTGTTATTAATAAAGGGATGGTTGAGTAGCAGAAGACAGAGAATGGTTATAAATGGACACTGCTCTTCTTGGACTAACGTTATTGGTGAATTTCCACGGGTTCTGTGCTGGGCCCATTGTTGTTCTCTATATTTATCGATGAGAATTTATCAATCAAAGTATCAGGCTTAATGTCTAAGTTTTCAGATGATTCGAAGGTTGGCAAACTCATTAATGACGGTAATCAAGGTTTTGCAACAGGACTTGGAAAAATTAGGCAGATGAGCTGAGAAATGGCATTTTTAATGTAACATTGAAAAATTCACGGTACAGCATATGGGTATCAGTAATCCCAGAGTAGCGTACTAAATTTGTGATATTACACTCTGGATAGTCGAAAATAAAAAAAAAAGACCTATGGATAGCTGTCCAGTATGATAAGAAGTTCTGAGATCAGTATGGAGAGGCTGCCTGGACAGTGCGATATTGCCAATGATATAAAGGAATTTGGTTAGCAGTGATAAGGAGATGATTATACCATTTTATGAGACAATGGTTAGGCCACGTCTTGGTACTGCATCCAGCTCTAGAGATCTCATTTTAGGAAGGGCAACGGGATTGGTGAAGGTAACAAAAGATTCTCATACCAGGAAAGGTTCCAGTTCTGTAAATTGCAGCGTCAGGACTAGACAAACTATTGGTGGATATGGACAGGTGATGCTTGTGGGTTTTGTTTATTATTATTATTTTTTGACTGATGCTGTATAAACTTGCTTTCTTTCACCATTTGCCACTACTAATACTAATAAGTCTGGCATCAGATCTATCAAATTACAAAATATTGCTTTCTAAGGTTTTCTTTTTACAAATTTCGTTATAATGATTATATTTTTCCGTAGCGTGATGAATTTTTATTTCGCTAAACAAATATTTAAATTTAATAACATTCGTCAAAATGAAACATTTTTACATAAAGATACATACTAAACTGTCAGGAAGTGGGAAGCGGTTTCTTTATGGTGAATATCTCGTTATTCTGGCATTTGTTATACCAGTATTTCACTGTATTTCCCACTCTCAACGACAGTGGAACAGTGGTTAACCTTGAACCTTCTTGTGGTTGTGTGACAAAGCTCATGCCAATACGTTGAATAGCTGCAATGTAAAAGTGTGTGTGTGTGTGTGTGTGTGTATGTGATACGACAACGCTAGGTACAAAATGAATACCTGCAAACATCAAATTTTTAGTGAAACTTAGGAAAACGGTGTCCAAGAAGTACCAGTTGTTTTCCAAAGTGAATGCTCTTCTCAGTTGGTTGGTAGGTTGTTGAAGAGTTTTAGCTGCATCTGCAACTTAGGCCATACAACACCGTATATAATGTCTGTAAATTGCGTGTGTTCTGTGATCAATTTTCAGATTCCGGGAGGAAAAACCATGATACCCTTGCCTGAGACCGATTAACTCAGCCACGTTGTGAAAAATTCCCACAAAAAATTATCGCGTTATTGCCAGGAGTCGAACTTAGATGTTTTCCACCCAATGCGGGAAGGACGGTGGAAAATTTTGCCGTTTTTTTTTTTTTTATTTAATTAACACCTGATTAAATTGTGTTCAACAAATAGTTTAGCTAGAGATTTTGTAAAGTTACATTTTAACATTCGTAGAACAATATGTATCAGAGATTTGGCGCACTATTGTATCATGTAATTAGTAATATAGTGCACATTACTGGAACTGTATGGTTTTAATTGTGATAAATGAGAAGCTCAAAAGTTCTAATCATGTAGGTTGGTATATAATTTTTTGTCTTAGCTAAGAAATTTTATTTATAATAACTAATTTAGAAACTGTAACTAATTTAAAACGATACGAATATAAATGTATAGCTAATACATATAACGTAATCTTGACACAGTAATATGCATTATTGCATTTAGGTATCGATCATTTGTAGATTCTCAAATCCTACATGTATCTATCATGTGTACTGTTCTCAAATTAAATTCAATTCAAGCGAAATTGCTCAGACTGCAGCAGAGAAGCAACTAGTTCAAAGTGAGCGTACTGTAGTTCGGGTGGAGAACTGGTATTGATGTTCTACGAATCACGGCATTACGAAATGTGCTACTTGTGCGATGTTTGCCCAGCCCTTTGAAACGGAACATGCTACAGCGAAGGAGGATGTATTTATGTGTGTTTGGTGCAAAGAAAGTGAGAGAATTAGGCATACGAGCTCAAAAGCCTGATGGGCGTTTATAAGAGCTTGAAGAACAGGGTGGATGCCCTCGAAATAAATAAAATGAGGACTCATCAAATTTTGATTTGCCTTACTCAACGCCAGATCTTACAGTTGTGCATCAGGGAACACAGCAGCAATTTCAATGGCAGAATGCGCTGATCCGACAGGAGATAGTTACTCTTGGTGACTCTATGATCAGAGAAATGGAAATATGTTGTGCAAATGGCCCAGGGTATGTCTACCTGGGACAAAGGTAGATGACATTGTAGAGCAGATTTCTTTTACTAGAACGAAATATGATATTGTACACCTAGGTACTAATGATATTACGAGTAGTACAGAGATGATGGCAAAAAGTCGAGAGTTAGGATTCAGTTTGAGAGATGTCTGCAATCCAGATACGTTAGGAGGGAGTATATGTTGAAAGCCTTGTCAATAAATTTGGCCCTGGAGAGAGATTGTGCAAGACTAATGGAGTAGAATTTTTCACGGCGTGGTCTGCGCTTGTTATCAGGAGAGTATACACTTACAGTAATTAGAAAGAGTGCAAGAATATTCATTATTTGCTATCGAGACAGTTTTAGTTGGACATAAAATGATAGCTTTGGTAGGGGAAGTACAGAACAATAGATTAACTAGAGCTGCCGGCAGAGATTACAGTGAGTCTTATGCTGCTTCTATTGGAACATACAGCAGCCTAGAAAGCAAAGTGTTGTGGATTTCAAGACCTGTTGGGGGTTATTATTGAAAAAAATCAAAATGTGGCTGTGTTAGAGTAACTAAAAACTGATTACATTGAAATACTGATTAAGTCACCAAATGAAGACTTAATAGGAATATTAGACACATAGTGTCACTCAGAAATAAAGAATGCAGAATATGAATATGAGGAGTGGAGCGTGCATAGAAAGACCAGACAGAGCAGGTGGTGGGGGAGGATTTATGCTCTTAGTTAGGAAGCATATTACATCTAAGGCAGTGCATCCAGCCGACATGATTATGATTATGATTATTATTAGCCATAAGGTGCAAGTAAACCTGAGTCTTAGGCTGCACCAGCCAAAAAAAAAAATAAAAAAAAATCCCATATTACCCTGAGATAGAGAGAGAGAGAGAGAGAGAGAGTGTGTCAGAAGCGGAAGGAAATCACCGAGAAAGCGAGAAAGAGAAGAATGATGATGTCCAGCTCAGGACCCTGGGTTTGCCAAGCCCATACTCACCAGATGTGAGCCCCTGAGTGGGGGAGAAGTACAAAGTTGAGTCAGTTTGGTTTGACAAAACACTGCAAACGAAAATGAAAGTACCAGTGTGTCTGCAACAACCAACTACACAGAAAAAATAGTGTGGGGCAGAAAATCAGAATAGTATTAGTAATGGAGGCATGTGATGCAAGAAAGCAAGCATATGAGCTTATGTAGCATCAGCCAAAAAAAAATAAACCAATTTCACACATCCATTCCCTCTAAAATTTTGTTCAGTTCCTCCTTGAATTTATTTAAGTTATCACCTTCCACAACGACAGATTGAAGTTTTTTCTAGCAATTAACCACCCGCTGGCTAAAGGCATCCGCACATCTGTTCTACAACTGTCTTTCCTCAATTTGAATTTATGGCCCCTCAGGTTGGTAATTTGAGCAAGCGGAAAGAGTCCTCATCAGAAATCAGCGTGCTCAACCTATTCAAGACCTTATACACCTCAATCAGACAACCTTGCAGGTGCCTAGTCTCCAGCCGCTGCAATTTGCAGAACTTAAGCCTTTCTTGGTAAGAGAACCCCTTCGTTCCCCTCACCAATCTCGTTGCCTTTCTCGGTACACACGCAACCAACTCTACATCCTTCCTAAAATGGTCTCCAGACCTGTACGCAGTACTCAAGGCGTGGCCTGACCATTGCCTTATAGAGAGGGATAATCACCTCCTTTTCCCTACTAGCAAAATTCCTGTATATCATTGACAATACCCTATTATCTATAAATGGCTTATAAAGGGGGATTTTAACTTTCCACATATTGATTGAAACTTGTGGCAAGAGTTTGTGAATTTATTAGATGACTGTTTACTAGAGTAGTATGTTAAAGAGGCAACAACAACAGGAAGCAGTATTCTTGATTTGCTTAACAGCAGCGATTCTTCGTGCATTAAAAATCTGCAGGTAATATTGTAATCTATTGGAGTAGTTGTAATAGGATTTCAGAAGCATTAGAGACTAAGGCCGTATTGTTCTCTGTATATTGACTGTAAATTGCTTGTTGTCTGGTCGATTTTCTGTTTTCTGGACAAAAAACCAGATTTTCAGGGAGAACAACAATGTTGATGTCCATGACGTCTTCAAAGCTTTTGACCCTGTTGCATATGGAAGACTACTGTACGAATTGGAGCAGTATAGTATTATGGGCAAGTTGCTACAATGGATATAAGGGTAGTTGAGTGGGAGAAGACAGAGGGTGGTAATCAGTGGACGCTTAACTGATACTAGAAAGGTTGTTTTGCTGCATTTATATCCACAACTGTGGTCATGATATTGACTAATGTTATTAGTGGATTCCCCCAGGGTTTGGTGTGGGCTTACTGTTGTTTTGTATATTTATCAATGCTATTGATGAAGGTATATCAGGCTTAATGTCGAAGTTTTCAGATGAGACAAAGATTGGCAGGGTTGTTAATGATAGTAATGGCAGTGTGCTATTGCAACAGGATCTAGGAATTTTGGGCAGATGGGCTGAGAAGTAGCAACTGAAATTTAACATGGACAAATGCAAAGTGCTGCATATGGGTAGAAGTAACCCAAAAGAAACGTACCAAGTGTGTACTACTACACTTGGGGTGGTAGAAAATGAAAAAGATCTGGGAGTGATTGTGCAGTCAGATATGAATTTTTCTGAACGATGCAGACAGGCTGCCAGAGCAGGTCATGGGGTATCGTCAATGATATACAGGAATTTTGTTAGCAGGGAAAAGGAAGTGATTATCCCTTTGTATATAGCAATGGTCAGGCCACGCTTTAAGTACTGCGTACAGGTCTGGAGGCCTCATTTTAGGAAGGATGTAGAGTTGCTTTTGCGTGTACAGAGAAGGGCAGCAAGATTGGTGAGTGGAATGAAGGGGTCCTCTTACCAAGAAAGGCTTACGTTCTGCAAATTACAGCATCTGGAGACTAGGCATATACACCTCAATCAGATCACCTGCGAGGTGATCTGATTAAGGTGTATAAGGCCTTGAATGGGCACACTGAATTCTGATGGGACTGTTCCGCTTGCTCAAATTATGAACCTGAGGGGCCAAAAATTCAAATTGAGGAAATACAGTTGTAAAATAGTTGTGAGGAAATTTGCCTTTAGCCAACTGGTGGTTAATTACTGTAACAAATTTCCATCTGTCGCTGTGGAATTTGATAGTTTAAATAAATTTAAGGAGGAACTGGACAAGCTTTTAGAGTGACGTGATGTGTGAAATTGTTTTTTTTTTTTTTTTACGCAGCAAGTTTCCTTAGCGGTTCTAGATAACCCCAGGTGCTCATGTCTGGTGAGTACGGGCTTGACAAACTCAGGGTCCTGAGCTGGATATCATCATTCTTCTCTTTCTTGATGATTACCTTCTCTCTCTCTCTCTCTCTCTCTCTCTCTCTCTCTCTCTCTCTCTCTCTCTCTCTCTCGGAGAGTAACGCGGGATTTTTTTTCACTCTGCTTCCTTGCACCACATGGCTAATAATAATAATCACATAAGTGTTGTCGTATTTATTACCTTTGTTTAATATCAGATAAGTGACATACTACCCCTTCTGTATCAAATATCAACCCTTCCCATTAATTGCCATATTATAATTTCTATACGTCAATTAATTATTCACTGGTGGTTTACTATTTGAATTCAATTCAAAATTTACATCGTCATACATTGGACGCATTTAGATATATTCATATTGTTTATAACACATGTAATATTGCTTCATGTTGAGTGGTTTATACCTGTAATTAGAGCCTCCTTCAAGACGCAAGTAATCTTTGTGGGCTTTTTCAATTTTTTTATTTTGACCCTGTGACAGGGGTTGGTCGGTTTCCAAAGAGGGTAGGATAGTTTTTTTTTTTTTTTTTTTTTGTCTCCTTGAACTCCAACTTTTTCATGCAACCAATGGGAAAATTGACCAGAGAATATATGGAAATGGATGAAATTGAAAATGGTGTTGTTTGTTTTGTAGCTAAATATCAAATACACTGTGCTGTCACTTTATTAGGTACGCCTAACTAGTAGCGTCTTGAGCCTCCTTTAGCCTTCAAAACAGCCTGAATTCATCTAGGCATGGATTGAACAAGATGCTGAAAACATTGTGCAGGAACGGAGTACCATGCAGACATGGGTGCGTTACGCAGTTTCTTGAGATTCGACAGAGATGTAAGCCTGCAGCGAACAGCCCTTTCCAGCTCGTCCCAAAGATGTTCAATAGGATTGAGATCCAGGGACTGAGCGGGCCACTGCAGCAAAGAAAAGTCATTGTCATGTTCCTGGAACCATTCCATAGTAATTCGGGCTTTGTGCATCGGCGCATTATCCTGCTGGAAGTAACCATCTGACTGAGGATAAACTGTCAAAATGAGCGGATGCACTTGGTCAGCAACGATGTTTAGGTACGATGTGGCATTCAGCAGTGAATCTATGGGTATCAATGGACCCAACGTGTGCCAAGAAAACATTCCCTACACCCTAACACTGCCCTCACCACCTTGCACAGTAGTCGTCAGACATGACGGGTCCATGGATTCATGTTGTTTTCGCCAAATTCTGAGCCTTCCATCAATATGATGCACCAGGAACCTCGACTCGTCAGACCAAGCAACTGTTTTCCAATCCTCGATACTCCAGTGCTGGTGTTGCTGTGCCCACAGGAGGCGTGCTGTCTTGTTCTTCATTGATAACAAAGGTACGCCATATGGCCGTCGGCTGTTGTAGCCCATTCGCGACAAAGTGTGACTAGTGGTCCGTTGCGATATTTTGTTCTGCGCACCAAGATTGTATTCTGACGTGATGCGCGACATTGTGGCCCGTCTGTTTGCTTGCAGAATTCTAGCCATCCTCCTCTGACCTCTCTCATCGACAAGCGATTTTCTTCCACTGGAGTGCCGTTGAGAAGATGTTTTCTGTTCGTTGCATCATTCTCGATACACCCTTGAAACTGTGGTACGTGAAAAGTTCAGGAGATCTGCCGTTTCAGAGACGCTTTGTCCAGCACGTCTGGCACCTATTACCATGCCACGTTCGAAGTCCGTTAGACCACTCCTTTTCCCCATTCTTGCTACGGTTTGTACGCTTAACTGATACTAGAAAGGTTGTTCTGCTGCATTGTGATTATGTGACTTGCAACGTTGTGGGACAAACCATTTGTGTGCACAGCAGGGGTGTACCTAATAAAGTGGCGCACAGTGTAGGTTGCAAAAATTTTATGCAAATTTTTGCTTGTAATAATCTTCTAATAATAATATCATACTACTTTTGAATGTACAAATGCCCTTGGTTTTGAACAATGGTCCATTATTATTAAGAACCTGCATAACATTAATGAAAAAAATGTGCTGCATACTGGAATAATTTGCCACTCAACCTTGTGTATCTATTTTTGGGAATAAGAAAAAAATTGCAGGTGACTAAATTAGTAAAGTAGGTGGACATTTTGTTAATAGCAGTTTGACGTAGCAGAAATCTGAATTCAGCCATTTCCAACTATTGCGGAGCCCTCTTACTGGTCAAAGCCTGAAGAAAAAAAAAAAAAAAACTCTCACATTATACGTAATTACTTCCTTTGAGCCTTCGTGGTAGCACAGTTGGTAGAATCGCTGTCCTCCCCACAACTGGTGGAAAAGACCCGAGTGCATAAACATTCCAGAAGGAACGTTTATGCACCTCTTTCATAACGTGACGGAGTTATTCGGGCTCAAGCGAGAGTAGCATGGTTTTTTCTCCCGGAAAATCAGATTTTTCATTCAGCAAGCTGAAAATCGACCACAGAACACACGCAATTTACATATAGTATACACCAGAACAATATGGCCTTAGTTGCTGATGCTCCTAAAACCCTATTACAACATCTTCCTTTGACGATATTTATAGATACCCAGTAATATCTATAAATTTCACAATTAGGATTTACGATATTACTTATGAACTTATCAGATATTAGCAAATGCACAGCACTTTGGTATTTTCATTTCTGTATCAAGGATAAAATCATTTTCTCCGCAGATCTCAGAGCTAGGAGAATGAAAAAGCATTCGGAGTGAAAAATGCTCGCCCCGCTTTTGAAGTTGGTAAAATAACTGACTGTACGGTCAGATTAAGGTTATAAGAGGCCTAAGGGTAATGGGCCTATTACATTAATATGCAGTATATGTATACTAGTGATTGCTAGCACCTCGAGGTAGTAGCAGACCTGACGTCAATATAGAATGAAAACCTACAGCTATAGCCTGTGTGTTAATATGGCCTTGACACGACGTATACACACGTACACACAGATATACACATAAAATTGTGGAATTTCCGTATAAATAATTAAGTTGCTTCATTTATTTAAGGAAACCTTAGGGGCTCACATCTGGTGAGTATGGGTTTGGCAAACCCAGGGTCCTGAGCTGGATATCATCATTCTTCTCTTTCTTGGTGATTCCCTTCTACTTCCGACTCTATCTCTCTCTCTCTCTCTCCGGGTATTGTGGTAATTTTTATTTATTTATTTATTTTTTTTTGGGTGTTGCAGCATAAGTCTCAGGCTTCCTTGCACCATATGGCTAATAATAATAATAATAATGATAATAATAATAATAAGGAAACGAGTTTCCAATTATGCTGTTAATTTTTATTGCTCAAAACAAACAAGTTCCGGCTTATATTTTATTATAATACTGCTTCTTATTGATTTTTGTACATTATAACTCTAACAACTATTTCCTCAGTGATGTACTTTTTTAGCAGTTTCGTTAATTAATCAATATATTTGCCAATTATTTTATATTGAATTTGCCATTATTTTTTAATCAGCAAATCAGTCTCGCTACAGATTTAATACTTCCGCTTAGAAGACTAACCAAATAATTCCTTCCCACCACTTTTTTTTTTTTTTTTTGTTAATGAAGGCGAATTTTTAACAAAAATTTTTTTTTTTTTTTTAATGAAGCTGATAAATAAGCTATTATACGTCATCTAAACCGTTCTTGAATATACAGTATGTTCACTACATTGGTCTCGAGGTTAATTTTAAATGCTAACTTAAGTAATTTATGCAAATCATAATGTAAGGTAATCAAAGAGTTTCACGTGCATTTTTGTGATTTTGGGTTTGTTTTCGAACTTAGTTTGGGTACGTGATGAAATTTAGACATAGGCTTCACCCCCCACACCTCTTCTATTATTATTATTATTATTATTAGCTATATGGTGCAAGGAAGCCTGAGGCTTATGCCGCACCAGCCAAAAGTTTCCCGAGTTACCCTGAGAGAGAGAGAGAGAGAGAGAGAGAGAGAGAGAGAGAGAGAGAGAGAGAGTGTGTCAAAAGTAGAAGGGAATCACCAAGAAAGAGAAGAATGATGATTTCCAGCTCAGGACCCTGGGTGTGCCAAACCCAACTCACCAGATGTGAGCCCCTGGGGCTTCTTCTTCTCGTAGCTATACCATCAAGGAACAGTTCAATTTTTCTGCCAAAAGAATCAATCTCTTGGCAAAAAAATTGAACGAAGCGATCTGAATGAAAGACAATTATAATAATAATAAAAAAAAAAAACACGTCATCGGGAAGTGAAATCATAGATTAAATAAATTGAACCAACATATAGGTTGGTGCAATAGCATGTTTAATTCGTAATATCCGCCGAGAATAAGTAACAGTAGTCTTCTCCACTGGTGAAGTGTTTTCTTATTCGAGGTAGTACAATACCATGACAACTCGTTGTGAAGATATTAACAATATGAGATATAATTAAAACGATGCCAATTTAACTACTTTGGTAGATGGCTACGAATTAAACTGATGTCATTGCACTAACCTATACGTTAGTTAAATTACCACGTAGCATGAGGCCCTAAAATACTCTACAAACTTGAACCTTATTTTTTATCCTTATAACCAGCACAGCATTTGCGATCAGTTTTAATATTATTATTTATTTTTAATAAATAATAATATTAAAATAATATTATAGGCCTTTTTCACATGGTGTAGAGATAGATTTTGAGGGAGCAGGGCGTTGCACAAATGTTACACAATAGTTTTCATAAAAAATAAATGTGATGAATTGGAATATTTTAATAATTATAAATAAATTAAAGTAAAAAAAATAATTTGGTAATAAGAGAGTTATAAGAAAATTGTTATGAGTATGGGTAACGCATAATAAAATTGTTACTGGTATGGGGAACGTAAAAAACGTTGAAAAGTCAACACTCATAATTCAAAAGTCATAACTTTTGAATGCGTCCCCTTATATTTTACTAATAAATATTCGTGTTAATTCGCCGATTAAATTATTAAGCAAGCTATCGATCTCCTTTTTATCCTATTTTGTTAATACTCCTCTAACAGCAAAGGTTCTACCTTTTTTTAGGGCACCGCATTTGATAGTGACTTAAGCTTCAGAAAATATTGGTAAAATTACTCTTTGCGTAATCTTAATTCATGTTTTCAGAATAGCTAAGTGATTTTAAAGGATGTTTTATCCCGCATAATATGTGCATATAACACGCATATAAACCTATATAATACGTGCTGCTGTTATGGATATTAACAGATAAGGTTCAATATGGAACCTGTCCCCACCTAGAAATGAGAAAATAAAAAATAAAATACAGCTGTATATGCGAAATACTTTTTTTGTACACCGATTTAATGAAGAGTGTATTTATTAATAAATAAATGATGTTTAAAAAAATAGCAATAAGCATAATTCTTTAAGGTGTTTTTTTTTTTTTTTTGTCTACTAAAAAAATTGGCATGCCTGATAGAAAGTTTATGAGAACGATCCGGACTGATGATATTTTATTTTTAGGGAACATGAGAAAAGTTGTCAGAAACTTCTGAAAGATCATTTTAGTGGTTAACTTATTAATACCGTTATCAGAAACAGTTATAAACTAACAATGATCAATTACTGCTACTAGGCGTCCTCGTCCTGGTGGCCCACTTACCAAACCTGTTCCTGTATCACACCTCAGGTCATTAAAAAAAAAAAAAAATAAATGAAAGACTGTATCTTAGTGAACGCCTATACTTCAGAAACTGGAAGCCACGTGCGTAACCAATCCCCCTAAGCGAACCAGTGAGAGCGCGAGTCAGAAGGGAGAGTTCTGATGGAGGCGTGTTAGTGAACGTTTATCTCGTCGTCCAGTTTTTTGGGTTTCCTTATATTGTAATTGCACCGCTTTATCCGTTCACTTTCCTACTTAGCGCCTTCCAGGTTGTTTGAGACGTGGAAACGTAAAACATTTAAAATGTGTGGTAAGTAGTTTCTCCCTTTCATGGATTACGTAATATCGTAAATGAGTGTATTAGCACTTTGTATTTTTATTTTGCAACGGATACTAACCTTAAGTACTTGTTTCCTTGAACTTCCTGCTCCTCTTCCCATCATCGACTGAAAGAAGCATCCATAGAAAAATTTCTAAGGATATATATATATATAAACCCTGGCATTTTATGAAGTTAAAGAAACCGGTTTATTACCCAATTTTGTACAGTAATTTGAATATGATAGTCTATTAAAAAGAAATTATTTTTAGCTGCTTTTTCTCAAATTTTGAGTGGATTCAACTGCATTACCTCTTTTTTTTATTTTTTATTATTAACTATTGTGGACTGACTTTTGGTAATTATTGAAGACATTAGCGAATGGATAAAATGATAGAAATATTGCAATCTCATTGACAAACATCTCTTGCAATATTATCTCTTCGTAGTCCCGATTCTTTTTTTTTTTTTTTTTAACAGTGTGATGACGTGTGCTTTGTTATCTCAGGATGAGTGGATGCTCATGAAAAGTCTGCATCATAATTTTCATGTACTTGTTTATTTTTTTTATTATTTATTTTTATTTTTTTGACGTAGTGCTAATTTAAGGAAAAGTAGTGCCACGCCAATCAATTTCTTAGTTCTTTTAGGTATTTCTTGAATGACTTTCAAGAGAATATAATTATTCTAAATTATATAATTGTCCTAAATTTCATATATATAGTTTGGTTCATATTGTGATGCTTATTATTCCAAATGAATGTTGTTTTAAGTTTAGATACTCATTTATTTTTGAAATTTCATTAAAATGAAGAATATGTTTATTAGAGAGAGAGAGAGAGAGAGAGAGAGAGAGAGATTTGGAAAATAATAGGCTGCTTTGCGTTTATGTACAAATGAAAATGTAATAGCATCTTTTTTAGCAGATATATAATGCCCAAAATATTTTTATTATTATTTTTTTTATTATCCTGAGGCAAAATTAAAATATAATTTAATTATTAATGGTTAAAAACTTTAATTTTGTTTATATACACCCCAACATATTTTTATGATATGATTGTATTTTAATTTTGATTATATATATGTGAATGTTTTATATATGGTTGAAAAGTGCATAGTGTTATTCAATGATAAGTTCCTCATAGAACTGTTTAAAATTTTTGGATTTTGTTCAAAGTTAAAGCATGATGTTGGTGTTGAAACATTATTAAAATTGAAATAATTGAAATAATAACGTTGAACCAATAATTAAATCACATAATAATGGGGAGGAGAGAGAGAGATGTGCACAGCATATGTGAAACAAGCTGATTTGTAAGATGGCACATATATAAATGTCTTGTGATGGACAAATTCAAATCCATGTAAAAGACAGTTCCCAAATTCTGTTAACTAATGAAACTGTCAGTTTCTTAACTAATATGAAATATGTTCTCTGGAAATTACCTTAGATAATATTAGAAAGTAATTTCTGTTCAGTATGCAAACTATCTCAGTTTGACGGCATCAAGTTTCACAAACTGTTTTTAAGTTATTGCTAGGTTATGTAACTGTTGTAAGTTTACACGTCATGCAAAGTCTGAAGTAGTCAAAACTTCAATTTCTTTATTTTTATTTTGGCTTATAAATATATTTTTCTACCAGGAAACAAGACATAATTGATACAAGAAACTTCATTAGCAGCAGATAAAATGTTTACTTATTTATTATTGGTTATTGCAATGATTTTATCTCATCACTCATTTGTAGAAAAGATGTCACTTTCCTAGTTCACCTTGACCCACTTCAGTTGTCAGTAGCCATTATTTCAATTGGTTTTAGGTTAGCAAAAAATAATGTACGTGTGCATACAGTGTACTCCAAAAGCAGTGGTCTGACATTTTTATTATATCAATAGTTGACAACTCAAAATTTTTAGGCCATTCTGTGGTTTTTTTTTCTTCCATAACGGAAAAAGTAATAAAATCAAAAGAAAGTATTAATTTTGGAATATTATTAATGAATAATTAATAATATTCCATTAATTAATACAAGCACATAAACACAAAATGTTTTTGTGTTAATGTGCTGGTTTAGTGTAGTTTCATAAAGTGTACTTCAATTAATGAGAAGCCCTACCTAATCTGAAGATAGCGTTTTATAGATGAATGCAGAATCATTTGCATGTTAGTTTATTTGGGTCCTAGTACAGCATTATGAAGGTCTCCATAGCCGAGTGGTCAGGAGCGGGAGTGCAGTAGCACACGCTCTTTGAGTAGACCGGGGTTCAAGCCCCTGACTGCTGAATACAGTCGATCTGCCAACCCACACTGGACCAGCGTGGCAGATTATGGTCCATTTCCCTTAGCATGAATTGTTGAGGAGGCTTCCATCCTGCAGTGGGTTGATAATGGCTGCACTTTACCTTTTTTTTTTTTTTTTTTACAGCATTATGAAATTTTAAAAAAAATTTTCTTGCGTTACTGTTTCAGTAAACCATGATTTTGTCACATGGAAAAGTGCCTTATTTAATTGTATTATATTTGTAGTTAATACTCCATATAATGTCCTTTAGAAACCTAATCACATTGTTAGTTGTTTTATCCAAATTTTTATCAAGTATTTAATAACATAGGAAGTTAATATCATTATTAAAATAGCTTATACGCCCAGTGTCCACTGAAATTAATAATATATTAAGCTTGAATATATTGTCTTCCATATTTGTAGAGACAATGGCAAACTATGAATTCTGGGCATCTACCCTGCAAGAATATGAAATGGCTTCAATATGATCTAGAACCATGCCTCATCAACTGTCAGGCCCCTTGACTCTGTTCTCCCCCTGCATGGTGGTGAACCCAATGGTATGGTAGTTTTGCCACCATGTGGAGAACAAGAATATTCTGTGTGACTTATCAGCAACAACATTTGCCTACTTTTCAGTTGTCAAATTGAAAAGTCACAGCTGGTATTGGACTCATTTTTTTTTTTTTTTGTGGTGGTTTGGCGCTAGTTGTCAATTATCTGATAGCAGCATCCCCAACACTGCAAATCACAGTTTTGAGGGGATTAGTTCAGTAGGAGTGTCAATTTGGATGTTGGCATTATATCACAACTAATGGAGGATAGTTTGTAAGTCTGGACAACATGGTGTTGTATTTCTGAAGCAGTAACATGCAGTATCTTGGTTTATGGAGGCTTTGAGCAAACTTTTATTGTAAGAATTGCATGAAATATGTACATGGAATAAATTAATTCTTAAATATTAGGTAGAAAAAGACACTCAAGAACCACATAAATTAGAGAAAAATTGAGTTTATTGAGGTTTACTCATATATTACATAAATGATATTAAGTATAACATAATTAAATAATGCAAGTTTGGTGAGACACCTAATTATTTAACTTTCTGCCCTACTTTAACAACATAGGATATCCTTTCAATTTTTTTTTTGGGAATTGTTTAAATGATTCCCAAAAAAGGATCAAAAATTTGTATTTGAATGTATCTTCGAATGCATAGTTTGCATATGAATTCAAGATATAACTCAATACTTTTGTTAAAAGGGATTGCACCCCTACTTGGTTATGAAACTGATATTCTTACCATATTTTAGTTTATCTTAATATCATAGTTTAGTTTACTGTAATTTTATCTCTAAGGATAAAATAACAAACTAAAATATTAAAACTCAGATGGACAATTGTTCTCTTATTAATTACTATCATTCACATATTTATTAAGCAGATTAATTTTTCAGAGGTGAAACTACTTGACTTGTTGTTATTAAAAATATTAAATTATAAAAATTAAAACAGTTATTCTGAACCACAAGGTCACAACCTTAAAGGAGATTATAAAAATATCAAGATATGGTTATAAATCTTCTTATCAGCATTATAAAATTAATTGATATAATAAATAAATAAATTTATTTTTTCTGATTACCTCATGATAAACCTATTCCATACATTGAACGATGATAAAAAAAGACACCTTTTTTTTTTTTTTTTTTTTTTTTTTATTTCTCTCTTTGATTTTAAAGTGCTGATTACTGGGTTCCATTTGTACTTTTTGTTGTGATGTGGATAAAGAATATTTCTTAAAATGTTCTTCAAAACATTCTTGAATTATCCATCATTATTCCTCTGAAAATTTTTTAATTGTCTGTTGAATAGTTTAATTTCGAAATACTTTATACTTTACAGTTTAATTCGAAATACTGTATTGTGTATAGATTTGAATGACATGATTTTGATAATATTAACTACCAAGAGATCAAGATGAATGAGAATTTATAGCCTTTGTCTAATTTTATTTTACTTATATTATATAGAATCCTTAGTATGGGAGATTTTTTGCTTTCTTTTTCTCCTTAGCAGCTGTCTGTTTTTATTTAAAATTAATTTCTATTCTTCCTTTTACAAATAATATGAAAAGCCTGTTGCATTTGTCATTATCCTATGCTGCATTTTCTCTGTATTTTCAAAGATAAAATATCTTGTTTTATTTTACTCTTTTTAAAGAATGTGCATGTTAGTTACTGTAGTGGAATAGTTTCCTAATGCTTGATACCATTGTGAATTATCTGATACTGCTAATTCATCACTCAATACTCTAATCTAATTATAATTAGTATAAGTATGAACCACTCTAAAGTCAAGTCAGTAAGGGGGGGTTAGTCACGCTAAGGCAGATTATAAGGAGTCTATGGCTAAGAATACAAAGAATTTTTTATTTGTGTTAACATGAGAAGAAAAGGGATGAACCACATTGGCAACTAGATTTAAGTGGTGTAACTATTGATAATCCTGCTCAGGTTTCTGACAAACTGAATTAATATTTGCAATTACATTCATGCATGAAGTTTTTAGGGGTGGAAATACCAGAAGTATATAACTGGGAGCGAAATGATTTTCAGATAACTGAGAAGAAAGTGGAAGAGAAATTATTGAAATTGAAAGTAAATAAGGCGCCTGGAGCTGATATAATCTATCCAGTTATATTAAAAGAAACACCAGAAGAAGTAAGTAAACCTTTGGCCACAATTATGAGAGCATTCTTGGATTCAGGAGAAGGTCCCTACAGATTGGAGATGTGCAATCTCTGATTCATAAATGGGGATGAAAGGGCCAGGTAAATAATTACAGACCTGTAAGCTTGAATTCTGCTCCAAGGAAAATAATGGAGTCTGTGGTAAAGCTTTTAACACTGTTCCGCTTGAAAGACTGTTGTACAAATTGGGAGTGTGGTGTTAGAGGCAAATTGCTATTACTGAGTAGTAGAAGACAGAGGGTGGTTATAAATGGGCACTGATCTTCTTAGACTAATGTTATTAGTAGAGTTCTTCAGGGTTCAGCGCTGGGCTCCCTTACTGTTTTCAGTATTTATTAATGAAGGCATATCAAGTTTAATGTCTAATTTTTCAGATAATAAAAAGGTTAGCAGGGTGGTTAAAGACAGGAATTAAGATGTCCTCCTGCAACAAGACCTAGAAAATTTAGGCAGATGGGTGGAAAAGTGGCGGTTGAGGTTTAACATTGATAAATGCAAGATATCATGTGTAGGTAGCAGTAATCTCAGAATAACATAGCAGTTGGGTGGTATCATTTTGAAGGTAACCGAGGGTGATTGTAAAGCTCCCTGAGCAGTGCAGACAGGCTGCTAGAACAGCTCATGGGGATTCTGTCAATGATATACAGATACTTTGTCAGCAAGAACAAGGAACTGATTGTCCTGTTATATAAGGCAATAGTTTAGAATGCATCTTGAGTACTCTATGCAGGTCTGGAAGCCTCATTTTAGGAAGGATATTGGAATGGATGCAGAAAAGAGCAACAAGATTAATCAAGGACACAAAAGGGTGCTCTTACCAAGAAAGATTTTAGTTCTTCAAATTGAAATTCTTGGAAACTAGGCATCTGCAAGGAGACCTGACTGAAGTTTTTAAGGCTTTAAAAATGGATTGATTATCCAAATTCTGATGGGCATCCTTTTTCTTGCTTGGATGACACATATTAAGGGAAAAATTTAGGAAGGACAATTGCAGAAAAGATATGTGAAAATTTGCTTTAAGCCACAGCATAATTGATTACTGGAACAGACTTTCATCTGGTATTGTGGAAGTAGATAGTTTGAATAAATTTAAAGAAGGATTAGACAAATTGTGAGAGGAGTTGAATAGAAGATGTAGGTAGCTTTCTTCTTTTTTTTTTTTTTTTTTTTTTGAGCTAATCCTTGTATCATTTTCAATTACTAATGCACTAATATTATTATTATCTGGAATGACAATACTTTTTCATAATAAGAGTCGCTCCTTATGATTTGTTTGGAAAGTTCTGTATTCAGATCCCATGAATAATTGGAGGAATTTTTCCAAAAGCCATTTCAATTTCATGCAGGGCTTAAGTTCTACTGAAGCTGGTCTCAGATTTCGTCTTATGAAACATGCAAACCAGTCTATGAATATTTGTTTCCACTGACATAATACATCACAATTCAAATTGGAGTTTATAAATTGCTTGGTGTAACAAATAAATAAATAGAATACTTGTGCACTTTCATTGTAACCTTGTGTTTTTCCGTCTAGAATTTTTTAAAATGTTCTTGATACAAGTAACCTTTATTATACTTTGTCCACAGTTCTTCTTATTATTTTTTTTTTACTGTTTAGGTTTAATAATGGAATAACATAATGTTCATGAATTAAAATCAGTACTCCTTTTATAATTCTTTCCACTTTTGTATTCTGTCCATCATTATTGTTTCCAAACTTTTAAACAAAAGAGATGCTCTGTTACTTTTTACATACAGATATGCATATTAACATATATTTATATAACAACCTTTCTATTGTGATAAATTTTCTTGGTTTTCACAAGTGAAATGAAAACAAATAAAATAATGATAGTGCAAATTACTGTTATTCTATTATTATTAAGATTATTTTTTTTTTTTATTATTATTGATACACTGTCCTTGTAAGATGAATTGTAACTAATCTGGACATCTCTTTTGATCACTTTTCTTTTGCTTCTTCTAAGAGGAAATGTCTAAATATCTTGACACCATTCCGAAACCAGTTTGAAGCTTTAATTAATTTTTGTTTGACAGTTTAAGCTGTTAACCTTTAGGCTGTATATTAAGCTGTATATTAAGATTATGGGACTTCTTTCAAATCAGCCAGTCTCTTTTGAAAGTTATATCTAATGGGTTTGAGTAAGATTGTAATTGTTGATATACTCTTCTTTTTCTTTTTTTTTATAGCAATTTTTTTAGGTTGATATTTTAAAAATAAAGTCCTGTTATACCATTTTTTTTTTTTTTTTTTCCTACTGAATTATAGTGACGGTTGTTACTTTGATGGAATTGTTGAGAGTTAAAATGATATACATTTAGTATATATAAATTAGTATATTTGTAACTTCAACTATAGTCTGCCACAAATGGCAGTTGCATTATTAAATTACTGAGGTTCAAAGGCTGAAGCCTTCTGCACTATGAACTAGCCAGTTGTGACTGTACGTGGTATGTTAAACTGTTTTTAATATCAGAAGTAATTCTACACTTAGATTTATCCTATGTTCTGTAAATAACATGTACATAAAATGAAGCAACAAAAATGACATGAATATGGAGTTTGTGAAAAGTAACAAACTTCTTATTTGTCTTTTGGGGATGAATGCTGATAATTATCAGATTTTATTAAAAACATCAGTGGATTACTTCATCATAATTAGCAGGAAAATGAAATAAATTGATAACTATAAATAAACATTGAAATAGTGACTCTTCCCAAAGTTAGAAGGGGAGTGAATTATTTCACTCCTATAAATTAATTTTTGTGAAGTGATCATTGTAAGTTAATTCATTCCTTTTCAGTTACAAATGCACTAGTGTTTTATTCACGCTAGTTCTTGTTTATTGCAATGCAATAAAGAAATTATTAATATATTTTAACATTTTTCACTATTTACCACATTACATTGAAATACGAATAGCATATACATATAAGTCCATTGCTTACTCTTTAAGTTTTAAAAATTAATGGTTACTATGTGTTTTCTATAATGGAAAGCCTTTATGAGGCCTTATGAGGAATTTGTCCAAGAATAATATTCTTTTCCCCCAGCCCCAAGAGAGGAAATTGAGATTTTAAATTAATATTCCTCTTATTTATTAATGTATTTAAACTTTTATATATATAAAGAATATTAGCTTCTTTTATACATTATATATTTTAAGTTTTAAAATACATAAAATATACATTTATTTTAAATACTAATAAGTTAAATATATTCTTTCAGAAACAAGACTTTTTATCATGATAATTACAGGATAATTAATTTTCTTTCGTTTGTTGAATATGCTTTTACCTAGTGTTAAAATCAGTACAGTGCTCATAATGTTATTGCATTGGATTGTTACCTGTAATCTGCATGTAACCCATGTAATAAAGGCTCTCATTTCCATTTCCTTTTCTGCTTCTCAGTGGTAAGGTTGATGTATTTCCTGTTGCATCATTTTTAAACTATATGTAATCTGTTCAGTATGTGGTAACATCAGATTTATGATTGCCTTGTATATTTGCTTTAGTGTCCTGTTGATTTACTGTATATTCATAACTTTTTTTTTCAAACAAAATAGGAAGTAATTTGGGATAATTTTCACATATAAACTAATATTTTTCTGATTGCTTGCATTCTACTTTATTTCTTTTCTGTAGTATTTATACTCATCTCTGTTAAATTTTTGATGTATTCCATTTGTCTTTTTTATATAATAGAAATATTTATTTTTTACTTATATTTGTAAAAGTAAATATTTATTTTCTTTTTGATATTATTTTGTGATTAGATTTACAGCCTGTTGTGACCTGGCCAAAACTTTTATATCATTTTAATTTTATTTGTTGAAGATTTAATTAAAATAAGTATTTATTTTAATAAATGCAAACGTCCACCTCATCTTTTTGACTAAGATAAAGATGACAATACATGCCTCTGTTATCCCAGAAAGAAAGTTTTTTTTAGGTCATTGCTCTTTGTCTAGACATCAGGTAATACTGCTTATCTTTCAGTTTCCTGATCTGAATTAGGTCACACCTGAAGGACACACTAGTAAAACAGGCATTTGTCCAAGGAATTCAACAGGATTTGTTTAATAAAGCAGGCTTTCATTGTTGACTGCTAATGACTAATAACATTTTATTTTAACTTGTATATTCAGAATAAATCTTGTTTTGCACAAACATGTTTTACAGGTTTCTATGTAGTTTCCAGATGGTATATCCATTTATTGGTTAAAAACTAAGTTTAGTGCATAGACAAGTATGGGTAACAAAAGAAATCTAATGGTTTCTATGTAGTTTCCAGATGGTATATCCATTTATTGGTTAAAAACTAAGTTTAGTGCATAGACAAGTATGGGTAATAAAAGAAATCTAATACTTCTGCATGATATTCTGTGATGATCTCAGGAAGTCAATTTTTAAAGTATGACTGTATGTTCACCCGCTATTTGTTTTGGTAAAAGACAGAAGAATTTTGGGTATATGATTTTATAGTTATTGAATAAAAGAAATAAGAATATTTCAAATTTCAAATCACAGCATACTACAACTACTTTGAATTTTTTTAATGGTATTTCTGTCTGTGCACTGAAGGAAACAACTAACTGTACACCATCATAGCCAGTAATGTTGTTTTGTTTTGTGTAAAAATAATCAGATGGTTTCATTGTATTAATATGGATGTTAAATAACTTGAATTTCTATTTATTCATTTGCTCTCACACTTTTGTTTATTGCATTTTAATTTTAAACTACAACGTCTTAAAAATATACACTTCATTTTTTAAAATAAATATTCAGTATCACCATTAGTGTCAAGATCCATCATTGGTCTTTCCCCTCCTGGGAAAAATTTTATTTCTAGATTCTTCCTCCCCCATAACCTTCAAATCATCTATTGGGCCAGTTGAATCCTTTCCCACTCCCAACTCCACCAAATATCACTAGATATATTTTTCTTCTTATAACACCACTTTTTTTTGCCTACTGTTTTAGGAGTTGCTGCAATTTCTTTTACTTAATTCCTATTTAGATAATAATTGAATAACTACATGATTAACTGCAGCAGTAAAGTTGTCAGCCTTGCCCTAGTAAAGATAGCATTTTTTGCCTACCTTAGCTCTTTGTTTGAGAAAATAAGTGTGTCACTATTTCTATTATTGTTTTTATTTCATAGTGTTTTATTAAGGGCACAAGTTCTATGGTTCCTCTGTTTCCTTCCTTTTAATCTTTTAACAAAAATAACTGGTAATCAGTATGGTATTTATTATATGCAATGTAGTATATCCAAAACATCCCTTTCATGAATTAAGAATTTAATTTAAATGTATCCTCAAAACCAAACTGCAATTTCAAAGGCTAGTTGAAGCAGTTTTACAGGGTACAAAAATAATAATAATAATAAGGCTGTTCACAGAAAGAAATTGTAGTATCTATAGAGAGCTGTCTATATTAATATAGATGGTTGTGCACATGTTTTTGTTGTTAACAACACTAAAAATACATGTACATTATTATATTTATTACTGAAGGTATATTGCAGTTTTTTTATATATATATTTTTTATCAACTGTATTGTAGTATCTGTAAAGAAAGAACTATGAGGAAGCAGATTAAATATGTACATTACATTTCATTTCATCCCATTCTATGTGCTTGGTAGCCATCTGGCAAACATGCAGCATTTTGTTCTTGTAATTTTGGTGCCTGCAATAAAATAAAAACTCTGCATTATGACTTAAGGAAAATAGTGGATTGAACATTTATTAATTTATCATCCTGGCAGTTACTATGCATTTTTAAATCATTATTTGTTGTCATTTTCATTCACTTATCCTTTTGACTGATGCATCCTCTAAATTCATGAGAATATTTTTTTAATATAATATTTTATAGTCAGATTTTTTTTAATACAATATTTTGTATATTTGAATATTAATTTTCAATATTTTTTATCCCTTTGACAGTATAATAGTTTTGTTGACTGTCACTTGTTTGAAAAGGTCTGTGTTCAAATTGTATTAACAACAAAAGGAAAATCTCAAATACTACTTTATTTGGAGCTGTAACTAGCTGGTCTCAAGTGGAGGTGTACAGTTTTCCCATGAGGATTTTAGGTTTTTTTTTCAATTAAAAAAAAAAAATAATAAAAAAAAAAAAAAATATATATATATACACACACACACACACACACAAACTGGCTTGTGAATATTTGCTTCCACAGAATAAAGTAAAATACATTAACCTGTATCGAACCATACTATGTTTGGATGTGTAATAATAAATAAATAGCTGTAGATTCAATTATACAGTTGTATTATTATGCCATTGAGGTTTGCATCATGGTTGCTTTTGGCCATAACACTTCTTAAATATGTTTTGTTTAGTACAGAATGACTGTAGAATGGTCACTTTCAATAGCAAACCCAGCAGAAATTGACTCATTAACCACCTTGATTATTTTTTGGCTCATCATTATTTATGCATATAATGTGTAGTTTTTGACTTTTAATTATTTCAAAATTAGTTAAAAACAGCTTATACGTAACTTAGGTTTATATTTGTTGATGTTCTTTGTATTTTGAAATAACTTAGAGCAGTACTATAAAGTGGCACAGCCTACAGAAGATTTGTGAAGAAAATTCTCATCATAATTTAGGAGTGAACTAAAGCTAATTAAAATACATAAATAGTAATAATATTCGTCATATGGTGCAAGGAAGCTATAGGCTTTTGCTGAACTGGCAAAAAAAAAAAAAAAACCCAATCAAGTAGATAAGAAAACACAAATACAAAGCCAGTGTATAATGTTTTGTTTTGGAGTACAGCAAATCTTCAACACGATGAGCATATGGCAACTGCATAAATTATGGAGCCATAATATAGGGCTTTTTATAATTGCACTAGTCATATGAGTTTGATAATTCTTTTGTTGCTGTTATATTCCATACTTGGTTATTCGGAAACATAAGTTTGTTTGATTTTTTACAATCTTTTATATACATTAGATGCTTTTCAGATATATTAAATGTATTTTTATATTATAGTAAGCTTAGACAAAAGTCCTAACATCTTAACCTGAATAAAGAGTGGAATGCAGATATACAATAACCGAACCATTAGTTTTGAAACAGTTGTTTAACTGCTCATTTCCACAGAACAGGAAGTCTTTGTCTAATCAGGTCATCCAACCACTACAATAACATGAATTTAGCTCTCTTTGGAGCCTCTTCTGGGAGTAGGTAGGAATCCCCTCCTACCTCTCAGTATGTCAATGAAACCTTGCTGCTTGCCACAGTTAGGTGATCACAACTGAGGAAAAAATACTTCTGTGTATAAAATCTTTTATGTTACTATAAATAATTTTATTAGCTTAAAATACATTATGTAAAATGAAATCTTAAGTTACTATTAATATTTTTATTAACTTACATTTCATTATCACAAAAAAATTCATGATTATTTTATTTTCTCATAGGCATTTTTGCTTATCTTAATTATTTGGAACCACGTACCAGGAAAGATATCTTGGAATGCTTAATTAAGGGCTTACAAAGACTTGAATACCGTGGTTATGATTCTGCTGGCAAGTATTTTTATTTTAGTTAGATGGAGTATAGCACAGTCCTTGCTCATTAATATTATAATTTTATGGTACAGAGTGTCCACAAACCTCCTTTACAATACTAAAACATTATGTGAATAGGGTACGTGATAGAAATCTGAAACCATGTTTCGGTGATAGAGGATATTTTTAATTAGAGGTGTTCGATGTTTGCACCTTTATGGATATCCCGCCTGTAAACTAATTCCTCCCATATTCAGCACAACATATACTCATCAATGCGGCCAATTCCTTCACAAATGCATTACGTTTTATATTGGTTCTCATACATAAGTGGGATAGATGTATCATCTTTCATGAATCTCCAGAGAGTAAAATATGTAGTCAGATCTTGGGGCCACAAAATTAGTCCTCTTCCAATCCAATTCCCAGGAAACACCATATTCAAGTATGCATGAACTTCTTTGTGGTAATGTGGCAGATCTTCTTGTTAAAAAATTGAGTTGCTATCATTGTCATCCTGCGGTTGGGGCATAAATAAATTCTCTAACACATCAGTATATGCCTGTGATGTTAGCTTCTCTAAAAAAAAAGTCTGTACACTTTATTGGATTTGGTAATTTGGTAAATTCCACCATTATTATAGTTTTCAATTATGCTATCTACTGTAGCACACAACCACTTCCAGGTAATAGAGGATATCTGCAATGAAAATTGTAATATGTCCTCTCTATCAGCTGGAAGTTTTTCAGGTTTGTATCATGTATCCTATTCACACAATGTTTTTGCATTGTAAAAGAGGTTTATGGACACTGTATAATTTTTATCAATGATTGTCAAGCTTTTTGAATTTATGAAATGCAAACTGCCAGCTGGCAGTTCTGCATTTCATCATTAATAGATTAATTAATATCATATTAATATGAAATTACTATCATAAATGAATTTTGACTTGTTGTGTTAATATGTATGCCTTGCAGTTGCATATTAAGAGAGTGGAACATGTTTTAATTGACTGGCTTGACTTTTAATCCTTGAATTTGGAAGACTTTTTTTTTTTTTTTTTTTTTTTTTTTTTTTTGGGCTGATGCTGCATAAGCTTGCTTTCTTGCATCAAATGCCTCTACTAATGTTAATGCTAATGCATAGGACATGTTTACAGTTATCACCTCTTTTTAATTGATCCATTCAGTCTGAATTTCTGAAACAGTGAATCCTATATTCTGCACTCACTTTGTTGATTTGTCTTCAATTTTATCAGATGAAAGTTTACAGCAGAAGCTCTGTATCCTTTAGAAATAAATTTATAAATAAATAAATAACTCTTTGGTATATCGAGGACTACCTTGTCTTTCATGTTTCAAGAGAATGCAACTCGCAGATATTGAAAATTGCTCCGCTGTGGGTATATTTTAAGATCACAGTGTTTATTTAAGCATTTGAAAGTCTTCTGATTGCCAACCATATAGAAAGACAGAATAGATCTCAATTATATTTTGAGAACTTTTAAATATAATAAAAGCATTATTATAAGAATGGTCTATAATGGAAAGTCTACTGCAAGCATTATTAATATGCCATTAGTTTAATAATGTTAAATAAAGAGAATTTTAATAATGTAAATATAAGAAATTTAATTCATTATACTTGTTATAACTTATAAAATGTATGAAATACGAAACATTTAGCCATTAAATGACTGCAGCAATAATTTTCTCATAATTTTTTTGCAAATTTGTTTTTCTCATGTGTACTTTTGTAAATGGTTATCTGCTTTGATGTTATCCATTATTAATGAATCCTGGCACCTGCCATTATATTGGCATTGCACAGAGCTATGGAACCAGATTTATATGATTGGAGCAGATGATAGAAACACAGGAAGACATTAATAAATGTAATTTGACTTGCTTTTCAGCTTCCACATTTGTGAGTAAATAACCAACATCAGTTGTAATTGTTGATGTTTGTTGTGGAAGGTACTGTCCACATGGAAAAGTGCAATACTTGATAAAATTCTTTAGGTCACTTAAAGTTACTTGGGCAAATTACATGGGAAACATATAAGGCATATTTTAATTAAAGATGAAACATATGAGGTGGAGACAGGAAACAGAATAATGCAGACTTCCATTGTATAAATGAATGCAAGATTATAATATATCCTGTTTTTCGATTTCACAGAGAGATTATTATTGTAATGGATGGACATTACAATAAGGCATGTCAATGATTAATTTGGGTATAAGAAAAAGACATAACGAGTATTTTTTATGATTTTTTTTAAAGTTGTTTTTATACTAGACTTCCATACTGTATTTACAACATGGTAATCTTTATAGTATGAATATCTTTATGGTATGAATTTTATATATTATTATTTTTTAATGAATGCATAACAGTGTGCCTTATTGTTGCATTTTATAAAGATATTAATGCATTTTTTAATAAAAGAAAAAATTCCAAGTTAATTTGTTGTGTAACTGTTATAGCATTTTGAGCTTTTTTCTCTAAACAGCTAACTCCTGTAGTTCCCCATTATTTTTTTATGCGGCTCTTTATACAGTTTTACAAGCAGATGGACCTCCAAATAAGGTGACTGCACCTACAGTAAGTTTACAGTTTTTGCATCGCAACTGAAATTATTACTGTAATAAAAGTTCAATTAATGGACTGTATTGGGGGTAAACATGTCCACTGAATCCTGCTAAGATTGAAACTTGAAAGAAATAAATATGGCTGCTGAAGTTGATAGTGTTATGAGAAAGGTTTTGGGGTTCACTTAAAAAAAAAAAAAAAAGTAAACTATTTTGCTTCACTTGCCACAATTATGTGGTGTAGAAGAGCTTCAAATTTTTTTTGTATGGTATAGGAAAAAGGTAAACTTTGAATAAAGCTTATTCAGAGTCTGAAGAGATCTTGATTAATCTTGCTGGAGGTACTGATAAGCAGAAAATTTTCAAAATCACTCTCTACTGACCAGCTTGGCATGCTATCAGAAGTTGATGGTAAGAAAAATCCTTGCTCCCTGGCATCAAAGATATTTTAACTAATGGTAAATACCATCAGGCTTAGGCAGCTATGTCACCTTGACCCATATAGATGGAAAGCATGTTTCACTGAATGCTGTCTGTTATTTCTGAAGTATGTTAGAAACTGAAGTCTGTTAAAATGAACATTTGTCATATTGCCAACCTTAACTCTTTAAACATCTGTCCTAACCCCAGGGTCTCACATCTGGTGAGTATGGGCTTGGCACACCCAGGGTCCTGAGCTGGACATCATGATTCTTCTCTTTCATGGTGATTCCCTTCTACTTCTCTCTCTCAGGGTAATTCAGAATTTTTTTTTTTTTTTTTTTTTTTTGCCTGGTGCAGCATAAGCCTCAGACTTCCTTGCAACATAAGGCTAATAATATACAGGAACTCCCCGACTTACGTAAGGGTTGCATTCTGTGGAATGCTACATAAGTCGGAATTTCCCCCATGCTTGTGCAGCACTCGCAACTGTGCTCGCTGAATTGATTGAATCAAAAAAAGAAATAGAATCAACATGAAAATAGAATTATTTTTTTATCTCATGCGCAGGAAAAATTACAAAAGCGTGCAATTTAAATTATAAAATTATATAAAAAAAAGAGAGGAGACAGACATAACTTCCGTAAGTTTTACCTCTTGGGCATTGTTGCCAGAATCGACGTCTTCAGCTGATAAGTACGTTGCTGTGGAGGTTGAGGGCTGTGGAGATTTAGAAGGGGTCAGCCACTCAACCTTATGAAAGAACATATTAATGGATGACTGGACAGTGACTTTTTTCTTTTCATCATAGATTTATTTGTAAAAAGCAAGCATATCATTCACCCCTATGTTAACTTTTAAGAATCGTTGCTGTCAGGATCCATCTTCTCAAACCTTGCCATTGCCGATGCAATTTCACGAAATTCCATTACCATTTCTCTGGTGATGAAGCATCTTGACTCCTCATTTGGTTCATCTTGAGCTTCATCAGCATTTTCTTCTTTCACTATCACTGCCTGCAAGTCAATAAGTTCTTCGTTAGATAATTCCTTCTCTTCTTGCTCTATTAACTCCTCCACGTCTTTGGCATCAACCTCCGCTGAAGTAGCTCTGCAACCTTTACAATCTTATCTGTAACCTCTTTGTATGATTCGTCTTTTTCAAATCCTTTGAAGCCTTTTACCTGCTATGGGCATATTTTGTTCCATGCACCATTTAAACAACTTTTAGTAATTTCCGCCCAGGCCTTATTAATGTTTAAGATGGCGTGGTAAATATTGTAAGATTTCCAAAAGTCTCTTAATGTAAAATTTTTCCCATCTACTGCAGACAATGCCTGAACAAATGTTGTGCGTAAATAGTATGCTTTTAAATTCTAAATAACACCCCGATCCATAGGTTGGATGAGTGAAATTGTGTTTGGCAGTAGAAATATGACTCTCATGTTCGAATTGAAATCATCTTAGATGTGTAGGATGTCCAGGAGCATTATCTAATAGAAGCAAAATCTTGAAAGGAACGTCGTTGTCTTTACAATATTTTTCAACCTCGGGAATGAAGCAGCATTTAAACCAATTATCAAAGAGAGATATTGTTATCCATGCTCTCTGGTTCGATCGGAAATGCACGGGTAGGATGGCTTTATTGATGCCCTTAAATGCACAAGGATTTCCAGAATGGTACACAAGCAGTGATTTTCATCTGTAATCTCCCGCTGCATTAGCCCCAAGTAAGAGCGTGGCCCTATCTTTTGACACCTTGAAATCTGGCATTGTATTTCCCTCTTTGACAATGTATGTTCAATCTGCATTTTTTTCCAATATAGAGCAGTCTGGTCAACAATAACAATTTGGTGCATTAATATAGCCACCTTCATCAATAATTATTTCCAACACATCACAAAATTTCTCTGCAGCTGCAGAATCGGCACTGGCGACTTCACCGCATACTTTAACATTGTGAAAACCAGCACGATGCTTGAACCTATTAAACCACCCGTTGCTTGCCATGAACTTGGGTTGAAGTTTGCCGTACTTATCCTTAATATCTTTATAAATACTTGTTGCTTTTGCTTGAATGATCATTAGACTCAGGGGGCACTCACTTCTGAATCTGATTTTCCATCCATATTATTAACAGCTGTTCCATCTTCGATATAGAACTTGAATGCTGTTTTGTGATCACTGTTGATCTTAAGTGCATTGATCCATTGACATTGCATGTATAGCACACTCTCCTTTAAAATAGTATTCACTGTTGAAGCAGTGAGACCTAATTCCCTTGCAATATATGACAAACTTTGTCCTGCTTCGTACTTCTTAATCATTTTCATCTTCATTTCTAAATAAATTTTGTTTTGTTTCCTGGCACTACCACCACTTGCACTTTTTGTTGGTTGCTTTCCCTTCATCATTGTAATATGCAAGTAGGAACAAAGAGAAGATTCTGAAAATTTGAACACATTACATGAAATGTAATGTGTTCCCCTTCACTGAAATCTTCAACCATAATAGCATAAAAACCCACAGAATTGCAGTTATCGGTATTATCACAAATGCAATAAGATTGGGTTTACTAATCATTTATAATTAGATGCACTAACAGAAAAGCCCAATTAACCGGAAAGTGCAAATTGTTTTTTTGGTAGTGACCTCCAGAAATGTGCCTTAGAAAAATATCACAAAGGCATTCAAAATTGATTCTTATAACGGGAACATATGATAATGATGAAAGGGCAGTGCAATTTCCATTATAAATATGACCTTTTTGAGAGATAAATAATTTAGTAATATAGCAAAATTTTCAACTTCCAAGGACTTGGAACAAATTACAAAAAAAAAAAAACAAAAAAACAATGTGTTATTGGGTTCACATTATGATATTTTCATGAATACCTCCATTTATTCCTACAGGATGAAAAATACGTTTCCACGATTTTTTTAAGTTGGCACTGGCTGGCAAATACTTATGTAAAGCCGAATTTCCGTAAGTCGAGTATTATGTAAGTCGGGGAGTTCCTGTATACTGTACTTGTATGTTCAGATCTGTGCATTATTTTTATTGTTGATTTTGTGGTGCATCAGCATCTTAGGCCACATTCTTGGTTGGTTAGTTGGTTTGGTTGACTGATTATTGTTGGGATTTAGGCACATCAGTGAATTAGGCCATGTTGCACCACATTGTATATTATGTCTCTATAAGTGTGTGTTCCTGGGCTTATGCAAATGTTATGTGGGTTGAAAAACCGAGAATAACTTATGGGGGAACCCTACTTCCTCTGTCAGCGCCTCCGTAGCCTGGTGGGTAGGAGCAGCAGTGTGTAGTACACGCTTCTTGATTAGACCGAGGTTTGAGCCCATGACCACCAAATACGGAGGATGTGGGAAGGTCAGGAATGATCGTTGCATATCCCCTGGAGCAATATGGCCTTAGTTGCTAATGCTCCTAAAAACCAAATAACAACTCCCTCTGCCTGAGATTAGTTAACTATAGCCTCAGTTGAAGAGGTCATTTAGAAATTTCTCTGTGTGTCAATATTATGGGCTATAGCTGCTTGCTCATTTTGACTGAGTTTGATTCCCATTTTTTTTTTTTTTTTTTTTTGAAAGAACAAAATTGTACTTTGATTTTGCCAGAAAAAGTTATAACCTGTAATCATAAATATTCCAACATTACTTAAAAGAAAAAATGTTAGATAAATCCAGTTGGTAATAGTATATCAAATGGTAAACCTATATTTTCATGTAATTCTATATTATAATATATTACATAAATATGCATAGTATGCAGTATATGTAATAAGTTAATGTAATTGTATGAATATAATGTGTTGTTTTTTGGATTAGGTGACTGTTGCAGAAGTATATATTTAAAATATTATTAACACTTGAGGGTTTAATATGTGTGTCTGTTCCTAACACTCTACAATTAATAATTTTAGGAAATATCCTTATTCTAGTGTAAATATTTTGAGAAAGAGAGGCAAGCTATGTGTGTCGGAGCTTCTTATTTCTGTTAGGCTGTCATATTATGACTACAGATCAAGCCCTTTTGATGTGGCCCTTCATATGATCAGTTTGAAATCTTAACTATCTGTATTATGCTACTACAGACTGACTTCTGTTCTTTACTATAGCAGCCTTTTTTTTTTTGTGCACCCCTTTTTTATCTCAGACAAACTTTTAATTTCTTACCAATTCATTTGTGTTCTTACTTGGTCACTTCTTGCCATTCATTGTTAACTGTAGTTTTAATAATGAATCTATCCATTTTCCCTTTTAATTGCATTCTCCTGTTTTTTCTATATGAGGTAATATACTCCATTACCTCCTATGTATATAGGAGGTAATTTTTCTACATTACCTCCTATATCCACACACACACACCCATACACACATACAGTGAAACTTCTCCTAACGGACATCTCTCTACAACTGACATTTTCAAATTCCCCAACTCTCCTCTATTGGTTTTAACATGCTTTCAGCTTCTGTCTAGTGGACATTCTCTGTAACGGACGTGGACAGGCAATCTGCACTGTTTCGTTTAGATTAGCACTTAATTTGATCTCCCCATAACGGACAGCTGGCGAGCTCACGGCCCTTTTTCTAGGAACGTTCCTTCCATGTATTGCCTCAATCGTGTGTTTATTTTCTATTTCCGATTCTCTGAATTTTATCAAGGTTTACGTCGCGGTTCTAAACCCTTTTTCAAGAATTTTAAGGCACCTGTAAAACTTCTGATGAATTCGGTGTGTGCAGGGGAGGGAAATTTTGTCGGCCTTTCATCTTTTGAGTTTCAGTTTTCAGTGTCGTGTGAAGTGCACAATGTCTTCTCATAGACATTTAACTTTAAAAGATAAAGTCGAACTCATTAATGCGTACGATCGGCAAAAAAATAGTGTTCGCAATCTCGCTGCAAAATTCAAAATCGGGAAGACACTGGTAAGCGACATCCTAAAGAAAAAAAATGAACTGCTCAAACAACTTTGGCAACACGTAAATGATCAGGTTCAAAAATCATTCCTGAAAACTGTTGAACTTCAAATTGACAATGTTACGTAGGAGTGGTTTTGTCGCGCACATGCTAAAAAAATTCCCATTAATGGGCCTATTATTAGGGAAAAGGCTTTGGATATTGCGAAATCTATTGGAGTAAATGAGTTCAAAGCTTCTGTGGGATGGCTAGACAAGTTCAAAACTCGGCATAAAATTTCTTGGAAAACCGTAAGTGGTGAAGGTGGATCTGTTGATACTGGGGTTGTTACAGAGTGGACCATCAAATTGGAAGATTTATGTCGTGATTTTGAAGCTAAGGATATTTACAACTGTGACGAAACAGGGTTGTTTTTTAAAGCTCTTCCTGAAAAAACAATGAGTCTAAAAAACGAAAAGTGCCAGGGTGGAAAAATTTCTAAGGAACACTTGACTGTACTGTTGTGTACAAATATGCTGGGAGACTTTGAACAACCTCTTGTTATAGGAAAACCACAAAATCCTCATTGTTTCAAGGGCATAAAGTTGAATCTTTTGAATGTTGACTGGAAGTCTAATAAAAAAGCGTGGATGACACTAGATATCATGAGCGAATGGATAAGTCACTTTAACCAAAACATGATTCGTCAAAACAGAAAAATTATTCTTTTCATGGATAATGCTGCATCTCACCTGCACATTGAATTGTATCATTCAAGTCGTTTTTCTGCCACCAAACACATCTGCAGAGTGTCAGCCCTTGGATCAAGGGATAATAAAAAATTTTAAACTTCACTACAGAAAACGTGTTTTAAGACATCTCATTGCAAACATGAATGATGTAACATGTGCGAGTTACCTTGCAAAGAAACTCAGCATCCTAGATGCAATTCAGTGGATTTCCTCTTCAGTAAACGCAATTAGAAAACAAACTGTCTTGAACTGTTTTGTAAAGTCTGGCTTCTCAAATGCAAAAATTGAAGTTGTGAACAGCAATGTGGAGCACCAGGAAGAACAAGAACTTCAACATCTATTGATAATGTACGATACTTCCGCTACAAGTGACCCTGGCTACAAATATATAGACTCAAACCTCACTACAGAAGATGGTACTCTAGATATCAACGACATTATCATCGATATTTTTCAAGAAGTTCCTCATGAGGATGAAGAAATGGAAGGAGGTCATTCTGTCGAAGAACATATTAACGACGAACCACTGATGAAAATAGAAGAAGCGCTCATACAAATCAATCGTTTAAAAATGTTTTTTGCTACTGAAGAAGATACTGAAGGACTTTCAATGGTTTCTTCACTCCAAACGAATGTTGAAAACAAAATTATCAGCCGGAAGAAGGTGCAGAAGAAAATAAGTGATTACTGTATGTATTTTTCTTAAGATAAAGTCATAATATGCATAGCACAATTGTATGTATATTATTTACAAAAATATTGTGCAAAATCTGTATATAATTTAATTTAATTTTACATTAAACGTTTAATGATTTTTCTTTCTTTCTTTTTTTTTTCTCCCTCAGACTTCTTTAGCAGACACTTCTCTGTAACGGACACATTCTCGTTCCCTATGGCTGTCCGTTAAAGGGAAGTTTCACTGTATATATATAAAACATTCATTCTGACTATTATTGTGTTTTATGCAAGTGCACAAACCCACCAAAGGCACAATATAGTTTCCATTACTACTGTGTTGCAATGTCACACTGAAGGTCAGTGCATCATTGAAACATGACATAGGCCATAAACTTATGGCTGAATTCAAATATGGAGAACCAGTATGTGCATATACCAGTTCTCAGTATGATGGACGATAAATAAAATGAGAATTACAATAAACAGTATTTGGGATAAGAAATTTTGGTATAATTTTGTCATCAGTAAGTGAAAATTGCAAATAAAAGGAGATTAAATAGCTTTTAAATCTCATTTTCATTCATAACTTTTAAGTTACTCCAGCAAATGATGGATTAGCTCCATTTTTTGTCCCAAGTACATGGACAAGTTTATCATGATTTTAGTTTTAACTTTCATTTGATATATATTTCACATCATGTTGGCAACAGTTACATGCTCATATATTGGACTATTTTTTTAACCATTGGCACTTTTCCCATAGTGCTTTTAATTTTTATTTCTTAACCTAACTGGATCTTAAGTAAACCATGTGGATCTAAAAAACAAACATGAATTTCTCTAACTTTTTTTTAAGAAAAGGTCTTTTAACAATAATTAAGTATTGTTACTCAAAAAAAAAAAAAAATGTTAGGCTAAATTCTGTGATCTGTTATAAAGGGAGTGATTTTCATTTATTGTTGGCTTGTTTCCTTTCTTAATGTAAAACATTTTAGAATTTTTTTTTTTTTTTTTTTTTTTTTTTTTTTTACTAAGGTGTTGCTTTTGATGGAGATCCAGAAGGGAAGACAACTGGAATTATCCGTAGAAGTGGAAAGGTAAAAATGCTAGAGGATGCAATTTGGGGTAAGTAGCCGTACTTTTTAGTTGAATTTTTAAAAACTATAAAGGATGATCTGTATAAGACCTTTTGTTATGTAATATATATAACTTTTATTTATTTAATTTTAATTTAATTTTTAATTCACTTCTATTGAAGGGGATTATTTATTTTTAATAAAATGTTTTTATACTTGTATCTCCAATTATCGTAATTATCACACTGTCATAATTACTATAATTTTTAAAATTCATAATTATAGCAATTTAATAAGAGTGTTTAAAGACTATTTAATCACTGTTCTTTGACAAAAAAAGCACTTTCCTTTGTATATTTCATGTTCATGCATCTCCTTATTCATGCATGTTGATGTTCATCTTTAGGAAAGGAGGATATTGATTTTGATCAGTACTTCCCAATTCATATTGGCATTGCTCATACACGATGGGCTACCCATGGTGCTCCTAGTGATCTTAACAGCCATCCTCAGCGATCTGACAGTACAAATGGTAGGATAATATAAATAATGGCTTTAAAATATATTCACTGTATTGTAATTACTGTTTGATGTTAGCTGTAGAACTTAAATATGGGTGCCTATTAATTTTTATTGGTCATTACAGTGTTTAGTGTGATACATCTTTAAGAAGTAACTAAATATTCTTTTAATTGTAAGATGATACACCACCTGTTGTCATTTTTAAAAGTAACAGCTTAATATTTTTATACTGGAATAACAGAGTTCACTGGAATAGCAGAGTATTTAAAGTATACTGTAGCAGTTGGGATTATAACTTTGAAGATAACAATGCTGTTGTTTTGTTACCTAAATCTAGTGGCACAGCTCTTTTATGCAATACTAATAACAGATCTATTTTTGAAATTTTTTTTGTCTTTTTTTTTTTTTTACAAGGAAATTGTACCTTACCCATTCTGATATTAAGATAGCACTTCATAACATTGTAAATTTTTCATAATGGAACCACTGCAGCTTACAGTAGAGAATTCTCAATGATTTTTTTATATAATTAATAAGAATATATTCATTATTAATAAGAACATATATTCACAATAAAAATAGATATCACATTCATAATCCTATTAGTTTTATATTTATTTTTTTATTTCTTTATATAAGTGTGTGTGTATATACATAAGTGTGTATATACACACACACTTTTAAGGATATAAAGTCTTAAAGACATTTCTTTCTTCATATAAGTGTATGCAGTCTACCTAGTTATATACAGTGAAACTTCCCTTTAACGGATAGCTATGGGGAACGAAAATTTGTCCGTTAGAGAGAAGTGTCCGCTAACAAGAAGTCTGAGGGAGGAAAAAA
Organism: Mastigoproctus giganteus; assembly: GCF_048544385.1. Taxonomy (NCBI): domain Eukaryota; kingdom Metazoa; phylum Arthropoda; class Arachnida; order Uropygi; family Thelyphonidae; genus Mastigoproctus; species Mastigoproctus giganteus. Next base: position 201,863,325 of record NC_143581.1, on the reverse strand, counting down.
AAAAAAAAAAAGAAAGAAAAATCGTTAAACGTTTAATGTAAAATTAAATTAAAATATATACAGATTTTGAACAATATTTTTGTAAATAATATACAATTACATACACAAGAGATAAAGAAAAATCGTTAAACATTAAATTAAATTATATAACAGATTTTGCACAATATTTTTGTAAATAATATACATACAAATTGTGCTATGCATATTATGACTTTATCTTAAGAAAAATAATACAGTAATCACTTATTTTCTTCTGCACTTTCTTCCGGCTGATAATATTGTTTTCAACATTTGTTTGGAGTGAAGAAACCATCGAAAGTCCTTCAGTATCTTCTTCAGCGGCGAAAAACATTTTTAAATGATTGATTTGTATGAGCGCTTCTTTTATTTTCACGGTGGTTTGTTGTTAATATGTTCTTCGACAGAATGACCTCCTTCCATTTCTCCATCCTCATGAGGAACTTCTTGAAAAATATCGATGATAATGTTGTTGATATCTAGAGCACAATCTTCTGTAGTGAGGCTTGAGTCTATGTCTTTGTAGCCAGGGTCACTTGTAGCTGAAGTATCGTACATTATCAATAGATGTTGAATTTATTGTTCTTCTTGGTGCTCCACATTGCTGTTCACAACTTCAATTTTTGCATTTGAGAAGCCAGACTTTACAAAACAGTTCATGACAGTTTGTTTTCTAGTTGCGTTTACTGAAGAGGAAATCTATTGAATCACATCTAGGATGCTGATTTTCTTTGCAAGGTCACTCGCACATGTTACATCATTCATGTTTGCACTGAGATGTCTTGAAACACGTTTTCTGTAGTAAAGTTTAAAATTTTTTATTATCCCTTGATCCAAGGGCTGACACTCTGCAGATGTGTTTGGTGGCAGAAAAACGATTTGAATGTTGGACAATTCAATGTGCAGGTGAGATGCAGCATTATCCATGAAAAGAATAATTTTTCTGTTTTGACGAATCATGTTTTGGTTAAAGTGACTTATCCATTCGCTCATGATATCTCGTGTCATCCACGCTTTTTTATTAGACTTCCAGTCAACATTCAAAAGATTCAACTTTATGCCCTTGAAACAACGAGGATTTTGTGGTTGTTCAAAGTCTCCCAACATATTTGTACACAACAGTACAGTCAAGCGTTCCCTAGAAATTTTTCCACCCTGGCACTTTTCGTTTTTTAGACTCATTGTTTTTTCAGGAAGAGCTTTAAAAAACAACCCTGTTTCGTCACAGTTGTAAATATCCTTAGCTTCAAAATCACAACATAAATCTTCCAATTTGATGGTCCACTCTGTTACAACCCCAGTATCAACAGCTCCACCTTCACCACTTACGGTTTTCCAAGAAATTTTATGCCGAGTTTTGAACTTGTCTAGCCATCCCACAGAAGCATTGAACTCATTTACTCCCATAGATTTCGCAACCTCCGAAGCCTTTCCCTAATAATAGGCCCATTAATGGGAACTTTTCTAGCACGTGCGTGACAAAACCACTCATACGTAACATTGTCAATTTAAAGTCCCACAGTTTTCGGGAATGATTTTTGAAACTGATCATTTCCGTGTTGCCAAAATTGTTTGAGCAGTTCATTTTTTTTCCTTTAGGATGTCGCTTACCTGCATCTTCCCGATTTTGAATTTTGCAGTGAGATTGCGAACACTATTTTTTTTGCCGATCATACGCATTAATGAGTTCGACTTTATCTTTTAAAGTTAAATGTTTATGAGAAGACATTGTGCACTTCACACGACACTGAAGAAAACTGAAACTCAAAAGACGAAAGGCCGACCAAATTCCCCCCCCTTCACACACCGAATTCATCAGAAGTTTTACACGTGCCTTAAAATTCTTGAAAAAGGGTTTAGAACCGCGACGTAAACCTTGATAAAATTCAGAGAATCGGAAATAGAAAATAAACACACGATTGAGGCAATACATGGAAGAAAAGTTTCTAGAAAAAGGGCCGTGAGCTCGCCTGCTGTCCGTTATGGGGAGATCAAATTAAGTGCTAATCTAAACGAAACAGTGCAGATTGCCTGTCCGCATCCGTTACAGAGAATGTCCGCTAGACAGAAGCTGAAAACACGTTAAAACTAATGGAGGTGAGTTGGGGAATTTGAAAATGCCAGTTGTAGAGAGATGTCCATGAAAGAGAGGTGTCCGTTAGGAGAAGTTTCACTGTACATAACTAGGTAAATTGCGCATACCCAGTTGTTTTAAAGGAAGCAGTAAAGGAATATGTTACCCCATTAAGTTTAGTCATGATAACTTCATTACACAAGGGTGATTCCCTTAAATAGGAAAAGTGCTATTGTATTCCAATCCATCAAGTCTGTTCAAAATGCAAAGTGGATAACTACATACGGGATTGCCTGACTCTAGCAGTAAGGAAAATCATGGAGATAGGGATCGAGAATGCAGTATAGGGCATCTAGAAGGGAAACTCAAGGGAATTAATCATAGATTTGTAAAGAGAAAAATCTTATTTAACTAACCTGTTATCAGGTTATTTTTCCTATGTCACAGTTTATTTTTATTTTCCCTACATCCAACTATTAGATGGATGTAGGAAATAACTTTAAAATTGCTTATTTAGACTTCATCAATTGACTCGAACCTTTGTGAGAGATTGCTGTGTACATTGGAACATATTGGGATCAAAGGTGAGATCCTGATTATAGGATGGCTACACGACAGGAACTGGAGTGCTCCAGGAATTGGTGCTTAGACCTCTTCTGTTTCTTATTTTCTTAAATGACAGCAAAGAAAGAATACAAAGAATGATATTAAAATTTGCAGATGATGTGAAAATTGGGAGAGTGATTAGTGATGAGTGTCAAGCAGTGCTGCTTCAGGATGACTTAGACTGGCTTTGGGGGTGGTCTGATAAGACTGTGTTTTAATGCTGCAATTTACAAAGTTTTATACTTAGAAATAACAACTCAAAAATAATTATTCATTTGGAACAGTTGAATTAAAAATAGTTGAGGAAGAAAAGTATTTGGGGGGGGGGGGTTACATACAGACAAATGTAATTCTGTGGTGCAGACAGTAAGGGGGAAAGGCCCATTGTGACCTATTGATGATTTATCAAACAATGACTTATAGCAGTAGGGAAGTTATAATTCCATTGTATGAGGCAGTTGTAGCTAGGTGCTGTTAAGGAAATTTGATTTGGCTTAATAAGGCTAAAATGTAGTAAAATTGGTTCAATGTTCACAGTATTACACTAGAACTAGATGGCATAAATTCAAACCAAGGGTGGGGTAGAATTATAGAACTTGCTGGCTAGTTTCCTTTAGCCAGCAAGTTGTTGATCAGTGGAATAAGTTGCTTCCCATTTTGGGGAAATTCAAAGGCCTTTTGGATCATACATGCAGGAAGAGGAAAACACATGTGGCAGTTCATGTGTGGCTATGTTTTTTTTATTTTTTATTTTTTTATTTGGCTGATGCAACAAAAGGTTCTGGCTTCCTTGTACTGTATAGCCGATACTAACACTGCTAACTGTTTTAAATAAATTAAAAAGAAAAATGTATAACTTTAGAAACATGTATAATGTGGCTATGTGATAATTTTTTTTTTTTTTTCCAAAGAATAGTGCTAATCCTAGTACTACTAACAGTACAAATAAAAAAAATAAAAAAAATTAAGGTTCATAGTTGTAAAATAGCTATTTTTTAAGAATTTGTTTTGTAAAATCATCTCATTTTTATTTTTTAGAAAAATTCATTTATCACACTCCCAAGAATACCTTTTGTAAGTAGAGCCCATTATCACAAACAACAATAAAAGCAATTTCTCTTACTTGTTTTCAATCTTGGGGAACTGATTGTAGAAGATATATGTTGCTGAAACCATTGATCCCTCAAGGCCATGAAAGAAAATTTGTTATTGGAAATAAAACCAAGTATCTGAAATCAAACTTCTGATTTCTCACTATCAGCAAATAATGTTCTGTGCAGGCATGTGGCTTTGATGTTTGTTGGATCAGTACATATGTATTAATTGCGGAACTTGTGAAATAATGGCAATGCAGCAAAGGACATCAGAGTTTTGCTAAGTTACATGAAATCTCCATATATCAGTAATGTACAATAGATGTTTTGCTGATGGGTTTGTCAGGCCAGGTGTCATCACTGGCAGGGTTTGAGATCAAATACTGATATAAACATTATGAAGTGGTTAAGTAAGGAATATTGGAAAAGTGTGGGCAACACACACACACACACACACACACACACACACACACACACACACTAGAATTAAATTATACATTTTACATTAAATGACAGTTGTCTAAATGTATTTTTTCTGGCTGTAAAATTATAGGAGCACTTTGTAGAAAACAATTAATTATATAATATTTTTATTAGTCTCAGAATCAAGCAACAGTTTATGTATTCTTTTATCCTTATTTTGAATACTGAATTTCAGTCTAGTACAGTGCTTCTCACCTTTTATCATTCATGGACCACTTCAAGCATTCTTTACTTACCATAAACGGACCACTGGGTAGGGTTTCTTTACATCTATGAAAAAATTAGTATTGGGTTGACGTTTCAAAAATCCTGTTTTTAGATGCTTATCCATGTTGTTCAGTATACTATACTGAGTATAAGGCTGATATTAAATTCCTAAAATAAATAATCCAATCTCAAACAAAATATCACTTATTAATTAAATATAATTAAAAATATACTAAAAAAAACTCACCGAACATATACAATCAAATATTCACTACAAATTTTAATAGTTATTCTTGCATGCTAGTTTTGTGAAAATGTAAAAAATATTTTATGAATACACAAAAACAAATCCAATACATATTACATGCCCAGAAGCTGGTGATCTACTGTGACAGAAAAGCTTGTGGCCTCACCAACAGTGTGCTGGCAACACACAATGTCTTACATTGTAAGATTTACATTCCAATCAGGAAGTATTACAATGTGAGGGATACCTTTTTACAATGTAAGGGATACCTCTTGATTTGCGACAACAAAGTAAACAGTTGATTGCCAATTTTAATTTTATTTGTGATTATATTATATATACTTACAATAAAATTTACTTTCCCACGGACCACCTGCAACCAACTCATGGACCACTAGTGGTCTGTGGACCACAAGTTGAGAAACACTGGTCTATGAAAATATTTAGACTAGAAATTTTATTACTGGGCATTTAGATTACTCATGTTTACATATACTTGTTAGAACTTGACACTGGATTACAAATATCTTCACTTCAGTATACTTTAATCATTATATTTCCTAACATGTTTAGCAAATATGATGCTGTTTTCAAGAAACCAACTGAAAAATTTATTATTTTAGTCATGTTTTGAGAAATTCAGTTTTTTTAGATGTCTTTTTTTTTTGTTTAACTTTCAGAATTTGTCGTTGTTCATAATGGAATAATTACCAATTATAAAGATGTTAAGAAGTTCTTGGTGAGTACTAACTCTGTATGTATTCCATTTTAAGTTTCATATTAAACATACAGCCACCAAACCTATTTATAAATATTATCATATACCAAATCCACTGAGGATACCAATCTCACTTTTACTGGCATCAATATTTTTGAAAACAATTTTTTTATCTTCTTATTCTTTAAAATATAAAGCTGCTCTTTTAGGTTTAGAATTAATTCTAAGTAAAATTATTAGTAATACCAAAAAAGGTTGGACTATTTCAAATAGTTTTCCTCAGGAGATGCCTTACTAGAGAAACCAATCCTAAATGGATTACAGGAACTCCCCGACTTGCGTAATACTCAACTTATGGAAATTCGACTTTATGTACTAACCGGTACAAACTTAAAAAAATCGTGCAAACATAGTTTGCATCCCATAGGAATAAATGGCGGTATCATGGAAATATAATGTGAACTCAATAACACATTGTTTTTTATTTTTTGTAATTCGTTCCAAATCCTTGGAAGTTGAAAATTTCACTATATTACTAAGCTATTTATCTCTCTAAAATATCATATTTATAATGAAAATTGCACTACACTTTCATCATTATATGTTCCATTATAAGAATCAATTTTGAATGCCTTTGTGATATTTTTCTAAAGCATGTTTCTGGAGGTCACGAACAAAAAACAATTCCAGTTAATTGGACTTTTCTATTAGTGCATCTAATTATAAACGGGTAGTGAACTCAATCTTATTGCATTTGCGATAATACTGATAACTGCAATTTTGTGGGTTTTTACACTATTATGGTGAAATGTGTTCTCCTTCACTGAAATCTTCAATCATATAAAAAACAAATTTTCAGAAACTTCTCTTCATTCCTGTTTACGTATTACAATGATGAAGGGAAAGTGACCAACGAAAAGTACAAGTGCTGGCAGTGCCAGGAAACGAAACAAAATTGATTTATAAATGAAAATGATTAAGAAGTACGAAGCAGGACAAAGTTTGTCATCCATTGCAAGGAAATTAGGTCTTACTGCTTCAACAGTGAATACTATTTTAAAGTACAGTGCGCATATAAAAGAACATGTCAAAGGATCAACGCACTTAAGATCAACAATAATCACAAAACAGCATTCAGGTGCTATATCGAAGATGGAATAGCTGTTAATAATATGAATGGAAAGTCAGATTCAGAAGCGAGTGTCCCTGAGTCTAATGACCATTCAAGCACTATAACCTTGCTGTTTTTGTGCCATAAAATTCCAAATCAAATCAAACCATTCTAGCAAAAGCAACAAGTATTTATAAAAAAAAAGATATATAAAGATATCTTTTTATCTTTATATATCTTTGCCAAGTTCGTGGCAAGCAATGGGTGGTTTTAATAGGTTCAAGCATCGCACTGGTTTCCATAATGTTAAAATATGCAGTGAAGTCGCCAATTCCAATTCTGCAGCTACAGAGAAATTTTGTGATATGTTGGAAAAAACGATTGATGAAGGTGTTCATCAATCGTTTTTTCACAGCACAGCAAATTTTTAACGTTAACGAGACTGCTCTATATTGGAAAAAAATGTCGGATCAAACATACATTGCCAAAGAGGAAAATACAATGCCAGGTTTCAAGGCATCAAAAGATAGGGCCATCCTCTTGCTTGGGGCTAATGCAGCGGGAGATTACAGATTAAAATCACTGCTTGTGTACCATTCTGGAAATCCTCGTGTATTTAAGGGCATCAATAAAGCCATCCTGTCCGTGCATTTCCGATCGAACCAGAGAGCATGGATAACAGTATCTCTTTGAGGATTCGTTTAAATGCTGCTTCATTCCTGAGGTTGAAAAATATTGTAAAGACAGTGACGTTCCTTTCAGGATTTTGATTCTATTAGATAATGCTCCTGGACATCCTACGCATCTAGATGATTTCAATTCGAACATGAGAGTCATCTTTCTACTGCCAAACACAACTTCACTCATCCAACCTATGGATCGGGGTGTTATTTAGAATTTAAAAGCATACTATTTACGCACAACATTTGTTCAGGCATTATCTGCAGTAGACGATGAGAAAAATTTTATGTTTAGAGACTTTTGGAAATCTTACACTATTTACCACACCATCTTAAACATTAATAAGGCCTGGGCGAAAATTACTAAAAATTGTTTAAACGGTGCATGGAACAAAATATGCCCATGGCACATAAAAGACTTTGAAGGATTTGAAAAAGACGAATCATACGAAGAGGTTACAGATAAGATTGTAAAGGTTGCAGAGCTACTTCAGTGGAGGTCGATGCCAAAGACGTGGGGGAGTTAATAGAGGAAGAAGAGAAGGAATTATCTAACGAAGAACTTACTGACTTGCAGGCAGCGATAGTGGACAAAGCTCAAGAAGAACCAAATGAGGAGCTTGAGATGCTTCATCACCAGAGAGATGGCGATGGCATTTTGTGAAATTGCATCGGCAATGGCGAGGTTTGAGAAGATGGATCCTGACAGCGAACGATTCTTAAAAGTTAACAGAGGGGTGAATGATATGCTTGCTTGCTACAAAGAAACCTATGATGAAAAGAAAAAAGCCACCGTCCAGTCATCCATTAATATGTTCTCTCCTAAGGTTGAGCAGCCGACCCCTTCTAAATCTCCACAGCCTCAACCTCCGCAGTGGTGTACTTATCAGCTGAAGACATCGATTCTGGAAACAATGCTTGAGAGATAAAACTTTCTGACCTTATGCCTGTCTCCTCTCTTTTTCGTAATTTTATAATTTTGAAATTATTTTAAATTGCATGCTTTTGTAATTTTTCCTGCGCATGAGATAAAAAATTGAATAAATACAATAAATAATTCTATTTACATGTTCGTTGAACATTTATTTTTTGATTCAATCAATTCAGCGAGCACAATTGCGAATGCTGCACAAGCATGGGCAAAATTCCGATTTATGTAGCGTTCTGTGGAACGCAACCCTTACGTAAGTCGGGGAGTTCCTGTACGTGGTTAAGCGTATAGCTGCTAAATAGTTTTATATAGATCATTCTATAAAATTAGAGCCAAAGGAGATTATTAATTTATGATTTTGAGCTTAAAATGTTATATGAATATAATATATTATATGAGTATAACATATGGGAATATAAGCCTTTCTCAAGTTGCAGAGTTGTAAGCATTTAAAGTTATTTACATGGCTATTGCTGAAGGTGGGTAAATGAAAAAGAAATTACAGAATTTAGCAAAGGGTTTTGAATAAACAGATTATTAATGATAATGGAAGGACAGACCCATGCTTGCAAAATTGATTGTAATTTTTAAATATCAAGATGATTTTCCTTAACACAGCACAGATTAGTTGTTTAAACAGTGGGTGCAAGTGACACTTCAAACATTTGTTGGATTTCTTTGGGTAGCCATCTTGAGGAATCCCCTCAAGTAGGATTTTATTTATAGAATAGATGGGTGGACTTTGTCTTATATAACAAGACAACATGATTGATGCTCTTAAAGCAGCTTCAGCTTCTTTTTTATTTTGGAATCTACAAACCATTACGGGATCTGATAAGCAACATTTCCCAAAAGGCTCTTCATGTTCTCAGGCTAGTGGATTTGTTTTGTATGAGGAAATATTATAGCTTTCAGTTACTCTCATATGCCTGCTGACAGGTTTCTGTCATTTTAATAATCATACAGGCAATATATATTACTTATATGTAATATGTTTCTCATTTTAAATTTGGAATTTAGCGATAAGTTTACTCAGGTAAGCTTATCACATAAATGAACTGTTCATATGATAAGTCATTTCAGTCTATTTGTTATTTAATGATGTTAAGTAATAAAACTGTTTTTTCTTGTATCATGTACTTATATTTTTTAAAAAATTACAGGTTAATAAAGGATGTGAATTTGAATCTGAAACAGATACCGAAGTTATATCAAAACTTATTAAAATGCTACATGATCATCATCCTGATGTCTCGTTTCGTGAGCTAGTGGAGCAGGTCATTCAACAACTGGTATGTACCCCATATTTTAAGTTTTAATGCCCAAGTAATACTTTTAGGTGTGCAAATATATATATATTAGAAAGCTTTGTTTGCACTGCAGAAATTGTGTCTAATTATATGCACGAAATTGAAAAAAATTTAGAACATTTAGTATTATTAATAACATTAAATTGCACTGTAATTTTTTTAATCATGCAAGATTTTGTCATATCAAAGATAAAAATTCCAAAAGTCATAAACAACTTGGAACATTAAGTTGAGTACTATATGCTTCAAAACTTAAATTTTCAAATTTAAAACCCACTTTACACTGGGTTGGTAGATGAACATTGTAGTAGTATTCGTGACTTGCTTATTCAATAACATTTTTGCTTGAAAATGCTGAAAGTATTTTCAAGCAAAAAATTTAATTTTGAAAATTAAATTTTTTGCTTTTAAATTTATTGAGGTATAAGTAGTTTTCTGGCCCATTTCCCTTTGAAATCATTTTAAAGTATTCCAGTCTGACTGTTCTTAATGCTGTGAAAATAATAACTTTTGTTCACATATTTGTGTCTACCATAATTGTAGGTTCTTTGATGGAATTTTCGTTTGCAAATATTAAAATATTAGCAACTGAAGTTTCATATTTGCTGCTTATGTAAAAGTACTAATTATTTATTTATTTGAACTTTCATGACAAACCATTTTATAATTTCAGGAAGGTGCTTTTGCTTTAGTTTTCAAGAGCTGGCGGTATCCTGGTCAATGTGTTGCCACAAGGTAAAAGTATTTGTTGCTTTTAACTTGGCATACTTTATTTTATAACACGAATTTGGGGAGATGTAAATGACGTTGGTGTTCTTATTATTTAGAAACATAGTGCAGCCATTTGATTATTTATCAGCAGTTATTTTGGTCCATATTACTCAAGTTCTGCTGAAGTACCCGAAGTACATCATATTTATTCATTCTTGCAGTATTTATTTTTAACAAAAAATTATGAATTTTCATGTTTGGATGAGATATACACAACACTCCATTGTTAGAAGCTAAATTATAATATAGCCTTGTATAACTGTTTTCCTGCTTCAATAATAATATTTTAAAAATAGATTATAAAACATTTCAAATAAAAATAAACATTAATATTTTGGCTCTAGTTGGTAAGGTGAATGTCCTTAGACTTAAACCTAAGTCTAAGGAAATTCAACAAGAAAGCTTTTGGTGAATTTTCATGGACTCTTATTTATGTTTATCTTTAAAATTATAACAAATTCTTGCCTCAACTACAATGAACAAATACAGGCAACCCCTGTATAACACAGTACTTCTACAACACGGTTTCACTCTAACATGATTGATAAATTGTGGCAATCCTTGCGCAACACGGTACTTATATAACAGTTTCACTCTAACATGGTTAAAGAATTGTGGAAAACCTTGCATATCATGGTATTTGAGCTGTTGTGTGGAAAAAACCCTGCTATTATGTTGGATGTAATTTTTCAACATTTCCATTCATTTTTGTGAATCCCCGCTGTTGACTTGCTAGTCATTATGCAAAAAAAAAAAAAAAAAAAAAAAATTATTGGGAAATCCCCATGTTAAGTTCTGTGCAGTTGAATTTGTGCTCGTTTTAGACCATAAAAAATTGTGACTTCGAAGCATGCAGTTTGTGACTTAAGTTTTTTGTAAGTAATTTTGGCTTTTATTTGACCATTTATAAATTTTTCCGGGTATGTATTACTTAACTTTGTTCTTAAGAACCGTATTGGAATAATTTCTTTGTTGTGAATTAAATTCCAGCTCCAAATTATGCCTAAAGGAACTTAGGCATAATTTCGGTAACTGCCGATTTATTTAAAGAATGGTTTCTAAATTGTTTTGTGCCAGCTGTGGAACACTATTTAAAGTGGAAAAATCTACATTTCGGATTTATTACCATTGGATAATGCATCAGGCCATCCAAAAGATTTAAGTCATCCAAACGAAGTAATGTTCCTACCACCTAATACAATTTCTTTAATTCAGCTAGTAGATAAAGTCATTATATATACCTTTTAAAATTCTACATCAAAAAATCATTACAATGGATTTTGGAAATAAGTGATTCCAAATCTGTGGAGGCATGGAAACATTTTTCAATTCTGGACTGTATCAGAATTATTGCTCAAAGAAGTAAAACCATCAACATTTAAATGTACTTTGGAAAAAATGTATGGCCAGAGTCAGTTCATTCAGAAAATATGGTTAAACTTGTAGAAAATGGAATCGGTGCGATAGTAGAACTTGCAAAGCCGGTAGGAGGGTTAGGTTTTGATGATATCACTACTGAAGACATTCAAGGATTTCTGGTAGCAAAAGAGGCTGGCGAAGCAGATTTGGTGGAAATGGCATTGGAGGTAAACCAAATCAATTCACGGGATGACAGCGCAGATAAATTCTGAAGTACCAAATTTTACATGGGAAGGCTTTAAAACTTTATAAACTTAGCCGAGCAAGTAGAATCTTATTTTTTGAATGCAGATCCTTCAACTGAAAGGAGCACAAAGTTCAAAAGGGAGCTTGAAAAATTCTTAGCTCCATACCATGAAATTTACAAAGATGTAGCAAACAAACTCAGATTACTGATTTTTTAAAGAGAGCAGTAGAAACACAAAATCTAGATTCTGCAGAAGAAAGTTCAAAAGGTGAAGATATTCTGCAACAGAGAAAACGTTCTCATTTTATTGTGCTTATCTGTGATGAAGAGGAAGAAGATTAAATGAACATACATTATCTAACATATGTATCACAGTTTTTAAGACGTTGTGTTCAGTTATTACTATTTTTAATAAAAATAAAGTTTCCAATAGTTATAAAAAAAATTATGTATTTTTGTTAGCTTTTGGAACATAATCCCCCTTTTTTTACTGGTTCTTAGTCCCATATAACACAGTTTCGCACTACATGAGATTTATAGGAACCTAACTACCCTGTTATACGAAGGTTACCTATAATGCCATAGCAACACAAAGCTTTTTAATCCTTTGTATTGATTAGCTTCAATTATGTTAGTTTTTATTAATTAATAAATATAGAAACAAGGCCCTCATAATATATAGCTACAAATTGACTAAATTTATTTGCTGATAAAATCAACAAATCAGATGCATTGCTCATTCTTGAATAATGCATCCCATCAAGGGGACTAGTGTAGGCCTGAAGTCATTTTGTTCCAAATATAGATTCTGTTTTGCAGAATATGTAATTTAATCTTTACATTATGATGTAAAGTATGAATGAAGTATTTTATCAACAGAATAAATAGTAAGCTGAAATTTACCAGCTTTCAACTTTTCAACTTCACATTTAAAAAAAAAAATTAAATTTGTCTCTCATATTTTGTTAAGATATGCTTGTTGTGTATAGGGCCCCCTCTCTTTCTCTCTCTCGTAATGTTTTATGTTACATAGAGATTGAAATGTGGTCTGTTTGTGTTAATCTCAGTCACTTTATTCCAATAATAATAGGGAAATATTAGCACAAAAAGTATATGGATATGATAGAATTATTTTTTGTTTTTAATTAAGGTTTTTAAAGTTTTATTATATGTGGTATAACTGGAAATTTTATATAACTTTTAAAATTTGTGGTTATGAACCTTTTTTAAGTTTGTAGTTATGAACCTCAAAACTTGTATTTAAATTAATTTGAAAATAGTTTTATATATTAACTTCTATATTGAAATTCAATACAAAAATCTTGCATTTTTATATTGAATTTTAAGTTCTAAAATTTCAAAAATAGCTGGAACCCTCAATCACCAAAATTTTGAAGATAAGTTTTGATGCTTTGTGCACATTCATAGTAATAAACCTTAGAATTGGATATTTATAATTAAATTTTTAGATTTGTGCAGAATTACATCCTGTTAGATCTACATGGTTCTTTATTCAGTAACTTATAATTCATATTTTCTGATTACAACTTGATAATTATTAGAAGATTATTATTGTTATATTAGTGTTATCATTGGCATTAGTAGAGGCATATGATGCAAGAAAGCAAGCTTATACAGCATCAGTCAAAAAAAAAACTTCTCATTTCACCCACCCATTCACTCCAAAAGTTTGTCTAGTTCTGCCTTGAATTTATTTAAGCTGTCAACTTCCCCTCAGGTGCATAATATGAGCAAGAAGAAGAATCCCATCAGCAGTGTGCTTGCTCAAATGATTCAAGGCCTTCTACATCTCAATCAGATCATCTCAAGTGCCTAGCCTCCAGACACTGCAATTTGCAGAACTTAAGCCTTTATTGGTAAGAGAAACCCTTTGTTCCACTCACCAGTCTCGTTTCTCTCCTCTGTACTCGTTCCAGCACTGATTATTATGAATATTAGAGTATTGCCTCTGATTAGTATCATTATCCTAAAAAATGTTTTTTGTTGTAAATGAAAATATAAACACTTTAGGCAATGATACTTAGAAATTGAAAAATATGAATTAATAATAATATAGTGAAGAAAAGCATTCAATGATATATATGATTTCATCAAATCTCCATTCTGCTTTCTTGTTAAAGTTAATGTTTTACTTTAACTTACATTTCAATAAACATGGCAGGCTCAATATCTGTTCAAATGTAAAGAAACTTGGCACTACTAGATTAGATTTCTTTATAGATTTTTATATTGACTAGAATATATTAGAAAGTGCCAGTTATATGGCAAGCTGAGTAATTAGTGAATAAAAAAATAAACTAGTAGTAACTGTAGCAACAAATTTTTATATTTTTACTGGTAACAGCTTTTTATATTAAATCTATAAAATTTTGATTGATATAGAAGACTTTACTTAAGAATGATTTTTGACAGATATGAGCATCTCATTCCTTTTAAGCTTGCTGATATCATTTTCCCATTAGAAATAGGGCATTTGTTTCTTCATGAAAATGCTCTTTGGTAAGCTTTCTGTTATAATATGAAGACTTCTCCATGACAGTATAGTGGTTTTACCATTTGTCACTTATTTTGGCTAGGTCTGAGTTTCTTTTCATAGACTGGAGGAATTTCTAAGGGCTTCTTCAATGGTTAGTCAATCTTAATCAGAGGGAGTAGGATATGAGTTATTCCCAGTTTTTAAACTTGCACAACATACAAATTGGCCTGTGAATGCACACTTGTATAGAGATAATCTATAGTGACATAATATGGTCTAACTTGCTGATTTGCCTAAAAATCAACAGCAATGAAGGCTGTTATCTGTTATTATAGCTCTTATTTGGTTTTCAGTTCATTTCACTTATTTAAAATAAAAAAAACTTGGAGATTATGAAAGACAGAGTATTTGAGGTAAGTGCACACCCAAAGATCTTGGCATCTCTTCATTTCTTATGATTTTTATAGGTCACAATTTCAAGGTATTTAAATCCCTTTGTTTTCTTTTGTAGAAAACAAATATGAAAAATATTAAATATGAAAAAATAATTTTTTCATATTTAATTCAAAAATAATTTTAAATTCACATTGTTTAATATTTTATTTTAATTTTATAGACGTGGAAGCCCATTATTAGTTGGCATCAAAAGCAAAACCCATTTAGCAACAGATTATATACCTGTTCTATATAGCAAAGGTAAGAGAAACAACTAATTTGAACTTTTAAAGTTGAAATTATAATAATTATAATAACTTTCATTTGTGTAACAAAAGTGATAAAGAATGATAAAAGGTAAAATAAAAAAACACATTTTGACATGGAATTCCAATGCTATTTGGTTAAAATTTATTCATGCTGTTGTGTCATTTTAGATGGTGATGGAGAGCTTGCAATTAATGGTGATAGGTGTTATCATTGAATTCTGCAGAGCTTGCTGTGGTACAAATATAAAATGCTTTGAAACTAATCTTGCTTTAAACTTAAAAATGAATAGATAATATGTTAAATTCTTTTCTCTACTAGTTTTAAAATATATGAATTAAGAAATTATATAAGAATGTTGGTTAATAAAATGTTAACTTATTAATGAGATATTTTTAATTATTTTAAAATTTTGAATTATTGCCAATAAATTAAGAATGTCTAAGGAAAAATAGATTTTAATATGTGGTAAATTTGTCATTGAATACTCTTCATTATGCTTGGTGCATTATTTCTGCATTGATTTTGGTACAGTATTTTGCTTTCGGCGTTGCTCATTCTAATAACTGTTGCTTTTCTCTTCTTAATTGTGCATTACTTTTTCGCTAATACCTGCTTTATAAAACTTTTTTCTTTTTTTTTTACACAGAAATGTGAACATTTTAACAACAGTTGCACATCGCTGCTCTAATATAAAATCAAAGAAATATAAACAATTATTTATGATGTTAAAACATTTCTAATCTTTCCTTTTCCTATTTTATTTTCTTGCATGAACTATTTTCATTCCTGACACCTGTTCTCCCTCAGAATCAGAGAACAAGCAGAATCAAGGTATCTTCACCTGTCTTTTGTTTTGTTTTGTTTTTCTTTCTTTAAATTTAGTTTGGAATTCTTTATCAGGGTTTCTTGTCTATTACTTCTTTACCACAGTATTGTGATTTAGTAATGGACAGAGTTATTATTTATTAAATAACAAAAAATATACATGTGATATTTTATATTTAATTAAATTAGTAATGATGCAGTTACTTTATTTTCATCTCTTGTCTGTTGTGTTTATTCTATAATGTGCACAAGTGTGTAAAGTTTGCTCCTAAAGCTCTGTACCATATTTATGCACTAAAAGCTAATTCTACTATTGCATGTATTTGTTAAAACTGCTTTTCTGTAAAGTCTAATATTTCAAGTATGTGTATCTTATCTGTTCAATCAACTTTTAATAGGCATTCTTTTTATAAGCTGAATAGATGTTATCATTGCTTGTCTTGTTGCACTGTTTTCTTGCATGCTGATTCGTCATATATCTTCTGTTGCACGCTTTCCTTGTTCTTCAGAGAGCACCAGTGGAACAGGTACTGTTTTTTTCTTTTTAATGTGCAATTTTATAAGTTAACAGAAAAATATAATAACACTGTTTAAACAGCTAAATTAAAATTAAGATTATTAAAATTTAATAACTGTTTAAACATTTTAATTAAATTAATTTTTTAAATTTAATAAGTGTTTCATGGAAAATTTTATCTTTTAATACTTTAGTGTAGGTTTTCTCAACACAATCTATTTTCTTATATCTTGAAATAAATTAGTTTTTAGTTTAAAAAAGATTACATGATTTCATGCATATAAATTCTAAAAGAGAAAATTAACCGTAATATTCATAATATATAATGACACTAAATACCTTAGCAATGTAAACCTAAAAAAGTACTGTTTAATGTTAGAGTGTAAGGAGATGAAGCTGATAATACTTAGATACTTTTATTTAGCTAATTCATAAATTTGTTCATGATCCATAGAACTCTCAAGCGACTTGTGATAGCATATCGAGAAAGAATTATGTATATATCAGCAATATTCTGTAACCATTTATTAGACTAATATTTTGTAAAAATATTTTTTCTGATATTTTATTAGGTATACATAATAAGTATACATAATAATATTATTATTATGTATACATCCACACATAATATTATTATTATGTATACATCCACACATAATATTATTATGCATGTAGGGCAAAAATATTAAAATCTTGCTTAAATACAAAGTTGGGTACCTTATTCACTTAGGGCAACTTACATTTGCTGCCCTTAGTGAACATAGACTCCCCTAGTTTTTTGTTGGTGTCAGCCGATGTTATTCTATTCTTGTTGCATTGCGGATGCAGTTCTGATGTATTTGGAATGCATGGCTACAAGATCTGTGAGTCTGATTCATAGTTTTGTGAAGTCGAAAGTTTGCTATACAAAATCTTTAATGATTCCCTCTCTCTCTCTCTTTCGACAGAAATCCAAATGCAAAATCTCTGCTGACCATGGTGTTGAACGGTGAGGAACATTATCATCAGTCCATCAGTGTGGAATTTGTCTGTGAAGGACTATGAAAAATAACAGATCCCAGTGTATTGGTGTTCAGTCCTGCTGAAATGTGTGGTTGCTATTGCATTTTCATTTTACACGAAAGCATGAAATGTTTTAGCTTGTAAAGATAGGCAGAAGATGTTTTGTTTTCTTTGAAGAAAATGGCATCACACTTTCTGCCTATAAAACAATACGTCATTGGCCTCTTCTTCACTGAAAATCTAACCTAATCTATGGATGTTTGTGCATCAGACTGTATCTGACATTAAATTTAGGGCTTTTACATCTAAGTTTGAGGACATTTGAATTTTCTGAACCCCAAACATGAAGGTTATGTTGGTTCACCATTCCCAGCACATGGAAAGTTTCCTCTTTGGTGAACAGGACATGTTATAGAAAGTGATGATGTTACCAACAGCAAATGCTAAGTGGTAGCATTCAAGGAATTAATCGTGGTACCTACTAAACGTTTCATACCTATTAAGAAATATTCTTCAAGGTATAGGCCTAAATGGTTGTTAAAAGAACTAATGAGACTTGTGGCAGAGAAGAAAAATGCATGGGATGCATATAAATTATCAGGCAACACAGAAGCCTATGGTAGATATAAGCTAGTCTGTAATCAAGTCACAAAGAGATTAGGCAAGCAAAGGCAGATTATGAGAAATCTTTGCCAAAGGATGCTAAGAAAAACAGCAAGGATTTCTTTACTTATACAAACTCTAAAAGCAAAGGAATGAATCAGATTGGTCCACTTGATATCGATGGTTTTACTGTTGATGATCCTGCTCAGATAGCAAACACACTTAATGAGTATTTTGCATCTACATTCACACGTCAGGAGTTATTAAGGAAGGAAAATGCCAGAAGGTTATCAAATTGTAGCAGGGTGCTTAATGATTTTGTAATAACTGAGAGTAAAGTGGAGGAGAAATTGTTGAAGTTAAACATAAGAAAGGCACCAGGGTGGATAGGATCTATCCAGATATATTAAATGAGGTGGCAAAGGAACTAAGCAGACCCTTAGCCATAATTATGAGAGCATCTTTGGGCTCAGGGAAGGTTCTCACGGACAGGAGATGTGCAAATGTATCCCCAATTCACAAAGAGGGATCGAAGGGTGACACGAGTAATTACAGACTAGTTAGTTTAACTTCTGTTCCGGGTAAAATAATGGAGTCACTGGTTAAAGATGCATTGCAGGATCATCTAGTTGAGACTGCAGCAATAATTCAGGCACAGCATGGGTTTGTTAAGGGAAAGTCTTGTCTGACAAATTTGATTGGATACTATGATGTGGTTACAAAAGAACTGGATGCAAAAATTAATTTTGATATCATATACTTGGATTTCAGGAAAGCTTTTGACACTGTTGTGCAGGGAAGACTACTGTACAAATTGGAGCAGTGTGGCATTGGAGGCAAATTGCTGCTATGGATAAAAGGATGGTTGAGTGGGAGAAGACAGAGGGTGGTAATCAATGGGTGCTGCTCTTCATGGACTAATGTTATTAGTGGAGTCCAAAGGGTTCAGTGTTGGGCCCACTGTTGTTTTGTATATTTATCAATGATATTGATGAAGGTATATCAGGCTTAGTGTTGAAGTTTGCAGATGATACAAAGGTTGGCAGGGTTGTTAATGACAGTAATGGCAGTGTGCTACTGCAACAGGATGTAGAAAATTTGGGCAGATGGGCTGAGAAGTAGCAGCTGAAGTTTAACCATGACAAATGCAAAGTACTGCATATGGGTAGAAGTAATCCCAGAGGAACATACCAACTGTGTGGTACTACACTTAGGGTGGTAGAAAATGAAAAAGATCTGGGAGTAATTGAGCAGTCAGATATGAAATTTTCTGAGCAATGCAGATAGGCTACAAGAGCAGGTCATGGGATTTTGTCAATGATATACAGGAATTTTGCTAGCAGGGAAAAGGAGGTGATTATCCCTTTGTATAAGGCAATGGTAAGGCCACGCCTTGAGTACTGCATACAGGTCTGGAGGCCTCATTTTAGGAAGGATGTAGATTTGCTTCAGTGTGTATAGAGAAGGACAAGAAGATTGGTGAGGGGAATGAAGGGATCCTCTTACCAAGAGAGGCTTAAGTTCTGCAAATTGCAGCTGCTGGAGACTAGGCACCTGCGAGGTGATCTGGTCGAGGTGTATAAGGCCTTGAATGGGTTGAGCACGCTGAATTCTGATGGGATTCTTCCACTTGCTCAGATTACGAACCTAAGGGGGGCATAAATTCAAATTGGGGAAAGACAGCTGTAGAATAGATGTGCGAAAATTTGCCTTTATCCAGCAGGTGGTTAATTGCTGGAACAAACTTCCATCTGTCGTTGTGGAAGTTGATAGCTTAAATAAATTCAAGGAGGAAATGGATAAACATTTAAAGTGAATAGTTGTATGAATTTTTTTTTTTTTTTTGGTTGATGCTACATAAGCTCATATGCTTGCTTTCTTGCATCACATGCCTCTATTACTAGTGTTTGTCTTCATCAGTTTGGTCCAAAATGTCTATAGTAAAAAGTATTCACTTAAGATTTTCATCTGAGTGCAGTACCTGCACATGCTGAACCTTCTAGACACACAGATGTCATCACTTAATTTTCTGGTTGCG
This sequence comes from Mastigoproctus giganteus, assembly GCF_048544385.1. Taxonomy (NCBI): domain Eukaryota; kingdom Metazoa; phylum Arthropoda; class Arachnida; order Uropygi; family Thelyphonidae; genus Mastigoproctus; species Mastigoproctus giganteus. The sequence goes on along the minus strand of NC_143581.1, from coordinate 201,843,282 downwards.
CTCCTGATCAATTTTTTGGACTGTGTAGAAAAGACTCACGTATTTGTTCTGCCACTTCATCACTAGTGCCTGGATGACCAAACCTTTTCTCCACACTGAATACTGCTGATTGCGTTGAATTTTGTATAATAATTTTTAATGCTTCTTTGAAGGAGGATTATTTCTGTAGTGTATGTGGAACTTTCTCTGAGTTTGCATAACTGATTTTGTTTTTATGAACCATTCAACACATTGCATTTTTTTCCTGCAGTATTGCCATTTTCATTTTATTCTATCCTATCCACCAACCCATTTCCTTCTGTCATGTTTTTTTGTTATTTGGTTTTTAGGAGCATTAGCAACTAAGGCCATATTGCTCTGGGATATGCGGTGGTCATTTACTGACCTTTCCACATCTTCCGTATTTGGTGGTGACGGGCTCGAACCCCGTCTAATCAAGAAGCGTGTGCTACGCATGGCTGCTCCTTCCCACCTGGCTACGGAGGCGCCTCCTTCTGTCATGTGTAGTTCAACAATTAAGACATAATGAAATAGCACAGATCATTTATAAACACCTGTATAATAGATTTAAATATGAATAGTTTGATGGAGTTGAACTTTCGTTCAGGTGCCGTCCTACATAAGATACTATACATATGAATAGTTTAGACATATGTCATTTTCTTTTCTCAGTGAAATGTTAATTGGAGTAGAATAGAACAGGCAAATTTGAGCAACTATAACTTTCTAGTTTTTAAACAGATTTTGATAACATAAATCAGTTTTTAATTTTATGATTAATTGAAGTTTTGTTTCTAAAAATACTGCAGAGCAAAGGAATACATCTGAATTTATACCACTGATCTTGGAAATGAAAAATTGATCTGCTATTTGACCATGGTAGTAGTAGTAGTAGTAGTAGTGGCATATGATGCAAGAAAGCAAGTGTATGAGCTTATGCAGCATCAGCCAAAAAAACAAACAAACAAAAGTGCCTCCGTAGTCTGGTGGGCATGAGCAGCAGTGCGTAGCACACACTTCTTGATTAGACCAGAGTTCGAGCCCTTGACCACCAAATACATAGGATGCGGAAAGGTCAGGGAATGACCACCGCATATCCCCGGAGCAATATGGCCTTAGTTGCTAATGCTCCTTAAAAAAAAAAAACCAAATAACAAATAACAAGGCAAAAAAAAAAAAAAAAAATTCACACAACCATTCCCTCTAAATATTTGTCCAGTTCCTCCTTAACTTTATTTAACCTATCAACTTCCACAATGACTGCTGGAAATTTGTTCCAGCAATTAACCACCTGGTGGCTAAAGGCAAATTTCCGAACATCTATTCTACATCTGTCTTTCCTTAATTTGAATTTATGCCCCCTTAGGTTCATAATCTGAACAAGTGGAAGGATCCCATCAGAATTCAGCATGCTCAACCCATTCAAGGCCTTATACACCTCAGTCAGATCACTGCGCAGGTGCCTAGTCTCCAGCCATTGCAATTTGCAGAATTTAAACTTCTCTTGGTAAGAGGATCCCTTCATTCTCCTCACCAATCTTGTTGCCCTTCTCTGTACATGCTCAAGTAAATCTGCATCCTTCCTAAAATGAGGCCTGCAGACCTCTACGCAGTACTCAAGGCATGGCCTGACCATTGCCTTATACAGAGGGACAATCACCTCCTTTTCCCTACTAGCAAAATTCCTGTATATTATTGATAAAACCCCATGACTGCCCTGGCAGCCTCTCTGCATTGCTCAGAAAACTTCATATCTGACTGCACAATTACTCCCAGGTCTTTTTCATTTTCTACCACCTTAAGTGTAGTACCACACAGTTGGTACGTTTCTCTGGGGTTACTTCTACCCATATGCAGTACTTTGCATTTGTCATGGTTAAACTTCAGTTGCCACTTTTCAGCTCATCTGCCCAAATTATCTAGATCCTGTTGCAGTAGCACACCGCCATTACTGTCATTAACAACCCTGCCAACCTTTGTATCATCTGCAAACTTCAACACTAAGCCTGATATACCTTCATTAATATTATTGATAAATATGCAAAACAACAGTGGACCCAATGCTGAACCCTTTGGACTCCACTAATAACATTAGTCCATGAAGAGCAGCACCCATTGATTACCACCCTCTGTCTTCTCCCACTCAACCATCCTTTTATCCATTGTAGCAACTTACCTTTAATACCATTCTGCTCCAATTTGTACAGTAGTCCTCCATGCACAACAGTGTCAAAAGCTTTTCTGAAATCCAAGTATATGATATCAAAATTATTTTTTGCATCCAGTTCCTTTGTAACCACATCATAATATCCTATCAAATTTGTCAGACAAGACTTTCCCTTAACAAACCCATGCTGTGTCTGAATTACTGCAGCAATCTTGTCTAGATGATCCTGCATTGCATCTTTAACCAGTGACTCCATTATTTTACCCAGAACAGAAGTTAAAACTAACTGGTCTGTAATTACTCGTGTCACCCTTCGATCCCCCTTTGTGAATTGGGGATACATTTGCACATCTCCAGTCCATGGGGACCTCCCCTGAGTTCAAGGATACTCTCATAATTATGGCTAAGGGTTTGCTTACTTCCTTTGCCACCTCCTTTAATATAACTGGATAGATCCCATCCACCTCAGGTGCCTTTCTTATGTTTAACTTCAATAATTTCTTCTCCACTTTGCTCTCAGTTATTACAAAATCATTAAGTATCCTGCTACAATTTGATAACCTTCTGGCATTTTAAAATCTTAATAACTCCTCATGTGTGAATGTAGATGCAAAATACTCATTCAGTTTGTTTGCTATCAGTAGCCTATATAGTAACAGCCTAAATAGTAACCTAGGCTGTTTGAACTAGCTCACTGACATTATATTTTTTCTGTTGCTTTTTGATCATTATACACTGCCATTTTCAAAAGTCTGTTTTAGGTGATACCAAATGAGAAATAAAGAGTCCTGTTAAACAGAATTAAAGTTTGTGATGAAAAGACACAAAATGATTTATGTGATTAAGAGAATAGTAATATATTAAAAAAAGGAAGGTATACTATGTCTATGGGTTAGAAAGATTTAAGTTTAGATGTAAGATAATTAAAGAAGGTCAGATAAAAATGTTGAATGGTTTTTGCAGTGGCTGCAAGCGAAGAGTGCAAAACCGAATTTATTATTCATTATTACAATTGTACATTATATGCAACTATTCCATTTACTAAGTGTACTTAATTAGCTCTTACTCAACTTTTTATTTCTATATTTTTAGTTAAAACTGCACAGGAGAGATGTAGATATAGATCTTAAGAATGTTAGTTACTTTAAGAAAAATTTAAATTGTAAATATTATCAGTAACCAGAGCTGATTATTACAAAGATAAATTTAATCAATTTAGTGCAAACATGTTGCATCCTTCCTAAAATGAGGCCTGCAGACCTCTACGCAGTACTCATGCATCTTACTGTTTACAATAAAATAAAATATCAAAAAATCATTGGAAAGAAACAGTTTGTTTATACTCAGGAACAATTATACATCAGGAAAAGAATTTTTTTTTTTTTAGTAGCAATATGTAGTGCTGAGTGAACAGCTGGCCTGTATTTTGCAACAAATTTAACTTCAAACATGATTTTTTCTCCAGCCTATTTGTGTGTTAAATTACAATGATATAAAGATATTTCAGTGGAAAAAGGTTTGAAAAATATAGACAGTATTTGTATTATTCATTATTACAATTGTAATTTTAAGACAAATTTCTAATTTGGATGATTTAACTTTTTTACTCTGTCTGAATTTACATTTGCATGACAGAAAGATAATACAATCATTACCAATGGCAATGTTTCAACATACCATCCCCCTTTAATTTTTGGAACAAGAACAATCATGTTAAACAGTCTAATACAAATTTTATATGCATTCTTAATTTAATTATTTATCTCACTTTTAAAGTAATATTTTTTTCGTAACTGTCTTAGAGAGAGAGAAAGAGGGGGGTTGGGAAGGGGTAGAAAAACATTGAAAGAATGTGCATTGTGGATATCTTTGCATGATCAAATTTTTTATTGACCTTCATTTAACTTGACAGAGTTGTTAAGGATATATATATATATATATATATTAGATGCTTTTAAATTCCTTGCTTATTTGTTTCAAGGCCTTCTACTTTTCACCAAAGAAGAAAATCAAAAATAGTTCAATTATGAGTTTAGTCACATCACCACTACAACCTAGCTAAAAACTGGAATGAAATTGGGGTCAAGGTTTCGCAGAGAACTGTCAATGTGCCATTTAGCTGTATATGTAAAACACCTATTCCAAACTAGTTTGTGTTGATATGTGCACTGTGTGTGTGTGTATGTGACTCAAAATATACAAATAAATGTATAGATAAGCATATATTTTTTTATCAGACACACACACACACACACACACACACACACACACACACACACACATTTAGCAATAATAAATGAAATTAAGAATGTAATTTGTTGTATTTTCATAAATACATATACAGTTATGTAAAAATATAAAAAGTATTGATAATTCATGAAATATAACATTATATGTAAGAACATTACATATTATACAGTTATGTTAAAGTTGCATCTAAAATGTTTATCATGAATGATTTGGTTTCAATGTGACTAATAAAGTATAGACCTAACAGAAGTTATATGTACTTCTTAAAGATAGTTATTTTAAAAGCTATTATTATCAAAGAAAATCAGATGTAATATTGAATGGAAACAGATTTTAAAAGTTAACTGCTTTTTGGATATTTATTAATTGTAATTAAGATTAAGATTACAATTGTAATTAATTGTAAATCAGATAGGAAACAATCAGAAAAATTGTTAATTTGTTCATACTATAACTGTAAAAACATGGTGAGGAGGTGAAATACATACATTATTACTAAGAGATTGTTTAAGTAACTATTTTTTTTAAATTTTATTTTGTTTCTAGAATATGAAATAGAAATTTTTTTTTTTGCTCGAACTTTTAAAGTGTGTGTGTGTGTGTGTGTGTGTGTGTGTGTGTGTGAGAATTCCATACATTTATTACCAATTTATGTTTCATCATCTTAGTTAGTCACAAAATGTATAGTTTTCACCTAAGGAACAATTCCATCTTGGAAGTTCACACCTCCTTGACATAATGAAAGTAACTGGCTAATAAGTTGTTTGGTCGGAAATAGATATTGGTCTCTGTAATATTGATTCCTGTTGTTCAAAACTGCCACAATAGAGGCAGCTTTAAACAGCAAAAATTGTTTTTTAAAAAGTGCCTTTATTAAAAGAAATCTCTATTTTATTTACTGGTATATGTCTTTTATTATTAATATGATTATTAAACTGATTTTAAAAATCTGTTACAAACATAATGTTTAATTAAGCCTCATTTTCATGTTAATTTTGTTTTCTTGTTGCAAAATTTTTTTTATCCCTTTACTTATTTATCATTTCTATATATGGGTGTGTACAGATTCTTGCTTCTTTTGAAGTAAGTGTTGAATCATATAATTGCATCATGTAATTTCATTAGTATTTAATATATTTTGAGGTACTATTTGACTTTAGAGTACTCTTTAAATAATATGAAGCATCTAATTATATCTTATTTTAAAACTATATATATATTTTTTATTTTATCCTTTGTGCTCCAAGTTCTTTAAAAATTATGTGCCAGTAAAAGTGTCGCACATAAAAAAGTAATATAAGAAAGTTTAAATTTTGTTGTTAGATCATCGTCCTCGCCAGGCAGCCAATTTGCCATCAAATTCTGTAAAGCCACAAGGTATCCAGCGTTCAGATTCCACTACAGAATTTCATCCTGTTGGAGAAGAAAAAGAAGTTGAATATTTCTTTGCATCTGATGCAAGGTATTTATATTTTTTCCCTCTGCTCTTTTAAAATAATAAAAAGAAAATAAAAAAAATTTTAAATTATCTTATTTGTTGAGTTTTGAGTTTAGAATTCTTTAATTTTAATTCTTCAGTGCAATTATTGAGCATACCAATCGTGTGATTTTCTTGGAAGATGATGATGTAGCTGCAGTAATGGATGGAAGTAAGTGTTTTGTTTTAGTTACAAATAAAATAATTGTATTTATTTATTTAAATTAAAATAATCTTGTAAAAGATGAAGTAGAAATAATATTTGGTTGTTCTTAAAATTCTGTTAGAAATCTTCTTCACATAATGCAAATTTTATAATACTTTACAAAAAATAGTATAAAGCTGTAATAATATAATATCATAGTAAAAAAACTAGTTGTTTATTTTTCTACTAATTAATTAAAATATACATGTTAATCTAGTTAATTTCTTGCAGATCTTACAATCCATAGGCTTAAAAGAACTCTAGATGAATCAACAGCTAGAGAAATAATTACCTTAAAAATGGAAATTCAACAAATAATGAAAGGTATTTAATATTATATTTAAAATTCAATGTGAAACAAAACACCTCCTGCAGTTTGTATAATGTAAACTATTTTTATTCGTATTGTCAGAGCTTCTAGTTAATTATTGTATTTAGTATACTTTTTACCATTGAGATCATTATTGCCTCTAAGAATAAATTTACTTTTAAAAAGCCATTATTGTTCATTTGTTATAATCACCCATTATTCCATCCCCCTCTTTTGTTTATTCATCTTATTTTGTTTATTGTTTCAGTGCCACCTCTAAAACTTTTATCAACTCTATATTGAATTCAGATTTATTCCTTGAGTCTTTCTGAGAAACTATAATGCCAGAATAGTAAGCTATTCCCAAAGGAATTACCAAATGTTACTTGCAGGGTTTTGTTAAAGGATGCCTGTTATCATAACTGCTGTTGGGAAGTCTGAGTTTGTAACCAGATGCTAATCTTATTATTCCTACAAATATATATATAGTAAAATGGTGGCTAAAGATAAACAGTGAGTGTAATGAAATTAGTCTTAATATTGGAAACATGATGCAAAGAAATAAAGTTTTTATACAGCACCAACCAAAAAAAAAAAAAATTCCCACTTCATTTACTATTTCTGCTAATAATTTATCCACACCTTTAAATTTATTCAAACTATCCACTTCCGCAACACTAGATGGAAGTTTATTGCAACAGTCAGTTACTCTTTGGTTGAATTCAAATATCTCTACACCTATCTGCAACCAACCTTTTTTAAATTTAGATTTATGTTCCTTTGTGTGTGTCATCTGAGAAAAAGTAAAGTTGCCATCAGCATTATTTTACTTAACCCTTTTAAAGCCATATACACTTCAATTAGGTCACCATGCAGATATGTCAAATTTCCAGCAATAGAATTTACAGAACGCCAGTCTTTCTTGGTAAGAATATTCTTTTATGTTAGCTAATCTTGTTGCTCATCTCTGCATCCTTTCCAACAGATCTGTGTCCTTCTTGAGTTTATGAATTTCCAAATCTGTATGTAGTATTCCAGACATGGCCTAACCATTGCTTTATACAATGAGATAATCACCTCTTTATCCTTGCTGCCAAAGTTCCTGTATATCTTTGACAGAATCAATGGGCTTTTCTAGCAGTCTGTTTGCACTTCTCAGAGAATTTCATGTTGTACAATTATATGTTGGTCTCTTTCCTTATCCTTGAGTTTGGTGCTACTCAAATAGTATGTTATTTTGGGATTAATACAGTCCCAAATTACTGTTGCCTAAATGCAGTATTTTGCATTTATCCTCAGTTGCTACTTTAACAGTTAACCACTGTTTCTTCCTTTGTATCATCAGCAAACTTACACATCACACATGGAATACCTACATAAGTATCATGTATGATATTTTTAAAAATAATAATAATTTCAACACCAACCCCTGTTGAAACCTATTCATTACATTAGTTCTTTTTTTCTTACTACTTAACTATTCCATTAGCTGTAGGAGTAACTTGCCCTTAATGCTATTGTAATATTTTGGATTGAATTGACAGAGATGCTTTATGTTAAGCATAAAGTTGCATGATGGGACAGAAGCATTTAAAATGCATCCTGAAAGTTGCAAAGATTTCAACAGAACTTTTATACTGTGTTTCATCTGACAGATGATAAAGTTTGTTGATATCTTGTAGGAATCATTGGAATATTTCCCTCAGAAGGGCTCAACATCATTTATTACAGCTATATATGTTACCTACTGGCTATGAATCTCATGGGACCTTGGATTCTTAAGGTTCTGTTTGAAATAAACAAGAAAGCTTATGACATCTATCATGAGTTTGTTGCAGTTTGTGGTGACTCTTCACTTTTTTGATAGCACAATTTGCAAGTGGGTTCATGAATTTAAAGATGTCAGACAAGCTATTTAAGATGAGCCAGTCTGCCAGATCTTGCTTATAACAAACACTTGGAAGTGCAATTAGTCTGGAGCAACTGATCATGAAGAACAAACAATCGCCAATTGTTATTTGTTTTTTGTTTTTTTTTTTTTGTTTTTTTAGGAGCATTAGCAACTAAGGCCATATTGCTCTGGGGATATGCGGTGGTCATTCCCTGACCTTTCCGCATCCTCCATATTTGGTGGCTCACGGGCTCGAACCCTGGCCTAATCAAGAAACGTGTGCTACGCACTGCTGCTCCTGCCCACCTGGCTATGGAGGTGCCAATTGACAATTGAAGACATTTATGCAAGGATAGTCCATTTCATAGAACAGCTTTTTTCATTATCCATGAAAATTTTGGGATGTCACAGGTGTTTGCGCATGCCAATTTATGTAGAAGTTGGATGCTGATGGAAAAGCATGTTCGATTTGTTGCATGTTGAGCCCTATTGACATCACAAGGCAGATCAAGAGCATTTCTGAGCAGGGCAGTCATCTTGGATGAGTCTATTGTCCTTAGTACAGTAGTATAGTCACCATGGATGAGTCTATTGTCCTTAGTAAAGTCCAGAAGTAAAAAGATAATCCAAACAATAGAAACATGTCTCCAACACCAAAAAAAATTTCAGATGGTTATATCGGTTAACAGTGTTCTGTATGCAGTTTTTTGGGATAAGGAAGGGTTGATCCTGTAACATGCTATTCTAAAAGGATTAACAATAACTGAACAGTTTTATAAGACACATCATGCAGTTTGTGGTTGAGCAACCTCAACCTCATCTGGCAACATACAGCTTCATCTTGCACCTAAACAGTGTACTACTTCACTAGGCCAACCTCATCATGGAATTTCTATATGATAAGGGGGATTTAAACACTTCCATCCCTGATATTCTTCAGATCTGGCTCCATTGGACATCTGGCTGTTTCATAAACTGACAGATGGAATTCAGAGTCAATCCAAAAACAGTTTGAAAAGCAGTGTTATGAGGGGTGTGGGGAGCATAACATGTCTCCAAAGAAGACTTTGGATGGTGTTATCAGAACTAGATACAGATGTGGGAATCTCCATCTAAACAAAGAGGAAGACTCTCTTAAAAACTATGCACATTAGCAAAGCCTTATTTATTTTTTATAGGATTATTATGTAGTATTAATCTTATGAAATATTACTATGTAATGATTCATATTAGAAATAAACAGAGGATTTCTCGACTACATCTTTTAAATATATTAAATTAAAGAAGTAAATATACTTATGGGGTCTTTAATTAAGCTTCAGATCAGTTTTGTTGGTAGTTAATCTGTAAGCCATTAATATTTTTATTGGTAAATAACATTCTTATAGTACATTGATAAACTTATTTCAATTTTTTTTTCCCAGGTAATTATAGCTCTTTTATGCAGAAAGAAATTTTTGAACAACCTGAATCAGTAATTAACACTATGCGTGGACGAGTAAATTTTGATAGTGACACGGTGGTACTTGGTGGTATTAAAGACTATATTCCTGAAATCAAGCGGTGTAGGAGGCTCCTGTTAATAGGGTGTGGCACCAGTTATCACAGTGCTATAGCTGTAAGTTAAATGAGAAGAAATGCTCTTTTGATAGCTACTAATAATGCTTATCTGTAATATTTTGCAATATTCTGTTTTTTAATTTCAGACAAGACAAATTTTAGAAGAATTAACGGAATTGCCTGTAATGGTAGAACTAGCAAGTGACTTTTTAGACCGAAATACTCCCATTTTCCGTGATGATGTCTGTTTCTTTATTTCTCAATCAGGTATGTAAATATTTTGAAAAATAAAATATACTCTGCAAATGTAATGATGCAGGATAGAATACTACATATATAAAGTTTCATATGAAACTGCTTTGTTAAAAATATCAAATAAAATGTTTAATTAGGTGATTAAAGAATGTAAGCACTACATACACTATGGTCATAAGTAATAAGCTATGTTATCAGTACTTATGTAATTTTGTAAATATATATACTTTTAATCTCTTTAGAAATATTCAGTGATCTGTAAGTATATATAGAGTATATTATGTTTTTTATTTCATATCCTTATTAATAATTTCACAAGAATTGTACAAAAAAGAAAAGTGCACAATGCACCAACTTATATAAAATTACTGATATTTGCTAATTAAAGGATAAAAGTTAAGGACAGGAGTAAAACACTGCTCTGCAGCCTTTCAAACCATAGATGTTAATCTGCATTTCAGTATTTTGGTGTCAAGTTCCCTGAATACTGATTGCAATTCTTTTGTGCAAATCATTTCATTGCAAACTAACTGACAAAAGTTTTATGCATTATAACTACTATTGGAATTCCTTAAGATGGATCAGTCTTGTTTGCATCTTGTCTTAATTAAAGCAACAATAACTTTTCAGCCTCTATAGATGTAGTATGTCTATTCTTTTCTCTTAATCAATTGCCACAGACTCAACTTTCTGAATATTCTCTCAAAGTAATTCATTCCATCAAGGACTTTGGCATAATGGTTAAACTCAGTTATACTGCAGCAAATCAAATTACCTAAATTTAGTAAAATGCCCCGCCTACCTTACTCTGATGCTATTTGAGACTGGAATTTTAATCTCCTAAGATGTTCAAGTTTGTAGGTGTTATTTGCAACAGCAAACTTCAACAGTCATCTTAATTGTTCTTAATTGTTTCAATTGCTACACATTTGCCATCATTTTTTGTAATGTATGCCTCATGATCTGGTTGTTCAGCTCAAAATTTGTCATCACACCATATGTTCTCTTCTGCATGGTGGCAGGTCTACAACAGCTAGAACTCTATCACATCTCCACTCTGTCTAGCCCACTCCATCAGTCCATGATATCATACCTGTCAGTCTCTATCAAACTATCCAATATTCAAATTCTCCCTCTTCCTCTTAGTCTCTTGTCCATCACAACCCTTAATCCAGCATTATTTTTACTGTCTTACCCGTGCAGTGCAGTTCTAGGGAAAAAAAAAAAAAAACTACTTGAAATGTGATGTTTGAAAATTAGTTTTTTGGGATAATATATAAAATGAGATAATAGGTAATATGAGATAACATGAGATAATAGGTAATATGAGATAACATGAGATAATAGATAATATGAGACAACATGAGATAATATATAAAACTATATGGTAAAACATTTTAAAAACTCTACAGACATTTTAAACGTTAATTATTTGTATGATTTTAGTATGTGTTTATATTTCTTGAAACTTTCAAAATCCTGCAGTGATGCTTTTCTAGAGCATGTCTTACAATACCAAACTGTTTCTTTTCAGTGCCACCGAAAATCCCAGTATGCTGATTGTATTTCAAAAAAAACAAAGAGTCCATATCTCAGAAACTGTTTGCAATAAAAAATGTTTTTCATGTAATATATACATTAAAATTTTATTTGAACACATGGAACATATACATTGCAGTTATGCAAACAGTATATGATAATGTTAATATTTTATGTCATATTAATGAATAAAATTTATATTTATATATAAATATATACAGGTAGACCGTCACTAATCCGCCAGTGTTGGGAACTGTAGGGTGCCAGATTAGTGAGTTTGCCAGATCACCGGTGGTTAGATTAGCACATACAGTTTACCCTCATCCTACCTTTTAACACATTGACTGCCAAGCTAGTTTAAGAAAAAAATTCCACAGGGGCCAAAAAATATTTAGCAAACAACTTGATTAGTAATTCTAAAATAAATATTGTAATGTCAGTGATGTCGTTTTTTCGCTAAAATATCAAAAAAAGAGTTTTTTTTTTTTTTTTTTTTTTTTTTTGTGTCGGTTACTTTATTATAGCCCAGTAGGTTACTTTATTTCTTGAGAAGCCATGTCGGCCACACATGTGATGCTATTATGGCATACATACGAAGGTCGTTTGTGATTAGTTTATTGCACGCACGGCGAGCGCTGCAATAAAACTAATTGCGATAAAATAAACTCTCAAATGTCACAAAAGTTTTGTCAATATTATTGGAGATTTTATGAAAACAAGTTCATTTGTGCACTTTATAATTCATCATAGTGTGTTGTTAAAAAAAAAAAAAAAAAAAACTGAGAAAAATTGCTGGAATTTACAACTAAGCAGAGTTAAACTTCTCACAGACACGCCATTGTCGAGTTTTTTCAGAAGTTCAACTTTACCTGTTATGGACAATGTACAGTGTTTGCGCTTTACACCACTAGAAGCACTTCCTTTTTGCATTGGAACCATGGCTGGGACTAAATGTAAGGAGGTTATAATAATAAATGCAGAAAAACAAGAAGGAATGGCTTGCCAGTGTTTACAGGTTCATGCCAACAGCTGATGGTGCAACCAATGCCAACGAAACAGTAGCAGCAGGTCAGTGCGCTGACCCGGGAAATTTGAAATTATGTTCGCGGAAATTATGTCTGAATTAGCGGGGGAACCGGATTACTGGTAGCCGGGATATGATGGTCGACCTGTGCATATATATATATATGTGTGTGTGTATATATATATATATATATATATATATACATAAAATAATATTTATAAAGATACATTGTGCGCAATACTGCAAAGGTAATCCATTGTAGATCTATTTTCATGATCGTTCACAACTGTCATTAGCATTAGCATTAGTAGAGGCATATGATGCAAGAAAGCAAGCTTATTCAGCATCAGCCAAAAAAAAAAAAAAACACACACACCACTCCCATTTCACCCCTCCGTTCATTCGAAATACCTGTCCAGTTGAGCTTTAAATTTGTTTAGGCTATCAACTTCAACAACAAGTGATGGAAGTCGGTTCCACCAACCAACCACCCGCTGGTCAAAGGCAAATTTCCGCACATCTATCCGACATCCATCCTTCCTCAATTTGAATTTATGCCCTCTGAGGTGATTATTCTGAGCAAGATGAAGAATCCCATTGGCATTGAGCATGCTCAAACCATTCAAAGCCTTATACACCTCTATCAGATAACCTCGCCGGTGCCTAGTCTCCAGACTCTGTAATTTGCAAAACTTAAGCCTTTCTTCGTAAGAGCAACCCTTTGTTCCATTCACTAATCTTGTTGCCCTTCTCTGTACCCGTTCCAGCAGCTCTACATCCTTCTTGAAATGAGGCCTCCAGACCTGTATACAGTACTCAAGATGTGGCCTAACCATTGCCTTATACAAGGGAATAATCACCTCCTTATCCCTGCTAGAAAAATTCCTGTATATCATTGACAAGACACCATGAGCTACTCTTGCAGCTCGTCTGCACTGCTCAGAGAACTTCATATCTGCCTGCACAATTACACCCAGGTCGTTTTCATTCTCCACCGCTGTCAGTGTAGTACCGCAGAGTTGATACGTTGCTCTGGGGTTACTGTTTCCCATATGTAGTACTTTACATTTTTCAATGTTAAACTTCATTTGCCACCTCTCAGCCCATCTGTTCAACCTTTCCAGATCCTGTTGCAGCAGCATAGCGTCAGTAGTGTCCTTAACAACCCTGCCAACCTTTGTATCATCTGCAAACTTGGACATTAAACTTGATATCCCATCATCAATATCATTCATAAACACCGAAAACAACAACAGACCCAACACTGAACCCTGAGGAACTCCACTAATAACATTAGTCCACGTTGAGCAGTGTCCATTGATTACCACTCTGTCTTCTGCCACTCAACCATCCCCTTATCCATAGCAGCAATTTGCCTCCAATGCCACACTGCTCCAATTTGTGCAGCAGTCTTCCATGTGCAACAGTATCAAAAGCCTTTCTAAGATCCAAATATATAATATCAAAGTTATTCCCTGCATCCAGTTCTTTTGTGACTACATCATAGTATCCAATCAAATTGGTCAGGCAAGACCTGCCCTTAACAAAACCATGCTGCGTCTGAGCTATAACTGAATTCTTGTCTAGATGATCCTGCAGTGCTTCTTTAACCAGTGCCTCCATTAATTTACCTGGAACAGAAGTTAAACTAACAGGTCTATAATTACTTGTGTCAGCCTTTGATCCTCCTTTGTGAATTGGGGTTACATTTGCACATCTCTAGTCTATGGGTACCTCCCCTGAGTCCAAAGAAGCTCTCATAATTATGGCTAGGGGTTTGCTTACTTCCTTTGCTGCCTCCTTTAATATAACTGGATAGATCCCATCCACCCCAGGTGCCTTTTTTATGTTTATCCTCAACAATCTCTCCTCCACTTTCCTCTCAGTTATTACAAAATCATCCAGCTCACTGCCAATGTTTACTTTACCTACATCATTCTCCTTCCTGAATAACTCCTCATGCATGAATGTAGATGCAAAATACTCATAGATGCAAAATACTCATTATTATTCTCGTTTCTCTCTTGGATGTCGCCTTCTTGTGTTTTGGACAGGATTCACCATGAAGTATGCATTCAGCCTGGTTATTGACCTGTTGCTGTTCTTTCTGAATTTCCTCAATGATCCTATATATGCCAATATGTGCTCTTCCAACTATACACCCCCATCTTCTATGCCAATCCTCAACACTGTTTTGGATGCATGGAATTCCCAGTTGAATGGAATCATATACAGACCATAATGTTGATGGAGCGTGAATTACCATACCATTATGCATATACCATCTAATTCTTCCATATATATATATATACACACACACACACACACACACACACACACACACACACACACACACACACACACACACACACACACACACACACACACACACTTGTCTTCAAATATAATCACTAGCTTCCCTCTGTAAATGTGGCTTCAGAACATTAAATGCTTGTGGTATCACACCAGAAGGAATAAATGCAAAGGCTCACAAATGTCAAAGCAGCAAACTAAATTCCTCATAGTGCCATACTGAGATGCCAGTCCACTTGCTTGAATTTTTCTCCAAACACATTGTCCCAGGTGGGAAAAACAGTCCTTATTAGATACATTAGGGAACTCTCCTTTGGAGACATTTATTGCAGCTGATTTCCAGTTTAGTTAATATGGACTGTGGTCTCAATTCAATTTCATTTTCTTCAGCAAAGTCAGTCATATTTTGAGACAAACATTTATAATTTTTTTTCACTCTTATTCATCAACACATAAACTAAGGGAAGAATTCGGTAGTTTTCATTACCGACGGTGGCATTTACCATATATAATTGATAAAAATTGTGGGCACGGTTTTAAATGTACTATCCATAATCCAATATTGAGCACATGATAGGCATTGAATATTTACTTTTGTTGTAAATAGAAGAATTCTTTCTTCTCCCACTGTAGAATCTTTAAAAATCCCATTTTCTTCTTATTATTATAATAATGAGAAAATGGAATATTTTTTCTGGGGATATTTTTTTCGTGATTTTTTTTCCTCTTACCACTTTCAAAATATCCTGCCAGCATGCCTAATGTACTTGTCAAAGAAATTCATGAAAATACAGCTAATAACAAATACCTGTATAATTACAGTTTTAGTTGTGCTAATGATATTTATGACAAATGTTATGCAGCTGCCAAAATACTTTACTCTAAATCTTTGTATTCTGAAAGTATTCTTATTTCAAGTTTTTTTATCTTTGGCATTTAAATGCTGTACCTATAATTGTTGCTCAAATACCCTAATTGTTGCTCAGATACCCTATACATATACCAAAATTCAACTTGAAAAATTACCAATTAAATACAATACAGTGGTGCCTCGCAGTTCAACTATAATCCGTCCCCGAATTAGAGTCGAATTGCGGGTCAATATTTTCAATATAAGTTTATGGAAAATTGATTAATTTGTTGTCAGAGAGAAATACACAGTATTATTGACTTTACTATATTCTACCATATAACAAACGAAATTACAAAATACATAATGAGTACATACATTTCATTGAGCCTTAGATGTTGGAAGGATGTTTTATTTATCTTGTTCTACCCTTTTTCTTCTCCTTTTGGCTTGAATGGGGATGAGGAACTGATCAAGGGTGGACTGTCTCTCCCTCTTTTTCAAGATAGCCTTGAAGTGGTGCATAGTAGTGTTGTTAAACAAGTCTGTCATTCTAGTTACAACAGCAGTGTTGGGGTGCCATTTTAAACAAGCAGACTACACTTTCTCCCAATGGAATACAATTTATTTAATGGCAGCTGTTGGCATCGGCCCTTTTTCCCTGTCTTCTTCTTCTTCAAGTGAAATTTCCTTTTCTCTCTCTTTTGCTTCCTGTTCGCTGAGTGTTTTGAGTTCTTCCACAGTTGGTTCGTCATCGTGATCCTCCACAAGCTCTTCCACATCAGCCTGATCAACTTCTCCTATGTCGAGGTTCTCCGCCATTGAAATGATTTCTCGCATGGTCGCAGTTGCTTTTGATTCTTCAGCGGCTTGGATTGCATTGTTGTCATCCCCGAAAAAAGGAAGGAACGAGTTTCTTCCATGATTCACGAAGGGTCTTCTGTGTCACTCCCTCCCAGGCAGTTTTAATAAAGGAAATGGCGTGAAGAATATTGAACTCAGTCTTCCAGAACTCCTTCAGTGTCTTATCAGAAGAATGAGTCACGTCAAAAAGCTGTGAAAACAAAGCCTGGTGTAAAGTTTTTTTAAAACAGGCAATTCTTCTTGATCCATGGGTTGGATCAGTGATGTGGTGTTTGGAGGCAAAAACTGGACTTTCATGAAATCAAAGTCAATTTCAAGAATGTTTGCCAAGTCTTGGGGGGGTGGGCACTAGCATTGTCAAGAATCAGCAGTGCTTTCAAAGGTAATTGTTGTCAATGAGGAATTTTTTTACGCTCGGGGGCAAACTCCTCAAAAATCCAATCTTTGAAGACTTTCTGGTCTACCCAGGCTTTTGCATTGGATCTCCACATCACTGGCAGTTTGGACTTGATGATTTTCTTCCCAAAGCAGCGAGGATTTTTAGAGTGGTAAACGAGAAGTGGCTTTACTTTAAAGTCTCCGCTTGCATTTGCTGCCAATAACAAGGTAAGCCTACCTTTCATAGGCTTATGTCCTGGGAGCATCACTTCTTCTTGCGTGATGTATGTTCGATTTGGTAAGTGCTTCCAAAATAACCCAGTTTCGTTCCATTAAAAATTTGCTGTGGCAAGTAGCCTTCCTTCATGATTAAATCTTCAAATTTTTTCAAAAACTCTTCTGCAGACTTTTTATCTGCACTAGCGCTTCCCCATGTCTGAGAACACTATGGACACCTGTTCTACCTTTGAATCTGTGAAAACCACCCATGACTTGCCTTGAATTCATCAGTTTGATCTGAGATACGTCCTGGAATTTTCTTCTGCAATTCTTCAAAAATTAACCTAGCCTTCTCACAGATCATTGCCTGAGTTACTGGACCTCCTTTCATCTGTCTTCTCTAATCCAGGTAAGAAGCAGCTTTTCCATTTCTTTCATTGATTAAAGATCTGTTTCTGTCAGAAATTTTCATTGCTCCAATGAACCCCCTAGCACCTATAATCTTGTCTCTTTGTTGCCAAAAAGTTGCCACGGTTGACCTAGGGACACCATACTCTTGAGCTACATCTGTAATTGTTCTACCTTTCTGCACTTTTTCTATAATTTCTTTCTTCTTTTCTATGCTCAACCAAGTGTTTCTTTCCTGAATTATTCCGCTGTTCACTTCTCTTTGGACCCATTGTCAAATTTCACTCAAAAAATAAATAACTGCCAAAGCACAATTTTTTTACTTTTTTGGACCCATTATCAAATTTCACTCAAAAAATAAATAACTGCCAAAGCACAATTTTTTACTTTATGAGAAATGCAGAATTATAAATTAGCACAAACAACTAGAGCAAACGTGAACTCAGACTACGATTATTAACAAGATAATGTTGTCTCATAACTGAGGAAGAACTGACAGCATACCTGTAGCTATCTTTGAGGGCGGCTAACGTAGCTGAAACGATTGAGGGATCTATTCCCGCTTTATCTATCATTGGTTAATGTTACTCCCGCTCTTTAATACCATTGGTTAAAATGTATGAAGCAGCCGTCACTATTTAGTGCTGTTTAGTAACGTTAAATGCAGTTACGTAGTCCAGCAAAGAATTCTATCGTGCAATATCATGTAGTGTTTTCGCCGGCCCGTGAAATCCGACTGACGAATAGTGGTACGTCGAATTGCGAGGCACCACCTGTATAATAAAGTAAAATTGATTAAGTTGTTTTTATTTGCTGATTGTATTTTAAAAACTGTTTATTTCTATAACAGAAAACATGGTCTTCAAATTGAGAGAGATATTAGTCATTAAAATTATTTTTTTTATATTCTTTTTACAAAATTAATCTAATAAGGTAAATTTTTACTTACTAAAAAACTAATAAATATATAGAATTTTATTTATATATTTTTACAATATAGTAGGGGCTGTTGGGATTTTGGGCCAGACCCCTTTCTTTTATCCTACTATATCTGGACAGTCATTCTTTCTATTTGGATTCTCATCTTGTCATCACAAAATGAGGATGGAAATTGAATCTGTCTTCCGTATTTTAACTCAGTAGCATTTTTCTGAAAGGATGTTCTTATTTTGGACATCTCCTACTAGCTGAACAAGCAGTTTCTTTTGAAATTGCTTTTTGGCAGAGGTTGTTTTGAGATGAATCTGCCACTTTCATTAAGATGAAATTGTTTGTCAGTTTTTCAGCTGCTGGAACAGGATTGTCAACAGTCAAACCATCAATATCAAGTGGACCAATCTGATTCATCCCCTTCCTTCTAGAGTTTACATTAGTAAAGAAGGCTTTGCTGTGTTTCTTTGTATCCTTTACCAAACATTTCTTGTAATCTGCCTTTGCTTGCCTAACCTCCTTTGTGACTTGATTACAGACTAGCTTATATCTACAATAGGCTTCTGTGTCACCTGAAAGATTAATTCCATGAATGCTCTGTTTAGAATTTGCTGTTGGTAACATCATAAAGTTGGTCCCACTGTACAGAATTTGAAAATGTCTGAGACCAGCATAGTCACTTTTATGAAAGATTTAACCCTTCCCTTTACCCCAATGGTAGTTATATCTTTAAGTAAATCCCATATCAGTACACTGTGATTCCTGCCACCTAGTGGTTCCTTTATCTGCAGATTCTTAATGCTTAAATAATTACTGCTGGTAATCAGATCAAGAGTAATACTCCCTCTGGTTTGCCTCTCGAACATGCTGCTGTAGAAAAGTTATTCAATAAATCCACAAAAAGTCTTGCTAGTGTGCAAGTGATCAACCCACAAGTTCCAGTTCAATATCTGGGAAGTTAAACCCACCATTGTAGGGATACATCTACATCCCTTATATTTGTGTGACAGATATAAGGGGATGCAGAATTGGATGTGACCCCACGTCTCTGATATCCCAACGATAACCACCTTTGATGTCTTGACGAGCACTTCAAATTCATCAGATTTATTTACTATAATCCTAGTGTTGGTGTTCATGCAGTATACATGCATCTGTTCTTACTCTTAGTTACCTTAACACAGCTCATGTATTTACTTGTCCCAGCAGTTCTTGAAATCCCCAGCAAAATGTTTTCCAGGCTGCTGCTCATTTCAGTAGAAACAATGCAAGAATCACTCTCACTTCTGCCTCTGGCTACTGGTAATCTATTAGTCTGTGAATCCCCCCCCCCCCCACAAGCTATCAGTTTTCATTCAGACCCGGCTAACACTGCCTCGATAGCATCAGCAAATATTCCTTGCACCCTTTCCATTCCCGGCAACCCAAAGGTCGCGGGTTTGATTCCCGCCTCGGGCTTGGATCAAAGTACTGCAAAAACCTTGGGAGGTGCAATATGGCCACAGAAGCCGATGCGCCAACAACTACCAAATCAAAAAAAAAAAAAAAAACCCTTTCCATTTTAGTGTATACCATCCCTGTAAAGCAGTCTCTTCTGTAACAAGCACAGACCATGCTGAAAAAAATTATACTCTACGAACCTTGTATAATCTCTCCAGGGCTGATTGATTGACAAGTCTCTCATCATATGCTCCCTCCATCTTGGCAGAATTTCGGTCAGTTTGAAATTTAACCAAACTCGTGACTTTTTTTCAACATTGACCTATATTTGTTAAGGAAGTCTGCAGGTCTCCTACTCTTAATGCCATTAGTGCCAATGTCTACAAGAGTATCACCTTTTGTGCTCTTAAAAGATGGTATTTGTTCTACAACATCATAAATTTTCCCCTGGCAGCTGCACCCGGGTACTATTCCACCTATCCTTTCTGCACAATATATTTCCCATTTCCCTGAGAATAGAGTCACTGACAACAACTAGCTCCTGTGGGATCAGCATATTCTGCCTTGGGGATTGCCACTGTGTTGCCTGATGATCAAGTGCAAGTTCTGGTGTTGATGTGGGCAGCCGAGAGCTTGATGGGTCCCCCAATTTAAATCCTTCAAGGCATCCATCCTGTTCTTCAAGCTTCTAACATCCCCACACTCTTTACATCAAGCACACTCAAACACCCCCCTTGGCAACATCATGTCCCATTCATGATAGCTCCACAAACATCAAGCAAGCAGTACATTTTATAAGGCTGTGATTCAGAGGACAACCCCTCCCTCAGTTCTCCCCAAGCCACAGCAGTCCTGCTACCTGGAACATTTTGCTTTATTGCTCTGGTCTGAGGCACGATTTCAGTTCAAATTCAATATCATTAAAAATATTACACTCAACTTATATTCCAATGCAATAATAACACTATGCACTGATTATGTTATGAAGTTTACATTATTGAATATATATATATATTTAAATATCGAGCTTATGGTATATGTATTTCCTATCTCCTACCAAGTTTAAATTGTACGTATTATGCTATAATGTTACGTTTTTAAATTCTAAGTAGTTATAATAGATAATAAATTTGCCATCTATTGCAAAACCACTTGATTTGAACTCTCGAGTGACTATTTGGAATACTATATCTACGCCAAATCACCGATACTAAAAGCTTGGTGAATATTAATATCATGTATCATGTACTATGTGATAAAGTTAGGTTGTTAAAACACATATGTAGCGCTATAAATTATAGGTTATAGTCTCCTACAGTTGCCATCCCCTCGCTCTCTCTCTCTCTCTCTCTCTCTCTCTCCTCTCTCTCTCTCTCTCTCTCTCTCTCTCTCTCTCTCCCTCCCTCCCTCCCTCCCTCATCACAGCATTCTAATCCCCCAATTGCTATGAAATAACCATTTTTTTAATTCTTTTTCTCTCTGTTAATTATTTCTTGTACCTTCTTATCCATTCCATCTAGTTCCTTTTCATTGTAATCTGATGTTGGCGTGTATCTTTAGAGTCTACTTTTTTCCTTGCCATCATTATTCTGTCAGTAACACATTCAACCTATTTCACACATTTCCCTAACTTATTACAGTTAGGGAAATGTGTGAAACACCATTTCTTCTCAACCTCACCTCAATATAAATCTTATAAATCTTGACTTCTAAAGCCCCTCTCTTCCATGTAGTCACAACCCTACCACAACCATTTTGCCTCCTATACATCACTCTTTTTAAAGTCTTTCCCTCATCATCTTCACATTGCATGTTGCTATACTAGTTATGCTTCCTATTTCTCTCTTCCTTTTCTTTGTTCCCATTAGAATTTCACTTGTTGGTGATTTGGAAGGCCTCATCTCCTTCCCTACCTGGCACAATGCCCCTGCTGTTGTCAGAGATCCCATCACCACTATTACTAACTTTTGGGTTTTCTGCCATTATATACAAAGGCAATATAAATACATCATGATAGCTTTACATGCTTTGGGTTAGGAGGCAGAGTGCCACTTTCCAGTTAGAGAAGTTAAGAAAATGAAAAAGTAAAAGGAACAAGAAAAAGGAAACACCCCAGTATGGTATTTCCAGCTGCTATATCCTGTAAAGTGTGAATCTTTAAAATAATCTGAAATTAAAGGGACCATACCTTGAAGCTGTTTCACTGTTTTACAGATGGAGATCAGTGTTACCACCAATTTGATGAAACTATTTTAGTGATACATGCAGAGGAGTTCAGTTAGGTACTCCAGGTTTGTCAAGTATATATTCATCAAGCAGTGAGCCTGAGGGTTTATGATAATAAATGTCTTTATTGCTGCTAAGTATGTTACAAGTACTAGAAACAATAATTCTCATCACAGTGACATGGCCAGGAGTTAATATAAAGAGAAACAGAAATGAACATTGTAACACAATTTGGATGAATTTATTCCAGTTCAACTGATGCGATCCACGTGAGGAGAATGCGATGGTATTTGTAGTCAATAGCCATTTTCTGCAGGTTAATTCCAAGACAGAGCAGTGTCTGAATTTTGGGGAGCATCTGGGCAGGCAGGAAATGAATACAAAGTTTCAGGCAGTTTTTTATTTGAGGATTAGTGTGGGGTCAGACCTCAAGGATGGCAGAGGGTTGTGCCACTGACAGAAATCCCAGATGTTTATAACTCCTGTGAACATTTTTATTGTAGTCATTAAACGCCTGCTGTCAATTAACTTTGAGAGCCTGGGTACATTTAGCTGCTCAGCCATGTCAGATGTTCTCAATTGAGGGGTCGGCAATGCTTATTTGTGGCCCATTTCAGGGTCCAGTATTCACATGCAAACACCTGTTTTTGAAGTGAGGGTGACACAGATGCCCAAATTTCAGCAGTGGATGTGCCGCATTATAACCACAGTTGTTTTTGCACCATAAAAATCCAAAACAAACTTGAGGGTTTGTATGGAATTAATAAGGAAGAAAATTGTTGGTGATTAGTTCATATTCCTAAAATGGCTGAACTGGAAGTTCAGGAATGAAAAGACCTGCTCGCACTTTGCTAATCTCAAGATTTTGTTTAAACCCATAATACCTAGAACAGCTTACAAATAAATAAACCCTTCTACTTTGGAATTTGACTACCTTATAGATAACAGAGGATTCTGCCTGCCATAGTAAGAGCTTTATGATGAAGCAGCCTATTTTCTTAAAATGTAAATAGCCTCTTTTCTTTTCTAATGCATAGTAAACTTGTACAGAATAGATCAGGATAGATAGAATCATTGTTTTGCATTTTGAAATATATAGCTAACATCCTTAATTGTGAAGATGGTGATATCAAAATTTTAATTCTAAGCCATAATGCTTTGATATGCTTCTTGCTTGCACTACCTCTTAATTAGCATTTTTTTTAAAACATTACTGACTGTTCTGTTAATTGGATTATAATGCTTTTATTATTGTATTTTAAAGTGGTTTTAATAAAGAATTTTATTATAATTTTCATTTACTTTATATATTTACAGGTGAAACAGCTGATACTTTGATTGCGTTGCGCTATTGCAAACAGAGAGGAGCTCTTATTGTGGGTGTCACCAATACTGTTGGTAGTAGTATTTGTAGAGAGAGTCATTGTGGTGTTCACATTAATGCTGGTCCTGAAATTGGTGTTGCAAGTACCAAGGTAAGAGATACTTTTTATATATCTATTATCTATATATAAAATATATAAATTTATATTTTATATATAGATTTTATGTATATTATATTATATTTATATATATAAATATATATAAAATATATATCTATATATAAATTTAATTTTCAAATTATCTGAAATAAAATTACTTAAATAATTTATAAAATGATGTACAACAACAACAAAATCCAAACTGACTAGTAATCAGTACTTGTTTTTATGGCTGCATGTGCATAGCAAAATGTATCAGACATAGAACAGTAAGTTCTATAAAAGCAACTGTGTTGCCACTGAGAAATAAAAGCACATATTGCTATAGGTATTTTTTTAAATTTCAAAATGATTATAAATCAACACTGTTTTAAATTTAGCATAAGTACTATTTCATAATTATAATTTTATTGTCAAGATACTTATGAATCAGTTATAAAAATTTGATTAAAATCAGAAGACCTAAATATGCCTTTATTATTAATTTAATGTAATGTAATATGACCGCTTATGCTTGTACTTAGAATAGCATTTCTCAGCTAGTGGATCATAATTATTATGACTATCACTAGTAATGAGTAAATGGTTACCAGATTTTGTTTTGCTCTATAAAGGGGTTGTCAGAAGTGAAAGGTTGAGTAGCACTACCGTAGGGAATATTTTGTTCAGAAGATGCTGATGGACTGTTCTAAGAAAGAGAAATTGCTTACATTGTTTAATGGAAATATATTTTCATATAAAAGTATATGTATATACTATATCAATAAATCTAACACTGTCATCTGTAATCTCATTTAAACTGAGAAGAGAACTGCAAATTTCCTAGTTTGCAGATTTGACTCTGATTTCCAGTAATGGAGTTTTTTTATTAATCTTTATTAATCAATATTAAATTTTTATTAATCAATGCTAAAATAAAAATACTTATGCTTAAAAGTTGCTGAGAAAATTCTTCAATCATTTTTTTCAACTTCTTTTGAGCAATGCAGATGGTGAATAACTCACCCATGATGAGATGAGCTTGCTTGGCTGAGCACATGCTATTGTGCATATTTTGGATGAAACTTTTTGTGGAACCATGGGTTCCACAAAAAGTTTGCCACACTTGTGCTGAACAGTTGAGGAAATTGAGTTCAAGTAAGAAAAAGTCCATGCCTTTTGCTGTTCCCATGGTCTGGTATGAGTTGAAAAGCCATGGAAATAATTGATATTTTTTCTTATCTAAAGCATAAGACTCTAATACTGAAAATAAAAAAATATATTTCATGTGTGAAATTTTTTTGTTTGGAAGTCTACCAAAATTATGGTACCAAAATTGATCAAAAAATAACAGCTTACCACTGATCTGAATCTATTAACTCTTATGAGATGGATCATGCAAAGGCCTCATCTTCCTATACCTTCTCCACCAACTCTCAATACAATTTCATCATCAGATTCTGAATGTATTGTATATAGCAACAGTGGTTGTTCCTAGATGAGCTAAATTATTTGTGAGCTATTGGGATTTTCCAAAGTCATCTGCAGAGATCCTGGAATCAATGCTCCTAATTAAAATCTCTCTCTCTCTCTCTCTCTCTCTCTCTCTCTCTCTCTTTCTCTCTCTCTCTCTCTCTCTCTTTCTTGGGCCATTTTGTGCCATTTTCTTGGTAAAAACACCATGGGAAGGAATTCATTCCATATTTTTCTTAGGAAGATTCGCTCGTCTATTGCAGCAGTGCTACCAGATTAATGACTGCTTTAGGAGCTCCAGTTCATAAACCAAGTGAATATAGATTTTTCATCAATTTTCTCCAAAACTAGCTTAAAAGCATTCTCATTCTTTAAAGGAAAATTTGTTTTTGTTCCATTTGTATGTGTAATCATTATGGAAGAATTAAACGTGATGTATCAAATCATCCTAACATTTTTTTTTTTTTTTTATAATACTAAATTTTGAAGGACATAATTGACTATTCTGTGAAGACATGGAAGTTCTATGTATTTTGTTGGGTCACTAGATTAGATGAAAATGACATACCCTATGTGAATGGAATGCAAAGTGTGAAGTCAGATTGGACAGAGAATCAGACACCGAGACAGCCTCATATGGGGATTAAAAAGTATGGAATATGGAAGTTTAGTAGTCTCAGTGAAAGCTCTCTTATCTCCACTTCTTATCACATTGGGGTAAATGAACCAATTTGTAAAGCCTTTAACAAGGATAATAATTCTTTAAGTAACTTTCTATCAGTTTCCAGTTTTATCTAATGTGCAAGAAAGAAATGTAAGAAAGCTTCAGGACAATTTGAAGAAACAATGACTACAGTTAAAAAAGAAGCTTTGATTGGCTTCGAAAATGTTTTTCAAAACTTCCTTAGGACACACGAAAGGTACCAGTTATGAAAGTATGCTCAATCATTTTCAAAAATCAGGATTTAAGATGAATTTGAAGGGTCATTTCTTGACAGTTTTCTGAAAATTCTTTTCTGTTAACAAGGTGAAAAAAACATTTTTTTTTTTTTCAAACACAATGGCAGACTACTGTTTGTCTTTGAAAAAGTGAAATCTGGTATAATATGTAAAGAAAGACCACAAAACACCCATTTGAGATCAAATGACTTAGATTTATTCCAAGCAATTTGGTGAATCTCCATAAATTGTTTTTGTATTAATATTTTTCTATTTCCTTCACTTTGAGTTTTATTTGTTTTATTATAAAAAAATTTATTTGGATAAATTAAATTAAATTTACGAAGTAAGGAAAAATGTGTTCACCTTTTCCCCAATTTGTGGAAAATCCTTATGTGATTTAAAAAAAAAAAAATTTTTTTTTGGGAACATAACATATTAGAATATAAACTCAACTCTAAGTTTTAACTTGCAGCCTTGTGTTATTGGATTTTCTTTTGAATCTTTTTTCATTTTGGAAGAACTAAATTATAAAAAATAATGAAAAACAAGTCTAGTTTGTATTTACTCATGTCATGACACAAATAAGTAGTTTCATTAGTAGAAATGTAGACCATCGTTGTTATTTGCTGATGCAGTTTAGAGAACAGATTCACTGTGGATATGATATTAAAAATTTTCCTCTTTCTTTCAGGCTTATACCAGTCAGTTCATTTCTTTGGTTATGTTTTCCTTAGTAATGTGTGAAGATCGCATATCAATGCAACCACGAAGGAGTGAGATAATTCAAGGACTGAGTAGACTTCCTGGTAAGTATAGTACAGTAAAGTACTTCATTTGGTTTGTCAGTTATCTGTACTGAGAAAAAGAGTATAATATGCATTCGCAAATATCTTTGAATAAAGTTAATTTTTCAAGAAAGTATTTTTTACCAAATTAAATCTTCATAAGGCAGTACTTTAAATCTTACTCAGTGGTACATTGGGTTAGCATTACCAAGGGCACATGATGCAAGAAAGCCAGCTTATATAGCATCAGCAAAAAAAAAAACATACACCCGCTTCTCATTTCACTCATCCACCCATTCCAAATGTTTGTCTAGTTCTTTTCTTAAACAGATTCTGCCTTGAATCTGTTTAAGCTATCAACTTCTACAACGACAGATGGAAGTTTGTTCCAGCAATCAACCACCTGCTGGCTAAAGGCAAACGTCCGCACATTTATCCTACAACTGTCTCTCCTCGACTTGAATTTATGCCTTCTCAGGCGATTATTCGGAGCAAGAGGAAGAATCCCATCAACATTGAGCATGCTCAATCCATTCAAGATTTTATACACCTCAATCAGATCACCTCACAGTTGCCTAGTCTCCAGACACTGTAATTTGCAAAACTTAAGCCTTTCTTCTTAAGAGCAACCATTTTTTCCATTCACTAATCTTGTTGCCCTTCTCTGTACTTTTTCCAACAGCTCTACATCCTTCTTAAAATGAGCCTGCAGACCTGTATACAGTATTCAAGTTGTGGCCTGACCATTGCCTTATACAAGGGGATAATCACCTCCTTATCCCTGCTATAAAAATTCCTATATATCATTGACAAGACATCATGAGCTACTCTTGCGGACTGTTGGCACTGCTCAGAAAACTTCATATCTGCCTACACAATTACCCCCAGGTCTTTTCAATCTCTACCTCTGTCAGTGTAGTACCACACAGTTGATATGTTACTCTGGGGTTACTCCTTCCCATATGCAGTACTTTACATTTGTCAATGTTAAACTTCATTTGCCACCTCTCAGCCCATCTACTCAACTTTTCTAGATCTTTTTGCAGCAGCATAGTGTCATTAACAACCTTGCCGACCTTCGTATCATCTGCAAATTTGAACATTAAGCCTGATATACAATCATCAATATCATTAATGAATGCAGAAAACAACATTGGACCCAACACTGAACTCTGGGGGACTCCACTAATAACATTAGTCCACGAAGAGCAGTGTCCATTGTTTACCCCTCTCTGTCTTCTCCCATATCTTTACCCCCAGGTCTTTTCAATCTCTACCTCTGTCAGTGTAGTACCACACAGTTGATATGTTACTCTGGGGTTACTCCTTCCCATATGCAGTACTTTACATTTGTCAATGTTAAACTTCATTTGCCACCTCTCAGCCCATCTACTCAACTTTTCTAGATCTTTTTGCAGCAGCATAGTGTCATTAACAACCTTGCCGACCTTCGTATCATCTGCAAATTTGAACATTAAGCCTGATATACAATCATCAATATCATTAATGAATGCAGAAAACAACATTGGACCCAACACTGAACTCTGGGGGACTCCACTAATAACATTAGTCCACGAAGAGCAGTGTCCATTGTTTACCCCTCTCTGTCTTCTCCCACTCAACCATCCCTTTATCCATAGCAGCAATTTGCCACACTGCTCCAATTTATGCAGCAGTCTTCCATGTGCATCAGTATCAAAAGCATTTCTAAGATCCAAATATATGATATCAAAATTATTCTTTGCATCCAGTTCCTTTGTGACTACATCTTAGTATCCAATCAAATTGGTCAGACAAGACTTCCCCTTAACAAACACATGCTGTGTCTGAGCTATAACTGAAGTCTTGTCTAGATGATCCTGCAATGCTTCTTTAGCCAGTGCCTCCATTAATTTCCCTGGAACAGAAGTTAAACTAACAGGTCTGTAATTACCTGTGTCTCCCTTTGATCCTCCTTTGTGGATTGGAGTCACATTTGCACATTTCCAGTCCATAGGTTAAGGGTTTGCTTACTTCCTTTGCTGCCTCCTTTTATATAGCTGGATAGATTCCATCCACCTCAGATGCTTTTCTTATGTTTATCTCCAACAATTTCTCCTCCACTTTATTCAGTTATTACAAGATCATCCAGCTTACTGCCAGAGTTTAATACACCTCTGGCATTCCCCTCCCTGAATAACTCCTCATGTGTGAATGTAGATGCAAAATATTCATTTAGTTTGTTAGCTACCTGAGTAGGATCATCAACAGTTGAACCATTGATATCAAGTGGACCAATCTGATTCATCCCCTTTCTTCTAGAGTTTACATAAGTAAAGAACTCTTTGCTGTTTTTCTTTGCATCCTTTGCCAAAGATTTCTCATAATTTGCCTTTGCCTGCCTAAACTCCATTGTGATTTGGTTACAGACCAGCTTATATCTTTCATAGGCTTCTGTGTCACCTGTTAATTTATATGTATCCCATGCATTTTTCTTCTCTGCCACATGTGTAATTAGTTCATCTGATATCCATTTAGGCCTAAATCTTGAACAATATTTCTTAGTTGGTATGAAAAGTCTAGTAGCTTCCAAGATTATTTCTTTGAATGCTTCCCATTTTGAATTTGCTGTTGGTAACATAATCAGTTGGTCCCACCGTATAGAATTTAAATACTGTCTCAGACCACCATAGTCACCTTTACAAAGCAAAAACCCTTTCCTTTACCCCTGATGGTAGTTACCTCGTTGAGTAAATCCCACTTCAACACTCTGTGATCACTGCCACCTAGTGGTTCCTTTATCTGCAGATTCTTAATGCATGAAGAATCACTACTGATAATCAAATCAAGGGTATTACTCCCTCTAGTTAACTTAGGTTAACTTGTTTCTTTATCATAACTTTTGAGACCAGACATTTTAAATAACTGAGTTTGCAGATGAACTGAAAATCTTATAAAATGCCTGTCTTTAGTTTCCTATGTGTGTATACAATGCAAAGTATTACCACAAATCTTTGGGTAAGGTCAATTGCTCATCTGAGTAGGCACCCAGATTTAAGAAATGATAAAGTATATGTGAAATGGCTGTGCAAAAGGAAAAGCATAAGTGACAGTATTTCAGCTGCTGATGCTCTTCATTTGGAATGTCATTGATTTGTGGAGTGTTATATAGTTGTTGCAGAAAAGTAAACTGAAAATCACTAAAAGCTTTTTATGAGCAGATAAACTATGTCAGTTACAGTTGTCTGCTGTTGATCTCCTGGGATTTTGCACATGATTAATGCATTTGATCTCTCACTGTCCCATGCAATGCAACACAATGTCAGGCTATTTGAATGCATGGGGATTGCAAGGTATTTAGAGATTGCTTTCACACAGAGTACTATAAAATAAAGCATATCTTTTGTAAATAGTAAATTTAATGCACAATATATGGTTTTTAATATATTATAAATCCTAACTCTTATTTTTTTCCTCAAATAGATTTTTTTTCAGTTCATTTTACAACCTGCATTGTATTTTTTATTTTTTTATTTTCTTCATGGTGATCCCAACTGTGAAAGGTTGCTCACTGATTCTTTTAATACTCTAGTAATGAGAATGGGCTGAATACCGAGAAGCTAGCAGAAACTTGTTGACAGGAGCCAAGTGAACAGGCATGAGAATGCATAAGTATATGTGCTTTGAGTGACTGGGGTTCAACCTGTGACTGCTAAATATGGTGCTGTTTCTTCTATTCTCTCTATATTGTGAACTCCTCTGACTGTGTAATTGCCTCAGAGTATAAACAGAAAATTTATTTTTTTTGTTCTTGAAATTTTGTAATTATCTTTAGTTAATCCATTTTGAGGAAGGTTGATCTAAAGAACAGAACTATAAGGAATAAATAAATAAAAAAAAAAACATTTTTGTGAGTTTGCAGTTGAACTGTGAATAGATGCTGGCTGGCTGATGCCCATATTTGGATTAATTTAGAAAGAAAAGGTGGGATTATAGATGCTAATTTAAAACAGCAGCACCATGGAAGTTGCAGACTAAGCAGGTTGCAAGAAATATAAATACTGTAATGGTCCACTTTCAAGGAACTTATTGCAGCAGCTTTTATACGCTTATCTGCATTCATGTATTTTTTGTAACAGTTTTTCCTGTTCTGCTAATAAATTGCTGTACTCATTTAGTGCCAGTTAGATAGATGATCACACACTGCTGCAGAATAGCATCATCTATTCCATCCTTTAACATTGTTATTAGAATGAGGTGAACATCCCTAACATGGTCAGATTATTTCAGGACTTTATCAGAAGATTTGGAATATCATGTCTGTTGTGTTGTCTCTTTATCTGGTGTAAGTATCCTCGAAATATTCTACAACAGCTGCTTCAGGATCATTGTCGTCTATCAGTATCATGAAATACTCAATAACTTGATCAGTATGAATGAAGAGAAGAGTAGGCATGCACAGATTGTAAAGCCAGTTTGTTTTAATTGATATCTGCTGTGTAAGTATATTTGAATTCTCTGGTAAACATTCTGGCTGTGGTGAAATATATAATCTGGAACTTTGAAGTTTGGGTAAACAAAAAATCAAAATGCATTCATTTCATCTTGCCAAAAATCACATAAGACAGAAAGGGAAATGATGCCATGTTGAGAGTACATTTAAAAAGTTTGCCTCCTGTTGCTTATCTGGCAGGAATGTGCTAGCTACTAAATACTTGAGCACCACTTAAATCATAAAAAGGGAGCACAGTGAAAAAAAAAATTATGAATGATAAGAAAATATCAACTCACAAGTATTTGTTTATGGGTAATTCTTATTCAAAGAAAATCTTAAATGCCATTAAAATATAAGACAACAAAGCATTTAGCTCTGAATTTCACTCTTGTACTATAGATTAGTATAATAAAAGATGAATTTTGGAATTCATAGAGTGCAGGAACACTATTTCAGAAAAAGATGCTACAAAAGACACCACACTCACAAAGACATTACAAAATTGCATAGCATAATGGGTATAATGGGTGAAGGAACAGTAATTCTAAAGCAGGGTTCAGAATGGATAGAATTCATAGAATTCACCAGAATGCATTCCAATTCATCATATTTTTAGGTAATGTCATGTATATTCATTAACTGCCTTTCATTGTATTATCTTAATGAGTCTTCTATTTCATAAAATATTCCATTTTGAACCTTTCTCAAAAGTGATATGATTTACGATCCTTGTATAAAGTGATGTTTAAAAAACATTTAATGGCAGATTTCATAGAAAAGCTACCCTAAACACTTAATTGATTGACAAATTAGTGCAGTCATGTGAAGGAGAGTTGGTTTTGCTCATCCTGATAGTGGTTATACACCGTGTGAGAGAAATAAAGTTGTTTTTCTCTCAGCATTATGAGCATTTTAAAATCCTAACTGTTATATATTTTTTCCAGAATGAAAAAAAAAAATAAATAAGAGATGAGATTAAACTATCCCCTCCCTTTCCCATACTTCTTACCTTAGAAACATACATCAATTCAGCCATATTGTTTGTTGCCTCCATTATCTCAGAATTCATCTTTCATTACTTTCAGCTGATAATTCAGTTAAAAAAATGAAAACATAGAAAACTGTCTGGTTTATTGACTTCATCATATTTTAGCACTTTTTAATTTTCTAGGATAGATGTACTGAGTTTATAGGCATACCTTGCGAATTTAAAATTTTGTTTTATTACTTCATGGTTTATAATTCCCATTTTATGATTTCATGATTTTACGAGTATAGCCAGAGCTTTAGTGGGTTATGCTGATTCATTGGTAGTTTTTCCTCAGTATTTGGTATAGAAAAGTGTTTAAACTAATAGCAACTTTTAACTGAAATGTTATCAAAGGATCACATTTGATTGTTTAATTTCATAAACAAATTTCATTGCAGTTATATTATATTTTATAGATATTACCATTAGTATTAGTGCTAGTGTTAGTATTAATAGTGCAAAATGATGCAAGAAAGCAAACTTATACAGCATCAGCCAAAAAAAAAACATTTCACCTATCCATCCTTCCCAATAGTTTGCCTATTGGGAGGGATGGATAGATGTGCAGAAATTTGCCTTTAGCCAGCAGGTGGTTAATTGCTGGAACAAACTTCCATCTGTCGTTGTAGAAGTTGATAGGTTGAATAAATTTAAGGAGGAACTGGACAGGCATTTGGAGGGAATGGTGTGTTTTTTTTTTTTTTGGCTGATGCTGCATAAGCTCATACACTTGCTTTCTTGCATCACATGCCACTACTACTACTATTGGGAGGGATGGATAGGTGAAAGATTAAATTTATTCAAACTATTCACTTCTACAGCAATCAACCACCCATTGGCTGAAGGCGAACTTCTGCACATATATTCTGTAACCACCCTCCCACAATTTGAATTTATGCTGCTTCATGTGCGTAGTCTGAGCAAGAGGAAGGATCTCATCAACATTGAGTTTTTTTAATTCATTCAAAGCCATAAACATCTTAATCAGATCACCTAATAGGTGCTTATTTCCAGATGCTGCAAGTTGCAGAACTTATGCTTTTCTTGGTAAAAGCACCCCTTTTGTGATGTGGCCTGGCCATTGCCTCATACAATGGGATAATTACTTCCTTATCCCTGCTAGCAAAATTCCTTTATATATAATTGACAAAACCCCATGAGCTGTCCTTGCAACCTGTCTGTACTGCTCAGAGAACTTCACATCTGGCTGCACAGATCCTTTTCATTTTCCACTCCCCTGAGTGTAGTACCACACAGTTTGTTTCCTCTGGGATTACTGCTCCCATATGCAGTACCTTACAATTGTCAATTTTAAACTTCAGTTGCCATTTCTCAGCCCATCTGCCTAATTTTTCTATATCTTGTTGCAGCAGTGTACCTTCATTACTGACATTAACCATCCTGCCAACCTTTATATCACTTGTGGACTTAGACATTAATCCAGATATACCCTTATCAATATCATTAATAAATACAGAAAACAACAATGGGCCTAGTACTGAACCTTGTGAGACTCCACTAATAACATTAGTCCACAAAGAGCAGTGTCCATTGATAACCACTCTGTCTTCTCCCACTCAAACATCCTTTTATCCATAGCAGTGACTTTCCCTCAGTGCCACCTACTCCAATTTGTACAGTAGTTCTTTATGTGTAACAGTATCAAAAGCTTTCCCAAAATCCAAGTAATATTATATCAGAATTATTTTTTGCATCCAGTTCCTTTGTTACTGTATTATACTGTCCAATCAGATTGGTCACACAAAATCTTCCCTTAAAAAACTTATGCTGTGGCTGAAATATAATTGCCTTCCTGTCTAGATCATCCTGCATTACTTCTTTAACCAGTGAATCCATTTTTTCCATGGAACAGAAGTTAAGCTAATAGGTGTGTAATTACTCATGCCACCCTCTGATCTCCCGTTGTGAATCGGGGATACATTTGCACATCTCCAGTCTACAGGGAACTTCCCTGAATCCAAAGATGCCCTCATAATTATGGCTTATGGTTTTCTTATCTCCTTTGCTGTCTCCCTTAATATCATTGGATAGATCCCATCTATCTCAGGTGCCTTTTTTATGTTTAACTTCAACAATTTCTCTTCTATTTTCCTCTCAGTTATCACATAATCATTTAGCTCCCTGTTAAAGTTTGATAAACTTTTGACATCCATCTCTCTAAACAATTCCTCATTCCTCAACATTGAATCATCTACATAAAGTGGACCAATATTATTCAGCCCCTTTCTTTTGCTGCTAATATAAGTAAAGGAGTCTGCTGCTTTTCTTGGAATTCTTTACCAGAGATTTCTTGTTTCTGCTCATAATTTATATGAATTCCATATATTTTTCTTCTCTGCCACATGTCTCAATAGTTTATCTGGCCTCTATTTAGGTCTAAGCCTTGAACAGTATTTTTCAGTTGTTATGAAAAGCCTAGTAGCTTCTATGATAATTTCTTGAATTCTTTCCATTTAGAATTTGTTTTTGGTAACATCATAAGTTAGTCACACTGTATAGAATTTAAAAAGAGATCACTGTACTATCATTTATGAAAGAAAAAAAAACCCTTCCCTTAGTAATGGTAGTAATAGTAGTAGTGTTGGTAGTGGTGACAAATGATGCTAGGAAACAAGCTTATACAGCATCAGCCAAAAAAAAAAAAAAAAGAAACAAACAAATGCACTGCCCACCTCATCTATATGTTTAATCTTTCTTAATTTTATTCAAACTACCCACTTCCACAACACCAGATGATAGTTCCAACAATCAATTACTCTGGATTAAAGCAGATTTTTCACACATCTATCCTACAGCCATCTTTTTTCATTTTAAGTTTGTGTCCCTTTTATATGTTATCCAAGAAAGAGTAAGAATACCATCATTATTAAGCTTACTCAATCCATTTAAAGCCTTAAACACTTCAGTCAGGTCTCCTCGCAAATGCCTAATTTTCAAGTGCTGCAATTTGCAGAACTGAAGTTTTTTTTGTGGTAAGAGTACCTTTTTGTGTTCCTGACTAATCTGATTGCTCTTCTCTGCACTCATTCCAAGAGATCTACATTCTTCTTAAAATAAAGCTTCCAGACCTGTATGCAGTACTCAAAGATGTGGCCTAACCATTGCCTTCAATGGAATAATCATCTCCATGTTCTTGCTGGCAAATTAGCATTAGTTGAGGCATATGATGCAAGAAAGCAAGCTTATAGAGTATCAACCAAAAAAAAAAACCTTCCCATTTCACCCATCTGGTCACTCCAAATGTTTGTCTAGTTCAGCCTTAAATTTATTTAAGCTATCAACTTCCACAACAACAGATGGAAGTCTGTTCCAGAAATCAGCTACCCGCTGGCTAAAGGCAAACTTTTGCACATATATTCTACAACTGTCTTTCCTCAATTTGAATCTATGCCCCCTCAGGTTCTTAATCTCAGCAAGTGGAAGTATCTTATCAGCATTGAGCCTGCTTGAACCATTCAAGGCATTGCACACCTCAATCAGATCACCTTGCAGGTGCCTAGTCTTCAGATGCTGCAACTTGCAGAACTTAAGCCTTTCTTCGTAAGCGCACCCCTTTGTTCCTCTCACCAATCTTGTTGGTCTTCTCTGTACTCATTCTAGTAACTCTACATCCTTCCTAAAATGAGGCCTCCAGACCTGTATGCAGTACTCAAGGTGTTGCCTGACCATTGCCTTATACAAAGATATAATCACCTTGTCTCTGCTAGCAAAATTAAATTCTTAGTCAAGGATATCTCATAATCTGCCTTATCTTTCCCAACCCCCTTAGTGATCTGATTGTAAACTAGTTTGTACTTACTGTAGATTTTGGGTCCTCTACTAATTTTAATCATATTTTTCATTACAGACCATATCAAGGAAGTGCTAAAACTAGATGAAGAAGTGCATAATTTAGCACAGGAATTGTATCAACAAAAATCAGTCCTTGTGATGGGTAGAGGTTACAATCATGCTACATGTCTTGAAGGTGCTTTGGTAAGTCTCCATTTCTTGATGATTATAAATGAATGTCAGCTCCTGAAATTTTTGTGTAAACAGCTGTTCATGCTTTATCAATGTACTCTATAATATATATTTTGATACATAATAATTATTATATGTATATATAATGTATATACATAATATACATTATTACTCTATAATATACATTTTGTTGTTATTACATTTCTGAAAAAACTACCAGTATTCAGAATAAGTACCAATGGTTTCTTTACCTTGCTTTCCAATTCTTGCTATACTCAACAATTCCTGTACAGAATTTGCTCTTGTCAACAGATGCATTTGCACAGCATATACATTTCTTTGGCTAATTAGTGGTGAACTCTAAGATTAACATATAGATTAGGCCTTTGACATAAGTGCGCAAGGTGATTTTGGACCATTGCATCTAGCCTATTTTTAAGTTTTTGACTGAACAAATTCCTTACACCATTGTGATAAATGGTGGAGAGATCCTGTGTTTCTGGAAAACACAAATCAAAGATACCTTTTCAGGTTATCGCTTTGGCTTTGTCTCTAATATATCCAGGTGCATAATTGCTATAATACTTTCATAATAAAGGATGAAAAAATTTTGACACATTTAAGCTTTTATAGCTTGTGGCATTTGTAATGTTTACTTTTTTGAGTTGAGATTTTAAAGATTTTTCACAGTATGGATCATGGTATATTTTAATTCTCTGTTTGCTTTTTTTTGTTAACTTATGCAGATTTGCCAGAACAGTAAAGACTTTTCAGAGTTTTTTTTTTTTTTTAGCTGGCCTACCTGAGTTTTTTACATGAATGTTCTCATGGCTAGCACAATGATTACAACTGCTGTTCTTTAAAACTCTATAGAAAAAAGGGTTTGAGTTTCATTGGAATGGGAGGAACTTTTATGAATTTTCTTCATACTGTTGCTGAGTTAATCTGGCAAGGATTAATGTGTCCTGCCCACCCCAAGAGACTTGGGAATTTGTTACTACAAATAGGTAAGCAGATACTAGAATTTATGTGGTTTATAGATATGATTACTGATATCTCGTGGCTTTAGCCACCTAGGTATTCCAAATTCACCTATATTCAAAATAACCCAGCCCAATCCTTTTACACCAGCACCCAGTCTCCATAAATTTTTGTGCTATAAGGTGTTTAAAAAGTGACTTCCTGTTTTTTTATTATAAAAAACAGAAAATTATGTGATTGAGAAATGTGTTTCAGAATATTGTACTTTATTTTATGCCATTTCCCTTTATATGGAGGTGTGACTTATCACACCTCCATATGTCTACCTGCATTTTCACTACATTTATGCAGTTAGATTCCAACGAGTAGTAGAAAATGAAAAAGACCTGGGTGTAATTGTACAGTCAGATATGAAATTCTCTTACAGTGCAGATGTGCTGCAAGGATAGCTCATAGGGTTTTGTCAATGATATACAGAAACTTTGCTAGTAGGGATAAGGAAGTGATTATCCCTTTGTGGAATTTCAGTAACATTTTAGTGTGGAATTACTATGGTTAGAGTATTGTATACTGGTCTGGAGATCTCACTTTAGGAAGGATGTAGACATGCTGGGATATGTGCAAAGAAGGGCAACCAGATTGGTGAAGGGAACAAAGGGTGCTCTTACCTAGAAAGGCTTCAGTTCTACAAATTGCAGCATCTGGAGACTAGGCACCTGCAGGGTGATCTCATTGAGCTGTTTAAGGCCTTGAATGGATTGAGTAAGCTGAATGTGAATGGCATTCTTCCTTTTGCTGAGATTACACGCACAAGGGGGCATCAATTTAAGATGAGGAAGGATGGTTGCAGATGTGCAGAAGTTTGACTTCAGCCAGTGAGTGGTTGATTGTTGGAATAGACTTTCATCTGTTGATGTGGAAGTGGATGGTTTGAATAAATTCAAGGATGAACTAGACAAATCCTTGGAGAGTAAGGAAGGAAGGATGGGTGGTGTTTGTGTGTGTTTATTTTTTTTTTGGCTGATGCTATATAAGTTAGTTTGCTTTCTCTGTGTGTTCTTCAAGCTGGTTACACACAATTTTCTAAAATTAGAAATAACAAACTCCATCTATTGTGTTTTATAGGATGTATGGCTCCAGGAACTGAGTAGCAGTGAAGCCACACACTGCATGATAACGTTGGGTTGATCCTGATCTTTTCACTATTTTTGCCCCAGTAATAGGCATGTCTGTTGGCAACATCATGTCATAGTATATCATCAGACCATAAGACAAGCAAATCAGCTCTCTTTTACAACCACCTCAGCATTATCTCTTTAAATTCTGTTTCTTCTGAAACAGTTGATGTTCATAATATGGTTTTCATTCTTGGAATTTCTGTAAGATTTTAGTGTGGAATTATCAAACTGCAGTCATACCAGTCTTGTTGGTTGCCTTCTGCAGATAGCCGTGTAAGACTGATATGACTGTATGATTTTTCTTGAGTTGCATTCAGATCTTTGTCAGTCTGTTTCAACAATATCTAGAAACTGGAATGTTGAAAGAGGATCATATCAATTTGTTGTACAACAGTTTGGTGCATGAAAATTTGCTATTTGTGACAATGTGCATGAAAGCTTGGTGTATGCAACAATTCAGTACATGACAGTTCAGTGTATGAGACAATGTGGTGAATGACATTTCACTGTATGTAACAATGATTTCTGATCTCTGTGTCATACACTGAATTGTTCAACATACACCAAATTGTCTCACACACCAAACTGTCATGCATCCAATTATCACATATGGAGAATTGTTATGCTCCGAACTCTTGTACAATAAATTGTCTTGGAATGAATTCATATGGATCTGTCAAAGGATATCCACTTCACATCTGCAGCTGTTCCTGTTGTCATGAATATGTGACAATTCCAGATTTTTAGAATCTAGAGAGGAGGTATATCTTCTGTACTCTACTCTACTCTCCACTACCATTTTACAACTTCATTGTAACTGTTTTACTGCAATTTATCAGTACAACAGCTAATATGTAACTGAAATTTACTGCACTTATTTTTGGCAGTGAATAGTCTTGATCTTTAGAGTGTACAAAACAGTGTTCATGTGCATTACCTCAAGACTGCATCCAGTCTTCTCACCCAATTTTTTCACTTTTTTTGACAGACAACTGCTTTGCTATTTTGCTTCTCAATATTTGGCAAGTATCAGGATGTGCCACTAGGTAGAAGGCTGCCCAATTGCTACCCAGTCTCTGCATTCATTATTTTCAGGTGCATGAGGGTTCATATCATATTGAATGGTGAAGAATTATTATTAATATGTCAAGTGATGTCTCAATTTAAAATAACACATAGAAGTGTAGGAAAAATGCAGTTGGATATTATGTGTAAAATTGCATTAAATATATATATTTATAAATATTTTATATGTATGTATATGCACAGATGCATTTCTGATAACTCCATGGTAACTGAAAATCTTAACCTCAACAAATTTTATATTCGGCAGGTTTTTTTTTTTATTTTTTACCCCAACACACTTTAAAATAAAAGTGCTTAAAGTAAAAATTATCACTATTATTATTACCTAATTTTATTTTAATTTACTGTTAAAAATCAATAAAATAACAAAAAAGCTTTATATGTTGTATACATATTTTTTAAAATATGCATACGATATATATACTTATAGGCTCTTGTATTAAAAGGTGAATATAGGTTCACATGGAATTCTTGTATTTTTGTCTGTATAATTTGTCTATAGCTCTCAAATAAGTGATTGCAACCTTGCTTCACAGCACTCGCCTTGTGAAAAGTCATTGTCATGCTCCATCAACAAATTCTTGTGCTGATTGTGCACAAATGCTCCATCACAAATTATTGCACCCCCACCCTCATGGGAGCAGCTCCATTTCTCAATAGCAACATAGATCTCATTCCTGTAGTTCACTGTTAGTGAGGGAAGTTAACTTGTCTACATCATCATTTGCATTAACTGATTTTGTAAAAAGATTCAGATCTCCATCACTGCTATAAGCACATCAGCTACATAGTTGATCTATTCAGTTTTCACAACAGGAGAGTTCTGTACGATCTCCGAGTATATTCACCATTGGACACCCTTTACACACAGAAACTTCAATACAAACCATGTGTTACAGATTTCCTTCCTTATGTGGAAATTTTTCTCCCAGTCCCACATGCTTTATGTTTTCTGTATAATTTAATATTGAAACTATATATGTTTAATAATTTTGAGAAAGTGACTGAGCAGTGATGATGTTAAATCTGCACATAACGAGTACATACCAAGCTCCAGTCCATACCATCTGTGCACAACTTTACCAGTATGAAGTTGTGTGCAGAGGATTTGATTACTGCATAGTGACTGAACTTTGCAGAAATTGTGTACATACACATGTTCAAACCCATAATTTCTTCAAAATCTTGTCATGATGCAGTAACTATATGTGCATCTGTACTCACACAAGCACACGTCTTTGATATTGCAATACTTGTAGCAGATATCTAATATAGGAGCATTCCAAAATTTCAAATTTTTTGACCAAATACTTTGAAAGATGTAAGACATCAAAATTCTTCATATTGTTGTAAGTTATTTTGCTTTTACTTTCTGTTTTCTATATAGAAAATCAAAGAACTGACCTACCTTCATTCAGAAGGGATCCTGGCAGGAGAACTGAAACATGGGCCTCTTGCGCTTGTAGATAAAGCAATGCCCGTAATAATGGTTGTTACCCGTGATCCTGTGTATCCTAAGTGCATGAATGCCTTACAGCAGGTAAGATAGCTATTTTCCTATATAGAGACCTTTTTGATAATGTTTGTGTTTGATAAATGTAGTGATAAAGTGTAGATAACTAAAAAACTTTTTGGTATAAGTTTTTTCTGTAATAATAATTAATAAATTTATAATTGATTTATTATTAAAATTACTAATAAATAAATTTTTATTCTCTTCCAAAATTGAATAAAATGAAGTATTGTATAAATGCATTATATACCTCTGGTTTGGTTGAAGATACCTGAAAAAGTTTTGTAATATTATTATTGCTATTGTTTTCTGTAATAGCCATCATTATAAATAATTACTTTTGTTCTTTTTTATTTTGATGCAAATAATTTTATTATTTTCTGCAATAAATGTCCTGAAACAGCAGCTTATCTATTTCAGAAAATCCTTGATTTTTAAAATATTTTATCTTTGATGCTTTTTGAGACAGATATGCAACATTAATTTTCTGAAACATTAATTGTATTTATTACAGGAGTTGATGTTTTGTTTTGTCTTATTAATTTTATAATAATTGCAACATATTTTCAGGGCATGTTGCAGTTCTGTCCTGGAATTCCTCTTTTTTCTAGTATTCTTGATAGTACACTATTACAAGTCTCATATCAAAATTTGCTGTGATATTAAGGTGAGGAAGAGTTGTTAACAATGAGAACCAGATGCAAGACTTGGAAAATTATACAACTGGTTAAAAAATAATATTTAAGCTTTAATGCCAGTAAGTTCATGGTTTTCTATTTGGGTCACAGTAACTACGTACAAGGAGGTGGACAATTTTCAGTGGTTCTAGGCAGGTGCACGAAGTGTAATGTACATAACCATGTACTTGGAGCGGCTTCAAGCAATTAGACAAAATGTGAGATATAAACAGAGATGCCAGCTTCACCTATAGGTTCTGCAACCAGTTGTATACTTGCCTGCAAATTTAGCTCCAGTTCTGATTGCAAGTTAAGTTATCAACTGTTAGCAAATTCAGCACTATTGATTATGAAAAGGATCTGTAAGTTGTAATGCAGCTCAGCAGTGAAAAATTACATGAACAAAGCATATACTAAAATTAGGAAAACAAACAAGCTGGGATGTATGCTGTAGATGACTTTCATCAACCGGTGAAATACCACCACTTTGCTTATTGGAGGCTTGAAGTGGTGAAACCCACGTTTAGTCTCTAGAGCAAAGTTTCCGGCATCCCCCCCCCATACTTCTCCTTCAACACATGCACGGCACCAAGTACTATAGATTTTGATACCTTTCGTGTTTGGGGGTTTCATAAAAAAAAAAAAAAGTATCATTACAATTTTTGTGATGTTTCCTTTTGTTTTTGTCCTGTTTCTTTCAACAGCATGCTAAGGCTGCAAGGATATAAATGGGGCATTGTCCTGTAGTACAAATAAAGGGTTGTAACTCATCTTGAGCAGTATACTGGCAGGTGTGGTCTCAATTCAGGAAATATAATGATTTGCTTGAAAGAATACAAAGGAAGGCAACAAGATTAGTTGTGGCAGGACAGTTTCCAGTTCTGCAAGCTGTAAAGTTTGGAAACTTTTAAAGCCATAAAAGAGTTAAGCAGATTAAATGATGGAGGCATTCTATCTAGGATGACACAAAAGGGAACATAGATTTAAATTAAGGAAGCATCATTAAATATAATGGATAGAAGAAAATTTACCTTTAGTCATAGAGTAATGAGCTATTGGAAAAAGTTACCACTTGGCCTTGTAGAGGCTTTTGTTGTGGTTTTATTGGTGCATCAGTAACTATGGCTATAATGTGCCAAAACAGCTTTGTAGAGGCAGAGAGTTTGTATAATTTAAAGAGGGAT
Organism: Mastigoproctus giganteus; assembly: GCF_048544385.1. Taxonomy (NCBI): domain Eukaryota; kingdom Metazoa; phylum Arthropoda; class Arachnida; order Uropygi; family Thelyphonidae; genus Mastigoproctus; species Mastigoproctus giganteus. Next base: position 201,800,209 of record NC_143581.1, on the reverse strand, counting down.
TAGACAAATATTTGGAAGAAGAAGAGAAGTAAATGAAACATAAAACTGGAAGAAATTTTAATTTATATAATTTTTATTTTATTTTGTTGTTGTTGTTATTATTTTTATTTTATTTTATTTTTGTTAGTATTTTTATTTTATTTTATTTTTTTGTTTCATGGCAGATGTAATATTAGCATTACTTTCTTTCTTTGTTTAGCCATTTTATTACTAATAAATGAAATATTCCTGTGGCACCATTTTGTATAGCTTTGCTGCTTTTTACATCAGTGCTCTGCTCTATGCTAGTTTTCATTTTTGTTTTTAAATAAACTTATGAAAATATATATTTTTTTAATTTTTTAAAATTAAATAGTGCATTTTCAGTTTTAACTTAGTACAAATTATACAAAATCTTGGTTTTTTTCGCTTAAACACTGAATAAAGTACATTATAAGTGCTTATATAATAGTAATACAGTAACATCTTATTTGGATATTTTTCATTAAAACTTGTGCAAAATTACACAATAAGAAAACAAACAAAAGCTTATATGTACAACAGCATCACAACTTTTATGATGTTTCTTTTTATTTTATCCTTTGTTTTGTATCTATAATTCACTTCAGTGCTTCAGTGAATTACAGATACAAAATTAAAATTCAGTGTATATCTGAACTTTGATTTGTATGTTAATGTTTGGAACCATTTTAATATAAATTTTGGCTAAATTTGTTGAAATAAAAGTAGAGTTAGCATTTTGTGTCTGTCTTCTGCCAGGCTGTTTAGAATTTGTATGATGTTCAATTTTAATAGAGTATTGAAGCCTGTTTTACATGAAGTAAATATTAGTGTGTTAAACTCTATAGCTGGGGACTTTTTATAGGTAATAGCAAGGGATGGTCGACCAGTAATAATTTGTGAAAAGGGAGATACAGAAACTCAGAAGCATGCCTTTAAATTTCTAGAGGTACCACATACTGTTGACTGCCTTCAGGGTGCCTTAACTGTTATTCCACTCCAGCTACTTTCATATCATATTGCTGTACTTAGGGGTTGCAATGTGAGTATTTTTCTTATTATATGTTGTAATGTTTTAGTATAATTTCACCTTAAATATATAAGGTAGATTAAAATAGTTCTAATAAGAAATTTCTTACTGGCCACATGTGTATGTTATGATAAAACCATTTGCAATCTGATATAGTGACATGCTTTAATAGTTATATTTTATGGAATGCTGCTTACATATTCATTTTCTATGCAATGTTTGTGATATATATCATTGTATATAGTATCATTGTTGTGTTGAGAAATGGAGACCATGAATGTCTAACCAGTTTGTGGCATGCCATCCTCACATAGGACCTGATCATGTATTGTGTGTAAATGCATCATGGCAATGCAACTTGATTCGTAACCAGAAGGAAGAATGAATGACTATCAAGCAGCAACTTTACTTGAAGCAGCTGCTGGGGATCAACTTTCCTGTGCTGAAGTTGGGGATACACCTTCCTATGCTTTCTATGCATTGTTGCTGCTTATATGATCCACAGACAAAATGGCAGTCACTAATGTTGAAAACAAGTCTGCACTTTAAAACTTGAAATAAGAGAATGGTTTGTTTGGAATTTGTACAGATATCTGGGGAGGATCACATCTTTAACCCCCAATTCTACTGAAGATGACCCCTCTGTGAGGCTTCTTTAGTGGATTAAAGGGGGAGAGATTGAAGAGTAGTAGTTAAGAAATATATTTATACATGTGCTTGTGTAAACTCTAAATGAATAATTAAATTAAGAGCACTAATAAACTATAAGCTGTAAAATGTAGTGAATAAGTTGCAGAACTCTTTTGAGTTTCAAGATAACAAGTAGAACTGTTCCCTAGCACTGCACTGCACTAATTAAAAACAATTAAGTCTTTCCAACAGTGGAAGGATTAATTTATTTTAAGCTTTAAATACCCATATTTAAAAGTCATGGCTTTAATCCTTTTATAATTGGTTTCCTGACCTATGCATGGCAACTGAAGTGAATTTTTTTGAGGAATTTGGAAGTCTGTAAAAATTTAAAACTTATGTACATAAATGCTATTAAATATTAATTTTTTCCTGTTTTGACTTTACAACTGAAAATTAGAGCAGGATTATTGTCAAAAATAAAATCAATTTAAAAAAAATAAGGGTAAATATCATAAAAATGTTAAAAAATACAAAAAAAATTAAGATTATTAAAGCTTGCATTATTTATTTTTCTTTTCCAGTAAAGACATGTACACATGTATTATTTCATTCATTTTCAGCTATTTGTGGATCTTAATTCATTCCAGTGAGTTTCTTCAATTTTATGGAAGCTCACATTGTCCCAAATATTGTTAAAAGGTTACACCCAGCTGCATTTATTGTTGAAACTATTATTAATATAAAATTGGTTAATATTACTTGTTGAACACAGCTGATTGATGATAGCACACTTCTGTAGAGCCTCAAGAGAACCTATGCATATAAAGGTGTAATTTTTTGATATTACATTGAAAGAACTTCCAAAACATATACAGAAACGTATTGCCAAAAAAATTATATCACTTACAAAATTTGGCAGTATATCATATATGTTTTGTAATAGCATTAGCTTTATGCATCATCCATTTCTAACAGGCCCACTTAGATAATAAGATAATGCCATACATTAGCATTAGTAGAGGCATATGATGTAAGAAAGCAAGCTTATGCAGCATCAGCCAGAAAATAAAAAAAAAAAAAAACTTCCACTTCACCCCTCCATTCGTTCGAAATACCTGTGCAGCTGAGCCTTAAATTTATTTATGCTATCAACTTCCACAACAATGGATGGAAATCTGTTCCACCAACCAACTACCCGCTGGCTAAAGAAAATTTCTGCACATCTATCCTACATCTGTCTTTCCTCAATTTGAATTGAGGAAATAATCACCTGAATAATCACCTGAGAATAATCACCTGAGAGGGCATAAGCCCTCTCAGGTGATTATTCTGAGCAAGAGGCAGAATCCCATCAGCATTGAGCATGTTCAAACCGTTCAAGGCTTTATACACCTCTATCAGATCACCTCGCATCTCCAGACACTGTAATTTGCAAAACTTAAGCCTTTCTTCGTAAGAGCAACCCTTTGTTCCATTCACTAACCTTGTTGCCCTTCTCTGTACTCATTCCAGCAGCTCTACATCCTTCTTGAAATGAGGCCTCCAGACCTGTATACAGTACTCAAGGTGTGGCTTGACCATTGCCTTATACAAGAGAATAATCACCTTATCCCTGCTAGAAAAAATCCTGTATATCATTGATAAGACACCATGAGCTACTCTTGCAACCTGTCTGTGCTGCTCAGAGAACTTCATATCTGCCTGCACAATTACCCCCAGGTCCTTTTCATTCTCTACCACTGTCAGTGTAGTACCACAGAGTTGATACGTTGCTGTGGGGTTGCTGTTTCACATATGTAGTACTTTACATTTGTCAATTTTAAACTTCATTTGTCACCTCTCAGCTCATCTGCTCAACCTTTCCAGATCCTGTTGCAGCAGCATAGCGTCAGTAGTGTCCTTAACAACCCTGCCAACTTTTGTATCGTCTGCAAACTTGGACATTAAGCTTGATATGCTATCATCAATATTATTTATAAATACAGAAAACAATAATGCACCCAACACTTAACCCTGAGGGACTCCACTAATAACATTAGTCCACAATGAGCAGTGTCCATTGATTACCACTCTCTGTCTTCTCCTCCTCAACCACCCCTTTATCCATAGTAGCAATTTGCCTCCAATGCCACACTGCTCCAATTTGTGCAGCAGTCTTCCATGTGCAACAGTATTAAAAGCCTTTCTAAGATCCAAGTATATAATATCAAAGTTATTCTCTGCATCCAGTTCTTTTGTGACTGCATCATAGTATCCAATCAAATTGGTCAATCAAGACTTTCCCTTAACAAAACCATGCTGTGTCGGAGCTGTAACTGAAGTCTTGTCCAGATGATCCTGCAGTGCTTCCTTAACCAGTGCCTCCTTTAATTTTCCTGGAACAGAAGTTAAACTCACAGGTCTATAATTACTTGTGTCAGCCTTTGATCCTCCTTTGTGAATTGGGGTCACATTTGCACATCTCCAGTCTATGGGTACCTCCCCTGAGTCCAAGGAAGCTCTCATAATTATGGCTAAGGGTTTCTTACTTCCTTTGCTGCCTCCTTTAATATAACTGGATAGATCCCATCCATCCCAGGTGCCTTTCTTGTGTTTATCTTCAACAATTTCTCCTCCACTTTACTCTCAGTTATTACAAGATTATCTAGCTTACTGCCATAGTTGAGTACACCTCTGGCATTCTCCTCGCTGAATAACTCTTTATGTGTGAATGTCGATGCAAAATATTAATTTAGTTTGTTAGCTACCTGAGCAGGATCATCAACAGTTGAACCATTGATATCAAGTGGACCAATCTGATTCATCCCCTTCCTTCTAGAGTTTACATAAGAAAAGAACTCTTGACTGTTTTTCTTTGCATCCTTTGCCAAAGATTTCTCATAATCTGCCTTCGCCTGCCTAACCTCCTTTGTAACTTGGTTACAGAACAACTTATATCTATCATAGGCTTCTGTGTCACGTGTTAATTTATATGTATCCCAAGTCCCAAGCATTCTTCTTCTCTGTCATATGTCTCATTAGTTCATCTGACTTCCATTTAGGCCTAAACCTTGAACAATATTTCCTAGTTGGTATGTAAAGCCTAGTAGCTTCTAAGATAAGTTCTTTGAATGCTTCCCATTTTGAATTTGCTGTTGGTAACATCATCAGCTGGTCCCACTGTATAGAATTTAAATACTGTCTCAGACCATTGTAGTCGCCTTTACGAAAGCAATAACCCTTCCCTTTACCCCCGATGGTAGTTATCTCTTTGAGTAAATCTCACTTCAGCACACTGTGATCACTGCCACCTAGTGGTTCCTCTATCTGCAGATTCTTAATGCATGAAGAATGACTACTGATAATCAAATCAAGAGTATTACTTCCTCTAGTTGCCTCCCGAACATGCTGATGTAGAAAACAATCATCCAATAAATCCACAAAAGCCTTGATAGTGTGTGAGTGATCAACCCACAAACAGTGTCTTATTATACTCATCAGAGTCATTAGGCCTATAGCACACTCCTACTCTCAATTTTGATCTCCCAGTGCTTATGCCACACCAAACTGACTCGACACTGCACTGTCCAGCGATGTCGACTGGCTTCACTTCCTTGGATTGTATGTGTTTCTTAACTAATAACATAACCCTTCCTCCCTTCCTATCCTTTCTGTAGACGTTGTAGTTCCCAAATTCCAGTTCTGCATTCCTTATATCTGTGTGACACCATGTCTCTGATATCCCAACAATATCCACCTTTGATGCTTTGAGCAATACCTCAAATTATTGCATCACCCTAGTGACAGTATAAATACAGTGCATATGCCATGGGCACAACATTCTGTGCTATTGCAATGTCTAAGTTTTCACAATTAACACCGCTTAAGAAAAGTATTGCTGCCGCGTTGAATGCAGAGGGACATTCTATGTATAAAATAGCTAAAAGGATTCACTATATTCAGCCAACAGCGGCACATGGCACATTTATTATGAAAATTATCAGAAACTTGGAGTCTAAACAGAAAAAAAGAAAGTAGATGTCCACAAATATCTTCTACAGCACAGGACAGATTTCTGGTCCATCTTTGTGTTCAAAACAGAAGATCCTCATCAACAGATCCCAAAAAAAAGCGTGAAAGGGGGATACAGGAGTAAAGGCAAGTACTGCTTCAGTACGTAGACATATTTTATTATCAGGATTAGTAACACATCAGCCAAGGGGGAAAAAAAAAAAAAAAAGCCACTTTTGATGCAAAAAAATTGAAAACAAGCATCTAAAGTGAGCAAAAGAACATGCTAGTTGGTCTGAGGATTAGTGGAAATGTGTTATTTTCTCTGATGAATCAACATCAACTTGCATGGTTTGGATAGCCCTACAGACTGAAGAAGAGTAGAAGAATTTCATCCTGATTGTTTCAACTTCATAGTGAAACATTCTGCATCTCAAATGATATGGGGTTGTATTTCGCATAGAGGAGTTGGTCGTCTTGAATTTTTGAAGGGTATAGTGAATTCTGAGGTGTACAAGGCCATTCCTGAGACAAAATTACTTTTCACAATTACAGATTACTATGGGGATGTTGCCAGTTGCATTTTTCAGGACGCCTCTGCTCCATGTCATAGAGCCAAAACTGTAAGTACTACTTCATGAAATTAGCAAAAGTTTTAAATTTATGAAACATCACACACTTGCTTAAAAAATATAATGTATTTTGCTGTCTTTACTGTCCACAGATGCAAAAATGCTTGAAGGATAAATCAATTTGCACAATAACATGGTCTGGGAACAGTCCAGACCTCAATCCAGTTAAAAAATTTTGGAACAAAATGGATATTTCAGTAATGCAAAAGAAACCATAAACACTTAAAGAGGTGCAGGAGACATTAATCTGTTTTTAGTACCATGAGATTTTTCAGGAATACATTCAGTCAATGCTGTAATGATGTCAAGCAGTCATCAAAGCAAAGGGTGGGCCAATGAAATATAAGGGGCAAGCCAATGAAACATGATTATATTATTGTTGTGTATTTTTGAGCAGGTAGAAAATCTTTAGTGGAGAATTTTGAGAATTAGATTGTCAACCGAAAATTTACTGACAAGTTTAGGCACATGTGGCTTTTGAGTTTCATATAGATGTTGCAATTATTTGCAGTTATATTGCAAATTACAACTACAGTTGTAATAATTGAAGTACACATATTAGTGACAGCGTCAAAGTTGATAACATGTTAACATTTTTCCATTTTATTGTCTTTTATATGAAAAGAACATGTGATAAGTATGATATTTTCTAATTAAACTCTGATAGTCCATTTTCCACAATGGAGACTTGATTAATATTATAAAACAGATTAAATTTAATTTGTATAATAACTGAAACTTAACATAACTACAAATAGTCTAAATATTCTTGAGTACAGTGATATCTGTTTAAAATTATGAGGCATCATTTCTTATGAAGCACTTTATATGGAATTATATTCAAAGGATATGAATCTGATGTAACTTCCTTTTCTATGTTTTATTTTGCAGGTGGATTGTCCACGTAATTTGGCTAAGTCTGTAACTGTAGAGTAAGACTATAATTTTTCTGCCTTTTGCTTTGGATGAAGGGAAAAAAACAAAACAAAACAAAACTAGATGCTTATATTATTCTGAAAGTTTCAACATTCCATCTTCTCTTTAAAGCTGCACTCTTCCAAAACAACTTTAATTTCAAGAAAAGAAAGGAAAATATGTTGAATTCATTTAATATTTTCATGTATTTTTTCACACAGAATCTGTTATTCATATATAGTGTTAAGCACAAATTTTTCTAAAAGCATATTGTGCTCTGCATGTGCCTTAATATGAATGCTTAACGTGTGATTATAGAAAGCTTTAAAAGAAGTTAAATTGGATTTAGCTTTAGCTGAAATTTAAGATTTTCCTAGCTTTATTTTTATTGCTTAATTATATTGTTTGTTGTAACTTTGTATTGTTTATTCCAGAAAGCAGAAATTTTGCACCACATCAAAGACAGTTTTGTGTTTTAATGTCAATAAATTAATATAAAATTTTATGAGTCTAACCATCTGCACATGCACCTGTTCATTCTTTTATAAAATCAACAGTGCAGAATATTGATTTGCATATTTTAAACAATTTGTAATAGTTTAAAATATGATCGGATGATTACTTAAAATAATTGCATTAATAATTTAACAGAAGCAATATCTGCAGCTTGTAATATTACATTTTAATTTTATAGTTTTAAAAACACACAAGTTAAAAGAAAATTAATTTCTTGCAAATTTGGACAATGTTTTAATTGAAATTTTTCATACACACTATTAAAGTACAAATTCTGTGACGTGTAGTGTCTTTGTCACACAAAGTATTTATCTGTATGATGTAATTTTTGACATATTTATAAAAAAAAATACTTTTAAGAAGCACGTATGATAATTGTAAATATTTGATATTCTCTCTCTACTACCTATGTACATATGTTCCTAAATTCATGGAATTTATATTATGTTTAAATTAACATTTGTAATAGACTTTTTTAAGAGTGCTGTATACATTTTGATAGTAGAAACTAGTCAGTAAAATTTAGTTTTTGTGTCATTTGTTGAGTTACCATCCTGAAGACTGGCACAGAAATTTTATGGCAGCCTTTTTAATAAATCATGGAAAATATTAGATCAGTTTATAATTTAAACTTATTGTAGTGCTTTTAAGTTAATGTTGAAATTTACATTTTGAGGTATACAGACATTCAAGTCATTGGTGCTCTTAAATTTGTATGTAAAGTCTGTTAGAACTTTGCTGCAAATACTGTTCTCCCAACATTCCAGTCATATGCATTTTTGACACAAAATAAATCATTTTAAGATAAAATTTAATTTTTGGATTATGAGGTCATATTTTGAAATATATTATTCCATACTATGATCAATTTATAAGTAGTTATAAAGATTGGTTGCCAACACCACTGAATTTATACATGTTGAATATTTAAATTTTGTGAAATGTTGAATTTGGAAAAAGTATATATTCTCTCATTAGTATATAATTCATCTTTTTTTAAAAAATATATGTTATTTAAAATTATTTAGTGTTACTAAAATGACCAGATAATTATGTGTAAGCCAATTATTGAATAGTATTTATAATTCATACTAATATTGGTTTGTAGGAAAATTGTTTATTACCATCTAGGAAAATCATGCTTCACTAAATTAATTTGAAATTACTTTGTGATATGGAATATTTTTATGAAAATCTGAATATTTATGATGCATTCTGAGTGACAAATTGAATTTGTATATGGATGATAAAAATTAAAATGTAATTTTTTTTTTTTTGAAATAATGTGAAACATGTTTGTTGATCTGAAAATAATCACAGTTTCATATTCCATCTTCACTGAATTTTGTAAAAGTTTTTACATTCTCTTTATTTTTCTTTGTTATTAATCAACCGGTGAAATACCACCACTTTGCTTATTGGAGGTTTGAAGTGGTGAAACCCATGTTTAGTCTCTAGAGCAAAGTTTCCGGTATTCCCCCCCCCCATACTTCTCCTTCAACCCATGTACGGTACTAAGTACTATAGGTTTTGATACCTTTCGTGTTTGGGGTTTTCATAAAAAAAAAAAAAAAAAATACAGTGTGTTTCAAAATTGCATGAAACAAATGTAGAAGCATATTCTACAACTAAAAATAATTTTTATAAAGCAATTTAAAGTGACCTCCAATTTGCTTAAGCACAGCATTCAGTATGACAAATCAATGATTCTTTAGCATGTCTTGTCATTTTATAACTATTCTTAATGGTTTCAACTAGTGATGGGCATAATTAATTATGGTATTTTCAAAATTGAAATATTGTAACCTAATTTGCAGGTAATCCATTATGAAAATATACCATAATCGATAATTGCCGAGAGAGAGAGAGAGACTAAACAGAACTATTTCCCAAGTGGGAAGGCCCAGGGTGCCAAGCGAATCTTGAGGCCAAGCATTGTGCTTCTGTGCTATTTCTACTGCAATTCATAGAGCAATTTTTCTAGGGCGACTGAGTTTTTCCTTGTTTATTTTGTTTTAAAAGTCTTTCTCTTAATTAGCTCTACTTTTTAAAAGTATAAAAAGAGAGCTAGAAAAAGGAAAGTACTTTTTTTTTTTATTATATACTAACTCTTAAGCTTGGTCACAAGTGGCACTGATCCTGCCTCCCTGTGGTGGGGCTGGTAACTTGGGTGGAAAAGCTAATCCCCCAGGGCAAAAAGGAGCCGATATGGATAAAGAAAATTATCCAGCCTTAGAGCCTCCAAGCTCAAATACCATAGATTGGTATAATTCTGATGAAGTTAATGCACAACATAAGCGCTTAAAAAAAAAGACAATCAACCTGAGTATCCAACTTTCCTGATTATCTATTCCTTAACTAGTCAACCAGTGAGCAAACTCTCTCCATTTATAATACAGTCAATCCTCGTATAGCACGATAGTTGTGTTCCTAGAAACCCTCGTGCAATGCAAAATCATGCAATATAAACAACAGGTCCTATGGGAAAAATAGGGTTAGGTGCCGACCACCCAAGATTGAACACACATTTGTAACCAAAACATTATCAAACACAATAAATAATCGTAATAAAATACTTATGTATTTAATTATGCCATAAAATATTGCTAATGCTTTTGCTTCTATCGTAAGCAAACTTGTTCTTTGTTTGATTTTCTATCCAAACAGATGACAGCCATTCCATCTTTTCCAATTCTTTGTGTCTTGATCTAATGGATTTTAATTACACTTTGAGTTGTTCCTGCTATGAAAGTTGTTTTTATTTTCTTGCGTTCTTTCTAATTCTCGGCGTTGCCTCGTTGAGGCCTGTAACATGTGCAATATCACGTGTTCTTTCATTTCGCTCAAAGTGTTTCACAATTTCAAACTTTTTTTCTTAACAGAGGCGGACTGGCCATAAGTCTTACTGAGGAAACCCCCGGTGGGCCGGAGGCCAGTGTAATTTTGGCCATAAATGTTAGTATGAGGCCACTACAAATTTTCCTGGGTAAGAATTTTTGACCCAGTCTGCCTCTGTTTATCGATATTACTTTTCTTTTTCTTTCTGAATCTGTAGTGTCTTCACCAGGATGTGTCCTTTTCACACCTTTTTACTCATGCATTTCTGCTAGTGGAATCTGTTATAAACTGGTAGTAAACTCGATCTAATTGCATTTGCTATAATACCGATAACTGGAATTGTGTGGGTTTTTACGTTCTACATGGTGAAATGTGTTTCCCCTTCACTGATATAAAAAACATAAATACATTTTCTGAATCTTCTGTTCATTCCTGTCGTGTTGCATTCAGTTGGGGTGATTCCACGTTTGACTGAAATTTCTTGTAAACACAAAGGTGAATCGTGCATAAGCGAATTCAGTTCGTGTTATATACGAAATCGTTCCCCTATTTATAAATCGTGTATGCTCGAATTTGTGTAGTGTAAACACGTCTTATACGAGGACTGACTGTACAGAGATATTTAAAAAATGCTGCTGGATTACCAAAATGGTCAAACGGTTACAGTTAGAGGATTTGCTTGTGGAAACTACACAGTCGAAACATTCAGAATTGTTGTTAAAGGTGACAACATTTGGTGGAATTCCTGTTAAAATCTCTCCCCACACAACCCTAAATAGTTCCAAAGGTGTTATCTCTGAGTGGAATCTATTGAATGTAACAGAAGAGGAGCTTGTACAAGAACTAAAAGATCAAAAGGTCATACAAGCTAAGAGAATTCTGACTCATAGGGATGGCAATCTCATACCAGCCTGTAGTGTAATATTCACGTTCAATATTCCACACTTACCAAATACTGTTAAAGCTGGTTATCTAAATTGACATATCCGCCCCTATATTCCAAATCCAATATGGTGTTATAAGTGTCAGAAATTCGGACACCCAGACAAAATGTTGAGGAAACACAATATACCCAAAATGTGGATCCCTGAATCACACTCAGACAGACTGTACTGCAACATCTGCAGTTTGCCCTAATTGCAACAAAGATCATCCTGCATATTCTAAAAATTGAGAGTTATGGAAACTTTGGAAAAAAAATACAGAAATTTAAAGTTGAATATAAAGTGACCTATCAGGAAGCAAGACGACAAATACTGAAAGATACTCCAGCACGTACATATGCTAACGTTACAAAGCAATATTGTTCAGTTGCTACACAAACCAATGAATCAGTTCCGCTTAACATATCACTTGCTGAACGGGCTAGAGCTCAGCTTTCAGTTCCTAATCCATCTTTGAAGCAAAGCAACAGAGACCAGACTTGTAATACCCCAATTTTCATCCCCTCTACTAGTGACATCAAGTCCCAATGTGAGACTAGGACAGCAAAAGATGAATCTTCTACTAAGAGCCAAATTAATACTGCACAAATGGATATAGATGACAAAACTCAAGAAGAACCAATATTAGAAATTTATGCTGAAGAAGATATGGACACTGGACGGCCTACCTTTCCTAAAAAAGATAAAATTAAAATAGATCACTGTAAGCCTACTGCCTCTAAAAAGCAACCAAATCATCCTACCACTAAATCTAAATAATGCAGTGCATCTTACAATGGAATTGTCGAGGACTATGTACTAATACAGATGAGCTCTATGACCTAATCTAAGATTTCAATCCAGCAGGCATTTGTTTACAGGAAACATTTAACTCCACAAGTGACCCACTCAATAAAGAAATATACATTGTACAGGTGTGACAGGAATGCAGCAACTGCAGCCCATGGAGGTGTAGTGGTTTTAGTATCTACTACTAATCCATTGGGCAAATCCCCTTAAAAACTAATTTAGAAGTTGTTGCTGTAAGAATAGAACTTGGAATAATTTTATCTCTTGTTTCTATTTATCTTCCACCCAACCAAACATATGTACTTTGATGAACTCCTTGCCCAGATACCACCTCCTATTTGTTTGATAGGCAACTTTAATGGACACCACCCATTATGGAGTGGTCTACATATGGATAAAAGAGGGCAGCTAATAGAAACATTACTGGATACTCATAATCTAACTCTGCTGAACACAGGTACCCATGTGCATTTTCCTACAGGAAATACTTCTGCCATAGATCTATCTATCTGCTCCCCTGCTCTGTACCCAAGTATACATTGGGCAGTATTGGATAATCCACATAATAGTGATCACCTTCCAATTACTTGTAAATTTCAAACTATCTCCTCCAATCCAGAAATTTACGGAAGATGGAAATTTACAAAGGCAAACTGGATAACATTTTCCTTAAGTACAGCTTTTGATAAAAACTTCATTCATAATCAGTCAATAGCTGAAGCTTCTTACCATATCACTAAACAGATACTAGCAGCAGCTGAAAAAGCTATTCCTCAGTTATCAACTTGTCCACACAGACTCAAAAACTACTAGTGGAATGATGAATATAATATAGTGAAAAAAGAAAAGAATCAAGCTTGAGATATTTTCTGCAAGCATCCCATTACTATTAACCTTGTAAACTATAAGAAACTTAATTCTAAAGCACGACAAATAAGAAAATAGAAGATTCCTGGATTCATTTTGCATCCACTATTACAAAAAACACTGATACTAGATTAATCTGGAGGAAAATCCAACTTCTGAATGGCAAATATCCATTGTCATCCTCTCTTTTAGCCGAGTGGGTAAAGTACTGCCCGGCAACCCAAAGGTCGCGGGTTCGATTCCCGCCTCGGGCTTGGATCAAAGTACTGCAAAAACCTTGGAAGGTGCAATATGGCCACAGAAGCCGATGCGCCAACAACTACCAAATCAAAAAAAAAAAAAAAAAAAAAAACCTCTCTTATATTGATCTGTAATGGTCAGGAACTATCCTCCCCCAAAGATATAGCAAATGCTTTTACTGAAGCTTTTGCCAAAATTTCATCAGCAAACTCATATGATGCTCCATACAATGAATTAAAGATGCAGCAGAAAGGCAGAAGTTAAATTTCAACACTGGCCTCTCTCTTCCATATAATCAGCCTTTTACAATATCTGAGTTAAAACAATCTCTTAACAGAGCACCCAATAGTGCAGCTGGCCCTGATGGTATATTTTACATTATGCTAAAACACCTGAATGACAGACTTACAAACTCTACTGATTTTTTTTTTTTTAACAGAATTTTTCAGGAGCATGTTTACCTGCATTCTTGGAGACATTCACTTGTATTAGCCATCCCTAAACCAGGAAAATATCTCTCTGATCCAGTAAATTATCATCCAATTTTCTTAACTAGTTGTTTAGGGAAAACACTGGAGAAATTGGTCCTCAAGTGCCTCACCTGATTTTTGGAGTCACATAACATCTTTCATAAAAATCAGTATGGCTTTCGGCAAAATAGATCTGCATTGGATATGATGGCTGAAGCAGAATTGAACATCAGAAATGCTTTTGTCAGAAAGGACCGCCTAGTTATGGTAAGTTTGGATTTAGAAAAGGCATTTGATACAACATGGCATTTCGGTATTTTATGGGATCTTCACACGTTTGGACTACTAGACAGGCTTCCCTTGTTTATTCAAAACTTTCTCCAGTCCAGAACATTTCAGGTTAGTCATCTAAATATTCTTTCTAGAATCCATATACAGGAGGAGGGGGGATTCCCCTCAGGGATCTATTTTGAGTCCTATGCTATTTTTAATAAGAATAAACAATCTCATCCACGATATTCCAAGCACAGTAGAATTATATCATTATGCAGATGATCTCATGCCAAGGGAAAAATATGAATTCCATTGAGAGGCAGCTTCAGATCTCAATTAACAAAAAAGAGCTGTGGACGTTTCGCAATGGCTACAACCTATCAGCACAAAAATCCAACTGTATTCATTTCTGTAAAAAACGTAAGATCCACCCTGAGCCTGAATTATAACTTAAAAATTTCACCATACCTCTTTCCAATAGTATCAGGTTTCTTGGCCTAATCCTGGATAATAAATTAAACTTCATTCAAGACAGCACATATCTGAGAACTAATTGCTTGAAAAAATTAAATATCCTAAGAGTACTATCTTCATCAACACGGGGTGCTGACTGATACACTGATTCAACTATATCAGGTATTAATCAGATCTTGCTTGGATTACGGATCACCAATCTATGATTCGGCCAGGAAAAGTGAACTAATTCGGCTAGAGACTATCCATCACACTGCTCTAAGGAAAGGACTGCCTCAGGGCCATTTAGAATGTCACCTGTACACAGTCTGTATATAGAGGCACACAAACCTCTACTTCATTTTTGGAGGAAAATGTTGCTTCAACTATGCAGCAAAATTACGGAGCCTTCCCTTTCACCCTCTTTGGCCATACTTATTTGAGCCCAAGTGGACCACCTTTTATTACAACAAACCTAACGAAAACAAGCCAATTGGCATAAGGCTACTACAGTTAATAGAATGCTGGAATTTACGTATGGATAATATCTTTCAGAATACAAGCACTTATGACCCTCCATGGTCTAGTTATATACCGGTCTGTGATCTCTTTCCAACAATGGGGGAAAAAACAAGCAGCAGATCTCACCATCAGGAAACTCCATGCTGCACATGTAGCTAAACATTCTCAGTGTTTTCATATATATACACCAATGGCTCAAAAACAAGTACAACAATAGGACAGCAGTGGTTTCTACTATCTTTCCTAGTTTCTTCTGAAGGAATGCAATGTCTATACTGTTGAACTGTTTGCAATAAAGATAGTTCCAGATCATGTGACTGATCTATCCTGTAAGCAAACAATGATCTATTCTGGCTCTGAGTGCAATAACAGCATTAAAAAATTTATCCAAGCCAATCCACCCCATCATGCAGAAAATCAGATCACAAATAAATTGGTTAGCAGCTTTCTCTGCTGCTAACCAATCAGTTACTTTCTATTGGAAACCAGGTCATGTAGGCATCCAAGGAAATTATTATGCAGATCAAGCCACTAAATATCCAATCATCTCAAGCTCTCCTAACTACCAAGTGCCGAATACAAACTACAAATCAGTCAAAAAATGTGTGTGAAGAACAATATTTGCAGATCTGGCAGGCTCGGGGCGTCAATAAGCTGCTTCAATTTAAACACGAACCTAAGTTGTGGCCATCAAGCATGCAGTCAAGTAGGCAAGAGGAGGTGATTATGGCTAGGATGCATATTGGGCACATACACACACATCTAACCTATATTTATCTATTCTTGGGGAAGATCTGCCTATTTGTACGTTTTGTAAGTCTACACTTACGGTGAAGCATATTCTAATATATTGTAACCATTATAATAATTATCAAAACACAATTTTCACATTTCACATTGTTAAAATATGTTAAATAGGATTATTTAACAGAGTTTAACTGGTAATTGCACTATAGAATAGAATCAGGCACAATATGGCCTTAGCATTAAACAACATACCAATCAACCAAGTGGGAAGAGTACTTTATCTTTAGTTCTGATAACATCAGATTAAATTCCTCCACTGTTGCTTCTGTTTTTTTCCTTCTTCAGTTTTCATCTATGTCGATTTTGTAATAAACTAATTTGCATATAATTGACTATGAAACTGACATAATCAATTACTCTGATTATTGTGCATTTCATAAATGACTAGTTTGCATATACAGGAACTCCCAGACTTACGTAATACTCAACTTTACGTAAGATTTTGCCGGATGGTGCACACTAAAAAAAAAATCATGGAAACGTATTTTGCATCCCGTAGGAATAAATGGAGGTATTTTGACAATATTGTGATAACACATTTTTTTTTTTTTTTTTGTAATTCGTTCCAAGTCCTCGGAAGTTGAAAAATTTGCTATGTTACTAAGCTATTTATCTCTCTAAAAGGTCATATTTATAATGGAAATTGCACTACACTTTCATCGTTATCATATGTTCCCATTATAATAATCAATTTTGAACGCCTTTGCGATATTTTTCTAAAGCATGTTTCTGGAAATCACAACCAAAAACAATAAAAACAATTTGCACTTGCCTGTTTATTGGGCTTTTCTGTTAGTGCATTTAATAATAAACTTGTTGCATTTGCAATAATACCGATAACTGCAATTGTGTGGGTTTTTATGCTATTATGGTAAAATGTGTTTCCTTTCACTGAAATCTTCAATCATATAAAAAATAAATTAGCATTAGCAAAGGCACATGATGCAAGAAAGCAAGCTTATATAGCATCAGCCAAAAAAAAAAAAAAAAAAACCCCTTATTTCACCCATCCACTCGCTCCAAATGTTTGTCAAGCCATGAATCTATTTAAGCTATCAACTTCTACAATAACAGATGGAAGTTTGTTCCAGTAACCAACCACCTGCTGGCTAAAGGCAAGCTTCCACACATCTATCCTACAACCATCTTTCCTCAATTTGAATTTATGCCCTCTCAGGCGATTATTCTGAGCAAGAGGAAGAATCCCATCAGAATTGAGCATGCTCAAACCATTCAAGGCTTTATACACCTCAATCAGATCACTTCGCAGATGCCTAGTCTCCAGACACTGTAATTTGCAAAACTTAAGCCTTTCTTCATAAGAGCAACCCTTTGTTCCATTCACTAATCTTGTTGCCCTTCTCTGTACTCGTTCCAACAGCTCTACATCCTTCTTAAAATGAGGCCTCCAGACCTGTATACAGTACTCAAAGTGTGACCTGACCATTGCCTTATACAAGGGGATAATCACCTCCTTATTCTTGCTAGAAAAATTCCTGTATATCATTGACAAGACACCATGAGCTACTCTTGCAGACCGTCTGCACTGCTCAGAAAACTTCATATCTGCCTGCACAATTACCCCAGGTCCTTTTCATTCTCTACCACTATCAGTGTGGTACCACAGAGTTACTACGTTACTCTGGGATTACTGCTTCCCATATGCAGTACTTTACATTTGTCAATGTTAAACTTCATTTGCCACCTCTCAGCCCATCTGCTCAACTTTTTTAGATCCTGTTGCAGTGTGTACTGTCATTAACAACCCTGACAACTTTTGTATTGTCTGTAAACTTGGACATTAAGCCTGATATACCATCATCAATATCATTTATAAATACAGAAAACAACACTGAACCCTGAGGGACTTCACTAATAACATTAGTCCATGAAAAGCAGTTTTCATTTATTACCACACTCTGTCTTCTCCTACTCAACCATCCCTTTATCCACAGCAGCAATTTGCCTCCAATGCCACACTGCTCCAATTTGTGTAGCAGTCTTCCATGTGCAACAGTATCAAAGGCTTTTCTAAGATCCAAATATATGATATCAAAGTTATTCTTTGCATTCAGTTCCTTTGTGACTATAATCTTTATTGTGTACAAAGGATGTATACAATTTACCCTTCACGGCAGGAATGCCAGGGGCTATTTAAATTCTATACTACATCAGAGTATCCAATCAAATTAGTCAGGCAAGACTTCCCCTTAACAAACTCATGCTATGTCCGAGCTGTAACTGAAGTCTTGTCTAGATGATCGTGCAATGCTTCTTTAACCAGTCCCTCTATTAATTTCAATGGAACAGAAATTAAACTAACAGGTCTGTAATTACCTGTGTCTTACTTTGATGCTCCTTTATGGATTGGGGTCACATTTGCACATCTCCAGTCCATGGGTACCTCCCCTGAGTTCAGGGAAGCTCTCATAATTATGGCTAAGGGTTTGCTTACTTTCTTTGCCACCTCCTTTAATATAACTGGATAGATTCCATCCACCCCAGGTACCTTTCTTGTGTTTATCTTCAACAATTTCTCCTCCATTTTACTCTCAGTTATTAGAAGATTATCTAGCTTATTGCCAGAGTTGAATACACCTCTGGCATTCCCCTCCCTGAATAACTCCTTATGTGTGAATGTCGATGCAAAATATTCATTTAGTTTGTTAGCCACCTGAGCAGGATCATCAACAGTTGAACCATCGATATCAAGTGGACCAATCTGATTCATCCCCTTCCTTCTAGAGTTTACATAAGTAAAGATCTCTTTGCTGTTTTTCTTTGCATCCTTTGCCAAATATTTCTCATAGCCTGCCTAACCTCCTTTGTAACTTGGTTACAGACCAGCTTATATCTATCATAGGCTTCTGTGTCATATGTTAATTTATATGTATCCCATGCATTTTTCTTCTCTGCCACATGTCTAATTAGTTCATCTGATATCCATTTAGGCCTAAATCTTGAGCAATATTTCTTAGTTGGTATGAAAAGCCTAATAGCTTCCAAATTATTTCTTTGAATGATTCCCATTTTGAGTTTGCTGTTGGTAACATCATCAGTTGGTTCCACTGTATAGAATTTAAATACTGTCTCAGACCACAGTAGTCACCTTTACAAAAGCAAAAACCCTTCCCTTTACCCTTGATGGTAGTTATCTCTTTGAGTAAATCCCACTTCAGCACACTGTGATCACTGCCACCTATTGGTTCCTTTATTCGCAGATTTGTGATGCATGAAGAATCACTGCTGATAATCAGATCAAGAGTATTACTCCCTCAAGTTGCCTCCTGAACATGCTGCTATAGAAAACAATCATCCAATAAATCCACAAAAGCCTTGCTAGTGTGTGTGTGACCAACCCACAAATTCCAGTCAATATCTGGGAAATTAAAATCCCCCATTGTAAGACACTCTAATTTACCTGCCCACTCTTATTTCTCTGCACAATTTCTCATTATACTCATCAGATTCATTAGGCCTATAACAGACACCCACTCTCATTTTTCCTTTCCCAGTGCTTACGTCACACCAGACTCAACATTGCACTGTCCATCCACATCAATTGGATGCACTTCCTTAGATTTAGGCGCCTCCGTAGCCAGGTGGGAAGGAGCAGGCTTCTTGATTAGACCGGGGTTTGAGCCCGTCACCACCAAATACGGAGGATGTGGAAAGGTCAGGGAATGACCACCGCATATCCCAGAGCAGTATGGCCTTCGTTGCTAATGCTCCTAAAAAAAAAAACCAAATAACTAACCAACTCCTTAGATTTTGTGTTTCTTATCTAACAGTATAACCCCTCCTCCCTGTCCTGTCTATCCTTTTTGTACACATTGTACTCCCCAAATTCCAGTTCTGCACTGCTTATGTCTGTGAAGAGAAGTTTCTGAAATTTTCAGAAACCTCTCTTCATTCCTATTTACGTATTACAATGATGAAGGGAAAATGACCAATGAAAAGTGCAAGTGGTGGTAGTGCCAGGAAACGAAACAAAATTTATTTAGAAATGAAGATGAAAATGATTAAGAAGTACGAAGCAGGACAAAGTTTATCATCTATTGCAAGGGAATTAGGTCTCGCTGCTTCAACAGTGAATACTATTTTAAGGGACAGTGCGCATATAAAAGAACATGTTATAGGATCAATTCATTTAAGATCAACAGTGATCACAAAACAGCGATCAGGTGCTATCTCGAAGATGGAACAGCTGTTAATAATATGGATGGAAAATCAGATTCAGAAGCGAGTGCCCGAGTCTAATGACCATTCAAGCAAAAGCAACTAGTATTTATAAAGATATTAAGGATAAGTACAGTGAACCTCAACCCATGTTCATGGCAAGCAATGGGTGGTTTAATAGGTTCAAGCATCGTGCTGGTTTTCACAACGTTAAAGTATGTGGTGAAGTCGCCAGTGCTGATTCTGCAGCTGCAGAGAAATTTTGTGATGTGTTGGAAAAAAATGATTGATGAAGACGGCTATTCAACGCAGCAAATGTTTAACATTGATGACTGCTCTGTATTGGAAAAAATTGCCGGATTGACCATACATTGCCAAAGAGGAAAATACAATGCCAGGTTTCAAGGCGTCAAAAGATATGGCCACACTTTTTCTTGGGGCTAATGCAGTGGGAGATTACAGATTAAAACCACTGCTTGTGTACCATTCTGGAAATCCTCGTGCATTTAAGGGCATCAATAAAGTCATCCTGCCCGTGCATTTCCGATCAAACCAGAGAGCATGGATAACAATATCTCTTATTCAGGTTTGCTTAAAATGCTGCTTCATTCGCGAGGTTGAAAATTATTGTAAAGACGACATTCCTTTCAAGATTTTGCTTCTACAGTATTAGATAATGCTCCTGGGCATCCTATGCATCTAGATGATTTCAATTCGAACATGAAAGTCATATTTCTTCCGGCAAACACGATTTCACTCATCGAACTTAAGGATCAAGGTGTTATTATGAATTTAAAAGCATACTATTTATGCACAACATTTTCCCAGGCATTGTCTGCAGTAGATGATGAGGGCCGACCGGGCTAGCCGAGTGGGTAAAGTGCCTGCCCGGCAACCCAAAGGTCGCGGGTTCGATTCCCGCCTCGGGCTTGGATCAAAGTACTGCAAAAACCTTGGGAGGTGCAATATGGCCACAGAAGCCGATGCGCCAACAACTACCAAATCAATCATATCAAAAATCAGTAGATGATGAGAAAATTTTTATGTTAAGAGACTTGGAAATCTTACAATATTTACCACGCCATTTTAAACATTAATAAGGCCTGGGTGGAAATTACTAAAAGTTGTTTAAATGGTGAATGGAAGAAAATGTGCCCATGGCATGTAAAAGGATTTGAAAAAGATGAATCATATGAAGAGGTTACAGATAAGATTGTAAAGGTTGCAGAGCTTCTTCAGTTGGAGATTGGTGCCGAAGACACAGAAGAGTTAATAGAGGGAGAAGAGAAGGAATTATCTAATGAAGAACTTGTTGACTTGCAGGCAGTTTGTGGCTTTGACTGGGATCATTAATTGTAGTTCTGAAAACCCTTGATTGTATATTTAAAACTTGATATTTAAGACAACTCTGTAGTATCAGTGCTCCTTGGACCTGGATCTTTCAAAATCCAGCATATTCAGTAAAGCTGACTGGTATTCAAGATTCCATAGTTGGCTGAGACATTCCAGAATCCTTGTTGTTTGCTATTGCGAATCTGTCAAAAGATCAGTGATGATCCTTCTTGAGAGACTTTTGATGTTTTCCTCAATCATTTCATGAAAATTTAGTATCCTAAAAGGCAAGAAAACAGATTTCAGAAAATTGAAATAAAGATTTTAATAGCATCATAAAGGTCATGCATTAGCATTAGTTGAGGCATATGATGCAAGAAAGCAAACTTATACAGCATCAATCAAAAAAAAAAAAAAAAAACTCCCATTTACTCTAAATGTTTTTCTAGTTTTGCCTTGAACTTATTTAAGCTGCCCACTTCTACAACAACACCCTCTGGCTAAAGGCAAATTTCCACATCTATTTTACAACTGTCTTTCCTCAATTTGTATTTATGTCCGCTCAGGTGATTAATCTGGGCAAGAGGAAGAATCCCATCAGCATTGAGCTCAAACCATTCAAGGTCTTATACACCTCAATCAGATCACCACACAGGTGCCTAGTCTCCAGACACTGTAATTTGCAAAACTTAAGCCTTTCTTCATAAGAGCAACCCTTTTTTTCCATTCACTAATTTTGTTGCCCTTCTGTACTCGTTCCAGCAGCTCTACATCCTTCCTAAAATGAGGCCTCCAGACCTCATTTTAGTACTAAACGTGTGGCCTCACCATTGCCTTATACAAGGGGATAATCACCTTATCCCTGCTAGAAAAAATGTCACTATATCATTGACAAGACACCATGAGCTACTCTTGCAGACCGTCTGCACTGCTCGGAAAACTTTATATCTGACTGCACAATTACCCCCAGGTCCTTTTCATTCTCTACCACCCTGAGTACCACACAGTTGATACGTTATCTGTGGTTACTGCTATCCATATGCAGTACTTTACCTTTGTAAATGTTAAACTTCAGTTGCCACTTCCCAGCCCATCTGCCCAAATTTTCTAGATCCTGTTGCAGTAACACACTGCCATTACTGTCATTAACAGCCCTGCTAACCTTTGTTTCATCAACAAACTTCGATATTAAGCCTGATATACCTTCATCAATATCATTGACAAATATACAAAACAACAGTGGGTGCAACACCGAACACTGGGGGACTCCACTAATAACATTAGTCCACGAAGAGCAGCATCATTGGTTACTGCTCTCTGGCTTCTCCCACTCAACCACCCTTTTATCCATTGTAGCAACTTACCCTTAATACCATACTGTTCCAATTTGCACAGCAGTCTTCCAGGTGCATTAGTATCAAAAGCCTTCCTAAGTTCCAAGTACAAGTAATCCTTGTATAACACAGTAGTTTTGGTTCCTATAAAATGTCGTGTTGTGCTATACGGTTTCACACATGACATACGGGACTAAGAAAAAGTACAAAAATGGTGGTTACGTTCCAAAAGCTAACAAAAATGCACTATTTTGTTAACAAAAACACACCATTCTCGATTTCGTCTATCTTCTGCTGCTTTAGAAAATCAGTAATCTGGGTTTGTTTGCTTTTGTTTGATAAATCTTTGTGAATTTCATTGTATGAAACTAGCATTTTTTAAGCCCCCTTTTGAACTTTGGGTTCCTTTCATTCAAGAATCTGCATTCAAAAAAGAAGATTCTAATTGCTCGGCTAACATTATTCCCTCTCATATGCTTTTCAGTGTAAAATTTGGAAGTTTAGAATTTTCATCTGCGCTCATCATCCTCTGAATTGATTTGGTTTTACCTCTGATGTCATTTCCACCAAATCTGTTTGAGTCTCTTTTTCTACCAGTAATTCTTGAACGCCTTCAGTAATCATATCTTTTTTTAAGAGCATTGGTGACTAAGGCCATGTTACTTTGTTTATTGACTATAAATTGCATGTGTCCTGAGGTCGATTTTCTGTTTTGCTGGATGAAAAACACAAGTTTCTGGGAGGAAAAAACCATGCTACCATCGTCCGACTAACTTAGCCACATTCTGAAAAATGCCAATAAAAATTCCTCCTGTCACCGATGGGATTCGAACTCAGGTCTTGAGTGGAGTGGCAGGTGATTCTATCAACTGTGCTACCCACGAGGGCTTCAGTAATCATATCAAAACTTTCCCCTCCTACTGACATAGCAAGTTCTACTATCGCACACCGATTCAGTTTGCTGCCTGCTCGACCATATTTCCTGAATGAACTGACTCTGGCCATATGTTTTTCAACATGCATTTAATGTGAATTTTACATCTTTCAGCGATAAAGCTATGATTCTGATACAGTCCACAATTGAGAAATGTTCCATGCCTCCAGTACTTCAATAGATTCGGAATAAATTTTTTTCAAAATCCATTGTAACAATTTTCTGATGTAATGAGTTTTAAAGGTTGATGTAATGCCTTGATGTTATGGTTGAATGAAAGAAGTTGTATTAACCTAGTACAACTGTGGTGGTAGGAATATAACTTCAATGGTTGGATGGTCTGGTATGCTATCCAATAGTAATAAAGTTTGAAATCTAGAATTTTGCACAAGTTCAACAAGCACAAGTTCGATAGCACAGAATGTAACATGGGGATTTCCCAACAAAATACAGAGATTTCTCAATAATTTTTGTTTTGAATAGTGGGTCAACAGTGGGGATTCAAAATGAGTGGAAATGTTTAAAAATTACATCCAACATAATAGCAGGGTTTTCCCTGCACAAAAGTTCAAAATACCCTGTTATGCACAGTTTGCCAAAATTCTCTAACCATATTATACAAGTACAGTGTTGTGCAAGGATTGCTGCAATCTATCAATCGTGTTAGAGCGAAACCATGTTGAAGAAGTACCATGTTATACGGGGTTGCTTGTATATCAAAATTATTCTTTGCATCCAGTTCCTTTGTGACCACATCATAGTATCCAATCAAATTGGTCAGACAAGACTTCCCTTTAATAAACCCACGCTGTGTCTGAACTATATATACAGTTACTCTTTGTTGTCTCCAGACATGATAGCTATATTGCTATCCAAAAGTTAAGCAACAAAAAAAAAAAAAAATCTCAAAATAAGTCTTTGCATTTAAATAAAAATTAGAAAATGGAGCAATTTGATGTGATACAAATGTTTCACAAATTTTCAAAAAACCCAATAATTTATCAGTGAGAAGTATGGCAGAAAGTGCAGAATGATGCTGCCATAGCATGTGTTTCAAAACATTGTCCCATACTAAGAATTAGGATATTAATTAATGATGAAATCCTGCATATTTTCAGGCGTACTCTATAAGATTAAGTACAAATGAACATGCAGCTAGTCCACACACACCCTAACTCTCTATATGAGGCCTTCCCAAATTAATTTGGACAATCTGGTACTGAATTTTATCACCAATAGAAATGTCAAACTCTTTGTTATAATTAATTAGTAATTAATTTGGAAAGATAAGATCAATATTTCAAACATTCTATGGCTGTGATTAGCATTAGCAGTAATAGAGGCATATGATGCAAGAAAGCAAGCTTATATAGCATTAGGCAAAAAAAAAAAAAAATCCTTCCTGTTTCACCCATCCATTCACTCCAAAAGTCTGTCTAGTTCAGCCTTGAATTTATTTAAGTGTGAACTTCCACAATGACAAATGGAAGTTTGTTCCAGCAAGCAACAACCCTCTGGCTAAAGGCAAATTTCCACACATCTATTCTACAACTGTCTTTCTTCAATTTGAATTTATTCCTCCTCAGGTGTGGAATCTGAGCAAGAGGAAGAATCCCATCAGCATTGAACTTGCTCAAACCATTTAAGGCTTTGTGCACCTCAATCAAAACTCCCATTCTCATGTATCACCTGTGAAATACCAGGGAGGCTGTTTAATCTTGTCATATATTTTCTTAGATTAATGATATTAGTTTTGCATACATATACTGGTTAATTAAAACCCGGATGTATCTAGGTAAACTTGGACACAGTAGCCTTATGAATGTAGTGAATTTTAATATTATTCTATTTAAGAATAAACAAAATGTTATATGCATTTATTTGATTGCCAGTCAGAGTTCTTAACTTTTTTTTAGTTACTGCCCCTCCAATAACTTTTAGCTACTGCCCCTAAATAAGTTTAAGGCTCAGCTGGACAGGTATTTTGAACGAACAGAGGGGTGAAGTGGAAGTGGGTTTTTTTTTTTTTTTTTTTGGCTGATGCTGCAAAAGCTTGCTTTCTTGCATCAAATGCCTCTACTAATGCTAATGCTAATGCAATCTTGCCCTGCTACCTCACAGGTGATAACAGCAAAATTTCAAAAATTGTAATTGAAGTGCATGTTCAGAAGATTCAATTTTGAAAAAGACCTTGATGCCACTCATTACAATTTGGAAAATGAACATGGGAAAGAAAAAAAAAAAAGTGCATTTTGGTGGTACTGACCTCACCCTTGGTAGGCAAACCTCCCTGGTAAGAAACCCTACTGTAAACCACCATGCATGATGAGTGGGCCAAATGGATAGAGGCACTAAATTACAACCCGACTGCCAACAAAGGCTCAAGCTAATGGAAGTGCTGTGGCTCAGAGCAGAACTGAGGGGGGCAGTTGTCCTCTGACTCACAGCCTTATAAAATGCACTGTTTGCTTGATGTTTGCAGAGCAATCGGGTACGGGACATGATACAGCCAAGGGGGATTTCTTTGTGTGTGCGCGATGCAAGGAGTGTATCGATATCAGGCAACAACCCGGCGTTCTTGTGGGCCTATATGAGATCTTGAAGGACAGGGTGGATGCCCTCGAAGAAACTAAATTGAGGGACCCATCAAGCTCTCAGCTGCCCACATCAACGCCAGAGCTTGCACTTGGGCATTGCGTGACACAGAGGCAACCCCCCAAGGCAGAATGCGCTGGTCCCGAAGGAGCTAGTAGTTGTTGGTGACTTTATTGTCAGGGAAACGGGGAACATGCTTTGTAAAAAAGATAGGTGGAACAGGACCAGGGTATGTCTGCCAGGGGCAAAGGTTGATGACGTACAGCGAATATCATCTTTTAAGGGCACAAAAGGGATATAGTTGTACACGTTGGCACTAATAATATTAAGAGTAGGAGACCGGCAGAATTACCAAGTACAGGTCACTGTTGAACAAAAGCCGAGAATTAGGGTTGAATTTGAAAGTGTCTGCAATTCTGCCCAGACACGATAAGAGGGAGTATATGATGAGAGCCTTGTCAATCAATTCGGCCCTGGAAAGATTGTGCAAGGCTCAAGGGGTAGAATTTTTTTCAGCCTGGACTGTACTTGTTAACAGGAGAGATTGCTTCTACAGGGATGGGATACACTTAAATAGAAAGGGTGCAAGAATATTTGCTGATGCTATCGAGGCAGTGTTAGGTGGGTCAGAAAACTGCTAGCTTGGGGGGAGACAAAGACCAATAGATTGACAGTAGCCACTGGCAGAGGTGAAAGAGATTCTTGCACTGCTTCTATTAGAATGAGCAGAAGCCTGAAAAACAAGATGCATGGTATTTCAGAGACTGCTGGGAGCCATTGCGGTACAAGTAAACACATGGGTTGTGTTAGGGTAGCTAAGAATAGAAACAGGTGCAGGTATACTTGCGTGTACACCAATGCTAGGAGTTTAGTAAATAAATTTGATGAATTTGAGGTATTGCTCAAAACATCAAAGGCAGATATTGTTGGGATATCAGAGACGTGGTGTCACACAGATATAAGGGATGCAGAACTGCAATTTGGGGAGTACAACGTCTACAGAAAGGATAGACAGGATAGGAAGGGGGGAGGGGTTATGCTGTTAGTTAAGAAACACATAAAAATCAAGGAAGTGAAGCCAGTCGACATCGCTGGACAGTGCAGTGTTGAGTCAGTTTGGTGTGACATAAGCATTGGGAGATCAAAATTGAGAGTAGGAGTGTGCTATAGGCCTAATGACTCTGATGAGTATAATAAGGAACTGTACAGGGAAATAGAGTGGGCCAGTAAATCAGAGAGTCTTATAATGGGAGATTTTAATTTCCCAGATATTGACTGGAATTTGGGGGCTGGTTACTCACACACTAGCAGGGCTTTTGTGGATTTATTGGATGATTGTTTTCTACATCAGCATGTTCGGGAGGCAACTAGAGGGAGTAATACTCTTGATTTGATTATCAGCAGTGATTCTTCATGCATTAAGAATCTGCAGATAAATGAACCACTAGGTGACAGTGATCACAGTGTGCTGAAGTGGGATTTACTCAAAGAGGTAACTACCATTAGGGGTAAAGGGAAGGGTTATTGCTTCCGTAAAGGCGACTACGATGGACTGAGACAGTATTTAAATTCTATACAGTGGGACCAACTGATGATGTTACCAACAGCAAATTCAAAATGGGAAGCATTCAAAGAACTTATCTTGGAAGCTACTAGGCTTTACATACCAACTAAGAAATATTGTTCAAGGTTTAGGCCAAAATGGATGTCAGATGAACTAATGAGGCATATGGCAGAGAAGAAAAATGCATGGGATACTTACAAATTAACACATGACACAGAAGCCTATGATAGATACAAGTTGATATGCAACCAAGTTACAAAAGAGGTTAGGCAGGCGAAGGCAGATTACGAGAAATCCTTGGCAAGGGATGCAAAGAAAAACAGCAAAGAGTTCTTTACTTATGTAAACTCTAGAAGGAAGGGGATGAATCAGATTGGTCCACTTGATATTGATGGGTCAACTGTTGATGATCCTGCTCAGGTAGCTAACAAACTAAATTAATATTTTGCATCGACATTCACACATGAGGAGTTATTCAGCAAGGGGAATGCCAGAGGTGTATTCAACTCTAGCAGTAAGCTACAGAATCTTGAAATAACTGGGAGTAAAGTGGAGGAGAAACTGTTGAAGATAAACACAAGAAAGGCACCCGGGGTGGATGTGATCTATCCAGTTA
The DNA here is from genome assembly GCF_048544385.1 of Mastigoproctus giganteus. Lineage (NCBI taxonomy): Eukaryota > Metazoa > Arthropoda > Arachnida > Uropygi > Thelyphonidae > Mastigoproctus > Mastigoproctus giganteus. Next base: position 201,771,736 of record NC_143581.1, on the reverse strand, counting down.
TATTAAAGGAGGCAGCAAAGGAAGTAAGCAAACCCTTAGACATAATTATGAGAGCTTCCTTGGACTCAGGGGAGGTACCCATAGACTGGAAATGTGCAAATGTGACCCCAATTCACAAAGGAGGATCAAAGGCTGACACAAGTAATTATAGACCTGTGAGCTTAACTTCTGTTCCAGGAAAAGTAATGGAGGCACTGGTTAAAGAAGCACTGCAGGATCATTTAGACAAGACTTCAGTTATAGCTCAGACACAGCATGGTTTTGTTAAGGGGAAGTCTTGCCTGACCAATTTGATTGGATACTATGATGCAGTCACAAAAGAACTGGATGCAGGGAATAACTTTGATATTATATACTTGGATCTTAGAAAGGCTTTTGATACTGTTGCACATGGAAGACTGCTACACAAACTGGAGCAGTGTGACATTGGAGGCAAATTGCTGCTATGGATAAAGGGGTGGTTGAGGGGGAGAAGACAGAGAGTGGTAATCAATGGACACTGCTCATCGTGGACTAATGTTATTAGTGGAGTCCCTCAGGGCTCAGTGTTGGGTCCATTATTGTTTTCTGTATTTATAAATGATATTGATGATGGTATATCAAGCTTAATGTCCAAGTTTGCAGACGATACAAAGGTTGGCAGGGTTGTCAAGGACACTACTGACACTATGCTGCTGCAACAGGATCTGGAAAGGTTGAGCAGATGGGCTGAGAGGTGGCAAATGAAGTTTAACATTGACAAATGTAAAGTACTACACATGGGAAACAGCAACCCCAGAGCAACGTATCAACTCTGTGGTACTACACTGACAGTGGTAGAGAATGAAAGGGACTTGGGGGTGGTTGTGCAGGCAGATATGAAGTTCTCTGAGCAGTGCAGACGGGCTGCAAGAGTAGCTCATGGATTATTGTCAATGATATACAGGAATTTTTCCAGCAGGGATAAGGAGGTGATTATTCCATTGTATAAGGCAATGGTCAGGCCACACCTAGAGTACTGTATACAGGTCTGGAGGCCTCATTTCAAGAAGGATGTAGAGCTGCTGGAACGAGTACAGAGAAGGGCTGTTGTTATGTTATTTTAGTTTTTAGGAGCATTAGCAACTAAGGCCATATTGCTCCGAGATATGCGGTGGTCATTCCCTGACCTTTCCGCATCCTCCGTATTTGGTGGTGACGGGCTCGAACCCCGGTCTAATCAAGAAGCGTGTGCTACGCACTGCTGCTCCTTCCCACCTGGCTACGGAGGCGCCCAGAGAAGGGCAACAAGATTAGTGAATCGAACAAAGGGGTGCTCTTACGAAGAAAGGCTTAAGTTTTGCAAATTACAGTGTCTGGAGACTAGGCACCAGCGAGGTGATCTGATAGAGGTGTATAAAGCCTTGAATGGTTTAAGCATGCTCAATGCTGATGGGATTCTTCCTCTAGCTCAGAAAAATCACCTGAGAGGGCATAAATTCAAATTGAGGAAAGACAGATGTAGGATAGACGTGTGGAAATTTGCCTTTAGCCAGTGGGTGGTTGGTTGGTGGAACAGACTTCCATCCCTTGTGGTGGAGGTTGATAGCCTAAATAAGTTTAAGGCTCAGCTGGACAGGTATTTTGAACGAACAGAGGGGTGAAGTGGAAGTGGGTTTTTTTTTTTTTTTTGGCTGATGCTGCATAAGCTTGCTTTCTTGCATCAAATGCCTCTACTAATGCTAAAGTGACCAACAGGCATTCAAATGGGTGAAAAATTTATGGGGTTTGTTTTTTTTTTGGAACACAAGACATTTGCCAAATCTTTCTGAAATGTGAAATCAGCAGTGCCCTCGATGGAACTGAAGATGATGGATGCATTTTTTGAAGGAAGTGAAAGTTCAGTCCATAACATTAAGTCTGGTATATCTTGACTCTATGGATAAAAGCTTCATTTTACACTGAAATTTTGCTTATTAAGCAGGCACATTAAGGCTTTGTTGCTCTTGTCTGTAAAGCCCATAAACAAACAAATTTTATTTAGTTCCATAAAGCTCATAGTCAAACAAGGAACTCTATTTACAATCTGTTCACAACTTTAACTCATGACTATTAACTCACAACAAGAATGATCCCAGGTAGGGGCTATAGCTGTAGCCATCCCCTTATGATCAAAATAATGTGTATTTTTTTACATGATGATCAAAGCTTGACAGTTCTCTAGAACACTGCTTAAGCCCCCCCCCCTAACATCAATGACTCCCCATTTAGAAAATTGTGGGCCCATCGCTGTCTGCCATTTATCTTAAATTTGAATCAGATACATGCAGCCAATAACTCAGGCCAGTTTATGAAATTCATATAGTTTATAGCTATGCAACCTTTACAAGAGATCACAGCATTTTGTCAGACAAGAGAAGAAATAGTTAACTAAGTGCCCCAAAATAATTATTATTCTCAGTCTAATGTTTCTGAATTGCTTTAATCACTTTACTTGTTTACTGTTAACAAATGTTAGTAGTGGTATAATAATAGGGTGATACAAGTGTAAAACTGTCACAAGCATGCCCACAATCATGTGGGCAGGCTAACCAATCATGATAGGACCTTTTCTTGCATGCCCAGGTTGGCTTGAAATAGTAAGGCAAAACTCATGGAAAGAAGGAAAAGAAAGTCACATCATAAAACATAGCAAATATACTTGCAGCTTACTGGTCAGTAAATGTTTTGCAAAACAAAGAAAAACAAGCACTAATGTTTGCTTTTATTTGATATGCATTGACAACTGGTATTTCTTATCACAAGGAGTAAATCTTTTGTATGGTGGAAAAGCAGACATTACAGGAAATCATGGTGACCTGCAGTGATTTACTATGCTAACCTTGAATTGTTTTGGTGGCCATAATTAATGGAAGTATTTAATATTTTTACTTTAGGCTAATAAGTCTTGCACTGTAGGGGAAGGAGAAATGAATGTTTACTATACTAGTCAGAAAGTCCTTTAAAGATTTCTTCTAGCTGCCCAATTGGTGGCACAACAGGTCCCAAATTGAAGGGATAGGGTAATTCCTTATCTACGTTTCATAAATATCATAGAAAATACTTAAAAAAATAATGTCATGTTATTGTTATTTGCATGTTGTTTTTGCCATATTTTTGACATGTAATATTCATGTTTTTTTTTTTTTATTTTGTCCTCGCTTTTTCCCATTATATATGGGGTTTTGGCATGCAATTTTTACAGCCGGATGCCCTTCCTGACGCCAACCCTCACCCGTTATCAGGGCTGGAGATATGCGGTGGTCATTCCCTGACCTTCCGCGTCCTCCGTATTTGGTGGTTATGGGCTCGAACCCCGGTCTAATCAAGAAGCGTGTGCTACGCACCACTGCTCCTGCCCACCTGGCTATGGAGGCGCCACATGTAATATTCATGTAAATGTTGGAAATGTAAAATATAGTTGGTTCTCCTTTTAAGGGGAATTTGCTTTATTTTGATAGATGGCAAGAATTATCTTTTTACCAGGGGGTGAAGTGCCCCCTGGAAAAAAAAAAAAAAAAGACTCAATTTTCCACAATATCATTGTGTTATCTGTAGGAGAACTCCACTACTTGATAAGGAAGAAATGACTCCTAGACATAAAAGTGGGAATGGTTAAATGACTCCAGAAGAGAAAATCTTTTCCATTTGGGGGAAGTGTTTTTATCACACATTTTCTAGAATTCAAGGTGCGCCTTGTCAAACCCTTTAATGATTTGATGTCACTGTTTTTAAAAGAAAACATCTGTTTTGTGTTACTTATGCATGTTTAAAATGGCAGCCAATCTGTAACTGACATGCTGGATCTAGTCTATCCCTAAAAATTTTTATGACGCAGAACATCACAGTTGAATATTTTGTCTCCATACAGGCTGTTCTTTTGTCTGCATAGAGTAGCCAGAACTGCCTCTAGGCCACACAATCATACCCTGTTCTGAAATTTTCAATACAGCCCTTATTTGCAAAAGGGTTAGATACCACTGGTTTAAAGGACTTATGTCCTGTACATATAACTTTAAAAAAAAAAAAAAAAAAAATAGTTGAGGAAAAAGATAATGACTCTTCAGACTCTGATTAATATTCAAAATGTTATGGAATGTGGGCATAATTTTGGAATTGATGACTGTGGTATTATTCCAGGCACAGACTCAGGAGGGGCACATGAGAGGAACTCACATAAGTCCTGTATTAAATTTTTGGGGATTATCTGAGCTCCTTGTTAAAAAATTTGTTGGATACAATTTAACACACTATTTTAACCAGGAATGACTTAGCTGAAATTCTTCTTCAGCAAGTCCCTTATTAACAAATTGGCAGCACACACTCCCCTACATATTCTACCAGATATTCATCAGTCATGCATTCAAAACCAGTAGTTTAACAATTAGATGTATTCACAGTAACAGACCAGTAATATATACTAACATCACAATAATTAATGTATTATTACTGTTAAATATCAGTTTGTTATTCTTCATGAAGTAGCTTATATTTAGCGTACAGACCAGAGGGGGAGAGGAGGGTCAAGAATATTGATTAAATGAATGTTTATCAAAAATTCAGAAGTTTTGCTATCAGGCAATAATAACCATTTTTCTCAAAATGAGTGCATTTATAATGTTATTACAATTAATCAACATGCCAGGTCAGATTATTTGTACAGGAATTTATTTACAGTAATACTACATTAATTGCTGTAATATTAATGTGTATAACTAGCCACTGGTACTACTGACAGAATGTAGTACTGCACTTGCTATTTCTTCAATGTCATCCACAAATACAAATGACTAGCAGAATCTATGACTAGTGAAGGCTTCTGCAAAATTGAGCCAGAATGTATGTATGCAACTAAAACTGGTGCAGTAAGCCCTCAATTTAATGTACAACATCCACTGAACCAGACTTATTGTCTTTACAGGATTTAATGATGCAACTGTGATGGCATTTATCATCAATTAAAATATTTTTACAATAAAGCAGACTGTCATAGAGCCAGGATTTTCTTCAACGTCACCTTGAATCAGAGTATGGAGTCATCTGAGCCTCTGGCAAGCATACTTCTGCAAAGTTCTCTGAAGAAGCCTCTTCAGTTCTCCAAATTGCAGCACTTGGAAACTAGGTAACTGCGAGACCAGACTGAATTGCTTAAGGCTTTAAATGGATTCAGTAAACTAAATGATGATGGTTTCTTTACTCTTTGCTGGACAATGCATAAGGGAACATAAACTTCAATTGAAAAAGGATGGATGCAGGAAAGAAGAGTGAAAATTTGCTTTCAGCCAGACAATAACCATCTGGTGTGAAAGTGGGTAGTTTAAATAAATTTGAGGATTAGAGAAACTGTTAGATTCTTTGGTTTGCAGAGGGTTTTTTTTTTTGTCTGATGCTGCATAAGCTTGCTTCCTTGCATCATTTGCCACTACTAATACAACAAAAAATTTTCAAATTCTTCTACTCCCCACAATAAGTGCAGTGAAATGCATTATTTAAACAACATTTAATGTTTTTAGTATAGCACTTTTTCTCAACATTTTAACAACTATAGCATCTGTATTTCTTTCAAGATTAACAATCAGATTTTAGTAGACAGGCTTCACTCCCATAAGGTCATTAAAGCAAGATTTTACCATAGTTTAACAATTAGACATATTCCCTTCTTTTATAAAGTCCATCACCACACTGGTTTTCATTTAAAGTATAATTTGTATACCCAGTCTTACTAGAAGCCAGTCATCAGTTTATTCAGTAGTGTTACTAAATAACAAAAACGTTCTCTCTCACATTAAAATAAATACTGAAAAAATATTAAACAAAATATTTCATAATTTTTTTTTATATAAAATCGCTATTAGAATACATTAAGTATTTTTACTTCTACATGTTGAATTGTGTTAATGAAATCAGCAACTCATTATTTCCTGATTAATCAATTTTACGCACACTTTTTTTTTAAATGGGTATATAAGTTTGGAAAAACACACTCTTTACTCATAGTAAAAAAATAAATGAAAAATTAAGCATTCAAACTGGAATTTTTTTAAAAATGTACTGCAAGAATCTCATACTACACAACAACAAAATATTTTAAAAACAGCAAATGGTTTTAGCTTTTAAAAACTAACACTAACTGAATGGTGAAAAAAATTACACTTCATTAAGGTAACATTTTCTGAAATTCTCTTTTTTCAATAGAAATTGATAACAATAATACTTTTGAAAATTTAACAAATCTTTTTGTGTTAAACTGTGCTATTATTTCAAAAACTTCTCAATTATATTTTCAGTAAACCACTGTATATCAATCTGTAAATGGTCTCCTATGGCTAGAAGAAAATGAAGTTTTCCATCCTCATCCATTTTCTTCAGACCCAGCCAATCTTCTTGATACAGAGTACTGTTCTGTAAACTAAACACTTCTTTCCCCTGTCCAGGTTTATAAAATCCAAACCACTCACTATCTGGTGGATCCACTAATGAGTCTTCTGAAAATTTCACCATTATAAAGTTATTAAGTTTCATTAGGTTTTCTTTGTAAGTTTCATTCTTCATTCTTTCATTATTAATATCTGCAAGGAAAACACTCTTCGCTTTATATTCAGCTTCATTTAGAGGATCATGCCAATATTCTGCTTGAACTAGAGAATCCTGGATCCAGCTAATATAGGCCCCATAATTAAGTAGCTTACGGATATAATTACATATTGTGGTATTATCACCAAAGCATTTTGGAATCCCATATACTCCCTGATGCTGACCTCCAAATGATATAAGGTTTACCATGGGTGGTTGTGGGCATCGCTGTGCAACAGCCCGAAGAAACTGCCCACCCTGAGAAAAACCAATTGCATTGTAACCATTTTGTAAGGTACTATCTACTTCCAGCTGCTGGCACACAAGTTCAGTTTGCCTGTTAACATTCATAAAATAACTATTTTCCATATCTTCTAACATATTACTGCCAATTTCCAAAGATTTAACATACACTCCTGGTATTTTTTCTTCTAAGATTTTTTTAAATGCTCCAAGACTCATTGGATTGCAGCAGCTATCTCCCATACCATGCCACAATACAATTGGTAAAGGTGGACTTGGAGTAGTCGAAGCTGGTTCAGAACGACAGTTGTAATTTAATAACACTAACATAACAGCAACACCATAAAAAACTTTCGTTGTCATCTTTTACAAACAATTATCACAACAGTAAAGTTCAAAAAATATATTTTTTCCTCTCTCATAAAAATACGCTACGAACTTAGGCCTGCAAGAAATCGAGCAGATGACAAAAATTCAGCAGAGAAATATGAGCCGGTACAGATGAAAGTCTCACGTGACGTTTAACTAGAATTCAATCTTCCACTGAATTTATTTAAAAAAGAAAAAACACCAACACACAGCGAAGGACTGGCAAAATATAATAAAACAACTTCGTAACTATAATATAGTTATCTGCATAACTTGTGACAAGAACATGTGACCACACATTTTTTTTTATCAGAAGACAAAATTGTCAACAACAGGAAGTGAAACAGAGGGCGCTAAGACCGCATGGGTGGATAATTTTGGTAATTTTGTTGATATACGAATGAGTGCTCTAAAATGGCTAAGGAAATTTAAATGGTGAACAAACTTATCGCTATGTCAGTTATATAAAATATATACTATTACTCACGTGCTGTTATTGCAGAAACAATGAATGAAACAAACTTAAGGTATTTGACATTTAGTTATACCTACGGTAGATGATACGAATAACGAGCAATGTTTGATGTTCTACAAAATTAAAAGATATTTCTAGGTAAAGAAGCCAACGTAATGTCGTATATGTAAGGATCATGGATTATTTTACAAGTGGATTAAAGTCGATGTTAGGAGCTCAACAGGGATTTCAGTGCCCCACAGGAGCTGACACCGTAAGTAGCCTCTCTCTGGCCCTTTTCTGTTTTAGCTGTATGTATCGATGCAACTACACAATATTATTATTTTCCATAGAGATTTTGTTTTCTGCTAAGATTTTGCTCAGTCTGCGACGCAATATTGAATAGGTGTTCTGAAATATATTTTTTGAATAATAAGACCGCTGTTTTTAAAGATATTTGTTCTTATTACACGATAAAGTGATAGACAGTATAATTTTTAATTACACCATTTTAAACAATTTTTTGCCTTTCCCTCAAAAAATGTGGAGTGTTATATTCAATACAACAGGGAGTCCACAGGAAAAGGAAAAAAAAAGGATAAACGGCACTGGAGCCTTTCGCCTATATCCGTTTATGTGTAGATCAGTGAAACGTGTTCCCGGTTGATTTTTATATTGTGCAGGTTGCAAAACCTGTTCACGTGGAAAACTCTAACCTCCCCTCCTGAGATCAGCAGTCTATAGCCTCAATTGAAGAGGACTTAAGAAATCCCTCCATCCATTGCCGAAATCGAACTTAGATGGTGGCTATCATGCTGACTAAGCAACCAAGGAGGGAGTCCACAAAAACTGTCTATCATTTTCATATTTGGGTTAACCAAAAATAACCTCATCTACCTGTGTGCATCAAGCCCATAAATTGCATATTTTGTCTGTTTGGTTTGACTGCTTTGCTGGATAAAAAAATCGGAATTTCTTGGGATAATAAACAAAAACAGTTTAACATTTAAAATAGTAGTAGTAGTAGTAGTGGCACTTGATGCAAGAAAGCAAGTGTAGGAGCTTATGCAGCATCAGCCAAAAAAAAAAAAAAAAAAAAATCACACCATACCCTCCAATTGCCTGTCCAGTTCCTCCTTAAATTTATTTAACCTATCAACTTCCACAACGACAGATGGAAGTTTGTTCCAGCAATTAACCACCCGCTGGCTAAAGGCAAATTTCCGCACATCTATTCTACATCTATCCTTTCTTAATTTGAACTTATGTCCCCGTAGGTTCATATTCTGAACAAGTGGGAGGATCCCATCAGAATTCAGCGTGCTCAACCCATTCAAGGCCTTATAGACCTCAATCAGATCACCGCGCAGGTGCCTAGTCTCCAGCCACTGCAATTTGCAGAACTTAAGCCTCTCTTGGTAAGAGGATCCCTTCATTCCCCTCACCAATCGTGTTGCTCTTCTCTGTACACGCTCAAGCAAATCTACATCCTTCCTAAAATGAGGCCTCCAGACCTCTACGCAGTACTCAAGGCGTGGCCTGACCATTGCCTTATACAGAGGGACAATCACCTCCTTTTCCCTGCTAGCAAAATTCCTATATATCATTGACAAAACCCCATGACCTGCCCTAGCAGCCTGTCTACATTGCTCAGAAAACTTCATATCTGACTGCACAATTACTCCCAGGTCTTTTTCATTTTCTACCACCTTAAGTGTAGTACCACACAGTTGGTACGTTTCTCTGGGGTTACTTCTACCCATATGCAGTACTTTGCATTTGTCAACGTTAAACTTCAGTTGCCACTTCTTAGCCCATCTGCCCAAATTATCTAGATCCTGTTGCAGTAGCACACTGCCATTACTGTCATTAACAACCCTGCCAACCTTCGTGTCATCTGCAAACTTCGACATTAAGCCTGATATACCTTCATCAATATCATTGATAAATACACAAAACAACAGTGGACCCAACACCGAACCCTGTGGGACTCCACTAATAACATTAGTCCACGAAGAGCAGCACCCATTGATTACCACCCTCTGTCTTCTCCCACTTAACCATCCTTTTATCTATTGTAGCAACTTACCCTTAATACCATTCTGCTCCAATTTGTACAGTAGTCTTCCATGCGCAACAGTGTCAAAAGCTTTCCTGAAATCCAAGTATATGATATCAAAATAATTTTTTGCATCCAGTTCCTTTGTGACCACATCATAATAACTAATCAAATTTGTCAGACAAGACTTTCCCTTAACAAACCCATGCTGTGTCTGAATTATTGCTGCAGTCTTGTCTAGATGATCCTGCAATGCATCTTTAACCAGTGACTCCATTATTTTACCCGGAACAGAAGTTAAACTAACTGGTCTGTAATTATTCGTGTCACCCTTCGAACCTCCTTTGTGAATTGGGGATACATTTGCACATCTCCAGTCCGTGGGAACCTCCCCTGAATCCAAGGATGCTCTCATAATTATGGCTAAGGGTTTGCTTAGTTGCTTTGCCGCCTCCTTTAATATAACTGGATAGATCCCATCCGCCCCAGGTGCCTTTCTTATGTTTAACTTCAACAATTTCTCCTCCACTTTGCTCTCAGTTATTACAAAATCATTAAGCACACTGCTACAATTTGATAACCTTCTTCCATTTTCAAACTGTAATGATTCCTCACGTGTGAATGTAGATGCAAAAATGTGAATGTAGATGTAACTACCGTCAGGGGTAAAGGAAAGGGTTTTTGCTTCCGTAAAGGGGAGTACAGTGGTCTCAGACAGTTTTTAAATTCTGTACAGTGGGATCGACTGACGATGTTACAAACAGTAAATTCTAAGTGGGAAGCATTCAAGGAATTAATCGTGGAAGCTACTAGACTTTTCATACCGATGAAGAAATATTGTTCAAGGTTTAGGCCTAAATGGTTATCAAATGAACTAATGAGACTCGTGACAGAGAAGAAAAATGCATGGGATGCATATAAATTATCTGCCTCGATAGCATCAGCAAATATTCTTGCACCCTTTCTATTTAAGTGTATCCCATCCCTGTAGAAGCAATCTCTCCTGTTAACAAGTACAGTCCAGGCTGAAAAAAATTCTACCCCTTGAGCCTTGCACAATCTTTCCAGGGCCGAATTGATCGACAAGGCTCTCATCATATACTCCCTCCTATCGTGTCTGGGCAGAATTGCAGACACTTTCAAATTCAACCCTAATTCTCGGCTTTTTTTCAACAGTGACCTGTACTTGTTGAGTAATTCTGCCGGTCTCCTACTCTTAATATCATTAGTGCCAACGTGTACAACTATATCACCTTTTGTGCCCTTGAAAGATGATATCCGCTCTACAACGTCATCAACCTTTGCCCCTGGCAGACATACCCTGGTATGTCTGCCAGGGTATGGCATGAGCATGTATACTTCAGCATGTATAATCCCACTTCAGCACACTGTGATCACTGCCACCTAGTGGTTCCTTTATCTGCAAATTCTTAATACACGAATGATCACTGCTGATAACCAGATCAAGAGTATTACTTTCTCTGGTTGCCTCTCGAACATGCTGCTGCAGAAAACAATCATCCAATAAATCCACAAAAGTCTGACTAGTGTGTGAGTGACCAACCCACAAGTTCCAGTCAATATCTGGGAAGTTAAAATCCCCCATTATAAGACATTCTGATTTACTGGCCCACTCTATTTCTCTGTACAATTGTTCATTGTACTCATAGACGTGTCATATATACAATTACCAAATAGAATGAAGTGGTAATTTGGGGGGGGGGGTAAAATAGTTGGTTATATTGTGACTGGTACAGATTTGTCGTTCTTAAAAAGGAGAATACTTCAAATATGTTGTCGTGGTCAGTTAAAATCTGTCAAGTGTAGAGGGCTCAGGAAGATGTTTAAAATTGGTGAACAAGGCATGCAGTTCATTTCTAAAATGTGAGTATTCAAAAAGTATATACCAGATAGAAAAAGTTCTTCCCAATGCTCGCATGGGGGAATATCAGTAGCCCTCAGCAACAAAGAGTATGTGAGTGAGCTGTGTCAGATGCAAAGGTGGGTCAGAATAACTTCCTCACTTGTGAGTAATGAAAACAGTTTCATGCAGGTTGTTATATGGTATACAGAAGTTAAAACTTTAAGCTGTATGGCCTATGTAATGATTTGGTGGATTGAGATATCATATATCTCGTCTTGTGTATTCAATGACCTGCAGAATTTCATCCACTGTAAGGGTGCTCTCATGTATAATGCAGGTGGCATGCTAACTTGGGACCAGCAGCTACAGGTAGTGTAAATGAACAATGTAAATCAATGGGAGTGCATAGAATAACAGCATGTGGACAGCGGCATCGCTTCTTGTGTTAATCCTTCAGCTTACCTCAACAAATTGCTTATTGCCAGGGAAGTACAGATATCACTCAACTGGGTACACGTTGCTCACACCTCTGGCCCTTAGGCAATTATTACCACTACTGTTGCTGTAAAATGCAAGAATTCATGGTGACATAAAGAAAACTTGTAATCCAGAATTTTAAGAATGGATACTGAAATTTTTGTAAAAATGCACAATATGGAACAACAGTGTCAACTGGGCACGTGTTGTATATAAAAAGGAATACCATGGAGAAATGTTAGCAAGAAAAAATATTAATACCATTTATTATTCGAATGTTAAACATAACATTTCTTGATTCGTTCTAATAAATTTAAAAATTACCTTTTATGACCATGCAATTTGTTACATAAATTATGATATTCAAAGTTTTGTCTACTATAATGTATGGGGATTGGATATACCCATCAGTTCCTTATTATTTACAAATCTTGAAAAAAAAAGAGCAAAAATTAATCAGTATGACAATGAAGAAATGGTTTTTGAATATGTAAAATTAACTTTTCATTGCTTCAGTTTTTAGATTTATACTTATTCTGTTTCTAAAAAAAATCACATTGAATGTTATTAGCATTCGCAAGAGCACATGATGCAAGAAAGCAAGCTTATATAGTATCAGATGTTGAAGGCATGAGAAAGAGAAACAATATGAATATCCTAATGAAATAATGAATTAAGCAAAATTATAGGCTGAATTGAATATCCAATTAGAGAGAAGGGAGTTGTAAAGCAAAAATGATTAAATTAATTTACGGAGTAATAGCCAGCATCAAATATGGGTGGGCAAATTTGGTCCGAGTAAGGGGTAGAGAAATTATAAAATTAAAATCTGATGTTAACTTATAAAATTAAAATCTGATATTAGCTAACATCAGATTTTAATTTTATAATTTCTCTACCCCTTACTCAGACCAAATTTGCCCACCCATATTTGATGCTGGTTATTACTCCGCATATTAATTTAATCACTTCTCTCTGATTGGCTATTCAATTCAGCCTATAATTTTGTTTAATTCATTATCTCATTAGGATATTCACATTATTTCTCTTTCTCATGGCTTCAACATCTCCAATTTCTGTTATCCTTCTCCTATTAGTTTGGGTATTTTGTGTAATTTATACTCATCCAGCTTGACACTTTTTAACAGACTTATTAATTCTACCTCATATATACAAACTCTTCTTGTCTTTCCTTCTTTCTCCAAACTTATTATTTTAACAGTTGCTATTAGCATTAACATTAGTAGAGGCATGTGATGCAAGAAAGCAAGCTTATGCAGCATCAGCCAAAAAAAAAAAAAAAAAAAAAAAAAACCACTCCCATTTCACCCCTCCATTCGTTCGAAATACCTGTCCAGCTGAGCCTTAAATTTATTTAGGCTATCAACTTCCACAACAAGGGTGGAAGTCTGTTCCACTAACCAACTACCTGCTGGCTAAAGGCAAATTTCCGCACATCTATGCCCTCTCAGGTGATTATTTTGAGCAAGAGGAAGAATCCCATCGGCATTGAGCATACTCAAACCATTCAGGCTTTATACACCTCTATCAGATCACCTCGCCGGTGCCTAGTCTCCGCATACTGTAATTTGCAAAACTTAAACCTTTCTTTGTAAGAGCAACCCCTTGTTCCATTCACTAGTCTTGTTGCCCTTCTCTGTACTCGTTCCAGCAGCTCTACATCCTTCTTGAAATGAGGCCTCCAGACCTGTATACAGTACTTAAGGTGTCGCCTGACCACTGCCTTATACAAGGGAATAATCACATCCTTATCCCTGCTAGAAAAATTCCTGTATATCATTGACAAGACACCATGAGCTACTCTTGCAGCCCGTCTGCACTGCTCAGAGAACTTCATATCTGCCTGCACAATTACCCCCATGTCCCTTTCATTCTCTACCACTGTCAGTGTAGTACCACAGAGTTGATACGTTGCTCTGGGTTGCTGTTTCCCCATATGTCAATGTTAAACTTCATTTGCCACTTCTCAGCCCATCTGCTCAACCTTTTCAAATCCTGTTGATGAGCAGTGTCCATTGATTACCACTCTCTGTCTTTTCTCCCTCAACCACCCCTTTATCCATAGCAGCAATTTGCCTCCAGTGCCGCACTGCTCCAGTTTGTGCAGCAGTCTTCCATGTGTAACAGTATCAAAAGCCTTTTTAAGATCCAAATATATAATATCAAAGTTATTCCCTGCATCCATTTCTTTTGTGACTGCATCATAGTATCCAATCAAATTGGTCAGGCAAGACTTCCCCTTAACAAAACCATGCTGTGTCCGAGCTATAACTGAAGTCTTGTTTAGATGATCCTGCAGTGCTTCTTTAACCAGTGCCTCCATTAATTTTCCTGTAACAGAAGTTAAACTCACAGGTCTATAATTACTTGTGTCAGCCTTTGATCCTCCTTTGTGAATTGGGGTCACATTTGCACAACTCCAGTCTATGGGTACCTCCCCTGAGTCCAAGGAAGCTCTCATAATTATGGCTAAGGGTTTGCTTACTTCCTTTGCTACCTCCTTTAATATGACTGGATAGATCCCATCCACCCTAGGTGCCTTTCTTGTGTTTATCTTCAACAATTTCTCCTCCACTTTAACTCTCAGTTATTACAGGATTATCTAGCTTACTGCCAGAGTTGAATACACATCTGGCATTCCCCTCCCTGAATAACTCCTCATGTGTGAATGTTGATGCAAAATATTCATGTAGTTTGTGAGCTACCTGAGCAGGATCATCAACGGTTGAACCATGAATATCAAGTGGACCAATCTGATTCATCCTCTTCCTTCTAGAATTTACATAAGTAAAGAACTCTTTGCTGTTTTCTTTGCATCCTTTGCCAAAGATTTCTCGTAATCTGCCTTCGCCTGCCTAACCTCCTTTGTAACTTGATTATAGACCAACTTATATCTATCATAGGCTTCTGTGTCACATGTTTATTTATATTTATCCCATGCATTTTTCTTCTCTGCCATATGTCTCATTAGTTCATCTGACATCCATTTAGGGCTAAACCTTGAACAGTATTTCTTAGTTGGTATGTAAAGCCTAGTAGCTTCCAAGATAAGTTCTTTGAATGCTTCCCATTTTGAATTTGCTGTTGGTAACATCATCAGTTGGTCCCACTGCATAGAATTTAAATACTGTGTCAGACCATTGTAGTTGCCTTTACGAAAGCAAAAACCCGCCCCTTTACCCCTGATGGTAGTTACCTCTTTGAGTAAATCCCACTTCAGCACACTGTGAACACTGCCACCTAGTGGTTCCTTTATCTGCAGATTCGTGATGCATGAAGAATCACTACTGATAATCAGATCAAGAGTATTACTCCCTCTAGTTGCTTCCCGAACATGCTGATGTAGAAAACAATCATCCAATAAATCCACAAAAGCCTTGCTAGTGTGTGAGTGACCAACCCACAAATTTCAGTCACTATCTGGGAAATTAAAATCCCCCATTATAAGACTCTGATTTACTGGCCCACTCTATTTCCCTGTACAGTTTCTTATTATACTCATCAGAGTCATTAGGCCTATAGCACACTCCTACTCTCAATTTTGATCTCCCATTGCTTATGTCACACTAAACTGAGTCGACACTGCACCACCCAGCGATATCGACTGGCTTCACTTCTTTGGATTTTATGTGTTTCTTAACTAATAGCATTAGTTAAGAAACCTCCTCCCTTCCTATCCTGTCTGTCCTTTCTGTACATATTATACTCCCCAAATTCTAGTTCTGCATTCCTTATATCTGTGTGACACCACGTCTCTGATATCCCAACAATATCTGCTTGCTTGCTTGTTTGTTTGTTTGTTTGTTATTTGGTTTTTAGGAGCATTAGCAACTAAGGCCATATTGCTCCGTGATATGCGGTGGTCATTCCCTGACCTTTCCGGATCCTTCATATTTGGTGGTGACAGGCTCAAATCCCGGTCTAATTAAGAAGCGTGTGCTACGCACTGCTGCTCCTTCCCACCTGGCTACGGAGGTGCCTTACAACAACAATATCTGCATTTGATGTTTTTAGCAATACCTCAAATTCATCAAATTTATTTACCAAACTCCTAGCATTGGTGTACCCACAAGTATACATGCACCTGTACCTATTCTTAGCTACCCTAACTAAACACATGGGTTGTGTTGAATACACCTCTGGCATTGACTCCAAGCAGTCTCTGAAATATTCTGCATCTTGTTTTCCAGGCTGCTGCTCATTCCAATAGAAGCAGTGCAAGAATCACTTTCACCTCTGCCAGTGGCTACTGTTAATCTATTAGTCCTTGTATCCCCCCAAGCTAGCAGTTTTCCGACCCACCTAACACTGCCTCGATAGTATCAACAAATATTCTTTCACCCTTTCTATTTAAGTGTATCCCATCCCTGTAGAAGCAGTCTCTCCTGTTAACAAGTACAGACCAGACTGAAAAAATTTTTACCTCTTGAGCCTTGCACAATCTTTCCAGGGCTGAATTGATCGACAAGGCTCTCATCATATACTCCCTCCTATCATGTCTTGGCAGAATTGCAGATACTTTCAAATTCAACCCTAATTTATGGCTTTTTTTCAACAGTGAAAAAAAGCAGTGAAAAAAAAAAAACTTTTTTCCATTCTCCTCTGCCGGTCTCCTACTCTTAATATCATTAGTGCCAACGTGTACAACTATATCACCTTTTGTGCCCTTAAAAGATGATATCCGCTCTACAACGTCATCAACCTTTGCCCCTTATCCTGTTCCACCTATCCTTTTACAAGCATGTTCCCCATTTCCCTGACAATAGAGTCACCAACAACTACTAGTTCCTGTGGGACCAGCGCATTCTGCCTTGGGGGTTGCTGCTGTTTTGCATATATATATACATACATGTTGGAATGGGCGCTGAAATAAATGAAAGTGGAAGGGAGAAATGATTTACTCAGAGGGAGAGAGAGAGAGAGAGAGTCAGTCAGTCAGAAGTAGAAGGGAATCACCAAGAAAGAGAAGAATGATGATATCTAGCTTAGGACCCTAAGTGTGCCACAATCACCAGATGTGAGCCCCTGGAGTTTGTGTAATTTTGAGAAAATACAGTCCACTTAATGCAACCAGCACATTGATTTTAAATATTCTGTTGTATTGATCGAAGGTGCAAAAGCACAGAATATTTAATGAAAATTCATTTTACGATGAGGTGATTTTTTTTTATTTATAAAAAAATCAGGACGCAAGTGTAAAATCCGCAGGACATCTGAGGACGCCATAAAAACTAGGACATATCTTTGGAAACGAGGAAGTCTGGTAACCCTGTATATGGTGGAGATTAGTTTTTAAAAAGAAAGATTGTACAAAAAAAAACGATATTATCATTTTTTTGTGCAATTCTGGTGGTTGACACTGGAAGAGATGCCAGGGTTGTTCGGCATGGGACAATATACTTATGTATATAATTCTATCTTACGTTTAAAATGTATTATTTTTTGCCTTTTATTATTATGCTTTTTACTTTTTCGATTTGTAGCTATACTACTTCCTCTTTCCAGTTTATTTTCTTTTCCATTCTCCTGAACTGCTATCAATACATAACACTTATTTATATATAGCTTCTGAACAGTTCGCAACTTTAACTGTTTTTTTTTTATTTGATAATTTTTAAATTCTTCGCCTGCAAAAATATTATTCCCTTCCTCTTTCAATTATTTCAGTGCTCATGCCAAAGAATATTTTATTGAAATATCCTGCGATGGGCATTAGTAAATCACCCACTCCCTCTCTTTTCCCCATAATTATCTTTTGATAAGTTTTCGCCTGAAAATTACGGGACACAACATGCTGAACAGTAGGAGGGGTTGATCAGCAATTTTACAGTACCAGTTTACCCGCAAGCTAAAGGGATTAACATTCCGTAATACAGTGGCACCCGTAAAATCTACTCCATTGCATAGTGAGAAGTTGCACTGGTCACTGCTTTCTATGTGTTCATACCTAGTGAGAAGCTTCGGCTGAATGTCGCAGCCGAAGCTTCTAACTGGGTTCCACGTAAGCAGTCAACTGCATTCTACATGAGAGCACCCTTAGTAATGCTGTGAACATAATACTTTTTTAATACTCTTTAGTACTTTTTAAGTGATATAATTTGTTTAAAAGTATTGCATCTTGAGGCAACTCATTGATATCCATAATTGTTCCATCTTGAATATTAAGACCGCAGTATAATTTTTAACTGACATTCTGCTGGCCACTAATTTCATAGACAAGATACTATCAATTTTTTTCATATGCTGTATAACTTTATTATGTCAAATATTAAGTTTTAACATTTTAATTTTCTCTCTTCTGAACTCCATAATAAATGCACAGGACCTAAAACTCCCTTTTACTGGCAAGGTAGCAAACATAAGTTTGCTTATATGAGAAAACACAAAAAGTCCTTTTGTGTGGCATCAATCTCAAATTGATGAGGTCAAAAAGGTTGAGGTTACCACTTTTGTTGCCTCGGTGTTACACTACAAATAAGCATCATGCTTCCCTAAAAAAGCACGGGGGAACCTCTTATTATTCCATCTTGTATTGCATTAATTTATCTAGCATTATAAAATAGTATTAACTCAAAAAATAAAACATTAGTTTTAATAAACAAGTTATGTTTCAAAAATCAAATTGCATAATAAATAACAATGTCCAAGTATGCTACAGTTTTTATTTACATCTTGTATGACAATCAGCATTCGTGCACCAGAGCTAGTGTGCACAAAGAACACTTGTTCAGCCTCATTAGTTCATTGTGTTTGTTTTCATTGGAAGCATGAATCAATGCCTTTTTTTTTTTTTTTTTTTTAAGTTTTATTGTTAACTATCTCTGTGTTTAACAGAGATACCAAAAGAAGCTGCCTATTAGCTTTTATAGATCAAGATGGAACAGATTATTTTAAAAACAGGCAATGTTGGCAAAAAGTCATGAGTTAGGATAAAATTTGAAAGGGTCTGCAATTCTGCCCAGAAATGATAGGAGGGATTATATGTTGAGAGTCTTGTCAACCCTGGAGAGTATGTGCAAGACTCATGGGGTAGAATTTTTCTTAGCATGGTCTGTGCTTGTTAACAGGAGAGACTGTTTTTACATGGATGGAATATACTTGAATAGAAGGGGTATAAGAATATTTGCTTAGGCTATTGAGGCAGTGATAAATGGGTTGGAAAACTGCTAGCTTGGGGGGATACACAGATTAATAGTTTAATTAGAGCTGCAGGCAGAGGTGAAAGTGATTCTTATATTGCTACTATTGACACATGCAGCAGCCTGGAAAGCAAGGTGTCTGGGATTTCACGGCCTTCTGTGGGTCATCGTGGAACAAATGAATACATGGGCAGTGTTAGGGTAACTAAGAGTAAGAACTTGTGCATGTATACTTGCATGTACACTAATGCTAGGAGCATTGTAAATAAATTTGAATTTGAAGTACTGATTAAGTCATCAAATGCAGGCATTGTAGGAATAGCAGAGACATGGTGTCACTCTGTAAGTGATGCTGAATTTGAATATGGGGAGTACAATGTATACAGGAAGGACAGACAGGATAGAAGATGTAGTGGGGTTATGCTCTTAGTTAAGAAGAATATTAAATCAAAGGCAATGCATCCGGTTAACTGAGGGTATGGATGGGTGAACTGTGTTTTTTTTTATTTTGACTGGTGCTTTTAAGTTTGCTTTCTTGCATCATTTGCCATTACTACTACTAGATAAACTGTTATGAAGTCAAAATCATGTCTTCATAGGCACTGTTTTATAATGATATTATTTGACATTATATATGGAAAGCATAATGTGTAGTGCTGTTATTTTTATATATTTATTATTTTTTAAATTTATATATTATTTATTATTTTTTATTTATATATTATTTATTATTTTTTTATTTATATTTTTACTATTTTTGTGTAATGCAGAGCATTACCCCAGGGGCTCACATCTGGTGAGTATGGGCTTGGCAAACCCAGGGTCCTGAGATGGATATCATCATTCTTCTCTTTCTTGATTTTCTTCTACTTCTGATTCTCTCTCTCTCTCTCTCTCTCTCTCTCTCTCTCTCTCTCTCTCTCTCTCTCTCTCTCTCTCTCTCTCTCTCTCTCTCTCATGGTAATGTGGGAATTTTTTTTTTTTTTTTGGCCGGTGCAGCAATAAGCCTCAGGCTTCCTTGCACCATATGGCTAATAATAATTATACAAAAATAGTACTACACAAGAAGTGCTATTTTCATATAATGCTTTGTCCTCAGGAAATAATTAATAACACAATATGAGGTCCCACTGTCATGCTACTTATTTGTAATGTGGTGTCCCCGTCTGAAATTTAGATCTGAGGATATATATAAATTAAAGTTTTCTTGAGCACTTGGTTGATAGTTTGCTTTCCTTTTTTTGTCTCTCTCTCTCTCTCTCTCTCTCTCTCTCTCTCTCTCTCTCTCTCTCTCTCTCTCTCTCTCTCTCTCTCTCTCTCCACCCCCTTCCCTCTCCAAATACTCCCTTTCTTACTTTCACTACTTGAGGCTTCTGGCTGATTCTGGGAATTTTATTTTGATTTTAAAAATAAATTTCATTGAAATTGCCCATAGTTTTTAAGTACACCACTGATTGTACAACTTTCTATATGCATTCCAGAGATAGATCTTGTCTACTTATGTCATCATGATGCATAAATAAACCTCACTAATTTAACTGGAAAAAGAGTTACATTATAAGATACTTGGTACAATGGACATAAAGGTAAGATAGCCTCTGATGTTATAGCATTAGTATTACTGTTACTATTAAATTGGCAGAAAGATTCAAGGAAACAAAGCTTATATAGCAGCAATCATGAAAAAATAAATAAAATAAAAAAATAAATAAATAAAATACATTTTAATTATAGAGTAATAATTAGAAATTATTAAGTTATGATTTATCACCAATGAAAATAAATAAAATAAAATAATTAAATATCTCTCAAGTTTTAAATTTTATTTAATTCCTCTTTAAATCTACATGAGTTCACTTCATCTACAAGCTAAGTAGTAACTTTTCCTATTTGATAGAGGGAATTTGTTAGTAATCACTAAATTTATTCGAATAGGGAAGTGCATGTTTCTTTCCTAATGTCACATGGGAGATCGTAAGGATTAGAAGAAATTGGTAAATTGAGGGGAGTCACTGTAAAGATGCAGATCTTGGCATAGACCAAGAGTCTTTCACTATAGTAGTCTTTCAAAATAACGGCATATTCAAGGTGCTGTTATTTTGATTTTTTCTGTTATCTAGAAAGTTTTTTATTTTTAATGCAGAAATAATAAGGCCAAATAAGAAATAGAGAGATTAAGAATGCACTAACATAAACATGTTAGTGCATTCTAAACATGTTGACGATCCAGTGTTATATTCCAAAACACAATGATCCAAAAACATAAACATGTTGACGATCCAGTGTTATATTCTGCCATTAATACACTTCTGCTTATGTCCCGTTCTATTTTCTTTATTATATCAAGTTTAGCCTGTGCATTAGCACAGCGGTATCGTCATCGCCCTCCCCACACCAGGTGGAAAAGGCCTGGTTTCGAATCCTTTCGGTGACGTGAGAAACTTTTATAGGCTTTTTTCACTCTGTGGCTGAGTTAGTGGGTTTCAGGCTTAGATAGCAAGATTTTTTTTCCCAGAAACTTAGGTTTTTCATCCAGCAAAGCAGACAAATCGAGCAGAGAACACACGCAATTTACAGACATGATACACACGGGTATGTGAATTAATATTCTGTGTGACCCTAATGTAATAGTTTGGATTATATCAAGTGTATCACTAAGCTTTACTGTTGTTCTTCTTTTCTTCTCTGTATGAGGTTTATTAACTTTAGGAGCTATAGTGAGGGATTTTTAATTTAAAATAAATGTAAAACATCGGTATAATCCATAATATCAGTGCAGAATTCACTTTGAAAATGGTGAATGTAAACAAATACATTAATCACGTGACTTGCCGTTTTCTTTTATCAGCACTGCCAGACATCTGCGCTGTATGTATATATCTGTATATATGTATGTGTATATGTATGTATATATCTCAAT
The DNA here is from genome assembly GCF_048544385.1 of Mastigoproctus giganteus. Lineage (NCBI taxonomy): Eukaryota > Metazoa > Arthropoda > Arachnida > Uropygi > Thelyphonidae > Mastigoproctus > Mastigoproctus giganteus. The sequence goes on along the minus strand of NC_143581.1, from coordinate 201,749,620 downwards.
GTGCCATTATTTGGAGTGCTGTTATTTCAACAGTCTACTGTATTTAGAACTGTTCCATCCTGTTCAGAAATACAGTAACTTGGAAAGTAATAGAGGTAATACAGGGCTTACATAATAGGTAATACAGTTCTTGTAATACAATGATAGCTGGAAATGACTATAGGGCTATGAGACAATGGAAAATAATGGGGGATTATTGAAGATGTACTGGAAAACACTACTGCCAGCATCTATGTAGGATGCATTAGGAATACAAAAAAGAAAAAGCAGTCTTTTTCACATATTTGTATACTAATGCTAACATAATTGGGATATCATATACATGGTGTCATCACCACGTATCTGATATGTTGGATGCAGATATCGTATGTATACAGGAAAGAGGTATGATAGAAGGGAAGGAGGGATTACACTACTGATCAGAATTCTCATTAGTATTAGTATTGACAAATGATGTAAGGAATCAAGCTTACACAGCATTGACTAAAAAAAAAACAAAAAAAACTACCCAACTGATCTAACTGCAGACCTGTATGTCTAACTTCTATGGTAGGAAAAATTATGAAATTTATGATTAATAAATATTTGTAGTGCATACATGTTAGCAGTTTCGAAACTACGTATAGATTCTGTACAACACTAACCAATTGTTTTTAATTCCCTAAGTCGCTATCTACATAAATTTGTATAAATAAATATAAATACTGTACATTTAAATTTTAAGATACATAAAATTGTATACATAAACAAAAAATATAATATTGCAAAACAATTGAAATACTGGAGAGTTGTAATATACAGTGGTAGCTAGCTGGCAATGCATAAATAGTCTTCCCCAACCTGTTAAACTTATGTTTTCCAGCTTGCTCACATATACCTGCGGATTGATATGTGTGTTTGCGTTGACATGTAAACTCTATTTGATGGTTTTTTTTATATATATATATATATTTGCGAATGTTTTTATATACAAATTTGATGCTAGACAAAATTATCTTATCAAAATGTGGAGCAGGAGTCCCTTTTTACTAACAATAGTTTATTAAAAAAAGAAGAATGAATTTTCTTTATTGCGCTTAATTTTTTACTCGTATGTTGTGGGTGTAATACAACCACAACATACTCAAGTTATGGTGTTATCACCATTTATAACACTGTACTACTTAAATATAAGAGAAGTATTATACCATTAATAAGCAGTGAAGTGCCATCATCCTGACAGCTATTTAACTGTCGTAACAGTCTAACATGTCTAAGAGTCAATTGATGTGAAAAGGAAGGGAAGTGACCTTTATTAAATACATGACTTGCTCCCACTTGTTAGAAAAATAAGTTATCAATTATTGAACCCTTTATGAAGTTTTCCTACATTACAGTAATGTAATAATGATAAGCATAATTTTAAGTTGTATTTTACATCTTCAGATAGAAAATAAGTCTGCAGCCATTGTGAATCCACTGCAGGATGGAGGACTGCCCCAACAAGTCACATTGAGAGAATAGACCATAATCTGCCATGCTGGTCCAGTGTGGATTGGCAGATTGACTGTATTTAGCAGTCAGGGGCTTGAACCCTGGTTTACTCAAAGAGCTTGTGCTATTGCACTCCTGCTCTTGACCACTTGGCTACAGAGGCCAGTATGTGTATATATATGTTAATTACGAAATTTATATATATGTGTGTGTGTGTGTGTGTGTATATACACACACACACACACACACACACACACACACACCAAATTCCATCAATAAAGAGTACTGTTACTGCTGTTCTGCTTGTGCTATATTGTTTGAATTTAATCTTTTGAATATGGCATTTTTTACAGGTTGAAAAACTAGTAGAAAGAGTTGAGACTTCAACCCTCTTAGAGGATCGAAGAGATGCATGTCGTGCATTAAAATCCCTGTCAAAGGTGAGATATTACTGTCTATAAACAATAATCAGTAATAATATTAATTGCTGAATAACTACTAACTGTAACTTAAGTCATATTTTCAAAAAATATGAGTTAGTCAAATATTTTTTTGCAGTAATGCACTGGCCTTCAGATATTTTAAGTATCATTACAGATTTTTTGAATAAGTCAATAGAAAAAAAAAAAAAATGAATTCACGTAATCTTAATGACTATGCAGATAGTCATTCTGGCAGTGAGAATTTGATAAATTCTTCAAATGTAAATACATTAAATTTAATTAAATACAGCATAATTCAGTGACATAACATAATGCAGAAAATTCAATTTGTTAATATAATTGTAAGTTCTATTGCAAGAATTGAAAGTATCAATATAAAATTAGTAGATCAAATTATAAATAAGTAGACTTTCTTATTTTTTGTTGCAGCTGAGAAACAGTTAGCAATTGACCATGCATTCTATGGGCTTGACTTTGCTATCTTATATTATGTATGAATAGCGTCAAACTAGACATAAGAAATTGCCCACAGGGTAAACTTAGCCAAATAAAATTTAAGTAGGATAGTAACGTAGAAATATCAATTGTGTATTTGATTAATTTAGCAATAAGAAAACTATTGAGATCTACTATGGTAATAAAAAAAAAGAAACTTTTGTAGATTATACACCAAGCATAAATTCATTTTAAAGGAAATTTTTTAGAACAAAATTTAAAAATTTGTTTTTTTATAATTGACTTATGAGCTGCAAGAAAAAGTAAAATATGTTGTAGTTCTGTTGTAACAAAGTTTTTTTAATACTGGGATTTCAGAAGTTCAGGTTAGAAGTTGGTGCTTATGGTATGGATGCCTTACTTAAAGTTTTAGAAAAAGACAGAGAAGATGTTGAAATCATGGGATATGCACTATATGCTCTTTCAAATGTCATATCTGGCTGTCCAGAAGATGAAGAAGAAGAAGAAGGTCTGTAATTTTACTATCTAAATAAGTAAGGTGTGTGTGTGTGTGTGTGTGTGTGTGTGTGTGTGTGTGTGTGTGTGTGTGTGTGTGTGTGTGTGTGTGTGTGTGTGTTACTCACACTTACAAATCAGTGAGATTTATTCGGTATTTTTTTTTTTTTTTTTTTTACATTTACTGTATTTGTTTATGTATTCATCCTCTTCCTAATGATTGCATGCCAAGTTTATAGCAGAAAAATGTTTCAGAAATGAATGCTATGCTAAAAGTACTTCATGGCCATTTTAATGTCATATTTATAAAAATAAGTACCAAAATCTACAATCTATCTTACAACCATATTTTTCAATTTAAATTTGTGTCCCTTTACATGTGTTGTCTGAGCAAAAGTTAGGATATCATCTGCATTTAATTTATCCAATCCATTTAGGACCTTAAACACTAATCAAGTCTCTTTGCAAGTGCCTAGTTTCCATGCATCAAATTGCAGAACTGAATTCTTTCTTGGTGAGTTTACCCTTTTTTGTCCCTGACTAATTCTGTTGTCTTCACTGCACCCATTCCAACAGATCCATGTCCTTTCTAAAATGAGCCTTCCAGACCCCATCCATTACCTTATGTGATGGGCCAATCACCCCTGGTCTCTACTGAAAAAATTCTTGTATATCGTGGGCAGAACCCCATGAGCTGTCCTGGCAGTCTGTCTGTACTGTCAGAGAACTTCATGTTGGACTGTAATATTAATCCCAGATCATTTTCTCGCTCTACATCCCTTGAGTATGTTACCACGTAATTAGTATGTTATTTTGGGATTATTGCTTCCCATATTCAGTAACTTTTATTTTTCAATGTTACACCTTATTTGCCACTTTTTCTGGCTAATTTTCTAGGTCTTGTTGCAGCATCTTACTCTGATTTCTGTCTTTAACCAACCTGCCAACCCTCATACCATCTGCAAACTTGGACAAACTTGATATGGCTTCATTAGTATTATTAATAAATGTTGAAAACAGTAAAGGATCCAGCACTGAACTAACACTATGAGGGCCTCCACTAATAACATCAGTTGAACAAAGGCAATGTCCATCCATAACCACTTTCTGCCACTGAACCACATCTTTATACATAGCAGTAACTTGCCATACTGCTCCAAACTGTATAGCAGTCTTTCATATGGAGCAATATAAAAAGCTTTGCTGAAATCTAATTATATAATGCCAAAATTATATTTTACTTCCAGTTCCTTTGTTAACCAATCAGATTGGTCAGACAAAAACCTTCCCGTAATGAATCCAGGCTGTTATTGCCATATAACTGTATTCCTGTAAAGATGATCTTGTATTATTTCTTTGATCACTGACTCCATTATCTGGAGCAGAAGTTAAGCCTACAGGTCTCTAATTACGCCTTTGATTCCCCTTTATGGGAGACATTTGTACATCTCTAATCTATAGAGACCTCTCCTGAATGCAGTGATCTCACAATTATGGCCAAAGGTTTACATACCTCTTTGTTGCTTAGCCGGGTGGGTAAAATGCCTGCCTGGCAACCCAAAGGTCGCGGGTTCGAATCCCGCCTCGGGCTTGAATCAGAGTAGTGCAAAAACCTTGGGAGGTGCATTATGGCCACAGAAGCCGATGTGCCAACAACTAACAAAAAAAAAAAAAAAAAACCTCTTTGTTGCTTCCTTTATAATTGGATAGATTCCATCAGCCTCATGTGTCTTATTTGGGGTTGTGATTATGAATATTCTTTAGATTGGTGTTAACATCAGAATGGGGTTCCCCAAGGATCGGTTCTTGGACCATTGTTGTTTCTGATTTTCATAAACAATATTGGAAGGCATGATGTCAAAATTTGCAGATGACATAAAGATTGGTAGAGTTGTTAATGATCATTGTGAAAAACATCATTTAATTAATGATCATTTTCCACTCAGTTATCTCAGAATCAATTAGCTCCCAGTTATAAGTTGGTATAATTCTGGTGTGCCCATCCCTAAACACTTCTTAGTGCCCCTTCAGGATGACCTGAACAGGCTACAAAAATGGTCAAAAAAGCTGCTGTGTTTTAATGTGGCAAAATTCAAGTTTTTACACTTGGGGAATAGCAACCCCAAAATGAATTATACAATTTGTGGGGTTGAATTAAAAACAGTAGAGGAAGAAAGGGACCTGGGGGAGTTATGATTCTGGCAGATAAGTTTTCTGAGCAGTGTAAACAGACAGCCAGGAAAGCCTGTGGTGTCCTATCGATGATTTATCGAATATTATTCTGTAGAGATAGGGAGGTCATAATCTCACTGTATAAGGCAATTGTAAGACCACATTTGGAATACTATATTCAAGTAGGGAGACCTCATCTGAAAAAAGACATTGAGCTTCTTGAAAAGGTCCAAAAATGGGCAGCTCGCATGGTGACATCAACAAAAGAGCAACCATATGAGAAAAGGCTTTGATTATGTAGGCTACAGAGCCTACATCAGAGATTACCTGATTGAGGTTTATAAAGCTCTGAGAAGGGTTAATAAAATGAGTGAAGGCAGAATTTTCACTGTTATAAAGAATTCCAAAACTAGGTATCATAAATTCAAATTACAGGGGAAGAGGCTTAGACTAGATTGTAGGAAGTTTTCTTTTAGCCAGCAAGTCATTGATTGCTGGAATAAGTTTCCTTTGCAGGTAATTGATGCTGACAGTTTGAATAAATTCAGAGGTTAACCTATGTGAGGAGAGAAGCATATAATTTATATTTTCTTATCTACTTTTTTTTAGCCAGTACATAAAACAGCTTGTCGCTTCATTGCACTATATGGCAAATACTATTATTATTATTGTTTAATTTTAACTTTAACAGTTTCTCTTCAATTTTCTTCTCAGTTATCTCAAAATCAGTTGGCTTCCAGTTATGAGTTGGCATAATTCTGGTGTGCCCATCCCTAAATACTTCTTCATGCATGAATGTAAAATACAAAATATTTATTTAGTTTTGTCAGTAAGCTTATTTTGTTAGCAAGCTGATTGAGGTGTATAAGGCCTTGAATGGTGTGAGCAAGCTCAATGTTGATGGGATTCTTCCTCTTGCCCAGATTACTTACCTGAGGGGCATAAATTAAAATTGAGGAAAGACAGTTGTAGAATAGATGTGCAGAAATTTGCCTTTAGCCAGCAGGTGGTTGATTTCTGGAACAAACTTCCATCTGTCGTTGTAGAAGTTGACAGCTTAAATAAATTCAAGGCAGAACTAGACAAACATCTGGAGTGAAATGAGAAGTTTTTTTTTTGGCTGATGCTATATAAGCTTGCTTTCTTGCATCATATGCCTCTGCTAATGGGATCATCAGTAGTTATACCATTCATATATAGTGGGCCAATGTGGTTTATTCCCTTCCTTCTTGTGTCAACATAAACAAAGAATTTGTCACTACTGTTCTTCTAAGGCAGATTACAAGAAGCCAGAAATTTCTAAAATCTGCCTTAGCCTGCCTAACTCTCTTTGTGACTTCATTGCAGACTAGTTTATATTTACAGAAAATTTCTGTGTCCCATATTAAGTTATCCCATGCATTTTTCTTCTGTGTTACTAGTCTCATCAGTTTCTGTCGTCCATTTAGGTATGCATACATCCGCCCACCCCATATAATATGGTATATGGTATTTACACATAAAACATTTTTAAATAAAATGTTCTGGCAAGTCAGAGGAGCTTATAAGTAATAATTTTGACAAGAATATGATAATTATCATATTTAGCAGTCGCATGGGCTCAAACTATGGTTAACCAAAATATGTGCTCCTTTGTGCTGACCACTCGGCTACTACCTTGTAAGGTTTACAAAAAACCCACACCATATAATATGATATATGGTATTTACACATAAAATTTTTAAATAAAATGTTCTGGCAAGTCAGAGGAGCTTACAAGTAATAATTTTGACAAGGATATGATAATTATCATATTTAGCAGTTGCATGGGTTCAAACTATGGTTAACCAAAATATGTGCTCCTTTGTGCTGACCACTCGGCTACTACCTTGCAAGGTTTACAAAAAATCAGTACAAAATAGCAGAAGGTTGTATGATTTACATAAAATTTGTCAGAACCACATCCTTTGTGAATAGCTTAGAGACACATTCTGGAAGGATGTGGCTATCTTGGAATGGCTGAACAAAGAATCACAAGGTTAGTTATTGGCAAAATAGGAAGAGATTCCAGTTTTGTAATACATAATCTAATGGAGAGTTTTACCTTAAAAGTGTTGGGGAAACTTGAGAATATTTTTTCACTCTCTCTCAGGATGGACACCAGTGCCCACTTATTTAAATTATGAATGAATAGTTTCAGACTAGATATAAGCAGTTTTCTTTTTATATATGTGAAATAATTTATTTTAAGAGATTGTTGCTTCATAAGCCTGTCTACTTCCATATTTTGTTTATTCTAATACTAATACCAAATTTTAAATATAATTGTCACATTTAAGACTACAGAATTAGCATAAAAAGTGCAATAATTACACAAGTAAATTTTTGTTCTTTCATATAAGTGGTATAAACACTATAAACAGTTGTGAACTAAAAATTTTTATTTAAATTACCATAGAACAATGTGACTCTGCATTTATTTATATATTTAAACTCATATAAACTCATATATATTCTTTTTCCTACTTTTCTGTCTCATAATAATCATATTATCATTATCCTAGTCAGCACATAAAAATATTATTAATTTATTTCCTTACAGAATCAAATGAAATGAAGAAAGAAGCTGAGGATTTGGGTATTCAATTCACTGAAATTTTTATCAAAAAACTGCAGAATATAATATTGTTAGTTGAGTTACTTGAGGTAATAATATTGATTGCTAAGATTATAGATATTTTAAAATAGAATAAATTTTTTCAGGTTTGGTGTGGTCTTGAGATGACATACATTGATGTGGATAGGTTGCTAAATTGAGCTTATACACAAAAAAAGTATGCAGCCCATCATTAATGTACTCAGTGAAGTTTTAAACTCCTCCATCCTTACACAATATAAACAGAACCATATGAACATTTATTTTATAATTTATTTTATTTTATTAAAATAGAATATGCACTAAAGAGTAACCAATTACAGTGCATGTGTACAGAATGAAAATAACTATAATAATAACAACCAGTAAAAAAAATAAAGAAGCCTAATTAGACTATATCACTTATTGTACCAAGGGATGTGCAAGGACATTAATGGCATTAAGGATATTAACTGAGTTGTCAAAGACATCTTAACTGAGATTATTTGAAACTAAAGAGAGTCTGTTTATAGGACTATTTCTTGATATCGCAGTTGGTTGGTCGGTCGAGGAAGAGCATGAAAGTTGAGCGGTTCCAATGGTTCTGGAGAATCATCATTTTCCCAGAGAGAATTTTATAAAGAAACTTTATATCAGCTAGGATTCTTTTGACATTGAGACTTTTTGAGATGAAAGTAAATCCAATGTGTCTGATAGTAATATGAGTAGTAGAGCAGCAGTTGCCTGGAGGAGAGGTACCATATGAAGTTATACTGGACGGCTTTGAGTTTTTTCAAGCAAATCTTGCTGTAGGGATTCCAGACAATAGAAGCATATTTGATGACTGGTAGAATGGGACAGCATATCTGTAATCATTAAAGTGGAAAGAATCCTCTTGAATCCAATTATTTTAAAAGATTTACTAATAACATGATTGATATTGTTGTTGCCAAATTGGAAGTTGCTTGCAAAAATAACTCCTAAATTGGTAATTTGATCACTCTTTTGAATACAAAATATTCAACTTGAACAGTATAGTAGCAGTTAGTTGATCTGGAAGTTGCAAAAGATTTATTAGACTAGATGGATTTATAGAGAGTCCATTGTTTGAGATTTGGTGCATGAGATTGTTTAGATCTTGTTGGAGTTAAATTTCATCCAATGAATACCAAATGGATTAGTACAGTTTGATGTCATCAGCAGACATGGCAATTTGAACTGAGGAACTAATATATTTTAAAATATTTTGTTATATTTGGAATCAGAAGTTTCATATTTATACGTTTGCACATGCAAATAAATTTGTGTATTCCTATGCTTATGGTCTGGAAATGCATTAGGTAATAATACTTTGTAAAATAATATTTTATGAATATACAGTGAAACTTCTAACGGACACCTCTCGTTAATGGACATCTCTCTACAACGGACATTTTCAAATTCCCCAACTCACCTCCATTGGTTTTAATGTGTTTGCAGCTTCTGTCTAGCGGACATTCTCTGTAACGGATGCGGACAGTCAATCTGCACTGTTTCGTTTAGATTAGCACTTAATTTGATCTCCCCATAACGGACTGCGGGAGAGCTCACGGCCCTTTTTCTAGGAACTTTTCTTCCACGTATTGCCTCAATCGTGTGTTTATTTTCTATTTCCGATTCTCTGAATTTTATCAAGGTTTACGTCGCGGTTCTAAACCCTTTTTCAAGAATTTTAAGGCACGTGTAAAAGTTCCGATGAATTCGGTTTGTGCGGGGGGGGGGATATGGTCGGCCTTTCGTCTTTTCAGTTTTCAGTTTTGTTCAGTGTCGTGTGAAGTGCACAATGTCTTCTCGTAAACATTTAACTTTAAAAGATAAAGTCGAACTCATTAATGCGTATGATCGGCAAAAAAATAGTGTTCGCAATCTCGCTGCAAAATTCAAAATCGGGAAGACGCAGGTAATGTGGTCGGCCTTTCGTCTTTTCAGTTTTCAGTTTTGTTCAGTGTCGTGTGAAGTGCACAATGTCTTCTCGTAAACATTTAACTTTAAAAGATAAAGTCGAACTCATTAATGCGTATGATCGCCAAAAAAATAGTGTTCGCAATCTCGCTGCAAAATTCAAAATTGGGAAGACGCAGGTAAGCGACATCCTAAAGAAAAAAAAATGAACTGCTCAAATAATTTCGGCAACACGGAAATGATCAGGTTCAAAAATCATTCCCGAAAACTGTTGGACTTCAAATTGACAATGTTACGTATGAGTGGTTTTGTTGCGAACATGCTAAAAAAATTCCCATTAATGAGCCTATTATTAGGGAAAAGGCTTTGGAGGTTGTGAAATCTATGGGAGTAAGTGGGTTCAAAGCTTCTGTGGGATGGCTAGACAAATTCAAAACTCGGCATAAAATTTCTTGGAAAACCGTAAGTGGTGAAGGTGGATCTGTTGATACTGGGGTTGTAACAGAGTGGACCGTCAAATTGGAAGATTTATGTTGTGATTTTGAAGCTAAGGATATTTACAACTGTGACGAAACAGGGTTGTTTTTTAAAGCTCTTCCTGAAAAAACAATGAGTCTAAAAAACGAAAAGTGCCAGGGCGGAAAAATTTCTAAGGAACGCTTGACTGTACTATTGTGTATAAATATGCTGGGAGACTTTGAACAACCTCTTGTTATAGGAAAACCACAAAATCCTCATTGTTTCAAGGGCATAAAGTTGAATCTTTTGAATGTTGACTGGAAGTCTAATAAAAAAGTGTGGATGACACAAGATATCATGAGCGAATGGATAAGTCACTTTAACTAAAACATGATTCGTCAAAACAGAAAAATTATTCTTTTCATGGATAATGCTGCATCTCACTCGCACATTGAATTGTCCAACATTCAAATCGTTTTTCTGCCACCAAACACATCTGCAGAGTGTCAGCCCTTGGATCAAGGGATAATAAAAAATTTTAAACTTCACTACAGAAAATGTGTTTTAAGACATCTCATTGCAAACATGAACGATGTAACATGTGCGAGTGACCTTGCAAAGAAACTCAGCATCCTAGATGCGATTCAATGGATTTCCTCTTCAGTAAACGCAATTAGAAAACAAAATGGCGTGAACTGTTTTGTAAAGTCTGGCTTCTCAAACGCAAAAATTGAAGTTGTGAACAGCAATGTGGAGCACCAAGGAGAACAAGAACTTCAACATCTGTTGATAATGTACGACACTTCAACTATAAGTGACCCTGGCTACAAAGATATAGACTCGAACCTCACTACAGAAGATGGTGCTATAGATATCAACGACATTATCATCCATATTTTTCAAGAAGTTCCTCATGAGGATGAAGAAATGGAAGGAGGTCATTCTGTCGAAGAACATATTAACGACGAACCACCGATGAAAATAGAAGAAGCGCTCATACAAATCAATCGTTTAAAAATGTTTTTCACCGCTGAAGAAGATACTGAAGGACTTTTGATGGTTTCTTCACTCCAAACAAATGTTGAAAACAAAATTATCAGCCGGAAGAAGGTGCAGAAGAAAATAAGTGATTACTGTATGTATTTTTCTTAAGATAAAGTCATAATATACATAGCACAATTGTATGTATATTATTTACAAAAATATTGTGCAAAATCTGTATATAATTTAATTTAATTTTACATTAAACGTTTAACAATTTTTCTTTCTTTCTTTTTTTTTTTCCTCCCTCAGACTTCTTGTTAGCGGACACTTCTCTCTAACGGACACATTTTCTTTCCCCATGGCTGTCCGTTAAAGAGAAGTTTCACTGTAATATATAATAAAATCATGTATTATTATATAATGCTATTGGCAACAAGTCTTTGATAGGTTGAATGGAAGGATAGATGATGATTCAAGCTGAGTAAGACAAAGAAGCAGATATCTAGAGAAATTGCAATGCTGTGACTGTTGCCTTTACTGAAAATTGAAACAGTTGATTACATGTTTGAAAGTGGCATATTCTAAAGAACCATAACCTCTCATGAAGATGTTCTTAAAATGATGGAAGTGTAGGATATATTTTGATGAATATATGATGATGGTTACAAGTGAATTAAAAACATAATCATTAAAAGTGAATTAAAAGCCAACTAATCATTAAGAAATTTGGCTTTACTCATTTATTTTTATACTGTGATAACTGATAGTCAATACTACATATCAAAAAAGCACTAAATTAGTGTACACAGTAATGAACACTAAATTAGTGATAAACAGTAAACACCATAAAACTCATATAGATAAAATAAAACCTGTTGACCTTTTAAAGTGAGTGTTTGTGGATCTGATTTCACCAAAATTTTAAAAACTTAACAAAAAAAGTAATTATTTTTAAATGAACTTTTGTAATTCATGATTATACATTATCGTTATACTGTATATGTTTTTCTTTCACTCATAAATAGGTGTTTGTTGTTTGGGTGGGCATGATGATGTTATATTTAGTCCCCTCCCAAAGTTAAAGTTAATACTGTATTTCTTCTTAAATGTCTTTTGTTTCTGTCTGGTGGTCTTTCTCTCTTCTCCAATGTGAACGTAAATTTCACAGTTTTTTTCATTATCCTAAACTTTTAGATATTCTTTTATTTATTATAATTGTGTTGGTATTTATACTATCTGGTTTGGGACATTTACAAATTTAGACAATTTAAGGTTTCCAATAACACATTTTTAAAATGTAAAAGTCAGTAGAGGAACCTTGTAAGATAAAATCCTTTAGAAATAGCTTGAGTTTTTGATAGCTTGTGCTTTTCTAATATCATGTTTTTGCGACTTCTTACGTCCGATGTTTGATTAGCCTTGTGAATGTATCTCTAGTAAATAAATGGAATCCCCCATGCTTAGGAATTCAAAATATTTAATAATCCTAACTAACTTTCTAAATTAAAAAAAAAAAGTCCTTTAAGACTGGAATGAAGTATTTTTGCACCTAAGGCAACTACTTAGATGTTCTCTCCTTTCCCCCCTCAAAACTACATCATGTTAACATATATGATTAAATCCTTCAACTTTTTCAACCCAATTTTATACCCGAGTCAGGTGCCTTATTGAAAAACCTTAATTCCAGTTCTTCTCTGGTTATAATTGTTTGTCATTTCATGTGCTGTAATGTATTTTGTGAGTATTTACTCACTGGGAGTTTATTAGACAATTATTTGCTCATGATTTCATTATACCATTCATCTTGTGTATTTAGCCATGTAGACTGAATAGCCTCTTGATTCCTGGACGTGGATGGAAATGGTGTAATGCACCTGATGTTTCTTTTCACCTCATCCACAAATGTTTTGTTAGTTTTAGATTTGGTGTGGAGCAGGAAACTAGAGAAGTTGCTATTATGGTCCTAGAATCTTCTGCACTGTACAGGCCTGATAGTATGGCACTTGTCCTGCCAGAAGTAGCCATCATCTGGGGATAGGTAGCAAAATTTTTAAGTAGAGTTTACTGTCTGTACATATCCTTACCATTCATTGTCTCTACCATGTATGATGGCCTGCGGCTTCATGCTATTTTCTTCATAAGTTAGCCTTCTGATCTGCATAGTGGGACATGGACTAGAGAACTATTTTTTTTGGTCCTCAGTTTCTTTTGGATAATTGTGACACATCTGTTCACCTGTACAATCTGACTAGCCTCTCATACCCTTTGACATTCACTGTTCACTCGTTGTCCACATTTTTTTTTGGCTAGAAATGAGCTACTCATTTTCTTAGTTAAAAGCAATTCTTGATGATCCTTGTTACTTGTTGTGTACAGGCATAAAACCAAGAGTGCTGTTGTGGTGATATTAGCATCTGAACTCTGCCCACTATGATTTTGTGCTCAGAGTTGATTTGCTCGTATTATTATATAAGTATAATAATACGAGCAGGCCAACTTGTATTATTATATAAGTATTATATAATTTATATTATTGTCTAAGTGCCAGAGATGTCTGCTATCAGTCTACATACACAATATTTAGATTCATGAGATTGGTACTTCAAGTAGTACATTTGATTTTTTTACAGGTAAGTATTCCTGATAAATTGTTCAATTAATGTGTACCATTTTTCCAAACATCAGCTATATGACAGCATTTCCTGAAGAAAATGCTGTCATATAGCTGATGTTTTAAAGTGATAAACTTTTAAATACAATTATGTTTTTTTTTTTCCTTTCTTTTTGTAGGAATCTAATTCTATGATAAGATGGCCTGTTGTAAAATTGCTGACAGGTTTATTAATTCATAGACCTAAGGAAGTCCAAGATTATATTTTATTGAGTCCGATGGGCATCTCTCGCCTCATGGATCTTTTAAATGATAGGAGAGATTTTATTCGCAATCATGTATGAAGCAAATATTTATTTTTTATTATTTATTAAAATAACTGAGTAAATTTTACAAGCCTATAGAATGATGTCTTTCATTTGAAAAAGTCAATTGATATTGTTTTAATATAAGCTTCAAACTGAGTTAGTGACATTCTGAGACAGAACTCATTCAGCATACACCTGATAACTTTAAAGGCGGACAGAAATGTAGAGGTCATTTTGTTATAGAGCTTGTTTGCATATTTGCAAGAGTATTTTATTTTAAAAAATTCAATTCATTGTCCACCTAATAAAATTACTGGATAGTCAATATGTATAAAACGTATTAAAAGAGGAGTTAGAGTTCTGAAATATATATATACACACATATATATATATTTTTTTTTATAAAAACCCCAAACACAAGAGGTATTAGAATCTGTAGTACTTAGTACCATGCATGGGTTGAAGGTTGAAAAGCTGAAAGAAGATATTTGTTGACATTAGACTTGAACTTCTGTAGACTGTAATTTTCAGGAAATACATATGAAGGAAGGTTGTTCCAGAAAACAGCAGTTGAATGAATAAATGAGGAAGATGAAAAGTTGGTTCTGTGAGTTTGAAGTTGGACAGTAAATGGATGTTGGCTGGTGGCGGCACACGTTTGTACTGTTTTGAAAGAGAGAGCGGGAATTATAGAAGCCAATTCAGTAGAACAGTGCCCACAGAAATATCTGTAGGAAGGCATGCAGCAGAAACAGTACATTAATGAGACAGAGAGTGGAGAGACTGTTAGAGATGAGTCATTAATTAACCTAACTGCCCTCTTCTGAATGGAATCTAGAAGCCTGAAAGAAGTTTTGGGAGCACTGCCCCAGATGTGGGAACAATATTCCATGGCAGGGTGGATTTGCGATTTGTACAGAGTGAACAGCTGTTTAGATGAAAAGTAACTCTGAGAGCGAAAGAGAAAACCAAGTTTTTTAGATGCAGAGGAGTCAATGTAATGTGCTTGTGCCAAGAGAGATTAGAAGTCAGAGTAATCCCCAAAAGAGATCTTGCCTAGAAATTGGAGTGTCACCAAAGATAAGCACAGGAGCAGAAGAATCCTTTTTGCAAGATATAAGACAGGACTGAGTTTTAGAAGGATTGAAATCAACTAGGTTGTCTCTGCCCCACTGGAGATCAGCATTTAAGGAATTGATAGCGGATATTCAAGAAGTTGAAGCTGATAGAGCAGGGCGAGGTTTCTCGCCCTACTCTATTGGAATCCTAACTCCTATTTTAAATTCTTCTCATGCTTACTATTTATGAGTATTTTTTCAGAAATAAGACAAAATACAACCAAATTTTCATAATACTTAGATAGCCTGATATGAAACTGGTAAATACCACACTAAACGTACAACTACAAAATCAAGTTGTTTATTGGTAAGGATTTCTTTGTGTTTTAATTATCTCAGAAATCTCTGAACAGATTTTATTTCTTTGAAGTTTTAAAATTTTTTTTTTTTTTTTGATACTTTAGCCCGGTCTCTACACAGGCCTTAAACATCAGGTGTGTCTCAGAAAGCCACGTACCTTTGTATTGGCTAATAAAAACTTGTTTGTTTTTATTTAGCATATATGTAATACTTATGTAATTGCACATCCTCTACACAGGCCTTAAACATCAGGTGTGTCTCAGAAAGCCACGTACATTTGTATTGGCTAATAAAAACAAACAATTTATTTAGCATATATGTAATACTTATGTAATTGCACATCCTGTTATATTTTTTATTATCTATGTAATTGTGCATTCCATTAAATTTTTGATTGCTTACATAATTGAATATCTTACAAGGTTTGGCAATCAGGTTCCAGGACCATATCCATTGCATACATGTTAAAGTTCCAAGGACCATGTGCAATACACCATCCCAGCTAACCTGTGTGACTGTTTTTCTCTCCGTTTGTATTGCAAGTCATTTGTGTGCATTTTTTTAACAACTATCAAGTTGTTCGAGGAGTTGTATTAAGTGATGGCAGAAAGAGTCTTCAAGCATCGCTCATTCCCGTGCAAGCAACCATTTACTCATTAAAGAGGCGCCTCCGTAGCCAGGTGGGAAGAAGCAGCAGTGCGTAGCACATGCTTCTTAATTAGACCGGGTTTCGAGCCCGTCACCACCAAATACAGAGGATGCGGAAAGGTCAGGAATGACCACCGCATATCCCAGAGCAATATGGCCTTAGTTGCTAATGCTCCTAAAAACCAAATAACTAACTAACGAACTAACTAACTAACTCATTAAAGAGATCTTCCAATAGTGCAGCAGGTCCAGATGGTGTTCATTATATTATGCTAAAGCATTTACTTGAAGACTTGAGGTCCCTATTAATTTTTTTATAATTGGATCGTCTCTGAAAATGCCTTTCCTTCTTCCTGGTGCCATTCGTTCATTAGCGCCTTACCAAAACCAGAAAAAGATCCTTCCTTTGTTGAAAATTACAGGCCAATATCTCTTACGAGCTGCATGGGAAAAATTTTTGAAAGGATGTTCATACTAGGCTCACTTACATCCTGGAGTCAGAGAATCTCTTTCCAGAACAACAATATGGGTTTTGAAAGAATAGATCAATGTTAGATGTGCTTATCAAAGCTGAATCTCATATCCGCAATGCCTTTAGCATTAGCATTAGGAGGCATATGATGCAAGAAACTTTGTCGTGAAACATCTAGTCATGATCAATTTAGATCTTGAAAAGGCATTTGATACTACATGGATCTTTACCACCTGGGGCTTCGGGGCCATTTGCTGGAAATAATTCAGACTTTCCTGCACTTGTGCTCTTTTCAGGTCTGAAATAAAAACGTACTCTCTACATCTCACATTCAGGAAGTGGGAGTCCCACAGTGATCAATACTTAATCCAACACTGTTTTCAATCCAAGTTAGCAGCATGACATGGGATATCTCAAAAACTGTTCAAACTTATATGTATGCAGATGACCTTACCATTCAATCTCAAAGTATGAATACCATCAAACAGCATCTCCAGCTTGCCATAACCAAAATAGAATCCTGGACTTCATGGAACGGTTCAGAAAAGAAATGCACTGTCACTCACTTTTGCTAAAAATGAGCTCTCCATCCCGAACCTGAACTACAAATAAACAATACTCCAATCCCGCTTGTTAATACCGTTAAATTTTTTGGACTAATATTAGACTGCAAACTAAATTTCCAAGCCCACATCAGTTATTTGAAAACTTCTTGTATAAAGCATTTGAATATACTTTGATCAGTCTTTGATCAGTTGATGTCATGGGGAGTTGATCGATATACTTTACTGCATCTTTATGGAAGTTTAATCTCTTCACGACTAGATTATAGTTGTCCAGTGTATGACTCTGTCAGGAGCACTACTTTAAAACGGCTAAATGTGATCCATCACGGTGCTCTGAGGACTGCACTGGGAGCTTTCAGGACTTCTCCAATCCAGTGTCTTTATATTGAAGCACATGATCCCCCAAGGCACCTCCATAGCCAGTTGGGCAGGAGCAGCAGTGCGTAGCACACACTTCTTGATTAGACCGGGGTTCGAGCCTGTGACCACCAAATACAGAGGATGCAGAAAGGTCAGGGAATGACCACCGCATTTCCTGGAGCAATATGGCCTTAGTTACTAATGCTCCTGAAAACCAAAAACAACAACAACAACAGCATAACTGCCTTCACTTAGATTGTAATTCAATGTCTGTATGGATAAATGTTGTGAGTTAATTAACTTCGAAAGAGGGATGATAGTGAGTGCCTGGCACATGGGTCATTCTATGGCGGAGGTCGTGTGTATAGTGTGTTCGTGTCTAACGGCACCAGGGGTTTCCCCCATCTCCGTGTTGCTTTCATTGTGGGTGTAACAGTTCACTGTAAAGGCCAGAGATTTAAGTGTATGGATATTGTATGAGTGTAGTGTTGTGTATCGTTGTTCTTCTGGCCATTTGGCCGCTAGACCCCTGCTGGGGCCCAACGTTGTCCACACTATGCCTCGTGGAGGCAGACCAGGTACACTAGTATTGAAATATTTACTCTGGCAGGTCCTGTCACCTAATTTCCTGAGATTTCAGTGGCTAGGACCTAAAAAAAAAAAAAAAAATGTATGTATATTTTCTCTCAGTGGTTGTTAAGAAAATTGTGCAGAAAGGCAAAATGAGTTTAGTGTGAACACAATTAAATTTAGTCATTATTAAATTTTAAGTTATTTGTGGTATACACTTGTGTATTAGGTAGAGTGGGGGAGACAGAAGGCTGGGGAGAAAAGACAGAAATATGGGGACGATAGAGAAGGCGACCCGAGGTGGTACAGAAATTCCACTATCCCGTTCGACAGTATCAAGAGCGTATCGGGGAATACACCATTTCCGGAATAAATCTCATCATGGACAGCACTGTAGGCAGAGAAAGGTGGTGGATGAACGTTGCCTTCGATGTCTGTCTTGCATTGTTTTTGCCAACTGGAGAGCGACAGTGGCACAAATCACTGCCAACTTCAATGCGGAAACGTCTCCACCAAGGCCATCAGACAATCATTAGCCACAAGAGGTTATGGGACCCACCAGAGTCCCACTGCTAACACCACAACACAGGACTCTACACCTCAACTGGGCAAAAGAACGTTGGCACTGGGCCTCCTGGGCCAATGAGTCCTGTTTCCAGTTATTTTGAGCAGACAGGAGGGTGCATATCTGGTGGAAACTGCACAAATCTATGCACTCGTCATGTCAACAAGGAACTGTTTGGGCAGGTGGATGGTCTGGGGCACGTTCAACTGGCACATGTTGGGACCTCTGATACATCTTGATGAATCTCTGAATGGTCCAGTTACGTGTCCATCCTTCCAGGCCATCTTCATCCCTTCATGGTCATTGTGCACCCACAGGGCAATGGGCTCTTCCAGCCTCCCCACAGAGCCGTGGTGACTAGAACATGGTTCGAAGAGCATTCTGCAGATTTTATACCACCATGGAATGGCCTCCCCATTCACCGGACATGAACCCTGTGAAACGTCTTTGGGATGCTGTGGAAAGGTCCATTCGAGCTTTGGATCATCCGCCCAGGAATGCGACGGAATTATGGACAGCAGTGCAGCAAGCATGGATGGAAATACCTGCGGAATGCTTTAGTGAACTAGTGGACTCAATGTCTCGGCGTGTGACTCCCCTCATCTGGACGAAAGGTGGGCTTATCCATTACTAGGTAGATATCCCATTATTTCTGTCCACTTGGTGTAATTTGACTAAATCCTTCTTTAAATTTATTCCGGCTGACCATCTCCACAATAACAGATGGTAGTTTGTTCCAAAAATTAACTACTCTCGAACTGAAAGCAAATTTTTGCACATCTATCGTGCAACTGTCCTTTCTCATTTTAAATTATGTTCTGTTACGTGTATCATCCAAGAAGAAATAATTATGCTATTGGCATTTAGTTTACTCAATCCATTTAAAGCCGTAACCACTTCAATCAGGTCACCATGCAGGTGCTTAGTTACCAAGCTCTGCAATTTGCAGAATTTGTCTTTCATGTTAAGAGTATCCCTTTGTGTTTTTGACTTATCGTGTTATTATTTTCTGCACCTGCTTCAATGCATCCTTCCTAAAATGAGGCTTCCAGACCTGTATGCTATACTCAAGATGTAATCTAGCTATTGTATAATCGCCAAGGAGGTGATTATACAATGGTATAATCACCTCCTTATACCTGCTGTTAAAATTTCTGTATGTAATTGATAGAATCCCATGAGCTGTCCTAGCATCCTGTCTGCACTGCTCAAAGAACTTCCTGTTGAATAGTACAAATACTGGTGGGTCTTTTTTGTTTCACTAATATGAGTACGTTATCGCGAAATTGTTATGATATTCTGGGATTATCTCTACCCATATACAGTACCTTGCATATATCAGTCTTAAACCTCAGTTGCTACTTCTCAGTGGTGCCTCCGTAGCCAGGTGAGAAAAAGCAGCAGTGCGTAGCACACGCTTCTTGATTAGACTGGGGTTCGAGCCCGTCACCACCAAATACGGAGGATGCGGAAAGGTCAGGGAATGACCACCGCATATCCCGGAGCAATATGGCCTTAGTTGCTACTGCTCCTAAAAACCAAATAACAACAAATAACAACAGCTACTTCTCAGTGAATCTGTGTAATTTCTATAGGTGTCATTGCAGTAGCATGCCTTGATTCCTTCCTTTAACCACTCTGCCAACCTTTCCTTGCATTTATCAATGTTAAACCTCAGTTTCCACTTTCAGTCATTCCACCTAATTTATCCAGATCTTAATTGCATAGCATGCCTTGTTTCTTGCCATTAACTGCCCTGCTGACATTTTTATCATCAAATCTAGTCATTAAACTTGATGAAACTTTGTCAGTATTGTTGATAACTATTGAAAACAATAAGGGACCCAATACTGAAGTAATGTTATTAGTGGAAAGTCCCTAATAACATTAGTCTGAAAAGTGCAAAGCTTGTTAATAACCACTCACTATCTTCTGCCACCCAATCATCCCTTTATCCATATCATTAAATTTCCTCCTATTGCCACACTGCTCCAACTTATATAGTAGGCTTTCATATGAAACAGTATCAAAAGCTTTGCTGAAATTAAAGTATATGATGTCAAAATTAGTTTTTTTCATCCATTTGTTCCTTTGTTATTACATTGTAGTAGCTAATCAGATTGTACAGACAAAATCTTCCTTTAAAAAATCTGTGCTGTGATTACCATATAACTGCATTCCTGTCAAGATGATCCTACATTACTTCTTTAACCATTACCTCTATTTTCCCTAGAATGGAAGTCAGGCTTACTGGTCTGTAATTACCTACTGTAGGGAACATTTGCACATTTTCAATTTGTAGGGCCTTCCATGAACCCAAGTATGATGTTCTTATAATGATGGCTAAACGTTTAATCATCTCTTTTGCTGCTTTTTTAAATATAATTGGATATATTCTGTCAGTTCCTGCCTTATTTGCTTTTAGCTTCAACAATTTCTCTTCCACTTTGCTCTCAATTATTACAAAATCATCAAAATCAAATCATCCAATTATAACTTGATATACTTCTGGTTTCTCCATCCCTAAAAATTTCTTCATGTGTGAAAGTAGATGGAAAATATTTATTTCATATGTCAGCAACCTGAACAGGATCAGTTGTTATGCCATTCATATCTAGTAGAACAACTCATTCTCCCTTTCTTTTTTTAATAAATAATTATTAAATTATTTTAATTTTTAATTATTATTATCATTAGTAGTATTTTGTAGCTTTTCCTCTGGAACCAAAGGCCTGTTATAATTTGCATTAGCTTGCCTACCTCTCCACCCCCTCAACTCAGTGCTGCCTGATAATTTATAATTATCCCGTGCATTTTTCTTTTATCTTTTATATCACTAGTTTCATCTGACAACCTTTTATATCTCTTGATATAAAAAGCTTAATAGCTTCTTATTATTACTTCCCCTGAATGCTTCCCATTTAGAATTTGCATTTGGTAACATCAGTCAGTCCCACTAAAAAGAATTTAAAAACTGTTTAAAGCTGTTATAGTTGCCTTTAGGAAAGCAAAATCCCTTTCCTTTATCCTTTAGAGTAGTTATATCTTTAAGTAAATCTCACATCAGTCCACTATGCTCACTGCCACTTAGTGGTTCCATTATCTGGAGATTCTTAATGTATGAAGAGTCACTGCTGATGATAAGATTAAGGGTACTTCCTTTCTCTTGAGGCCTCTAACATGCTGGTGTAGAAAACAGTCAATCCTCTAATTCCAGAAAAGTTCTGCTTCTCTCTAAATGACCAACCCACATGTTCCAGTCAATAGCTAGTTAAAATCCCCATTATATGACATTCTGATTTGCTGTTTCACTCTCTTTGTCTGTATGGTTATTCATTGTAATCATCACATTCATTTGACCTATAACACACTCCTAATTTTATTTCTGTTTTCTCAGATTTCCTTATGTCACATTAAATTAATTTAACATTACATTGCCCTTGTTGACTGGGTACATTGCCTTAGATTATATGTGCTTCTTAACCAAGTGCATAATTCTCCGAATTATGCATTACTGAATTATGCCTTTCTGAACAAGCATGTGTGTGTGCTATCAAATATCTTGTGCCACAGAGTAATGAGCAATATTCTAGTACTGCAAGGCCCTCCTTCTATCATTCTACTTGCTCACTCCAAGTAGAAGTTGCCTCACAGCTTGTGAAAGTTGTAAGATAACACATGATGTAACTGGTTGCCAACTCCAATCTTATATTCCCTTATTTGGGTTGCCTTCTCTGTTTCAACCCTAATGTAATACTAACTATAATACCCCCCTCTTCAAACAGGCCTCTGAGGTTGGGTATATCCATACTGTGACTTTAGTGTTTTGCACCAACCTTGCGTAGAAGTAGAAATAAAAACACCAGGGAAACTAAACTTTTGATAACTGTATTTATAATAAGTCAAAATAACCCGCATCTACAATAAATTTAACTTTACAATAAACTCTACATGTAAAATATTAAAATCTGCTACATTACAATCAATAAAATGTATAAATATACAGATTAAAATGATAAAAACCGTAGCTTTCAAAGGCTCAGCCTTCTTCTTCAGCGGTAACTCTTGCTATGCAGTACAACTTTAAATATCAGCAGGTGATATTTAAACCTGCTGATATTTAAAGTTGTACTGCATAGCAAGAGTTACCGCTGAAGAAGAAGGCTGAGCCTTTGAAAGCTACGGTTTTTATCGTTTTAATCTGTATATTTATACATTTTATTGATTGTAATGTAGCAGATTTTAATATTTTACATGTAGAGTTTATTGTAAAGTTAAATTTATTGTAGATGCGGGTTATTTTGACTTATTATAAATACAGTTATCAAAAGTTTAGTTTCCCTGGTGTTTTTATTTCTACTTCTACGCAAGGTTGGTGCAAAACACTAAAGTCACAGTATAATACCCCCCTCCTATCAACCCATTCTCCCTTCCTCTTTTTAATTATTAAATTATTTATTATTATTTTTTTAACAGGATTCTCCTTCTGGTAACCTGAGGTTCCAGGGGGAGAACCCTGTTAAAAAAAAAAAAAAAAAGCCCAGCACTGAGTATTAGTGAATGGCGCAAGATGGCCAGCCTCCTCTTTGCAAAGGACGGAATCTAGTCAGTGAAATTCTAAGTAATTTTCTGCTGCATTTTTAAGTGGCCAGTCATACATTGCAACAAAATGTTAAACAAACAAATGTACACAATGCATGATTGACTATGCAAAAATACTACAACACAGATGACATCAGCAGATTTTTAGGGTGATCCCAGAGAATTGCCTAGACAGAAATGCATACTTATACATGTCCTTTCTGAGCACATTATACCCATGATATTGAAATTCTGTATCCTCTATGACTGAGTGGCAACGTGTTTATATCCCTATTTTTGATGAATTTGATGACTTATCCAATACTTCACATTTATCAGATTTATTTACTATATTCCTAACATTAGCGTAAAAGCAGCAAGTATATGTTCACCTGCTTTTGCTCTTAGTAACCCGAACACAGTCATATATTTACTTGTCCTGTGAAAACTTGCAGCAAGATTTGTAACCCCTCAAAGCTTTATAGGCTGCTGCTTGTCCCAATAGAAGTAATGCATGAATCAGTTTCACTTTTTCTTGCAGCTGCTGTTAAACTCTGTCTGTATATTCTCCTCCCCAAACTATCAGTTTTCTGACCCACCTAACATTTGCCTCAACGCATCAGCAAATATTCTTACACCCATTCTATTTAAGTGAATCCCATTCCTGTAAAAAGTCTCTCCTGTAACAATCGCAGACCATGCTGTGAAAAATCCACCCCAACGACCCTTGGATAGTTTCTCCAGAGCCAAATTGATTGACAGGGCTCCCATCATTTACTCCCCCTCCTATCATGTCTCAAAAAAATTCCAGACACTTTCAAATTTAATTTTAACTTGCAGCTTTTTCTCAACATTGCCCTATGCTTATTAAGTAAATCCTCAATTTTCCTATTCTTAATATTATTAATATCAATGTTTACAACAATATCACCTTTTTTGTCCATGAAAGATGACTGTTCCATGTCATTAACTATGGCCTCCCCTAGCAGACATATCCTGGTCCTATTCCACCTATTTCTTTTGCATAATATTTTCCTATTTCCATGATAATAGAGTTCCTGACAATAGCCACTACCTGTGGGACCAGTTCTTTCTGCTGATGGGGGATTCTACTGTGTTGTCTGATGCATGAGTGTAGACTCAAGTATTGAGCTGGATAGCTAAGTACTTTAGGGGTTCCTTCATTTTAATCTGTGTTGGGGTGTCACCCCTTTTCTTCAAGGCATCAACAGCAAGTAACACACATCAACATGACCTGATCTATGCTACTTGCTGTTGATGCCTAATATGTAGTTTCTTTAAAGTGACTCAGTCTGAATTTAATTGCCAAACCTTATATTAAGTTTTTTTATTACTTACATAATTGAACATCCTGTTAAATTTTCACATTCTCTTCCCATTTTCTTAAATGGCCTCCCTCCCCATATTATTATTATTAGCCATATGGTGCAGGGAAGCCTGAGGCTTATGCTGCACCAGCCAAAAAAAAATTTCTGAGTTACCCTGTGTGTGTGTGTGTGTGTGTGTGTGTGTGTGTGTGTGTGTGTGTGTGAGAGAGAGAGAGAGAGAGAGAGAGAGAGAGAGAGAGAGAGAGAGAGAGAGAGAGAGAGAGAGAGAGAGAGAGAGAGAGAGAGAGAGAAGTAGAAGGAAATCACCAAGAAAGAGAAAAATGATGATATCCAGCTGAGGACCCTGGGTGTGCCAAGCCCATACTCACCAGATGTGAGCCCCTGGGGTTGTATGCACTGATATTCCTGCTAATCACATTATCTTATGGATTAGGAATGTATTAATAAGGAGGTCAGTATTATTTTGTTCACTTTTTTTTAAGAAAGTGGTTTATTTGCATGCTGAAACCATAATGGTAAGTAAAAGTAGGTTGCTACTGAATGAATCATATTATGACTCGTTATGTACAACTCTTGCAATTGTTGCAAGAGTTGTACTTAATCTGTTCTGCACAGTCAAAAATATAATACTCTAATTTTCAATATTTGTTTTAAAGTGATACAAATATTATAGACAAATGAATGGCAGATGTTAAGGTTTCTAAAATCTTTATGAAACCAGCCTACCTTATTCTATAACTTTTTTGGAATGAAATAATATTATATCTTAATTGAGCATTAATTTCCATTATTTAAGATAAAATGTGAATTAGATACCACATTACTTGCTAAACTGCTTATAATATTCTTATTAAGATCCATTGCCATGTTACAATAGTGAGTGACCTAACTGAGCACCTGCAACGAAAGCTTTATACAAATCTGTAATTTCATAATTAAAATAATAGCAACTTCATAATTAAAAATCAATTGTTTAATTCTGATTAATATCACAAACTTTATTTCTTATTACAATCTTTTGATTGTACACAATATACCTTTGTAGGTAGAAAACTAGGATGATACTGTAGATAAAAACATCTTCAAGAATGGTTTTAATAATCTGTAATAGATTACTTTATTAAAGATGTTTTGGAATTAATCAGAAATTTAGCACTTTTTTCATATTTAAATGTGTCTGTTCAATTTCTGTTCGCTGTTTATAGCTTCAATTACATAAATGAGCAAGGGTTTGAGATCATAAAGTCTCAGTTTGGCTAAATATGACATTAAATACTTGTCCAACTTTTGTTTAATTCTTTATCTTTCTGAACCCTCTAAATTACTAAACTGTAATTAAATTGTACTCTGTGGACAAGCCAGTTTTTAGATAAAAGTTGATATTATTAGACAATTTCAAATATTGTTTAATGAAATATGTATTTTTTTCTATTTTAATATAGGCATTACTGTTATTGGCCCACCTTACTAGAAGTAACACCAACATTCAAAAAATAGTGGCTTTTGAAAATGCTTTTGACAGGCTCTTTCAAATCATTAAAGATGAAAACTGTAATGATGGAGGTAAATTTTATATGCTCTTTAGCAGTATTTCTGATTTCATTTTTGTTACTAAACACTTTTTGTTTCTCAAAATAAATTATTAAATGTCAGAAACTAAACTTATATAATTATTATTTTTAAAATTATTTAATAAACTTATTTAATTATTTTTAAAATTATTTAATAAACTTATTTAATTATTTTTAAAATTATTTAATAAACTTATTTAATTATTATTTTTAAAATTATTTAATAAACTTATTTAATTATTATTTTTAAGACAGAAGATTTCTAAAATTATAAAGTAGAGGGCTTTGTGGATTGCAGTGCCAGCCTCTCTGATTTTATAGCCTTCCTAAGGTTAGGAAGGCTATACAAAAGTGTATACTTTAAGAAGACAAAACAAAAGATGCATACCTGGATCCTTTGTTTCGCCTTGATCTCTGACCTTTCCAAATATATTGCTAAGTTTTTGTTAACTTGTTGGTAAGTCTTGTTATTACACTGTGAACAATAGTACTTATATTTTGCAAATTGTGAAGATTTAATATACTTGAGAGTGAGGTAATAGTCTCATATATGATTTCCCCTTTACATCTATTCAGTTTTGGCCAGCAATTGATTGTACTAGGCATAATCAATTATTAAGTAGGGATCCAATGCCAGAACACAGAAAACTCTGGATGTTATTGTGATGCCTTAAATGTGTTTAACTGATTCTGCAATCATGTTCAGCAATTCTTAGTGTTGGCAGATTCAGGGTATGGCTGTAGATGCCCCTGTGAGTTCTCCTAACTAACATTGTCCTAGAGGGTCTTGTAAACAGTCTATTTTTGAACCTGCCAGTACCAGTTATACTTTGGAAGAGATATAGTGGCAGTATTTTTGCAGTCATCTCTCAAACATTGGAGATGCTGCTCCTCCAATATTTCAATTCCCTGTCATCATTTATTCAGTTTATTATGGAGCTGGAAGTTAATCATACTCCTCACTTTTTGGATGTTCTGATGTACCAGGTGGGAACCCACTTTTTAGTGCTGGTATGTAGAAAACGAATGTACTGGGAATGGTAAGGGGTGGTTTATCAAGATTGTCAATACAAGAGTTAGAAGAAGAGCAGGATACTAGTATGGCTTTATCTTTAGATGAGGAGGCAATAGAAGCATCAAATTTTAACAGAGGTGAGAGTACAGATGGACAAAAGTTGTGGCCAGTAGTTTTGGCAAGAGACCAGAATGCTCAACTACTGTTTGGACAAAAGGAAGTTTCTACTTTTAGCCTGTTCAAAATCTAGTTTGGACTGATTAATAACTGCTTTACAGTTGTTGTGAGCATTAGTGTAGCCTTCTTTCTAGTAAGTAAATGAACAATCTGTGCGAGGTTGTTAGTACATTGCAAAAGCTTCAGTATCACAACCAGCTGTGTCTGTGTGACTAGAAAACAGAAGACAGCTGGAGTTATCAATCTTAAAATTGCCAAGGAAAATTGCCTCACTCTTAGGAAAGTTGTACTGGAGAAAGTAGAGTTTCAAAGAAAGGAAGTCAAAGAGTTCCAAGTGATTAGTGGAGTTGGGAAAATGATAGAGGCAGCGGATTAATTTGACAGAATGGGGTAGAGAAGATTGAAAAGAGGAGATTCTAAATTATTAAGTCTCTGACTGGGAATATCAGATTGGATATATGTAGATTGTTTGTTTGGGGATTTATTAGGCTCATCAGCAACTATGGCCATAGTGTGCCGTATATGTAGAAGTATTACTACCTTTGAAGTGAAAGGAATTGTACATCGAATGATTAGGACAACTGAGATGTGCGGCGGTTGAGGAAATCAATAATTGGGATTCTGTCAGAAAAACTAAGTGGGGCTTGGCAGACTGCAGTTGGGAAAGGACATCATTGATATTGGAACTGAGACCATATATGTATATTTTTGAAATGAATGAAAAAGTTTTTGTGTGGTTTATATCTTTTTGCAGTTAAGTTTGTTCTATTATTTTGACTATTCATGATGTATTGTATGAATGTTTGACTATTCATGATGTGTTGTATGACGATTCGTGAATATGTTGTATGAATTAATGAAATTTTTGGATATGGTGTCCACACAAGCAATAATATCCAGCTCCTTAATATAATGTGGCCTCGC
This sequence comes from Mastigoproctus giganteus, assembly GCF_048544385.1. NCBI lineage: Eukaryota > Metazoa > Arthropoda > Arachnida > Uropygi > Thelyphonidae > Mastigoproctus > Mastigoproctus giganteus. The sequence goes on along the minus strand of NC_143581.1, from coordinate 201,721,448 downwards.
AATGTCCCCCTACAAATAACACTACTTGGACTACCTCCAGTCACTACCTGACAGATAGAGGCAGAGATTATACAGTAGCTGATCTGGATGACTCCTATAGAGTTACCAGTAGATTTGATCTGGCAGACTATCTAGTGGCCAGCCTGTGACACTGTTTTACAGCTGTAACCTCAAAATCTAAGGAAGATTGGATGTTGTCATGATGCCCATCATAACCTCAAAAGACATCAATCATACTGCATGATGAAATGATTCTCTTTTATCGGATTAAATATCTAGATTGCAGTGTTTGTTACATTGGTGGGCTAGTAGGAGACTTATTGATTGTGTCCTATTGCCTGATTTCAAAATTTTTGGTTACTAAATAAACACATTTATTTTAGTATTGTATGTGTTTGTGTACAATGTCTAACTAAATACCAAAATTCAACATTTTTTGAAGGTGTTGCTGTTGAGGATTGCCTTGCTGTTTTGTTTAATCTTTTAAAGAACAATTTGTCAAATCAAAATTTCTTTAAAGAAGGAAGTTACATCCAGTGTTTAACACCACTTTTTAATATGCCAAAAGAAACGTTTGGATGGTCTGCACAGAAAGCTACCAATATTCATTTATTATTACAGGTATGGTTATCATTTTGCACCAAAATTTTTGATTTCTCTATTAAAACTGAAATATTTAAAATATTGCATGTAACATAAAAGGAGTTTTCTGAGGATTCGGCGAACAGATATGCTGGTTGCAAGCTGGACACTGTTTATTAGTATTTTCACTTGGCCAGCTTAAATGATAGCATGACTGCAGAAATATGTTGAACAGTGCCTGCTTTAAGTACAAGTATATAGTCTTTACCTTCATTATTATTGTTTTCATTAATTTTGCTGATTATTTATTATTATTATTCTGTTATGATTTATTATGATTAATATAATATTTAATATTTTATTTAATTTTTAATTTATTAAAATTTAATATTTAATTTATTATGATTAATATTTAATTTATTATGATTAATATAATTAATGCTTGCATACCTCATTAAATTTCACCCCTGTTAATACTTACTGGTCTCATTTTTGTTTACCATCTAATAATATGCCTTTGGAACTCAGTTTATTGTTATGAATCTTTATTAATAATTCTGTATGGAATGCAGACACCAGAAACATGGATTATTCTTAATTTCCTCATTACACTTTTCACTGCTGCTAGTGTGAAGTTATCTGTGACTTCAAAAATTCCATGTAAAACTGGTCAAAAGTGACTGTAGCAAGGCTCTGTTACAATGTCTACCTTGCAGTGTTCCACTCTTTGGCCTTTTATCACCTGAATTTTATCAGCTGACTGAACAAAAATGCTGATGAGTAATGTGCCACTTGCCTCCATCACAGTCATCTCTTAAAAATTTTCAAAACCCTCCCTATAGCTTTAACAGTTTGTTTCCAAAGCAAATTGTTTATTGTCAAATAAAATCCTTATGAGAGATAAGGCATTATGTAGGTGAAATGTAATCAAAAATGGAAACTAATGTATTCCACTGTATTGTTAATGCTTCTATTTCCAATCTGATAATTTATTTAAAGTAATATTATAAAGATCTTTGCTTAACACTGTATATAATCATTCCTTTAAATGAATAATATGTTGTCTTCATTAGTGCAACTAAAATGTTTTTATCTTTTAAGGTTTCTTGATATTGCAGATTAGAAATATAAGAAATTTACATAAGTAACAATATGAACAAAAGACTAGGGAACTGAATATTTATTGGTTTAATACTCATACTTCAAATAATGGGATGATAAAGTCCTTGAGGAGATTTTGTTTTGTTTATATACTATTACAGTAAATTGCTTCATGGATTTCTTGTACTTTCAATCTCTCTCTCTCTCTCTCTCTCTCTCTCTCTCTCTCTCTCTCTCTCTCTCTCTCTCTCTCTCTCATGACAGATATATAGTATATAAATCTTCTGAAAATTTAGATTAATTCTCTGTTAGTTCAATCAAGCCTTCCATCTAAGTATTATAGAATTGAAAGACTGTTATGTTCTAGTAGGACAACATCTTCATATCTAAATCCAAAACACACAAGTCTAGTATATAATATTTTCTAGATTTTAATCTAGCCAACTTTGAAAATAAATACATTTTTAAAATACAGCAAAAAATACTTGCATTATAAAGAGCCTAACACAAAAGGGACAAGGGGTAATCACTTATAACTTTCTGTATGGCAAGCTTACAACATGCTCTCATTTATCTGTAAATGTCATATTGTTATTGCAGTGTACTGCAGAAGTATTTAATGTAAGACTTACATTTTTAATCAGTTTGTTTATCATGATGCTTCTGCTGGGAATCAAACTAAGCTTACTGATCTAGCTGTTACAATTGATAAATCTAAATTGTACTGCCTTCCAGACACAATTACAGGGCCAAGTAATTTGATTAAAATGTGCTATGTAAAGTGTGTTATTGGCAAAAGTCAATGATCTTATTGGTTGAATGGGTTTTGTGAAGTTCACAGTAATTTGCATCATACATCCCAGGAACTATTATTTAGCTTCCTGATTTAAGATTATCAATGCTGAATTACAAGTAGCTGAGTGGTTTTAACCACAATCCTCCTATGCCATGCAGAAAAGGCTTGAGTTCCAATCCTGTCAATAATGTAAATGACTTTAGTGGCTTTTTCATAACCTGGACAAGTTAGTCAATCTCGGGCAAAGTACAGAATCTTGTAATTCTTCTCAGTTCCTGCAAAATAACACAAATTACAGCTAATTTTTCTCATCATACCATATTTTTGGTATATAACATAAGATATAATTATTAAAATTTTTCTGAAATTGAAATCCCAATATAAAATTTTGCATTGCATCAGTGATGCAGTGTACCTCTATAGCTAGGTGGGCAGGAGCAGCAGTGCGTAGCACACACTTCTTGATTAGACCGGGGTTTGAGCCCGTGACCATCAAATACGGAGAATGCGGAAAGGTTAGGGAATAACCACTGCATATCCCCAGAGCAATATGGCCTTAGTTGCTAATGCTCCTAAACACCAAATAACAACAATCAGTGATGCAGTGCACTGTGCAATAGAAATATGCCATTTAGAGAAAAGTGAGGACATATTCTAAACTTAATGTTCACAAAGTTTCAAGTTATTACTACTTGTTTCTTTTGTGCCAGGCTTTTGACAATGCAAGTATTTTTTCTGGATTTTAAAAATCAATAAATATTTGAAGCTGGCTAGGTTAAATTTTAGCAAACTATGTACTAGGCATGTGTGTTTTGGCATTACACATGATGATGTTTCATTGGAATATGTAGAGTCTTTCAAGGGATTATAGGTTTTGAACAAGCGATGAAAATCACAGTTGAAAAACCATGTGATTGATTAAAAGTCCAGTTTCAGAAATATATCATGTAAGGAATGAATTGTAATGAATTTTAACTTGAAATTTAAAATTCTGGTGGAAAAAAAAATCATCTTGTTGTTTTCAGCAAGATGCAGTTGATAAGTGTAAAGATAAAGCCAGCTGAAATATTCTTTTTTTTCTGCACTCAGTGTATGGTCTGGATTTAGAGGTTGTCCTTTGGCAGCCATTACTCTATTGATAATTCTTTTCCTATTTTTTATTTCTGCACTCAGCGTACAGTCTAGATTTAGAGGTTGTCTTTAGTCAGCCATTACTGTATTTCTAATTAACCAAAAAATGTACAGTTTGGCACAGTAGCATTTCATTTTGTGTAACTCTCTTACCAAATTTTAGGAGATTTGTTGACATTCAGCTTGAAAATTTTTTGTGGAATTGGTTTAATTTTTATGGAAGACCCTATTGCACATTATATATACATATAATATTAGCATTAGCAAGGGCACATGATGCAAGAAAGCAAGCTTATATAGCATCAGCCAAAAAAACACACACACACACACACACACACACACACACACACACACACACACACACACACACACACGCCCCTTTCTCATTTCACTCATCCACCGGCTCCAAATGTTTGTCTAGTTCTGCCTTGAATCTGTTTAAGCTATCCACTTCTACAATGACAGATGGAAGTTTGTTCCAGCAATCAACCACCCACTGGCTAAAGGCAAACTTCCGCACATCTATCCTACAACTGTCTTTCCTCAATTTGAATTTATGCCCTCTCAGGCAATTATTCTGAGCAAGAGGAAGAATCCCATCAGCACTGAGCATGCTAAAAACCATTCAAGGCTTTATACACCTCAATCAGATCACCTCGCAGGTGCTTAGTCTCCAGCCACTGTAATTTGCAAAATTTAAGCCTTTCTTCTTAAGAGCAACCCTTTGTTCCATTCACTAATCTTGTTGCCCTTCTCTGTACTCGTTCCAACAGCTCTACATCCTTCTTAAAATGAGGCCTCCAGACCTGTATACAGTGCTCAAGGTGTGGCTGACCATTGCCTTATACAAAGGGATAATCTCCTCCTTATCCCTGCTAGAAAAATTCCTGTATATCATTGACAAGACACTATGGGCTACTCTTGCAGATCATCTGCACTGCTCAGAAAACTTCATATCTGCCTGCACAATTACTCCCAGGTCCTTTTCACTCTCTACCTCTGTCAGTGTAGTACCACACAGTTGATATGTTACTCTGGGCTTACTTCTTCCCATATGTAGTACTTTACATTTGTCAATGTTAAACTTCAGTTACCACCTCTCAGCCCATCTACTCAACTTTTCTAGATCCTGTTGCAGCAGCGTACTGTCATTAGTGTCATTAACAACCCTGCCGACCTTCGTATCGTTTGCAAACTTGAACATTAAGCCTGATATACCATCATCAATATCATTAATGAATACAGAAAACAACAATGGACCCAACACTGAACCCTGGGGGACTCCACTAATAACATTAATCCACGAAGAGCAGTGTCCATTGATTACCACTCTCTGTCTTCTCCCAATGACCACCGCATATTCCCGGAGCAATATGGCCTTAGTTGCTAATGCTCCTAAAAAACAAAACAACAAACAACAGCTCTGTCTTCTCCCACTTAACCATCCCTTTATCCATAGCAGCAATTTGCCTCCAGTGCCACACTGCTCCAAATTGTGCAGCAGTCTTCCATGTGCAGCAGTATCAAAAGCCTTTCTAAGATCCAAATATATGATATCAAAATTATTTTTTGCATCCAGTTCCTTTGTGACTATTGTCTAATCAAATTGGTCAGACAAGACTTTCCATTAACAAACCCACGGTGTGTCCGAGCTATAACTGAAGTCTTGTCTAAATGATCCTGCAATGCTTCTTTAGCAAGTGCCTCCATTAATTTCTCTGGAACAGAAGTTAAACTAACAGGCCTGTAATTACCTGTCTCCCTTTGATCCTCCTTTGTGGATTGTCATTTGCACATTTCCATTTGCTGCCTCCTTTAATATAACTGGATAGATTCCATCCACTACAGGTGCCTTTCTTATGTTTGTCTTCAATTTCTCCTCCACTTTACTCTCAGTTATTACAAGATTATCTAGCTTACTGCCAAGAGTTTAATACACCTCTGGCATTCCCCTCCCTGAATAACTCCTCATGTGTGAATGTAGATGCAAAATATTCATTTAGTTTGTTAGCTACCTGAGCAGGATCATCAACAGTTGAACCATCGATATCAAGTGGACCAATCTGATTCATCCCCTTCCTTCTAGAGTTTACATAAGTAAAGAACTCTGCTGTTTTTCTTTGTATCATTTGCCAGAGATTTCTTGTAATTTGCCTTTGCCTGCCTAACCTCCATTGTCAATTGATTACAGACCAGCCTATGATAGATATCTCTATCATAGGCTTCTGTGTCACCTGTTAATTTATGTATTCCATGCATTTTTCTTCTTTGCCACATGTCTAATTAATTCATCTGTCAACCATTTAGGCCTAAGTCTTGAACAATATTTCTTAGTTGGTATGAAAAGCCTAGTAGCTTCCAAGATTATTTCTTTGAATGCGTCCCATTTTGAATTTGCTGTTGGTAACATCATCATCAGTTGGTCCCACTGTATAGAATTTAAATGCTGTCTCAGACCACTGTAGTCACCTTTGTGAAAGAAAAAACCCTTCCCTTTACCTCTGATGGTAAAGGGAAGGGTTTTTGTGGGATTTACTGAAAGAGTTAGCTTTTTGAGTAAATCATGTCCTGTTCCTGATTACTCCACAAACATCAAAGAAGCAGTGCATTTCAAAAGGCTGTGATTCAGAGAACAACTGTCCCCCCCTCAGTTCTTCCCTGAGCCACAGCACTCCCTTTGGCGCATTATAGCCTTAGTTGCTAATGCGCCAATAAAACCCAACAATCAACCAACAGCACTCCCATTAGTTTGAGCCTTTTGCTTTGCTGCTTTCGTCTGAGTCATGATTTCTATTCAATTTCAAATAAAATTCCAATACAAAATATAGCCCTATACTTATATCCCAATGCTGTTATAACATTTTATATATGTATTTCAGTATCGAATATTATCTCCGAGTTACTTTATATAACTTTTTTTATCTCCTGTCAAGTTATATGTATTAATTTATAATGTTACGTTTGTAAAAACTAGGTTGTATGTTTTTAGTTAAAAAAAAAGTACAATTTAATTGACAGTGAAATTTAATAAGATTAGTAAATTTTACTGATTAATTTATACTATTATACTCGCTATCTAGTTCGGGGTACACGTTGTATCGTATAAGAATGGCGGCAAGTTACGAACAGTAAATCTACGGACATGAGGTATTAATTACTTTCAAAATCACTCTATCTAAATTCAAAATAAACCACAGAGCTTGACTAGGTCTATAAGCTACTTATAGAAAATTATTTAATCTAACAATTACGTCAATAAAAATGGCTAAATATAATTAAAACTTAGCATTCGCGGGAGCTGCAAAATTTGTTCAACACGTGGATTAGATACCCTTACCGATATTAAGTAATAACCTTCAAAAATCTCTATCTATGTTCAAATTAAACTAAAGTATTGTTACTAGGAATATAAAGCAACTCTAGAAAATAAATTAATATGTCAATTTAAGTCAATAAAAAAGCAAAAAATTTAAAAAGCTTCTCTATTAGCTGGAGCCGTAAAAACTTCACCTGTTCACATTTACTCTCGTACCCATATCTAACTGAAAATCAGTTAGATTATGGCAATATGTAGTATTAATGTAATATGCTACATTTTTGCTGTATATTTCCAACTAAATTTGATATCAGAATTATAAATTCTTTGTAATATAACAGTAAGATTACATTATTATTATCATTATTAAATCGAACATGCTCATAATTTGTACATGCATTTTTGACAGATAGTGAGAACATTGGTATCTCCCACTAATCCTTTACAAGTTATATCATCATGTCAGAAAATAATGCATCAGTGTGGTAAGTTGAAATCTGTTATCTTTTATTTTGTTATTTTTTGTAAAGCAAGGTAAGCTTTCATTTTGAATAGAAAAAAAGAAATTGGAAATGTCCTATGTGATTTATTATTTCATACTTGTCAGCTTTTTTGATTTAGCCATAAAATTTACAGAAAATGTCTGTCTCTCACATTGGTTTTATATTTTCCAGATATAATCTGTGGTATGTGTTGATGTAGTCCTACCAGATGAGATAACAACTGATATAAATTTATGAAGTGAAACTGAAATGTGAGATGCTGGAACTCACTTTAGCAACTTTATTTTTGCTATGCCATCACTGGACAGAGTCATTCTTATTGCTAAACCAACCTGTTTATCAAATCACAGATGACTTATCAATCAGTCAGTTAGTTTTTCATGTAATTATTGTGCTTATATGAAAAAAGTCTCATTTTATTTTCTGCGTGCCTCAAACATGTAGAAAATAAAATGAAATATGTAAATTACTGAAACAATCTAAATTTTATCTGTTGTTGGAACTCTTTCTCTTTCTGTGTGTATTGCAGCCAGGTTTGGACAGTGAACTCCAGTGTCATGCCGAATGGCAAGAATGAAGAAAGTTAATCACATTTCTGTTTCTAAATGTGAGGTTTCCCCTTTGGTCATGAGTTAACTCATTGAAAAGGGCATGCCCTGTCCCTTTACAGTTAATTTTTTCTTTCTGTACAAGACATATTGGATAATCATACAGTTCAACATGCTGTCTTAGCAGTGCAGATGTTCTAACATGAGCTGAATGAGTTAACATGCTGTTAATGATATACAGGAACTTTGCCAGTAGGAACAAGGAGGTGATTATCCCATTTGCATAAGGCAATGGTTAGGCCACATCTTGAGTGCAGCAAGCAGGTCTGGAAGCCTCATTTTAATAAAGATGTGGTTCTCTTGGAATGTGTGCAGAGAAGAGCAACCAATTACTCAAGAACATAAAGGGGTATCCTTTTTTACACAAAAGACTTTAGTTCTGAAAATTGCTGCTCTTGGAAACTAGGCATTTGCATGGAGACCTGATTGAAGTGTTTAAGGCTTGAAATGGATTGAGTAAACTTAACGATGATGGTATTTTAATTCTTACTCAGACAATGCAAACAAGGTACATAAACTCAAATTGAAAAAGGATGACTGCAGAATAGATGTGCAAATGTTTTATTTCAGCCAGAGAGTGGTATTGATGATTGGAGAGTGAATTAGAGATTATTGGAACAAACCACCATATGGTGTAATGGAGGTGGGGAGTTTGAATGAAGTTAAGGAAGAATTAGACATATTATTAAATGGGATGGGCAGTGTGTGTGTGTGTGTGTGTGTGTTTTTGACTGATGCTATATAAGCTTGCATCCTTGGCCACTGCTATTACTAATAATGATAATATTGTAGATCAGGTATACCCAGCAACGTTGATTTATCTCTATGGGCTGTGATACATTCAAGATGGCATTGCAACCATCAGCTGTGTATTTTCAACTTAACCACTCTTTAACAAATACACAAAAGAGGTTCAAGTTTAAAATTCACGTAAGTGAAATAATAATAAAAAAAAGAGTAAAAACCTTATTGCCAGTATCCTTTTATGAGCTAATTGGGGACTCTAATCTGATGCACTAAACTTTCAGTATTACAAGTATATAAATAAATTTTTTAAAAGTTACAAATTTTCACGGAGTGTGTTTGGTAGTCATATCTGAATGTTATTTCTTGCTGTAATTACTATGGTTTCTGTACAGAATAGCTTATAATGATTTCACCCTTATTGCCACACTTACAAAAACTCTCACTAATAACACCGGTCAAAGCTAAAATGTTTTGGTAATAAAATTAGTCAATTTCGACTAATGTTAAATATGAATATGACAGTTAAAATGGATAAATTTCGACTAATGTTAAATATGAAAATGACAGTTAAAATTAGCTATTAGCTTTTGGTGATACTAAATGTGTCACTTTCATTGTGTTTTTGCCTGATTTTTGGAAAATTTGGCCTTGAGATACAGGTTGTGTGGCAACACTGCAGCCATTGGTTCTGAGTCATGCTATTTCCAGTCTAGATATGTAAATCAGTCTGAGCCAGGCATCTATCTGTGCTGCACTTTGTTGTTTAAGGCTGAGCAAAAACTTAAAATTTAGCATGCTGTGTAAGGGTGTAAATAATATGAATAATGAGAAATCTTTGGCAAAGGATACAAAGAAAAACAGCAAAGAGTTCTTTACTTATGTAAACTCTGGAAGGAAAGGGATGAATCAGATCTGACCGATTAACATAGATGGGTTGACTATTGATGATCATGCTCAGGTAGCTGATAAACTGAATGAGTATTTTGTATCTACATTCACACATGAGGAGTTATTTAATGAGGGGAGTGCCAGAAGTTTGTGAAACACTAACATTGAGCTAAATGATTTTGTAATAACTGACAGCAAAGTGGAAGAGAAATTGTTGAAGTTAAACATAAAAAAGGCACCTGGGGTGGATTGGATCCATCCAGTATATTAAAGGAGGCAGCAAAGGAAGTAAGCAAACCCTTAGCCATAATTATGAGAGCTTCCTTGGACTCAGGGGAGGTCCCCATGGACTGGAGGTGTGCAAATGTATGAACAATTCACAAACGGGGTTCAAAAGGTGACACAAGTAACTATAGACCTGTTAGTTTAACTTGTTTTCCGGGGAAAATAATGGAATCACTGGTTAAAGAAGCATTGCAGGATCATCTAGACAAGAGTGCAGTAATAGTTAAGACACAGTATGGGTTTGTTAAAGGGAGGTCTTGTCTGACCAATTTTATTGGATACTATGATGTGGCCACAAACGAACTGAATGCCAAAAATAATTTTGATATCATATACTTGGATTTCAAGAAAGCTTTTGATACTGTTGCACATGGAAGACTGCCATACAAATTGGAGAGGTATGGTAAGTTGCTACAATGGATAAAGGGATGGTTGAATGGGAGACAACAGAGAGTGCTAATCAATGGACACTGTTCATCGTGGACAAATGTTATTAGTGAAGTTCCCCAGGGTTTGGTGTTAGGCCCATTGTTCTTTTGTATAGTTATCAATTATATTGAAGAAGGTATATCAGGTTTAATGCCAAGTTTGCAGATGATACAAAAGTTGGCAGGGTTGTTAATAACAATAAAGACAGTATGCTACTCCAACTGGATCTAGATAAGTTGGGCAAATGGGCTGAGAAGTGGCAACTGAAGTTTAACATTGACAAATGCAAAGTACTGCATATGGGTAGCAATAACTGAAGAGAAATGTACCAACTGTGGAAATGTGGACTAATGTTATTAGTGGAGTCCCTCAGGGCTCAGTGTTGGGTCCATTATTGTTTTCTGTATTTATAAATGATATTGATGATGGTATATCAAGCTTAATGTCCAAGTTTGCAGACGATACAAAGGTTGGCAGGGTTGTCAAGGACACTACTGACACTATGCTGCTGCAACAGGATCTGGAAAGGTTGAGCAGATGGGCTGAGAGGTGGCAAATGAAGTTTATCATTGACAAATGTAAAGTACTACACATGGGAAACAGTAACCCCAGAGCAACGTATCAACTCTGTGGTACTACACTGACAGTGGTAGAGAATGAAAGGGACTTGGGGGTGGTTGTGCAGGCAGATATGAAGTTCTCTGAGCAGTGCAAACGGGCTGCAAGAGTAGCTCATGGAGTATTGTCAATGATATACAGGAATTTTTCCAGCAGGGATAAGGAGGTGATTATTCCATTGTATAAGGCAATGGTCAGGCCACACCTAGAGTACTGTGTACAGGTCTGGAGGCCTCATTTCAAGAAGGATGTAGAGCTGCTGGAACGAGTACAGAGAAGGGCAACAAGATTAGTGAATGGAACAAAGGGGTGCTCTTACGAAGAAAGGCTTAAGTTTTGCAAATTACAGTGTCTGGAGACTAGGCACCAGCGAGGTGATCTGATAGAGGTGTATAAAGCCTTGAATGGTTTAAGCATGCTCAATGCTGATGGGATTCTTCCTCTAGCTCAGAAAAATCACCTGAGAGGGCATAAATTCAAATTGAGGAAAGACAGATGTAGGATAGACGTGCGGAAATTTGCCTTTAGCCAGCGGGTGGTTGGTTGGTGGAACAGACTTCCATCCCTTGTGGTGGAGGTTGATAGCCTAAATAAGTTTAAGGCTCAGCTGGACAGGTATTTTGAACGAACAGAGGGGTGAAGTGGAAGTGGGTTTTTTTTTTTTTTTTTTGGCTGATGCTGCATAAGCTTGCTTTCTTGCATCAAATGCCTCTACTAATGCTAAATGCTAAAAACTGTGTGGTACTACACTCAGAGAAGTGAAAAGTGAGAAAGACCTGGGGGTAATTGTGCAGTCAAATATGAAGTTTGCTGAACAGTGCAGATGGGCTGCCAGGGCAGGTCATGGAGTCTTGTCAGTGATATATAGGAATTTTGCTAGCAGGGACAGGGAGGAGATGATCCCATTATACAATGCAATGGTCAGACCACACCTAGAGTACTGTGTACAGGTGTGGAGGTCTCATTTTAGGAAGGATGTAGAGTTGGTAGAATGAGTACAGAGAAGGGCAACACGATTGGTGAGGGGAACAAAGAGGTGCCCTTACGAAGAAAGGTTAAGGTCTGCAAATTGCAGCGCCTGGAGAGTAGGCACCTGCGAGGTGAACTGATTGAGGTGTATAAGGTCTTGAATGGGTTGAGCAAGCTGAATGCTGGTGGGATTCTTCCTCTTCCTCAGATTAAGAACCTGAGGGGGCACAGATTCAAATTGAGGAAAGACAGTTGTAGAATAGATGTGCGGAAATTTGCCTTTAGCTAGTGGGTAATTGATTGGTGGAACAGACTTCCATCTTTTGTTGTGGAAGTTTATAGCCTAAATAAATTTAAGGCTGAGCTGGACAGCAATTGTGAACGAATGGAGGAATGAAATGGGAGGAGTTTTTTTTTTTGCCTGATGCATAAGCTGCTTTCTTGCATCATATGCCTCTACTAATGCTAATTTTTGTTATTTTTTTCTGAAGTGACATTTGCATCAGAGAAGCGTGCCATTATTTCAATAATTAAAAAAGCATACAACTATTATTTTGGCTCCAAGGTTGGGGAACAAGAATAAAAGCTGGGTCTCCAACCTTTCAGCTAAAATGATAGTTGTATGCTTTTCAGCCATCACAAAGGCCTCTCAGTGCCTTCGGCATGTCTACGATATGGAGAGCATTCTGATCATATAACAGAATGCTATTTTTATACGGTATCACCTCTTCAGCAGGGGATTCCCAAGAATAAAAAAGTGGACCGTAAGCTACTTGAATATACCACCTGCTCTTTCACCAGTACCCCACAGAGAAGGACTTCTGTTTTTTTTTTTTTTTTATGAAAACCCCAAACACGAAAGGTATCAAAACCTATAGTACTTAGTACCGTGCATGGGTTGAAGGAGAAGTATTGGGGGAGGGAGATGCTGGAAAACTTTGCTCTAGAGACTAAACATGGGTTTCACCACTTCAAGCCTCCAATAAGCAAAGTGGTGGTATTTCATCGGTTGATGTAAGTCATCTACCACTGTTAGTGAGCCACCAGCTGAATATGTTTTAGAATCTGATGTAGGGTCAGGTGATGGCTGTGATAAATCACCTGAATCCTTCACATGAACAGATCCTGATTTTATTTCCAATTTCCATTCTGCAGAGCCACACAAAGTTATGCAAAATGAATTAAACGATCTTATCAGAAAACTTGATTTAGCAAAAAATAAGGCAGAATTTTTAGGCTGAAAACTACAACAGCAGAATCTCTCTCTCTCTCTCTCTCTCTCTCTCTCTCTCTCTCTCTCTCTCTCTCTCTCTCTCTCTCTCTCTCTCTCTCTAATGGGCTCACATAATTTTAATCACAACCCTCAAGGCTGGCAACTTCATGTATTCTTCTAAATTGAGTTTAAAAACTGCTTTTAAACTCAATTTAGAGTTTAAAAGCAGTGCTACTACATAATGGCAATGGACTACCATTAATTCTAAAAACCATGCATATTATCATATGATAACATATAATAATAATATGTATGAATTTCAGAGCAGGATTTCAAAGGTTATTTAGTATATTGTAATTGTAAATTTATTTTGATAAGTTTTTTCCTGTAATAGTTTGATTTTTTTTAATATTATAAATATAATTTTTTGAAAGTTTCTTTTATTAATAATTAGTAAATTTTATAATGGCTATTACAAGATCTGCCTTGAACACTTCATGAGAGGGTACCATGACTCATACGGAAATAGCCAATGGCAATTTCCAGGTGAGTCAAGATTTTGTCGATTGCAGAAACTGTGGTATGTATTCCAAGGTCGACCTAGTGGATAATCCTAGCTCACTTGGAGATTCTTTTCTTTGTCCCCATTGTAAGAAGTGCACCATCTTAAGTTACAATTTTGTGCATTGCTACAACAATCTGAGTTTGAAAAAACAAGTGCTTGCCCTCGAGAATAATGTAACTGGGAGCTCATCAGCGACTCAAGACTCTAGAAACCTATCAGTTGATGCACTCCCGATTCGGGCCCCAGAACAGTTTGTTCATATGGACATATGAACAAACGTCTCCTTTATTAGGAGATTCCATTGTCAGGGAAACGGGTAATATTTTTTGTAATAAGGATAGGTCGACTGGAACTAGGGTATGTCTGCTGGGAGCAATTATTCATGATGTCACCAACAGACTGGCAGTTTTAAAGGCGGTAAAGAGAATATTATTATTCATGTGGGGATGGATGACATTAAGCATACATGATCTGATTATTTGTTAGACAAATATAGGACCATGCTGATGAAATTCCATGAGTTAGGTCACAATGTCTGTGTGGCTGCAATTCTGCCCAGGCATGATAGGGGGGATTATATGCAGAAAGTCTTGTGGATTAACCCAAGACTTGGACTCTGCAAGGCCTTTGGAGGAAATTTCTATCAACTTGGTCCACACTTGTAGTAGAAGGAATCTGTTTTGTAGAGACAGGATACATTTAAACAAAGATGGTGCAAGAGTTTTTTCCAGTATTATTGAGGATACTTTAAAGGTTCAGGGAAACTGCTAGTTTGGGGGGGACATGCATAATATAGATATGTGTTTATCTGATAATATTGGTCAAAGTAACACTTACACATACCTCAAGAGTTCTTGTTTGTTGCCACAACAGAACATATCAGCAAGATGTTCTGAGGGCAGAAACATTTCAATTGAACAGGTAGCAAATTAGCATTAGCATTAGTAGTAGCATACGTTGCAAGAAAGCAAGCTTATGCAGCATCAGCCAAAAAAAACAAACAAACCCCCCTCCCATTTCACCCCTCCATTTGTCTCAAATGCCTGTCCAGCTCAGCCTTAAATTTATTTAGGCTATTAGCTTCCACAACAAAAGATGAAAGCCTGTTCCACCAATCATCTACCCGCTGGCTAAATGCAAATTTCTGCACATCTATTCTACAACTATCTTTCCTCAATTTGAAACTGTTCCCCCTTAGGTTCTTAGTCTGCGCAAGAGGAAGAATCAGCATCAGCTTGCTCAACCCATTCAAGGCCTTATACACCTCAATCAAACAACCTCGCAGGTGCCTACTCTTCAGGCACTGCAATTTGCAGAACTTAAGCTTTTCTTGGTAAGAGCACCCCTTTGTTCCCCTCACCAATCTTGTTGCCCTTCTTTGTACTCTTTCTAGCAACTCGACATCCTTCCTAAAATGAGGCCTCCAGACCTGTACACAGTACTCTAGGTGTGGCCTGACCATTGCCTTGTATAACAGGATAATCACCTCCCTGTCCCTGCTAGCAAAATTCCAATATCTCAATGACAAGACTTCATGACCTGCCCTGGCAGCCCATCTGCATTGCTCAACAAACTTCATATTTGACTGCACAATTACCCCCAGGTCTTTTTTACTTTCCACTTCCCTGAGTGGTACCACACAATTGGTACGTTTCTCTTTGGTTATTGCTACCCATATGCAGTACTTTGCATTTGTCATTGTTAAACTTCAGTTGCCACTTCTGAGCCCATTTTCCCAACTTATTTAGATCCAGTTGGGGTAGCATACTATCTTTACTGTTGTTAACAACCCTGGCAACCTTTGTATCATCTGCAAACTAGGACATTAAACCCGATATACCTTCATCAATATCATTGATAAATATACAAAACAACAATGGGCTCAACACTGAACCCTGGGGAAACCCACTAATAATATTTGTCCATGAAGAGCAGTGTTCATTGATTACCACTCTCTGTCATCTCCCACTCAACCATCCTTTTATCCATTGTAGCAATTTACCCTTAATGCCCTACCTCTCCAATTTGTACAGCAGTCTTCCATGTGCAACAGTATTAAAGCTTTCTTGAAATCCAAGTATATGATATCAAAATTATTTTTGGCATTCAGTTCCTTTGTGACCACATCATAGTATCCAATCAAATTGGTCAGACAAGACCTCCTTTTAACAAACCCATGCTGTGTCTTAACTTTTACTGCGGTCTTGTCTAGATGATCCTGCAATGCTTCTTTAATCAGTGATTCCATTATTTCCCCTGGAACACAAGTTAAACTAACAGGTCTGTAGTTACTTGTGTGATTTGGTGATACATTTGCACACTTCCAGTCCATGGGGACCTCCCCTGAGTCCAAAGAAGCTCTCATAATTATGGCCAAGGGTTTGCTTACTTCCTTTGCTGCCTCCTTTAATATAACTGGATAGATCCCGTCCACCCCAGGTGTCTTCCTTATGTTTAATTTCAACAATTTCTCCTCCACTTTGCTCTCAGTTATTACAAAATTACTTAGCTCCCTGTTAGCGTTTGATAAACTTCTGGCACTCCCCTCATTGAATAACTCCTCGTGTGAATGTAGATGCAAAATACTCATTCAGTTTATCAGCTACCTGAGCATGATCATCAATAGTCAAACCATCTATGTTAAGTGGTCCAATCTGATTCATTCCTTTCCTTCTAGAGTTTACATAAGTAAAGAATTCTTTGCTGTTTTTCTTTGCATCCTTTGCCAAAGATTTCATGTAATCTGCCTTTGCCTGCCTAACCTCCTTTGTGACTTGATTACAGACTAGTGTATACCTGCCATAGGCTTCTGTGTCACCTGATACTTTATATGCATCCCATACATTTTTTTTTCTCTGCCATAAGCCTCATTAATTCATCTGACATCCATTTAGGCCTAAACCTTGAACAGTATTTCTTAGTCAGAATGAAAAGCCTAGTAGCCTCCAAAATTAAGTCCCTGAAGGCTACCCATTTAGAATTCAACATTGGTAACATCATAAGTTGATCCCACTGCACAGAATTTAAAAACTGTCTGAGAACTCTGTAGTCACCTTTACGAAAGCAAAAGCTCTTCCCTTTAGCCTTTATGGTAGTTATATCTTAAGTAATTCCCACATCAGTACAATGTGATCACTGTCACCCAGTGGTTCTTTTATCTGCAAATTCTTAATGCATGAATAATTACTGCTGATAATCAGATCAAGGGTATTACTCCCTCTGGTTGCCTCTCGAACATGTTCCTGTAGAAAAATCATCCAATAAATCCACAAAAGTCTTGCTAGTGTGAACGAGTGACCAACCCATGAGTTCCAGTCGATATGTGTAAAGTTAAAATCCCCCATTATAAGATATTCTGATTTACTGGCCCACTCTATTTCTCTGCACAACTGCTCATTATAATCATCAGATTCATTAGGCCTATAACACACACCTATTCTTATTTTTCCTTTCCCAGTGCTTATTTCACACCAAACAGACTCAATACTGCATTGTCCGCCAACATCAGTTGGATGCACTTCCTTAGATTTTATGTGTTTCTTTACTAACGGCATAACCCTTCCTCCATTCCTGCCCTGTCTATCCTTCCTGTATGCATTGTACTCCCCAGATTCCAATTCTGCACTGCTTATATCTATGTGACACCATGTCTCTGATATCCCAACAATATCTGCCTTTGATGTCTTGACTAGTACTTCAAGCTTCAAATTTATTAACTATACTCCTAGCATTGGTGCACATGCAAGTATACATGCACCTGTTCCTGGCGCCTCCGTAGCCAGGTGGGAAGGAGCAGCAATGCGTAGCACACGCTTCTTGATTAGACCGGGGTTCGAGCCCATCACCACCAAATACGGAGGATGCGGAAAGGTCAGGGAATGACCACCGCATATCCTGGAGCAATATGGCCTTAGTTGCTAATGCTCCTAAAATCCAAAACAACAAACAACAAGCACCTCTTCCTACTCTTGGTTACCCTAACACAGCCCATGTACTTACTTGTTCCACTATGACTCTCAACAGTCCTGGAAATCTCTATCACCTTGCTTTCCAGGCTGCTGCTCATTCTAATTGAAGCAGTGCAAGAATCACTTTTGCCTCTGCCTGCAGCCACTGTTAACCTTTTAGTCTGTGTATCCCCACAAGCTAGCAGTTTTCTGACTCTCCTAACACTGCCTCAATAGAATCAGCAAGTATTCTTGCACCCTTTCTATTTAAGTGTACCCCATCCCTGTAGAAGCAGTCTCTCCTGGCACAGACCAGGCTGAAAAAAATTCTACCCCTTGAGTCTTGCACAATCTCTCCAGGGCTGAATTGATCGACAAGCCTCTCATCATATACTCCCTCCTATCGTGTCTGGGCAGAATTGCAGACACTTTCACATTCATCCCTAACGCAACATTTTTCAACATTGACCTGTACTTGTTGATTAAATCTGCAGATCTCTTAATGTCATTAGTTCCAACGTTTACAACAACATCACTTTTTTTGCCCTTAAAAGATGATATCTGCTCTACAATGTCATCAACTTTTGCTCCTGGCAGACATACCCTGGTCCTGTTCCACCTAGTATATTCCCCATCTCCCTGACAGAGTCACCAACAATAACTAGTTCCTTTGGGACCATCGCATTCTGCCTTGGAGACTGTCTCTGTTTTGCCTGATGCAGAGGAGTGAACTCTGTTGTTGAGCTGGGCTGTTGAGAGCTTGATGGGCCCCTCATATTAAATTTTCGAGGGCATTTACCCTACACCTCAAGCTCTCATAGACGCCCATCAGAACGCTGAGTTGGCACCTAATTTCTTGACACTCTAGACACCTAGTACACACAAAGGCATCCTCCTTGCCTAAGGTGCCTCCATAGCCAGGTGGGCAGGAACAGCAGTGCGTAGTAGCACACACTTCTTGATTAGACCAGGGTTAGAGCCCGTGACCACCAAATACGTAGGATGCGGAAAGGTCAGGGAATGACCACCGCATATCCCCGGAACAATATGGTCTTAGTTGCTAATGCTCCTAAAAACCAAACAACAACAATAACAACCTCCTTGCCAAGATCATGTCCTGTTTTAGAAAGGTCAGCAAACATTTCACATTTTGCACATTTTTTGAGACTGTGATACTTTGGAGAATTGTCCCCTTCATTTCTCCCCCGAGTCACAGCACTCTCGCTAGTCTGTGATTTTCACTTCGCAGCTGTAGTCTGGGTCATGATTTCCCTTTAAATATAATTTAATTAACAATGAATTTTAATAAGATTAATATAATTTTTGGTTAATTGATAATACTATAATAAGCTAACAGATTCTTAATACAGTGCTTCGTATTACACTATATAGTTTTACTTTATACCTTACACTGTCTAGTTTTACTTTATACCTTATGCTATAAGTTCGAGATATATATATATATATACATTAAGCTATTTCTTATCGACTACAATATGGCAGCTTGTTCAACAATATTGGTACCAACACCGGGAGTTGTAACTTCCAAAAATTGCTGGCTAAATTCGAAATAAGAAGCTAACGAATGCTACTAAACCTATTTAATATCTTTGTAAAATACAATGTATTATGTCAATTAACAAAAAATATGGTAAAAATTAAAAATACTTATCCCTTTACAGCAGCTAAAAATCCACCGACTTTTCTCTTCTGCAACCCCAGTGCCCTCTTCTTCTCTAAATGCCAGGGAAGTTAGTTTAAATAATTTTAAGGGGTGTGTGTGTCAGGGACTCAGGGTAGTTAACTGTACAAGAACACTAAGTCTTATTATTAACCATGTAGTGCAAGGAAGCTTGAGGCTTATGCTGCACCAGCCAAAAGAAATTTCCACGTAACACTGAGAGAGAGAGAGAGAGAGAGAGAGAGAGAGGAATGACCAAGAAAGAGAAGAAAGATGATATCCAGCTCAGGACCCTGGGTAATTGTTTATACAGTAATGTCAGAAGTGTCGTCAATAAAATGAGTAAATTTGAACTGCTGGTTGGGACAAGTAATGCTGACATAATAGGGCTTACAGAAATGTAGTGCTACCCAGAGATAGGGGATGATGAGTTTCAGTATGGTATTTATAATGTATTTAGGAAGGATAGGGAAGATAGAAGGGGTGGTGGGGTCATGCTTCTTATCAAAAGCAGTCTGAGTGCGACAAAAGCTATCCTGGATTCAGACATTTCACATGCTAGTATAGAATCTGTATGGTGTGAGATAGTTGGAAGCAAAGATATAACAAGAGTGGGAGTAATCTACAGGCTAGGTGATTGTGAAGATTATGATGAGAACCTCTACATGCAAATGGCATGGGCAAGTAAGCATGAATGTCTTAGTATGGGTGATTTTAATTTGCCTCTAATTGATTGGAGCAAGTGGGAAAGAAACTCCACATGGGGGACAAAATTTTTAAATCAACTAGATGATTAGTTTTGAGGCTTCTTTTTCTATTAAAATACCCAATTGATTTACAATTAAGGGACAAAAGACCAAGGGGGGAGACCAAGAATGAGATGGCAGGACATGATAAAGACCAATGTCATTAAGAGAGGAGGAAATTGGAGTGAAATCAATGACGGAGAGAAGTACACGGACAGGGAATGGTGGCGAGGCTTCATACGTTGACCCTTGGAATAGCGGAACGATGATAGATGATTGTTATTTGTATCAACATTTCAGGGAAAGCACTAGGGAAAAGAATGCTCTAGACTTCATCATCACCCATGAACCAGATGACATAATAGGGCTAACAGTACAGGAACCAGTAGCAGCAAGTGATCACGGAGTTCTGTGGTGGACAATGAAGAGAGAGGTAGCAGTAGTAGTTAAAGGCAAAGGAATGGGTTATAATTTCGGGAAAGGAAATTGCGATGCCTTAAGGTGCTACATGGCCTCTTAATGAAGTTGCCAGATTACTTGAGCAGAAAAAGATGGCATGGAAAAGTTAGAGCAATAAGAAGTATGGAAGCCTATAACAGCTACAAATTGATCTGAATAGTTCCACAGAAAAGGTTAGGCTGGCAAAGACAGATTATGAGAAATTGCTAGCAAAGAGGGGGGGGGGGATAAGGAATTCTTCACATACATAAATGCAAAGAAGAGAAGGGCAGACCAGATCAGCCCTTATGTAATGGATGTGGAATAGTATTAGATACCCCAGCTGAAGTTGCATATGAACTCAACAGTTATTTTTCATCGATATTTATGTCAATGAGAAATTATGGGAGTGAAGTTTAAAAAAATGTAATTAATCATGTTTAAATTTTGCATGTTTATTTAATGAAAAACTTTCCAGCCTACAGGCCAGTAAGGCTCCTGAGGTTTGTGGCATATACCCTGTAATCTTAAGGGAGGCGACAAGTGAGTGCATTGAACCATTGAAGCTAATTATGAGAGCATCACTGGACTCGGGAGTGATTCTGTCATATTGGAAAATTGCCAGTGTATCTCCAATACATAAGGCTGGTTGTCTAACTTCAGTAGTAGAGAAAATCGTGGAGACTATGATCAAAGGTGAAATTCAGGATCACTTAGATAGAAATGGAATTTTGAAGGATACTCAGCATATTTTTGTAAAGGGAAAATCATGTTTAACTAAACTGGTTAGCTATTTTGACAGGGGCACTCAAGAGCTGGACTTAGGAAATAATTTCAGCATTGTTTATTTGGATTTCAGCAAAGCATTTGACTCAGTCCCACATGACTGAGTGGTTACTTTATAAGCTGGAACAGGTTGGGATCACAGGGAAAATCCTTAGATGGATAGCTGGATGACTTCAGAGCAGGAGGCAGAGGGTTGTGATAAATGGTTATTCCTCAGATTGGGTTGATGTAAGAAGTGGGGTTCCGCAAGGATCAGTATTAGGACCACTGTTGTTTTTGATTTTCATAAATTACATTGATGAAGGGATAGAGGGCGTGATGTTTAAATTTGCAGATGATGTAAAGATTGGTAGAGTAGTTAATGATCGCTGCCAAGCAGAGCTTCTTCAGAATGACCTAGATAGACTTCAGGGATGGTCAGAAAAATGGCAGCTGTGCTTTAATCCAGTAAAGTAAGGTATTGCACCTGGGGACCAGTAACCCCAAAATAACTTATACACTGGGCAGAGTTGAACTAAAACCAGTAGTGGAGGAAAGGGACTTGGGTATTACGATACAGTTAGATATGAAGTTCTCTGAGTGTTATAGACTGGTTGCAAGGAAGGCCCATGGTGTCATATCGAGGATTTATCGAACAATTGCTAGTAGAGATAATGATGTCATAATCCCATTATATAAACCTATTGTTAGACCACACTTGGAATACTGTGTTCAAGTATGGAGACCATACCTAAAGAAAGACATTGTGCTTCTTGAAAGGGTCCAAAAGGGCATCCATATGAGGAAAGACTTTGAATATGTGGGTGCAGAGCTTGGAAACTAGGCACCTTAGAGGAAACTTGATTGAGGTGTTTAAGGCTCTGAGAGGCATAAGCAAAATGAATGAGGATGAATTTTCTAGAACATAATGGCCATAATTCCAAGTTATGTGGGGGGGGGGGAATATTCAGACTGGATTGTAAGAAGTTTTATTTTAGCGAGAGAGTTATAAGTTACGTACATGGGTGGTAGAAACTGACAGTTTGGGGAAATTCAAATGTCAGCTGGATGATTACTTACAGGAAGAGGGAAATGCATTGGTTGTCCATTTCCTTTTCTCTTATTAATTATTATTATTTTTTTAATTTTTTTTTATTTTTTGGCTGGTGCAGCATAAGCCATAGGCTTCCTTGCACTATGTGACCATTGCTAATACTAATACTGACATGAAGCTTCTTATTGAATCTGCAACTACAAGGATTACAAATGCCAGATTTGCGGTGGCTTAAAAGTTAAAAATTGACATTTTGTTAGGAATGCAGCAGGGAAACAAAATTTTGCTGTTTTATTTGCAAATGGGACAGTAGAGCATGGTCTTCTCATTACACAAGAAAATACTTGTCTTCAAGGCAGTCACTTGATTCAGGGATAAAAAATGTCCGTTACATTCCACTAGTTGAGCCAAGCAAAATTCTGTTACTTCCCCTACACATAAAATTAGAACTTATGAAGCAATTTGTTAAGGCCATGGATCAAGATGGAACGGAACAGCTTTCAAATACCTCAAGGAAAAGTTTCCAAGACTTAGTGGGGCCAAAATAAAGGAAGGCAAGTTAATTGTTCCACAGACATGGGACTGTCTTAAGGACGAACACTTTGATCAGATCTGCCATGATGAGAAAGTGGCCTGGGATGCTCTCAAACTTGTAGCAACAAACTTTCTGGGAAACAACAAAGCAAATAACTATAAATAGTTTGTGAGAAATCTGTAATCGTACCATAAATCAGGCTGCAACATAGCATTAAAAATATACTTTCTTCACTCCCATGTGTATTTTTTCTTGGACAACTGTGATGCATTAAGCGATGAGTGAGTGATGATGTCTCAGTAATGGAGAAGCGATAACAAGGCAAATGAAACTCTGCAATGCTAGCTGACTATTTCTGGACTGTGACAAAAGATGCCTCAGATGTGAGGTACAAATGACAGGTGAAGAAGAAGCATAAAATGTGAATCAAGTGATTTTATATATTTTTCTGATCACTGTGATTTAATATATTTTGCTGATCACTGTGATTTAATATATTTTTTTTTCAATAACTAAAAATGTATCAATTCTTATTATTTTAAAGTTTTGTGAAGTTTTTTATAATATAACACGTTTTTCAATATAAGCTATATTAAAATAGTACAATGGACGTTCTTAATTTATTCTGATTTAGGCCTACATAGCATATTTTATAGGATATAAGACAGAGCAGGTAGTTTCAAAACTTGAGCAAAATAATTTTTTAATGCTGATTTCTCAACTCTGCACATGCAAAACAATACAGAAAAAATACTTTCATCAAAGAAACAAAAAAAAAAAAAAAATATATTGAAAATTTGTTCACCAGTGTAATTGATATATAATTTTCACTCATGATTCTTGAATTTTACAATTCATGTTCTAGTAATTCAATGTAAAATATTATCTCTGAATTAAATCTTATAAATTATCAGCTCCCACATCAGTTATAGGAAAAATGGGAAAGTGTTTCTGATAAAAATCAGTTAATTTAAGTGGTGATCATCTCGTATAGATAGTAACAATGAAAAGGATTCTGAAGCCTATAAGAAATGTATATTTTTTATTGAACAATATTTTGTTTATTTGAATTATATGAAAATTTTGGACCTTTTTTTTTATTCAATAAAGTTTTTTAAAGTAATTTTTAAATTATTCAAGCATGGAAAGAGAAATTTATCATATCATTAATATTTTTTAATAAATATTTATTTAGAAATTCAATTTCAGGCATATTAGCACAGCTCTGTAATATGTTAATGGCCAGTGGTATTCCTGCAGGTATTCTTACTGAGGTATGTTAATGTGCATTTAGTTACATATGTAGCGTATGTGTGTGTGTGTGTGTGTGTGTGTAAAATTTGTTTCCTTCGTTTGAAGTTATCTTGTTTTGTTTAAATGTACTCAGTAATTCTTTTGCTTTTTTTAGTTTCGTACTTAGTAATTACTTCATACAAGAACATCAGTCTTCCAGTATAATAATTAGTGCATTAATTTATAATAATGTTATCTAGGAATTTATTGAGAGCTAATCTGCTCTTGAATTTGTTACAGAGTTTTTCTTCCAGGGCTATTTCAAGTTAATATAAAATCCTATATTGATAAAAACATGAATCTGTATTAAGGACTACAAATTGATTTATTCATTTATAATTTTTGCTATGTTTATAGAAAACCTTATTAGAGGTCAAGGTCTCATTCTGTTGTTAATACTACAAAATGAGACCATGGACAAAATAATGAGATTATCTCATTCTGATATCTGATGGCGCTTCCTGATTAGTATGAACTGGCTTGACCCTGGATACAAGCGGGGGATTTCATGTTGTGGCTAAAATGGTTGGGAAAGGTTTGAAGCTGGACTGCTGGGAGAGCTTCTAGCTGTGAGAGGGTATCCTGGGTTCAGCAGATATATCACATCCATTTTGTTGGATGGGATGGATGTGATTCCCTGCTGGACTGCATAGAAAGTTTCTGGACCATATGGCCATTTTATCATGGACAAACATCTCATTATCTGAGATTCACTGATATTTGCAGTAAAAAGAATCTATTACTTATCCAGTTTATTTAACAATGGATATTTTTCAGAATATGAAAAGTTTATGCCACTTTTTCCTTTCAATTGGCAGTTTAGTTGGCATTTAAAGTGGGACAAACATTCAAATGGGGGGGAAGGTATTTAAATGCAAACGTTTTGAGTACTATAGTATGAAGCAGCCCATGAAATACCTTAAAATGCATTCAAGTCAAAGATAAAAGAAAGAAAAAGGATGACTAGAATGCCTTCTTTTCCCTCAAATAATAATTAGAAAGGCAAAAATAAAGAGAATCAGAAGGCCAAAAGTAGAGAAAGAAGGAATGAAACTTTTTTATGTGCCTACTCTGGGATTGTAAATCCATCTCAGTTATACTAGTGAAGCCTTTGAGTAATTAAATTATTGGTGCTTAAACTGTGTTATTAAATACTAGTATGATGACTGCTAAACAAGCACTCATCATGGAACCCAAAATGACACTTGTTAAACTGGTATTATGGACAACACATATGGCATTTGTTAAGCTGGTATTATGGAAAATGCAACAAATCTGCTTATTCTGTGAAGTTGATTGATATGATTTGAATTGATGGTGAGATTCATAAGTATTCTAGCTGCTATTCACAGATATGTTAAAAAAATTTATAACTTAATGAGTACCAAATTTTAAAACATTTGCTGTTGTGGATAGATCACTTAGAGAAACAGGTATGTTGAAACCATTATGGGTAAATACAGCTGGAGGGATATTTTAATGAACCAACTGTTGAAGAATAAATACTCCATATGCTTGCAGATTGTTTCATCTGCAAGCATATGGAGGACATTACATGAACAACAATTGTATCCATTTCACAGTATGCTTATACAGCAATTGCCATTGCAAGGTTTATATATATATAATATATAAATGCAGAAACTTTTGTCATTGGCTGATTTTGCAATGTATACCTTATCTCAGCCATGTTCTTACAGATCAATCACATTTCACAAGAAACAGAATTCTCAACTCTTGAAACACTCATACCTGGACTGAAGAAAACCTACAGATGATTGTCAGTACTATTCACTATCAGCATACCTTTTCCTCCAATGTTTTTTGTGGTATTCTTCTGGACAATCTTATTTGCCTCTATTTTTTTATGAGCAAGGAATGGCATCCCTACATTTTCTACGGAACAATTTGTGGGAAATATCGGAAGCTATACCCCATGAATGTTGGCAGAGTATGTGGTTTATGCATGATAGTGTGCATCCCACTTTTCTCATGATGTTTCTGATTTTTTAAATGTGGAATACAATAACCAATGAATTGGTCAGAACAGCTATATATACAATGGCCACCACAATCTCCTGACCACACACTCTCAGATTACTTTGTGTGGGGTCATGTGAAATCCTTGGTTTGTCCTGTGCACATTACGATGCAAGGGGCAAGCTGAAAAATCACATTTTAGAAGTTGCTGAAACCATTAAGAATAGTTGTGAAATTATAAGATGGGTCAAGGAATTTATGGGTTGCACTGAAAGCTGCATTGAATAAAATGAAAATAATTTTGAATGGCTAGTTTAGATGTTTTCCTTTTAGAAGTTTATTTCAGTTTCATATTACACAATTTTGTAACTTGTTATTAATGTTTAATATCTTGGAAGTACAGACTTTTCGACATGTATTTATAAGACATTTTTTCTTATTTTTAGTTGTAGAATATTCAATCATAATCAGTTTTAGTACGAAAGTGATGCACACTGCACACACACACACTCTATATGCTTGGGTTACTGATATATCACAATAATAATTTCAAGTTTAATCTCAACATTATTGCACTTGAGACAGAGTTCCTGCACTGAATGTTTGTGTAGAGGCTTTTAAAAATGGATGTTGGTATTACTTTGGGTCAGATTACAGTTTTAGTTCAAAGATCTTTTATCAAAATTGAAACTTTACATTGTCAAATGCCAACAAAAATTTATGAATTGTTGCAGGAAGTGTGTGGTGAGTTAACAGTAGATTGTAGGTGCAATTTCATGTTGGTTTCAAAGGTTTTGTCAAGGTCAAACCAACTGAAGACAAATAATGCTTAGATATATGAGAAAATCTGCAGACAAAACACTGGCAAGCATTATTACCACCACTTCGAGGGAAGACATGTACAACCTGCAAAGAAATAGATGTTAAATAGATGTTGAATACCGAAATCATTTGTTCACAGAATTTTAACTGAAGTGTTACAAAAGTAAAGATTGCCACCTGATGGGTCCCACAGTTGCTGTCAGATGAACGAGCAGAGTATAAAGAAATTGCAGTGCAGTTACTTGTAGGTTACTCACAAGAAGGTTTTGGGTTTTTTTTTTTAGAAGCATTAGCAGCTAAGGCCATATTGTTCCGGGGATATGCGGTGGTCATTCCCTGACCTTTCCGTATTTGGTGGTCACAGGCTCGAACCACGGCCTAATCAAGAAGCGTGTGCTATGCACTGCTGCTCCTGGCTACGGAGGCACCCACAAGAAGGTGAAAGGTTTTTAGAATGCATTGTTGCCATTATGAGACACAGACACAATTTTTAACCTGAACTGAAGTCACAGTCAGCTCAGTGAAAGCCTCTCTTCACCATGCCCCTATAAATGTTGCCACTAACAATCAAAGATGAAACAAATGGTCATGGATACCGGCCGGATATTTTACAAGGTGATGCATTTGGGAATAAATTTTGTTCACCAAATTTTTGAATACATGCAATATTTTGTTTCAATAAATTAATGAAAATATTAAAAATTGTGTATTACTTTGAAATCCAAAGGTGGTGCACTTGCACCACCTTGCCCCATGCTGTCGGTGCCCATGCAAATGATCATTGTGGTCTACAGTTATGAGGTCATTATTGACAGTGATCACATGCCACTTGGAAGATTAGTAACTGGAAACTACTGTGCAATATATTTTCATCAGAAATCATGTCAGAAGCAGCCACAGATGTTGGAAATTGATGCACTTGTACTCTTTGACAACATAAGGCTCACAGTCTGTAAGCTTATTTTCACTGGTTACAAATGGTAAGCGCTACCTCATCCCCCTCCATAGTCCCAATATGAGTCCTTGCGATTACGATCTGTTCTCCAAGCTGAAGGAACTATTGTGTGGACAAAGATTTCTGTCTTTAGAAGCACTGAATGCAGCATGACCCAATGCATCTGGCAGTTCAACTTCAGCAGACAGTTGAATAGCATTCAGAAATTACAAAACTGGGCCACAGTCATAAGGCATGAAAGAGACAATATTGAAGATTTTTAATGTAAGTTATATTATAAAATAAATTCATTTTAAATGAATTTATTTTATATTCATTCATTTTAACAGAATTTTTTAATTTAAATTAATTCGTTTTAAATAAATTTATTAATTTTTTAATTATTTTAAATGAATTTTTTAATTATTTTAAATGAATTTTTTAATTATTTTAAATGAATTTTTAATATTTTTATTTAAATTAATTCATTTTAAATGAATTTATTTTTTATAACTTAACCATTTTTGTGCATACTTTTGGAATAACCCTTATATTAATTACTTTGTCATTTTCAGAACTACTTATTTTATTACTTACAGACAATCAACACTGTTGCTGAAGTTATCAGAGGTCAACAGGAAAACCAAGATTATTTTGCTACAATTATAGCTCCATCTACTCCTCCAAAGTAACTCAGTTTATTATTTTGCAAAATTTTAATCATTCTTTTTTTTTATAATTATAATAACTTTTGTAATTTTTGAAGTAACAACTTAATTTTATTGATGGGGGGGGAGAGAGAGAGAGAGAGAGAAATTGTTTTGAAATAATTATTTTAAGATTATATATTTGTTAGAAACTGTCAGTTGTAATAATAATTTATTTATATTGGTTTTAAAATGCATCCATTTGCACATTTCATGACTGATTTTAACAACATACCTTTATAATTAATGATGCTGCTATCCCATGGAATTCCACTTTTATGAACCCATAAATAACTAGATAACTTCTTTGTTTTAGATATATATTATCTTTAAGTAGCATAAGTTACTGCAGCTCAATTTACTTAGCTAATGAGCTTGGAGTGGAGTTAAAAATGCTAACAGTTTTTTTATTAAAATAAATTTTAACACTTTGGATGTAGAATGATGTCTGTTTTTTATGATTTTATTTCCATCCTATATAGGTGGTACCTTACAATCCCTACATTTATATCTCTAATTTTCATGCTATAAATTTTCACTTTAAAAATTAAATTTTCCTTTCTTCTCCCTGTGCACTTTCAGGCTTTAAATTCATTGGTTCCCTCTGAAGTTAATACTCACTTTCTTTGATGTTAATACTTTAAATTCAGTGGTGCTTTTTGAAGTTAATACTCACTTCTTGTTGAGACTTGGAACCTTTAAGAAGAAGTGAGTATTGATGAACAAAATTGCAAAGTAAGCGAGTCCTATATGAAGCCACATTTACTGGATGATTACCCACCTTTAGCTGTGTTTGCATTTGCATAAAGCACCAATTATTTTTGCCATGTTCATCTGGCTGTTTGACTCCAACTGGACAGATTTTCATAAAATTTTATTTTTAGCCCTTAGAAAGATTTATGAAGGTTATTCCAAATTTTATTAAAATCAGACAAATCAAAGTCTGACAATTATTTATTATTTTTTTTTTCTTTCTTTTTTTTTTTCTTTCTTTTTTTTTTTTTCTTTCTTTTTTTTTTTTTTTTACATATCACACAGGCTATCCATGTACCATATATTGTAGCTGAAGCACTGGATATTATGTTTGTTGTCATACACTGATTGGAGGAATGAATGGGCAATATGGTGGATGTATAGAAAAGAAATGTTTGTGCACATAGAAATTATTGCTTTTTGGTTTTGTATTTTTTTTTTTTTTTTTGTTATAAGTATTACTTAATACATAAATCATGAGATATTATTATTTGCTTATTATGTTAATCACAGCAGCAATGTGAAATATGTGTTACTTTCAATGTTTTTTTAAAAATCCAGGAGGAAATAAATAAACTATTAAAAAATGTGATTTCATCTGTGGACAATTTACAATTTCTCATCTACAGGCAGCCAGAGTGATGCAGTCGAATTATAACTTTACATATTAAGGAAGTTTTACAGATAGTTATGATTAAAAAGCTTTAAATAATGAAACAGAAACATTTTCTTGTCTGGTGTGATTAGCTGATATTATGCAGGGTTATCAAAAAAAAACAAAAAAAAAAAAAAACACAATTTTGAATGTGGTATTTTTTGATGTATTGGGCTTGCATCGATGAGTTTGGGGTCATTAAGCACGTAAGACATAGGAGTTTTATCACTGGTTAAATGATGTGCCATAGCAGGAAAACTCTCCAAGCAGGACAGAGTATACTACTGAATAGTGTGTCTTTTGTGTAAAAATTTTTTATCAAACTAGTAGTTTTGTTACTGTGTAGGTGAATTTAGTGAGATTTGGTTGCCAAAAATGTCCAGAAAGATCAGTTGGCAGAAAAAATTCCAATGAAGATGCCTGAAAACATTCCACATGTACTGGAAGCAATTATTTGTAACTGAGTGAAAATCTGTGAAACAGTTTTTGCAACAGTAATAGCAGATTGAATGGTTTTACTGACTATATTTGCTGGATCTGATTATTTTTTGTAGGACAATGTCTACAATAATAATCCGCTTACCACTGAAGAACTGAAATGCAAAATCATAGATACTATGGAAGGCATTTCTAAAAAAATTCTAGCTGCTGTTATGGAAACTTCAGTTGATATTTTTGGATGGTTTTGGATGCACAGAATCACATTTTGAATATGTTTTTGCTTGATAATAAAGTCCCATGTTTCATATTAAATTTATAAAAGCTAAATGTACATTATCATTAATATAAATCTGCAAAAGTAGAGACAAAAAAAGCTTAATAGCAGTAGTACAGAAATACTTTTCAGTGAGTGGAAGAAATATTCTGTCTTTAAGGGTCCTAAGCAAGCATTCAAAACTACTTTTGCAGATTTATATTAATGATAATGTACGTTTAGCTTTTATAAATTTAATATATATATATTTGTATTGTTGATTTATTTTTTTCTATTTCATTTTTCTTACTATAATATATTTCTTACTATTCCTGACCCATTTCTTAACTTTATTTTAGGTCAGCCATTGTGGTATTATTAATGTCAATGATGAATGAAAGACAACCTTTCATCTTGAGATGTGCAGTATTATACTGTTTTCAGTCTTTCCTGTATAATAATGAATCAGGAAAAGCACAGATTATACAGACTTTGCTTCCAGCTTCTGCAGATAGTAAGTGGTTAGTGTAGTATATTGACCAAGTCATTTGTCCTTTCTTTTCTGTTACCAAGTGGTTGTGCAAGAGGGAGACTGCAGAAGTTTTTACTTGTAAGAAATTTTCATTATTAAAATTAAATGAATTTAAGTTTCTTTTCACTAAGGTGCATTTAGGGCTAGAGCCTCAAGCTGCGAACAAATTTGAACTATGTATATATAAAGTGCTTTAGCATCATAATACACAGCCATTTCTGAATAAACAGAAAATTTTTAAGGCAGCATCGTTTTAGGTTATATCTCATATTGTGAATACCTTCACAACGAGTTGCCATGATATTGCACTACTTCGAATAAGTAACGCTTCACCTAAGGAGAAGACTAATGTTACTTATTCTCAGATAGGTACCTAAAACGATGCCGCCTTAAAAATTTTCTGTTTATTCAGAAATGGCTGTGTATTATGATGCTAAAGCACTTTATATATACATAGTTCAAATTTGTTCGCAGCTTGAGGCTCTAGCCCTAAATGCGCCTTAGTCTAAATACATCATACACCATCAGGCATCTCTCATATTGTAGAATTATACTTCATAACTGTTTTTGCCATCATTGCATCACTTGGGTACCTACCCACTCACCGAAGAAGGGCCAAATAGCCCTGAAACGGTGCCGTCTAGGTGGTGGTGGTGGTGGTGGTGGTACCTATCTGAGAATAAGTAACATTAGTCTTCTCCTTAGGTGAAGCGTTACTTATTCGAAGTAGTGCAATATCATGGCAACTCGTTGTGAAGGTATTCACAATATGAGATATAACCTAAAACGATGCCGCCTTAAAAATTTTCTGTTTATTCAGAAATGGCTGTGTATTATGATGCTAAAGCACTTTATATATACATAGTTTCTTTTCACTTAAATTATTTACAACCAATATTTGATTCCTACAAAACGTATGGATTTTCTGCTTTAATTTGGGAGCCTAGTTTATTTATTTATTTATTTTTCCGACCAATGTTGTATAAGCTTGCTTTCTTGCATTATTTGCTGCTGCTAATACTGATACTAATTATGTATTTTAACTTCCTTTAGTTTTAAAAGTTTATATTACTTTAGTTTTTTATTTGTTCATTATACAGTCAATTCCAGTTTTTGGGACACATTGGACTAGTGCATTTTGGCCTGATTAAGCAACTGCCCCAGTTATGCAAAGTTTCACATAAATAGTTAAAAATACAGCTTTACGATTGATTTTCTGTATGATCTAATCACATTACGATGGACTCACCATAGTAAAGTACCATTCGCTATGCCATATATAGTAAGTAGTAGTAGTAGTAGTAGTAGTGGCATGTGATGCAAGAAATCAAGTGTATGAGCTTATGCAGCATCAGCCAAAAAAAAAAAAAAAAAAATCACACCATTCCCTCCAAATGCCTGTCCAGTTCCTCCTTAAATTTATTCAACCTATCAACTTCCACAACAACAGATGGAAGTTTGTTCCAGCAATTAACCACCCGCTGGCTAAAGGCAAATTTCTGCACATCTATTCTACATCTGTCCTTTCTTAATTTGAATTTATGCCCCCTTAGGTTCGTAATCTGAACAAGTGGAAGGATCCCATCAGAATTCAGCGTGCTGAACCCATTCAACTCCTTATACACCTCAATCAGATCACCGCGCAGGTGCCTAGTCTCCAGCCACTGCAATTTGCAGAATTTAAGCCTCTCTTGATAAGAGGATCCCTTCATTCCCCTCACTAATCTTGTTGCCCTTCTCTGTACACGCTCAAGTAAATCTACATCCTTCCTAAAATGAGGCCTCCAGACCTGTACGCAGTACTCAAGGCGTGGCCTGACCATTGCCTTATACAGAGGGATAATCACCTCCTTTCCCCTGCTAGCAAAATTCCGATATATCATTGACAAAACCCCATGACCTGCCCTGGCAGCCTGTCTGCATTGCTCAGAAAACTTTATATCTGCCTGCACAATTACTCCCAGGTCTTTTTCATTTTCTACCACCTTAAGTGTAGTACCACACAGTTGGTACGTTTCTCTGGGGTTACTTCTACCTATATGCAGTACTTTGCATTTGTCAAGGTTAAACTTCAGTTGCCACTTCTTAGCCCATCTGCCCAAATTATCTAGATCCTGTTGCAGTAGCACACTGCCATTACTGTCATTAACAACCCTGCCAACCTTTGTATCATGTGCAAACTTTGACATTAAGCCTGATATACCTTCATCAATATCATTGATAAATATACAAAACAACAGTGGACCTAACACTGAACCCTGTGGGACCCCGCTAATAACATTAGTCCAAGAAGAGCAGCACCCATTGATTACCACCCTCTGTCTTCTCCCACTTAACCATCCTTTTATCTATTGTAGCAACTTACCCTTAATACCATTCTGCTCCAATTTGTACAATAGTCTTCCATGCGCAACAGTGTCAAAAGCTTTCCTGAAATCCAAATATATGATATCAAAATTATTTTTTGCATCCAGTTCCTTTGTAACCACATCATAATATCCTATCAAATTTGTCAGACAAGACTTTCCCTTAACAAACCCATGCTGTGTCTGAATTATTGCTGCAGTCTTGTCTAGATGATCCTGCAATGCATCTTTAACCAGTGACTCCATTATTTTACCAGGAACAGAAGTTAAACTAACTGGTCTGTAATTACTCGTGTCACCCTTCGATCCCCCTTTGTGAATTGGGGATACATTTGCACATCTCCAGTCCGTGGGAACCTCCCCTGAGTCCAAGGATGCTCTCATAATTACGGCTAAGGGTTTGCTTAGTTGCTTTGCCGCCTCCTTTAATATAACTGGATAGATCCCATCTACCCCAGGTGCTTTTCTTACGTTTGACTTCAAAAATTTCTCTTCCACTTTGCTATCATTAAGTATCCTGCTACAATTTGATAACCTTCTGTCATTTTCAAACCTTAATAACTCCTCACGTGTGAATGTAGATGCAAAATACTCATTCAGTTTGTAAAGTGCCGGTCATTGTGATCACGTTTGTGAATTAAAGTTTAATTCTATTAAACAGTGTTTGCACCTTCAGGATGGTGGGACTGTTAGTAATCCTGGGTATAACCTCCATGCACAAGTACATGGTGGGTGACCACCCAGGTGTGAACCAACGTAAGCAGAAGTCGAGGTGTGGCACCCACACCACATGGAGGAACGCCGCCCCTCTATGTTACCAGGCAGTACTAGGTGGTAGATAACTCTCATCAGCCGACCGGGCTAGCCGAGTGGGTAAAGTACCTGCCCGGCAACCCAAAGGTCGCGGGTTCGATTCCCGCCTCGGGCTTGGATCAAAGTACTGCAAAAACCTTAGGAGGTGCAATATGGCCACAGAAGCCGATGCGCCAACAACTACCAAATCAAAAAAAAAAAAAAAAAAAAAAAAAAAAAAATAACTCTCATCAACCGGTGAAATACCACCACTTTGCTTATTGGAGGCTTGAAGTGGTGGAACCCATGTTTAGTCTCTAGAGCTAAGTTCCTGTCAACCCTTCCCTATCTCTTCCATCATGCAGTATGATTGATGACTTTTGAGGTTATGATGAACGTCGTGGCGAGATCCAATATTCCTTACATTTCGAGGGTACAGCTCTAAAACAGTGTTCGCAGGCCGGCCGCTAGTTAGTACACCAGACTGAACCTATTGGTAACTCTCTAGGAAGATTCCGGATCAGCTAGTGTATAATCTTGCTACCTCTACTCTGCCAGATAGTGACTGGGGGGAGTCCGAGTAGGGTTTATGCGGGGAGCATTGTTGAGGCCACGTTATGTCAAGG
The DNA here is from genome assembly GCF_048544385.1 of Mastigoproctus giganteus. Classification (NCBI taxonomy): domain Eukaryota; kingdom Metazoa; phylum Arthropoda; class Arachnida; order Uropygi; family Thelyphonidae; genus Mastigoproctus; species Mastigoproctus giganteus. Next base: position 201,686,377 of record NC_143581.1, on the reverse strand, counting down.
ATCTGGGTACATTCTTACCACGTGTACGCCATATCCAAAAATTTCAGTATGTCCCACCCACTTTTTCTTACTATTGAATACACCATGAATTGTCAAACTAATAGAGCAAGCTTATCTGCGAAAAGATCTAAACCTCCCAAGAACTTCCTAATTCATTTCACAAATATACGTGGTCTCAATTCTAATCTCAACGATGTCCACTTGCAGTCTGCCAAACCCCATGTACTTTTTCTGACAGAATCTCAGTTATCGGTTGATTCAACTACTGTTCATCTCAGATGCCCAAACTATTCGCTGTATGATTCCTTTCGCCTCAAAGGTGGTACTTGTGCATATGTCCGTTCTGATATTCCCTGTCAGAGACTTGGCAATTTGGAATCTCCTCTCTTCTCCGATCTTCTCTGGCTTAAAATCTCTCTACCTCATTGTGTCAAATTCATCTGTTGTCTCTACCGTTCTCCCAACTCCACTAATCACTTGGAGCTCTTTGACTTCCTCTCTTTGCAACTTGACTTTCTCCAGTCCAACTTTTCTAACAGTGAGGTAATTTTCCTTGGTGATTTTAATGTTCACAACTCCAACTGGCTTCCGTTTTCTAGTCACACCGACCCAGCTGGTCGAGATGCTGAGGCTTTTGCAATTACTAATGACCTAGCACAGATTGTTCATTTATCTACAAGAATACCGGACAATCCTAATCATACAGCCAATACGCGTGATCTTTTTCGCACAAACAACCCTTCTAAGTACACGGTCGAAGTGAGAGGTCCTTTAGGCACTCCAGATCACAACTTGGTGATTGTCTCTTCTCCAATGGAACCTTTATCTCATGGCTATTCCCAACCTCGTGTTGTTTGGCATTACAAGAATGCAAAATGGGATGACCTGCGAAACTTCTTTTCTTCTTTTCCTTGGTCGGATTACTGTTTCAAAAGTTCTGATGTCAACGTTTGCTCAGATCGTGTCAGTGAAATTATTCTTGCAGGAATGGAATCCTTTATCCCACACTCCACTTTAAAATCTCGTCCCTTATCTAAACCTTGGTTTTCCAATAAATGTTCTAAGGCTGTTCAAGAGAAGAATGTTGCATATCGTAATTGGCTTGTTTCTAATTCTTCAGTTTCATTTTCTGCTTACACCAAAGCTCGCAACAATTGTAAAGCAGTTATTAATCAGTCCAAACTAGAGTTTGAACAGGCTAAGAGTAGAAAACTTGCTTCTTGCCCTAATGGTAGCCGAGCAGTCTGGTCTCTTGCCAAAGCTATTGGCCGCAGCTTTTGCCCATCTCTGCTCCTACCTCTGTCCAAACCAGATGGTTCTGTTGTCACTTCAGCCAAGGATAAAGCTGACCTGCTAGCATCCCATTTTTCTTCCAGCTCATGTATTAATGATCTTGGTAAAACACCTCCCACCATTCCCAACACGCTCCATTCAATGCCTCCTGTGGTCTTCCGTCAAAAGGATATCAGAAGGATTCTGATGAATCTTGATGCTAAGAAAGCTCCAGGTCCTGATGGTATTTCTCCACTTGTTCTCAAAACCTGTGCTCGTGAACTTACTCCTATTCTTTGTCGCCTTTTTTCACTTTCTTATTCCAAAGGAATTTCCTTCTGCTTGAAAAGTTGCTCATATCCAGCCAGTTCCTAAAAAGGGTGACAAATCCCTCCCATCCAATTATCGTCCCATTGCAATTACTTCTACTCTTTCTAAAGTAATGGAGAAATCAATTAACCGCCAACTCTTAAACTACCTAGAAACCTTCCGTCTGATCAACGATCGCCAGTATGGATTCCGTCAGTGTCGATCCACTGGTGATATTCTGGCTTATGTTACCGATTTATGGACTAATTCAATGGAAAGGTTCGGTGAAACACAAGTAGTTGCTCTTGACATCTCAAAGGCTTTTGATCGTGTTTGGCATAAAGGTCTTCTAAACAAGCTTCCATCTTATGGTTTGCCAACTGTTTTTAGTAATTGGTTATCCAGTTTTCTCTCTGATCGCTCACTGAGGGTGATGGTAGATGGCTCTCTGTCTTCTAACTTCTCCACTAATGCCGGTGTCCCCCAAGGTTCAGTTCTTTCCCCAACTCTTTTCCTTTTGTATATCAATGACCTTCTTCCATTGACTGGAAATCCTATCCATAGTTTTGCTGATGATAGCACATTGCATTCAACTTTCCATTTTGAGAAACCTTGTCCTGCTCAATCAGCTTCAACTTCTCGAAAATCTGCTACCAATTTCTTAAATGCCGATCTTCAGGTAATTCTCCCGTGGGGAAAAGACAACTTAGTTGATTTCAACCCTTCTAAAACTCAGTCTTGCCTTATATCTTACAAAAAGGATTCTTCTGCTCCTATGCTTATCTTTAGTGACACTCCGATTTCTAGGCAAGATGATATATCTCTTTTGGGGATTACCCTGACTTCTAATCTCTCTTGGCACAAGCACATTACAAATATTGCCTCCTCTGCTTCTAAAAAACTTGGTTTTCTCTTTCGCTCTCGGCATTACTTTTCTTCCAAACAGCTGCTCACTCTGTATAAATCGCAAATCCGCCCTGCCATGGAATATTGTTCCCACATCTGGGGTGGTGCCCCCAAATCCTCTCTCAGGCTTCTTGATTCCATTCTGAAGAGGGCAGTTAGGTTAATTAATGATTCATCTCTAACAGAGTCTCTCCACTCGCTTTCTCATAGACGTACTGTTTATGCTGCATGCCTCTTCTACAGATAGTTCCATGGGCACTGTTCTTCTGAACTGGCTTCTATAATTCCCGCTCTCTCTTTCAAAACAGTCCAAACATGTGCCGCCACCAGCCAACATCCATTTACTGTCCAACTTCAAACCCACAGAACCAACTTTTCATCTTCCTCATTTATTCATTCAACTGCCGTTTTCTGGAACAACTTTCCTTCATATGTATTTCCTGAAAATTACAATCTACAGAAGTTCAAGTCCAGTGTCAACAAATATCTTTTTTCGTCTTGTTAACCTCCAACCCAAGCACGGTACTAAGTACTATAGGTTCTAATACCTCTCGTGTTAGGGGTTCACATAAAAAAAACAAAACAAAAAAACAGTGATTGTAATTAGTGAAAATAGGAGGAATATTATCCACAGGCTATAAAAGTAAGGATATACTTTAAGTACAAATTTACACTTTATTACATTACCAATTAAAAAATTAAATGATACGTGAAAATCCGAAGAATATTTTCCATAGGTTAGCAAAATAAAAATAAATCTACACTTACATGCATAGCTTAATTAATACGTACTGTAATATGTACATACTAACTAGTTGACATTTCTGTTCACTGACATTTGTGGGTGGGGGTTAAAATTTAAAACAGTAAAAAAGATAAGCAATCAATAACAAAGAACACGGCACAAACAAATTTCAAGTAACACAATAAGTGCAAGTGAGAATGGAGTAACGAGTTACAAAGCTTAAAAAATAGGAATGAAGAGCAGATTCTGAAAATTAATTTTTTTATATGATTGAAGCACTAACAGAAAAGCCCAATAAACAGGAGCCTGCTTATTGTTTTATGGTTGTGACCTCCAGAAATCCGACCGAACCATGTGGTATGGTTGGAGACAATCGTAGGGTAATCTCGTGTACTGTGGTCTCCTGCACTGATTAAACGGCATGTTGTCCCAATTAAGCGAAGTAAACCCTATTTTCTCGATTGAGTTCTGTTCTTTAAGATTTGTCCCAAATAAACGGCTGTCCCGATTAACTGGTGGCCCAAATAACTGGAATCCATTGTATAATTATATTTCAATTTATTAAGTATAGTCAGTCCTCGTATAGCATGATAGTTGTGTTCATAGAAACTCTCGTGCAATGCAAAATCGTGCAATATAAATAACAGGCCCTATGGGAAAAATAGGCTTAGGTGCCGACCACCCAAGATTGAACACACATTTGTAACCAAATCATTACCAAACACAATAATAAAATACGTAAGTATTTTATTATGATTATTATTGTGCTAATGCTTTTGCTTCTGTCTTAAGCAAACTTGTTCTTTGTTTGATTTTCTATCCAAACAGATGAGAGCTGTTCCATCTCTTCCAATTCTTTGTCTTGATCTAATGGATTTTATTGCACTTTGAGTTGTTCCTGCTATGAAAGTTGTTTTTATTTTCTCTGCATTCTCTCTAATTCTAGGCGTTGCCTCATTTAGGCCTGTAGCATGTGCAATATCACATGTTCTTTCATTTCGCCCAAAGTGTTTCACAATTTCACATTTTTTCTTAACAGAGGCAGACTGGCCATAAGCCTTACCAGGGAAACCCTGGTAGGCCTGAGGCCAGAAGTGTGATTTTGGCCATGAATGCTAGTATGAGGCTGCTACAAATTTTCCCCGGGTAAGAATTTTGGACCCAGTCCGCTTCTGTCTATCGATATTGCTTTTCTTTTTCTCTCTGAATCTGTAGTGTCTTCATCAGGACACTTCCTTTTCACACCTTTTAAGTATTTTACTCATTTTTGGGGAATAAAGCACAATTACAAAATGAGGAGGCACACTTGATACACATAAAAAAAGCTGCATGCGTGTAGCAACTGAATAAACAACACCATAAAGGCAGAGACACACTATTAACACCTCACTAGCTCACATTTTACTAAAGCACATTTCTGGGGGTTACTACCATAAAACAATAAAAACAATTTCCAGTTGTGTTTCTTCTAGTGGAATCTGTTATAAACTGGTAGTAAACTCGATCTAATTGCATTTGCATTAATACCGACAGCTAAAATTGTGTGGGTTTTTACGTTATTATGGTGAAATGTGTTTCCCCTTCACTAATTTTAAAAACAAATACATTTTCAGAATCTTCTCTTCGTTGCTATCTTGTTGCATTCAGTTGGGCTGATTCCGCATTCGACTGTCATTTCTTGTAAACAAAAAGGCGAATCATTCATAAGTGAATTTGGTTCGTGTTATATATGACATCGTTCCCCTATTAATAAATCGTGTATGATCAAATTCGTGTAGTGTAAACATGTGTATTACGAGGACTGACTGTACTTTGTCATTACTTTTATATACAAAAAAAATTCTCTTTTGTTATCTACCCACCTACTTTATCACATGTGTAGTTAATGTGTGATATTTTATATTTTCAGTCTCTACAATTACTGCTGGACAGTTATTATGTGGGGGCCTGTTTAGTCTTGATCCATTGTCAAACTGGTTTGCAGCTGTTGCCCTTTCCCATACTTTGGTTGACAGTGTCACTCGAAAAGAGCAACTACTCAGGGTTCAATTAGCAACAAGTGTCGGTAATCCACCAGTGTCTCTAATGAAGCAGTGTTCAAGTATTTTGCATCAGGTGAATAAAATATGTTAGCAGTATACTGTATCTTTCACAGTGAATGTGAAATATATGGAATATCACTTTATTATGCACTAGAAATATTTAAAAATTGCATTGAATAACATAGATATTTTTACTGGATAACATAGATAAAAAGACATCTGTTTTCTAAGCAAAGGAGTAAATGAAAAAAAAAAAAAAAAAAAACTAATTATTGTTCACATCAGTTATAAACAGTTTCATCTTGAAGTGGAATTGTTCATTAAATCATTGAATTCTTCAATGGATATGTGTTATAGTAGCTTCACTGATGCAACAATTACTTGCTTCTAAAGTTACTAAACAATGATAAGAGTGTTGTTATATGGATGTCATTAAGGAACTCTCCCCCCACTCAGGTTGGGGGGAGAGTTCCTTAATAGATAGAGAAATATTAAAGGTAATCTGAATCTTTAGTTTACCAATTCAGTTTCATGCAGTTATTGTATGCCATCCTCTAATGTTTGAAGCATTTGGGATATGAAACATTTAAGTGGACCACTTGTGTTATCAGAACATTTAGTGTTGAAAAATAATAACATTAAGTGTGAATTTTAAAAATAAGTTTAAATGCAGTTACCATTGTGAGTAGTTATTAAAAAATATAATTGGTATGTTTTAAAGATTGCTGACATTTATTTTATTTAATTCATTCATTCTAACACTTGCATTTCTTTTTTATCAGTTGTTTTGAAATTGTAATTTGCCTTTACCTAAGTTAATTCATTTTCTTTTCATTTTGTCGATTTTCTCTTTTCATAACAAAGTATATTATTTTTAAAATTGCGGTCACAGTAAATTTTCTAAATTGTATTTTTTAGTCTAAACTAGGAATTAATTATATATGTAAGAATAACTCTGCAACATTTTCGGCTTGAAATACTGCAAGGTCTACCATGGTACATTTTGTGCATAACTAGTTTACTGTTATGTTCTGTGTAATTAATTTATGTTAATTTTATCAATAGTATTCACATATGTGTAATGTTCTTATTCAAACAACATGTCAGGAATAAAAATATTGTGGTTTCTTTCTCAGTGTTCCTAGAATTTTCATAAAGTTCATAAAATGATTATCTTTTAAAACTTTTCAAAATATTGAAAAATTGATACTAGGAGTGTGTTATAGGCCTAATGACTATGATGAATACAATGAACAACTGTACAGAGAAATAGAATGGGCCAGTAAATTAGATTGTCTCATAATGGAGGATTTTAACTTCCCAGATATTGACTGGAACTTGTGGGTTGATTACTTGCACACTAGCAAGACTTTTGTGGATTTATTGGATGATTGTTTTCTACAGCAGCATGTTCGAGAGGCAACTTGAACTAGGTGGAGTGATACTCTTGATCTAATTATCAGCTGTGATTCTTCATGCATTAAGAATCTGCAGATAACAGTACCACTAGGTGGCAGTGATCACAGTGTGCTGATGTCGGATTTACTTAAAGATGTAACTACCATCAGGGGTAAAGGGAAGGGTTTTTGCTTTTGTAAAGGTGACTATGGTGGTCTCAGGCAGTTTTTAAATTCTATACTGTGGAACCAACTAATGATGTTGCCAACAGCAAATTCTAAATAGGAAGCATTCAAGGAAGTAATCTTGGAAGCTACTGGGCTTTTTTCCTAACTAAGAAATACTGTTCAAGGTTTAGGCATAAATGGGTGTCAGGTGAACTAAAGAGACTTGTGGCAGATAAGAAAAATGCATGGGATGCATATAAATTATCAGGCGACACAGAAGCCTGTGGTAGATATAAGCTAGTCTGTAATTAAGTCACAAAGGAGATCAGGCAAGCAAAGGTAGATTATGAGAAATCCTTGGCAAAGGAGGCAAAGAAAAACAGCAAAGATTTCTTTACTTCTGTAAACTCTAGAAGGAAGGGGATGAATCATACTAGTCCACTTGATATCAATGGTTTGACTGTTGATAATCCTGCTCAGAGAGCTGACAAACTGAATGAGTATTTTGCATAGGTTAGGTTAGGTTATGTTATTCACACATGAGAAAGTCTGTAGGGAAGTGGAGGCCAGAAGCATATTAAACTCTAGCAGGGAGCTAAATGATTTTGTAATAAGTGAGAGCAAAGTGGAGGAGAAATTGTTGAAGTTGAACATAAGAAAAGCACCTGGGGTGGATGGGATCTGTCCAGTTATATTAAAGGAGGCAGCAAAGTAAGCAAGCAAACCCTTAGCTATAATTATGAGAGCATCTTTGAACTCAGGTGAGGTCCCCATGGACTAGAGATGTGCAAATGTATCCCCAGTTGACAAAGGGGCATCAAAGGGGACATGAGTAATTACAAACCTGTTAGTTTAACTTCTGTATTATGGAAAACAATGGAGTCACTGGATAAAGAAGCACTACAGGATCATCTAGACAAGACTGCAGTTATTATAGTTCAGGCACAGCATGTGTTTGTTAAGGGGAAGTCTTGTATAACAAATTTGATTTGATACTATGGTGTAGTTAAAAAGAAACTGGGTGCAAAAAATAATTTTAATATCATATACTGTACTTGGATTTTAGGAAAGCTGTTGATACTGTTGCACATGGAAGACTACTGTACAAATTAGAGCAGTATGGCATTAAAGGCAAATTGTTGCTATGGATAAAGGGATTGTTGAGTGAGAGAAGACAGAGAATGGTAATCAATGGACACTGCTCTTCATACATTAATGTTATTAGTGGACTCCCCAGGAGTCCACTAATAACATTAATTAACCATACCATAGTATCAAATCAGATTTGTTAGACAAGACTTCCCCTTAACAAACACATGCTGTGTCTGAACTATAATAACTGCAGTCGTGTGTAGATGATTCTTAATGACAGTACACTACTGCAACAGGATCTAGAAAATGGGCTTAGAGATGGCAACTGAAGTTTAACATTGACAAATGTAAAGTACTGCCTTTGGGTAGGAGTGACCCCAGATTAATGTATCAACTGTGTGGTATTACACTCATGGTAGTGGAGAATGAAAAGGACCTTGGCGGGGGGGGGTAGTGTGCAGTGTGATATGAAGTTTTCTGAGCAATGCAGACAGGCTGCAAGATTAGCTCATGGTGTCATGTCAATGATATTCAGGAATTTTGCTAGCAGGGATGTTGTTGTTATTTTGGTTTTAGGAGCATTAGCAACTAAGGTTATATTGCTCCGGGGATATGCAGTGGTTATTCTCTGACCTTTCTGCATCACGGGCTCGAACCCCGGTCTAATCAAGAAGCGTGTGCTACGCACTGCTGCTCCTGCCCACCTGGCTATGGAGGCGCCACTTGCAGGGATAAGGAGGTGATTGTTCCCCTGTATGGTTAGGGGGAATGGTCAGGCCACACCTTGAGTTCTGCATACAGGTCTGGAGGCCTCATTTTAGGAAGGATATAGAGCTGCTGGAATGAGTACAGAGAAGGGCAACAAGATTGGTAAATGTAAAGTTTTAAGCCTTAAGCCTTTCTTGTTACCAAGAAATTCTTAAGTTCTTCAAATTGCAGCATCTGGAGACTAGGCATCTGCAAGGTGATCTAATTGAAGTTTATAAACCTTGAATGGTTTGAGCAAGCTCTCAATGCTGATGGGATTCTTCTTCTTGCTCAGATTACTCACCTGAGGGGACATAAATTCAAATTGAGGAAAGACAGTTATAGAATTGATGTGTGGAAATTTTCCTTTAGCCAGCGGGTGGTTGATAGCTGGAACAAACTTCCATCTGTCGTAGTGGAGGTTGACAACTTAAATAAGCTCAAGGCGGAGCTAGATAAGCATTTGGGGTGAAATGTTTTTTTTTTTTTTTCGAATGATGCTGTATAAGCTTCCTTTCTTGCAACATATGCCTCTACTAATGCTAATATATTTTTTTACATATATATCATATTATCAATTGTTGAGTGCATTTCATATACAACATTTACTAGTGTATTATTTTCATTGCAGGGAAATAGAGTACAGACTAGGCTAGGACTATTAATGCTGATGTCTACTTGGATATCTCAGTGTAGCTTGGTAGCTGCTCATTTTCTGAGCATTCCTACTAATGTTCCTTTTGTATCCTTTGCTATCTATATTGGTAAATTTTATAGTTTCTGTTCAAAAATTTTCTAAAGAACCTCTTTTTAAAAAATATACACTTGTACTTTAAAAAATATACACATCACTATATAAAAAAAAAAAAAAAAAAAATAGGCCGACCGGGCTAGCCGGGTGGGTAAAGTGCCTGCCTGGCAACCCAAAGGTCGCGGGTTCGATTCCCGCCTCGGGCTTGGATCAAAGTACTGCAAAAACCTTGGGAGGTGCATTATGGCCACAGAAGCCTATGCGCCAACAACTACCAAAAAAAAAAAAAATAAAAAAATAAAAAAAAAGTTATGAAAATACATTGCATTTTTTTCAGAAGCAAATGGAGGGAAAAATGACTTTAACCAAACAGGAATAATGATTTTAATATTAATTTATGAAATCTTGGGGTAACTATTTTTTAGCACATGCTGCAAAATTATACTTAAAAGGTTTATTATATCCTTATCTGTTTTTATTAGCTGACATCCCAAGTAGGACTGGCTGAAGGTGATGAACATGAAGACTTGGTTCAAGGATTCTGTGCTTTCTTGTTAGGAATCTGTGTAGAGTTTAATGATGATTCTGTGCCAAGTTTTACCAGGTTGGTACATATGAGGACCTGTGTAGATTGGGGGGGGGGGGGAACTAGAATGAGCACATGGACTGATTCAAATGTGAAAAAGGGTTAAGAGTACTCTCTAACCTTGAATTATAAGGTCAACAGTTTGGATGAAAAGACTACATATACACACTTGTAAGATTGCTAATAGCATAAAAATAGATAGATAAATAAAATGTTTTCTATTGCATATTAGCTTTTTCATCCAAATTATTAGCCTTAATGTTGGATCCCTTAACTTTTTCATATTTGAATCAGCATTAGCTCATTCTAGTTTTGCTTTTATTGTACACAGCCTGTCTAAGTTTATAATAATAATAATAATAATAATAACACTATTCACCTAAAGGTATAGCAGTTTGATAATAGAGCATATATTCTAGATTTACCTGGTTTTGAATGGCAAAATTATCTAGTGGCATGATTAGAAAGGTCATGCCATTACAGATAATTTTAGTATGATCTGTCTGATCATAAATTTAGTGTTCATATTTAAATTAATTAAATATGCATGTATTTATTTTCCAATTTCTTTGTAATTCTTATTTTATTTTCCAATTTGTTTGTAATTCTTATAGTCTGGACACATGTCCTATTAATCTTATTTATTAACCCAGTGTGGTGGTGCTGCTGCACTGGATAGCTCTAAAATAATGATCAAGCATTATCTTTTAATTAATGTTTAAAAATCTGAATATTTTTCCAGCTTCCTAAATAATCAAACTTTTACTGCAGTAGCTTGTGAGTTTTTTTTTTTTTTTTATATACAGTTTTTGCAGAGTGATTAAATGCATCAGGTGCAGAGTCACTTTTTAACTATTTGTGTGAAGAGTAGCTATGGGAACTGATAGATGCTGGCATTGCTAGATGTTTGAAATTATGTGTTTGGTTATAGTTGAAGGTTACTTTACCTTTCCTTTCCCACTGATTAATTAAACATCTATGAGCTCATGCAAGTTGTTTTTGAAAGATTTGTTATCGTATTCCCATAAATTTTTGTTTTCACATAAAAAGAAAACAAAATCCAGAAGAGCTTCGATAATCTGAACTAATTGGGACTGGGGTTAGTTTGGGCTTCCAATTTGTTCAGATTTTCAAAATTATCAAAAATACAGTTCTGAAGGCTAAAAAAAAGGTTTAGTAAGTTTAGAAATAAAAACACTAAGATGTACTTACGTATTTTTATTCATAGATAACAAAACAAATGGAACTTTCAGTCATAATAATACATATATATAGACCTTTAATGCAAATAATTACTTATTTTTTGCTGCACCAATTTTGAACATTGTTTTTTGCTTCCAGATCTCTTCCCTCTTTTCAGCAAGAGTAGTTGAGTGGGACAGTATTCAGTTTGTTGCTCGTACCTAGCCCTCGTGGGTAGCACAGTTGGTAGAATCACTGTCCTCCCCACCCTGAGTGTAAAGGACCAGGTTTAAGTCCCATCAATGATGGTAGGAATTTTTATGGGCTTTTTTCACAACGTTGCTGAGTTTCTCAAGCGAGGGTAGCATGATTTTTTACCCTGAAACTTGGGTTTTTCGTCCAGCTAACAGAAAATCAACCACAGAACATACAATTTACAGACAATATACACAGAGAAATATGGCCTTAGTTGCTGATGCTCCGAGAACCCAATTACAGCAACAACAAACAGCATCTTTGAGGGACGGATTATTAGCTGTTCTCATAGTTTTTCTCTCTTTTTTTTTTTTTTTTTTTTTTTTTTTTTTTTGCACCATCATCTGAATCAAGTTTCGATGTGAACTTTTTAAATTTTTTCCTTGTTTTTAATTTCTGTTATGGTTGAATTTCCAACCTTATAAAATCTTGCTAACGAAGACCTGCTTTCACACTTTGAAAGTCTGTTTAAAATCTCAATCTTTGATTTAATTGTTAAAAATTTCTGCTTCCTTTTAAAAGAAGACCACCATAACTTCAGTAGGGTAAAATAAAACTGTAAATGTTCAGAAACTCTTCATTCCTATATTAAACTCTATCTCACTTGTGCATATCGTGTTAGTTGCAATTTCTGCATGCCATATTCTTTGTTATTGGTTGATGCTTATCTTTTTTTTTTACTGTTTTAGATTTTACAACTCAAAAAAAAAAAAAAAAAAAAAAAAAAAAAAGCCAGTGAACAGAAATATCAGATTACGAAGTGTTATGTTTAGTTAGTACTGTATGTATATTAAGTAATCTATGTATGTAAGCGTAATTTTATTTTTATTTTGCTAACCTGTGAATAGTATTCTTCTGATTTTCATGTATCATTTAATTTTGTTAATTAGTAAGGTAAAATAAAAGTATAAATTTGTGCTTTATACCTTCATTTTTATAGCCTGTGGATAATATTCCTCTGATTTTTGCTTATTACAATTGCTGTTTAATAGAATCAAAATTCAATTCACAAACGTCATCACAGTAACCAGCATCTACCACAATTATTTTATGGCACCAGCATAAAAAAAAAATAATAAATGCTGGCGGATTACTGACATTTTGAATTATTGGCATTCAGATTTTCGATGCCCTACTGTATATACAAAATAAAATGTATACAAAATATACACAACACAAAACACTATAATCACTCAAGATGGATGCTACTCTGTGGGAAGAAAGATACACATTTCAAATTTGGTGTGCTCACAATGAGTAAATTTTGAAAAAATTTGAAAATGGAAGTGAATAATAGTATCTAACATATAAAAAATGTGTTTGAAATTTTGTGCACTTAGTAGTTTTTTCAACTGGAAAATGAAATGACATAGCGTAAAAAAAACATTATGGAAATCCTCAAGTCTCAAAACTTTATTAGACATGTTGGACAGACAATTTGTGTAGTTGAGACCTGCTAATTCAATTAGCGGGTCTCGACTACACAAGTTTTCTGTCCAACGCTGGAAAATGAATGAGATTACTAATAGATTCATGTTTATATTTTGTCTACAATGTTCTTTTTTTTAATTTTCATCAGAATTAATATTGTTTGTTAATAAAAGGTGTAAATAACATCCTTATTAACAAAATGTTTCGTTAACAAAAACATTTTTTGAATATTTTATTGTTTATTAAAAAGTAAAAAGTCACACATACAATAATTATTGAAATCCATTCAGAAAAGGTGAAATTTTGATATTTTCCAAGCAGAATTCAAAAAACCTAAAACTTTTCCAGCAATTAAAAAACAAATTTGTGCATCTATCAGGTGCTGCAAGTATAGCAAATACCATCGTGTTTAACTCACCACCACTGGTGGGTTAAACACGATGCCCTTAAATTCATTAGATTCGTTAAACACGAATTTAATGTGATCGGAAGCTAAATTTGGTTTCATGTAAGACTGGCTTTATTTCAGAGGCACTCATGTAGAAAAGAATACATTGAATGTTTTATTAATCACGTTTAACATCATGCTGTCTGTTACTAGTTACTACAAAAGTCCTTTCATTTGCTAATATCAAGGTCCTTGCACATGTTGATTATCAATAGGCTCCTGTTACATTGGCAGGTTTCTTCAACAAAGGCTCTTGAACGGCAGGAGTCATGCCATGTATGATTTTGATAAGTTGTGTTGTTTGTTGACCTGTCAGATTTCTGTTCATCTTGTTCCTCTGATGCAATTATTCCGAGTCTTCCAAATTTGTTTCTTCTGATAAGCCCATCTTGCTAGGTCTCAGTTAGTTGATAGATGTTTTCCACTTTCTGCTTTCTGTAGCTGCTGTCATTACAATATTTGTTAGTCTGAATAGCCATATCTTGTAGAACTTTATGGTGTTTGTTGGGAACATGCATTCCAAAGCTTGATTGATACTGAGAATTGTTCATAGTTGAGATTTAGAATCATATCTTTTTTTTGTTTGTAACATTTATTATTTTTGCAGTTGAGGGTTTATCGCTTCTTCCCATAAGTAGCTTTGCAAGCATGTGGTTTTAAAATTGCTGATTTGAAGCTTTTATGAAATTAAGCAAAGGTTTGATTTCAGTATAATGAAGGGCTGTTCTATAGTATTTACTAATCCATAGAGCCTGTAGAGTTGTGTGCCTGATTCCAAGGACCATGTTATAGAAGCATAAAGTGGGATGGAGATGAGACACTTTTTAATATATTGAATAGTGATTCTTGAAATTTTGAACTTTTTGATTCTTTGACCTTTTAAATATTTTGAATGTAATTTTTTATTGTTATAGGTACTGTTTTTTTTTATTTTTAGAGATGATATTTGTCAGCTAATTAACAAGAGGGTTGGACTCCAGAACTTTCTAGACAAGATGGAGTTAATTAACAAGCAAGATATTTATGGTAAAGTGTGCCAAAGGCCTCAACTTAATTACACAAGTCCTAATGAAGTTCTTTTTGACTATGAATTCTGTAAACTCTTCAAGTCTTTGGAAGGTAAATATTACAGATAATGCAACTAATATGAAAATACTCATTCACTCCCACTTCAGAAAAAAATTTGGAAATGTAATGATAGAAGAACTGATTTGTAATTAAAGTTACCCTAAGTAAATTTATTTTTATTTTTGCATCTTCCTAAGCTTAAAGGAAAATGTAAAAATCTGAGTATAATATTTCATATATGTCCACTTGTAATAATATTTTTATTGATTTCACCCAGAGTAATATATGCTTCAATACAAGAGTAAATAAGTTTTATAGATGAGACAAGGCAATGGTTAAATTGTGAAAGAAAAGATCTGAAAATATTTGTACATTTATTTATTCACAGTTTCCATTACCTTCCATATATTTGTGCTGGTGTGGAAATAATGCCATTATGATATTGTAGTAATTTTATTTGATGTTGAACCTGTTAAACCACTTTGTTGTCTGCTTACTAATAGCATCCTCTTTTATATGCACTCAGGAGGTGTGTGCGGTTTGCCATTTGTTGTTCTTTTGCAGTCAAAAATTTAATCACAGCTCCCTTATAACACAACTCCAATGGATCTGCCATTTTCAATTGCAGATATCCTCTGTTAGCAGAAGAAGCAAATGAAACATCACTAGTGGTAAAAAATATAAATGTTTCATTTCTTGATGAGCACACAGCAGTTGTAGAAAAAAATTGGAAATTTGTTTTTTACAAGTAGTCAGTTATGCACACAGATTACCTTTGTAATAATTTCAGTATGGCAACTCTACCAGTTACTGATTTGATGTATTTTTTTAAAATTTTTATATAAATTTATTGATATGTATTATTTTTAATTATATTTTAGGAACAATAGTCAATGCAGTACAGCCAAAAGATCTTAATGGCCCAGAAAGCAACATGACTCCAAAACAGTGCAGTCTTTTGAAGGAATATAAGGATGTTATTAGAGAACAGGTGAATCTATAATTATGCATCTTAATCTTAATCTTAATCTTTTCATCTTAATCTTTTCATCTCCCCTGCAATAATTATTTTTTTTTTAGAAAATGATATGAATAAAATTCTCTTTTGGATCTCTTACTCAACATTTATCATAGAAAAAATTTTGTCCCATGATCCTGTTATAAAATTACTATAACACCTTGGACCACCATAGTAATGGTGTTCTTTTTAAGGTCTTTTGGTGACCAAATATATTTTTACTTGAAAGAAAGAACCACGCTACGTGAAACCGCACTGATCGAGGTATTATTAGTATGTATTTTAATGTAATGCGTTACAACAATTTGATTATATAGGTCGAGTTGCAAAAATATATAGGTGTTTGTTTACTATAAATTGATGCACACGAAGTTCTTGCAAAAAAAGAAACTAAAATGATAAAAATGAAAAATATTAGTAAGTACATTAGAAATGATTTTTATTGCAGTATGTACATACCAAAAGAATATAAGTGAAGTATGTACTGTTTTTTATTTTGAAAAATAACTGATCAGCTTAGTTTGCACAGTTTTTTTTCTTATTTTTATGTGCATACATCTCTTTATAACATTGAATATCATTTTGCAACGCCTGCCTTACTTTCATACCTCATTCGATGTTTGGATCTAGAAGAACACTCAGCGCCATTACATTTCTTCTTTCCACTCATATTTGCTTATATTTTATTCTATATATAAAAATATAAGATTATATTTTTAAAATGTTACACGAGTGTAACGTTTTTAAAAAAAATAATCTTTAATAAAAATACACATCGAAAAATATTTGTACATCTTATGCACAATCAATGACCTCATCGCTTGGAATCTAGAGTGTTTACTAATGTATGAATGCTAACAGAGGCTGTATATAATGGGAGTTTCGATAACAGTCAGAATGGCCTTGAATCCGTAATGCATTGGCCTACGTGCTGGCATTATAATACATACATACGTACATATCAAATGTATTGGTGCGTAACGCAGTTAATTTTTTTTCAATTTGTAAACCACGCTGTTCGAAACCGCGCTATGTGAGGTATTCCTGTATATACTTAAGTACACTTTCTTTGTTCAAGTTGATTCTTGCTTCTATTTTTTAATCTGTGTATTAGCCATAATCTTTATCAGGAATGGTAACTAATAATGCGGTTACTGAAAGAAATTTTTAATGCTAGTTCCTAGGTGTCAGTATAGAAAAGTACTTTTCCATGTTTTAATTTGGAAGAATTTACATGAAATTTAGAAAGAAGTATTTTGGAGCTTCTCTGAGCTCCTTTAGTTAATGAAATTAAAGCAAATGAAGCCTAATGTGAATAAAATGATACCTAGCATTAAACGAGCATTGTTTGACTGCTGCATATAGCAATATATGTATAGGAGTATATCACATATATAAACTATTTTCTGCATAGTCCTGACCTGCTGCCATTTATTAGCAGTCTATTCTGAATGCATTATTGACTAATTCTCTAAGTTACTAGTTCTTTAAGTTTGAATTTAGCTTTAAAATATTTGTATTAAGAGTCTTGCCTGCTAGGAATCCTAAAGTGGTATGGGCTCTGCCCAACAAAACAATGAGATAAGGAATGATGCATGCTGATTATGTGGGAGCTTCTTCTGGTAGATCCTCCTTGTTGGTTGAAAACTCCTTTGCTGAGCAGGTTATCATAGGACTTGTCTTAGGTCAGCTTGCTTCCTGTTGGATGGAGTTTTTTTACTGCTCAGCTCTTTTGGTTTTGAACATTCTGCTCTAGATAGTTGAAGTAGACTGTTGCAGTTCTCTGGCTGCCATTCCAGCAGACCTTTCTGGCCTACTGGCACATCCTCTAAGTTGATGAATGTAGTGAGAGACTGTTGGCAACCCCTTTTCATATTCTTCTGTTTGCTTCGGTCCCATTTCTCATTTAGATACAATGCAGGGCATTGTCTTGTTGAAAGAGTCCAGTACCTTCTTGATACACGGTCACCATGTAGGACAAAACTTAGTCCAAAACAATGCTGAGGTAGGATCTGGCAGTGAGAGTGAGCTCAATGAGGATGAGGGGACACCAGGACACACAGAGAAATATTTCCAAGCTGGAAACGATTTTTTGGATCGGCCTGCAGAGAAGGCCACCTGTTCACATGCCCATGTTGCCTGATCATCTCTAACACCTGCAGCAGGCACGGGGACATTGTTCCTGGAAATTGGATGGCTGGAAAAGTCACTTGGTCAACCCTGATGAATCAAAGTTCCAGCTCCATCATGCTGATGGATGGGTGTGTGTATTCAATGGCAAGCAAGTAAACAGCTGCAACCAGACCACAAAGTTGGATGAAAATGGGCTGGCGGTAGTGCTATCATGTTTTGGGTGTTGTTTCAATTCACGCATTTCCCACAATTCTTCAAGCGGCTTGGCTGTTACCTTAGTATTACATTTTTAAAGTAATTAAAAAATTAAAATTCTTATTTGGATAAGGGAGAGAGTCATGCTTCTCCCTGCTGGCTGTATCACATTGGTCCAGGTGGGTTTTTGTGTTGGAGCATTTCCTGTAGATTTTTCAACGATGTTGGAGTTTATACTTGGAGGATAAATTACTATTTGTGTGTTGAGGAAAAGTCTCACATGGTATTTTGTTTAGTGTATGAGATGATACCACCCCTAGCTATTCTAGCTGTGACATCCTGCTTAGTGTTCGGAACACTCATTGCCTTTTTGGGATTATCTCATGGAGTTTGCTTGTCCTCTGACTGGTGCAAAAGTGCTGAAGCTTGCCTGGGTTGGTCTGCTGTTGTTAGTCTGCTGTTTTATGACTATTTTGGAATTCCTGTGGTAGCCTGCCTGTTGAAAGGTAGGAAGCAATCAGTTTCTGTGGTCCAGAAGTGACTGGATGTGTATTAGATCATTATGGAGAAGAGTCACAATTTGGAATCGTCTAAGCAAAAAGGGCTTATTTTGCAGATATTTTTCAGGTAAATCTATTTTTCTGGATAAAAGTATTGGTTCTTAGGGTGTTAAAAATTTCATGGTGTAATTGTATTGTTGCTCTTGTATTTAAAATTGATTAGATTTGAAATATAATCATTTGTTGAATGTGTGTTATACTAGTCTTTCCTCTGCATAAGAGATAAATTACTATAAAACAGACACTTAAAATACTTAATTTAAAAAAAAAAAATGAAATGAATGTAGCAGTGTATTTTGACTCCATGTTATGTGAAGCAAGGGAGAACTTTATCTAATAAGGAAAAACAACAGACCTATAATAGTGGAGTAAGCACTTTTCCTATGCATTCCTGTGGATATTTCTGTGGGCACTGTTCTTCTATATCAGCATCTATTTTTTTACTTCTAAATCCATAAGATATGTGGTTGCCAGCCAACATCCTTTTACTGTTGATCTGAAATACTACTGAATGAATTTCTTTGTTGATCTGCATTTATTACATTTCTGTTCTCTGGAACAGTCTACTTTACATCTCTCTTGAATAGCTAAATTTTTAGAAATTCAAATATTGTGTCCATAAGGGCCTTCTACCTTCCAGTTACTCAGTGTCCATTTATGGAAGTAAACATATCATATAAACCTTTTTCAGTTTGAATTATGCTAAAAATAGAAGAACACATTTAATAACAAGTTACGTTAAACTAAAACCATAACACAAAACCAAGCTATAACATTTTAGAATTAGTAACCTTTATCATAGTCAAATTTTGTAGGCTAAGTACCGTAACTAGTGAACTATGTTTTTACCACATTTATTGTATAGCTCTCTTATAAAGAAAGGGAAATGTGTACATAGATGTAAAGATTTTAAAATGCATGTTATGCTTTTTTTATAGGATCAACAGCTAAGCTACTTAAGACAGCAACTGGAGAAATTAAAACTTGAAAAAAATGAAACAGAACTTGAAACACAAGCAATAAATAGCACAATTCAACAGCTTGGGGATCAGAATGCCTTGCTAAGGGCACAGGAAAGTAAGTCATTTTGGTAATCTCTATTTATATACATAATCATCAATGATAAAGCAACACAACAAATCTATATTACGCATATCATAATTTACTTAATTTGTGTAGAGTTGTTTGGAATTTTTTTTAATTATGAAACATATAATAAAAGATTCTTGATACAGCATTGGAAGAATCAGATGATGAGTCAACTTCAGAATGAGTAGTATTAATGTAAATTTATGAATATATGAATGAATATATTATTTATGGATATACTATTAGATTTTTCCTGCAATTTTAGCATTAATTAGCGATTCTAAGTTTTTATAGTTTGCAACACTTCGAATGATCAGCTTGTGAGGTATTTAATGTGATACTCAGTGAAATACAAGGCCGATTTCTTTTTTTAGTATTGAAATAAGAAAAATTTTATTTTACTATTTTTTTTTGTTTAAAAATACTAAAAATTACTGGTTACTGTCATTGTTCTGTTACTATTAATTTGCTATATCTTTAATTTTTTATATTTAAAGCAAAGAAAATAAAATGTTTATATTAATAGAAAAATGTTGATTAAAAAACAATAGTGAAAAACTGTTTTATTACTTTAGCATTATCATCAGGCAGTGGTAGTGGAAGTGAGAATAATAGTGGTCTTACCAGTGAATTGGACTCTACTAAACAAGAACTTGAACAATTGAAGAAAAAATATAAGGAGCTTGAACAAGAACTGCAAGGAAAAAGTTTAATGCTAGAAAAATATGTGAGTATACTTGCTTTGAAAAACATCATTCTGAATTTGTTGAAAATGATTGTCTGCCATTTCCATAATTATATATAATTACATATATAATATAAAAGTAGATAGACAAATACTGAGAGATAGTGTGTATGTAGGTGAAATTCAGCAAGAGAATGTGCAAACATCATGACCTAAGTAACAGAATGTTATGTGATAGCAGGTACCAGATATGCTAATAAAAGTGTCATGGACACTGATATTTGCTGTTGTGTTCATGCACAATAGTGTCTGGATTGTATTAAGAATGGTTCAACAACCAGAAAACATCCATTCAACATTAGTCCTGTGGTTAGAGATAGCTTGTTTATGTGAGAGGGTGATAGAAGGTTGAAAGGATTGTACAGATTTATAAATAGGTCTCAGTAGATCAAATGGCAGCACAATACAACAGTGATATGCAAAGAAGTATATTAGAATGCATAGTGCATTGTACCCCTTCATAGATGAGGTATAGCAGCAAACAGCCTCACTGGGCTCCATTCTGACAGCTAAAAACAAGCAGCTATAGGCACAGTAGCCACAGGAACACCAACACTGGTGATTTGTGGAGTAGTGAAAGAGACCACTTGATCTAACAAATCTCATTTCCAGTTGTGCCACATTTCAACATGGCAGGCTGCTGGTTGAAATGTGATGGTGAGGGAGGTGTTTTATAACACATATTAGATCCCCTGATACAGTGGATCAATGTCTGAATGCCACAGCCTACTTGAATACTGTTGCCAACAAGGTGCATCTCTTCATGCTCACAGTTTATCCATCTGGCAATGGTTACTTCCTGCAGGATGATGAACCGTGTTACATGATATGCTCATTTGGGCATGATTCCAGGATTGTGAAGAGGAATTTACCACACTCTACTGGCCCGCCCATTCACCAGGTCTTAACTCGATTGAGCATCTGTGGGATGAGTTGAAATGAGCTTTGCAGCAGAGATGCAATGTCATCCAATCTGAGGCAACTATGGGATGTGATTGAATCTGTATAGGTCAGCATCCTTGTGGAACCATTACAAGTGGGATGCTTACTATAAAGATGATAGTCCATACCCCAACGGGAGGTACTGCTTGCATGGACCAGCTTGTTTTCCTGTTTTATTACGTTGATGTACCTAATAAACTTATTTTCTCCATCGGTGTATAATTTTCCCATAATACTTATTATTTACAGTAGAACGTCGGTTATCCGGAATAATTTGAAAGGCTGATCTTTCTTCTTTTTTTTTTTTTTTTTTTATTAGCGATAGTACAGCAAGTTCCAGTTGTAGCGGTGATGTTTGAAAATTGAATTGTGATTATAATAAGAGAAAGATCAAGTTTACTACCTGTTTATAACAGATTGTACAAACAAAAAGCCCAATAAACCGAAAACTGCAAATTGTTTTTATTGTTTTATGATTTCAGATTAATTTAGCTCCAGATTCGTTAAGAATAATATTGGCCCGAAACTGTGCAATTTATTATTTTCTCAATTTTTTATGGAAAAATGTGAACGAAAAGAAAACGTGTAGTTTTAACATTGCAACAAAACACTGAAATTATTAATAGAATTAGAAAAGGTGAAAATTTAGGAAATCTCTCCAAAGAGTTTAATGTGGGGACTTTAATTTACGACATCAAGAAAAATTCCAATGCTATAACAGAATTTGTATCGATTATGGATAGTGAAGGCAGATCTAGCAGGAAAAAGACTGTTGAAACCTGAAAATGCCGCTTTAGAGAGTGCACTCACTCTACTTTTTTTTGTTTTCTTCAGAGTGAAGTTTAGGTGAACCAGTGTCTGGCCCAATGTTGTGTGAAAAAGCATTGGATTTTAATCGAAAATTAAGAAGTAATGAAGATTTTAAGGCAAGCACAGGTTGGCTGAAAAACTTTAAACTGAGACATGGTATAGTTGAACTAGATATTCAAGGTGAGAAACTTTCTGCAGACGAATTGGCAGTGGTGACCTTTAAAAGTAAGTTTGCTTCAGTTGATAAGATGGGCTTATTATGGAAAGCATTACTAAGAAAAGTCCTAGCCACTAAAAGAAATGCCTGTACCAAGTTTTAAGATGAGAAAAGAGCGAGTTACAATTGCTATGTGTGAAAATGCCACTGGGATGCACAAATTGTCCGTGCTCGTTATCATGGAAAAGATTTAAAAATCTTTCTAATTTTCCTGTTTTGTATAAAAATCATAAAAATGCCTGGATGGATGTTTGTTTTCCGAGACTGGTTTATAATTTATTTTTTATTTAATTAATCTTATTTAATTTAATCATAACATAAGATTAAATTTATTTAATCTTACCAGAAAAATTATCTAGAAAATTCTGGTTTGATTATCCGGAAAATTTAGCTATCCGGAAGAGGTCTGACATCAATTATTTTGGATAACTGACGCTCTACTGTATTTGTATATTTTGCATTATACTGTATCTATCTAAATAATGTTTAAAATTAAAATAACATAGCACAGACAAAGAACAAAAATTGTTATAAATTATAATACAAATACAGCTTTTACTATAATTGGCTTGTGATGGCTTGTTGTATTACCTGGGTACCTGCCCGCCCACTGATGATGAAGCCGCATAGCTTCGAAACGATCGTCTGGGTGATGGTACCGCTGAAAATAAATAACAGTAGTCTTCTCTACTAGAGAAGCGTTATTTATTTGAAGTAATGCAATAGTAGCTATCTCATTGTGAAGGCAGCCACAATATGAGATACAATTAAAACGATGCCCTCTACGCTACATATGCAGTTCAAGTTTATGGGTTAACTATGGGTTACACCGATACTATATAGTTAATTATCAAAACCCATAAGGATTATGCCCTGTGCATTTCATTTCCAAAATACAAATACAGATAAATTAAAGTACAAACTACAATACACTTTGGGGGGGGAGTAAGAGGGGGGTACAACTGTACATCCTCATATTTGAACCACCATCTTGAAACAAGATGGGTGCCATTTTGTCAGAAAATAAAATGAAGGATATTTCAAATACTAGTGATATTAACTATTTAACAATCTGGTTTTCCCCCTAAAAAAATGCTGCAAAACTGTCATGTTTTTTTAGCCTATGTCTGTGACTCCACCCAGATAAAATTTCTGTTTACAGTCTGATGGAATCAAGGTCAAGGTGTGTTTGGTTTAATTGTGGTCTCCAGGGTTTCCCCTAATGTGTGTTGTTGTGTTGAGTGCCAGCACCCGGCAACTTCGCAGCCAGGTGGCAGGGGGGGACACTTGGTCTCCTGCCCCCTGATTTCCAACCTTGGCCATGAGAAGGCGTGCCAGAGACTACTTTTTACTAGAGACTTTTACTGGGGCTATCATGCAAGCCTGGGAGACCCAAGGTGTTTAGGGAAAGGAAGTGGAGATAAGAGAAGTGGGATTGGAAGGGAAAGTTGGATAGAAGATAAGGGGAAGAAGAAATAGACATCCCCTGAAATAGAACAGTAAAGTTTACAATAGTTTATAGAAATAGTGTATAGTGAACCATATTCTATTTATATTTAAACTCTGTTCTAAAGAATCTTTGACATATTTGATTAGAGCTGCAAAGCTAGCAACCAAACACTATCAAAAGAAAATTATAACTGCCATATACACTGGTGTTCAAAGAAAGTGCATCACCTCTTAAAATTGTAATTGGCTTCCGAATAGCATAAGTATATAACAATATTTCATACAGATTGCATCAGATAAGATTGACATGCGTAGATGATGATGCAATATTGCATCAGCTATTACTTCCAGCTATATAAGTACGTTCTGCAAGAGTTGCACTCATTCCTTGCTTGTGTCAGGATGGTGAGTTACGTGCAGTTGATGCCACGAAGAAAGAGTGCTATTATTGCTTTACATGAACCACCATCTCGAAACAAGGAAGGATGTTCTTCCCATCATATTGTTTATAGAGTGTCTTGTAATCAGTCAACAGTGAGTATGATTTCTTTCCTTAACTCAAGAATACTGGTTCTGCTGATAGTAAAAAAGGAACAGGATGCAAACAAGTCTCTATGCCAAACAGGACCGCGTTTTGAAGCGCTTATTCCTTAAAACCGTAAAGCTTCTTCATCTGAGCTGAAAAGAAAATGGGAAGAACATACAGGAGTAGTAGCAAGTGCAGTAACAGTCAGAAGATGTCTCTTCAAAAATGGACTTGTAGCCCATCATCCTAAGAAAAAGCCCCTCTTCACACAAAAAATGAAAAAGGCCTGATTAATTTGGTGTAAGGAGCATGTCAAATGGACCCCAAGCAGTGGAAGACAGTTATTTTCTCGGATGAGAAGAAAATCAACCTGCATGGCTCTGATGGGAGACAAACGATTCGCCGTAGACATGGTGAAGAGTACCATCCAGACTGTATGGTGTCTACAGTGAAATTCCCTACCAGCCAAATGATATGGGGATGCATTTCGTATCGCAGAGTAGGTAACCTGCAGTTTATTAAAGGTTCCGTAAATGCCAATGGTTACCTGGCTATATTGGAAGGCAAATTGCTGTCAATCATTAGAGACCATTTCAACCCGCCAAGTAACTGCATCTTTTAGGACAACTCTGCTCCTTGTCATCGGGCAAAAAGTGTAAGTAGGCACTTCTGTAGTTACTTGAGCTTTTACCGAAGCATTAGAGGTTTGACAGTAATATGTTTACATTTGTTACAGGTGAAAAAATGGTTGGAAGAATGGTCCATTACTTAGCTGGCCAGGAAACTGCTTGGATTTGAATCCTATAGTGAACTGTTGGCATCGTGTGGAATCTGCAGTTGACAGAAAGAAACCAAAGACCCTTTGTGAACTTCAGGAAACCATAATTCATGTTTGGAACTATGAACTATCAGTTGATTATCTTCAGAAATTGATCTTGTCAATGCTTTGACGGTGTGCTGCTGTCATCAGGGTCAGAGGCAGTTCAACTAAATATTAGTTTGCACTTGGTGAACTTTTCATATTGTTTTCCATTTAAAATGATAAACTGAAGCAAATTGAGAGCTTCTGATAATATTTCAGCCAATTGTCATGTTTACCAAAACTGTTGTATAAAGATTGCAAATGCTCATTTTGGAATATTTTGTGAGCACCTGTCAAATATTAGTAGTAGTAGTAGTGGCATGTGATGCAAGAAAGCAAGTGTATGAGCTTATACAGCATCAGCCAAAAAAAAAATTTCATAAAACCATTCCCTCTAAATGTTTGTCCAGTTCCTCCTTAAATTTATTTAACCTATAAACTTCCACGACGACAGATGGAAGTTTGTTCCTGCAATTAAACTCCTGCTGGCTAAAGGCAAATTTCTGCACATCTATTCTACATCTGTCTTTTCTTAATTTGAATTTATGCCCCCTTAAGTTCGTAATCTGAACAAGTGGAAGAATCCCATCAGAATTCATCGTGCTCAACCCATTCAAGGCCTTATACACTTCAATCAGATCAGATCACTGTGCAGGTGCCTAGTCTCCTGCCACTGCAATTTGCAGAACTTAAGCCTCTCTTGGTAAGAGGATCCCTTCATTCCCCTCACCAAAAATCTTGTTGCCGTTCTCTGCACATGTCCAAGCAAATCTACATCCTTCCTAAAATGAGGCCTCCAGAACTATACGCAGTACTCAAGGTGTGGCCTGACCATTGCCTTATACAGAGGGACAATCACCTCCTTTTCCCTGCTAGCAAAATTCCTATATATCATTGACAAAACCCCAATGACAGCCTGTCTGCATTGTTCAGAAAACTTCATATCTGACTGCACAATTACTACCAGGTCTTTTTCATTTTCTACCACCTTAAGTGTAGTACCACACAGTTGGTACATTTCTCTGGGGTTACTTCTACCCATATGCAGTACTTTGCATTTGTCAAGGTTAAACTTCAGTTGCCACTTCTCAGCCCATCTGCGCAAGTTTTCTAGATCCTGTTGCAGTAGCACACTGCCATTACTGTCATTAACAACCCTGCCAACCTTTGTATCATCTGCAAACTTCGACATTAGGCCTGATATACCTTCATCAATATCATTGATAAATATACAAAACAACAGTGGGCCTAACACCAAACCCTGGGGCTCCACTAATAACATTAGTCCATGAAGAGCAGCACCCATTGATTACCACCCTCTGTCTTCTCCCACTTAACCACCCTTTTATCCATTCTAGCAACTTGCCCTTAATACCATTCTGCTCCAATTTGTACAGTAGTCTTCCATGTGCAACAGTGTCAAAAGCTTTCCTGAAATCCAAGTATATGATATCAAAATTATTTTTTGCATCCAGTTCCTTTGTAACCACATTATAGTATCCAATCAGATTTTTCAGACAAGGCTTTCCCTTAACAAACCCACGCTGCATCTGAATTATTACTGCAGTCACAGTCTTGTCTAGATGAACCTGCAATGCATCTTTAAAAAGTGATTCCTTTATTTTCCCCAGAACAGAAGTTTAACTAATTTGTCTGTGATTACTTGTGTCACCCTTAGATTCCCCCCTTTATGAATTGGGGATACATTTGCACATCTCCAGTCCATGGGGACTACCCTTGAATCAAGGATGCTCTCATAATTGTGGCTAAGGGTTTGCTTACTTCCTTTGCTATCTTCTTTAATATAACTGGATAGATCTCATCCACCATGGATGCCTTTCTTATGTTTAACTTCAACAATTTCTCCTCCACTTTGCTCTCACTTATTACAAAATCATTAAGCACTCTGTTACAGTTTGATAAACTCCCAGCATTCTCCTCTCTTATTAACTCCTCGTGAATGTAGATGCAAAATACTGATTCAGATTGTCAGTTACCTGAGCAGGATCATCAACAGTCAAACCATCGGTATCAAGTGGACTAACCTGATTCATCCTCTTCCTTCTAGAGTTTATATAAGTAAAGAAGTCCTTGCAGTTTTTCTAACATCCTTTGCCAAAGATTCTTGTAATCTGCCTTTGATCACAGACTGGCTTATATCTATCATAGGCTTTTATGTTGCCTGATAATTTATATGCATCCCATGCATTTTTCTTCTCTGCCACAAATTTCATTAGTTCATCTGACATCCATTTAGGCCTAAACCTTGAACAGTATTTCTTAATCAGTATGAAAAGCCTAGTAGCTTCCACAATTACTTTCTTGAATGCTTCCCATTTAGAATTTGCTGTTGGTAATGTCATAAGTTGGTCCCACTGTATACAATTTAAAAATTGTCTGTGATCACTGTAGTTATGTGCCATCTTTAAACAAAATGACCGCCATTCAATATAAGCACTACCTGTTTAGAACTCATGTTTGTTTTGTCAGATCCCAGCCAAAATTACAGTATGGGGGGGGTAATAAGAAAGGAGTACAGCTATCAAGTATATTCTCACTGTTTAAAACCACCATCTTGAAACAAGATGGATGCCAATAGAATTAGAGGGAATTAGTTTGAAAGTCTTCTGCTTAGAACCCAATTGAAACAAAATTTACAGGTCTTAATGGGAGCGTATGGAGTATATCAGGTGAGTAGGTTATGAGAGCACAAATTGTGGCAGTGTTTTTATTTTGATCTGCCTGCTTGAAACAAGGTGGTCATTAGTTATTAGAACTCATGTTTGTAGTTCATTTCAGACCAAATTTGCAATATTTGTTACACATCCAATGATGTTAAAGTAACTGGAATAACTATTTTCAGAAGAAAAGCTCAGACATTTTAATTTTTTTATTATATTTCATAGTAATCAAATGACAAAAGCAAACATACTGATACCAGTAAAGAAATCTTCCTATATGCATTCCTGTGAAAAATTAGCATTAGGAGAGGTATATGATGCAAGAAAGCAAGCTTATACAGCATAAACCAAAAAAAAAAAAAAAAAAACCCTTCCCATTTCACCCATCCATTCACTCCAAAAGTTTGCCTAGTTCTGCCTTGAATTTATTTAAGCTGTCAACTTCCACAATGACAGATGGAAGTTTGTTCCAGCAATCAACCACCTGCTAGCTAAAGGCAAATTTCTGCACATCTATTCTACAACTGTCTTTCCTCAATTTGAATTTATGCCCACTCAGGTGCATAATCTGAGCAAGAATAAGCACAGGCAGCTATTACTGCATGATGAAATAGAGTATCCAAATTATGATTATAGGAAAAAACACCATTGGACACTTGGATGGGTAGAATTAAAAATAGTTAAGAAAGAAAGTATTTGGGGGGGGGTATGATACAGGCAGACATTAAAAATGTCTCCCTGTAAGGCTTGTTGTCTTGATGATTTATCATTTAATTGTTAGTTGCATTCAATTGTTGAGATGTGAAGGTTATAATTCCACTCTATAAGGCAATTGTGAGACCACATTTGGAGTACTTTGTTTAGGTATGGAAGCTACACCTCAAAAAAAGACATTGAGTTTTGTGAAAAAGTCCAAAGATGAAGACAGGCATTGCATCTGTTAAGTTTGGTTAAAGATATCCATATAAGGAGAGCTTGGTAACTAGGTACTTTAGAAGAAATCTCATTAAAGTTTTTGAGGTGTGCTGAGGTGTGTGTTGTTCATGCTGTTGAGGGACTCTAAAACCAGGAGGCATAATTTCGAACTAAGGGTCATAGCCTGGATTGTATGAAGTTTTTCTTTATCAAGCATGTTGTTTATTGGAATAAGTTGTCTCCATGAGTAATCGAGGCTAACAGTTTAAGGAAGTTCATTGGCCTATGAAAAACACTCTGTGCCCCCTTTCTGTAAGGGGGATGCATAGGGGGTTTTTTTTGCTGGTGCACAAAAGTCTCTGGCTTCCCTACATTTATGGCCAATACTTTTAAATATATTGGTAGATTGTTTTAAACCAATACAATTGAATTTTACCTCACACATATTTTCTTTACATTTTATTAGTCCGTTGTGTGATTTGGAGATATTTCTTTTTTTTGTTTTCTGATGTTAAACCAATAGCGCAGCTAGATTACAAACTCTTTGAAGCTTTTTACCAAAAAGTCCAAAAATCTATTAAAATTCTAGTCTCTATTACACATTAAATTGCAGTTTTGGGTTAAAGTTTAAGAATTTAGATATTAGATTCAGAGTTGTAAAGTGAACTAGGTTTCCATTTGTTAGCTGCATTTATTGCAAATATAGTTTAAGTTCAAAAGCCTTCAAATATATTTACCATCTTCATTAATAAATTTTGGCACTGATTTATTTTTAATCTTTATGAATAACTGCACTTCTTTTAAGTGATATCGGTTTCAATGCTCTTTATCTGCTTAGCCATCATACTTCTGAGTGATGAAATATATCTGCATAGGTCTCCCCTCCATCAATATCTTTTAAAATATCCTGAAACTATCCATTGTTCAGAGCTCTAGATCATAGGAAATTGACTACTTACAACACAACACTTTTCACCATATGATTCATCTTTGTTGCTTTATCACAGAAACTTTGCTGGTATCTGATGCATTAGCACATTACTAAGCTCATATGTGACATACATTGTTTGATCTCTTCAACAAATAAAGTGGTTTATTTGTTTTTCTTCCCTACCCAAATAGAAAGCTTTGTCTGTTTGTGATTTGCTGTAATTTATTGAGGCTGCTTTCAGTTTGGCAATAACTCACATAAGCAGCATGAACAAATCCATTCATACTAGTTGCTGTTACTCTTCAGTAATATGAAAGTCCAGTTGAACACCTAGGCATAATTATTAATTATACTCTATTCACATTTATCATTGTGTATACTGACATCTCTTAGTGAGTCAAATCAAATCAAAGCTTAATCAAAGTAGATTTAAAGTTATTGCATATACATATGTTTTTAAATGTTCATGTTTGCCACAATAAGCGACGTACAAGTTGTTATTATTGATCTGTTTTTTTATGAAAACTGTTGTACCTTATTATGTGTTCATTGTCCTGATAAAATAAATCTTATGGGCTATGGATATTAGGTTATATATCTCTGCTTTGAAGTCTTAACATTGGTCAAAATTAATTACTAATATAATTTTGAGGAACATTAGTTTTGTAATATTGTGCTGCATAATAATACTGGTTTATCTCTTTCAATTAGCAAGATCAACGAATAAAACAAACTACTGCCCAGAAGGAGAGTAATGATAGACTAGATACAATTAAATTACAACATAAAACAATAGAAGAGCTGAAAAAAACAGTAAGCAGGTTAGAAGAGGAGATACAAAGCTTGAAAACTAAGAACAATCAGCAAAAGGTATGTAAAGGATTTTTTTATTGTCAAGTAATCTTTATTAATTAACTATTATTATTATTATTATTATTATTATTATAGCAAGTAATATATTTTTACACTAGATATTATTATTAAATCCAGCTGAGTAGGTTTCTTTTGTCAGTAATATTTTTTAAATTATAGCAGGTCACTACATATTTTATTCTTTTAAAATATAAAGAGTATAAACACATTTCTTTCAAATTGCTTGATTTGGTTTAGAAGGTTTTTATAGTTAAGTCTTAAAGTACTGTCTGTTTTCTCATAATTAATTTATCCAGTACTCACCTCTTGATTCTTATTTATAACTTTTTGAAGTTCATAAGAAGGTAAAAGTGAAAGGTCTAAAATTATATTAATAATTAAAATTATGCTCAGAGGAAGAAGTGTACCTCTTTTTTTCCCCTGGTTGTCATTCATAAATCACTGTGTAAACAAGAAGAATTAAAACCATTGGGTTTAGAAGCCAAGAGTCTAAGCAAAGAACTTTTGGTATATTCATGATCAGTTGGCTAAGTAGTTCAGTGTGAAGGTAAGATTTATATAGAATTCTATATAGTAATTCTAGCTCTCTTGATGTGTCATGTTTAAACAGGTGGGAATTTAAAATGCGTGAGGCTCCATATTGTTGAAAGACCAGCCGGTAGTCTCATGTTTAATGGTTCCAGTGATGTATTATGCCAAAACCATTCTAAATAACAAATATTAAACAAAACAAAATAAACTATAAAATACTTGATTAACATCACGAGATAAGACTCGGTTGCGATTTTAAGCTTTCCGAGAAATATGTAGCTATCTGCTCAGAAGTTGAACAAACAAAATATTTTAAAATCAACATGATTTGTAAACTCCTGTTAGATTGAAAAAAAGATAGGTAAAACATGTAATTATTTACCTTTAGAGAGGGAAATTTTTAATGTTTTATTTTTTTATAATTTCATAAATTTAAAAAATTTTAAAACATACCACAAAATCTTTTTCTGTGTACTACTGGTTGAGAAACACTGACCTTGAGAATGCTGCATGGTGGGATGGGGTAACCAATGGGAGAAGAGGGATGTGGGTCACATGGTACAGTGGGCAGGGAAATTACGTCACTACAAATGCAAAAATAAATAAATACATAGTCCATTTCCTGATTAGATATCAATCAGTGCATTTTGACAGGTGTGGCTTTTATGTAGAAAAGATTTGACTTACTCTATCATACCTCTACATTTTACATAGAAAAGCCACTTACTTGCCAACCCCCCATAAATGGGGGTTGGTGAGCAAAGTGAGCAGGGGGCAAAGCTCCATAGTTTTTATTAAAACTAGTATATTGTTTGTTAAAATATTTAGATTTTAACTTCTGTACGTACCCAGTTACCATTACTTGGATATGATTTCTAGGATCTTAATGAAGAAGCAGACAGGATTCTAGTGGAAAAGCAAAAAATACAAGATGAGCTAGAGACAATACGGCAAGAACAAGATGACCTTTTAATACTTTTAACAGAGCAGGATAATAAAATGTCATTATACAAGAAAAAACTACAGGAATTGGGAGTTAAGGTAAGGTGTGATGATTAAATGCTTAATATAATTGTTAAAAAACATCAAATCTCAAATACAGTGAAATCTTGATTTAAGGTTTTCCTACATTTATATACATTTAGAATTTTACATATGAAACTCTAGTTAGCATATGCAACTTTTACTGTAATTTATTTATTGTGTGGTCATATGGGTCATCAGTAGTAACACCTGATTCAATTTTGTGGAAATATTGTAATTTTGGCTATTATTTTATGAACATCTTCTCTTTTGGCCACTTAAAGGACAGAAGAATAGATGCTCTTTATGATATTACATGCTTAACGTTGTGATGTATGCAGTATAAATAAGTTTCAAAATATCTCAATCCTTCATACTTTAATACTATTTGTAAAATATAGAGATTAACTCATACCTTTTTTATAGGAATTTCTTCGGCCTGACACTCACATCAAATTAATCCAATTAATACATTATATAAAACAAAATTTAGGACACAATATTATGGTTTAAAATTGTTAACATGCAGGGATTTCTTAAAAATAATCCTGTATTCAATTTCCATAATCTACTCACTGCCAAAAGGAAGAGCAAAGCGAAACCAATGCACATCAACCCACTAAAAACTAAACCACCCAGCAATAATGGACTGGAAATTGAAGACAATTGTCGAATTTACTAAAATATTATAGACTAAACTTCTTAATAAGGGACAAAGTTATTTTGGGGTGGTCCGTGCTCACAAGAAGTAAAGTGACACTTAACAGTCTCCACTCTCTTTTATACTAATAATAAGATTCAATTTAGCGTACCACGACGAGATTATTTTTATTAACCAATGCAAATAATGTTTTTTACACATGCGCATAAAGGTCCATGAGTCGTAAATCGTGTATGGTCTACGTACATTTATAGTGTTAGGGTTTAACTTCATTTCAAGTGTTTTGGCTATTAGGAGTTTTGTATATTCATATTGTGTATTAATTACTCTTGCCTCATTAAAAAGAAACATATGATTCTCATGAACAGGGTATATACATTAGGTACAATTGAGAATATTCAGCGACATGTGAAACAAAAATCAGAATCGGTTTCATTTAATAATAAAAACATTACACAAAAATATTTTATTAAATAAACAATTCGCTAGTATTTTTAAAAACACGGAATTTAAAATTGTTGTGCAACCCATAAGTAAACTCCACACCATATTGAAGTTAATATGGAACGTACCAACATAGTCTATAACATTGCGTGTGGGGAATGTAACTCTTTTTATATTGGTTCTACCCAAAATTACCTTTTATTGTGAATACAACACCAGGCATCCATGAGAACCATATGTTTCT
Source organism: Mastigoproctus giganteus (assembly GCF_048544385.1). Lineage (NCBI taxonomy): Eukaryota > Metazoa > Arthropoda > Arachnida > Uropygi > Thelyphonidae > Mastigoproctus > Mastigoproctus giganteus. The sequence goes on along the minus strand of NC_143581.1, from coordinate 201,653,129 downwards.
TTTTAATGTGGCAAGAGTAATTAATACACAATATGAATATACAAAACTCCTAATAGCCAAAACACTTGAAATGAAGTTAAACCCTAACACTATAAATGTACGTAGACCATACACGATTTCGGACTTATAGACCTTTACGTGCATGTGTAAATAACATTATTTGCATTGGTTAATAAAAATAATCTCATTGCGGTACGCTAAATTGAATCTTATTATTAGTATAAAAGAGAGTGGAGATTGTTAAGTGTCACTTTACTTCTTGTGAGCACGGACTATCCAGAAATAACTTTGTCCTTTATTAAGAAGTTTAGTCTATAATATTTTAGTAAATTTGACAATTGTCTTCAATTTCCAGTATATTATTGCTGGGTGGTTTAGTTTTTAGTGGGTTGATGTGCATCGGCTTTACTTTGCTCTTCCTTTTGGCAGTGAGTAGATTATGGAAATTGAATACAGGATTATTTTTAAGAAACCCCTATATATTAACAATTTTAAACCATAATATTGTGTCATAAATTTAGTTTTATATAATATATTAATTGGATTAATTTGATGTGAGCATCGGGCCGAAGAACTTCCTATAAAAAGGTATGAGTTAATCTCTATATTTTACAAATAGTATAAATAAGTAGATAGTTATTTCAAGTTTGTTTTAAATTTAAAGCTTTCCTTAAATTTAAGATATAAAAAACTTTTCCCTCATAACATTAAATAGGAATTTTTCTGCTAAAGAAATCATTGAGGAATTGGATAAGCTGCAGTCCTTTGTTTTGCAAGATGTGATAACTTACAGATGAGTGAGTGATAAAAATTTATTTAAAAAACAACAGTCAGAAAAACATTTGTGAAAACATAAAATAAAAATATAATTTTGAAAGGTGATAGCTCCAATTTTTTTTTTTTTTCTGCAGACTGAATTGACTTAATTGAATTGCTTCTATATCAAGGATGGTGAACCATTGGCACACAGTCACCCATGAATAGTTTATATAATAAAAAAATATTTTTTTTTTATTTGAAGATAAAATAGTTTTACATTTGTTGTTTGCTTTATCAACCACATCTGTAAGTGAAAACCATAAGTGTAACTAATCGCAGAATTAATTACACTTATGGTAATCCTTCTGGTACAATGCATAGTGCCTCCATGCAATCAAAATAACAGCATGGGTGAAGGATCAAAAATCAGTTTTCATTTTTAAAATTTTGTGGGAATTATTAAACTATGGCATGTTAAAAGGCACATTCATTTAACTGAATAAAATTCAATTGATATTAGTGTTTCAGATCCACTCCAGGCTTCTGGTCTCAAGACAAGCTATTGTACCATAGAGGTGACTAGAGTCTTCCTAGACAGGTTCTAAATTTGTCAGTGTACAGCCTGTTTCTTCTCTCATTTTATAACCTGTCTCAGTGGTTGGCGTTTAGATGTGTCAGCAACTTAGGATATGTTGCACCAGCATGTCTCAGCAGAGTCCAGAACAAGAATGAAATTCCAAAGTGGATGCGTGAAACATTGACATCAATTGCAATCTCTGTAACCGTGTAATCTTCTTGTTTATATACTTAATTAAATGTATCTTTGTGTATAAAATTCTCTTTTCCATCTCTGGGTGTTGATAAAGAAAAAAATACAGGTGTTGAAAGTATGCCACAGTGATACTGTTCATGTTCACTTCTGTCGCTTGCCACAGTTTTTGCGAGTTGGAGGATTAGAGATCACTACTCTGAAGAGCTTATTCCACCTCATTCCACAGGTGCTCAGTTGTATTAAGGTCTGATAAGGCCATAGTAGGCTGGATTCACTCACGTTCTTGAAACCATTTCTGCATAAGTCTACCTTATCTTGTTGGAAGAACCCATTTACAGGTGGATGCATTGCAGCCATGAATGGATGTGCCTGGTTGGATACAATTTCCAGATAGCCTGTAGCATCCAAATGTGTTCCCTGCGTCATTGCATTGCCACCAAGCAGGATGGATCAATGAAGTTTGACATACTTTTCATGATAAGGGGAAGTCTTCCCCTTGTCATGAAAAGCAGGAACCAGGATTCATCAGACCAAGCAACATTTTTCCAATCATCCAATGTTGGTGTTCCTGAGTCCATGTTAACTGTACTTTCTTGTTTTTGCTGACAGGAATGGATCCATTCGTTTTGGGACTCTGATACCCCATTTGTGACAAGGTATGATGTGTAGACTTTCTGTCACTCTGTACAAGTCTTGTCAGCATCTGTTGGCCTCTCATATCAACAAACTGTTTCCTACTGCAGGATTACTGTCGGCTGGATGTTATTTGGTTATTGAACAAAACTCAATATATCCAAGACACAGTGATACTTTATATCCCAACATGATGCTCACATTAGCCTGTCTGCAGCTGATTACTATATCATTTTCAAAGTTATATAAATCTTTCATCTTGCCCATTCTACACACATGGCATCCCTATATATCTGCCCACATTCTTTATATCACTTGGTACAAGCATGACGGTGGGAAAATGAAATTGTTAATATCCCCACCTGTGAAATAATGATAAAGATTTATATAAAATATGTGATTAAGGTAACACTGGAAAATAACTGTAATATGTACTTTAATCAGTTCACTGGATGTACTTGTCATGACTGTTTGTCATGTCTAGTGTATGAAACAAGTACACTGATGAGCCAAAACATTATGACCAGCGAGTTGTTATGCAAATCAAAGCAACTGTAGGTGAACTACGGCGTGTGCGCGGGTTGGGACATGGTAAAAAAAACACCCGATACTGAGCGTTAAACAGTGTTATTCTTGTTCTTCAGATGGAAAAGGCAGTGGACTTAGGCAAGTTTAACAAAGGCCAAATTGTAATGGCCAGACGACTGGGTTAGAGCATATCCGAAATGGTACGGCTGGTGGGATGCTCATGGTCAGCCGTATTTAGTACCTACTGAAAGTGGTCCGAGGAGGGGCAACCCACAAACTGCCGGCAAGGTGTTGGATGACCACGGCTCATTGATGCTCGGGGTAAGAGAAGGCTCTCACGGATGGTACAGGCAACAGAAGCGTGACTGAGGTGCATCTATCCGATAATTGGAATGCTGGTGACAAGAGTAATTCTGTCACAACACACATTACATCAAACCCTGCTGAAAATGGGGCTGCATAGCTGCAGGCTGCTCTGAGTACCCATGCTACCCACGGTTCACCGGCGACAGCGCCTACAATGGACACACGAGCATCAAAACTGGACCTTGAGTGATTGGACAAAGGTCGTCTGGTCTGATGAATCACATTTCCTGTTGCACCATGTGGACGGCCAGGTACATGTGCATCATTTGCCTGGGGAAGTGATGGCGCCTGGATGCACCGTGGAACGAAAACAAGCCGGTGGCTGTGGTGTCATGCTTTGGGCGATGTTCTGCTGGGATACCCTGGGTCTCGTCATTCATGTGCTGGGCACTCTGATGTCTATCACCTACCTAAACATCATTGCTGACCAGGTACACCCTTTCATGGCAACTGTCCTCCCCTCTGGCAGTGCCATCTTTCAGCAGGATAATGTGCCATGCTACACTGCCCGGATTGTTCAAGACTGGTTTGCGGAACATGAGGAGGACTTTCGGGTATCGTCCTGGCCTCCAAATTCTCCAGACATCAATCCCATTGAGCATCTGTGGTTTGTGTTCTAACAGCAATTCTGATCTACAGCATCTCAACCACGGCCCTTACAGGAGTTAAAGGATCTGATGGTTACATGTTGGTACCAGATACCACAAGACACATTTAGAAATCTTGTAGCATCCATGCCTCGCAGGGTACGAGCTGTTTTGGCTGCATGTGGAGGACCATCATCATATTAGGTAGGTGGTCATAATGTTTTGGCTCATCAGTGTATATTCATTATGGGGCTTACCTTACTTTTCCCGATAGGTATGACAAAATCATTTACCATGAAATTTATCTGAGTGCGAGTTCCTTTTATGAATATCATACTTTTTGAAAATATTTCCCAGTCAACTCATTAAATATCAGTATTTCTAATTGACACTTGGGACTGTTTAACTCTGAAATTCAGATTGTGTTTATAAGAAATTACATGAAAAATTTTTGTATTTTTTTTTTTATAGATTATTGATGAAGAAGAATTTACAGTTGAAGATACTGAACCTGATGAAACAGAAAATTAATATAAATACCTCTACTAACAAAAACCATAAATCCTTAGAGACATATCTGCTAATAATTTTGGTGAAACGTCACCAATGTATAGTTAATTATCTATGCAAGCTTGTAGATTTTAAATTACATTGTAGTTGATAATGTATTTTTAATAGATGCCTTTAATTCTTAATGGAAACTAGGAAGGTATTTTGCAAAGCTGTTATAGAGAAGCATATCTGATGCTGTTAAACTGGGAGATTAATCAGCTGTGGATACATGATAATTATGTTTTATAACAAATTTTAAAAACAAAATGGCAGAAAATCTTTCCTGTCTTGATAATTCATCCTTTTGTTTATGTAGGAATTAATATGTAAAAATTAATTTTCCTTATCATACAGATGCTTTAAGAGATTATTTATTTATTTATTGCTTATTTCAAATATCATCTATTTATATTTTCATTATTAATATTGTACATTTATTGTGGACAGTTTAATTTTGTTTTTTTTTTTTTTTCCATTTTGAAAATCTTGAATTATATGAATGAGTTATTGGTATTTGGTGCCTAGTGAATCAGTATATTCTAATGATGTATATGGTATTTTTAATTTATTTTTAATGATGCAAAAATGAAAGTTTTTTAACCCTGGGAATGCAGAACAGCATACACCGGATGCCCCTTGAATCCCGTTGACATGTAATATAAATTGTGTGTGGTGTAGTTTGCCTCTTCCTGAAATGCCATGGAATATCTAGTCAGGCAATGCCAAACAAACTTTTATTATTGTCTACTTCAATGTAAACATGATATAATGAGATGACATAATTTTAATAATGAAATTTTAAAAAAATCTGTTTTCTTAATCTCATCTTCAGGATCGCTTGCTGTCTGGGCTGCAGGCAGCTACCATATTTGCACATCTGAATATAGCTCTGCTGGACCACTTTTACTCAGAATAATAATGATAATAATAATCATTATTATAATTGGTCTTCTGAGAGAGTATTACCATTGTAATTGTCACATTTTTCTGCGAAACTAATAACAGCATTACTAGGAAAATATGTTTAATGTGTTATCTTTATTATATATACACACACACGCACACATTATATATATATATATATATGAGTGTTTCTAAATTCCTCCAACAAAATTTTTGGGGCAGTTCTATGTACCAAAACAAGTAAAACATTTTGTATAAACATGTGTCTGATTTTGAATAGTTAAAATGGTTACTATAGCTGTTTGATTAATAAATGACCATGGAGTTTTCTATGGTAAAAAAATTTTAGAAATAATAAAATGATAAAAAAAAATAAATAATAAGCAGATGTATACCTAGTACAGATATAAACATTTTGCTATTTATTATTATTATTTTAGCATTTTTTATTATTGAAACAATCATAGCTCCCTAACCATCCAGAATCAAACGTGTTATACGAACTTCTTTACTTAACTTGGTGTTTAGAAGTTCTAAAATTTTGTTGGTGTTAGAATCAACCTATATGTATAATTTTGATAAACATATATGAAATTTTATTATCATGCTTTTTCTAATTTCTCTGACAGAAAAATACTGAATTTTCTGTAATGGAATATTATAGAAACTACCACTTGACTTAGATCAAGAAGATTATGGTTAAGAAAGTTGATGAAATACCTTGCATGAACAACTTTTTAATGGAAATATTAAAATAAATAAATTTGCATTATGTTTGGTGCATTTCAGATATGCAGTTTTATCTGTAGCATATCTTGTTTGCATTAATGCATATGTATATATAAAAGCAAACTAGCCGACATCACTTGCATCTTGGTTACATTCCTAGGGTTAATTTATTAGCCAATTTTATAGCAAAATGTAAGTTGCAATTTTCAATGCACTTCTGTAAATTTATCTATCCGTCCTGTTTGCACATATATCATTTATGAAACATACAAAGTAAGAATTAATATCTATTAGATGTGTGTCCATGAAAATATTATGAACGTCCATTTCTAATGTGAAGTTAAATTTCTAGTGTGAAGTTATCTTTCCATGTTATTGGAATTTTTCATGGTTCCAAAGCTAATGGAAAGGTTAAAGATATTTTTATCCATTTTTATGTTAAAATCATGATAATATATTACTGGACTCAAGTTCAAATAGCAAAGCTTAGTAAATGGTACTCATGTTAGATAATCTGCAGTTGTTACTTGAGGTAGGATGGATGAATAATTTTGGGGTTTAAGAGGTTTTGAATAATTTAGAGTTTAAATGAGTTAATTAGTAAGGATACGGAATTAAAAATGGAATTAAAATATGCTCAAGGAAGTAGAAGTGCACAACTCTGTCCCTAGTTTTCATTGAAGAATTAATTGATTAAAATATATTAAACCGGTGAAGCCAAAAGTCATAACGACTGACTTTCATTTTTTTAACATCTTCAGTTGGCAATACTAAGTGAGGAGAGAACGTGTGTTTTTAAAGAACTTCTATGTTCACGTGAACATAGAAGTTCTTTAAAAACACACAAGTAGAAGTGCATGAGTTGTGCACTTCTACTTCCTTGAGCACATTTTAATTCCGTTTTTAATTTTTAATTCCGTATCCTTACTAATTAACTCATTTAAACTCTAAATTATTCAGAACCTCTTAAACCCCAAAATTATTCATCCATCCTGCCTTAAGTAACAACTGCAGATTATCTAAGGTGAGTACTGTTTACTAAGTTTTGCTATTTGAACTTGAGTCCAATCATATCGGTACTTTAAGAAATCCTATAACTTATCTAATTATATTACTGGACATATTTTCCTTAAGCTATCAATGTTAAGCAAAAGCTGTTTTTCTGTTTTCATCCTCATTTAATCACCTTTCCAAACTGAGCAAAAATTTGCACATTATGTGCCCTTAACTCAGACTCTCTGAATTTACATCCCATTCTATATATATGTATATTTTTTTAAATTTTTTAAAAAATAATTTTTCCAATAAGAAAATTTGTATTTTTATTGCATCAAAAATAAATCACTGCTATTTGGCATTCTACCAATTACCAAAGTTATTTAATAAAGGGAGTCATCAAGACCCCAATTTTTTGTTCAATTTCACTGTAAAGTGACTACTTCCTTCCTCGAGTATAAGTGGGGAGCAAAAGTTTGACACTTCCCTATAAATGTGTGTTTAGAATGTACATAGTTTGTCTAGATAGTGAAAAAGTGTATATCTGCTCTGAAAACTGTAAATATGTTTTGAAAATATTTAGTAATAATTTTAAATGCACAAATATTGATGTACATTTATATTTTTGTTTATTTACATTACAGGCAGTAATTGTTGATACTAAGTAAATTAAATACTATATTAAATTAAACAGTAAACTTGAATTCATATTCAGAGAGAAACTATTAACCTCATTGATCTGAAATCCAAAATGTTACCACCAGAAAAGGTCTCCCCCCCCTCACATATTTTAAATTCTCAAACTTATCTCCTCATAGTATCTTGAAATTAATTGTTTTTATTCAGTGAATTTAGAACAGAGTAAGTGGGGGATATTGAAATATTCTTCAACAAAGTGTATCATAATTTTTGGTGTGTTTTCTGATAAAAAAAAAGACCACTGCAAAGGAAGGGCTAAATTTTACAATGTATTGAAATATCTTTCTCTTTTGAAAGATAAATAATCGAACTGCCTAAACTAAAGCAGTGATCTATGTTGAGTGCCAAATAAATTTGAATTATTGTTTGTTTTATTCCGGTTTTGTTATGAATTATTGTTCTTTTTTTTTCTAATATTATGAAGTTAATTTTATATATGTCAGGGTATAGTTAATCAAGTGATGTTAGGAATGTTATGCCCTAAATTTAAGCCTATTTTAATTTTCAAGTTTATACAAAATTTCCATATTATGGATAGTAGTTTTTTTTTAAATAGCCAGTTCATATTATTTTATTTTATTTTTTTACTCGTCTGTGATCATTTTAAAACTAGTGTAGTGTAAGTTTATTTGATAGTACTCTTAAGAACGAGACTGGTATTCTGACTCTTACAATTAAAGTATTTTAGATAACTTGATTTGATTTAATGAAATGCATACTAACTTTAATTTAAAGTTATTTGAAATATTCACATAAAATATGAGCTCTACCTGTTGTCTTCAATTGTATCTTTGAATTTGTAACATTTTTTTTCTGTGATAAAGCTGTCTTCCCCTCCACACTTGTTAGTGTGCTACTGTATATTGTATTTAAATGATTTTTTTTTTTAGTTTCTTCATCAATTTACAATTCAAGGCAGCTGTGATTTTGTTTCAACCAGTTGATTTCTATGAATGATTGATGGGTTTTTAACACAAGTATTTTGTTGTCACTCTCTCTCATTTAAATACTTTTTTTGAGCACACAGGTAAATTTTATCCATTTCTCAATATTAATTATACATTGCTTCAGTTTTTTAGCTATGCATTTTTTTCCACTAGTCTTATTTAAGTGCAATTACTGTTAATTTTTAAAAATAATTTAAAACATTTATAGCTTTATAAATATTTAAATAATTGCAAATCTTAGAGGGATTATTTTAAATTTTAATTACTTAGAATTCCTCAGATTCATATACTTTAACAACTATTTTTATATGTTACAAAGTTTTTTTTTCTTGTATTGTCTTGTTGATTTCAGTAAATTCTTCCAGACCTTTGCCTGACTTTTTATTTATGCTGAAATTAAATAAAATCACCCTCAAGTAATTTTAATCATTAATCAAACCTTTTTTACTGCCAGGTAAGCCAGTCACAATAGCTCAACCAGATCATGTATACTGAACACTGCCACTAGCTAGCTAAAAAGGTAATGATAAATATTAAGCAGTATAAAAGTAAAGCTTACACTAATTTATCTCAGTATTAAAGCAGATAGTGTCAACACACTCAAGACAAAAATGCATTTTTTGATTTTACCTGCACTGAAGGGATCACAAAATAAGAACTTCTGAAATGCCTTCAGCAGTGGTAGTATTGCTGAACTTGTTGTAACAGATCTTATTGTTATTTACAGACACAATCTGAAAGTTGTGTTATATCAGTCTGTTTCATGTGACTTGCTATGAACTTGCTGCTGCTGTGGCATGCAAAAAAATCTTCCACCATGATGATTGTCCATATTTCTCTCATCGCTGCCATATTCCTGATATCATTTCCCCTTGCAGTTAGCTTAGCGAATTTGATTCCACTACATGTGACAAAAGCTTCAGTTTGACTTTTGTTCAAATGGGGAGAAGTTTCTGTGGATTTTCTTTTTATTATATTTCTGAGTTGGTCTTTGGTGAGAGGATTGTATTGTTTTTCTCTTGCAGAAATTCAGGCAAATTGATCAAAGTTATATGCAATTTATAGAAAATTACTGGCTATTAATCTCTTCTTGCACAAGGAAATGAAGCTTTGTATTAGGCTTATCTACACTGCTTGGCCAGTTTATTAGGACCATGAGCTAATAGCATGTTGGACTTCTTTTGGCCCAAATCACTGCTCCTACATGATGTAGCATGAAGAAGTGTTGAAAAGTGCAATTACTGTTAATTTTTAAAAATAATTTAAAACGTTTATAGCTTTATAAATATTTAAATAATTGCAAATCATAGAGGGATTATTTTAAATTTAATTACTTGGAATTCCTCAGATTCATATACTTTAACAACTATTTTTATATGTTAAAGTTTTTTTGTTTTTTTTTCCCTTGTATTGTTTGTTTGTTTGTTATTTGGTTTTTAGGAGCATTAGCAACTAAGGCCATATTGCTCTGAGATATGCGGTGGTCATTCCCTGACCTTTCCGCATCCTCCGTATTTGGTGGTGACGGGCTCAAACCCCGGTCTAATCAAGAAGCGTGTGCTACGCACTGCTGCTCCTTCCCACCTGGCTACGGAGGCGCCCCTTGTATTGTCTTGTTGATTTCAGTAAATTCTTCCAGACCTTTGCCTGACTTTTTATTTGAGTTGAGGAATATTGGGCCACTCAAGTAACAAAACAGTCCTCAATTTCTGTAATAATGTATGCAAAGTATTATGACAACGAACAACTCTTTCCAGGGATTGAGATCCAGGGATTTGGCTTTCCAGTATAGAAGCATACGCTTCTTGCTGTAGACCGGGGTTCGAGCCCGTGCCCACCAAATACGGAGGATGCGGAAAGGTCAGAGAATGACCACCACATATCCCCAGAGCAATATGGCCTTAGTTGCTAATGCTCCTAAAAACCAAATAACAAATAACAATAACAATCCAGTATAGATGCTTGAAGTACATGACAATCAATCATTCATGTGTTTCTGAGCCTACTATTGCATACATTTGTTGCAGTAGTGGTTTTATTGTCATTTGAAAGTATATCCCTGCCTGAGGGAATCAGCATGCAACATTGCTATGTGTATGATGTTTTGATATGCTCTGCATTCACATTGCCTTCCAGTGGGATTGGAGGGGGACCAAGAGTATGCAACAAAAACATTCCCCATTCTGTTAAATCTCCAGCACCTGAAAAGTATAAATCAGGACTTATTGGACTATCACTTTCTTCCAGTTCTCCATCGTTTTTATGTGGTCCAGACATATTTTCTGCTTGGTATCAGCTCCTGTAGTGCATTACATGTTCTTGCAGTAAATGTGGAAGTTAATTGTTCTTTCATTTGCTGTTGATTATTCTTGATAATCTGCTCTGGACAGTGAGCTCATAGCCCCATCCATTAGACTGAAATGTCATTAGTCTTTGAATACTTGAGTGCATCCATCCTCTGCTGAATACACGCCAACAGTCACATCTTGAGCTGTGCATTACAGTCACATCTGTTTGGAAGTTTGTGAAATCTGTCCATTCTCGAGTGAATTGATTTGGAAACTAGTTTAGTCACAGTTTTATGGTGCTTCATTTGTTGATGAATTAAGTGACGCAGACTCATATGAACAATATAAAACCTATGACTGTTCCAATTAAATTTATTTTTCTCAAAAATGAGAAATGTTTATTTTTGGAGCAAGGAGAGCTCACACTTCCTTCAGGAAGAAAAGAATCCACATATGACATGGGCTTCAGTTTCTGCTATGTCCATATTTCTTTAATGATCCTGTCAATCGAACTACTTATGTTTACATTACAGGAATAGTTTTTGACTTGAGGTGGAATTTTTAGGGTGTTAGGATGGGGCAGCTGTTTGTTTCAATAAGACCGTAATTTCTTGACACAGTATGCATTTGAGACAAATCGATTAAACAAGGTTTGTAAGTTTTACTTTCTCTCTTTACTAGGAGCTCTGAAGGGTGGTACAACATTGATTACATTGTGGTGAATTTTTGTAAGTATGAGAAGGTGAGTTAGATGTGCAGTATGCATCCTGGCAAGAATAACTTCTTCTTGCCTGTTTATTTGGGAACTGGAATTCCAAAATAATGGTTTAAGTTTGAGTTTGTCATAACATCTATTGAGCTGTGCATGCTTACTGTACGAGTGTTCTGTAGTAAAGAAGCGGCACTGGGATGTGGATCAGATCTGTAGTTGTTGAGTTCTAGACCCCTGCACATTCATTCTCTGGAATTCGAATGTGAGCTGGAATCCAGCAAAAAAACTTTAATGCACTTCTTTAAATGAAGTGAAATTAGCTAGAATTGTATTTGTTTCACAATAAGATGAAAGGTAGATCTATTTCTTAAGGCATTAATTGCACCAAGTGAGTCAGTATAAATTATGTGATTGAGACTGGATGTATGAACTGTATTCTCTAGAATTAATGGCAAAGAGTTCAGTGATAAAGTATTGAACTCAGTCAAAAGAGATACAGAGATGGCAGTGGTGGGTGGAGAATCACTGCTGTACCCACAAATGTATCAGTTTTGACCAATCAATGGATCAGTGCAGCTTGGAGAATTTTGCATGTGGACTGCATGAAGTTGCTTTATGTTTAAGTCTGTGAAGAGCGGTTTTCCACAGCTGCAAAAGTTGTTACATAATGGAGAATAGGAGCATGGAGAGTCTACACTATTTGTTTTTTGTTTGTATTCTTTCCAGATGTATATTACAATTTTGGACTAATTCAGGTAGTCTTGAGACCAGTGGGTTTGCTGCTCTGAACATATTTCTATAATGAGTTTCCCATTTTGGATTGAAAAGTTATAGCTAAATGAGATGAGAGGGAGAACTCTGAATTTTGATTATTCAGTAATAGCATCTTCTGTTGAAGGGATAATGATGATTTGTGGGCAGCATATACAAACTACAGACAGGAGATGTTTTGAAAACACCCAGAGCCCTTGTGGGTAGTAAAGTTGGTAGAATCACTGGCTGGAAAGACATTAGTTCGAATCTTGTTGGTGACATGAGTAATTTTTGTGGGCCTTTTTTTTACACTGTGGCTGAGTTAGTTGCTCTGAGGTGAGTGTAGCGTGTTTTTTTTTTTCCTTTTGGAAATCCAGATTTTTCATCCAGAAAACAGAAAATTGACTGGAGAACATATGCAATTTACAGACTATATGTACAGTATGCCCTTAATAGCTGATGTGCCTAAAACCCTACAACAAACAAAACAAGCACCCACAGCAATTCTGAGTGCATTATATTGAATAGGATTAATCCATTTGTTTCCTTTCCCTGCCAGATTCATTCATGGAAAAACCATGATGAGAACTAATTATTGCTTGATAGAGATATAACAAGGTGATTTGATTTGATCTGCACTCTAGGTCATAGCAAATCATTTGCAGTATATTTTTCTTTAAGCTCATATACTTTAAATGCTCCAGAAAGTAAAGTTTGCTTCCAGTATTAATCCCATAAATTGTGTGCTGTTAGCAAGATGTATTCTTGACTGGCTAGCAGTACAATAGTTCAGGGTCAAGATACATTTTGCACTTCATACAAAAATGTATAGCAATATATATTTTTTTGTTCTGAAAGTCTGTACCCATTGTGATTCAGCCACAGAACTAGATTATTCAATTTTATATCTAGCTATCATCCTATAGAGCACATATTCTTGGAATGGCATGAAACAGTAAGGTCATCTGCATATAGATGTGTCAACAGTATTCAGGATATTGTTTATTATGCTATTAATTGCAAAAAGGCTGGTACCGAGTACAGAGCACTGTAGCACTCCTTCCTCCAGAAGGAATACTGTGATAGCGTGTTTTTGTAGCCAACCTGAAATATTGTGTGTTTAAGATATAAAGTTCTGAATAAAGATTGGTAGGTTTTCCTGTACTTTTGAGGGTATACAGGTCACATAGGATGTCATAATTCCAAGTACTGTCAGATGCTTTTTCTGTATCCATACATACCATTACTGAGTACTCATTTCTTATGAATGCATTGTGAATATTGGATTCTGCTTTTACCATCAGAGAATCTATTTTTGCAAAAGCCATATTGATTCATATTAAGTTCTGAGATTCTAGGTACATGTCATGTATATCATCTTTTCCAGGATTTTACCAATGTAACTAATAAGGGAGATTGGATAGTAGTTCTTTGGATTTGAGTGATCTTTCCCAGGTTTTGAAAAAGCCACAATTGTTGAATGTTGCCAGATGCTAGAATAAAAATGTTCCAAGAATTAAAGAAAGTCAATATAGGATGTAGTTCCCAGGCATCTATGTGATGTACAATTAACTATTATATTCCATCAGGACACATTACATTATTGTGTGATTTAAAAATGGATTCTTTCCTCAGTTTTTTTGGAAAAGGCTAGTTATAAAGTTGTGGACAGCTTGAATTTGTGTTCTTCAGTGCAGTCTCTTGGGGAGAAGATAATTCTTGCCCATTTCAGTTACCAATTTGGGAGGATATTGGAAGACATTTGCCATTTAGCAGCCTAATATTATTCCACATTTGTTTCAGGTCAGAATCTTTAGTGGTAGTAGTAGTAGTAGTGGTGGCATGTGATGCAAGCAAGTGTATGAGCTTATGCAGCATCAGCAAAAAAAAAAAAAAAAAAAAAAAAAATGGAAGTTTGTTCCAGCAATTAACCACCCGCTGGCTAAAGGCAAATTTCCGTACATCTATTCTACATCTGTCTTTTCTTAATTTGAATTTATGCCCCCCTTAGGTTCGTAATCTGAACAAGTGGAAGGATCCCATCAGAATTCAGCGTGCTCAACCCATTCAAGGCCTTATACACCTCAATCAGATCACCGCGCAAGTGCCTAGTCTCCAGCCACTGCAATTTGCTGAACTTAAGCCTCTCTTGGTAAGAGGATCCCTTCATTCCCCTCACCAATCTTGTTGCCCTTCTCTGTACACGCTCAAGCAAATCGACATCCTTCCTAAAATGGTGGTAGAAGTATACTGAATTCAGGTGTCTCATTTGTCTTGCCTTCTGATGTGATGCACCTTTGCTTTGTTTATGGTGGCTGGGAATCTTTGAAATAGTTTTCATGCCTTGTTTTTTTTTTTTTTTTGGCTGTATTATACACCTCATTACACCAGGGGTATTACATCAACATATCTGATTGAATGATAGTGGGAAGCAGTATCGACTGCAGTTAGTTGATTTTTAATGTGTTTAGCAACATTGTCAATGTATTCTGCTTGAATATTTTTTTTTTATGAAAACCCCAAACACATGAGGTATTAGAACCTATAGTACTTAGTACCATGCTTGGATTGGAGGTTGAGAAGATGAAAGAAGATATTTGTTGACATTATTTGTTGAAGATATTTGTTGACTTGAACTTCTGTAGACTGTAATTTTCAGGAAAGACATACAAAGGAAGGTTGTTCCAGAAAAAGGCAGTTGAATAAATAAACGAGGAAGATGAAAAGTTGGTCTGTAAACTTGAAGTTTGACAGTAAATGGATGTTGGTTGGTGGCGGCACATGTTCGGACTGTTTTGAAAGAGAGACCGGGAATTCTAGAAGCCAATTCAGAAGAACAGTGCCCATGAAAGTTCTGTAGAAAAGGCATGCAGCAGAAACAGTACGTCTATGAGACAGCAAGTGGAGAGACTCTGTTAGAGAGGAGTCATTAATTAACCTAACTGCCCTCTTCTGAATGGAATCTAGAAGCCTGAGAGAGGTTTTGGGGGCACCACCCCAGATGTGGAAACAATATTCCATGGTAGGGCGGATTTGTGATTTATACAGAGTGAGCAGCTGTTTGGAAGAAAAGTAATGCTGAGAGCGAAAGAGAAAACCAAGTTTTTTAGATGCAGAGGAAGCAATTTATTAATCTAATGAAACAGAATATTTATATTCTGCTCAATCTGTCTGAAAATTTCCATTTTCTGTGACTCCATGTTTGCAGCTTGCAAATCATTGAGAAATGATTCACTGTTAAGTGGATCATTCAGTGCTAGAGTATAAGGTTGGGGAACAGATGGACAGATCAATGGCAATGTTGCAGTGGTGTGAAGATAAACCTATAGTCTGTATAGCTCCTGAATGAAGAATTTACTTGTGGAGTTAGATTTGTCTCTTCAAGTTGAGTTATAATGATTAATCAGATCATAGATGTCTTCTAAATTGCTACAAATGCTACATTTCAATTGTTTTTATTACATCTTACTTGGATTTAGCAGCGGAAGATAATCTGTTTTTAGAGGCAGTTTTTCACAATCAGGTTGTTTTTTCTTTCTTAGAAAATACAAATTGGTGTCCAGTGCCAGTGTCATCTTTTGTATGGATTTCTAATATTTCTTCTGGGTTGACTTTGTCACATATGTCCTTATGTGTATTAGGATAACTTATTTTTCCAGTGGGATCAGGTATTTTTGTTTCTACTGTCAGAAGTGGCATGGTAGCTTTTGGGATTGAGACTGGAGTGTTACTGATTTGAGCTGCTGTTGGTTGTTAGGAGACCTTGAAGCAGGCAGCAATGGCCAGGCCCAATCATCAAGTAATGTATTCAATTCAGTTTGCACATTGTCTATTGTTGTTCTAGTTTTGTTAAATTTGGTAAGATGTTTTTTTTTGCCTCCTAGTATGTCACTTTATGTTCATTTTTGTATTTTTTTTTTGTTTGCCATTTCTCATGATTTTGAATGATTTTCCTTCCAGTTTGGACATTTTACAGATTAAGCAGAACATTCAGTTTGTGCATGACCTTTGTTTGCACACACTGGACAGATAGGGATTTCTCGGCATGCTATTTGAGAATGCCCATATTTCTGACATTAGTGCCATTTATGGCACCTTAGAGGATTAGGAATGTATGGGCAGATTCAACAGTTTAAATATCTTGCTTTTACAATTGCTGGTGTTGTACTGAAGGTAATAAATAATGTTGTGTGTAGGAATCAGTATGCTATCTTTTTTAAGTAGGATTTGTTTGGCTCTTGTAGTTCTTGAACAGTTTCTCCTTCACATTCATTAGGTCTCATTCTGAGATGACATCTTTGCATCGGTTTGCACCTTAACAGGCATTCTACCAAAGGATGAAAGTTTTAAAGTCTCTGAGTTTGCAGTTTCAATCAATAGATTTCCACTTTGAAGTTTTTTGACCACCTTCAGTGAGTCAGCAGCACTTTTCAAGCACTTTTGAATGAGGAAAGATGATAGTTTGCTCAATGGCTGATCCAATAGTGAATGAAATACCAGGAATAATGGATGGTCCTGTTTACATGGGATACTTTGAGCATAATGGTATTAAGGGTAAGTTGCTACAATGGATAAAAGGATGGTTGAGTGGGAGAAGACAGAGGGTGGTAATCAATGGGTGCTGCTCTTTGTGGTCTAATGTTATTAGTGGGGTCCCACAGGGTTCAATGTTGGGTCCACTGTTTTGTATATTTATCAATGATATTGATGAAGGTATATCAGGCTTAGTCTCAAAGTTTGAAGATGATACAAAGTTGACAGGGTTGTTAATGACAGTAATGGCAGTGTGCTACTGCAACAGAATCTAAATAATTTGGGCAGATGGGCTAAGAAGTGGCAACTGAAGTTTAACCTTGACAAATGCAAAGTACTGCATATGGGTAGAAGTAACCCCAGAGAAATGTACCAACTGTGTGGTACTACACTTAAGGTGGTAGAAAATGAAAAAGACCTGGGAGTGATTGTGCAGTCAGATATGAAGTTTTCTGAGCAATGCAGACAGGCTGCCAGGGCAGGTCATGGGGTTTTGTCAATGATATACAGGAATTTTGCTAGCAGCGAAAAGGAGGTGATTGTTCCTCTGTATAAGGCAATCGTCAGGCAATGCCTTGGGTACTGCGTACAGGTCTGGAGGCCTCATTTTAGGAAGGATGTAGATTTGCTTGAGTGTGTACAGAGAAGGGCAATAAGATTGGTGAGAGGAATGAAGAGAGGCTTAAGTTCTGCAAATTGCAGCGGCTGGAGACTAGGCACCTGCGAGGTGATCTGATTGAGGTGTATAAGGCCTTAAATGGGTTGAGCACGCTGAATTCTGATGGGATTCTTCCACTTGGTCAGATTACGAACCTAAGGGGTCATAAATTTAAATTGAGGAAAGACAGATGTAGAATAGAGGTGCGGAAATTTGCCTTTAGCCAGCGGGTGGTTAATTGCTGAAACAAGCTTCCATCTGTTGTTGTGGAGGTTGATAGGTTGAATAAATTTGAGGGCTGGACAGACATTTGGAGGGAATTGTTTTGTAATTTTTTTTTTTTTTTTTGGCTGATGCTGAATAAGCTCATACACTTGCTTTCTTCCATCACATGCCAATACCACTACTACTTGTTCTTACTTTTTTTAGGATTAGAGCTGTCAGAATCAGGTTTATGCATTTCACTAGACAGTGCCAGTGAGCACAGACTCAACTGATGGAAATATGTTGGAGACTTAAGTGTTTTTAAGCAAGTAAAGAGCCGACCGGGCTAGCCGGGTGGGTAAAGAGCCTGCCTGGCAACCCAAAGGTCGCGGGTTCGATTCCCGCCTCGGGCTTGGATCAAAGTACTGCAAAAAAACCTTGGGAGGTGCATTATGGCCGCAGAAGCCTATGCGCCAACAACTACCAAAAAAAAAAAAAAAAGCAAGTAAAGCCACTTTAAAATAAAACAAGGATAACTCTTAAGTTTCTGTCACCTGGAGCCAACTTACACATCCGTGGACTCAGGTGTAGTCCCAGAAGATTGGAGATGTGAAAATGACTTTCCAATGGTGAAATGGGTAATTACAGAAATTGTTTTCGACCGGATGCATCCCTGCATGGCTACAGTATATCCAGCTGCAAATGGTTTCATCCAACAAGATAATGCACTATGTCACAAGGACATAATTACACAGAACTGATTCCAGGAATACGAGTGAATTCAATCTACTGCGACGGCTTCACCAGATCTCAATCCATTTGAGCCAATGTCCCTGTGAGACACTTTGTTGAGTCCATGCCACAATGAATCCAGGCTGTTCTGAGGGTTAAAGGAGGTGGCTTACTTGCTATTACACAGGTGTACCTAATAAAGTGGTCGCTTGGTGCATTATGTTATGATGCATGAAATGTGTGTGAACTTATGAGTAAAGCATATAATTTCTGAAATACTAAAGTTTGTGCAGAAGTGGGGGAGGTCACATTACTGCTGCTAATGTTCAAGACTCCTTTTGGTACTAAAGTACACTTTGATATGTGGAAGAGTTTACTCATGCAAAGTTTTAGCTGGGGTGATTAATTCAGAATTTGTTTCACTGGAACATTCCATTATATGACAGTGGGATTCAGGCCAGTAGACCTCAGTGGTCCATTCGGAAAACAGCTTCATTCTGAAGAAAGTCCACTAGTGTTCAATGGAAGAGAGCTTCATCCATTAGAAGGGTCTGCTCACTTCTAAAAAGTCAGATGTATGGTTCAAGGATTTTATCCTATACCTCACAGCTGTCCCAGTTCCTCTTCGAAATGTGCAACCCCATACGTGCATTGTACATTATGCCTACCCAGACCAAACATCTTGCTTCATATTACTATTACTTCATATTACTTTCCTTGATGTTTGAGTGTTGTTTCAGAACCCTCTCAATGGAAGATGCTTCAAAAATCAGACTGTATGATGAATCTGTATTCATCCATGAACTACACTTTGAACCATTGCTATTGGATCCAACTGGCATGCTCACAATGCCAGTTGAAATGAACTCTCATCTGTGATGAGGTGAGAGTAATACAAATCGTGGGTTCACCTTGCATACACTCCTCTCTTCTACAGAATAGTTTGGCAGCAGATATTCCATCCTGGAGTTGATAGTTGATGCAAATAGTGAAGAGTTTCTGAGCTATGCTGTCATCTCCCTATGTCACTTGGGTGAAATTAGGGTCAGATTTTGGTCATCTACTGCAGTTGTGATCAATGCTTGCCCTTTTACAGCTCTTTAGGATACCTCTCCTGATTCTTTAAACTATCTCCACAATCAGGATATCACATTTGAGTGTATATTGAGTATCCTAGATATCTCTTCTCCCCCACACATGATTAACTTCCTTCCATCCTGTTAATCACAGTAAATTGCTCATACAATGCCTGTGCCATTGGTCTGTTTAAAATCATCCATGAAATCAGTCACCCATGTTACTAAGATGTGCTTAACATCAGTCAAACTGCTCTTTTTAAAATAATTCAAAAATTTGTACATAAGGATAACTTGTCTCTGACTGTGTCAACCACTTTATCTGTGTACAATTTCAATCCAGTTTATAAAGTACATATGCAACCTTAACTTTTGTCCACTGATGCACTGTCTTTGTGCTAATCACTACTTTTCCGCAGTTTATCTTGGTGTAATAAGGAAGGGTAAATGAAGCTATTAGCAGAGATTATTAAGTTAGCAAGTTGAGTATGAAATGATTATCAGCCCATAAAAATATGTGGCATTGTTACTGTTTGTCACTTCAAAAATGGTCACATGTACCAGCTTATACAAAAATACTGTATAAGTTGGTACATGGTATGAGTTCCTTACTACTGACAAGCTGTACAAGTGTGGCTAAGTAGTATGAAATTAGAAAAGATTATTATAAAAAACTTTCAAGCTTAAAGACAAATAAAGCCCCTGGAGTTGATGGCATATACCCAGTAATTTTGCGCCTCCGTAGCCAGGTGGGAAGGAGCAGCAGTGCGTAGCACACGCTTCTTGATTAGACCGGGGTTCGAGCCCGTCACCACCAAATACGGAGGATGCAGAAAGGTCAGGAATGACCACCGCCATATCCCCGGAGCAAAATGGCCTTAGTTGCTAATGCTCCTGAAAAAAAAAAAAATAAATAAAAAAACCCAGTAATTTTAACAGCCAGAGACTATATTGAACCATTGAGGTTAATTATGAGGGCATTATTGGATTCAGGGATAGATTCCTTTGCCAATGTATCACTAATATATAAATGCAGTTCTGGGAGCAAAGTCTGTAACTACCGACCAATCAGTCTGACTTCAGCAGCAGAGAACTTGCAGGTCATGATAAAGAGTACAATACAGTGGCATTTAGATAGAAATTAAATTCTGAAGGATGTGTTCCACAGTTCTGTTAACTCTTTTGCTGATGACCTTTTTATCCACTATTGGAAAGGGAAGAGACATGTTTCAGCTTTTTTTTCACTGTGACCAAATTAATCAGCCTCTGATGAAGGTTGCTTGACAAAAATATCCCCACCCCCTGTCAAACTGTAAATAAAAGTTCTTTAAGTAGAGTGATTTCCCCTTAAGTGGATTAAAAATTCTGTGCCACATATTTGCATTAGGAAGTAGTGAATGTGTTAAGGGAAAATCTTGTTTAACTAACCTGGTTAGCTGTTTTGAGTCACTCATGAGATGGATGTAGGAAATAAGTTTTACATTGGATTTCAGCAAAGCATTTAACAGAGTCCTGAATGAATGGTTACTCTATAAGCTGGATCACAGGCAGAGAGTTGATTAATGGTTATTCTTCAGATTGGTGTAACATCAGAAGTGGGATCCTCCAACATGGTTTCTTGACTCACTGTTGCTTCTGATTTTCATAAATGATATGTGCAAGGGGATAGAGGGCATGATGTAAAAATTTTCATGTAAATGATGCACTGTTTGGGAGAATTCCAAGTAGTACACCATTTAGATGCAAATTTTTGTGAGAGTCCCAAATTTAAATGCAAAAATATGACCACCCTTGCCTCCACAAGTGTTCATATCCCACAGCATATAAGTGACAGTATGAGTAGTGCCTGTCAATATAAAGCTCATGCAATGGGGAAAGGAAGGACCTCATAGAGTTTGAAGAGAGAATGATTTGTGGTGCTTGTAAAGTGGGGGCCAGCATCTCAGCAACCACAGGCATTGTTGGCTGTTCAAAGGCCACTGAAGTAAAGGAGGGGCACACAGTTGAGGTGAATGGTAGTTGGCACATGCTGTCTGCAACATCAGATAGTTCACAATCCCCTCAATTAACAGAGACTTCAATCAGGGCATATAGAGAAAAATTTCTGAGCAGACCATCCAGTGGCTGCTCTTGTGGGTAGGCTGACAGAGTAGGCAATCTGTTCTTGTGTTAATGTTGAGCACCATTATTGACACCTCTGCCTGCAGTGAGTACAGGAGCATTGTTCCTGGATGTTGGACAACTGAAAAAGAGCTGCCTGGTCTGATGAATCAAGGCTCCATTGTGCTAATGGATGGGTGCATGTTCAACAGTGCAGCTGCAGCCAGACTGCACAGTTGGACAAAAACAGGCTGGTGGAGGTGGTATTAATGTTTGGGAGGGGATAGCTTTCATGAATGTCACTGGGTCCTCTCATCCCCAGATCCTACTTGGGCATTGTTTTGGACCAAGTTTTGCCTTGTGTGGTGACCATATATCCAGATGGCACGAGATTCTTTCAATAAGACCGCACACTGTGTCACAAGGCCTGCACTTGTAGAAATGGCTTGAGGATAGTTGAACATTCATGGGATGCATTATTTGCTGGTCCATACCAGTGCTTTGCACTGGGATGTCCTTCTGGCTAGGATACCTCAGGACACCTTACATGGTCTCGTGTAAGTGTTATTGACACCCTTGGCAAGTAGTATAGAGATTGGTATCACTGTGTATAAATGTACAGGTTTGATTCCCATTACTGGCTGAAGTCATGAAATGTACTTCTCATCAGGGCAGCAGAAGCTCTCATGGGCTGTTTTAATACTATGGTACTGTACATGACATGTCAGTGGATTCACTACTTGGGAGAGACAGACTGGAGGAATTCTTAAAAGCGTTTTTGATTGGTGCCCTAGTTAGCATGCAAACAGAGCACAGTTATTGTGGTTTTCAAGCTGTACAATATGCAAGCTGTCTTTTTAAAAACCACTTGTACAGACACAATACTGCAGGTGTGTGCGTGTGTGTGATTGCAAATAATTTCTAAATTGAGTTCCTTGTATTTAGAAATGAGCTTAAACAAAGAATAGTGTAAGAGACTGTGTATTTTTAATTATACAAAACAAAGCCGCTCTAGAAATCAATTCTTTATTAACATTTAGCTAGGTGGTCCATACATGCACATAAAAAGTGAAGTCTGGCAAAAGCTTAAAACTGTCATTTTGACAGATATTTTTTGCTGTAAATAAGAAAGCTTTAACTCTCCTTTGAAATCAAAGTACTCACTATTGCTGAGACCATTAACAGTACAGATGTAGTGGAATAACATAAGTATTAACAGATATCTCAGAACAAGCAGGTAGCCTGGAATACAATAAATGGAAATTTGAACTATAATCTTATATTACATACTTGTTCAATATTTATACTGATGCTTTTCATCACACCATTCTATACATACAAGGTTACAATGCTTTCATAGAAAGCATAAATTTGTTGATGGCATTTTAACTTTTTTCTTTTAACGGTGCAAAAATGCTCTTACGATCTTAACATCTCAGGGAATGGCAATTCTTACAAATCTTTAAGGAATGAAACATTAGTGGTATGGCTTTCATTGACCAGATATGTTTATGTAAGTAAATGGGTCTATACAAATTAAATGAAATGGCACCAGATGTTTTACACAATGGGGAGGGAACCTCAACTTAACAATCACCATCCCTTATCTGACAAATTTCTGAATAATAAAATTAACGTTTATTCAATGCAAAACTAAGAAAAAATTATTCGCATGGTTATAACCTAAATTTCTGCTGCCTAGTGGCACCACGTAATTTAAATAAAAATATCCACCACCACTGAATTCTCATTTCAGTTATAAAAAAAAAAAAGAAAAATGCATCAAGCCTATCTTTCGGCACGACATTATATCACAACTTATGTACATATATATTTAAACATCAAGCAGCAATACTGAACTGGCCTGTAAAGATTCGTTGCCCTTTCTGCACATCATTTTTAAGAGAGAGAATGACATGCCATTAATTTTTTTTTTTGTTAACCAAAAATTAATTCATTACTTTTGAACAGAACACCGCAATAGGACCCAAAATTGTATATATCCATACTGTTTCCTTTTGGTCTGAAGCAATTTCTAATCTTCTTCTTCTGCTAAGAGTTTTAAGATTTTAGTAAAATCACAATATATGAGTAGCTAGTTTCTACTTTAGCATTCTTTGAGTTAAGGGTGGTTTTTTTTTTTTTGAGTCATATAAAATGCATACCTGTGGAGCTAATAAACTAAATTGTTTTAATATTTACATTTCAACACGATGACTGTGCACAAAGTATGCATTCCACACCCGAGCATTTCAAAGAATATTTTTCAAAAAGCTGCCGTTACATCTAAAACTACATATTTACCATTCTTATTCTCATAGACACATAGATCTAGTGATTAAAAAAAAAAAAAAAAAAACACCATAAACATGAAATGATTTCTGTATCTCTTATAAATAGAACAAAAATGGCATGTTTTTTAAATTTCAAAAGTCATATAATATACATATTAAAACACTCTTTTTATATATTTCAACATGAATGTGTACTTCAAACTTCTACATTCGATATTTTGATCATAATATCAAAGTTAAATTATGTACAAAAAATGTTTAGTTTATAACAATTTCAACATTACACTCTAAAGGTTTCTCTTCCGAATATATAAAAACCTTCAAAAGGAAATGAACGTGTAAAAAAAAAAAAAAAAAAAGAAAGAAAGAAAGAAAGAAAGAAAGAAAGAAAGAAAGAAAGAACAGTCAAAACTGACAGTGCGACATGTGTACTATTTCAAAACTGAATAAAAAATGAAATGATTATTTGTGAAGGTGAGTAGCATTATGATATGGCACTATGAAACAAAAAACTAAAAATTAAGTTGGTAGTTGTCTGCTAATTACGAAAGGTTGGTTGGTCATTTAGCATCTAAAACTACATATTTACCATTTTTATTCCCATAGACATAAAAAAAAAATCTGTATCTCTTATAAATATAGCGAAAGTAGCATGTTTTTTTAAATTTCAACATGAATGCGTACTTAACCTCTAAGGTGCATCAGCAGCTAAGACTATAGTGCATCAAATTATATAAAAATAGTTAAAAAACAGCTTCAATATCTGTAAAGATTACAAGTCAATCCTAAGAGGTTAATTTGAATAAATTATAAAATACTACGTGCCAAAATTAAAAATTTATATCTTTTAACCTAAAACAAACTCTTGAGGGGAGGCTATATACTGCTTATTGCGACTATGAACAATGTAATCATTTGTGTAACATTATAAAATTTTTTTGCCTTAACGTGGTTTGCACATATGCAGTGGAAATATTACACAACATCTGGATTTGTTCTTGAACCCATGTCTAGTTACTGCTATTGCTCAATACAATTAATTGTCAGTGTTGTTACTCCAAAAAAGAAAAACTGCAGCTGTATTTCTAACACTATTTTCCAGAAGAATATTAACTGTTTAATTCTTAATTTTATTACTTTCTTTATTTGTATGAATTTTCAGAAACATTATGATCATTGTTAATTTTTGTTGTTGTTGATTTTCTCAAATAGCGAGCAGTCATTTTATATTGCTTGATTTCGGTATTTCCTTTCTGACCATTTCGACTCTGTATCAATAAACAACGTTGAACAGCTGCATTATTGTTATCAATTAAGCTGTCCTGAAGCGATCGCAATCAGCAGCATCCACTGTATTTGATCAGTTAAGAAAGGATGATATGTGGTGATTTTCTATGAAGTTGATCTCTCTAAATAAACACTAAGACTTCAATGGGGGGGATCAGCTTTCCTTCACCACAACCCCCCCCCCCATAACCACATCTTAGAAAATCTTTTGGGGATAAGACTTAGGTAATCATCAATTCTGAGGCACTGAGCTCCACAATAACCCACTTAGAAACTCTACTGACCAAGTAATTAAAAACCTCAGACCCAACTTAAGCATAAATAAGCTGTTAATAGATCTTTGACTGAATGAAGAAGACTTGGCATTCAGCAAAGCAGGAAGCTGTTAACAGGTACGTCAGTATCTTATTTATTTTAGCCTTTCATTTGTATTAAGACATTAATTTTTACAGTTTGTTTCCCTGTCCTTTACCACAGCCACATATGGTCTGATGATGGGTTCCTGAGGCATTACCTAATTATATGGTATATTTAGTCAATAAGCTGAAAAAACTTACTTAAAAAACTCACGTGGTATAATAATGGTTATTTAGAGAGATAAATTTCATGTCTTTGATCAACTTTTATCTCAATCCTGAGTGCATATTTTATGATCCATTGTCACACGATTTGTTTTACACAATATACTTTAAGATAGTAAACTAATTATTTAGTATGCTAATAAAACAAAATTAATAAAAATATATAATTTTTTGGAGTTGGCTATTAAATTAATAATTACCAGAAGAGAGCAGATAATAGCTGTTTTTTCATATTCATTTTTTTGTTTCTTTTACTTTAGTTTATATTTAATTTTATTTTACATTATCAGTTATATTTTATAGTTTACAAAAATACACCTATCTAAGCAGGCGCCATTATAGAATTTTTAGTGCAAACCCCCTGGAACACATTCGCAAACCACCGGTTGGGAACCGCTGG
Source organism: Mastigoproctus giganteus (assembly GCF_048544385.1). Lineage (NCBI taxonomy): Eukaryota > Metazoa > Arthropoda > Arachnida > Uropygi > Thelyphonidae > Mastigoproctus > Mastigoproctus giganteus. The sequence goes on along the minus strand of NC_143581.1, from coordinate 201,627,040 downwards.
TGTAAACAGTAAGAAGGATTGTTTACACCGCGGTTCCCAACCGGTGGTTTGAGAACTCCTGGGGTTCGTGAAAGTGTTCCAGGGGGTTTGCACTAAAAATTCTGTAATGGCGTCTGCTTAGATAGGTGTATTTTTGTAAACTACAGAATATAACTGATAATGTAAAATAAAATTAAATATAAAGTAAAGTATTGTCAATGGAAGAAACCACAATTCCTTATAATTAGTTTACTATCTTACAGTATATTGTGTAAAACAAATGTTTTCTAAATTTTTTTTCATTCTCAAAGACCATTTTATGTATAAGTACTTAATAATAATTTTATATTATTATGCAATATTGCTTATAAAAACATAATACTGTAAATATTTTATAATAAAAATTCAAAACTATTATACGATTTCAGAGAATATAGGCTTAGTGGTTCGCAATAAAAAAAATATTGCATTGAAAGGGGTTCGCAAGTCAAAAAAGGTTGGGAACCACTGGTTTACATCAAACTCCATATTAATGACAAAAATTATTCTAAAAGATATTCAATGTAAACATTAAAATACCTATTAAAATTATGTCAGTGTGAATTTTAATGCTTCACTATGGCTTTCCTGCACTGATTATTTATTTTATTTTATTAACTGGAGAGGTGTAAACATTAAAAAAAATTACTGATCTTTACAAATTGGTGTACACACAAAACATATTAGTTTTCTAATGTGTTTTGCTTTCAATTTCTCTTGACACGTTGGAATTGTACTTCAACAGAGGAAGATAAAAATATGTAGAAGTTCAGAAAGTCTACCAAATATTTAAACAGAGAAAAATTATCTATTTCAGATTGTCTTCGTTTGAAGCACTTTTGGACTGGATATAAAAAAAAAAATTAATAAATAAAATCCAAGAAAATAAAATTACCCAAATTTATTTTTAAGCTAAAGACAATGACATATCCTGGCAAAACAGAGGCTGTTTGATCTATAAACTACAGAAAAAGAAATGACAGCACCTCATTCTTTACTCTGAATTATTTATGATGTCGCCAATGATTGAGACTTATTAATAAATTTCTGTTGTTTGTATGGATTTACAGAAACACTAACAGCTTCATTTTCGTGTTTTCTTTCTGTCCACTTCCACCTTTTTATGTACTCATTTTGCTCTGCATCAATAAACAACACCAAACAGCTGCATTCTTGTTCCATCAGTTATTGTTATCACTTTAGCTGAGTCCCAAAGCCATCACAATAAACAGCATCCACTGTAGCTGATTGACTGATTTAAGAATTCTTGGCGCAAGAGCTACTGCGGCTAAAATGCACCTGGAAGGTTTTATACCACAGTTTTGTTCTTATCCGTATTTTGCTGTGCTGCAGAAATAATATTTGATTATAGTAAATATGAACTGAAATATGTATGCTATAATTTTTCCTGTCTTCCAGGATGGGTTTGAGAGTGAGAAAGTGGTGTTTGGTTATCAATTCTTTGAAACAGTTTTGGCACTCATCTGGAAAAGTAATCAGTACATGTTCTACTGTTTGCGACAGAGAAGGGGGGGGGGATCCTCTACCTGCAAAGGATGAGAGTGGCTGAAATGCATGTGTGCCCTATTCTTAACCTTGCAAGTATCACTTCGTCATGTCTATTTTGCTGTATGCTGGATTTCCATGGTTGGAGTAAACTTTTAATTTTATGCAATTTGTTATTGGTTAGTACGTGCCATTGCTGTTTCCAGTGATGTATCCCACTGTGATGAATAACTTGTTTGTAGCCTGAGAAAGGGATATATTCTAATGCAGAAATGTTGTTAATATACAGCCTTCTGCTTATGTTAGCATCAACAGAGGCATATGATGCAAGAAAGCAAGCTTATATAGCATCAGCCAAAAAAAAAAAAAAAAAAAAATCCTCTTCCCATTTCACCCATCCATTCACTCCAATAGTTCGTCTAGTTCAGCCTCGAGTTTATTTAAGCTGTCAACTTCCACGACAGATGGAAGTTTGTTCCAGCAATCAACCACCCGGTGGCTAAAGGCAAATTTCTGCACATCTATTCTACAACTGTCTTTCCTCAATTTGAATTTATGCCCCCTCAGGTTTGTAATCTGAGCAAGAGGAAGAATCCTATCAACATTGAGCTTGTTCAAACCATCAATCACCTCACAGGTGCCTAGTCTCCAGACTGTAATTTGTTGTTGGCTTCTTTAGCAGCTGTCTGCTTGTTCGTTACCATGTATTCTGATGTGACTTGGGATCTAGCAAAATCTAATTAAAGAATACCTGAATGTTTTTATTAATTTAAATAATGTATATTATCCATCTATTTGGTATAATAGATTTATTTTATTATATACAGCAATATTAAACTAATTTAAGACCTTAAATTAGTAAATATTGCTTTATTCGAGAAACATGCAATTAGTAAATGCGTTGCAGCTACTGATGTTTGTTTTACTATATTTTCTAATGTATTAAACTTAATACATCAAGATAACTTTTATTAAGTGTCAAAGAAGGGTGCATGATACCATCTTACATTTCTTAGCTTATAGAACAGCCTCTTTTTTTTTTGCAGAGTATGTGGCATTGTCTTCCATTTAATCATGGTAATCTATGATTAAATAAATGTTTCTACACTTGCATTAGGACCAAATGTTTTTTCTATTATATTAAACCTTCCTTCTGAAATTATGCAGCTAAATTTTTTTTAAGTGATCAAAATGATATGTACATGGAAACAATGACATTTATGTTGTTACATAATAATATACCTAATAAAATTAGAAAATTATTTATATTTACTCATACGAGATAATTAAAGATTGAACTCAAAGTTTCTGAACATCTAGAAATATTCTGTAAGTATACAGCCACATATACACATCACACTACATTTCAATATAAAAGCTAAGCACTCAGTCAATGTCATTTTTATACACAAGAAACTTTCATTAGTTTTACTGCTAGATTTTAAACATTTTGGGACTTTAAACGGCTGAACACTTGAAAAAAGTTTATGTAATTTCTGGTCTTTAAGCTAACTTTAAAGCCAACAAGAGAGAGAGAGAGAGAGAGAAACTGTTAAAAATACGTTTCATTTTTAAAAATTTTACAAGTTTGCCCTATACAGAAATTTAATCTTAACCAATAAAATTCAATTTGTTATTTAAATAGGTATTTGATGGAATGACATGAAATAAGTGAGGTAGTTAATGGGCTAGTTAAACAGTTTAAAACTTTTTTTTATTTGTTGGACATGGGAAAGTTATGCAGAAGGAGCATAAAAATATTATATTTACTTTGAGAAAATGGATAAAAAAATAAATAATTTTTAACCAACATTCTAAGTAATATACAATCATGTTAAGTGTCCACCACTTTTTCTCTCCATAAATTGTATAGCAAAAGAAACCAACATGCAGATTAGGAAGTTTGACGCAAAAATCAAAATGATAAACCATAAAAGATAATTTTGAAGTAAATGTGAATATATGAAATAAAAGTTTGTTTCATTATTTGCGATTCCCTCATTATTTGCGATGGTGGAATAAAATGAACATCCTAAGGGTTTATCTCCTGATCATTTAGCTTTAGCCAAGACTAATTTTTAATCAGACATCACTATGTTTTGTTTATTTACACTAAACTCCATTTAATTTAGGCTGTTTATGGTAAATAGAGGGACAACAATTTTACTCTCAGAAGTTTGAGTAAAATCCTAAACTTCTGCCTAAGACTAGCTAATTAAAGCCCATCTAAAAACCTTTTACAAAGAATTCTGTTAGTCTGTAACAGGCATTATGCCTCGGCTGATGCAATCAGCGCATTTCCATAGAAGCAAAATTAGTACCAAAAATTGTTTTATCACACGAATTTATAAAATTAAATTTAATGAGATGATACTATTCTTTCTGTTTTTTTTTTTAATAGGTAGAAAACTCTTGGGATGCCCATTTTTTTTCCACTGGGGCACTAGTATTCAGTTTAAACTGTAAGTTGCAATTCTGAAATAAGAAAATCATAAAATAGTATAGAAACATTTTTTTCCGAAAGGCTGTTTCATCTCTGTCAGTACAGGATAATTTAATAAAATGAGTCATATAAAAAAGACAACAGTTTGAAATAATTTAAGTTTCTAAGCGATTTTGCACCTAATATTTGGGATTAAGCAGTTTCCGCTATTTAACAAGAATGACTATTACAAAGAATCATATGTACCGTATATTCTGGCGTATAAGTCTATCACCTTTTCTTATGATCATCAAAAGATATTTTGCATCTCCCAGAGTGGTGAATACAGTCTTTGCATTTTTTGGTAGTTGTTGGCGCATCGGCTTCTGTGGCCATAATAAAACTCCCAAGGTTTTTGCAGTACTTTTGAACCTGCGACCTTTGGGTTGCCAGGCAGGCACTTTACCCACCCAGCTAGCCCGGTCGGCGGTGAATACAGTAAAAATCTGCATTAAGAATCAATGCCTGCCTTTTCTTTTAAAAGTTTACGTAGCGATGTTTTATTACAGTAAATTATGAAGAAAGCAATAAGTGAACACAGAACTCCCTTATGTAGACAGTCACACCACCAAAACCTACAAGCATAGGTAATGATGTGACATCGCTGTTATTGATGCTACACATATGTGAAGCTTTAATTATGTAATGGAGTCATTCCTTATCACATGTTTATTACTATAAGAATTTGATAATACCCACAGTTTACTTTTTGAGTCCTTGAAGAGTAAATCAAAAAATGTAACTTCCAATGAATTTCACAAACTGTTTTCATCTGATAAAGAATAAATTCCAAGGTTTTAGGTGATCAACAATGTTATAATATCTGTGTAAATGTATTGTTATTAATTCATGTCTTAAGCTTAGGATTTTATACTCAGCATATAAAATGACTACAGGCCTCCATAGCCGAGTAGTCAGGAGTGAGAGTGCAGTAGCACATGCTCTTTGAGTAGACTGGGGTTCAAGCCCCTGACTGCTAAATACAGTCCATCTGCCAATCCACACTGGACCAGCATGGCAGATTATGGCCCATTTCCCTCAACATTAATTGTTGAGAAGGCTTACATCCTGCAGTGGAGTGATTTTGCTTCATACCTTACCTTAAAAAAAAATTTTTTTTTTTTTTTTTTTGGTGTTTTAAAGGTCGACTTATACGCTGGAATATACAGTAACCTGCATTTGAAATATGAAAATTTTCCTCGATATTTTAAATGCAGAAGCTAATAAGATTGCCAACTGAACGTCCCTTATCTAGAATCAAGATCTTAATAAAAAGTTTTAAAATCCAAATGATTTCTAAAAACAGTTCCGACCTCAAGAGGAGACAAGTCAATGATTATGCTAGAAGTGGGAGGAATATAAGTAATTTCTAAGATGGAATGTTATCAAGGTAGTTCTGTTATAATGTAGCCCTTCTTTATTGTGATCTGATGGGATTAGATAATGAATTCTTCGCAACAGATGTTTTCTAGTGATGTAACTCAAGAGTCTCACAAAAGGAAACTTTTGGTAGACTAGATAAAGATGTGTATATCAAAAAACAGGAACTTCTTTGTATTTAAGTTCCCATGTATCAAAATCTTGACAGTCCTTTAATGTAATGTGCTTAAAGATTAAAACCATATTTTTTATATATATATATATTCCAATACAAAATGCTACGTCTTCAGTACACAAACAGGACTGTTAGATTTGTACTCGATATCAAATGTGTTTCAAGGATTTATTTTGACTTGCATACACACAAACTTTTCCCCCTGCAATGTATTCTCTCACTGTTGGTAAAAAAAAAAAAAAAAAACTTAAAATGTAAAACTTATAAATAATCCTACAATTTGTTTGAGCATAATTTACATAATGACGAAAGAAAGAACCATAAATAATTATACACAAAAATAAACTTCTCTTCACAAAAACAATGAATTGCCACTGAAATCTCAGCTGCATAATTTACACATGTAGTTTTGTGTGAGGAAAAAAAAAAAAAAAAAAAAAAAACCATACTCCTGAGATTTTGTTGTTCTTTTTCCTGTTTCTCCACTCGTGGCTCCACAAACTTATGTTTGTGAGTATCTATAATTTTGAAATACAGCCTTTTTCCTGAAGCACATTTATCTCTGTTCCCACTAACAGACTGCAATTAGGTGATATACATAGCTACCTGAGAGCTATATAGTATGGTACCTGCTGCATACGCTTTGAACTCAAGAATTTACCTCATTTAAAGAATTTTTGTACCATTGCATTATATATATATATATATATACAGATATATATATTATAGTGTTTGCACTACGTTGGCTGGATAAACACAGTCATACATTAACTGAAAGATTATCCGATCAGTATGATCAGATATTTCTCTCCAACTCAAATTATGCATTTTGTTTGTTAAACAAAGGGATCAGAACTTTGAATAGTCCATCCTTCACTAAAAAGAGCTGCCAATACTGTTGCTTCCTTCTTACCTTGTTTTTACATAAATTTAAATTCCTCTTGGAACTCAGTGAATACAACCTTGCTGCTTGGGAAGAAGTTGCACATTATATACACACACTTTCTCCTAGTTCCAAATGACTGGGGTGATAAAAGGAATATTGTATCTATGAACATCAGGGAGTGCAATATTGGTAACACAGCCCAGAGTTCATAAATTTTTCACAGGTAAATTCCACCAAGCTGATCATTAAAAGAAGGTTTTAACCATGAGACAAGTCCTTTTCTAACCATATGGGAATTGGCTGTCGGAGTCGTGTGAGCAGTTTTGAGAGTGCTACATTGTGGGATAAATAAAAAGCTTTCAGGAACTTCTCTGAATGGGGGTCCATGGGAGGATATTGGCGGCCTTTACTACGCCCTAGGCACTTGGTGCTATTCTGCTGGGTAACTTGACAGTAAAACCCTTTCCTGGGGTCATACCTGAAATTTAAGTAAGAAATAGTAAAAACTCTAATTATATAAAGATTTATAAAATTAGGTTAGTTGTATGTATTTGAAAGAATCATTAATGTAATGATTTTAAAATGTGCAGATCAATAAATAAAAATTTCCAACTAAATCAGGGGGCCTTACTTTCTTAGGGGAAGCAAGTTATTATTTGAGCAGAAACAAGGTCTTTTCAAAATTGAATTTTCTGACTGAATTTCATTTACAATTTTTGAAACTAGAATAAGGGAGGTGACTGTACAAATGGGTTTAAGACCCCCTCCCACACACACTAAATGACATTAATTGTGGATTGTTTAACATACATTATATTCTGAACTTATGAAAGCAGAGAATTTTTATTCATATTAAAATTAATACCCACCCAGTTATAAAAATCATTATGGTTACAACAGTTCTTGAGAACACATCTTTGCCTGTAGTATTATGATTGGAAAAGAAACAGTTCTGCAGAAAACTTTGATCGCAGTGGTGATCAACATTATTCTAAATGACTATTATATTAAACACACTATAAAGAGCCAGGTGGGCAGGATCAGCAGTGCATAGCACATGCTTCTTGATTAGACCGGGGTTTGAGCCCATGACCACCAAATACGGAGGATGCAGAAAGGTTGGGCAATATAGCCTTAGTTGCTAATGCTCCTAAAAACCAAATGACAAACAAGAGCCAAGTCATTCATTTTTGAAAGATTTGTCCAGCCACCTCATTAGGGCAATAGTTATTTAAAAAGAAAAACAAACTAAAAAACTTTGGTAATGTAATTGTCTTCATGGGTTTACAAGGCAAATTTAAAAGCTGATAATACATTTAAAAAAATTTCTTATTGGGGGGGGGGGGGAGGGACCCCCTTCTGCTAAGCAATGCTAGATATAGCAGGTTCAATTTATTTAAAGTAAGGGCCAAGAGAATAATCTAGACTTGTTTTGAAGACACATTTTGACTGGGGGGGGGGGGGGGGGAGCAGATTACACCTCTTCATCAGCCTGACTAGCTAGCTACAGTTCCAGGTAAATAAAGCCTTTACAGAAATTTCATCCAGTGCATCGTGGGATGAGAATCTCAGACCTTTTTCAAATGAGCAACAAGTGGCAAAATAACTATATTATCGAGGACCTAGAGTCTGAAGATTTTGGTGGCTATGAAAATTGATATCGTACATAAATATAAAGAAATAAAATAATCTCATCATTGTGAAGCTTTAACACACTCTCCAGCTATCTATTTCATTTCAATTCATTTGTACTGTGATTAAACAAGTCATGTCCACATCACTGATAGCAATGCAAAACAAATTTTAATGTGCTTAATATTCAAAATTCTCAAACATCAGGAGTTCGGTACTGAACTCATGTTTCTATACTCTTAAAAATATCTAGGTGGCAAAAGAGAATTTAATTATCAGTATCTACATCAAATAACATTATTCCAAAGTAATGTTTCAAAACTGACTAATTTTATAAATATTTAAACAAACAGCTAAAAGTCATTAAAAATATACATGCCTCAAGTGATCCCTATAGTCCAGGAATGGTTTGATCTTGAGAAAATGCTGAAGTTTGTTCATAACAACAACAGGATCAGCCTTCAGTTCTTCTCCATCAATAATCATTAACTATAAAATAAATTGCTTTTGTTAATGGTGATTATATAGAAAGAGCAATTTGCAAAAGGAAATAATATATATATATATAAAGATGCACACATATGTTTTGATTCACTGGACATTAAAAATTCAAATTCATCTTATACTAAAAATTTAAAAATTAGGCACTTGACTTCACATTTTTTATGCAATTTTAAATGGCTCATATACCAAATAATATTGCATTCTTGTTTATTTTATATCCAACTTTGGGTATCCATTATTGAGAAGGTAATGGTCTTCTCTAAGTTTGCTTGGAGAAGACCACTTACTTACTACTTTTGGCAAGAAACAGGTTCAAATTTTTCAGTTTTAAAGAATCAAGCCATTTAAAATTGCACAAATATGTTAAGGCAAAAGCATCTGATTTTTTAAAAATCGAGTATTCACATAACACCTTTCACACAGTGTATTCATAAAAAAATAAGACTCTGGCATGTGTCCCCACTTGGGTAGGGCATACGCCCAACAAATGGTTTCACCCAGACTGTATTGCACCAACAATGAAGTTTAGCAGTGTGATGGTATGGATCTATTTAATGCGGTTTTGACTTGACCACTGTTGTTATCATATTTGTATCAGCATGATAATACTTTGTGCCACAGAGCACGGTTCAGTACAACAGTAGTCTAATGAGAATGATGTGGTGAACAGGCCATTCTGAATCCAACTGAACACGTTCAGGATGATTTAGAACAATTAACAGCTAAAATAAGACACCCTAGTTCAAGCAGAGAACTAGGCACAGCCTCATGAGAGGAATGGAGTTTCCAAGCTTTACATACTGAAAACTTGAATAAGGTATCAACTCAGAGTTACTGATATTTAAAGCCCATGGAGATCCACTCAATATAAAATATTTCATATTTCTATTCAGGTTTTTTCATTTTGCATCCCAATGCAGGATAGTTGTTAGATTTTTCAAAACTGTATGACATTTATGAAAAAATTGTACTGCAAAAGACATTTTGTGTTTACACGATAAAATTTCTGTTTAAATCAGTACAGTTTACACAACTAGTCGTTTGATAATGACAAACTGAATTTAGCAGTCATATAGATTTAAACCATGGTCAACTCAAACACTACTATACACTTAGTGATCACTGAATTATGACCACCCCATCCGTAATGGACTACGTCATATAGCTCATTGTAAACTGAACAGCTTTGTATGCTAGAGCAGTGGTAATTTGCATCTGATCGTGCAATTCAAATGATAAAGCAGCAGTTATAGGACATATTAAAGATATCACAAAGTTTCAAAAGGGCACAATTGTGGGAGCTTGTTTGATGGGTGCTTCTATATTGGAAATGGCATGTTTTGTTGGTTGCTCACAGCCCACTGTGGATAAAGTGTACAAAGGATGGTATTAAATGGGTCAAACTGCCTCCCATTGACAGAACTAAAGAACTACACAAAGTGGATGTTCACGGTAAACAAAGGGTGCAGCGTGTTGTACAGGCTCAATGGCAGGTTATTGTGCAACATTTGACATCGCAATAATTATGGGGAATGCAAGAACAATATTCCAAATGAGGATGCTCCTCATACTCAGACATGGAGTTCCAGAGCACACAACCCAAGAGACACCCTCTCCTCACCGCTGATCATCGTCAATGTCAAATGCTGTGGTGTCAATGTGCTGGTTGGACACTGGAAACGTATGTGCTGGTCGGATGAGTCCAAATACCTGGTGTAACATGCCAATGGATGTCTTTGTGTGTGGCACAAGCAACAAAAGTTCATGGACTCATCACACACACAGTGCTCACTATCCAGGCAGGTGGCAGTGGTTGCAAGAACTAGGACCTCTGGCGTGTGTGTACCAACGTGCGTGCACCCTGCCATTACATTTTTTCCTGGAAAGACAGAATCTTCCAAGATGATAACACACGTGTCACTGTGCATGAGTAGTTTGAGGAACAAAGTGAAGATATCACCCATCTTGACTGGTTTCAAATTTTGCAGTCAGGCAAAATTTGAAATTGAACACCTGTGGGAAGTAAGGACATGCAACTGCCATCTATTCTGACACTGTGGACAGCCTTGCAGGCAGCATGGCACCAGATCCCTATGGACATCTTCAGACAACTATTGGAGTTAATGTCTATTAATGTCTAGGCAAATAGTGGCCCAACACAGTATTCATTCAATGTATATCCGCAGTAGAAATTTTATATATAGAACGGTAAATGTCTGATTTATTTTACTCTAACTACATATCTGCATTTCAGAATATCCCCCCCCACGTATTTTTGTACAGCTGTATGCCTTACTTTAGCTGAAACAAAAAAAGTAAGTAATTGTTTGACCACATCAAGTTTTTGTTTATCCTTTCAGTAATTTTAATTTTCTATAATGTATTTGGGGTGGTGAAGGTTGGCTAACCCATTACTAACATTTACTTGTGATTTAGTTGGCTCTTGGGTGATTCTGTTATGCAGCTAAGTATCCTTCCTGTGGTGAGAATCTGAGTTAGTTCACAAAAACATTGTGTTCACTGGAGATAAATTTTAAATAATTATCACCATAGACAACTCTTAAACAAAAAACTACGTTAGTTAGTAGTGTGAAGGGCATCAATTTTATCTGTATCTCATATTGTGCTCTTCCTTCACGAGTTACCATGTATTGCACTACCTCGAATAAGTAACACTTCACTAAAAGAGAAGACTATTGTTACTTATTCTCAGCAGGCAGGTACCCTGGTATTGCAGACGTGACAATCCAGTTGTGAAGATAATCCCACAATATGAGAGATGCCAGAAGGTGTACGTGATAATATTTAAGTAAAAATTAAATGCAACAAGGCATATGCCTTGTTGCATTCACTCAAGAGTTGTCTATGGTGTGTTTACACCAATATTATATAGATTATTATACTCTTACAGATATGATGCCTTGTTGCGTTTAATTTTTACTTAAATATTATCATGTACACCCTCTGGCATCTCTCATATTGTGGGATTATCTTCACAACTGGATTGTCACATCTGCAATACCAGGATTACCTGTCCACCCACCAATGAAAGGCCAACAAGCCTTGAAACGGTTCTGTCTGGGTGAGAATAAGTGTCCACTGAGAATAAGTAACAATAGTCTTCTCTTTTAGTGAAGCATTACTTATTCGAGGTACTGCAATATATAGCAACTCGTGAAGGAAGAGCACAATATGAGATACAGATAAAATGATGCCCTTCACACTACTAACATAGATTTTTGTTTAAGAGTTTCTATGGTGTGTTTACACCAATATCATATAGATTATTATACTCTATATTATAGATTATAGATTATTAAGATATGATGCCTTTTTGCATTTAAGTTTTACTTAAATAATTATCAAAATACATTTAATGTTGCTAAAATAGTTAAATCTGCATTTTCATGGAAATCTAGACTATTTGAATTGAAATCTGTTAAAGGTGCTAAATGAGAGCTATGGGGAGGAGGGGATGTTGTTGAATTTACTGGATGTTTCATCCAGTAAATTCAACACATTTGCTGTAAACTGCAGTGTATGTGTGGTTGTGTGAGATGACAATGCTATCGTTGTTCAAAGATATTTCATCATATGGATTTCTAGATGCCTGTAAAGATAGAAAATATGTTTGGGCATTTAAGGTAGGGTCATGCTCAATGAAGTAATTAAAGAGACTTGTTTTCCTGCTCCAGAAGATTAATTTTATTATTTTGCATAACTTTTCCTGCAGAAGATGTTTGATGTTGTTGTTTGTTTGTTGTTTGGTTTTTAGGAGCATTAGCAACTAAGGCCATATTGCTCCGGGATATGCGGTGGTCATTCCCTGACCTTTCCGCATCCTCCATATTTGGTGGCAACGGGCTCGAACCCCGGTCTAATCAAGAAGCATGTGCTATGCACTGCTGCTCCTTCCCACCTGGCTACGGAGGCACCCAAGATGTTTGAACAATGGTCACTAATAATGCAGGGTGCATCCAGTTCATGAATACTTACTTTGATTGACAGAAGCATACCAAGATCTCATTTTCTCTAACAATTTGGTCCTTTGAAGTTTAATGAAGAAGGTTTTCCAAAGAACATTTCCAATCACATATTTTGTTGCTTATCTATTAGCATTTCTGAAATCTGCCTTCATGAAAATTTATGGAAATTCAGTTTTACTAATGGATGATACATTACCAGCAGTAACTGACATTCATAGGCAACCAGACCATTCTTCATCCTACAAAGCTGCTTATGAATATTTTTTTGTGAACACTGCTGCGTAAACATTTACAGCCATAATTTCTTAATAGATTTCTGTTGGTTTCTTAACAGAAACCAACAGAAAAACAGATAAATTCTTTCTCTTCTTTTAAAAATATACATGTCAATGTGAATGGGCATTTCTAATATAGTACTATACAATCACTTCTGAAAGGATGTCATTCACATCAGTCTCATCTAAGTTACCTTTGAAAGGTAACTTAGAAAAAAAAAGTTCAAAGTTACCTTTCAATACCACATCTAGTTTTTAAATTACAACACTGGCAACTGATTTACCATCATACAAAAATTAGCATGAAAATAAGTTCTTGATGAACAGGTACTACTGTTGATGAATCTGTAAAAAAAATTATTATATACTGGACACATTTGAGAGTTGAATATAGATTGAGTAGCTAATAAAGAATAAGCCATTTTATACTCATAATAATATAAGCATCCTATGGTGCTTATATTATTTTGCATATCTTTAAGTTTTGTTGCAAGATACAAAAAAAATTAGATCTTTATGAATTTCTTTCACACTTGTATTAATTTAATAATTCACAAAGAAATAAAAATTTCATTTTGCAGTAATGGGATAGAATTACCATACCTGTTGTGGTGGAAAATAAGTAAGCCAGCGGTCAAGATGTTGAGCATACATGCCAGGGTTAAGGCAGCGATTCCTTAATTCCCTTAGAGGTCGTGGAGCTCTATCTCCCGCAGTAACAACTTCATAGAAGCTGTAATTCAGAGCTGTTTGGTCACGGTGGGCACGCATATGCTAATAAAACAAAATTAATAAAAATATATAATTTTTTGGAGTTGGCTATTAAATTAATAATTACCAGAAGAGAGCAGATAATAGCTGTTTTTTCATATTCATTTTTTTGTTTCTTTTTTATTTGGATATTAAAACAACACAGACCTATAATGGTTTTTCAGGCCACATGACAAGAATTATGACTATATTTCTCCATCATGTAACATTTTTTTGCACAACATTACTTTTTATGTTTTTAAATAAAATACAAAAAATTGCATTATACTTTTTTATTATTATAAGGTTAGTTGGCTGCCTTTTACTATTTCCACTACTAGTTGTTGATTTTTCTAACATGCATGCAGACAGAGAACCTTCCAGAAATGTTGCAAATTACAGTGTACGGTAGTGTTACTTTATAAGTGAGTGTCATTTGTGGTAGCTTTGTTACAAAAAAGAAAAGTAAAAACATTACAAAATTTGCTAAAAAGGAGTATTATGCATATTCCAGGACAAAATTGCAATCAAGATAACTATGTGTAAAGTTTGGCACACTTGTATTGAATAGCAGAGGAAATGGAACCAAAGAAATAAAAAGTTTCTGCCTTTTACTATTTCCATGGCTAGTGTGATTTGAGAAGCCACAGAGATGATTGCTATTTTCTTATCAAAAATGTAAGACTATAACACAGAAAATAAAAAGGCCATTTCACATCTAGACCTATCACACATGGGCTTGAGTTAGCTATACTTTCTCCACTGGAAACTCTGAACACAATTTCATCAACAGATTCTGAATGTAATTACAAGGTGAGAATGCCTGTTCTCAGCATGAAAATGTATGTGAATCACTGAAGTTTGTCATGGATATTCTACTATTGATGATAGTTAAAGCTGTCTTTTGGGTCTAGAATGCTGGTAGAGCCAGTTTTCAAGTCCCACTTGTGAGTCAAGTGTATCAAATTCCAAGAAAACACAATTGGACTTTGTCAAATCCACTGTCATTAGTCACTGTCCAGGAGTTGGGGCAATGAATAACACACTGCAGCTATCTCTCAATGGTCCTCATGTTACATGACTGGGTACTATTTACAGTTGGAGAAAGTTGTTCCACGATGCAATTCACATTGACAAAAATATATATATATATAAAACCAAGATACTTCCTCCTCTTGCAAAAGGACCGAGAAAAGGTGGATCCTACATGAACTCAGAGACACTGATGGGATAAGGGAGTTTTTAATAAACATGAAGTGACATTTAAGATTGAGGCTATAAAGTTCTTTTAAAATACATAAGACGAGCTGACTGTCTTATGGGATGTTACTGTGATACTGATATTTTCCCCCAGCAGATGTGGTCCAGAGGAGCTATTCTTAGTGCTTGTTACATTTCCTTTTGATGAGGACGTTCCCAAAATACAGCCTTTTGACAGATTTATGGGAGCCTTTCAAAAGTACAATGCATTATCTGGAAGTTCATGGTGGATCTGATACATCTTCAGTTCTGGGCCTCTTTGCCATTATCAGGATTCACAGAGATTTTTAACTATTTCAGTGCCTTAGCTCTCCACCACAAAACCCAAGGAACACCAAGGGTACTTGAACACCTTACCTACCTGCACCTTCACCAGCCTGAATCCTATCCCTCAGACTGAGGTGTAGCATTGATAAGGTTGATCCCTGTTAGCGAATCTACTGGCCAGTTGATCCAAGGTGAGCAATACCAGGATCTCCAGCCTTATTGAAGCAGGGCTCCTCACCAACTAGGATCCCCATTTCTGAATTTCTTTTGGGCCATAGCACACAGCAAATATGCCAGATTCCTATGATGTTAGCCTGAAACCTAGGTAGACTCTACACCAGTGGTGTCTAAGCTACGGCCTGCAGGCCGGATATGGCCCAAAAATAATTTTTATACAGCCTGTATGGAAAGTGAACTAAAACAGCATTTTAAATTTTGCAAATTTTTTGTAATTTTTTAAAAAAACAAAAGTAAGTCATATATTTATAATTTTAATAAATCTAAAAAATAAATCACTGACATAGATTTGTTGTACATAAAAGTGTTGGGAATTTGGATTCTTATATATAAACTGAAAATAAAACTTCCTTTTACATGTAACAAGTTTTGAAAGATGTAACACACAAATTTTTCTTGAATCACTCTGTGCGGCCCACAAAACAAATCTAACTTTGAATATGGCCCCTGTACGGGAAAAGGTTGGACATCACCGCTCTAGACATTGGATACCAGTGATGTCAAATGGAGGAAGAAAAACATCGTTGACATCATAGAATAACACTCTTCACCATATGGTCACCTATACATTAAGAGCATTATAATTAATAACAAATATATTTTACTATTATGATTCAGAAACCACGCAGCAGGCAAGCGAGTGGAAATATTTAGTTTCACAGCGCTCTAAAACTTTTAAGTTACCCATTTCTGTAGATAAACAAATGACACTTGTGTCTTTTGATTACATGCACATTGTCCATTTTATTCTACATGGTACAATGCTGAATAAAGAAGAATACACTGTGTGATTTATTTTTATTTCTGGGATTGAAGGAGCTTAATAGTTGGTGGTTTGATTTCGAAGAGGTACCTAAGTTGCCACAACGCTACAAGGTATATCAAAAAAGCAGCTATGAACCTCAATAACAATTAAATGTATAACAATGTGGTAGCTTCAGGCCTGAATTAAATAATTAACCCTAGTATTTTATCAAGCACAAAAGGAGAGTATCATTATTAAGGGGGGGGGGGATCTAAAAGCATGATTTTAATATCAAAAGCCAAAAATGTCACAAGCAGCCAATGCTTGGACCTTTTCAAAATATGCAATGTAATTTTTCCAGTGAATAAAATCTGTATGCAAGAAGTTTCTCAAAATAAAACTTTGTTAAATACATTATTAGACATTAGCTAGTTTTGTAGCACAGCAGCTGGCATGTTATTAGTGGGACACTAATAACTCATTTACACTGACTGACAGCAGTTCTGACGTTCAAGAAATCTGTAAATTTATCTTGAAAAAACATCAAGGATTCAGTTTATTATCATCTTAAGCATTTAAAGATGTACATTTTTTTTTAAATTTCATTAATGTTGTTATTTGATTACAACTAGGAAAGATAATTCTCTTGGAATTATCTGCTGTTATAAAATAAAAAAATGGCACTAATGTAAAAACTATTTAAACAAGAAGAATATTGAAGTATTCTGTTCAATAATTTGACTGAAGGGTATCAGTTAGCTGTGAATGAATTGTGTTAAACTTTTTTTACAGGTTATAAAACAATTAGAAGAGCACTTCTTCTTTGTGTGAACATTGGGGTATGGGAGTCAGTTAACATCATAAACATATTCATCACTGTCACATGTAAGCCTCCCAAAAGTGGAGCCTTTTGAATAAGAATGAATAAGTGACTCTCTGAAAGGCTTCTGAGATGTATATGTTTGTATATGATTGGCCTTCCATTAAAGTTAAATTATGCTTCTCTGAAAGAAAAACCTGTGTTAGAAGCTATAAAACAGTCATTATGACCTTTGCTCGCAGCTGGTGTAACATCATTATGTAAAAAACTTTTTATTGAAAGATAGATGATGTTTTGCTGCAACTGGACACAAGGTTTTTGCATGGGTAAAAAATACCAGGAGACAGAGGTTGACTGAAGGTTCAATCTATTATACATTACCAAAAACATTCCTGAACATATGCTGGTCCATGATCTCAAGTTTTGCATCCAAAAGGACAAATATATCATTTGAAAGTTTTAGGGTGACATAGAGTTTATATTAACCAGTAATTAATTACAAAATTACGCCACACGTTTCTTGATTAGACCGGGGTTCGAGCCCGTCACCACCAAATACGGAGGATGCGGAAAGGTCAGGGAATGACCACTGCATATCCCGGAGCAATATGGCCTTAGTTGCTAATGCTCCTAAAAACCAAATAACAACAAACAAAATTACACAATTAAATAATTGTACCTGTTACCAAATTGTGCAATTCAGCCACTTGAATATTGTGGTATGGCAGAGGTAAATGAGTTTAATTTTTTGGTATTAAGTTCAACTATGAAAACTGAGCCCCCTCCCATTGTTTGATCCTTAAAAAAATGAAGAAAGTTATATAAATGGGAAAGCTTATCACTGGAAATAGTGTTCATGATTAAATAAATTAACTGTTGAATGCTATATATAATCTTTTTAATAGCAAAAATTATCAATAAAAAAAAAAACGTGATAAAGTACCTTAAGAAAAATCAATAAAAAATAAAAATAAAATTTACAAATTCTTACATCTTACACACCTGGTACCAAGAGTAGGCTCTTTTAATGGGACTAATAAGAATAGTAACAAGTTTAGCAGCAGGTAATAAGGCATGAGCTCTCATCGGGACTAACTCGCCATCAAAGTAGGTAGCACTCTTTTCAAATAAATATTTGTCAGTTGAATTTTTGGGCACAGGGAAGAAATTCATGTACCTAGAAGAGAGGATAAAGCATTTAGGTATAAGTGTTTCTTCAAACATATCAAAGAAAACTTATCAAATGAAATAGAACCTAAAGGCTCTTATTTGCTATCTTCAAAATATGAAGTAGTTACTAGTACTACTAATAATAAACATCATTAATAACATTATCATCAAGAAAAAACTCAAAATTTATGAAAGCCCACAATTAATTATATAAATACAGTAGGATTGCAAGGAAGCAATTCCACAGGTTATTGTGGGTGAAAAATGTGGATGGGAGAACCTTTCAATACTGACCATACTCCTCACCAACCTGAAACTGTAGAGAAATGATAGGAACACATAAGCAATAGGCAAGCAGAGTTGTGTAAAGGGTGGGGGAGTCACACAATCAACAGAGGCATAAGGAAGAAAGGAGAGTGTTCAAAATTGCAAAGGGAGAAAGGAAGAAGAAAGAAGGCAGATGTAAACTGAAATGAGACTAACAAGAGCCCAGTGAATGGAGAAGGTGATGCTGCTACAAAAATAAACCCATGTTGGGTCCCTCATTGGTACCACCAACTCCAAAACTGGATGAATATGTTTATTTGCTGATTTCAACTAATGTTTCTTGGCTTTACCTCTATAAGTAATGTTCAAGCCAGCACCTCTGGGGGAAAAAAAAGTTATGCAAAATGTCCAGAATTATGGGATATCTTCATTATCTCATTTTTACCCTATCTCACAACTTATTAGTATTAGTAAAATGATGCAAGGAAGTAATTCCTCAGGTCATTCTAGATGCAAAACGTTATTTCGACATGAACCTGATTCTCAGCAGTTATGGAAATTGCATGCAAAAGAATGCAGCAGGCATGGTTGTTTATGCAAGCTGACACACAAACAGCATATGTGCAATCAAATCATCCTGTGTTATAACAGATTTAAAATGGCGTTAGGAACTAAAAATGCTGTTCACGCTTTCCAATTAAAAAATTACATTTTGTGTAAGGTTTTGCAACAAAAATGCCATTTCTACCGTTGAGGAGTACTGGCAATAATTTCCACAGTGAAGAATCCCAGACAGATGAATGTTTATGTTTATCAATGTTCACCAAATTCTGCAAGAAAATAAGCGATTTCTTTTTTAATGCCCTCATCTAAACTAGGGCCCACTTGTACCTACCATGTAAACAGAGACAGGTGAAATTTACTGAACGTGTGGATGACTCATTTCTCGAAAGAACAGATTAATTTCCAGAATAAGGGAAAATCACTCTCTCCTAATTCTCTAATAGGGTGTAACAGTACAAAACAGGTTGACCACGGCATATTATCTGCATCAGGACTATGCATCAATCTTTTCCACTGGCTATGAATGCAGGAAAGCAGTTGACCAGCATGACTTCTCGGTACAGTATATGGGAGTCTGTTGTAATGTGTTACGGACATGGTAAATTGTGAAATGTCCCTTTAGTTCTTAATTCATGCATTCTACAGCAGCAGCTCTATTGCCTAAAGGCCAGAGGTGCAAACAATGCATAACATAGAGTTTAGTTCAGTACTATTCTTTATATTTTGCAGTAATACAACATTTGTGTTTAAACAGATTGGTAAAAATAATTGTTTTTGTTTTCTGATTATATATGTAAGTTTCTTTTTTTTGGATACTGGTATCTTTAAAGAGGCCCCAAGAAGTGTAAGTACAGTCCTGAGTGTAGCTCCCTCTCCTGACTTAGTAATGAAAGAATTAATTCCACCAGTCTCAATGTTCCATGTCTGGAGAACATTAAAAAAAATGAAGAAATGAACTTATAATATCCAGCGATTTCAACATTGTGAACCCGAAAACACAGATAACCAATTAGAATTCTGAAAATGGTTAGCATACTCCACTTGCCCTGCTGCATTTTGTTCAAACAAACCACATTTCACTCATGGAGTCAACAATGCCAGAAACTGTAATTTAAGGGCTCGCATGTTGTCCCTACATGTATTCACAAGACAACATGCTCGCACATGTTGTCTTGTGAATACAGTGAATGACATCAGTGTGCCTCCGACCAATACAACTACAGTAAATGGGAAATATAGCTCTCTATATGTGCAAAGGGCATTCTCACGAATTTAATGTTTGACATTTCTTAAGCTTTGTAAACTTGTATGTACTGCTGCACAGGTCGCTAAGTTCAGCTTGGTGCCATGTTTTGCGTTCACCTGGTGTTATCTCGCAGACGAAATCGCACATGAGCCAATGAGAAAATCATGTTATACATACATTGTTCCTTAACACAGTGGTCTCCAAACTTTTTTGGTCATGCACCCTTATTTTACTTAAAAGGACTAGAGTGCATCCCAGAAAAAAAATTAAATATATAAGTTTAATATTTTTTTTTATTTATAAATCATTTACATGGAAGGAATTATATCTAAAATCACAAATAATTTTAAAAGATCACAAATAAAAAAATACAAAACAAAATTAAATTGAAGTTCAAGTACACACTGATAAGAAATCATTAATGTAAAAAGTGTAGTAAATGTAATGCTATTTGTTTTATTTATAAATAATTTACATGGTATGCATTATATCTAGATTTTATTATCTAGATATAATGTATTATGTCTGGATTATATATCAGTGTGGAAAACAGCCTTCACGATTTTATTGAGGATCATCTCGCATACCCCTAAGGGTGCGCACAACCCACTTCGGAGATCACTGCCCTAATATTTCAGTCGCATTGGAGAAAATTTGCATTGCAAAAATGCACGTTATAACAGAACTGACTGTAAGTCTGTATTTGAAAGATAAAACAAACTTTAACTGAAATCCAGTAGACTAAATTTTCTCTGTAACTGTAAAAAAGAATTTCTACAAAAAGTTAGTGGATTTATGAAAAAAAATAAAAAAATTGCTAACATTATTAAATATTCAAAGTTAAAATTCTAGTTACCAATCCAGGCCTTTATAGTAATTCCTTCCATTAAAAAACTGGACTTCTTCAAATGTTTCAGGACTAGGGTAATTGCTGACAATGGCAGGATGCATGGAGAGAAATGTGTACAATGCTGTTGTACCTGCAGATAATATTTTTTTCTACATAAGTTTTTCTCATATTTCTCTCAAGTTTAAATAATATCAAACATACAATGACGTGATAAGAAAATCACTTTTAAAGTTAATAAAGTTACTTTTGAAAATGTAAAATCTAATAAGGCGTGTAAAGTTGATGTTATCCTCATATTTATGATCCAGTGCTGGAAATTACCCTGTCATTTAATAAGATTAGATTTCTGATCACAAATACAAGCCATGTGTACTATTCGCTCCATCACAAGTGAAAAAAATAAATCACTGCAGTCTCAGATGCATATTAATTCAATGGAGGAAAATCCACCTATTGAGCACTGTTTACTGATTTAAGATGAAGTGTTACACTTGATATGGATATAGTTTGTCATTACTGTATATGCCAGTTGCTACAAACCATGTCTGCATATGCAATGCTTAGAATGTATCACAGAAAGAGGCACACAATTTGAATATTTATTGTAGATTTTAACAGTAATGTAAAATAAAATATTTGCATCAACATCTCCTGTAATTATTGAACTTTAAATGCCAACAACTCTGGGCACAGAAAAAAATGTCACATTTTATTTCAAATGACTTGCTTAATAACTTCTAGTCTTCTTAATTTTGTGTCCTTTCTTGTAGGACATGCTGTGTAAAAAATTCATATTCATTTATACAATTTATTATAAAATAATTTTTAATTTGATATAAAATTATGGAATCTCAAAATAAAGTGCCATTTACATTGCTAATTTTGACTTTTCATGCATTAAAAGTTTTGCATGCTATATCCTACACACAGAAACAAGGATGATAAACTAGAAGCATCTTCTTAAAAACATGGTCATTTCTTCAAGTTAAGTATTTATTTAACAAGAGAGAAAGCTGTGCACCTTAATTATTTTTATTACATTGAAATAGTTCTCTGTGAACAATTTCAATGGTTATTTCCAATAAGTGATGCTATCTGGAAAAGAAATATTAATGTTGGCTAATCAACTTCATTTGTTAAATGTATTTATTGCCATTACTAAAAATAAACTTCATTATTATTATTATTTTAAATATTCAAAAAGTGGGAAGGACAATCTGGCAGACAGGAATTTAAGACATCTATTCCAGCCAGGATGTGCTTCTCTTATTTAAGTACAGTAAGACCCCCGTATCCGCAGGGGATACGTTCCAAGACCTACCGTGGATGGCTGAAACTGCGGATATAAGTGAACACCTGCTGACCCCACATACAATGTAATTTTCTTGTACATACGTATAATAAAGTTTAATTGATAAATTAAACACACAATAAGACGTTACCAACATTAAATATGATAATAATAAAGTACAGCAGACTCTCAATTTACCGGGATTGGATTAACAGGAACACTTCAAGACTCCAAATTAAAAAAAAAAAAAAAAAATCAAGTAATAACTAGAATAGGTATAAACAGATATTTTGAAAGTTGTAAATAAACAACAAGAACTGGCGTTATAAGTCGTAATTGGGAGATTAGTGTACCTATTAGTTTACAACCCCCGCTGTCTTCACACCTACCACTCAAAACAAAAACAAAGAGACCAAATGTTTAGTTTGATAGTTTGATTTAGTGCGTTGCATCGATGTTGTGTTCTGTTGTACCACAAAAGGACAAATTTTGTTTCGTAATTTATGTCAGGGATATCGGAATTTTTTTTTTTTTCTCGTTTAGAAATCGGGAAAACGATGGGCAAACAACAGTTGTGCTTTCAAATTAAACAAAAACTTGAAGTTATTCAAAAGTTTGAAAACGGTGCATCCGTTAAATCTCTAAAAAACTATTATAAGGTTGGTGATCAAACCATACGTGACACTGTTAAAAATAGAGGGAAGCTATTCGATTTAAAATGGACATTGTAAAAAATAAAGGGAAGCATCGTACTGGACATGCAAGTAGTATGTGTTAAATTTTCTCATTTTCTTTCCGTGGTTAACCACGGATACGGGGGCACAACTGTAGTTCAATTCGAGATGAGAGGAAGGAATGATTTTCAGGAAAATTACTTAAGTGATATTTACTGAATAATACAAACACTTACCTGTTTTCTGAGGACCAATAACAAGGAACTTTGGAAGTTGCTCACATGATTTTGTTGTTGACCAAATAGCCAAATGCCTTTTATCATTACAAGGATTCTACAAAGTCATCAATAAGAATTAATATATGACACTATGTTAATACCAAACTGCTTTACAAAATCATGGGAATAGAATTAAATATTTTATTGTTTTATTAGTTAATTTATGATTTAAATGCAATATTCTTTCGCACAGTTAAACTTTTTTCAACATGATGTTATTAAATTAAAGTAATTATTAACTGTACTAAACTTAACTGAGCCAATTAATTACAAACAATATTTTTAAATTGTATTTTTCAAACATAAAGCTTGAAAAAAGTCAGCCAATATGATGTCTCTCCATATTGTTTTAAAGCTGACCAGTAATACTAATTTTAAGGAAATAAAATATGTCTGCCTGTATATAAAGTAAATAGAGTGATTGGAAGAGGAAATCTCCAAAATGACAAGTGAGATGGTAAGTCTCCTTTCAGGCATAAAATTATCACAAAACAAAGTATAAAGAATGATCAGAAGAACTTTTAGAAGTGAAAAACCTCAATAAGACTTCACCCATTATCTTTTTCCAGAAATTTACTATTTTGTCTTTTCTCTAAATTTATATTTCAGTTGATAAATTTATACCAGCAAAGAAGGCATATTTTCACATTGGCCCTTTGAGTTTTTCCCTTCTGGAATTTTCTTATAGTTAGTTCTCTGTTTTGTACATGGCAAACTTCAATTTCTATTTTTTATTTGATTTACAAATTCTTCAAACTATCAGTTCTGTTAACCTTTCTGCAGATACTATGTTTCAGTTTTATTCTTTACTTTTTATTTTAAGTTTATTAGGCTTAATATACTGCTCTTTTCTAGTCATATTTTCATATTGATGAGTGATTTCACTCTCAATATTTCAGACTTCACTGTTTCCTCACATTTCTGCCTAGTTCTAATATACTTTGTCGCCTTTTTATCTCCTATAAGTTTCTGTTGCATTTCATAGTATGCAATTTTTTGTTCTTGTTTTAATCCTTTTGTTCTCCTTGTACTTATAATTGGTCCATTTATTTTTCATGGCTTCAGGTGCTTTATTGGTAAGAAATGTGTTTGCTTATTAGTTGTTGAGGTAGGGACTATAGCTGCTCAGCTCAGGACTTTGCTGGGTCGAGGGTTACAGAAATGCTATATTCTTACTTCACCTGCTGGAGTACCTTGTATCATTCCCCTGAAAAAATGGAGCATCAGCAGCTGAATTTCTTTCTACTTCTTCCCAGGTATTTCCCTTTATTATTTATACATGAGACACAACTTTCATCCTCACTACATTACACAGAATTTATTTTATTCTTCCCTAAATTCAGCTTGCAATAACTTTAAACCATTAAAGGAAACATATCATCTTACTGCATTTTCACTTCTGAAATTTCCTCCAGCCATTCTCTGTTCTTCATTTTGTGCTCACTTTATGCTGAAAAGAGACCTACTGTCTCACTGGCACCTTGGAGTTTCTCCTCTCTTTCTTCCAATCACCCTATATATATATATATACACGTTAACTTCATTTTATTTTTTTAAAACTGGTATTATTGGTCAAACTTAAGTCAACATAGAGAGATATGCAGACATACTTTTTGTTTTACTTTTTCAAGCTTTATTTCCTGTCTGGAAAATAATTTGGATTAGAAACAGTAACAACATCATACATATCTTACTATCAACCCCAATAATGGGCATTTATAACTTATGAACAATTTATAAGTGTAAAACTATTTCGTGGAAATAAATCAGATTCACCCGAATGGATTAATGAGATCTGTAATATGCTGTACATGAACAAAAGTTACAAAACATACTCAAAAAAACACTGGTTTAATCCAAAAAAGTAACTAACATAGTTGAGGAAAATTTTTATAAAAGTGCTAATTAATTATCATGAATAAACTTACCATCCAAATAGGATCTGACTCATCAGGATACATTTGAAAGTACCTTTCGGCTAGCTGAAGTGGAGGGACAGTAGCAAGTTGCAAATTGGTCCAACACTGCACAAACTTCACCACTGATTCAAAGGTATATAAGGCTAATCGATCATTCCCATAATTAGAAAGGTGAGTCATGAAAACATTAACCTGGAAATATGAAATGGATTAAAAAAAATTATTGGATGCTACACAAGGCAAAAAAAATGAAATTAAACTTAATTTCTTTCAAACAGTAGTTTAACAAAAACACTAATGTGCCTCAAATTTTTTCTTAACATTCCATATACAGTCAGTCCTCGTATAGCACGATAGTTGTGTTCCTAGAAACCCTCGTGCAATGCAAAATCATGCAATAGAAACAACAGGCCCTATGGGAAAAGTAGGGTTAGGTGCCAACCACCCAAGATTGAACACACATTTGTAACTAAAACATTACCAAACAATAAATAATCGTAATAAAATACTTACATATTTTATTACGACTATTACGTAATAAAATATTGTTAATGCTTTTGCTTCTATTGTAAGCAAACTTGTTTTTTGTTTGATTTTCTATCCAAACAGATGACAGCCATTCCATCCCTTCTAACTCTCTGTGTCTTGATCTAATGGATTTTAATTACACTTTGAGTTGTTCCTGCTATGAAAGTTTTTATTTTCTCTGCATTCTTTATAATTCTCGGCGTTGCCTCATTTAGGCCTGTAGCACGTGCAATATCACATGGTCTTTCATTTCGCTCAAAGCGCTTCACAATTTCATATTTTTTCTCTATTGACAGTGGCAGACTGGCCATAAACCATAGTATGAGGCCACTACAAATTTTCCCAGGTAAGAATTTTTGACCCAGTCGGCCTCTGTTTATCGATATTGCTTTTCTTTTTCTCTCTGAATCTGTAGTGTCTTCACCAGGACGCTTCCTTTTCATACCTTTTAAGTATTTCACTCATTTTTAGGGAATAAAGCACAATTACAAAATGAGGAAGCATGCTTGATACACATAAACAAAGCTGCGCCCGTGTAGCAACTGAATAAACAACACCGTAAATGCAGAGATACACTATTAACACCTCACATTTTACTAAAGCACATTTCTGGGGGTTACTACCATAAAACAATAAAAACAATTTCCAGTTACGTTTCTGCTAGTGGAATCTGTTATAAACTGGTAATAAACTCGATCTAATGGCATTTGCGATAATACCGATAGCTGAAATTGTGTGGGTTTTTACTCTATTATGGTGAAATGTGTTTCTCTTTCACTGATATAAAAAACATAAATACATTTTCAGAATCTTCTCTTCATTCCTACCGTGTTGCGTTCAGTTGGGGTGATTCCGCGTTCAACTCCCATTTCTTGACAACACAAAGACGAATCGTGCATAAGCGAATTCGGTTCATGTTATATAGGATATCGTTCCCCTATTTATAAATCGTGTATGATCGAATTCGTGTGGTGTAAACACATGTTATACGAGGACTGACTGTACTGACAGAATATCTAACTATAAATTCTGAATGAAGGCCTGAATTTTTCATTGTTTTTATGTCAGCATAAAAACAATGTTTGGTAATATGATGCTATAACAGCCGAGGAACAGCACCAAATGAACCAAGTTATTATAACATACTAGCAGCCCCTTGCGAAAATTTCACAATTGGTAGCAGATTTTCTCTAGTTGTCCTAAAGAAATGTAGTATCAATATATACGTGTAAAAATATTCAGGATCGGTCTTTCAAAACGATCCTGAATACATTGGCAGAAACACGAAATGGCATGTTTCTCCTTTGCCGCAAAATACATTCAACAGAATCAGAGTAGCATTTTCACTGTGACATACTTCTAAATCCTTAAATTACTTACCATAAATAACCTCAAAACAAAAAACAAATAAACTCAAAGTTGATAAAGTTAACAATAAAAATATGAGTTTTGAACATATTAAAAACGAATGGCAAGGAGTGTATGAGCTTGCTGCGCAACGTGGGGGCATATAGTGAGCTGTGATGGAATCCTAACAATTAGTTCTTTCTTTTAAGGTAGAGAATTTCACAGTTGGTAGCAGTTTTATTATTATTATTTATTTATTTTTTTTTGGAACAAAGGACATGATTTTGTAAATTTGCAAATTGTTAATCAGAAAAAAAATGCCTTATCAACTTAGACAACTATTTGTTTATAAGTTAACATCTTCTTGTGGCTCCATCTATGAAGTGAATGTTGAACTATTCTAGTTTGTAGTACAAAACTGGCCCATTCTGTAAAATAAAACTATTCGGAATTTTTAAATTTTAACAAATTTGTGCACACATAGGAAGAAATATCTTCAAGTTGAGCCCCATCAGCCACTTCTCTTAATCAGAAGTTGTTTAGTATTTATTTCTAGTTTTCTTCTATCAGTCAACTGTAAATAAGTACAGTGGGGCCCCAACATCCGATGGTAATTTGTTCCACAAAACTCGTATATTGAAACCAATAATACACTGATTTCCTGTAATTCATTCTAAACTCTTGAGAGGTTGCCCCAACAACACATAGGTATTTCTTACATGTTACACTTCGGATTTTTACATTAAAAATGAGTGTTATAAAGATTATATAATAGGTAGTTATAAAACATCTTCAAATAAAAATACAAAAACAATAAATTAGCATTTACCTTAGATTGAAGTGCGGCTAATGAAATCGATGGTGGCATAGTGGTGGTGGAACTAGATCAGGTGTCTTTTGTCACTACTGGCAAAGAAACTGTCCAAAGTAGACTATTTTTGTAGTCTTTTGTAGCTTTCTGAAGTAAAAAATGACTTCATCTTCCATTTTGCACTTCACGAGTTCTGTGTTTTTTTGCCACTTTGCTTAAACACTCCCAACAAGAAATGAAAGTCCTCAACTCTTCACCTGACACTTTTTGGTTGTCTTCCTCTTCCTCTCAAGTGTCACTCTTCATAATTTTCTTCAACTCTTGTAGCTCTTCATCAACCTCCAGACCCACTGATTCACCAAGAGTGACAATATCATTTGTCAAAGCACCATAATCTTCAAATCCATAAAATTAATGGATGATGTTTTTCCATGCTGAATTTATGCACCTGGTGGAAACATCATTCCAAAAACTTACCGTCCAGGATGTTGAACTTTGACCTCCAAAAATCTTTGGCCTCAAGAGATTGAAAAGGTTGGGATCATGGTTTGGCACATTATCCAGCAGGAGCAGTGCCTTCACAGGAAACTTATTTTTCTTCAAATCTTATAAATCTTGCATCAAAACACTCCCAGCAAGCCTTTGTTGACTTTTTGAATTCCCTGGGGGGTATTAGGGTGATACACCAACAAAGGCTTTAGCTTAAAATCTCTAGAGGCATTGGCACCTAACAGGAGAGTGAGCCTATCTTTCATAGGCTTATGCTCAGGTAAACTAGCCTCATCCTAAACTAGTAAACTAGTAATGTACCTTCTCCTGGGCATTCGCTTCCAGAAGAGGCCAGTTTCATCAACATTAAAAACCTGATGGAGAAGATAACCTTTTTGATCAACAAACTCTTGGAATTCAATTTTAAAGGCATCAGCACTTGATGCCTCTCAATACTTCTGATATTTACCCTGTTTTTGAAGCACTCGAACCAGCCTCTGGTTGATGGAGCTTTAAGTTTCAGATCATCCTAGGTCTGCTTAGCAAGTCTGCAGATAAATTGTCTAGGCACCCTTCATCTGCTTTTCCCTAATCCATATTAACAAAAGCCTTTCCATTTCCACAATAAAAAAGTCTCTTCCCTTATGCACTAATGTAGAATCATCATTAACTTTAACACTCTTTAGAATAGCCTTTTGTTTAACTATTGCATAAACAATCAATTTAGGAAAACTCACGTACTAATGCACTAATTTTTACTCTTTCATGTATATTTTATCATCTCCTGCTTCACTTTAATGGAAATTTTATTCTTAACTTGTGCTTTAGCAGCCATGGTTATTTTGTTGTTTTTGATTTCACAATCAATTATTTCAATTAGTGAAATAATTGA
Source organism: Mastigoproctus giganteus (assembly GCF_048544385.1). Taxonomy (NCBI): domain Eukaryota; kingdom Metazoa; phylum Arthropoda; class Arachnida; order Uropygi; family Thelyphonidae; genus Mastigoproctus; species Mastigoproctus giganteus. Next base: position 201,597,791 of record NC_143581.1, on the reverse strand, counting down.
TTATTAATCATTTGATCATGCCATCACTAGTTAAAACTGGTGCTAAATATTCTTGGTAATTTCATTTGTTTGCAGTGAAATATCTACTTTCAGATGTTATAAATTTGGATACAAAAATAACAGCATGCATTATTTTGAGCAATACTTTTGCTATTTTCATTCATTTAGTATGCTGATGTCCACAAGTCGTTATAATCACATTTTTTCTTTTTTTAATGTAACTGCATAAATTTTTACATGAAAGCTAATGTCTGCTAATGTATTTTAATACAATAAGTCCAAATACCTGATTAGGATTTCTCTTTCTGAAGAATATCAACATATCAACATATGAAGGAATCCTTTAAGAATTCCCCCCATTTCCAATGGGACATCCAAACTTTCCTAATGAATGCCAAATAGCAAACCCACATAGGTCTGGAATTCATTTTCATAGAACATAATACTCTTCCACATAGGACTCAGCTGGTTGATGAATTCCTTCAAAGTAAGGATATTCTCTGAACTTGACTGAGCATGCCCAGAATGTTTTAGGAAGAGCAATTGGAACACAGTTTAAAAAGTTGTGGTATATTCCAAGTTATCATCCACAAATCAAAAGCTTGTTCAAGTGAAGTGTGCAACATTTTTGTAATCAGCAAGAATTGGATAACTTGGCAAAGGACTTGGGTATAACCAAATCCAAAGCAGACACCCTGGCAACTTTTTTAAAAAAGTGGAATATACTTGATAACAGCTGCAAGACTTCTACATACAGAAAAAGATATGTCACTTATGCATATTTTGGTGCTGTTGCAGGATCCCTATGCTCCTCTTTTCATTCAATTGGTCTTTATGAGGAAATTGCTATCGGTTACAATCAAGAATGATAAGAGTGGCACCTTTTTTATAGGAAGTTCAGGTAAAAAGTTTGAAAAAGTATTTAAACTAAAAATAATATTTTTTAAACTAAAAAAAAAATAAATATATATATATACACACACAGCACACACACACATACAAAATTACTTATACACATGCAGACATATAAACAGCATCTCTTACAGGATTATAAACAAAAAGGTGGAAGAGCTCCCCACCACGGATACTGTTCTCCAGTTTTTCTGTTCCACCAGGATATTTATCCAGGAAAATGGTATGGGTATACAATCCACAAGTCTGTCTAGGCAATACCTAAGAACACAAATAAAAATAACTCAATTAATATTAATACTGATATACAAATGATATACTGATTTTTTATGGATAAAAATCCCATATTATAAGCATAACTTTCAAATTATTAACAACACTTCTATGTAACTGTAAATAGTTTAATCACTTTTAAGATAACAATTATTTAAAAGGACCATTTCTATGAATTTATTCAAGTGCTAATGTCTATCTTATTATTATTATTATTATTATTAGCCATATGGTACAAGGAAGCCTGAGGCTTATGCTGCACCAGCCAAAAAAAAAAAAAAAAATTCCCGAGTTAGTGTGTGTGTGTGTGTGTGTGTGTGTGTGTGTGTGTGTGTGTGTGTGTGTGTGTGTGTGTGTGTGTGTGTGTGTGAGAGAGAGAGAGAGAGAGAGAGAGAGAGAGAGAGAGAGAGAGAGAGAGAGAGAGAGAGAGAGAGAGAGAAGTAGAAGGCATCACCAAGAAAGAGAAGAATGATGATATCCAGCTCAGGACCCTGGCTTGGCAAACCCAGGGTCCTGAGCTGGATATCATCTTATTCACAAAGGTAGTTAAAAGGATGAAATGAATCTAGATATGCAAGAAAGCTGTGGAGACCATAGTTAATTAAGTAATACAAGATCCACTGGATAAGAATGGAATTATAACAGAACTGTGGCAGAGGCCTTTTTTTAAAAGGAGATTATGTCTAACCACTCTGCCTGGTTACAATGAGGTTGTTATAAAAGAACTGGATGCAAATACAGCATAATTTAATTAGCAGCATGGAATTAGTGACAAGCTACTACTGTGGAGAAACAGTAATGGAGGAATACTGCATTAGAGGAAATTTACTATGGTTAAAGGGATAATTAAGTGGTGTGAGATAAAGAGTGGTTATAAATGGCCAGCTGCTCTTCATTGACTAATGTGATGATTGGGGTTCCACAGGGGTCTGGGTTGGGTCACCTACTGTTTTTAATATTTATTAATGATATTGATGTAGGTATTTTAAGCTTGTTAATAATACTCAGGTAAACATAGTGGATAATGAAAGTAATCAGGGTATGCTACATCAAGAAGATCCATATAAATTAAGTGAATGGACTGAAAAATGGCGCATGTGGTTTAACATTAATAAATGAAAGGAACTGCATCTGAACAGCAGTAATCCCAGACTAACATATCATTTGGGTAGCATCGAATACGAGGTAGTATTTGATGCTACCCAAAGTATTTGGTAGTATTTGGTAGCATCAAATACGAGGTAGTATTTGATGCTACTATTTGATTTTTCTAGGGGTAATTGTACAGTGTGACATGAAATTCTTTAAGCAGTGCAAGCAGGTTGCTGCTAGAACAGCTTATAGAGTTCTGCTAATGATATACACAAACTTTTCCAGCAGGGACAGAGTTGATTATCCCACTGTGTAAGGCTATGGTTAGGTAGCACCTGAAATACTGCATACAAGTTTGGAAACCTCATTTTAGGAAGGACACAGACCTGTTGTAAAGGTGTAGAGAAGATCAACAAAATCAGTTGGGGGGGGGGGGGAGTTACAAAATGATTTTTACCAATTCATGTTCTGTAAATTGCAATCTCTGAAAGTAGGCATCTTAATAGCATCCTAACTGAAGTGCACAAGCTTCTGGAAAGGGTTAAGTACCCTAACTGCTGATAGCACATTTACTCTTTCTCAAATGATGCACATGAAGTATAAAAAGAGTGGTTACAGAAATAGATGTTTAGAAATTGCATGTAGCCAAAGAATAACTGGTTGTTGGAATATATTTCTTGTTGTGAAAGTGGGATTGAATAAGTAAGGATTGAACAAATTATTGGAAGTAATGAGCAAATGAAGAATGAAGCGGGCTTTTTTTCTTTTCTCATCCTCTAGGTTTTTTTTGTTTTTTTTTCCCCGGCTGGTGCTGTGCGAGTTTTGCTTCCTTGCATTATATTGCCAATACTATTAATCCAACAAAAAAAAAGCTATCAAAATCAAAAATAACTGGTTTGAAATTATCTATTTTCCACTCAAAATCACAACCCATTGTTTCCTTTTGAGGTTTTTCTTTTTTGCAGGTGTTCACTATCTGTTTAACTGGTCACCACTTTTTCATATACACCAATATCCATTATGTCTGTTTCACTTTTGCTCAATTCAATTTTGATCACTTTTTAAATCAGAATTGCAAAGGAGATGAGACAGCCAGAGACCATCAAACTGTAGCCTTTTCTTCACAGAAAGGGCAGCAACCAGCCCCCTTAACCCCTTACCTTTTTCACCCAGATGCTTGGCATAACTTACAGAGAACTTTATCCAGTTGACATAAATGCAGTCAATCAGTCTTCTCTCATAAAGAGCTAGGGATGTCAAATGTTTTTTCATACAGTTCCTTTGTGTCCAACTGCAAAGAATGTAGTCATTGTAACATAAAGTATAGTTTGTGTTTTAGTTTATAACCATAGAAAAAGGAGCCAAAGAGCTCCAAAACATCTGGATTAATAATATGCATATAGTTAGTTTTAAATTTTGTTCATTGCAGAGTTGTATGATATCATCATCATCATGAACTTGGTCCGGCTTAGGTCTTTTAAGACCTATTCTGTTGTAGCTCTTGGAGGTGGTCTTGATCTCGCCATCGTTGTCTTGGTCGACCCACATCTCTCTTGCCTGTAGGTTTGTAGTTAAAGGCTAATTTTGGGATCCGGTCTGGGTTCATTCTTTCTATGTGGCTGATCCATTTTTTCTGATACCGTTTTATGTCATTTACTATGCTATCTACTTTTAATTTCTCACAGATATCTAAATTTATTTGGTGGTCTAATCTTGTAAAGCCTAATAATGGTCTTAAAAATCTCATTTGTGCTGCTTCTAGTTTGTGTGCATGTAGTATGATATATATTTCTTATATTAATAGTTCTTGTGTCCACAACCATGTCTTTCAGATCTTTTATGATAAAGAAGTTCTTCAATTTCAAATTGGGTAAGCCTGTGTTATCTGAAAAACAAGTAACATGAAGACAAAGGTCACAGTACGTATTTTTCCATTTTCAAACTGAAAGCACCAATAACAGGTGGCAGCACATAATTAAAGAGTTTCAAGGTAATCTGTACATATACAGGGATACTTCACTGACACAGACTAAAATATGTAAATGTATGCATTCACTCATGAAAGGGTTAAGCCAAAATTTCTGATTCCAACTAACCACAGTGAGACTTTTTTTCTCACTCAAAATAATTGATGCCAAAGTTGATTTGCCAAGCATTCTGGAAAAGATGGCCTTGTAGATTCCACAGTATAAACTAGGCATGGCCAGGAGTAAAGTTGTATTTACTTTAGCAAATTAAAGACTGATTAACATTTTCTCTCAATTCCAGAAGCTTCAATGTCAAATGCATTTGCAGACTGCTTATAAAATAAGAAACCATAAAACTAATTCCAGTTTGAAACTAAATCTTTGTAAAGTGTTTCTGCATTAAATTTTAATTTCTATATATTGATTGTGCTCAACTCTGATGCATATAGCTGACTGTCATTCCCACTGCTCTCACATAATGAATGTCTTTGGGAAATTAAAAGCTACTGGAGTATTTCTATCTTTTTTGTAATAAAACTGTGTTTTGTAATTAAACTTTGTAATAAAAGCTGAATTTAATAATAATAAATCAAACACAAAACTAAGATAACTAACACTTCACAACTAATAAAACACTTTACATAACAACCACAAATATAGAATCTAAAATGTTCTAATATAAAATTTTTTAAGAAATTGCCAGAAATTTCTTTGTTTCTATTAGAAAAGAAGTTCTGATATATGAGAAATAATCTGAAATACTGAAATGTACATGTCAGAAAGTACTTAATCTTACCATTATATTCCTATGAATAAATCCTCTCCTGAGACGGGCTGGTCGGAGATGAGGATATTCTTCTGTACTTGTAACTCTCACATTCCACACTCTCTTCCAGGCCTCATACAAAGGCTCATGAACTGGGTACACACCAGAATGATGTGGTGCAACAGAATAACCTGAGTCAGTTGGTATGTTGTGTTTCTAGAAAGCAAATACAAAATAATCAGTCATTCAAGACAAAATATTCCCTCAATATAATAAACTGGTTATTAATTTTGCTATCAACAAAAAGCTGGGAACATAATAATCTATACACAAAAATGTTATTCAAATTAAAGCTAATATCTCTGAAGGAAATTTAGTGAAAAAAAAAGCATAATTAATAGAAAATTGATTAATTTTTTGAAGATTATCTGTTTCCATTATAATTGAATTAATGGTAATACTTCTAAAAGAAATATATTAAAATGTGACAAGATTAGCTTTCATTTCTTGATTGTCTTTATAAATATATGTCCCTTTTATAGAATCTAGGCCAACAGCATCTCTATAGGTAGTTCCTGTTACTCACTCACTATGTGTAATTTGTATTCCAATTAATAACTAATACAAATCAGTGGTTCCCAAACAGTGTGCTGCAACCCTTTTCAAGTATGCTGGAGATTAGGAAATATTCCAATGAGTTTGATTCAATATTTCAGTGTGCTGTTAATATTCGCCTTTCAGTTAAAGTGTGACTAGAGTGACAGAAGATTGAGAACCACTGATGTAAATGATAACCACATATATTCCAAATACTAACTCAGAGAATCAAGTATATTTAAAAAGTTTAAATTTTATATACTGTGACTCAGGCCTCCTGGAACTATGATATTTGAGGCTAGATTGTTTTGAATTTGCACCAATGCAACTAAGGTTACGAATATATTGTGTCTATAAACTGGGTGTACTCAATATCGCCTGTTTTGCTGGATGGGAAAATCCCAACTTTCTGGAAGAAACCAAAACACTTGTTGAGTGTGTATGGAATTGATTTGAGGGTTCTTGGTGCAAGAGCTACTGTGGCTAATATGCACCTGTGTGTGTGGGAAAGGGGAGGAGTACATAACAGTTTCTCCTGTCTCGATGGAGTCAAACCTAAGTTTCTCTAAATAACGAGGAAAGGACAGAGATTATAACTACTACACTAGCCATGAGGATGGTGCATTTGATAATGCCCTATTTGAAAAGCATTAATCCAATTAGAATCTAGTCAAAATACAATTTAGAAATCTTTGCCTTCAGTTGTTTCTAACCTCTTCACTATTTTAAACATTTATTTCGAGATTTTAGTTTATGTTTTTATTTATTAGGATTCATTTTTATTTCAAATTCAATTTTCTCTTTCTGAAATAGAGAGCCAAAAAAAGGCGATCATTAAAATATAATACACTTAACAGGGTACTGAGAATTAAATTACTAGTCTAGTTACAATATAAATGATGCTATGCAAATTACTTTTTATGCTCTTTCAGGTTGAGATATTATCATGAGACACCCTGTTTCACTACCAACAAATACTTAGCATTTTCCTAATATGAAGCTTACTGCTATTTATTAGTAGTGCAGTGATACTACATCTATGGCCATTTCAAATGGTTATTGCTATCCTATCAGAGGGTGGCCAGGAACCCATCAGGGCAGCACTTCACCCTGACAACAACAACAATTTCCAGAAATACTGTAATTTAGGAGATCAATATCATAGTAAAGACTGTCTTTTTCTTGTAAATTTATTTGTAATATGGTAAATTATTACTACATCATATGAGTACCTGTATAATAAATAATCTTCATAAGCTATATCAAATCTTATGCTGAAAGGTGAAAATAAATGCTTATTTTTCAAATCGAAAGCTTTCAAGTCTTAGTTTAAAGATCTGTAACCATTAGTAGGTTCTTTAATCCAAAATGGATATAAAATCAGGGAGGCAGGAAATATTTCATAGTTTATTAAAGGAAGAATCACTTATTAAAGAATCCTTAGGATTACTGATAAAATGGAGTTTGATGAAAATAATGCATTTTGTCTGACTGGGAATGTCATCATGATAGAAATATTACATTCAGGGAGTGTACAGATTACTATGATAGTAATCTCAGCATTATCCTCCATACTATTCTAATTTATGATAGATTTTTGGCCCTAGCATGGCACCAGTAATATGTGTATTAAAACAGTTAACTATAAAGAATGGTTAATTTAGTTAATTAGTTTAATTTAGGTACTGAATTAATACAGTATACTGGAATTAATATACCAGAAGTTTGTTTCACCGAAACGGTCATGTTTTGACCTATTTTAGATAAACAGTATTAGATCCCATCCACCCCAAGTGCCTTTCTTCTGTTTAACTTCAACAATTTCTCCTCCACTTTGCTCTCAGTTATTACAAAGTCATTAAGCTCCCTGTTAGAGTTTAATAAGCTTCTGGCCTCCACTTCCCTACAGACTTTCTCGTGTGTGTGTGTGAATGTAGATGCAAAATACTCATTCAGTTTGTCAGCTATCTGAGCAAGATCATCAACAGTCAAACCATCGATATCAAGTGGACCAATCTGATTTATCCCCTTCCTTCTAGAGTTTATATAAGTAAAGTCCTTGCTGTTTTTCTTAGCAACCTTTGCCAAATATTTCTCGTAATCTGCATTGGCTTGTATAATCTCATTTGTGACTTGATTACAGATTAATTTATATCTACCACAGGCTTCTGTGTCGCCTGATAATTTATATGCATCCCATGCATTTTTCTTCCCTGCCATGAGTCTCATTAGTTCATCTGACATCCATTTAGGCCTAAACCTTGAACGATATTTCTTAATCAGTATGAAAAGTCTAGTAGCTTCCACGATTAATTCCTTGAATGCTTCCCATTTAGAATTTTCTGTTGGTAACATCATCAGTTGGTCCCGCTGTACAGAATTTAAAAACTGTCTGAGACCACTGTAGTCACAGTGGTCTCAGACAGTACTACTACTATAAAATTGTGCTTTACAACCTGTTTACAGACATATGACTACATTAAATGCAGTTGCAAAGGAACTTATAAATATTTATAATACATTGAAAGTTTTATAAATAAAATTAACTTATTTTTTTTAATCAAAAGTTAAATTTCCAGCAAATATGTTAAATTCTAAACTGGGTATATATAAACACACACTTATGAAAACAAACCTTGGCAAAATCTCTGTTCAACCTCATTTCAGTTTCCAAAGCAGATATATTGTCAAATAGATGTGGCTGGCTGTGACTCCACATATGGCAGAACCACCAGAAGTCATGAGCATGTTCTATATTAAATAAAATAAGGAAATTACCTCAATTCTATAAGAACACACATAAATAAAGCCAAGGCAAGTTATCATATAAGCAATGCAGTCAAGGCTGATGGTGTGGATAGCTCTGCTTGCAATCAATACTGTTGGCAGCAGAGACACTGCTCACTTAAACAAAAGTAAACCATTTATTTTTTACTGTGAGCATAGTACACTATTATACAGACTCTATATAAAAGTGCACTATGCTTAATTTAGGTACTGAATTAAGCTAAATTAAGAATTAATATACTGGACTTAGTTTTTGAAGTTCAATATATTCAAAATATATATAACAGAAAACATGCATGAATATAATGCAGAAATTAGTAAAGTAAAAAATTATGACTCTCATTATATTTTCATAAAGGGGGAAAAGCTAACTAGAGTGAAAATATTAGAGTAATATTATTATTATTATATTTAAATCCTATCTGTATAAAAAGCTCAAATAGCAAAATTATTAAATTTTGATACTTAAGTTTTTAGACAGTTTATTATTTTATTTTGAAGACATACTGAAAGGAATGTATTAAGAAATGAATTTGATTTTTAATGTAGTTGCATAGATTCCTATAGTTAACATGGTATGCTTGATTCCTGTTTATGTGAGAAAATATCAAAACTTAGTATAGTGTACACAACAGTGAATATTAGAATGAAGCTCTCTAAACCATGGTAAATATATACATTTTTTTTTAAGTAGAAAAATATCAGTTTCCAAAGTGACGGTTAAATCAAGGTGACTGTGATGAACTGCACTACATTTAATTAATTTCAGAAAATACAGCAGATACTGCTTAATTCATACACTGGTGATGAGAATCAATTTTTTAAAGACAAAACCAAATCTTAGTAAATGCAATGAAATTTCAGTGCATATTCTGCTCGCATTTTTGGCTATTGTGATCAAATGCTTCACATTGGCACTCTTGTATTAAAGCAAAACTAGGTGGATTCCTATAAACCATGTGTGTCTGTGCATACATAAACTTTACTTGTAAATTGAATGCTCATAAATGTTAAATAAAATACAGTAGGATGAGTCCATCATCAAAAAGGGTACACATTTAGAGGAGGCTGCATTTAGGTTAAAGACATACATTACCATCTTTACTAATCCATAAGGTATCATCTTCAAGTAGAGAATTCTTATTCATCTAATTTAAAATTAGATGAATTTTTACTGCCATATATTTTTATCATCTAAGATAAAAATATATGGCAATCGCTATAATGTCAACCTTCTCTTCCCCCTCTCATGCAGTGCCAACTGTCATCATAAAGCAGACAAGTTATATCTATGAATGAGTGAGCCAGCTGCATACAAGCAGGGCTGCACACTGAGTTTGTATACTTTGAGACCCTACTGAATATCACAAGTAAGTACACAGAACAATGAGTTAAATTTCTAGGGAGGACAAGCACCTATCTGTCCAGTGCATACAATACTAATTTTTGAAAGCTACTCACATAATTGTACATGGTCAGTGAAAAATGAGAAGGAAGAACTGCACTGTTGTTAAACAATTGCACAAGCTGATCCAAACTAAAATTTTCAGAACATGGAATTAATTTTCTATTACCAAAACACATCAGAGATTGAACCCCTCAATTTTGAATTGCACAATACATCAAGACATTTTACTGCAACATGAGATGAATCATCCAAGCTACACAAAAACATATACTGACCTAGAAGCAAGTCATATGAGAGTGAATGTCTGGAATCTTTAAATAAAAAATACAGTTAATATTGTTTTAGAAAATATGGATCAGGCTGACACAGTGAAGGGATTCTGAGAGAAGTGTTTTATAACTCCATACGATGAGATGACTAAGCGGAAATTTGATGAATGAATGGATAATGACAAGTGAGTGCAACCTCAACTTTGTCATTGTTCAATCAGTTTAAGAAATTTATAGAGTGGGAGAACCCAAAAGTTTCTGTTACCAATTATCAAGGTTTTCTAAATATTTACACTTAGGAGGCCATTAAAATAATGCAGTGCCACAGACAAGAAATACAGATCATCACTGTAGCTTCAAAAAATAAGAAAATAAATGAACATTTTAATAAGGCAGAGATTCTTTAAAGTTACACAAATATAATACAGTATACAATGAGGGGTGGTGGTCAGAAATTTAGAGAATGGTTTTTCTGTTTATTTGCCTTGTTTTACATAGTATACGTATAGATGTTTGCATTTAATAATAAATTCACAGAACGTATGTCCTTTTTATTGGCAAGGCAGCAAACAGACATCTTCTTCTTAGGAAAAAAGAAGTTTTTTTCATGCAGCACTGACCCCCGTGCAGCTACAAGTTTCTTCAGTGTTACACTATAGATAAATAGTACTCCCTATAAAGAGAAGTATAATGCTACTTTTTTTATTACGTGGTGCAGCCACCCTATCAGTACATCGCGAGATATCCCAATTACAATTTAACTCACAAAATAAGAGATGCAAAAGATGTAAATAGTAAAATTTACCATACTGAGCCAATAAATAAGCGTGTATTTAAGTATAAAATGTACATAAATTTGACTGTATATATATACAGGGTGATTCACTACCAGTGCGACAAACTTGCAGGAGGTGTAGGGGGCACAAAGACGAATCGGAATCACATAGCATTGCAGGGTCCGAAATGCCTTCGTCATGTGGTAGAGGATGTTGAACGGGAGATTGCGTAAACAGCGATCCCGCTGGAAGTCAGCATTTGTGAACTGTTTCTGTTGAAGAAACCAAATAGCAAAAGTCCTCCAGAGTGGATAATCCACAGGCTCCAATGATTGGATGCGTTGCAGATGGTATGGACTCATTTGGTTTGTTGACAGTATCCTCCATACAGTGGATTGGGAAATACCCAATCGTTGGCATATCGCTCGAGTACTCGTACTCGGATTGCCTTCTGCAAGACGTAGGACATTCTCCTCATTGTCTGGCGTCCTCGTCGTTCGCTCTCGATTCATGGTACCTCTCGTGAAACAACCATTCTCACGTAACCTTCTGTGCACACTTGTGAAAATCATATGATGAGGAGCACGCCTATGCGGGAAACGTTCTTGGTACAAGCGCAGAGCGGCGCGCCTGTTACAGTCCGCAGCTCCATACGTGAGGTGCATGTCGGCCAGTTCAACATTTGAATACTCGTCCATCCTACTGCCTCGGGAACTGGTTCGCAAATGCTGACTTCCAGCGGGATCGCTGTTCATGCGACCTCCCGTTCAACGTCCTCTACCGCATGACGAAGGCATTTCGGATCCTGCAATGCTACGTGATTCAGATTCATCTTTGTGCCCCCTACACCTCCTGCAAGTTTGTCGCACTGGTAGTGAATCACCCTGTATATATATATGGTATTTTCTTCACTTTGCCGGCGCCTCCGTAGCCAGGTGGGAAGGAGCAGCAGTGAGTAGCACAAGCTTCTTGATTAGCCCGGGGTTCGAGCCCATCACCACCAAATACGGAGGATACGGAAAGGTCAGGGAATGACCACCGCATATCCCGGAGCAATATGGCCTTAGTTGCTAATGCTCCTAAAAACCAAATAACAAACAAACTTCACTTTGCCATTACAATTACTGCTTACTATGGTCTGAAAGACACATATTTTGCATTTATTTTTCTACAGAACATGCACCAGCCTTCTGATTTCAGTTAAAGTGGAATTTTAACTGAAATCAGATTAAAATGGAATATAAAAGTGATCCTATTATGTGACAGCTAATGAATTTAAAATACATGTATGTAAAAAGATTTAAATATGCAGTGCACAATACCTACCAATTAGCAAGTCATCTCCTCTGTTTTCTTCAGCTGTTCCTTTGTGATAAAATTTCCCTGAGAAGCCCAGGTTAAAACGAAAACCTGGAATGACTCTTCTGAGTCGGTCTTGAGCATCCAGTAAGGCCTATATTTAGATGAAGGTTTAAATTATTATACATAATGTAAATTTAAAAATGTTAATTATAAAATAAACAGCAGAAACAACTGAAATGTTGTAACAAGTGTTATGAAAGATAAGAAATGCCTCTTTAAACATACATAATTTTCAGTAAAAAATGTGCATGCTCACATTTCTTAAGGACTATTTATAGTATACCTCAAAGAAGGGGACAGGATGCTTCATATTACATGCATTCTGATGCCATACTGCATACAAAACACCTGCACACCTATGATTTCATGAATCATATATTTTCTACAAGAGTTCTGTTTAATAATTTGTTAACTTAAAGTGTGCCTTAGATATAATTTCCTTTAGGGAATTAAAGATATAAGCAGTCTTTCTACTGAATACTGTTCAGTGCAAATATTTAATGAGGTTAGAACAAAAATTTTTCATCAAATATTTATTCTTCAATGGTAAAAAAAAAAAGGATAAAGTAGATAAATACATTTTAGTGCTACTCTGCTGTACTGAAGAATAAGAACATATTCTTATATCACATTTGTTATGAACAATTCTAGTGTAGAACAGAATGGTTTAAAATTGTAATACAGAACTAATGTTTATTATTAACTCAGAGTTCACTATTTCTGTATAATGCTCACCACCTTTAAACACATGATTATGAAAATGTGTTTGGCATTTTAACAATGTAAATTATGAAGCAAAAAAAAAAAAAAAAAAGCAAGCCTCAAGAAAGATTCCAACACAAACAATTTCAAGTGGATTCCAAAATTAAAGAGAACAGGAGATAGCCAACAGTAGGAAATGTTTATGCCATATATATATATATATACATAAATAAATTATTTTGGTAGTAAAAAGCAGGACTTATGCCCTTTTTTCTTATCGAGCTAGGTAAGCAATCATCAATTCTTTGCAAAAAAATAACCACACTGAATAGTGAAATGTGTGGTGGGCTGCATCTTGAAATGGAAATATGGATATACTTTGTTACTAATCACCAAACTTAATCCAAAATAACAAAATTTAATATAAGTAATACCACACTTTAATACAGGAATCTAAATCATTATGCAACTTAGAGATCACTCAAATTTTGAATGGCTCAAGAAATTAAATTTAAACAACTGTAAATTCTACATCCACGAGTCTGATTTATTTATAAATCATTGCTATATCCTGCCTTCTACAACAAAAATCTCCTAAATTTATCCATAATATCCAGTTACAGGCCCAAAAAAATTATAAAAACTCTTATTTTCTCAGGAAGGACATTACATAGGAATACAACTAAGTAATAATGCTTAATAAAATAAAATAAATATCACATTTGTACATCAAATTGGTTTAACTGAGACAATTACACCCACACATCCCTAATAATTAAATAAAATTGACTACCTTTTGGGTTTCTATGCTGGAATCCATCTTCAGGCCTGAGTTTTGGGTTTTCAAAAGCATACACAAAAGAAATTAACCAGGCAATGCTTGCAGCCCTATTTGTTACAAACATAGTCATGTGGAACCTAACAAATGCCTAATTTTCCCCCCCTAGAAAAAGTTTGTTTTTAGAGTTTTTCTTTTCTTAATGGATTGCAGTGCTTATTGTATGTAATTTTTTAATTTTAATAAAAAAATTTAAATATTTAAAAAATGCTATGTTTTTACATATTTGTTAAAAAATCAAAAAAAATTAATAATGCTAAAAATGAAAATACTAAGTTACAGCCACAAAAGTATAAACATGATACTAACAGTCACTTCCATTTTCTAGATCAGAGAACTATGAAGAGCAAAAGATTTAAAACTTGCATTTGAACACATGTTCAAATGCAAGAATTTGGGTTCAAATGAGGAATCTATTATGTAAATTCCTTTACTGTTAAGATCCATAAAAAAAAGTAATAACCCAATATAGACTTTTCTACAGCAGGGGTCCCCAACCTTTTTCATCGGAGGGTCACACAGAAAATTCATAACAAATGGCGGGCCGGAGTCGATGCAATTTTGACGACTAAAAACACTGTAAACCAAAAAACACAATTTTAGCAACTTCACCAGGTCGAACGGGGTGTACAAGATAGAAAAACTATAAAAAATTATAAACAAGGGATATTTATTGTAAATAAAGACATAGTCATATTAAAAATCACAATTTTTATTATTATAATCACATTTGATATTACAGAAATAGCAAATCAATGAGATGTTTGTTGTTGTTTTGATTTAGCAATAATTGAAATGTTAGGTTTAATAGTAGAAGTTCCCAATCTTAAAAAGTCTTGCTTATCTTAAAAAGATAAGTTCCCAATCTTAAAAAGTTCATCTGTCATTCTTGATCGATGTTTGGATTTTATATATTTCATTTTTGAATATGTTTGTTGACATAGGTAAGTGCTACCAAAAATAGAAATTATTCTTCTTGCTAATTTTTTTAATTCTGGAAATTCATTTTCTGTCAAAGTTTTATAAAAGTTAATTAATGTTTCATTTTTCAATAATGTTTTCAGGTTATCGTTACTTTGAAGATCTATGATTTCTAATTGTAGATCTTTATCTATTTGTGAAACATTTACATCAAATGGGTTCTGAAATAATGTAAATAATTTTCTATTGTTTTCGAAATCAACAAATCGATCAACAAATGCTTCCATCAATAATTCAAGATTTTGGACAAAATTGTCGGTAGAAAAATCACAATTGGGCATGTTATTATATAAACTTTCACAACACAAAAAATGGGAAAAATTATTTTGTTCAATTTGATTTTTAAATAAATCTAATTTTGTCTGAAATGCTTTAATATTGTAGAACAAGTCATTTACAAGTAGATTGTGATTTTGAAGTTTTTATTCAATGTATTCAAATGTTCACAAATATCTGTTAAAAATGCAAGTTCCCATAACCATTTAGTCTGTTAATTCTGGGACTGGTTTTAATTTTTCATTTGTGAATATGTTTATTTCGGTTCTGAGTTGAAAAAATCTTTTTAACACATTATCGCAACTCAACCATCGCACCTCCGTATGATACAACAAATCACCATATTCGCTTTCGATTTCCTCCAAGAAAATTTTAAACTGACGATGGTTCAGGCCATTTTTGTGTATAAAATAGTTGACATGATTGAGTTCGAATACAAAAATTTACCGCACAACGATTGCTGGTGAATAACACAATGAAATTGCATAGGTCTTTCGATGTTTTTGGAATCAAAATATTTATTAACATGGCCGATGAAACCAATATTTTTTCCAACCATATTCTTTGCACAATCGGTCGTAATTGCTGTCAACAATTCCCAATCAAGCTGCAGGTCTTCAAACACTTTTGATACGCTATAAAATATGTTTTCACCAGAGGTTCTATTCTTCAAGCTTTCAAGTGCAGCCAGTTCTTCTGTGACTTCAAAATTTTGATTTATACCGCGTATGTAAATGAGTAACTGTGCTGTGTTGGTAATATCTTCACTTTCATCAATTGCAATCGAAAAATTTATAAAATCTGTAACTTTTTGTTTCAGCTGATCTTTAACATTAGCAGACAAGTCTTCGATCCTTCTTGCTAAAGTTGACGCTGATAAACTTATAGCAGCGAAGTGCTTAACTTGATCAGGGCATATTTCTTCAGCAATTGATAGGCACACTCTTTTCACAAACTTGCCATCAGTAAAAGCCCTCCCTTCTTCAGCAATGATTTGAGATGCTCGCAGACTAGCTCTAATTAAATTTAAATTCTGATTAGTGAAACATGTCACCTGTTGTTGTCGCCTTTTGAAATCAAAGCTCAGCTCTTGTAATTTCTTGTTTTGCAACTCTCCTTGAAGTTTATCGTAAGTTGAGGCATGTTTTCTCGTATAATGCCGTTTCAAATTATATTCTTTCAACACAGAAACTGCTTCCTTACATATAAGGCAGGTATATCGGTTATTGTAACTTATAAAAAAATAATTAATCAACCAAAGTTCATTGAAGACACGACATTCGGAATCAATTTTTCTTTTCCTTGACATCTTGATTCGCTAAAATTAAAATTAAAAATTCAAAGTTAAATAAAATTAAAAATAATATGCATTTATACAAATAGCACTAATAAATTGTTGCGCATGATAATCGGTGCAGTGGCCCAACAACTACGGTCTGAATGAGAATAGCTGACCAGGAGAAAGATTAATACGTGTACTCGTATTTACATTGCAAACTGCAAAGAATGCATTGCATACAATTCTTTTACTCATACTTACTTGATTAATATTTAGATTAGTGTTTAGCAATTGTTTTAACAGTCGCTTATTTTAAATTTACTATTTCACTTTTTGACAACTCGTGTTTGCCGGAAATACTCGAGGCTATAAACTTATAGCCTTGGGCACTCGCACTGTTGGGATTTTCGACATCGCAAGAAACACTGCTGCCAAGTGGAAGCGCACAGAGTTGCAACAATGTTACAAAATTATATTTGGATGCATTTACATTATATTTTGATTAAAAATATCCTTATATACGATATGTAGCAATCAAAAAAGATTTCTATAGAATAGATTTCACGAGGCGGATGAAATAGTCTTTCGGGCCGGATGAAATCATCTGGCGGGCCGTAGGTTGGGGACCCCTGTTCTACAGGGCTGTACAATGGATGAAAAACACAGCATGAAACTAAATGATACTAATTTTAGAATAGCATGAAATAATTTGCTAAGGACGGAAAAGTTCCAAGAATCTTTTTATAACAGCCATTTTCAGAGCATTGCAAAATGCCTCCATCCTGTATTCATTTATGAGCAAACTAACAGCACTAATGAAGAACGTATTCATTCTCTCAATCCTGTTAAGACCAGGACAGAATACAGGCTATAGTCTAGGCTGTGTATATAAACTATGACAGAATTGGTGCATATGGAAGAGTAGAAGACCTCTCGCCTAAAATAACTATTTTAAGACGAAGAATTCCACTGAGAAGAGGGATTGTAATACTGTTTTTGCAGCAGATGACCAGACAACTGAAGCATGTCGTGAGTGATAAAAAAATAAAATATAATAAATCAATTTTCGACAACTAGAATGCTCTTAAAAGAGAAAGTTTAACTTGCTCACATTTCTTCTGAAAAGAAAATCTAGAACCAGATGACCTCAAGGAACTTAACATAATCAACTAGAGTTGAACTACCCCACATAAGTAACCCGAGGTTAAGTGAAGAGGATGAATGTCCCAAACAGAACTAAATATACTTAGTTTTTTGGAAATTAATGGCTAAACCAAAGAGGGAAATGTATTCCAAAAAAAAAAAAAAAACACCTCAGAAGAATCCTATTTTTCTGGCTAGAAACTGAGTTGATATCAGCATGGGTTAGCTTCATGAACATAAAAACAAACATCAACGGCATATGACAAATAATGTATTTAATGCATGGCTAGCATAATGAACAATTTGTTTATAACTGAAATATCAATTTTATGTTTGTAAGAAGAGAGGAAATTAACTGTAAGAGAGATTCAAAAAGACCACTGTTCTGAAGGAGATTCAACAAAGCTAAAATGGAAACTGAACAAAGGCAGATGAAATACCACAAAAAAAAATAATAATAAATAAATAAACATACGAGGAACCAATTTCAAGTTTCATGCTGTAAAAATAACTGAAGAATCCTTCCTTGTATTCATTTATAAACCTGCTACTGTAATTTTTCTTGACAGTTTGAAGAAGGTAGCATATACTACGAGAAGCTACCGTATAATGCACATTTTATTTGCTTTAGATTTTGTTTATATTAATTTATTATGCATAATTCTATAGTTTATGTGAGTACTATTTTTTATATTTTCTAATATATTTTAACCGTATATAAGAATTATATTTAAGGTTTTATTTCTGTTAAGTGAGTGCTCAGAAGAAATTTATTATCAATAATAATCCAGATTTTCAAAACCTTTTCATATTATCACTAAGTTTACTACTATGCTACCTTGGTCTCTTCAGAAAGAAAAAAAATTCCCTTCCCCCCAGGAACTGAGCTTACTCTGACCCTTTAAAAGCTTTAAAAACTTCAAAAAGCTCACCTGACAGATGCCTAATATCCAAGCTGTGTATATCAAAAATTATAGTCTTTCTTTAGGACTTACCAGTATAACGGTGGTAAAGAAGAAGAGCTACCATTATACCAGTATAAATTTCCATTATACAAGTATAATGGTAGCTCTTCTTTATACTCTTTCTATGGTGCAACCTCTAAACCCTGTATATCGTAAAATACTCCAGATGTGGCCTAACCAATTTATAAAAAAACAATACCAGTGCCAAAATATAGACTTTTTTGACCAAATGAATAATATATTTAGGTCTTTTTGGAAAACATACCCTAGGTTATGGACCAACCTACCTAATTCTGTATTGCAATTTTGTTATTTTGCATAATTTTTGTGAGCAAGTAGAATATGTTCAGGCAGTAAAGTATTTGTTAACATGACAGTTCTAGTACTTAATTACTTAAACACTATTTAACTAAGGCACCTTCGTAGCCAGGTGGGAAGGAGCAGCAGTGCGTAGCACACGCTTCTTGATTTAGACCAGGGTTCGAGCCCGTCACCACCAAAATACGGAGGATGCGGACAGGGCCTTAGTTGCTAATGCTCCTAAAAACCAAATAACAAACAACAATTATTTAACTAGTTTAGAAAAATATTCTTACCAAAACATCTGCAGGTTTCATTCTCGTATTCCTCTCCCCTACAAATATATCATCAATATCTATGAGAATGAACCTTTGTAAAGGAAGACTTAATTTTCCATGGGACAAATATGATATGGCATCAAGAAACAGCAATTTGTGAAGCCAGAACTTAAATCCACTACCAAACAACAATCTCTGAATACCATCATATCTTCCACGATCCTGAAATAAAGTAAATGATTTTATTCTGTAATGCACACACAAATAGATTTATGGATTTACACAATAAAAATAAATATTAATGTACTGCAATTTTCAATATAAAAGCATAACAATATATTCAAGAAATAAATACTCATTCCAAATACTTAATTTTTTTAACAATCTTAATTAAAATAGCATTTTCTCATAGTCCTAAAGAAAATTATACAATTTGTGAAAGCATTTAACAATATACCAGTTGTGTGGTATTTCATGTTTCAACCCTTACAAAATTATAAATTTACTTTTCTGCCATGATTTTTAATAACAAACATTTTTAAAATACTGCATCTACAAGTTTAAGGAGCTGCCTCTAGTGTGTTATCCAAAGAGAGTAAATATTTAGTGACATTTTGTTCAGCAAAAATTAGGGACATTAAATGATAAAAGTGAAATTTATCAGATGAATTCTCAATCCAAATGTATAATAATTTGATAATCCCAAGTGA
The DNA here is from genome assembly GCF_048544385.1 of Mastigoproctus giganteus. Lineage (NCBI taxonomy): Eukaryota > Metazoa > Arthropoda > Arachnida > Uropygi > Thelyphonidae > Mastigoproctus > Mastigoproctus giganteus. The sequence goes on along the minus strand of NC_143581.1, from coordinate 201,578,110 downwards.
CAAAAAAGTCTTTCTATTCTCAAGCTATTCTCTGTGACAGTATAGTGAGTTCAGCACTTGACTCATTTGGAGAGATCTGTACACTTTTACAGACATAACACACATGACAAAGATTGTTATTGTTATTGTTGTTGTTATTTGGTTTTTAGGAGCATTAGCAACTAAGGCCATATTGCTCCGGGATATGCGGTGGTCATTCCTGACCTTTCCGCATCTTCCGTATTTGGTGGTGACGGGCTCGAACCCTGGTCTAATCAAGAAGCGTGTGCTGCGCACTGCTGCTCCTTCCCACCTGGCTACGGAGGCGCCATGACATGACAAAGATTGCATATAGCATTAGCATAGGCACATGATGCAAGAAAGCAAGCTTTTTTTTTAGCATCAGCCAAAAAAAAAAAAAAACCAAATCTTCTAATTTCACCCATCCACTCGCTCCAAATGTTTCTCTAGTTCTGCCATATTTCATATAGTTATTCATATAGGCCCATATGAATTTCGCACATTATGACCAAAGCAGTCAATATACTAGGAATCCCAAAAACACCAACCAGCTTTTCAGCCATACCTCAGTATCGTTAAAAGAAAGCACAATGATTCATTGCCTATTTCAAAATTCTACAGTTTGGTATAGAATATTCAAGCAACAAATTACAAAATCTCTTGGGTACCTGACACTACCCCCCTCCCCCCACAAAGAATAATATGTTTTTGCAGTATTTGTTGTTTTAAATTGATTTGTGATACAGGAAAGGATGTTTTGTGTTGAAATTATTTTTAATATTTTGCATTAGAAATTAGTGTTTCCTTGATAATTTTATTACAAATGTATGGGGTACAAAAAGTTTCAATCATTAGTATAATTATGTAAGATAACAAATAAAGGTAACAATTGCTATAAGACTTGTTAGTGTTATTTGAACAGGTTTCTGAAAACAAAATAATATTACATCTTTCAGACATTACATTAGACAACATCTTTTTGAACCATTTTTGTATTTGAAAAAAAAAAAAAAAAAAAAAGTTAAAAGAGGAATTCATTTATGGTGACATTATAAGGCCTTGAATGGGTTGTGCAGGCTCAATTCTGATGGGATTCTACCACTTGCTCAGATGACGAACCCGAGGGAGCATAAATTCAAATTGAGAAAAGAGTTGTAGAATAGATGTGTGGAAATTTGCCTTTACACAGCGGGTAGTTGATTGCTGGAACAAACTTCCATCTGTTGTTGTGGAAGTTGATAGCTTAAATATATCCAGGGAGGAACTGGAAGGGAATGGATGTGTGAAATGTTTTTTTTTTTTTTTTTTTTGCTAATGCTACATAAGCTTGCTTCCTTACATCACATGACTCTACTATTACTATAAGCACATTCTTGTAATGATTTAAATATAGCTCTGAAGCTCATAATTTAGCAACTAGCAAAATCTCACTGTTAAATTTAACTACTTTTAAATTCATAAATATGATTCACAATTCAAACAACTTTCAAATGATAACTGAATACCACTTCAAGAAGACTTCTCAATAAAAGAAACAAATCCCATCAAAAGACTCCTTTCAGCACATCTATACAGTTTTTCATCATTGCTTGTTTGGGATTCACACTACTAGATGCAGAGTGGCTAACAGCATAATCGTATTTCTGAATCTCAGTCCCCATTACCTAAAATTTATACCACTGTGACCAAAACTCAGCACTGCTTTCTCAAAATGCTATTCTATGCTTCTAGGAGGAAGCTAGTAATTTGCTCAGGGATTTTAGCACCTTTTCTGAAAATAGATGTTAGCCAACATAAACAATATAACCAAATAGGAAGTCCTTCAATTTAAGGAATTAAAGACTACTTCAAAATCACTTAATGAAAAGAAATTTTCCCTACTATTCTTTCTAAAGTTGAATCTGGAAAGTTAGAAAATATTATACTACATACAAGTGCTATGTGATATATTTCTTGGGATTTCATTGTCTCTACCACTTAAGTTGATAGTAATTGTCACAAGAGAAGCACTATGATCTTTCTGGTGAGGAATTTCATTTATATTACTACATGAAAATTCTTTGAATAAAGTAATAATTTTTGGATAAAAATTTTATAATAAATCAAAAATTAATTTAAAAATAACACACTAGGAATAATTTAAAATTTACAGTCAGCAGAGGCAATCTTGAAGATTTCTGTCAAAATAATAAAACTTTTTAAATTATAATTGGTTTAAGTGTTTCTTGAACAGCCTTAAAAATTATATTTTCAAGAATAGAGTTCGAAATATGAGCTTAATTTCATAAGAGTGTAATTAAATAATTTGGAATTTGTAAACTTAAGCTGTTGAGTTTCTTAGACCACTTACCTGTATCACAGTGATTAAAAGTGGATTTATTCCTTCTGCTGTTAATGATGGATGAAATGACTGAGCACGTGCCAAAGCTAGGGCTTCATATGTTGAGTGATTGGGTTGAAACACTGTCCAGTCCTCACCATGCAGATTACCAAAATACACTTCTCCAGCTCTTGTAAGCCTCAATATATGAGAATTGGGATTCAACTGACAATCTCGTAGTGCTAAATTTGTGTGCACAAACAAAGGAAAACCTAAAAAAAAAAGTAGAAGAAATCATTTTAAAAAAATGAATCTACTAAACAGTCATAAATACAAGGTTACCTTCAGTCACAATCACAACATGGAATGCTGCATGGTATAACACTATTGTGATCTGAATAAGCAGCACTGCTTTTGAAGGTAGTTTTTCTTCATAATACTTTTGAATAATTTTTGATATTTTATTTGGAGTAGTGGTCATAAACATGTGCATAGGAGGGAAAGGAACCATGAAGAAAGGAAAGAATATTAAAGGCTTAGTCAACTGTCACAAGAATTATGCAAGACTGCATGGCAATCTTCATTACATATGGCAGCAATAACATCAACTACAGTGGGACATTAAAAAATATATGGAGCGAAATTGTTAGCAAAATTCTATTTGGTTGTATCTCTTCTCAGACCTTCTGAATGGCAAGAATTATTATTATGCATTAAGTAAGCACAGCAAGAGTTAATGGACAACAAGAGGGTTTGAGGCTAAAAGACTCAGACTGTGAGAAGAGTTTAATGTCATAAGTTAGTGCAATGGCATAATTTCTACACACAATAAACCAATTGATGTTGTGCAGTGGCATAAGTAATTACATAACATCTCATATTGTGAATTCCTTCACAAGTTGCCTGTCTCATTATACCTCAAATAAGTAATGCTCCCTCATAGAGAGGCCAGGCAATGTTGCTGACAATTCCACTCCATATATATTTTTAATGCCCCGCTGTAGTTGATGTCATTGCTGCCGTAACCATCATCAAATCTCCATCCTTCTTGTATTCAAGATGCACAACCTGCAATTTCATCTTGGAAGTTGGGGAACCATAGCTAAGTTATTCTAGGTCAGTGTGTATGTGTAAGCACACAAAATAATTTTGTGCACACACACACACACACACACACACACACACACACACACACACACACACACACACTTTCTTATTTAAAGAAATGGTTGTTTAACAATCACTTAATGACTGGCTTACCTTTCAACTGTGCTCCAACTAAACTTTCCTCATTTGGTTTTATAAATCCAATGATACCAACACTGTACTCTCGACAATATTTGTCCAATAGTTCTCTATTCCATTTGTCCATATTTAAATATTTTTCTAAATTTTCAAATACAATAACTGCAAATTTTCCCTTATCTAAATTTGTAAGTAATGGCAGACTCTTCCCAGCAATTTCCATTTTGTACCTGAAAGTAAAATCAATTAGAATGCTTTTTTTTTATTATTATTATTATTTTAAATATCAAAAGCATAAAAGTTCCAATGTAAAGTATTAATTAAAACTAAGTGGAAGTTTCAAATGAAATTCTGTTTAGGTTTTGTTAAACGAAAACTATTCAAAATAATTCACTTTATACTACCTGTAACTATAAACAACATAATTACTGTAAGATAGTGTTTCAAGCAAATAAGTGTCTCAGGGAGCATTATGTCATTACTATAAGAAACTGCATAAATATCAGTCTTTAATAAAGCCTTTTTGTTTCCATTTACATTATAATAAACCTTCAAAATAAATAATTTTCTGTTTAGTTGGTTATACAATATTTTGGCAAAGAGCACTGATACACCAAATTAACTTTTACTGTTAATATATAAGTGAAAACCTACTTATTTGAAAACTTGTATGTGGTATATTTGGTATGGGCTGATCAAGGAATGTATGCATGCACGAGAGAGAGACAGATTTTATTAAAAACTTGAATAAATTCAAGTTATTCAGGTCAATGTTGCTATAATTCTTTTCAAACTATTTTTCTTTAACTGAATATACTTATCCAAATTTCCCTTTCATCTTTAAAAGAAATTTTGATGCCATTCTTGGATGCTGCCTTCAAAATATGATTGCATGACTTTTAGACTTCCTCTTTGGTTTCAACGTGGTGTCTGCTGAGCTTTATTTGTCAGAAACAGGAAGACATCACATGGTGGGTACAAAACACATTGACTGCATGAGAAAACAGGTAATGATGAAGCATCCATTCACCTTGAGCTTAACTCATCTTTTATTAATTGGATGCAAAAAATAATTCTGATATCATATACTTGGATTTCAGGAAAGCTTTTGAGACTGTTGCACATAAGACTGCAGTACAAAGTGGAGAAGCGTGGCATTAAGGAAAGGTTATTGCTATGGACAAATGGATGGTTGAGTTTGTTTGTTATTTGGTTTTTAGGAGCATTAGCAACTAAGGCCATATTGCTACGGGGATATGCGGTGGTCATTTCCTGACCTTACCGCTTCCTCCGTATTTGGTGGTCACAGGCTCGAACCCCAGTCTAATCAAGAAGCGTGTGCTACGCACTGCTGCTCCTGCCCACCTGGCTACAGAGACGCCCGATGGTTGAGTGGCAGCAGACAGAGAGTGATTATCAATGGATACTGCTCTTTGTGGACTAATAATATTAGTGGAGTCCTCCAGGGTTCAGTACTAGACCCATTGTTGTTTTCTATATTTATTAATGATATTGATAAAGGCTGATTTGAGTTTTTGACACAAGGGCCTCCTGGGCTATATTGTGACTGTTCATGATTTACTTATGACTAAATCTTCCATACTATGATTATCAGAGATGATTACACAAATTTATTCATTTCAAATTTTGAAACAGTTCTTCAAAATTTGCATCACTGCCAAGAATGTGCAATAAAGTTAACAGTTCCTGCAAGTTGGATAAAGAGCTAAAAATAGATTTCCGGATATTCGATTGTTGAGGAGGCTCAATGAGAATATGCTTGATTATTAGCTGGGATTGGCAGAAAGAACACTGATGAGGGTTTGCCAGAATAACTTTTAAGCTGCTTCTCCCGAAACTAGATGTCCACATCAGCAATTTTTTATTTTTTTTATTTGCAGGAATTTATTACTGATTTCAGTTTGGCACAATTGAAACCAGTGATTCCTATATTCTGTTTTAATAATGGATTTGTAGTCAGTGTAGGGCACTTTCAGGTGGTAGGAAGACTCAGTGTAGGGATGTTTAGTTGCATGATCCACAGATTCATTATACGGGATGCCCACATGACCAGGAATCTAGCAGAAGGTGACCATCTAGTTGGATGTTTGATAGCGACATAATTTAGATCAAATCGGTTTCAGAATGGAATGAGAGGAAGAAAAAAGTACGCTCAAGGAGTATGTATATATCAAGAGCTTGCTTGAAATGGTGATTGTTTATGTTATCTAGGGCTAGTTTCATTGTGCACAATTCTGTAGTACAGATGCTACATCCAGTAGGAAGAGACACAGCTACTGAGAGGGTGGAAGAAACTGCTGCAGCACTTACAGCTGCATTTGTTTTGGGAGCACTAGTATAAATATGTAGTTTCTCTGAGATTTCCAAATGTGCTTCATGTAGCTGTTTTCTAGCGAGCATTTTCTCTATATGAGAAAGAAATTGTCACCAAGAGGTGAAAATGGGGTCTAGGGAGGTTCAGGAGTAGCAACATTTTGATAGACATGTGGCAAACAGGTACTCCCAGCTGGGATGAGTTGGAATACTTTTAATTTCTACCACATAGTTACACAGTAAGGAATTTTTCCCGAGGTGCAGAGAGGGTTTATTTGCCTCAATACAAATGGCTGTGGACTGGAGGCATTCTAAAGGCTCCCACAGCTATCCTGAGGACACTATACTGGACAGTATTCAGAAGTAACAGAGAACTTTTCCTTGGGAAGTCATAGACTGGTGATCCATAATCCAAGGGGAACTGAATTAAGGTTCTAAAGCAGATGCAAGGAGAAGCTTCTATCAGCATGCTAGGATATAGTGGAGGATGGCTCTTAGGATGTTAAATTTTTTTTGACAAGCCATCCAAAGATAAAAGGATTCTTCCTCTTGCTCAGACTATACATATGAGAGAGCATAAATTCAAATTGAGGAAGCAGGGTTGCAGAACCATGTGGAAGTTTGCCATCAGCCAGCAGGCAGGTGACTGTTGAAACAAACTTTTATCTGTTATTGTGAAAATGGGTAGTTTGAATATATTCAAGGACAAATCAGACAAAGTATTAAAGCGGATGAACTTTTTTTTTTGGCTGATGCTGTATAAGCTTGCTTTCTTGCGTCATTTGCCAGTATTTTACACAGTTACAGATGTTGCATTTAACATTTTCTCAATTAAAATGGACTTTTGGCATCACAACCTTCAAAGCTTTTTTTCAAATGATGCTAGTGTCTTTAAATTACTCCTGGCAGTACTTGAGTGGTCAAGCACAAGAGTGCATAAGCATACACATTTGAGTGGACTATAGTTCAAGCCTAAATGACTGCTAAATATGGCTAATAATAAATGACTGCTAAATATGGCTAATAACTGTGTTCATTGCCGAAACGATTAATTGTAAACTCCTCTGACCTAGTGGTTGTGCCAGAATGTAAACAGAACTTTATAGAAATCCTGTTCATATTCTTGTTTTTTTTCCTCGTTGTAATAAACTTGTTGTTGTTGTTATTTGGGTTTTAGGAGCATTAGCAACTAAGGCCATATTGCTCTGAGGATATGCGGTGGTCATTCCCTGACCTTTCCACATCCTCTGTATTTGGTAGTCATGAGCTCGAACCCCGGTCTAATCAAGAAGCATGTGCTATGCACTGCTGCTCTGCCCTCCTGGCTACGGAGGAGCCTAAACTTCTTGTAAACTTGCATTGCTGTTTTTTTTTTTTTTTTTTTACTATATGAGACATGAAAAGCTGTATCTTATTCTGTATTTATTATATCCATAATAAATTCAAGAAAGTAGCTTGATATGAATGAATTCATGATTGGGAAAGCAAGAATAAGCAATCAGGTAACATAAGAAAATGACAATAAACTAATCATTTCTATATTAAAAAAAAAAAAAAAAAAAAAAAAAAAACCGATTTCAGCCTTTCACTGAATGAGCTCTTGCATTTTGGTTCTTAAGAGAATTATTCAAAATATTAAACTATTATTGCACTTTAACTATTATTCAATGGAAAAGTTTGGGGAAACACAAGTAGCTGCTCTTGATATCTCAAAGGCTTTCGATCGTGTTTGGCATAAAGGTCTCCTAAACAAGCTTCCATCCTATGGTTTGCTAACTGTTTTTTGTAATTGGTTATCCAGTTTTCTCTCTGATCGCTCAGTGAGGGCGATGGTAGATGGCTCTCTGTCTTCTAACTTTTCTACTAATTCTGGTATCCCCAAGGTTCAGTTCTTTCCCCCACTCTTTTCCTCTTGTATATTAATGACCTTCTTCCATTGACTAGAAATCCTATCCATAGTTTTGCCGATGATAGCACATTGCATTTCACTTTCCATTTTGAGAAACCTTGCCCTGCTCAATCAACTCCAACTTCTCGAATATCCACTACCAATTCCTTAAATGCCGATCTCCAGGTAATTCTCCAGTGGGAGCAAAGACAACTTAGTTGATTTCAATCTTTCTAAAACTCAGTTTTGTCTTATATCTCGCAAAAAAGGATTCTTCTGCTCCTATGTTTATCTTTGGTGACACTCCAATTTCTAGACAAAATGATATATCTCTTTTGGGGATTACCCCGACTTCAAATCTCTCTTGGCACAAACACATTACAAATATTGCTTCCTCTGTATCTAAAAAAACTTGGTTTTTTAGATACAGAGCGTTACTTTTCTTCCAAACAGCTGTTCACTCTGTACAAATCACAAATCCGCCCTACCATAGAATATTGTTCCCATATCTGGGGCAAAGCCCCCAAAAACCTCTCTCAGGCTTCTAGATTCCATTCAGAAGAGGGCAGTTAAGGTTAATTAATGACTCCTCTCTAACAGAGTCTCTCCACTCGCTGTCTCATAGATGTACTGTTTCTGCTACATGCCTTTTATACAGATACTTCCATGGGCACTGTTCTTCTAAATTGGCTTCTATAATTCTCGCTCTCTCTTTCAAAACAGTCCGAACACGTGCCGCCACCAACCAACATCCATTTACTGTCAAACTTCAAACTCACAGAACCAACTTTTCATCTTCTTGGTTTATTCATTCAACTGCCATTTTCTGGAACAACCTTCCTTCGTATGTATTTCCTGAAAATTAGTCTACAGAAGTTCAAGTCTAATGTCAACAAATATCTTCTTTCATCTTCTCACCCTCCAACTCAAGCACAGTACTAAGTACTATAGGTTCTAATACCTCTCGTGTTTGGGGTTTTCATAAAAAAAAAAAAAAAAAAAAACTTTTCTTACTATACAAATTATTCATCAATAAATTACTGTGCAACATACTTACTTGATACGACCTGCTTCAAGAATTTCACATATCTGCCTCCCTAGATGTGAGTATTGGGTTTCAACAAATACTAAAACCTTAGCATCTAATCGCAGCTGGGCACTAGAAGCATGTACATTAGCTGGTCCATTATAAGGGGGATTAATTACCCCCTCCGGCTGGGAGTGACACCGGAAAGTTGGCTGCCGAGGAACTTTCATAAAGCTAGTAAAATCAGAGATTTGTAGAAATTAGAATAATTATTAAATTTTAAAATGCTTGTATTTTTTTTTGCAGTTTCATAATATGACTTTATAAAACATATTATGCCACTATCACACACACACACGCACACACCAAAATACAGTACAGAAAAGTCCACAGACTAAATCAACTTGGAGAGAATAACTGGTGATCTGTATTGAAATGACAATCAAATGAAGCAGTCTGTTCAACAATGCCAATAATAAGTTAATTTCAAATGTTAATATTAAGACTAACTTTCTCAAGAAAAAAAAAAAAAAAAAAAAGGTGAAGAATGATTAAGAACCATAAACATATAGCAGTTTGGACATCCCACTAAATCTATACATGAAATGCTTCTGGAAGAGAGACAGAGAAGGAAGGGAAAAAAAATATACAGCAATACCTCAACATAGCACTGATAACTGGTACCGAAACTGTTCTGTGTTATGTGAAACAGTGCTGATTGAGTATAATTATAATGGGTTTTAATTCAATGTGTACCAGAGAAGCAGTCTATAAACAAATTATAATAAATCTATAAACAATTTGCAGTTGATAGCCAATTAAAAGGATTTGAAATTAAAAATATTGCAAAAATTTTATTAATGAAAGGTAACATCATTAGAGATGAGAAAAAAGCTTTATTGTTTATTTAGGTATTTCAATAATAAAGTCCGGTGAAGTCATCTCTTCTTTTTCTCGGCATACAAGTTTTTGACTGCACCTTAAGGTGCAGTCAAAAACTTTACGCCGAAAAAAAGAAGCATCAAAACCCATCTTGTAAAATTTGCCGTATCTTGATGCTACATTCAAATCCGGATCTCCATTCATAATCGCCTTGCAGGCCATGTCAACCCCCCCCCCAAAAAAAAAACTTTATCCAATTCTTCTGTTGAAAATTTTTTTGGTGCCACTTCAGAATTGTTTTCCTCTTCTTCATATGCAGTTTGCTCGTCAATTTCAAGGAGAGTTGCATCATCTAAGTCATTTGCATGTGAGTCAATGCAGTCACGTACATTGACAGTGTCAAAAAGTTTAAAATCACAAGTCTTTTCCGATCTTCACAATGTCTTTGGCAATTGTCTGAATTCGTAATTCAAAACAAGTGAAATAATTTGCCAAATGGGGCAAAACATGCTGCCAAACAGAATGCATTTTGTTGGCAGCGATTTCTAGCCAAGATGCAAATATATTTTCGATCGTGTTTAAAGGAGTAAAAAATAAATTGTGAAATGAAAAGCTATCATGTCGTCTTGTCAGGATGGAATTAAGAATACTGAACACTGTTGCACTTTGCTAGTGACTGCCCGAGGGAAGCTACTGGCGCATATGAGACAATAGAGTTGGCACCGCAGCATATATGTACGCGTTCCTAGGTTACAACAATACAGCATATATGTAGAGTACATGTCTAGGCTATTGAATGAGTTTTAATATGTACAGTACATTTTTGACTTAAACTTAATTGAAAACCATGTTATAGTGAAACTCGTGCTGTTTGAAGCCGTGCTAAGCGAGGTATTGCTGTATATAATACTATTAAAAATAACATTGAAATGTCGTTGAATGCACTAAATAAATTTTGGAATAAATGTGCAATGAAATTCTTCTGTTATATTTCATATAATGAAAAATTTAATGAAAAAACTTTCGAGCCTACAGACCAGTAAGGCTCCTGGAGTTGATGGAACATACCCTATAATCTTAAGGGAGGCGGCAAGCGAGTGCATTGAACCATTGAGGCTAATTATGTGAGCATCACTAGACTCTGGGGAGATTCCCTTGGATTGGAAAAGTGCAAATGTATCTCCCATACATAAGGGTGGCTCTAAAAGTGAAGTTGGAAATTATCGACCTGTCAGTCTGACTTCAGTAGTAGGGAAAATCATGGAGGCAATGATCAAGGGTGGAATTCAGGATCATTTGGATCGAATTGAAATTCTCAAGGATACTCAGCATGGTTTTGTAAAGGGAAAATCATGTTTAACAAATCTGGTTCGCTATTTCGAAAGGGTCACTCACGAGCTGGATTTAGGGAATAATTTCGACATTGTTTATTTAGATTTCAGCAAAACTTTTGACTCAGTCCCACATGAGCGGTTGCTTTATAAGCTAGAACAGGTTGGAATCACTGGGAAAATCCTTAGATGGATAGAAGGATGGCTTCAGGGCAGGAGGCAGAGGGTTGTGATAAATGGCTATTCCTCAGATTGGGTTGATGTAAGAAGTGGGGTTCCCCAAGGATCAGTATTAGGACCACTGTTGCTTTTAATTTTCATAAACGACATTGATGAAGGGATAGAGGGCGTGATGTCTAAATTTTCAGATGATGTTAAAATTGGTAGAGTAGTTAATGATCATTGTCAAGCTGAGCTTCTTCAGAGAGACCTAGATAGACTTCAGGAATGGTCAGAAAAATGGCAGCTATGCTTTAATCCAACAAAGTGTAAGGTATTATACCTGGGAAACAGTAATCCCAAAATATCTTATTCACTTGGTGGAGTTCAACTAAACCCAGTACTGGAGGAAAGGGACTTGGGTGTTACGATACGGTCAGACATGAAATTCTCCGAGCATTGTAAACAGGTTGCAAGGAAGGTCCATGGTGTCCTATCGATGATCTATCGAACTTTTGCAAGTAGAGATAGGGACGCGATAATCCCATTATATAAGATTTATGTTAGACCACACTTGGAATACTGTGTTCAAGTATGGAGACCGCACCTAAAGAAAGACATCGAGCTTCTTGAAAGGGTGCAAAGACGGGTAACTCGCCTGGTGAGATCGGCAAAAGGGCGTCCTTATGAAGAAAGACTTCGAATATGTGAGTTGCAGAGTTTGGAAACTAGACACTTTAGAGGAGATTTGATTGAGGTGTTTAAGGCTCTGAGAGGCATCAGTAAAATGAATCAAGATTCATTTTACTGATGAATGAATCAAGATTCATTTTTCTAGCATTATAAATGATGCTAGAACTAGGGGACATAAATTCAAGTTACGGGGGGAAATGTTTAGATTGGACTGCAGGAAGTTTTATTTTAGCCAGCGAGTTATAAATTACTGGAATAAGTTGCCTTCATGGGTGGTAGAGGCCGACAGTTTGGGGAAATTCAAAGGTCATCTGGATAGTACTTTCGGGTAAGGGAAGCGCATAGGATGATAGGTTTAATTTCCTTTTTTTTTTTTTTTTTTTTATTAATTATTATTATTTATTTATTTTTTATTATTTTTTTTATTTTTTTTTTTTGGCTGGTGCAGCATAAGCCATAGGCTTTCTTGCATCATGCGGCCATTACTAATACTAATATCCTGAAAGCAAAAATACTGACGTGTCTAAAAACTGTTAATGAAGTAGCTATATCCAATATAACAAACATGTCAGTTTTCTCCTAACTGTAATGAACTTTTGGTTTCAAGCACAAACACTTTTGATTAGTAAAATTAATGAATATGAGCTGTTTGATGTTAGGAGTGACAAGAAACACTTTCCTTAATGAAAGGAAGAAAGGTAATACTATTAAAATATAGTTCATTGTAAATATAACTGTCACATGATAAATTTACAATTTTTTTAGTTTAATATGATTTTTCTCAGTGCTTCATCATGACAGAAATAATACCATCTGCCAATACAACTCTATTATTACTCAATTTCACATGTTCCTTTATGAAGAGTAATGATGTTTCCATTAGCTTTTCAATATTCATGATGACATTAACTACCTTTCATTTAATGAAACAACTACACGTTCTGGCATTTCCAGGGCAGCAGGGCACTAAAAGTTGCCATGTAACCACCAAAGTTTTCTAATTAATGAATATCAAAAGTCTCTTGAAACACTATCAAAGTTGCTAATTAAGATAACAGATGCACTTTAATTACTACTCATTAGTATTCCTTACAGTGTTTGGGAAGGCACTAAGTCATTTAAATCAACCAGGTACCAAAATCAGCATTAAAATAAACACCATTAAAAGTAGTAAGCACTCTTTATTACATGATTTCCAAGAAGTCTTTTATTGGTAGAGCTATTCATGGAATACAAAATCAATCCAAAACATAATTCAATTTGATTTTATAAAAATAAAGTTAAATGAGTTACAGGCAACTAAAAGATATTGATTTCAGGATAAAGAAGTTTCCCATTCCTTAAAAAAGGAAAGAAACAAAACTTTTCTCTTTTTTTTATAGCCTTAAGATAGTGAAAAGCACTAGGACATTTGAGAAAAACATAATGTGGCAACACTGTTAAGTTTCTTTTAAGAAAATAGACTTCTCCATGTTTTAAATTATATTTATTGGTATATTAAATAAAATTTTTACAAATTTTTTATGGTTTTTTTTTTTTTTTTTTTGAAATTTCTGATACACTAAATCGAAAGTTTTAAGTTCATTCTATCCAGTGTAACTATTAACCAAGCAGAAATTATTATTATTATCCATATGGTGCAAGTAAGCCTGAAGCTTATGCTGCACCAGCCAAAAAAATTCCCAAGTTACCCTGAGAGAGGTAGTAAGGAATCACCAAGAAAGAGAATAATGATGACATCCAGCTCAGGACCCTGGGATTTCTTTCTCCGAAACAAAACCCAACCCTACCTGATAACAAAATTCGATAATGAATTCAAAAATATCACTGTTTTAATTTAGATATCGGGTCAAAAATTTTTAAAACTTTTATCCTGACATACCAAAAATGTATATAATGTAACCCCCCCCCCCCACTGGGAAACCTGTGGAAATTTTAGAAATCAAATTTTTTTTATTTTTATTCAGATTAATGCTCCATTTGGAAAAGTGTATTTTCTAATTTGGGACCAGGACAGTTCCTATTATTCTATATAAATTCTATTTTCAAAACTTTCATGGCCTAAACTGACCTTTTCTTTAATTTAAAAATTTGAGAGAGATCTAAAATTGAAAACTGTAATAATTTTCTTTAACCCCCCCCCCCAAATCCTGTGGAAATTTTAGAAGTTAATATTAAATTATTGAGTTTAAGAGTCATAAATGCAGGGATTGGAAATTTGTTTCATTAATTACACTACGTATTTCAACAAATGTTTTGGGAATTAATATTCCAGAAGTGGTTGAAATCCAACACCATATAATTTTTTTTCTTAATTTTTGTGGGCTAGTTGCCCTGTGTAGTATACCGAGTTCACTAGTTATCACTTGTTTGGGGGTGTCTGGGTATGAAATCAGAGAACAGAAGAATTCTTAAGAATTTCTCTAATAAGGCCTCTTCAATAAGTTATACTTAGCTAATCTCAGGCAGAGGGAGCAGTGTTTTCCACCATAAGTTTTTACAACTTTCTTAGACCACATAATATGCAACTCAGCCTGTGAACATAAACATTTGCACAGGCAAAATAAAAACAACGTGTGTTACATGCCAAAGTAATTAAGGCTATGATGTGTCAGTTTTTTGGCCCAATGTAGCCAAGTGGTCAAGTATGAGAGTGCAATGCACACACACTTGAGCGGAACAAAGTTCAAGCTTGTGTGGCTGTTAAATATGGTTAACAATTGTATTCACTGTCAGAATAATTCATTTCAAATGTATTTGAAATGAATACATTTGAAATGGTAGTTTATCATTAGAAACAATCTCATAAAACAAATCCTCCTCCTCCTCTCTCCCTCCCTCCCTCCCTCCAAACTGCACTATGAGAGTATAGTGGTTGTCACCAGTCAGTCATTAGGGGAGGTTTTGGTTTGAGTCTGTCACAGACAGGAGGAATTTCTAAAGACTTCTTCAATCGAGGGAGTAGTTAGCAGATCTCAAGTGAAGAGAATAGATCACCTAGACTGCACAACATACAAATTGGCCCATGAACACATGCTTGTAGAGACATAATACATAAGGGCACAATATGGAAAGTCGGAGGCCAGCCTTCACATTGTGCTTAATTGTTCATTTTGTACCAACCTCTGAGCGAGGCTGGAGGGAGGGATGCTCACTCTCTCACAGTTGCGCAGTTATTTTCTAAGCAGATTGGTTTTGGCAGATTTGTTAAAAGCATATTCTTACACAAGGTACAATTTCACTAGATACGGCAACCTACCTCCTCCTGGTAGGGGCTGAGATGCCATCCCCGCTGCGAGGCCAAATGGTTGTTCCTGTCTTTATTGCCATTTTGAATGAAGATGACTTGTGTTTGACATAGCTGTTTTGAGTTTTATTAACATACTAACCTTTGAAAATGGTTCAGATGCAAATCACTGCTGAGAACTAGTTGTATATGGGTGAAAGCCCAGGAGGCAACTAGGATGAAATAATTTTGATTTCAGGAAAGCTTTTGATACTATTGCACATGGAAGACTGCTGTACAAATTGGAGCGGTATGGCATTAAAGGCAAGTTGGTGCAATGGATAAAGAAATGGTTGAATGGGAGATGGCAGAGAGTGGTAATAAATGGACACTGCTCTACTTGGATTAATGTTATTAGTGGAGTCCCCAGGGTTCGGTGCTGGGCCCATTGTTGTTTTGTGTATTTATCAATGATATCAATGAAGGTATATCAGGCTTAATGTCCACGTTTTCAGATGATACAAAGGTTGGAAGGGTTGTTAATGACATTAAAGACAGTATGCTACTGCAACAGGATCTATAAAATTTAGGCAGATGGGCTAAGTGGCAACTGAAGTTTAACATTGACAAATGCAAAGTACTGCATGTGGGTAGCAGTAACTCAAGAGAAGCATACCAACTGTGTGGTACTACACTCAGAGAATTAAAAAGACCTGGGGGTAATTGCGCAGTCATATATGAAGTTCTCTGTGCAGTGCAGACGGGATGCCAAAGCAGGTCATGGAGTTTTGTCAATGATATATAGGAATTTTGCTAGTAGAGACAAGGAGGTGATTATCCCTTTGTATAAGGCAATGGTCAGGCCACACCTTGAGTGCGTACAGGTCTGGAAGCCTCATTTTAGGAAGTATGTACAGTTGCTAGAATGAGTACAGAGAGGGGCAATAAGATTGGTGAGAGGAACAAAGGGGTGCACTTACGAAGAAAGGCTTAAGTTCTGCAGGTTGCTGCATATAGAGACTAGGCACCTGCGAGGTGATCTGATTGAGGTGTATAAGGTCTTGAATGGTTTGAGTAGGCTCAATGCTGAAGGGATACTTCTGCTTGCTCAGACTAAGAATCTGGGGGGGGGATAGATTCAAATTGAGGAAAGACAGTTGTATAATAGATGTGCGGAAGTTTGCCTTTAGACAGCAGGTAGTTTATTGCTGGAACAGACTTCCATTGGTTGTTGTGGAAGTTGATAGCTTAAATAAATTTAAGGCTAAACTAGACAAACATTTGGAGCAACCGGATGGGCGAAACGGGAAGGTTTTTTTTTTTTTTTTTTTTTTTGTTCTGGCTGATGCTGTATAATCTTGCTTTCTTGCATCATATGTCTCAACTAATGCTACTGTAACTGAGCAGTCAGTGCAGAAGCAGAGTGGTAATGTCTGAGTTGCATGTGATTCCAATATGCATGTGACCACAAAATATCATTAGTTAACGATAATGTTCTTGTTAAATGTTGAGTTGTAAACTTCTCTTATCTATGTGGTCATGCAGAATTATAATAAACAGGCAGTTTTTTTTTTGTTTTTTTTTAACAGACATTTTGTGTTATTGCAATTTTTTTTACTTCACCTAAATTTTGTCAGTCATAGATACAACATACACATCAATTAAAGGGATCCAAAAGAATGTGGTGGTACACTAATCATCTAATGCCTTTTTTAACAAGAATAGCAGGGGGGGGGAGTGTAAGTGCAACTCTAGTTTGACCTAACCAGGAGCAGAATGAAATATGCATGATAGATGTAGCTGAATAGCATACTTGGCGAGGCCCTATGACCCACACTAGTAGAATATTTTACTGTGGAAACTCCATCTTTGTTAACATCCAGTGGAGTATCTCATCAGGAGTGACATAGAATTATTTTATGTTAATATGCACTATAAAAGATTTACTAATAAGTGCTGTTCAAGTGGCTAAATAATATGTTATACAACTGTCTGTCTTTTTTTTTTTTTTTTTTTTTCCGCCTCTTTTTTTTTTAAAGGGGGGGGGGGAGGAAGGAAGGTTGTAAAGTTTAAAGTCTGTTCAGACATAAATATCAGTACCTTATTGATTATCAATGCATTCCTACTACTACTGTATATATAACACTGCACTTAAAATTAATTTTATTAATGTTTTATTAGAGGCAACATATTATTAGAAAATATTACAGCTGTATGAGGTATAATTAGAAAGTGAAAGGACTGACTTTGTACCTTGAAATTGCAACTTTTTATAATATGTTTGTTAACTCATTTAGACCTGATAATACAGAAATCACCCATTTATCTGTAGTCGGCCTGATTTAGCTCCCTGTGATTCCCCCCCCCACTGAGCTTGAAACCCTATTGAAAGGTCACAGATTTTCAATGACTGAAGAAATTATTCAGAACATCACACAGGAACTATTAGCAATTCCAAATGAATCCTATCTGAAATGCTTCCAAAAGTTGCAGAAGAGGTGGAATCTGTGTATACAGCAAAGAGAAGACTACGACTACTTGGGAGAACCATCTGTACAATTGACAAGCCTAATCATTTCCCAAATATTAGTTCAGTTCTGAATTTTTTGGTCATATTTGTACATGAAATAACTTGTTAAGAAAGAATAAAAAATAGTGGCAATTTATGGCCACAAAAAATAATGGTGCAATAACCTAAACTAATGAAAACAATTACATACCAAGTGCTCATTTGATATTATTAGAAATGTTCTTAATAACATGTAGAGTTAATTTTAGCTTTCTGAAGAATGGCTATCCCAATAATTTAAACTGCATAATTCGGTTCACTGATTTAATCCACGAAAATTCTTTTCATCACTAGGTCACCATACATGCACATACATTTATAACATATCTGAACCATTTACTATTTATTTATAAATATTAAAAAATAAAAAAAAACAAATCATGCAAAAATAACAGTTATGAAAAATGAAAAAAAAAAGTATAAAAATATTAGAAAACATACTATTTTCTCTGAATGAAAACAATTTTTTTTAGAAAAAGTCTAGGTATACTACAAGGTTAAAAAAAAATGCTACTTACTTGTGTAGATGAAAGTGAGAAATGTAATATGAGAAGAATAAGAGAGAGACAATACTGAGACTTAAGGCTATCAATAGCCAGCGTTTAATAGTAGGCTGATTGGCATAACAGCATCTATGGAGCGCCTCGTAGCTAAGGGCTTTTCCTTCACGCAAAACAATTTCCACTACCATACCGCAGCACTGGTAGCGCCCGGCAGGTGTCCAGTAAACCCAGTGACCACACTGAAAATGGCCTCGTCTTGGTCGTTTGAATTACTTTTACACCAACAAGTGCCTAATTAGATCGAAAACAAAGGGGGGAAGGGAGGGAGATAGAGTAGACAGCAAGTTTTATTGAAGTCCACGACCGGCTCCCATTATCTACAAACATATCGGCTCTTCTTGCGTCTACATAACCTTCTATCACTCCAATCCATTTTGGCTATCATTTTCTTGATTTCCAAGTCATCATGTTGATAAAAACAGCTGGAAGAAATTAAAAAAAAAAAAAAAAAAAAATGAAAATAATATATCAGAAGAGAATAAAAATTTCACCTTTTGCAATAATAATAATAAAAAACTATTTTAAATTCTTTTTTAAATACTGTATATATTTTCACGTATTGTAAATGACAACAAAACCCGAACATTTAACCTAAATACATGTTTATCACACAACGGCAGTGTTATAAGTAGACCACTTGGTGGCGCCATTCTAATAATTTAACACTTAAAAAAAACCGTTAACTTAGAATAATAATAACTCAGTTAAATTCTTTTATTAGTCGTATTAATTAAAAATGCACATTTTAAGCTATAACCGTATAAAAATAATAATATAACATAATAAATTATTCATACAAATCAATGACAGTAAAAATAATAATTCAACTTTATTAATAATAACAATAGCAAACTATAAATAATATAAAGATGCGTTCACACTAAAAAAAATCGTTAAAATTAATTTCTACAGTTCTTTAAAGGGGCAGACAGATCAAGTTATCACCGTCCCGTTTTGGAGCTAGGGAAGCGACCATCTCCAAGCATTTGTACCATTTAAATGCACTTAAATTATTTTACTTCACAAAAAAAAAAAAAAAATGCCCAGCTATTATAATTTAATTTAATATAAAAAATTTATATATTTTTAAAACAATAAATTCATAGAAACATGTATTTAATTTGGTCATCCTAGTTGCTATATTCCAAGAGGAATAGAGGAACAAATATCAAAGTGAGGAAAAAATAGTTCAAAGTCAGTGAGTTTGATGGTCGCGTAAAAATCTCAGCACTCTTTTGGAAAAAAAAAAGTGTAAAGAATGATGCAACACAAGAAAATGTAAAGTAATGGTGATATTTAAACAAGTCTGTTAATCTGAGGTTCATAAGGAATACATAAACGTATAAATATATGAACTTATACGTCCCGAACTTGCTTGTAACAATGTTACAAGCAAGTGAAGGCGACACTGAAACTTGTAACATTGTTACAAGCAAGCGAAGGAGACACTGAAACTTGTAACATTGTTACAAGCAAGCGAAGGAGACACTGAAATTACGAAGATTTTCGCTTTGAACTCCAGGAAATCTGGCCACCTTAACAACGGGCTCGGTAAACAAGAAGGGGTGGGGAATTATACAGGTAAGAATTTGCTTTTTTTATGGTGACATCAAACACATAAGATTACTGCAATCTACAGTACTTTAGTACATCACGTATGGATTGAGAAGAGAGAAGATCTTAATATTTAAGGGCAACCAAGGCCGAATGGTCGAAACTTAGAGGAAATGTGTTTTGCGTCTATGCTAATTACTTCTCGGTTGAAACAAATCCCTTTTATAAAATGTGATCAAAGAAACAGTAGAATATGAATCCAGTGCTAAAAGAAGAGAAACTATAATTTCTAATGACCAATAGTCAAACTGCCCCACGCGTTCTTTAACAACCATACCAAACCAGAAGTCGGGCCTGCCTGCGGAGGCGGACCTAAAGGTATGGGAAAATCTTTTGAAATCATGAGCTCCCAAGAGCTGATGCGAAATAAAGGTGTTAAGTGTTTTTCACATGTAAGTCGTATTGTTGGTTTCAGGGCACATCAACATCTTAAGACATACCATACCAGTTTATTATGGCAGTTATGTCTATCCAAGAGTTGATATGAACGCTGTGCAGGCTGAAAATTCTTACTCCATTTGCCCAAGATTGGCTATAGCCCTGATTGAAAAAGATCTTTAAAAGAATTCCTACAATCCACAATGGAATTCGAAACCAGACCTCTCCAACCGAGTGACGAATCCACTATACTAAAAAGTAGCTAAAGCAGCAGCTCTTCTACACTTGAACTGCAGACTCCCAGAGAAATGCCGCGTGAAAAAATCTATAAATAATATTCTGATTAGCATAAAAAAAAAAAAAAAAAAGAGAGAGAGAGAGAACTCGCGAGCAGTAACCGATTATCTAACGACTTTAATAACTGCTGGCATTTTTCAAGAATTTCGCGTACTGTTTCTAACTTTTATTCATAAACAGACTCAAATTTAAGAAAATTATCGTAAAAATTCAATAGCTTTTTTTTTTCCCTTAGTATTTTCAGGTTCATTTTGACTTGTTAGACGACAGTATTCTCATACATGTTACTTTATTTATTAAAGGTCCATGTTAAATGTAGTTTAAACGGCGCTATTAAACAATTTTGAAATGGCTCGATCTGAGTAAATTTTTAATGCGTACGTGACTGTTATTTAATAAAAGTCACGTACGCACTTTGAAGGCTTGCGGCACAAGATTATCTTGTGCGATTCTCAGGGCTACCAAGCTTGGCCATCCCTACACTACACTGTCACGGAGTATATGTGGCTAAATATCTGCTGTTCCCACTTATTTTTAAAAATGAATTAGTGTTAAACATTGTGTTAAGTTAGTCTCAGACATGATTGTGTTAGAATAAGTCAGACTTATTTCACAAGTGCACAGCCTATTTACGTACATAGCAATCAGCGAACCATGTTTGCTACTTATTGCATCGATCTCATATTGTTAAGGTCCCTTTGCCAGGAGTTTTTTCGGTATCGTACTGCTCCAATGGAGAAGTACACTGTTTTTTATTTAAAGCGAATGCCATTAGCCATACCACGTTTTTAATTCTGGATGAAAACGAATTACAAATCTCAAAAAGGCCTCTGATAGACAGTAGACAAAGGCTTGAGGGCAGGAAAAAAGAGATAGACACGAGACAATAAAATGCAGCATGAAACAGAAGAGGGCGAACTGTATTAATCTCAGTTTGTCTCTAAAGTGACAGGTCTGCTACCACGGTTTTTCAACTCTTATGGAGTCTCATTGGTGGGTAGGTAGGCATTGTGGTGACTGAACAATCCAGTGACGAGATATAGTCACAAGATTGTAGAACAGATTAAAAATTGAAGCAATTTAGAGCATAAAGCCTCATTCTATGAGAGTAATAATACATTAATGTACAAGTAGGATAACCAATTTATGTGCATAGCGATGAGAAAACTAGGTATACTGCTTAGTGCATCGTGTCTGACATGATCGGTAGGCTGATAGAAGTTCATGATAAGGAAATTCTTTACTCCTGGAATTTCACTTTAGCGTGAAAATATGAGGCAGTTACGTCACAGAGTCCCGTATAGACGAGAAGTCCGTTAAGGAGAGGGATTACTGTATAGATGTAACTGAGTTTATTTTAAAGTACATCAGTATACCGAAATGTTCATAAGTGCTAATTTTTTGTGGAACATTTTGGCAACGTTTGAAGAACCGGTTCAGAAAACTTGATCTAACCACTTATGGTAATTTCATATCTTTGCAACGCAAAATAATAATAATTAAAAAAAAAAAAAAAAAAAAATATATATATATATATATATTGTTTCGTTTTAGCAAATTTTGCGCATCATCAGCTCATCTATCGACTTAGTATAATTCCAATATGGGTGAGATCCGAAAAATCTTCTCCCCCCCCCCCCCGTTTTTTTCAACATAGAAACAATGCTTTACCCGAGAGCTATTGAGGAATTTATCCGTAATACTAACAAAGGATGAGCAATTGAATATCATTTCAAAATAAAATTCTTCTCCAATATTACAGAAGTATATCTATGGTTATTTCTGACGTCACACAATAAATGATCTATAAACTTCAAAAGGAATTAAGGAATCAACGATTCCAGTGATAAATTCCTTTCTATTATCGTTATTATTATTATTAATTACAATATTATAAATAAATTTCAGCCATGAACGAGAAATCGATCGATTCCTGCCCCCACCCCCGAACCAAATGGGACCATCAGTGTTACAGTTCAAAGTAGCTTTGCGTGATCTGAGCTGTCTTTCGTTATTTTTCAGTTTTGCCATTACCAAGCAAGTTACAGGACACTCATCTTTGATTTTATTATTCAGATCAAATTACTGAGTACATCATAGCGTCATTTCTGTTGCATATCTATGGCCTCAATCAAGTACGTATTTGGCCATATTCTCAAGATTCCAATCACTACTAACTTCGGAAGGCTTCAGAATGAAGAAAGCAAGTTTCATCTTCGTGTTATAAAAATTTTTAAGAATTTCTAAACAGCGGTAACACAGACATACCAAATTAAATATAGAAACTTCGCATTTTTTTTATATTTGATCCAGCAATCAGTAACCCTGCAGCCTATCTTCTGCACGATTTATGATTTTTGAATCATAAAAGAATCACACTCCTTCCACATCATAAAACTGTCTGGTACCACCTTTATAAAAGAAACATTTCAGAAATAAGAAACTATGCTTAGAAGTGTTTCTTGTCATATACACAAGGTCCCGGTTATATACGATAAACGTAAAATCCCTAAGGTTTAATTAAAAGAGATAGCGCCATCTATGATAATATTCGACATCGCATTTCTCTGCCAATTCTCCAAAATGTTAAAAAAAAAAAAAAAAAAAAAAGTACATTTACGTTTAACACATTGCCACACAGGTTTCCCGGAGAAAAATCAAGAGAAGGTGATAACGCAACAAAATACTTAGGTGTGACATTAAACAAACAGCATTCAGGGCCTAATTGACACTAATTTAAACATCGCAGTGGAGACCATTTACTTTTAAGAGCCAACAAACACTGCAATCATAAACAAAAATTACTTTCTTGTAACAACGGAATCTTCTCCAAGAAAAATCATCGAACAATTGCAGTACATGCTGAAGGAAAATTATGTTCAAAATTATAATTTCGTTTCGTTCTGATCTACAGTGAATCATATTTTTAATAAGTAACGACATTTTATTAAAATATACGAGATACAGCGTACAATGGGACATATTAGGAGCGCCTATTATTTTTCTGAATTACTCTGAAGCTTTATTCATTTGGTAGCCACTAGAACACGATATTAGCCTTTTTATCTCCTACACTCGACGATGTATACTTCTCTGTAAGGCTGGCTTATTAAGTTTGAACACGCGAAGATAAAAATTATTTTACTGTTTCTGGATTTTCTCCTCCTCTTTCGTGTGGCTGCATCGTGGGACTGGCTATTCATCTTGCTTAAGTAGGAGTTCTGACTTTGGCCAGCATATAAACTGTTTTTTTTCTTTCTGTATCAGGAAAAAAAAAAAAAAAAGAACTAGGGCGGATTCGTACACCTGAAGAGAGATTTTAACAGTAAACACTGGAAAAGTTCCAAACACACAAAAGGACTGACAGCAGATTAATTATAGTGTAATACACCCAGACAATAGCGCTCCACAAGGCTCTGTTTGAGTACACGTTTTAAGCTTTTAATCGTCTCTAAATATTTAAAGATCAAACAGAATAGATCTAAAGAAAAGATATTTTTTTTAAATCATCATAATATGAATTAACACAAAGGGAGATAAATAACTCCTTTCTTCTCCACTTTTTTTTTTTTTTTTTTTGAAAGAATTGAACACTAAGAGAATCAAACTAATCCTGCATAGAAACTCCTTGAATTGAATTCTGCCGGAATCATGTAATTTCCATTGGTTTTGGTGTAGAGTTAAAACTACTTCGCTTGTTGAAAGTTATTTCACTTTTAAAGCACAAATAAAAAAATAAAAAATAAAAAGTGCAGCCATTATCAACCCACTGCAGGATGGAAGCCTCCTCAACAATTCATGCTGAGGGGAATGGACCATAATCTGCCACGCTGGTCCAGTGCGGGTTGGCAGATCGACCGTATTCAGCAGTCAGGGGCTTGAACCCTGATGCTTTGAAGAAAACAGTGGTTTAATCGGTTTAAAAACGGACAGGAAACACCAGAAGATGAACTTCGCAGAAACGGTGAAAATGTCACGAAAGAAGGAACTCGTGAAATTATAGGCGAATGACTGTTGTTGAGAAGATTGTTCATAAAGTTGGACTGTCTGTAGGCTCAGTACATACAATCCTGAAGCAAGATTTAGGGATGCGTCGCGTATGTGCAAAGTTTGTTCCACTCCTGCTGTTGGACGATCAAATAGACTGCAGGAAAGCCATCGCAAGTGATTTTTTCGAACAATCTACGCAGGATCTGAACTTACTAAGAAAAATGATCACTGGGGATCAGAGTGGTGTTCGCTTACAACCCTGGACCAAGGTGGAATCGTCCGAATGGCACACAAATGTCCCCACAGCCTAAGAAGTCTTGTGCAACAAAATCCAACGTCAAAGATATGCTGATCGTTTTTGTCAGTGATCAGAGAAGCGGAGAGTGGGGACACCTACTCTATTGTCCCCATACTTCTGACTTTTCCCCCAGTCTTCAGTCTCCCTCCCCTACTCTGTCTATACACCAGCCATGTCCCACACAATGTCAAAAATTAAAATATGTCCAAATTCAAACCGCGCACGCAAAACTCTTTCGGCTTAATCCTTTTTCAGCGATTATTTCCCCACATTTTTTTTTTTTTTTTTTTTTTTTTTTTAAGACCCTAGCCACTGAAATCTCAGGAAACTAGGTGGCAGGGCCTGCCAGAGTAAAATATCAACTACTGGGTACCTGGTCTGTCTCCACGAGGCTAAGTGTGGACGCTGGACCCCAGCGGGGGTGTAGCGGCTAAATGACCAGAACAATGATACACAACACTACACTTTCAAAATACATACACTTTTAAATCTCTGGCCCTTACAGTGAACTGTTACACCCACAATAAAAGCAACGCGGAGTTGGGAGGGGGAACCCCGGTTCAACCGTCACGATCCTTGACGGTTGCAAATCCTGATTACATGATAGGATTCTGCTAATTCTAATTATATGATAGAATTATGCCACAAGGCGTGGCTACTCTTTGACTGAAGACTGTTTCCACCTCCTTTCTCTCTTCTTTTATCTTCTAAATTTCTCCTAACATCTCTTTACTATGGCGGGTCCCTTGATCTGACGCCCCGCTGTACTATTCTTTCCTACCTTATCTATTCAGAACTACTTCCACTATATCCCATTTCCTTTTCCTTTATTCTGTCTATCCTGGAACTCTGTTCTTGTATAGACAAGCAAGATGGTAGTAGATCCTGGCCGCCTCCACGTGGTGGGGATGGGGGTGGGACGTGGTGACCAGGTGTTACCGCTTCCCACCTGCTAAAAGCCAGGTACCGGCCGACAACACTACATATCATAATACATACACATCCAAACACTACTACATACAAATGGCCGGCTTTCGCGTAAGCTTCAACACAAGAAGTATAATAGCGACTAATGAGGTCTGCCACAACAACACATGAATATCCTTGTTTCCTAAACTGATGTCATCCACTACATTTCAATACAGTGGATGACATCAAAGAAACGTCAAAGCGGCCCTAAGTGCGCTTAAAAAAAAAAAAAAAAAAAAAAAAACACGATTTTAATGACTGTTTAAAAGCTTGGGAAAACAGATGGTGTCTGTGTGCGCACAGAAGGAAGGTATTTTGAAGATGATTAGGTTAGTAAGTCTAACTGTTCACTTAATAAACATTTATAGTAAAATTCCGGGAACTTTTGGAATGTACCTAGTATATGAAGTGTTATTCAAATATTATGAGAATGTATTTAAAAATAAAGAGTGGGAGTATCCTCTATTTTCTGTACACTTCTCTTGGGAGTATCCTCTATTTTCTGAATCTCCAATACCTCGTTAGAACTATTTCCTCTGATCTTCAATTTCACCTTTGAACAACAATTTTACTGACGCCTTATAGCCTTAGTTGCTTTGGCCCAAAAATATACAACAACGTTGTGCACGACTTCACAAAAAAGTAAATTTATTTATTTACGTAACACCATATTCACATTTATAAAAGTGATGGCATCTGCATTTAGTCAAATATTTTCACAACGGTTTAGCGATTTTCTTTTTTTTAATTCGACTTTAATTGATACGGGCCCGAGAATCACAGACTTCAGTTAATCTGCTCCCGGATAACCGATAGTTTAATTGCAGTTCAAACAAATGTAACATGGAAGACCCTCTTTAAAACAGACACGTCTACCTCGCTTATTTTTACATTTAAGACTATTTTACGTCACGATCTTTTCTTGTATCTGGGCCGAAATTTTGTCATTTGTTGTTAAAATTGGACTAAAGATTACCGTTTTGTTTTACGATATCTAAATTTAAATTTTGTCTATAATCAACTGGTCTTTTCTCAATGGGAAAATTGTTCCTCGTCCTCGGTTTGACCTAAAAAGGACATCGGTGCACATCTGAAACGTACGTAAACACCTACACAGATTCTATGTGATGTTCGTTCTTATGTATGCATATATAGTTGTGTAGAACGGATTCACTTTTGTTTCAAAAGTACGCCGATTACGATTTTAGACTAAACCCTAAAATCAAGGACCAGAACAACTTTCCCAGTGATATTAAAAAAAAACATGCTTAGGCGAAATTTAAATTTATAAATCGTAAAATCTTAATATTATTAGTCAAATTTTAACATCAAATTCAAATAGCTCGGCCCAATATGACAAAAAAAAAAAAAAAAAAAAGGTACAGATAACAAATAACCTAAACCTAAAAAAAAAAGCGAGACAGGCCATGATGCTTGCAACGGCGTACATATGCAGCGTATATGTACGCTAAATACAAAAAAAAAAAAAAAACACAAACACACACATATACTGTGTATATATATATATATGTATATATATATATATATCCTCATACGAAACATCTAGTAAGAAATGTGATGTGAAATACTAAAATTAAAGCGATAGCAGGCGGGGGCCACGGTAGCCTTGTGGCAACGTTGCCGGCTTGCTGAATAGCCGATCGAGGTTCGATTCCAGCTGTTACCCTTATGGGAATTTTCCCAGGGGCATTCAGCATTGAATTTGGCGGTCTCAAACTGTGGTCGTGAGGTTTTTCACTGGGATTGACTCCGGTTTTCCCCTCAGAACAGACAAACCGCCCTTCGCGACGAGGGGTACAAGAAATTTGATAGAGTTAGGGACGCGCGTAGACTAAACTTCGCAGCGTTTTCGCTGCGGACTTTACTCTTGAGGGAAGGGGGTTAGTGGGGCATCTGCGCCTCCACCATCATAAGGTGGAGGTTGCGCGCAGTCTATTTAACAGACATTTCTGCTGCAGCTAAAAATCCATCGATTAAAATGCAAATAATTATGCTGTTCAGCAAAAATCAATTGCTGGTGTTTAGACAGCGTAGATATGGCGCAGATGTGAGAAATCACAGGTGGCGCCTGACCCTAACACTATGCTGGTGTTTATTACAAAAAAAAAAGTAGTTAATGTGCAGGAGCATTTCATTTCAGGCGCGTTAACAAACGTTAATAATTTAGGATTTACAGCAAAAAGCAATATTTATGCGCATGTCGCAAGCATAGTATCTTCAGCTACAGTATACGGATAGCCCATGTGATATGCTGTATATTCCAAAAAAATAAAATAATTATTGCTGGAATTGTGTTGGTGTGATTTTAATGAAACATGGAAGGGTCGACAAATCTTTCTTACAGAGCGAAATATAAAATTTTCTTAAATTCCATTTATATGCAAATTTACATGCAAACGAACGGACAAAGAAATAATAATTGTAGCATTTCTATTAATTTAATAATAAATAATAATTAGCATTTCTATTCTAATTTTAATTACGTCATACTATTCTACAAATGGATTTCGCTAACCTCTTCCAAGCCAAGGATATTTTCACATAAAACATCTTTCGTGTCCGCGTACAGGCGCTTTAATTTTCTTAAGAGCAAATAATTAGGAAAAATAACTTGGGCACAAATTGCACAAACACGGAGACACCGCGACTGTCCAGCAGACATAAAAAGCATAATATGTGTATGTATTCAAGACCGTGCAACTGAAGACTTGGGGCACGAGTAAATGATTTTTTTTTTTTTTTTTTTTTGGGAGGGCGCTCCTACCGTTTAGTATATGTCAGAACCATCACTGTGGGAGAGGGTAACAAAACAAGCAGTTAATTCCCTTTCCTTTACTGCAACGGGCCCTGGGTGTTTCTTGTTCAATTCATTCCTCTTGTCCATGAAAGACATTTATGTCGAGTCCTGGACATAAATGTCTTTCATGCTGGAAGGCACAGAATCTCATTTAGTAAAATCTGGTTTATTCCAGATTATCTGCTTGGACTGGTTTGTCAATTCCGCTCTTTATGGAGGAACGTGTCTCCTCCCCCACCCTATAAAGTTGTGGGAATGCTGCAAATATTACTAAATCTATATCTGCATTAGATTTTTAAATTGTCTGGGAGAGGAAAACTTGTCATCACGCTGGGACGAGGAAAATATTTACTCCAGGGATTGATAATCCCCTCCTCCTCTTTCACTTAGTCAATTGTGTTGCCCCGGATTCGACACTACCGACAGACTAAAATCTATTAAATTGTACCTAACCACCGGTAACGAGAACAAGTCGAACTACGACAATTTGGAGTTACGTATGCCACTCCCCCCTCCCACCACTGCAGACTCGGTATCCGTTTCAGGTTCGACGGCCATATTTCTCCATTTCACAATTTATGGTGACACGTGTTACCCCTTTCCCAATAAAGATAGTTGTGGGTATGCATCAAATACTGATAAATTCCACATATGGCTAAATCTAAATTAACAGCAATAAGGGTTTCTATAGGATAACAAAAGTATTTCAACAGTATCAGAGAAGCTGCAATATAAACATATAGACTTCAGTTGGATGCCAAACCATTTTTATTTGATCAGCCTAAACGCTGATCGAATAATGTTTTACTATTTCTGGCTCGGCAATTTTGAACCTAAAAAGCTTCACACTTGGATTAAATAATTTGATAAAGGCTATAGAAAGTACAAAGGGTACTAGGAAAGTTTTGCAATACAGCTTTGTTTATTTAATTTTTTCAAAGTAATTTCCTTTACATTCAATACACCTCTCCATCCTCCGAAACCAATCTTTAAACCAGTTCTGCCAAGTTTCACTAGGGAGTAAAGCACACTCGTTGTCCCAAGCCCGTAGAAGGTCCTCATCACTGGAAAACCGCCTCCCTTTTAGCTTCATTTTCACATGCGGGAACAGTGCAAAGTCGCAGGGAGCAAGGTCTGCTCTGTAGGGAGGGTGCTCGAGAAGTTTCAGTCCTGTCGTGGTCAAATATTCGGTGCAGGCTTTGGCGCGGTGACCTGCAGCATTATCGTGATGGAAGTACCAGGTGTCCATTCTTGACTTTGGCCCCAGGTTCTTCATAGATCCAATGACTTTAGGCAGGCATTGTTCAGTATACCACTTAGCTGTGACTGTCTTCTGCGTGTCCAAAACGACACGTTCCACAATTCCACTCGATTTGAAAAATACAGCTATCATTTTCTTCTTTACAGATCGGGATTTTCTGACAATTACGGGTGTGTCGTCATCATCAAAGACCCAAACTTTGTTTTGAGCCTTGGTCGGCAGATCGTAATAGTACAGCCAAGTCTCGTCACCTGTCACGATGTTGTTCACATACCGAGATTGTCCCTTATCAAACTTTTTTAACATCTCCCGGCACCAAGTCACACGTCGTGTCATCTGCTCTTCAGTCAGTTGATGCGGCACCCAGAGAGAACAAAGTTTCTTCACGTGCAAATGATCTTGCAGAATCGAACGAATTGCTGGTGCATTTAGGCCCAAAGTATCCTCTATCTGTTGGTAGGTCACTCGCCTGTTTTCGTCAAGCATTTTCCTCACAGCAGTAACGTTTTCCTCCGTAACTGACGTTCGTGGCCTTCCCGGCCTCTCAGAATCCTCCAGAGTGAAATTTCCCCTTTGGAATTCTCTATACCACCTGAATATCGTTGTACGATGTGGACAATCATCATCTAGTGCAAGAGTCATTTCTTCTAAGCACTGGTCTATGGTTAAACCACGCACGCAATTATACCGCAAAACTGTCCTTATCTCATTTCGTGACCACGATGCCATCGCAAGCACTTTACACTCTCACTACTAATGAATAACTGAGCCCATCGACTTGGCGCGGCGGCTACTATGCACGTATGAACATGTCTCAACATGCAGCAACAAGCAGCTTCCTGTGATTTATTGTTGCGTCATATTGCAAAACTTTCCTAGTACCCTTTGTATTTATTCAACATGAAAGCTAATCTAAGTTTGCACTAATTTAAAGAAACGCCACAGTTCAAAACATGTCACACATTTCTTTTGATTTAATCTCAACCACGAGGGCCTTCTTGTACTACGAAGAAGGGCTGCTCCCAAAATAAGTCTTTTATTCTTTCAGAAATTCTTACCTCAGTAGATAGAGCCCTATGTAACAATTCGTGGTTGACTTGAATCAAGTAGGTAATGAAAGTTAGCTATTGACTAAAACTTTTATTAAGAATATGATTTCAATGTGCTTTAAAGGACCTCAAGTGTTGAATCCTAAGACGATAGGGTTCAAGTGATGAATCCTCTCGTTGCGGCAAGAAAATGTGATCTCTTTCTGTAAGTGTTTTTCTTCTACTGGACTGACTGTTGTCATGGAGGGAGACCCTATTACTTTTGACTGCATTGCACATGTCTGCCAGAAATCAATATTAAAAATGATTTGCCTTTCTTTGTAATTACCATCCATGAATTTCTTCCTAAATTAAACTTGTTTCAGATTCTCAGACGGACTGAAAAAAAATAAGACATAAAATTGCATATTCTTGTTCTCATAACTTAATTTCAGAAGTCCAAGATCAGGAGTAACAATAAATTGTCATTTAAATTCTATTTGAAATTTCTTTTAAATGAGTTTCCATTTGGCATCTGTTTTTAATCATAACCTAAACGTTGATCGATTTCATCTCGTACGTCATTTCGAAATTAATTATGGTCCCATCCCTAGTAGTGTCTTCTAACGCAAAGCAAATGCAGGAATAATCTGAGTCCCATTACAATGCCAACTAATGGACGATCAACATTAACTGCACATTACATATCCAGTCCGAAAAATTTTACTCCTAATTAAAAATACAGTTGAAATTTTAACTTCTGACAAGAAGCACAAACAGATAGAGGAAGCATAATTATATAAGATTAATTTGAAATTATAAATGAGATGTTTGCTATCTTTTTCATATTAATAACTTTGGCAGCATTGGAGATGAAAATAAAACACGCAATCAGTTGGTTGTTTGGTATACGCAAGAGATATTCGTGATCTCCTCTAAGAAAATAACTGCTACCTAATTACACTCACAACTCCACTATTTATGAGAAAATTTATTACCTCAGGTATATCGGCTAACTTTATTTTCTTTAATTCATCACTTGACGGGTATAATTTTCCCACGATGCACTGGAATTATTTATTAACCTAATTCGGTCTATCCACAACTGTCTAATAATTAACTTTGTAACAGTTTTACTGTATGCAAACATTGCATTTAATTATTATCTACTTCTATGATGGTAAATGGACGTTAAAATATGATAATAAATAATTGAAACGTAATAAAAGCATGCACGACGGTATCTATACATGCTTAAGTTAATTAATTACAAGCTTTTCGTAATTACTTTATTTTTTCGAACAAGAGAAATCTTGTTCAATTATTCCCCAGTTTATAAGAATTATTAAACTACTTCCAAACTCATAATTTCAAGCTTAAAAGGAAAGGGAAAAATCTAAACATACACGAATATTTATTGCTATGACAACAAGCACTTTATATTTCTTTATATAGGTGTACGATAAAATATAAATTATATGAAATTTAATCAAAAAAAGTGATTGGTTGAGAAGGTGATCCATATCTATAATAATTTTCGTGTAACACTAGAACATTTGAGTCATGACGAGAGGAACCTCACCACTGTATCTCATATGGCGCTCATTAGCTGAAGTTTAGGATCAGTGCACCATGTGTCAGCTGCAAGATAAATTGGATTACCATTCGTTTTCTTATGATCCTATCAACGAATTTTCATAACTAACGAAGTTTATACTTTGAGCGAATTTTTCTTTTTCATTTATTCGTATCCAAGTAAAACATTAACTTTAAGGCATTCCGATACCTCACCTTACAGCACATAATTCTTTATTCTTTTCTTTGTGAAGCCAAACCTTGCATTACAGCCATCTGCCAACCGAACCATAGCTTTCGACTGGCCTCAACCAAGTAAGTCTCCTTTTATGCGTCAAACCTCCTCTGCTCCATAGCGTGAGTATTTGAAATTCGAAAAAGCGCAAGGACAGAGTAAGGGAACGAGAGGTGGGACAGACTATAAAATGACTGATCGGAGCCTTTCAAGCTTTTCCGCAAAGTAAATGACATCCGGAAATTCGACCTCCATTTCTCTCCGCTATTCTAGTAGAAATCGTCGACCACGGCAAACAGAGGACCCAGTTGAGAGAGAGTTCATCGTGGAATAATATTTTTAAATGCGTATGCGTGCAATGAAGCGGACTACATTGACCAGTTCTTAGAGAGAAAAACCATTTCTGTAATAACGTCGACAGGAATGACTGCAGCACGCAAAAAAAAAAGGGGTGGGGAGAGGGAGGGGGTCGTGGGCGCAAAAGTCATTTCATAACTTTCGTCATTCATTCTCCCTTCTACCCAGCTCTTAGCAATAACTT
This sequence comes from Mastigoproctus giganteus, assembly GCF_048544385.1. Lineage (NCBI taxonomy): Eukaryota > Metazoa > Arthropoda > Arachnida > Uropygi > Thelyphonidae > Mastigoproctus > Mastigoproctus giganteus. The sequence goes on along the minus strand of NC_143581.1, from coordinate 201,544,869 downwards.
TCATCATTCATTCTCTCTTCAATGCAACTATTACCCACAAGTGGAACATCATTCTAAGGAATTCTGAAATACAAATATTACTTTTACATCAACTGTTGCTTTTTTCGGGTTGTCATGCAATAGATGATAAAAGGAATAGAACTCGAACGAAATTAGGTTCCTAAGTAGAAACTGAAGCAAATGATAATCAGCAGAAACTCTGCTGTCAGTTGCTAACCATAGCTAGCAACACTGTATTGCTCTTTACGTTGCAAGAGTTGGTATCTGGACGGCTTTTGTGACATCCGAAATAATAATTACTCACGGGACATTTGTCAGATGACAAATGTTCGACTGTTATCACGTCTGCATTGCCCTCTTTTGGGGAGAAGGGACTTGACAGAAAAAAAAAAAAAAAAAATACTGATGAGAGGTCAGTCTCGACCTTGGAACATTAAGACATCACGAAAAATACCAGGACAAAGAGAAAAACATAACCAAACTTAAACTGAACTGATCAAAAACAAAAATATACATGAACAAAAGAAACGACATCTTCAAGATGGCAGTAGTGGAAAAGAAAAATAAGCATTTCCTTAGGACGAGTTGTTAACAAACAGCTAATTTTAGGTGAAAGTAAAAAAAAAAAAAAAAAAAACAGCAGCTTATAAAGCAGTCTCTGAGCCTTTTAAAAGCAATCCTGTATTTAGTTTTTTTTTTTTTTTTTTTTTTTTTTTAGTTATTTGGCGCATCGGCTTCTGTGGCCATAATGTAATGCACCTTCCAAGGTTTTTGCACTACTCTGATCCAAGCCCGAGGCGGGATTCGAACCGCCACCTTTGGGCTGCCTGTATTCAGTCAACCAGGTAAAACATTTCAAATTACAGATAGCTGTTTTGCTAATTGCAATTCAGCTGAATGATTCACAGCAATAAATGCAAAATGTTTACCAGCCTTTTAATGTTACCTAAAATGCCTCTTTGGACTTTCCGTTAGTAATTAAAAGGAAATTCATTCTATTCACCCTTATACAAAGATAATCGTTATAATTACCAGAACTCTACTCATCCATTTACATGAATGCGTCTTGCAATGTAGATTTATTGGATAAAGCATATATCTGGTCCTCAACCCCCCCATCTCCAACTTCCTAGTGTGGAAAATCATTAATCCTTTCTTGGTTTTTGTTGTATAACCACAGCAAAAGAGCCTTTCAGACACTTCAACTGGTCGCTGACAATACGAAAAGGGGGGGGGGGTCTGTTTGCACGAGCTGTCAAGTAAACAAAGCAGTGTGGTTCATCGTGATAGAGTACACAACCGCCATCATCATCAGTCATCATTTTAGCGAAATTAAGATGACTGCCGTGGGCAAATTTATGAAAGTAGCTCCGGCGAAAGCGGGACAAGTTGCTCATTAGTCAGTTTAGAACGACCCGTGGAGGGCAAATGAATTCTAGAACACAAAATCTGAAGACATCATCAAGTATCCTGAAACTAACACATTTAACAAAATGTCGCAAGAGGTGACACCCACCGCAGTTTATTTCGAGCGTTACTGTACGAAATCACATTGAGTTACCTATCGGACCTCAGCAACAGAATCTACGCACTTCAGCTGGTTAGGCATAAAACTTCAGTGCAACCATTGATACACTTTTGTCACCATATGGCGCAGAGAGAAACTTCATGCTTTGAATAAGCAGAATGCATATACATTTTCTGGCCACTTTATTAAGAACGCTTATCTAATAACGAGATAATAGATTCTCCTTTATGCTGAAATGTGCGTTCTTCGTGGAAACGCACATTTCAGCCCATGTCCACGCGTGTGTAATCTGGTTCTTCCTTCCCTTCAAATAAAAGTGGGTTAGGATTAGGATTGAAGACATCGGCGAACAGCACCGTGGTCAATTCTTCCTAGATTCAGTCAACATGCTGTTGACACCAATTCAAACGGACTCTTTTGTGTATAGGCTCAAGGAAACGTAGACAGCTGGTATGTTCGTGATATATTTGTGCTCAATTCATGCATCCCTCATGAAATTTTTATTCCTCTGTAGCAAGTCACTTGTTCAGAAGTCTCCATGACTGCTCGTTGCTAGAGCCACATAATGAACATCTGGCGTGGAGGTGACATAACGATGGCGTCACACAGGTCTTCAACAGGCGACAAAGTCACCATGTTTTGGAACTGTCCTGCTCTCAATATTACGTTTGATATTGAACTAACTGGCTACTTCGACTTTACTTTGTCCTGGCGCCATACCTCCACCCGCCTGCTGTTCTCCATCTGAATCATCCAAACAGTGTCTTCGTGACATTTTCATAACGACGGCTATCTTGGAATCAATGGTTCAAAAACGCTAAATACAGACACGTTTCGAAAACAAGCTTTTCTTTCATCTGGTTACTCGGATTTGCATGTTGTAACAGAATGTGCGCGACTTTGCCTATGTGATTAGACAGAGATAGTTTTGTTTCATAAATGACAAATATTTTGTTCTATTTTCATTTGTATTTAAAAAGGAATCTTCGCTTTTCTCTTTGTGCATTAGATTTTGAACACAAGTGTAATTGGTCAGGTAAGAAGGCTTTGCACCTGTGGGTCTGAAAGAGAGAGAGAGAGAGAGTCCGGACGACGCTCTCTCACTCTCTCACTTATACTGTATATAGAAGTTAATTTTAATTATCGAGGATTTAGTGTCATACAACGTTAAATACAAAACCATTTTGTAGTAAACCAAGCAAAAGTCATTTGACATTTTCTTGATTTACCGGAAATGTGCTTATAGCCCAAGCTAACTTGTAAAATACTAGAAATACGGCTGTGTGACATGATATGCATTGTTATTTGTATAAAGTAAAACTATTACAAAACAAAAATTCAATTTTGTAGTTGACGTTGCTGACACTAAACCCTAGTTATCTGAACAGAACGCACTGTTTATTTGAATTCACATATACTTTTTTTAGAAATCGAACCTCCGCATCTTGTAGGATTTCCATACACCTGAATTACAACTTGAATTTGAACTGACCCTAAAGTATTTAGTGCAATTTTTGGTTATTGCTAGCGAAGTTTCTTCTAGTTCCCACAGATTTTCAATGGGAGTTCAGATCTGGAGACTAACATTTGGGAGGATGGGACCATGAAAGGTGACTGAACTCACTGTTTCGAGGAACACGATGGTGATCCTCAGTGAATCATTAATTGGAGGAATAAGTTATCTCAATAGTTAGTTGAAACTGACAGACTGGGGAAATTTGAAGATCAAATGGATTGTTACTTAACTCCGGGACGCCACCTAAACACATCACACGAACAGTGTTATTTAAGAGAAAAAGGCAGCAAGGCACAAATAATGGGATATATGTTCACACCAAAATACTAATAGATCAACTAACATAAAAGGTGAATTTATAATTTTATATGGATGACAGAAAAATAAACGTAACACAATTATGAAAATTAACCATTGTGGTTGCTATTATACACTTACTACAACTTCAAGAACGAAGCAACCATACAGAAATCCGATACTGTTTCTTTCATTTATTTTTTTCCTTTGCTTCAAGTATCTCCGAGACTTCTAGGAAACAAATAAGCGGCTTGATTTCTTTTACTCTAACCTCTTCAGTATTACCGCGTTACAAAGCGGTACTTAGTGGGCTGGAAAGGCAAGTTCCGTGAGTGTATGCATATGAGAGCAAGCATGCTCCAGGCTGCTCATCAGCCCTCAGTAGTAACGACCATGTCGTGTCCAATGGCCCATATAATGGTAGGAGGAAAAAAAGAGGGCAAGACCTGCCAACAAAAAGAAATAGGCTCGTTTGACTACTGTCTTAAATGAACAGGAAAGGCTTATTTTTGCTGTTTTCTGATGCTGACGATATAATATCTTTGTCATTTAATCCGATTAAATTAATCCTAGGCACATGAAGAAAAAGGTGTTGGGGATGGGGGACCAAAACTGGAAGCCAAAATTACAAAATTCACACATTGTACGAGTTGAGCATTTAAATACAGCAGTGATTCGTGAGGCTGGCTCTCTTTCTCTCTGCTGGTTGAATTAAAAATGAATTTTAGGGATCCCAAACACGAAAGGCCAGTGAATGGGTTGGGGATTGGGCTTGGAATTCTGAGTAAATACATACAGATGAAGGTTGTTCTGGAAAACAACCGAAGAAAACTTAAGTTGGTGACTTTGGAGTTGGACAGTGAATGGAAGTTAGCTACTTCACATACGTGTTGCAACCGTTTAAAAGGAGGGGAAGAGGATGAGACAGACTGCTGATTCAGAAGAACGGTGACCACGGAAATATCTGTAGAAAAGATTCTCCTAATTTCCCTTCTGAAGACTTACAAATAAACTGAAGTACAATAGCCTTCAACATGTGCTGAGAGGTAATAGTTTATTCCAGCCATTCACATGACAAAAAGATGGCCTTACCAGTTTAATGTATAATAAACATACACACTGAACAGCACGTAGATTGAACAGAATGGACTCAGATCTGTCCGGAACATTAATTTTCCTGATAGCAGAAAGAGTGAGACACCCAAAATAAACTACAGTACTGGAACTATCAACAACAAACCAACAAGAAAATCGCTTGGTGTTATTATCTAAAGCCAATACTGGAGATTTATTTAATGGTAACTGGCGTGGCTAATAAGGAAATACTTTATTTCTTCTTCTTTTTTTTTTTTTTTTTTTAATTTGGCTGAACAAATATTTATCAAATACCGTCTATAACATTTGTCCAAACTGCCTCTCATTTCGCTTTTAAAATCATCACAATTTCTGAATCTCTGCCAAGATCGTAAATATTACTATTTCCATAAAACAGCACTTAAATTAGAATTTCAGAAATCTTATGCCACAGGAATATCATTTTCTTTTGGCAATGGTCTTAAACACATAATTAAAAGCATTTATGATTAATTACTGGTTACCAGTTGTTAGTTGGTTTCCAGGAAACATTTGGAGCAACATGGAGGATGGACTGAAAATTAATATCAACAAATTTTTTCGCATATGAACATATGAGGATAGGTGTAAGAAATGAACTAATTAACATTAAGAAAATTAGCATCTATTATTTATCCACGTCAGTAGTGGATCCTAAGCTCTTCCCCTTTTTCCTCTGTAGGACGATAGAGAAAATAGTTGCTAGTAGTGGATAGGAATATTTATCAAATAAAATATCTTCAAATTTCCAACAGTAGTTTATGGGTGAAATCCGTCAAATATATAAGCGATGATAAAAAAATGAGTGAGCTGCCGAGCAGGCTCCAATGCTAGCTATCATATGTATCACCAGGTAAGCCCCCCCCCCCCCCCCCAAGAAGTTTTTAAATTTATGCTATCCATATCTTCAAGCACAGCCCTTTTCATCATTCATTCTTTCCTTTTTCTTCTTCTTCTTTCTTATTTTTTTTAAGTTATCGTCCTAAGATTACAAATTGTCGGGAGGGAGAGAGAGATGTGGTGGCTTGTTGATGCGGGAAGAACTGGAAATATTCCAAGTCAAACAGAGGGCGATGGTCTAGGAACTGCACAACATTCAATAGTATTCATAAGTTGCATAAATATGTAATAGCCTATCTTGGATGGCTTTCAGAGGAAATGTGCGCACATTTCTATTGTTACAGCTATAAATTCGGCGCCAAAAACGCAATATGTCATAGAAATCTCTATTTACAGAGCTATAAATGCAAATAAACAAAAATAAAAGATACGCTAAGGATATCTGCAAAAAATCAGTTTTTCATATTTAACCGGTTGACATCGAAAATTTATGATTGTCATCCGAAGGATAAATAAGAGACATATACGGCCGGGAAATAATCATAATAAAATAAAGACATTATCGAAATTAAAGGGACTTCGAAAGACCACAAAATAAAGAACAAAATTATCCAAAGACATTTTGTATGTTAGTGTAGTTTCTGTGATTTCAAAGAAAAAAGATATCACCACTCTGCATTCTTTTCTATGTTTGTAAGCTAATAGCTGTTTTTAACTCAGTTTTTTTCTCTGATTTCAGAAATGTTATTCGTTTTTTCAAAAATGATTCAGCTGATGTCATGAGGAGTATTATTGAATTTAGGAGTAAATGCTGAGAATTTGTAAACAATCTTCACATGTTGGCAACACCGCCTTCAGTCATTTGAGAGCTCCGTGGAGCAGTGTTTATCAGTGTGAGTTCAGTTTATTTTGAGGTTATCTTGTCAAACTTGAGCTGAAAAGTGAATAAAGTATCTTCACTCAAGTGTTTGAGTACAGACATTACAGTTATAACAAAACATTACAGTTATAACAGTATAGTTATAACAAAATAAGTTCGCATTGAACTTATTTTGTTATATTTGTGGAAGTTATCTAGTCTTCAAGCAAAGACAAGATAATTCAGAATTTGGAAAAAATGTGTATTGTGCTTATTTTGGAGTGAAACGCGGTGACCATAGTTCATAAACCACTGGTAGACTCCAAAACCTCCTTGCACATCAAACTGGGTTTGATGAAACAGTTTCTGAAAGCTTTATCCCATGAAGGTACCTGCTTCAACTATCTTTGTGAATTCCCATCGACCAGCCAAGAGAAGCTAAAACAAAGTATTTTTGTTGGATCTCAAATTTGCAAATTGATGACGGGCCGAAATTTTGAGGGAACTATGAATAAAAGAGCAAAACAGGCATGGATTAGTTAAGTCTGTTGTTGAGGACTTCTTAGGGAATAACAAGGATCCAGACTACAAGAATATAGTTGAAAATATGTTGGAAAACTTCAAGAAGCTGGGCTGCAACATGTGTCAAGGTACATTTTTTACGCTCCCACATCGACACTACTTCCCAGAAAATGTAGGAACTGTTAGTGGGAGAGGTTACACCAGGTCATTAAAAACACGGAGATGAGGTACCTCTGGAGGTGGAATGTCAATGATGAATGTCAACAAGGGACTGTAAAGTAGAATCTGCAAGAAAATCAAAGAGACAAAAATTTGAGCCATCGTAGATCAGTTTTTAAAATGAGAGGAGAAGTGAACTTTAAGAAGTGAACTTTTTATCCCACTGCCCTTTTTTATAATTTCAGTGCACAAATTCTATCAAAATTAATAAAAATTTGTGAAAAATCAAATTTTCTTTCGTGTGTTTTGAAAAAAAAAAAAAAAAAAAAACTCGAAGTGATGGAAACAAAAGAAAGTCACTTTTTAAATCAGCATCAGGAAATGATTCATGATGTTTTTTTCAGAAAACACCCTTTTCTGAAAAAACATCAGTGAATTTTTTTCCAAAATGCAGAGTAGTGTACACGAACCAGTTTATAATGTTATCTTTAGACTATATTACAAAAAATCACCATTTCTATTGTTTTCGTGATTGTTTACCAGGAACTGCACGAAGCGAATATTATTATTATTATTTGAATGTCAATAACACTCATTAGTTAGACATGAACAGTTGTAACCACATCAGTTTAAAAACTTCTTCTGGTATAAAGATAAACACAGTTCCATTGCTGAAGTTTTAATCGTTACCGTTAACAAATATTTCGTCCAAAATAAGAGGATTAACAATTTTTCACATTCTTACAAGCATATTATTTAGATTTGCAATTCCATTATCTAAGTTACTTTAAGAAGATGAATTGTTTTTATATAATCAATAATAAATAAATTAAAAAAAAAACTCGATCTGTACAGAGAATGATTAGTTGCATTCCAAGTTAGAATCAAATCAAGGCGTAACACATTTATTCTTGGAAGACAGACAGTAACCATCAGAGATGAAAAATTTTACCACAAAGACGCTGCCGGTAATCTACCTTAAAAGTCGGACTTATCTCCCCTCACGACCGGATTCAACCTTGTGCATGCCGATGGCGCCATTGCTAGTGAACCAATGAATTTTCTAGTGACAAGGATGGCATAAACTGAGCTCACTTTAGAACATATCCATCGACGATGGCTCCGACAGGTCGCTGTTGACTTCGAGGTAATGGCGAGGGGCGGGAAAAAGCTTTTATGAGTTTTAGTATTTATTGCAAGCTGAAGCGGTTTCTCTATTTACTGGCTCCAGTAAATTTGCAAAATTACGAATTAAGTTTCAGATTGCTGTGTACAGTGTTCCCAATAAGGCTTGAGAAAGTAGAAGGAGAAAAAAAATTGAGAAAAGAAATTACTACATAGGATACTTATAGACGAAAAAATAATTGACTATTAGACCAACAGACATTCAAGTAAGAATTCATAATTTCGCATACTAAAACTGCCGTGGTCTATGGACTATTGGACACTGATTATTACTCAAGGGAATTGAGAAACTCCGTAATTTAATGCTAATAAGCAAGAGCAATTTCATTTTGGACTAAAACGTGTTCGTCCTTGGCCCAAAAATGGACTGCGCTACCAATACAGTTCACAAACGCAAGTGAGCAGTCCACTACTAAAAGAACACGAGATACTTTTAGCAACCATCAGCATGACTAAGTAGTCGCACAGCTAACAGCCCTAAAAGTGTAATAAACAAATACATGACATGTGCTGCATTAAAACCAGGCCAACGTTTTTTTTTTATATACCGCTAGTGATCACAGGAGACCTATTAATGTCACTATTTTACATTGTAGCTACTTACAACTGGACGTATAAAAATCACCAGTGTCGTGCGGTCGAAAAGTATACGAACAATAAATTCTATTCAGTAAGTTAAATGAACACTAATTTAAGAGACTTTTTTTTTTTTTTTCAATGCTGCATTCGAGTCCTTCATGGAGTACAATTTTTGAGTTGTCAACAACAAAATGTTATTTGCCAAAAAATTGCCATCTAAGAGTTGGGTGCGTCTTATTGTCCGGAAAATATGGTAGTAAGCATTATGTAATGCTAACTACAATATTAAACCATTATGGAATCTAATTACATAATTAAACGTAAGGATACAGGAAATATAACGTATAATGATTTAGAATTAAAAAGTTCTTTGCAGTACAGTACAAACGATAGCTTTCCAATTTTAATACTATTTTATTTTTTATTTTACTCATATTTCACTCATACTAGTTTTTGAATGATATTACTACGGGTACTAAGATATTAAAAATAAAAAAAAAAAGTATAACCGACATTTCTTTTCTGAGTATTATTACTATTCCCAAGAAAACTGAAAATGTAAATAGAATCAGTATAAAAAATATGGAAGTAGTAACACAAGTGATCGCCATCGGCTTGTTTCGCGGAGGTGAACATTTCAAAGATGGAAGGTAACTTATTCGTAATGAGGGATTACGTTTGTCATGGGAGTATTTCCAGGGACACCAGTGAGAATTATAACATTCCGGAATATTCTGCGAATAAAGAGAGTAAGAGATCCGTAGGCAATGGATTTCTGTCTGAGAGTCGAAGGAAGCCTTCGCGCTTAAGTGGAGTTGATGTCAACAGATCTTAGCAGATAACGAGGATTCGTAAGGTTGTTGTACCTTTTCACCACAATTCTTAATCAACCCTCGCTGGGTGCAAAGTTTCCAAGACATTTACAGTCATTTATCCCCAGCAGTCCATCAAGTAAGCGGAGAAATATTGGATCGGTGGCTATCGTTAGACAATGTATTCGAACGCAATAGCTCCTTCTTGATACATCTCAACGGTAAGGGCTGACAGACTGCAAGACATATTTAAAACCTACGATGTCCATTTTATAGACCACATCTCGTTCGGGAAAGACAGAAAACCCAAGTGGTAATTTGGGTGTTCTAAGTCTAGACAAGGGATGCAATGAAGCTAGCCACATCAAGTGATAAAGACAGATCCATTAAGGAAGAATCACAAATTTGGGATAAGATAAATGTGAAAGGATATGATCTGAATATTTAGAATATGGAAGGTAACGTTATTGACTGTAGAAAATGGAAGAATAGCTACTATCTGTCCCTATAGAAATTTATTAGGTAACAACAACAACGCATTTTAATGCAATGTAGAATTTCACTATCATGAATTATGCGGACTGAAGTACAGATGTTATGACAAAAAATGAACTCCTCATACTCTTTCTGGCGATGTAGGCAAAAGCCCACGACTATAATAATTGATAAATAATATCAATAACTGATTTATTGCAATGCAGCAAAATACTGTCACCCAAATTCATAATCTCTGTTCTTTATGGTGTATCTTCTTACTGCACCTCTCATACTTCAATATACAGACCAACCATTTAGTCTTCTGGTATGAATTCGAAGTGGGCGACTTCGTTGCGGTAACAAAAAAAAATAATAAATAAAAACATAAATAATCGCCTATATCACTTTTCCTTTACTCAGATCAGTTCAAAATTTCTTAGCTCGCGGTATTTGCAGATTAATTTGTGGAATGTATAAAAAACCACATCTGTTATTATTACCTGCGATGATCTTTTTGCAGAGAAAAAACAGTAACACCAGAATGTGAAACACTACTTTCGCCAATTCAGACGGATTGTAATTGTCAGCTTTATCTCAACTTCGTCTTTGCGGTAGCACAGTAGTTATAATCACCTGCCTTCCCCATGCCGGGTGAAAAAGGCCCAGGTTTCAATCTCGTCAATGACGCGAAGAACTTTTATGGGCTTTTTATACTCCTTGGCTGAGTTAGATGGTCTCAGGTGAGGTTAGCAAGGTCTCTCCCAAGGGCAACTCTAGTGTTTCGTCCAGAAAAACAAGCAGACCGACAAGAGAAAACACGTAATTTACAGACGAGCAGATGAGGTAATCCTCGTGTGGCCCTAAAATGACAGTTTTTACTTGTCAACTTCCAAACATCAGAATTTGCATACCTCATTTCCAAATAAGAATATGGAACATGTCATTTACGTTCTCCCAATTCCAGGAAATTTAATAATATTATTATTAACATCAGTTTATCTGGTTTCTATAATCATCTCTGTGCCAGCTGGCCACGTAGAGCGAGTATAATAATTGAGATTAGTTTACATTACCGAAATTCTATTTACAGTACATTAGAAAAGATTTTCACATAAAAGTCGTACGCAATATACATTTAACAGAGTTACATAACAGTTTGCACATAAATAAATCAGTAGCCATTATCAATCCACTGCTAGATGGAGGCCTCTTCCACAAGTTATGTTGAAGGAAATGGGCCATAATCTGCTACGCTGGTCCCGTGCGGGTTAGCACATCGACCGTATTTAGCAGTCAGGAGCTTGAACTCCAGTATACTCAAAGAGCGTGCGCAATTTCACTCTCACTACTCACCACTCGACCATGGCCAAGGTGTGTATATATATATATAGTTGTAGTAGGGTTTTAGGAGCATCAGCGACTAAGGCCATATTGCTCCGTGTATATTGTATGTAATTGCCAGTGTTCTGAGGTCGATTTTATGTTTGCTGGATGAAAAACTAGAATTTCCAGGAGAAAGGCCATGCTACCCTTGCCTGAGGCCAACTAACTCAGCCGCGTTGTGAAAAAGGCCCATAAAAATTCCTCCCATCATCGACGGGACTCGAACTCAAGTCTTTTCCACCCGGTGTGAGGAGGACGGCGATCCTACCAACTGTCATCCCTAAACTGCAGCCATTATCAATCTACTGCAGGATGGAAGCCTCCTCAACGGTTCACGTTGAGTGAAAAGGACCATAATCTGCCACTCTGGTCCAGTGCGGGTTGGCAGATCGACCGTCTTTAGCAGTCAGGGGTTTGAATCCTGGTCTATTCAAAGAGCGTGTGCTATTTCACTCCCGCTCTGACCATTCGGCTACGGAGGCCGTTGCTGTGCTACTTACGAGGGCGCAATTGGTGCTACTGTTTTCTTTCGCTCATAATTTTATTTTCACATTGCAGATCCAGAATAAAATATACATTTATGTATATTTAATGTATATACATATGCATTTATTAAAAACATTTAAAGGGTGTATTTTAACACTCCTTAAATGTTTTTAATAATTGGAACTCTGAAATCTTTGGATAAATTCTCTGATGACAATATGCACATAATCTTTATTAAATATAATACTGTATTATTATATATATTATAAAAATAAAATATAATAACATAGCATTGAATTTTCAATAAAATATTTTATTATTTCTTAACTTTACGATAAGAAATAATAATTTTTTAAAAAGCGACTGGTCGATCGCCACTTTTCAGTTTCTATTTGGAAACCAAAAGTGGCGCCCAACCCTATAAATGTTTAGCATCCCTGGTTAACACAATTTCCGGTTTATTTCTGTTTGCAAAATATTAATTGCAGAAGTAAATTTAAATTTTCTTTTAGATTTGGAAAGATTCTAATACCATTTTTGACTAAAGATTTGTTCGCGCCGGTTTATAATTAAAATCAATGACGTGTTTCATATAAAAAAGTAAAGGTAAGTAAAACGGCAATCAGCCAATGAAACGCCCACATCACTATACAATGCTAGAATATGCTGACCATAATTCAAATTGGATAACATCGCCAAACTCCGAACCGAGTGCAACTACTAAACTGAAAGCCTGAAAATTTTTCTGGAACCCAGTAATGGCGTCTGATGACACCGTTAGAACTAGACTCCTTTCCAGAACATAACCTGCACTTCTTGCGTGCCTGTGTCATCAAGCCTGAAGCCATTAAACAGAACCTGGATGGAACCAGTGTCCCACTTAATACTGCACCACTGATCTTGACATCACCCATTAGATTGAGCAAGCGACCCTATACTTCTGTATGGAAATTTTAGATCTGACCTGACTAACTGGACAATACTTACTGCCGTGACTGAGATCAGCAGTTCCTCAGCGTCCTGCTGTGTTTTCGCTGACCTCGTGTCTGGACCTGATCTTCGGCGTCTGGACTGCGACCACTGGATTTGTCAATTTGCAAATCGAAACTTGTTTGGTGCTGCCAAACACCATACTGGCGACCTGATCAGGGTACTCTAGCCCTGTCCACTTTTAACTTCCCTCCCCTCGGCAGGGAGGGAGGAGACGGACCGCTGCCACCCTCGTTCTTCGCCTGGTGGGGATGGCCTGCCTCACAGATTTTGTGGTCATCTACTCTAGCGACCCTATACTTCTGTCTCTCACCCCTCCCCCAATCTTCAGTCTCCTCTCCCCCTCCAGATTTCCAACTAGCGTTCAACCCACGTCAAAATTATCCTAGATAATTACTGTATAACTGTATACTGTATAACTTAAAACTCCTTTGGCTTGCCCCAAACTCTAGCAGCCCCCTCCCCCCCTTTTTTTTTGTCCTAGCCGCTGAAATCTCAGGAAACTAAGTGGCAGGACCTACCAGAGTACTATTTAAAAATATTGGTGTACCCGACGCCTCCACGGTGCAAAGTGTGGGCAGCTGTGGGTCCCATTAGGGGCCCAATGGCTAAAACGTCAGAAGAACAACGGTACATGGCACTAACTTTACAATATCCATACACTTTTAAATCTATGGCCTTTACAGAGTTACACACGACAATGTATACTACGCGAAGATGGGGAGAACCCTCTGGTGCCGTTAGACCCTAAACACACTTTACACAATGCTGTGACGCAACGATGTAGTTATCTAACAATCCAACTGCCCAACAAAGTAAATTTAGACTGATTCGATCTGAAGTCAACAACTCAAAAAGAAAAAAAAAAAGCGTTCTGAGGAACAAAAGTTCCGTTGAGGATTTTGTATTCATGGAACAGGAATTAAACTTTATACGTTTAATATATAACTTTAAAAATTTAGGCAACATGCATCGTAACTTGCAGGAAGAAATCAGAAAGCTTGAAAGTATGCTTGTAGAACTAGACGAACGTACCAAACAGCTGTTCAAGGATTTAAATTCCCAAGAAAAGTTTCGGCGCACTTTCATAGCCCTCAACGTGGTTGTAATGCCAGCCTTAGCTGCAATGGCTTTTGGTTACTTTACGGAAGATCCACTTCTGCCTGAGGAATTCCAGGTAGCTCGTCAAATTTTTATGTCAATTATGATTGCTATGTCGATGGCGTTTGGTCTTCCTTTCTATGTTTACACTGTAAACAACCTTGAAGAAGCTTTAGGAACTTTAAGAAATGAGAAATACTGCATCACTCGTGCCACTCAAACTCTGTTAAAAAAGGAAAAAACTCACGATGACGACGAGGAGCAGGAGGAATCTGGTAGTGACGAGAATAATGAACACTCTAGCAGCTATGATGACATCCAAGGATGCTGCTTCTAAGGCATCTAAGGATGCCTTATTGGGGATTTTTTTTAACAAATTAAAACTTTATACGGTTAATATATAACTTTAAAAAAACAATTTTATATACCACGCTAGACTTCGTTTTATGACCAAAAATAAAAATTGTTTAATATAAGAATTCTGATTTATGGAATGATCGCTACAGAAAATTTCCCGATAAGGTTTTATTTTTTTTTAGTTCGTTCTCTGTATTGCGACTATGACCACAAAGACGATGCGGAAGTAGGGGTATCTGTCACAAGTTTCAAAGTAATTAAGTGCTGTCTCAAATCTTAACCAGCTGCAGTGACCACTTAAAAAGACAATGACCTAAATTACTATTTGTGTACATTAATTAGGCGCTGTATTCCCAATTAACGGTAGTGGCTTGGATTTTTTGCTGGTATAAGCTAATATCTTTGTATAGATGGATGGGGGGAGGTAAATGCACAGTCAAAAGACTCAATTTAAAGGTCAGAATTATTAAAGCTTCAGAAGGAACAACTTCGAAGGTTAAAAAAAAAAAAACATTCCAATGCTGCACCAAGCACTCATTAGCTGCTTCCAATTGATTTAAAGGAGGAAAATGAGCAAATCCCGCATATTTTAACTATCACGCTTTGTTACATGTCACTACGATTAAACAGGAGCGCATTAAGGTCGGTTGAGGCCCCAGGCGCAGAAGAAAATATTGGGTCCCCTTAAAAAAAACGAGAGAGACAGGGAAAACAAAAATACATGTTAATCATTTTTTTAAATAAATAAAAAATATTATGTACTATTAATGTTTTATTTCCAATAAAATTTGAATATAATATATGTATAATATAATTAATAATAGCATAATAATAATCACAAAGTTTTGAACGAATAGTTGAACATATTATTATAGTTGAACTAATATGTTCAACTAATTTGTTGGGGTTTTGCGTATAAAGTTGGGGTTTTGCGTAGGCCCTTCAGAAGTCAGGGCCCAGGGCGCGCGCCCGGTGCGCCCGCCGTTAAATCCGCCTCTGCGATTAAATTAACCAATGAGATGAAGACATCTTTGATTGGCAAACTTCCAACCCAATGAATGGCAAGAAGTCTCCCTGTTCGGAATTGGAAGTTGATGTGCCTTGCATTTTATTTTTTATTTTATTATTATTATTTATTTTTATTATTTTTTTTTTTTGTGATTAAAAACATTACCAGTACAATTTGTTCTTGTTTATACTCCGGCACAACTACCAGGTCAGTGGAGTTTACAATAAATCAATCAATACGAATGTTAATTGTATTTAGTAGTCAAAGGCTTTAATCCCGGTCCACTCAAAGAGCGTACTACTGCACTCACGCTCCTGACCACTCGGCTATGTCTTTTATCTTAATGATATTAATTCCTAGTAATAAAAGACAGAGTACCTGGCTTTATTAAAATTTAAGCTTAACTAAAATTTCGAACATTCAGGTACATGAGTTAGCATTACACAGGGCGGAGATACCTAACAGGTAAAGGAACTAGCAATACGAAATTTACAAGTGCATTGTGTCGCCATCTGTCTACAATCTGTAAAACTACGAATGCGCATGTGCAGTTCAAGAAGTAAATGAACATTGTGCTCAGCAGAGGTTCGTGGTTGAAAAAAAAAAAAAAGAGAAAAAAAAAAGAGTTATTTAAAACTGCTGAACGTGATTTTTGTAGGCAATTTCGACGTTGTAAGGCACCACCGAAGTGGAAAAGCCCAAAGACAGCTTTTTCATATCTTCCCATTCCAATCCCCCAGAAATATTTCTCATAGTTTTCCAAAGTCGAGGATAAAATGAGACTACTATATTAAATAAATCTTTTCTGTTTATACTCTTGGACGAAAACATGGTCAGAGGAGTTCACAACACTACAAGAGATAACACCAGTTTAGAAGTGACGCGAACTTGAACTACGGTCACTCAAAGCGCGTGTACATATGCAACCTTGGGCCTAACCATTCGAAAAAGCCATTTATATCATTAACAAAATATTAATTATAATGTACATGTAAATGTGACATCAAAGGCAACCACTTTTACGAATGTATCATGTAATTTCCATTTTTTAGGCGTATTAGTATGCAGCATACGTGCCTATTTTCCTTCATTGTGTGCGTCTATCCGTCCGCATGTAATAATTCGACTCCCAGAGGATGGATTTTCATGAAATTTTATACTTCGCTCTTTTAGAACGATTTGTTTATCCTACCCAATATCATTAAAATCATACCACTCACATCACATAAAGAAATCCGGCAATTACTAATTTTGATGTGAAAACATCTATAGCAGAACCTAACAATGGAAGGTAACGGAAGTTTAGCAATGACGTCATACTACCTACACAACTGGTGAGAAATGTGATGTCAAATACTGAAATTAAAGCGATAGCTTACGGGGCTACGGTAGCCTTGTGGCAACGTTGCCGGCTTGCTACATAAGCTGATCGAGGTTCGATTCCAGCTTACCCTTAAGGGAATTTTCCCAGAGACATTCAGCATTGAGTTCGGCGGTCTCAAACCGTGGTCGTGTGGTTTTTCACCGGGATTGACTCCGGTTTTCCTCTCACTGCAGACAAACCGCCCTTCGCGACGAGGAGTACACGAAAATTTAATAGGGCTAGGGACGCGCGTAGACTAAACTTCGCAGTTTTTTACTCTTGAGGGAAGGGGGTTAGAGGGGCAACCGTGCCACCATCATAAGGTGGGTTGCGGACAGTCTATTTAACAGACATGTTCTGCTCATTAAAAGAATGCATTGCATGCACTAAGGCAGTGGATTTCAGCTGCAGCTAAAACCCAGCGATTAAAAAATTGAATAATTATGTTGTTCGGAAAAAATGAATTGCTGGGGCTTGCACCTGCTGCAAAATATAAGTTCATTAAAAAAAAAAAAGGTAGTTAATGTGTACAGAACATTTCATTTCAGGCGAGTTAGCAAAAGTTAATAATTCACGATTTACAGCTCAAAGCACTATTTATGCGAACAGAGAAAATTTCGTTTCTGCGCATGTCAGCAATCATAATATCCAGTGCTTCAGCTACAGTATATGGATAGCCCATGTGACATTGCTGGAATTCTATTGGTGTGATTTTAACGAAACATAGGAAGGGTCGACAAATCTTTCTTACAGAGCAAAATATAAAATTTCCTTAAAATCCATCCACTGGGAAGAGTTATTACATGCAGACGGACAAAAAAATAATAATTGCAGTAATTAGTTCGATTTTAATGATATTTGGAATGTTCAACAAATCTTTCTAAAAGGTCCAAATATAAATTTCAAGAAAATCCATCCTGAGATTTGAGTTGTTACATGGTGAAGGCAATAGGCGTATTATGCATATATGCGGATCATAAGGAAGTGAGGGTGACGTCATACTATTCTGCAAATGAATTTCGCTAATCTCTTCCAAGCCAAAGACTTTTTCACATAAAACATCTTTCGTACGTACACACACTTAAATTTTTTTTTTTTTAAATACATATCACATATATTGTAACTGAGATACTGCTTGAACGGAAAACGGTGGATGCACAGTAACTAAATTTTATTGATTGTGCGCTAAAAGTTGCTTTGCTTTTTTTTTTTTTTTTTGTTTTGTTTATTATACATCATGAATTATTTTTGTTTGACATATTCATGCAGTCAGTCTAAGCTACAATCACCTATTGAGCCAGAAATTGATAAGATGAGAAATCATTAACGTGACTCTTTTCCATTTTGCTTTGAAAGATTGGAATTTCTATCATTAGCAGCATGAAAAATCCATCATCTACATCTAGAGGCCTTCATAATTCCAAGCAAGACACTAAAAATTCATTACTATAAAGAAAAGCAGCAACATCTACACAGTTGAGTATTTAAATCAAAGCTTAATTTTGCTTTTATAATTTCAAATTTAAATTTGCGTAAATTTTATAATTCTGGATGGCTTATATACCTAAAAGACGAACATTTGCAAATCCAAGGTATTGATATTAGAAGTCAGGCTGAAATGGGCGGGGGGGGAGAATAGAATTGCACTTCTAATGACATATGTACACTGGTCGTACCACTGAGTTAAGTACGTTGTTATCACAATACTTCCTGCGAGTCCATTTCTCAGGCAGATGGCCAGATAAGTAGGATAATGAGATTCTTGATAAAAATAAAGTACTGGTGGTTCACACAAGCAAGAAACATAATGGTGTTTCTATCTAGTCGAAAAGCACTGATAGCATAATACAAGAGAAGACCAAAAATAAAACAGGCAAATGGCTATAAAAAAACATCCTACGAAATATCAGAACGTAAAGGATAAAACCCCAACAGAACCGAATAGAGATAATAGCATATCGTTGAAATACATTTAACCCATTTCCGCCTAAAAAAAAAAAAAGCGTCCTTCCTGTATGTCTACTGGAAGCAGTGTAAATTTTTATAAAATTTACATAGCTATGTTCATATAAAAATATTTATTATAATTCTTATAAACTTTACTGTCTGAAAACAAATAGATCATTAGGTGGTAGATGGCTTTCATCAACCGGTGAAATAACACCACTTTGCTTATTGGAGGCTTGAAGTGGTGAAACCCATGTTTAGTCTCTAGAGCAAAGTTTCCGGCATCCCCCCCCCCCCCCATACTTCTCCTTCAACCCATGCACGGTACTAAGTACTATAGGTTTTGATACCTTTCGTGTTTGGGGTTTTCATAAAAAAAAAAAAAAAAAAAACTTATTTCGGGATAGAAAATTTGCAATGGCTGATGATGTCCCGTATGTTTATTTCAGATTAGTTGGGAAACGTCTTTCGTCCACCTCAAATTGCGAAAGTCTCCTTCTAATTCTAAAATCTACTGTTGCTAAGAGCTATCGGAGGTAAGGGGTTTCACTACACAAGGCACGCATCATTTACAGTTCATGTGCGAGGTTACTAAAAGATGAAGGCTGAGCATTAAGGAATTTCTATTTTTACTATACAAATGCCATGCTTCTAGAGAACTCCGAGTTTTGAAGGTTGCAAATAAATATTGCGGATATCATGACTCGTTGATACAACGAACATCAGAACCCTCCAACAGGAAATAAACGTTTACGTGAAGAGCGAAAAGGTACAAAAAATGTTTAACAATAATCTAGGCTGAAAGACATCGTTCAGTAGTAGGTGCTATACCCCATCAGTAAGAACACTATAACCAGCTATGCCAATACGTCAAAGATCAGTGAATATCAGTTCCGCTAAACATTCCAGATCTTTTCAGCAAGGTAACTCACGAAATATAGTCACTCCAGAACCATTGCAGAAGCTCTCTTTCCATATTCCTACAGCATAACTAGGTGAAAACAAAGTTATCACATCCAGAGGACAAAACTGGACCTTGTCAAAAATAATTTCATTAATATGGAATTCGTGTATTGACTCGTTTAGGACTTGACATATCGTTGAACTGCGATATCTCCCTGGGACTCATTCATGCACTGGCCAGGGAGCTTTGATGTCAGGTCTTAGGACATCTTATCTCTGAATAAAATTTATGTTCTATTTAACATCCGTGGATATCATTTATGCTATTATAAGAAATTGATTGCCGTTAACATCCTCTCACGTATGAATGTTTTCTTGAACGTTTCTCAGGGCAAATAGTGATCTGAGAGTATGGAGTCCAAATATTTTCTTTTGGTGCTGCAATACGCTTTGGTTTTGCGTACAAACCGCGGACTTGAGGTGATTTTACACCCCACAGGAAAAAGTAGAAAGCCATCATGACATTTCAGTTCCAGAAATACATAAAAATATATTAGAAGTGCAATTTACTTCCTACGAGTTTATACTCGTCATACACCATGTAGTGCGTCCTATTGTTTTTAATTATCATGTTATTTTCACAAAAAGTCCTATTGTTCTTATCTTTATGTTAATTTCACACAAAATCCTATTGTTCTAATCATCATGTTAATGTCACACAAAATCCTATTTCTCTAATCATGCTAATGTTACACAATATCCTATTTCTTTAATCATCATGTTAATTCACACTATTGCTCTAATCATCATGTTAATTCACACAAAATCCTACTGTTATAATCATTATGTAAGTTTCGCCTATTGTTTTTATATATCATTATCTTTGCAATTTGAAAATGATATAAGATTTATCTATAAAAAAAAAGAAAACAATCAAATTTCTGAAGAGCTTTTAAAATTTGCCTACAGTGTAAATGGGAAACCAGTAACGTAAGATCTAAATAAATAAATAATTATAAATAAATACAATACAGTTCAAAATTTCCATTATTTTGATGGACAGTGATATCATATAATTAATTTGGCAAAGTAATCGAAATACAAGCTATAAACCGATGCTTGTTAAATAGTTTATTGCACTGTATGTTTTATATGGACTCACAGCATGATGAAGAGGGTCTTTGTGATTTTACACCCACACAGAGAAAGGCAAATAGATGAGGGGGAGAAATGAAGCATAAAAAAGTAATACGAATCATTATCTATGCCACGTGTGAGGATGAGTTTCTAAGGAAGCCGTTTACACAGCATGACGAAGCGGAAAAACCACGGCGCTTGTCTTTATCAAATTAACATTCCTGCAGGCACGGCCCATCAGAGGTCCATACTGGATGTCGTGGCAAGATGCCAGCATCATGATTGATGGTATGATTATAATAATAACTTAAGAGGGTAGTGCTAGTCAAAAGAGAAGAATTTCTTCTTTGTAGTGTGCCGTGTCATTTAAAGTTCACCCGAATTTTGGGGGCTTGGCAACTGCTGCCAGGAGGGAGGAAGAGGATGGGGAATCGACCCTCTTCTGAACTCGACAGGAGCAATACAGAATTAAATAGAACCTGACGGCACCAGTGATCCATTTCAGATTGCACTCGATTATCAAGTACGCTGTGCTTTTGAAGTATCAACAGGATAGCAGATTTTACACAAGTACATAAATCAGCCAAGTGCACAGTTATAATTCACTTAGTGCTTATGATGAGACTTAGCTCCATCTTCAAATTAAGCCACATGGCAATCTATCATTTCGACAGTTTATTGTCGTTCCTCATGTCGAAATTAATGCAAAGCTGTAATACGTACACGAAAAATTAAAAGTGTCACTTTAGATTTTTTTTTATTCTTCTCTATTCAGCAACCGAGAAAAATAATCTCTCGATACCTAGGGTAATAAATTTGACACTGACTATTACTGTTAACAGTCCTTGTTGTTGATTTCTCGGAGTTAGCCCTTCAATCAACCAGACCGAGTGGAAAATACCCGGGTTTGAATCCAATCAATGACGCGAGGAACCTTGAGTTTTTATACAATGTGACTGTGTTACTCGGTCTCAGGTTAGGGTTGCATGGTTTTTTCTCGGAAACTGGCAAATCAACCGAAGAACACACGAGGTTTACAGACACAATATACACTCAGTGATCACTGAATTATGATTACCTACCTAATACCCTGTTGGGCCACCGTTCGCACGGATAGCAGCCACTATTAGCTCCACTAGATGTCTGAAGACGGCCGGAAGGCTTTCCACGGTTAGAATGGTTGACAGTTACGTGCTCATAAGCCTCCCTCACTTCCCTCTCAAAAACATCCCTGGTCCGTACGCACTAGGGTTCTAGTTCTTGCCACTAAAATATGCCCCATATTAAGCAACCACTGCCACCTGCCTGAATAATGGGCACCATGCACGATGGCGTCCATCGGTATTGCATCAGGTATTTCAACTCATCCGACCAGCACACTCATTTCCAGTCCTACAGTGTCCAACCAAAGTGCAGTTGACGATGATCAGCGGTGAGGAGGTGTCTCTGGAGTCGTCTGCTGTGGAACTCCATACGTCAGAGTGCGCGGCGCATCGTCATTGAGATATTGTTCTTGCATTCACCATATTGTACTGCGATGTTAACTGTCACACAGTGACTTGCAGTTCAGCCCGCACAACGCGCATCCTTCGCTCTCCACGAACATCCACCTTGCATAATCCTTTATAGTTCTGTCGACGAAGGTAGTCTGACCCGTTCGATACCATTCTTTGTATACCTTAACCACAGTGGGCCGTGAGCAACTGACAAGACGTGCAGTTTTCGATATGGAAGCGCCCAACGCACGAACCCCCTACAATTATGCACTTTCGAAATTCGGTGATATTTTTACTACGTCCCATAACTGCTGATTTATCACTTTGACTTGCACAACCAGATACAGTTTATCACTGCTCTAGGGTACGAAGCTATTCGGCTTTTCATACTGCGAGCTACGATGTAATCCATACGGTGGGGGTGGTCATAATTCAGTGATCACTGAGCGTATATGGTGCAATAAGGTCTAAGTCACTGATGCGTCAAGAAACAGCCAACATTTCGACCAGTCTCAACACGCACGAATTTGTAGTTTCTACTGACATACTATTTGAAGCGAGTTTTCTTTTTTAACCGTTACTTCATAAAAATAAAGTTTCATACTTGCATCTTAGATTATAAAGAACAAAGTTTGATAAACTACACGAAAGCACACGAAACGAAGATGTCCCTATCTTGTTAATGCATGTCGACGAATCAACTGGTTTGGGAGACAAATTCCTGCACAAAGAAATCGAGCGACTTCTACTCGCAACAGTTCTTACAACAGGGGAAACGTTTTCAGCTATAAAACATGACCCATCTAGGCACCATTACATCAGAATAGAAATATGCACATCAAATAAACGGGGAGAACAATATACGTTGACATCAGCATGGAGCACACTTTGGATCATTTTCAGAAATGTTCCTACTCCATTTCGCAGTAATGTTTTCAGCAACAGACCTGATATCATGCAACGAAGGCAAGCTCCTTTCCCAAGCCTCCATGTGCAGTGCATAATGTACCATTATACTTTATTATTGACTGAGTTAGACGAGCGCAGACCCGAAACATCAATAATTTATAGGGTCTGTAATGCTTCAAACCAAACTGTCACTTGAATCTTTGCTATTCCATTACTCTCAATCCAACACAAACAATTCGCAATCTACGAATGTTTACATCTCAATTTAAGTAGTTTATAAATTTAAATTTGTTCTTCAATGTTGTGAATGTGAACTGTGTAATTCTTTGTTTTTCGTTTACTTTATATCTGATTAGAGAGAATGGACAATGATATGAAATATCACTGAGACCGATCAGCTACCGACCAATGTGAGCGATGTAAACATCTTGGATTTTTGATTTATGAATACCATAAGACATTAGGTGAAAATTTTATATCTAATATATCCAGTACATAACAGTATTCTCATCTCAGCTGACCTTTTATTATTGAGAAAAAAAAAAAAAAAAAAATGTGTGGCCTTCACATGTGGGAAGATGCAAAAGTTTTCTTGTGCCCAGTTGTTTACAATCGTTCTTTTCGAAGCTTGGATTTGTATCCTGTCTCGAAAGGAGACGCATTAATTAGCTTTTCACACATCGGCTGAGTAAGTCCGTCTCAGAGGAGGGTTACATTCTTTTTTATTTCAGTACAATTAGGGACTGGGGTTTGTCAGACTCTATGTTAAGATACTTGTAGAGAATATGCAGTCCCCTCAATTAACTTGAAAAGAGTTCTGATTGTTAATCATTATAATCGATGATAGTGGAGTAATTCATGTTGATTAGTTCGTTTAATGAGCTAAAAGTGGTTGTTGACGTTTAGTGAGTTGATGCGATGATCGAAGAATATGCAGTCTCCTCAATTCACTTGAAAAGAGTTCTGATTGTTAATCATTATAATCGGTGATAGTGGAGTAATAATTCATGTTGATTAGTTCGTTTAATGAGCTAAAAGTGGTTGTTGACGTTTAGTGAGTGGATGCGATGATCGAAGGCAAATTTTCTGTCGAAGTATACCAAGGAATTGTCATCGAAGACGTTTCCACAAATACTGAGTGTGAATGGAGTAAGCAGTCATATTGATGATTTGCGAGGTTCCGCAAATTTGGTGAAGATCTAGTCGTAACTTGGAGAAGGGAGCAATAGATCTAGACCGGTAATGAGGTGAAACTTTGCTTGTTAAGAGTTAGATTCATATAATTAACTTCTCAAAGTAGTCGATATCTTACATAAACCGACAGACACCAATTGCGCAAGCGAACAACGCTCATAAGATAAACAGTATAATGTTTTTACGAATGAACATCCTTCGAATATATATTTATTTTCTCTTCGGGTAACTTTAATTTTCTCGACCTGCTAACGAAAGCGAATTCTTGCAAGTTGCTGATTAAACAAACAGGTCACAATCGAAGGATTACTCATTAAATGAGGTCGAAGAGAGCAAATGCCATAATAGTATGGAACTCAGTTAAATAGAGTGCCAAATATCGTGGACCAAGGGAAGTTTGAATATCCATTTTTTTCTGATTACGGGATTGGAGCCATATTTACTCCCACTTCCGGCCTCTCCAATCACAATACCCTGGTCAGTATCTATTGTCATCGAGGATGTAATGATAGTTCACAAAAATAGCCAATTTTTAATTTAATTTATTTATTTTTTTATATAAAAAAGAGATTAGAAAGAGGAGATACAGCAACGAAACTTGACATTGATGCGGATTTGAAAAGGGACAAGAGAAAACCGGTTGGATGCCCAACTTTGTTGATTACCAGTGTAGGATTATTAAAAAAATCGATGCGCGAATATTTTTTTTTTTTTTTTAACAAGGTCGACGAAGCTTTGCTTCTGTAGTCTACATAAGTGAGAGTTCTTTTACGTGGGCCCATAATTCATGAAATGAGTTTAATGCTCGTCTCACCTTGATTAGTCAGAAAAACAGGTGACTACTGGTTACTTGTAGCTGGGACTTTTGAATTTTCCATATTAAAATCTGTCTTATATATTTATTTTGTCTAAAATTTATTCGTGAGATCACTGGAAAATGTCTTAGCAATTATACTGAATGAAGCGAAATTAGGTAAAGATTTAGGATAGAAATATTATAATCAGAGAAAACGCGGACCCAGAATATTGAAAAAAAAAAATAATAAATAATCACCCAAATTTAAAAGTATAGGAATGAAGACTATGAAGCATTTTACTTTTCTGGAACTGCAACTTTCCGTCAGCATTACGCCGGCCCTGGAAACTTATGGCGTCCACTGCTAAATAAAATGGTTGTCATCATCATCTATCATCGTTCCGCTGTTCCACGGGTAGACATAAGAAGTCTCGCCACCATGTCCTGTCCAAGAGCTTCTCACCATTGATTTCTCTCCAATTTCCTCTTCTCTTAATGACATCAGTCTTTATCATGTCCTTCCACCTCATTCTTGGTCTTTTGTCCTTTAGTTGAAAATCAAACATTCTTCTTGGCAAATGTCTCTAGTTCATCCTCTTGACATGTCTGAACCATCTCAACCTGAATTCTCTCCCTAATCACATCATTCCTAATTTTGTAGTATGTCTTTTCGGCTATGTGCCTCACAAACCTCATTTCTGTCTCCAGCATGGTTTTATGTATTTATAAATGTTATAATCTTAACTGTAATAATTTGTAGATCTTAAAGGCTAATTGCTAAGCAAGAAATAGATCGTAACAGAAGCTGAGTAAGACGAAAGCAAGTAACGTTTTTGGTAGTAGTAGACATAAACCCCTCCCCCCATTATACTCTCGACATCTCTAACGGTTAGAGATTATAACATGTGTTCCTTGCTATAGATTCCAGTTTCATGATCTGACTTTGCCATATACTGACTATTCAGAAACAAAAGAAAGAAAAGAAATTTCTCTCTCTCTAAATAACCACGTGAGTTTTTAAAAGTTAGTTTATTCAGCCTATTAACCAAATATACATTACAATTAATAACGTTTTTGGAACCTTGCTGAAATCCATCATCAGACCATACTTGGCTGTGCTGCTTACAGCCAACAATCAATCGTCCACATCTGTATAAATATGACACATTATTTTATCTGAAAACAGGTAAAACAGTTTTCAAAACTTTTATGTAGAAAGGTCATTGCCAAATGAAATACATTTGGTCAAATTCAATTTTTAGGTCAATATTTGCTACTGTGTTTATAGAAATTAAACTGTTCACGATAAATCAGTGGGAAACGTTGAAGGTAAAGATTTAATTATTAAAGTTTGCTATTGTTTAGTTCAGTTCTAAAGATAAACATGTTCTCAGTTGGTAACGATACAGAAGCTCTGAGAAATCATTTAAGAATATATGAAGAGAAAAAGGACAGCTGTCAGATGCATTCACTAGAAAATTTCCCAACATTTTTCATCTAGTTTATCGACTGTTTTGAGAGAATTTAACAGTAACAGCGATGCATGTTTTCAAAAAAAAAAAAAAAAGAAAGAAAGAAAGAAATACAAACATTATCCATGTTTATATATAACGCTAGAGTAGGGCATCGAAGCTAGCCTAAAAAATTATCACAAGCCATTCATTTCTCCACAGAACCATTAGCGCTTCTACCACCATAAGATGCGCTGCAAGCTGAAAACTCCAGACTGGTGTTAACAACATGGAAACTTCATAACAAAAGCTTAATGAAATGGAGAAATTGTTGAAAAGAAGTTGACCTCTTTCTAAAAAGCAGTTCGTTTTACCACTGGTTGGCACACTAGTGTAGTTTATCATATAAAAGTATTTCTTGAAGTGCAGAGATAATTATCTGGACATGCATTTTCAGCAAAATATAAATAAATGAAATAAGAACCCGTGTACATATTGAGATATACACATTAGATATTAACCTTGTGTACTGTTTGTGATTTCAACAAATGAACGTAAATGAAGTGGGGTCGATGTATTTGCATATAAAAAAACGTCTTGTTATAGTTCTTCCATATGAACCTCAAAACAAAGAGAACGTCTAATTCAGTGACACAATGCTGGAAATATCTGTGGGTGAAGCATTGTAGCAGGCGATCAAAGTGCATAATTTTTCTCCTATTTCTGAAAATCAAGAATACTGATAGCGTAATCGCACACTTTTCTTATGTACGTCAGTTTTACAGTACTCCACTCTTGTGTAAAAATTAAGAAAGTTGCACTTTTTCAGGAAAACGTAGGTGTAAAAATGGAGAAATGCATACTGTATTGTTTTATGAAAATTTCTCATAAAAAATCTCATTCTTATGAACGGTCTGCAACATTCATAACTTATAACAGTTATGAATGTTATTAAAAAGTTATGACTTTTATTCCTGATAGGCAAGAGAACATGGCTGATAGGTTTTCTTTTTACAGGATTGTTCAACATAAGCAGATGTCATATGAACAGTTTTTAGAAACGGAACTGGACTAACCCAGGTTCTTCAATGTCCAAAAGGTCTCAGGGCTATGGAAACAATTTTATGTAGTAGCGGTGGTGTGTTAAGCGCCAACAACTAAGCCTAGGAGGAGTCTGTATATAGTTGTCTGCAATAGCATGTATTCATCGGTTGGCTCTCGATTGTTTCGCTGAATTTAAAAAAAAATAATAATAATAAATAAATAAATAAATAGTTTCCGGGAGGTTGAAGTATGCACTTTCACCCGAGACCAACGAAGTCCACCAAGTCGATTTAAAAAATGCCAACTAAAGTATCCGCTGTCATGACTGGATTCGAATCCAGCTTTTTCATACACGGCGTGGAAGGACGGTGATCGTAACTACTGTGCTAACAAGAACCAGTTTCAGAAAAGAGGAATAACCGCAGGAAAGATGATTCAGGGGCGGCTTAGCATCCAAACACAATTGAAACATGTATGTATATCAACTGGAGTTCAATTCGGCAGTAGGTCGTATCGCATTAAGTAGGATCTTAAGTTGGAAACCCGATCGACATTCTTCTAACCCAATTACATAAAAAACCCATTTACCATGGGGTGCACAGCACCTCAACTGATAAATTAAGCAATGGAGTCAAGTTCTCTAGTCTGATCAGTCAAGATTCAACCCGAATAGCAATTCTCAATGGTGTTATATTTGGAAAGAAAGCGCTACACGATATCAGCCATCCAATATATATGGGAAAAGAACAGTTTGGTGGTTGTGGGGGAGAATAGCACTGCGGTAGACATCACCATTAATGGTCTTATGCCTCATCAGGTCTTCGAGGGCATAACATTAACTGTTCGACGACAGTGAAATGAAATCTTAGAAATCTATGTAAGGCTATTAGAGGATGAAATTAGTCAATTCCTTTTTATGAACAATGATGCACTTCCCTCATTTTCCTATTCACCAACCAGTTGATGAAATTCTGGACAAGATACTCACAGAATGGAGTGGCTTGGCAGATCCGCAGACCTGAACACTAGAACATGTGTAGGATGCTTTGGAGAAGCAAACTGCAAGTAGCCACCTTCCTGCAATACTGCTACATGGACTAAAATATACTCTAAAAGAAGATGGGATTTATTTTATATTGATCTTACTGACAGCAAGACGGCTCAGTGTGAGAGTTGTATAATAGTTGAGAGGATGATCATACCTTTTGTTTATATTCTAGCAGGACCACATAGGTTAGAGGAGTTTACCATTAACCAGTTTAAAAGATTCTTACAATAAAAACCTTTGATATTATCACTATAAAATATTCAGCCGTCACGTGGGCTCAAAAAAACAACTAAATCAAACGCATTTGTTACTCATTCCATCGTTAACCACTTAGCTATATGAATTTACAATGTCTATACAAAATTCTGTTGAATCTGGACATACTGTATTTCTAAAAATATGTAGCTTTCTTAACTTTTGTACATGAGTGTATTTGAAAACAATTTTTTGTTACTATTATTATAATTTGCCAGCGTTACTTCCTTACGATCCATGTAGCGTTAAAGTTCAGTTACTGGTCGAAACGATCTATTCCTGGTGATGTCAGATTTATTTTTGTCGTAGGATAACTAGTATAAAATATCATAATATCTGAAGTCGCTTGTTCATTACAACGGTCCTTGCTACTTTAGATAAAATACCAATTAGACAATCGCTCTCTCTCTTTCTGAATTATGATTCCCCAGTTTCCCTTAACTAAAACTATCTACTTTTTTAAAAACTCACTCCATTAAAATCTCTGGCTGCAGAAGACTTGAAATTAGTGAATGAAAAGTATTAAGCTGCAGACTGTAGTGTGCTTTTAAGTGCTGAGTAAGTCCGGTGATGAAGATTTTCTCTAAGTAACAGAATAAAAGGGATTAACTTAAAGGTTTGCTTTTAATAGTGATGTCTAACAGCGGCGAATCTTCCTCTTCCAACTAATGTACAAGGAAAGAGTCTCAACTAGCTAAGTTGTAATTACTCTCCATTGCATTAAATGGAGCAGCGATAACAATTTGTTTGAAATGTGGAAGATGAAAAATAAAGTTGGCCCATGAAACGCCTTACAGTTACATAAACAACTAGAAAGTGCATTTCATTCTCCACAAAACACATCCTATGTACTTCCCAAGTTGTTTTATTTTCATTATTTGATCCATGGACCAAAATGATGCTAATTCTTCAAAATGATTAATTATTTTTGGCATTTAAAAGTTGGACACTGGATTCCGGGATGGAGAAAATAAATTATACGACAATAACAGTTCCTGTCGTGCCGTGCTGAATTACTCAACATTGCAATCACGCTTCCTTACTTGAATATTTAATTCAGTTAATCAATTTTTAAAACAAATAATATAACTGGAACTATTACGGAATAACAGAATGAATTTTTTTTTTTTTTTTTTTTGTTGTAGGGTTTTCGGCGGATTCCCATTACGCCGTATATAATATGTCCAGAAACTGCGTGTGTTCTGTGGTCGATTTTGCTGTTTGCTGGGCAAAAAACCATGGTACCCTCGCCTGAGACCGACTAACTCATCCACACTGTGAAAAAAACGGCCCATAAAAGTTCCTCGCATCATTGAAGGGTTTCGAACTCAAGTCTTGTGTGGGAGGACGGTAATTATACCAATTGTGCTATCCAAGAGCATGGGATATGTATGAGGAGAAAATAATAAATAATAATTACCGGTTTTGTATTGGTCCGATTTTAATTAAATTTAGGATGGCTCAGCAAATGTTTCGAAAAGACACAAATATAAAAAAATTCATGAAAATCCATTCACTGGAAGTCTAGTTATTGTATGCAGGCGGACAGACAATGAAATAATAATTATCGGATTTCTGCTGGTCTGATTTTAATGAAATTTGTACTGACTATACAAATCTTTCCAATAGGCCCAAATATAATATTTCATGAAAACCGTCCACTGGAGTCGAGTTGTTACATGCAGATAGACATGGTAATAATAATACACGCATTATGCATATATATGCTAACTCGTTTAATAAATAATAAAATATATTTTCTAGTACTTAATGGAACAATAAAATAGGTGTCTAAATATGCTAAAAACTAGTAATGGACATAATCGAATGATTTTCATAATCACTGCTGTCCCTATTCGGGCAATAGCTGAGCTCGGTTTCTCTCTCTCTCTCTCTCGGCAGGTCGAACGTAAGCGGTTATTTCGATTATGCCCATCACTACTAAAAACTAACTTTAAAGTGAATCTATAAAATTGGCACCTGGTATATTTAGAGATGGATGCAGGCGGGGTCAAATTTCTTTCTAAACGGGGGAAAAATGTATATATATATATATATAGTAGCAATTCTTCAGTAAACGTTTTGCAATACGGAAGAGGTCCTGATTAAATATTTTATCCCTTTATAACTGTCTGGGGATAGGGCTCGGGTGGATTACAGGTTGGTTGTTGGGTTGGGTTTCTAGACGCATTAGCAACTTGACCGCATTGTGCTGTATACAATATGTCTGTAAATTGGTCAATATTGTTGGATGAAAAACTCGATTTCCGTGAGGGAAAACCATGCTACCCTAGCCTGAGACCGACTAATTCACTACATTTAACTTTAATGGATATTTAGGAAAATAGCTACAATTAACGCGCATTTAGCGCACCATCTATTTTGTGTATGGTTTTTAAAATTTCCAAAGAGCTCATGACAGAGTTCAATGAACTATACAGAAAACATCTGCTTGTGGAAAATTAAATCGACGCACCATATACAAAATAAAAAAAGAAGAAGAAAAAAGTTTTATGTCTGTGAAAAGCTAAGAAGGCTTGGTAGATTATTCATGTGACTTCTATTAACACAAACCTCACTGATATGATGTATTTTGCTAAAAATATAAAATAAAATGTCTAAAAATTGATTAATACATAAATTTTAGTGATTTATGTAATATGTATGTATCGTACCTATGGTTGGTATTATACTGAAGTAACGTGGATGAAATTTATTTGGCTTCATTCATTTTGCTTTATGTAAATGGTATCAGGACTTATTACATTCATTATTCATTTAATAATTTGTTTCTCACACAGAAATGTTAAATTAAATGTGTCAATTTCTTTGAGCGAAATTAAGGGGGAAAATAAAACAGAAACATTTTTAAAAAAATTTCGGATAGCTGAAATTTCGAATAACCGATAATTCTATTCTACATCGAAATTTCTCTGGTTGCTTACAGGCTTCTATTGAACCTCTGAAAACAAAAGAAATTCTTAATCAAGCCTGCAGACCGAAAAGAGCAAGGTCTTTGCACGCTGATTCGAAATATTTTTCGATTTTTCTTCAGCACATCTAGTTTTTATGATGAGACTGGTTATAACCACCAATATAAGAGGTGTGGTAATAATGTTCCTGGACTAATGCTGTTGCGATCATGTTCGATGAGTTTGAAAATAAACGGAAGTGGTATGTTGCAGTCAAACTTCCTTCCTCCAGCAGATAATGGTATAGAGATTATCCACAAGGCTGACAGGTTGTAAGTAACAACCAATTTCGTTAGTGGCGTTAACATTCCGTGTCACGATTTTGCAATGGAGCAACGAAAGAATATCAAATTTTGCTTTAAACTGGGAAAACCCTAGAACTTGGAATTTCTGAGAAAATAGCAGTCAGAATTGTGTTTTGTTATATGTCTGAATACGGTAGACCACAATGGCAATTATTCCAACGAGAGAGAGAGAGGGCGCATAAAACTCCAAATTATTTAGAATGGACATTAAGTCACTTACCTGCAAAGTACTGAACTGGATTATAGTAAGCTATCCATCTCACTGTGACGTCAATAGACAGTTATTCGCTTCATAAATCCTAACAGGATCCAGTGCATTCAAGAAAAAGAAGCAGTGTTAGACATGACCTTTGGTGACAAAGATCGGTCATTTTGGATGGCTGTTTGTAGGCTAGTCCGAGTCAACCACTGCACATATACACACACACACACATAAGCATTACTGGCACAATGGTGGTAGCTTCACACCTCTAGCCCAACGTGAGTGAAGAGTGTTATTTGAACCATCATCGAACAGCACGTGAATACCCGGTAAAACTAATTACACATTTCGCACGCGACGGAATGCTGAACGGTAATGTTTTCCTAGCCTACAGAGTTCATCGCATTCCGACAGCGTGGTTGTTAGGATAACAAATCACAGCCTTACTCTGACGATTGCATACTAATCACGTTGTCATGACAACGTAGACTTCTCGCTGAGCAAGCACGATCACTACCAGTCCTGGTATAGTGCGACCTTGCATACAACAGATGAAATGTGATTACGTGCATTTAAATGCATTGAAAGACCTGGCTACAGTTCCATTGGAAGAACAGAAAATTAATTAAAAAAAACAAAATAAAACAACAAAATAAAACGGTAAAATAAATACGGATACACTGAAAAAATAAAAATAACAAGGGAGTTCGTTCTTCGCCTTCATTCTGATTATTGTATACCGTTTAGTGGAGGGAATTTTGTTATTAATACCATGAAGTTCAGCGATCAACTCGCTCTCCGGATGAATACCTTTGTATACTGAGTACAATACAGTAGGCGTAGTTCAGCACTATTAACTATTCTAAATAATTAATATACTACTGAAATCCGAATTTTCCATGGCATTTTGGTAAGAAATGGTACCTTCTCCAATAGCGAAGCATCACACGAATGAAGGCATATACAAGGCATAGTTAGAATGTTCCAGGAATACAACTTTACATTAGTTAAAACTGAACCAACCAACCAAGTCAAACTAACTGATCTAACCAATAAAATAAAAACTTCTCCCCCCCCGATTCATGTTAAAATTCAGGGTGATTCTTGTAGATGTGACGTTGCTGAATTCAAATATCACAACCATATTGCTATAACACCCACTCATTTTAAGGGAGAAGGGATTAAAGTCAAAAACTAAGTTTCTAGGAAAAAAAAGATTTCATATATTTTAAGAAAACATTACATACTGTACTAAATATTGAACGTGGGTCTTTTAACCTTATTCCATTTGCAAAAATGTTTATCTGATAACAAAACACTTATTTTGTCGCTTTTTGCCATTTATAATTATCCACTGGTGGCTTCCGTTCAAGATTCCAACATATTCAGTCTTTTTCTCTGGTATCTTTTTTTCCATTTGAGAAAAATCTTGGTGAAGCCTTTCACCGTGTTCATCGGAGACTGCTTCCAAGTTTTCAGGAAAACAGTCTAAATGGGAATGTAGGAAATGAAGCTTTAATGACAGGTCTGGGTTTTTGGTCATTAACCTAAGATACTTGAAAACTGAGGGGTGATGAGAACATTTTAAACACATATCTGTGTTTTTAAACATATCTGAACATAATATCCCTCGAAATTACTTCAGGGAGGAAATTGATGCCGACCAGCGTTATTTGCATTTGTTCCCTTCAAACAAGTTCGCTTGGTCATCTCGAAACGAAGCCATTCTCTTATACCACGATTATACAGTAATATCATACTGTATAATCGTGGGTCATACTGTGAGTCTGCGCAAAAAAACCGTGATGCAACACTCATTTGTTTGAAGGTCCACAATTCGAGCCCCTTCAACATCTTTTTCCCTGAAACGGTTAATAATACGAAACTAAAATGCCTGATTGATAGTGTGTTCTTTTTAGGGAACGAATTTTGAATGGACAATACTTTTGTTTTGTTATCAAAGAAAACTTAAACTCACCTGTTTTTAAACCCCCCCCCCGCAGAGACTTTCAATTCAAAACTTATATTTAAAATTTGTCGAATATTCCTTTTATCGAACCCCAATTGCTCTACTGTTATTGTGATAATCGTTCTTAGATAGGTACGAAGTTCCACACTTTCTGAACATTTTCATCAGCTCTGACTCGAGAATCTTCATGGATGTTCTCTTCAGAAAATCATTCGTAGCACTCGAATAAAACTACTAAATAAGAATACTGCAATGGTATTTATATTCCTTCGCTGTAAGTTAACATTCTTTTTGTCTTCCTCCAAAGTCGTTTAAAATGCTGATAAACTTTCCTCTTCCTTTGTTAGAAGTATTTCTGGTTGATTTTATTAGATTAGCCATCATTTCTACAGATTTGTAATTCGTATATTCATTCGTTGCCTTTGTTAGAATAACAACTTTCCACACAACTCATATATATATATAAAAACCCCACAATACTTTAAAAAATATAAAGTCAACAGAAAAATATATTCCCACAGAGAATTGGGATATCAACCCTGTAGAAACTTCTGTTTCGATAAAACCAGAATAAAAGTTTATCCCACCTCCATTGGGATCCCATCAGAAAGAGGATACGCTGCAATTTACAGAATCTTACATCCAACTTTTTTGACAGTTTGTACTGTATGCCGCCTATCCACTCTCTGATGAGACGGTAACTTCTTAAATAAACACTTCTCTTTAGGGAGTGGCTATTTGTTTGAAAGCATGGAAAACCAAGACAACTCGTAGAAAATGGGCTCTAAGTGAGAAAACTAAAAATCGTTTTTTTGGCTGGATATAGCAGAGAGAAATATTTTTCCTTCGATTCGCTTTGCCAGCTGCTCGCCTATCTGTCCTTGATATTAAGCGTCCAGTGGTCCGTCCCTTGTCAAACATTTGAAGAGATCTGGGTTCCAATCCCACTGGAGAATGGAGACATCCGTACAAGCCTCGCCAATAAGGGCTTTAGTTAGCCGATCCCAGACGGTGGGAGAATGTTTTCTCCGTGGGTTATTCCGCCCACACACACCATACAAACAAGCTAGTGAACACACACACGCACACTTGTACATACATGGCACACAATAAAGACTATGAACTGGAGCATTATAACAAAGTGGTCGATAAAACCGAAACTTCCTATCAACTAACCAAACAGCTCATTTGTCTTTAATTTCATCAGCACGTTCTAAGCAATTGGACCTCAGGCGAAGTAGCATGGTCCCCCCCAGAAAAAAAGAAGAGTTTTTCGTCCAGTAAATCAACTTGAAACACACGCAATTTACAGACATGATATGTACGGCCCAATATGGCTGATGTACCTAAAACCCTACAACAACACTGGATTCGTGGGAGGTTCATACGGATTGGAGATGGGCAAACATCTTTCCTATTCATAGAGATTAAAGGGCCAAGTGAGTAATTACAGACCTGTACACTTTGAGTTTTGTTCCAGAGAAAATAATGGATTCAATGGTTTCAAAAAAAAAAAAAAAAATGCAGGATCACCTTGACAGGAATGCAGTTATACGGAAATAACAGCAAGCATTTGTTAAGGGGAGATCTTGTCTGACCAATCTGATTAGCTACTATTACGCAGTAACAAAGGAAATGAATGCCAAACGTAACTTTGACAATATATATTTAGATTTCTCTAAAGCTTTTGAGACTTTCACATGAAAAGACTTCTGTACAAACTGGAGCAGTATGGCATCGGGAATTTACTCCAATGGATAAAGATTTTGTTGAGTGGCAAGAGACAGAATGCGGTTATTAACAGGTATTTGGACAAGGTTATTAGTGGCGTCCTAAAGGGATTGGTGCTGAGTCCCTTACTGTTTTCAGTGTTTATTAACGATACTGATGAAGTCATATCAAGCTTATTGTCTTAGTTTGTATATGATCCAAAGGTTGATAGGGTGGATTAATAACAAGAATCAAAGCGTGCTACAGCATCAAAACCTACAAAAATTGGACAGATGGGCTGAGAAGTGGGAATTGAAGTTTAACATTGATAAATGCAATGTACAACATATGGGCAACGGTAATCCCAGAATAACATAAAAATTGAGTGTTAACACACTCAAGAAAACAGAGAACTAAAGAGACCCAGGGATAATAGTACAGACCAACATCAATGAAGTTCTCTGAATTATATATAGAAAATTTCCACGGTGTTGTATAAGGCAACTGTAAGGCTGCACCTTGAGTACTGCATACTGGTCTGAAGCCACATTTGAGGAACGATATATAATATATCTGTTTGAAGGGGTGCAGAGAAGACCAAAACATTAGTCAAGGACACAAGGGTACTCTTACTATGAAATACTTCATGGTAAAAATGAATCAATTTGCAGAACTCTGCAAATTGCAGCTCTTGGAAATCAGGCATCTGCTAGGTAACCTGACTAAAGTGTTTAAAATGTTAAATGGATGAACTGAGTGGATTAAATGACGAGGAGATATAAACGAAATAGAATGAATACAGAACAGATGTGCAAAAATTTGCTTTCAGTCAGAGTGATTGATTATCGGAACAAACTTCCATCTAGTACTATGGAAGTGAGTAGTTTTAATAAATTTAATTTACGCACTGTAGAAATTGGAAGAGATGTGCACATTCCATTCTTGATGAAGAGAAAAATTCAGCAGATGACATTAATTTTCAAGACTATGCAGTTCTGGAGTAATATTTTCTGTGCTCCTGGTGTAGATTACTGTGGGCAGAATTTCTCTACTAGCTGAGAAAATGAAGACATTTGTAAGAGTATTCATAAGCCCATAACAGCCAATGAGCTTCGGTCATCTTTCCCTCAGGTTTCTTCCATTCCAGGAACTGATGGTGTTTCGCCACTAATTCTTGCGAAAATTCTTATTGATCTGTTTCATGCTTTTCTATGTTGTGATAAATTACCTAAATCGTTATATCAAGCTTATACTATTTTCCTTCCAAAGAAGCATCTTATTTGTTATTTGTTTTTTTTTTTTTAGGAGCATTAGCAACTAAGGCCATATTGCTCCGGGAATATACGGTGGTCATTCCTTGACCTTTCCGCATCCTCCGTTTTTGGTGGTGACGGGCTCGAACCCCGGTCTAATCAAGAAGCATGTGCTACACACTGCTGCTCCTTCCCAACTGGCTACGGAGGCGCCCGAAGCATCTTATAGTCACCCTGGCAATTTTCGACCTATTACTGTATCCTCAATTTTAGTAAAGAACGTTTCATAAGATAATTTGTCGAAGAATTATGGCTTGCATACCGTTCGGTTATAGGCAGAAAGCTTTTGTTCCAGTTGATGGATGCGAGCAGAATGTGCTTCTTTTGTCATCAATACTATCACACTCTTGAGAGAATCTTAACCATCTTCACATCGCCACTTTAGACATTCAAAAGGCCTTTCATCAAGTATCATTTTGTGCTTTTCTGGAAGCTTTAAGAAAGAAAGGTTCCCTCGGATCATTTATTACTTATCTCCGAATACTCCAAGAACTGTCTGCTACTAGATTAAGATTTCAGAGTATGTATAAATTGATTAATCCTACTAGAGGAGTAAGGCAGGGTGATCCCCTGTCTCCATTCCTCTTCAACATTATAATTGATCTTCTTCTAAAGGATTTTCCTGCTTATATTGGATATAACCTTGATGGTTACAAATTTAATGTAATAGCATTTGTCGATGATCTAATTTTGATTGCGTCTACTAAGACCGGACTGCAAGTTCTTCTTAACAGCACAGTAGCCTTTTTAAATTTCGGCGGTCTTCGTTTGAATAAATCCAAATCATGGACTTTACCTATAGTTCCTTCGGGGAAGGAAAAGAAAGTCAAAATAGAACACTGCCGGTTCCTTCTTGGGAATGAAAGTTTACCGGCGTATTTTGTTGACACCACCTGGAAGTACCTTGGGATTAAATTTTTACCCTATGTGAAGAACGGAATTTGAGGAAGATCCGAGTCTCCGGCTATTAAAATCAACTCACCTAAGCCTCGACAACGCTTGTTCATATGAAGGGTGTTCCTGCTGCCTCGATTATTCCATCAGCTTTAGGCACAATAACAGCTGGAAAATTAAATGCTCTTGACACTGGGTTCGACTTGCAGCAAAGCAATGGCCTCGATTACCCAAGAATACAACCGGACTGCAAGTTCTTCTTAACCGCACAGTAACCTTTTTAAATTCCGGCGGCCTTCGTTTGAATAAATCCAAATCATGGACCTTATCTATAGTTCCTTCGGGGAAGGAAAAGAAAGCCAAAAAAGAACACTGCCGGTTCCTTCTTGGGAATGAAAGTTTACCGGCGTATTCTGTTGACACCACCTGGAAGTACCTTGGGTTAAATTTTGACCCTATGTGAAGAACGGAATTTGAGGAAGATCCGAGTCTCCGGCTATTAAAATCAACTCACCTAAGCCTCGAAAACGCTTGTTCATATGAAGGGTTTTCCTGCTGCCTCGATTGTTCCATCAGCTATAGGCAGAATAACAGCTGGAAGATTAAATGCTCTTGACACTGGGGTTCGACTTGCTGCAAAGCAATGGCCTCGATTAAGAATACAAAAAGAAAATACAGTTGCTGTAGTAGACGCTTATATTGTAGGTGCAGGGTACGGTCTCGGGTGGTCCGATAGGCTTAAAAGAAGGTATTACGATTCCAATAGTAGTCTGAAAGATCTTGTGGAACAACCATATGGCAAAATTCCTTTAGTTTCAACTATAACAGTCTCGTATCGACGAGTGTATTGTGAATCATTAGCTTCCTTGTTACAATTCTATGGTTTAACTACTTCTAACTAGTTTTA
This sequence comes from Mastigoproctus giganteus, assembly GCF_048544385.1. Taxonomy (NCBI): domain Eukaryota; kingdom Metazoa; phylum Arthropoda; class Arachnida; order Uropygi; family Thelyphonidae; genus Mastigoproctus; species Mastigoproctus giganteus. The sequence goes on along the minus strand of NC_143581.1, from coordinate 201,505,841 downwards.
ACAGGGAACGTTCGGGTGCTGGCAAGTTCATCAGCCAATGACTTGAATGACGCCTTTTTATGTATTTGCCTGGAACACGCACAATTTTGTGGCTAACATAGCCGTATATATGGAAATTGCAGCTTTTGCCACTAATACTAAATGGAAGCATATTTGAATACGTATTTCAAACAATGTGCACTTAGTTGAGTTTCTGGCTACCGAAATTCATCGAAATTACTAGCCGTGTATAAGGACAAAATTGTTTATGTCAGCACTGTTCGCCGGTGGGTTTTACGAGTCATAGGCTGGTAAAGTTATTATCAATGATCAGAGTCAAGGCTGAGGACCAGTTGCGTTCACTGACGAAGAGCATAAACAAAAAGCAGATGAACTTGTTTCTGGTGATCGTGGAATTAAACGGAAGAAAGCATTTTCAAACGTTGTGATTAGAGATGGAACTGAATTTACCGCTGTGATCCGGAAAACAAGGGTGTCCAAGGTATTTCACCATAACACATTTTCATGACTAAAGAAATTCGAAGTCCATGGAGCAGCTACAAAATTTATGTTGATTGTTTTTGGGGATTCTACGGGTGCTATTAACACAGAATTTTTGGAAGAAGGGAACACAATTAATTCATTCCGGTACAATGAGATGCTGGACAAGCTCAAAAAAAAAAAAAAAAAAATCAAACGAGTAAAAACTGGCAATGTTACTTTCAATACGACAACGACAAGAATTTCGTCGCTGGGACTGGAAATTGCTCTACATCCTTCCTATAGCCAAGATTTGGCCTCGGGCGATTATTGTTTGTTTTGTTCCAAAATCTGAAAGACCAGCCCTGAGGAAACAGATACCACTCTGATGAATTATTTGACAGAGCCGTGAAGAGATAGTTGACCTCTCAGCCAAAATAATTTAACTTGAACGGCATACAAAAAAAAAAAAAAAAACTTGTTATGCGAAGTTAGGTGGAGCGTATGTAGAAAAATTACACATTAAATTATTGTTTTATTTTTGTTGTTGTTTTTTTTTTTATCTAGAAGTACATTCTTTTTATTTTTGAATTTATTTCTATTCAAAGTTATGCAATGACAGGCATTGCTTTTTAGCTCAACCGGCGAATAGTCTGAGCAACTAATTTATGGGGTCACCGGTATGTGGAAAGAAAGCCCAAGTCACATTAGCGTTTAGAATTTCATTCATAATGCTATAATATGCCATTGATAAAAGAAAATGGAGCAAAAATTAATCATTTCGAATTTACAAGTAAGAACCTGTAAAGCTCTGTTGACATGAAATTAAAGGTTTGTTTATACCTGAAAAACTCCAAAAGATTGCGCAAACATTAAATATTCGTTCGTATTCTCAATATCCTTGCCAATCTAAGCTTTATTGTTCGTATATGAAAATTCATCTTCTTCCAACGTTTTTTATTCGTTATGTCTTGTTTTATAAGATCTTCCTGTTACTAGTGGTAAGAAAATACAAGCTTCCCTTACATAACTGTCTCAATGCAAGCCTTCTGTAAAGCGTTTTTCCGTACCTTGCTGTTTGCAGAGAAGGTAAATCTCATCTATTCTGTTTCTTAGCATCTGTCTCACCTCCTCTCTTTCTGTTTTTAATCCTGCATCTATATTTTAGATGCTAGCTTTACAGTCATCGTTCGCAATCTAAACAACAAAAAAAAGTACTCGGGGTTTCTGTCAAAGGATCTTATTACACCACAGCCAGTGTATATGGCGTATTTACACTTTAACAATGCAGTTAGTCCCGGGAACGAGTGCTTTGACCATTGAAGAAATGTATGGTGTGTCTACCATGGAACGTTTTTTAGCTTCTCCACGTAGTTCTCTTTAGCAGTTATCAGCAAGAAGGTGGGTCCAGTTTGCTTTACTTTAGAGCGATGCGCTGACTAGAGAACTGGAAGAGACATACGACACTCTTGAGACCTTCTAAAACAACTAAAGGTAACAAATGAAGAGTGAGTGGAGGGGGAGGGAGCTAAAGAGAAAGAGCGAAAGAAAATACTCTACGCGCCTTTGTCGGAAATGCAATCGAGGATATGTTTCTAGATAAAGAAAGTATCTAAGGACAACCATGAATATTAATACATGAAGGAAAAACTGACTGAAAGTTACAAAATATGCATACAAACAATCCACACCTTAATACGGCTTACGTATAATCAGATTATAACATTTATAATTTAAAATAACAGCAAAAAAAAACAAAAACAAAAAAACACCACGTTTAAATACTTCTGGTTCTGAAGAAAAACCGTAATTTTATTTAAATGTAAAATTAACGATATAAGAGCAGATTTCACATACAAAGCTATAAAGAACAAATTGCACATGCTCATCAAAGTCAAATGGGAGAATTAAAAAGGCTGTTTACATCGGGGATAATAATAATAATATGGAGGGAAAAAACCGCGGACGACAATGGAGCAAGTGGCGCTGTCTCCCATTTGACTACCGCAACTAAAGGGCAGGACCATCCAGCCCGAACGACTGAAACTGCTTCTTGCGCTAGTGACCACAGAGGAGGGAAGAAGAAGCCAACGCATAAGTGGAGAATCGAAATGAATGTTCATCATGCGAGCATACTACGAAGCTAGAGATATGACAATGTACAGGAGGAAACTACACACCGAAATGGTTGGAACGATTCCCGACTATTCAGGTCACCGAACAATGAATGGAAGATGGACCATCGTCAAGAAGAACCTGAAGCTCCTGCAATCTTGGATAAAATCAAGCAGGATGTGTGCGGCCAACTATAAAGAACAACGAATACGGACATAATAAGAAGGTTGGTAGCATAAAGAAGTCTGTTCAACAATTCCAGCAAACCTCATGGCCAGGAGCCAACAACCAGGAACAAATCTTCTGGTTTTTAACTCCACCCAATCGAGACATGGGGGGATGCATGAAAAAGAGACACGTGTATAAAAAATGTGACTCAAGTAATGAGACTGATTTTTAGGCGCATTAATAGGCTGAAAGCGTCCATTCTCTTCACCGTGTCCATCCACGAGTAATACACTCGACTCCTAGTAAATGGATTTTGAAAAAAAAAAAAACTTATATTTAGTTCTTTTATAAAGATTTGTTGAGCCATCCCAAATTTCATAAAAACCAGACATTAGAAATCCGGCAATATTATTTCTTTGTCCGTCAGTCCAATGTAATTACTCGACTCTATTAGAACGATTTGTCCAGCATTTCAAAATTCCATTAAAATAGGACTAATACAAATCCGGCAATTATTTCTCCGTTCGTCTGTCTACTTTCAGTTTATTAAAATTGGAAAGATAATTTATTTCAGATAGATGGTTGTGATCCAGCACAACCATCTATTCCGTTCGTTTGTCTACTTTTAGAACGACTTGTGGAGCCATCTCTAATTTCATTAAAATCGAACAACACAAATCCGGCAATTATTATTTCTTTATTTTCATATACACATATCACATTTTTTGTTACAAAGTAATGAATTATTACTATTTGATAATGCTCTGAAATGTTACGCTGCGTACGGTAACTAACTTGTTAAAAATAATGGCGCAGAAAAAGAAAAAAAGGAAGATCTGTCTCAACCACCATACCATGCTGTACAGAGCGTTTCTAAAAAATATAGTTCCCGAACACAGGAATTCCGCGAATAATCTGAAATTTCTTATAAATATTTAAAAACTGAAAGAATTTACTTTCAATTTTGTTAAGTTTTTGGAGCCGACGGAATGTTTTCAAGATAACAGGAGCTTTTCATATTACTAAAGTCTGAAAACCACTCGGCCTGATTATCATTTATTCAGATCTCTTCAACGTTTCTTGAAAATAAAGAGGAACAGCACGGTAAGAAACTCACCTGAAATTGTGTATGGCTTCAAAACTTGTCGAACTTTACTGTCAAAAAATTAAAAATTGGTAAAAAGGAGGAGCTTGGGGATGGAAAATGTGGAAATCATTAATAATGTATTTATGTACGTTATTTATGATTTAATATAGAAATTATTTCGTGTCGTAAAACACTTTAATTAAAAAAGAATTAAGTTTTTTGGGCTTCTACAACTTAGTACACTACTCCCGTTTTCAAGTTCAAATAATAAAAGAAAATCAAGCCCGTTACTACGCAGGCAATTTGCTTATACTTACGAGGGGGGTATCAAAATGTTCGTAACCTTACCTAGAAATAATAGCCATAGAAAGGTAAAACTTCACAGGAACTTTAATCCATTTCTATGTACTCTCTGTGTATAGCACACATTTCTCCATTCTGTGGATCAGTTGTTTAATGCCTTGATAATAGAAGTCTGCACTTTTTGCCACGATGAAACCACGATGAAACCTGAGACGAATCAGGTTTCATCTCAGGATCATACTAGTACACCCAGCATTCGTCATTTGTCATCAACCGATCAAAAAAGTTCTCAACATCCGCATTACACAAATCCAACAGTTGGCGAGAACACTGCATTCGACATTGCTTCTGCAAAGGCGTCAGCAATCTTGGAACCCATCGTGCGGGACCTTAGACATGTGCAGATGGTCAAATCAAAATCAAATTATTATATTAGAGCCACGCATTATTTCTAATATATACCCATACATGTATTCTGTCTGTAAATTGCGTGTGTTCTCTGGTCGATTTGCCTGTTTTGCTGGACGAAAAAATCCCAGTTTCTGGGGAAAAACTTTGCTATCTACGCCTGAGATCGACTAACTCAGCCACGGAGTGGAAAAAAGCCCATTATAGTTCCTCGCGTCATCGTCGGGATTCGAACCCGGGCCTTTTCCACCCGGTGTGGGTAGGACGATGACGATACAACTGTGCTACACGCACAGACTGTGCAGATAGTCAGGTAAAATGCTGTGGGCAGACCCATAACTAATTCTCACTGCATTTGAGATGAAATGAATTGTCACACGTCTGTCACTCAGCACCAGCTGCTCAACCTTTGCAACCATCTCACTGTCTGTGAATGGTCTTCCTTCTCTTGGCTCGTCAAAAACGCTTGTACGACCGCACTGGAATTCCCGTTTCCACTTTTTTACAGTGTCACAGGATGGACAATTCTGCCCATACACAGCTTTCATTTCTCCGTAAATTTCCTGAGCTTTCTTGCCCTGCAAATGCAGGAACTTGATCACTGCTCGATACTTCACTTTGTCAACCACAGCGTCCTTACTCAGATTCCGGGCTCTACCTCTGGTGTACGATCACCTACGGGAATGAAATTTCACACGTTAGTTATTGAATATGTAGACAACTTATATTAACAAACGACATCTTCCTACTGATGTTTTATCTAGGTCAGGGTACGAACTTTTGATACCCCCTCGTATTAAGTAACATTCAAATATAAAATATTTGAATGTTACTTAATTGTTTCCCAACACTGTCGGCAAACTGATTTTCCGGTCCTAATAAGCTGGGTTATCTAGCAATAATAGACACTACTTGCTTCAAAACAGAAAAGGAAAAATAAAATAAAAACTATCTGTTTTCTCCAATGAAACCGAGCAGGTTTTTCACCTCCCGCTTAGCGAACTAAAAAATTGTCTACGCTTCACTGTTAACGGTTACGTCAGATTGATTTTATATATAGACAGAAACAACCATCTCGCACTTTCGACGTACAATCAAAGAACGGAATGACATAGCCACCCATTGCTGATAACCTCGTGAAAGCAATCCAAATCAGAAATAAGAAATCAAAAGACGAAGAAACAACAACCACTTCAATCTGAACGAAATATTTCAGCAACTTACTATGTTACTCAGAAGAAGCAAATTCAGGACCATACTTCAGTTGATGTGAGTATTTTAACTTTTTCCCCCCCTTAAAAATAACATTCCAGAGTTTGAATAAAAATAATTCCCGAATTCTTGTTTTCATTTTAGGACATTTAAACTGCACAAAATGTATTGTATAAATCCGAGGCTTTGATTATCGAGTGCATTTCCAATTATGCAGTGAAAACATTTGATAATTTACTCCCAAATGCGACGCTAAAATTTCAAAAGCACATTTCAAGTAACTATTGGAGTCCAGACCGTTGTGGTATATTCCGCACGCTGCCAATCTATAAATAAATCAATCTGTATTCATTCACTGGTGATAAGTACTATGAACTAGGGAAGATCGTTCCAGATAGTGGAATGAAAGCGCTGGAAACAACATTAAGTTTTCATAAGGTTATTTTAAGACCAGCTTTGAATACCCAAGGAGAAAAGAAACCATTTTCCCTCAGAATATTTTATGTATGGAGACAAGATTACGTTTAATACTTGAGAATAAAAAAGAAAAAATAATGGAAACTTTCCGAGTTCGTCTGCTATATAAGGTACGAAGAATATTTTGAAAACGGGAAAATATTCTTCAACCTTCACAATTTGAAAAATACCTTTTTATAGATATCTCATCCTCAAAGAAAATTTCGGATGTACATTATCACATAGTCAACTGTAAAACCATGTACAGAATTGGATAAAGCGAAATGAAATCAAAGACAGAAAGAGATTTAATGAATGTTCACATATAAAGTTCACACAAAGACATGTGGTATGAACGCCACCCCAATTCAAGGTGTCTCTCAAACAAGAATGTAGGGATGTTCTGGATAAATTACGAGCGTTGTTGATGTAATGCATCTCTAGATTCACTGCAGCTATTAACCGGTTAGTGAACACATTCATGTTTGGATCTATGCACAAACAGAATGTGGTTTATCTTCATTTCCTTTTCTGTTTCCTGTAAATTGGTACACCAAACACTTGTATTGTTTTGCTGTAAGCGCCAGGTTATCTGTTATAGCTGGATTCCAAAGCACTAATGATATTTGTTCGCATGCAAATACCAAACATTACAACAGCTGTGAAAATACACAGGGTTAGGCTGAGATGAATAAATGAATGATGCCAAAATGACAATCCATTTCACCCACAATTTCTGTGTGTGTTTGAGGAAGAGGGGTGTAGCTTGGTGTTCAAACACTATTTTCCTCCTATCAGATGAGAACATATGTTTGTGTTTGGCCTTTAATGGTACTGTTTCAGGACAACTACCTCTCTGCTCGCGATAAATGATGAGGTAATACAATCCTACCCATTAGGATCAATTCAGCATTAATTCTGGGGTTGTTTCCGTTTCGCCGGTTTACGCTCCATTTCGCTGTATCAAATACACCCTGCCATTAGTGATTTATGGAATCGTGGCTACACATATACAATGGAAAACCCACAGACTGGAGGAAGGTGAAAGATACCGTGCATCATTATACTGAGAATAATCTACTTCTGCTTCTCTGCACAGAGCTCAAGAGACCAACGTGCCGGGAATCCACAAATAGGAAAATCGCCCCTGGATGATCATTATCGTTTTAGTATAAATCAAAGTAAATTTATAAGATAGTTGTTTAAGAAATTATGCACATTCGTGCATCTATTAATTGGAATTCAGTATATAACTAATAACTGGAAGGTAAACCCGACATTACAATAAATAAAACTCTTGAATTCAGTAGGTACGTGACACCATCATATTACATCCCTGATATATATTTCTACCACATTCGCGTAACCATAGTTACGAGTTGTGTCAAAGGTAGAGAGGTAAAGAACATTAAAAATAAGCCAGTAATAAAAAAAAAAACTAGATGGGATAGACAATGAAGACACGTTGTAAGCACATAGAGGTTGTTCTAAATGCTACTTTTAAAATGTCAACGTCCACAGCTTTTGGCATCTGCGTTTTATACTCTTTTCTTCTTTTCGGCCGAGCTTACAATTGGGAAGGAAAAAAAGAAAAAAACCGGCGCTAGCTCACAAAGTCAGAAGTAAGCATCAGCAGAAAGGGAATTTAGGATGTTCGCATTTCATTCTTGTCGTCGCTAACCGCTGCGATCGAACCTCAGAAAACGACGGATTGTTCGCCGTTGTTATTTGCTCTAGGTCTCTTGTTGTCAATCAAGGTGACCCACCTTCCTACTTGAAATCTCATTTTCGGAAACGCTGCCATAAAATGCGTTCGGAGAGCGTGAAATAATGGCTGATCTGATAAAGCCCATTCTCTACGACAGGAGGAAGAAGGTAGAGGTTGGTGGGAGGAGGGGGAAAGGAGGAAGAGAAGTCGTCGAGTTGGGCCATTACTAGCAGCCTGGGGCTGTGCAGTCAGCCAATTACCGCCTCTGTTGTGCGCCGTGATTTAGATTTTCTGCCTATGGAGAGAATCATTTACTGTTTTCGCCTTTCCCAATGTAGTAATCTCAGTTACAAAGAGCATCGTGATCCCTGCGAGATTAGCATACAGTTTGTCAAACATTCAGAGTTTTGCAAGCGTTAAATTGCATTTAGGTCCTCTGCAATCATTTTGGACTATTTTCTCGCTTATTTGGAAACGAAAGCGAAATAGTTTCGAGGCACGGAATTAAGAACATTAGTGTGCAATGTGCAGTCACCAGAGCTGGACTGTTCACGCAAATATGCATATTCCAATGTGGATCTTCTTTGGCACTTGCATTTACAATGAGAGAATACCCGTTGATGTCTCTCGGAATAAAGTTTTCTCCAATTATCCATGGACATAACAACTCCTAATGTAATCAATTCTAACTCCACTAATGGAAATCACTCAAAAGTCGATTTCAAATACAAAGTCCAGCAGAGAATATACTGCGGAACTTTGCATGAAGGAAACGAAGAGAAGGCAAACAGCAACAAAGGTAGCGCAATCACCACAACCCATCATGCTGACCGCTATAGTAAACAAAGCTTCATCGCACAGCTCTATACAAGATATAACAACGTAGTGCGGTGTTGTACTGTCGTCGTGAATCTCATGGACATGCAACAGCCGGTGACAATTAAGTTGCTTTAACAGGGTATCACGGACGTTGAAGGATGGTGTGGGAGAACTCAACTTCTAAGTGGCTAATCGACAAGTAACCAGGTGCTGCAAACCGGATTACTAAGTTGAAAGAGAGCCCTGACAGTGCAACACGGAAACTAGTGCAATCTGATGAATAGACCTACTTTAAGCTCATTAATTAAGCTTTGTAGGAGATAAGTTCGCTCCTGCATCTTTAACTTTAGTGCGGCTAATTAATCACCCAAGATGTTGCACAGATTCTTGGTTATCTTATGCTTTGATGTTTACCCATTAGAACCGATTTCTCTTTCGGCCGATCGCTCTCAAATAAGGTCAGAGGTCATGTTCGTGCTCTTCAAAGTGATCTAGCAGAACAGTGGAATAAGAATCTGGCTTGTAGGGGAGGCAGATTTCTTTTAATGACTTTCCTATCTGCATCGATAACAGATAGGAAATGGATAGGCATTTAATGATATAAAATTGGACCTGTTATTATACAATAATTAATTACAAATTAAGAATTTAAGCTAACTATGAATTACATTTCATTATTCAGTTAGCTTAAAAGCCCCAAATGTTATTAGCGACAGCGATACCTCTTAATAAAAATAAATTTTACACAGTATCAGATTATTTCTACAAGAAAAGGAAATTTATCTATAAGATTCCCATTAGAAACTTTCAAGTACAGTATTGCTACCATTTTATAATATCAGCAAAGACTACTTTTTCCTTCACCTTATTTCTGGCATGTATGAATATTAAGGTTCCGCAAAAGATTTAGGTGCACAACACAATATTTTACATCCCCAAAACTTGGTTTTATATAAATCGATAAAATATATCATATTTTCGTCAATTATACATCAAAAATTTTCTCAGACTCTTTTAAGGGATGTTCAGACTAAATAAAACGCTGTCAGGTTGCTGCAGAACATTAAATGTTACTAACGACTGCAAAGATCATTATTCTCAAGTGGTTTTTGTATATTGTGGACTCCTTTTATTTGCCTGAAGACAACTTTTTAAGTCTGTCATTAATCTTCAAAGAAGAAAGAAAAGAAACAAAGGAAAAATGAGTCAGTACAAGAATAATAATAAGGAAAAAAAAGTCTATTGTTTGGTTTTCCTACTGAATCACACTCAGAAATAAGACCATCGTTTTTAGTTCTGAATAGGAGGAATAAATTAAGGTGTTATTTGATGATCTTGCAGCCTCGCGTACTTTTCATTCATTTATAACAGCATTGCACCACATCTCCACTAACTATCACTTCATTTATCACCATGTACTCAGTTACACAGTTAGTGGACACGAGCCCGTTCCTTGTATGACACTGAAAAGGCTATTACAATATTAAACATTAAAAGGATGAATACTTGAACAACTTTTTTTGATAGGAATTTTGGGAAAAAAGTTTACAATAGGAGGCCCATTATCCAAAAAAAAAAAAAAAAAAAGAAAAGAAAGAAAGAAATCATGTTTCTGTCACACTTTTGATTGACAGGGAAAAGAATAGCTATTGAATCCACTGTCGCCGTTGCATATGATAGGTCTCCGCCCAAGATCCTTTGTGTTCATCTTGCTGGGAAGAGCTCAAATTACAATATTTCTCTTTTTCTGATTTGTATCCTGTTTGTCCATCCTACTATTTTTCTTAAAATTTAGGTGGGTTAAAACAACAAACACGTTGAGTCTTGGAATCATATAACATACACATTATGCTTAAAAATATATATTTACTTTAAGAGACTAAACCAAATCTTAATAACCTATGTCGTATTTAAGTTAGGTTACCTTGATCAATAAAACCGAAGAATTTATTAGAGTAAGATTTTATAGTTCTTACACACATTGGAATCAGAGGGAATACCGGATTCTTGTTTGAAGGAAAAATAGACCCAAATCTCGTAACCACCGAGTTGGATGCTGCCCAACAATTTTTTCTTAAAAATTCATATAGACAAAATCACACCATGCGTTCCAATTCCTTACCTCACAAAAGAAAGCTTACTGACGCTCACGTTTCCATCAGAAAGAAAACAGGCATACTTAAATTTATTACTTTAAGTTTTCTTTTCTTTTCGCTCTCTCTCCTGTTGTTGATGCCACGATTTTGGCCGAAGACAAGTAGCTCTAAGCAAACATTTTATTGCTCAGTTTATAACCTTGTTCAAGTGTAATAGATGATCGTTCATCTCTTTATAGCCAACGAATAGCTGGGATGTATTAGTATCAATGAAAACATATGAAGACAGATAAACGGTAAAAGGAGAAGAGTTGACTTTTATCGCTCGTCAAAGTACATAGGGCACGCTTCGGTTAAAATAAATATTTCCTTGAGAAAAAAATAAATAAATTATTTCCCCCCCCCACTAGTTCTACACCTGAATAGCCTTTAAGAAACTACTAAAAAAGAAGACGGGAAAAAGGACTTGTAAGAGCGAGAAAACAAGGTGAATCTAGACTTTTATTAGTTTTATAACTTTCATCGCATTGCTAAAGTAATTTAGGAAGTCTGCATTTATTTCCGATTTCGTCTAGCGACGGCTCCACGTAATTACTCTTCAACTGGCATATGACATTCTAATTTCGTGCTTTCCATTGTGTCTGCATTTATACGAGCGGATTTTATTCTGTGCAGATATTTTACAAACTACACGCACAGATTAAACTGTGGAAATGAAGGAGGAAGTGAGGGGAATTCAACAAGCCAGGGAAGATGAATGCCACGGAAACTGTGAAAACATCCGAGTGTAGCAATACATCCATTAAAGGGTAAAACAATCAAATTAGTTTATTAATATTGGAAACACGATTTATTTCAGATAGATGGTTGTGATCCAGCACCATTTTGTTGCTCACAGGAATAAATGAATTGGTCGAAAACAGCGAATAGTTCGAATTTCGTCATCCTTAATTAAGAATTACTAAAGTGGGGTTGGGGAAGGGTTAATTATTAAGTGGCACAATACACGCCAAAACTTGTGATGTGTGAAACTTTGAACCTATGCGTGGGCAGAATATTTAGAAATGAGTATACGGGTGTGTGCGAGGAATGTACCCTTTACAGGGGCAGAAGAATTTTATTGCAGTAACCTAGCAACCAAATTATACAACTTGAAAGATAGTAAAGCAGAAAAACAACTTAAATATAAAAAAAAAAAAAAAAAACCGTATGTAGAATATAAACAACCAAGTGATTCATATTACCACTTAATTATAAGCTGTATCAACTGCTTCGCAGATAGCTAATATTGGGAATCACTGGAGAACAAGTTTTAAGCTTTTGATTTTTTGACTTCCCAAAATATAAAACATCTCATGGAATTTGATTAGCTTAATTCAAATTTTAAGATTTGATTATTAAAATTTTTAAGGAAATTTTAACAAGAAATACAATAAAAGGCATAAAAATATACTCGGTTTTTTCCCCAGTTAACTTTTTTCTTTTATAATGTGATCCAGGCCTCTCTGATAAATGTTCAGCACGAGTTTAACGATGAAAATATTCACCATGTTCATCACACTAACGTGCCCAAGGCTATCTGGGGAAAAATATAAATGGAGTAAGAGAAAGCAGATTTTTGATGTATTGCAGCCTCGACTTTGTTAGGTTTTTAATAAATTTTCAATCGAGATTTATAATTCTTTCCTCTGCTATTGTTCAAAAATGTTCATTGAACTTTCCAGAAAGATAAAATATTCTATATATATCTTTATTGCAATCAGCAGTAACATGATGTCACATTGAGGGCTGGTGCAATACCAATAACAGCAGTAATGCTAGGGGTTCAACGCATAAGTGCTTCACATATATATGAGGAGTCCACTTCTTGTCCTCATCAACTCAATTTGCACAAAAAAAAAAATAAAGTTCACATTCTTTCTTTAATAGGGACATAACAGACTTGAAAATTAAGTATATAATCACCACACACAAAACAAAAGCTTAAAATAACGCGCTACCGCGATATTTTAAAAGTACACTCAACTACATATGACACCAAAATTATCAAAGAGTATAAGTTTACTAAAATGTAACAACGTAAACTCACACGCAACTCCAACTGATTGGCCTGTCCGATATTTGCTTTGTACAGTATATCCGTCAACGTGGTGGGAGCAAGTGGAGTAGAATAGTCTAGAAACTTACCACTATAGCAAGATCGGATTGATTGATTTTGTAGGATTTTAAGAGAATCAGTGACTAAGACCATATTGCTCGGTATATACTGTCTCTAAACTGCGTGTGTTCTTTGGTCGATTTTCTGTTTGCTGGACAAAAAACCCGAGTTTCCGGAAGAAATAACCGTACACTCGCCTGAGACCAACTACCTCAGCCACAAGTAAATCTCAAGTAAATCTCCAAGTTCATAGAGGCTGTCCCCAAAGATCTATATTGGTCCCATGTTTTGGAACATGGTACTCAATGAGTTTCTTCAGCAAGACCTGGGGTGCTTTAAATATCTAGCCTACGCCGACGATCTCGTCTTTATGCTAGCCGCAAACAGCAGAACAAACCTGGAAACCACCGGAAACAGCGCTCTGAAATCCCTCCAGACACGGGCCGCTCATCATAACCTGCAAATATCAGCAACCAAGACCAGTTCAATTCTCTTGAGACACCTTCGGCGCCTCCGTAGCCAGGTGGGCAGAAGCAGCAGTGCGTAGCACACGCTTCTTGATTAGACCGGGGTTCGAGCCTGTGCCCACCAAATTCGAAGGATGCGGAAAGGTCAGGGAATGACCACCGCATATCTCCCCCCACCCCCTGGAGTAATATGGCCTTAGCCGCTAATGCTCCTAAAAACCAAAAAACAAACAAACAAACAAACAGGACACCTTCACCCAAATCGACCTCCAAAAATCAAGATCGGAAACACTACAATCCGTATGGACACACAACTGAAATACTTAAGCCTACAACTGGACTCAAATCTGTCCTTCAAACGTCATCTGCAGTATTTCACAGAAAAATCAAAAGCTACTCTGCAATGATCACAAGAATTACCAGAAAGGACTGGGGACTTAAGAGAAGAACCCTCAGACTCTTCTATAAAATTAATTTTCTATCTGTCATCACCTATGCTGCTTCTGTGTGGTTCAGCAAAGCCAACACAGTTGTCACTCAACAAAAACTGGACACCATTCAAAAAATAATCCTGCTTGCCACTTCCCGTGCTTTCTGCACGGTCAGCACTCATGCCCTTCAGACCCTGGGGGGAGCTCTCCCCCTGGACCTGGAGGTTGCGCGTTGCGGCCTTCTATTTAACCTTGCCAGAGGGGTATCTACTACCTTCCGGAATTATACCACCAATCCAGAAAACAGCTACAATGGGGGGGGGGGGGATCGTCTCGCCAGCTATTTACATAACCTCTGGCAGTCCAATTGGCATGACACCAACAAAGGCGCCATAACAAAGAAATTTCTACGCGAACTTAGAAGAACCCACCCAGACCTGCCACCATGGTTCTCTCCAGGTCTTTTGACTTCATACCGGCCACGGGGCCATTAGAGCGAAGCTAATCGCAATGGGATTAACGGAAAACGCTTCCTGTTCCTGCGGTCTCCCGGAAGCATGGCAGCATTTGATGTATCACTGCCCCATCAACGAGGACCTAAGGTACATTCTAATCACAAGAATCCAATTCAACCCCAAAGACCAGGAGCATTTCCTCCTGGAATCTCAAGAAACATATAAGGCTTTCTCCTCTTTTGCCCAGGAGCTTTCTGGAGGAATAAGAACCCTTCCTTCACCATAAGTCCAGAGACTGGAACATCAGTCAAAAGTAAGTAGACCTCACCAATTATGGAAAACTCTTAAGATAAACCTACGACAACTACCAAGTCGGGATAGTTGTCGTAGGTTTATCTACGTACTTATCATGGTACTCCAGTACCATGCCAGTTCTTACCTAATCCCATCATGGAACCTAAATAATGGACACACATGAATGGGGCACCAACACAGTCCCCAGACGACTGTCTCAGACTCCAGAACAAAGACCGCTCTGAAGATGTCCTGTGTATGTCCTTTCAAGCGACCATACTCCGGACCTGACCCACTTAATTACTCCGGGGTGACTGTGCCCAGATACATTTGATAGCTTCGTCGACCGCTCTGAATTGCCTGGAGCAGCACTGCTCGGTTGCCCAATGGGCGATCTTACTTCTGAATTCCCTTGAGCAGAACCTTTTTTTTTTTTCCTGGGAGGGGAGAAGAGCTTCTACTCCCCCACCCGGTTTGACGGTGGAGCATGGGCATGCCCCACTGTCAAACCAGGATCATCTTCCCTGTCGACCCCCTACTTCTAACCCCCCAGCCTTCTGCCTCCCCAATACTTTCTTCTTACACAGCATCCGTCCCACATGTCAAAATTCAAAAAACATCAAAATTTATGCTCGACCTATTAGAAAACATCATCTTTTAGCGATTGTCCCCTTATAGCCCCTCTAAACAGCGACTAAGTATCCCCCTGGAGTCTACTTTAATTTCATAGTTTTCCTCCATTTTTTCAGTCCTAGCCCCTGAAATCCCAGGAAAGTAGGTGGCAGGATCTGCCAGAGTACTTTAGAAACAATGGTACACCCGTCAGCCTCCCCGAGGCAATGTGTGGTAACGTACATAGCACATAATCCACACACCTCAACATCTCTGGTCCCATACAAAGCTCATTCGCGGAGACAGGAGAAATCTCAGGAGCCGTTAGACACCAACATACCTACCTCAGCCATATTGTGAAAAAGGCCAGCAAAAATTCCTGACGTCATCGACGGGACTCGAACTCGGGTCTTTTCCACCTGGCGTGGGGAGGACAGTAATTCTACTAACTGTGCTGTGCTACCCACGAGGGCCAGCAAGATCTAGAAAATTCCTGACTTCAGATTTTCCCAATCAGGCAAGGCCAACTAATATGAACAGATAGACCAAAATCTAAGTAGGCAGTGTATCCCATATTTACTTCATTTTTAAGATTACAGTGGCGGTGATTTCGATACCCAGTCACTTTCAAGTTTTAAAGCATTCTCTCCTCTTTTTTCAACCAAATTCATGATTCAATTCAATGATTTTCTCCTTTGTTCACCTCTACATTTGGAGCACAAGACGGTATCATTATTCTTCTGCTATACCTTTCTTTCTTTTAATCAGCAAGCTAAATTGCTATGTAATTGTCTTCACCTTCCATTATGTCTTATAATTAGTTTCTTAGCACTACTTCTTTGTTTAAGATAATTTTTTACTACATAGTCATTGTCTCAATTGATTCTCATTGCGAATCAACTGCCACATTAATTAACAATTGCTGCCCTCGTGCAAATGTATAATTTCGCTTAATTATTCTACAAATTCAGGCTAACTACATCGAAACGTGGCGTATTTCTTCGTTAATGGCTAATATACCACAAAAGAATGTCTGCATAGTCATCGGTATTATACATACATATGTATAGTAGAAACTCATAAATCTGCATCCTCGAAACCCAGCACATGCATTTTTTTTTAGTTACACACATAGCCCAAGTATTCAGGAGTACTTCGTATTATGCAAACTATTGTTGTTGTGGTGTTTTAGGCGAATTAGCGACTTAGATCATATTGCGAAGTATATACGAAGTACATGGCTGAAAATTGCATGTGTTCTGTGGTCAATCTGCCTGTTTGCTGGACGAAAAACTACTAAGTTACTGAGAGAAAAACCATAAAAACCTCGCCCGAGGCCGACTAACACCCACGTTGTGAAAAAAGTTCATAATTCCTTGAGTCATTGTTGGGATTGAACCCGGGCCTTTTCTACTTGGTGTGGGGAGTATGGTGCTTATATGAACCGCGATCCCCGCGATAGTTATTACGTATGCAACCCATATTCGGCAAGCTCAGGCGCACTGATAGTATAACTTAATGCAGTCACATATTCAGAAACAAAATTTTAATTTTAACGATGTAATTTCGAGAAGATGCTTCGATTGCGTAATAAAATAAATATGCTTTTTTGCTTAAATAATCTCTAGCTACTGTATTATCTAGTATTTAGTAGTTTTGATCTTTAATCTCCACAGAGTGATAGCTGCCAACATAATACCAAAATGAAGTGCAGAATCGGTCCGGTGGATACCTTGCCTAAGAAATGAAGGTCGCGGGTCCGAATTCCGCCTCCGGTATGGATGTTGCAATTGTCCAATATTTTTATTATTTATTTATTTATTATTACTATTTTTTGCATTTTCTATTGCATTTTTCCCCCTTACTACTAACACTTACTCCTTAATACTTGCTCTATATACCATTCAAATTAACTGTAATTAATAGATTATCTGAAAAATAATTGATTCATGATCTCCTCTTTGGTCAGATCATATCCTTGACGCATTTGTTCTTTTCCCTACTTAGTGATCTTACTACTGACCTATGAAATTTCCCTCGTGGAAATATGTCTCTCTCACTTTTATTTCACACTTCTACTCCATACATCTGACTGAAGTCTCATAAGAAACAAGGAGTAAAATAGATTCCTATGAGCTTTTAGAACTGTTAATCTTTATTGGGTACAATATTTTTCTTTCAGCAAACATTAAGCTCAAAAAAACCTTTAAGAATCTCTACAAAAGAACTCTTCACCCATGTCAAAGTACGACTTGCTGAATGTCAAAATAATTCTGTTGTTTCTTATATCTATTTGGTATATGAAGAAAGCATGTACCAAAGTACATGAAGAAAGCATGTCCCTCCTATCGCGGTTTACAGAAATAAGGAAATCAAGATCGAAGTATTAGTTTAAATACTGAATCCTTCATTGTCTTTGTGAACTGTTAAGTCTTCTCAATATAATAATTAAGCCCATTCGCACTTTCTATTGAATTCTTGTCTAATAAACAAAATTCACTCTGCTGAAGACCGAAAACGATCCAGGCTTTAATATTCGAAGTAAACGAACAATAGTGGAACCAGATCTGAAATGGTTTTGCTATTTACGTCCATCATTCTTCTTCGATGACGGATCTTTTTGACCAAAAGATACTGCACAGCGTTCTCCCTAAGGGCTATCAATGACGGAGAGAATCTTCTTTACTCAAGGGACTAATCATTTTACCAGAAGCTAAGAAAACGGAAGTGAACAGACGGAGTTTAATATTGATTCAGTTCTTCCAGATAGGAATTTTACTTCAGTCTCAAGATTCCCAGGAGTATTTAACTGTGATATGACTGGGATGTCTAAAACACTGGAGGCAATGAGAGGACTGACCATCACTGAATCTCAATTGAAAACAGCAAATTAATAAAAATAATTCAAAAGAACCCTAAGAAGCACATTAAGTTATTAGCTTTAAATTTTATGAGCAGTTAATGTCTTTTATAGGCAGTCCAAAAAAAAGAAAAGCACATGAAATAATTCGTTTTTTTTTTTTTTTTTTTTTTTTTAATTTAAGTTTTTTGGACCATTCTATATTATTTTATGCTTATTATTCATTAGCCATTTCTTTCATACAGACATTTCTGTGAAGGTACCTACATCATGTCTGCCATGACTGGTTTTAGTTCTGGATCAAAGTTCCTGGGTGTTTTTTTAAAAAAAAGTCCAAAAAGGTTGTTGGAACCTATAGTACTCTTAACTACTATGCATGGGTTGGGGGCTAACAAAAGCACAGGATAAGGTTATTGCCCATTGACTTGAAATCCTTTAGGTTATAATTTCAGGAAATACGGGGAGGAAAGTTAGTCCAAAGAACGTAAACAGAAAGGACAAATGAAGAGATAAAATTATAGATAACAATTCAGAATAACAGTGCCCACTGAAGTATCTATATAAAAGGTATGCAGAAGAAACTGAACGCATATGTGATAGACAGTCGAGTGAACTAACATTAATTAATCTGACTGCTCTTTTTTTTTTTTTAGAGTTTAGGGGTTTAAGAGAGTATTTGGGGGGGGGCACCATTCCAGATGTGGAAACAATATTCCTGGTAGGCGGATTTGTCAGCAGCTCTTTGGAAGAAAAGTAACGCAGAGAACGAAAACAGGAAGTCTAGTTTTTTTGGATGCAAAAGAAGTAAAATTTGCGACATCGTATATATCAAGAAAGGTTAAAAGTTAGTAGGTAAACTAAAGATCTTTAGTGCCTTATAATACAAATAAGAATTTTGAACAGTCCCTCCAACTTAACCAATAAAACCGTTTCCAAAAAAAAAAAAAAAAAAAAAAAAAAAAAAAAGGCAAAGCATGATTTAAAGTATCTATTCATAATAAATTAGATTAGATTGTTGGAACTTTTCCATTACAAGATGTCTCATTAAAATTTGAAGTAAATCCAGAAATTCCAGCAATCATTTATCATGGACTTTTTCACTTAAAAGATCATTTCTTAGGTATTTCAATTAAATTTTAAATCTTAACTTGAGTATCTGCTTTTTCAAGGCTGTAAATTGAGGATGGATGTCGGAAGGAAGAAAGGTAAGTCTACAAAATTAATTTCAAGTAATCCGATATGAAATTTCTTTGCATTTAGATCGCTAAAGGCCAATTCCAGGCTAGAAACAATTCATTAAAATACTGTTTCAAGTCGCGTCAGTCTGCTGAAAGGAAGGCGAAAAATCCATCCGGGAGACTATAAAATTCAATCCCCATTTAAAAATGGAGGACGAGAACTGTCAATATTCGCGGACAGCACGCTCCAATTAATCAGCTTACACTTACCACTCAAGTCAGTATAATGCGTCATCCTCTTTCATAGTGATGGACACATCGCGCAACTGAAGACTGTGATGACAATAAAATACAGTGGCACAGACTAAGCCTTTAGCGAAAATTCTAATACCCCCTGTGACAGGCAACGTCTCGACTACATATCTAACTGATAGGCGGGAGCCCTTTACGGCTTGAATTCTACTACTCCAAGATCACCGCATGCCAGAGAGAGACGTGTGTGCGTAGTTATGCAACAAACAGTACATCCTTGCAGCTTATTCAAATTCTACAGTCGGAGAAAATTGCATTCCTTTAAGAAGGAAGACAGGGAAAGAACGACTTGGAAGTTAGTGGGTATAGTAAGAACCGTCGTGCTGGTATTTCGGTATGTGTGCGCTAAAAGCGGATATCTAACACTGTTAGACTTCAACGATGTCGGAGAAGAATGTGAGGAAAAGTGGAGTAAGTAAAGCGCCCTA